>NC_140683.1:7692500-10092500 GCF_054131305.1 Coturnix japonica
TGGATCCGCTTTGATCCCCCACCTCTATCTACAAACCTCCCCCCTTCCTGCTGCCCCGCTCTGAGCAGGGAATGCCTCCCAGCCCCAGGAGCTGCACCTCGCCAGCTCCCATCCGCCCACAGCTGCCAGGAAAAAAAAAGAAATAAATAGGGCGAGGAGAGAGCGAGGAAACCAATGGCCGCAATTCCAGCCCCGGCAGCGCCGTCCAGCACCGGAGAAAAATATTTCTCCTGTTAAAAAAAAAAAAGAAAGAGAGCAAAAGAAAAGCGCTCAGTGCGGCCTCAGAGCGCTGCCTCTATCCGGGACGTGCGCTGAGCTCTGCGCTGCGATGCCGTGAGTTGGGCGCTAAGGGAGGCGGTGATTTGGGGCCGGTTGTGATTTGGGGGGGGGTCGCCGTGGGTCGGGGCTGCGGGAGGTCGGGGCCACCCCACGGAGCGGTGGGGACCCCGCGGTGGCCGCAGGGATCCCCGTGGCGGTCGGTGGGACTCGGGAGGACGGATCCCCACGCACAAAGCGTCGGCCCCGCTCCTGAGCCGGGAGCCGGAGCCCCTTTCCCAGCGCCGAGCGCCTTTGTCTCGCCTTTGTGATGGAAAGAGTCCCTCCTAAATCAATGCCGTGACACCGGCATTGTCTCCTCGCTAGGAGTTTTTAAACTTTTCCCCCCCGAGGTCAGGAATGTGGCCGGCTTCTATGGGGACGGAGGAGCACGGGTGGGTGGGGGGCTGCGGGGTCACGCTGGCTCGGCGGGTCAGCCGAAAACAAAACCTTTTGAAATACCTACCCTCCATCACTGCCAACATTGTCCCCTGCCAGCAGGGGCCTGGCACGGCCCTTCAATGCCTCCAGCCCGGCCGCTGTCCACCCCAGCGGTCAGCATCTGGGAGCGGACAGAAGGGCATTGTGCGGGGACAGCTTTGTTTTCGGTCACAGCTGCCCGGGCTGGGACGGGGCCGACCCGAAGTGCCGGTGGGTGGGAGAGGAAGGAGGGGACGGAGGGGACGGCAGCGCACGGGTCAGCGCCTCGCGGGGGGGACCGGTCCCGTCGGTGCCGGTTGGAGCGCTCTGATGTCACCGTCCAAGGGATGCGGTGGGGATGGAGGGTGGGGAGCTCTTTGGGGCTGGCACTGCCACCCTGGGACAAGGACAGCCCGGTGCTGGGGACCTGGAGGTGTGCAGGTGGCATCTCTGCTTTGGGAACGATGTGCTGGTGGTGTAAGCCCTGATTCGGGGCCAGGTGTCCCTCTGATTTTTGGCTGGGTACACGGCGGTTTGCTGGTGTCGTGTCCCAAGGCTGAGCCTGGGGTTCAGGAGATGCATCCCCCTGGTTCCCAGCCTCCATTTCCCCTCTCTTGGCGCTGTCTCTGTGCCCTCAGCGGGTCCCATTTGGGAATGCAGGTGTGGTCCAGCCCGAGGGAGCAGTTTGTGGGGCTGAGCATCCCATGTCCCACCTGCAGGGACAGCACTTGGCTGGAGCACAGCTGTGCCACGGCACAGAGCGTCCCCACTCCAGCTGTGACAGGCCCTGGAGAAGGCTGTGCCCCCCCAGCCCCCCCGGTACTCACAGCACCACAAGCAGGGCTGACATCCCAGGACACAGTGGTGATTTTCTGTCCCATTTACATCAGCACAGCTCCCCCCACGCCCCATGGCCAGCACAGGGTTCAGCCCCCGCTGCCCCCTCCCCCCTTTGCTCCTCTTGGGTGGCCCCAAATCCCCCTGGATTTTCCCAGCTGGGCGATGAGGATCAGAAGCTCTGGGCTCATGGCTGTTATTTTTACCCGGCTGTTGAGGAGTGCAGTGGATGGGTTTAACAGAGCTGGAAGCAGAGAACTGACGGGAGGAGAGCCCAGCCCTGATCTACCCAACAGCTGGAGGTGGTGGAACAGAGAATGGGGCTGCGGGGTGGGGGTGGGAGCAGGGGGGAGGTGCCTCAGTTTCCCCATATGGGGCTGCTCTGGGGACATGTGAGGACACCCGGTGTGTCAGGGAGAGATTTTGCTCTGGAATAAGTTCACAAACAAGGGATTATCAGAGGCTGGGAGGTGTGTGTCGACCTCCGGCCATGCAGAGTCTCAGTGGTTCTATTTCTATAGGTGTATCTTCACGTATCGATTGGTGTTTTGTGTGCCCACATCTGAACCTTTTGGAGGAACCTGGAGCTTTGTGAAGGGTTTGTTGAGAAACGTAATGAATGTGACGGAAGGGGTGGAGACAGGAGGTGAGGATGGCCAAAACCTCAGCCCTGCAGCCAAAAGTGACTGGGAAATAAAAGGAAAACATATGGATGGAAACTTCACTGCGCATAAGGGGGGGTCAGTGCCAGGCTGGGGCTGAGCCGGGGCTGCAGGGGTGGGGGCTGAGCTCCTGGGCCAGGTGGGGGTGGGGTAAGTGGAGGAGTGATGGGCTGCCCACAGCCCCGCTCTGATTTCAGCACTCAGCTGCACCAGATCAGCCCAGGAGGGCAGGGAGATGCTGGTGGGATGGAAGGAGATGGTGAGGGGGGAGATCTTACAGCCCACAGGGAATAACATTGTGTTTTATATGTGATTTGTCCTGGAGGCTGGGTGGGAAAGTGCATTTTGGGATGGAATGGAATGGCATGGAACCCAGTAGGATGCAATGGCATGCAATGAAATAGGATGGGACATGATAGGATGGGATGGGATGGGATGGGATGGGTCCCAATAGTATGCAGTGGGATGCAATGGGATATGATGAGATTAATGTGATAGGATGTGATGGGATACAATGGGATGCAATGCAATGGCAGACAGTGCAATAGGATGCAATGGGGTGGGATGCAATGCAATAAGATGTGATAGGATAGGGTTCAATGGGATGAGATTCGATGCAAGGGGATACAGTGTGATGTGATGGGTTGGGGTGAACCTACAGGGTGTTCTACAGGGGAGAAATTCTGCCCAGCTGCTGGAGCTCTGCCCTTCTGGGAACCAGAGCTCTCCAGTCCTGCTCTGGCACCAAAATCCTCCTGTGTCGTTCCCATTCACTGCCCGTGACCCCTGGGAGGGGATGCAGGGAGTTAGAGGGGTGAGAATGGAGGTGTGTGGGAGTGGAGGGATGGAGGAGTGCAGGGGATGTGGAGCTGTAGGGTTAGAAGGGCATAGGGATAAATAAGGGTGGAGGGATGCGGGGATGTGGAACTGGAGGGATGTAGGAGAAATGGAGTGAGGGGTCAGAGGAGTGTAGGATCGGAAGGATGCAGGGATATATGAGGATGGATGGATGTAGGGGTAGAGAGATGTCAGGACATGGGGATATATGGGATAGATGGATGTGGGAATGCAGAGATGATGGTGTAGAGTGATGGAGAGATGTAGCCACGTAGAGGCAGAGGGATGCGGGGGTGAAGAAGCGATGTAGGGTGGCAGATATATAGGGATGTAGGGATACACGTGTGGGGTTATAGGAGTGAAGGGCTGTGGGGCCGCACTTTGCAGACCCGAGGCAGGGACCGGCCCCGCAGCCCGGTACGGCCCCGTCTCACCCCGCAGGGCCGGGAGGTGGCAGCAGCGGCCGCGCAGAGCGGAGCAATTCGGGAGATCGGGGCTGAGCATCCCCGGGAGCTCCGGGCCGTGCGGGGTTTGGGATCCCGCAGCCCCTCAGCATCGCTGTGAGGAGCCGGGGGGCTCCGCCACAGACCACGTCCTCAAAACACTGCCCTGACCTGGGGCTGTGAGCAGCGCTTCCAGGCGCTCTGATGCTCCCAGTGCCCCCCGCCCTCATTTTCTTTCCTTCTTCCAGGTGCGGTTGGATCCCTCCGTCCTCGGGCGCATTTCAGACGAGCCAGCGGCACAACGGGATGGAGCTGCGGGACGTGACGGCGGCGGACCCACGTGGGGTGGGTGCGAGGTTTGGTGACACACCGCGACCCCCAGGCGGAGCAGTGGGGTCCGTAGGGCAGCACGGGGCTGCACGGCACGGCTGTGGGTCGGGGCTGTGGGTCGGGGCTGTGGGTCGGAGCTGATGGGCGCTTCCTCGGTGGGACGTGGCCCCTCCCAGACTGCGCTGCATTTATGGCTTTGGGGTTAACCAGCATTTTTGGCCCAGTGTCCCGAGGGGTGGCTGGCAGCTCGGACACGTTGCAAATGCAGTGAGGCCTCCAACTGCTCAGCCGGGGGCTGGGGGGAAAGCGCCTCGTTGGGGTCAGGCACCTCGGGAATGAACGGGCTGAGACCCCCGGCCCACAACCGCCCCCACCATCCCTGCTGTGCTGAGCGCCCGACCTCAGCCCGAGGGGAAACACAGGGATGTACAGAGTCACTGTAGGGACCTCAGGGGGAGGGGGCAGCCCTGTAGTTGCCTGTCATCCCAGTCGGGTTTTGGGGTGCTCGGTGATGCCGGCTTTAATTTAACATAAAGATAATAACAAGAATTCCCTTCCCCCGCCCGAGTCTCGGAGTGCCCCCCACCCCTCGTCCTCCCTTCCATCTCCCCGTGTCGGGGGCGGGGGTCCCTGTAGGGGCTGGGCCGGGGGCGGGGGCCCATCCCGTGCTCGGGACCCGCCCCGTCCCCGCCCGCCGCCGCTGCCCTCCGCCATGGGGCCGCTGCGCTGCGCTGCGCTCGTGCTGCTGCTGCTGCTGGGCACCGGGACCGGGACCGGGACCAGCACCGGGGGCGGCCCCGAACCCCCCCGGGTGGTGCTGGCCCTCCTGGCCCGCAACGCGCAGCACTCGCTGCCGCACTGCCTGGGGGCTCTGGAGAGCCTGGATTTCCCCGCGAGGGACATCGCGCTATGGTGAGGGTGGGGGCACCGGGAGCAGCTCCAGCTCCTCGGGGGGTATGGGGGCGGTGGGGGGGAAGGGGTGAGTGGAAGGAGTGGGAGTCCTGGGGCAGCGGTAGATTCGGAGTAGGGGGAGAATGGGGGCTCTAGGGGGTGGGGGACACAGGGACAGGGATCTGAGGGGAACGGGGACCTTAGGAGGGTGTCCCCATTCCTTCAGGATCCTCTCTAGGGTTGGGGAATGGGGACCTGGAGGAGTGGGGACTGCACGGGGATCCCACTGGGGTGCGGGGAACCCGTGGTGGTGGCAGCTCCGTGGACACAGAGGGGCTGTGGCTGTGTGGGGGGCACTGCAGCGGCTGTGGGAGCACCGGGATGGGGGCACAGCACTGCAGGGGGAACGGAGACCCCCACTGTCTCCTTCCTGGACTGGTAGGGCTGGTGTGTGTGAGGGAGCACCCAGGGCTGGTGGGGGCTCTCCACATTCTCAGGGAAGGGCGCTGCCTCCCTCTCCCCGTGAAGACTGCCCAGCACAACCCCCAAAAGCCCCTTTTATGCCATGTGGAGGGTGGGAGTGGAGCCCCTGTTCCTATTCTTCCCCGCTCCTTTACAGCCGCCACATGCTGGAGTGGAAACTTTTATGGGGGATGAGGTGGGGGCCGGCGGGGAGGGGTCCTGCTGGGGGAGGCTGTGCTGGGGGGAGCTGAGGGGCTGCTTTGGTCCTGCTGCCCCACACCCAGCCAGTGGCTGTGGGGCAGGAGTGGTGGAACGGGGTGGGAAGCTGATGAGGGCTGAGAGCAAGCGGGAGCCACAGGATAGCAGTGGGGAAGAAATTACCCCTTTGCCTTTCCCTCCCTGGCGAACGCAGCTGTGGTTCCTCCAAATTACACGCTGCTTTTCCAAGTGAGCCCTGCTCCCCTCTGCTGCTCAGCCCCTTGGTGTGGTAGGGCAGGGGAGGGGTCTGTGCCTTGGGGGGACCCTGAGTGCTGCAGGCTGATGTGTGTCCCCCCCCCAGGTGTGCAACAGACCACAACTCAGACAACACGACAGCGATGCTGCAGGAGTGGCTGCAGGCAGTGGGCAGCAATTACCACTCAGTGGCATGGAAGGCAGAAGAGGAGCCCAGGTGGGGCTGGGGGGGGCAACCCCATATTACACCCCCCCTCCTTGCAGTTCTCCACTGCATGCACACGCTGGTTTGCTTGCATGCTGCTGCCAGCTCAGCTCAGCGCTGACTCAGGCGGACGGCATGCAGTGTGTGCACTGAGTTTGTGCGTTCCCAGCTGGTGCCGTTAACCCTCTGCCTTCCTCCCACTGCACAGTTCTTACCCCGACGAGCTCGGCCCCAAGCACTGGAGTGACAAACGCTATGAGAACCTGATGAGGCTGAAGCAGGAGGCTCTGAGCTACGCCCGGGGGCTGCAGGCAGATTATATCCTGGTAGGGACAAGGCAGCATGCGGGTGCCATGACACATGGGGTGTAGCTGTGGGTGTCCCCGTGCCTCCAGCACCAGCTCTGTCCCTGCAGTTTGTGGACACAGACAGCATCCTGACCAACAACCAGACCCTCACCTTCCTCATGGCACAGAACAAGTCAGTGGTGGCCCCGATGTTGGACTCACAGACCTTCTACTCCAACTTCTGGTGCGGGATAACGCCCCAGGTACAGCACAGAACCCCTGGGGGGCTGCCCAGCGCTGTGTCCTGGTCACTGTCACTGTCACACTGTGTCACAGGGCTTCTATCGCCGCACTGCCGACTATTTCCCCACCAAGAACCGGCAGCGCCGGGGCTGCTTTGCTGTGCCCATGGTATATGCCACGTTCCTGATTGACCTGAGGAAGGAGGACACGGCACAGCTGGCCTTCTACCCCCCCCACCCCAACTACACCTGGGCTTTCGACGACATCATTGTCTTTGCCTACTCCTGCCAGGAGGCTGGTGAGGGTCGGGGGTCCGGGCAGGGCTGGGCTCAGCCTGTGTGGTGCTCACCCCCCTCTCCTGCAGGTGCTGAGGTCTATGTGTGCAACCAGCAGCGCTTTGGTTACATCAATGTCCCTGTGAAGGCCCACCAGACACTGGAGGATGAACGCATCAACTTTGTGCATCTCACGCTGGAGGCCATGGGTGAGCTCCAGGGGGTCCCCGTGCTGTTCCTGTCAGTGACAGAGGGCTGCGGGCTCCATGGAAGGGATGTTCCATCTCTCTGCAGTGGATGGTCCCCCCATGCAGCGCTCCAGGCACATCTCGGTCCCACCCAAACCACTCACCAAAATGGGCTTTGATGAAGTAAGTGCCCACCGAGCCTCCCCTCCGCACCTCCTGCCCTGGTGCTCAGCCAACCCCACGTCCCCTGTCCCACACTGATGTCCCCCTCCCCATCCCGTGCCCTGGTGGGACTCTCCTCTTCCTCCCCAGATCTTCCTCATCAATCTGGTGCGGCGGCCGGACCGGCGCCGGCGGATGTTGGAGTCCCTGCAGGAGCTGGAGATTGCTGCACGAGTGGTGGACGCGGTGGATGGGAGGTGACCACGTAGTGTCACCCTGGGAGGGAGCTGGGTGCTGGGGACACCGTGCTGACCCACCCCTTCACCTTGCAGCACCCTCAACAGCAGTGACATCAAGGTGCTGGGGGTGGACCTGCTGCCAGGGTACTATGACCCCTTCTCTGGCCGCACGCTCACCAAGGGGGAGGTCGGATGCTTCCTGAGCCACTACAACATCTGGAAGGAGGTATGGGGCTGAGGGGCACCAGCACGGGGTGGGGACGCTCTGTACAGCATCGGTTCTCTCTGCGTAACCTGGGGAGAGGGTCTCTCCTTCAGGGTGGGTGTCCCCAGGATGGCATAGTATAACCCAGTATGGCCCAGTGCAGTGCCAGTGTGGGTCAGCAGCTCTGTGCCCTCCCCACAGATCGTGTCCCAGGGGCTGCAGCGGGTGCTGGTCTTTGAGGACGACGTGCGCTTTGAGGTGTCCTTCCCAGCACGGCTGCAGCGGCTGATGGAAGAACTGGAGGGGGCACGGCACGACTGGGACCTCGTGTAGGTACTGGGGGTGGGGGGCACGGGGTGGGCGCTGGACCGGCTCTGATTGCTCATCCTACAGCTACCTGGGGAGGAAGCAGGTGAATGCAGAGGACGAAGCTCCTGTGGAGGGTGTCAGGAACCTGGTGGTAGCCGGGTATTCCTACTGGACACTGGCATACGCCATCTCCCTCCGTGGCGCACAGAAGCTGCTGGCTGCTGAGCCCCTCTCCAAAATGCTGCCGGTGGATGAGTTCCTGCCCATCATGTACGACAAGCACCCCAAGTAAGGAGCAGGGCTGCGCTGCTGTGGGAACATGTGGTTCTTCTCCATTGCCACCATCCCACCCCATCTCTCCCCTCCACCCCGGCTGGAGGAAAACATCTGCAGCATGAGCTCATTCCCCTGCTTGGCTGCCGGCTGCTGGAAAGTGGCCCCCTGCCAGCACGGGGCGGCGGGGATGGAGCTGGGGTGTGGGGCTGGTCTGTGCAGAGGGCTCATAGGGGGCACCTCATGGGGTGGGGATCCAGGTGGGGGTGCACAAGCACTGGGGGAGAGGACATGGGAAAAGGGGAGAGCGGGATGGCAAAATGAAGGGTTGGAAGGGTGGGGGGGGAAGCACTCTGAGCACACAGCATCCCTGGTGCTAATGTTACTCCCAAAGCAGTGCCACCCCCCATGCACCCACTCCATTGCTGTGTTCTCTATCGTTCCTCATGTGTCCCTCTCCTCCCGCTCTCCCCAGTGAGGACTACAAGCGGCACTTTGCCCCACGGGACCTGCAGGTGTTTTCAGCTCACCCACTCCTGGTGTATCCCACCCACTACGCCGGGGACAGCAACTGGCTGAGTGACACAGAGACCTCCACCATCTGGGATGATGACTCCAAGCAGACAGGCTGGGTGGGCTCACAGAAGACCCTGAGGGACCCCCGGGATGGAGGGGGGTACCTCCGCTCTGCATCCCACGATGAGCTCTGAGGGTGCTGGACATGGACCCCCACCCTGGGAGCAGCCGGACCCTCCTCACCCACCCATGGAAGGCATCAGTGAGCAGAGGGCTTGCTCTTGTCTGGACCTTTAGCAGGGATGTTCACTGCTTTCCTCCATAGGGACCAGGCGTTGTGACCCAGGGGGGCATTGTTGATCAGGTTCTCCCCCCATCCCTGGGGTTCTCCAAAGTGGGATTTGTTCCTGGGGCTCTTGGCAAGATGGTGCCCAGACAGACAGAGGGGCTGCCAGACCCTGGTGTTCCACTCTGTACTCTCCTGAGTAGTGCAAACTGTTTTTTGGACATCACATGGATTTGCTGTGCAGGAGGAGGGGGGAAGGAAGGCCCTGAAGGTTCACGTGTGGCCTCCTGCCATCCCTGCCTGTTCCATATCTGGGCTGAAGCCCAGGAGGATTAAAGCCAACTGTGTTGGAGCCGACGTCCCTGGCTGCAGGCTGTGCTGGGCAGAGTTGCCCTCAGATAATACCGATGCCTTCCCTCATTTGTTCTGCTGTTCTCAGCAGAGGTTTTGGCCTTTGGACTGAAAACCTTTTGCTAATTTGAGCACTGGGATGTGCAGCTGAGTCCTGCTGGGCTCTGGCGTGTGTCACGTTAGTGGCCAGATTTGGAGAAGGGTGTTTGCTTTACAAGAGCCAGGGATTGTTTGTTTTGAGCTAAAACTTCAAGTTCCTGGAGCAACTGAGCACTGCAGGGCAATGCTTGGTTGGAAACTGGGGGAGAGAAGCAAGTTCCTTGAAAACACTGCAATGGATCCTAATACGGGTGGGCTGGGGGGAGCTGAGCTTCTTGCCAAGTCCACAGAGCTGATGCTCTCCTCTGTATTGCTTCTTTGGCTGTGGGTACCCTGAATGCAGACCTTGCAGGGTGAGGAGATTGGGAATTGAGAAGTTTGGGTGCAGGCTGGAGCAGAGGAAGGGGGTGGCAGTGGCACTGCACTATATGGGGCCCTGTGAGGTCCCAGGGTGCCTGTAGGGCTGCGGGCATGGAGCTGCTGTGCTTGCAGCTTGTAGCACAGACAGGACACATGCACAGAACACTCAGCTTTTGGGATGCTGGAGTGGTGCTGGAGGGCAGAAGGCATTCCCTAGCAGCTCTGGCAGGAGAGCTGTAACAAAGCCGGCCAGGAGCTCTTAAAAACTCTTAATGTTTTGGCAGACAACAACCTAACTCAGAAACTATGACGGCCTGAAACCTCCCCACTGGTTGCTCCAGCTCCGTGGGAGCAGACTGATCTGCTGGTGAGGTAGGAAATTCCAAGCAGCCTTTCTGTGCCATGGTGAGCTGGGAAACCCTTACTGCACATCCATGATGCAGGGAACCAACAGGTAATGAGGGGAAGGGGATGTTTGCACAGTGGGGAAGGGGGCAGATGTTCTGAGTGAGGCTGCAGCCACCAGCAGGGACCTCAGGGAAGGACTGAGGTGATGGGGCAGGAGGCGCTGGTCCCCTGCAGGCAGCTGAAGGGTGAGGGGAAGGTGCTTCCCTGGCCATAGAGGGCCCGGCTCCAAGGAACACGGGTCTGGAAGAGGCTGTGCTGGGCTGCGCCAGGGCTGTGTGCTCCTGCCAGGACCGTGTGCTCCTGCCAGGGCTGGCGGCCACGCTGATTGTTTCCATGTTCGCTGAGCTGCCAAACAGCGTCAGGGAGGAGGAAAAGGGGAGAGCCTGGAGCGGGACAACGTGAGCTATAGGGGTCAGTGAGAGCTGGGACTGCCAGCACGGCGCTGAGATGGGGCAACACTGTCACCTTCCACGGGGGTCCAAGCACTCTGCAGGGCACAAACAGGCCAGACCCCGCTGTGTCCTCCCGAGGAGAAGGACAAATCCCCCCGTTAGCCTCTAAGTGACCCCGACACGGAACAACGCCGAACTATGTATCTGCAAGGACCTCAGCCAACAAGGCACCGCCCCGCCGCCATCTTTGTTGATGGCGTCTCAGCTCTTACTTCCGGCAACATCACCATCTTGTTTCCGGGCAACGCCGCCATCTTGGTTGGGGGGGAGGATAAAGAACGACAACCATTTATTTCATACAAGATTTATTTAAAATCATTAGAAATACCACCATTGCTGCAGGCAGGATGGTCTGTACGTGGACCAGCTCCCAGGCTGCATTTGAGGCTGTTCCTCCAATGGCTGTCCAAGAAGCTGGAGGAGGAAGGCCAGCATCTGTTCACAGTGAAACTGCAAAGAAATTGGCTCTAAAACATCCCTGAAATGAAAACTTTAATGTAATATCGAATGTATAATGTTGAGGGTGTTCAGCAGCCAGCAATGCAGCAGTCAGCACCAGCATGATCACATTGTACCCACTAACTGAGGTACCACCATGCTTAAAAACATGGCTCTGAAAATGCTAAAATAATGTGTTTTAACAAAATCATTCTTCTTTTGGCTCAGAATCTTCATGCATTGGATGGCAGAAGAGGAGAGAGCTGCAGGTCGGTGCTGCTGACAGGGTAAGAAACCTCCCTGATGCTGCAGTCTCTCCATCACAGATAGGACTTGAGTGGTGCACCAGGCTGAGCATCTCCACCTTCACCTGGACACCGAATAAACCACAAAGTGCTTTAAATCAAACCACTTGCACTTGCTCCCACAGTTACATCCCGCAATAGCACCCTTAGGGCTGGCAAAGATAAATCCAACAGGAGAGCATTTGTGCTACTGCATGGTAACACAGAGCTCCTGGTGCTCATTCCAGTCTGCAGCTTTACAGCCCTGTATATGTCCCCTATGGATCTGAGCAAGGCTAGAAGAAAAAAATGATCCGAGAGGCCACAGTTTTGCAGCCTGTTGATGAGAATAATTTCTCTTCTTCTGGGAAATAGGGGATGCTGTCAGCCACCTCCTGGATGACATCCTGCCGTACTTCTAGCCCTTGCTGCACAAGCTCATTGATGACGCATTGCTTTACGTGGTGGTGCTTCAGTGGGAGGAAAGGCACGATAAAGTCAATGAGGTGTTCGTTAATGATCCCAGATTTCCAGAATCCACCTGCAAAGGTGAAAGAGGAGACAGAAGATTTTACTTTGGGTGTCTGTGGTCCCTGGAATTCAAAGAGCTGAAGCCAGAATACTCGGCTGAAGACATATCTCATTTTGTACAAGGTCTTAAACCAATCAGTTGTCAACTCCTTCCCCAGACAGATTTGTCTTTCCCCGGGAATGGTTAGATTTAGCTGAACTGCTCTGATTTTAAGCTCTGCTCTGTGACAAGGACAAAGCAAGGATCCAAGCAGGCAGCAGGGATTGATGCTTTTCAGTGCCTTTTCAGTGAGTGTGCTGTGCCTTTTGCTATACTTTGTCTGAATATGTATTTTCTCCAAAGAACTTTGCTAAGCATGCTAATGGATCTGCAGCTTTGGGAAGCGGGCTGTTCCATCCCTCTGCCAGAAAACCTTGAGCAGCTCACAATTCCTTTCCCTTCAAATCCCTGTCCCCTTCTGTTTGCTTAGGAGATCCCAGAGAGCATCTGAAGCTGTTTGGAGTGGGCCTGGCTCCCTCTGCTGGGCTCTGCTCCCAACTGAAACACTGCAGAGCTGCACTCACTCTGAGGGTTCTCAAACACAGCTTTGGAGATGGCTGCCTCCATGTCCTGCAGGCTGATCTCCTCCCGGTCCTGGTGGGCACGCCAGAGATCCAGTGTCATTTCATTGATCTGCTCTCCTCCCGCATTGCTGCACAAGAGTGAGACGACTTACTACCCAGGAAAATGGTACTGCGGGACAGAGGTGGCATCTGCCACCCTCCAGCCTGCACGAGGGCAGTCCAAGCTTGTCCTGCTGCCTGGCCTAAAAGGACTCCTGTAAAGGCAAGCAAATAACAGGAAGGGGATGCTCCAATTTCATGAGGAAATGAAATGACATCTGTTGGTTTCTGCAGCTCAATGCTTGGAAAAGCAAAAGGAAAGTGTGCTCTGAAGTCGGCATCGTCCTGTGCCCACGTGAGCAGCAGTGCCTTGGAATGCCCTGTGATGCCCCACCTGGCACATGGGCCTCTCACCTTATGAAGATGAAGATGGCTTTGCGGTAGTTGGTCCCATACACAACCCACGAGGGTCCCAGGAATGGCATAATCACATCAATCAGGCCCGGGTGCATCTTGTCCATCTCCTCAAAGAGAAAGACCGACCGTCCGCAGTTTGTCAGGTTCCCTTGGATCCAGTGCCTCAGATTCTCCTAGGAAAGATACCAACCAGAGCATAAAGCAACAGGGGAGGGCTGAGCTACTGCACTGCAAGGGCTGATGTGAAGCACAGAAGCAGCAGTACAGCATCACCTACTCAGAGCAGGAACAGCCATCCCATAGGCAGGCTGCTTGGCCCTGGGCCTGGCACAATGACTTACCTGTGCCATTTATTATAGGTCTATTGCAAATTTAAAGCAGTAAGAAGGAGGCAGCAAACTAAAGCTGGGTATTCAGCCTCCTACAGCTCCCTCCGTTCTCTTTCATTGCATTACAGCTCCCAGCTACTGGGAGGGAGATGTACCTGTTGCCACCTCCTTTTCTGCTGCAGCTGCATGTTACGCTGATTTGGAGCTCCTTGTTGGGTGAGCAGGGAATTATCAAGTCCAGCAATACAGAGGTTGTTTTTTTTTCCCCCAGCTATTGAGCTGTTTTCAAAGCAAAGGGACAACTCCAGGTGAATGGCACTAAGGGAAACACTTCGGCTGTGCATTCAAAGGGCCGTGTAAATACTGAAAGGGGGGGGATATGACAGCAAGGACGATCGTGCAGCCGCTGCGTGGAGCTTTTGCTCCAGGCTCTGTCGGAGGGTGCAGCGCGGAGCTGCAGCACACGCAGCCGACACCGAGCTCACCTTGTACCGCTCCACGTGCTCCGCGTGGGGGAAATGCACGACAGGGGAGAACTGATGCACGTGGGGGCTCTGCAGCCCCTCGGGGAAGAGATGCCGGACCAACATGGAGCTGACGAAGGTTTTTCCCGTCCCGGTGGAGCCGTGGAAGGACATGACGAGGGGCTTCTGCGGGCTGCGCTGCTGCACGAACTGCCTGAGCCCCTTCATCAGCTGCTGCCTCACCAGGGGCTGCCCCACCAGGGACACGGCCAGCTCGCACTCCAGACCTGCGGCAAAAGCGAATCCTTTACCGACCGATGCGCTGACAGCTCGCAGCTCACAGCTCACAGCTCACAGCACACAGCTCACAGCTCACAGCTGACACACAGCTGACAGCTCACAGCTCACAGCTCCCCGCCCCGCTCTCGCTCCCGAACCAGAACCGGAACCTAACCGCGCAGATCGGGCCTGAAGCCACACTCGCAATCCGCCGTGAAGCTGCAGCGCAGCGCCCATAGATCCCAAGCGGCGGCGGCCGAGAGCAGCACCAAGGTCAGAATCAGAACCGGGACCGGGACCGGCACCGCCGCTGAGCGGCACATGGCGGCCGCGGCTCCGGCACCGCCCGCAGTACAGCAACTACAGTGTGCAAGAGGGGGCGTGGTGTGAGCAGCATAGCACCGCCCCACGCTGTGATCCCACGATTAAAATCAGAATTATCAAGGGTGGAAAAGACCTAAAGATCATCTAGTCTAATTAACAGCAAACCAGGGGATCCCGGGGTGGAGGAGACCCTCCAAAGGGAGAACGTAAAAGTTTATTGTATGTAAGAACCGAGACCGTGAGCTATGTACAGGTATTTACAGGACAAAATGAACGAGCCTAAGTATTTACACCAGGAAATACCCAAGAATCTGTACATCCAGAAGTGAGCGTGACAACGTATTTACAAGCAGGTAACCAGCAGCCGGTGGTGAGAGGGAGGTGGGAAGGGGAGGAGAGGGGCACCGTGCAGCCATGGACCAGCAGGGCTGGGCGATGGATGCTGTGCTCATCCCTTGTTCTGGCAGTGCCAAGGAGCTGAGTGGCAATGGGAAGTGGCTGTTGTTCCTTTTCCTTGTCCCCACATTGACACTGTGTCCCCTATGAGGAGGTGTTCTGTTGTTGGGGTTACAGCTCGCTGAAGCGCACTGCCGGCTCCAGTTTGTGGGACAGAGCTGTAAGGACCTTGTCGAACTTCTCGTAGCGCTCGGCCTGGCTGCTCTCAGCCCCACGGCTGCCCCACAGCAGCCGCAGCTGGAACTCGGTGCTGAAGATCTCCAGCAGCTCTGCTCTGCCCTGGAAACCTGCATGGAGAGAGAGAGTCGGTGACATGGAGACGGGATGGGGACCCTGTACCTGTGGGATGCTCCATCCAGCACTGCAAAGGGAAAAGGGCTGCCCCCATCCCTGCTTACCCTGCAGCTTCACCTCGGCGTTGGTGTGGTACAGACCACCGTGGTGGGCCACCATCCGTGCAGCTTCCAGGTGGGCCATGACCACCTCCACGCCATTGTCCGTGGCCTCCCAGGGCTCGGGGCTGTCCACCAGCGCATCGTCCCGCTCCAGGAGAGTCACCAGGGGCAGGATGTGGGGGAAGGTGGTGTTGGTCAGCGGCGGCCCTTCTGCAGAGAGAGGCTCAGTGAGCACCACTCGTGACCCTGGCACTGGTGGGTACAGGGCTCAGTGTCACTGCATCCTCCACATCCCTCTCCCTGTGCCCTGAACCCACACAACACTCTCCTATGGAGCTGGGCTGCCATCACACCCCTGGGGCAGAGCTCTGGCTCAGCTGCAGCACAGACATGGCTGTGGCTCTGCAGCAGGCTCTGCTTGAGGCCATCGCCTCATCCAGCACCATCTGGGCCTTTCTGCTTGTGCCCAGGAGAGAAGCAGTGCTGTTCCTGCTCTGGGAGTCTCTGTGTGTCCCAGGGCTGCAGTGAGCAGTGGGTGAGCAGATCCCAGGGTGCTGCGTGTGAGGGAGATGCAGCTTTTCATCCTCCCTGACCACAACCGGCCGCTGTCCCCTTGGCTTGGCACGCACTGCCATGCAAGCACAAGGATTTGGCTCGGTTGAGCCATGTTTGTGCCCAGCTGCTGGTTTTATTTAGTTATGAAATGCTTCCCTGGGAAGGAAGGGGCAGCCGAGGCCAAGCAGGCACTACAGGGCTGCATTGAGGCACACGGGAAGTGTCTGGCCCTGCTGGGAGAGGGATGCAGCTCTCCAACATGTGCCCCCCCCCCTCCCCCAGCAAGGATGTGCTTGGCTGAACCAGGAAGGAGCAGCCAGGTAGGAGATGGGAGCTGCCCTTCTCACCTTTCCCTTCATTCAGGCTCTTCAGGAATGGCTTCAGCTTCTTCTCATAGAGGATGGCACCCTCTGTGTGCCGCTGCCGAAGCACCATCCAGGTCTGCTCCAGCCGTGCGATCTGCAAGCAGAGGGGAAGTGCTGCTTCTGAGCCCCACGGCCACAGCTTGTGCTGCTGGCACTCATGGCCAGAGACTGCATGGCCCCAGAACCAGGCTGGGCTCAGTGCTTTTTCTCCTGCCATGCCCCAGGACAGCAGCCTCCCCACCCCACAGAGGCCTTGAAGATGAGACGCAGGGAGGGTGCAGCCGTTCCGCTGCCTCTGTGAAGGCAGGAAGCAAAGCTTCCCAGCTGGGCTCTATTTAAAATTGAATTTTAATCTCCTTTCATCTTCCAAAGGGAGCAGTGTGGCCCGGAGACGCTGCTGCCACGGCCTTGAGACTGATTTGTATTGTACCGGAGGGCAGATTCATTTCCTCTCAGGAACAGAGCCCAGCACAAAACAAAAAGCCCAACCGCCGACAAACAATCACATCCCGGCAGCACTGGGCTGTCTGCTCCACACAGGGGACGGCTCCTTCCCTTCACTGCTTACTCCCCAGTGGATGCCTTTGCATGGTCCCCCTCCTCCCACCCCAATAGGTGAGCAATGAGGGGAGGGGGTGTTTAGGAAAGGGGCTGAGCCCAGGCCACGAGGATGAAGGCAGCATCCCCATACCTGCGCCATTTCCAGGGCATTCATCACAGCTGCAAAACTGAACATGTTGCCCATGGTGCTCTTCAGCTCGGCCGCCAGCTGGATGGTTTTGTGGAGCAGTGCTGCCCGCTCCTCTGTGCTGCCCGTGCAGCCCAGAATGTCCACGGCGATCATGATGGACATGGTGTGGAACCTGTTGCAGGGCGAGAGGCAGAGCTGGGCTCAGCGTGGGGGCAAAGAGCTGGGGGTGCTCCTGCCACTGCCCCCAGCGTGGGGGTTCAGTAGGACCACAGGAGGTGTGATGTCCCCCTGTGCTGAGCTGGGATGTGCCGTACCGTTCCAGCAGGTCAAGCCGGAGCTGATGGCCATGGGGCAGGGTAAGCAGCTCCATGCCTGAGCTCACCCCCATGAGCCGCTGCATCTCTGCAGTTACGCCCAATATCCGAGCAACCTGGCAAGAAAGGTGAAAGGTGATTAGACCTGAGCAGACTCCAGCAATCCTTTGCCCCAGCCCAGCCTCTGCCGGCTGGTGCAGGGCAGCAGAGCTGAGAGCAGCGACGCTCTGAGGCTCAGGGATTCCAGGGCTCGTGGGCACTGTTTCCCTGTTAACCTGGAGCAAACGGAGGGCAGCCGTGCCCGTCCCTCCCTCCTGGCCCCGCCGTACCAGGCAGTCCACTTTGGTGATGTGTTTGGCGAGTGTCTTGGCATCCACGTCCGCCAGCAGCTCTTTAACCTTCTTGAGCACAGCCATCTCCAGGGGTTTGTTCTCCAGGGGGATGAGCAGGGACTGGAATGCTGCCGGGTTGAAGGAGGAGCACGTCTCCACGGTGGGGGGCACAAAGCCCACAAAGTCCCGCTCTCCTTTCAGCCTCTGCCCTGCCTCCGCTTCCCCAGAGCCGTTCTCCACTGTCCCTCTCTGCCCTTCCTCCACCTTTAGCCTTTCCACGTAGCTCTTTGCTGGCAGCTGCTTGGTGTCGTGAGCCGGCCGCTCTCTGCTGATGGGTGAGGTGGGGTGCAGCTGGCAGTAGTGCCCCGTGTCGGGGTCACTGTAGCTGTTCACAGAGGGAGAGGGGGAGGCGCGGGCGTAGCCGTGGCATGGTGTTGAATGGGTGCTGTGGGCAGGGTCTGGCAGAGGTTTGTTGCTGCTACCCGGGCACAGCTGGGGCTCGCTGGACCTTCTGATGACCGGGGAGGCCGGGGTGATCCCAGCTGCTTGGCAGGTGTGAGGCTTTAGCCGTGTCACTGCAAGGAGCAGGAGAGGATTTGTTAGCGCCTGGAGGTGTGCACACACCAAGGATGCACCACGTATGCAGGGCAATGCTCCGTGCCCAGGGGCTTGTCTTTACAGCCAGCTCTGACCCCTTCCCCAGGCCCATGTCTGTGCTGAGCTCAGCCTGAGCCGAGTGATGCCTACCTGTGCTGTATGCAGGTGAGGTGGGGTTCTCTGAGATGGGTGACATTGGGGAGTGCAGGTCCTGGATCTGGTCCACGCTGACAGCACAGTTGCGGATGATGTCCCTGTGGTGCGGCAGGGACACGCTGGGGAAGACAGAAACATCAGACTCTGAACTGAATGCCTGGGCAAAGGTAAGGGGTTGTGACTCCTCCCCACAGGCATCAATACCTTCCATTACCACGGCAACGAGTTGAACCCATAATGAGCTCAGCTGGAGCCAGGAGCAGGGCAGAAGGGGTCAGTGCCTACAAAAAGCAGAGCCAGCCCTACCTGCAAGGAGCCTGGTTCTGGGAAGAGAAAAGGGCACCCTGATGGCAAGGTACAGGGATAACATGGGATTGGATGGGGTGAATCCAGGGTACTGTGGGGAAGCAGGTCCAGCAAAGGAGTGGGAAAGTTTCCTAGCATTGTGGTGCACGGCTGCAAGGGGGGTATCTGATGCTGGGTGTGTTTGATGAGCTGTGTTGTTCTCTCCCAAAGCTGGGGAGCAATGCAACGTGCCTAAAGCTGGATGAATGCCCAGCTGGCTCATAGTGAGAGCTGAGAGATGCTGCGGTAAGCGAGCTGCATGTGTGCTCCTGTAGCAAACTAGGAGGTCTCGTGTCCTTGGGGCAGTGGTTACAGCCTGACACAAACACCATGAGTCAGTGGTGTTGCAAAAGTGGCTGTGGTGGGCTGAGCAATGCGAGCGCTTCAAGAAAGCAGGGCAGGCAATGAGCTGCCCTCCCTGGCACAGGCTGCTGTAATGTGTTTGTAGTCCAGAGTGCTACGTGTCTGGTGGGAGCAGGATGGGAGAACAGCTGTGATGATGAGAGATCTGGGGAGTGCTGAGGAAAGGCTGATGGGTTTGGGCTCTTCTGGACGTGTGGATGTTCTCCTGAAAGCCCAGGTGTTTCCATTCTCCCTGCTGTAACAGTTTGGTTGCCTGTTTTCTGCTGGCGTGTTCCTACCCTGCCCTTGGGCTGAGAAGGTTGGGGTGGTGAAAAGGCAGCCTGGCTTGCAGACAGGGGGTCAGGCTGTGTGTGCTGGGGACACAGTGGTGATGCAGGTCCCCTGGCCTCTGTGCAGGGGTGTGAGCATGCTCTGCCTTCCCTGGTGGGGCCTGGGCACCCTGAGGCTGCCAAGAGAAAGCCATGTGAAGGAAATCTTATTCACCCCCTGTGTAACCTGGCTGTTGCAAAGGTGTATGTGACCTGCGCAGCCTTGTTAGAGGTTCAGTGTGGTTGTGCAGACCCCATCCACTCAGCTCTATCATATCCTATTAGTAACTCCTTGCAAATACCTCAGTGGAAAAGGCTCTAAAATGAAGCTTGGTCAGAAGCAAGCCACCAAATGCCCTCGTGGTGCTGGCTGACACTCCTGCATCAGCCTGGGAAGCTTCGACAAACCCTGACACGCAGGCAATCCTGGACTAGATGATATAAAACACCCTCTGCCTTCTGGACTCTGTGATGCCAAGCTGTGTGCTCGCTGTGCACTGCTGCTGTGGCTCAGCATGGCTGGCAGCCAGCCTGGGAGAAAACCCCAGTTCCAGCTGGGTCCTGGCTCCTCTCCCTGTGCCTCTGCTGGTTTCCATGCCTGCACTGTGGCTGCTTCCACCCCCAAACCCTGCTCCTGCCTCATCCTTGGGACCGATCCCCTGCACCCACCTGGTGGAGCACCCTTCAGCCCTGGTGATCTTGTCGGCCGTCAGCCCATCTGTCATGGTGATGCTCCTCCTCTTGATGTGCCCCCCCTTCTGGGAGGCCGGGCTGTGGGACCCACCGTGCTTCCCATTGGCAAGCCCATAGCTGGCCTCCAGGTAGCGCAGGGGGAAGGTGCGGTTGATGGGGCAGTAGACGATGGCCCCGCTCTGTTCGGAGATGGCCTTGCGGTTGCCCACGTAGAAGCGGACGAGGGCGGGCACGTTGTCAAAGCTCTCCTGCTCAAAGAGGTACTGGACACGGCTCCGGCCGTCGCTGGACTTCACTGTCACCTTGTTGATCTTGAAGTGGAGGGGCTCATTGCGCCAGCGGCACGTCAGCACGTAGTCACCCAAACTGGTGAGCGAGTCGCGGATGAGGAAGTCGCCGTTCCTCTGCACGAGACTCTCTGAGACCTGGATGGGGATGGGGCAATGGCTCAGACACGGCCCCGTTGGCTGTTATTTAGGGCATCCCCCTCATCATGGCTGTGAGTTTCAGGAGTTTCCCCGTGGCAAACCCAGGCAGCCCCCCCTCCCCATCCTCACCTCCCGTGGGATGCGGCCGTGGTACCACGCGTGGCTGCGCAGGTCGGTGCTGCTCAGCTTCAGCTCCTCTTCCAGCTCCTTGTGAAGCTTCTCCGGTGATGAGTCAAGGATGTATTTCTCCTTGGAGAACTGTACAGCAAAGAGAGAA
This sequence comes from Coturnix japonica, assembly GCF_054131305.1. Lineage (NCBI taxonomy): Eukaryota > Metazoa > Chordata > Aves > Galliformes > Phasianidae > Coturnix > Coturnix japonica. The sequence continues at coordinate 7,712,953 of NC_140683.1, forward strand.
ACCATCAGCTGGGGTTTTGCCATAAGCAGCACAGCCACTTCCCTGCAGGGTCCAAGGGATGCTGTCCCTTATCCTTCCCACTGCCAGCACCTTCCACATCCACTGTGTACACTGGCTGCAGGGACTGGGAAGGGAAGGACTGTCCCTTGGGTGCTGGTGAGTCCCATGTGCTGGGACTGCAGGGATCTCTCAGGGGGGGACGTTCCTGATGTCACCTACCAGGAGCAGACCTGTCCCTGAGGACAGACGCCTGCCCCAGCTCCTTGTCCAGCACATCCTGGGCTGAAACGCTGTGGGAAGCACTTCTCCAGGAGGAAACCCATGTTGTTCCTCCTCCTAGAGACATCCCCCTCCAAAGGGTTAACTCAGCTGTGTTTAGCCTGACAGCAGCATGAATAGTAATGACAAATGTAAAGGAAACCTTCTGCATCGAAATGAGCTCTTACCAGCACTGGTGCACCTGAGCCTGGAGGATGCAATTTCCCCTCCTCCCCTTCCCTGGAGAGATAAGGATTGCGTCACCTCTCCATCGGGCCACTGCTCTCTGCCACCACGGTGGGGGCATTCCCGGAGGGCAGGACATGTGTCAGAGGGGGATGTGTGTGCAACCAGCACAGCAGCTTGGCTGGAGCTACTGGGGTGTCCTGTTGTGCTGGCAGCCCCTTTGATGCATGCTGTCATCCATGCTGATATTGCTTGTGTGAGCTCAGGTGGCTCAGTGGCTCCAGCTCCTTGGCTCCATGGTGCTTGTTAGGGTAGCACCGCTGGTGTCTGTAAGAACAGGCCGGGTCTTGAAGCTGCCTTTGTATTGTTCCCGGGAGCACCAGGGGCTTCAGCCTCAGATTCTTTGCACCTTGTCCTGTGCCCTGAGCCGGTCTCTCTCTGCTTCTCATAGCACAGAATGCTGCTCTCCCAGCCTGTGCCCTCCACTCCTGGGACTCACTGAGTCCCTCAGCAGCTTTTGTCCCCTCTGCCTGGTAACCTCCCCAGCCTGGAGCTGTGTATATCAGCCAAGTTGGGCAGCAATCCCAGGGACGAGGCTCCAGCCTGAGGAGGTGGGAGGAGGAGGTGGGGGAACAACAGTGTGATGGCCTAAACTCTCCAAGGCTTGCCCTCACCAGCCTGGACCTGCCTCTGTTCCTCCCTTCCAAACTGCTAACGAGTTAAAGAAATAAATAAATACTCAGACAGTGGAAGTGAAAGTGAATAAACTCCTGAGTGCTCCTCTGGCCTCAGTTCCTCCCCAAAGGAGGGTTCTGCTTGCTGGAGCTGCAGGGATGAGACACACGGCTCACATATTCCTGAGCACCTCCACTGCCCTGGGGCCTGGAGGAGACAAAGCCATGTGGCACTGCTGAACCCTATGGATAATAAGTGGTCGCCGGTGAACGCTGCTATAGTCTGGCTGCATCCTGGGGGGCTGAGGCTGAAGCAGATGCCGTTTCCATGACAATACTTTGCTTGGTGTGAGCGGCCATGGGTGCCCCGTGCTGTAGCACTGCTGTCCCCAAGCACTGGACTGCCGCCTGCATGGGAGCTGGGGTCTAACGCCCCCAGCAAGGGGATTAGCATCCGCTCTGCTCTATGCTGTACATCTGGGTTTCCCCCCAAATCCTCCCCATGCAAATGCATAAGATAACAAACACAAACCCAGCTGAGCAGTACCCGGTGTCTCCAAGCCGGGATTTGGGCAGCAGCTGTGCCAGGAGCTGGGTGCTGAGCTGGGGAGAGGCACACAGGGCTTTGTGCCCTGAGTTGGGGCACTGAGGACAGCTGTGAGCAGAAGGACCCTTAGCCACATGATGGGCATCACCCTTTCAGCTGCTTGGCTGGGAAATGAGCTCCCATCCAACATTTACAGCCACCAAAAAGCCATCGCTTGGTGACTGCAACCACTCCAACCAGGGCCCCGATGCATGGAGAGCCCACTTCTTTGGTATGCTGGCACTCTGGGGGCTGTCCTCGTGCTTTACATTGGCTTCGTGCTGCTCTGCTCCATGCTGTGTCTCGGAGGAGGCTGTGTGTGGCTGCCAGCTGGCACGACAAGGCGGCCGGCCCGGTGCTGTCAGCAGTGTGTAAGCGGATGTGTGAGCACCAAGCTGAAAAGGGCACCACTTGGTGCTCTCTGCTGTGCCAAGAGGACATCAAAAGATGTTCAGCCTGATGTGAGGTCTTGCATGCTAGAGGGCTGGCTGTGGAGAAAATCCCTGACTTCCACTAGCACCCAGCTCAAGCATATGATGCTGGCTGCCTGCTCAGAGCCCTAAGGCTTCCTCCTGCTGAGTGGGATGGAACAGGGGTGAGAGCGGTTCCCCAAACCAGCCAAACCAGCTCAGGAGCTGCCAGAGATGGTGCCAAACTTTGCCTGAGGAATCCCAACCAGTAGCCAAGGTGGTGTGGCTGGTGAAAGGAGAGCTCCTCCATCACACCCAGCAGCAGGCAGCCTGTTTCATGGTCTGCAGGTACAGGAGGGGATTCCCTGGGTTCTCCATCCCTGCTCTCCTCTTTTCCTCTACCTGCTGCTTTCTTGGCATAGGAAGCGCCTTTGGTCGCAGCTATGGACTAGAATTGGCAGCCAAAGGGCAAGAGCTGGGGGGTGGAGGGTGCTGACAGCTGTGTTCTGTGTAAAACAGTGGCTCTGCCTGGTGTGAGCAAAGCTCCAAAATCTGGCACTTGGCTTTTTCTCCTTGCAAAGCTGCTCTTATGAAACAGGAGTGATTTGCAGCCTGCTTCCAGCTCCCCCCTCCCGGACCTGAAGCAGCTGAAGTCAGCATGGAGAGCAAGGTGTATGTGCACCCACCCCGCCCTGCGATAACATCTCCTGGCTATCCTCAGGGCACAACGTGCAGCTGCTCTCACTCTCCTGCTGCCTGCCCCACAATGGGACCCTTGCTGGGGAAATCCCAGACCTTACTGTTTCTCTTCAAACCCCCAACTCCTGCTGCTGGAGCAGACGTGGGGCCTGGGAAGCAGAACTAGGAGGGAATGGCTTAAGAAGCCACTTGGAGCAGGTGTATGGGCAAAACCTCAGAGTCACCAAAGCGCCTTTCTTCTCTGCTTAGCTCTGCATCAGGCAATGGGCTACTTCACAGCAAGGGGTTTTAAAACAAACATCCTTGTTTCGGCAGCCAGCATCATAGCAAAGCTGAGCACTGCTCTACTTGCCTGATGCAAAGGCTGCTGTGTTCACCAGTCTGCCCAGTGCTGCCTGACCTGCCTGTGTGCCTGAGGATGGACAGCCCACCCTGAGCAAGGGAAGAATCAGGTATTCATGGGGTTGCTCCTCACCTGCATGCAGTTAATCTCACTGATCTTGATGTCCCTATGGAAGAGAAATAGTTTTTCCTTCCATACTGTCTTGCAATGACTCTGGGTGTTTAAATAGACTCTGAGAAGGCTCATGCCCATCTCATGGGTTGCTGGAGGCAGCTCTTGGCTATGCCATGTCTCCACTGCTCCCCAATGAAAGCACACAGACTGAGCTGTCCTGGTGCACAAAGCCTTTCTTAGGAGTGGTCCCAGCCATCCAAAGGGTCTCCTTTGTGGCAGCTCTGGAGCAATGATGTCTGGCTGACAGGGGTGGGGTGGCTGGGTACATTGGGATGCTGCAAGGTAGGACGGCTGCTCCTGCTCATGCTATGGGGTGGTGCAGTGCTGTCCTAGAGGAGCAGGTCTCTGGTGCGGTATGGGGTGTGTGTGTACACACATTTCCATCCATCTCTATATTACTTATCTCACTCTGAGACGGCGGTGGCTGCTGCTGCTGCATCCCTTTTCAGAGCTGCTATTGGCCAGAAATGATGTCAGTGCTTCCCAGGCTGGGTGCACTGCCATTGGCAGCGAGCAGGGATGCGGCTGTCAGCTGGAAGCGCTCCAGTCATTCATGGGGACTTCAGTGTGTGTTTGCTGGGCACACTTGGACACAAATAGATGGTGAAGGATCTGGCAGGGCCAGGTGAGCACTTAGGGCTTCACTTGTAACTGTTTCTGTGGCTGTGCCCTCCATCCCCTCCCGCATCCCTGCATGAAGGCCAGGCACCCACCTGTCCCTCCCTTGTTCTGGCAGCAGCTCACCACGATGCTGTGGTGGGGCACATCCCCTGCTGTTGCACAGTGGCCTTCTGACAACCAGAAGAAGCTCCTCTGCTTCTCTCCATTTACCCCCACTCAGCGATCACAATCCCTGGCTCTGCACCGAGATCAGCAGCGATCATGACAAGACTTGAAATGCTTCCTCTGGGCTCTGAGTTACCCAGCATAATCTCTACAGCTCAGCACCCACCTCCCGGAGCAGCACTGAATCAGATGCCAGCATTGCTGCCTGCCAGCTCCGGGCACTTCTCACCCTTTTTAACTTGCAGCATGCCAGCAGCTCGTGCTTCAGTCAGACTCTGCGTGGCTCTTGCAGTGCTAAGCGCCTTTGCTCAGTGGGTAAATGAGGGAACAGCTTCCTGGCACTCCGTCCCTTTCTCTGCTTGTACAAAACGCCAAGAATCCAAAAATAGGATGTCTAGAGGTGGAAGTGCCACAGGACAGGTGACAGATGGATGCCGGCTCTCTGTAACACCGCAGTACAAACAGACCCAGGCCGGAGGGCTGTGTGCCCGTCGGGGCCGAGCCTGCTGCTGCTCCCGAAGCACCTTTAAAGCCGAGCGCTCCCTTTGACCGGCCTTCCCGTGAGCGAGGGATGCCGCTGCGCCCATCGCTCCGTCAGAAGTGCCGGTTCGGTGCCCCGGCTTCAGTATCCCACTGCACAGAGGAGCCGAAGCACCTGAGCGGGGAAGCACTGAGGACACGAGGGCTTGAACCTTTGGCTGCCCCCCGCGATCCACGCAGCGCCCTACAGACAGCGGCCCCAAGGTCAGCGCTGCCCACGGGGCTCTTCTCCCCCCGCAGCCCCACGCGACCCCCACCCGGCCCCACATGCGGACACCCCCGTGCTGCGGGCATCCGCTGCGCTGCGCTCACCTGCACCTGCATGAAGGAGCCGCGGTAGAAGCAGCAGGCAGCAGCCGACAGGGCGCTCCATAGGCTGCAGCGCTCCGTCATGGCGAGGAGCGGAGCGGCGCCCCCGGCCCGGGCTAACCCGGCCCGGCCCGGGCTGCACCGGCGCTGCCACCGCCGCCGCCGGGCTTCAATTTCAGCCGCTTTCCCGATTACCTCATCCCTTGTCGGCAGGGATGGGAGGCACCGAGGATGCAGCTCCGCCCCGCACCGCCCCGCCGGGACCCGCGGCAGCCACAGCGGCGCTCAGCGGCCGAGAAGCGGCGACCGGGGGGGAGCGGCACGGCGGAACACGAGGGTCCGACCCCGCAGCCCCCACGGGAACCGGCCCGTCCGGGTGCAGCGTGTTCCCGAGGGACTCGGGCGGCCCGCTCGGCTGTGTGCTGGGGGAGCCGGAGTGCTGGGGCGATCCGTCCCCGCTGGGATGAGTAGCAGCCCCTCCAGGGGACCATCACCCCCATCTCTGCCCTGCCCTCTCCAGTGACACGCGGCGCAGGGACGCTCGGTCCCTCGCCCCATCCCTCCTCACGCTCCTCATCCCAGCGCTGACACCGGCTGCCTGCTTCCCACGTCGGCTGTCTCCGAGTTGCGTTTAATTAAGGCTCTGCTTTGGTTTAATTAAGGCCGTGGTTTCACGGGTTGCACGAGGCGGTGCGCTTGGCTCTGAGCCCCGCAGCCCCCTCTGCTGCTCCGTGAGCTGGGCCCGGGGTCGGGCTTCACGTCCCCCCCCGCTCAGGGTCTGGGGGCAGCAGCAGAGCTGTCCTTGCAGCCACCCGCGTGGCCTCGGCGCTAATTAATCCAGCCGAGCCCCTCGCATCCCCAGGCAAGGAGGAGGCAGGCAGGGCTGACGAGATACGGGTCTCCAGAGCACAGAACAAAGAGCTCCAACGCGCTCGCCGGGTCCGAGCTCTGCCCTTTCTATTGTAGGTCCCCGCGCCCGTGGGTGCCTGCAGCCCCAGCAGCATCGCGGGCAACGAGGGATGGAACAGATGGGAGACGCCGCTCCGTGAGGATCCGACGGTGAATCACACGCCGGCAACGGCTGCTCCTCCGCAAAGGGCTCGGCTGCTTCCCCTCCCGCGGCGGATCCGATGGAGCCGAGCCCGTGCTGCCCCTTCGCAGGAGCACAGGGAAGCTGGGACGTGAGTCAGTGGGTTTGCAGCTCCCTGCCTTCACCTGCAGGAGGGTGAGAGCTGCGGGGTGCCGAGCACCCCAACCAGGCAGGGCTGCAATCAGCCCGAGAGCCCCCGGTGTCTCACCCTCAAGCACTCCAGATTATTCGACTTATTTGACTAGAATAGCTGCTGTGGCTGCAGCCTTTGGGCTGCTTCCATAGCCAAAGGGAAGTGGTGTATCAATCACACACGCTGCCCGTGGGGCTGAGTCTGGATGGGTGAGAAATAAAGGCCAAATGGATCGCTTCCACTTCTGACATGTGCCTGGGCAGCAGGGGATTCTCCCAGCTCAGCAAAGAGGATTTGATCCTATAGGCAAAGCCACATGCATCGATCTACACCAGTCCATTAACTCACAAGCCATGCAATGCTCCCACCTCTGGGTGCTTACAATGGCAGAGGAACCTTTCCCTATGGTACTCCATAGGGATGCCCCAGATGATGATGCCCCAGCCCTTCTCAAACAGACCCCCATGAGGCCATGGTGTGGCAGCACACTGAAACAGGCGGCCTTCCAGCCCTCCATCCCCAAAACACATCGCTGTCCTGATGGTCATCACCCTGCTCCTGCCCAGCTTTCCCCACCCCATGGTGCCAGCAACCTCCTGCAAAAGGGCCAGCTCTCCTCTAGAGCCAGGCGCCTCGCTAATGAATTTCTGGCCAGACATGAAGAGTCCTCAGGAATGTTAATAGTTTGCTGGAGGATAAGCAAGAGATTTGGAGAGATTTACACCGACTTTCATGTGACAGCCCTGTGAAAGTGGCTCAAACCCTTCCTTTCCTACGTAGGGGTGGAAGGAGGAGGCAGCAGTGATGGAGAGTGATGGGGAGCACAGAATGCAGGGAGCAGCACTGGGGGCACTGTGCATGGACTGCATGATTTCTGGCAGGAAATGTCTTCTGAGGACAAAGAGAGCCTAGAGGAGGCCATGGTCTTACCTTCACGTATTCGCTGCCGGACTCCAGGCCATCGTGGTGGCTAGAAGGGGGAAAATAAAAACACATGAGCAAAGGGCAGTGGGGTTTGCTAAGATGGTGGTGGCACGCAGGGCCTCATGCCCCCTCTGATTGCCTCGTGCCCACTCGGGACAGAGCTTAGCCTTCATAATAAGATCAGGAAAGAATGGGTCTTTTTATGGGATCTTTCCCCAAATCAGCTTGGGGCCAAATGAGCAGAGCTGGGCAGAACTGGCAGCCAGGATGGGGTCTGCAGGGGTCACGGTGCTGGGGCAGAACAACTGAGTGCTGTTGGGATGCATCACCTGGGCAGGTATTGCTGATTGCTGCCCTACAGCTTCGTGCAGCACCACAGAAATCAAACAGTCACTGAAGGTTGCCATGGCTCAGACTGCAACTCCCACTCTCCTTGGTGGCATGTTCACTCTTAGCCCTACTGATAACGAACCCAGTGCCTGACACACAGCGGCTCTGGCCACTTCTGTGCCATTATTTCATGGGGGAAACGAAGGGCTTTTTTCTTTCCTGAGGATTTAGCAGTGCTGCGAGTGCCCTTTGTGCACCTGTGTGTGTCTGTGGATGAGCCCAATGGAAACAGGAGGAAGTCTGAGGGTGGAGAGGTTATAACAACGGAGCTGGGAAGCCCTGGGGATGGCCGAGGTGGTGGCTACCAGGTGCCGACCTGCTGGTGGCATTGCAGTGGGACAACATGAGCCCTATGAGACCTGTGGGTACCCCCACCCCACCTTCTTCTCTTCCCAGTGCCCACCCTTCTGCAGCAGCTTGGGAAAGGAAAAGCAGGGCTGGAAACCAAGGGGTGAAACAGAGAGAAGAGCATTTGGAGGGGGGCACAGCTGCCTCGGGCAGCTGCAGGCTGCCTGCCCACCCCAGCGCTGCCTCTGCAGCCTGTTTGCCTTTCACACGGCCGCAGAGAGCGCCTGGTGCTGCGAGAGCCGTGAGAAAAACCGGCGGGAGGACGGGGGCCTCTGGGCAGGAAATTGGGAGCATGAGAGCAGCTGGGAGACGCTGCGAGGAGGGGGGGCCTGCTGGGGAAACAGCAGCAGCTGCGGCTGGGGGGAGCAGGGGCTGCAGCCCCCCCCGGTCTGTGCATTCCTGGAGGAAAAGGCATTTTTTGGGGTAGCGAGAGCCTGGGAGAAATTCCAGGGCTGCCTTTGGAGTGCGGTACGATGGTTGAGCTGCTGGGAGTCACAGCTCCTGCTTGGGGTTTCTTTAGGGTTTCTGCTGCTTTGGGGTCCAGAATGGCATGGTGATGACCTGCAAATGTGCCAGGCTTTGGGCTGGGGAATGTCATGGAGTTCATAGAATCACAGAATGGCCTGGGTTGCAGAGGCCCACAGTGCTCACCCAGTTCCAACCCCCTGCTGTGTGCAGGGTCACCAACCAGCAGCCCAGGCTGCCCAGAGCCACATCCAGCCTGGCCTTGAATGCCTGCAGGGATGGGGCATCCACAGCCTCCTTGGGCAACCTGTTCCAGTGCGTCACCACCCTCTGGTGTTGTTCCAACCCCAGACTAGAACTTAGGCTCTGCTTGTCCTTGAACACCAGGGCTGTGCCCCAAGGGAGCTACTGTGCCTCAGTTTCCCCTCTGCATCCATAGGGCAGAGCTGCCTCCTTTGAGCTCCGTGCTGGCTGTGCTGTGCAGGGTTTGCCGGTAACGGCAGCGCTCTACCCATACCCTGCGGGAAGTGGGATTTCCTGTGCTTGGAGGGAAGCTGAATCACATCTGCCCGCTGACCTGCCTGTGGGTCACCTCCTGTTGGTCACCGTGTCCCTGCTGTGTCCCTGCTGGCGTCACTGCTACTCGCACCCGGCCACCGCCCAGCTCTGAGCATCCCCAGGGCCGGGCACTGCTCTGCTTCAGTACAGTAATATTCCAAAGCAGCCTGATCCTTCAGGGAGTACCTTGTGTGTGTGGGCAACCTCAGCCCACCTTGCCCCAGGAGCCTGAAACTTGATCAGGAGACTTCATCCCTTTGTACGGGTACTGCCTGTTCTCAGCAGCCACCCCTGCCCCCCCTACAATGTCCTGGCAGGGAGGGACTGTCCCTGTCCCCAAGGAAGCGCCTGCACAGGAGGAAGGGCTGGGGAACAGCGCTGTCCCAGCCCTATTTCCGCCCACCCACTCTGCTACACAGCCCGGCCATGGGGATGGCTCCGGCACACAACAGTTCCCTGAGCCCTTGGGCACAAAGAGCTTCAGTGCCAAGCCCTGCTCCAGTCACTCTTGTGCCTCAGCTTCCCCAGCAAACAGCGTGCCCAGGATCATCAAGAGAGCAGCCCTGGATGATGCAAAAAGGGATTTGGTGCTCAGTTTTTGGACAGCCAAGTCCACACGCTGGCAGTTCCCAGAGCTAAAGCACCTGGGTGACTGACAGATGTACCCACACCGCCTGGTTCCCACTCTTGCCAGCCTAAGGTCTAACTCATTTTTGGGAAGGGGACACCCTGCACAGGTGCTTTGGAGCCCCCAAGCCCCCAGACTCTGCCCCCCAGGGGGACCCACAGCCCCGAGCTGCTCTATCCCAGCGCTGGGTCACAGCCAACCGTGGTTTTGGCAGCCGCAGGCGATGCACTCTCTCTTTCCATCAGCAAATGCCGGGCCCTGGGTGGTTCCTCCAGCATTCACACCAAGGCTTTGTGCACCCCAAGCAAAGCCTCTTTCCCATCCCTTCCTCTCCCTCCCCATCCCCTGCGCCGTGCCGGGGTGCCAGTCCCTTACCTGCCCTGTCCCAGGGTGGGAAACCTCCTGCCCACTGCTGTCATCGGCTCAGCCAGCGCCTCAGCTCCGGGATGGGGACAGAAGCTCAGCGGGCGCTCCCGTGCCTGGCTCTGAGCCGGGACGTGGGGATCGCGGGCGGTGGCGGACCCTCCTCCTTCCCGTCCCAGCCCTCCCCCGTCCCTCCCTTCGCGGCCGGCAGGAATGTGAGGCCGGTTCCCACAGCCGGCACGAATTCCTTTTCCTTGCCCCGATCCTGGCGCCGTGCAAACCCCCCCCCAGATGTCAGTGTGTGCCTCACCGGTGCTGAGTTAGAGGGGCTGAAATGGGGGGTTATGGGGCTGGTATGATAGGACCTTGTTACTGGGGGAAATCTGGCATCTCTCTCTAGTGCCCCTCGGTTCCGTGCATGTTTGGGCTGGGATGACTTTGATCCCTGTGCCCAGCTGATGGATGGGGCTAAAATTCATCTTGTTGGTTTTGAGGTCCAAAGCCTCTAAACAAGCTGACCCTCATCTGTGAGGTCCCCAAAACATGGGGAAGGGTTTCACTGGCAGGTGGGAGGAATGGAGCCAGAGTGGCTGGGCTTTGGGATTGCCTCTGTGCCTTGAGAGGGGAGGAGGACAGAAGGAATGGAAGAGTAGGATGATAGGGATGGGTCAGTGCAGGTTGCGGCTCTGCACTGAGCTCCAGGGCTGGGACAAAGCTGCTGGCAGGACAAAGGGACACCCGCACGGAGTGGGGCCGAGCGGTGTTTCCACCCCATCCGGAAATGGGAGGGAGCAGAAATCCCACAGGAAACCTTGCTCTCATAGAGAGGGGCCACAGTGTGCTAAGGTCATGCTGTCCTGCTGGCCAGCTGCATCCCATGGGGACCCCGCTGTGTCCCAGCCCCTTGTCCTGCCCAGGCAGCACAAAGTAGGCAGGGCAAAGCCCATAGAGCCATACCTGTCCATGGAGCTCTTCCTGGGCTGTTCTTGCCCCTTTTCCTGGAAATCTCCATCTGTGGTCTCTGTTCCTGGTGCTGCGTTGGGGCTGGGGGCCAGGATGACACTTGGTGCCTCCATCCCAGGGCAGGGGCTGTTCCCTGGGATCTCTTGGTCTGTTCTGGCCTTTTCTGCCCCTGGGGATCCTAAGGGCAGAGCCTCATCCTTCTCCTGCTCTGCTTTTCCAGAGGCTGAGGATGGATCTTTTAGTGTGCCAGGCATCTTCTGCGTCTTGGGGACAGGCAGTGGAGCTGTGCTGGGTATCTTGTCCCTGGAGCTCTCTTTCTCTCGGCAGCTCTGGGTACCCCTGGCTTTGCCCAGGCTCTTCCCCACCTTGCCCAAGTTGAGCCTGGGCATGGTGCCCATGTGGCTGTACATGTCCGATGAGCGGGCATAGGGGACAGGGCTCTTGGGCATGGTGTTGAGATCATCCTGGGTGCTGCCAAAGGGCTCTTCCAGGAAGCCTTGGGGAGAGCCCAGGCTCTCAGGAGAGCGGGGGACCACTGACACACGCCGTAGAGTGAAGGAGCGAGGAATGTTGCTCAGGCTTTCAAAGCCTTTGAACTTGAAAAACTCTGACAAGGAGAAAGGAGAGAGGAAGGGGATCAGAACTGGGCACAGGCACCACACCACTGGACAGCCTGGTGCCAGCCCAGCTGCACTGTGCATTGCTGGTCTCACCCACTATGGTGCCCCCATGGGCTGGGGCATACGCAGTGCTGCTGGTGTCTGTGCCAGATCCAGGACAAACATCCTGTGCTGCCCTGGGTAAGACAGTGGTTGTTTCCCTACTGCAGCTGTAGGGATGGAGCCACTCAGCCTCAGCGAGAAGGGGATGGAGGAGGCCAGAAATGACTCCAAATCTCTTCCTCCTGCTCTTGCCTCCTGCTCTCCTGGAGATGATCCGGGAAGGGCCCTCTCCATGTTGAGAGCTGGGACACGCTGCATTTCCCCATGGTGTGGGGTGCTGTGGTTGTGCCTCGTGTACACGTTGTCAGGCACAGAGCAGGAACTGGCCATCAGCTGGGCCCTGTGCTGTTCGTGCAGCAGTGCTGGCTGTGGGCAGCCTCCTGCCTCCCCACTTCCTCAGCTCAGCCCCTCGCAACCTCCTTGCAGCTCCCTGTAGCCACCTGCAAGTGCTGAGCTCGAATCGTTCACTGCAGGAGTATTTATAACCCTGATGGGAAGCTCTGTGTTTCACACCTCGGTGCTGTGTGCTGCCGTGGTGCTACCCCAGTGTCAGCACACAGGGCACAGCAGCACTGCACAGCTGGAGGCCTGGTGCTCTGAGTGCCCCCGGGGTTTTGCAATGCTTACACAGCAGGGCTCTGTGCAAAGCCTCTTCCCCTTCAGGTTTGCTGGGGCAGGAAGCTGAATGCTGCAGCAGTACCTTGCCAGGAGCCTGGGTGCTGAGGGCCCATGTCCTGCACAGTCTGCAGGGTGCCCCTGCTGCCAAAACCTCATGACCTGGACTCTGTTAATGACAAAACTGCTTTAGGTTAAACATCCCCTCAGCATCCGAGCATCCTCTGTATCTGAGGCTGCTGCAGGGTGGGAAAGCTGGGGGCCTTCCCCATTTCCCCCGCATTCCACCACAATGGAAAATCCCAGCTTGGCTGGGGCCGTGGGAGATGGGTTTTGCTCAGCTCCCGGGGGAGCTCAGGGGTCGGCCTCCCTCCGGCGCCGGCATCAGCACGATGGAGGCAGAGGAATGCGGGGAGCAGCAGTGAAGGCAATGTCCTGCTCAGTGCAGCGCTGGCGGCGTGCAGCCCCATGGAGCCTCCTCCGAGGGCTTTGGGGAAAACCCGAGGGCTGTGAGAAAGAGCTCAGCTCCCTCCTGGTGGGCAGCAGCACTTCCTCTGTGCTCAGCTCCCACCGCTTCGGTCCCGAGCGCGGCTCCATCAGTGCGGATTTACCCCCAGCATCCACCCCATCCCTCTGCTGCAGGAGCACACAGAGGGCTCCTGGACACCCCCAGACCCAGCTTGCAGCCCCAGCCATGCAGAGGGGTAAACGCTCCCTGAAAGCTGTGATTTGGGGGATGAGAGCAATGGTTCACCCCTGTCACATGCTGGCAACCAGTGCAAGCAGACTGCTCCCAGTCCAACCCCAGCACCAGAGCCATCAGCACCAGGGCTTGCTCCAGCTGTGGGGATGGAAGCCCCCAGAGCCCCCAGTTTCTTAACAAAACTGAAGACTTCTTGCTAATGAGAGGTGACCACGCTCACACTCACACACCCCCTTCCCACCCAGGCCAGCCCAGGTGAGCACCCAGCACCCACCCCCTCCATCCCGATACGACTTACTGAATTTCTTGAAGCCCCCTCGTTTCTGGCCCTCAGCCATGGCTGTGCTGGGTGGAGGCTGCAGGGACAAGTTTATAAACTTGAAGCCTGTCCCTGCCTGCTCCTCCCTTCCTGTCCCCCCTCCGCCTCTCGCTTTGCTCTCTCAATCACTCAGCGCTTCCTCCTCGCTGCTGCCATCTGCTCTTATGGCAGCTGCTGTCCCCGCTATCCCCTGCGGTCCCATCCCTTATTGTCCCTTCAGTCCCATCCCCTGTTGTCCCTGTAGTCCCATCCCTTGTGATCCCTGCAGTCCCATCCTCTGTTGTCCCTGCAGTCCCATCCCTTGCTGTCCCTGTGCTCCCATCCCTTGTGATCCCTGCAGTCCCATCCCTTATTGTCCCTTCAGTCCCATCCCTTGTTGTCCCTACAGTCCCCTTCTGGCTGCTCTGGTGCCATTAATGGGATTAATGTGCTTTAGGGCTGCCCTTGAATGGCTGGGTGCCGGCATGGGGCAGGCTGGCAGCTCCATGGCTGGAGGTCCCCATATGGGGCTCAGCTCCATGGTGGAGCCCCAAGGCCGCACTGCACCGTGTGCTGGGGGAGCTGTGTTGTCTGTGGGATCATTTCTATGGGGGATGCAGTGGCCCAGAGCTGGAGGGAAGCCCCAGGGCCTTGTCCTATGGAGTGTCCCTGCATGGCCACAGCCACAGTGGGTGACACTGTGAGGGAGGGAACGCGGGCACACAGCTATAGACAGCCATAAAGCCGCAGGGTGATACGGGTTTATCCGGGGTGACAACATGGCGGCCGAAGGTGGACTACAAATCCCAGCAGGCAGCGCGCCGGCGCGCCGGAAGTAACGTAAGGCGAGAGGGCGGAAGTGAAGCCGTCGGCCGGCATGGCCAAGCAGTACGACATGGTGGAGTGCCCGTTCTGCGATGAGGTGTCCAAGTACGAGAAGCTCGCCAAGATCGGGCAGGGCACGTTCGGGTGAGCGCTGCGGGCCTCGGCTCTGCTCCCAGCCCGGGCATGGCTCCTATGGGGCCTGTTATCTGCTGTTATTCAGCGTCATGGGGAACAGGCCGCGGCCTGACCCGGGGCCTTTGTGCTGGTGGGGGCTGCGGGCCTCGGCCGCCTCCTCATGGGGCTCATGGGGCCTTGTTGTTGTTACATGGGTCTCTCCGTGTTGTTATATGGGTCCTTGTTGTTGTTACGTGGGTCCTTGTTGTTACGTGGGTCTCTCCGTGTTGTTATATGGGTCCTTGTTGTTACATGGGTCTCTTCTTGTTGTTACAGGGAAGTGTTCAAAGCCAAACACCGGCAGACGGGGAAAAAGGTGGCGCTGAAGAAGGTGCTGATGGAGAACGAGAAGGAGGGGGTAGGTGTGAGCCGTGCTGTGCTATGGAGGGGATGGGGGGGGGGGTGGGCTATGGAACATCAGTGTGTATTAACTTTAATGGTATTTACTGCTGTAACGTGCTAGATCTTGAGTAACACTATGCAGCACATGGGGGTGGGGTGGTTGTGCTGTGGGTCAATTGGGGCTTTGCTGTGTGCTGTGCTCATAGATGGGAAAAGAGGGAAGGTGTCCATGTCACACAAACACCTCCACCTTGTGGCAGAATCCTAAAGGTGGCCAGTGAGTTTTGTTGCCCCTGTAATGTTTTGTAGTTTCAATTACTCTTAAATGAGCTGTTGCAGTGCTACTCAAGCAGGTGTTCTGTGCTGCAGCAGTCCAAACTCTCCTGTTCTATAAGCAGATGTGAGCTGCACTCCTAACCTGTGTCTTCTCCTTTCCAGTTCCCCATCACAGCTCTGCGAGAGATTAAAATCCTCCAGCTGTTGAAGCATGAGAATGTGGTGAACCTCATAGAAATCTGTAGGACCAAAGGTAGCTGCCGGGGTCTCCTTTGTGCTGTGCTGAGGGGGTGTCTGTTTTCAACCTTTGTGGCTCAGCAGGCTGCTGTGTTGCACTGGGGGTGGATCCTCCAGCTGAGCGCGTGCTCAAGTCTTTAATCTGGGGTGACCACACGCTCATCTGTGGAAACTCATTTTGAATGAGTGCTACTGTGCTGCAGCTTGGCTGGAAAAAGCTGTTGTCAGTGCTGCTGGCACATGCCTGTGCTATCTCAGTGACTGCTGTCTGTGTGCTGGCTGAATGGCTTTAAATGAACCTGCAGCAGGAGAGAATGTGAAACAGAACGTTTTCTGCCTGGTGGTGGTTTTGCAGCTTTATGGTGCTGATGCCATTGGAAGCAGGAGCCGTGTTTCTGCAGCTCATGGAGCTTTGTGCTGGTGACAGCTCCAGCTGGAGACTTGCTCAGCCTCTCCTGTGCATGACGGAACCCCCCAGGCTTTGAGGGCTGGATTGGAAGTGCTGCCACTTCACAGTGAGCAATTCAGTTGCTCTGTGCTGAGCTGCTGTTCCATCATATCGCTGCAGGCAGTCCCTGGGGGAGGCAGCACGTTTCTGCTGTGTGACTGATGTGCTTAATGCACCTGGCCAGGCTCAGTTTCCAGGGAAATCATTTTAAAGCGTTTCCTCATTTTTATATATCCTTCTCTTATATGGATTTGTACTGCGAAAGAGGTTTGGAAAGCGACAGATGATATTAAAGCCTGCCATGCTGTAGTCAGTTCTTTTTGGTTAAATACAATTGATAATAGCACCTTTCTGCTGCTGTTTTCTACACTCAACTGGTAGGAATCTCAGGCCTAGGTCTGGGAACCTGGTGTTGCTCCATAGAATGTAGGTTACTGCCGGTTTTTGAACCAGTAGGTAGGAGGAAAAACACCGAGTTAATGTTTAATTGATTAAACCAGCTGTGATGACTGCATGCTGCTGGCACATCTCGGGTCAATATTTTTGTAGCTGTGTCAGATTGTTTGGGTCTTGTTTAAATTCCACTTTTCTACCTTGACCTCAGATTCAAGTGAAAAACAGACTGTTTCACTTTGACTGTTCTCAGACTTTAAGCTTTTCTCTTTCTATGTTGGAAGAGGAGTTGTGAGGACGGCACCACTGTCATGTGCAATCTAGAAAGCAGGGGAGAGCTGCTGCATTTACTGTGCAGGCTGAGCTTAGTCCTCATTTTCTGGTTCTTGCTGCTGATCAGCAGGTTTTGCTGTGCACAGCTGATGAAAATCAGCCTTTTGTTTTGGTGTTTTGCACGTGTGCTCTAGGAGCAAGATTGAAATTGATTGCTTCATTTGAGGTTTCCTGTCATTGACCATAAATTGCAATTGAAGTTGGGGTTTTAAATCATATTGATCTGCATCAGTCTGTTCTCATAGACACCATTTGAGGTTGCAGTAAGCTTCACTTTCTAATGTTGCTTTAGAAATATTTGCTGTATAATATAATACTGTGTGAGTCTGTCTTTGCCTGTTCCTCCTCTAATGCTGATGCAATGATTGTGCTCGGCTGTCAGCTGTGTGTGTGCACCCATGGGCTGCAGTTTGTAGGCACAAAACCTCACAGCCGTTATGCATGCAGCACAACACGCAAATGAAGCTTTCAAAGACTTTTTTGCTCTTGCTTTGCCTTTCTCATGATGTTCACTACCACTCTGATCCTCATCCACTGTTGCTTGTTTTGCTGTTTTAATACCTCTTTTTGAAGGCTATTGAGGCATCTGGAGTCCCTGTTTTGATGTTCCTCTGCCGTGAGGTTTCACCTAGTGAGTGAGGATGGATGGAGGTCAGGAGGAGCTAAATCCTTTGCTGACTGTTCCTCCTTGTCTCTCCTGTAGCCTCTCCATACAACCGCTGCAAGGGCAGTATCTACCTGGTGTTTGACTTCTGTGAGCACGACCTGGCTGGACTTCTCAGCAACACCCACGTCAAGTTCACGCTCTCAGAGATCAAGAAAGTTATGCAGATGCTATTGAATGGACTTTATTACATCCATAGGAACAAGGTAATGGGCCAGATCTGTGCTGTGGGCTGAGGTGTCGTAGTACAGGTTGGAGGGAAGTTCTGCTTTGTCCTTCATCTCCTGAGTCTGAGCGCCCTGCTGGCACCTGGGTGCCCAAGGAGGTGATACCTCAGAGGTGTAACTTTTCAGTGTCTGCCCTCGTACAGATCTTACATCGAGACATGAAAGCTGCAAACGTTCTGATCACGCGGGATGGAGTTCTGAAGCTTGCAGACTTTGGGCTGGCTCGAGCTTTCAGCCTGGCTAAGAACAGCCAGCCGAACCGCTACACCAACCGGGTCGTGACTCTGTGGTATCGGCCTCCGGAGCTGCTGCTAGGTAGGAGGTGATGGGTGCTGCTGGCTTCTCCTCCCTTCACATCCCAGGTGACTTACAGAGCACCTCTGTTTAGGGGAGCGGGACTACGGGCCCCCCATTGACCTCTGGGGTGGAGGCTGCATCATGGCAGAGATGTGGACCCGCAGCCCCATCATGCAGGGGAACACAGAGCAGCACCAGCTCACCCTCATTAGCCAGCTCTGCGGATCCATCACACCAGAGGTGAGAGCATGGGCAGGCTGTGGGATCTGCAGCACAGCAATGAGAGCAGGGACTGGCACAAGGCACTTCTGGTCCTCTGTCCTCTCTTATGTGTGGGCTGTTGTGTGTTCCTAGCACTGGAGCTTGCCTGCTGCTGGCAGGGAGGCTGGGGAGGCTCCTGGGTGCTAAGTGTCCAGCTTAACATTGAGCATCCATGCTGCTGTGTGTAAACTCCAGCTCTCTGATGACTCACACCACCTCCTTACACATAAGAGGGTGAATTTGGCCTTTTCTGGGATGACTGAGCATTGTGCTTGTTTTTGAGCACTGAGAGGATGCTGGTTGCTCAGAGAATGAAAGAACAGAACATTACATGTAGGAATCTGTTCTGTGTTCATCTGAGACACAGCCCCGAACACCCTCTGTCTTTTTGGTTAAATAAGCTTTTGTTTGCTTGCTTCAACTGCTTTGCCCTCTTCACCTTGGGAAGCCTCTTCAGCCTCTTGGCTTGTGATCTGTGGTTTGAGCTCAGCTCTGGTGTGAGCTCTCAGTTCCTTATTTCAGGGAAGTCTGTCCTGCCCTCTGGTGGGGGATTGAGCCATGAGAGATCTTAGCCAGGGCTGTAATTATGCAGGGTGAGATGGGCAGGTGGTTTTACACGCAATGTGGAGGCTGATGCCTCTGTTACACCAAAGGTGCTTCCTTTTGTGCCCAAGCACTTTCTGGTTTTATCTCTCCCAGACTGAGGTTGATATCAGTGCAGGTGATTGCAGCAGGCTGTCATTTCTAAGAATAAAAGGTGCCGTGTACATCCAGGTTGTTGTTTAGCAAAGAGTTTTGCCCTTGGCCATTCTGGAGTTTGCCCAAGCCATGTTCTCTAGTAGATTTTTCTTGATGGGGGGGTGAGAGAGAATCAGAAATCCTGGAGTACCTTCAGGAATGCCGTGCTATGTGCAGTTCCCACAGCAGGAGGATTCTGTCCTGACTTGTCCACATGTCTTTATGCCTTAGTGCACTCTTTATTGCCTTCTTTGTTCTGTGGGAATGAGGTTTGCTGACTGAGAGGTTATAAAATGGTATTGTTCTCTCCACAAACCTCATACTGGTTTGCCTGGGGGTGTCAGGGAGCACACAAGCCGTTGCTGATCCTATCCTCTCCCAATCTCTCCTTCCTGACCCTTCCAGGTCTGGCCAAATGTGGATAAGTACGAGCTGTATCAGAAGCTGGAGCTCCCCAAGGGCCAGAAGCGCAAGGTGAAGGATCGCCTGAAGGCCTACGTCAAGGACCCCTATGCCCTCGACCTCATCGACAAGCTGCTGGTGCTGGACCCGGCCCAACGTATCGACAGCGATGATGCGCTGAACCACGACTTCTTCTGGTCAGACCCCATGCCCTCGGACCTCAAAAACATGCTGTCCACCCACAACCAGTCCATGTTCGAGTACCTGGCCCCGCCACGCAGGCGGGGTGGGCACATGCCCCAGCAGCCAGCAAATCAAGGCAGGAACCCTGCGGCCACCAACCAGACTGAATTTGACAGGGTGTTTTGAGCAGAGTCCCAGCCGGGCTGCTCTGTGGGATGTATTGCAGGGACAGTCTCGGTGGGATCTCTCTCTCTCTGGTCAGGGACTTCCTTCAAGGCCAAGTGCCCTCCCCTCTCCTTGTGCAGAGCAGCTCTGTCACCATGGAGCTGCAGCAGTGAGCTGTGTGGTTGTGTGTGTGAGTGGGGAAATGATGCCTCTGAGCCCGCATTTCCCTGCGGCTTTGGCACAGCCCGTGTCCCCACGGAGCAGTCCTTATTGATTATGTTAATCTTGTGAATCGATTGCTATGGATCTGATGATGGAGAAGCTGGCTCTGGCAGTGCTGGGTTTGCTGCGGGGAGCTCTGCTGGGAGCTGTCTGCACTGTGTGTCCTCTGAGCACCCAGGCGTTGCTGTAGGACGCTGCAGATGCTTCTGAGTGATGTGGGGAAAGCAGGGTGGCCCCAGGCTTGATGACCAACCAGCCTTGAAGGGGACTTAGTGTCCATACAGCCAGCATTTACAGTGGGATCGAATCTGTCACAGCACTCAGTGTCTGTGCTTTCTGGGCTCCAGACTGCAATTAAGTTCTTTGTGGGACACACCCAGACACCCGCGTGCTTTCTCCCCTCAGTGCTAATGATGGAGCTGGGGTTGTTGTACTCAGGCTGTGCCCCATTCTTCTGCTTGTGGTGCTTCACAGTGTGGTTGTGCTGGAGCTGCAAGGGCTGCTGTGCTTACAAACACTCCTCTGTGTCCTGCTCTGTCCTGGAGCCATTTGTGCACAGCCTGGAGCAGCACTGCTGCCTTCCCAGGGACCATGTGCACAGCGGGACTGACTGATCCAGAGCTCCTGTCACCTTGTCTTCCATGACCGACCTCCAGCTGGAGCTGGCTGCCTTCTCCCGAACCACCTGGATCCCCAGGCTTTCCAATGAGCGACGTGTCCAAAACGCAGGGGGTTCTAACCTTTGGCATTCGATAAGTTGTCCGTTAACCAGGCTCATGGCAAAGCCCTGCAGGGAGAGCAGAGCAGCTCTGTGTGCACAGCGGTGGGCATTGCATTGGTGTGAGAGCAGCGGGCGAGGATGATAAAGGACACCTATAAGGTAAATGTAACGTGGTGGAGGGCTCTGAAATAGCGTCTAAATGAGGAGGGGACTGGATGTGTATCTTTATAAGAGCGGATATAAGAGTGAATAAACACGGTCCTGTTCCCATAGGGCTGCGTCCTCTCCCATGCTGCGGGGCTGGGGTGGGATGGCGTGGCTGTGTTGTGATGGGGCTGCGGGATGTGGCGGCTCCGTGCGGGGCTTTGGGGTGTTTTTGGGTGCACATTGTCCCCCGTTCCGACGTGGCTCTGCCCGCTCCAAAGATGGCGGCGGGGCGGAGCCGCGGTCCCGGGGCCGGCGGCGTGTGCGGAGCGCGGAGCGTGCGGGGCGGCGCGGAGCGATGGTGGCGCGGGGGATCCGAGCGCTGCGCGGGGCGCTGCGGGGGGCCAAGGGGAACCGAGGGAGGGGGCTCAGCACGCGGCCGGCCAGAGTCCCCGCTGCGGACTATCAGGTACATGGAGCTGCGGGTTGGGGGGGACGGGGCCGAGAGGGAGAGAGAGTGCGGGGTGGGGGCCGCTCCGAGCCGCGAGGGGAGCGGGGTGGGCGGCACAGCTCCGGTAACGGGGAGCGCGGTGCGGGGCCGCCCCGTGCGGGTGCAGCACGTGGGTCGGTGCCGTCGGGGGTCGGTGCCCCCCGCGCTCACACCGCAGCGGACGCCGGTTCGTTGTAGGACGCCATCCGCACCCTGAACACGCTGCAGACCAACGCCAGTTACCTGGAGCAGGTGAAGAGGGAGCGCGGGGACCCCCGGGTGCAGCTGGACGCCATGCGGGGCTTCTTGGAGCGGAGCGGGCTGCGGGTGAGACCGCGGGACACACTATGGCCCCGCACGTGTCCGGTTCCACACGTGACACGCGGCCCCGGGGTCTCACTCCGTGCTCACCCCGCAGGTCGAGGACCTGGATCGGCTGAACATCATCCACGTCACGGGGACGAAGGGCAAGGTGAGTGGGGCTGCGAGCTGGGGGCTGGGGGGGGGCACGCTGCCGCTTTACCTCCCTTCCCCCCCCCCCATTGCTGTGCTGATGTCAGTGTATCCCCAGGGCTCAGCCTGTGCCTTCACCGAGCGCATCCTGCGTGGCTACGGGCTGCGGACCGGCTTCTACAGGTGGGCAGTGGGCACTTGGGGGGGGAGGAGTCTGGGGGTGAGCTGGGGCTGAATGTGCCCCCCCCCCATCTCGCCCCCCCCCCAGCTCCCCACACTTGGTGCAGGTACGTGAGCGGATCCGGATCAATGGGCAGCCGCTGAGCAAGGAGCTGTTCAGCAAATACTTCTGGCTGGTGTATCGACGGCTGCGGGGCAACAAGGTGGGGTATGGGGCTGTACTGGGGCTCAGTGCAGTGTGTGGAGCCCTCACAGCCCCACACTGATACCCCTGTGCTGCAGGACGAGGCTCAGGCCAACATGCCGGCGTATTTCCGCTTCCTCACCATCATGGCCTTCCATGTCTTCCTGCAGGAGAAGGTGGGTGGTGCTGCTGGGAAGGGCTGCGTGGGGTCAGTGTCCCCATGGAGGTGTGGAGCCAAGAGATGTGGTCTGTGGGGACGGGTTGGGGTCAGACACGGGGCTCTGAGGGCTCCTTTCCAGCTGTGACTGCTCTGTGCACACAGGTGGACCTGGCGGTGGTGGAGGTGGGCATCGGTGGCGCCTTCGACTGCACCAACATCATCAGGTAGGAGCGGGTTGAGCTGTGCACCCTCTGTCTGTGCCATCCCGGTGTCACTGCTGTGCTCACACTGTGTCCCCAGGACACCAGTGGTGTGCGGCGTCTCCTCGTTGGGCATTGACCACACCAGCATCCTGGGGGACACGGTGGAGAAGATCGCTTGGCAGAAAGGTGGCATTTTTAAGGTAGGAACAAGGCTTCGCCTCCCATCCCTGCCCTGTGTTTGGATCCTAACCACCCACCTCCCGCAGCCCGGTGTGCCAGCATTCACTGTGCCACAGCCTGAGCAACCACTGGAAGTGCTGCGGGACCGAGCGAGGGAGTGTGGGGTGAGCAAAGGAGACAGCGTGGGGCTGAGCATTGGGGTGGGGGCCTCTGTGGGTCTGGGCTCAGCCTCCTGTCCCTGCAGTGCCCCCTGTACCTCTGCCCTGAGCTGGACGCCTTTGAGGCGGGGATGCGGGTGCTGGAGCTGGGGCTGGCGGGCAGCCATCAGCGCTCCAACGCTGCTCTGGCTCTGCAGCTCTCACGGACGTGGCTGCAGCGGCGCGGTTACGAGGGTAAGGCACCATGTGGGGCTGGGGGGGCACAGCCTGAGCGGTGCCATTATGGCTCACAATGTGCCCCCCCAGCAGGTAGTGATGTGCTGCAGGACGTGCTGCCCGGAGCGGAGCTGTCGGCACAGCGCTCGGTGCCGCTGGCACCCACGTTTTGCCCCAGCGATGCCATGATCCAAGGTGCAGTATGGGCAGGGGGGGGGGCTGTGCTTGACTGTGGTTCCCCCTGTGGTGCCATCCTGGTGCTGGGGGTGGCAGGATTCAGACATGATTTGTGCCTCCCCCCCCCAGGGCTGCGGGACACGGAGTGGCCGGGCCGTACCCAGGTGCTGCAGCACGGCCCTGTGACGTGGTACATCGACGGGGCTCACACCACCAGCAGCATCCAGGCCTGCGTCCGCTGGTTTCGCCAGGCAGCCCTCAATGAGGACAAACCTCAGGAGTAAGGAGGGGACACGGGGAGGGGAACAAGGATACGTGGCATAGGGCGGCACCCACCCACCCCTTGTCCCTATAGTGGCTCTGAGGTGCGGGTGCTGCTCTTCAATGCTACGGGAGACCGGGACACGGCTGCACTACTGAAGCTGCTGCTGGTGAGGTTTTGGGGTGCTTGTGGGGGAGGTGCTGTTCTTGGGCCCCACTTTGCTGCTGGTGTTGGGAGCCACATGGTGGAGCTGCTGTCCATCTGTCCGTCCATCCGTCTGTCTGTCTGTCCTGCTCAACGCCTCCCTCCTTTCCAAGGGGTTCAGCCCCAGCTGCAGTCCTAACAGCCCCCCTACTGTGCCCCACTGGGCTGGGACAGGGCCTGGTTGCATCGTGGTAGCAGTGGGGGGGGGGATGTCTTGGGAATCCTGCCCCACTGATGCCCCCTCTCCCCACAGCCCTGCCACTTTGACTACGCCGTCTTCTGCCCCAACTTCACAGAGGTGTCAGTGGCTCCTAATGCAGGTGAGTACCAGGCTCTGGGGGTGGCCCCTCCACCCCAACCCCATCCCTGACCCAGCCCCTACTCCCCCCTCAGACCAACAAAACTTCAACGTGACGCTGGAGAACGCCCTCACACGCTGCGTGGAGAACCAGAAGACGTGGACTCGGCTGATGGAGGAGAAGGGGGGTCCCTGGCTGCCGGCCCCCCTGGAGGTGGGGGGGCTGCTGCAACCAGACCCCCTGCGGGGAGCCCTGCTGCTGGTGCCCCCGGCCGAGCGGCCGCTCAACTCCACCTCCCTCGTCTTCCCCTGCATTTCCCATGCGCTGCAGTGGATCACGCAGGGCCGGGACCCCCACCTGTCCCTGCCTGCCTCCAAGGTGGGGGCTCACCCACACCCTGTGGCCACCAGCGGGGCCGTGCTGCTGCAGGAGGCAGCCACCATCCGCGTCCTTGTCACCGGCAGCCTGCACCTGGTTGGGGGGGTCCTTAAGCTGCTGGACCCCACGCTGTCCCAGTAGTGGGGATGGGGGCTCTGTACCTCCTTGGACTTGAATTTTTGGATGATGCTTGGAGGCAGATAGGACTCCCTCCAAGCTGGGCTGTTCCTGCCCCTTCTCACCCCAGTGCCTTTTGTCTGTGCCAGCCCAGGGAGTGGCTGTCCCCATAAGGTGGAGGGGACACTTGTGATGTGATGGACTCAGGCTGCCTCCAGGCTTTGGCTGGGGGGCCTGTGAGTCCCCTGTTCTCCCCAGGGCAGGTTTTGGGGGTCTGTGGGTGCTCCATGCCCCAGGTGTGAGTGATGCTTCAAGGCTCTGTGCCACTAATTTAATGTAGTGTAGGTTTTTATTATTATTAAGTTTGTAACTTTGACCTGGAGCTGGGCTGGGGGGGCCCGGGTTGTTGTCTGTGCACTGCCCTGGGCTGAGGGGGCAGCAGCGCGGTGCTGTCTGACCCCCAGCCCCTACCCCAATAAACCATTTGCTGCTCCCAGTGCTGCCCACTGCCTCCATGGGACAGGGCCAGGGGGGGGTCACCCCATCGGGGCTGCACCCGCTGCCCCCAGCTGCTGCTCAGTGTGCATTAGCACTGCATTACTTCGGGAAGGGTAATGCAGGGGCTGTGGGTGCTGGGGTTCAAACACTGCCTAAGTGCCAGGACGCATCCTGGGGGCACCACGTTTTGCCCCCAACACCCCCATATGCTGGGAATCCCCTGGAAGGGCGTTGCATGGTGCCCCCCCCTCCCTGCCCTGGGCTGCCTTAGGGGGGCCAAAGCATTCACTGAATGAGTAAGGGTGGCCCCCGGGACAGCGTGGGGCCGTGGCCCCCTCTGGGCTCAGCCTGAGGTTTGGGACAGGAAAAGGCTTTTATGGAGGCTGAGCCGGTGGTGGCAGCGGGGTGACGGCCAAGAGGGGGGCCGAGGGGGTCAGGCCATGCTGCTGGTGGAGCAGGGGGTGCTCTGGGTGCTGCCGATGCTGTGGTTGGTGCTGCTGCTCTCTGAGGCTGGTGCCGTGGTGGAAACCGGCTGCAGTTTGGAGATGGGACCTGCATTACGCCGCCGGTCCAGGGAAGGGGCAGGAGGGGGAGGGGGGGGAAAGAAAAATAATGTAGGGCCAAAAAACAAAACTCGGCGCCGGCAGGGCCGGCAGGGGATGGCTCATCCTGGACGTGACCTTTCCAGCCCTGATAAGGGACCCGTCCCTGGCTCAGGGCTTGTGCTCCCAGGCCAACACAGCTCTGAACCCCCTTCCCACTCCCCCCCCGGCCCCGATAAGATGAGGGATGATGATGAGCTTTGTGGGGACCCTGGGGACCGTGGCTGGCTCGCTCTCACGAGATGCCTCGGCCAAAAGGGATGTCTGGGTGATGGCAACATGACAGCCCCCCACCCGGGGACATGCAGGAGGGTTGGGAGTGGGGAGGAGGATGGTTTTCCCAGCAATGAGACGTGTGTGTGTGGGCCCCCCCAATTTCCCCCCAGAGATACTCACGGGTATGAGAGTAGATATACCAGAGCCCAGCAGTGAGGAGTGCGCCAATGAGGAAGGCTCCAAAGGTGATGCCCAGCACAGCAGACAGCCCCAGCCCTTGGTCTGCAGTGGGATGAGGCTGTCAGTGTGGGGGTACCTTCCTCAGACCCCCACACCCTGCCCCGTGTCCCCAGCTCACTGTTGGGTGGCCGCCAAATGTCCTTCACCTTCACCTCCAAAACCTTCTCGAAGATGGTGTTGTTCTGCCAGGCAGAAGGTCGGGGTGAGGCATGGGGATATTCCAGCCCCAGTGCCACCACCCCATGGGGATGTGGTTCAGTTCCTTGTGCCCAAGGACTCTGGGGAGCAAGGATGCTGTTCCCAGCTTGGTGATAAGCCCATTGATATGCTTAGGGGGACCGTGGTGCCAGATGGGGGTGATGCTGACCTGCAGCCCAGCCTTGCACTTGAGGGTGGCGGAGAATGGGACGTGTCTGCCCTCGGGGATGGTGTAGGTGAAGCGGAAGCGCCAGACCTTCCTGGCCCTGTTGCTGGGGGGCTCCTCCAGCATGGCCACGCTGGAGCTCTGCGCCTTGTTGCCCTGCACCAGCAGCAGCGGCTCCATGCCGGGGGCCATCAGATAGCACTCCTTGAGCTGCAGGTCGGCCGGGTAGTCCTCCAAGTGCATGGATGCCTGAGTGGGGAGAGGGTGACTATTAGGGATGCCATCACCCCATGGTCTGATCCCCACCCCGCTGCCTGGACCCCGTGCACGGTACCTGCACAAACACCTCCTTGTTGACCTCCAGCTCCGTCTGTGGTGCCTCAAAAGCAGCGGTGGGGAAGAGGCGCAGGAAGAGCTCCCGTGGGATGGGACACTGGAAGGCCACCTGCAGGCAGGGATGGCATCAGCCACTATTCTATGTCACCCTGCTTGGTGACGCAGCCACCAACACTTACCCGCACGCTCCTGAGCACCGAACCCTTGGACAGACTGAGGATGAGCTGTGAGGAGGGCAGGAAGGATCGGTCAGACCGGCCATAGAGGAGACCCCATGAGCATCCCCACTGCCGGGGTCTGCCTGTGGGATTAGGGCTGCTCCGGGGTCTCCCCATCAGCAGCACAGCCAGCAGTGCTCACCTCGTTGTTGGCGTGGCCGTGGCTCTCCAGCGAGGTGCCGCAGTGGCTGAGCAGGGTGTGCAGCATGAAGTGCGTGGCGTTCTTCTCCGCCTGGCAGCTGATGTCCCGCAGGGTGATGTTCACCACGTCCTTGATGGGCTACGACAATAGCAGCAATCATACCCAGCTCCCCCTGCTGTGCCCATCCAGCCCTCCTCACCCCTCAGCACCTGGAGCAGGATGGGATCCCCTCCCCAGGCACTGCCCTCACCTCCAGGTGGGACCTGGCGATGACGATTTCCATGGTGTCATCCGTGCACTTCCAGGGCCGGAGCATGAGGAGCAGCGTGCTGGACATGATGTCAGGGCTCGGGGCTGCCGAGGTGGGTCCTGCAGGCAGCTTCTTTGGCACCTCTGCAGGGAGAGGGTATGGGGTCTGAGTGAGGACCCCCCACCTAAACCCCCTGGCCGTATTCATGCACTATGGACTGACCACGCTC
Organism: Coturnix japonica; assembly: GCF_054131305.1. NCBI lineage: Eukaryota > Metazoa > Chordata > Aves > Galliformes > Phasianidae > Coturnix > Coturnix japonica. Next base: position 7,739,926 of record NC_140683.1, read on the forward strand.
ATGGATCTTCAGTGTGATGTGGGGGCTGATGGGGATGGTGGAGTAGGAGGCGATGATGCTATAGTTCTTCTCAAAGGCTTTGGCAATGAGGCCCTGCTCCGTGTCCGGCAGCAGCTCCCCTCTGAGTGGCCCCATGGGGAAGTGCAGGATCTTGTAGGTACCAGAGGCCTGTGGGGATGGAGCAGAAGGGGGTCAGCAGAGACAGGGATGGGGGCAGCAGTGGGGAAGAGCTGCAAGGGCTGTACCAGGAACTGGAGGCTGCAGTTGTTCAGCATCAGGAGCCAGGTGAGGTTGGCTGGGCCCTGCAGGAGGAGGATCTGGTTGTTCGGCTGCTGTTCGGGGCAGCTCAGGGTCAGGTTCACCTCCGTGATGGGCAAGCTGCAAAACCACAAGATAGCCCCAGTCCAGCATTGGGCCCCTCTTGGGCTGCCCACAAGAGACCCCGGGCTCTTCCCCAGTACCTGGGCTTGTGCAGCAGCTGGACGATGTGGGCAGCCCTGGTGTTGTGGGCACTGCTGCTGGTGCAGCCCTTCACCTCACGGAACAGGACCTCAGCCTCGAGGTGCGGAGTGGCATCAAAGTCCTCCTGGGGGACGCAGTGCAGGGGGCTGCTGCTATCTGTGGGGAAGGCAGGCACCAAAACTGCACCACTGTCATGGTTTCATGTGACAGCCATGCTCAGTGTGCCCACAGCATTGCTCCATGTGTTTCCAGCATAGTGGCACAGGAGCGCTGTGCTTATCTCATCCCCCAGTGCCACCCAGTCGTCCCCCCTGCCCCCTCTCCCTGTGTCCTGCCTCACTTTCACCCAGGTGGAGGTGGATCCTCTGCGGGTCCTTCAGCTCGCTGTACGATGTGATGCCCCCATAGGTGTCCTGTACCCAGTTCAGCAGATCTCCCTTGGCAGCCTCTGGCAGCTCCGTGCTCTGTGCCTTGGGGCTCAGATAGGCGTCCTGCGGGTGAGCAGCACATGGAGCTGAGGCAGAGCAGGGCACACAGACACATCCCTCCCTGCCACCCAGGAAACACAGGGCCCCCACTCCTGGTATGGGAGGTGCTGCTCTGAGCCCAGATGGATTGGCACCTTCATAGCACTGACTGCATTGCGCTTTGGGTCACACCGCAGGGATTTTAGGTGACCGGCAGCACGCGAGGAGCTCAGCCCACTTTATTATTAGCTGCAAACAAAGCAGGAGGTTTATTTTGCTAACAAAGCTCCCGGCCCCGGCTCAGCTCGCTGGAGCCAAACCCCATCGCTGACCTTCCTCCCGGCAGCCGGAGGAAACAGGAGCTTTTTCAAGCGCCATGCGTCATTACTGCCCGGCCTGCCCCGTGCTCAGATCCGCTGCCAGCAGCCAGCTGTCCCCGGTATGAGCATCATCCCCAGGAGAGGGGACACAAACACCCCCAGCCCCTCCAGCCCCTCCCTTAGGGCTGCTGTGGCACTCACAGTGTGGATGAGGAGGTCCTGACACGTGGAGGTGATGCTGGCCGAGCACTGTGGGCACTGGAGGATGAGTGCTGCTCGCCGGGTGCAGTCGTCAGCACGTGGCGTGATGGACACGTTCAGCATGGGGACAGGGGTCTGTGGGGGGCAAGAAGAGGGTCAGCACTGAATATGGCTGGGATTGACCCCCACTGGGGCAGCAGGGAGGTACATTGGGCTGGCCCCAAACATGAGCCATGTAGGAGGCAGCAGGGATGGGAGATTTGGCCTTGGGGCAGCTGGATGGATGCAGGGAGGGTGTATATCCACACCACAGTGTGACAGACCCCAATAATGGCTCACACCAGGGAGGAGCATCCCAGTGCTATGGCCCTTCATAGGGGTCAGAGCATCAGGGACCAGGTGCTGTGTACCAGGTGTCACCTGGTGGGGACCAGAGCATCCCCACACCATGATATGGAGCATCCCCACATTGGCACTGGTGCCTCCTCACCCCACACACCAGAGCATCCCCACGCTGGGTACCAGGACATGCCCCTGTTGCTCTCCCAGCCCCATCCCGACACTGTGGCCCCACTGCAGCCCCAGTGAGGCACAAATTAAGCAGCAGCAGCATCTCGCTGTGCATGCGGCCGGCTGTGACCCCGGCGAGCTGTGTGTGTGGCCGTGGACCCGAGGTGGCCCCGTGGCGGCAGGAGGAGCCGGGCCGGTTTTCCTGCCGCGTGTTTTGCGGCTCTCCATTGTTTTGAGTGCATGGAGATGGAGGAGATGGAGGAGATGGATGGAGGCTGCGTCTCGCCCTCCGCAGCCTTTTCTTAGAGGTTTTTCAGCTCGGTGTTGTTGTGTCGTGGTTGGGTTTTTGTTGTGGGTGTTTTGTTTTTTTTTTTTTTCTTTTTTCTTTTTTAATTGCTTTGTGGGATCTGCTTATAGAAAGCAGTTTCCAGTAATTCTTCTAGGAGTGGAGCCGGGTCCCTGCCCGGCTCCCCAGGGCTCGGAGCCGGCGAGCCGAGTGCCACAGCCGTGACATCACTGCGTGTCCCCTGCCGCCTCCGCTGACAAAGCAGGGGCACCCCCGGCCCTGACGCTCACTTACAGGCGTCTGCAGCAGGGCCAGGCTTCCTCCTGCCCCGTCTGTGCCCCAAAAAGCAGAACTGGGAAAGCTGGGAGGGTGGTGAGGACCCGGTGCTGGGTTTGCTGGCGCCTCAGAAGCTCAAAGAGAGCCCAGCCTGGTTCCTGAGGCCAGTTTTCCCCTAATGCTGCCTCCTCCTGCCCAGCCAAAGCCCCCACCTCAGGGCTGGGCAGTGAGTGCACCAGGCAGGGGAGCAGCCCCAGGCTCACCACCCAGCCTCGAGCACCCACCAAGCAGTCACCACGCTGGGCAGGCTGCCTCCATCCCTCCCTGCATCCATCCATCCCCATGGGCATCCATCCCCATGGGAACCCACTCCATGTGGGTTCCTGGAACACCCAGTGCAGGGACAGTCCCTGCAGCTCAGGCTGTCGCCTTTATAAAGAATTTCAACCACCCCTTTAGGGACGGAGCAAAACCGCAGCTTCATCCGAGAAGGGAAGTTGGGCCACGCAGGGAAATTGCACTGTGGAAAAGGTTAATCTGGTTTCTCTCGCTGCTCGTTACTCAGAGGAAACGATTTTGACAGCAGTCCCAGCTGCCTTCACTGCTCGCTGGTCCCACAGTGAGGGGGCTGCATTCCCTGGGGGGGGGCTGGAAAAGGACCATGCTCACCTTGGACCATTGGATGCTGAGGACGTGCACTTCATGTTGGGTGTTGGTGGAGCTGCTGCTGCTGCAGCCCCGCAGCACCGTGCTGGTGGTGTAGGACAGTGTGACGGGCGGCTCTGCTGTCACCGGCTGCAAGTCACAGTGCTCAGCTGGAGCGGGGTCTGGGCAGAAAACAAAGGGACATCAGTCACTGCCTGCTGGTGTGGGGATGGGACGTGCGAGAGGGGCTGTGCTGGAACACCCGCCTGGTGCTGGCTAGTTTGGTCCCATTAATGATCCTCGGATCCGGTCTGGAAAATAACACTGTCCCCGTGCTGCTTCCCCCAGTGATTGACCCTCCCCGGCCCCCGCTGAGGCAGGAAATCGGAAGGGCCAGGTGTGGAAATGGCACCGAGCTGTCCCTGTGGAGGTGTGAGGCGGGCGGCGCTGACACTGACCGTCCCCGTCCCTTGTGCTGCAGCTGCCAAGGGAAATCCTGACTGCAGAACGCTGCTGGAGCTGCAGCCCTGCAAATGCAGCAGGGATGGCTTGGGGCACTTCCCCTGCCCTGCTCAGTGCTGTCCCTGAGCTGTCCATGGGGCACACATGGGTGGCATTGCTTTGGATGCCCTCTGGGGCTGTGGATGCTGCGTTTGGTTCAGATGTGGCCACAGAGCACTATCCCTACTCTGCGGGATCCCCAATGGGCCACCAATGAAGGAGGCAATGCCCTGTGCCAGGGACACCCTATGCTGGGGATGGGGTGAGGGCCACGCGTGCCATCCCAGATCCACATTGGGGTGGTGAGGTTGAGGCAGCGGGGTCACGGCGCAGGCCCCGCAGTGACGCTGCCGAGGTCCCACCTATTGTCCAACACTTCCTCCTCCTGGCGCAGCCGTCGCAGCATCGGGAGGAAGATAAACAGGCTCTTATCTGGGCGCCGCAGCCCGCAGCACTCTTCCCTACACTGCTGCCCTGGTGGCACCGGGCACGACCCCGATCCCCGGCATCACTGGGTGCGTTGGGTGGCTCATCACCCCCCGGTGACACAGTGCCATAGATGGGGATGGAGCTGTGCAGCCCCACACAGAGCAGGGATGCTGCAGAGGGGATATAGGGCAGTGGTGCCAAGCGGGCACCGTCCCCGTCCCCAGGGGCAGGCAGTGCTTTGCAGCATGATGTCAGGATCAGATAAGAGCGCTCAGCTGGGCCCAGCCTGCGCCCGCGGGGTCAATCAGATAAGGGAGCATTTATTTTTGTACTCCAGGAAACGTAAAAAAAAAATATAATAAAATAATAAAATAAAATTAAAAGAAAGAAAGAAAGAAAAAGAAAAAACCCCACTGGATGTTTTTCCAACCTCCCACCTCCTGCCCTCAGTCTCTCTGCTGTGTCGTCGCGGGGCATGAGGGATTCCTGGGTTTTTTTTAGGCACAGATCAAAGGCTCCAGGCACAGAACAAAGCCCTGCAGTGCTGGGGTGCCAGGCTGGAGGGGCTCCAATAGGGCAGGGTGCTGCCAGGCAGCACAGTGTGCTGACACTCGTGTGATGAGCTGGCAGGGCTCAGCTGTGCCAAGGGTGGGAATGGAGGGAGTGCAGCAGCCTGGCATCCCTGGGCCATCACCGGCTGTTGTGCCATGGGGAGGTGGCAGCACAGGGCGTACAGCACAGCTATAAAGGGCATGAGGTGCTGTGGTGCACCCACAAAGGATGGGGGCCATATAGCACAGCTGCAGGTGGTGGGCATGGTGTAGCACAGCCTGTATGGACATGGCCTATATGGCAGAGCTACACAGGACAAGGACTATAGAGGCACAGTTACACATAACAGGGGCTTTACTGATTGGTTGTATAGGGCAGGAATTGTACTGAACATTCAGGACAAGGACCATATGGCACAGATAAATAAACAAAGCATCGCAGAGCAGATAGGAAGGACAGGAACTACATTACATCACTGTGTGGGACAGTATAGCACAGCTCCATAGGATGAGGACCATAAAGCACACAGCACAGCTAAGTAGGACAGGGATTAGAAGGCACAGCTGAGTAGTATGGGGACCAAAGCTACATAGAACACAGCTCATACAACAGAGCCATGTTAGAGCAGGGATTGTATGGCACAGCCACACAGGATACAGAGTAAATGGCACAAGTACAACAGACATGGCACAGCAGCTGTTTGGCACAGCTGCTCGGGACAGAGAGTGACTGCACAGCTGCAAAGGACGGTCACCCAGAGGGGATGGGATGGGGAATATTTGGCACTGCTTCATAGGATGCAAACAATATGGCACAGCTACAGGATGGGGGCCATGCCACATTGCTGAGTAGGACACAGACCTTACTGCACATCTATGTAGGATGGGGGCCATATGGCACAGCTATAGGACAAGGACTGTATGGCACAACTACAGAAGACACAGACAGTATGGCGCAGCTATAGGACAAGGACTGTATGGCACAGCTACACGGGATGCAGAGCTTATGGTGCAGTTACATCGGATGGAGACCATATGACACAGCCATAGGACAAGGAGTACATGACACAGATACATAGGATGGGGTCCACATAACACAGCTCCGAGAGGCATGGCCTGCATGGCACAAATCCCAGCACATGGGCTGTAGGGCATCTTGGCACTGCTGCCATCCTAACACTCTGTCCCTATCCCATCCCAGCATGTCATGTCCCCACATCCACAGCCCCTCTGGCTGCTGTTGGTGCCCCACAGCCCCTCCATGTGAGGTCATGGGGAGAGTTGTCAGTGAAGGCAGCAGAACAGCACCCATTTCCACGCCATCAAGGCAAGCTGCTTTTGGGACTCCCTTCCCTGCTCAGCCACCCGGGTGGGTGCTCTGGTGACACGGGGACCAGCCCAGGACCCGCTGTGTGCTGCGGGCTCGGAAGGGAGCAGCAGCCGCAGCGCTTTGACGCACACCCGGTGACGCAGCCGGACTTTGGGGCAGCGGGAGGGGTCCCACGTCCAAGGGGATCCATGGCAGAGTCCCATGTCAGCACAGTCCCATGTCAGAGGGGTCCCACGCCAGCAGGGTCCCATGCCCACGCTCTGTATATGTGCCCCACCGCAGGGCACAGCTCCTGGCTCATCCGGCCACACTCAGGGCATCTCCTCACCCTCATCCCCTCCCGTACCCCTCACACCACCGGGAACCCCCGGCCCCACTCACCGGGACGGCCGAGAAGCGCCAACAGCAGCGGCAGCAGCGGAGAGCTCCGACGACACATCCCGACCGCTGCCCCGAGCACTGAGCGCACTGAGCGGGCGGCGGCGGCAGGAAACCGACTCCCTTCGGCAGGAGGAGGAGGAGGAGGAGGAGGAGGAGGAGGGTCGGCGGGCGGCGCGGCTCCGTGCCGGGAGGAAATGCCGGTCCGCTGCGCTGGAGCCGTGCCGGGCGGTGGGGGGGGCTGGGGTGAAGTGAGGGGGGTCCGTGCCTCTGTTTGGGACCATCCTGCTCCCAAATATAACCCTACATGGCTTAGGAGTGGGAGGGGGCTGCTCCGTGTACTAAAGACAGGAGATGCCTCAATGCAAGAGTGACACGGGCTGCCCCATGGTGCTGACACCCAGCCCATGTGTGGTTATGGTGCTCCCCAGCAGCTCTGGGCACCACGTCTAGGGCTGCTGGCAGATGTGTGGGGCCCATGGCAATGCCTCTGACCCACAGCTGGGGACTGCCACAGTGTCCCTGCTTGCAGGCAGGTTTGGGGATAGTCCTGTATCACAGCAGTACTGAGGTGGGAGCCAGAGACCAGCAGGGCGCTCACAGGGACATTCCCGCAGCCGTGCTCCATCCCTGCTGAATGCACACTGGGCTCCATCCCGTTCCATGGCCCTGGGGAGGAAGCAGCACAGGGAGCTGCAGGGAAGGCCCGTCTCCAGCAGCAGCACATCCCCGAGGTGATTGTTGTCCCCCAGGGCGAGCAGCACCATCTCCCACGACAGAGCACTGCCATCTCCTGGGGACCGCGGGGACGGGAGCAGGCAGCACAGCTGAGCATCCCCTGCACCCCATGGGTGCAATCAGAGATCCGTAGCCCTGCTCACCATACAAAGAAACTGATTCAGGCTCACCTCACACCCCGAGAGGGATAAGAACACGAGTGATACGGTCTCACTCCATCCCCCACCCGGCTTTAATCGCAGCCCCCCACCCCTCCTGGCCCCTCGCCCCCAGCGACACGCGCCTCGCAGCGCTGGCATCGCCCCAGCCCCGGCCGGATGGCCGCATCCTTCCTGCCCGCCGCCTCCCCACGGCGACACAGCCCCGCTGCTGCTCGTGGTTGCTTCACCCCCGGGCACCCGGCTGACGTCCGAGCCTGGTGAGCTTGAAATTGTTGTTTTTTTTTCCCTTTAGGAATTTTTCTAGGGGAATTTTTGTCCCCCCCCCCAGCAGCACATTTCCTTCCTCCACACCATCCTGGTGACCTGCCTTGCCCCCTGAGATGCTGCCCGCTCTGTGCCTGATTTATGGCAGCCTCAAAGCCAGCAGCTCTGTCGCCTGCTGCCCGCACCCAGTCTAACACCAAGGGGCTGCAATGCATCCAGGCACACTGCAGACAGCTCTGGGACTGGGGAGCCCCCAGTTCTACATCCCCAATGCCAGCATCCCACATCTACAGCTCTGCAGAACATCTCTGAGATGTTCAGCCCCCTGTAGCATCCCTCTGCCCTATGTGACATCCAGCCCACAGGCACAGCAGTCACATTGCTGACCGTGTGTGCTTGGAAAGGGGGGCACCCAGCAGCACGGCCATGCACCTCAATGGGCAAAAACAGCGAGGAGGTGATGGAAATCCCCATCCTATGGAGATGAAAGAAGAAGGATGAGGGTATCCCAAAATACCCCGAGGGACAAAAGCAGCAAGAAAATGGTGGAAGTGGCAGAAATCCCCATGTGATGGGATAAGGAGGGATGGGGTGGGATGCTGCCCTGGGGATGCAGAAGTAGAGCACAGGAATGGGATGGGGATGGGGGGGACGGGGTTGGGGGGAGTGGGACGGGGCCAGGACGCAGCCCCAGGGGCGAGCAGCCGGGATGCTCCCTCCCTTCCTCCAGCATCCCCCGGCCCAAAGCATCGCAGCCGGGATAAACACCCGCTTCCTGCCCTTAATCAGCTTCAGAGAGGGGCTGGCTGAGAAGGGGTGGGAGGGGGGGGGGGGGCTAGAAACAAAAATCTCTGGAAAGAAAAACTCATTTCCTGCGACAGAAGAAAAAGATAAAGTCTGGGCTCATTACAGTGAACTTTACTGGGGAGAGACGGGAAAGAGCCAAACACAATGTCCTTGAAATTTCCTTCGCGCGGCTCTGTCCACGAAAACAGGATAAGGCCACTTCCGCTGTCTCTGCCCCGCGCGTGCGGGGGGAGCCGCAGGGTTGGGGGGCGTCACAGCTTGTCGAGGTAGGAGCAGACCTGCTGGAAAACCTCATCCACGCTGCCCTCGGCATTCAGCTGTGGGGACAGTGATGGGGCGCTGCATCCCTCAGCAGTGTTTATGGGGGGGGAGTTGGCAGCTGGGCCATCTTATCATATTGCTTCCCTCCTCCCCGTGCCCCGCTCACCTGGCGGACGATGCCCCGGTCCTTGTAGAAGGCGATGACTGGCTCTGTAGCCTTGTAGTAGGTCTCCAGGCGCTTCTTGATGGTCTCCTCGTTGTCGTCCACCCTCCCACTGGTCTCTCCCCTCTTCAGCAGCCGCTTCACCATCGTCTCCTTCCCCGCATCCACGTAGAGCAGCAGCGTGGGGGGGCCAATCTGCGGGGACACAGCTGTCACCGTGTGGGTCTGGGGGTCCCCATGGCTCCTCCAGGTGTGACACCCAGCATGGCCATGGTGCCAGCACCGTGTAGGGTGGCACAGCACAACATGGCACGGCACTCACTAAGGGAACAGCTCTAACCTTCTTTTCGAACTCCTCTCCCTGCTTCACCTCCCGAGGGTATCCATCAATGAGGAAACCCTTGGAGCTGTCTGCCTTGGCCAACATGGCGTCCCGCAGCATGTCCAGCACCGTGTCCTGCAGACGGAGCATACAGCTGTCAGGGTGATGTGGGACAATGTGCCCCATTCCTGCTGCTGTATCACCATGGTGTCCCCACATCACCCTGTGTTCATGGCCACAAACTCACCAGGGGCACCAGCTCGCCCTTCTCCATGATGGCTTTCAGCTTCTTGCCCCGCTCTGAGCCTGAGCTGACCTCTGCCCGGAGCAGGTCCCCGGTGGAGAGGTGAGTGTACCCATATTTGTGCACAATCTTCTCACACTGCGTCCCCTTCCCTGAGCCGGGGCCACCTGCAAGTCACACCATGGCCGACCATCATGTCCCAAGCCCCATCTAGTGGGGGTAGGAGGAGAGGCAGCCCAGACCCAGCAAAGCCTGATGAGATGAGAGGATGGATGGAGAGAGCTGTTGGGCTGCTGGTGTGGCTGATGAGCCACTGGCACCTGGACATCATTGCCCTGATGGCACTGGAGGCACCATGACCAGTATCCCAGACATCACTCTCATGATGGCAACCTGGACATCACCACCCCATTAAGCAGCCATAACATCACCCCCAGGGGTTTGCCATCACATCACATTGGGTGCTGGCACCCCAAGCTTTGTTAGACCCTGCTGGCCCCAGCACACCCCACACCGGCCACCACTTACCCACCACAAAGATGATCTTGTGGTGCTTCAGTTTTTCTGATAGAGAGAAAAGAAAACAAAACAATACATCTAAGAGCTGGAAGTTACACCTGGAAGCAAACTGTCCCCATTGGCAGGACTGAATGAAGGGTGATGGGGACCAACCCCAACCCCAGGGAGAGCAGAGTAGGAAGCTCTCAGCCCTGTCACCTGGACAGTCCAGGACATCAAATCTGGACATGCAGGAGCACTGAGACCCCATGGTGCCTTGGCAGACATGGGACTGAGCTGTGGGCTTGGAACTCTACTGCACCCTGGAGACAGTCATTGTCCCCAGCCCCACTGAGGGATGGGAACCAGAAGGGATGGTCACATCCATCCCCATAGCCAGCTCTTAGTCCTGCTTGGTGCAGCACGGCACAACTCATAGGGTCTGACTGTCCCCAGAAATGGCACAGCCTCATCCACTCGGAGCATTTCAGCCCAGAGGATGGGGGGGGTTTCTCTGCATGATCCCCCCTCCAGTGGGGGATGGGGACTGGGGTGTGACAGGGCAGAGGGAGGGAGCTAAAAATAATATGAGCCACGTCGGGGCTGTGCTGCCCATCTCCGGATCTCAGCCTTCTGAAATTACAGCTCCTCCAGCAGCCGCTGAGCACCGGGCTGGGATGGAGCCAAGAGGCTGGTGGGGGGGGGCAGAAGACATGGGGTATGTGGGGGCTGGAGGGAAATAAGGGGGAGAAATGGGACAGAGGTAATGGTGGGACAGGGAGTGGACATAAGGGAGGGCATGGAAAAAGGACATGGAATGGACACGAGGGGGAGACAGAGGGAATGGACACTACTGGAGAACATAGAAGATGGACACAAGGGGGGGACAGTGAAGATGGATGAGAGATTCAGGACTTGGATACAAGGGAAACAGAGGGGATAGATGGAAAGAGAACATGAGACAGACACAAAAGGGGACATAAGGATCAGATGAAAGAGGGACAGAGGTGACAGATACAAAGAGGACATGGGAGGCAGGCACACAGGGCTGAGAGATCAGATGTAAGGGGGAGAAAAGGGATGGACATGTCGAGGGGTGAGTGATGGACACAACTGGACAACATAGAGGATGGGGAGACAGATGCATGGATGCAAAGGGAACTGAGGGATTAGATACAAGAGGAACAGATGGACACGGGATGGACACAAGGGGGACCAAGGGTTCAGATGCAAGAGGGACAGAGAGGACAAATGCAGAAGGGATGCAGATGGACACAAGGATGAAAAAGTGAGTATATACAATGAGATAAAAGGGATGGAGGCAATAGGAGTTGGAGAGGATGGATGCCAAAGGTGATCAAGGGAGCAGGTGCAAGGGGAAGGGTGGGAAGGGATGCAGGAAGCACAGATGCAAAGCACTCACCTGTTGACATGCTGCTGTTGTCTGGGTGGAGGAGCACGTCAGGCTGTAAGGGAAGCAGAGCAGAGTGAGCAGCACGGCAGGGACACAGAGGTACCCTGCACTGAGGCCTGGGGATGTTGCCAGGACAACAACTCTCCCTTTGCATCCACAATGGGATGGTGCAGGTCTCAAACTGAGCTCTAGGGCCACGCTGGAGGGCAGGGCTTCCCCCCTGCTAGCAGCACTTGGCCCTAAAATAGAGAACATCCCTAAAAGATACAAGAAAGGCGCCGTGCTGCCTGAATTCCATGGCTCCAGGAGCTGGGACCTCACGTCCTGCGGCCACCTCCTACCTCACTGCTGGCAGCCACCCTCCCAATGCCGGCACTGCCGGGTGATTCATGGTGACAACAGCAGCACCCTGCCCTGCCCTGACCACATCCCCATGCCCGGGGTGCTGCCTGGCAGACGGAAATTGGCTCAGGGTGACGCATGGCAGCAGGACACTGAGGGATGCAGGCAGGATCCTACATCCCTCCAGCTCCCCATCTGCTGCAGGGGATGCTTTGTAAGGGCTCAGCCTGTTCTTGGTGCTCAAGGTGGGGTCGCTGCACCCCACAGCCCCTCCAGTTCCTCGCTGTGGGTTGGGCCATGGGATCTGCCATGCCTCCTGCCCGCACCCAGCCCCGCAGCTCCCCACCTGCTCAGCCACAACGCGTCACCCCGCTGTCCCCAAACCGGCCGGACCGGGGCTGAAGGGGCCGTGGCCATCAGTCAGGTCGTGTTACAGCCAGCAAAGGGCAGAGGCTAAGTATGGACGGAATGAAATCTGCACCGGGTCACGTCCCGCCTGCGCTGCTCAGCATCACCCCATAGGAAGGGCACAACCTGGAGGGTCCCTGGTGTGGGGGGCACCAAGTGCATCTGGTGGCAGCCCTTGGTGGGCTCATGGCCTGACCCAGCGTGGTGCTGCCCAGCAAAGCCCACGCTGTGATGCACCCCAGGGTGCTCCAACAACACGCTCTGCCCGCACCCATCTCCCATATAGGGACTCCATCCCCAAGGGCTGCACAGCCCCCAGCACCCAGCAATAGCACAGCACCCCCCAGCAATAGCACAGCACCCCCCAGCAATAGCACAGCACCCCCGGCAATAATAGCACAGCACCCCCCAGCAATAGCACAGCACCCCCGGCAATAATAGCACAGCACCCCCCAGCAATAGCACAGCACCCCCCAGCAATAATAGCACAGCACCCCCCAGCAATAATAGCACAGCACCCAGCAATAATAGCACAGCACCCTGCAATACCCCCCACCTCTCTTCTCGCTTCTCGCCCCCCCCGGGTCCCGCTCCCCCGCAGCGATGCTCACATCCCCCCCCATCCCCACCGCACTTGGGGGGGGGCGGACCGAGCGCTTCCCCGCCCCGATCAGAAGGTCCGGACCGGGCGGGGGGCAGCGGGGGGGACCCGAGCGTTGGATGCCGGAATGCCCTCCCCAAGGTCACCGCGTGGGGGGACCCACGGGGGATATGGGGGGGGGGGGATGGGACACGAACCGCGGTGCAAAGCAACAGCGGGGATGGAGGGGGGTTAAGGGGGGGGGGCGGCACTGACCTGCGGGGGGCGGTGCGGAATAAGACGAGGGGGGGCGGCTGCTGCTGGGCGGCAGCTCGTGCCGTACCGCTAGATATATATAATGCTGGCGGCGCGGCGCATGCCGGGAGCGGGCAGAGAGGGGGGGTGTTGAGGGGGGGGGGGGTGTTCAATGCCGCCTGCCCGCAGCCCCCCCGCAACCCCCCGGTACCGCGCCCCCGCAACGGGAGGAGCCCGTGGGTGAGGGGTGGAGCTGGGAGGGTCCTACACCCCACAACCGGCCCCAATGCGGGATGGGGGGGGGGTCCTACGGGGTCCCTTTACCCCCCCCAGGACCCCAGAGATATTTCCTGCAGGCACGGTCCAAGGCAACAGACTGCAGCGAGGTTTATTCCTGTACAAATCGATACAAAACACGGTGCTGAGACACCCCCCACGATGTGACCCCACCGGGATGGACCCCCCCCCAATGCCACGGCCAACGGGGGAAACTGAGGCACGGGGCTGCCACCCGCTGGGGGCTCAGCATCCAAACGTTCACGAGGGGCTGATGAGTAACGAGCATCATGTGGCTCATGGAGGAAATCCAAACACCGGGACCAGGAGGGAAAAAATCCCCCAAATCCCATGGCCAGGTTACAAAAGGTTCCGGCAGTGCTGTGTGGTATTGGCCCCCCCCTTAACCCACCTCCCCCTCCTGGCACCACGTTGGCAGTGTCGTCCCCCTGGTTCTCATTGGGGTGGTTCTTGAGGTCCCTGCTCTGGGGGTGGTGACACTGAAAATGTTGGGGTTTGTGCTGGGGGGCAGTTGGGGGGTGGGGGCTGAAATGGTGCCACAAAAACAACGTGACCCCCATGGCAGCCAAAGGGGACCCTGCACCTCCACCCACTGTGTGCTCTCAGGGTGATGGGCTGCAATGCAGCCCGGGTGGTTCTGAGCTGGGACTGTGCAGGGTCTCGTGTCCTGCAGGAAGGGATGCACCCCCAAACCCACAGTGTCACAGCTGTGCAGACCCACGGGCACAGTGGGGGCATGTGGCCCCAATGGCTGTATCAGACCCCAAACTGAGGGGACTCTGAAGCAATGGGATCCCAAACCAAGGGGACTCCATCCCACAGAGACCCCAAGCCAAGGAATCCCTGAACTAAAAACTAAGGGGACCCCAAACCAATGGGACCTCATCCCAATGGGACCCCAAGCCAAGGGGACCTCATCCCACAGAGATCTCATCCCCAGGGGACCCCAAACCTCATCCCAATGGAACCCCAAGGCAAGGGGATCCCATCCCAATGTGACCCTGAATCAAAGGGACCCCAAATCAAAGGGACCCCATCCCCAGGGCTCCCTGCTCAGCACAGCCCCCCTACGGCCAGGTGGGGTGAGAGAAGGTGATGTTGTAGGGGGCGGCCCAGCTGGCGAAGACACGTTTCTCGGTGATGAAGCGGTGGTGGTTCCCGCGGCGGCTGCGCTCGTTGTGGATGTACGTGGTGCACTCATCAGGGCCCTTGGGCTCGTAGTAGTGGTAGGCCATGCGGCGGGGCTGCGGGCGCTGGCTACAAGCAGACCACGGGCTGAGCCCCATGCTGAGTCCTGGGGTTGGGATTTGGGGCTGGGGAGGCCCTTACCTGCAGTAGTTGGGGGGCACCATGCCGTAGACGTGGACGGCGTCGCACAGCTCCACCGCAATCCCCATGGTGAACCAACCCGTGCTCAACCACGAGCGCGACTTCTCTCTAGGGCACAGCAATGAGGTGACCCTCGTGGTCCTCAACCCACAGACCACAAGGAGGGGATGAGGAGCTCCCGGTACCTGTCCTTCCCTGTCTCCCCTCGAAAGAGCTCATCAAACTGCTTCATGCGGTGCGGGGAGACCACGTAGGCCGTCATGTTGGGGAAGGATGCGCCGACGCGTTGGATGATCTTCAACAGCCCCTTCTGCATCTTGGCCGGCGGCCCCCAGAAGATGAGGATGGTCTCCGGGGTCTTATTGACGAACTCTTGGGGCCTCTTGAGGACGCGGTAGATGCTGGAGTGGGCCACCACGCGGAAGGTGGTTTTGTTGCCCACATCGGCCTCGTAGCCGGTGGTGGGAGCGTCGTTCATGCGGATGGTGCACTCGGTTTGGTCGATCTCAGCGCCCAGGTGGGTGCCCAGGAGGTGGCTGGAGCTGGTGACGATGGCGCATTGGTGGCAGTGGGCAGACAGGGTCTGAGGCGATGGACACAATGAGTCCAAACCAAGTGGAGCCCAAACCAAGGGGAGCCCACACCAAGGGGAGCCCACACCAAGGGGAGCCCAAACCAAGGGGCTTTCAGCATCCCACCCACGGGGACATCCCATCTCCATACCCACATCCTGCACCCACCTTGTTCCCGGAGACAGGCAGGTATCCGCTGCTCACCCTCCAGTGCCGCAGGTTGGGGGGCCGCCGGGCTCTGCTCCGCAGTGCACTGTAGGGGAACACCTCGGTCCCGCTGCTGGAGCTGTAGATGATCAGCAGCATGAGCAGGGCGAAGAGGAGCACGAAGACGGCGGCACGCTGGCTCTGCAGGTGGGGGGGGACAGTGTCAGGACCCTTCCCCAAATGGTTTGGGATGGAGATCACCAACTCACTCTCCCTTTGGTGGCCATTGGGAGATGGGATAGGGGTGAGAATGGGGTGGGAAAGGATGGGGACGGAGATGGAGATGGGGATGGGGATGGGGATGGGGATGGGGATGGGGATGGGGATGGGGATGGAGATGGGGATGGGGATGGAGATGGGGATGGAGATGGGGATGGGGATGGAGATGGGGATGGAGATGGGGATGGGGATGGGGATGGGGATGGAGATGGAGATGGGGACATCCCTGTCTTTCCCTGCCCAGCCACACGCAGCTCCAGCTCTCCCTGTAGCGGCGCTGCTTGCATGGCCGCAGGGCTTTAAGGAAAGAGGAGGAGGAGGAAAACGCTTTTACTGCGTGAGCGCTGAGCTGCTGCCAGAGGATCCCTGGCGCTGGCACGGCCGCCCCCAGCTCGGCCCTCCCGAATGGCTTTAAGGGGCTGCACTCACCGCGCTGCCGCTCATGTCTCCACGCTGCCCTCAGTGCCGAGTGGTCGCCGATGTCCTGCGAGCACCTGCGAGGCACACAGTCACCCCAAAAGCACTAAGATCCCGTCCCCAAAACCGCACCGGGCTGATCCCGGTGCCCTGAGCAGATCGGGATCTCCCGGCTCGATCCTATTAACCTGGCCCCGGGCTGTTTGGGTGCTCCCATGGGTATTTGCCCAGCAAAGGGACCCACTTATCCTCACTTCTCCCCACCCCCATGAACATTTTGAAGTCCTTCTCGGTGAGTCATTGCCACTCCTGCTGGGTCGTAGTCGTAGCAATTAGAAATTAAAAACAAGATGAAATCTGATTGTCTTGGGAGGAGCCAAGATGGAAAATTACACAGCAGCCAGCACGACGTAACCCTCCAGGGGGCCCCGAAAGGCTTTGGGGCTGGGAAGGTGCCAGCACGGCTGGGGCATGGCCGGGATTCTTGGTGCCAGGAGTCCCAGGAGAGAAGGAACAGCGCTGGGAGCTCCGTCCCGTCACGGGGCTGAGTGGGCAGAAGTGGGGACATGGGGAGTAGGGGGAAGGGGGGGTGTCAGGCCCAGGACCCCGCTGGTCACTGCGGTCCTGCCGTGCGGTCCCTTACCTGGGTGTGGGCACTCATCTGCGGCGGGTGCTGAGCGGTGCCGGGGGGTCTCCTCCACCTCCACCTCCTCCTCGCCGCGCTCCCCCCGGGCTGTGCGTTGTTTCCGGGCCCCTCCGGTTGGCAGCAGGGCCATGGCGGCGCCCCGGGGTCACATCGCGCTGTGCTGGGGAAGCGCCGAGCCCAGCCTGCATCCCCGGCACAGCAAACCCGGCTGCAGCCCCTCGGTACGGCCCCCACGTGCCGATCTACCCTCGCCGAGCGCTCAGACCCCCCCCTCCCCAGCTCCCTCAAATCCTCCCCCAGCCCTGGGACTCATCCGCTGTGCAACCAGGGATGATGCAAACCCTCCACTACCGGGGATGCGACCCCGGCACCCACGATCCAAACCCGCCGCTACTCGTGATACATCCCCCCTATACCACCCCCCCGTCCCCCGCACGCAGCCCCACGGACGCCCCCCGCTCTGTCCGGCCGTGTCAGGCCGGGCGCAGCCGCATCCCGGCTGGGCGGTGTCGGTCCGTTCCCCGCACACTCAGAGCCGCCCCCGCCGCTCATCCCCACCCGCACAGACGGACCCGATCTCCGCTCCGTTCCGTTCCGTTCCGTTCCGTTCCGCTCCGCACTGCGCCGCCGCCGCTGCTGCGCGTTCCCGGTGCCCGCGGGGCCGCGCTGTGCCGGGGGCGGGGGCGCTCGGGGGTCCGGTCCTAACGCCGCCCGCCCCGACGGGACGGACCCGGATTGGGCTGAACGGGGAGCGTGGGTGGGTGGGTGCGTGTGTGACACTGCCGGGGTACGGCGCAGCGCCGGGGGATGCGCTCAGCTCGGGGACTGAGGGGGGGGGACACGGGGAAACCTGCCCTGGAAACCAACACGAGTTTCTCTGCCCCATAGATTTGCTGCCCCACGGCCTCGCTGCTCCTCATCACCCATCCCTGGGCACAGGGCAGCTCCGTGCTCTGACCCCGTCCGTCACATCCCCACCCCATTTATAGACCCGGCCCCACACATCTCTGCTGCGGGCACAGCGTGGACTTACAAACGCTTTTAATGGGCAAGTCGGCTTTGGTTTGAATCCAAGGGCACTTGTGGTTTGGCAGCCCCGGGCTGCGGGCAGGGGGCACACGGGGGCTGTGGGACAGGGGGTCCCGGCCCCGCTCCACGTGCCCCATAAGTGGCACCAAGTGCCAGAGCATCGCTGTCCATCCCGGGATGAGTCCCATGTTAAACATCCATCCTGCACGGGTCCAAGCCAGCTCAGGGCCTGCAGCTGGGGGGGCTGGGTGGATCCAGCCCTCTCCCATACACTCCAATGGAGCAGGGTCCCCGCTGCTGCCCCCCCAGCGGCTGCAGACCCCCCCCAGTACTGGGCAGATCGAGGGGCTTCCAAGCTCACTGCTGTCTCTCCTACCCCCCTGCCCACGACGGGTGGGTGAAGATGATGTCCTTCCTCTTGGCCCAGCGGGAGAAGATGGCTTTCTCGGTGATGAAGCGGTGCCCGGCGCGGGGGGCCCTCTCGTGCACCAGGTACATCCTGCACTCGTCCAGCCGCCCCTTCTCAAAGTAGTGGTAAGGCACACTCGAATGGTTCTTCTCCCTGTCGGCACAGTGGGGGCTGAGCAGGGTTAGGCTTCCCCTTCAGCCCCCCACCACCACCCCCAGCCCCTCACCTGCAGTAGCTGTCGCTGACCATGCCGAAGACACAGATGTGCTCACACAGCTCCATGGCCAGGATCATGGTGAACCAGCCCGTGCTCAGGAAGGAGCCGGATTTCATCCTGCAGGGCACAGCACTGGGATGGGGACAGGAAGGCGGATGGAAGCGGAGCGATGGGGGCACCCAGAGGGTCACGGTACCTGTTCTTCCCCGTCTCATTCTGGAAGACGTCGTCGCAATACGCCATCTTCTCCTCTGTCAGTGTATAGAGCTGCAGCTGCGGGTACCTCTCCATCACCCTCAGCAGCGCTCGGTAGGTCGGGCCGCCCTTGTCTCGGTTCATCTTCTTGCTGGGACCCCAGATGACGTAGATGGTGTCTCGGGATTGCTGGAAGAAGTAGGGCTGGTTCCTGAGCAGCAGCGGGACGCTGGTGTGCGACACGACGCGGACGGTGCTTCGTGTGCCCACGTCGTCCTCGAATCCGGCGGTGGGAGCGTGGTTCATGCGCAGCACACACTCCTGCCCGTCGATCTCCCGGCCCAGGTGCGATCCCAGCATCTGCCCCGAGCTGGACACGACGGCGCAGCGGCGGCACGGAGCTCTGCGCAGCGGCTGCGGGGACACGAGCCGTCAGCACCGGGAATGGGGCGGCCGAGCAGCGGGGGAAGGACGGGGCCGCCCCACGGACCGACCTGCCCGTCGGGGACGCGGCTGTAGCCCGGCAGGCTGAGCGCTGCGGGGGCGGTGTACGAGGAGCCGACCCTGAGCCCCGCGGTATCGCGGCACAGCAGCACGTAGAGCACGGACAGAGCGGCCGCGAACAGCAGCGCGAGGAACACGCGGACCTGGAAGCGGAGAACCGGGGCTGTGCTGGGCTCGTGAACGCGTGGGATGTACCGGTACCGGGGAGCTCAGCCCCGCAGGTTCGCCCCGTCCATCCCCGCGGGACTCACCAGCATCTTTATCCCGCGGAGCTGGGGCTGCGGGGCGCCGTGGTCACGGGGAGGTTTGGGGCGCGCACCCTGCACACACAGCGGGCTCAGCGGGGGGGGATCGCGGCTGGGGACCCCCCGGTACCAACCCGCACTGCGACACGTCGATGTGTCCCTACACACCCCATGCTCAGCGCCCCCCCGAGTCCTCCCACGCCTCAGACCCCTTTAACCCCCCCCAATCCCGGACCCCTCCATGCCCAGCTCCCTCCCCACCCCCCACACCCGGTTCCCGTCCCCGTTCCGCCCCCGATCCCGTGCTCGGCGCTGTGGGAGGAGCGCGCCCCGCCCCGCCCGGCCCCACTCACGACGCCGGGATCCCCCGCGGGGCCGGCGATGGACACGCGGCCGCCCACCCCCCGCTGCCGCCGTCGGGTCCCGCATCGCGGCCGGGCCGAGCCGGGAGCACCGCGCTGCGATGGGGGAACGGAGCCGGGGGGGGCGGAGCTGGGAGGCAGAACTGGGAGGCACTGCCGGGACCGCCCCGACAGCGGCACCGGGCTGAGTGTGCCGGCCGTGAGCCCACCGCAATGAGAGCCGGCCCCAGCTTCGTGATACCGACAGACCCGGCACTGAGCGCAGCCCCCGGTACCGGCCCCAGCGCTGCCCCGTGCCCCGATACCTCCACCCGGTACCTCCGCCCGTCCGGCGCTTCCTGGTACCGTCGCACGCAGTGCCAGCCCACCCTGCGAGTCCCAGCCCCACACCCGGCACCTGCTCTGTGTGTCCCGGTACCGACAGACCCAGCACCGACCCCATATCCCACCCCAGAGCACACTGACCCCATATCTCTCTCTATAGGATCCCCTATAACCAACCCCACGCCCCCATCTCACCTCCATGCCCCGCCGACCCGGCTGTTGCTGAGCTCAGTGCAGCATTGAAAGCCCCCAGGGATCGTTTCGGAACCAGAATTGGGGCCTCCTGCCCTGCAGCGCTGCCCTATGGCCCTTAGTTCAGCTGCACACTGCGGGACACGTCATGCAGTGCTACCCCTCCCTCCCTCTGCCTTCAGGTGTTGCTGGGGTTTCCCCAGCCAGCAATAAGGAAACATGAAAAGCAAACTTGGGCTTGGTTCCTACTCTTTGACAGTGATGGCACTGACAGGCACAGCAAGTGGAGCTCAGGGATCCACACACACAGCACAGGGCTGCATTCCATGGCTGCAGACCCCACAATGTGCCCGGGCTGGGGGCACAGCGCTGTGTGCTGAGAAGGAATTCATGCTCAGAGCCGTGACCTTCAGCTGGAGCGCAGCCACCTCCCATCACAGCAACAGGGATATTTATAGGGGCGCTGCCCTTTGCAGCATAGCAGCCTGTGCTCATCCCACACCAGGAGCTGGATGCACAACTGGGGCCCTGTAGCAGCCCTGGGCAGGCAGCGGGAGCTGCCCCCTCCTGTATTTCTCCAGCAATAAAGCTCTGCACAGCTGCAATTGGGGCAGGGTGATGGACTGGCCCTAGAAATCGAGGTCCTTCAGCACAATGGGGGGCTGTGTTCCCCACAGGGGTGAGGGTTGGCTGGGGAATGAGGCTGGAGCTGCACCTCTGCACTTGACATGGAAGAACAAAGAGCTCAGAGACCTTTATTGAGGATGAATGCAGCTCACTATAGCCACCAAGAGCTCAGGGCTGACCCAGTGCAGGCAGGAGCCCAGACTGCAGCTGACATTCATTGGTAAGGGAGCTAAATGCTTCCTCTGCCACGCAGGGCATGCTGCATGCTCAGTGGGGTGACTGTAGGAGGGGAGGTGGGTGCAGCTCACAGGGCCCTCATCAGAAACGAGAGCTCACAGCACCATCATTAGCTCTTCCAGTTTAAAAGAAAATCCCAGAAGGAATAAACTACTGTATGCAGCAAAGAGGGGAAAGTGTACCAGAGGCTGAGCAGCTGCTGGGGGCCAGAACTGAACTCACTCTCTGCAATCAGAGCTGCTGGATCCCAGCCCAGCAAAGCTGCTGCACTTAGTCTCAGCTGGGGTGCACATTTGTCCAGCTGGAGCTCTGGTCCCTCTCCTGGTGAGTCCCACAGGTCAGATTTGCTTCCCTTTAGTCTGTAAGTTGTAAACTACACAAGTCTGTGTCTTTTGAGGAAGGAATGTGGGAGAAAGAGCAGCCAGCTTGGCACTGCTACTGCTTTGAGTGCTCTGGAGGAGGAGGCTGCTTGGTGCTGCAGGCTGGGGGCCTTCTCTCCATCTCTCAGCTGGGCCTTCAGTCTGATTTCCGGGCAGGTTTTCTGCTCTTCCACATCACAACCATTATAAAAACACCTACCAGGAATGAGAGAGAACAGACTCAACCCGAAAATTTCAAATGAAAAGCACCATTAAAACACACACAGCGAATAATGGAACCTCAGCAGAGCACAAGAAACAGTTCTAATTCCCATAGGAATAAACAGCTGAAGTTACACGTGTGTGCGCACAACTGCCTATGCCAAATTAAGCCACTGCAGGGACCACATACAACACAAGTGTCTCTTCTCTCTTCCTAATTTAGAAGCCTCTAATTAGAGCGACCAGAATAATACTCACCTATAAATAGCAGCAGCAGCAGCCCAGCCACCACGGGGATGATAACGGCGTACTCCCTGGGCAAGAAGTATTGGTGGATGCTGTGCTCACTGTCAATGAAGGGCTGCAGAAACAGAGTGGGGGGGATAAGCAACATGAGAGCAAGTCACCAACACGTGCAGCTGTGGGGTTTCAAAAGCAGAACAGAAACATGGGGCTGGAGGGGCTAAAAAAAGAGTGTCTGAACCTGCAGGTGGTGGAGAATCACAGAATGACCCGGGTTGGAAGGGACCTCAAGGATCATGTAGTTCCAACCCCCTGCCTGGCAGGGCCACCAAACACACACCTTTACTAGATCAGGTTGCCCATGGCCCCGTCCAACCTGGCCTTGAACACCTCCAAGGACGGGGCATCCACAACCTCCCTGGGCAGCCTGTTCCAGGGCCTCACCACTCTCCTAGTGCAGAACTTCCCCCTAACATCCAACCTCTGTCACATGGATCCTTTCATGGCTGGGACACTCTGGATGCTACAGTGCATTGCAATGACTCCTGCACTGTATGAACCCGACCCTACAGCTGGGAGCACATCAAGGGGGGGAACCCAAGTCCTCCAGCAGCAGCAGGTTTGAGCCCAGCTCCCTCCATAGAGGAGCATTGAGTGGAGCACAGTGCGCACACCCAGCTCCTTCAGCTCCTAAACGAGGCCTGCAGGCCCGACCATCCCAGGGCCCAAACCCAGCGCCATCCCCTCACCAGCACGATGATCCACAGCGTGTAGTACACGAAGAGCACGAGGCTGAAGGCCACCAAACCGAACCCGACCGCCTGGTCCGTCGCTGTAGCCTGTAAAGGGACAGACAGTGAGTCAGGACTCCAGACAGTCAGGGCTCCGTGTGGGCTGCAGGGCCGGGTACAGACGGAACGGGCCGTAGGCCGCAGCCTCACTCACCATGGCGACGGCCACCACACGGCACTTCCGCCCTCCCCGTCCTTCCGGGAGCGATCATCCAATCAGCGAGCAGAACGCCGGCCACGTGCTCTCCGAGACAGGAAGAGCGCTCAGAGCGCAAAGCATTGTGGGAAGGGCTTAGGAGCGCAAAGCATTGTGGGAAAGCACGACTCACCCGGTGCATGATGGGAATTGTAGTTCCCCAGGTGCTCGGAAGAGCTGCAGGGCCTAGTGGTGAGGCCTACAGCAATTAGTCGATATTTAGGGCAAAAATACCCCAACTGTGAGAACCATGCAGCAATTAGCCAATATTTAGGGCAAAAAACCCCAATTTTGAGAGCCCTGCAGCAATTAGCCAATATTTAGGGCAAAAAATACCCAATTGTGAGAACTATGCAGCAATTAGCTGATATTTAGGGCAAAAAAACCCCATTTGTGAGAGCCCTGCAGCAATTAGCCGATATTTAGGGCAAAAAATGCTGCAGGGCTCTCACAACTGGGGTAATTAGCTGATATTTTGGGCAAAAAACCCCCCATAAAACACTTAGAACCACAAAAAGACCACAACCAAACCAGGAAAATCGGTGTGAAGTACCAAAAAAAACAACCTTTATTTCCCCCGAACCCAATAAACAATGTCTGCCATGATATTGATTTCCTCATATATTTGTTATTTCTCTACGTTAGGAACCAGATACAGAAGATACAAACACGGCCTGTTGGATCGACGACGGCACAGCGGCCTGACAAGAAACGAGACCCAAACCAGACAGAAATGGTGCAAAACAAGCCCTGCCCGCCAGCCCCGAGCTGCCACCATCACCATTACACACAGCAGTGGAGCAGCGTTTCTTTCTAAACACCTTTTTGCTTTAAGAAAGGAAAGAAAAAGTTAAAGAGATTTATTAAGATTTCAAAGTAAAAACCAACCGACCAACTCAGAGCCCACCACCATTACTTTGCTCTCTTCTAACGATGGTGGATGTTTGCATAGAGCCGTTCCCTTTCCAAAAATATCAGCCATCTCTCTATAGAATCTGATATAAATCGAGTTTCCAAACGTCACCCGGCTCAACAACCCTCATGAAAATAAAGCAGGATCTCCCCTTCCCTCCCCCCCACCACAAAAATACGGGCTCTGCCATTTAATCCTTAGGGTTGAGGCAAAGTGAATAGGCTCAGCCACACCTCGAGCTCGAAGCTTTACCCCATGTTCCTCTCATCCCCCATCAGCCCATTGGGAGGAAAAGGGGGGGATAAATCTACATGGACCCCCCCCCCCAATGCATCCAGGAAGTGGTTTTGCAGCACAAACACTTGCTACCAGGCAGTGTTTGCTGTAACTCACCCCTGGGGACCAGCCTTGTCCACAGGGCTCAGTCACCAGGGTATTATTCAGCTAAAGCACAGGAGGGGTGAGGGAAGGGCTGAGGGGTGGGGGGTGAGTTTGCAGCCCCCGGGTAAGGCAGTGAGGGGAGGGCAAGGCAGCCCCTCTCCAGGAGGGGTTTTCTTTCACCTCGGTGCTCTAGCGTACCTGGAGTGAGGTTTATCCCAGAGGTTCACAACAGCGTGTGCAGAGTCCAGCTGCACAGCCACCAGTTTTTAAAAAGAAAAAAAAACAGCGACAACCAAATAAATTATTAGAAAAAAAAAAAAGAAGAATTATAATAAATGTCGACCCTTCCTATCGAGATTGGGGTGAAAGACGTTCCTTCGGGTCTCAGCCCAGTTCAGAACCCTCTAAAAAACTGAAGCAAACGTTAAAAGAAAAGGGCTTTAACTTTCTGCAGGGGGCAAAGAGATGTGGCAATAAGGGGGGGAAAAAAAAGAAACCAACAGATCACAAACTTACTGCCCATCACTTAAGGACAGCATGAATCCCTTTAAGGACAGCACAAATCCCCTCCCTGCCTCCCCCCTAATTAAAGTGCCAACCATTCCCCAAACAAACAAAAGAAACCCCAAAAAACAGAGAAGCAACATCCTCCTCCCCCCGCCCCCCTTTTTCCCCAACCACTGTTTCTAAATGATCCTCTTTTCCTTCACCAAGTCACAACCAAGCCTATCCCTTCGGACATGCACTCAGTTCAAACTGGTCTTTAAAAGTTAGTAAAAAATAAAGACAGAAATACCCAAACACGACACTGAATTTCCCAAGCCTTTACATGAGGCATCCACCAGAGGTCCAGGAGCCAAGAGCAGAGCCCACACGTTCTGCCTGGCCCTCAGCCTGGAGCACAGAGCCAGCTCTGCTCACCAGGGCCAGGGACGTGGGGTGTTCATTGCCAATAAGGTCCTTTAACTCGTCTAAGTCACCTCTGAATCCCCTGAGATGGGAAACAACGTGGGGAAGAAAGTTCTCTCTTGGCCCCCCCCAGGAATAAAACGTCAATGAAACAATAATGCAATCAAAAGAAAAGAAAATACACCAGCCTGCTGGGTTTATAAAAAAAAATTAATGAACTTCAAGACAAAATAAACTAACCAACCTATAGGAAACTAGCCAGCGGGTTGGGTCTGGAAACTGATTTACTTCTTAAATGCTCAAAGTCCAACACGGAACAGATGGCAGCAATGCCAGTAAGGAGGAAGATGCAGCTTCCCAGCACCTGGTGTCCCTGCTGCTGGCCAGGGGCAGAGCAACAGCCTCAGGTGGGGGCTGGAGATAGAAGCAGGCTGCTCCTTCCTCCTTTTCATGGCTCCATCCTGGGCACTCCAGCCTCAGTTGTGCTGTATTAGGCCCCATGACAAGGGCTGCCTTCTTGTTCAAAACGAGGGGTGGGAGAGCTAAAAACCTACATACAGACCAAGACCTGTGCAGTCAATAACAATGTAGAACAAGAAAGAGAAACCCCAAGAGACACAGCTATCCAAAATGCAAGCAGTGATGTGCCAAGCTGCTGGAAGAGAAGCAAGAGACTCTTCCAGGTTGGCCACAATTACACGATGGAGCAGGTTATAACTCTGCCAGCCTGGGAAGCTTTATAGCTCAGCTCTTCTTGCTTTGCTGCAGAGATCCCTCCTCTGTCCCACAGTGGATTTCACAGCATGTCTAGCTGCTGGTGTCTCAGGGCAGCAGACTCTTGCCAAATGAAGCCCAGAAGAAAACCCTTGGTTCCCAATTGCTCTGACAGTAACTATCATTGTTTTCCATGTGAATAGAAGCAAAGCAGGAGAACCGAGATGGGTTTGGCCTCTTTCCTGCCTTATTTTTGCTTTTTTTCCCAAGTTCTGGTTGTTGCTCTTGCAACTCTGGCAGTGCCCCAGACCTGATTTCCAGTGGATGCCACGTTGGGAGCAGCTGGACAACCAGCTCCCACTGCTACCTGCGGGCTAGGCAAGAACACACAGTGCTGTTTGTATACTTCTGCCCTTGCACTGACCTGAGCAGACAGTCAGGAGAGGCCCAGCTTTCTGGCAGAGCCCCAGGAAAGAAGAAAAGCCGTCAGCTTTCCCTTTCCTACACACACGCAGAAGCCCTGGAACAGGGCACCTCTCACCCAGAGGGAGCAGGAAGCTCCCCAGCCTGCAAGCGAGTGCCAAACCTGCCAGTCTGAGATCACAGTTAAAACACCAGAAAGCGTGAAAGAGCTTTTGTTGCAGACAGAATCAAAAGATCCAATATCGCTTCCCTACATTAAACCAAACCTAAGTGTTTTCTGTACCCCTTGTAACCGTGATCCAGATTTAATTCCCTTTGAAGGGAAAGGGGTGAAAAAGATCTATGTCTTACGTGTGGTCATTGCAAATACAGAAAGAAGCCTCTTGACTTGAGGAGAGAAAGTAGCAAAACACAGTAAGCAGCTGTATAGCTCTGCCACACAGCCTAGCACCCTCCCCATACAGCCATCCTTAGCCAACAGGGCAAAAAATATCAAGGCTCTTTCATTCCTCTTCTCCCATTCTGCCAAATTCCCTTTTCCAGTAGCTCATCTGCATGCGTTCTGGCCACAAAGACCACAATTAATCCTTTTTTTTTGTCCTTTTAAAAAGGCTTTACAATAATTAAGAATTTGAACAACAATGTGATCAGTTACAAGTCTTTCCTCACTGAATGAGACAAGTGCGTGCCTGTGAGAGTGTGCATGCACACGTGTGTCAGAGAAGGGCATGTTCTGACCATGCCAGGATCGTGCCTGTGCCATTACTCAAAGTGCATGGCTGCTGGGTGCTACTACAGTACACCGGCAAAAGAGGAAAAGATACCACACAGAAATAGCTTACAGGCCACGAGTCTCCGTGCAGGAAAGGCTGTAAGCACAGCCTGCTGACAGCCCGTGGCTGAAGGCTGCATAGATCCTCATCTGCAATTCAGCTGCCAGGAGAATCTGTGAGTGAGAGCTGAAAGGGACTGACATCTCTGCTGCTCACTGCGAGGAAAAGAGGCAGCTGAAGTGTCGAACAACTGCAGAAAAACCCAAAGAGGATCAATTGAAGGATCAGCCAGAAAAGCTTGAAACCTTGTCAGAAAAGTTGACTCTCCACAGAGTGGGTAAGAACTGCTGCTGTAGAGAGAACAGCAGAAAATATCCAATCTACCTTGGAAGGTGAAGGTAGCGGGTTTATCTTGCCCTACAAGCAGAGCTTCTCCCCAGTCCCAGAAAGAACCAGCTCAGGCATAGATTCCTACTGACAAGTCAAGAAAGGACAACCAGCACCAATTACCTTACCGGCCCAAGCCAGGAGAGGCAATTGTTAACCACCAAACCAAAGAGACCACTGCAGACAACTGCATCCCGCTCTGGCCCAGGGGATGGCCATGAGATAATCTTTTCACAGTCCAAGAAGGGCAATTCCCTTCCTAAGCCAAAAAGGAGGCATTGTACCCCAAGATTCAACAGTGACTATTTGCTGAATCAACCCAGCAAACACAGATTATTCTCCTGGAAGAACAGAGACAAGGCTCCTCCAGGTAAAATCCGGAACCTCTAAAGTGCTCCTGCTAATGCTAATAGCTGAACACTGCCCTTCCATGCCCAGCAGTGGAAGGGTGCAATACAGTTAGTGGTATAACAAGCACTAGCATTTAACCATTTATCAACTCCCATCTGGATTGTGGTAATTTTCTGAAATGCACTTTTGGGAGATATTTCCTATGAGAAAAAAGATTTTTGGGGTTTTAAGTGAAAGAAGGGGAAGTGTACACCACTGCATACCTTGCTCAATAAATCTGTTGCCTTAGAAGGTGACGTTCCCTTGCAGTCAACGGAATAAAGCATCCTGCAAGTAACCGTTTCACCGTGTCACCAACAAGCAGCTCTTGGTTTGGTTAGAATGGTTCCCCCCCAAGTGGTTTGAAGAGTTCACAGTGGCACAACCCAATGTTTTGGGGAGACAAGCTGAGAAATCCCCCTTTGCAAAGGGATGGGTGCAGTGAGGGATGCAGAAGAGCAACATGCTCTAGGACTAAGGATAAGTCCAGCAGACACTTCGTGTCTGTTTGCAAACAGGGAGGGCAGGCACTGGAAAAACTGGGAAGTGAAGGAGGGTACTGCCAACACAGGGAAAGTGCATGATCTGGAGTGGTCTCGGAGTAGTTCTGCAGTGCAAACATATGGGGAGGGGCATGGAGAAATCCCTTCTGGAATGCTGCATGAAGAGAGGTAAAGGTTGGCATCCATGTGGCAGCAGACTGGGTAGGGGGCCTGTTTCCAGCAGCTCTACCCTGTTCTTCACATTTAGTGGGTTTCAATCACCACTGGCTCGTAAACTCCAGATGAGACCCTGAGGACGCAGAGGAGAAGATGAGAAAGCCAGGTTATTTTTCTATTACTTAAAACAAATTAGTTTGTATTCAGAGCTTTCCATGCATGAACCCTCTAACCTCACAGAAAATACTGACAGTAACTCGTTGATCTGGTGAGCAGTCAACCCACACAACACAAAACAGACAGCTACACAGCAAACTAACACTACAGCCTGACAGAGTTGGGTGAAGCACAAATTCTTTTAGAGAACAGAGGGAAAGGGCTTGGGTGGAGCACACTGTGCTAAGAACAAGCATTCCTGACTCTGTTCCCAATTTTGCCACCAACTTGACACATCTTTGTGTTTGCCATTATTGTTTTTCATACTACTAAAGGTGCTACAAAACTTAACCCCCGCTTCCCTCCCCACAACTAGTCAATACACTGTAGTGAGGGCTATTGTGGCAAGACAAAGTTTTATTCTCCAGAAATCTTTATCCACAACACAGATGGAGGGCAGGGAGTTGCAGTTCTGCTGCAGTCCAGCAGGAGGCAAAGCTCCCTGTGAGTGCAGGACCAAACAGGAACCAACCTTTACCACCGTGTCCTTTTACTCCTCACTTATTTCTGTTCTTGGATCCAAAAACTAGGATCAAATTATCTCTCCGAGCTTCCACTGTGAACTGCATTCACACTCCAGGGCAACTGCTGACTGTCACCAGAGAGATCCCAGGGGTGTGAATGTGGGCATAAAGCCACCACGTAGCACATGATGTTTAGAAATCTCTTCTGTTGCAAAGGTGAAAGTTCCCTGTGTACCCAGAGCTAAGTAACCTCTCTGGAGTCTGACTGTCTGCAGTCCTTATAGGAAACCTACCTGTTTCCCAGCTGAATACCACTCAGTGTAGTTGTTCCATCTCTGCTCACAAACAACCGCAGGTTACTGTCTGCAGATAGAAAAGGAAGTAGGACATTAAAGTACAGAACTCCTTCTGGTGATTGCCAAGTTCTCCTCTCCCAGCTGCATTACAGAATGTTCAGCAGAGGAACAAGTGCATTTCTGTGAATCCATACGCACACTATATGGTGTTCCCATAGCAATTGGACCCCTAAGAGCTCTCCTGCTTTAAAAGGGAGTCTCATATACAAATCAAGCACAACACTAAGCTATGAAAAAACACTTATTTTTCCTCTCTCACCCTTATGTTTAAGCTACTCTTTTACCTCTGCTGTGGTCTGTAGAAGAACAGTGGCAGGCACTGTTCGCAAATTGATGCACAGCTCTCAAATCCACGGTTTACTACCATAGAAGCACCTAGCAACCACTGAAAGAAAATTACTGTCAAAGGGGGGAGTCTGTAGCAGACCAAATCTGGCTTTGTACAAGGTTGGCAGCTTTGCTAAGGAAACAGCCAAGACTTCCCCTCTTGAGACTCATGCTCTCACCTTCAGTATTGCTGACATCTGTGAAGTCCTGACTCTGCATTATTTTCTCCACTATATCATCTGCATCAATCCTGGTATCATCCACTCGGGTTGGGTGACTCTCCACTGAATCCTTTTTTCTCCTGGGGAAAGAAAATCAAGGGAAAAAAAATCAGCCTTTACTGATGGACTTCTAAGTACTCTCACTTCTTTTAGGAACAGTACTTCTCTCAGCAGCTAATTCCAACCTACTGCTGGCTAATGACCACAGAATAAATTCCATCTCAGCTTCCCAGAGAGGGGGCTTTGCACCACAGTTACCTACCGGGAAGGTCTGTCCAGCAGAAGAGCTGGTCTGGGGGGGCGAGGTGGCTTCTCTAGTTTGTGGTCCCGCTCTCCCTCAGGACATTCCACCGTCATGCTCAGCCCTCCGGATGCACTACTGCTGGTGGAGGTATTCCGGCGATGGGTCAGGTCAGACATACTAGAAGAACGGGAATGCTCCGTGCTGTAACCTGCAAATACAGCAGCATAGTTACAAGTCACACCTTCCCTCTTTCCTGAAGACAGAGTTAACACGCAGCACAGCTTCTGCTCTTGTATACTGAGGTTTATACATAAATCTATGAACTTATCTGCAGAGACTGACCAAGAAGCTCTGATATTACACTGCTGGGTAAGAGATAAGGCTGCAAGTCACTCTCATGAGAGCTTGCTGCAGCAAAGGATGGAGCCAATGATGGCACAACCATGTGGATCAATAGTTACCAGAGATCTTGGACTGCTGGCTGGCATAGCTGGAGTTCCGTGAGTGCCCTGAGTGGAAGACTTCCTCTGGGCTGGACAGATTCTGATCTGGTTCTTCAGGGACACCTGCTGAGAAACAAGGCATTCCAGTTACACCACAACCACATCAGTACTGCCTGCTGCCTTAGACTAGATGCTGATCCTGGGACACTAGATTAAGGAAAGTGAAAGCAGGTAGAAGTCTGCTGTAGCAAAGAGCTTACGTGCACTTTGGAACTAGGGATGATGACAACAATTTCCTCTGTTAAGTTCATCATTAATTCTAGCACCCAGTACCTGAATTAACCTTGGCCTTGAAGGACCTAAAAGGACAATGTCCAGAGGTTAATGATTTTAACTACAGATAGCTAACAGCCTGAAAGCATCAAATGGCCACCATCAGTAAAGTATTACAATTTCTGTTTGGGTACTTCTCCTGGCATGGCTTTTGTCCTGCTATTATTTGTGAGCCCACACCATTTAAATCATATCTTTGATATGAACTTGATACAGGAACTTCAGGATAATCTCTGTTTCTTTACCCTTGCCCCAGTTTGCCTCACATGCAACAAGTTTATCTGAAAGTATGCAAGCGCAACATGCTGGCAAGCTTTTCCAGATCATCACCTGTGCACTTTGCTGTCACTGAGGTTATGTGACCAGAGCTCTATTTTGGTGCAGTGTCTGCCTGCACATTTTAGAGTACGCTGGGAAGAAAAAAGGCAACAGGAAAACGCAGTGTCCTTGAAAATGGGCTCACACAGAAGCCAAAGAACTCTGCATCAGCAGCTGGATCAAGGCCATTAGATCTCAAACCAACCTCTAAAACCACCAAAGCTTTTCTAGAAGAATAGCTGAGTGGAGAACAAAGCTAAGTGTCACTGAACACAATGGAAGGCAGAGATGAACGCAATACATTAATTATTAAATCCTCAGGAAAAAGGAATAGATTGCTTTACCTCCACCTATAGAGGCATGGAGAGTTTTGTTTTTCTTATATGAGTTGAGAGCAACGAAAATGGGTTTGAGAAATCATGAAATATTAAAGAACTTCTCTGCTTGCAATTACTGAGAAGAGAAAGCACCCAAGTACATCTAAGCATTGCATGGCTCCAGGATGGGCGCTCTTACCCGAGCTGAGAATGGTTGCTCTTGGCTTGGTCTGACGCAGAGAACCAATTGTGGCTGAACTGCTGTTGCTGCTTGTGGTTCCTTCACCCTTGCAGGTAAGTTGCAGGGTAGAATCCTGCCCTGGTATAGTGATGGATTTGGCGGTGGAAGGCGGCCTGCAATCACAAAAGAAGTGTTACAAACAGTGAGGCAGGGACTGGGGATCATCTGGCAGCCTCTCTGACCAGCAGCACAGTGTAACATTTGCTGCTTCCTCCCCTCTCCCCCACTCCACCCCCTTGCTATATACAATATTTAGGTCTTCCCCATCTCATAATGCATCTGGACTGCAGATGCAGCATTTTACAAACTGCTGATTACAAGGAAAAGCAAGTTTTTGATGTAAATTAAGGCAAAAAACGGAGCACTCCATCATTTATACAGGACAACCTCACTATCCTCCAGGAAACTATCCAGAGCTGCCCTTTTCCCCCAGCACATGTTCCAGCAGCCAGTCAGCCTCACAAACAGGAACCAGTTTGCTTTTGTCCAGCCCTAAATTCCAGCACCCTTCTGTTACATCTTTCAGGCTCAGGCCAGAAAGAAGCCTTTTATCCCCTATCCCTCTTTTACAATGCTTAAATAACCTCTCCATTTTTATTTGATGATTAAACTTATTTTCAGCGAGACTAAAGTATTTTTACAGCTGTCAAAATTATTTTTCTGGTTATTCTGTGTGCTTGCAACATCCCTTTGTAAATGCTGGCTCCTGGATAGAACTGCAATTGCCTGGAGCCCCCCTCCCTTCCTCCAGAAGTGTTTTTGGGTAGAAGCCATGGCATGTGCAGCATGGCAAGGTTAATATTCCTGTTGGAGCCCTCACTTCCTTATAGCCTGAAGTCTGAACTGCAACCAATGGATTATAGTATGCTTTTCAAGCGAGGAGAGAGAAAGGAAAACTTTTATTTGTTTCACTTGGAACTTTGAGGCCAATGAGGGTTGATGCTACATGAGAGGATATTT
The DNA here is from genome assembly GCF_054131305.1 of Coturnix japonica. Lineage (NCBI taxonomy): Eukaryota > Metazoa > Chordata > Aves > Galliformes > Phasianidae > Coturnix > Coturnix japonica. The sequence continues at coordinate 7,772,567 of NC_140683.1, forward strand.
CCAGTGTTTTGGGAGAAAAGACATTTCTTATGGCAGCCAGAGAGATACAAAGGTTTCAGGAAACCCACAGCATGCCTTCCCCAGGGGAAAACAAACAGAAAAAACAATAGACAAACAGAAAACAAACAACCACCAAAAGCCTCCTCCCTAATTGCATTATCAGGGATTTCCATGCAGCCAGGTACTTCAGGGACTCAGTTTCACAGGTTAACAAGGCCCTTACTGCCTTAAGCAAGCAAGCTGTTCCTGCAGCAGCTGCCAGGTCAGGCAAGCAGCCCATGCTCCCCTCTGTATGACACCCAGGAGAAGCTCTGTCTCTGCTTCAGAAAGCAAGTGCTCAGCGAGCACGTTCAGGAGTGATTTCCCAGCACAGTTTAATTCTTGCCTAATCCTCTAATGAGTGTCATTTCTCAAAAGCTCTCCTGATCAAGGACTATCCTACATGCAAAGCTTCCATTTTTAGACATTTGTACATCATCGCCATATAAAGAAAAGAAATGGGATGACTGCAAAAAACCTTTAAGAAAATAAGGAGGTTTGACTTTCAAACTGACCCTACTTCTATTAAATTGATGTTTATACTCCATTCTGCATAATATTCAGGCAAAGAGGTGAGGTTTTGCTTCCACAGTGGAAAAGCAGCAGGTATTTTTGTCAAATGTTATTAGCCATTACTTCATTTTATCATTGAAACTAACCCTGGTAACCTGGACTTAAAGCATCTGCCACTATTCAACATGGTTTAAGGTGCTCCAGTTTTCCTCCTGAAGCCATTTCTTTTCTCCAGAATCAGGTGGTACTTTATTTATGGTTTGAAAGTGTCTCTGCTACACTGTGAAAAGGTATTAACAAGGTAAAAATTACATCAAGAGGTACGTGGCACTTCATAACCACGCAAACTAATTCATGCACTGCAAACTAGCACCTAAAATTAGACCTTATAGCCCAGAACATTACTGCTATGAGAGATGACCTTAAGGTAAAGCCTTCTTCTCTCACACTGCTGGAGTCAACACTAAACAATCAAATTAGCACACAGCAGCCCTGTGTGTGCAGCCACATGCCTTACAGCACACTACTGCAGGCTGGCCCAGATTGCAGAGCTTCACAACCTTGTACTGCAGTATGAAGGCACACAGTGTGTTCTATCTGTTAAATGATGCTGCAACAATTGTTAAAACAAAGAACTGCATCACAGCTTCACTTTATTTATCCTTTCTTATCGCAATGGACTTAAAAGAAAGAAAGGATGGTAACAGTTTCTCTACTAATCAAAACAAATTATGAATGCAGGTCCACGTAGAAGAACAAGGGAACTAAGATGTTTCAGCTTTGCAGTATTTTTGCTGCTGTTTCAAGTCAACATCCTTATCTTGCATGGTATGTGCTAAAATATGTTCATTCCCAAGACCATTTTCCTCACTGACCTTTCCCTTCTCAGAGGTCACTGAAACCATCCCCAGAGCTATGAGAAATTCTACCCTTCGCGCACAGCACCAAGTTCATTAAAACTCATTAGTTTCCAAAACTTCACCAACATTAAGAAAAAGAAGGTACTGCGTGCAACCAAGCCTGTTTCTTCCCCTGTACGGGAAAAGGCCCTAAACAAGGCAATCCCCAGTCCAAGGGACTCAGAAATTCAGTTTTTGAGTTTAAAAGGCCAATGTGAGAAAAACACTTCACTGATAACATCTCACAGAGCAGCAGTGAAAACTGACTGACACACACACACACCTTTTGCAGGTCACTCCTTGCATCTCCCAGCACTCACAGATGTTATCACTAGCTTTGAAATCCAGGATTCCCCTACCCCATAGTAGATTCTTCCTTTTTATAGTGGGGGAAGCAGAGCAGAGAACAAATGAACCAAGAGTAGTCTTGTTGTGCTATTCTAGCTGATTCATTAGTCCAGGCTCTCCCCCGTATTTCCTAATCTTAAGGACACCTTTTTCCTCTTCCCAGCAATTTTAGTTTCCCAGCAGAAAAACTGAAAAAGCACATGGTGTCCTGGTCTCCCAAAGCAACATCAGTACTCAGAAACTCACGTTTTGAAGCAGGGGTCCCCTGAGAGCAGAGACATCCCAATCGTGACCTGGAGAGAGAGAACAAAGCATGTCATCATCCACACCACTGAGAGCTCCTTGCTTCAGGAGGAGGCCAAGGGCTTGGCGTAAAGCTTAGTGAGACCTACTTCTTCTCAAGAGAAGACCAGCTTTGGGAATTTAGCAAGGTATTCCCTCCCTCCCCAAAGGGCTGGCATCAATATCTCCAGGTTGCAGTAGCTCAGCAGGAGGCAGAATACTACTGAGGCTCACGCCTTGGCCAAATGGATGCCAGTGTATCAAAGGGTGACTCTGACAAGCTTCCTGAGTCAGACAACCTGCATAAAAGCAAAACCCTGTCTCCTTACATAGCAGGATCTTCTTTCAGACCCAGCAATACGCTCTGGTTGTGATCTTTTGGCATTCAGTAGTAGGATTTCCACTATGTCAGTACCAGCTGCTGTACCTTTAGGATGGAGTTGTCCTGTCGCGTGTTCTTAGTATCGTATCCTTCCAGCAAGCAGCAACGAACAGTCGATCCAGAGCCTGCAAATTCTGCCAGATTTAGATCAGCAAAGCCCAGCTGCCATCAAGAAAAGGGAAAGAGAACAAAAAATTAAAAACAATCAAATAACTCAATAAAGGAGATGCACAGACTAAAGGAAGACAGCACCCCTGTGAGTTAGAGCAGAAACACAAGCCAGTGCACACAGAGACATGGCTGATGAGACCCTTATACCTGAGAATGGAAGGGACAACACTCCCCATCCCCAGCCAGGTGACTCAGAGGAACATCAGCTCTGTGCAAGGAAGGAAACAGAGCAGTAATGCTGGCCAGGACAGCGTTAACCAGCCTGTAGCCATTGCATAACCAAGGACATGGATGGCACTAGGTCAACAATGTGGAAAAAACAGAATCACACATACACAAACATAATAAGGTACTCTTTGTATTGGGCCATCCCAGAATGCAGTGGAGCATATGAACAAGGAGATGAAAGGGTATTGTTATAAAGCAAAGTTGATGCTGTCCTGAAATACAAAACAGCCTTGCAGCACAGCAAGCTGGAATTCAAGAGCCATGCAGCAATGTACGAGCTTTACAGCTACAGATGTGGCTGGGGAACTCCTGCACCACAGCTTCCTCAACATCTCTAAGACTGAACTAGCAAGTAGCTCAATTGACAGTCAGAAGAGAAGAGTTAATTGTGAGATCTCTAAACATTCCTTAACAAACAGAAAACAAATACAAAAGGTGACAGGAAGATTACAGGTAAATTCTAACAGGTTATTTGATGTCTCTAGAGTACAAACACAATGAAGATTAGCTTTGCTTATCTGCTTTAACTTCTACTGTAGGAATTACAGCGCTTTCCCAAAAGAAAGTCACAGCTTCCTACAAATTCAACAGAAGTCAGTTGTGTCTCATCTAATCTAACCAGAAGAGATGATGTAACCCACATTTGGCCAAACAGTCTCAGCACAGAAGGTCTGCATCACTTCAGCACACAGATCAGCTGCCATAAGAACAAGGAAAGAGGTGGAAAAGTAATGTGTAGAATAATAGCTAGACCTGAGTTTTTAAGTACATTTCTCCTGTCCTAGTGTTGACAACCTGGATGATACAACTGAACTGTGAGCCTCAAAATGTAACTCTGTGCTAAGGAAATGTGGCGCTCCCATCTGTGGAAGCTGATGGGAGTTACAGCACAAACCATAGCCACTGCTGTGTGACCTCTGGCTCCCATTGTTCCAAATCAAAAGTTAAAGCCGCAGCCTACACATGCCTGTACAAGAAGTATGATTCAAGGCATGATAGCAACGAGATTAAGATACCTGCTCTGCTTCCTTCATCTCACTCTGAAAAGGGAACAAGAGCTGATGGCAAAGAAAAAAAAAATAGGGGTGGGACAGAACAGGAACTTTTCTTCTCCAAAAAAAGAGAAAAAAAAGAAAAGCCCTCACCCCTTTCTTAAGGATTCCCTTAACTCCAATGTTTTTCCAGTCATTGCTGTATATCTTTTTCTCCTTCTTGTCAAGGGCTACGTTTCTTATGGAATATTCAGCAATACAGAAAAACCAACACCAATGACTTTCTAATCTTTCAGAGATGAAGTGGAGAGGAGAAAGCCACACACTGAGCTGCAGCACATCAGAACTGGAGGACAGAAAAGGTTCCTCTGGTGTGGTTGCACTGCACAATACAGCACGGCAGTGGTCAAGACCCAGATCCCCATTTTCCTCCACCAAAGGCATTAACAGAGTGTCAAGAGAATCACAGAGAGCAACACCAAAGTGGTGGATCCATTGATCCACATCCACACTGTGTGCTGAGGTCAGATGCCCTTCTCAGGAAGCAGACTCCCAGTATATAGAGGAAGGATCCCTTAGCAAGAGGATGTTTTCAGAAGTAACCTTTCCTAATAGTTTCCTCAGTTTTCCAGCCAGCTGATGGTGTTTCTTCCAGCTTGGGAAAGAGTTTCCGCTTTATCAGTCCTTCCTGTTAGCTTCCACTCTATAACCCCTGACACTGAAGTGACAACAACGTCAAACCAAAAGGTACACGAGGCTATGGAAACTGTCTTGAGCATAAACAGCTTCTGTGCTGTTAGCCCTGCTGAAGTGAGAGCAGGTAAAGGCAGACACATCAATCCTTCCAACTCATCTGCACTCCCTGGACAGGCGGCACCTCAGAACAGAGGAATAACCACCCCCTCAATGTCAATGTAGTGGAAGAGAAACTGATAGCCCCAGAGACACTGTCCTCATTAGTGTCAAAAAAGGAACAGTATGGATAGCAACATCATTTGCTGTAACACAGTTGTATTAAGGTGCGAGTGCAGCCCTCCTCTCAAAGCCTGGTACATCCAGGAAGGCCATCGATTAGATGAAATTCTTACACAGTTGTGTGTGACCCAAACATCTGTTTATTAGAAACTAGCACCAGTGACTCATTTTCAAACATGGATTCGGGCTCTGTGTGAACTCTGCTTTTAAGCCAACATTGTCTCTTGTTCCAGCACAAAGAGAAGGGGGTGGCATCCAGCCCATTGTCTCTCATAGCCTGAGCAAGAAAACGAGGAGGATGGGGGTGTAACAGAACATAAAAATAATATTCATTTCTTGCCTCAGTGTCTCCCGCCCTGGGAATGCAGTGATTTCTGCTGTAGGTTTCTGCCTGTGCTCACAATGCAACAAAGTGCCCACCCCAGCTGTAGCTGGTTCTGTTCTCCTGAGCACAGTAACTTGGTCTGTATTTCTTCATTAGCAAGACACTGCCAGAAGCCAGAGAGTTCACATCTGACTCAGAACTTCCCCAAAGTCTGAGGACACGCAGAACATCTTCCCAACCCCCTTCCCAAATCCACATCCAGTACAATCTGGATTCTGTCCCTGCCAGTGTGTTTTTTTGGAAAAGCACTTAACTTGTGCCTAAACTAAGAACCAGTGACTGCTTCTCCAGACTCCTTCACACAGCAGCCGTGTTACTTTCTGCCTGTTCAGTCACGGGTTTACAATGGCTGTAAAGCACTAAGAGCACACAAGACAGTCACCACTCCAGACAGTCACCACTCTGTCACATTTGCCCTTTCTTTGCTCTTACCTTGGAGTAGGTTTTTCCGCCCTTCAGCTCCTATAATGGGAGACAAAACAAACAGGAAAAGCAGCTATTACATGTGCTGGGGAAACAGGGGGAAAGTCATTACTCAACCCTGGAATTTGCTGTAAGGATTTCACAAACTTCTGTCTCTCAAGGGTACCAACACCCTGCTCTGTGTTAAGTACCCTGGCTGGGAAAGAGGCTCCGTGCAGTTTATCCTAACCCAAACAACCCTTCCTTCTCACCACAATCCACTTACCATTCTCTTTGCTGCCAAAAAAAAAAGCAGCTGGGAAGCAACACCAAAATACAGGTGGTACCTGCTGGAAGCAGAAGCTGGTGCTTACCTTACGGACGGATACCCGGCAGATGCAGGGGTCCAGGAGTCCTGTGGCTGGGTTGGCACTCATTTTACACACAAAGGTGAATTTCTTTTTCCAGCGGACACAATTTTCCTGGACTTCTTCTCTGTGAGAATGCAAAGAAAAATAAAACACAGTTATCAAATAAAAGGACAGAGCTGAATCAATCCTAGTTATTAAGAATCTTTGTTATCGACTGGCAAACATTGTCTGCAAAAATCTTTTACCAGGTAACTCAATCCACGCCACCTTAAACATGGAAGCAGAAATTTACCTCCCAAAGAACGTGGGTTCTAAGGAGCAGAAAAGGAGGTGTGGGGAGTCTTCTGCAAGGCCCTGGGCAGTGAGGGATCCTCTGCACCAAGTGATCCCCTTACAGCCTTGGCCTTGAGCCACTCAAGGGGAGGCAGACACTGCTGACAGCTCTGAGTTAGCAAGTTTGCATAGAACTCTTATCTCTTCTCTCAGCACAGGACAAAAGGGGCAAGGGCACAAGATAAACTGCTTGCTTTGGCAGTGAGAAAAAAGCTTCCTGCCGTCTGACCCAGGCGCAGTGTAGGCTCGAGATATTGGGGGAAAAGGGAAGAAATCAATCCTGATATTGACTCGACTCCTCCTGAGAAGGAAGGAGCAGAAGTCAGAAGGCTGCCCAACAGCCCCTTGCGCAACCCTGACATGAAGCCATGGGCTGGGGCCTGATCTTACAGGTCCCCATCTGTCCCCAGCTACCCTGAAAGACTTCAATGTGCCAGCTGGAGCCAACAGCAGTGCCCAGAGAAGGGGTAGGTATTAAATTAAAATCTATAATCCTCTGTAATGCAAGGGAAGGCTGATCATCCTTCATTAAAAGGTGGGAAAGCAGAAGACAGCAGCTCCTTCAAGGCAGTGAACTTAAAACTCCCATCTGGAAATGGAAGGCATTGAAATGTTAGACATCTAAGTGCTGAGAATACCTTTGAATTTTGGATTAATTCAAGATGAGATCTGGTTCTCATTGATCCACTCAAGTCATTCCAACTCCTCCAGGCAGGAGATACATTTCCAGAGGAATAAAAATGACTTTGCCTATTCACTGAACCAGCCACATTAGTTGAGCTAAATTACATATCTGAGGTGCCTTGAAGCTGACATAGCAGGAGGTTTATCAAACGATCTAAAGGAAGGAAAATTCAGGTACTGATGAAAAGGAGAAAGAATTCAACTGAACAGAAAAATGCTTGTAAACACACTTGCTTCAAAACACAAGGGATGAGCAAAGGATGCAGGAGACACTCAGCATTTCAGCAGCACCAATCTCCTATCTTATAGAGAGGAGCTGCTATTTGGGCTAACACCAGCACTTCAAAGCAAAGCTCACAAGGCAGCTTCACACCCAATGGGTTCAGCAGTGATGCTGCAGGCCCAACTCAGCATCCAGCTGCATGCACAAGTCTTACTTGTGTCAAACCTGCTGCAGATAGCACACAGCTCAAGTCATTGGCAGAGCTGTGGGGTGAGGAGCTGGGGCACAGCACGCAGCACTGCAGTCAGCCCTCAGCCTGCAAACTCTAAGCAATGACTTCCAACATTCTTTAAGGGTTGCTTTTATGGGTGGGGGCTGGGGCTGTACCATTAGACAAGGGAGCAGCATTGTTTCGAGTCACACTGTAAGAAATTAGTTCCACATTTCCAAAAGACAGCCCGTAGTGACGCAATGGGCTTTGCCTATCCACCTCCCATCAAGTTAGAGTAAGGATGGTAATTAGGGAGCACTAAAATAGGAAGAAAGCGGGCTCAAATGAGGAGCATTTAGCTTCAGAATATTCTCTGATGTACAATTAGGAACCATCAGACAGAAACCAAAACTACGCCCAAAGCACCACGGAGGTGTTTCCTTCCAGCATAATCACACAGCACCTAAAAGCAAACCCTGAAACTAACAGCTGAAAACCAAAAGGGCTCAATTTAAAATTGCACTCTGTATTTGAAGCATCAGAAATAGATCAAACCAATGCTGGTACCGGGTGTCGGTTCAGCGGACCTTCAGAAGTTTTATTTAAACAACAATAATAATAAAGCAACTAAAACTGTCCTATTTTGCAGCAAAGCCCTCAAGAGGCCGAATCCCCTCCAGGCTCAGCTTTGCCCTCTTGTGCCTTGAGACTTATTCAAAGCTATATAATTACTCTCCCAGACCTAAATATACCAGCAGAGAACAAACCAACATAAGCCTGCAGCAGCTTTTGGGACAAGCAGTGTTCCAATGGTAACTCCATGGGGCCTTTGGGCTCCTGGGCCCATGTCAGCCCTGTGCCAAGCATTAGGACAGCCCATACCAGGCAGGGTGCAGACCATGGGTGTTCTATCACAGCACATCTGAGCCTCACTCATGGCATTGGTTCACAGCTGTAACCCACTGCATTGCCTGCTGTTACAGCCCAGTGTAGAACTAATAGCTGTGCTCATTGAAAGCCACAATGCCTCTTCGGGCCCAGATCTCACACAGCCTCACTGCAGCTCTGAGACAGGCAGAAGAAAGCACTAGGAACAGCTTTTATGGGCGAGATGTTTGCCAACTGTGATTTCAGTGCCACAGATAGAGCAGCACTGCTGCAGAAAGCCACGGCGCTAACTGGGAGTTAGCTCAAACAAGCATACAAGGAAATGCTTCTAGAAAAGGCCACGTGTAAGACCCATAGTACTGCAAACTAATGTGAGTCCTGCCCCCACCAAGCACCACGACAGAAATTAGAACTTCTATTTACAGGCTCAAAGCTGAGCTGAACCCAGCTGGGCACAGTGTCTCAAACACCACCCCAGGAATAAATCTGGCCTTGCTGAACTGCTTAGAAATGCAAATAAATCACCCGTACACTTTACAGCAGTAGTTGTATGTAAGACAGCCAGAAGTGCAGAACACCATGAAAGGGCTACAGGCTTGTTGGGAAGGTAAAGACAACACAAAATAGCTTTTAAAACACCAAACATCTCAGTAGAGCAACGCGTGTCAGTTTGATGTTTCGTATATGGGAGCAGATGTGGGAAAACCTCAAGCTAAACAAGACAGCACATAGATAAGCATACACAAAGGGCTTCTTATTCAGATCCCCTCCTCCTCACTTACACAAAGGCTGGGGCAAGCTCTCCTCTTGCTGCTGCTGCCCAGCCCACACACCCCCAGCCCTTGAGATGTGGATCTGCATCAGACCCTTCAGGCAGAACGAATCCCCTGCTTTGCTGCCAGCTGATGGTGCTCTGCTCCCCTGCTTCACCACCTTGTGTAGCATCACTGATCCCACATCTCCATCTGATAAGGCACAGAAAGACAGCGACGTTGCGTACCTTGGCTCTGCTGCAGGGACACATTAAAGCTGCCTAATCTATTCCCCAGTATTTTTGAAGACAGAATTAGAGCAAGATTGCTGACAGCCCCTTAGCTCAGAAAGCCTGGAACAAGCCTACGTTATACTCTGGAGAAGACAGTTACTATTTTAACCAGGTTATCTAATGCAAAGCTGTAAGGGAAGAGACACCTTCCACAAGGCCTAGCACAAACACTTGAAAAAGCCATTCTGTACCAGCACTCACAGTGCTGCACACCCTGCACACCAGAATTTACACCATCCTATAGACATGGCAGGGTTTTTTTTGACCAAAACGAACAGAAAGGACAGCAAGCAGCTCTCAATAATAAAATAAAGTGATTCTGTGGTGACTGGGCTTACATCACTGACCAGAACAACAGCCAACCCAAAGAGCTGGATGTCTCCCCTGCTGCAAACAACCCTGTATTCTCCAGCTGACAAGCGCTGGTTGTTGCAAGGCAGACATTAGCAGTTATGATGGAAAAATGGCTCAGAGTGAGATGATGCAGACTGTGTCACTAAGAGAACTAAGCAAGTCTTTGTCATTTGAAACGAGTCTTATTTGGATGTTTCACTGTAAGCCTTTTAAACAAGGGTTCAGTAGTAAGGTCATCACAACCACCAAGTGCTTATAAAATTAACTACTGAATCCCCCAGCAAAGACATTTCATTTGACTTTGGTAGGAAAGGACCCTACCTACAGTTGCACTGATTGATTTAGCTCTTCATTACACCAGAGGGGAGATACGTATGGGCTCTCTAAATATCAAACCTGAGCACCAACACCTTTAGAATGAATTATTCATAAGTCCCAGAGACAAATGCAGGAGAAAACAGAAAAAAAAAAACACCAACACAGGAGAGAAAATTTAATGGAAGAGACTTCAGTTAAAGCTGAGAAATGAAGGTAAGAGACTCCAAAGCTGCCTCACCATAGGGGAAGGCAGCTTCACACTTGTGAGATGTAGACAAGGAAAGAGCCAGAACAAAACTGAGGTGAGGAGGGAAGCGTGACAAGGTTAATGTGAAATAATAACAGCATCTGAAGTTCTCCATAAAAATAAGCTGGTATCTAGTAGGCAAGTGATTGACTTTTTATGGCTTTCACCTTCTGCCCCAGAAGAAGCCCATTACTGAAGACACACAGCTTCTGAACTGCATGTTCCAGCTCCCTTGAAAGCAATGATCGATCTCAATAAAGGTGCACCAGTATGAGGCAGGGAATGGTGATACCTCCTGGAGATCAGGGGGAGCAGTCAACCACAGGAGAAAAGCCTCCAGCATCAGCATTCCTGGTTGTATATTAACAGCTGCTTTGGAAGGCAGTCATTCGGTTATGCCTTGATTCCATGTACCCGGACCTCTCCTCTAAACACAGAGGATGTAAAAAAGATACTAGGAGAAAAATAGAAGTTATTAAAAAAAAAATAAAAAATAGCACAACAGCACGAGTTGCATAACAAATAAGGTAAAAATTGTGCCAAATGGAGGAAAAAAAGCCACAGAGCAACAAACCTGAAAGATGTAAACTATAGAACAAGTCTGATGGCTTTTGGAAGGGTAAGGGTGGAAATGGAGAAGGCAAGAAGAAATATTCTAACAGGCCCAGCTACAGAGCAGCAAAGGATGGATACACACACAGCACAGCCCGTCTGCTTTGAGGTCTTTGTATTCTTTGTCATCTTGAAGCAGAGAAGCTGGATATCAGGAAAACAAGGACAAGAGGGGCCTGTAACAGTAAATATCATGCAACACATCTCTTCTGTTATGGATTGTGCTGCTGACAGACCAACCCAGAGCAGGACATCCAAGGACTTCTTGCCACATCTCCACAACACAAGTTCTCCTTGGGCAGAGGCCAGGGATCCATGCCAGGAGTAAACACATCACAAGCAAAGGACCGAACTCTTAAGTGTAAAGAAAGGAATAACTGGATGGATGACTCAGTTACTGAAATACGAGTCTGTAATGATGTGTGTATTGAACACTGAAAGACGCTTTTGCTTTTTTTGAGCCCTGATCACGCACTGAGTCACCACCCCAACCCCTATTGTTCTGACTGCCTATGCTAGAGATGGATTAGCCAAGGAAGCATCACGTGCCAGGCTGCCAAGCTTCTTGTAGGCAAACTCACAAGTATTTCAATGACAGAAAAAGGCAGAATGGGTCAGCACTGCAGGTTTCCCAGCCTAGTCAGAGGGTTACAGAGGCTGCTGTATAAAGCAAAGGTCGATTAATTCACTGAATCTCAGAAAGTTTCAGTAACACTGCAGCTTGGAAAGTCCTTCTGCTTATGGCAGACTGTAGAGATGAAATTAAGATTCAGTGATTATCTCTGCTGATGTATTTATAAACTTTCTCTATCCCCTAAGTGGTAGCTGTCATTCTGAGACATTCCAGACTTGCCTTTTGCTGCCTAAATTTAAACTCTCAGCAAAGAAAGACAGCATCGTAAAACTCAGCAAGGAAAATTATAATGCCTTTAATGTGCAAGAGATGGCTACAACTCCACGCTCTGCTTGCAAACATGATGCCAATATTCCAGGGCTCTGCTGGGACAGTAAGGTTGGAAAATGCAGATGTTGAACAAAATGAACAAAATTCCTGGTGCAATGACATGTACTGAGATGAATCTCTTCACCCCTAAGGCAGATTAAGGCACATAAAGAAGCTAAAATAGTTAAGTGACATTTTTGGCTAATATCTGCCCTTTTTCAACCAAGACTGTTTGCCAATGTAGTTGTACAAGGGAAGTCTTTATAGTGGAAATTAACCTGCATGTGAGGCCAAGTTCATTTCTGGAATAATTTCATTAATGCTGTGTGATGTAACAACACTGCAGCTTGGCTCAAGTACACTGAAGAGCTCTTCAGTAAATAAGCTGCCTGAAGTAAACCCCAGTGCTAAAAGTATGATCAATTACCCAAGAGGTAACACCCTCCTGTGCCCAGACATGTTTTTCTGAGTCACTCCTATATGGTACACGCTCCATCAAAACCAATAGCAGAAGTCCCTTTATAGGTTAAGAGCAGCTTTTTCATCCCATCATGAATATAAATGCCTTATGATGGTTTGCTTATAAAGGCATTATTCAGCATTACAAACAGGTCACTGGTTTTAAGGACAAGGTACAAACGCATTCTCTCTGAACTCATATGCCCTCCTATCAATATCAGAATAGACTCCTGCTGCCTGGCTGTCAGGAGTGGGGTTGTGAGGATCAGAGCACATTTACCTCCCCTGTGGCTGTCACCACCAGCTGCATTCAGATGCACAAACTTGATTTCCCACTAGTGAGAGCAACTCTGCCATTGGAGATGAGTATGAATCATTTCTGGAGGAAAAACAACATATAGATTTGTTTTGAAAGAACAGTCACGCTTGCATGGAATGCAGGAAAAGCCATTGCTGTAAACCTACACCAGAAACCAACCTTAAAGAGAACAAGTGGCCAAAGCAGAGTATGATCAGCTACTCCTAGTACAGAGGTTATAAGGTATTCAGCAAAGCATGAAGGCAGCAAACATAAAAAACCAACCTGGAAATACACTCCTCCACAGCACAGTATTTCCCTTGTGGCAACGAGCACTGAGGGCTACTTGGAGACATAAGATGAGCAATGCTGAACTTGAAAGGAATTCAACATTTATGCAGATGCAATTGCCTGGTGTTACTGAAATACGAAATAGAACATAACAGGTCCCTGACAGAAGTCAGGAAAAGAGCTTTCCTATAAATGGATTAGTGCATAATCACCTGTAACATGGGCAGACAGCCTGTTCCTGAAGCAGCCCTTATTGCTTACTGTGGAAGCAGGATGCAAGCTGTGCTGCCCTGCTACAGCAAGTCTATGACGACTGCTTCGTTCCAGTGCAATGGAGCATTAAGAGACCTGAAAAGATTGCTCAATTATAAATAACCCAGATTACCCCCTCACAGTCAGCAACATGCCTACACGGTAACGTGAAAATGGGAACTAGCAGGAGAAACTGAAAAAGCACAGAGAAAGAAAAACAGAACAGCCAAGCTGGAATCCTTGCCCCAGTTCATAGAGGTGCAAATGAAAACCTACTGCAAACCCTGAGAACACATCTGGCCTCACCTTTTCTGTCTCTTAAGCGCAGATAAAGCCTGACAGAGTCAGATTTTAAGGGGGGCTGGGAGGAGAGGTGGGTGAGATACAAGTTTTTTTTCCAGTCAGGCCTTTCCCCTTTCCTGGCCATCAGTACTTTTAATGTGATGAGCAATATTGCCCCTTAGAGACACAAGTATTTGGGCAGAACAGTGCAGTGAGAACACACAGTTAGACCCCTGGCCATTCTGGCCTCCCCGTTTGGCAGCACTCACACACCAACTTGCATTTCCTAAGGCCTAGATCTCCAGATACAGTGCTGATGATGGTGGGCTTTGTGCTGATCCATCCTGCAAGCAACAACAGGCACAGGCAGTGAACCTCTGTTGATCATTAACCCAACAGCCAATAACCAAACACCTTTCCGCAGTCATTTCATACAACGTTTAATTCTGAAAGCAAAATGGAGGTAATCATCCAAACCGAAACCCTGAGACCACATCCCATTTACAGACTCCTTGTTCTCCTTGGGCTCCTTGTTCTGCTTTGCCATTGCAAAGCCAGTTTGGAGCTCGGTGCTTGATAGCTTTTGGAAGGCACCAACCAAACCCTTAAGTTTTATCTCCTACATCTTGTACACTGCACGGCAAGAGAAGGGATGTACCTCACACAGTAATCCCCAAAAAGTCTCGTTTTAGCTTTGCAGGTGTTTTATTTTAATCTTTATTTTAGTGAGCACATTTCAAGGTTGGTTACCAACCACACACAGGGTGATGGTTTCTGTCGGTCTATGGAGATGCATTGCTAATTAACACTGCAGCTTTCTAGTCCTTCCAGCACAGCAAATCCACATGCTGTCTTCCTTCCTCCCACGTAAGCAACCCCAGCACTTTCAGGCTCAACAAACAGCATTCATTTCTTATTTAGAATACAGCACAGGGCACTGAAAGTATTTTTAGCTCCAGCCTCATCTCCTACAACAGCATGAGACCTTCTACAACAAGGCCTCCCCTCATCAGCGACATATGATAAATACAGCTGAAGGAAAGGCACAGTCCTGCTATTTTGCCTGCTCAGCTACTTCCCATCCGCATGGAAAGCATCCGTTATACAGACTGTATATACTCTGGCTTATCTAGAATATCCTGTCTCTTCAACACTTGCCTCCCCCCAATGCTTTGGTCTCCGTACACATCCTCTTCATACTCCTCCTTGCCCACAGCCCCATCCCACTTCCTTAATCTTTTCCTCATCTCAATGTTATCGTTTGAATAATGCAGGAGATTGCTACAAAGCACATGAAAATGACATTCATGAAGACTAGCAAATTCAAATCCCACGGAACAATTCCTTTTCTTGCTCTTCAGATTGAAAACACACCAAACAACAAGGCTGTTTAGCCAGCAAACACAGACCCAACTGTTTGGCCAGTGGGAAGTGCCTTTCCAACCCAAGCACTAAACTGAGATACTGAGGTCCACTGTGTTGTACCAGAGATCATGACACAGAGGCAGGAGTGGTAGTGATGTGTGCTATGCCTCCCAGCACGTGTATAAAGGCATGATATGAACAACCTACAAGAACAAAAAAAGCCTCCCACCCTGCAGGTCGAGCAGCCAGCACAGGATGAGGTAACACAGCCACCTGAAAAAACACATCACCTTCACAGCATGGATTACTGATAGGAGGTCACAGGTTGGTACAAAAAAGGAGATCAGAGTATTGATCTGGGACACTCCGAAAGGCTGTTGCTTCATTATAGGAGGAAGAACAGCTAGAAACAAATTCCTGATCTGTCCTGGAGACAACTGCACCCCCAGCTCCGAGTGGGCAGAGCTGGCAGCTCACGGAGGATGCAGAATACATCCTGTTTGAGAAAGGAGGCCATGCACAGAGCCACATCCGTCTGCCTTTGCACAGAGCCAGACCTTACAGAGTCAAGCTTGTGTGATGCTGCAGGAGTTCAATGTGCTATTCAATCATGCTGGCAAGTGAAAGAGGTTTCTGATCTGAGGGAGAAGCTGGAGATCTCTCCCAAAACACAGGCAGGTGTATCTTCCTACAATGACACTAAGAATGAATCCATACCTACCTCATTCACCTAGAAACTGGTACCAGAACAACTTGCTATTGGCAACTTTTGGCCTATTAAAGTACTAACAACAGTGCAGCGAGACCACAGGCTCCTGGAGGCATGCATGAATTCCTCAGAAATACAGCTTCAAAGCTCGAGTCAACACTGGTGGCAGCTAAAAAGCACAAACAAACAGCCCAGAAGCCATTTAGGTTTTCCCCCGTATTTCAGAAACAAATACAGATCTTAAAAGCGAGTGCGGAAACCTTCACCTCCCTCTTTGTCCTCAGGCAGGGCAGACAGCAGTGCTGTTCTGTAAACCAGGCAGGCCACAGGGCCCCACTCTCAAAGCAGAACACGCTGCCCAATGAGTAATTTTTTTGAGCCAAGCTCTGTTTAAGTCACGCAGATAAGGCTGTTGCTAAGAGTTAGCTGTCAAAGCGCTGCCAGCTCAGAGTCAGCTCTACGGGGGAAGTTCAAAAGCACACTGTATGTGAGCACTTACTGATGCTGTGCACAGAGCATATCACTTGGAGTTTTAGGTTTCAGTTCCTGGTCAATAAAGCAGCCCCTGCGTAAGCAACAGCAGGTAAAACAGGAGTGCCAGCTAGAGCACCTGCAGGGACTGCTCTGACCCAGCAGGATACAGCCTCCAGAGCTGGGAAGTTTGAACAGAATTCTGTTCATCTCATACCGGGCTCCAGCTGGTGATCTGCAATGGGAAGGGACAAGGCTGGTGGGAAGCTCCTTACACTGCAGGGCCCTGCTGCCTGGTCCTGCAGGTGTAGCAGCCTACAAGAGGTCGTGACGCTTTGCATCCCATCACATGAGGGAAGCAAGCAGCTTTAGATCTGTGCCCACACCACGATGGCAGGCAGTCACACAGACCTTAATCCGTGAGGAACTATGGGTGTGACGAGCCTCCCCCAGTATCAGTATTTCCTTTGGCATTCTGCATGCAGCTTTCCACACGCACACAGTGCAGGAAGTGAATTTCACTCTTAATTACAAATTGCAAGACTAAGAACATTCCTGGTTCAGGCTATGGCACTGGAATACTCTGAGGCCAGACCACCCCAGTAAGGTCAGCTCTTCCCACACCACCACTGCTCCACTTCAGCCTGCACACAAACAGCTGCTGGGCTGTAGAAGACAAACTCTATTCCCTGGTTGGTGCAGGAGTGCCAGGATCAGAACACTAAGCTGAAACACTACACATGCTTGAGAATGCATGTTCTCTATGGAAATAGTTGGAGGGGAATGGAACCACAGGCTGGTTTGGTAGGTAGCACTTCTTGCCACAGAAGACAACGTGCAAGGTGGGAAATACCTGTAATGTCATTAAGCTCTTGCAAAACAGGCTTCCCGTTAGAGTAAGCCAGGGGTTTTCAGAGAACAATTCCTTCCTTCAAATCCAGAAACACCAGAGCAAAACTGCTGGCAAACTAACAAAACAATGTAGGATGAGGTGTTATGAGTATGTGGATAACACCTGGCTTTCCACTTCCCTTACATCACACACCAGCTCTGCTCTCTGCCAACATGCAGACAGGAGTCATCAGCGCAGAGGTAAAGAGCATCTGGCTGCCATTCAGTATTAATTGACAAAGTAGGCGGGGGGGGAATGGACGGTGGGGGGGATTTAATCAAGTCTTCCCCAGTAATACCCAAAGACGTAAGCGCACGAGCTGCAGCTTTCTGCCCTGCATGGATGTCCCTGCTTCCAGCTGCACAGAAGCGCTCCCTCACCCAGCAGAGCCGGCGCCTGCACAGACCCACAGGCTCCAGATGATGCTGTTCTGTCATTTATCCAGGAATAAAAGATGCGCACAACCTCCAAAAGCTTCAAACTGGTGCAAAACGCAGCAGCCCATCTGCTCTACAAAAACGGTTGCCATGAATACATCCCTACCGCTCCACGTCTGCTATTTTTAAAGCTACTTGGGAGGCAACTGAATTCACTGGTGGTTGTGCTATTTTAGTATCTGGATTAATAATATTCGAGGCATACACCGGTACTGCTCAGTGGGGAAACACAGGATCTGTCTGGCCCTCACCTGGCTCAGATGTGCTTTCAGAAGACAGTCATTTAAAGGAGGGCGATAAAGCCAGGGATGACAGATGTTTGTTAAGCAGAGCCCTGTTACTGAAACTGCTCTTATCCTCAGAAGCCCTGCTAGAACATAAGGAGAAGATTTTACAAACAGAGGAGGAGAAAGGAAGGTTTAGTCACTAAAATATTCACAGCCTCAAGTGCCACAAGTGAAGCGTTAACCCAGTGTGCATGGAAAAGGGAGACCTGTATGGAAGAAGAAGAATAAACAACAAGGTGCAGTGTGAATCTGTAATACACACCTATAACCCAGGCCCCAGTGGACTTGGGACAGTGTCAGGCCAACACAGCCACCTACTTTTGCTCACAGGTCAGTGTAACACCGTGTCACTCAGCAGCTCACTGAGAATACCCTATCCCCATCCTTACCACAGCCTCTGGAGAAATTCTGTCTTCTCAGACAACACTGCTCCACATCATAAGTCACTTAATAGAGGTAAAAAAGCATGCCCTATGGCGTACCTCTCCCTGCTCCACGTACAGGGTTACATGGGGCACCTTGTCTCAATCGATTCTCTGAAAACAGATGGACAGCAAGAGCTCCTTTGATCACAGCTGCATGCTTTTTTATTGCCACAGACCAAAGAAAAGGTCCAAACCGATTGCAGAGCAAACACAAACTTCCTACGTAAGCTGTTCATCCTAAGATGACCAAACAGACCTTTCAACTCCAAATCAATCATTTTTGGGTTTAAGAAAAAATAATCCCAGATTCTAACTAAGCACAATGGCTTTTCATGCAACGTAGATACAGCACTGACTTCCCTGTTTTTCCCCAGATCAAGAGAATTTCAAAGAGATCATGGAAAAATGACTAAAGGAGCACGTAGAGCCATGGCAGGATCTGGAAGCCTTTGCATGCAGTACCTCTTTTCCTCACCGCTCCTGGAATTTCATGAAGTTTCTGTAACTGCAACAGGGGAAAATATTTGAAAAAGGTCAAATGACTCAATACCGTTGAGACCCATAACTTTCCCAGCAGGAACAGGTTTCCATGTGCTTTCAGTTAGACTACAGCCAGGTCAGGGGGAAAGGCGGCAAGCCTAACAGCCGACTTCCCCTTTGCTCGTTTATAAGCCATAGAGTGCGATGGATGTGTTTGGTTTGAATTACAGAGGAGTTCGTTGCTGGAACACATCTGCAATCTGCAACACACCGTGTGCTGAGAGAACTGCTGAACCCCAGCCAGCTCTGAAAACAACCAGACACGGCCCGACTGGCTGGCAGTGTCAGCAGCCACCAGCAGCGCGCTCCTAGGAGCTGCTTTCAAGGACAACAAGGAGATGGAGACTGACATTCCTGCTGCATGCTTTTCCTGAGCCACACTCCATTTAATTCAGCTTATTACAGCTCGAGGAAGCAGAGGGGGTTAACTTCTTTCCAAGTTCACATAGTGTTTGAATTCCTCAGATAAGCTGCTTCCACCAAACACAAGGATCCAGCCTCAAGAGCACACTGTAAGGAAAGGCTTTTTGACAGACATTCTTCAAAAGAGAAATTAATTCACAGTACATTTTTTCATGTGTTCTGTGCCCACAGCTCCTGTACACGTCACATGAGGTTGCACGATGCCATTGGAAAAAGAAACAAGCTTTGAACATTGCCCTATCATTTCTGTTTCCGAGACAGAAATGTTTCACACTTGCCCAATAAAATCTCTCCCGATATGAGAAAGCACAATGCACTGCACCACAAAGAGGAAAATCAGACCAAACCAGGTTTTAGTTCTGGTCTAAAACACTTACCAGCAAACATAAGCACACACTGTACCTTTAAAATTGAGTAGTTACTCAGGGAAGTTAAAAAACAAGTTTGAATGCCATGGAAGGTTTCCTTCACATACTGGGGCAGAAAGAAAGCAAGTCCAGGCTGCTATGGAATTCACATTTGCATACTGCTGGTGATAATCTATGTGCACAGCTGGAAACAAAGCAGGTTTTTATTATTAGCAATTAGTAGCAGGTCTGCCTGAAGGAGCCTGAGAAACGCCGATAGATGATGACAGAATAACCTTATAAACCATGTGGCAGAATGATACCCATACGATAAATCATTAAAAAGAAAACACTGCAGCTATAAACTGGGGAGATGCAATGCTATTTGTTCATGGAGATAAACTGTATCTTTAGCACTGACAACTTTGACTCCAGGCAGCAGTTTTCCCTTGCACAGCAATTTGCAATGCAAAGCAAGCTCCTGACACTCTTATCAAGAAAAGTAACTTTGAAACACACGGAGAGCACAAAGCTGGGGAGGGTGATTTGCTTTTATACATGCAGCTTCCTACAGAGTTCATTTTCGAGCACTGCACGAAAGCAGGGCAGCACAACACCTAAAACAGCACATGAAAACATGGAAGGAGGGTGTTTTTATGTGGACTTCAACCAGAAAACCCAACTCCTTCAAGTGTGAGACCTCCTACACCCTCCCCATGTCTCTGTAAATCACAGCGCAGCTCTATCAGCCAACAATCTCCAAGCTTAGTTCTTCCCTGTATCTGAAAAATGATACGGCACATGGGGCCCCCAACAGAACAAGTGAAAACAGCTCAAGGAATAGGCAAGTGGTAGCCATATGCCAGAGCACTTGAGTGAAGAATAATCACGAAAATAAAAAGAATGGCCAGGAAGAAAATTTGCAAGCAGGTTCTTACCTGGTAGATAAGCTAGCAAAGTCACCTCCATCTAACAGCCTGATTTTGCAGAACAGGACCCCATTCACAAAGGGGACAGCAGTTAGCTCTTCGAGAGTAAAACATGTCTGAAACTTGAATTTCTTCTTCTTCATCAGGAAAGCCATGGGCAAATTCAGCGTGGAAAGCCCAGGAACTCCAAACAAGATGAGAGAGGAGTGGCTCAAAACACACACAGACAAGGAAAGGAACAGCGTTTGTTCCTGGAGCGTAAGCAGGGAGTGAGTTCCAGTTCAGTTACAACGACGGCCCAGCCTCAAATGCACGATCTTCTTCTCTTTGGTGGTCGGATCTGGCTGCGGGATCATTGCCACGACAGGCTTCAGGTGAGGAGGAAGAGGTCAGGTTAAATCTCTGCAACATCTCCAAGGGAAAAGGAAGGGTGATAAGGAAGTCTCAGCTCCAGACCAGCAGGAGCTGTCCCAGTTAGAGGCTGCAATGCCCCGACTTCAGCAGGACCCCTCCAGAAGGCATCTCTTGTAGGAAATCATCGTGAGTCTCTGAAGAAGCCTTAGGTCTGTGTGCAGCACATACACAATGCTTCCAGGTTCTCTCTCCTCTTCCTGTGCTACACCTTGGTACAGGTCCTCAGGTCAGCCTTTGGGAGGGAAATGAGTAAATTAGTCCCAGGCAGTCTCAGGCTCCTCCTCCTTCTCTAAAACCTGTTTGGATGGGTAATATTCAGCACAGACTCATGCCAATCTTAAGAGGTATGGCCCCAATTAGCCAGGTCCCAATACCCTCTTTCCCCCATTTGCCTGGGGCAAGCTTCGCTGCTGTCATGCCCCTCATAATTCCTGTTTTGCAAAGCAGCTCATAAAAAATCTGTTCTATTTTCACCCGTCATCTTCTGAAGCAGTTTACAGCCCACATCAGTCTAACCAGCACACGTAACTCTGTCTCAGGAAACGCATAGTCTGTTTCTTTTCTGTTTTTCCGACCAGCCCTAAGTGTTAGCACCTGTATCTCATAAACAGAGAAACCAGCAGAGGAGGAAAAGAGAAAGAAAAAGCAGCCTGCTCCAGATTACACAGCACAACAACCAAATCAGGTCATCGGGTGTCCATCTGCCAGGCCCACTGAGCTGAACTGCTTTACAGCATCAGCTCTGCACCAAGAAGTGACCCAATAACTCCCTTTGGGGGCCAGCAACAGTGGTTTCACTACATATTTATGCAACAACCAAGCCATGGAGGCTTAGGGCTTATTAGCATCAAAAAGCAACGAGGCTATAAACACCGAGCAGCCGATACTGAGAGCTGCAAAGCAGGGCTACGTAGGGCAAAGCTGCCTGCAGGGATACGCGGTTATAACCTCACTCCTGCTGCTGTAGGAGAGCAGGGAGGCTCATAGAGACCCGCTGTGCCCCAGGAGCCGTGCTGCCCGTGTATTGAGCCGTGCTGCCCGTGTATTGAGCCGGGTCTCGGCCTGCTCCCCCCCCTCACTCAGCTCCCCAGGCCTCAGACCCACACACTCGGCTGCCCCAAGCTCGCAGCCTGTCCCCTGCACCCCCAGGCCAGCTCTCAGCCCCACTCCCAACCCTTACCCAATGGTTAGACCCGCAGTGGGATCTCAGCCCTCCTCCCAGCTCCCATCCCGGCCCCTCGTCCCTCTTGCCGCCCCGCTCGCACCTCCTGCCCTCACCTCGCTCGGCCGCCGCTGCTCCCCGCCACAGCCGCCCCTACTAGAGTTACGCCAACTGCGGCCGCTACGCCAACGCCGCAGGCAGCCCTACGACAGCGCAAAAGCACTACCGCGCTTCGTGAATACCAACCCGACACTACGTAACCCCCCTTCCTCCCCGGGGACGGGGGGAGGGGAGGACGAGAGGCGCGCCACCTGATTGGCAGCATTTAAGAGGCGGGACGGGAAGAGCGAGGTTTTGATTGGTTCTTCTAGAGCGGGGGGGGAAAACAGGGCGGGGATTGGAGGAGGTGGATGTCGGTTCAAGGCAAGCCCCGCCCCCGTGGCTGAGGGAGTGGGCGGGACGAGGGGGCTCCGTAGTGGGTTCGGGGTCTCCACAGCGGGCGGGTCGGGGTGGCCGTTTGGGGCGGTCCTGGTTCACATCGGTTTGGCCGTTTGGAGGGTTCTGGTTCACATCGGTTCGGCCCATGTGCGTTCACTCAGGTTAAACAGCTCTTTAGGCGGCTGTGGGGTGCGTGGGGCTCGCTGAGGGGACAGCAGGCCTGTGCCCATGGAGCTGGGCCTGAGGTGAAGTGTCTGTGCCTCCCTGTGTGCTGCAGGTGAGGTGATGGCAGCTCTGATATCTCTATGTCCTCCTCAGCATTGCAGGTTGGCAGCCTGGCCTCCTTCACCAGCAGCTCTCCAAGGAAAGGCCCAACCAGACTCACTTTCCACGTGTGAGATGTGGTAACCAGCAGAACACATCAGCCAACTGTGCTTCCCTCCTGTTATTCCATCTGCTGCCCCGTCCCGTGCTCGGGGCTGGGTGCCCTGGTTAGGTAGGATTCCATTGTTTAAGGGCAAGCGGAACAAAATGTCTCTCCTTGTCCTGAAGGAGGCTGCAGTCATTGACGTGATTTGCCTATTTGTAAAGTCAGGGATGTGTTGCACAGAACTCACACGGTAGGGACTTTTCCCAACGCTGCTTTGCATGTCTGGCAAAGCTTGGATGAGAGCCTGGGATCCCTCGCTTTGCCAGGCTTTGATGCCCAGATTCCTTCCCTTTAATCTCTGCCATCTATACAGACAATACCAGAGCTATCAAATAATGCTACCGCAGAGCGAGCCTTTAAAAGGAAAATCAGCTAGGAAAAGTACACGGCAACATGTGTGGATGGAAGATAAAGGCTGGATTAGAGCAAACGCTGTCAGAGTTCTTGCTCACCAGGTTAAACAGACACAAACCTACGCCTGGGAAAGCATTGCTGGCGTTGGCGCAGTGAAACCATTGCAGGAGATGTCAGTGTTTCCATACTTGTTTGTGGAGGCTGCTTTTAAAGGCAGTGCCTGAATCCATCCCATCAGTTGATACCCAGTGTTTTCAGGGCCTCAGGACACTGATAGAAATGGGCTGGTTTTTTGCTTTCTGTGTCTTCTGTTATTGGGTAAGAGCTCAGCTTCTAAATAGGTTATATTTGCCTGGATGGGATGCCTGAATGCTGGAAGCATCTGAAGAATCCAGGCCAATCCCTCACACTTCTCATTCTCTAAGCATACCAGTGACAGACGTGTCGATCTTTCACTTCCATCACTAGGTAAAGGACAGATGATCCGTCTGTTTGCTGTGTGGGAGGAGGCCTTGTGTTATCTGATATGATTCACTCTGATAAATAACCTCCTCGGAGGGCTGCTCTTGTTTATAGCAACAGCCTGAGATGCTAAAGCTCGCAGAGATTGTAATCCTCGCTGTTCTCACGCATATTTACACTGCAGTTTTATCAGAAATCTCTCTTGAAAACCTCAGTGTTTTTATAATTAATTGAATAATGTATCTGATGTTAAAAATAAACTTGATTTGGAAGGGTGCCCAGTGAGCTGCTGAGCTGTGTGTAATAGAGCAACCGTAGTTCAATTCTCAGGGGTATGTATATTTTCCTAACAAAGGCAGTCTCATGACTTAGAGATTAAATCTTTATTAGTTCAGAATTCACCCTGTTGATTTTGCTGTGTTTATACTGTATAATTGTTTATGGACAAATCCACATTTCTTTAATGGGATAGTACTTCTCTGAATGTCTCTGTTGTTCCCTGCTGGGTGAGATTTTGGGGTCCCCAAGGCATCCTGAGCCCCACACAAGGGCTATCAGAGGGAATAGGGCATGCTTTATCTCTGTCCATCCACCATCCTAACCCCTGGCTTTGTATTCTTTCCTGATCCAGGTCCAAACCATTTATTAAAGGTGTCCCTTGATAATAGATGTTGAATCTGCTTATCCCAGACTGAACTGCTCAGCTCTGGTGCTTGCTGTGTCATGACTCTGGACCCACAGTGCCATCACCTCCGCTCTGTGACCCTCAGCCACATCCTCACCCTGTGCTCTGCCTGACCGAAGCCTTTCCTGGTTCCTCTCCCCGGTGCTGCCACCACTTCCTCAACTTTTGCTGTCTCAGGGCATTATCTTATCAGCCTCAGGTAATTTATCAGTTGGGGCTGTTCTTTGTGCTGGGCCTCACCTTTGCTGTCACTGGAGAGGGGCCGATCTCTGCACTCTGTCTGCCTTGGGACCAAGGTGCAAGCAGGAGCAGAGATGGCTTTCCAAGCTTCCTCCCTCCCAGCTTAGAGCACTGAGATAAACAAGCAGGGAGAAAATGGAGCAAAAATGAATTCAGAAGGGACAGAAGCGAGAAGAGTAAAGTGAGATGGATCCTGAAAAACGCACGTGGTGAGCCATCAGATTCTCTTTCTTATCCCAGAGGAATTCCAGATACACGAGCAAATCATCAGAACCTGTAATCTACATCATTAGCATCTTCTGCTGGAAAACATCATCAGACTAATTCATTTGTCCTGGCAGCCGAATGATTAAAGTTTGAAAACCAAATTATACACCATTGCTGCAACAGTGTAAATACATAATTGGCTTTCCTCTATTAGATCTGTAACCTCTCATAATAGTTGTAATGAGCTTTTAGTCCTGTCATCCCATCCTCCCCCCCAGAAAACAACAAAAGGAGCCTAACGCACAATGCTCTGCTCTATGTCCTTCACACTGTGATGGCCAAGTGCCTGCAATGCACTGCAGCTGGGAGCTGTGGGCCAGTCCCTTGCACAGTGTGGGGTAGGGACTCTTAAATTAAACTCTTCCCAGTTTAATTTAATAACAGGCTGCCAGCTTGACTTTCATCTGCTTGTGTTTTTCACTAGTTCCATATTTAACTGAACTTATCACCATAAACCCAGGAACTGTTTCACTTTCTGTACCACGCTTGGTTTCCTGTTCACCTGCAAAGGACACACCTGTCTGCTGTGTTTCTGACCTGCCAGGACTGGGGATCCTGTTATCTGGAGACAAAGGGAGCACAGGAATCTGGAGTCGGTGGATTCCTTTCCTGAGGCATGTGGCCAGACCTGAAAGCCCAGCTGCCAGGCTCTTCTGTGTTTACTGCCTTCCATATCTGTTCCATATTTCATGGGAACATGCAGGACTCTCTGTTTGTTTCTGGAAGGCCTGACAGTGGCACAGGAACAGCTTTACCCTTCCAGAATCCTCAGACTGGAGCTTGTGTTGCCTTGAGGCTCATGTTTGTGAATCCTCATCCTGTGCCTGGATCTTCAAAACCCCGGGGGGCTCATGAGCCCATTTTGCAGGTAGCTGGGCTGTGGGCTGACCCCCAGAGTGCAGCCTGGAAGCCATGCTGATGTCTGTGTGGAGCTTCTCATCAGGTGCTTGCGAGAAAGACAAAGAACATTAAATGCTTCCATTCTCATAACTAAACAGAGCAGCTTTCTGTTGACAGTATCTGTTGGCAACAACCTCTCAGATGTCAAAAAAAATATCAATAAACCAACAAGAGGATGCTTTGCCAAAACAGGCCTGACAAACTAACAACGTGCTGGAGGAGGCAAGGTGATTCAGGTGACTATGAAGATATCATTGTGCCTCTGTGGGGACCAGCTTTCACACCTATTGTACCTATTTCAGCACACTGTACCTGTGGGATGCTGACATATTTAAATATGGCCCAGTAAAAATTCCTAAACCCTGCCCCAGTGCTTGTAATGAAGGAATTAATGCGTATCTTGTGCCTGCCCATGTTTCTCTGCAGTGAATGCATTGCAATGAGAGCTGGGAGCCCCACAGCAGCACAGACCGTGTGCTCTGGGAGCAGTATGTGAACACAGGCATCTGTGCTCCGCATCCCTCTGCTCTCCTGTTGGATTTCTTCCTCTCCAGGCTCCCAGTCCTGAGATGATCCAGCATTAAGGAGCAAGTGGGGCACAAAACATCCACAGGATTTCTGGAACCAGGTCTCTGCAATGCACTGTGCTGTGCTGCAGACTGCAGCTCAGGATCCCAGTGCCTTGCCCCGTTGTGCAGTGCCATCTCCTGGGCTGCACACGTTGCTCACTGCCTGAGCTTCACAACCAGACTTTGGCTCCTGAAGCACCGAGTGGTGCCACAAGCAGAAACAGCCTCGAGGTACCTTCAGACCCACCAGGAGTGACCCACTGAGCTCCTCTTTCTCCAGCAGCGAGAAGTACACAGTACACTCACTCTCCCTTCTGAGGAGCCCTGTGGCAGGACCTCCCTGCACATCTCCTTCCTGCTTTCGGCGGCGAATATAAATCTCTAGGTACAAAAAGCTCAGTAAAAGGAGCACAAATAAACAGCAGTGAGATGCTGTTCCTTACTTTTTGTTCAGCTTTGGGCACAAGTTCCCAGCTCAGTGAGACTCAAGGCAGGTCAGTGCCCTGCTTACCCCATCTTCCTGGTTTTAAGTGACATATTTTCTCTCTTCCTCCCCAAGTTTAATGACCTCGTCATGAGCGACAACCAAGCCCCTAATCACAGCACTCACCCTGCACTTAAAACGTTGCTACATCTTTTTAATGAGACAAAAATGTGCACGTGGAACTTGCTCCTAAATGCTACCGGCTTGACTAAGCTCTATATTTATCCTGAAAACACACAAAAAAAATGGGTGGTTCTGAGGGCAACCTGTTTGCTCCTAAGAAACAGCAGCAGAGCTTAAGTGCTTAGTCACCGCAAGAATGAACACAGCAATTCAGATCCCAAGGCTGGTATTTCATCCATCATTCTGGGCTACTGGAGCACGCTGTGAGCAGCTGGGAGGTACGGCACGCTGTGCTAATCTGTCAGATGCAATGAGCTAACGGGTGGGCCGAGGTAACGCTGTGAAAGCTGTTATTGGAAAGAAAAGCCAAATAAAAAGGGAAGAAAAGACAATTATATAAACGTAAGGCCACAAATGAACAAGGAAAAAACCAACACACGTGGCTGCATGACCTTTTCTGACTGAGTTCTCTGTGTTGCCAACTTATTTTCACTCTCTTTCCTCCTGGAACATGAACTGAAACAGCCCGTTTACCAAAAACCATATATATATATATTTTAATTAAAAACCATATTTTGCAAAGGAGAGATCGTTACACAAACGAGGTAAAACAACATACATGACATAGTTTTCTGCTTTAAAAATAATCTTCGATCGAGCAATTGATTCGACTCCATAAAGTCTGAGAGAAAGAATCAGGAGAGCGTTACTCACATGGCTGGATGCCCAACAAGGTGGGAAGGAGCAGCTGGTGCTGCCCTGACTCAGCACTGAGATGTCTGTGTCAAAGGGTCGGAGCCTTCCAGGGCCGAAGTTCTAAAGCTGTTCTTTTCTCCCCCATCAGCCTCATAGAGGAGATTCCTGAAGGGCAGAGGTAGGCAGTAGAATGGTCACCCACTGCTCTAAGTGGGGGTTCTCCGTCAGTATCCCACCATAAAATATGTAAAGGTCTTGTGTGATTGTGCAAATTCAGTCTTTGCTCACCATTTCTCAGCCCAAAAGGAGACTTAACAGCAAGAAAATATCAACTCTGAGAAAGTCTGGCTTCAAAAGCAGTATCTGGCAATCAACAAGACTGTTAAATGTGAAAGATATTGCAAGGTATGGGGAAAAGACTTACATATATATATATATTTTTGAAGTTAGCTTCCATGCATCTGCAAGTGAAACTTGTCATCTAAGAGTTTATGAAGCTACTCCAAGTCGGTAGGAATCGCACCATCCTGTGAAATAGAGCTGTCTCAGTGAGGACCAAACCCAACAACCTCAACACCTCCAGATCAGGAGCTGCAGATGCTACTTAACCCTGTTTAAGTGTGAGAAAATAGGTGAGGTGAACCTCAGAGCCACTTAGAATCCCAGCCAAAGCCAGCAAGCAGAGTAAAGAACTGCAGACTTTGCTTCTGGCTCCTAAAAGGTACAGAACAAATACCACCACCAGAACCAAATGGTCCAAAGCTCACTCACTCCAACCAATGGCTGCCAACCTCCTCAAGGTCGTCTGCTGGGAATCGCTGTGCGGTTGAAGCTCTCCAGACCAGGTCCATTCAGAGAGACTGAGCTGTTATGGAGGTGGCAAACTGTGCGTTATGAGACAGAGGGTGTTTTGTAAACCCACCTGAATTCACTTTTTTCTATGTGTCTTTGTGTATTAAATACACTGGGACAGGTAATTGCTTCCAATACGTATCCCAGGACAGTGTCTGGTAACCAAGGCAAGACATTTTCATCACATCTGCTAAGTTTAAAGTTGAATTTCATGACTGTGCACAGATAGAACACGAGGTGAATACACTGTTTTAATCCCATTTATATCCTTGGGGGATATGGGTGGGATCCTGAACTGCATACAGGCTTAGAGCTAGTCTGTGCGGGTGAACTTCATGCTCCAAGAGCAATATCCACAGACTCTCAGTGCAGAGAAAGGTTGTACCACCTCAGATACCACGTTTCCAGTGAACACTTTCAACAAGAAACAGAAATGCATTCACAGCCAGACACTACAGCTTGTGATATCTGTTCCTTGGCAGCTTCACTACTGTGACTTAATAGAAAGACTCTCCGTGTTTGAAGTCAGTTAAAGGCTATGGATCAAGGCAGAGGAAGAAAGAAGTGTCATAGCCAGAAGTTTTTCAAATGGATAAAAAAATAATTGTCTTTTTTTTCTCTCCCTCTTTTAAAAAAGACACAAATCTATTGTTCTGAGGAACTAAAGCAACCAATGTTAGCTTCCTTGTTTATCAAATCTCCTGCTTCTGCTCTGTATGATGGGTCTGAAAAGGCAGATCAGCAGAAGATTAGCAGAGAAGAAAGTTGTTCAGGCTCAGCCTAGACTCCAAGGAGAGCCGTTACACATTGACTAGAGCCAGCACCCCATTATTGTGTCCAATGGCAGCAGGGGCAGGGCTTTTTTTTTCCCCAAGAAACAAGTCCCACTGCTGTTCCTTTCACTGGATAATACCATCTTGCTGCCCAGTCTGGCTGGGATCAGCGGTCACCGAAGGACTGGGTGTATTGCTCTGCAAAAATCGACGGAAGTCCTTAATCATGGGGCGGAGGACCTGGATGAGGGCACTCAGTGCAGCCTGTGTTCCTTCCATGGCTTGAGCCTGGCGTTCCTGCGCACACGCCTGCACCTCCTGAGAGCGACGGATCATTTGAAGCAAGTCATTCTGCTGCTCCAGATGCTGGGCGATCTCCTTCACGTGTAAGTTGGTGACTCGCTGCTCCTGCAGGAGCTTGGCTGAGTTCAGAGCAATGCGGCTTTTCAGCTCCTGAGGTTTTGCAGATACTTCGTGTTGATGTGCCATCATCTCCAACGGTGCTTCAGCAGTAACTGCGGTGGGGGCTTCTGTTGTGCAGTACTCCACCACCCCGTCCTCCAGACTGTGGTACGTCGTCTCTGCAGGAACTGAGAACAAAGGACAGAAAGGGGGTAAGGAGTAGCTGCAAAATGGGTGTCCTTATCTACAGGACTATTCAAGGAATGTAACAGGAATACTGCCTGTTCTGGGAGATAACATACAATAAACAGCGAACGCGCAAAATAACTTCAGTCAACTCCACCCTCATCCAAGTTTCCTTCTCGGATGTACCGAGTAAGGTCCAAAGGAGCAGGGTGCGCCATCCCTGTCTAGACAAGATCTCTTTTAGGGCACCATGATTAACCAACTATGATTAACCAAATGACACAAGGCAAAGACAAGGACTCGAATGGCACTTAGCAACATGATGGCCTGGTTGGGGCAGTTCAGGAAATCAGCCCTGGAGATATTCCTCCTTTATTGTAGTTCATTAGATTAAGGGACCAAAGGCTCCTTGCTTTCCTGGCTTTAAGGCTGACCCCAGATGACTTTCACGTGCATCACATAGATGCTCCCCTACATCACAAATGTGTTTTCACGACAGATGGGCACTTAGTTTTGACAGGAGCTCCCTGCAGTGGGATCACAGGAAGGTTCCAGGCCTCCATCAATGCAGATGGAGCATCTCCACAGTGCACAGCACTCACTCTGGGTCAGTGTGACGGTGGTGGCGGATGCGGTGATGGGGATCTCGGTGCCGTCTGCAGCCCCGCACTCCCCGCCGGGCAGGCTGATGATGGTGGCCTCTCCCAGCAGGTTACAGATGCGCTGTTGCATTGGGGTGAGGATGACGGGAGCTGCCGTAGCACCCGTAGGGTCCTCACCCTCCGTCCCAGCACCGCCTCCATTGTGGCTCTCGCTGCCCCCTTCCATGGCCGCTCTCACTTGTGCCACTTTACGCCGCACCTCAGTCTTGAGGTCGGACCATTTCTTCTTCACCTCGGGCAGCTCTCGGTGGCAGGTGGCGACGGCGTTGACCCTCCGCAGGATGTCGTGCCAGGCTGCGGCCTTGGCAGCCAGCGGGACGCCGGCGTTGAAGTGGTTGATGAGGAGATGTTTGCCTCGCTCCAGCTCCTCCACGATGATCTCCACCTCCCGCTCCGAGAAATTCATCTTCCTCTTCTTGGCCGGGGGAGCCGGGGGCGACGCCATGGCCCTGAGGGGGAAGCGGGGGAGGTGATGCTCAGCGGGCTCCTCAAGGGGCTGGGGGGGGTTGCCCAGCCTTCCTTAGCCCCCCCCCGGCCCGCTGACCCCGGGGAGGAGCGGGGGGGAGGCCCGAGGCCCCTCGGGGCCCGGAGGTGTCGCTCCCTCCCCGCTCCCCCCCTTGGCACCGCTAACGATACGCAAGTTGCGTACCGCGGCCACCCAGCAAACCCAGTTCAACGGCCTCCACCCTGCGACACTGGCGTAATGGCTTCCAGAATCAGCCCCCTTTCTTTCCTCGCCTGATTGGGCCGCCCGCCTGTCCGTCAGGTGAAAGTCTCGCCCCCAGCGAGCAGCGCTGCGCTGTCATTGGCCAGTCGCGCCGCCCATCGAGGGCAGCTGGAGAAGGTCCCGCCTCCCCGCCTGCCTCGGCCCACTGGGCCTGCGTGAGTCCGGCGGGACCCTACTCCTGCAGCTATTGGCTGCACGCCCTGTCCGTCAACACCCAGCCTTGTCCCTTACTCCCAATCTGATTGGAGCGGTTGTGTCTTTACCCTCAGCTTTCAACCAATGGCATCCATCTCCGGCATCACATCCCGCCCTCTTCCGGCCGCGGCGGTTCTGCGCTCCGATTGGTGCAGGGAAAGGCGTCAGTCTGACGTCACCGAATTGCGCGCGTGGGCCGGGCTGTGGGCGTTGGCGGGGAGCGCTCCCATTGGCCGGCGGGGGGGCGTCACGTGGGCGCGGCGCCGTGTGGCGCGAAGGCGGAAGCGCTCGGCGGCGGCTCCTCGCGGTGCCGGCGGAAACGTCGCCATTTGCCGGCGGGCGGAGCGGCAGCACGGAGCCACCATCATGCCGGGAGCGCGGCGCTCATTGGCCTCCCCGGTGATGAGCGGCGTGCTGTGCCCGTGCGGCTCCCCGCGGGCCGCCGCCACGCCCGGTCCCGGCTCTGAAGGGAGCCCGTGCGGGAGGGCGGCGTGTGAGGCGTCCGAGCAGGACCGGCGGCTCCGGGCCTTGTTCCAGAAGCTGGACGTGAATCGTGACGGTGCGTTGTGCATCCACGACCTGGCCGTGGGGCTGGGCCGCCTCGGGCTGCACCGCACCGAGCTGGACCTGCTGGTGAGAGACCTGCGGCTACGGGATGAGCGAGGCCGGCTGTTAAATACGGCCTACGGGGCGTCTGGGCGGTACCGGGACCCTCCTGGGCGGTACCGGGACCCTTATGGGCGGTACCGGGATCGTTCTGGGCGGTACCGGGGGTTCTGCCTCACACGGGGTGGGCCGGGAGCGTTGGTGCCGTGCCGGTGCTGCGCGTTCCGAGCAGCGTCGTTCCGTTGTAACCGTTTAAAGCCGCGTGAACCGGCGCCGTGTCCGCCCTCGTGCGCAGCTTTAAGTTACTGGAAGTGAGCAATAAAGTCTCCTCTCAGCCTCCTTTTCCCCAGACTAAACAGCCCCAGCCCCCCCTGTCTCTCCTCATAGGGCTGATTTTCCTTCACAAGCCTCATTGCCTATTTCCCTGGACCTGCTCCAGTGCCTCCATGTCCTTTTTGTACTGAGGTGCCCAAAACTGAACACAGCACTTGAGGTGAGGCCTCACCAATGCCGAGTACAGGGGCAGGATGACTTCCCTAGTCCTGCTCACCACCATTCCTGATACAAGCCAGGATGCCATTGGCCTTCTTGGCCACCTGGACACACTGCTGGCCCATATTCAGCCAACTGTCCATCAGCACACCAAGGTCCCTTTCCATCAGGCAGCTTTCCAGCCTCACCTCCTCTCTAAAAGTAACATCAGTGCCATGGTGATCTTCTACAGTGTCCACTTTGGTAATGGAACCTGACTGTGCCCCATCAATCACCTCTGTGTGCTGTGTGAGATGCTGACCTGCTGCCACCCATGCTGCCCGATCCCTTCGCTCTGGCAGCAGGCTCTCATCTACTAGAACATTCTGTGCTGCTGCCCACCCATCTCAGCTGCCATTCCCTCTTCTTTCTGAGCCTGTTGTCCAACACAACCTGATGTTTTCCATGCTGGGAGGATGCTCTGTGAAACAAAATGCTTCTTGCTTTCCAGCTGCGGGAGCAGGGCCTGGAGCTGCTCTGTGGATAACTGTGCTGCTGCTCTGAGCCCTCAGCCATCGGAATTATTCTTCAGCCCTTTGCTTCCTCTGCTCGCTGTTCAGCTGTGCAGGAAGCAGCTGGTTGGATAAAGGGAGCTGGCAGGGCGCTGGTGGTATTGCAGGGTTCCCTTCAGCAGTGTGACAAATAGCATCTGTTAAGAATGAGGATGCAGAGCTCAGAACTCCAGTCTGATTCGTGAGAGCTGGCTGGAAAACCTCTGCCTTGTGTCATCTCTTAGGGAAGATGGAATAAACTTCCTGTTTCCCAGAGAGTTCTATTAATAAAAGCATTCTTTTTTCCTTCCCCATCTTTAGCCAATAATGACACCCAGCCACGTGGGCTGAGCAATGTGAAGTCACATTCAAGAAAAGCGCTTAAGGCTCAGGATGAAAACGCGATGTTTGAAGGCTCAGTTAAACATAAATCACACGGGTTGTGAGTAGTAAATTACTTTGTGGCTCAGGTACCTTGTATGTTACTGTGCAACAGTGCAGTGTGCTGGATGTGGGTGCAGCCCTCCAGCCTTGTAATGCCACGTTGCCCACCAGCTTTGCTGATCTCTTGGTGTCTATTGGCCCAAAATCCTTGTGGCAACACTGATTGTTTTGGGCTGCAGCTTGAAGGGAAAACAAGCATTGATTGGGCTCCTTCAGAACCAGAGAGTTCTTACTGAGATAAAGCCCTCTGCAGCTCCGAACATCCATCTGTGCCTCCTGCTCCAGGGGCAGAGCAGGCAGCCACACATCCATGCCTTCTTGCTAATGCCATCAGCCAGTTTTCGTTTAAATTCCTGCTGTTATCTTGCAGCTGTTTGACAAACACAGGATGCCAGGGCAGTGAGCCTTCCAGTGCAATGCTTGTTTGAGCTGGTTGCACAAAGCAATTCGCATACCTCACTTTGCTTGAGCAGTAAAGTGATAACCATGTGATAAACATTTCTTCCTTGTCCTACTGCATAAAGAGACACTCTGCTGCTAAATTACACCTGCCTCTGCAGCAGCTGAGCTCTTTTTACTACTTCCTCAGTTCTCTTGAAGATATCTGTGTAGATCGATAGAACTGAAGTATGTGCTTAATGGAAATAAGGGTCATTGAACTGTTCTCTACCTTTTTATCTGGAGATATACATGCGATGTAGCTGAAGGCTGCGTATTCATAGTATTTCTGCCCATGGAATTGTTTTCCTGCTGGCCCTCACCTGGAGCTTCTCTGCTGCTGTGGGCCAGGCAGCTCTGCCTTAGTGCAATTCATCCCTGCTGTATAGAGACAGCACAGTTTCTCTATGGAGCTGAACCTCTTCTGGGGGAGGACTAACACTGAGTTAAGAAACAGAGCAAACATAACCCTTGTTTCTTTGCAGCCATAACGGTCTGTGTACCTTTGCTGCAACTGGGATCTCCTCCTTGACCTTGAGATGCTGTTGTCTCTTGGCTCCATGCAGGTGGCTGCCTATTGCTGCCTGGATGTCAGCTCCCCCATCTCACTGCTGCAATCTTCACGTTGGCTTTCATCACCATGTTCTTTGCTTATTATCTCCTCTGCAATCTCAGAGCTCTGTCCGCTCGAGTTCTGCTTTCACCTGTACTGCAGGAGCATAACTGTGCTGCTGCAAAGCTTGCTTGGCTCTGGGCTCCTCTGAGCAGCTTTATTGTTTGGGATGGCTCTTGGGCTGTTCCAGCTGCTGAGGAGCACCGTGCCCTCCTGGTCCCCGCTCAGTCTCTTTACTGTGCATAACATGCCATAATTCTGAGCAACTGTAGGGTATTGAGAAGGCAGGAGCCCATCCTGTGCAGTGCTTTCACCTCGTTCCTGCTGCCAGTCATCTAGAAATAGGTGACCTGAGTTCTTACTGAGTCACAACGCTCTGCTTATGATTAAAAATGAGCAAAACTCTGTTCTGTAATCTAGACCAAACTATCTCTCTGAAGCCATTTACATTGAAACAAGACACAAACCATAAAGATGTGCTGAATCCTGCTGGGGCAGTTGGAGGCTCATAACCAGGCCCTTGTAATTAATTGTTCAGGGTTGAGCAATATGAGGTCATGATCGAACAAATGGAGCAGTGTTAGTCTGAAATTCCAGCTGATCTCTTTCCTGCTGCTGGAAGTTATTTGCCAGCAGCTCCCCAACCACCCATCTTCTCCTGGCTGATCCCAGGGGCTGAGCTGGATGTCCCCAGCAGTCTGCAGGCGGTTCCACCTTGTGTTATAACACGTTAAATAACTTCAGATGTCTGTGGGTAACATCCTTCAGAACAGGGAGCGGGGAAGATGACGTTGGTTCGGTGCTCCGCAGGGAGCCGGGCCCTGTTGCTCCTTGCAAGTTATGAAATGTGTGGTTTGAGAGCCTTGTTTCCACGTGTCTGGGAAATGTGTTGCAAGAGCAAAACCGTGGGTCAATGATTTCATTGGAGATAAAGCCTTCAAATCTGCGGCAGGCACAGGAGCTGGTGTGCATCCCATGATTTAGATGTGCTAAAGGCACGGATGCATCCTTTGTAATCCAGCAAATGAATCCCTGGCAGGTGCTGCAGGGCCTTGGGAGCGATGCAGGGCAGGCTGGTGCCTGTGTGACTGATGTCTGCTCAGCAGGCATTGCAATGCAGCCCACTGAGAAAGGCTGGAATTGAGCTTTGGGTGCAGATGAATGCAAGGGGAACTCGGTATTGCTGCACTATTGCTCATTTCTATGCATGTAAAGCTCAGCTGTTGTGTACCTTCAGGACACATGTGCAGCCCCTGAGAGGTCTGACCTAGCAGGGTCCCTTCCAGCATGGTCCTTTGCCTACCTGGCAGCTTGTGGGTTTCTTTAGCTGGGACCTTTACTCCAGTTATGGCTGATAAGGGCTGCAGGATTGCAATTGGGCTGCTGATACATTCTGGGCTCACTGATAGTTAGCGCTGTGGTCAGCTGCAGCCTTGCAGAAGCACAGAACTGTGTGTTCTATATGCTCCGTGCTCCCAGACCTCCTTACCCTTCCTAGACAGCAGCTTTGGCCTTTCAGTGTGTGTTCTGAGGGGTGATATTGAATTACCAGGGCTGAAATCCTTGGGAAGCATGATGTGAAACGCCTCCTTTGGATCTGGGTAGGCTCAGGGATGGGGGAAAAAGATGAAGTATTGAGAGAGAAGAGCAGGTGAAAAAACCCTGAGCTGCAGAATGGTTGGTGGGAGTGGGTTGGTAAAGAAACAAAGGGCAGTGACAATTGTGGCTGAATACTGAGCCAAATAGCTGAGTGGATGACACGTGTTAATGAAATAACATCAGAACTGCTATAAGGACTTGGTGTCCTGCAGTTCTGTGCCTATATTGTGGTGTGGTGCCGGCAGGGGGAGGTGGGGGAGGGAGTGTTGCCACAAGTAGGTCTGAAAGTAAAATGGTAAATGAGTCTTTGTTCTTGTTCATGTCCTATGGCTATATTTGTCCCTCTGAATGTGGGACATGAGCGTGCTTTAATGACGCCCCAGACTTTGTCTGGAGTGAAGAAAGCAGATGCATCATTGCTATGGGATGGCACTGGAGGTGCCTTCGTTTTGCTGCATTCCACACGGTGAGTTGAACTCTGCTTTAAGAGAGAAATAGCTGGAATTGTTGGATCGTGAGATGCTGGAAAGGCAAAGCTGTTTGGTATGCGAGGCCACACTGTGCACAGAGCCCAGGCTGGGGGGATCGTTTCCCAACAGCCACTTTCCTGTTACTTCAGTACACGACGTGTGTTTGTGCCTTTCTGATTTCGGGGTATTAGAGATGCCTTTTCTCTTGGTCAATGCTCATCCTTCATGTGATGGAGCCCAGCAATGTGAGCCTGCTTGGCGCTGGCCCCATTACCCAGTACAGGGGCTGGGGCAGCTGGTGGCTGTGCTGGGGTTCCTGCAGAGAGGTGGCTGGGTTTTGTTGCAGATCTCTGTTGTGTCACCTCAATAAATTAACGTGGCTGAATGTCACCGGACAGCTTCATTATTTAAGCAGCAGCAGCCAAGACGTTTGGCAGCGCGCTGTAAAAACCCTGCACGGCATTTCTGGATTTTATTACAGCTCTCCTAATAAAAAGAAAGCGGGATATCCTTACGTTAAGTCTTGTCTTTCAAGGAGTGACGTTTGGAAAGATGAGAACTGGGTGTAGGTGGCCAACCTCGGGTGCTCCACGCGCCGCAGCCCCTGCTCGGGTGTCCTGGCAGCTCCTCCTGCCTGACTCACTGCTGGGGTCACACCAGGATCCCAGGAGGCGACGGCTGCATCAGCTCTCCTGCATTGGGGGACAGGGATTGCTGCTCCCTTCCCTCTGCCCCTTCCTCTTCACCCTCCCCCTTGCATTTTTGAAGTGTGAGCTAGTTGTCTGCTCGGATTCTTGCTGGAAAACACCGTATGTTTGCTCAGAATTCTTCCAAGGGCCATCTGAATGCAAGGATGAGGCTGGTGCCACCAGCAAGAGGGGCACAGTGCCTGCCCCAGAGCTGAGGTGTGGCTGCAGGATGGAGTCAAAGAGCACACCTAATACATTGGTTTTGCTGCTTGAAGAGACCTCTCTTTGCCAGCTTGCAGTATAAGGAAAATACTACTTCAATTAAGCACACATTCTCTTTCCTTTCTTCTTTGTCTCCATCTGGATTGCATGGCTTCATTGCCATCTTCTCCCCAGGTTACCTTAGGATAGCCCACCTCAGTGATGCTGGGCACAGGGCTGCAGCCACCCGCAGGTCACTGCTGCTGCTTTCCCCTCTTAAAGATCTTTTTGGTTCATGCAAACAGCTGAAGAACCAATGGAGGTAGGTTAGGCAAGGTGTTCTGTATGACCTGGGCTCGTGATTTCTAGATCAAGTGAGTGTCTGTTCCTCATCTGTTGCCCTACACTGGTTCAGGCTGGACCTGGACCCACTGAGTTTGTTGCACTTTTAATGTGTGAGTGGTTGGCTGCCTGCTGGTGTCAGTGGGGCAACACTCGAGTCCCAGCTCCCTGCAGGGAGCAGCTGCTTTGCCTCTGGCTATCATCATCTCTCCATTACTCGCTTTATTGTTCTGACCTAATGAAATTCCTCACTTGCTAAAATAAATGCTTTTTTTTTTCCTCCCCTTCTTCTAAATATGATTAGAAAAGGCTGTTCTCAAGGAGCCGTGTGGGTGAAAGAATTCCTCTGAGGTTTCCTTCAGCAAGGACAAAGGCTGAGGAAGTGTTGCTGTGTTTCTGCTCTAACTGCACCCTGGGCATGTATTTTCTTGCACTAATTACTATTTTCCCATGCAAACTCTGCATGAGCAAAGGAAGATGGGGTCTGTGCCATGTGTACACCCCAAACATAAGCATATACAACACATTCCCCCTGGTCCCATCACCAGTTACATGAGAGAAGAGGCTGACTCCCAGCTCACAGCAACCCCCCTTCAGGTAGTTATAGAGAGCAATAATGTCTCTCCTGAGCCTCCTCTTCTCCAGACTGAACATTCCCAGCTCCCTCAGCCGCTCCTCATACGACCCCATTGTGCTCCAGACCCCTCACCAGCTTTGCTGCCCTATAAACATGCTCCAGGTCTTCCATATCTTCCTTGCAGCGAGGGGCCCAACTCATCTTTGCCTTCATGTCTTCACATCTGTCCTTGCTGTGGGTCTATGGGATGAGCTCCTGGAGCATCAGAACAAGCTCTCAGCTTCTTGGCAGTCTGTAGCCTTAGGCTCCCGAAAGCTGATTTTGATGATCTGCACCAGTTCAGGAAATCTGCTTTGTTCTTCCTTTTGGCTCAACAGCATTAGAAACTTTAAAAGATCACCTTAAAGGATCAGAATGGCAGCAGTGTGTTAGAAAGCAGTTGTGACTCCAGTGGGGGTGGGGGAATGGCAAAGACCAGAGCGGGGCTGTAGACTTTTATATTTAAACAGCATTTTTTTCCCTTTAAGTAATGCTGTAACGTACATGCAGAAGAATTCTTTCTTTTATGTGAAGTCTTCTGTGTGCTTGTCTCTTTTTCCATTACTCAGGTTGGTGAAAGGAATTCGGCACTAACAAGTTCCTGTAAGTGTGACGCCAAGTGTTCTCCCTTAAAAACGGGCTGCCTGCAGCTTGGAGTTCTTCCAGTTTGAGCTTGTGTTTCCATATCTAATAGCTGTAAGATGCAGGTTCCCCATGGGCTGCTGCTGTCGAAGGTTAAGAACCGGGAGCAGTGGTCTGGCAGAGGATGAGGAGCTCAGTGTGTGCAGGGAGCCTCAGGGATGGAGCTTTGCTGCTGCGTTGTGCTGGAACCCAATGGGAGAATGGCAGTGCTGTGTGATGCCCTGGGGATGGGTAAAGCCCTCAGGCTGCAGAGGGAACTTGAATCATAGAGTGACTTGGGTTGGAAGGGACCTTAAAGATCATCCAGTTCTGACCCCCTGCAACAGGCTGCCAGCCTCTATATCATGGACCAGCTCAGGTTGCACAGGGCTCCATCCAGCCTGGCCTGGACATCAATAGGGATGGGGCACCCACAGCTCTAAGCAGCAATACCTCACTGCACCCTGTGTGAAGAATTGCCCCATAATATCTAAATTTCCACTCTTTAAGTTTAAAACCATCCCTCCTTGTCCTGTTATTGCCTGCCCATGTAAAAAAGTTGCTTTCTCTCCTGTTTATCCGCTCCCTTCAAGCACTGGGATGGATGCACTCAATGAGGTCTCCCCGGAACATCCCCATCTCCTCATAGGAGAGGAGCTGCGGTGGTGCAGTACTGATGTGATGATGGGCGATATTTAACCACAGCCTCGCGCAGATGAATGGCCGTAAATGCTGTGCAAGCGCATCACTCTGCAAACCAAATGGCAGCAACATAATGCAACACCAAAGACCTATTGTAGCGGCGGATGAGACTATAATAGACCGGAGAGAGAGGGTGCAACCCGGGGTTAATTCACCCGCGGCCAGGAAAAGCGGTCATCCCCGCAGAGAACCATCTGCTGCTCGAACAAAGCCCCACCGCGGAGCGCTGGGAGAGGCGGCGATGTGAGCGCTCTACCGGTGATATGAGCTGTCGGACCGGCGATGTGAGCGCTCTACCGGCGATGTGAGCGGTGGGAGCGGCGATGTGAGCGGTGGGAGCGGCGATGTGAGCTCTCTACCGGCGATGTGAGCGCTCTACCGGCGATGTGAGCGGTCGGACCGGCCCTGATCTGCACCGGTCCCGCATCCCTCCACCCTCCGGCGCGCTCCCCGGTGCCGGCGCGCTCCCGGAGCCCCTTAGCGCTGGGAGCGGCGATTGGCTGCACGTTGCTGCAGTGGGGCACAGCCCGGTTCTCGGCCCCGTGTGCTGCCGGGACCCGCCGGGTCCGCTGGCAGCACCCGGTTTGAGCTTCCCTCTTGTTGGGCTTTTTCTATCTTAGCCCTCTCCAAAGCTCTGCTCCTTGGCGTAGCTCAGAGCTTGCTCGGCGCTTTGTCTGTTGCCCGTCGGAATTGTGAGGCTTTTCTTGTGCAATGAGCTGCTTGTCAGGCCGGGCACGACTGCATTAACAGCAATTTGAAAAGGCAGGAAGCGTCTGCGGGAACGGGGCTGCACTGAATCCCAGCCCGTGGAGCTGCCGGGTTGGATCTCCTGCTTCCCATCCCGGTAGCGCAGCCCGGGCGGCTCCCGGAGCAGCGATGCTGCAGAACCTTTGGCGTTTTCTATCTAGCTTCCTTCCCAGGGCCACATGCCAAGGTCCTGCCGATGGAAAGGACGATGAGGCCACAAACATCACCCCAGTGCCAGGCCCCGGGGAGAAAGGGCCAAAGGTGCTGGGGAAACCACAGGACAGAGGGGCTGAGCCCACTGAGAGGAGACCAACTATCCTACTGGTGGTTGGACCCGCAGAGCATTTTCCAAAGGTAATGGGATATCCTGAAGGCAGAGCGTATGGTGGGAGTGTGGGGCTGCAGGGGGGTGCAGTAGTTGTGGTGTGTGTGTTTGGGGAGGGGGTCAGCAATAGTGATGGGGTTCAATGTGTTTGCATGCTGGAAGCAGAGGGACAGAGGGAATGACTGCAAAGAGGTGATGTGACCTTGCAGACATAGTGTTGTAAGGGGAAAAATGTGCCCCGGGGGGTAAGGGGAGACTATGGGTCTAGAAGGTGACTTGAAAGCAGTGTAACTCAGGGGGCTGTCAATGATAGTGGTGAGTCCTTGAGCTGCATCAGAGTCTAGCAGAGGGTCCAGCAGATCCTAACATCTCCTGGTCAATCCCTGGTCATTTTGCACTGCCCATGAGTCTATAAGGGATGATTGTATTAGGGGCAAGCAGGCACCTGGTGTATGGCTGGAATGGCACAGCCCGCAGATGGGAATGGCTGTCCCATGGGAGTGAGTGGCATAAGGAAGAGACCTAAATCCGTGTGAGGATGGGAACTTCCCGGGGTGGGGACGTGGTGGGTGCGTGCAGTTGGCAGAGGATATAACCAGTGAGGCTTTGTCTGGGGGGAGGTGAACAAAAGCAGCTCAGTTCTCTGCTGGCCGCGTAGTACGGTGCAGCTCCAGGTTATCCCCCAGAGGGAGGGAACGCTGTCTGTGTCTCCCGAGGATGATGCAGTGTGCTCTGACTTCATGCGGGTTGTGACCAAGGGTGTGAGCTGAGATTATTGGGGAGGGGCTGGGCAATGTCCCCTGTGCAGCTGGGAGGGCTGCAGCACCGAGTGGGGTGACTGCAGGATGCGGCTGCTCGGGGCATTGCTCTGAAATAGGGAATGAACGGGGTTGGGTTGCAGGAGGGTTTAATGCCCTTTGCTGATGTTTCGGAGGGAAGCAGCAGGGTGGCACCTCTGTTCTGCAGAGCAGAAGCCACTCCCTGCCTGAATCGAGCTGAAACATCTGCAGGGAGTTCTGCCTTCAGCCCCATTGATAGCAGTTGGCACCGTGCATCTCGTCCAGGACCCAGAGTGTGCACTGAGAGGAGGAGAAGACTTTAGTGTGCAGAGGTTGAGGAAGGACAGAAGGAGGCTGTGATGAAGGAGCAGGGCTGCAGATCTCTGTTCCCTTCAGAAGGAACAATGCTCCTTCAGTCCGGGAGAGCCCATCTGTTCACACCTGCAAATAGAGCTCTATGATATGGGGAGGGAGTTGATACGGATCTCTTGTCTGCATGACCCTGAGAAGCTTTCTGTATAGGAACCCTAAAATTGGCTAATGCAGAACTAGCTGGGGGATAAGGATGTGATAAAATGGAGTTATTGCAGCTTAGGAAGTAACTGCCCATCTGCTGGGAGGTTATGGCTGTGTAATTTTAGCCTGCCCTGATTGTGAAGTGAAACACTGAGTAAAGCTCTTCTGCTGAGGATTATGCAGATCTGGTTTACCTTGCACTGCAGACCAGCTAATGCTGCATCCTGTCGCCGTGGCTCAGCTGACAGCCAGTAACTTGTGAGGCTTGATGATCTATCTGTGCTCTGATTGCCTGTCAAGGGGAAGCATTGCAAAAAAGACCCAGAAAAGCATAAGGGATAGATGATAACTCACTGTGTGGGCAACCAATGCTACGTGGGGTGTAAGGAAACCGGGGGCTCAAGGCTTCTGTTCCTCTGTGGAACGCTGTGACCTTGGGATAAGTCTGTTAGCTGGGTGCCACCTTGTGCTGTCCGAGCTCCTGTAGGTGTCTGCTGAATCATCCCGAGCACTGCCTGATACTGCAAGCAATGTATGTGTGATAGACCTGACTGGGGAGGCTTCATCCCAGCCCTTCCGCTCGGGGTGACTCAGCTGTGCTGCTCCTGCAGGTAACGGTTCCGACATGCGGTAATTCCCACCAATACAGAAGAAAATGCTGGTTGAAAATGTCACGTGTTGGCTGTGTGTGTGTGTGTGTGTGCACAGGACGGGGACAGCCTGCCCCTGATGTCACCACCTGGACTTGTAACTTTGGATCTGTGCGTTGTCACTGCACAGCTCACCTCTCCTGCTCAGCTTTACAGCATGTTCTGATATGGGTCTGCCCTTCCTGTCCGTACCCTTCTGCTGCTCTGTGCTCCTCTGGGGTCTCTTCAATGATTAACTCCCCTCCTTCCTACACAAACGGTGTCTTTGTGAGTTGTGAGAACCTTCTGTACCGGACAATTAATTATAAGCTAAACTCCAGAAACGATAAACACCAAGTCAGCAGGACCTGCTGAAACTTCCAGCATAGGTGCACCTACTGCTCTGCCTCCATAGGAGGATGTGAGCTCACTATGTGACTGTGACGCCTGCTGGCACTTGGTATTTTTAGAGACTCTTCTTTTTTTTAGCAGAGTAAATTCAAAATTAAACAGCATCCTTGTATGGCTGCATCCTCCCATCTCCGGGAGGTACCTTCTGGAGCTGATGTAGTTCAGCAGCGATGAGAGTAGAAATGACTAGGAAAGGCCAACGTTGGAACGGCGGGGTGTCGTAACTCGTGCTACACTTAAACCAGAGCCAAATCCTATGAATAAAATGGACAATGAGTTTGCAAGGTCCCTGACAGCAAGAAGTCCCATAGAAGGAGTGCATTTGGCTCTCCCTGCAGCAGGAGGCATTGGTGAGGCTGCATCCCATCCACCACCATCCGCAGCTCCTCTGCATGAGGCTCTGGGGCTGTGCACATCTGGGACCTGGGCCCTGTTTGGCTTTGGGCACTTCCAGGTTTATCAGGATTATTATTATTGACAAAACCTACAAACCTGCTCATGCTTTTTCAGATTCCCTTCATCACTGTAGCCTGAATTGCTGGTATAAACTTCACTCGTAATCCATCTCTCCTTCTTAGCTCCCTCTCCTGTAATTAATACTCCGCAAATCAGCTTTCTTAACATCATGACCTCTCTCCTTTCCTCTGACGTAGGCAGTCGGCTTTCTTCCCTAAAATGTGCAGATTCTGCCTTTTGTTCTCGCTGCCAACTGGAGATGGAGTTTATTAGGAAAATCTGCATCATGTTGGCATAGCAACTGAACCGCCGAGCAGCTCAAATAGTGATGCTTGGCAACTCGTGGGTAGGAGCATGGAGGATCTCGAGGCTCGGTGTGCAAATCTCAGTTATATTTGTTCCTTCAGCACCCAAACGTGGGGTGGGGGGGCTGCTCTGGGTGCTGAAGGCGTTGATTTTGGCCATTCCCAACCATAGCATT
The DNA here is from genome assembly GCF_054131305.1 of Coturnix japonica. Lineage (NCBI taxonomy): Eukaryota > Metazoa > Chordata > Aves > Galliformes > Phasianidae > Coturnix > Coturnix japonica. The sequence continues at coordinate 7,816,547 of NC_140683.1, forward strand.
GGAGCAGTGGGTTGGCGTGCAGTGAGCTGTTGCAGCTGATCCCTAAGAGGATCTGCAGCCTGAGAAGATCCCATTGCCGTGCTGGGACGTCAGCAGGAGCAGGTTAAGCCTGGTTAGGTAACACGGTGGCAGGTGAGGTGCCAGAAGGGCATGGGAAGCCTTCGCAGGTCATGGCCCCATGCAGCACCCTGCTGCTGGCACCCTGTTTTAGAAAGCCTTAAAATAACCCCTCTGCTTTAACATTCCCACTTCAGGTCACTGCTGTGCAGCTCCACCAGCAGCTTGTTACAGACCTCAGCCTTCTTTATACTTAAAGGACAAAATACCCCACAGGGACACACCATCCCCAGTGCATGGAGGTCCAAGGAGGAGCCTCTGCTGGACTTGGTGCTGGTCAGCACTGTTTGAGCAGAGCAAACACGGGGTAATGTCACAGCGGTGGGGAAAGCAGTGAGCAGGGCTGGCTGGAACCAGTCTGACTAATGTGCTGCGTTACCTGGAGTGCAGACGGGATGATGGTGTTTGGGAAGCTGCTAATGGCCGTGTGCTCCTGGGCGATAGGGCAAATATCAGCTTGTATTTTATGTCAGCAGCTGCAGCTCTGCTCCCTTTGGTACTTTCTCCCCAGAGCTGGGTGCTGTCCTGTACATTGTGGGTGCTCCAAAGCCTGTAATTACACACAGTGATGCATGTGCCACGCTCCCTCCTTGGCCAGACTTGTTATCTGCTGCTTGCAGAGTGGTTACAGTGATGGGAACTGGAAAAGGTAGTTCTGCCCTGACCACTGTTCTTTGCAGGCCATAACCAACAGCAGTGCTTAATTGTCATTGGGAAAGGAGGAAGGACAGCTGGGGGGCTGCAGCTGCTGTGGGGGCTCGGCTGTGCTGTGCTGGAGCCCTGAGCATGGCCCATTTGGTGGCAGTGCTGGCAGGGCAGCTCCAGGGGCACCAGGAGTGGACTGGGAGCCCAGTGCTGGTGGTGGGAGGCCTCTGAGAGGCTCTTGGCAGCCCTCTCCATTGGGGAGGGCATTGGCTGCTACCGCTTCCCTTTTAAGTAGAAGGGCAGGGCTTGAGCAGCCAATCCCGCTGGAGCCGGGGGAGCTCATAGGCAATGTGTCATGAGACACACCGGCATTTCCTTCCCACCACGCACTGAAATTAACTCGGGGAGTCTGTCTGCATTGCGTCCTTCCTGGTCTATCCGAGCAGCTCAGCCGAGCGTGGGGCGCAGGAAGATGCTCTGCCTCTGTCTCTATGTGCCGGTGCTGGGGCAGTCACAGGCAGAGTTTGAGTACTTTGAGTCCAAGGGGCTGCCGGCTGAACTCAAGTCTATCTTCCGCCTCAGCCTCTTCATCCCCTCCCAGGAGTTCTCAACATACCGCCAATGGAAGCAGGTACGGCTGTGGGGGGAGCAGGACCAGCCCATGGGCTGTGCAGGGTGCAGTGGGGTCCATGGGGCTGTGTTGGATTTGGGGTGTGTTGGATTTGGGGCTGTGTTGGATTTGGGCTGTGTTGGATCTGGGGCTGTGTTGGATTTGGGCTGTGTTGGATCTGGGGCTGTGTTGGATTTGGGCTGTGTTGGATCTGGGGCTGTGTTGGATTTGGGGTGTGTTGGATTTGGGCTGTGTTGGATTTGGGGCTTTGTGCTGCTTTGGGGGACTGCTGTGTAAACACACCTCATTGTGGATCCAATCTGAGAGGAGCCCACTGCTTAAATCGATACCAGATGCAGTTTAAATAGAAGAAAAGGGGTTTTCCAAACTCTCTGCTCATGCCGAAGGCTTCATATCCTCTTCCTTTTCCTCCCCCGCACGCTGCCTGCCCTGTGACGAGATGAGCAGCCACGTGTTGCTGGCGCTGCTGGGAGCTTGTGCAAGAGCCTCTCCCTGCCCTCTTACAGCAGCTGTGTGGGCCTGCTCTGCTCTGGGCTCTGCCCCACTGAGCTGGCCAGACTCCTTATGCCCTTGTGCAAGTGTACAAATGGACACGTGTGGGGCTTTTAGATGTGTGGGGTGCCGTGTGTGCTGCAGGGCATGCATAGTGCAGGCACTTAGAAACACCTGCAGGTGCCTCTCTTTGCATTCCCATCCTTCAAACGTGTATAAGAACCCATGCAGGTCACTGCTTTATAGGGGCAGCAGTGGCAGCGTGCAGTCTCAAGTCACTTACTGTACATTGCTGCTGCTGGGGAAGCAGTGAGCTGCACAGTCACATCTCTCCTGCAGCAAACGCCTGTGAATTATTTGTGACTGTCAGCTGCTGGGGGTTGCCAGCGAGAGGGAAGCCCTGATTCAGCTGTTGGAAGCCAACCCTCTGACATGTGAGAGGTGCTGCTCTATCTTTAGCCCACAAGGTGGATGTGGGGCCGTGTCTGAACTTTACAGCAGTCATATGATAAATTGCAGATTAAGGATACTGGGCACACCTCAAAGGTCAGTGCAGCTGGGACGGTGCTTTCTTATTTAAGGCTCATAAGATGGTTAGGGCTAATCCTCATAGTGTTAGGGCTTGAAAGGACAGGATGTGATGGGGCGGGAGGAAGATAGATTCTTAACACGAAGCATTTAGTATTGAAACCATTGGGGACAGCACTGAAATACAGGTTTAAGGCTAACAAAGGAGACCAGTGTCATTGGGCTGAGGAAATGCCAGCGTAGGCTTCAGAGGTGACAGATAAACCTGAGCAACCTTGAACAAAATACTGGTCATCAGAGGGTTGGCCTTGGTCTGGATCCTCTGTGTCAGCCCACCTTCATGTTACAAGGATTACAACCAAAACAGAGGTGGTGAAGTGCTCTGAGTCACACCTCGTGTTGTGTCGCTCCCTGTTCCAAAAGGTTTCTAGGCTGTCAAGGGCAAGTGACCAAACAAGAAGGGAAATGGGAACTCCCTGAGCTGCATTCTTGCAGCATGCAGATCACCTCTGCTGTCAACAAGCAGCCACGTGCCTTCAGATAGCTCAGTGCATCTCCCATTGCCCCATGCTGGAATGAGTTAATGTGTCGTTGCTTGTTCCCAGCTGTCTGACACAATCTAATCTTGATGTCAGCTTTGTCCTACTGAGAACCTTCTCTTGTTCTATATGCATCTCGTGGAAACCTGTGTAATTAAAGCACGTAGCTCCAGGGTGTCTAAACCAGTTCATAGGGGTTTTTATCTTTGCTGTGCCCACTGGGGCTGGACAGGCCTTTTCTGGTTGGAGTTGGTTCTTGCCAGGGGTAGCTTACTTCTCTAGGGATCATATTAGGCATGACATTCCTTCTCCTATTCGTTCAGGCTTATATTTTATTGCTCCAACTTTGGCAGTTAATTTTCGGTGCGAATCTCGTTGCCTCACGCATCAAATTATGTGAGGTGTTAATTGAGACAGAGGACTGAGATCGGATACCTGATAGTTACAGAATATCCCCAATAAAAGCAGGAGGCATTACGTTTGGCTGATTTAGGAAGGCAGTTGCCTGGAATCAGGTGACCTTTTGACTCTTGCTTTCCTCACATTTCTTGGGGGGAGTTTTCATGATTGTCCATTGCTTCGTGAAGGGGGAAATGATATTTAATTATGGTGGAAAAAGGGGCAGATCATCTGAACGATCAAAGGAACTGATGGTTTTTGATTGTCTCCTGAACAGAAAATTGTGAAGGCCGGAGACAAGGACCTGGATGGACAGCTGGACTTTGAGGAGTTTGTTCACTATCTCCAGGATCATGAAAAGAAGCTGAGACTGGTCTTCAAGAGCTTGGATAAGAAGAATGATGGTAATCACCTTCCTCCTGCTCACAGACAGGCTATTGCTCACTTCAACTTATCCTACAAATACTTGAGCTCAGTGCCTTCTCTTTGCAGGCCGTATCGATGCCCAGGAGATTGTACAGTCTCTTCGGGACCTGGGAGTTAAGATCTCTGAAGAGCAGGCTGAAAAAATACTGAAGAGGTGAGGGATGAGCTGGTTGTTGTGTCTTTCTGAAAAGATCTTCAAGTTGAGAGAAGGAAGGATGAGGAAACGGAACCTTTCTCCTCTTTTCTGCCTTCTATACACTTTCCGGAGACTTCAGCTCCTCCCTTTTGCCTGTTATTCTTCATTTTGATTTTTCCAATTAAATCACACTCTTAATACTGTAATCCATTGTGGAGAGTTGCTGTAAGACTGTCTTGCTTTGCTGGCCTTTTGTGGGGAAGGGCTTGCACCTGAGCTGATGGCATTTGTTCCTTGTCTGACTGTCCCGCTGCCCTGAGCTTGCTGCTTTGAAGAGGGAATATGCAGTTGCCCTTTGGAAATGCTGAGTGTGTTTTGCATGTGGCACTAACACGTTAACAACCACTTATTTGTGCTGTTTTTTTCCTCTTTCTTTCCTCTGCAACCCTCCCTCTGTCTGTTTGCCTGTGTGTCAGAATAAGGACGGGACACTTCTGGGGTCCTGTCACCTAGTAAGTATTTTTTTCCCTTCAGTTGGGAAACTAGTTGGCCTAACTTGGATAGGAGGGGGTACAGCAACTCCTGTGTTGCACTTAAAGGGGAAATAAGGGAGAGAAAGAGGGAGACCGTGTCTATCTCTCTGCAGTATTTGGTGTGGAGAAGATTTCTTGGCTTTGTCTTGTGTCTCTTTGGAAGTCTTTCAGTAGTTGCTTTGCCAAGCTTTATTTTATTGTTCTTTTTGGAGTAGGTCTGAATAATCAGAGGGAAGGGGAGGAGAGATGTGTCACCCAGTGGGAGTCTGTACTCACAAATGGTAATTTTTTTTTTAGCATGGATAAAAATGGGACGATGACAATTGACTGGAACGAGTGGCGAGACTATCACCTGCTGCACCCAGTGGAGAACATTCCTGAAATCATCCTCTACTGGAAGCATTCCACGGTAGGTTCCTCCACAACATCTCTTTTCCCCATGTTCTCAGTGAAAGCCGTAACCCCGGGGAGCTGCTATCAGCAGTCTCTATCATTTTCTTCATGGTTCAGTAGCTGCTTTGTAGCCCTTGAAGCCCAATTGCTTCCTGTCCTGTCCCCTTATCATGCCACCCATCAGTGGCGCTGCTTCTGAAGCCTCTGGCACAGGTGATAACAACTGTACATTCTGCAAGAAGATGTATGTGTTCACTTGGCTTGTGCATCTGAGAGCTCGTACCGGTGGCCAGATCCTGCCAGCTTAGAACCTGTTAAGACTGGAAATTAATTTGACAGGCAGCCGTCCTTCCTGGTGATATTTCAGTGTGTGCAAATAGCATGTAATGAGATGAAACTGGCTGCGAGCACCCAAGGTTCCAGTGAGGCCCAGCTGCGTCCTTGTGCAGTTGCTTACAGTTATTGATACAGCTGATCATTTTGTTCATTACTGTGGTGCGCAGTGATTTAATGAAGACAAATGTTTGGCAGTTCCCAGCTTCCCAGACAAATCTGCTAAACCTTGCTGAGGTGGTGCAGCACTGGCAGTCCCAGCGGTCAGACACAGCTGTTAATGGTTACAGATCAGCTGCTGTCATGAAGTGCTGGAGATGCTTATTAGAGAGGTAAAACTGTAGCAGCTTTGCTAAGCTGATGAGACGTTTCTCAAACACTTTCTGTTCTTTTGCAGATCTTTGATGTAGGAGAGAATTTGACTGTTCCTGATGAGTTCACGGTGGAAGAGAGGCAGACAGGGATGTGGTGGAGACATCTGGTTGCAGGTGGAGGTGCAGGTGCCGTGTCCAGAACCTGTACAGCTCCCTTGGATCGTTTGAAAGTCCTCATGCAGGTATGATGGAAAAGTTCCAGTTTGTTTGAATAGCCTGAAGGCTGATGCCCTAAACTGACAGAGCTGCTGTTCCATCCAAGTACTGTATGTTACAAAGGAGTTACAAAAAGCAAAAGGTTTTAATTTGCCTTCTCACTGTACCTGCTCTCGAGTCATCTGAGAGGTCTGTTCTGTGTAGCTGGCCCTATGCTAGGTATGGGAGATGGCTGCTTAACCTTTCCCCCTGTTTTGGAGGAGTATATTGATTAGATCCATTAGTTAACATTGGACTTTGCAGAAAGGAAGAGAAGCTTGCTTTTCTATTGTAGAAGTTATTGAGAAGGGATTAAAACCTTGGCAAATCACTGGGTAAATAGAAAAAAAGTGCCCTTTTGTCCCTGGATTACAGAAGAACGTAACACTGTCGTAATCAGGACTGGAATTAAGCCAGATTCTCTCTCTCTCTCGGTCTCCCAGGTTCATGCCTCCCGCAGTAACAACATGTGTATCATTGGTGGTTTTACTCAAATGATCCGAGAGGGTGGAACGAGGTCACTGTGGAGGGGGAATGGCATCAATGTGCTGAAGATTGCACCGGAATCTGCCATCAAGTTCATGGCTTATGAGCAGGTAAGTGAAAGAGCACGGGAAGAATCTGACCACAGTGGGGGCTGTGGAAGGACAAGCTGAAAAGAGTGGCTGAGGTAAAGCCAATGAAGCTCAACGTCTGTCTGCTTTGGCTTCCACAGATCAAGCGGTTCATTGGCACTGACCAGGAAATGCTGAGGATCCACGAGCGGCTGTTAGCTGGCTCTCTGGCTGGAGCCATTGCACAGAGCAGCATCTACCCCATGGAGGTGAGGCCACTGACGGGTGCAGCCCCTGGAGGGTCATGGGAGGGTGCCAAGATGAGAGCTGATGTCCTGCCCTTATCTCTGAGAACTCATTAAGCAAGCTGATACCAAGTCATGCTGCTCATATGACACCTGCTGTAGTCCTGACCGTCCTGGCTCTTAAGAATTGCGTCATCTGTATCTTTCCTCCTGTTGATTCTCCTGTAGGTCTTAATGGCATTTATTCTTGTCTTGTAGGTTCTGAAAACACGGATGGCTCTGAGAAAGACAGGACAGTATTCAGGCATGTTGGATTGTGCCAAAAACATCCTTTCCAAGGAAGGAATGGCTGCCTTCTATAAAGGCTACATTCCCAACATGCTTGGAATCATTCCGTATGCTGGTATCGACCTGGCAGTGTATGAGGTATGGAGCTGTTAATGATCCTGTTGTGCTGTGCTGCTTGTGCAGCGTCTATCAGTCTGACCAGTCAGTTACTGTAGGAGTTTAAATAACATATCAAAGCTCTTCTGATCAGCCCTAAGGGGCACAGATGAAGTTTTTTAGTCAAAATGGCCTAAAAGATAATCCAGTAAGATGATTTTCCTTTCATAATGGCATCATGCTTGATGCTGTGTTTCTTTTTTGAGAGAACTGCAGCAGAAAATTGAAGACTTTCTTTCTCCCAGGCCCCTAAAATGGCTGTAACTCAAAAAGATATGAGAAGCCTGTCTGATATTGCATGTACCTCCCTGGGCCTTTGAGCTAAGATCTTTTATGTAACTTGTTGTTTTGATTGCATCTTCGCTGCTAACATTTAGCTTGTTCCCTCCAGACACTGAAAAATGCCTGGCTGCAACGCTATGCTGTCAACAGTGCTGACCCTGGAGTCTTTGTCCTCTTGGCTTGTGGCACCATATCCAGTACCTGCGGACAGCTTGCCAGTTACCCTCTGGCTCTTGTGAGGACACGCATGCAGGCCCAAGGTGAGAACTTCGGGGAACTCTGCGTAGTGTGTGAACTCCTGCCACGGTCTCTGAGCAGGGTAAAGGTCCTCTGGTGCAAACATTGCAACAACAGCCTTAACTGGCCCGTGTGGCCGAGCTGTAGTCCGTGTGCCACGCTGGACAGTGGACTTTGTGCTGTCCTCTGGAGTCAAATGCCACTGGGACAGAGTAGCTCTGTTTTCCTCAGTCAAGAGTTTGGGCTAATGGCATCTGCAGAGCAGTTTGGGAGGATGGCTGTGTTGTGCAGCACAACCTCACTGATAAGTTAGATGTTCTTCTTAGAGCACATTTAGTCTGCGAGCATCCCTGGGAAGCACATGATTCAGATCTCCCTTTGAGACAGGTGTTGGCTTGATGTTTTTGTGTCATAGCTTACGTTATTTATCGCGGCTCTTTGCATTGCAGCTTCTGTGGAGGGTGCTCCCGAGGTGACCATGAGGGGACTGTTCAAACACATTCTGAAGACTGAAGGAGCGTTTGGCCTTTACCGGGGTCTGGCCCCAAACTTCATGAAGGTGATCCCAGCCGTAAGCATCAGCTACGTGGTTTATGAGAACTTGAAGATGACGCTGGGCGTGCAGTCACGGTGACCAGGAGGCGCCGAGGACTTGGAACTCTGAAGTCTTGGGGCGCGATCCCAAGACGTACAGTCATCTCTCATTCTGTGAATGTGTCGACACTAAGCTGACTAAGCAAAGCTGTGAAATCTCAGATAGTTTGTGAGTCAGGAAGGGGAGGGGAGGATCTGGTGTCCTTTGCCATCTTGCTGCTCAGAGCTCTACAGAAACCATCACACGGTCCTTTTTGTTGGGCCTTTTGGGAGGCCGGGAGCTGAACTCCTGGCCCAGTCTTAAGGCATTTGTTGGTTTGAGGTCAGTTCCCAGCAGTATGGCAAAGTAGCAAAGATTTGGGGAACAGCCTGCTTTCAGCATATTCATGTACAGAGCTGTTTGCCTGCAGATGAGCACCTTCTGACTTGCTGGAAGAGCTTCTTTTTCCATTCAGTTGTCAACTTCCTACCTGCCGTTCAGATCTATACAAACCTTGTGGAGGAGCTGCTGCCACACCAGGCTTGTCATTATGTTTACATATATTCCTTCGGGTAGGAGATATTCATGTTCTGCTTCCAAGACTTGACATGAAAAGTGATTTTTCTTTTGGAACTATTCTGATTTGGAGGGCTGGTGGGCAGTGGTTTATCCAGTCAGGCTGAATGTTACTTTAGACCAGCCTGATGAAGGATTAGGATTATTTATTTTTTATAGATTTAAGTGTGTCTCATAAATCCACTAACAAAGATGCACTTACTAACAGAAGCAGCAGCCTAGAGCCTGCATGCCTGTATCCTTTGCATGCCAGACTGGCTTGTCTTATACTCAGCAGGAGCTTGGAAAGGGGAAGGCTGGAGAGCCCTGGGTGGACCAGCACCTCGATGCATGGCTTCAGTGAATAAACAACTATTCCACAGCTCCTGTGCAGCTGTGCTCCCAGCACGACACTGTGCAGCGTTGCATGGACCTCTGAATTCCATTCTGCCCCGTGCCCAGGGTGGCTGACGGACCTTTCCAAGCCCCGTGCCTACGCTGCTACCTATCTCTTTAGACCTCTTTGTAGTTTGATGTTCAGGTTTGCATTAGTGGGGTGGAGTCCCCAAGCCAGGAGTCTGTCTGCCATGGGGAGGGCTGCAAGGGAAGGGCTGGTTGTTACCTGGAGATGTCAGTTCAGTCCTGAAAACACGTTTGCTTTCCTTTCAAAGGGTGCTTTTCTTAGGGCTAAGGGAAAGAGATGGCTTTAACATTTCTCTGTTATGGGCTACTTTAGTGGATAGGGTCTGGCTGCTGAGGCCTGGGAGATCCTCATCCAATTCTTTGTTTTGGGCAAGATGGACCACCGTTGCATTCCACTGTTTTACTGCTTAAAGCATATTTATTTTGTATTTATTTGAACAGATTTATGCCAGACTATTTTTATAGACTTGTTTAAATATTGTTACTGTGCTCGTGTTTCTCCTGTTTTAAAAAGTTCTCTATCTGTTCTCTCACATCACACGCAGCTGAGTCGTGGGGAAGGCACTAAAGTCAGTAGCATCCCTTCCCCAGGGGTCTGAGCTGCCCTATCCCCAGTGTGGGGTTGTTGCTGGAGGACCTCAGCCCTGAGAAATGCTGTAGCAGGAAGGTATGGGAGAGAAGGGAGATGGTGAGGAAGCAGGGATGGGGGCTTGGAATCGCCTCCATGTGTGGCTGAGAGGGTTTGGGGGCAAGTTGGGAAGGTCGGTGTGTGCATGTTGGGTGTCACAATGGCTGAAGGAGAGCAGCAATCCCGGGGGAGTCTGAGAAGGGGGAGGAGGGAGAAAACTCTGAAGGAAACGTGACTTACCAGAGAGGTGGGAGGGGGTTCACCCTGGGACATGAGGTTTGTTGGTAGCCAGCAGCTGAGTTTGGTTCATGGGGAGCCTTCCAGGTGAAGCTCTGCCTTGTCAGCATCAGCCTTTGGGAATCCAGGTGATCCTCAACAGAGCGTTAAAGAGTTTTTTCCCTCTATCTCCCTCTTTTTGTCTGTCTTTCTTTCTTTTAAGATCTATGGTAAAAACTTTTTTTGCAGTGGCTTCTTCCTACCAGTGTGGCCTAATGAGACAATGAAGATCAGAATGCAAAAATCAATGCAAAACAACAACTGTCTTTGTAGCTGTAACCACAAATTGTTATAATGCAAATCTAACTCAGATTCTTCATGTTAGGGAACAGTCTGCTAATAAAGGTCTGTCAAAGAGACCCCAGGTGTCCACGTCTCTCTATGAGGGGTTGGATTTTTCCTCCTTAGGATGATTCTCACCATAGATGCTGATGGTGGGAGTGGTTTTCTATCATAAACAAAACCCACCTGTGAGCTGAAGGTGCTGGGAGCTCAAAGCTGGCACTGCAAGTGGCCAGTAAAGTGCAGCCAGGGCCATGCTGGAGTTGGTTCCTGTGTCTCCAATTGTAATTCAAGGCTCTTTACTCATCCATAAATCTACTTATCAAGTGCTGCTCCTTGCAATCTGAGGACCGCGTTTCCGTGATGTCACTTAGGGTGTTCTCAGGCTCCTGGCATTGGTTCCCATTGCCTTGCCCTGCCCTTTGGCTGCTGGATTGCAGGGTGAGGGGCACAGCTGATATGGAGCAGATAGTGTTAACATTGGCAGCACCCTGCTCTGCTCATCTCACTTCCAGCCCAGTTTCCTTTAGTGAAGGCTCAATAGAGCAGCGCTGCCTTACAGGGCAGGGACGCCCCATTGCCGCAGCAGGGGGGGGCAGGGCTGTGCTGTTCTGCGTCCTTTTCTTCCTTTTTAAGGAGATATTTTCAGCTCTTAATTGCAGGGTGCGAGCTGAGCCTCAATTACCTTCCAGCTCAGCCCTGGCCTCGTTTAACCTCCTGCTTCTACAACCACACAGCAGCCTGGTGGGGGCTGCACCATAACAGCCATAAAACAGAGCCCTTTTGGGAGCAAAACCCCGTGGGATGGGTGAGATCCGCAGCCGGGCGCAGCATCACAAGCGGCCGCTGGTTGCCCCCTCCTGGTCAGCCACCACCCTGCATGGGATCTGCTCACCCCCTGCCGGCCCCACAACCCGGCTCGTCCCAAATACCGGCACACAAAACAAACCAGGTGCTCGGTTCCTTTTTGCAGGTCTTGCTCAGGTGCTGCTCCAGCTCTGAGCAAAGCATTTATTGCTACAAGCTGCCCATCGTGGTGCTCAATGGGGCCGTTCCTTGCTCTTCTCCATCCTTCCTTTCTTCTGTTCTTTCCTTTTCCCCCATTTTACACAGCTCCTTCAAAATAACCAACAAAGGGGTAAACGGAACCAGGTCACCCAACACTCTGTGTTCCTCTGCTGCCATTTCACTCCTCCCCCTGCTCTGCTCTGATATCTCCCACCTGTGCTGATATCCCCCACCTGTGTCTCTGAGCAATTTCCATCTCCCCCACAGCTCTGCACTGTGCTGACCCCTCTGTGCCCCCCACGTCTGATAGGTCAGAGCTGTGCACAGCCCCAGGTGCAGCCTGATGAGCATCACACCCTCCTGCTGTCCCCACTGCTGCCATTTGGCATCATCCATCCTCATGTCTCCCAGCTCCAGGCAGGGCTTCTACTGGGAGAACTGGGGTGCACTGGAGGTGGCTGAGTCGTGCAGGGAAGGGAAGGTAGGAGGCTGGTGGGGGGGATAATGCTGGTGGGGGTGGTTTGGTTGTTGGATGGAAAATGGAAGGGAAAAGTTCTGTTTTACAGAGAGCAGCTGTGGAGGTGGGTCAGCTCTGTCCCATGGCAGCATGAGTGCCAGCTGGGGCCTTATCCTGATGTCTGGGGGGCTCAGAGCTGAGGAGCCCCAATCTCAGAGCACCCCAAATCAATGAAGCAGAGATGAGGACGTACCTTCCTCCATGGTGCATATATCACAGCCCCTCTGCTCAGCCCCAGGCTCTCTGCACGCCGACCCAGCTCTTCCTTCTGCTCGCTGCTCACCGTCCTATTGCGAGCTGTGAGGACAGAGGGTTTGTCACACATCATCCCTGCCTGCATTTTGTTCCCTTGTTCCCATGGATGTTGAGTGCTGGGAGGGATGTTTGCCAAATGGAGCTTTGAAGTTTCTTAAGTAATGGCTCTGCAGCTTGGAAGGGCAGTGGGGGTCCCTATTGGGGGACTCAATTGGGGAGCTGTAGTGCAGATCTCTATGGGGGTCTCTATTGGGGATCAATTGAAGGACTCAATACTGGGGGATTCAGCTGGAGAGCTGTATCAAAGATCTCTATGGGGGTCCCTATTGGGGAGCCCTGTTGGAGGGCTCTACTGGAAGACTCCCTTGGAGGGATAAATCACAACTTGGCACTCTATGGGTCTATGTGTGGGTCCATCCTGCTCTGCCTGTGCTGGTGCTGCTCTGCACTGGGAGGCAAAGACCAAAAAACCCCATTTGGCTTGAAAAGGCAGATTTCACAACAGTATTGATAGCAAACTTTGTGTGCCTCCTATTCCCGTGGTCCATGTGCAGAGGGAAAACTGCAGGTTGTGGGTTTACCCGGCAGCTCTTTGAGCACAGCTTTATCAGGGATGGGGTTTTCCTACCATAGAGATACAGAGCCGAATACGTCCCCTCCTTCTGCACGTGGTGCTGGATGAGCAGAGCATCCTCGGAGCCCAGCTCCGTCACCGTCCCCAGGGTTCGCTGCGTTTTGGCTTCGAGAGAACAGAGCCGGGGTTGGGAGTGAGAGCGGATCCGAAACGAGTCCCAGCGCTCCTCCCCTTCCCTGAAGGGTTGTGAAATGGTTTGGAAAGCAAAGCTGCCCGTTCCTTGATCTCCCGACCACTGCCCCCATTGCTCACCGTGCTGCAGCAGCGCCGTGCCGTTGGCTCCGAGGCGGATGGAGGTGGAGTTGTTGGAGAGGCAGCGGTCACCCCTGCGGACAGCGGGGATGCTGAGCAACCCCAAAGGGAACGGGATGGGGACAAAGGGATGGGAACAAAGGGACGGGGATAGGGAGCCTCACACCGCCACGTGCTGCGTGATGAGCAGCTCCTCCCCATTGCTGGGCTCAATGTGCAGGTGGCCGTGATCGATGAGCAGCAGCTCCACGAGGTGCTGGGGCAGCTGAGCGGCTCCGGCCACGTATTGCCACGTCCCCAGCAGCTGTGGGAGAGATGCGGGGTGATGGTGGGGGGTCCCTTGCAGCCCCCCCTGCACCCAGACCCTCCTTACCCACGGCAATGATGTATTAACCAGGCTCGGGGGGGCCGTGGATTCCGCCGCAAGGAGCAGAGCGGTGAGGATGAGGATGGAGGATGGTGCCATGGCTGATGGGGGGAGAGGAGCTGCTGGACGGACGGACAGACGGACGCTGCTCCCTCGGCTGTTTGTGCAGCCCCAATGCAGGAGGCTGCGGTGACGCAACGGCATTTTAAGGGGAAAGGGCCCCGGTGGGAGCCAACCCAGCACAGCGCTGTCAGTGGCCGGAGGGGGTGGGTGAGTCAAAGCACTTCCCGCAAGGAAAGATGAAATCTGACCTGGATTTCCCCATTTCAGCCACTGTTGTTGCTCTGCAAGTGTAGAACTGTGATGCTTATTGGGATATGGGAGCTGCCAGCTCTGGGTTTGAGCCATAATGGTGCTGACAGGGCTGTGGGGGCTCATCCTGTGCCTGAGTCCCACCTGGAACCATCAGCTGCACCACTGCTACTCCTACAGGTCTTTGTGTCTGATCTGAACCCAAAGGGTAACCTCATTTATCCTGGTTGTGGCTGTGGGGCTCAGTATCTCCTGTCCTGCTCATGGCCCCCCTTGTGCCCCACATCACCCCACATACCCACCAGCTTGGATGTGGCCGTGCCTTGGGGCTGCTCATGGAAGTGAACCCAGGGGTTGGATCACCACCTCCCTCAGCTGTGGCCCATTTTGCTGAGTGTGAGCCACCCATCCTCAGGGTTTTGTCTGATTTGGGGCAGGGGATGGGGCCCAAAGCCAGCACCTGTGCTGCCCACCCACATCCCATCCCACACGTGGGCACAGTGAAGGTGAATGCACGACAGGTGGGTGTCACACACAGCTTTATTCCAAGTCCACGTGAGAACAGAAAAGCAACAAATCCCTTCTGCGAAGGGCATCGTGAAGTCCTCGTTGGAAGACATAAATCCTCATTGGGGCATCCCATGGTGGAGCGGAGTGCAGGGGGGGATGTGGGCTCACCCCAGCCGTGGCTCTGCAGTGGCCGTGCTGCCTTCACCCATCTCCTCGCCGGCTTCAGGACAGGCATCCTGGGGTGGGGGGAACAGGGCTCATTCCTGCACTGATGCCCCCCATGGGGAGCCCTGTGCCTGCGGGGCTGTACCTTGGGGGAGGTGATGAAAGCCTCCTCCAGCTTGAAGCCGTGGCAGCGCAGTTGGGCTTCGAATTCCTCCAGCTGCTCTTTGGTCACCTCGGCTGTCCGTGCTGTAGGAAAGGGGGGTTGTAAAAGCAGGAAAAAGGGGAAAATGAAAGGGTTTGGGTGTGCAGGGATGGCAGTGTTGCTCACCTGAGAGGCTCAAGCCCACGTGGTTATCCTTGAAGTGCTTCAGGATGAACAGATCCTTGTCGCTGTGGATCAGCTCGGCCATGGACACCTCTTGCCCTTCCTCTGGAAGACAGAGGGGCCACGTTCCCATAAGGAATCAGGGTGGTTTTGGGGGTGGGTGCCAGGAGGGGCTGCAGCTTTACCATGTGCCAGCGTGGAGTTGTGCCGGTAGACATGGATCTTGCTGGTGTTCCTTACCACACATGTTTCATTCCTGGGGGGCAGAGAGGTGAAATGGGGCTCAAATTGCCCCACGTATTCCTAAAGGGTGTGTAACCTTGTGCTGCAGCCTCCTTGCTGGGCTGGCCAGACCACTGCCACCTGTCTGTACCCTGCACACAGCCCAGGGATGGCTTCCATCTGCTGCCCAGGAGCATCCCATCCCATCCCATCCCATCCCATCCCATCCCATCCCATCCCATCCCATCCCATCCC
The DNA here is from genome assembly GCF_054131305.1 of Coturnix japonica. Taxonomy (NCBI): domain Eukaryota; kingdom Metazoa; phylum Chordata; class Aves; order Galliformes; family Phasianidae; genus Coturnix; species Coturnix japonica. Next base: position 7,831,610 of record NC_140683.1, read on the forward strand.
ATCCCATCCCTCCTTACAGCCTCATAATCTCCGTCACATTGAACTCATCCTCATTCCTGCCGGGGAAGAGGGTGAAGGTCGCATACTTCAGCTCCTTCATCTCAGCCATGTGTGGGGGGTACTGGGAGGCACCCATGATGTACACCCAGTGCCCCAGCAGCTGCCGGCAGAGCAGAGGGTCAGGTTGGAGATGCATTACAGCCCCCAATGGGTTTGAGGGGCTCCAAGGATGTAACGCAGCACAGCTTACCCTGTTCACTGTTGCATTGTCCATGTCGGCAGGGACCAGAGGGGTACAGGTGGGGGACCCGGTGGTGTGGGCAGGCAGCAGCCCCATGGTGAGGATGAGGAAGGCCAGCATTGCTCACTGTGGGGCTGTGGTGAGGATGCAGCACAGATGGGATGCTGCTGTTTGCTGGTGCTTATATACAGCCCCTTCAGCCCTGTGTGCTTATTGAACTGCCGGGCTGTTTGCTCAGGCATGAAGCAATAGCAGGTGATGGGAATTAAACTGGCAAAAGATCGCGTTCTTCCGGCAGAAAAGGTGAAAAAAGTCGTATTTCACCACCGGGGGCTTTTGTTCTCGGAAAGCACAACTCGTGGGGTGGGTCTGTTTGTGCAAAGCGCTGCGGGGCAGTGAGTGCCATTGAAGGTGTTTGTCCGTGTCCTGCACTGCCTGGGGCAGACAAACACCTCCCTGGCACTGCTGGTGGCACAGTGTGTGTGGGGGCTGTAGGGCTGAGGGCTGTGCTTTGTTCTGCCCAAAGGGGAGGAGGATGAGGGGGTCCTCATGGCAGCACACAGATCCCAATCACAATGGGGTCAGAGGGGATGGTGTGGGGCTGCCAGGGGAGTTCAGGTGGGGTTGGGAAGGAGCACAGCCCTGATACTGGAGCTCAGGGAGCACTGGGACCCCACTCTCAGCCATAGATTTGGGTGGCGCTGTGTGGAGCCCTGGGTTGGACTCAGTGGTCCATGTGGGTCCCTTCCAACTCGTGATGTTCTGTGATCCCATTCTGTGAATCCTCCCGAGAGAGGAGAATTTGGATTTCAAAGTCAGCTTGGAGCCATTGAGGTGTGACCTGCGGTTGTGACCTGTGGTTCACAGCACTGAAAAGGTTCATCTCCCCCTTTCTCCTCTTTTCTCTTTCCCCTTCCCTTCCCTTCCCTTCCCTTCCCTTCCCTTCCCTTCCCTTCCCTTCCCTTCCCTTCCCTTCCCTTCCCTTCCCTTCCCTTCCCTTCCCTTCCCTTCCCTTCCCTTCCCTTCCCCTCCCTTCCCCTTCCCTCACACCGTGTCAGGATGGGGATGAGGATGAAGAATGGGCTCAACCATCGGCGTTGGGGGGGAAATGAAGCAGGAATGAGAAGGAAGGGAAACAACAGCCTGAAGCAGACATAGAACAGCAGCAGGGCTGCGGGGTGAGGATCAGTGAGTGGGATGAGGTGGTTGGGATGGATCCTGCAGGCAGGGAACACACAGAGACACAGCCGAGTTCTTTTTGTTCTTTGTTCTTTTTCTTTCTCTCTTTCTCTCTCTTTTTTTTTTTGTTTTTTTGTTTTTTTTTTCCTCAAAAAAATAAACTCCGCAGTCCTTAGGAGAGGTGAACACCCCAAACAGGCACTGAAGCATTTCCGATACAGTACAGCTCCGGATACATCAATATTATTCCTTATATAGAATTAAAGATTACCGTAATTATCCTCTTTTGAAAAAAAAAACAAAACGAAACAAAACAACAAACAATCCTCCAAATTTACATACAGAGCCTAAATTTCTACACAGCTTAACAAAACACAACCCCTGCGAGCCCGGCTGCGTTGTGATAACAAGGCACGGTGCTTTCAGATGTGGCAGAGGGGCCCGGATAGAAGGGGAGCAGGGCTGGGTGTTATATATGAGCTCAGAGCTGCACGTGTGGCTGTGGGTCAATGCCAGCACAGCTCTGGGGCAGCTGACCCCATAAAGCAACATGGGATGAGCTGCAGCCCCGCTCCCCAAGCAGAGCAGTTGAAGTGCTGGTTTAAAAACAAACAGACAAACAAACTGAACGAACGAGAAGGTAAATCTGCTTGGAAAGTCATAGCCTGAAAGGTGCACGTCGGGTGCGCTCTGAGTTGTTGTGCAGGGTTGGCACCCGTGGCAATGGAAAGATCCCTTTAAAAGGTGTTTCTGTGATTCAGCTGTAGCTCGTGACCTCCTCTCTTCCTACAGAGGTGGTCCCGATGGGCTTTTGATTTTGGGTCTGTGGCAAGCCACTGTAGCACCTTCACAACCTTAAATAAAATCATATATATAAAATAACACACTTTGTTTTAAGAGCACCAGAGATTTCACAGTGAGAGGTAGAAACAAATCAGACGAGCCCATCCTCTCTCTCTATTGTAGCACCAATCTCTTCCCTTCTCCTCCTTCCATTCCCCCCCTTTCAGCTTTGGGACTCTCCCCCACCCCAACACCACGCACACGAGAAGGGACGTTGGTTCGACTTCACTCATGGAAGGAGCAACTTTAGTTTTTTTTTCCTATTTTTTTTTTCTTTTCTTTTTTTTTGCTTTAAATAATATTATATATATATATATATGTATATATATATATATTTGTTTCTTCTAATATTGCACATCAAAATGGTTCCGGTACGCAGAGTGTTGCATTGCAGCTCCATCCAGGAGGCGCCCAGCTCTGCGAGGGAAGCCCTATCAGCTCTGAATTACTTCTCAATGGGAAGAACATTTGGTAACTTGGGAACCAGGTAAGGCAAAAAATAGGGTGGGGGGAGGGTGGGGAAACCACATGCTGGGTGTCGCTTGAGGTTTCTCTCAAGGTTTTCTTTTCTTCTTTGGTTATGGAAAAAGCTTTTTGTGTGTGGAACCACGTGCGACACCTCGTCCCCTGATCCCTTTGCACCGGTCACGTCCCAACCGATACCCGCTTCCCCTACGTCCTTCGTATTCCTCCTTTCAACAACCTGCTGAGTTCAGTAGATCACGGGTTCTTTGAGACCTTGAGCCAAAGGCTAGAGCAAGAGTTGACCCAAAAGACACAGCCCAGCTGTCCTTGCTGCAGAGACCCTGTGTAAAGACATAGGCCAGAAGTGGGGTCAAAGCCTTGGAGCCCGGGTTTGATGGCAGTGTTCAAAGGAAGCACACGGGGCCGACCTCGAGGTGATATTGCTTTCCTGGCTCGGATGGGGGAAGGTTGTAGATGTTGACGATTGGCAGCTGCTGGGTGTCCTGTGTCCGAAAGGAAAAGAGGGTCCGATGCCAGCGTCCATCCTTGATCTGCACAGGGGGGAGGGAAAGACAGACAGAGCTGCTTAGCTGTGGGACAGACCTTAGACTCAGACCATCACTGATGTTGGAAAAGACCTCTGTGAAGTCCAACCACTGACCCATCCCTTCCCACTATGCCCACTGCCGTGTCCCTCACTGCCACATCTACACAGTTCCTGAACACCTCCAGGGATGGGCAGCACACCACTCGCTGGGCAGCCTTTTTTTGGGGGTGGTCACGGAATAAAAAGCACTGGCATAACCTGAGTCCTGCTGTGTGAGCTGGGTGGGTTCAGCCCAGCATTTCTCCCCTCTCTTTGGGCACAACGTACCTTGCAATCATCAGCTGCCACCTCCGGCTTCAGCTGCCCCTCTGCCTCAAACATCTGCCCGTTCCATGCCTTGAAGCGCACGGCTTTCTGCGAAGGCTTCTCAGCAGAGCCCTCCCTCCAGACAGAGGTGTTCAGGCAGTGGATGGTGATGTGCTGCACCACCTCCGAGCTCAGCAGGCGCAGGAAGTTCATCTGGACTCTGCCGACGTCAAAATCCAGCTGTGAAGGTGACAGAGGTGTTAGCAAGGCTGGGAGGGAGAACGGTCCTTCAGTGCAAGTCTGGAGGAGGCTACATGTGGATGTCCAAGCCCAGAACTGGTTCTGGTGTCAGTATGGGCAGACAGCAGGTCCTTTATATTTTGGAATAAACATGCAGGCCTTTAAGCAGGAGGGAAATGATGAGTGTTCTGAACATGTTGTGGGCACTGCAGATGGACCCGGATATTGCTATGGGTATTTTCTGGTATAGGTATTTCCCCAAGAAAAGTCCTGCGGTGTTGTTCACTTTGCTGGACATTTGTGTATTTAAGCTGACCTCAATTTTTCAGGTGGCAGAAAACAAACGGCAAAAGTGACCTGAACATAAATTAACCCAACAAAGCATTTGGGAGCAGCATGTTTGCTAAATTACCGGCCTCTATTAAGGTTATGGGTTAATGAAACACTACTGGAAACACACTGTTCAATCCTGCAAAGAGTCAACACCACCATCTTAGGTGTGTTTTTTAACCTCGTGTGCTCACTGCCACCAGGATGAGCCAAGTGTTGTTACAGTGGTCACTGTCCTGTGCTCCGGCAGAACTCAGCCGTGGGTAAACATTTCATAACGTGTGTATGGGAAATGCTGCAGCAGGATGAGGTGTGTGTACCTTGGAGACGGTGATGGGGCTGAGACACGTCTGCCCACCATTGGTGAAGTTGCAGATGACTTGGATGGTGTCTGAGGAACAGCCCAGATTGGGATCGATCCAGTAGGTACCTGAGGAAATGGAGGGTTAATAAGAACACCCAACCTTTTCTGTGCATAAGCAATGACAAGCTTTGGTTTCTGCACGACTGCCCTCAGCAGTCCATTTGGGGCCACATAAAATGGTCCTAGGGAGGGATACGGCCCTCTTGTACTCAAGGCTTCCTACCATCCTTCATCTTCTGTTCACAGTTCATGAGGTCTCGGCAGATGCGTGCAGGGTTTTCCTTGGTGCCCAGGGGTCTCTTGATGCTCTGAATGAGATTGCTGAGGTAGTGTAGAGTCTTAAAGATCTCCCCTCCATGGTCCAGCATGAGAAGGTCTGGGTGTTGGTAACCCTGGAGGGAAAAGGAGGCACCCAGCTCTGTAAGCATTGAGGATCTGCATAGGGAATTGCTGAAATGCTGGCAAAGTCAAGAGGTTTGGAGCTTCAGAAACAAGGAACGCAGCAGGATCACGTCCTTTAACCTGGTACTCCATAAGAACAGTGGACAAATTGAAGCTCTGCATAGAGAAACTTCAAGCAGACAGAAAGAACAAGCACAGCTGTGACCGTCCCCAGCCTACAGCCTCAGCAGAGACCAGGCAGCTCAACAGAACAACCCCTACCTCTGTCTTGAGCGCCGTGTTGGAGTCAACCAGTGTCCGGAAAGCAGCCCCAAAGCCATCTTGTTGCTAGAGTGGGGCAAAACAGGCTGTGAGAAGCTGAACATGCCCTGATGCAAGCAAATGCTGTTTGCTCTATGGTTGTGATTCAAGCCTTGCTCTGCTAATGCATCTCTTGCTGGACCTGTATGTTTTCAAGGTCCCCGCAGCGCCTACCTCTGCACAACTTATTACTGTCATTAACAAATGAACAGAAAAAAGCAACTTACAAATGAAGCTGGAATTCCTGGCGGTCCCTAGAAATCAAAGCAAAAAAAGGGGCATCAGCTGGAATGATGGGCAGCCACTGCTGCAAAGATATTCATTCATGTCCTTCTGAAACCCTCCCTCCCTTGGGATCCCTTGATGCAGAAGAGTGAGACAGGCAACAATGCTGTCTCTATGAGATATTTGGAGCTGGTTTGGACCAAAGCACAAGAAACACTGCTCCATTCACTCACACATGCATTTTTGCATACGAGGAACGGGGCTAAGCTGTAATTTTCAGTGAGTGAGCAGTCCCTCTGGAGGGTATCGCTGGGGTAATTTTAGCTTGTTTCAATAATGTCTTTGAACTCTTTCCATGTATACGTACCGGAGGGCCAGGCTGTCCTCGTGGGCCTGGAGGACCCTAAAGACAGAAGTGGCATCAGTCAATGAAATGCTTACAGTTTGTATTTCCACTTCTTGTGGTTGTCACCAGAACTGAGTCTGTTCCCTGCTGAAACCCTCCCCATTTCTGTTGTCTTATAACATCCTCTCCCCCACACGCTCCAGAAGCCTGCCCTGTTTCCTCCATCTCCCACCTCTGGGTGCAGCTGGTTCAGTTCTGCTGTGCCCTATGTTCTTTATGCCCTATGTTCCCAGCCCTATCTTCTTTAAGCATCACATTCTCTCTATGAACAGTCACCTCCCCTCCAGCTTCATATTTGCTAGAAGTCACCGTTTTATTTAATTAAGAGATATTAGTCAGAAAAAGTGATTTAAAGACTCACCCTTGGGCCCTGAAGCCCCTGTAGGGAAACAAACAAACAAAGGAAGAAGCTGTCAGAGGATGCTCAGTACTAGAAGGAAATCTCTCATTATGGTAGTGTGCAGGAATGACCCCTGCTCATGCAAACTGGTGCCAAGATGCCACTTTGGCTCTTGTGGTATCAAGGAGCAATATGTACCCAGTGTAGATGTGTGCACCTCACCCACATAGGAAGCCAATACCCAAGAACAGAGGTCCCTCCCAGGCAAGGAGCTCACTTACCATGTCCCCACGGCTGCCTTTGTCCCCCTTCGGTCCCTGTTAAAGCACATGAGATGGCTGTTAGTGACTGCAAGCTGTGCTTGTGGATGCAGCACTGCTCAGAAGCACCTTGCAAGGACCTGGTGGGGCTGGGCTCATCTCCCTGGGTTTCCTCTCTGCCAACTCTGCCTCTTTGTGCTGAGCTCTACGTGACTTCATGCTCATGTTCTTATGAAGCCCTGACCTGAACTGTGCCCAGTTAAATGCATTTATCCAGTGATTTGCTTAGAAAAACTGAAATCACATTCACATCTTCCAGTCTGATCCCATCTATCCGACTCAAAACTTGCGCTTTAATAGAGTTGTTTCTCACTTTTAAGCTAATAATCCCAACCACACATACAGCTCGAGACTAAGCCTTGAGTCTAAGCTGCTCGTCTTAAAGACCATTTTGTTCCTGCCATTACAGAAGGACTTGAGATTTACTCATGCTGGATCTCAAACACTGAGATCTTCTAAAATCCACAGGCAGAAGAAAAGGCAGACACTCACCGGGTTTCCTGTGGGACCCTGAATGCCATGTGGACCAATAATGCCTTCTTTACCCTAGAAAAGACAAGCCATACATCAACCACCACCTGGGGATTGATGGACGCTGCATGTCTTTGCTGCTTTTCAGCAGTATGATCGCAGTGTCTGCTGTGGCTGAAATAAAACAGGTCCACAGACACGAGCCCAGAAACAGAAGGATTTTGGCATAGATGGTGTGATCTGCAGCGGTCCATATAGAGGCAGAAGAGGCCGATGGCAGCACTGTGGCCACAGATTAACTGCAAGGTACTCTTTGAACCAGAGCATTGTGCTCATTATGGGAGTCTGCAGCCTCACAGTAACAGAGGCTGGAGGAAGTAAGAAGATCTTCCCAAACCAAAGATATGGACAAATCACTCACCATGAGGCCAGGTGGACCACGTGGTCCCTGAATGCCTTTGAAACCGGGGTCTCCTGGGGGTCCCTGCAAGCAAAAATGAGATGTCAGAGCCCATTAATAAATGTACCCCATATTGATGCTCTGCCTTACAGCTCTGCTGCCTATGGTATATGGGAATTGGAAGGTACGATTAAAAACATTCTTTTCCCACTCCTGTTTTGCAAGCCCTTTACTTCCCACAGAAAACAGCCTGATTCCCTTTCCCCATCAAAATTATATGAGCCCAAATTTCCAGTCAAGTCTCTCAACTGATGATTAATGTTGGAGAAATGAACTCGTGCAGTGAGTGATGTGGCTTAGTGGGCACAGTGGAGATGGGTTGATGGTTGGAGTTGGTTATTTTAGTGGTCTTTTCCAAGGTTACTGATCCTATGATTCCATGATTGAAATATGTTCAGGTAGGGGGGAGGGTCTATAGGATACCCATCTTCCATCCACAATGTACCCACTTGAATAGAAATAAGCTTCATCAGAGCACACAGGATTATTTATATGAACTTAATAAAGCTGGAATCACAATTGGATTTCAGTAGTTTCTGCAGAGCTACAACCAAACAATTTTCAATAGGTATTGCAGAGTCTGTTCCCAGCAAAGAGGCACTGGGAAGCCACCTGGTCACTGGGTCTCCTCTTACCTTTGGCCCAAAGATGCCAGCGATCCCTGGGAATCCCGTCTCCCCAAAGTCTCCCTGGAAATAACAGCCAAGACAAACACAAGAACAAAGAACAGCAGTAAGTTCACACTGAACCGGTCACTCACACAACTGCACTGCCCTATGAAGGATCATTTCAAACGATGCTTATTGATGCTGTCCAAAGCAGCGTGTGTTCCTACAGCATCACCTCTCATTCTAAACCACAACAACCGTACAAATCCCAGTGCTTTTCCTATATAACACTGCAGGACTTTTGTGTTTTTTTTTCAGTTTCTTAAGGAAAACAAAGTGTTTGCAAGACCATCAGGCTGGGATTAGCATACAGCCTGCAAGGCTGGGAATGAAGGAAAAACACTGTGTAGCACGTCCTTGCATAAACACCCTCGTTTTACCATGTTTAAGATGCACGCCCTGTGATATTTCTGGGTTTCTCAGATATCAAAATGCAAAGTGAGGCAACGTTAAAAAAAAATGGGACAGAAACATAAGCCAGATGATTCATTTACAGTCACAAGGAACACAAGGGATGGAAAAGGCTCCTTTGGCCTCTCAGCTGGACTATGTGACCCACGCTGGATTGAACTTTATGGGATGTTTTACAGTGTCTTGTTCAGCTCAGCTGTAAATGACTCAAGTGATGGGGTTTCCACTGCCTCTGTTACAGGGCTATTCCAGAGTTAATCTACAGCCCTTACTGTTAGGAAGCTTTTTCCTGCCATGACAATGAGAAGCTGCTTGGCAAGAAAGGGCTTGGTTGGACTTGGTGGAGTGTTAGAAACTTTCCAAGCACACAAAGTGATTTAACTGCCCATTTATGGATCCTGGAAAGGAAACATGCTACTAAAAGAAGGACTACGGTCTTTCCTGTGTTATGAGAACCAACCAAACCCTCTTTCTGGAGGAATTCAGGGCAAAAGTGAGAAGTCAGAAAGGCTTTAGAGGAATCTAAATGCCACAGAGTCATCTCTTTTGAGGGGATCTGACTAATACTGATTCAGCACAGCAGGTAACAGTAATACAGGGCAAAGGAACTTGCCACGTGCAGGAACAAGAGGCAAAACAAAGCTGTTGGTGGTTACCTCTCTTTGGCTGCAATACTGCTGTCAAATGCTGGGCAATCCCACCAGCACAATGAAAGAGCACAGAGTTTGGAGCCAGCCCTGGAAACAAGTGTGCTTCTCCCCCAGCTGACTCTCAACCCACCAACCTCAAACCTTCCACATGACGCCTACGATTCCTGGGTGTCCCTATGGAGCTGCAGCCCCTTACGTACCTTTGGGATGGTTTGCAATGAATGGGTGGTTGCCACAACAATATAACATGAGGGTGCTGGGAGCAGTCACTGCTTTGGGGAACACAGGCTGCTTATGGGTCCCTGCCGGGTGCTACTCACCGGTTGGCCTTTGGGTCCTGGATCTCCAGGGCTCCCTGGGAGACCCATTCCTCCCAGTGATCCTCTCTTCCCTGTTTGGCCATTCTGTCCAGGCAATCCTCTTTCACCCTAAAAATAACAGAATTCAAGTAATTCCAAAGGACAGGAGCTAAATATAACAACGTTCGGCTGAAATAGCCATAGATGGAAAGATGGGAAGAAGTGGCGCATCGGGATGAGGAATGTGGTTTCATTATGAGATGCCTCACGTCAGCTGGGTGCAGGATGGGGGGCATGGAAGCAAGGGCAGTGGGTGCCCGGGATGCTTGAGCAGGAGGACAAAGGGCAACCGATCTCCCAAGAGGGTGAGCGTGGCATTAATTACACAAGGGTCTCTCTGGTCACTTCTGCAAACAGCCTGTTATTCTACCCAAGGCAGCTGGAGGGCAGCAAGTGACAGTTTAAGAGAGTGATGTGCTACGGGAGGCATAGTTTAAATCAGACCTGATAAGCCTCTCTAAACCCCACTGGAGTCTTCCTAATTACAGCCAAATGGCTGAATTGATGATGGAATGATTAGATCCTGTGGCCCACCTGGACCAGCGCAGGGAACAGTAAGAAACCCCTCTGTCACTGAAGCAGCTTTTCCCTGCTTCCACCTAAGGCAGTGCCCAACTCATACTGGTTCCAGCAATTCCTGCATGGTAAATACATGATAGAAACAAGCTGCACAATTTTTCTGCACCATTCAGGCTTTGCAAGGCAGCAGCTGAAGGACATCCATGCTTCAATGCCCATTGTGCATCTCCTACAGGCAGCTCCCTTGCAGCTTCTCTAAGCTCACATTTCTTTATCCAGGTTTCTAATGAAAGGACTTCAGGTGTTCACAGTGTGGGTACAGATATTTGTAAGCTCCTGAGCTAAAAGAACTTTGACAAAGAGAGAAAGGCTGCTGGGATGTTCAGCTGGTGTGGACTTAAGTGGATGGATGGGAAGAGAAAGAGCTGCTGAGCCTCCAGCTACGTGAAAGATGGCAGCAGGAACTCAGACTCTGTTAGACCTTGGTGAGTTCAAGCTCTAGATGCACCAGACTTCATTGCTCATAGCAATATCTTGAGTCAGAAACTCACCTTGAATCCTGGTGGTCCCTGTGCCCCAGGCAGTCCTGGTACGCCGGGGTTCCCTCTTTTGCCTGCCATCCCTGTTATGCCTTCTTCCCCATCATCTCCCTGCTCTCCCTAGAAAAGAAACACAGGTGAGGTTATGAAACAAGGCACTCACTCCAGCTCTATTCATCTTCTAGGGGCATGGAGGATTGTCATGATCCTGCCCTTAGCCAGCAAGCATGCATCTGGCCAAGGGAGGACCTGCAGATACGTGCATGCAAGAAGCTGCTTGTCAGACTGGATGCATTGGTTTGTTTACAGACTTCACCATGCAAAGGCGAAGTGAGGTATGAAGAGCAGCACATGATCCACTCTGGGTATATGGAAATTGGGATATCTGCAGCTGGACTACATCCATTTCTCCTACGTTGCCTTTTGGTTTTCCAGATCTTAAATTGCACTTGCTATTAATGCTATGAGGTTACAACTTCAAACTCACCAGCACCCCAGGCAGACCGTCCTTCCCAGGCACTCCATCCACTCCAGGGGCACCCTCCTGGCCCTGCCTTCCCACCACTCCTCGAGGACCAGGTAGCCCAAGAGTGCCCTGAAATCACAAAGATGTCAGTGCTGGAGCTCCTGGACAGTATTTTTTGGGCAGAAAATGTTTTTTTTAACTTACCGGTGAGCCTCTGCTCCCAGCACTGCCTCGTGCTCCTTGCTTCCCTTTTTGACCCTGCAAAGAAAGAAAGATATCTAAAATTGCAGCAGTCCCAGCACTTGGGCGCCTGACTTCAGGGTGTGCTTTTGGATAATGGTTGGAAAGAGTTTTATAAAAAGGAGATTTATAAAGTCAGTTGCTCCAGCACTGGGGAATGAACTGCTATTTGGTTTTATTACAAGTGATTCTTCGTATGTCTTGAGAGTTCTAGGGCAGGAATGAATAGCTAGAAGGCAGGGACCTACATTTCTCCTAATACAGAGCAGATGAGGACAAATAAAGCAGGATGAACTCGAGGGAGGACTCAATGCACTGGGAAACATTAGAACAAGATGCTCAAAACCTGCATCCTATGTCAGTTCATTGAAGCACAGCACAGACCCACGGCACTGGCAAGTCTTCTGCAGGGCACCCGGTGAGGGCTTTTCTTTCCTAAGTAGCTCCCTCTTATTTTGGAGAGTTAATGGAAATGAAAGGGGTATCTTGTGTCTGAAATTTGCAATGCTGCTTTGTGAGTGGAGACGTAAAAGAAATGTAACTCCTGAGGGTTATTAGCTGTAGAATGGATTAATTCCTGTGGAATGAATGGAAAACTCAGCCTCACCACCTTCAATAGGAGTCTCTTAGTCAGGTCACGCATTAAGGCATTTTTAATCTGAAGCACTGCATTTTCTGTACACTGTTTTCACATCCACAGAGGGCCAGGCAGGACAGCTACATGAAATAAATACTCCTGGGGGTGCTTCCTCTGCTACCCATTACACCCAAAGGTAGTTCCAGGTCATCCAGAGCTGGGTAGAGTTCATTAATCTCAGCAGCTGGCACACTCCTGGCCAAGAACACCTACTAAAGACCATCATTTGGCATCATCCCAGTGGGGTCAGATTAAAAATCCTGACATGTGCCATCAGGGAGCAGCAATTTGCTGAATATGGAGGTCACATACTTACATTTTAGCAACTAAAGGCCCTATCTGTAAGAATAATTAGCACGCTGTCATTACAACCAGATGTGGAACTCAGAGTAGGTACCACACCGAGCCTCAAAGGAGCTGTGTGCTCTGTGTTTTCTTGCTCAGTAAGGGCAAGAAGTTAGAAGGACTCTGCCGGGAATGAGAAGAACCACATGGACTCCAAATCTGGGAAGTTTCAAGCCAGAAAAGTTTATGGTTCAAGTGAAGGAACTTGCCTGGCTCAGATCTCCTTAGGGGCAGACAAGCTGTGGCTGTATCAGCACATACAGGGTTATATGAAAGAGACACAGCTATGGCCATGACTAAAGACTTGCCCCAAATTCACCTTCTATGCTGGAGTTGCTATTGTCTTGACCAACTCCAGCTCCATAAAGCCAACCAGCCATTGGGGTCAGACACCTATATACGTACTTGCAGCCCTCCCACTAGTCTCTCCACAGTCTTTCAAGGTACAGTTGGCCAAATCACACATTCTGGGATAAAAACATTCGAGTTCTCTTAACCATTTTCTTCAAACTTAGGATGCTACAAATCCACCCTGCTGAAACCTACCACATCACCTTTGGATCCCTTTGCTCCTGGCTGGCCTGGTGGTCCAGGATCCCCCTATAAAACATAAGCATGAAAAATCTGCTTGAAGTTCTCATCTGGCAATATCTTGCACAAAGCAGAAAGAACAGCATTTTTTTTTGTGCCCTAACAACACTGACCGTATGGAAACAATTCACGAGAACAGCCTGTGCTCAGACAGGCCTCCTGGGGAAAAAAAAGAGAGCAAGGAATTGTCTCCAGAGAGCACTTAGCAGGGTATCAACTGGAGAAGAAGCAGCACGACCCCCTCACTTTGGGTGGTGCTCGTGGTTGGGGAATTGGTTCGTTAAATTCCAGATTGTGCCTGGAAAACCATGCTGAGAAGTGAGGAGGAAGGAGCCTGGTTTGGGAAAGGCCCCGCACAAGCTACGTGCAGAACGAGTGCTCCATACAGTGAGCACATCCCCATGTTGGTACTACCTCTGTTCTGAATGCTGCAGCCCTTTCCTTGGGTTGACCTGGATGTCAGACATCAGGAAGTGACCGATGGAGAAGTGAAACAATTCCCCATCACACATCCCTCCATCCCCCCTCACATCCCTTACTGCAACCCTTCCTACCCTCCTGCATCTGATTTTCACATGCATGTGACACTGGGTAGCTTACAATAAAGCAGCATTTCTTACAGGTAAGCCTTGCTGTCCAGGTTTTCCTCTTTCTCCATCAAGCCCTTCTTGGCCCTTAAATTAAAAAAAAAAACAAGAGAAAGAACATTTGTTTGTCTTTAGGTATTTTTGTGGCAACAATGAACAAACACAGATGGAGCATGCAGGGCAGGGGAAGATAAATATATCTGCATTCTGCTAATACACAAACGTTGAAGCTTATGGGTAGCGAATGTGCTGCTGTGGATATACACTGGAAAGAAGTAGCTCAGAGGAACTGCTGGTCACTGTAAGCAGGAAGGAATATCTTCTAATACACACAGCATCAGTTTAAGAGTTGTAGACTGCTGTCCTACAAGATATGGCAGCAAATGTGCTGCTCTGATGGGTTTAAACTCTTCTGTGTGTTCCTCGAATGGGTTGCTCTGATCAATTAAATTAACAGAGATCTTCCTGTGAAACACTCTGCAGCCACTGGCACATCAGTCTCGAGTTTTGTCCAGCATTACATGACCTATCTTGTATACATCTTCTCCAGGGCATTTCCTTGATAACCACAAACCTCCCCAAAACAATCATTTCTGAATCACATACTGGGAATACGACTCACAGGATAACCAGGGTCTCCGGGCTCCCCTCGATCTCCTCTGTCACCAAAGGGACCCTGCAACAACACAACAAAGGCTTAAGTTAGATGTTATAAATCCTGTTACCCACAGAATCTTGATGCCTTCTGCACGTTGTATGAGTAAGGAAGCCACTCAGCTCATGCCATCCCCTGGCAAAACCCAGGCCAGCATTGATTAAGAAAGGGATTTAACATCTTACTCTGTCTCCGGGTGGTCCTTGTGGGCCTTCCACCTTCCCGTCATCACCTTGTTCTCCCTGTGAATGAAAACGCTGTCATTAATACAGACTATAGCTAATATGGCAAATGTTTCTGTCTAGACCTGATCCAGTTTTCCCATCTCATGGGCTCCTGACTCAAAGTCTGTGTTGATTTCACCAATGTTTCATCCACACGATGTCAAAGTTATCACTATTCATTTGTTTTCACATCCTCTAGCATGTTGGCTGTTCACATTTCTTCCCTGATGTCTTTGGTGGTTGTTTCTGTCCAGCCTGACCATCCTCCCCAAGGAACAAGGTACAAAGAGTTATCCTCAACAATTCCTAAAATGAAGCAAGAAGACCCCACTGCGGGCTTCTCTGATCTTCCCCAGGTGAAAGGGTCCGTCCCTTACACACTCACTGCATGAACATCTCTGCTGATGGATGGGACGGCTCCCAGCAGGAGCCCATAGCCCATGGTTTGGCTGGCAGATAACTGAGCTCTCCCTAAAATATCCACAGAGAGATCCTTCAAGGACATCCACAGACACTGCATTTTAAAATTCAATTGTGTAAGTCACTTGGGGTCACGGTGTCCTGTTTTCTCTGGAGTTTAGCTTAGACATGGCTGTTTCTTTGCTTCCCATAGAAGATAACTACATTCCAGCTCTGTTTTTTGGCTGCTCCCTATCGCTGTGTCTCTGGCACTTTGGCTCCTTGGGACGAACTTGTCTTGCAGCTCCTTTGATGTGCAGCTCCTGGAGAGAGGAGGGCTGGGGGATTCTGGCACCGTGTAGCTGCTGTGTTTGCACTCTGCAGTGCTCCTGGCACCTTCAATGCCCAAGTCTGCATGGCCATGCAGAGCCACGTTTCCTTCAGGCTCCTGCAATCCTCAGCAGCGTGATCACCCTTTCTGATGTACTTATGACCGCCTCTGAGTTTCACTCTACTACCCTCCTCTTCTGCTGGTGTTGGAGCTGCTGATGGCAAGGATACCTGTGAAGTTTCTCAGTGGGAATTTCTCTGGGAGGTTCTTGGGTGCTTTGCTTATACGTGAGGTTTGGCAGTAACACAACTGGAGCAGTAAATAACCAGCAGGGAGAAAGATCTTTGATGGTGATGCCAAGGCTCATTTTGCTTTAGGAACTGGGTACACTCTTTGGAACCAGAGCAGTACCACTCCTGAGACATGCCGACCCACTCTGACTCCTCAGAGGGCTGAGCACCAGGCCTGAACTTTGCAGCTTGATAGAATGAGACTCGAGATTTGGCAAGAATCTCTTGCAATTCAACCCAATAGGTAGCAAGGAGCTCAGTACATCTCTCTCCATTATGTGCTTGATGACAGTAGCACATTCTTTCTTTGCTGCTTCCAAATTTGTTGGATGAGAGCTGCTGGTGACTCCCAGGTTGTGGTTATGCATGGCCATAAGAGATCATGATGAACTCCAGTCTTCTTGGAGGTAGGTTGGTAAATGAAAGATGTGGGGAGAAACTGTGCCAGGATGGCTTGAAAATACAGTGCTGAGCAATAATGGATGGAGAGATTTGGGGGCAGAACAGAGGAAAAGCAAAGCGGTGCCTCAAGGGCTCTGCCAATGGTTTCCAGTGCTAATGAACTTGCTGGGTAAAGTTGGCAGCAGAAGACCTGAACACTGGTTCACTTTCAAGCCACTCTCAAAGGAGTGCAGGAGAGAGGGAAAACAAAGAGAGGTCTTAGTAAAAACAAAGCAATCCCAGCAGATGTGTTATGGTACAGCAGTCTCAGCACCAGCAGGATGTGAACACTTTGCCATACAGAGCCGAGGTGGGTGTGATGAACTCAAGGCAAGCTCACAATTCCAGGCAATGCCAAAACTTGAGGACTCTCCTCCCAAAGTCCAAGTGGCAGCTCTGTGTCCCATGGAGTCTAATTGCCCACTTTGTGCTTTGTCTTCAATAGAAAATCCTGCTGCAGTGGTCAGCTCTAAGGCTGCGAGATGGAGCTCCTCCACGACTTCCTGATGCCTCAGCTGCTCGAGAGGGAGATGAAAGGTCTGCACTAATTCTTTGGAAAGTCGCAGTGAAAAAAAAGAATGTTAAGAGTAAAGGGCAGCAAAGTAAACATGTTGGGATACAAATGGAAAATGCATGGAGAAGAAGGGAAGGCTTGTTATTGTTGGCTTCCATCCCAAAGTGAGATACGCCAGTTTGTAATTTTTAAAAGGATCCCATCTGGACTGCTTTAAGCAGCTGCCAAGTGCAGGCATCTGCTCAGAGCAAGGCCTCTTTGAGGAGCTGTAAATGTATTAAATGAGGCCTGGTAGCTGGCTGGGATGGCACCTCAGAGCTGAATTTGCAACAGTGCCACTTTCCACCCCATTTTCTGCTCTGGAAAAGGGAAAATTTTCCCCACCATTACATATCCTCCTTCTTCACCACAGCTACGCTTAATGCATAGTTTAAAGCTCACAGAGTGGCCACAGTCCTATTCTCATTTTTCTCCTGTTCTCAGATTCAGGCTTCCATTTTAACGTCTGGATGCTTGTGCGATGTAAGAGATGTCCAGAGGGGAGGAATCTCCTGGGGCTGGGATCAGCCTTAGGAGATAAGAAGGAAGGATGGGTAAGAAAACTTCTAGATGCAAGTTCTGTGGAGCAGCTGGGTCGTGCAGGACATGTTGCTGGAGGCTGAGCAGGTGACACTGGGCTCTCCTGGTTTGGCTGCAGCCCTACCTCTGCAGGGACAGGGTGAAATTTGGCTCTCAATGGCCACAAACAGCTCTGACTGCTCTCAGCAGGATGCATTGGATGCTTTGGAATCCTTGCCAGGCTTCAGATTGGAAACTGACAATCAGAGTTTGTTTAATCATTCTTGGATAAGCTGTTACATGCTGTTGCTGAGCTCTGACAATACAAGATCCACAATAATGATAATAATACCAGTCTCATGTTTTGGGACGATGGCTTTCAAGAAGATGGCAAATTTAATCATGCAGAGATCAAGAAAAGAAAAGCAGCAGTCAAAATTTAAACAACAGAGACATAAATCTGCATATCTTTTCCTGCTCTAAAGCCAATTGTGGCTGTGCTTTTGGTAGTCACAGCCCTCAACTTTTGCAGGATGCTCAAGCATCACCCTGGGTTGTGCTTGGCAACCATTGGCGTACCTGAGCATGCTGCTGTGGGAGGCAGAAGTGCTATTAGGGAGGGCAGCATGAAAAGACTTGAGGGTAGAAATCCAGCAAGGCAGTGATGGAGACGTGGATGAAGCAGCAGGAAACGAGAGAAAAAGCAGCATGTGCTTGTGCCTTAAGCAACAGTTCTGAGGCAAGGGATGCGTGTTATTGAAGCACAACAGCTTGCCCTGCCACATCGCCTCCTGGCCACCAGCACAAGGAGTCTGTAGGCAGAGCAGTGTGAGCAGGGTGTCCTGACATGGACACGATGAACGTGGAGCCCCAGCAGAGACGTGCCTTTGGGATCTCTGAGTCTCCCTGACTCCTTTTGCAAGCAGTGAAACTGCTGCTTGTGCACGTCCATCTGCAGCCACACACGAAAGCTCTCAGCTGCAGTGCTGGGGAGGTGAAAAAAGAGCAAAATGGGCCCACACATCCTTTTGTTTCCCTGGGACCCCGGGCATTGACCGTTCCCAATCCCCACCACCTCCCTGCCCGTGATGGGGGAAGGAGCATTGCTGCTGCTACTACAGCACGTGAGGGGCTCCAGCGGCACCGTGCACAGCCAACACCAGCTGGGTTGGTTGGCCTGGGAGCACAGCATCCAGCCCTGCCGACAGGAAACCATTACAGCGTGAGTCACTGCTCCAGCCTGAACTGGTTATGGCTGTGCTGACTCAGCAGAAGGGGGAAAAATGCAAGGGGAAAGCTGGTGTGGAGAGAGAGCTCTGAGTCAGCCCAGCACCCCTCGGCGAGCCCCTCTCTGCAGCTGGGCTGAGTCACAGCAGCAAGGAGGAACACGGGGCACGGGCGATGGGGACCTGCTCTGCTTTGATAACCTCCTCAGCTGGATGTAGCAGCAGCGGGCTGAGGATGGCAGTAACTCAAGTGAACACAAACTTTGATATATGGAAAATCTAGTGCTGAAGATGGCTGGGGCAGGACCCTCGTTCAAGGACAACATTTGCACATGTTTGTTTTTGCTGCGGGATACAACCATTTCTACCCTTGCTCAGGCTGTGAAGCCTCCAGGGGCCAAGCTTTGGTGCTGATGCTGTAATGGTGATGCTGCAGAGCTGAGCAGCGCTGGCTCACATGCACTGCAGGGCTGCTCTGCTGCCTTACCTTCTCACCCTTTGGCCCCGGTGGTCCAATTGGCCCTGGTGGTCCAGCGTGTCCCTGCAGAGAGCAGACAGTGTGTGAGGAGACAGGAAGGAGCAGTCTGAGCCAAAGTCCTGCTTACATTTGTTACAGCTAAGAACTGTTAGGAGATGGAGGGTGAAAATAAGGCTCTCACCTGGTAACCCTTCAAGCCAGGCTCCCCCTGAGCACCCATCCTTCCTGGAGCACCCTGCAGAAGCAAGCAAAGGAAGTACCATGAGTCTGCAGGTGTTACCTGCAGACATGGGATGCACTGGGTGTGAATTCTTCATCTGCCCTTTTGGACGTCTTTATATCCAGATTAGCATTGTACTAGGGAGTCCACCAGTGAGACCAATCCCATGCATGACCTAACCCTGAACTGCAGGGAGGAAACATGTTGGGGTGGGTTCTGAGGGGGGGGGAGGGAGTTTTCTGGGTTGTGATGAGGGCATTGCAAAAGCTCTTTGTTGCGTCTCTACCAATGTGCACAAAAGGGTTTAAGCCAGATCATCAGATTAAAACGCAGTGCAGCCTTTCCAGATAAACCCATTTAGTGTGGAAGAAAACCCTTTCCTCAAGACAGGCTGCAGAGACGTGCTCAGTCCAACACACTGCTCAGACACTGCTCTACTTGCTGTGAAATAATCCATGGAGACGTTGCCAATGAGTACGAAGGGAGGACATATGGGGAGGCCATAATTTCTGATGCATGAAAACACTATCAGCAGAACCCTTATCCCATCATTCACTTGCTACTGTTCTGAAACATCACCACCATTCCTAGTTCATAAATAACTCCTGATCTTTCACTAAGTTCAACCAAACAAAGCACAAAACGTTTCCTTACCAGCCTGCAATAAACGAGGAGGTTCTCGTTATTACTGCTGCATAATGAATGCATTTGTCTCACGTAAATCAAGTTTCTTCCCTCTCTGTCATACTACTGTTGCTGAAAACCTCACCTTCAGGCCCCAGCTCAAACCCTTTCCCATGCTATATTTCCTCTTGTTGCAATTATTTGAGATAAGTAGATCAAGAGTGGGTGTAGAAACAAGGCAGAAATCCAAGGCAGAGTTCCTTCTACCAACACAGTTTGACTTGGAAGCAGCTCTTTCCATGAGTGTGCAGTCTCAGAGGGAAAGGTCTTAGCAAAAAAATAGCCATCAGATCACTCAGTTCACAAGCAAAAGTCCCCAAGAATTGTACAGAACCACTGCAATGCAGTGTGAGCTGGGGTCATGGGGCATCACTGCCACCTCTACGGAGCCTCTTCTCTGCTGCTCAGTGCAAGTGTTATGCTCTTTTGGTCTATTTAACCACCCGCCATCATTTCACTCCCTCTGATCTGAAGGCCCTGTTGGGTTCTCTGCTCCACCCAGGCCCATGCCCAGCACAGCTAACCACGTTTCTGGTGTTGTGTTCAACCATTTGCAGAGCTCTTCTCACCATAGGTCCCAGGGTACCTCGGGATCCTTTAGGGCCTTGGTTCCCCTTCGGCCCCTCCTTCCCTGGAGGTCCTGTCTCTCCAAGCTGCCCCTGGTAGCCCTTGCTGCCCTGCAGAATGAAAGCACAGAGGTTAACACAGGAACAGCTTCTACAGACAACTACAAGGGTGGTGAGACCCTGGCACATCCAGAGGAGCTGTGGACACCCCATCCTTTGAACTGCTCATGGCCAGGATGGACGGGGCCCTTGGCAACCCAATCTGGTGGTGGTTGGTATTCTGTTCATGGCAGGAGGACTGGAACTAAAGGATCCTTAAGGTCCCTTTCACCGTTCTATGAGTCTATGATTGAATATGAGAAAAGGAGATCCAGAGGAAGAGCTGTTATCAGTGGCAGATGTTCTTACCTTCTGGCCAGGCTTGCCCTTTTCTCCCTGTTTTCCTGGTTTCCCTTCTGGTCCCTAGAGGAGCACAAAAAAGAAAAGATGAAATAAAATAAAATTAAATAACAAGCCATTGGAATGAGAAAGCAAATAAATCCAATCCCAACCAGCATGCTGTTCATTTTGCTGGTGCATACAACCCTAACAGCATCCTCACCCATCCTGTTCTACTCCCAAGGGAGCCAACAGGTTGGGTATGCAGCAGTGCAGGTAAGGACACAGCTGCCAGGTACTACAGCAGGAGTACAGCCAAGTTCATCCTTGAGTTGCTCCATCACGTGGATGAGAAGGAAACCTCAAGGCTTAGAGGAGGAAACTCTGTGCCCAGTGACTACAGAACATTGCAGAAAGGAGATGTTTTTCATCTGGTCACATCAAGAACATGAAGGTGATGGAAAACCATCACCAGACCTCTGTCCTTTGCTGCTCACAGAGCTGTACTGCTCGCCATCAACTAATGCACTGAATTGGATGTCAATACTCTGGATATGGCTCTAGAGTAACGGCAATGAAAATACTACTTCAACAGCAACTCTTTATCTTCCCACTGCAACAACAGACAGTTGTTTCATTGTCTATCTAGCTGTCATACACAACTTTTTGATTGCAATGCGAAAGCTCAACCTCTATGCTATCATTATTGTAATAGACAGCACAGGGAAATCACAACATCCTGATCTCAGCAAGAAATAGGTTGGGATGGAAAACTTTTTGGGCAGGCAGGTTTGGGCCTTCACTCTCCCTTCTAAGAGACAACATTTCCACACTGCTCCTAAAATCTACATTCAGCTTCATGCTTCAGTCATGAAGTGCAGATATAGGGCTTCAACAGCCCAAGTCCCATGCACAACAATAAACTCTATCCACAGAAGACCTCAGCCACCTCCTCAAATGAAGCAAGCTCTATCAGCTCAGGATATTTCTGTGCTCCACCAGCTCTGCTTTCTAGGACTTTGGCCAGAGGAGCTCCGCTGGTGAGCAGGAAGCCTACACCATATGGCTGATATTCCTGGATGTGCTTTCTCCAACTGTGCAAGAATTTAGCCCAGATGAATGTAGAGACAGCTCAACGTTTGACAGGGGTTCCCAGAGATGTGGTATCTCTCCTCGCCTCATTCCCGATGTGGTGGATGTTTGTTGCAATCCCAGATATGTCGTGGTTTGCACGGTTCCAAGAAATCGCTGCACTGACACATGGTGGGGATACACGGGCCATGGTCAGCCCAAAGACCATTTGGTTGCCTTCAAAAAAGGTCAGATTTCCCATTTCCCCATTCTTCTGACTCATCTATCCAGGAATGGAAAAACTGGGGCCAGAAGAGGGGAGGAAAAAAACAAACCACAATCCTGATAAATCAAATTCAGTAGGATAGAATTGGTTCTGAATGCATGCTGTGATTCGTGCAGGGTCTCCAAAGCCCCTCAGGGATCTGGCACCTTTTGGTGCCTATTTCACTGCAACATCAGGTTTCCAGGCTTCCCACTGTTCTAAGCAGCGAAGGGTGGAAGATGTAGAGGAGTCTATACATCAGAATGATTCATTCCAGGTTCTTTTTGCTAGATTCAGATCAGCCGGGTTAGCGTGCCAAGGGGGTCTGTAGACACTTTGTTGTATGCTTTGGTGAAAAAGCAAATCTTCCTCCCAGGCTTCTTCCATGAGCAAGATAATTCTGTGTACTGCACTCATTAGAGAAGCTTGTTAGTTCTGCTTGAAGATAATGGTATCAGTGACCGGGAACAGCAGAAAGCAGCAGCTTTAACAAATTCACATGCCTTGAGGTAAGCTAAAATATCCCAGGGGGAGCAAAATCCCATTGCCAGCTTCAATTAGGACCCAATTCTTTAAGATCTTGTAGTACAGCATTAGATGACTGCCGGTGGCAGGAGCTGAATGATTTATTTTTCAATGCAAATTGATCAGTTTTTAATGGAAAAAAAAAGAGGCTTTGGGCTGCTGATGGCCTTGGCAGCGACGCTGGATCTCTCGTACAGCGCAGTGTTAATGCGAGCAAACAGATGCGCAGCCCAGCTTTAAACTCTCAAGTCATCAACAGTTGAAATCTATGTTAAGACAACAGCACGGAGAAAAACAAAACAAGGAAGTTGAATGAACTGCAGAGAGATATGCCCCAAACAGAGCTAAGCAGGGCTCTGCTGCAGACACAACTTCCCCTGCGCTTTTTGACGCTCTGCACATACACAGTGGATCTCTGGAAGTGATCTCAAAGACAAGACTCACCAGCCTGGTGGGACCAAGGAGCACTACGACTCCTGGCTCTTCAGAGGGCAACTTTCCTTTTGTTTTCTTGCAGACCAGAACTGGAGGAGGGCACGGTGCCTGGAAAGAAACCTTCTCAAGTCCCATCTCGGATGGGTTCAGCACTACTTGATGCTGTTGTGCAGAACATTTCCAGGTGTTCTGTGTGCCAAGAAGTGGAGGTCTGAGGTCACTCCTCCCTACCAAACACGAGGCAGGAAGAAAAAGGAGAACCACAACACAGCCAGTGAGTAAAGAGAAGAAAGTGCCAATGGTGATGGGAAAAATGGTGATAGTTGGAGGCACTGGAAGAAGGCAGGACAGAAAACCTAAAGCAATAAAGGTAGTAAACATGAAACATAGGATGACCATGCCCATATTGTTCAAGGCCCAGCCAGCTAGCTCATTTAAAGGGAAATGAAAAAGCCCCATATCATTTCCTACTGCTCAGCAATGTCTCCATATGAGAACCTCTACTTAATAAACTTTGATCGAGAGAAGCCTGCCCTGTATAGGACAGTTCACAAGCACTCAGGAAATTAGTGGGATTATTGGGGCTGGGCATTTGAAGACATAAATGTTTTGGATTTATAAGAAACACATTTCCTAATCTCTCTGCGTAGCCATAGTTTGGAAGCGGAGGAAACACAGAAGCAGCTCCTGAATGGGTATGGGGAAAGAAGAAAGGCTCAACTGTTCTTGAGAAGAAAGACCTGATTGTACTGTGAAGTTCAGGGGGCTTTGCTGGGAGCACTGGGAAGCAATGGACCCTTGGCTTGCTTGTGGAAACCCGAGTGGTGCGTGCAAGTACAGCTTCAAAGTTGAAGTTGACTTCAAAGTGAAAGCAAGATGGGAAAACCTTACAAGAAGACTTTGGATGGAGAAACTACTCCTAGCATCACCGTGACTTTCTTTTCAGCTGAGTTCCTCAACTTAGAATACAGAAAGCAAATCAAAACCTCGTACCCCAACCTCCCTGCTTCAGAGTCCTAAACTGCATGCAGATGTTGCTCTAAAATACTCAAGTTTTGATTTTGTGGATGAGAACGTCCATTTGACTCATTCTTTTCTAAGCAGTCATAGCAAAAGGTAGCAAAGACTGCGCAGAGAGCTGTGCTCTGAGTTGCTCTGGTTTGGGCTGATAGCTCTGAACTGCTGCTCATTTGTTGTCTCTGGAAAAGCCTTTTTTCCCCCTTTTTTTCCTCTATTTCCTCATCCCCAAGGCAGCTCATGAGACAAAGATGCAGCCAAAGGTGGCTTGATGGATATATAGGAAGTGCAGGAGAAGTTCACGTCCTCAACCACTGAGCTGGGAAGCTCTCAAAAAAGATGTTACCAAAACACCCCAAAGAAATGGCCATTTTGGAAGCTGACAACTGGGAAGAAAGCAACAGAGAAAACACTTGGGCAGTAACTCCTATTGATGCCAATAAGCACTACTCAGGTCATTTTTTCCTTCCTCAAACAACAGGGGTTAACATCTTCCTTCTGAAGGACACAAACGCCCTGGGGTTGTGGAAGAGGAGGGGAATGAAATCCTCTCCCTTGCAATAAGGAGGGGAATCTTGGAGTAACTGCACAAAAAGCGCGTCTCCTTCGTCTGAGTCAGGAAAGAAACTGTGCCAAGTCAATGGGATTTATTTCAAATTCTGGCTCATTTCAACTCCTATTAACTCTAAATGAGGACCAGCTGGGAACAGCCTCCTTCCCAAGATGCAGAGGCCATGCAATGCTGACCAGTGCACATCTAGGACCGATGGGATGCAGGGAAGGCTGTAGCACGCTCCAGGGGGACTCAAGGCATCGGGTGGGCTCAGCCATAGCACCTAATTATAAATAACAGCAAAATCCAGCATCTACCTCCCCATCAAATGGGATGCTCAGACTTCTATAGAAGATGACGAACCTGCAGCCACTGGAGAAGCAGCAGTTACTAGAGCTAAGGAAGGACTGCAGATGAGGGCAGTGTTGCCCTGGGATTGCAGCACTGCTCCCAGAAGGAGATGTAGAATGTGGGGAGAGCTCTTCACCAACCCTCGACACTCACTCCAGCCCTATTCAGACCAAAGGGCCAAAGCACGTTTGACTTCATTCCAGAGCTGCCCCATTCTCCTTTGATCTTTGATGCAGCTCAGCCAAGGACAACCCCATGTCTGCGAGTTTAAGGAGCTTCTTCCAGTAGGGGCTCCATAGACCTGAGCACAAACCTCAACTTATCCAGGAAACAATTCAGCACATTATCAGAAAAACCCCACGGCTTCCTGCATGGACAACTAAGGCTGAAGCCAGAAGTGACTCCAGGACCCAGTGTTATTGGAAAGCTGAGTGCCATGTCACTGCCGTGGTGTTGCCAGCTGTGGCTGAGCTCATGCATCACAGTGAATGTCTGGACTCTGTGACAGCAGAATGAGGCATTTTGTTGTAGAAAATCTTTGAACTGTGTTTTCAGTGGCAGGAAACAGAAAAGAACAAAGAGCAAAAAGCCTCTCTGGGACAAATTCGGCTGTAAGTGCTGTTTGGACAGCTTTATACTAGAGGAGTGTGTTGGATGAGAATGAGCTTCTGACCAGCTCAGAAACCTGTCCATCTCAGCTGCATCCCAGTGTGGTGTTTCTGGAGAGAAGATGCGAATTCAGAGCAGAAGGACCATCCTGAGCATCACACCTTCCTTCCACTTCAGGATTTTAGCTTGTAGATGATGAGGAAACAAGAAGAGGAGCATGCGTAACCCAATGGGAGAGATATGGTCTTCAGGACACCACCCAGGGCTGTGCATCAGGAGTGACATAGCTGAGTCCACAGGGCTGCAGCCAAGAGCCATGCGTGTTCCCAGTGCTTCTCAGATGGAGAGTGGCTTTGCCCTTTCCAAAGCACTTTGAGCTCCCTCAAAAAGCCTTCTCAGATCTCCACCCTGGTCCAGTTCTGTCACTCAACCTTCTGGAAGAGCAAACGAAAGGACTTTGACCATGTCACACCCGAGCAAAGGGATTTATCAGCCCTCAGAGTTCCTCTGGTTTGCTGGTGCACATCTGCACCATACAGCATACACAGCCAGATCTGCTCTGATGTAATTGTTTATGGCCATTTTTACCACTGGAGCATCTGGCTTGAAGCTCTGAGTCCTGACGTGGCTTGAATGACACTGCAGATAGGATTTCAGGTTAAAAAGGAAGTGGAAAAAGAAAAGAGCTCAGCTCCTAATTTTGCTGAACAATGAAGGATTTTCTTGTTTCAGAGCATGTTGCATTTCATTACCTACAGGCTCTCCAATTGCTTTCCTGGAACTGTAAAAACCTCGCTATCAGATGTCGGCCTTGTATGACAACCAGCACATTATGAAAACCACAGAGCACAGCCACGGAGCAGTTGGAAACCCACTGCCTGCCTCCTGCCAACTGGCCTGGGCCCTTCATGCAGCCAGCAATGGGTCGGCCTGTACTGCTGGCTGCAACCTCTGCTTCCTTTCATCCTTTATTGTAAAGCATGCGATTGACAGGCAGTCAGATCCTTTGGAAATGCACATTGTTCTTCAACAGCGCTCAACATGCCCAACGCTGGTTGGGTATTTTGTACTGCATGACACTGTTCCCCTTACACAATTACCAGCAATGATGAATTAGCTTTTCATTTTGGTGAACTACACTGATGCTTGAAGAGCTGCTCCATCTTCCATACATCCCCATCCTGACTTGATAACTCTGCTGGGGACAATGCCTGCTCCCTGCACTGGACCTGCACCTCCAGTCTCCATTGGGGATGCTCAACCTGGTGCTCTGCAAGGGGAAGAGATCACCACCTCCTTGTTGCTCTCACTTGGTCAACCAGAGGTCAAGTGGCCAAGACTGGGAGAATCAAGATGAAGTGACAGCGAGGAGTTGGCAGTAGAGGAAGTGGGAAACCACTATGAAGAGATACCAGGTGGGATAGCAGCTCAGAAGGGATGCACAGCTCTGATGCAAATTCTGAACTCTCAGCTGGATCCTGCTGTATGTTAGTGCTTCAGATGCTCTGACTCCTCTCTCCCTACCAGAGGGACAACTGGCAGAAGCAGGTCCTAGAGCTGAACGGAGCAGTGTGAACTTGGACAGAGTGACCAAAAGATAGAGGATACTTGTGTGTCAAGGCTCCAGCTGCCTTGAACCTTGCCAGCCACAGCTGGGAGACTCATGGCCCATCTCCATTTGTTTGCTGAAATCCACTGGCTTTGAAACGTGCACAAACTGTCCCTGGAGACTCAGCTGGGGCCTCCCTGCTGCTTTTGTTTGAGATTTAAGAACTGGATTGCAGATATGTTCACACTGGGGATGGCTGAGCCAACTTAAATCTAACCATCTTTGAAAAACATTTCCTGAGCACCCAGGGAAGTTTGGGTGAGCTTGGTTGGTGATGTACCAGCTTTGGCATGGCTTCCTGGGAAACACAACCTTGCTCAGCAAAGCCAGACCTGTAGGACAAATTGTTGGGTGAGAGTCTCTTTCTGCATGACCCAGTAGGACTGCACGGCCCAAAGCAAGCGATGCCTCTTCCCATCCCTCTTGCTGCTCCGTCGCCAAGTTGTGTGTGAGTTCTTATGAGCCCAGCCAAGTCCTACCTGCTCTGGGGCCATGTGAGGAGCTGCCAGCATCAGGCCTTTCCCCCAGGCCAGTATGTGCAAAGCAGGCTGAAAACATACAGCCAGATCACTTCAGAGCACTCGGCTGCCTCATTTCCTACAAGTGTCCAGAGCATACAGTGCTGAAGAGCCTTTTTCCTTTAGACATAAGCAAGATCAAGATGAAGACTAAACATGCCCTTGGTGCTGAGGAAAATTCTTCAGGAAGTGGTTTAGCTGTATGGGTTTTCAGGGCAAGAGCCAAGCCAAGGTACTGGAGAAGTCTGTCTATGGCTGCGTATGAGCGATACCTTCCTTGAGCCAATATGAACCACATCCAGCAGCAGAAGGTCAGTTGGCTGGCACAGTGATCCAGCTGGATCTTGGCATCTCTGCCACTAACAGCACAGAAGCACTAACATCTCCACTATCACCTTTGTAGATAAGCAGGTTATCTCAGCAACATTGAAGCAGCTCCTTGCAAATCCTGGTCAGGAACAGGTCACTGTGCGACCCTGACATATGCCCTTATGTGAACACGTTCAGACTTTTCTTTCTTTCTCCATCAACATGGGGAACCTCTGTCCATGCTTGTACGCCAGCTGTGTGCCTTGAAGAGACTGGTTTGACTTTTCATCACAGCTTCCATTCCTCCCTTAGAAAGGAACAGGTTGTAGTTATCACTTGCGGTCTGCATCTCTGATCCACGAGCTTGGCAGAAACCTAAGGAAGATCCCACCAGCACTTTTACATTTGGTGGTGATGGATCAATACTTGGACTTGATGATCTTAACGGTCTTTTCCAACCTTAATGATTCCCTGACTCTATGACTCCATGGGAAGCTAGGATGAAAAACTCCAAGGATTAAAAAAAAAAGGAGGAGGAAAATTATTTGTACTTCTGTCAGAGGACTTCCATCTCTAGATTACCTCAGCGAGCATGGAACAGCAGCCTGTGCATTAGGTAATGGCCCGGCGCTTGGCAGCAGGCAGCGCTATCTGGAGCCCTGTGGTCTCTGAAAGTCTGCTCGAGTTCAGACATACGGATATACAAAGGAACATATTAAAATAGTAGATGGAAATATAGCACTTCACAGTAAAAAAAAAGGAAAGGGAGTGATTATGAGTGGGAATCTTGGCTCTATGGGCTCTTTTTTTTCCAATAAAACAGGACGGCATCGTGTTCCCAGGGACATGCTGGCAAACAGTCTGCGAGAATAATCCATATTTTATATGCTATAACTTAATATGACTTTTGCATGATCTTAACACTTTTATTGGTTCTTAACTGTGCACAACATAAACACATGGAGCAGCCAGAAGCTGTACCCACCCTGCTAAGGGCTCCCTGCGGACTATGGACGCATCTGGGGCAGGATTACAGCCTTGTTCTGCATATCTATGGAGTTTCCACCTTCTAGTCAAGTCAGTGCTCCAATCCCCATCTCAGTGCCAAAGCAACACAAATTCAGCCCCTATGCTGCCTCCATTCCCCACACTTTTCTCCTTGCCTTGTTTTAGCCAGCCACAACATCACCAAAGGCACAATGTGCTCCAGCACCAAGCACCCACCCCATGCTCAAGGGCACTGCAGGAATTATGGAAAACAAATCACTGATAGGCTCCCCATTTTGGGTAGAACAATCTGGCTTTGCTGCAGAGCAGCCTGCTGGCACTGGGCAGCATAAACCCACACCTGGTACCACCAAACAAACCCCAAGCTGGATCCTTCCCTACTCCAAACAAATGAGTGAGGGCAAATCAGAAACAGGTGGGTGATCCACATCTCCACAACTAACCCTCCTCCTATTTGCAAGTTCTTTTTTTTCCTTCAAACACAGTTTACTTTGTGCCAATTTGAGTCACATCTTGGACAACATCCTGCCCTAAGCAGTGTCCTGGTTCACTGCCTGCATCTCCCACTCAATCTGCCCCCACATGTTTTGCTGCAAGATGGCATGTCCTGTTACAGAGTATTAATATCAGTGGTAATGGCTATCCTTGCAATAATAAATAAAATGATGACTTAAGAAAAAGCATATTTTGCTCTTGCTAGGGTTTCAGTGCAATCCGGCTTTCCAGACACAACATTGCATGCTTTGTGCCACGGTTGCAGAAGGCTCTCAGCCCTTTGGAGGAGCTGGTTTGCCTTTTGCAACCCAGGGCTCACTGTATGCCCCATGTCTGAGCAGGGGGACACAAAAGGGAGCCCATACTGCACACCTAATCCACGCTCCAGCCATGAAGGTGAAAATCACCCTGCACACAACAGCTTGAGACAAAAGCACAAAGCACTCACTGCTGAGCCCTCTGGGGGATCACCCTTAGTTTGGAATCACACAGATGGCCCTATGGAGAGGTACAGGATCTGTGCTGGGCTCATGTACCCACCCAGATACCTGCAATACACACAGGCTGCCTGTGCAGCTGGGAGGAGAGCACCAGCTGCTCCAGGAACCCCATGGACCAGCTGGTGGAGGCGAGCAGGATGCTTTCTCAGACTCACTCGGACACCTGTGATGCCAGGATATCCAGGAGGCCCTTCTTTTCCCTTCAGTCCTTCAGTGCCTTTTTCTCCTTTCTCTCCATCCAGGCCTTGCTCTCCTTTGTCTCCCTGTGGAAGAGAGGAGGTGGGAGTTTGCATACCCACACAACACATGGGTCACCATACATGGCTCTTGCGAGGAAAAAAAACACACTCTATAATTAATATTTCAGGAGTCTGGGAGGAAAAGAGCCTGCAAGCAAAAGGATGAATGAGGATGAGTCATAATACACTTGACATTTAACAAAATGAGCAAAACCATGGTTTTTTTTTCTTAAATCTCTTGGCTGGAGGAGGAGGAACTCCCCCATTACATAGGGAAATGTGAACTTTGCTTCTCTTGCAGTGAGGCCTGAACCTCCCACGTGAATGAGACAGTGAAAGAGTCCCCTGCCTCACCCAGGAGCCCTGTGCTCCAGATGCTGAAAGACTGAATGGGTTTGATGGATTTGTCTGGAGGGGCAGAGGGCTGGGATCAACACCATGACGCTGTCACCTTGCCCTGAGAGGGTCTCATGGTTGGAGCAGTGGATTATGGCAAATCTCTACTCCTCTGCTTTTACAGCTGATGGCACATCTCATGGAGATGATCAAAAGGACCAATTCTGCATTGACAGAGGAACCAGCCTTAATGCCAGCATTGACAGCCAGCTGGCCCATGTGGCTTTGTTATCCAGTGTGTTAGAGCAGAGCCACGTCTTCTGGTCACACCGACATCTCCACAGCAAGCAGTGGCTCTTCTGCTGCCTAGAGACATGTTCATGTTGGACTGATCATCTCCAGATGTCCTTTCCAGTCCTTGTGGTTCTTAGAAACCTGGCATGCTTCAAGAGCTCTCAGGGATGGCAAGAGAAGTCAGAGGACTTGATTGTCTTTAAGGGTGAATCTTTAGGTCCAACGTTCAGAGATAAGCAGAAATGAAGACACATGGCAAACAGCTTAACCAGAACGAAGCAATAAAGTGCATTGTTGTGGGACCGGCTGATTTTTCTTTCCATGGAACAAAACAGTTGGTCTGTTTGGAAAGGCTGGCTGTGCAAGGACAGACATGGAGTGCTGTTCCAAAGGCAAGGTAGCAACTCACAGCAGTTAAATAAAGAGAGCAATGCAAGCTCTGAGCAAGCACCTGGGACTTTGCCAGGAGGAGGGGGATCTGATTTCTTTCCCTGCAAACAATGCTCTGGTCAGCAGCACAGGGGGCAGTGATGGACAGTGTTTTGACTTCTCCTGCCAGGCCCAGGAATTCCTAATTAGCTGGAAAGTTAATCTGTAAAAACTCAAACAAAACAGACAAATTGTTGGAAACTTGATTTTAAAGAAGTTGACCTTTTTGGAGATCTGATCGTAAGCCAAAAATGTGGGTAGAGGAGTGAAACACGAGGAGTCCATTATGTGTGTCTGCAGACAAAAATATCCTGACTTCTTATTTCTAAATAAATGAACCCAGAAAAGAAGTGAGGGGGTGAGGGAACACTGCACCACAATACCCTCCCTGCTGTAGAACCCCAAATTTACCTTGGCTCCATCTGGACCAGGTGGCCCACTGTCCCCTTCCAGCCCCATTTCTCCCTGCAAGACAGAAGCAAACCACATAAAGCTGTGCCCAAACACACTTTTCCCCCCGTACTGTCATCAGATGACTCTCAATCTTAGCCCTGAGAAAGGACTAGAGCCACAGACAGCTTCAGGTTCTGCATTCATCCCTGCTCCCTCCCACAGAGCAGCCAGTGCCTCCCTACTTGGTGGAGCACCGAGAGCTCAGCTCAAGTCAATGGGCTCTATGGGGAAGGCAGAGCAGGGCTAGGAGGGTTATGGGATGCCTGGGAGAGGGGCTATTTGCCCACAGGCTGTGGGTGAGCAGGGACAAGAGCCTCTGGGCAGCTGATGAGATGGAGAAGTGCCACCAGGTGGATACTCACTCTTTGACCAATGAGACCTTGCTCTCCAGGAACTCCCAGCTGGCCAGGATCACCCTAGAAAGAAGACATCACAGACAAGGAGACAAGCTGCTTACTGATGGTGAGCATGGGGCACTGAATGCCTGTTGGGGCATCGAGGGGCAATGGTAGCTGGAGGGCTCTGGAAAGTAAAATTAACCTCCCTGTGAGCTGCTCTGCACAGGGATCTTTGTCAAATAAAGAGATGTTTTCCATGTAGACAAGAAGGTGTGTTCATGGCCCTGAAGCAGAGCACCCTCCCCATAACCACTGGAGGAGCTCAGTCCCCACAGAGCTGAGGTTTGGGAACTGGTGGGACTTAGTCTGAGGGTATTTTTACACTTGAGACCTCAGCTCTTCTTGTTCCATGTTGGAAGCTGCCTGGATCTCTGGGTCTCAAGGACTTCCTTCTCCATTCAGACTTGGGATTTACAACAGAGCTGAAATTCACTGCTAAGCTCCTTCTCAAGCTCTGATAGGGGAATTGCACAAATGGCTTTTCTTACCTTCATGCCAGGTTCACCTGCGAGGCCAGGTGGTCCCATTGGGCCAGGCGGTCCCTGGGAAAACAAAAAAAAAACCCAGACAGACAATGAAAAAAACCATTGTAACCAAGCAGAAAACAAGATCAAAGACATAATTCCTTTAGCAGAGACCTCCCGGGACAGCACAGCTCTGGTTGCAATGCAATCACCCGCCCAGAGCTGGCTCAGGGTATGCAGCATCAAAGAGGCACAGCCTGGCTCCTGCGAGGGCTCTGTGCATCTCCCACGCCCCCATTCTCCCCTGTAACTCCTTCCAGCCCTCTGCTTAAGGCTGCTGATCCTGGCAGAGGGGCTGGCACCCCACAGACAGGCAAAACCTATGGGAAAGCAAGCAGATAAAGGGAAAGTGTTCTTCCTTGGTGACACGGCTTTGCAATAGTGGGGCCACTCAACACCTTTGGTACCAATGCCAACTGGGAGCTTTAATCTTTGTACATTTTCTACTACCCTGGGAAGAACCACAATCCATAAGACAAGCCCAAAGCCAGTCTTTAAATGATTCCAGGGGGTTATTTACTTAGGATATTTGCTTTCCAGACA
Source organism: Coturnix japonica (assembly GCF_054131305.1). NCBI lineage: Eukaryota > Metazoa > Chordata > Aves > Galliformes > Phasianidae > Coturnix > Coturnix japonica. The sequence continues at coordinate 7,864,506 of NC_140683.1, forward strand.
GCACTCTCCCCTCTCTTTGCAATATGGAATAAAAGAAAAAAGAACACATAGTCAAAGGGAGCACTCGGCTGCCCAGGGAAGAGAGCCAGTTCCTGGCTTGCTGCAATGGATTTGGGCAGAGGAGGGAGCAGGGCGAGTTTTGGGTTTATTAACAAATGGTCAAGTCACGCAATGAGAAAATTCAGGTTCCAATGAAAGCAAAAATCCTGCTTTGGTTTCTCCAGAGGTGCCAGTGCAGAGAAAGGCTCCTGGAACAGACACGGATTTGAATAAAGCTCTGTACTTTCTTGGTTGGCAGCATCCATAGTGGCTTGGTAGCAGCTTTCCAGCTCCCCAATGTGGTTTACCACGCTCAGAGCCCGCTCCATCCAGTCTAGCAGCCATGAGAATGGAAAGTTTCATGACTCATACACTTTGCAGTAGGCTGGATTGAAAGGTACCTTTGCTGCTGTTTTCACAACCGAGAGAAACATCACGGCTGCTTTACAGTTTGGGATGTATGGAAAGGAGCTACTGAGGGGAACTGGTGCACTCAGACAAGATGCTGATATTTGATGGAGAATTAAATAGAACAGAGTCTGTAGATGAGCTGGGGGAAGCTATAGGGGCATCTCCTGCAATCCATCAGGACACTGTTTGGCAGCTGCTGCTGCTTTGGTTATGGTGTGTTTGTGCCATTGCTTCATGGCAACAGCAACCCAAAAAGCACCGTCAGCAGCAAAGGCGTTTCTCAGAGCTCCTTTCACCGCCTGCAGCGACTAGAGAAGGGACTGCCTTGGCCATCCACAACTGTGCCCTGCCAGCAAAGAGACCAGTGAGCGGGACAGAAAATACCACTTCTCTCTTTGAGGGGTACAGTTTGTTCCTGGCTCTGCACTGTGGTATGGTGCAGTGGTAGAGCCATGAAGATGGGAGAGCCCAGCTGTACGTCTATGGCTTGAGATGAGAATGATGTCTGAACTTCTGTCTCTCGCTGCTTGCTTTGGAAGTTGAAATTCAGACCTAAGGGAAGTCCTTCCTGTTCATGTCCCTGGGTGTGGAAGGTTACATCTCTTCCACACGTGTCAGAAGGTGCCTTTCTCTAGGTGAGGAAAAAAGGAATAAGAGCAAAGACCAGACCTACCTTATGGCCGATTTCTCCCAAAGGTCCAGGTGGTCCCCGTGGTCCTTGTGGACCCTGGAAAACAGAAACACAAGGCTCTTTTCATACAACTGTTTTTATTTCTGAAGGGGACCATTTCCTGTAAGGTAAAACACCAGTTCCCTCCCACATCACAGCAGAGCTATGGGCAGCAAGATGGAAAGACCACAGTGGGTGCACTGAGTCACCACAACAGTTCAGAAGGTCCTTCACTATCTCTCTCCCACCTGATACAACTGCAGCCGGTAACCTGGAACTGTTTGTTATGCTTTTCTGTCCCTGTCCTGGCCAGTCCCATAGACAGAGATGGCAGGAAATAACCCTCATCCTGATTCAATGGGCAGGGTCAGTACTGCTGGCCCTTCCCAAGTCTATCTCTTCATCTGACATCTCCCAGTGCCTCTTCCAAGGCTCTGGGCTCACTTCTGGCATTGCAGCCTCCCTCCTGGTCCCCATCCATCCCAACTCTTACTACATCTGACCTTGTCTCAGACCCAACTTTGCCTTTCTTTTCCCACTTCCTTCCAAAATCCAGCCCATTCCTACACTCTCCATGCTGATCCATGCCTCTTTTATGCTTTTCAGGGGTCTGACCTCATCTTTCCTCCTGCCTTGTAGGGCTCTAGCCAAGTCTTTCACATCTCTGACCTCATTGCAACTGGCAGAGACAGAGATATTGGGAGTGGGAAGGAGTAGGGACAAACAGGAAAAGCAATGAGGTGTCTGTGTGTGACAGATGAAGAGAGAGTCATAAGGCACTTGCCGGGTCGCCTGGTGCCCCTTTTGCTCCTGGAGGTCCAGAAGGCCCTTGGATACCCTAGGAAAAAGAAACACACCAACATCAGCCCCAGAGCAATGCTTTGTGCCTTCCAGCAGTAATGTATCTCAGAAGCTCCAACAAAGAGTTGGAGTGCGAGATGTCAAAGTCTTTCCTTTAGGACCAAGGACCCAAAACTGAAGAACTAGAGTGAAAATGAGTTTCTAAAAGGAAGCACTCTTCATGAACACTTACTGGAAAGCCACGGGATCCTGTCTCCCCAGTCTCACCCATCTTCCCCTGTGAACACACAGTGACAGATGTTAACAGCTGGATCTGCTCAGACACCTGTGGTGCTTTGGCCAGGAGAAATTGCAGGTCCCTGGGCACTGTGTGCACCCCAGGAGGGGTTTGACACCTTGCCACACTGGGCAGGTGCTGGCTGCAGGACATACCTGCAGCCCATCTGGCCCCAGCTTGCCTGGCTCCCCTGGACGGCCCTGCAAAGCAAGAAGACAAACACACATTGACAGGAGCACAAACAGTATCGGTGATGCTCTTCTGCACCAGCCTACCTAGTCTTGTGTTTTTCTGCACCAGATCTCCCCTCCAGTTCCCTGCAGCTCTTGAAAGGCAGATTGCCCAGCACCCTGCTATGAGGAGCACCCCAACCAGCAGGGAGTTTGGGCAATGAGCAACATGACCCAAGACTCTTTGAGAAAACACTGCTTTGGACCTTGGTCTGTCCACAGCACAGCCCAGAGCAGCCTCAGCCAAGCTGATGCTCACCTTGGCACCGCGTGACCCTGGCTCGCCTACTGGTCCATCAGGCCCTCTGGCACCCTGGAAAAAGGCAAGAGAGGAAAAATTAGGGTTTGGCTCACTAGGAAATACAGCAGCACCCTATCTGTGGCACATGGAAGGCAATGAGAGCAGTTCTGGAGAAGCCAATCGTGTGGGGAGGCTGAGCAGAGCAGTCCAGGGCTTAAAAGATCCCTTCTGTGCTTTGTTCTGTTTCATTTCCAACCATTTGCCAACACACAGCACCAGAACATTTTTCTTCCCTTTTAAACTTAATTACCAGCTGCAAACCAAAGCCAGAGGAGAAAGGCGTGTGAGGAACAGCCTTACTTTCAGGCAACACTTACACAATGACGGCTTTGCAGTGCACAGGCTCACAGTTCTAGCCTTATTGATATCAGATCTCTTCCTTCCTATAAACACTGCTTTTCCAACTGCTCCTTGGCATATCACACTGCTTTGTGGTCACAACTGGGGCAATAAGGCTATAAAATGGTGGGGTCACCACCCTTAGAGGTTTTCAAGAACCATGGAGGTGAAGCACTGAGGGACGTGGTCAGGACACCCAAGGTGCTGGTGGAACCCACAAGAGCCCAGACACCAAGGGATCCTGGGGAGCTCATGGTGCAGCTTAGGTGTGAATCAGGAGGGGAAGGTGTTCTTCCAAAGGGCCCTGGGCTTTGAGAGCCCTGGTCTTGCAAAGAGGACCCATGACTGAGTTTCAAGCTGCAGTAGAGCTGAATGCACAGCCCAACGCACCACTCGAACCCCAGAAACCCACATGTCACACTGATGGAGAATAAACAGAGCCGTGGTCAGGGAAAATAAAACGCTATAAAAAGGGAATACTGAGAGACTGTATTAATGCACGTCATGTTCATAAGCAGGCTGTGATCTCAGCTGGGACTCTCAGGCGCTACTGCAATATAAATAATAAATAATAACACAGAGCGGTGCTAGAATGCAATGGTAAGAGGAATTCTGAGAGCGGGCCAACGCGGAAATAGAGAAAACAGGAGCCAATGTGCTTAATCGGGATGCGAGCCCAGTGCCAAAAGTAATAAGAGCATCAGGGAGCCAACGCATTAGAAAAGCAACTCCAGAATGACAGGCACAGGGAGAGACTCACAAAGAACAGCAGTGTAACAGCAGAAGATGCGCAGGAAACTTGGCCAAATTGTTACAGCAGACAAACGCTGTCAATATAAAATAATGCAAAAACTTCCACTGTGCTTGGCAAAACCCCGTGCCGCTGAGAACGCCAGAGACAAACTAACCAACAGCCTGCACTGCATGTCAGTAAAACACAGCTCTGCCTGGCTGCGGGGTGGATGGGCAGAGGGACAGTGCCCCAGCACTGCGCTGCAGCCAGGGCTGTTTGCCATATCCACATTTCCTCCAGCAGAGCCCTGTCAGCAGCGTGGCAGGACCTGCCAGGGCAATCTCCCTTCGCAGCAGTCACCTGGCTAATCCCATCACAACACATCTCATCAGCGCCTGACCCGAAGGAGGAGAAAGTGACCCCGTGTTCGTAAATGCATGTGGCAAGCTTCATCTTCCCCAAGCCTCCTGGGCTCCGACCCAGGATGAAGGCTTCCCCTAATTCGCCCTGACAGGGAAGGCTGCGTTCAGCCAATTAGTGAAATCTTCAAATCTCTCTTCTCCTGACAGCGCTGGTTAGAAAGGGGTGAGCAAAGTCCTGGCGGATCTCCAGCCCATCCCGTGCCAACGCCGCGGTGCACGGCACGCTGCCTTCCCTGGGCACACGAGGGCACGGGCTCATCCCATCCTGAGAATGGAGTGTGAGATGCAGTGAGAATGGTTTTCTTGCTGGTGTCAGCATGTGAGGGCTGCGGTTAGTGGGCAAAGTGGTGATAGGTTGATGGTTGGACTTGATGATCTCAGTGGTCTTTTCCAGCCTTAACGGTGTACAAGCACTCAGCAGGGACATGGTGGCAAGGTAGAAAAGAGAAATGTTGCTTGGGACTTGGAAAGCCAGCATTCCATCCAGCAAGAGAACTCCACAAACATGGCTATCTTGGCCAGAAGAATGGAGAAGGGCCATCTCACAGAAGGTTAAGCACATGTCCAAGAGCTAAACCGAAGAGGGATGAAGGGAAGAAAGGCTGGACTTGGAGGTCTCAGTTCCTCATCCTTTGGGAATCAGAGGGGACGCCGTGTCTGTGGAAGACTGCTCAGTATTGGTTAGATGTGCAAAGCAAAGAGATGGGGAGGAACAATGCCTTGTCATGACTGCAAAGCAAGTCACAATACTTTAAGGATATTCTTTTCCAAAGTTGTACTTCTATCCTGACAACTCAAAAGCTATCACAACATAAATACAGACCCCAAAAAGGCTCCATTGTTCCTGACAATCAAAACCATATTTGCTATTTACGTTTTCTTCAAAAGTGAAATTGCTTTAATGAAGTCTCCACAAACAGAGCTCATGGAATCCACAAACATCTGGCGGAGGCTGCATTCATGTTTCCACTCTGAATTGAATTACGTCCCTTCTGTAAACAGGGATAGACAGAGGGTAATGTCTGAAATTACAATTGGGGATCGTTTCCCTGTCCTGAGAAAAGCAAGAGCTGGAATAGCAGGACAAAGCAAAGCAACACAGAATGCTGTGTGCCTGGAATATCTTCTGAGAGTACAAAGAGAAAGAAAACGTGAGAGACAGAGATACAAACCAGAAGTCCTCCATGCAGGAGATCTGTTGGTCCTTACAACACCAACCTTCCTGCATCATATTCACTGAAATCTGTAGGATCCAAATTCCTTTTCTCTGCTGGGGTTCTTAGAAAGGATGCCCGTCTTGCAAATTCCATAGGGATTGTATTACTGTGGTTCTGGAGAGGAAACACAGCCCATAGCTGCCAAGTTGAACATCTTTGACATGTGGTACATCACTCTGGGGATGGACATCACTGGCAGGAGTGGTGTGCTGCAGGATCGCTCCTGAGGGCTTGGCACCCCACCTCTGGATCCAGATACATCCAAACCCAGCTCTCTGCTGTGCCAGCTGACCTCTGCCTTGGGAACTGGATCCAGCTCGGCTCTTGCTTTTATGACCACGATAATAAATATCTCCTTCATCCCTCCTGCTGATACAAGTGGAGCTGAAAATGGCCTGGTCAGGTATGTCCTCCCTTTGGCTCAAGGACTTCAGACCAAGAGAGATGTAAGAAGCTGAGGAGGACTGAACTAGATGAACGTTATGGGTCCTTTCCAGTTTGGGTTGTTCTATGATTGCATGACAGGAGTGAGCTTTGCACAAGCCAGGAGCCCAACACTGCAGTGATGCAGCTGCTGCCATGAGGACACACTCAGTGCTGACAGCAGGGCACTCCTGCCCCAGCACACACCAGAACCTCTGGCAGACATACCCAGTGTGCTCCCACCTCTCCCACAGCCTGCACAGCCGGCAGCCTGGGATTCATTCAGAAGGCATTTCCCGTTCAGCTCCCTGCTGCACTTTTACCTTGAGATATTTTCCATCGTCCACTCAACGCCTCCCACAGTGGAATGCCTCCACTTTCTCATCCATCTGCTCATGGAGAGCCCGGACAGCTCAAATGATTGCTGTGTAGCACACAGAAACCTGGCTCCCAGAGGCACTATGAGAGCAAGGACACAGGGAACTTCCTCTGATGGGAGCAGTGGTGAAGATGTTCTGCCCAGCCATGAGCTCAAAGCTGAACCCCCATACACATCTGCTGGGCTTAGATGTCATCGGTGCCATTCTAGCTGTTCTTCTAAAGCATAGAGATGTTCCAGAGCACATAACTGCAGCTATAGTGCTTTCTAGCTGGTTATTCCATTTCCTTTTGCCGGTCCCAGCTATTCAAATGGAGTATTAGCTCTGGTATATGGAAACATATACAGCCCTGGGATGTCCTGAATTCCCCAGGCAGGGGTTGCAGCAGAAGCAGAGTCTGGGGATGAGCAAAATGTTTAGTTTACTTCAGCCTACGTCTTTGAAAACGAAACATGGAAACAGATATCACAAGGTCCTTGGAGAGAGAAATGCAAAACATGTTGTTACTGGGGCCTTCAGCAGAATACATGCGTGCTTGTTATTAATACTTTGTAAAGCAGCTGGATAAGGGGAAACAACCCACAGCAGAGATGCTCCTGCAATGAATGTCCCGTTGAAGAAGAAGAAAGACTGAGGAGCTCAGTGGGAAGCGAGCTGGAGGACATAGCCAGGAAAACAAGCAGCTTTGGCAGGTCTGGAGGTCATTCTGCTGTCGGCTGTCACCCAAATGGAGCAGGAAGAACTACAGTGAGTTGATGCTGAGTGTTTGTGAAATATTCACCCAGTGTAACATGCACTCATAGCACTGTCAGCAGTGCTTGGCAGCACCGTGCCCCAGTGCCAGGCTGGGGGGCAGGCTGTCCCCAGGCAGGGCAAGGGTTCACACGTGCTTTATGCTGGTGCTGCTAGATACACATGGATAAAGACAAGGCCTTGTGTTATGGGTAGGAAAAACACACAGGAAAACACTTGCCACACTTGTAAATGACAGTGCCAAACACATTCCTGACAGCCCTGCAGAACACAGGCGCCTTTCCCCGTCCTTTACATGTACTCTTTCCCCCAGCTGTGACCCACCCTCAGGTGACCAAATCTTCACCATCCTCACCAGAAGCATCCATGAACCCTGCCTGACACTGCAGGGGACCGGGACAGGCTGAACTCCTTTCACAATAGCACTCCTGGACAAACTTCTGTTCACCCCCATCACATCCAGCACAACATGGGGCCATCACCTTTCATCCTACCGCTGTTCCACAGGAGCAGAGGCCGACCCCACCTCACCACAGCTTCTTTCGAGGATTGCAGGGAGTGATGAGGACTCCCCTGAACCTCCTCTGCTCCACATGGAGCCATCCCAGCTCCTTCAGCTGCTCCCCACAGCGCTGCACTCAGACCTCTCCCAGCTCCATTGCCCTTCTGTGGACACACTCCAGGGTTTCAATGTCTTTCTTGCCCTTCTTGATTCCCCTTCCAAAGGCCAAAAGAGAAGAGGCACTGCAGCCTGCAGGGAGCACTTACCCGACGGCCCTTCACCCCTCTGATCCCTGGTGCACCGCGGGCTCCTGCCGGACCCTGCAGGGAGAGGGAACACAGTGAGGACATGGGAGGTGGGCAGGTGATACCCCATATCCCCCCATCAGCCACAGAGCCCCTACCAGCAGGTGGGCTCCTGAACTCCTGCCAACCCACAGCCGCATCTTCTTGGCTGTAAACAGCCTTTTCCTGAACTCACTGATTGTGTCTCAGTTATCGAGAATTAAGGCCAAGCTTTCTGGCTGAGCTCTGTACGCTTGAGATGTCTGTGTAAATGGTACGACTTGAGCATCCAGTTAGTTGAGCATCCAGAATTCCCTCCACAACTATTAAAAGCAGCTGTTGCTCCGTGTCGGCACAGAACATCATCATAACCAGGACGTTTTCTTCACTCATCCAAATACAGAATCAGACACCTCATGTTAGGTATCCAAGTTTGCCTTTTTCAGCCAAGCTCTGCTTTTATTTTTGAGCATTTGTTGCCCTGTGAATGCTGCACAAATATCCATGCTGGCAGACAGATACTGCTTTCATTCAGACTATTGGTGTCCCTCTCACCCTTATAGAAAAGCTTCGAGTTTTCTTTGTTCTCTCTTGATTCAATAAGTACATATGGGAAATACAGAAGAAAATCTAAGAGTTTTCTTCGGTCACAGCATGTATCAGATTCAGATATGAGGGATGTGTTCAGTTAATAGGACTTATGTCTATAGTACAACTTAAAAATCTATATTTGCATTTGGTGCCTTTCTGCTGTCAGAAAACCTCAGAATGACACACTCATACTCTCTCAAAAATTCCACATCAACTTTGCTATTTATATGTTAATAGTTTCTGCCAACCTTCAACCCTGAGAGCTCCACCAAGGAGCAGAACAGAGCTGGGCTGTGATCTCCCAACTGCCTCTATGACTGCCGCTCATAGGGATCTTACTTTTGGAGCTGAGTTATTCTGCATGGCGTGCACGTCCAGAACACAAACACTGAGCTGTTCATGCTCAAAATGGAAAGGTTGGTTTATGGCAACTTTACTTCTAATCTCAGTAAATCTCCCTTTGGCTGGTGAGGTCAGTAGTGAGTGGCAAGGCAAGCAGTGGATGTGTTAGAAGCCTGCTTTATAGAGATTTCTATGATAAACACATGCTGAAATGAAATTCTTTGTTGGTATTTGGAATATCCTACTGAAAGACTCGGGCTATCCCAAGTAGCTTATTAAAAGATTAATTGGGATGGCAAAACGTGGAGAGCAGCAATTAGATACCATGCTGGGAATGTGAAATAAGTATTACAGAAGATGAGTAACCTTTAGTTACCTTTGTGTATATACATCATCTTTAAAACCACAAACTAACACAGAAAGTATATCATGGCAGTGAGCAGGGAGAGGGAAAAGGAATTCAGAACCCTCAGTGAGCTGAAATCAAGGGCAGAATCTCCTACCACCAACAACACCTTTCCTTCCCATTCACCCTCTGCTGAATTAATCAGGCTCACTGGATAGCTTCCTCCTGAGGAGCATAACAGCTGAGGACAAATAACAACAACATGCCACAGGTCTGGCTTCAGAAGCGAATAATGAAGGGTTGTTTGGTGGAGGAACAGGAAGAAACAGCTGCAGTTAATAAGAGCAGGGATTTAATATTAGCGGATTATTTGATTTGCTGGCTTTGCTGGGAAGTTTGACTTATTGAATTATGACTTTTTAAAACGCAGCCTTGGAGGAAACATTTTGCTTGGATGAACCTGTTGGTTGTTTGCCTGCAGGAGAACAGGGCACTGAAGGAAGTGGAAGGACCACTGCCGCTGCTGGGCACTGAGCATCCCCATGCTCCTGCATTGGGCAGAGCTGCCACGAGGCTGATGACCAATTCAAATTCGAATCAGCTGAGACACAGTTGTTTGACTCAACACAAGAACACCCAGGATATGGATGCTGACTGCTGCTATGCACTGTTACAGGGATGGCAAACTTTACTTACTGCTGGTCCAGGGATTCCGGGAAAACCCACTGCTCCTGGTATTCCAGGGTGCCCCTGCAAGGGAAGGAAGAATATCTGGTGTAAGTCCCTGCAATCTGCCCAGCTCTCCAAGTGAGAGGTACACTGTACAGAAGCCAGGATGCTAAGGAAAAGGTCATTGTGGAATCACAGAATCCTTAAGGTTGGAAAAGATCTTTAGGATCAAGCCCTAACCATTGATCCACCCCACCATGCCACATGTCCCTCAGTGTTCTATCTATGGATCTGGAACACCTCCTGGGATGCTGTACCCACCACTCCCCAGCAGTCTGTGCCAACACAGCACCACTCTTTCTAAGAAGAAATTCCCCTGATATCCAGTCTGAATGTCCCCTGGCACAGCTTGAGGCCTGCAGGTAATCCTTTGGGTGTCTCCATTTGATACAACACGTGCTCAGCAGTGGAGATGCAGAACACACATAGAAGCCCAATGGCTCTTTGCAGGGGAGACTAAGGCTGGGGAATGGCAATACCTCAATAAACAATCAAATGGCATCCCCATCCTACAGAGACAGGAAGGATTTCAGCTATTCTCATGCAAACCCAAAGACCAGGATCCTTTATCCTTCCCATAGGACAGACAGAGGGGCAGCAGTGAGAGCGAGAGAATGCAGACTTACTCCTTACCATCGACCCCTTGTCTCCAGGAGGGCCTGGGGGTCCCACTGAGCCACGGTCACCCTGGGAGAGACAAAGGTTTGGGAGAGAAAGTGAGGAATTGTGATCTACACGTGATGATCTACAGCAATGAAATGAACAAAAGATCCCCACACTGCAGTCTGTGCTACCAGATTTCTAGCAGAAAGGCTTCTGGCACAGAACACAAATCATCCTTTTTCTGCTATCCACCTCATCAGAGTAGATAACGGACAAGTGTGAGCCAACCTTGTGTATCCCAAGAGATGTGTCTTCAAACATTTGGCACTGAAATAAATAACATACCCCACCTGCAGAAGGTGTCACTTCTCCAAGCACACCCTTGGCCAAGGATAGGGAAGGCTATGATGCTTGCAGACAGAAGGCCACTGGTCATCATTGACCACTGGTGTGTGGCTCTGGCAATGGGATCTCAACTGCTTCTTTTTTGGGGACAGCAGCAATTCCCACCACCACTGCCCCCACAGCCCTGGCAATGCACAGGGAATTAGGTGTGTAATACTTGTGTGCTTGGGGGGATGAGGAAGGAGGAGTCAGCAAATGCTGCCAAGTAGTTTACGCCCAAATTCTGACCTACCTTCCAGCAGTTATACTGTAAGGGGAAACATTTTCTGGGCTCTAAGCATCTTATTAAACACAAGCTCCAGAGTGTGTGTTGTCACCAGTTGGCCCTTGTAAACCAACATACTTTTTTTTTTCCCTGTGAATGTATGGATTTTATTAAGTACGTATTAACTGTATTGTTCTCTTTGATAATCTTTGGATCCTACTGGCTTCAGTCTTAAGTTTTGCAGCTCTCAGGGTAGAGATTGCTGACTCAGCTCTGTCTAACGAAAGCACATTTCCCACTTCATTTAGCTCGCAGCAACATAGTAAGCTGCAGGACGCTATGCCAACTGGAGGCCTGGTTGAGGTTTTGATTTGATGATAGCTATTTTTGTCATCTCTAAGTTTGTGTTGGTAGAGAAGGAGAAGCCTGATAGGAATCGCAGCTGTGCTGAGGATCTCCTAGGGCAGACTTTCAAAGGGTTTGCCTTGACACCAATGTAACACGGCCATGTACAGAGTCAGTCTGCAGCAGGAGGATAGCTCACGTGGTCATTGGCATGGGAGTCAGTAGGACCAGATGGGAATTTACTTCCCGCATCTCCTGCATGGCAGACTCCTCATTCCTCACTTAATTCAAGGCAGCAGATACAGCTCTCTCAGTCACTGACAGACAGCGACTCAGACGCTCCACAGCTTTATCCCTGTTTTCCTTCTGTAAAACACAGCTCACACCACATCCTCCCTTTTACTCCTTGAGTGCTTTGACACTTTGGACTGAGCTTGATTCTGCTGCTGCCCTGACACAGTGAGAGCACAGGGCTGCTGCAGGCAGCAATGAAATGCACCTACAGCAAACACAATGTAATGTCACAGAGGTGGGACATCCCTACCCAGAGCTTGGAGGGATAAAAGAGAGGGAGAGCTGAGGTGTGGAATGCGTCATTTTACACCCTAAGGGAAATAAAATGAATTAATGGGCATTTACTTCTTTCTTATAGAAAATAAAGTCTTTTTTTCCTCCTGGAAGAAGCAGGTATCAGTACTGCACAGCAGAGGGCACCAGCCCTTAGCAGCGTGCCCAACACAACCACTGGGCAGGCAGACAGCAAGGGGTTGGTTAAATGAAAAGGGGAGGGGGTTTGGAGCAGCCTTTGCTTGGGCATGTGTCTGCACTCTCATTCTGCCTCTGAGAATTTGGTGAGCCCCCTGTTGAGCACAGGCTCAGCCCTGGTTCTGTATGCCCCTAATAACAAGGCAGCAAGCACATCTCTGCACACATCTGCAACCTGGTCCCCTTGACCAGGAACCAGGGCTGATGGCTCCTTTAATTCAGTCCCTTCATTCCCAGGAAAGGAAAAAAGAACAATAACAGCAACAAAAAGCAGAACTGACTGTCAGACACAACATATCTGGCAGATTATGAATGAATACAACTTAAAAGAAATGGTGTTTTCAAAGGATATTTGACAGCCTCTCCTTAGAGGGTAAACACACGCTAATGTGCCTGGCCCAAGACTAGCTCAGACACCCTGGACATGCTGCATTCCCAGCTGGGTGTTGCACAGACAATTAAACCTCTGCAATCCTCCCCTGTCCCAGTCTCCCTCATCCTGCAAAAGTCAGAGCAACTGATTCACTGCCAGCAATCTTACCTTTTCTCCCACTATTCCAGGCTCCCCTACTGGACCAATGAATCCCATTAGACCCTAAGGAATGAGAAAAGCACAATTAATTCTCGGTTCTACTTGCTGGAAAGTAAACAATTTCTTTGGTCTGCTTTGCTGATTGAGGCAGTCCAGCATCCCCTTTATGCTGCTCAGTGATTCCCACTGGCTCCCAGAGCAGACAGGGTGCTTCCAGCCATAGCAGCATTGAACTCCACAGCTGGTTTTGCTTTGGACCAGCTGGAACGGCAGCACTGGGATCTACGAGAGCCACAGCACACACTATAGGGGATGAGTTAAGCACATTTCCTAGAGGCCGAGCTCGTAGCGTGGCTTTGTTTTGCAAGTATTTCCCTAAATGTCAGCACAGCTTCCCCAAGAGCACCGACAGCGGGAGCTCCCGGGTTGCACACATGGGGAGTCACCATTATTTTCACTGCTGCACAGGCTAGATTTCCTCTGGGTTAATTGGACTTTTGTGCAAACTCATTTTGTCTCGGATAGTGTCACGTTATTGGGATGTTGACAGGAAATAAAGGTCTGAGGGGTCAGCAGGGCAGCAGATCTGTCCCACTACTCATAAACTATCTCGGGAAAATAACCCCAAAAATGGGCTAATCAGGATTAGTCAGTATTTAACGGCATTTTGGACAATGAAGAAAACACAGACCTGCTGATAAATAGGGAGATGGAAACATGCCACTTCAAGCTCAGGTTCTGGAGCACTGATGTACAGCATCCTTCCTACCAACTTAGTGGGTTTCTGGCTCTGGAGATGTAAAGAATTGTCCTCTGTGCCACCATCAGCTCTCACTATGAAGTCCTCATGATTTTGTCCCCAATCTCAGCAATGGTCATTTGGGAGACAGATATCTCTAGTTAGTTAATCCAGTGAGTTTTGGGAGGCAGCCTGAGTGCTTCTGGGTGCTGAGCAAGGCATGGACAGGATGCATTGTCCATTGGTATTGCCTGGATGTGAACTCCAAATGCCAAGAGACTTCATGCGTTAATGTTCTTCCTATGGTACAATTAAATGCCACCCTTTGAGCATCACTGAAGACAGGACAGTGCAGGCCCACTGGGACAGCAGGCAAATGCTCAGCATCTGCATAAGCAAGGTTACCACTGGGTGGCATTGCTGAAGGCTGCTGAATCAATTACCCATCCAATTAGGCACAAGTGCACATACTTAGCTGATAACTGCTGCATGTCACTGAATATTTAGATAGAAGGACCAGAAGAGTCACTGGTGGCCAACATTAAACCAAAGCAAATGCGAACAGTGGATGCTACACCAAAATGGCTGCAGCATGATGTATTTTAACAGGTTCCTGAGGTTGGAAAAGAAGCCCTGCACCACACACAGCTCCAGGCAGTGCCATGTAACGGTGCACATGAAGTCCCAGCAGCGGTGGCTGCACAGCACATAGGCAAGAATGTAAAACATTTATATGAGATGGAGGGTTCAGCATATTGCTGTGATTCCGGCTGCGTGCCCCAGCCAAGGGCACGGTGGAAAAGGGATGGAGATTGTTAAAACATTGCTTGGGGCTTTGGGGGATGGAAAGGGGGAAACTGGTGGGCTGCAATTCCTAACTCCTGTCTGGTTTTCCCCATTTATTCTCCAACGCTGCCATAATTAAACCACCCCCCCGCCTCCCCTTGCTCTCATCAACAGAGAGCAAGTCGGCACTGAAGCCCTGCATAAATCATTGCCTATGTGAGAGAAAGGATGGAACGGCATCGCAGCGTGAGCGGGGTCTCCCGGGGACGGCACCGCCAGTCGCTCCCAGCAGGATCCGATCCTGGCCTTTCTGTTTTACTGGTTCGCCAGAACTCAAAACAAAACAAAGCAGGGACAAAGGGCGGGAGGGAGTCAATGTACAATCCTCCCATTCAGATGAAAGAAAGGGAAAGTAAAACAGTAAATATTGCATTTAAGGGAGGACGCTCTGACCCGCATAGAGAAGCCATGCGGTTTAACCCTCTGCACACTGGAGCTCAGTCATAATGCAGGGCTGCACTGTGCTCCACTCTGGGATGTGGGTGAAAGGAACACGTGCCCTTGAGCACCAATGAATCCCTGAATGGGGATTGGAAAGATGCTGGAGGGAAAGGTGAATGCATTGGGAAGGCGCTGTGCAATTCTCTGCCCTGTGACCCATCCACTCCCACCTCCACGTGTCAGATCCCACCTGCAGAACTGATGCACCTCTGTCCTTTGTGTGAGCACTGCAAAGAAAATCCGTTGCAGAGAGAAGTGATGGTGCTGATTTCCTTTGACAAATTACTCCAGAGTAATACCGGCTATCTGGGCAATATGCTGCCTCCAAGGAAGACATACCCCATGGGACTGCTGTTATCTGCTCTTTTCAAAGGTGTGTGATGGGGACATGGCCATAACATTGCCACATGAGCTTCTGTTATAGGAGGAAGGACTCCAAAAGCTTTTCTGCCATGACAAAACCTCATTCTCATGAAGGAGGTGGGTCATCCTTAGTATTTTTCAGCTGGCAAAGACCTCGGCTGGTATTTTCATCCTCTAGTGCAGAGCTGGTGAGTTCATCAGTGTGCCATCTCAAGTGAGATCAACCTGCTCGGTGTTCCAAGCTCTGGGAAGGCAGGCTGGTGGCTCTTCATCATATTATTGTCTCCATATGCTGGCAAGGAAGGGTTAAATCATACATTTTCAGGGTGCAGGAGAACTCAGCAGCTGGAGTCCCTCCAGCATCTGAAGGCAGCAAGCATCTTATGAATGCAATTCCCAAGTCAGCGTCCTTGCAATGGAAAAACAACGTATCAGAGAGTGCCCCGTGGATTAAATACTCCTCTTCTTAAACAGAGCTCAACAGCCACTGGAAGCCTTACAGAAATGCCTGTGTTTGCCTAAAGAGGTGTCCACGTGAAAAGAGCTCCAGTGGGATGGATGGCAGATCTTTCTGCATGCTGCCCTGCTGAGCATTTCCAGCCAGATGGGACTGCAGGGAGGTCTGCACGGCAAGTCTGGAGCATCTGAGCACCAAGATCTCCAAGGAGAAAACAGGGATAAGCTGAAGGTTACAACACCGAGCGACCTTGTAAGCTCAACCCTCAGAGCTCTGCAAAAACCAGCCCTGCATCACCACCAAACGCTGGTGCTCAGGTGCAGGAAGGAATGAGAAGGCAACACTCCAGCGTTGTCCAGCAAAGGTGTGATGGGAAGGGAAGTTATTTCTCGCTAATCTGGCATGACATTTTTGTTCTAACGACTTAACTGGTATGGAAATGGAAATTCTTTCTGGGTGATATTTCTAGACAGAGACTAATTGACTAAGAATAAAAGAGGCAGCTTTCATACCACCATGCTGGTCTTGGTGTCAGCGGAGGCCAGCTGTGTTTTCTTTTCAGTGAACAGTGCCTACAGTTTTCATCCAAGGTCAGTCCTGAGGGACATTAAAGCATAACAATCCCAACGATGGCTTGTCTTTCAACATCTTGTTCAAGTTCTTAAGGCACTTCTAAGCATTCATCTTTAGCTGTGATACAATAGGTGCCTCCTGAGAACGGAGGTAGGCACTGCCAGAGCCAGCTGTTTTTTGCCACAAGTTCTTCTCTCACCGGGACCTGGACCTGATATCCTTGACTTCTACTGAAGCTTTGGTACTGAAAAGCATAGAATCCATTGTGGCACCACCATCCTTGCCAGGGCCAGATGCTGTGGTCATGTAGGAATGCAGAGAACACGTCGGAGGCTCCGTGGCTGCAATTTCAGGGATGGTGGTGGACAACTTGGTAGGTTTCAATCACAGAGACATGGGGATGATTGTTTCTTTTTCCTTGATGCCTGTGGTTACCCTGAAGCCGACAGGGATGATGAATGTCCCCCGGTAACCCAGCAGAATGTTCTCTCTTGCGGTACAGTGAAATGCAGCTCAGTGTCAATCTTACCCAGTGCTGCCTCCTCTGAAAGCAGTTCAGCACCTCAGGGCAGAGATGCTTCAAACCTATATAAGCAAAGCTGGGAATTTCCCTTTTGGGAACAAGAGGAATAGGCAGAAATCTGTAATCTATTCAATTTCCATGCCTTCATCTTTAGAAGCACAGCCATTCCTATGTGCTATAGTGAACCGTGACTTTATCAGACTGCATATGTGAATACACCCAGTTTATCACAGACCCCATGGCCACTGTCAGTGCTGTTCACCAGGAGCTTCAGCCTCTCTACATGACATGTCTCCCATATCTGGAGCATCAGGAGCACAGCCAGGTGGAGGTAGCCAGAAACCCCCAGCTTCCGTCCTCTGCCTGCACCCCTATCACCCAGGACATTCTGAACACAGGAGATCATCAAACAGACATGCAAACAAGCACTTTACCTGCTCACCAACTTTCCCCGGCCGGCCGTTGTTTCCTGGCTCGCCCTGTGTCACAAGAAGAGAAGGGGGAATTGGTTACTCAGAGCTCCCAGTCAGCCCCTCAGTGAGCACACACAGCAAGAAGCTACATCTTACAAAGCTCCCTTAGCTTTCAAAGATCACTTGAAACACAAGCTGCCTGTCTTCCTGTAGCACAGGCCATCCCTGGGTGATTATCCTCATGGTTAACGAGACATGAGTTGTCACTGGGGGACCTCTTGAAGCTGGGAGGTTTCTACCCATATCATTTATATCAGAACAACTGAGTAAAGCAACAGCCCAAACACATCAGCCAAAGGAAGAGAGTAGGAAAGGACCACGATTAACCTAAGGATCTGAGCATCATCTGGTGAAAGCAAGAGTATGTGACACTGTGGATAGGAGCCGTGCCTGAGTGACATAAGGGATGTAAGAAACTCTCTGCTAATGGAAAGAACAAAGAATAATAAAAAGCAACACAAATACTCCCAGGCAGTGATGACCTTGCTCCTGCTCTTGCAAAATCTCAACCATAGGCACATTACTGTCACACAGAGCATGAAAACCACAAGAACGACCCACATGAGCTAAATCATAGTGTAGGATCAGAGAAATTCAGAGAATGAGAAAAATGAGGGGTGAAGAGGAAAACAAGAGGAAGGGGAGCATTTCAGATCTGCCAAGGATATAGGGGCAGCGCTGAAAGCCAGCACCGTGTCCTGGATGGGCCATCCAGAGGCCACTCACCACTAAGCACTATTGTCTCCGGGTGATGGCAGCTGTATTTTCTCAGTGGGCAGATACTCCAGACACGCTGCCAGACCACATTTTTGCTATTTACTGTTTGAAGAGGTTGTTTTTGTTGGGTTCTCTCTTTCCTTTCGAGTGCGGGTTTGTGGAGTGGGCTGCTCTGGGATACCTCCTGCTGCTTATTAGGCAGCAGGGATAGAAATGATGTGCATTGTTTTAAAACAAAAACGTGGAGAAACAATGGAAAATAAGATGAAGTGATTGGGGGGGAGATGTTCATATCAAAAGAGGAACGCTCTTATTTATAATAAGGCAGATGGCTTAAAAAATGCATCACCATACTTTTAGGTGAAAGTATCAAGTGAGATCTGAGACCCCAAAATTCAGTGAAAAAGATAAACCTGTTTCTCCTGTGCTCTCTGAACCGAACACCCTGGGCTTGGAGAATGGTGAGGGTGAGAACAGGGACATCCCTCTATCTGTTCTTTCTTCCGCTCACTGCTTCTCTGACCACAAACAAACACGTTGCTCACCTTGGGACCATCAGGACCAGGTCTTCCTGGAAATCCCTTCCGGCCAGGTCGACCCTGAAATACACATAAGAATAATAAATATAAAAAAGCAAAATAATAACACTCCTGTAACTTCCCTGGGTTACAGCAGCGTGCCTATAAAAACCCATACGACAATGCTCAGCTTGGAAGCAATGCTCCTGTGTCTCAATTCCACTGCTAAACATCACATCAGAAACATCATGCATGGACTATAATCAACCAAGCCAAGAGCCTTCATAATGACCCTTCATACTGATCCTTCCCTCTAGCTAGGACAGCGCTCGTGTTCTTCCATAGACTGTCTTAACCATATCTGTTGTGTTGCTCCAAGATAGGAACAGAAGTGTCTACTAGAAAAGCAGGGGAAATATAAGATAAAATACTTATTTCCTGATCCACCTAGAAGCTCTCAGCACAGATTTCAATTTACAAGATATTTCACTATCGTGCAATGACAACTATGAACACAACCACCATAAAACCCTGAGCTGGCAGGCTCAGAGATACGATAATGCTCTTTTTGTTTCTCCTAACTGTGTTTCTGCAATACATCACTGTGTTCTTTGTGATGTAGATGTCAAAAATGACTCTGCTTGAGTATCTTGTCTTTTTCCTTCCTTAGTCTTTTACTCTCATTGAAAAATACTATAAATCAAAAGAACCAATCAGGGCTGCTTAGAGAAATGGATCCCTGTTGAAGTGTTTTATATAGAGAATGAACAGTAGAGGGTTTTTCAAGGTCTGAGACCTTAAACAAGTTATAAAATTGGAGTCTCACCCTGTGAAAGACTCTTCCTTGACTTTCAGCCACTCTGGATCAAGAAACTGGACCAAGCTATGGACAATACATTATTTTCTAGAAGGGCAGATGACTTCCCAAACCAGAACGTCTGAAGCTTTACATTAAATTTCATTGCAAGGTGAATGGAGTTGACAGTAACTGAGTAAATCACTGACACCCACCTCTGAACCAGGGACTCCTGATGGTCCTATGGGTCCTTCATCTCCCTGAGGTGAAAAGAAATTAAAATAATGAGCAAAGTAGTGACAAAGTCTGGACTCACCATGCAGTAAGAATGAAAGGTCTGCAGGATGAACAATGGTTAGACACAGGCTGGTTAGACACAGCTGCCACACTTTAACAACAGAGTCCCTCTGAACCCCACAGCAGGCAGCTCAGCATCTCTGAAGCTCCTCTTTCCTTGCCTCAGAAATAAAATCTGAAGTCAAGTCCTGCTGGTAAAGGCCACCCAAAATTTGACCAAAGTAAATATCAGTAGTGTGGGCTTCTCATGGCTGGATTTAGCCCATGGGATACACTGGATATGCTCACAGAACTCTACTTCATCTGATCTGGCAGTGATACGGATGCTGCAGAGCCTTCTACTCTTTTTCTTTTCCACAAAAAGAGAGTTGCAAAATTTCCCACAGAACCACTTGGCAACAGTGTGGAGGTTTCCCTTTTGCCTTCAAATGGGACTACACATGCTGCAGGACGGAGCTATCTCAAAATCTCACGCAGCGATTGGACTCAGCTTTCTCCCTTGGCTCTACACCAACTGCGATAGAATCAGATCTACAGCTTCTAGGAGACCTTCAATTAAGCTGCACAAAAATTATCTCAAGTGTCCAAAACCAACTGCCAAGAGAGAAATTAAAAGCACCCTTGGCAGCCGCTGTTCTCGCTGCTCTCATTTCAGTGGTCAAGCTGCGGTAATGAAGTGGCACGAGCTGGCAGCCTGAGGTTGGGACTGCAAGCTGGGCACCCATTTCAGCTGGCTCAGACATACACCCATACCATGGCACACTCCTAAAGGTGCAACTCACAGCCTTGGCCTGAGCTAACAGCAGCACCGTTGTGTGCTCTGATGCACATTTAAAGTCCTTCAGCACATTGAAGTCCATGTCCATGTCTTCAGGCTTACTTTTAAGCTTGCTGACTAGAGTAAATTGAAGGCAGCTTGGTCATGCCTGCATGAACCTGGAATGCAAAGCTTTGATTCCCTTTGTAAATTGCCTAGAATATTTTTCCCTCCCTATTTCAGTGCAAATAAATGAGCTAATTTGCATTAATTGCATTTAGAGGGCAAGCAAAAGAGTTCCCAGAAAAAGCCAGGATGGTCAGTGCTATTACACCGAGCTCCTGCCCATGTGTGCATGGAGTTGCATAACGTTTCCTGACTCCAGACAAACACTGGTCTGACTGAGAAGGAACTACATTGAAGCCACCACACTATAGCCATGGAAGCTGCTAGGAAGTTATTTGCAGCTCCAGGATAATCAGATCAGTGGCAATTGTCCTGTTTTAATGACTGCAAATGGAAGGAAGCTTCAGTTTTTCCCAAGCAATGAGAGGTGAAAGCTGCAGGCTCAGAGTTGCTGGGGCAAACAAATCTTTGCAGAACAGCAGTTTCAGCTGATGTGGTCTTTTTACAAACCGTATTGCACTACGAAGGGAACAGAGCCTGCAGGTCTCACAGCTGAAAGAAAACACACTTAAAAGGAGCAGAAAGCAAAAGCCAGGTCAGGGCATGTCTGTGCAGAGGGGTGTGCAGGGAAAGGGGCATTAACATCCGTTTGAAGTGTGTGTGGGTGTGGGGGAAGAGACTGGAGAAGAAATGCCAGTGCAGCATTTCAGGTCAACAGATGTCAGCAGGGACTGGAAGCAAAGGTCTCAGCGCTGCAGCCTTTGGAAGCTTCTCTGCGTGGTTCTGACTGGTAAATATAAGCATTTACTTCCAGATTCAGAGGGAATGGAGGATTTTGGATCACAGGCACCACTTCAGTGTGCATGAGTCTTCAAAATGCAATGCAATTCTCTAAACACCATGTGCTTTTGGACTGAGGATGCTCACCTCTTGTCCAGGCAGCCCTCTTGGCCCAGGTAAACCCCGCGCTCCCGGCTTCCCCTGTGAAAAGCCAAAGGAAAAGATACTCAGAAAAACAGTAACATAAGCTCAAAAAGGCCATTAGAAGAAATTCTTTCACAGCCACAGGACATCATCCAACGTCAATTTTGTTATAGGGAAAAAAAAAAAAAAGCTTTAAAAATAAAAAGCAAACGCCACTCTTGGAGGAACCTCAAGTCAAACAGCCCAAGCTGAAATGCAGCCCAAAGGGCCCTACAAGGCTTTCTGCCCACCCCCCTTTCCCACCCCTCTGTTTTTCCTGGCTGCCTCCCACCCCACACAGAGCTCTGCTCACCTTTGGACCTTCGGGGCCGTTTTCTCCTGGCGGGCCGATGTCCCCTGGGAAGCCCTGAAGAAGACAAGAAACCATTGGGGCACACATTGAGGATGTCTACAAGCAGCAGCCCTTTATGAGAGCCTGGAGGAAAGGCTGAGCGCTCAGCCATCGGGGTTGTGTGTGGGCCATCCCAAGGGAAGGCTGGAACACAATGGAGCATCTATCGGCACCGCAGCCCTCCCCGCCGCTCCCCCTCGGTCCATCCCCTTGGAAGATTTATTGCTACGAGGCTTTCCTGTCATCGAGCGGCTAAAAACGGCAATTTGGGTTTTAATTAATCTTTACGAGTCAGCACATCATCTCACTGCTCCCAGAAAGGAACTGCACGCCTCGGCGACAAAGGGCAGCAGGCTGGGAATTAGGAAAGGTGCTGACACGCTCATTAGCTGGCAGCTCCTTCCCTTTGCTGAGGACACAAAGGAATCTGTGGTTATTTCCAATAGCAACAGAGCGAGGATTGCTAAGTGGCAGCACTTGACCGAGAGCCCTTCCAGGCCCAGTAAAATACCAGAGCACTGATGGAGGGAAAGCAGAGCACCCGTTGTGCAGGAAGAGGCTCTCCAGCATCACGTGGATGTGATTTGGTTGCTTATGTGAAAGAAAGAATGTGATACGCTGGGAGAAGCTGATCCCAAATATAAGGTATCACTGCAGCAAGTCAAGAGGACACCATGGTGATTAGATAGAGCAGTGCCCATGGGGACAGACTGGGGATGTTCCAGTGCACCAGTGGCTGCATTCTGGAATCCCCCTTTACTTGAATCTTCCTTCTGCAAAATGATGGGATGTCCTGCTTTGCACTGTGCTGCAGAAAGTAGCAAAGGAAAGGTGGAAGAGGAGGTGGTGGGACGTACCTCAGGGCCAGGAGGTCCTGGAAACCCCATCGGACCCATGTCACCAACTTTTCCCTGCAGAAATCAGAAAGAAACACAGAGAGAAGTGAACTCCTGGCTGCTGGCTTTTCTGTTTAGAAGAGCTCAGCTCTGCCCAGTCGGGCGCTGGACCTCTGGAAAGGGACATCGGGGTGCAGAGGACATTTGGTTACCTACCACAGGGCCTGGTTTCCCTCGTGCCCCAGGGAGCCCAGGCAAACCGTGGCTACCCTGAAATAGAAAGAAAGATAGGATATTTCAGAAAACACAATGAAGCATGAAAAAAGACCAATTTTCCCACCTCCGGTCCTCTCCTATCATTTTTATTATCACTTATTTATATTATATCTGTTAATTATGAATAACAACAAAACTGATGAGTTGAAGCAGAGTACTCCAAATGAGAGCTATCTGAAGAGGAGAACCTTTTGGCTTGAGGAGCCAAAGATGCTGACGGCCACACAAACTACCCAGGCAAGGAACCAAAACTGATGAAGAAAGGCAAAACAATTACCTTGTCTCCTTGGAAGCCAATATCTCCTGGAAGACCTGCTCCTCCCTGGTCACCCTGGATACACACCACCAAAGAGAGTTAAAACAGACAACAGCAATGGCCAAAATGCCCAGGTTGATGATAGCAAAAAGTCTTATCACTAGTTCCATTCCACACTGTGGTGGTAAACTGTAGATCATATTCACTCTAACAATAATCCTAAGCACTGCAGGCATTTCCCAACATTGCTTCTGAACTGGAAAAAGAAACTGCAGGGAAAGAAAAATATGAATGTGCAAGCTTTGTGTTTCCATGGAAGCTGCAAGAAGAGTGGCACGTTCCTCTGGCTAACAGCAACCGTGAAGGTGGTAATATGTTTAGATTCAGTTGAGCAGAAGACTTAGTAAGTTTTTGAGCAATTGACCTTTTCTCTCATAAGGTTCTACAGCAAGGGAAACAATACTCAAGAGTCCTCCTGTTGGCTTTAGAACCACCCCACTGCCAGTATCTAGACTGGGATTTCCAGGATGGTAAGGCTGATGTATTTTGGGATGGGGTCCCTAACTTTGAGCACAGTACCTTCTAATTGAGCTCTCTGTCTCCTCTTCAGGACATTCTAAAACATTCTGACTCTGTAGACAGGAATAAGGAACCCTGTTCCTTATGGAAGGCTTTCTGGGGACAGTAGGCTATCTCGTGTTACCCTTTAGCCTTGCTTTGTGTATCAGATAACCTCCAGACGGTTCCAGTAAGGGAACAAGCCATGCAAGAGCACAGAGCTGTATGCTTATATATATGTCACATGGAAGACATACGGACTCTGCTACAGAGCCAAAGCCTACAGAGAGATGACAGAGGACACAGGAAGTCTACTCCTATTCCAGCAAGAACCACCCACGTGTTATCAAAGAGTTGAAATAATTATAACTGCTGCGGTAACTTGCTGGGGATAATGAAATTGTGAATGGTTTTGTCTTCAATTGGGAAAGATTTGTTGGACCCAACTTTTCCAGAAGGAAAATACTAAAGAAGAGCAGATTCAACGGTGGAAACATTTCATGGCTTCACGCTAAATTAGATGTGTTGGTAAATGTTCTGAGAACATTTCACTGAGCCGTCTTTCAAAACAAGGCTTTTATACAGCAAAACTGAAACGCTCCTCTTAAACAACGGTAAATGAATTTTAATCCTTTCTTTTTTTTTTCCTAAGCTTGAAGTATTTGGAGTCAAACAACCGACACTCTGCTTCATCCAAGCTACTTTCCATCTCTTCCTTTTCTTTTGGCAAAGCACGCAGATGGAAAAAATCAGCTATTTACACAGCTCCCGTGCAGATGAGCTGCAAGGATCAGAAGCAGTAGAGATGGCCAAAAGAATACTGCACCATCCAGCCCATTTTACAGCCATTGCATGATTTCTCTCGTCTTCTCTGAATTTTCCACTTCTTTTACCTAGTCCATGGCTTAAAACACCAAAATCAGCAGGCAACCAACTCTGCCAGATAGCAGCAGGAAAACAGGCTTTTTTGGAAGCAAAATTTTTGCTCTGAAATCACAGTCTTTATCACCTCTACTGAGGATGAAAATGCAAGTCTTTAGCTTTCTACAGGGACAGCGTGAGCCACCAAAGGACTCCGTTGGTGGGGATGGGATGAGGCACAATCTGAAACTGCAAAGAGGATCTGTCCATGGGGCATTGCCTGTGCTTTGTGTTTCACCTATAAAACAAAGGCAGCTCCAAAGATGCAGAGGCCCCTTTTGATGCAACGCTGCACAAAAGGCTTATGCAGTTTCATCCTAGGAAGAGGCTGACCCTCACCTTTCTTGCACTTCTTTTTATACATGAAGTCTAACTGAGTTTACCAGCTTCCTGGCACCACGATGGAGCAGCAGGGCTGCTGTGCAGTGGCTGGGCTGTTACCTCCAACTAGTCAGCTAAATTCAGCTTGGTACTCGCACCCTGAATGTCCAACACGGAAGGGAACTGCTATTTGGGACATAACCAGGCTATGAATGAGGATCTCTGCAGAGGCAGATTTGTAAGCAGTCCCTGTCTGGAAGTGTTTCAAGAATGGCAGAAGGCAGACTTTCAGACTGACAGACAGAGGGAAGAAACACACGATGCAAACAGGTTGTTTATGTTTCTGGTCATAGCCGAAAGATAGTTTTGTCTGAAGATGATGATGGAGAGTCATAATGAAGTCAAAATCAAACAAGCAGAAAAATAAAAGTAAGCAATCAGGGAAACCAGTTCAGATTTCACAACCTAAAAATAACAGCGGCAGAAACTGTCAGTGACAGAACTGCATTTAGACTGTGAGCCCCAGAAGGCAGAGATTTTCCCTTGCTACAAACTGAGCAACTGAAGCAAGAGCAGCTGCCATTTGCATTTCTCAGTGGTACCGCAGCGTAAGCAATTAAAGCACAATGTAAACAAGCTCTAAGAGGGGATGAGTGTTTTTGCTCATAAAGCCCAAATCAGAATGAGAGGAAATAAATTGGCTTAAAGGCACAATTCACTAAAGAATCATGGGAGTCAATGAAAGCCAAGAAGGGAGTCTGTCCTGTCCAAGGCAAATGCAATGGGACAGGCAGAAAAAGAGAGAGGAAAGCTTCCATCACCCCAGCAGGGAACCTGCAAGACAGTAAAGGGCTGTTGGGGGGTGTTGGATAGTTCAGATAGTTCTGCTCTTGTGGCTGTCGTGAGAGGGAATGCGAATTGTTTGTGTAACGTCATAAGAACAAATGGAGAAACAGTGGGGATAAACACAGTGGTCCACGTAAAGTGATGGAGACTGCACTGGCCATGAAGGTTATTTTGCTATACACTGACTTAAATGCTGTCCAGTTCTGACTGAATTCAGCCATTTCTTCCAAGGAATAGACTGAAGAGATTGTGGGCTCTGGGAACTGGTGTTGAGCCAAGAAACCAGCTCCAATGTCTTAAGCTTATCCTAGAGAAGACAACTTTCTCTTACCCTCTCCTTCCTCTCAACAGAAGTAAAAAGGCAGCACTGGGGAGAAATGGGAACTGCAGACAGGAGCCCTGGCAAAGAGCTTCTGTAATGTAAGGAGTGTGGGAATAACTGGCTTGACACCACTTCCTCCATGTGCAGTTCTGGGCTGCTAAATCATTCTCTAAAAGCAAACATCTAATAAGAGCAAAAGCGTCACAAAGAAGGAGGAGAATGCAATTAATGGTCATTGTGCATTGCCTTCCTAAGCAATCAGAGCAATGACTGCACCTCCCACTCCTTCAGACTACATAAATCCTGCAGCTGAATATCTGTAGGAGGATGGTTCTCATGACAGTGAGACATTTACACACGCAGCTTCATGCTGATTTAGCTCAAGCTGCGTGTTTTTGTGCTAGCAGCAATACATCACTGCAATCAATGCCCTTCTCCTCTTTTTCTAAAGGGATTTATATCAGCTTGGCATAAAGCAATTTCCTCCCAGCAAGAAGAGGAGGTGAACCTTTCAGAGCAGGAGCAGAGATACCAAACACAGCCTGGTGATCCAGTGAGCTGTGTTGCTTTGTCCTTTCGCATTTCACCCAAAAGCATTAATCCAAACCAACTGTCAGCGCTGTTGGGCTTTCATCTTCCTCTCCATCCCATCACTTAACCAGTATAAAAGCATAACAGCCTAGCAAAACACCAGATGATAGTATAGCTACCAGCACTACCAGTGGGATAGAGAAGCTCCAAAGAGCTGAGCACAACTGATCTACTCTAGGGCTCTGTGAAAAAGAACACAGGAATAATACCATAAAAGAAAGAGAAATCAAACCCGCACTTTCAAGAAAGGGGAAAGATGGAAGGATGGGAGCAAAAAGAGTCAGAGTGGAGGCACTGCCATGGTGCTGAATAACAAACAGAAGCTGGAAAGGGGATTTCACATGCAAAATTAAAACACAGTGCAATAAGGGAGTATTCAGATCACCTTATCACCTTTCAGTCCATGTTCTCCAGGGTTTCCCACCAGTCCCTGAAACAAAAGAAAGCCCAGAGTGAGACTGAGCCACAGCAAAGACTTGCTCAGGTCCATGTCCCTGGTGGTGCTGGTGGCTCAGTACTGGCCCAGCAAAGCCCCATGCCTGGCTGCTTCCCAAGCACACTCCTATGGACCTTCTTTAAATACCCTCCTTGGGCTGGAGGCACATGGGGACAATGCCCCTGGCATCCTCCTGTAACTTACAGCTACTGCAGACCACCAGCGGGATGTTGGGTCCAGCAGTCCTGTGCCTGGGTAAGGAGACAAGCACTACTGCTGCTCATCCTCTCCCTCAGGATGGTCACTGCCACCCAAGGAAGGAATAAAATGATCTTCAGTGCTGCCATGGAGGGCTGAGAGTTCAGAAAGCACTGCCTTTCTCTCACCTTTAAGCCCTTTGGTCCTGGATAACCAATAGGTCCAACAGAGCCCATGTCACCCTAGTGAGAGAAAGAAAATGATCAAAGACATTAGGTTCAAAGCCAATGGGGTCAAATAGCTCTCCCATCCAGTCCCTCAGTATCCTTCAATTCTTCCTGATTTCTGAGTTGATTTTCTTTCCCACTGTTTGTACTGGACAGGGCTGCCCCAGCAGCATGGATGGCCATGCATGGATGTCAGCTGCAAAAAGACAGCACAGCATCATGTATTGGGACCTGCAGGAGAAACTGCAGCTCTGGAGGACCCTGGAGTTCACAGTGCCCGTGTGTAACTGCATGCACACGTATAAAGGAAAGCCTTCAGTGGCCAGCATTTAAATGGGCTTTGATTGCCCTCAGAACCATGAAGGGAGGCAGTGATATGCATGGCCACGTGTCAATAAACAGGGCTGTCTCTGGCCAGCCGTCAGGGCCCCAACAGATGCCCTTTTCATACCTTCCAGCATAAAGGCTTCTTGTAGAAAGGCGTTTACTCAAAGCTTTGCCTGCACAGCTAATTAGGGGAGCAAGACACTTTAGTTTTGCTTAATTCTGCTCTCCGGCAGAATTAAACAGCAAACCCAAACACCTGCAGTGTGCAGAGAGGGAACAGCCCTTCCCTAAGGTGCTGTGGCAGGGAGGAAGGAGGGCATTGAGCATGGGCCAGCCTGGAGCAAACACCCAATGCCTCTGCATGCCCTGCAGAAAGCTTAGGGCAAGAGATGGGGGGAGGAGAATGTGGGGGGAAGGGCCTCATCTCTTAGCAGGATGGAAGAGGTCACCCTTAGATCAAAGCTGCTGGAGCATCATATTGAGGGATGTGGTCAGTGGGCATGGTGGTAAAATAGGCTGATGGCTGGACTTAGTGATCTCAGAGCTCCTTCCCAAGGTTAGTGATTCTATAATGCTAGGACTTTCTCTGCTTTTCCTGCACTGAGTTTAGAATTCCTGGGTTGGGTGCTCTATGTCACTGCGAGGGATGAGCTGCCACCCTCGCTTATGGACATTTATCTCCTCCAGGGAAAAAAAATGGAATGAAGGATGGAATTTGGCTGTGCCTGTGGTTACCTGGATTAGTGATGGGAGCATGCATGACATTCCTGTGTGCCCAGAGAGCAGACAGTTCCTGCTTGTGGTCTCCCCAGTGAGCAAGAACTGTGCACCCTTAGGTTGCTGCTCACAGGGCCTTGCTTTGTAAATGACAACAGATTGTGGTGTGGAATTAATACAGCATCTTTGAAGAAATACCCCGGTAAATGCTATTGAAAAGGTGAGTTATCTAGCAATAAATGCACAAATAGTAAACATTTACTGTTTCCTTTTTGCTTAGAGAGTGTTTGCCCCTCACCACCTGCCATCCTCCAACCATCACACCTCTCTCACACACAGCCATCCTCTGCAGGAAATCTGTGCGCAGTTATGTACCCTGAAAGGGTTAAAGCCCCAAGAAGCCAGATCTCCATTTGTTTTTATACTTACAATGAGTCCAAGGACTCCAGGAGGACCTGGGGCTCCCAATTCTCCCTAAAAGGAAAGACAGACCAACATAGTTATGGACTCTTTGCAGACAAACACAGGCTGAAAGGCAGCTCAGTGTTTCAAGGGCTTGAGGGCAGGGAAAACACCATCCCTCCCTCCTCCTTCTGTTCCCACCCCGTGAAACTCCTTCCCCTAGCCAAAGTGATGGAGAGCATCCATCGTGAGGGTGCTCGGCCTCTCCAGACACTGGGCTGCTTGTTGCTCTGCAGCTATTTGCAGCTGCAGTGCCCTCCCAGCAGCAGGATGGATGAAAGCAGCATTTCACACATGGGGCAGGCAAGGGGAAGACTCAGTAAGAGATGGGCCAGCAAGGTGAGGGTGGAAGTGCATTTGGCACATGGGATAGTGTGAGCTGCCCCTTGCTGGGGAGCACACAGGTGGGGTAGGGTGGGCAGCCAGCATCCTGCTGTAATGCTGTCTCACCCAGCTGTGCTCAGAGCTCCCCATTTTGAGCACAGGCTGCTCTGAATTCTTGGTTTCACCACAAACCCATCTGTGCCAGCTTCCCAGGGACAGGCAGGTGCCCAGGGTGTCAGCAGGTGCTGGTGGCATCCCGGGGGCCGTGCAGCAGAGCAACCATCAGATCCACACCAAACTAAGTGCCCAGGTACTTTACCAATCCCTATGAGATGCTCAGGTGCCCCCTGGTCTCCCTTACCACACTTCCAACCCCCTGACAGCAGGTTGTTAGGGCAAGGCCCTGTCCTTGTACACCTCCATCTCCAGCAGTGCCTCTCCAAACAAGCGCATTGGAAATCCTAAACTTCCTGTTGGCTCAGACAGCCCTTCCTCTGCTCTGGATTATTCTGGCTATTCTGACAGAGCAGCTCGGTTTACAGTGCACATCTGGTGGAGTCCCCTTCAGTTCAATAAGGCTCCCCCTTTAAGGGAAGCTTTGCCTAGCGAGAGAATGAAAGAGAAGGGGACACAACGTGACTGACCGTGCTCAGCTTTCTTGTGCAAAGGGTTACGTGTGTTTATTTTATGGGAAGTGGAGTAAAGGACTGTTGGGCAAGCACACACAAAAAAGCGTTTCATAATCTCAACCAGCCGAAAATTGCTTTTTTATGGCCAGTTCCTTTCCTGCATACTTGGGACATCTGTGGAGCAATTGTTCCTCACGGGTGGGATTTCTGTGTCCTCAAAGCTACTGTAATAAGGTTGGCTTTGAGCATTCAGTCACGGGCTGGTGCTGGCAGGAGAGGGAACAACCCCAAGGATGGCACAGGAGCTGTTCAGTTCCCCATGAAGCTCTATAGGCTCTGGAGATGGCTGGGATGAAGAGCACATGGATGCTCAGCTCCTGGTCCCAACAGATGCAGGTGGGACTGCCTTGATTTCTGACTTATGTCACATGGGTATTCCTCAAGAGAAAGGGTAAAAGTGGAAATGCACGGCCTCATGCCTAATGCAAAAGGATTTCCTCTTGGAAGAGGAGGGGGTAGATTCCTCCGAGAACCCAGGCAGGACCAGCTGTTATTTGATCTGTTCCCTGGCCTGGGGAATGGGGGATTTACAGGTGCTCCCTTCCCAGCAATCAGTCAGGACATGCTGAGCCCTGACCTGCGAGAGGAATCATGCTCCATCTTCCTTTGCAGTACATGAGTCTGGCACGGAGACAAGAGACAAGGAGATGAATCAACAGTCCATGCCTAATTCTTGTGATTAAGAGACTAATTGGAGTAGCTAAAGAGCTCCGGGAACTGAGATCTGGAATGCAATGGCTCAACAGTTCTCAGTAAGCTGGTAGGAGGGAAGGACGTCCCTGCGGTTGTGAGCCTTTGCTCTGTCTGGAGGGGACGGAAAGAAGATGAGAAGCTGTCGGCTCTGCCATCCCCATGCAGGAGCAGAACAGAGCAGCTTGGGACCCATGGCAGCCTGCCTGCCTGCCTACCATTTAGCTGCATACTCCACCTAGCAAACTCGGCATATCTGCCTGTTCCGCAAACAGACTTTCTGGCATTTTTCTGCGTCTGTGACTCCGCTCGTGACCCTGTGAACCTCCCTTTAAGTCAACCCAAACAGTCTGTTTTCATTCTACGATCTCCAAGGCACATTAATATTTAAAGGCTGCTGATAAAGATGAAAGAAGAGCGATCTTTCTGGATGAATTAAAGGAAAGGACATTCGCTTCTTCCCCGATGCTCTGGGAACTGGCATTCCAGCTAACACTGAGCCCATGTTCTGAATGGACTTAAGACTACATGCAAATCTAAACGAAAACAAGTTATTTGGAAAAAGAAAAGGACTCTTTCTGACCTTCCTGCTCTTCCTGGTGGGCTGGCTGGAAAGAGCAATGCAATCTAGAAAGCTTTCTGCTTTGGGACTACTGGTTTCACTCTGACCTGTGGCTTATGCTGATTGAAGGATGGGAAAAGTCCTGCAGAAGTATTCCTTGGGAATCTAGTTCATTCAGTTCACTGCAATTGTAACTCTTGTGCTGAATTCCCACAAAGGCTGTAGCATGGCTTGCTGGTTAGAGCTGCTTGGGAAAATAACTTTTGTCTGCATTCATGATGAATGGGAACTTAAAGACACATAAGGAGTGGGTTACTTCACACATTGAACGCCATGAGTGATTATGTGTGAATAACCAAGACTGTATGAATTTCAAAGATGAATCAGAACAACTCATCTGCTAATTGAAGAAGAGCTGAGAAAGCCATTCAGAAAATCGTTTCAGATAGTTAATACATGTGGGAACTTAAGAGCATGTTGTGTGAGCAGTGGAAAACACAGCACGCACCCAACCATTTGGTATTAAGTGCTAAAAGAGCAAAGCAAAATAAATCCCATCAGCATCCAGCTGCTTAAATGGTCCTTGGGACCATCCTGACCCAGTTCCCAGGAGATGCATCTCATTCTCAGAAAGTCAGCAGGGGTGAGATAGGGACTGGAGAGAGGTCAAGGATTCAGGGGCCTCCAGATTCCTCCCAGCATCATGTTGGGCCAGCTGAGATCCAGGCAGGGCAGCAGGAGCCCAGAGCACCAGGTCTGCTCCTCAGGCTCCAGAGCGGGCAATCTGGGGCTTCTTGCACTATCACTGATGTTCACTTCTGATGAGGAAAGGTACTGAGCTCGGAGCTTGTGTGGGGGGTACCTTTGTTTTTCAGGAGGGACAACAAAACACCAGCAGCTGCCACCACACTGAACACCTTCTTTCAGCTCTAACTAGCACCACATGGCAAAGCATGCTGTCTACTACAATGGAAAGAGGAAAAGCTATCAACTTACTGGGTTCCCATCGATGCCTGGAGGTCCTCGTTCCCCAAAATCACCAGGAAAACCCTGAGAAGAGGAGGAAAATATTAGAGTTACTAGTGCCAGCTTAAAAACTGCTCCCATTGCACTCAGTGCAGCACTTCAGTAGCCAGCAGATCAGAAGGAAACCCAGACCAACAGCCCCCTGGTTATACCCCACCCACAGCACACTCACTCAGCAAACAGCTCTACAAGGCCAGGAGCTGATTCCCTCCCATCACCTGGGGCCAATGAAGGGTAACCAGGGGGTATCATTTACCAGGCTCAGCCATCAGCTGTGCATTAACCAGTGGGAGTGTGGGGAGGAAAAGTCAACGAGGAAACAGGAAGGCTTTTTGCTTGGCCATGCTGTGGAAAGCACCCATTGCTGAGGCTGCTGGGTCTGATGTGTTCACATCAGCCATGACTGTTCCAACAGTGTCTGTTAGCCCTGGGCACACTTCATACAGCAGGCAAGGCTTTGGTAGTGCCATGTAGACAGTCAGTGTGAGTGTGCATAGGAGAGAAAGGTGAAAATCAGTGCTTTTGTTCTGGTTCACCCAAGTCTTTCGATACATCCCAACAAGGAAAATGCAGCCCTGAAAGTTATGTTGCATGGTTTACAAATGAAGCGTTAAACAACACTTCTGCAAGAGCAAACTTTGCATCTAAAGATTAAGAAATGTTCTACTGATAAACACGATGCCTCCTTTAAAGTCGATCCTCAATCATTTATATTCTGGAAGAGTTCATAAACCTTGCTGCAATGACTGTCCTCCTCAAAAATGGACTGTCAGCCTGAATTATCTCGTCCTCATGACAATCGTTTTAACAGTGTCTCCTTCTCATAGGACAGGCTTAATGCCTGTTGGATCCCATAATGCTTAATGGAGCTGATCAAAGATGCATGGAGCGTTCTCTCCTGTGCACCCACGACCTTATTGTTACAGTCACAGCCAGACCTCCATTCACCTTTGATGGCTCACAGCTCCTGGCCAACACAACCCTGTAGGAAGACACCTGGTCACATCCTAGGTGAAATATGAGGGACGTATTTAAGACAATTAACATTTTGTTACTGACTTCTGAAGCAGGATTTCACCTCCTCTGTACCACTTCCCTGTGGCAATCAGTCCACCCTCATGAACGGATGCAAGATTATTGCTGACTTGCTTGGATTCCATAATTCTATTTTACAGGCATCACTGCAAATGGGAAAGTTGTCTGCCTTTCCAGCTGGGCACTACATCCCTTAAGCCTGTGTGCAAGCCAAGAAGCTGTGGTAAGCAACCACTGCAACAGCCTTCTGCCACCTAGAGACAAAGATGTCAAATATAACAAGAAGGGGAGGGTTGGAAGAGGGTAAAATCTTCCTTAATAAAAAAAGAGAGGAAAAATAACTCTGCTACATGCTGAATCAATCAGATCGGAACAGATATATGTAAGGAAAACTCATTGCTCAGGCAAGACAACAAAAAAAAAAGAGCTCCTTGTAAGGTTTTGCTGTTTACAGTCATACAGCTGGCCAAGGAAAATACGAGCAGGCACAGACTGATACTGTACTCACACTGCTGTAGATTGCAGTGCCAGCCTTCAGCAATCCCACATCCTTCTTTCTGCAGAGGGCACAGCTGGGCACAAAGGGACCCACTGATGCCATTGAGCAACCTGGCCCTGGGGTGTCCTCTGAGGTGTCCTCGATGGAGCCAAGGCCTTGTCCAGCTGGGAAGGTTTTACTCATTATAGCAGTGGAATTAAGTCAATATAGCTACAGCTGCATAGTATGACCTCTTTTTATGTCTCAGTTTCTTGTACTAACCTCACTGCTCAAAGACATGGAAGACTGGATGCACTTATGGATAGAGTTCATACACCTCTCGCTTTTATAAGGCTTTCCAACAGTTGATCTCCAACTATTTAAACAAGCAGATGATTCCTGCTTTGAAGACAAGGAGCTGTGCACTCAGATGAGACCACTTGGCCAACCCTACCCAGTAGAGGATCAACAACCAAACCCTTTCACAGTGCAGTGTGGTCCCCATCGTGCTGCTGTGTTTTCTTCCCATCCTCGAGATGGAAAATGATTAAATGGAAAATGGAGAACCTTTCTCATCCTGAGCCCATAGGGTTTCTGGGATGGTGCTTGGTCCCACAGTATTTTTTGGCTCACGTTGTAAAATAAACCCAGAACAGGAGACAATGGAAAAAGCAGCTTTAAATCAATGGACCCTGCACATCCTCAGCCAGGCTTTGAGCTTGGCAGCACAAGGATTAGCACTTTAGCACATCAAATGAGACCAAGGCTGGTAACTGTGGCATGAAGGAGGATGTTTCAGCATCCCCACAGTCTCCAAAGGCTCAGTCCGGGTTGTGAAAGCTATTATAGCACAGTCCTGTTCACAGCAGGAGGCAATCAATCTGTTAAGCACCTAATGAAAAGAAAGCACTTTCTTTCCATGGGGTAAGCAGTAGCAGCTTAAACCACAATTACCGTTCCAGTGACCACACTGTCCTAAATTCATTGGCTCTCACATGTCTGCAAAAGCTGTTTTTTCAACCCTCCTGCCTTAGCCTTGAGGACAGAGATGTTCCTCGGGAATAAAAGCCGTGCTATTCAACCGCAACAAGCAGCCTAGGAAGTACAAGAGGACTTGGTTATCCCCTTGGTTCCATCTCTGTGGTGCCAGAGAGCAGCTCTATGCCCCCTTCCCTGAGCAAAGCTTCTCAAAGTTGAGTGCAGAGGGTTGGTTTTTGTTTCTTTGTTTTTAGGTATAGAATAATCCATTGTTTTCTCAAAAACTATGATAGCAAAGAATAACAGCCTGGTGAAAAACATCCAGCTGTGTATCCCGAGTGCTCTCGGGGATGCATGGAAAAAGTCAAGGACTGGGAAGGGACAGCAAAGGGCAGCAGAGCTGGAGGAAAATGCTCGCCTAACAAGTTGTGCCGGCAGGGAGCCAGATCCTCCACAGTGGCTGCAGTCAGGTATGACAAAACTTTTGGCTCTATCTCTCAGCCGGGAAATACAGAAGGTAAAAAAATAAGAGAGAAGCCCAGCTGAGTGGATTTCACATTGTCTGAAGGAGAAATTCAATGAAAGAAGCAAGGTGGTGCTTGAAGAGGGGTTGGAGAAAAGCCATACAAGCAGAAGCAAAACCCAATGAATCTGTGCTCCCCTCTGACTCGCCCCCAATGCAGTGGGTGCAGTTTGTCCTCAGTACGCTTTGTTGGAGCTGAGACAAAGAGGTGCAAGCTGGTTTATCCTAGATATAACCAAGAAGTCTGAAGCTGAACCAGTAATTAAATCTATACCTTCAAGGTCCCACAGCTGTGCCTCAACTCCTGTCCATCCACACTCCCTGCAAAGGGCATTCTCTCATACACAAGACAGACACTGGAATCAGCCCCTTGGCAGCAGGGGATAACATCCCCTTCTACCTCCCCTTTCCTTCTTCCTTTGCTTAAAACAAACAGAGCAGCCTGCCCTCGTTTGCTGTTGTCAGCCAAAGGGCTGCTCCAGGTCTGAACACAAGCCATCAGCTCTCATCCCTGCAAGCCACGATCCCCAGGGAAGCAGGGCCAGGTGATGCTCTGAGTCCTTTGCTTCCCCAAGGCCCTCTCAGGTGTGTGCCTGCGGGTGGGTGTGTTGTATGTATACAACATCTGATTCAGTTTAGAACACTTTTCCTGATGGAGTAAGGGAGGCAAGTCTGGCAGCTGCTGCTCCAAGGAATCCTGGCAGGTCTGCACGCCAATAGAATCCTTCTCCAAAAATAGGATTTTATTTTCCTGTTGGCTGAAGGTGAAACTGCTCAAACCAACCAGCCCTCCTGTCTTGTCTGCAGAAGGCTGCATCTGCCAGTTGGCTCCGTCCAGGTAAGTCTCAGCCCAGGAGCATCCGCAGGGATGGAGCGTGTAAGTCAAACAGTTTGAACAACAAAAAAGGTAACGGTGGGGAAGCAGGGCTGAGGGTGAGAGAAGGCATTCACTGGGGAAAAAAAGTAAAATAAACAAATGGAGCTTATGTTGGCAGCATCCACCTCTGAAAGTGTTCTTGGTGGAGAGAGCAGACGTGAGCCCTGCACCGTTTGGGCACGAGGGCTGGCTCACACCCAGCAATGCTTCCTTGAGTGGCCCTGCAGGGATCCTGGCAAAGCCCCCATGCCCAGCCTGCTTGCCAGCTTAATCCATACAGCTACACAGCCTTTGCCTTTTGCTCAGCCTAGAGCTGGGGCTGCGGCAGCTTGCATCCCAGCAGAGAGGGGAGGTGCCACCCACAGCTGGGGACGGGGCTGGTGGCTTTGCTACTTCACATCTCCATGTCGCATCCTCTTTGGATTAAGATTTCAAGGCATTTTTAGCATAACTGCCCTTTGGAGCCTTCAGTTCCACCTGAACGAGAGCCAACGTCCACTGAAGCCCTTTCAGCCAAGCACCACTGAGGTTAACTCACAGCCCTCCACCCTCCCAACCTCTCACTTCACTCCTTCACACACGTACACGCTCCCTTCCCGCTTCTGTCGGGCTCTGATAGAGTGCAGATTACACAGACTCAATTACCTAATGCTCAAGAGCACTGAATCTGCCAACACTCCTAATTATTTACGGCCAAGATTTCCAGGTCTAGCAGCTCCCTATTTAAGAAAGTCAAGATCAAAACGCTTTCAGAGTCGAACGTGATAGTTACATTAGTTTATCTTATTTCTAATGAAAAACACTTTTGGTCTCTGCCCTGATTTATAAATGAACATTTCCCTAAAGGAAGAAGGATGCTCTTGTGCTTAGCAGATACTGATGTAATCCTTCACAAGCTGAAGAATGACGACGGACAACTCTCTTAAGGTGTTTTTGGAAACAGACAGCTGAACCTGACCTGGGACGCTGGTTTGAAGGGATCCTTTGTGGTCTGCAGAGCTCGCCAAGTGCTCGGGTGGTTCAGGTACATCAAACCTGAGCAGTCTAGCTATAGAAGAGCAGATATTTTCTGAGGATATATGCTGATCACAGTGTCAAAACACACATGGCTGGAGCATTAGCAGCCCACGTGAGCTGTAGGTGAGAGCACTTAGGGTATACTCCTAAGCCATATTCTTACAAGGAAAGCCATACAAGCAGCCTTTCTGCACCCTTGGGAGCCCACTTAAGTACAGTCTGGCAGTTATTTGTTAAATAAGATGTGCTTGGAAATGCTGTCACCAGTTTCCTAAATCTCAGCTTCATGCTCTTGCTTGGTTCTCTCCAAACACAAGGAAGGACTTCAGCTGCATCCAAAGCAGAGAAAAGACTGGGGCAAGAAGAAAGGAGACGCTTAAAGCCTCAGTCTCCGCACAGAGCAGCCAAATTTGTTTCCTCACTGATCTGGGTCATGCCAGTCTTTCCAGACACATGGCAAGACAGATCTCCCCTATTGTTTGCACGGACAACAGCCGTGGCTGTGTAACTTGGCAAAGCAGTGTGCAGTTACATTCACCACTGAGTTATCTCAGCTATATATCAAAAGGTTGGAGGAGGCTGTAAAACGAAACCTTCCCAGAGTCTGCCCTGCTTTTTGCTATTTCAGATGATGCAACGGTCCTCTCATTTCAGTAGGGAGTGCACGGGTACCGCATGCCCTTCTAACAACTCATCAGATGGAGAAAAAGGAGTATACTGAGGCTCAGTGTTCACTGGAGGCAGAAGTTAAGACATTAACGTCATAAGACAAGATGGAAGAAGACAGCAGACATGAAAAATAGCCTGGCAAGAAGGCCTTGCTGCATTACAAGCTGAGAGCTGGCAAGAGGGACCTCGGCTGTGGTCAGCTCATTGGAAGTGGATGCCAGATTAGGCAGCTTGCCACCATGCTGATGCTCACAGCAAATCCTGAGGCCATGTCAGTGGCTGCCAGATCACTGCTGGCTCTTACAACCTCCACACTGTGGCCAGCGGGCAGAGAGAAGGGAGTTCTGGCATCACCTATGTGCTGATCCCTGACACTTAACACCCTCATGCCACTTCATAGATCCTCTTTGCACAGCACCTGCACAATGGACCTGAGCACACATGGAGGCTTCATGTGGTTGACTGAGGTCCAGGCATGGGACCAGCAGCAGCAGCAAGTCATTAGGAGGAGAGAAGGAGATCTTGGATGTCTTTGCTCAATCATAAGCAAGCTTCAAACAAATCTAAGTATTACTAAGGATGTCATGGAACAAATCTTTGTGCCTTCCTATCTCTTTTTAAATAATACTGCTAAAAAAATCACATTATAAGCTAAAAGCAGGGATGAGACAGTGTTGATAGTCAATATATGAGAGAAAAGAGCAAGAGACACAAGTGTCCATCCATAACAAAGGTGAACCAGAGAGAGCTCAAACCTCTTCCAATATATTTCCTGAAAGTTCTCCTGTAAGTCTCTTTCTCTAGCAGGACTTGAGACTTTCTGAATGTATTATATTCTATTTGAAGCTTAATGCAATCTGCACTGCAGCTATTTCTTGCCCAGGGGTCACCAGTGCCCAGCTGCTGGAATCACATTTGCCTCCACTGCTTGCAAGGAGGACCGGGTGGGAGCTGGAGCTACGACAGACCCACCATGTCCCTCATAGCTCTGCAGAATTTAAGTTCCCTGGAATGCTTTCAAAATCTGACTCATGTCCAGTTCGTCTATTTTAATCATTTGCTCTTACATCATTCCAGGAGGCTCACGGTGTCACATGCAAACTCCCCCAGCCCCCTGCTCCTCTTAATCCACTGCTGCCTCATACCAAGCAAAACTTGGTAGGGAAATGTATTTGATAACGGCTCCTTCCCTACTCCCAGAGCTTTATCCAGCCTTGGATGGTAGCTAATAAGGGCTTCCAAGAGCTCTCCATTGCAGTGACTGCACTGAAGCAGAACAGAGCTGTGGCCATGCCAGCAAACCTAGCAGAGAAATCACAGCCGGCTCACTCACACTGCAGCCCAGCTGGGAGACAGCGAGGGCAGGAGATAAGTGCTGGAAAGGGAACCACATCAGCTGCTTCCTCCTTTCCGTTCTCCAGTGATTTCCTGAATCCCTCTGGATGCCACAGAACCTCTTAGCTCACACTCGGAAGTACAAATCGACAGCGTCTCTCCATTCAAGATCTCCTATTAAACCTGATATCATGAAACAGGGATGGAGCCAAAACCCTGTGAGCAGAACACAGGCGCTCACACGCAGGGCTTTCATCCCTTCTCAAGATCCCAGCCCGAATATCTCACTGGGTGAGAGATTCCCCACAGATCCCAGAGGATCACCAGGCACGAGTTCTTCTTGCCTGGAAGACCACGAGCAGCAGCCAAACAACAGCTGGAAGGCTTTGAGCCTACAGCGTGAGCTGCAGAGCGAGCAGAGAGCCTGTACCTAACGACAGTTGCTTTGTTTGTTTTACTCTGGTCAATGAGTCATCCTTACATTGCCTGGCTCGCTGCACTTATTCATTGCAGAGGCTTCTGGTGCAATTTGTGGATTAAAAGCTGTAAGATTCGGTACAGATTTCCACCACTGCTGTCCCTCCTCCAAAATCTGCTCTATCTCCCCCCCACATCCCAGCAGGATGAGAGCAGGCAGTCCAAATGAGCGTGGCACTGTTGAGCTGAGCTGTCTGCACAGCTTTCGCTGCAGGAACACCAAGCAGTGGGTGTGGGATCCTAGAAAGCACGCGCTCACATGCAAGAAGGACAAGGGGAAAGCACTGGATTTTTTTTCAGTGTGTGGGTGAGAGGACGTTTTACAAGGAGCCTGTGAGTGCAATGATGTCAGGAGACTGAGAGGCACTCAGGCCAACATGAAGAACAAGGTGCAAAGGCAATGAGAGACACCAGAGCACGCACACGTCCGCTCTCTGCTCTGCCTCCTGGAGCAAACAGCTTGATGCTGTTTAGCAAAGGAATCATGCAGGAGAGCTGTGGAAGAAGGCTGATACAGGGACAGATTTCCCTTCGGCCCTTTCCCTGTTTCCTTGGCTCATTTCTGTACTTTTCCCACCTACTACAGGCAGCACAAAACCCCTTCTATGCATCTTTCAGCTCCACCTCATATTCAGCCCTACCTGTATCACCTCCCCCTCCTGGCCAAGCTCTCAGATTTGCCTGGACACAGCAAACACCTCCTCACCTCTTCTGTCACTGCTTTAATTCTGCTCCACCACCAAGGGCAGAACAGTCTCTACACCAAAATGCACTGCCATTATGCAAACCAGGACAGCACAAAGAGAACCGCAATCAATAGAGGCAAATATGATGGGATGGGTGAAAGCACGAAAATTAAATGTAACAGAGCAACAGGGAGTTGGATGTTGCTGTCACAGTGGGGAATTAAAAAGCACATTTAAGGAAGAGGCCGTCTGGAGGGAAGGTATTGCAGAAGAGAATCTGAGCAGTGTAGGATCCAGGGGAGCATGGAGAGAGCGCAACAAAGAACAAAAGGGCAGAGCATGAAAGAAAGGAAGAGAACAGTACTTGTATCTTCAGCTTTCTTCCTGCTCGAGAAAAGAGACATGGAAAGGTTTGTTTGATCTCCCCACTTAGTTCCCAGCAGAAGATATCAGGGGGCCCAGCCAAAAGCCAGATGTTTTGTTTTCGGTTTCATTCAAACAAAGTCTGCATAATAGACGAGGAAAAACTTTACCGGCCTACCCATCTTGCCCCTCTTCCCAGGAACTCCAGGGATCCCCTGCAAGGAAAACACAGAGAGAAAAAAGAATAATAGGTCTGGTTGAGAAAGCAAACAGTCAACCAACAATGCAAAACAAAACGAGAAGAGAAAGGGGAATGCAAAACAGGCTAATGACTGCGGCATTGTTCGGGAATCAAAATGTCAGCTACTTGCAGCCAGAGCAGAAGACAATTAACCTTCACCCACTAACTACAGCCCTCCCTGGGGACGAACGCAGGCAGCATCCACACCCAAGGCTACAGGCTGAAGCTTAATGCCTGCTGGAGCAGTCATTAAGCTACTGGGCTGGAACCGACTGAAGGCCACCGCCAAGGCACTCGCTGGAGAACTTCTGTTTATGTTTCTTATTTAGTTATACAAGCATTAAATCAGCGACTCTCGAGCACAGGGCAGTCCCCTCCCAGGCAGGCACACTCACTCCCACATGCTCCTGGGGCCTCTCTGGTTTCTGGAGTTTGCATTTGAGGAAGAAAAAGCGAGAATGAAACAGTCTTCGTCTTACAGTGCCCTTCCTTAGGAACTCTTGCTGTGAGAAGAGGGAGTCCTTGGGTGGGTAGAGATGAGGCAGGTGGGGGAAGAGCAAAACAGCAAGGGAGGTTCTGTGAAGCTCTGAATGTGTGGGTTTGGAAAAGACACGATGGGGAGAAGGGTGA
Organism: Coturnix japonica; assembly: GCF_054131305.1. Taxonomy (NCBI): domain Eukaryota; kingdom Metazoa; phylum Chordata; class Aves; order Galliformes; family Phasianidae; genus Coturnix; species Coturnix japonica. The sequence goes on from NC_140683.1 coordinate 7,905,986, forward strand.
GAGGAATGGAGGACACGTGGGGACAGCAGCCACACGTTCCCTTCCATGGGCTTGACTGCTCAACTTGATGCAACTGGAATGAAAGCCACCATCAGAAAACCCCAGCACTGTTGGGAAGAGCGGGCACAGCTCCAGCTGGACACCCAAAATGCTGGGGTACGGTGGCTGGGATGTTGCTCATGTGGGCACAGGGAATTCCTACTTATGTTCCAGCTCTGCCCCATCCATCTAAGATGGACATGAAAGGAGGAGGAGGGCAAACTTGGAGTGAGGGACAACATGGAAAGACTCCTCCCAGCGCATCAGCACAGTCTGATGATCCTGCCTAAAGACTTGGTTTCCTTGAGCCAACATCATATAGGGACAAAGGTCTTCTTGCAAGGGCAGAGACAGGCAGAAGGAGGTACATTCAAGCATTAGGCATGCTTGCCTCCTTTCTCAGAAACAAGGGGTGGAGGTTACAGCGGGCTCTGAAGAACTGTCTTCATGCATCACACTAAAGTTTTCTTCACAAAATACTCACTCGTTCTCCATCAGCCCCTGGTAGCCCAAATAATCCTGGAAGACCAATATATCCCTAAAGAAAAGAGGAAACAAATAGTCAAATATGTTTCTTTGTTAGCAGCCAGTCAATCTGTCATCCCTGAACAGCAGAGCATCCTCCAGCGTTGGTCAATGGCAGCCATGATGAAATAAACCTTGAGGCAAGTGTATATGCCCATGGACTGCATGGTGCTGGCTTCCACGATGTAGTCCAAGGGCACATACCCTCACACCAGGGATCATGAGGATTCCAGGCAGGAAGAAGCCAGCAATAAGACACCTTACCTGGGCTGGCTATGAGTGTACCTGAGGGAAACGGAGCTTGGTTCAAAGTTAACAAGAGTGACAGCAGAAGTAACCCATTCCTTTCACAGTCACCAATGGCTGCAGCATTTTCAAGCATGCAATGTTTCTGTCCGGCCTTGGGATCCTGCTCAGACAGGACGCACTGCATAAAATGCTACATTTCCTTTCCCTCTCAACAATTGAAGCCTTGTGTTTAATTCTCTTTGCTCAGCAGTCAGCACAAAGTTACCTTGTGTGCTGGTCCTTTGCAAAGGACTATTTGTGCCAAACATGCAGAATCGAGAGGAAGTGAATTTCAGCAGGGAGCCCCCTCCGTGGCACCTTGCTGTTACAAGAGCCAAATGCTAACAGTGACTTTCTCTCATCTTTCTCTCTCCATCATCACTAAATCTCTTACTACCAAATTCTTTCACCAGTCCATCATTCCCTTTGGGTCGTGCTTCTTTTGGGGAAGATATGAGAAATACAGCTCTAGCAAAGGATGCTGATACCTTTGCCTCCTGAGCACCAAGACAAACCACCCAACTCCTGTTGGATGACCACTGCAATGGGTGCACCAGGAAGAACAGTACAGAAGTGAGGTGAGCAAGCCGTGCTCCCCCAGACCTTCCTCCCTCCCTCCCATAGGATGCCAAGCTGTGCTCTCCCTCCCCAGCTCAGCAATACAGCCAGCTAAGGGGTCAGTGGCTGTTTATGCCTTGCAGTTTTTCTAGTGATGAAATCCAGCTGGTTGAATTTATTGCCTATAGAGGAAGTATCACATGTCAAGGAAGGAGAGGATTTTATTGGGTCAGAAGCTCATTGTGAATTTAAAATTGATTAATGAAAGTCGTAATTGTTAAAGAAAGAGAACATTCAGAGCTTCATTTCAATAATGTAACAGTGCCTCAATAAACAATCAAGTTTGTTCATTGAGGGCCTCTGTAAACAAGGTGTGAAGTCCAAATCCCCCAAATCCAAATCCCCCAAATCCAACAGCTTTGAAGAACTTGTCTCAGGATTAAAAAGTTAAGCATAAAAGTTCTTAAGAAGCCCTTAATAAAACCAAGCAAACACAAATCAAAGGCTGCTTACCCGACTGCCTTTTGGACCAGCTTCCCCTATGGGGCCAGGTAAGCCCTAGAACAGAAGGGAGAAAACAAAGATAAATGTGGACAGGCTTCCATTTACTTAATAAGCGCTGCCAAATCCCCAGCACTGTCCCCACATGGCTCTGCTGCTGAGTCCAACACTTATCAACAAAGGGGAAACTAGATAAAACGACACCAAAATCCATTCTCCTGCAGCTGGGGAGCTGTGGTTCTCCACACTATGAGCCTTCCCTGGGGCTGAAGGAGCCCCGATGCAATGAGAAAGCCCTTCTGATTTCTACAGCCAACAAAGCTGCGTAGCAGCGCAGGTGCTGCACATCTCCAACCCTCTGCAGCACCCACAGCTATGGAAAGAATTAAAAACACATTCCCCATTCCCCTTTCTGCTCCCTCAAAGTGCAACGAAAAGGAAGCCTATAAAAATGCAGAATGAATTTGCACATTTATTGTCCCTCCAGCAACTTTCCAGATCGATACTTCACCAGTTCCAAATGCTGGAAGGAGGAATAGTAATGATTAAAAAAAAAAGGCCAAGCCTGTATTTTCCTTAGCTGGCAGCACTGCAGGCTCAGCCTGGGATCTGAAAGTCATGTTGTGCTCTTTTCTGGCTCACACACTGTTGCCAGTCAGAGCTTTCAGCCATCGGGGCGAAGCGAACAGCTCTGCCAACGATGCACAAATCAGAGCAGAGCCAAACTCGCGCTCCCATCGCACAGCAGAGCCAGCACAGCTGACAGCAGTAACAAGTAGTAAAATCTCATTAGAGTAAACAGCCCCGATGCTGGATACACACAGCGCTCAGATATGCTGGAAAAAAAGCTCCTTTTTCTTTCTCTTTTTTTTTTTAATAAATGAAATAAAAAGTCGCTTTCTTGACCCAAACCACATCATAAGAAAGTGCTTTTGTCCTTCATATGTCAAGCGCAAATATTTCACCCTTCCTATCTGATGGGCAACACACAGCTGTGAACTGCTAAGCAACATTCATTAGCCTTGTATGTCCATTATAGCTCGGACTGCTCTGTAGGAGCCATCTAATACATATTCACACCTTGCATGCAAATCCCTGAGAGCCCTTCAGCATTGCAGTCAGGTGCACAGAACTCCCACCCAGTCCTACCACCTCTATGTGCCACCAACCATCAGCATCAGTCTGATTTTGGACTCAGATCACGCTGCTGATAGTGGATGGAGGGCAGTTCTGTGTATCTCACTCACGTTCAGCCCCATACTCAATGCACTGGAATAAGAACTCACATATGAACTCTCTTAACATCAGAGGGTCTGACCCCGACCTATTTCCCCTCTCACTCTCCTCCATTCCTAAAGTTGTCTTACAGCCTTTTTTTTTTCAATGGAAAACAAAGACTTGATTTTCTTTCAGAAATTCAAGTTGGATCCACCCTGGGCACAACGTCCCTTCTAACAACGTGAGTGAGGGGTCATGCCATCGCTGCACTGACTTTAGTGGGCCATGTATGTAGCAGGGCACGCGTTCACTGCCTGCACACCCACAGCCCTACTCTGTGCACAGCACGATGAGATTTACTGCACCTGCCTGCCAGGATAACCTTTGGCACCAGGGCTGCCGGCTGGTCCTCGTTCACCCTTTGGAAAGAAACAAAAAGAAGAAGGTAAGGGGATGGCCACACACCTTGGGGAGCGTTTGAGCTGCTTTGAACTGGGGTGGAATGGATTAGATCTGTGATTTAATCATAAAGCTGCGATGTAAATCTATAGAGACAAAAATGTGAAAGGCAGACGGCGGAATAAAAGGACAAGAGGCAAAAAAGCAAGCAGAAAAGCAAGGCAATATCATCCACACGTCCAGCACGTGTCGGTCTGTGCCCTTCTCCCTCCATCTGCAGTGAAAGCAGCAGATAGTCTGAAACAAGGAGGCTTAGAGAAGGTGTAAGGCTGCATCTATATCTGGCATATGGAACCGTTTTGCTGCTGTGGAAGCACTGCCAAAATTCTTCAGAACTAAACGGATTCATGTATAATATCCTTTAACATCATTGCTAACAGGGCCTGCTATTCATTGCCCTTTTTTTCTCCCCCTGAACTGCAAACATCAGACCTAACCAAATAAAGGGGGGAAAGGGGGAGTGTGGAAATGGGCTCTGAGAGGGAATTACATGTTAGTGCTTAACCCGATGCAGCTAGTAAACTCCAGCTGAAATTAATGTAAGGGAAGGAAGGGGGAGCAGGGTAAGCTGGTATTTTTTCCACCACACAGACCTAATGGGGTTGAGCAATAAAAATTAGAACTTAAATTTAGAAACCCCGAGGCAGCCTCCTCCCACCAACACGCAAACTGATGCGCTGTGCCTCCCATCATGTGTGCATGGAGCTCCCCGCTCCTACTGATGCTGTACAGCACCCAAAGCAGCATCAGGTCAATCTGTCCCACTCTGTAGGTTCAGTGCTGGGAGCTGGGAACTCACCTGGTCTCCAGGGTGACCTGGTGGTCCAGGGTAGCCTTTATATCCCTGTTGAAATAGGGTAGAAAAGATAAATAATTAGGACTAATGTTCAGGGAAGAGGCAGTTCTTTGGGTATGGAATAGGACCACACCACCATAAGCTTTCACCATGCATTGCCAATATCTGCTGATGTTCTCAGGCTGTGCTGGAGGCTGCTCAGCAAGGACTTGCTCCATCCACAGCCAGAGGGCTGCAGCTATACTCAGGTTTGTAACCCACACCATTACCCTTAATCCCTAGGAAACCACAGGTTTATAGGGCAGAGGGTTTGGGCAGGTGCAGAGATATCTGCCTTCAGAACAGCCTGCATCTCAGCTGTAGATCTGAAGGCTGTGGTGAAAGCATTGATCATTTCTGTACCATTTCATCCAGCCATCCTTGCTCTGAGCCCTGTAGGGTCACCTGCATTTCAGAGAAAACCTTCACTTTTGTTTGAGAACAGAAAAGGCCACAGGAAACACCAGCAAAACCATTTACCGTCATGGGAAGCTTCAGTTTGGCTTCCAGCTCAAACTTGTCTCGCTTCCAGCTTTTCTAATCTAATTATTACAAGGTGTGACAAGATCCAGAGCCCTTCCTTACAGAGCTACCTAAAATGGTGAGCAAGCTGCCTCTTAACTCGCTCTCTTCCAAATTAGAGCTCCTTAATGCAGCTTGCAGCTGGCAGGTGTTGCAGGCTTCAAATCACTCTCACAGGTCTTTCATAAATCTGCTTCAGTTTTTCACTATTTCCTTTTTAATGCGGAACAAAGGCAGCCTGTTCAGCTGCAGACTGATCAGTGTGTATTTGGGGTCCTCTTTCCCCAGCATTTACCTCCAGTCTCTTTCCAAACACCAAAGAAACTCTGCACGTGGCAGCCACGTCAGGTTTTTTTGCTCTTTCCCTGAAGCTGTTGTTTCAGCTATTTAAATCTCATTTCTATCAGGTGGTGTCAGAGCAGATGAGGAGATTGCAATAGGGGTGGGGAGGCACTGGGGTTGGGTTAGAGAGGTGGGGGATGCCCCCTCTCTGGAGACACTCAAGGTCAGAGCTGGATGGGGCTCTGAGCTCCTAGTGGGGCTGTGGGTGTCCCTGTTCATTGCAGGGAGTGGGACCAGATGGCTTCTAAAGGTCCCTTCCAACACAAACCATTTTATGATTGCATTCAGTTAGAGGGGTGATTGTTAGCTGGGCTACTGGAGAGATTAAAACAAGGCAGAACATTGAACTTGAATCAAATGGAGAGAGAAAATCAACACGAAATAATATTTGCATAAATACCACCAATAAAAAAACCTACAAAAATGCCCCCAAATGCTTTCACAGTGGGTTCTGATTGCTCTTTGCAGCTCAGACCCTGCTGCTTGCCCCATCCCAGCCCAGAGCTTCCCACACACATTGGGAGCACCCTGTGTCTGGAAGCCACCACCAGGCTCTGGCTTGGTCAGCTCTTGGCCTCTTATTTCCCTCACCAGATGAACCCAGGGCTGTTTCTGCTCCCAGCTCCACACCTCTGCTTAACTGCTTTTTTATTCCTCCCCTGGGCTATTCTAGACCTGCAGCCTAAGCCTTTGCTGGCAGAGGTATGCAATGTTCTCAGCCATCCTGGCTACTACCCACTCCCCTTTGCATTCCTCCTCGCTTGTTATTTCAGACATTTTGGCTTGGAAAAACATTGATTCCCTTCTCACCTATTCTCCCCTGCTCGACCTCGCTGAGGATCACGGCCTCTTCTTCTGATAGAGCTGCACTCCCCCAAGAAAGCTCTGGTTAACCTGCAGACCATTGGGCTACTGGCTATCCCTACTCTAGACCCTCCAAATGGCCTTTCCTCTGAGTGCTGCTTGCATGTTTTTGTCAGCAGCTCCCAAAGCAGGACCAACAGATGGGACCAGTAAGATGGGATCAGCAGGGTGGGATCAGCTGGAGATGGGAACCTGCCCCTTGAGATCCCACCTTGCTGATCTCTCCCTGGCTCCATTATTCCCTCACTCTGAACATCCCTTGAGCTCTTGTCAGCACCAAGCACTGCATTACTCTCTCTCTAATGGTAAGTGAATTGCTCTGAAGTTAGGTACACACTCTACTGCTGTTGCATCATATTAAATACCCTCCTTACTATTTATAGTGCTCTGAATGTGTGTATTATTTCAAAGTATACTGCTGTTATTTTCGTCTCGGGTTAATTACAATGAGGAGAAAACAGAAAAGCTTGTATAAGCTAAAGTTGGCTGGAATGTGAAAGCATTTACCTGTTAATCCTCTTCAAATAGCACTAAAATGACAGGGCAGAGGGTATGAAAACAACAGCATTTGCTCCTTTATCCAAACACTTCCTGATGATTACAGGGTGTTCGACACAAAGGGCTGTGATTTAGAAAGGAAATTGCACTCCAGTGAAAGATTTGCTCATCTGTGATGATATTTATAATCCACCCTCTCCCTGCTATAAAGAGCCATCCTGCACTCCGACAGCAAATAAGGAGTGAAGAGGGCACGGAGTGAGATCTGCATGACAGGATTTGCAAGCACTGAGCACCTCCCAGCTCTGCCATTAGTCCCCAGGTGACTTCAGCAAAGCTTCTAAGAATCACAGAATCTTTATGATCAGAGAAAACCTCTTAGACCACTCAGCTCAACCACCAACCCATCACCTGTCCTATTGAACATACCCTCTCTCTCCCTGCTGCAGTCCCACTCAATCTGGCACCCTGCTGCAGCCATGGGCTCTCTGCAGCCCTTGTGGCTGATGGTAACGATGCAGCACTATGCTGAGATGTATCTGCGTGGCAGATCAGACTCTCCAGCCCTACAATGGTTTGTATCCAGAGGGCCGGCTCCATGCTACAAGTCACGCTGCCCAGAACCATCTGCCGCCTGGTTGCGACTCCAGCTCATCCTACCGAGACGTGTATTTTATGTAGTGAGAAAAACGTTTTCTTTCTTCTGCACTCTTTGAAAGTCTCTACAGAGAGCTTTCAGATCAAAGCCCTCACAACTGCCCTTCCATGCAGTGAGCGGGAGGGCCGTCCATTTCCAAGGCGTTCCTGCTTGCTGGTAGCCAAGTTGTGTTGCCTATTTTCAGCCAACCACCAGCATATTTGCACTGGGAGGATGCCAGCAGGGAATCCAGATTATAAGAAAAAAAAAAAAAAGATTTTTCCAAACATTTCTCCAACAGCTGTAATATTTTCTTCTTACTGCAGGATGCTAATAAAAGCCAGGTTACACCAAAGCCATTGCCAGCCTAGTGCTACTGGGAGGTGTTTTATTTTTAAGCTTCACCAAAGGGAAAAAAAAATCAGCATCCAACTTGGTCATTACAGAGAGAAACAGAAGCACATCCCTGCCTCTGCCCTGTCCTGGGGGAGCCAAAATCAGGAGTGAAGGCCATGTGCTAGACTCAGGAATGTTGGTTCAATCTCCTATTCCGTCTCCACTTTTTCCCACCACGAGGCCTTGCTTTCCTGACGTTGTTTTGCTGATTGTAACCACAAGGTTTTGCTTTATGAGCTGTTATATCAGGAAAATGATACTCTTTGCACTGCGTTTGTTAGAGTTTGTGACTGCAAAAGAATGCTAATTAATCCCCCTACTGCTCCTAGCTCCACACAGCACTCCAAGCATAAGAGAGAAGAAAACAAACAACCCTAGCTCCTACTTCTTTCAGTTTCATTCCAATATGAAGCATACAGCGAGCATGGAGAGGGAAGGTTTCTTTTGCTCTTCTACACATCTTCTTTCTCTCCCCAGAGTCTTAAGGCATACATGAGTGGGTGTTTGTGTGCAGCTAATTGGGCCAAGGAACAGCAGCACAACTTCAATGGTTCATTTACTGATAAAATACCATTTAATGATGGAGAACTTGAACCAAGATGCCAGTTTTAACCATTCAGCTTTGCTATGTCAGTGCTGGCTCCCTGGGGAGGGGTTCCCACCTGGCAAATCCAACTATCAAACAACAACCTGCAACAGCTTCTAGAAAACCAACCCAACCTACCAACACAGCCTGGAACTGGAAGGTCAATTCAAGTGTCCTTGATATAGAAGATATATACTCTTGCATTCAGCATATGGATTGCTGAGGTGAATTAAAAATTGTGATGTAATTCACTAGAAAAGGACTAGAAATGCTTACCTTTCTACCAGGCGGCCCAGGGAACCCAGTCAGACCAGGTAAGCCCACATCTCCCTACACGAAACAAGAAACTTGCATTAGTTTTCAGCAACATTTTCCCTGTGCTTAACATACTGTTACTGAAGTAATTTTGCTTACAGCAGTACCCAACTATTGGCACTTCTGATTCTAATTGTAACTCCGCCTGGATATGAAGTGTATATTTAAACCCCATCTCTATTAGCTGGCTGATATAAATAATAGGCCCAGTTAATCAATGACAGCTGCTGCTGGAGTCCAGTTTTCACCAACAGAACGAATGCTTAAAAAACCCAAACCACCACAGGAGTGAGAAGCTCTTCGGTGTGAGAATGCTGACATTCATCCATCAGTTCAAGCCCACTTGGGCCTCCTTTGATTAAGATGAAGAACTCCTTCCAGGACCCTAAGCATTGTGCTGTGCCTGCTTAGTGAAAACGCATTTGGAGTATCTAGCTTGAAAATTAGGCATCACTCCAAACTCCCGCTGGAAATTCCTTGTTTCTATTACTGCTAACAGGAACAAAGCCTTGTTAACATGAGCTAAAAGCAATCTGGATCTCTCCCCTTCTTACAATGAGCATGCTTGCAAGAAAACAGTTCCAGATTGTGTGGGTGGATGGTTTCCATGTGATGCCATTCTGATACAGCCCCAGACGTTTCCAAAGGCACCTCGTGCTGTTAAGTTCAATGTGTCATTTCAGACTCAGCCATCTCAGTGCTTGTGAGCAGCTCACAGCCCCACAGAGCACTGAGGCATCTGCTTTCAAATGGAGGGTCTGAGCTCGTCATGGCTGATGCTTTCTATTAATGGTGCATTTATAGCAAGGCTTATGGTGAAAGGAAAAAAAACACAGGCCTCTTATCCTGGATGTGAATTACGAAGTATTGTGTAGCCACCACGGAAAGAACTAATTGAGATAGATAGTGTGAAGCCCTGATTGCCCTTCTATTCATTTCTAGACCTCTCTAAGGTCTTGTGGCCTCTGTAAAATTCACTCAGCTGTGAAACTGCAAAAATGGGGCTCGTCATTCACTGAAAGGAATTGGCAGAGCACACAGTCCTCAACTCAGCTAACCCACTTTAGTCCTGAATCCAGAGTCCAAGTCTTAAGTTTTAGTTCCACAAAGAGGCTGTGCTGCTCATGGCTGCAGTATGGACCCTCTCCATGTGTAGGCACAGGGCTTGAAGCACAACATGATCTCAATGCCATCTTACCTTTGGTCCTCTGCGAGCTTTTCCAGGTGACAGCCCAGGATCACCTTTCTGACCCTGAAATTTGAAACTTAAATTAGTGGCACCACTCAGAGACCCAACCCATTGATGTGGTCTTGCTTCAATCAAGCCCCCAATTGAAACCAACATTTTGTTTCACCTCTGTCTTCTTCCCATGCCTCAGATGCATCAAAGCCCTCAGGTATAGCTCTGTTTTGCCACGGCTGGTTTTGACGAGTTCATACTGCTGCTAAAGCACTCAGTTTTAAATAGTATTTGACAGTATTAAATCGACTAAAAAAAGGATATCTGGAAGAAGGCGATGTCAGGACTTCTGATACTTATTAGATCAGACAGCCGTGATTTCTTCCTTGCCTACAACTACCATCACAAAAATAATTACCAAGCCTATTATTGTGGATAAACCATCCTTAACAACTTCCTAGCTGCTGTTGTTTTCTTTAACTGTGGGGAACAGATGAAACTAGAGAGAAAGCTACACTAATTAAACACCACCAACAGCCAGAGCAATTGGGAGGCGTTCAGGCTGGCAGAGGAAGAGGCACACACTTAAGTGGCAGAATGCATTATTTTCCTGTATAACAGATGAGACAAGAGAAAATACAACTGAAGGCCAACTTCCTGATACGATTTGAGCTACTTGTCAGCAGCTAATTCCAGGAGAGTCCTTGGAAAATTCCAGATTAAAACCTTAAAAGGTGGAAAGGGGGATAGAAGCAGGAAAAAGGGGATGAGATTTGCAGTACACCAGATTCTTTTGGAAGAGGTAATTATTGGTTTTCAAGGGAAGTGCTTGAAAGAACCTGAAGGTTGGACCCTACAGGAGAATATTATTATCTGCTAGTTGGTGTTTCTCATTAGCAACATGAAGGTCTAGCTATGGCCAGCTGAGCAGCTTCTCCATGTAGCATCACTGCATCTGACACACCTTGCACACCCCTTTCTCCCCTCCCACCATCCACCACAAGCTGCAAGGTTTGGTGTGTGAGTCTGCTTGGCTATGGACTGTAGGGAGCGCTGCCAACTCAAGGCAGATGCATGTGTAGAGTTTCTGAATGAAGGCTGCCTGGTTTCCAAGCACTACATGAAGTCACGCAGACGATCTTGCTTTGCATGCAGCTGTTATCAGGCAAGTCTCCCACTCTGAGCTGTCTGTGGGTGCCTGAGATCACAGCCACTTTGCTTCAGCAAAATGAATGTAATGCTGCAGGTAGACAACCACCACCTCCAGGAGCCTTCCCGAGTGCTCAGTGGGATGCCTCTCACATTGCTTCCTGGTGAGGTCCAGATGATGTTAGCTGTGTGTGCCTTGTGCTCTATGCTCCACACTGCTCTGATCCTCAGGCAGGTTGCTGTAATGCCTTTGGAAAACAACAGCCTGCTGACAGGTCCCTCCCAATCCTGATGCTGCTGGGCATCCTCACTGTGGAATCACCTCCACTTGTACACAGGCACTGTCTGACCTCACGAGTGCTCTGTTAATTCAGCTGATAAAAAATTATGCCCCTGGGTTACTTCCTCAGTGACAATACTTGCTGTTAGTCATTGCTTCCAAGCTCTATCTATCTGGGAAAGTTCAGCTTCCTTTTTGAGCTGCTTGTTTTTTCCATGTGATTAAGGGATGCTGAGGGCAGGCAGAGCCCACTTGCAGGGACCCAGCAGTAGATCTGCTCGGGGCTGTCCTGCCTACAGCACAGGCCAGAGCTCTGGCCATGGGCTGGGCATGCTAAGAGGACAGCAGGTCCAAGGTGCAGGTTTGTGGGCCCCAGTGAAGGGGATTTAAAATGTAAGGGGATGAAATACCTTCATTTTCTGTGAACTCCAGCTTCTGGGACTGCTACAGTACTGAAGAAATCAAGGGAAGGATGGAAATCAAAGCTCTGGGAACCTTACAAGGAGTGCTTCATATGCAAAAGTCTTGCAGTCACATCTTAGAAGGCTCTCATTAATAGAGGTGGAGTCACAGCTGGTCTTATTACACCAGAGCTGCAGCTCTCAGTTCCCATTGCAAGCCCAATGCTTCTTGTGACAGAGCATCATGGAGAACAGCCTGATCCTGCAAACAGCATCAGGGCAAAATTAACTGGCACAGTGCAGACTGGTGGCCCCACATCTCTGCTGCAGACTGCTACAGCAATCCATCCACCAAAGGCTTTTGGCAGCCAGCCAGGATGGGAGAAACATACTTACAGAAGCATTTCTAATAAGAAGCCAGCTGAATACAGCTTGATGGCTATGTGATGAGTTCTGACATTGGGCTAATGTTAAAAACAACCATAGCACAGAAAAGCATTTTGGCTGCACAGGTTGGATCAGGCTGAATTTGCACGACTAGAAGTTAGGTAAAAAGGGCTTTGATTTGACTTGTAAAACTCAGCAAGTGTGATCTGGAAGTCACTGATGGAGAATAAATGCAGAGCACTGAAGATATAGAACTTTTACAGCCTCGCTTTTCAGGCCATATAGCTACACTGCAGAATGTAAAACAGCTGCTGTTCACCAGCATGTCTCCAGTGCCTGATTTTTAATCGCGTAACGGCAGCGTGCCAAGTTTCCACAATCTTTTTCCCAGAGCATCAATAGTGTTCCTCATATCCCTGCCTACTATGAGATCATAAAAAGAAAGGACTCTTGCTCGCACCTACAGCCTCCTTGTTAGTGCAAACCTCTGTGCTAAGCACTGCCCTTCAAATCTCAATGACTTTTAGGCCCCAGAAAAGACCTTGTGGGAGAGATGAGGACACACAGGGGGCAGCAGTGGGATCTGATGGGGAAGGGATCCAGCTGCACAGAAGCTCTGCAGAGGGAAGGGGCGGTGAGGGAGGAGGAAATGAGAGGAGAAGTGGGTGCTGCTAAGCCCCCGCTGCTGATGGATGCTGTGAAATCCATGAGAAACAGAGTGGAGAAATCAGGATGTGGTGGGATGTTATGAGGGATCCCATTGCCCTCATATCAGCACAGCAGCTTGCTCCCTGCCACAGGCATAGCTCAGACAGGATCCTAATTATGAAGTGTTTGAAATCAGGGAGAGTTGAGAATCAAGGTGCACAGCAGGGTCTCCTGTAAGCACAGGAGAAGGCTTTGGCTGTGTCCAAGCAGAGGGGAGGGGATAAATGGCTTCAGCTACTCTTTGTTCTGCTGAGAGCCCCAATGGGAAACATCAGAAACACGAAGATAAAGCTCCTTGTGCCCATCAGGGTGCACTTACTTTCAGGCCTGGGGGTCCAGGTGAGCCAGGGTTTCCATGGGGACCTGGAGGACCCTAAAAAACACAACACACACAAAATGAAGTCAAGAGGGGTCAGTAATGTTCATCAGCACCACCTCCTGCCCACCCTATGGGAAGTCAACATGTGTCCATCACAAGATCCACCATGACCATGAGATGGTTCATTGACACCAAATATCCCCCCATCCAGGCACAGAAATAACTCAGAGTCAGGGGAGCTGTGCAAGGAGCCCCAGGAAGGGCTGGAGGTGGGCAAAGGGCAGTGCAAGTGTGTGGGGATGGGGACACCTTGTTGGGTAAAAATGGAAGAGGATAGAAGCGGTTACTAAAGGGAAATTTAAAATGTCTCATTATTTATATAAGATGAACTCTTTCCCCCTACAAGGACAAGAGATTTTTGTCTTTGGAGGGGGAAAGAACGGATGGCAAGACCCAATTTAAAAATAAATACCATTTAGATCAGTGTTTCTGCACAGCTCTTACAAGACAACGACACCGTTAGGGCATCTACCTCAGATCACACACACCAGCATCTCCTTTTACATCACACTTTGAAAGCACTTTACATACTTTCCAACGGCTGTTTAAGGAGTTATCTGGAATAAACAGCCATGAATAGTTTATCCTGGGATTGTATATAACACAAAAGTTCTGTTAACCTTTCAGGCAGAAGTAGTAATAATTCTAAGTCCACTTGAACACGTTCCTGAGAGATGAAACAACCTGAAGACTTGATTCCAAGGGCTTCTGTTCTGCCAAGACTGCGTGCGAGCTTTGCACCACCGTCAGGAGCACCGTAATGTACCCTCCAGTTAGAAGGAGGGTGGGCTGGGGGATGAAAAGCAACTCATGCACCTTCTCAGTAAGCTAAACCCTTTACAATGAGCAAAACTCACTGATACCTTTAAGTCTGCCCGTGAATTTTCAATAACACTGAAGCAACTTCAATTAAAATTAAGGAGCATCAAATGGTAATTTGAAAACCCATACAAGTGCTGTAACCCAGTGGTCTTGAATAAATTCCTTTTCCCACTAAAGTATGACATCGTCTGTTTGTCTCGCTGGGTGGGATGGAGACTTCATGTTCAAGCCTGCAGTAGCAAAAGCACTTGAACTCAAGTCTTCCAGGTCCTAAATAAGGATGAAAATCAATACAAGTGGCAGAAACCAGAGCAGTAAAGTCTGTATAAAAGATGGGTTCCTAAAAAGCACTTATGCATAAGCAATAATCTAGGTAGCACTGAGCAGAGTTCATAAATCCTGACTGCTGTTAGATTTGAGGAGGGAATTCAGCTGTTATTCAAATTTGGAGCTGGGCAGCTTGGCTCATAGCCCACGTCAATGCAGTTAGCTGAAGTCTGTGCTCTGCCATAGCCTGGGGCAGGCTTAAAAGAGTCAGGCTGGAGGGAACGGCAGGGTTTGGTGACTCCTTACTGACAGGGAGAGTTTCCAGGAGGAAAGCTGGAATGTAGGAAGCTGGGCTGCCCACCAAGAGCTCCTGGTTAGGAGACTCGTTGTGCCTCCAGCCAAATGTGGTGCAGCCTCTTCCAGAGCTAAACCAAAACACAATGCAATCATAAAGCCTTAAACGAAAGTGGGATTGTGGAAGGGGGAAGACAGGAGAAAGAATCTGGTCCCATTACCCAGTGCTAAAACATGTGATTATGAGAAAACACGGGCTCCTGACATACAAGACGGAGGATTTACCGCTGAATTCAATGAGACTCATAGCGTGTAATCTGAGCAAAGGAAGAGCAGAAACCCATCCTACTCCCAGAGACCAATGTGGTCTTATGCTGGTGAAAAGCAGCCACATCCTGCTGATGAAGTGACAGTGGGAAGTCCAGTCTGGCACATCAGTGGCTGCTGTAACCACGTCTGGGGACTGCTCTAGACATTTTAAACTGCTCTCGTAACTGCGGAGAGAAAAGGGCGTAGTCTGGCAGTAGTCCTAAAAATGGTAAAAATAACTGATCTCGATGTGTTCCAACACGGTTAGTCCTGAATCTACGCTTCCACCCACATTCTTGGCAGACGAGGGAGATGCGGTGTGGTACATTTAGTTGGGCTGGGTGACAGAAGGTGCGGGACAGCACCGCCCTGGGAGCTGTTAGCAGTACAGCATCATGTAGGTAAGCCTTCCACATTAATCCACTTACCTATCTGCAAACCCCAGTAGGTCATCATACCCCCCAGGCTATACACACTTGTTCTATTAGACCAACTCCTACCTTCATTCCACTTCTCCTGCTGCATCCAGCAGAACTGCCCATCTCCAGTCAGTGCTCCCCCTCCATGGAGAAGCAATTCAAGAATTAATTGCTCCATTGCTCTACAGTTAATCACTATATTTCACTCACATTATCCTGGATTTGGTTCATTTTCTCACTCATATCTAGAAATCATGATTCTCCTAAGAATGTTTATCATCATTTACAGTCATTCTTAGAGACCGCCAGGCTGGACGGAGCTCTGAGCACCTGATGGAGCTGTGGGTGTCCCTGTTGTTTGCAGAGAGGTGGATCAGATGACCTTTAAGGGTCCCTTCCAGCTCAAATGATTATATAATTCTAAGATCATTACATCAGTTTTGTTTCTTCTATACTCAGGATGGGACAACGCTGAGACCAGTCAATCAAAAAATCCCACAGCACATATTACTATTTGCAACTGTGCCTCTCTGCTCATTCCTGTTGTCTCCCTTATTATGGCTGAACCAACCCAGCCTAGCGACAAACTAACTCGCATCTGAAACAGTCCAAACCTCGCACCAGAAATGCCATAGAAAATGTTATCCCAGAGAGCAGCAGCCCAAGGCTCAGTGACAGAGCAGCCAGAACAATCCCTGAGTGTGTTCTCCAAATGATGAGGGCTTCCCAAAGGTGACGGCTTTGTCATCTAACTGGAATGTAATCTACATGAATGGCAGCCACTTGGGAGCGGCACTGTGCCATGCAGTTCTGGGTGACGTGCCTGGAGATGGGACCAGGCTGACAGAAGTGCTTTCATGCACACTGGTTCACAGCCCCCCCAGATTAACAAAAGTGTAACTGTGTTCACTGCTTCAGCATTCACAAGGGGGGGAATATCCTCAGAACTCCTGCTAAATGTGAGAAGGCTTCAGTCAGAGGAGCGGCCGCTCATTCAGAACTCATTACGCACTGGGCTTTCCCTTTTCTCTGACCTACAGCTCCTGCTCTGACCTTTGGCTTGCTGAAAAACGAGCGAAATATTTGAGGTGAAACCAAACAAACAGTTTCTAAACACATTTCTTTTCAGAAATGGGAAAGTCTTCCTTGTGGAATGAGGATACAGGGAACCCGAACAGCTGGCTGCCTCCTTGCTTCTATCAGGGGGAAGCAGTGCATTTGGAAGGCAGGGGAGACTTTCTGCAACCACAGACTAAATGTCGCAGGGATGTGTCATGCCAGGACCTTGCCATCTTTCAAGGTTCACAGGAGCATGGTAAGAGCATCCTGAAGCACATGTGAGTGCATTTCTCCTGCAATGGTCTGACAGGTCAAACAAGAGCAGTAGCAGTGTGTCAGGCTTCACTCCAAATTCTGCCTCTGGCCTGTTGGGTGGCCAGGGGTAAAACACATTCCTTGGGGAAAATGTGTCCCCAGCACCTGAGTTTGCTCTCCTGTGTTAAATGGGGATATTGAGTTCAAGCAGACCGAGGGGTGAGGGTGGCTCAGGCTGGATATTAGGAAGCAAGGGATCCCTTACACAACAGTGAGAAACACTCAGCTTTTATTTAGTAAACCCCTGTGTCCTTATGGCTGAGAGAAGGGCATGTGAATATTCAGCCTCCATGGATCTCTGATGCAGAATGATTGGGTGTATCATTCATTTCAGTCACCTAAAACAGGGGTAAACTTAAAAATCAAGGAGATGTCATTTTCCAGAAGACCTTAGAACCCATTTGGCTTCTACTCTGCATTGCATTTGAGCACTGTGTCCCAAGCCCTCTTTCAAACCTTTACAGACTGGCATTTGTTACTGCAAATCGGGGGCATTCGCTTACATAGAAGAGCAACTTTCTGGCTGTAAGGCGAGGCCAGAGATATTTATCTGCTGGAAACAAGGAGACAGACTCATGGGAGCAGCCAGCTTTCCTTACAAACCATCTCTGACCACAATCTCACCCTCAAAGCAAAAGCTAATCTGAGCTTTCATTTAACTCTGACCAATACGGGGGGAGAGAGGGAAATAAAACAGGCAATACAGAATTCAAAGGAGTGGAAATACTGCGCGACATGAGCAAGACAGCCACATTATGGGCTTCACAGCTACAGAAGGTCATGAGTCAAATGCTGCAGCTAGGCTTTCAAATAAACCAAGTTATTGTATAAGCATTAATAACATAGGAATTATGCAAGCTACAACAAGGACAATCATGTCAGCCATAAACTGCACGGGTGACAAGAAGAAACCCTTCTTTTCCTCCAGCATCCAGCACTGCAGAGCTGCACGCAATGCTCACCTCCCCTCAGCAGGTCAATGCTTAGGGGGCATCCCATGGAACATCCCATGGATTACCCATGGGCTGGTACAAGAACTGTGCCTGCTTTACTGGACGATCAAGTGAAGCAGAGGTAGAACATACCCCCAGCCATGCTGCACATTTATTTTGGAGCAAGTCACACATAACAAAAGCAGAAGATGTTAAGAATTCCCCTAAGCCTGTCTTAGTTTCTGGCAGGTCCTTCTCCTTGCAGTTAAGTCCTTAAATCCTGAAGAACCACAAGAATAAAAAAAATAAAAGATACTAGAGACACGCTGCAAAGTCAAAACAACTCACATACAGAGCAGTTCTGTCTTCAGTGCTCCAGGCCAGACATTTACAGGGTGACCCTTCTGCCCCCTCCCAAAATTAGCACAGCCTCCATGCAGCAGCCTGAGCCAAGCTGGGCTCAGCTGTGTGAGCACTTCCTAACTGGGAACTCTTCCCTGGGCTGATTCTCAGCACCTCTGGCAGGGGCTGAACTCAGAGATCCTCTGTTGCTTATTGTCTTTCGGGGGATTGTCTTAAATATAGGATGGGGAGCAATGCCAAGTTGTGACATGGTTTTCCACAATGCTTTTTTTCTCTCCTAGGGAAACTGCTGTTTTGGCAGATAGTGGAATCTGGAGGTAGAGGTGAAAGTTGGTCATTCACACAGCTGGGCCTCCAGACGTGGAGCCTGGTTTGCACACCATAGGTCTGCAAGAAGTAACACCAAACAACCGCTTGGGGTTGGGGCTGGAGTAAGAACAACCCTGCCGCCTTCATGGGGACCTGCTGATAAAGCCAAAGTCCAGGCAATGCACTGATGTGTTGGCTGCTTCTGTACACAGAAGGCATTGGAGCTGCATAACCAGTTGTGCTGGTATTTCACCAAATGGCAGCTCTGATGTGGAACACATTATCTTGTCCATAAAACACAGCAGCCTGAAGCTCTCGGATGCCTTACGCTTGGGGCCCAAATTTGTGTTCAGTTGCTGCAGTTACAGTTACAGAAAGGATGTTCATTTACCTCCCAGGACCACAAGTGTCCCCAGGAGCACACAGACTTCTCACTCTTAGCTTCGTGGCTGTTCCTTAAAGACCTTACACAGGACTGAGACTTAGCCAAATAGATGTGAGTAAAATCTCCCTCTGCTGCCAGGCCAGGATGCTGCCTGGACCACAGATCCAGCTACTCATGAAATAAAGACTTGTACTCCTATATCTGTTGATTCCCAACCCACATCAGCTCAGCGCTCAGGACACAGGCTCCATAACTGTACCTTGTGGGACAGCACCTTGCTACCATGAAAGTGGTGCCAGCGCTTAACTATATGAGTAGGGCATGATGCCTATCAGAAACAAAATGAGACAGAGTTCATCCTTCTGACAGCCATTTTAAAACGTTCATCCCCAGCCTTTGCTGCTGTGAAATCTTAGCTTGGAGAGGCTGCAGATCAGCAAAAGGTGCCATCCTGAAATCTTTAACAGGGAAGGAAAGAAAGGAGGAAGGGCAGACCACCACTGCTCAGCCACAGGACCACACAACAGCCCTTGGAGCAGCAGGACAGGCAGCAATAGGTACAGATGGAGAGAAATAGAAGTTCTTAAAGCACTTACTCGGGAACCTCTCTTGCCTGGTGGTCCTGGTAAGCCCGGCAGACCTGGTGGACCCTAGGAAAATAAAAAGAAACGTTATGGATTGTTCTACAGCAGGATGATTCTCTTGAGTGTTTCAAGGAGACCCATTTGGATGGCAAATTACAGCAACACGGCCAGAACTCCCCTTCAACTTTTGCTATTGCTATAAAGGCCTGCAAGCTGTGCACAACAACATCTGCAGAAACGTGATGGGGGATGTGAAGGAGAAGATGCAACTGCCTGAGAACCACGTTTCTCAAGTACCAGACAGGAGGTGACCTCCTCCACCTTCCTGCTGACAGCAGCTGCAGTTGCACTTGGCCCCATGAGTAAAAATGTTCTCCAAAAACGTGCACTGTTCAGAATAAACTGAAAGCTGACAAAAACGAAGGAGAGAATTAATACCTGCACTGGAGTGGGGATACGGAGTTAAGGAAAGGCATACAGAAAACTGCACATAATTCAGGGATCCCGACCATTTTAGTTTAATTTACTGCCTCTCCTTCGACCTTTTTTTCCTTCCATGAAAACAAGAGGGATAAAGTGACTGCAGGATAAGTATTGCAGGATTACAGAATCACAGAACAGCTTTGGTTGGGAAGGATCTCAAAGATCATCCAGTTCCAACCCCATCCCCTGCCATGAGCTGTTTGCCAGCCAGCACACAAGGCTGCCCAGGGCTCCATCCAAGCAGTCAAAAGGCATCACAATACGGTGGTCAGTATGCACAGGGCAAGGGCAGGTCCAAAAAGAAATAAGCACAGCACAGTGGATATGACAGGGGTAGCTGGATGAACATGTGTAGCTGCTGTGAAACATAACACGAGGCCACGCTCCTGCTTCTCATATGGTTCCTTGGGAGCTGGGTTGGATGGGACACGCACCGTGCCTTCCCAGTGACTCATCCCTCCTCTGCCTCGTGCCCCATGCACAAGGCTCTGTGTCATCCAGCTCCGGCTTTCAGACAAGGGGCCCACGTCAGACAAGTGGAGAGAGCAGAGCTGAAATACACATGGAGAAAAATGCACATCCGCAGAGGCAGCCAGAGAAGAATAAGGTTGGAGCAGGGCCCAGCTACTTACAGACGATGGATGCTGTCCCACTTAAAACGTAAAGCTCTGAGACGTGAGAAGAAAGAGACATCTATCAGCACAGCACGCCTCCAAAGCCTGGTACTAGGTATTAGGAGGAATTTCTTCCCATAAGGAGCAGTGGGGCAGCAGCACAGGCTGCCCAGGGAGAGGTGGAGGCACCATCCATAGAGGGGCTCAAGGAAAGGACAGGTGTGGCACTGAGGGATGTGGTGTATGGGCAGCATTGGTGGTAGGTGGATGGTTGGACTGGATGATCTTACAGATCTTTTTCAACCTTAATGACTCTATGATTCTAATGCCTGTAGCATCCCTGTGCTCATCAGAGCATCTCCCCCCTCACTCAGAGGTGCAGGGAAGAGTTAAACAAACCACACAGAGCCTGGGCAGACCTTTCTGCTGTAACTCCTTCAAGCATCCCTGGGGAACCCCATTGTGAGCAGTGGGAAGTGCTCCGAGGAGCAGGAGGGTTTCCTTTTCCTGGCAGCTGGAGGAAGATATCGCTTCTGCCTTCCCTTTGCATGGACGCCCTGTGGGACCAGCAGAGCTGACAGCCTCCTCCAGCACTTTGCTTCTTGTCTCTGGCTTCTCTCCTGCACCTCACTGCAAACTGATGGCAGAGAACACACACACACCCCTTGTTATCACACCAAGCAAACTCGGAGATCAAGGAGAAACGTGGCAAAAGCAGATCCTCTCTCTTCTCAAGCCAAACAGCAGAGCTGTGAACCAGCCCCAACAGCTCCGTGATCAGCTCGTGGCAGCCACATGAAAGTTTAACCCTTCTCAGATTCCCACGGTAGCGTTAGCGGTGCTGACTGATCCCACCAAATGATTATAGGATTTATTCTAAGCTGCTGCTGGGAAACTTGCTGGTGCAAAACGGATGCTTTCCGTAGCTTTTAGAGCTTCAAGTTGCACGTGGAAAATTAAGCTGGGTTGTCTGAAAGTGAAATACATCGGACCCTGAGGACAAGAGAAATCTCACCGCTTCCTCCTGCTGCTGAGATCAGCCCAGCTCATCCCTCTGCCTTTCCCACATTGCAGCCCTCTTCGTGGCTTCCCCTGCCTGCAGCAACACCCCTGGGAGCAGAGCTGCCTTCAGATCTCAGAACCTGAGCAAGGCTGAACCTGTTCAGAGAAGGCTTCAAGTGAATTGCAATCAGTGCAGGAATCGGTGCTGGCGGTGTGGGAAATGACTCTCTTCCTTTTGAATGGTTTCGGATTCATATCAGTCAGGTTGCAAACTATTTCTGTAATTGCTCCCCCAGGGGCAGGGACTCAGCCTAGCAGCAAATAGCTGATAACAGCCCAGGACGTGATTCAGCCCCATTCCAGTGCACACTGAGAGATGGACGTATCTGCCTTTTAAGGTCTCCCCACTGTACTTGTGCCCCCCACACTCTGCCTCCTGCACGTCCCATAACTGGCTGCATGTCACAGGAGAGCATGCTGCTGTGTGCCAACAGGAGATAGAAGGCTGAACATTAATCCTTCTCAATTGCTAATGCACGCTGTGGAAGTCACCTTAAAAGCGCATCAAAGCTTCTCCCCATGTTAGCATCATAAGCAGGGATGTTTTTTACCCCTGCAGATAGAGAACCTGCCCTGCTTTCCTCCTGGAGGAAGACAAGATGCATTTCTTCCATCAGTTCTCTGCGACAAATCCATTATTTCACATTGCACATCCAGACAGCAGAGGCACAGTGAGACTCAGCATCTTTAGGGGCAGCACCAGCATTAGATTCTCCCTGCTCAGGAGAATGGAAGATAAGAAGAACTCACCCCAAAGGACACAACAGCCCCTCCGCATCTCTCCGCCCTTCCCAGCACTGTGCAGAGGAGGAGAGAAGACCCAAACCCTTGAAATTCTGGCACAAACCAAGACGTTGGCAGAAAGCCACTCCTCTAACATGATTTCTGGAAGAGAGACAGATGTGTACGCTGGGTTTGTGCAACAACTATTGCAGAGAAGTTCTGTCCACAGCTGGAATCCAAACTGTGGCAGCACTATACACAGCCAAATATTAGTGTGGCAGTTTGATGAGAACAGCTTTTCTACAGACATAGAGGGAGCAGCCGCTGCATGAGAAAGTCAGGCTTGAGCAGACCCAGATCCCTATACTATAGGGATATGAAGAAATAAAGGGATCCCATACTTTCTGTTCCTAGAGGTTGATGAAATACCTATATGTGCATTCAGAGGATACATCTCTGCATCCTCTGCTGCACATCTGTCTCAATTACACTCTCAGCTACTCTTCAAAATGAACTTCATCTTATGCAAATAGAGCTCTCTGATGCTTAGTCATTTGCCTACAAGATTTTTTCCCTTTGAGGATAATTCTGGTTAAATTAGCAAAAAACCAGCACGAGTGAAGCTCCAACTTTTCCCATGTATTACACAAAGCCTGCTATTTCTTCCTTTCAAGAGAAAACATGACTCATTCATTAGGAGACATTCAAACGCATTGTGTGTTCCTAATTTATCATAGAGTGTCAGCTGGAGCAGCCTTTTCTGGTACAAGGAGGACTGGAAATAGGCCCTTCGTATCTGATCAGTGTTCCCATTCACCTCTCTCTCTCCTGATTGCATTGGCAAGGATCACTTCCCTGCAAAAAGGAGCCGCGCTCCAAAACAAACCGCTCGTGTGGAAGATGGCAGCTGGAGCAGTCTAGACTTGGGATGGGCTCAGAAACATCTGCCTTTGTAATGATGCTGCCTGCCAAAGCCTTGCCACACCTCTGTCTGGGCTGCTGCCACTGGCATTCGGACCCTGCGACCCAGACAGATACTGGATGATGCTGCTGCTGTCTGCAGGGCTGGATGATGTGTGCTTGCCTGGGTACTCTGCAACCCGGCTGTGCCACAGCAAGGCTTTGCTGTAGCACTATGACACGCACAAAGCACACATCCCTACTGATGGTGAAGGTTGAAGGCTGCAGCACCCTATGCCCTGCAGCAAAGCTCCTGCGTGCACAGTTCCTTCCCCAGTAAGCAACACTTCCCCATCCATTGCAAGACTCCAAACACCCCTATCCTTGAGAGGGCCTGAGATGCTGGCCCCCAAACTCAATGTTAAACATTATTTTCCTGTTGTGGCTGCCCTAACTGCTCTCAGCCATGAGCTGGGGTCATTTAGGATGCTAGCCAACCCCAAGCAGTGCCCAGGTACTGACCTAGCACAGCACTTGGGGGCTCATGATGCTATTTCCCCCTCCTTTCCTCCTTTCCAGAAGAAATTCACAGCAGAGATCCCAAATGCTTGTGGTTATTAATGGTTCCCAAGCAATTTTTTCTTTTTAAAGAGCATATTATCCTGCCTCCCAGTAAACCCAACATTCCTGAAGCATTAATGCTCTGCATGTGAGACACTGTCAGCGCTTCCTGTTGTGCAGCCCATTGGTGGTCTTCTAGGACACATGAACCCGCAGGCGGTGCTGCCTTTTGATTTGAGGTGAATGCATCCC
This sequence comes from Coturnix japonica, assembly GCF_054131305.1. NCBI lineage: Eukaryota > Metazoa > Chordata > Aves > Galliformes > Phasianidae > Coturnix > Coturnix japonica. The sequence goes on from NC_140683.1 coordinate 7,929,706, forward strand.
TTTAGCCTCCTGACTGCACTCCTCTAACCACGCAGACACTTCCCTCAGCTGCAGGGAAGGGGCCCCTCTGCATGGCTGAGGTTACACCACAGTTATTTTGGTATCGCTCAGAAAAAGCACAGAGACCACAGCGCCTGAATCATCACTGCCTCGTCCCCAGCTGTCAGTCATATCCTAGTTTTGGGATGATCAGGATGAAGGATGGTCCTTTCTCCTCCCTTAGTAAGATGGAGAGGCCAGGAATGCTTCTACACCTACATCTTAAGCCATAGTGATCCCAATCCTTGATGGAAAGATTTTCCATACACCCCTCTCTGCCCATAGTGGGATGCTGGGTCTTAAAGAGACCTTGTGTCAGGCAACACAGCCATGCAAAGGAACAAACCCTCCTGCCCTTCCTGCTTTGTTCTCCATGCATCACACCCCAGCCATCACATACAGCACCACGACCAGCCCAGAGACCTGCCCTGACCTCACCAGAGTGTCTGCCCGAGCACCAGGATGCTGCCAGGCCATTACTCAAGCACAGAGCATTTATCAGCACTCACTCGGAACACGTTCATCTGGCTGTCGGAGTGCTGCGTTTCTCAGTGTGTCAGCCCCATTCTGCTCTTTTCTCCCTTTTCTGTTCCCACGTCAGAGACATTCAAGGAGCCATTGTACAGAGATCCCCGATGAGTCACAGCAGCCAGCTCCAGCCATAACCTTTCCTCCCTAAGTGCTGACTTTGTTTCCAGCACTTGGAGAGGACGGGGCCAGGCAGAGCCTCAGGATGTTCTCCTTTCCCTCAATTCAGGATTGCAGTTTTCGGACCAAATGGAAAAATGTTGCCATCTCTTCCCTCAGTCCTCACAGCCTGAATCAGTTTCTTTGCTATGATTCACAAGTTGAGAGGGATTTTCCACTCCAGTTCAATAACTCACTCTTTAAATTGCAGGGGGACGTGGGGACGTGGGGACTTGGAGCCCGGTCACCCTCAGCACAGTGAAGTCCAAGACTTCTCTGGGCTCAATATGGGCCACACAGATGTACCCATTGCAGGTAAGGAGTGTTTTAAGAGAAGTTCAAGACTGCTGAACTTCTGTTCTTGGAATGATGCCTGAAATGCTTCTCCGTGAAACACTGCCCACAGATAAATCTGCGGAAGCTCATTCTGCCTACTCAGGGATTTTACCAAACGCCTCCAAGTGCAATGACTACAACAGGGATGTGCCTGCGCAGCCAGGCATCCTTCACCTCTCCCACAGCTGGGAACCTCAGGATGAAGCACAGCCATCACTAACTCCCCCCAAAACAACCAGAGAGAACCAAAACGCTGCTTTGAAAAGCGACAAGCAGAACATCGGGGGCTCAGCAAAACACAACCATTGCATTTTAGGGGTTGCAACGACAAGCAGCACATCTACAGTCACAAGTGCTGCTGGTTGTATTCCTGGAGCCTGTCTCAATTTTTCCATTGTATACCCTTCGTTCACTATTTTAAGAAGTCAGCTGTAAAAATTTGCTCTAGGCTGGAACTTGGCAACCAAAGACGCCGTCTGGGAGAAACTTATACATGTACAGCCCCTCTCTCACATATATATTACAGCAAAAGGCTTGGGTTGGAACACCAAATCCTCCTGAACGTTGGCCAGATTAAAGATTCTGTTTGCATTCTTATACTGAAAAAAAAAACATGTTAGCAGATAATTAGTGTGGCCTGACTGCTTTTAGCATTACAGAATGTGTGTATGCTCATGATGGCCAAGACACACACACCCTGAGAGCAGTTACTGCACGTGGAATGCTGGAGTTACATTTATAGAGGAAACTCTTTGGGTGTTTCAAGGAATAAATGAAAAACAAAGCAAACAACCAACAAAACATTACACGGTAGAAATAGAGAAAGGTTTTTGGTTGGTTGGTTGGTTTTAAATCCTGAATCAATCTCTGTATTTGCTTTTCTGGAAATGCCAACCCAGCTGAACTGGGCTTATGGAGACTCATGATGTGCTCAAGCTTACCTGAGGTCCTCTGTCTCCTTTCACTCCTGGGTATCCCAGTAGAAATGGAAACGGAGTGGGCCCAAGGGGGTCGAAGATCTGATAGCCATCAGTTGCAGCTGGGGTGGTGAGGTTGAAGGCCTGAGCCTGTGCTCTGGAGACGGGACGGGCAGCCCCCAGGGGAGGTTTGGTGTACACCAGGGTGACATTGCCAAGATCCCCTTTCCTGCTGGGGGCTGGCACGTGCTTCTTTGGAAGGGGTCCGGTGGTTGGGGTCTGTGGGGTTTGCTTCAGGGTGACAAAGTGGACGCTGCTGGTTGTGTTGTCAATCCTCCTCCTGGTCGGCTTTACAGTACTGGGTGCTTCAGAGGACTTGGTGGTTGGTTTTTGGTTGATCTTCTTTTTGGTCTCTTGCTTGGTCTCTTTCCTGCTGGCCGTGGCAGGGCTTGGGCTTGTTGGCTGGGCCTTTTTGGCACTGGGCAGGGGAGTTTTCTCTGTGTGTGTGCTGGAAGTGGGTCGAGACACCCTGAGGGGTGTCACCGTCCCCCGAGGCAGTGAACGGGTGGGCGGCTGTGTGCCAGTACTGGATGGAGCCACCGTAACCTTTGTGGCTTTGGTTGTCTGTCTTGGCAGTGGCGGCTGGGACGAGACCAAGGCAACAGTTGTAGCACCTGAACCCCGAGTCTTGAGGGGTGCAGTGACCCTGCCAAACGCCAAGGATGGGGTGGCAGTGGTCAAGTTTTTCAGACCCTGAAGCAAGGGCTCCATATGCTGTGGAGTACTGGGGGAGGCACTGGGATCCCTGGGCAGGATGGGGATGAGCGGGGGCAGGTTTGGCCGGTAGGTATCTGCTTGCCTGCACTGTTTTTTCAGGTATTTACAGTAATGATGAGCTGCCTTGGCGGAAGGATAAATATCGAACTGGCAGATGGCTCCTTCAAACTGCACCGAGTGATGGTTCATCTTCCCAAAGAGGAAAGATCCATGTGGATCCAATGCCTCGTCCTTTTTAAAATGCAAATCCGCATGTACTCTGTGCTTCCCACAAGAAGTAAATAAAGTGACTGTCTGGCCACGGATATTGATGGCCATATTGTGCCACTGGCCATCGTGAACATTGTAATCAAAATATACAGAGCGCTTGTGGCCCACGTACACTATTATCTTCCCAGGCACAAACTGAACCCCCAGCTGCAGTCTTTTCTTTTTGCTCTTGACTGCAAAGAGGAAGGCGTTGTTGATGCGGTGGGAGCACAGGCTCAGCACTAGGAGCAGGTCAGTGCTGGAGCCTGCGGGGAAGATGGTGCTGATGGGCGCTTCGACGCGTGCTCGCTGAGTAAAGATAACCCCTGATTTGAGAGGAATGACCCCTTGAGGAATGGCATGTGATGAGGACAATCCGCTCGATGGCCTTCTCCCTCCCAGGCCCAGCCTCTGAAGAACATCCACATCTGAAAGGGAAGAGACAAGAAAACGTGAGTTGGTGAGGAACCCATCCAGGGCTAGGACTGATGTCAGATGGCTATCAAACCAGCCAGTGCAAAAGTGCAACAGGTTAAAGGAAACCTCCACCATCCTCTGACAAGGACACATCCTTGTAATCAAAGTCAAGCTCTTTCTCCTGCACACAGTGAAAAGCAAGTGCACGCTCAACTCAATCATCAGCAATTGCCAAAATTAATCAGCTCCATGGTGGATCTGGCTGGCTGTCCTGTCCCACCAGAGACCAGCTCCAGATGTTCTGGAGGGAGCTGAGCTCACGGCAAGGCAATTTCCCACCAAGCACCAATACTCCACTTCTCTGAGATGTAGTTCTGAGTACTGACCACACAGCTGGAAAGGAATTTGAACAACAGGCTGAGCAGGGATTGCAAAATGTTATACCCCCAGAAGGCAAGGAACAGAGCTGTCAAGGGGAGCACAAGCCTTCTATCTGCCTCTCTATGGATTAGCAAGCAGCAGCTTTTGGTCTTAGAGACTCTTGAAAGTTTGGGGAAGCAAAGGTGCTTCCCAGCATGAAAAAACTGCACCTATATTTCACTGAACTTCAGGTTCTCAATAGCAGTGCTTTTTTTTTCCCCAGTGGATCATCTTACAGCCTTATGTTATTTCAGTAGGTTGGAGGAAATCAGGCTTGGACTGTGAAAAGCTGAAAAACCAGCTGTGACTGCCATTGAACAGGTGGGATTTGCAGGGTGCATTGCTCAAGAGAAGACAGGATGCTTGCTGTTCACAGCATCCATCTCTGTCCACTGATGCTGGGAGAAGCCTGCAGAGGACGTGCAAGCGGAGTCCTCTGGTTTCTGGCCCTGATGTCTAACAGAAGTCACACAGCCTGGAGTCCAAAGCAGATTAGCAGGCAACAGCAACACAGCCTGGAGCCAGCTGGCTGCAACTTCAGCTGAACTACTTCACTGGGGAAGATGCTCAGGTCTGTGAGAGAAGAACTACAAAGGTAAAAGTGCTCAGACCTGAAAAAAGGGCTCAAAAGCCTGGTCTCTTATTCCACCTCCAACCTTCAGTTTAACAAGGGATATTAACTTCATAGTAAAGACACATAAACGCAAGGCTAGGGTGACAAACATGATGTTATTACTGTTGAAAATAGGACAACTGTACTTCCTGCCCTGTTCCCTGCCCAAATGTAATGCCCATTACTCGGTGACCATTCAACTCCATCTTTAAGTAGGGAAACCAAGCCTGGGCAAGCCTCTTGCCTGGGCTGCCTAATCCAAATCCTGATCTCTCAAGGTAAGAATTGAATAATCAGAAATGCAGCAGCACCAATCATGGCTGCACATCAGTTAACACCACGGGATGACAGCTTTCCCATAGGAAAAGAAAAGGCAATTCAAAGGTTGTCCAAAGAAAAAAGCCAGCTGCTTTTCTAGAGGGGCCTTGGAACTTGGCCGCCATCACCCTCAACTATTAAATATTCAGCACAATTCTCAATATTTGAAGAACCAGCACTAGAAAGAGTTTGGCCAGAGGGGATGTAGACTGAAGCCAGTCTGAGGCCTGTAACGTCTCTGGCCAGGAAAGGAGGAGAATAGCAAGAAAACCTCAGTTCTCTGACTTTGGCAAAAACAATAGCTATTTCTGTATGTAAGGACTAGTCAATATTTATTTTGTCTGAGAATGGCTTTATTCCCACCTCCCTTTTACAAGGCAGCTGAACTCATTTTCTAGCAGAGACTATCCTGGAGAAGACGTGTCAGATGTGCAAGGGGATGGAAATTTCCCCACTCTGTGCAGAGGGGATAACGTTGTGCACAGCTTGCTCAGGAGTTAATAACAGCCCTTCTCCCATCCTAGGCAGAAATCCTTGGTCTCCCCACTGTTTCTCTGCAATATTGCTCTATAGGGTTTGTCCCTCAGCACAGCAAAGGTAGAGCCTTTGCAATGAAGGGAGGAATTGCGGCCATGTCTTCAAGCTGGATCATTTCCAGAGCCCATGAAATGGTAAAGACCAAGCCTGGCACTCACAAACCCCAATGGGACCCCTGCCACAGACTTCAAAGACACCAGGATTCGACCCTAAGGAAATAAGTTTACTGCTCTAACTGGGAGCTAGACACCAGCTTCCAATTTCTGCATGTATTTTTAGGTTCTGTCCCAGAGACAGACTGTGGTGTGTCTCCACTGGGCAGAAACACTATACACTCTGAATGCTGCTTGCTTGGTAGCTGCTCTATGAAGACATAAAGATGTTTCCCTGCTCAGAGCATGCTGCTACTGTTTGCAACACCAACTCAGTGCTGCTAAAAAACAGGGGGGGGGGGGGGGGGAAAAGAGCATGATCCAGCCTCTCCTCTCCTTGAGAGCCCACAAAGGTAGAGCCAAATTCTCAATGCTTAACGCAAAAGAATCTGAAGAAAGCAGACCTCATGCAGGACATGGGTGTGGATTTTCCAGCCCCAGGTCCAGGCACAAAGCTCCAGACTCCTGCACATCCAGCCCGTCTGCCTCTGCCCCCCATGGCCACCCTGGGCAAGTGGGGCACATCCCCAGGGATGCTGTGATGTCATTGACTAATGCAAAACACGAGGTAAATTCTGCTTCTTTAAACAGATCCAAGTTAAGCAACGCATTTTTTTCCTCTCCTTTGCTTTGCTTTTATTTTTTTTTCCTCTGTAGATTTTTTCCATCAAAACACATTATATTTAAAAACCCATTTGCTGAGAGCTGCCTGTTCCCAGGTGCCTTGAACCAAACTGCTGCATTCCTCCAGCAACACTTGAGCAACATGGAAAACCTTATTCTAAATGAGATGCACACAGATTCCTGCACAAGCACACGACCGTGTCCCAAAGAGGTGATAAAGGCTTTTCCTGCTCTTCTTTCTCTCCCTCCCCTCTTCCCTATGTAAAAAAATCTTTATCGGGAAGGAAGCCAAAAAGGCAGAAGAGAAATAACTTAGAGCTTCCCAGATTCCAGCAGCTGAGATCAGATGCCCACAGCTAAAACTGGGTAGGATAAACACTACATTTCCAAAGGTCCTGCCCAGACCCTTCGTCAGTGCTCATCAGATGAACTCACTAACCTCGTGGTCTTTTGGATTTGTCATGCTTAGGGGAAAACAACCCTCTGTGCTCCCTGATTTTCCACTGTGCGGGTGGATCTTTACACCTTACAGTAACAACTGTGGTCTTTTCGATAGCCCACAGCATTGGCTTAAATTCACCCTCACTCAGATCCACGAACAAGCTCTGAATTGATTTTGTAACTCTCACATTCAAAAGCCCTGAGTAATAACGCAGCCTCAAATAGCCAACGTTCCCTTACAGCCATTTCTTCCTTGGAAGACTTTGGTTCCCAGAAGAAGAGCCTGACCCCAATTATTAGGAAACTGAGCAGAAATTGTTAATTCTTTATCACAGGGGAACCATCATTGACTGGCACAGGCTGACATGGAGTGGTGGACGGACCAGCCCTGGAGGTGCTCAAGGGAAAGGCAGATGTGGTACTGAGGGATACAGTTTAGCAGGCAATAGTGGTAGATGGATGGGATGGATGATCCTAAAGGTCTTTTCTAGCCCTAATGATTCTATGACATCAGAGGGATGGCATCTATGCAGCAAGGACAAAGTGAAAGAGTTTCCTTTGAATCGATGGCAAGGCTAAAAGAGACGGCACCATCCCATAATTATCATGGGACTAAAATGATGGATAACGATGGATCCAAACAGCATATTAAAATCTACTCGAAAGGGAGACGCCAAGAGACAGTATTTGTTCTGCCTCTTTATGAGCTGACATAAAACTTGCTCCGAAAACTGCTTGACTAAGTAACTCAGCCAGATGTTCACCTCTTCTGCATTGAATTTGGAAAATATTACATTTTTCAAACTTGCTGATGGCAGGGATGTTATTTTAGGTATTTTTTTCTCTGCAAGAAGTGCTCCGTGGGCTGCCTTACAGCTGAGCACCAACCAACTTTCTGTTTTTCCTTCATGCTTTGGAGACTGAGAGGAGAGCCCTGGAGCCTGCTAGCCCACTTATTGTTGTCTCCTGGTTGCAGGAAGCTGCTCGGTTCCAGCATGAGCCCATGTAAAACATCCACATGGAAAAGGTGCTGCTATTTTAGGAGCTGGCTCCCTGACAAACAGATGTTGTGGAGATGCTCCTTTACCACCATCAGCCATAAAATACACATTTAGTTGTTGTTTTTGTTGACTCTGAAGCTAATTTGTCTTGTCTCCAGCAGCACCAGGAAGGGATGCCTGGAGAAGATGGGTAAAGGCATATGGTCACTCCCTATAGAAGGCTCTCCTTGCAGCACAGGGGCTGAGCCGCACACAGCCATTCTCCTATAAACCACCTGCGGGACATTTCCTTTTGAAATTTGCTTATCATAGAATAATTTAAGGCCAGAAAGGACCTTTAAGATAATCCAGTCCATCCATCCACCTACCACCACTACTGCCCATACACCCTCAGTACCACACCTACCCTTTCCTTTCACACCTCCATGGATGGTACCTCCATCACCCCCTGCACAGCCTGTGCCACTGCATCACTGCTCCATCTGAGCAGCTCTTCTTAATGGCCAAACTTCTACTTTCAGAACTCTCATCATTCCTCCACACGCTGCATCCCGTGTATCTGCACAGGCACGACTGGGTTGCATCCAAGTCAAGGAAAAAAATCATTTGCCAGAGACTTTTAATTCCTTAATGACCCAGCCCCAAGGGGCACCTCCTAAAAGCAGTTAAGTGCAAGCTAATGTAGGTAGATGCCAATGATATTTTAGATACACCAAAGTGCTTCATTCCAAGTCACTCCACCAGGCAGAAAGGCACTTCTGAAAGTCCTGTGGGTCACATAATCACCTATAGAAACCCAATTCCTTTGCCAGCTGTTAACTGTGTCATCTACGTCATCAGTACTGCAACGATCAGCAATAAATGCCCTTAATTCTCCATGCTTGGCTCTGGAATTATTAAATGTTTGGCCCTAAAATGATATAAAAGCCCTCGGCTTTTACTTCGATTAAGAAAGAAAGAGAGGGAAAAAGTGTGGTTTACCTTCAGAGTTTCCCTGTGTGAATCCCAGGAACCAGCTAAAACACAACACAGTCCAGACAAAGCAGAATCCCCTAAAAATGGAAGAGAAAATAAAAATGATGATGAGTTTCTACAACATTGGTACCAAACCCAGCCCTGCTAATGGCCTTCTGAATCATCATCTGATGGCAATGGCCACACTCCTCTGGGTGCTCAATAGAAGGGATTGGGCAAAGCTTCCTGTTTTAGTCAAGCTTTAAGCATCACTGAAACAGCAACGGAGAGGAAAAGTTTTAGTAGAAAGACATCTGAACCCCCCCCATTCCCCGCCAGCTTCCCTGGTTTGTGGCCAAACAACGAACATAGGAAACTCCTCGGTTAAGCTCACTTAAATCTGTCAGTGGAAAGTTTGGGGATTGAATTCCCTCGTCTTCGAGAGCTGAGATTTAGCAGCTTGATCAGCAAAGGGCATTAAGCAGCTGGAGAACAGAGACAAAAATGTAAACTACAGACAGTCCTCAGCCAGAGGCAGTGTGGGACGACCACCAGTTCTTCATCTCAGCCAAACCAGTGCGAGCACTGGGACATGCAGAGCAATGGCAAAGTGCTTCTCGCTCTTCGCTTAGATCTGGCAGAGAGGAATCATTTATCAATGGGGATTAGAGACCACTCTTCTCCTGCCATCAAGTCTCAGCTTTAGCACAGGAAAATATCCTTTGAGATGATGCATTGCCTCGGGCCAGATCCTCACCTAGAGCAGCAGACCCTTTCCCACAGCTCCAATGAAGCTGCAGTGATTTACGCATCAGAGGGGAAACCTGGCCTTGAACGTAAAGCTCCATGCAGGAATCCAGCCACTTAGTCAATACCTTAAGGCTTAAAGGGACAAATTACTGGAGCAGCCCCACATCGGCTGGGAAACAAATGAGATGAACCACATCACTCTTGTTCTGTTTCCATTACCCTGACACCAGGCCATGCATTTCAGGAGCTCTGGGGCTGCTGTAGTTCATGCGTGAAGGAATGGTGGCTTGGAACAGCCAAACCTTTCACCAAGTCCTGTAGCCAACTATATGCTAACCAGGAAAGCTTTCCTGCATTCCAGAGATCTCCAGTGAGGAGATGGGGCTGTTTTCTGCCCACTGCAGCCCATGGGATGCAGCTCTTGGTGCCACAGGCCAGGGAGGCAAAGGGAATATGATGACTCCTCACGGCCACCTCTAGCTGAAACCTTTTTAGGACTTAAACGAGGCCAAAATCTACATCATAGGAAGACTTGCACTTCTGTGCTCACCTCCTAAGGATCAGTAAGAACACTGGAATGTGGACGCCATTCCCATATGTGTGTGTAGCAAAGGTTTTCTTGGGTGCCATCAACTGGGCTAAAATTCTTGGTGGGAAGCTGAAGGGAAGGGATGACCAGCACAAGGTTGGCAGGAGGAGCCCTGGGCATTAAGAAAACCTTTGCTCTGGTGAGGATCTGATTTATGCCACTGTGTGCAAACACATGGGCACACAACACACAGGTTTCAGAGGGGTACAGGAACACCTTCACAACCTGAATCTGCATCTAAAATCCCTGTTGACCAACACGGTGAGGGGAACAAGCCCCAGGGAAAATCCAGCACATAATTCCATTCTGGTGACAGCGATGGGGCCATAAAGTAGATGAAGGCACGGGATCCAGCTGGCCCCAGCCCTGCTCCTGGACCCCGCACACTGTACGAGCTGAGAGTGGGGCCGAGTACCAAAGCACTGAAGAAAAACTTTGGCAAAATTTACCAACTTAATGGAAAAAGCACAGGCAGCTTCCAAATGGCAGATCTGAGAATGATGGGGCTGTTAATTATTGCAGGATTTTATAAAGCAGGCTCTTTTTCCGTTACAACTCCGCAGCTACAGGATTGCATAAGCAGCTTGAGTAGTAATAGCGAAGGCTTTTCTCCTTATATAGAGCTATTGAACACACCTTGCCTTCATCTCTGCTCCTTGCCACCATCAGAGACTCCAGCAAGGGGCACCCACTGAAGGCATTCATTTTCTTTATAGCACAGGGCCTTTGAATACCCTAATGAGGATCCCACCACTATAGTTACCAGGTGAAGAAATGCCCCTAAGCACTAATGGCATAAGTTCACATGAACCCTAAAGGTTTTCCAGTGGAGACAAACTCCCTTTACAGCAAACTGAAGCTACTGACTATGTTACTCCTGCAGATGCCAATGATGAGTCCATTAGACACCATCCTCCCACTCTCTCCTGCTCAGGTGTATTTCTTTCTGTTCAATAGATCAGAAGACCAGCTGGGTGCTGCAAACTGCTTTTCAAGAAAGGCAAATCTTCATTTCCAGCTGTAAATCAAATGGTAACCCTTAAGAAGAGATAATGTATACGTCGCTTAAGATCTGATGCATGTGAGTGGAGGTGACTTTTAATATGACTTCCAGGCAGTTCTGCAGCCAACAGGAAACAGAAATCACAGCCTACGTACAGAGGCTCCAAACTGCCCCATGGAATCAACCCCACTCCAGCTGCTGGAGGTGGAAATCTCATTTGGTGTGAGCATCGCCCTTAGCACACACTGCTGCTGTCTTTCCAGGACTTCTGGAAAAGACAGTGTTTCTCTGAGAGAGAGGGATGGGAACCTATCGTTATGTGCGTGTCCCTGCTTTGACCCTGCGTAGTTCTGTGGGTTGGGGTTTTTTATTCAATATTAACCATATATATACACACACACACACACATATATATACATATATAACCAGCTCCCCAAAGTATCCAGCACCAAATTCACAAACCAATGATCCAACCCACTGCTCCTGGATACTCGTCTATATAACCTCAGCCACAACTACAAATTCATTACACGCGTAGCCACAAAGAGGAAGGATCAAGAAGAGTGATGCATCAGGAGGCCTCAAATACTGCAAACAGCCTTTGCTGCCCTAAAAGCCTTCTCATCAGCTGGACAAAAGGAAGGTCTGGTTGTCATAAGGGTGTTTGCCTCCCAGCACCTATAGCTACACATAGCATTTCTCCAGGAGGTTAATGCAGATCTGCAATACACAGAACACTCAGATGGAGCATTGATCTGGCCAACCCCCCCATCTTTAGCACCTCACCTCGCTCCTGTAAGGGTTTATGCTGATACCTGCAGATGAAGGGCTGATGGGATTCAAGCTCCCAGTCCCTATGCTCCTTGGGACTTGTGTATTCATTGCACAGCCCAGGCCCAGAGCTTCTCTGAGCTCCTGCTGCTGACAGCCTGCTTCCTCACCACGGATGAAGGACAGACAGGCTGATGAGGCTGCGATGACTCAGACACCCTTCCAGATGCCCCTCAGCAACTTCCTACAATAGGGGATCTTACTGACAGCATGCTCCTTGGTCTCCTCTTTGCTCATCAGTGCTGTCTGAGTTATTGGCTTTGCTGCTGAGTGATGTGACAACACTCACTGCAGTCCTTCCCTTTGTGTCCTCAGCTAATATCTGGAGCCCTCAGCAAACAGAAGTGCTAAGTGTACCACCCAACCTGCACATCCCATTGACCTCCTTGACGCTGAACTTGCCCGGTGTCAATCTAATTTAACCCAAATCTCCTGCCCTGCCTGCAGGTCCACCTTGCCCCCTTGAAACAGGGATGGAAGGAGCCGGGGGGTAGAGCACAAGTGCTGCAGCTTGGACACACACTCAGCTCTCATCCACCAACAGTACAATGGGGATGTCAGAGGAGTGCTGGGATATGTGGAGCCCCAGGGATGTGTGGGGACCCTGAGCTTCATGGGAGGCACCAGAGGGTCCCCTTTGCAGCTCTGGGGCACCAGTGTAGCCTGGAAGTGGCTTTGGGCTTCCAGGAGTGTTGCTGAGACCTAAGGCCTTGACAGGAAGAGCCAGCAGGGGAACTGCAGGATGCACAGCACCGCTGCGCCAAGCAAGTTGAATCCCAGCACCGAAAAGCCCATCGGGAGATAATGTAAGAGCAGCAAGCGACCTCTGCCGAGGAAGGAACAGATCAGCAGCACGCTGGCAAGGTACATAACCCAGAGCAGACCCTGGGAACAAAAGGCTTTCGTATCCAGAGTTACCACGAGCCCATAGAGCACGCTTCCCATTGCACTGCTCAGTGGGCAATGAGGTGCTGGTGCAGACCCAGCCCTCCCACACACACAGCCACACGATGCCCAGCCCTTATTAACCCAGCATCAGTGCGGTGCTGGGACCCGAGTGGGATCTCCCTACCCACGTCTGCAACGTGTCCATGGGTAACCCCTCCATGGAGCTCACAGAGCAGCACCAAGGCACCTCCAAGGGTCTCCCCAGCACTGCAGCCCTCTGAACACCCCACTGCACGGCTGTGCTGCTCTCAATCCTCTGCACACTCCTCAACCCCTGCTCCCCTTCGGCCTTCTCCGTTTTTGACAGACAGCCACACTTGCACAGTCCCATGCAGGCGCTGCATTCAGATATGACAGTGTTTAAAAGGTGCAAATGGGAGACGGTGCAGCTACAGCATCTCCAGATGTGCCACAACTGGGCAAAAAAAAACCCAAAACCCACCAAACAACCCACTCTAAATCACAGGAATACAACATAAACACACAGAGAGCTTCAGGAGAGGAGAGTGTAGGCTGGGGGAGCAGCTGGGATCACACACAGAACCCTACACACACACACACAGACACACTGCAGGCAGAGAGTGCGCCCAGCCTACAAAGGGAGCTGCACATCCATCCCAGCTCCAGCATCACGCATTGGGGTGTCTGCAGGCAGAGAGCTGACCCTTGGGGTGCCCCCAGCCCCCCACCCATCCTTTCCCCCCATCTCGCACCCATCTGACTCTGGCAGAAGCGCAGGGATCCCGTACACAACTTTTTCAAACTGCCAGGCAGAAGAATCCCAGTCACTTCCAAGGGAGTGTCGGTAAATCATCATTACATCCGACAACGCAACCAGAGGGATTAACCCTTTGCTCAGCCACAGGAAAACAACAACAACAACAACTTCAATGAAGAAAACGACTAAAGCCATCCCTGGCTACAACTGCAGGAAGTCAAGCAGGGTGAGGGATGTGATTTTTAGCTGTATAAGGATACAGAGAGACAGAGATCTTTGTGCGCGCGCGTGTGCGGCGAGCACATGAAGAACATGCCACCACGCACCCGTCTGCCTCTCGGAACGTGCCTCAGCCCTCCCCACAGCTCTCCCACTTTTTGGAGGACCACAATACTGCTCTCCAGGTACCGGTGCCCCCCATCCCACAGTGCAGGGCTGGGTGGTGGCATTTCTGTCCTGCTCATGAGTGGGGTTGGGACCCTCCCTGTGCCCACCCGGGGCGGAGGTGCTGGGGGCACTGCGGGGAGGTGGAATCACCCTCTCCGGCATCTCGATGCGGGTGTGATTCCTGTGCCCTCCCCATGGATCAGTACCCAGACTGGGAGCCCCTTCCCCCGGTGCTAAGAATTGGGGGTCCCCCTGCCATGCCCAGAGCCGTGCCCTCCAGCTCCCCTCCCCACCACTGCGCCCTCATCCCCGGCCACACACCCCAGCCCCATTCCCACCCTCCTTCTCTGGCTCCAGCGTGGCCTCCCTGCTTCCCAGCTCATTCTCCTCTCCAGCCCAGGAGTTTTCACATCATCCCCTGGCAGAAGGAATGTCTTCCCCCACCCCAACCCCAGCCGCCCCAGCGTGCGGGGCTCCCTCCAGGCACGCTCTCCCCTCCGGAACCCTCCCGGCACCCCTAGGACCCCATTCCCACCCGGGTATGCCTTTCCCCAGCAGAAGCAGCACTTTGTACTCACCCCCTGCCTGCTGCTGTAGCTCTGAGTCTGGAGACCGGCTCTGATTCCGGCTCCATCACGTTTAGTGCATTGTCTCTTTCGGGCAATTTTTGCAGCAATCCATCAGAAAAAGGGGAACAGGCCGGTTTGTGGGTACATCCTTCTCGGGTGCTCAGCTCTGTGCCTCTCTAAGGGGCTCAGCTGTGTCAAAGACACCCCCTGGCCCGGACGGCTCACTCCTTCCTCCTTCTCTTCTGGGTCCTTTTGCTTACACAGATCTTTTAATCCCATTTAACTCCCTCTCGGCAGACTGCAATTACCTTGGGAAAAAGGAGAGAGAACAGAAAGTACATGCTAGGAAGCCACGCTGGCCCATGGTCGCTGGATTTCTTGCCTCTCTCTCTCTCTCTCTTTTTATCCCTCCTCCTTATTAATAGCACAATTTCTGTTACTTCTGGTTTCCAAAATCCTTCATCAGTGTTATTTTTTTTTTTTTCCTTAGCTGTAACTTTTTGTTGTTGTTGTTGGTTGGGTTGGTGGTTGCGATCGTTATATTTATTTGCAGTGCAGATGTGCCTCTCACCACCACCACCCCCCTCCCACCAAGGATCTCTCCTCTGGACTTAGAGAGAAGAGGAAAAGGCAGATTTTGAGAAATGAAAATGATTTAAGGATGTCCCCGCTGCCTCTCTCTGCTGCCCTCCTCTGTAATACCGAAGCATTTGCAGAAAGGAATAGCAAGTAAATAAATAATAAAACCAAACTCTTCAGCCACAAGAGCAGCAGAGGAGGAACCGGGGATCCTTTCCAGGCTGTACAGAGTGACAGAGGAAAACTTAGTGGAGAAAGGTCCCAGTGTGGGCAGGGCTGCTGATGGAATCAGTGCAGGGCTGCAAACCCTGTGCCCAAAGCAGCTCAGACCCACAGCACCAGCACAGCTGGGCCCCACGTTACAAGGTACCCACTGGGTGTGGAGTTCAGGGGATGGGGGGAGGATGGGAGCACACAGAGGGGTTTGGATATGTAGGACTCCCTGAGTCTTTCCTTACATTGCGTTGCTGCCATGGGGAGGGATGGACAGGGACCCCTGCACCCCTCTTTTCCCACCACCACGTGACAGAAGCCCAGAAGGCAGGGAGGTGGGGAATGAGTCCTCTTAGACAAAATCCATCAGAGCAAATCAGATCCCAAGTCACTCACAGCCAGCTGTGCCACCAGAGGGGACTCTGTGCTAGCCAGCATGTCTAAAACCCACATCCCTTTGCCCCCTCCCTTTCCAACAAGCCAGGGATACCCCAAGCCCTGGCTACTATGAACAGAACACCAAGACAGAGCAAACCCTCAGCTCCACAGGCAGATCCTCTCCTGCCTCCCCCCAGCAGCTCTGCTTTGGGCACTTACTTTGCAGCGAGGTAAGAGGCTGTGCAACTTCTCCTTGCAGCCCCACCTTCATTGGCATTCATTTGTCCCAGCAGCTTACAACAATGTCTACTTCTTTAAAAAAAAATAACTAAAAATAATAATAGAAAGCAAAAGGAGCAAAACCAAACCAAAAACACCCCAGGCCCTTTCCTGCCTCCTTCCCCTTCAGCCTTTAGGGTTTCTCCTGTGCTGGGAGCCAGTGGGCGCCTGCCAGACTCAGGGGTGCCCACAAAGCCTGAGATCCCCCTGAATTCAGCAGGTAATCCTTTCCCGGTGTGCACACCAGCAGGTTCCCCTCGGGTCGCTCCACTCGTGGGTCATTGATGCTGCAGGGATCCAGAAGAGGAGATGGGTTGGGAGCGGGAGCTGGGAGGGACATGGATGTGAAAGAGGTGGAAATGGTAAGGCTGCCCTCGTCCTTTTAAATAGTTGCACAGCCAGGGGACTCCGCTCGCTGGCTGGGGTGCCCCAGGTATCCGGTTTCAGCAAACATCAGCTAATGAGCGCAGATCCAGCCTCCGAGGGGCAGGTTCAGCGCTGCCGTAACGCACGGGAGGATGGGGGCACCGGGGCTCCCCTAGTGGGGAAGGGGCTGCAGGCAGCGGGCAGGGCGCTGGGCATCGCAACTAAGCACCCCCAGGGCTCTCCCCACGTCCCCCCCTCAGGCTTTCAAGGAGCGGCAGAACCAGATCCCCTTGGGCTGGTTGTGAGCACCGACCTCGGGTACCCCCCACCCCCCCGAAATAAACAGAGCCACTGACCCGCGTCCCTGAACCTGGAGCGGGAGGGGAACGCTCTCATGTTAAGACAACTCAAGGACCCACTGGCCTGACTCAGCAAAGCGGGTTTCACTCAAAAAAGTGACCCCAAAGTGCAGCCAAAGGCTATGGGCTCTCCCATAAATCAGACCTGCTCCTCTTCTGTTACCACGCGTGCTGAGGACTTCTCCTCTTTAATATGTGCATTTGGCTGAGCCCACGGATGGGCTGTGGTTTTGCATCTCCCAGTTTCTAAAGGCACAAGATTTTATTCGTACCTTTGCTCTAAAACATCTGCACTTTGCTTTCTTGCTGTAATAGACAAAGCTTTAAGTAACAACAATAGAACGCCAAGGAATGAAAGAAGCCATATTACAAGTGGGGTAAATAATCAGCATCCTCATGGCCTGCTTTCCTCCAGGGAACCTGTCCAGCAATGAGCATCCAAATCACACATCCACAAACCTACATGAAGCTCCTGCACAGCAAACCCTGAGTGCTCACCCAGCCTGTGACTCTGGGGGCAACAGGCATTCACACACTTGTCAGAAACCACGTCAAATTTCTATTTTCTCAGCTATTTATTTCCCCCCCCCACAGCTGTTTCTTGCATGTTTTTCAGTCATGCGTTCTTTGCTCAGAAACACATCCTAGCCAAGACTGTTTAATATATATATACATATATATATATATATATATATATATATATATATATTGGCCTATAACTTTGCAAAGAAATGCGTAGAATCAAGAGAGAAATGCTGTTAATTGCACACTGCAGCCTACTGCTCTTTCCCATCTCTTCCAAAGCACCAATGAGTATTTAATCATCTCTCTCACCCCTAAATGAGCTAAACTAACCCAAGGAGATAAAGGCCCATCTTCCAAGAGCAAGGGATAAGGAGGAAAGCAGGAGGGATGCTACATCTCTTTGCAATGATGAGACTAAAAGCAATGCCAACGTTGATGGACACACTCAACTTTGCTTAGATGCAAACAGATGCAGAAAGGCTCTGTTGGCACACAGACATCAGCATAGCAGAGCAATTGGGATAAGAGAAGGAGCTTAAAACAAAAGGAAACCCAATGTTGTTGAAGCCAAGAGTTGTGCTGAGTGAATTCAGGTCCAAAAAATTAGACCTTGTTCTTCAAAAAGAGAAAAGCCGCAACATCTGAGCTGAACAGAAATATATTTAGCAGATTTATTTCCCTTCCTTCCCACATTTAAATGGAGGCCGCTTTAAAACACTAAATGAACTGCAGCAAATTGGCACGGCAATGAAATTAAATAAAAGAAAGTGGCTGTTGTAATTTAATTAGCCAAAATAAGAACAGTACAGGGG
Source organism: Coturnix japonica (assembly GCF_054131305.1). Classification (NCBI taxonomy): domain Eukaryota; kingdom Metazoa; phylum Chordata; class Aves; order Galliformes; family Phasianidae; genus Coturnix; species Coturnix japonica. The sequence continues at coordinate 7,947,494 of NC_140683.1, forward strand.
GGGAGGGGGGGGGAGGAGATGCCACCGGAACCACACAGCACTGGGAACAGAGCACTTGCTTTGGACACTGGGTATATTTAGCTCAATGCCTCGTTCAGAGGTAAGGCTGTGGCGTGGCCACAGAAGGCACAAGCAATGTGAATCCAGGCACAGGAAAGGCTTGTGGGAAGAATCAAACAAACAGGGAGTTGGGATAAAGGGCCTTTCAGGGCCCTAAGGGCTGCAGAGCATTTAACCCGGAGCTGTTTGGGAGCTCCAGGCAGAGGGAACCCACCGACATCACATAGCTCTGCTCCTATTTTAGGGACCACTGTTTGATTTCTGTTTGGTGATGCAGAACCATTGCACATTGCATTTCTCATTCCTCACATGGAGAGCATCAATCATGCAGGAGATGCACGGAGAGCTCAAAAATCATCTGTGCAACCCATGCTCTGCCCTGCGCTATCCTCTCCCCCCCCATCCCTGCCCATGCCATAGGCTGCTGGTGACATGTTTGAACTTCTGCAGCCGTTTGATGTAAAATGTTTTAAATTCTTTTGGGGGAACACTAAAGGCTTTTGTCTCTTGACCGCTGCTGTGGGGATGCCACAGCTGGCAAAGTGTGCTCACACAGTGCTATTCAGCTGTGCCATATCCCACCGGGCTGACCAAGAGCTGGGAACCGCTGTTAATCATTACACAGAGCCTTTTTCCATTGGAAAGAAGGGAAACACAACACAGTGATGCAAGCCCGAGCCCACCTTCCCTAAGGAAACACTGGCTGCTGGTCACTATTCTGCTATACATTTCTCTTGAGGGCTCAGGTTTGGTTTGCACGACCCCTGAAGCAACAGGTGCTGTCACTTTTGTGCCATTACTTTCTTACCTCTAGAGCAGAGCTCATGGTATAGATCATTTTATGTGCAATGATATTTAAGACCTTTGGATGCAAAGCACTGCCAGTAAACTGTTATTACTGTGCCTTGCAGTTGGCAGCAGGTTCTCCTGCAGGAAGGAGTGTAAATCTATTTCCCGACCAGCTTTTACATCCACCACAACCTGCCACCGTGCAGACACACAGCTCATTAGGGCTGGTTTAGCTTCATTTGGCTGTAAAGGGCCGCAGGAAAAAACCTGCTGATTAAACATGCAATTCAAATACATCTTCTGGAGCACAGCAGACAGTTCCTAGCACTTTATCTGCACCGACTGAAATGCAATCTGTGCCACTTAGAGCAGAACAATACTCCATTTCTCCATACTCCCCTTGAATGGTTAACACACAAAGCAGAAACGCAGCCCGTTTTCACAGAGAAGTTATCTTCTGACATACGACGTTAACTGAGTGTGTACAGATCTGCTTCAAAGCCAATAGGCTCCTTTCCTTCCAGCAAACACACTTCTACACGTCTGCACACTCTTACTCTCTCCCCACTTCAATAATGATAGCGTATGGTAAAGCTCTCCAAACTGGAGCCACTGTAGAAAGGCTGTATTTACTCATGTTTGAGTAAGAACTAATAAGAGACCTGGTTGTGTCTCAGCTCCTCCAAATCCAAAAGGAAAAGGAAAATAAAAAGGCATCGAGTCAATATTTATCCACCCGCTGGTGAAATAAATCCCCTCCTCCCCGGAGGAGAGGAGAATAAAATGCAGTGATTGAAATGGGTTTCACGGAAGGGGATTTTTGTTTGTTTGCCTGTTGGTTTTCAGAGTTTGAGAGATATCTTCCCCTCCCCGTTGTGATTTGAATGGAATAGGTGTGAATGGAAGGCATCCATAGCAGCTTCACAGTGGGATCTGCAATTGAGGACCTGAAGCTCTTTGTGCACTTCCACTGATGGGAGCAGCACTTGTGTGCTCTGTATCACTCCTTAAGCCCCTGATACGCAGGATAACAGGGGCAGCAGGTACTCCAGTCCCATTGATGTGTCTGTTGAAGATAGCTGGACTTCCAACAGTGCCTGGGCCAAATACATGTCACAGAAGAGTGGATGTCAGTAAAGTCACTTGGATTTCACATTTCAAAGCACATCACGAAGACAAACACAGTGAATTCTTGGTAAACTGTCTCCATCCAAGTAGGGCAACTTCTACCACTTCTTAGGGGCAAATGAGCGGGGGTTGCATGAGCAGCTTCAGACACAGCACAGCATTTCCAGTGCACAGTAGCATGGAGAATTTGACCCTTAAATACTTGAGAAGCACAGCCAAGGGGGCAGGCCCTCATTCACACTGCCCAACAGCATCACATAGAGGGGCTGTTGTGCAGTCCCAGTTGAGGCATTTTTAAGCCTGTTTCTCATTTCCCCAAAGTCTCCGGCACTGAAGAAGTCTTGTCACTGACCCGGGTTAGATGAGGGTCAAGGTTTACACTCCAAAAACCAAGAAAGAAATGCTGTTTACTCTCCAGTTCCTCAGAAAACAGTCAAATCCCTCTTCATATGGAACATCTCATTCGCGTGTCATCAGCAAACATTTCCACTGGCAAACTCACTGTGCTTCAACATTTTCTTCATACACAGACCGACTGTGTGCTTTATCAGTGCCATCTCACTCCACAGGCAGCCCTGACACCTGCCTTTCTCCTCCTGCTTTTCTCTGCCATTTCTTTATTACGAGCTCACATTAAACTGTTGTTAATGTGAGGGGGTGGATGCCCCCTCCTTGGAAGCATTTAAGGCCAGGCTGGATGGGGCTGTGAGCAACCTGGTCTGCCAGGAGCTGCCTATAGCAGGGGTTGGAACTACATGATCTTAAAGGTCCCTTCCAATCCAAGCCATTCTATGATTTCTTATTTAGATTTAAAAGGGCAGCTTTTAATCTCACTGTGTCTTAATATATTCTTCTCCGAACAGCACTTATGATTCCCTATTCCCTTTTCCCACCCAACTCCACATTTAGCTCATGAGCAGGACCAAAATGAACCATGAGACTTTTCATTAACCAGCAGAATGGAATACAAGAGACTACTTAGCATTTTGCATCTCCAAAGCCCTGAATAAGCACCAAGGCTCAGTGAGTGATGTTGGGGAGGGAGGGGCACGATGCTCTGCAAGGCTGGCACACACGTGATGGCCCCACTGCTATGGGGCAAGTACAGCCCTGGGCATCAACTGATGTGGGCAGCCTGGTTCCCACCTCAGAGCAACAAGCATGGGGCCCTGAGCCAGCCCTCCCCATCAAACATGCAATGGAGAGGGCTGTAGTGCAAGAAAATGCTTTGATGAACCCAGCACACCTTTCATCATCGCATCCTAAAAGCCATTATTAATGTGAGCTCTAACTCATCACCACCCACACAGCTTTCCTTAATTCACCAGCTGGACTTAGCAAGAGCTCCAAATACTTGAAGGCTCCATTCTGAAGGAGGAGAAGAACATGGGGCTCCTCCACTGAGTCACAACCACACGGAGCTTCCCCTACCCACCCACCCTGCATTCAGCAGCGCTGCAAACTGCACCCTTATCCTACACATGGTCAGCCAAGGGAACTCGCAGAGGAAATTAAGTTTCTCTCTTCTTCTTGAGCTGTTTTTAATTTCTTTCCTGACACGCCGTTATTAGACAACAGGAACAAACTAGTTTCTGTGCAAAACTTTCCCTGAAGTATTTGGAAGATAGAGAGAAATGGCAAGGTTTCTATTTTCCTTCTTCTTTAAAGGAGAAATAGCACTGAATTAATACGAACAGCACTGATCAGCATTTTATTTTCTAGCTATGACTTCTTAATTTTTTTCCAGCCCTACAAAGACCACCCTCTCCCCATAGCAATGCTAGGAGGGGACTACGCTGAAAATTATAGTTTCCAGAGTTTGCAAGAGAACCACAAACGCTTAATTATAGTTATTGACATAGCAAACACCCACTGCAGGCTTAATCTTCTCTTGGCCAGAAATAACCACACCAAGTAAAGGTAGCAAACCAACATCAGCCCCAGCCAAGGACAGCTCAGTAGTGCATGGGCATGAAGACGTGCCGTGCTCCTGCACAGCACCATAGAGCCAGCAGCACTGACCTGGCATGTTTGGGCTGGGTTTGCTGTGAGCTGGGTTGCACGTTAGCTGTTTCATATGCCTGTCTCCCAGTTAAGCTTTGAAGAGCTCCTCTATGTGCTGAGAGCAGCAGCTGTGCTCTGCACCATCAGCACATCCTTGCTGTGAGCATCCCATTTTCCATGGGTGCTGGTGACAGTGGTCTGGAATGGAGGCTTTGCAGTTGGAGGTGTGATGCTGGGAGTGGGTAGATGTGAGCCCCATTTGCTTGCTGGCTGTGCTGGCAGGCCCTGAAGGAGCAGTGCCTGTGGGCAGCTCGCTGCCCTCTGAGCAGACTGTATGCTGCCAACAGCTGCAGTCACATCAAAGCCCATATGTCTAAAGCGATGCTAACAGTGTTAGAGAAGGTGAAGCATCAGCTGTTTTTTCCCAGGGAACCACAAAGGACTGAGTGCTGATGGCGCATCACCATGTGGCACTGACCAGGCATGCAGCTAACATAAAATCCCACAGACCAGGAACATGGCCTTGGAGAGGCAGAGAGGAACGTGGATAAGGTGGGAGATGAGGTGCAAGCCTTGAAAGGATCTGAACATTGTCACTATCAGCTCTGGGGGTAAAGCACTGAGCTATTGGAAATGAACCATCCATGGTGCACCAATATAGGGATCATAGAAACCTCCTTCAGTCTGAAGGAGAGAAAGAAAATGGGATAAAAGCTAAATCTGAATGGGCTGGTTATTGAAAACAGAAGTGCTATACTTATTTGTTGCTCATCTCCTATGCACCAGCTTTAGTCCGCTGAATAGCTACAGAATTCACTGGCATTATTCCTAATTTTACAATGATTTGGTAGAGAGGGGACAAAGGCAAGCAAACAAAGCTAATTGCCTTCAGTGTTCTGTTTATCTGGTTTTTGTTTGGCCAAACAAAGAAGACGTTCAGGTCCAAGCTGACTATGGAGCCCACAGTTTGCAGTTTTGGCATCCGACATCTTAGTATTTACTCCTATCAAGAGCTTCCTTATCTCCATCTGGTCACTACAGAGACTCTGGTGACTTCACTACTATTACTACAGATCAATCAACCCTTGCAAAGTCCTTCAAAAAAGCAGGAAGTCCTCCAAAAGCCAATCCTTTTTGTCATAAAAAGAACAAAGCCAGGACTAGATTAATCACCGCATGTTATTTCCAATACAAAAGTCCAAGCAGAAGAAGTTCCAGTTCTAATAACAAAGCTATGCATTCTCACCCATCCATACCAGCATGCTTTTGTTCTTTGTGCCAGACAAGAACACTCTGAGCAGAAATGTAAATAATACAGCATGCTCTGCAGGGAGAGCACGCTGCTGGAAGTAAGCGGCAGACTATGGGCTGTATGAACCACAAGCAACCAGTTTTACCAGGCTCAGCATCTGCCAGTATCTATGATTTCCCAACATAGACTGAGTGAGGCAGCAGGGCTCCCTGGCAGCACGTGGTTGGAGTAGAGGAGCAATATAAGGAAGAGGACAAAACCCCAGGCTGCTGTGAGAGCAAGACATTTAAGATAACTACCAGAACACAACAGGTTGTCCTGGGGTTCTGAGCAGAGGATGGAGCTGGATGAGCCTTTCAACATCCAGTACAGACAAGACCAAGGGAGCTGAACCAGCTCAGGGCTTGCTGCTCAGCAACCAGGGCTATTACAGCACCTGCTCTGCAAGAATTTACCATTCATCCCTCCAGCTCAGCTGTAAGAGAAAGATTTGGATCTTTTAGAATATAAATTATTGCTTTCTATCTACACAGGCCTTTTTCAGAGCAGATCCACAAGGAACAAGGGAAAGCAGGGAGTGAGGAGAAGCCAATGCAGACCGATGCTCAGTCTGATCCTGTTCCAAAGGGGAAAGTTTCGGATAAGCTTGACTGAAATACGAGCAAGAGAGGCTTCAAATAAACCAAAGGGAGAGAACACACCATTGTCTGAACCCAGCAGCTTTTACAAAGTCTAGGAATAGGAATAAGAAAAATCAGATGCAGAGCATCACCTAAAACACTATTTTGCACTGGGATGAAAGCCAGCAGAGGGAAAAGAAAGCATCAAGTTGGAGCCAGATCTGCATTTTGACAAAGAAATTTTCGGGTCATCCCTCATTATTTGTAAAGCTCTTAAAAACCAGCTTTCCTTTACAGAATGGAAGCAAAGCTCTTAATCTCACTTTGTAAACACAGAAGGAAACTGCAGGTTAAAGCCAGAGGTTTGGAAAGCGACTGGTTCAAGGTGCTTCCACTTCTGTACCCCTCTTGGTGACCCCAGAACAAAAGCCATTGTTTCAGCAGCTTCATTTGCCAAAAGCACTCCCCATTTACACCCATAAGAACCTGGCCATTTTCCTACACATAGGAAAGCATTTCCTACGTCCAAAAATATATTCTTGATATCCTAACACTTTCCCCATCTTCTCCCATTCCTCATCTATTTCTTTCCACCCAGCCATAAGACTACTTGGAAAACAACGTGAATCATTTTCAGTCTCCTACCCCTTTTCCTACACTGTGAGATTCCTCATTTCCAGTGACACCAACAATCAGCAGGAAACTCAGCATCTCAATTTCCAAAAGGAAAAGAAGCAACAAACTGGGTCCGCCATCTCCAAGCTTTTTGCTGAGAGCTGCTCTCCACCCCAAGGAATCCTCCAATGTTCTCCAAGGAATTGGGTGCTCCCCCAGGTTTAGCCAATGGTGTGAAGATGACAGCTGCTCTGCTAAATGCCTCGGATGGTTTTGGAGGATCCCTGCTGCCTCCCAGCTCTCTGCCCTGGGAAATCAAAGCGTGCTCTGCACTATCTACCCACCATCTCTATCTGGATCAGGGCTTTGCCTCAGAACATCAGACCTCCCTGCCTCACACATGGGGTGCATTCAGATACAACCCAGGTGTTTCCTCAATACAGTGCTTGGCAGTTGCAGCATCTGCAAGTTTCTTCCTGGCTAACACATCCCAGAGCAAGCACTGACATGGCTTTATGGGAGCACAGAGATCATACTGGATGGTGAGAGACATTCATCATGGATTTGGAGGCTCCAAATAGAACTTACACCTTCTTTCTGGACTTGCAGTAACTAGCGCTGCTTTACACACACCTCTTCCTCACTTCTGCACACTTGTGTTAACCATTTTCCTGTTACATTCATTATGCACATCCTATGAACTACAATAGATTTTCTTTACTTGCTATCAGACCACACACATTAACAGAGATTATCAGCATCATTGAGAGATGCATACAGCAAAACATACCCCTCTACCCTGTACCAGAAGAAAGCTGGTCATGCCCAGCCTTATTCCATTATTCAGCCCTCTATAGAAACTCCATGCACAGCAACAAGAATTCAGGCACCAAAATGCAAACACGGAATTGGTTCCACCATTGAATCGAAGGCATTGTGGGCTCAGGAGGTGGAAACCCTGGTGCTGTAGGGAACAAGCATCCCACAGAGCTGCAGGCATTGGCTGCACGTTACCCCAGCCCATGGTGGTCTTCTGGCTTCACTGCAGGTTCATTTGCTGTGGGGATGAGCGTGGAGTTCATCCGTGCTTCCTTGCTCATTATGCATTCCTCCCTCCCTGTTCCAAATTAATGAGAGTTTCTGCTCACTCAGCAGAAATTAGATGGATCTGCTTTTAAAAAAGGGCAATTAGCTCAAAGGAACCGGTGGTTCCTTCCTGTGTGCCAGGTGAGAACAGCGAGCAGAGAGAACTACAGCTATGGGCTCCAGGAGTCTCCAGACACCTGGCTCCTACAGCAAGCAAATTTCTCATTGGGAAGCACCAGGATTTCTTCCCCACATCACATTTTCTTCAGGCTCATTTACCTCATTGTGCTCAAGTGTGAGCCCAGCTTGTGGATGTGTGGCTGGCAGCAGGAGGAAGCTCCCAGCACACAAACCCTGCTGCACGCCTCCTGTCCCCGACCCCTGGGGATGCCTAAAGCCTCTCTGTTTGCTCAGGCTTTTCCTGATCAAAGTGGGGAAGGCTCTTTCCATTCTTAGAGCTGGGAAGGAAAGAACTACTAGCGCTGTCGGCGTTGCTTGCCAATGCAATTCATCTTTTGAGCCTGTAAAGCTGTGGTTATAAGGACGCAGATGGACGTGTCATGTCGCTGGAACGAGATGCTCATACAGATGTGGAATCAGTACGGTCCAAAGAGCAGAAAGGGGAGAAGGTGGGGAAAGACAGCCAAGATCTCCTTTCAACTTTCCATTTTAGAAATGCAGAACACCACATTTCCTACCAGAGGGCACAGGGGGAGAAAGATTTTGGGCACTTTTGAGGATTAATCAGCAATATCAAAGTAAACAGAAATTAAGACAATAACAACTCAATACGCAGCTCACTTATGGGTATTTTCAAGTCCTTACGTGACTGCTGAAACCCTATAAACTTCTACATTGCTACGTAAACATCCTACGTAGAAGATCACTAGAAAGCTTCATTCTTATTCCAGAACTCTAATTCCATCCTTGAACAGCAAAAGCATGAACCTGTCTTTAATTATAAATGACTGTCTCTTGTTAATGTAACAGCCGGTCCTGAATTCATCATGAACTAAAAAAGTTTTACTAAAAAAGCTTTAGAGTTGGCTGGAAGGGGAAAAAAAATAGAACCAAAATGCCTAAAAAGATTGTTGTAATGGTCCTACCTTGTTATTTCATGAGTTTAGCAGACTGCAGTTAAACCCCTGCACAAAAGGAGGTGCTTTGGGATTTCTCCTCTATTCCCTACAGAAAGAGGCTGGAACTCTTCCCACCTTGCCAAGACTTGACTTCAGAGCCTCCTGCCTCCCCTCCAGCAGCAGTCAGTCCCAAAGGGAGCAGATACAGTCCTGGGAGGTTAGAGGAGATCCTATGGACGGGAATGCCTGCAGCTCCTTATGGACAATTAAAGCTTTAGCCATGGGTGCCCCCTGGTGACTTGGTGAGTAATTAAGCACAACCATTGGAGTCTAAAATGGCACATCACAACTGATACAGTCACGTTTGAGACACAGATAACAGGCTGGTGCTTTGTACAGAGCAAATCTCAAGCTTCAGGGAAGATAAAGTTTTCCTTTGCTACAACTTTGCAGCTCATTGTCTGGGGTGATTTGGTTCTGTTCTGATATTTCTGCTGTGTACAAACACTCCTATTTTGCTCCACATTGATTACCACAGCACAGAGGGGCAAAGTTGCACTTTGTCCCTACATCAAACAGCAGCTACTTCAGTTCTAAGCCTCAATCAAGACTTAAACGGGCTTAATTTTCTACCTTTTGATCAAAAAGCCTTTAGAACAGCACATCCTCAGATATTGCTGCTGGCCTTCAAAAATAAGCAGAAAGAACAAGACAGAACTTTTGCTTCCTCCAATCCATTGCTTCATCTTCATCTCGGGAAGCATAAATAGGTATTTTGTCTCCCAAGTCCCTGCACACTGTGCAGATTCAGAATGTGAGATCTGAAGTCCAAAGCTGAATTTAGCTGTGACCAATTGCATGAGTCAAGTTGTCTCTCTTTGGTACTCCAATGAAGGCAACTCTTTTAATGGTGGCAGCTTGGGAAAATACACCAAAAATTATAAAACCACCCATAAAATAAATAAGGAATTCCACTGCTATTTGAATCCCTCAGTACATACAAGTGAGAGAAACAGGGTTAGGAAATGTTAGACTGCTTTTATAATTCCTTCAGGACAAACCAGACTGGCTGCGCTGCAGATGATTGCTGGAAATATTAGGATCATTACAGGAATAGCTTATGAAGATTAACTCTAGTGAATGCAGAGTTTCAGGCATGGTTCTGTGTCTCCCATCACCAAAGTCACTGTGCACATACATGGCTTTAGCTGCTACAGGACTCATGAAAACCTCACCAGGTTTCATTGCTTTGATGCCAAAGGTGTAATAAGATGTTTTGGGAAACTAGTTTCAAGGCCACATTAATGAGCACCACCATCATGTGGGACATTTGCTTCTTCCATTTGTTGAAGCAAAGCTATCATAGCCGCATCAAATCTACGCAAAGCTGAAAAACCACAACTCCTTCACAAACATGGAGATACCACTGGAAAAGCTTTATGAGTACCATGAGCCTATGGTACAGTCGTACTGTTCTCATAGGCAGTGCAGGTGCTTGGAGTGGGTGAGCTCTAATGGTCCCTTCCAACCCAAACCATGGTTTCTAAGCCATTTCTAAACCATTCCGTGGTTTCGAAGTGCCAGAACTTTCAGTTCAGATAAAAAAAATAAACATTAATTTTGAAATGGAGACAGCAAGATTTCAATGTGCAAACACAGGAGAAAGCTTCTTGGGCTAGATTCTGTTGTTCCAGCTGAAAACTACTTAGAATTGACCTGATATGAACAACTCTTTGCATGTACATTATTCATCCAAAAGATGCCTTTGCTCAGTTCCAAACATTCACATCTTACACATTGTTTTGCAGCTAAGAAATGTATATATGAGGATTTCCATCAGCTACACAAGAGGATCCAGACCTACATTAGCAGGAGATTCTTTCCCTGTTGCTTTGGCCTCAGTTTAGGGGCTGCTACAGAGGTAAAGCTGATGCCTGAAGCCCAGCAATGCTTCTGGGCTGAAATCAGGCTTGTTTGCATCTCTCTCCCAATTTTTGGGGCACCAAACCCATTCTGAGATCCCACCATGGGGTCACCAATTTCACCATCCTGCTGAGCACCACCTCAGGAGACTGCAGCATCAAAGAGGGGGGAGGGTTTGTTCACAGATTAACAGTTAACAGCATTAAAAGGCACTTCTGGAGATGTGCACCCAAATCTTCTGTTCCTCATTAAGATTAATGAAAGGTTTGGATTTGAATCCCTATGCTTCCTCGGAAACCTCAGTCATTACGGTTCAGAAGTCATCTCTGTCCTACAAACCCTCCCAGGATGATTTATGAAGCGATACATGCACTATTTATTTCTTTTTAAAGTCACAGTTGTTACTTAAAGCTGAACCGCACATTGGGGTAAAGAAAAAAAAACAATGCTTTAGGGATGCACTGATGGAACAGATTCAATGGAAGGGATCAGAGCCTTTTAGGGGCTGAAGCATCAATGACACAAAAAGCAAAGAGAGCTGAAGCAGCTGCGCTGTAACCATTTCTGCAGTTCATTTTCCAAGAGCTTCTCCTTTGCACCAAGCTTCTGCTCTCAGAGTGGAACACGAGTGACGTGAATGCTAAGCAGAGTCAGGCTCTGATGGTTGCCATTACCTAATGCTGTGCCGTGACACAAATGCTGCTCTTAGGAATATTCCAAGGGCTCGGGAAGAGGCTTACAAGAGCTCACAGTGTTCCTGCTGCCCACCACGAACGCTGCCTTTACCCATGGTGGAACCATGCTTGTGCTCCTGCATGGAGCCAAGGAATGACAGCGAACCTCAGCAATGCTGAGGAGAGGTTCCCTCAACCTCTGAGAAGACTGGTTCAGTCTGTGATTACAACTCCCTGGAAATTGCTACGTAGACATCACTGGAGCATAACATTTCATCAGGAGCCCCCGAAATATCCCTGCAAATACATGCTGGGGAAGGCTAAAAAGACCTCACAGGCACAGAAGATCACAGAAAACCTATTATCTGTCTGCAGCACTGAAGCATCCATCTGTCAACACAGGACCTTTTGGAGAGCGTTGCAGCCACCCACTAAATGGGTTTTTGATTAGCCACGGTATTTAAAACAACCACAGACTTCTACAGCAAACGCGGGGCTGCCAGGCAAAGGGTCAGTCCCAAAACTCAGCCCAACTTCACTGCATTCTTCCACTGCTTCTGGGCTGAAGTTCAAGTGAACTTCTTGATGGGGAGATGGGTTTAAGTTTAAAACTGGCAACCCTGCCTGATTTTATCACAAGTCTCATGACGCTCGGCACGTTGCTTTCAACCTCAGCCTTTGGAAACTGGCACAATGAATTCAAGCTCTGCTTACAACCCGCCCTCCCCCCAAACCTCTACTCCATGTAGATACGAGACATGAATCCTACACACACACATATACCCAGAAGGAAAGGACTACACGAAGCTTCATTTGTCTCCTTATTCTTGGGACACATACAACTTTTTGAATATCTGGTATTAATAGCTTGTTACTGCAATAAGAACATGAAAACTTGCTTTCAATCCTGACCAACTTGTTTGCTTAGAAATTTTGGAGATATTCACCCAAAAAGAAACAAAAAATGCAAAAGAAGAGAAAGGGAGATGAAACAGCAAAGGACGTTGAGACATCTTTGAAGCAGCAATGAACTACTTGGTCCATAAAACAAGTGCCTGCATTTTATTTTGCAGTATTTTTTGCTGGCCATAAGACCAGAAGCCAAGGTGCTCCCAGCTGCCAATAGACCACAGCAGGTCGGGAGTGGGACAGCACAGCACAAACCCATCTCCAACTCCTACTCAATGATCTGCTTTAGAACAGCCTGCAGTCTGACCCCAGGTAATCCCACAGAATCTGCAGCAGCAACTGGACCTGAAGGCAATTTAAGAACAGTGACCACAATTTAGGCTCTAACAGAGCAGTACCTGTGATCTCCTCCTGGCACCTCCACCACCATTTGCTTTCCAGCCCTGGTATTATCTTTCCCTTTTCATCCTTCCCTTCTCCCCCTCCCTCCTTCCTCATACAGTAGCTCTTTCAGCTGCTCTCAGTAGGTGCTGCTTTACCTAATTAATTGACAACTCAACAAGTGCACTTTCTAATTAAAGTAAATAAGCCCATGCTTGGAACAGTGGCTCACAGTGTTGCCCAGCACTCGTTCCTCAGGAGCAGGATATTATGGGCTCCACCTCCTCTGTGCCAAATTAATGCATTAAACTAATAGAGCAGAAGCAAATAAAAGCTTCCTAGAGCATCACTTAGGAGCGTTACTGTGTAACAAAGCAATTCCCAGTCTTGAATTGCTGAAGCCGATGGGATCTTCTATGTTAGCTGGACAGAACAGAATCTCAGGAGGTTTTTTCTGTTACCTCTTATGGTGCCTGAATGACTCTGTCTGTCCCATAATAACATCCCATATTAAAGTCCACCCTTCTCTCCCACGCCACACATTTAAGACAGGAATTTTCCAGACAGCCACACTAAATCTTCATCTGTGCCCACCATACCTGAAGGTATGAGGGTCTCACCCCACTGTTAAGCTGGTGATGATATCTCCTCAACGCATGCAATCTAGCATGCATTTAAATCCAGTTACACCTCTTCCCCCCGCTGGGTGAGGCTGGAAGGAAAGAGCCCTTTCCTAGCACAGGAGCCAGTCACGTTTTGGCTGCTGAGGGAACATCAGAAGCGTTCCCTCCCTGGGAGAAGCCTGTATTTGTGATGTCCTGTTTGTCGGAAACATCAGAAAAAGGCTTGAGACACAAACACAACAGCGAGGCCAAATGTGTCACACAATGTTTTCACAAGGAGGAGAAATAAAACCCCCTTTCCCCTCCCTCCCCCCTCCCCAGTGCAACCAGTTCAATGAAGCAGCAGGGGGCTGGGGAGGTGGTTGGCATCCAGCTCTGAGCACATAGAGGGATCAGCAATGCCATCTGCATACCCTGTGAGAACCCCAAAACAAATCAAACCAACCATCATCTTCCTCTACTGTTCTATTGACTTTTCTTTTTCCCCAGAATCAAGGACAAAAAAAACCCAAAAACCCCAAAATTCAGAGGATCTCAATACTATGAAAACAGTCAAAAGTGCTTCTAAACCAGCATTTGAGTTGGTGTCCAGACTTGGTTCCACAGATGGGCTTGGAGCGGGGCTGTGTTAGTTTAGGCCTTACGTACTTAGAGTTCATTAAGTCAAAAGAAAGCTTTGTGCCTTTGAGTAGTTTTTGGATGAGCTTACAGGTTTCAATAGCCCGGACAGTGCAACGGGGAAGGGCAAACGTGAAAGGAGGAACAGAAGTGCATTGAGAAACGAGGGGTGTGAAAGCAGGGTGACAGAGCTGCATTTTGCATCGAGTCACTCTCAGCTTGTTGCAAGCTGCTGGCTTCGAGCAATTAGCTCAGAAATAAAGATTTGTTTGTGTTTGCACAGTCCCTCACTGTTGTGGAAACCAGACAGAAAGCCAAAAAAAATGGGGCTCTTCCCACTGTATTTCCTTCAGCAATAAACACCTTCATTTCTATATATATTTAAAAAAGAGAAAAAAAAGGAATTGGAGCTGAAATCTCATTGAGTTACACACAGAAATGGCACCAAAACCACCTTTCACCAAAACAAACATCTCAGTTTTTGAAGCATCATTTCCAAGAGATCAGAAGTGACTTCTCAGCTGCTGTTGCAGCTCCGCTCTGTTTTCAGGAGGAAAGCTGCTCTTTTTCAGCAGGTCGGAAGCCTTAAGTTACCCCTACAAATATGTATCCACTTGCCTTTTTCTGGCTACAATTACAGCCAGAAGAGAAACAGCAGCTCAGCTCCAGCCCCTGACATCCTGTGCTGTAATAGGAAGAGGTAAAGCAGCTGAGAGGGAGCACAGTCACACTCAGACCCATGCCCAGCACCTCCACCAACTCGCTGCCCTTTATTATTGGGTTAGTCATTGGAAGCATGACACAAACAGCAGCATTTTAGTGGCATTATGCTGTTCATTTGGCTAAAAGCCTCTGCCTTTTCCAGATTGTCTTAAAATAACCATTTCCTACTGACATCTCTTCCTTTCTCCCCAGCCAAATAACAGAAATAGTTGGGTTTGGGGATGCGGGGGAGAAAAGGGCCTCAGGTTGCTTCCAGTTTCTAAGCCCATGGAAATTTAACAGGACATAGACCAAAGAAAATGACGAAAATCCAAAGGAGCAGACAAGTTCAGTGCTTGTTTTTGTCCCATCCCTGCCAAAGCAGCAGCAGTTGCCCATTCTTTCCTTGCTGCCTGGCTGCTGGTAGGACAAGCCTCAAGTCATGGTACCACTACAGGGCGTTGGCATCTGGACGCTGCTCTGCTGTCCTGAGCTGATCCCTTTATTCCATGGCCCTCACCTCAGATGTATTTCAGCTGGCTTGGTGGCCTCACCGTGCCAGTAAAAACCTGCATGAATCACCATCAGTTTATACACAGAGGGAGTCACACATTTGCTGCTCCTGTTTGCCCTGTGTGCCAACACACCCACCCAGTTCTGGGTGTTTCAGCCACTGGAGTCACCAAAAAAAACCCCCCTCCTCCAACAGGGTGGACTTTCTCATAAAGTTTACTTTATCCTTTGACATAAAAATCCTGACCTCTCCCTGTGGGTTCTCTCCCGAGAGCTGCCTGCTCACTAATTTGATCTCCAAGCCATATTCCTTCAGAAATCCTTTCCATTCATTCAATGCTGAAGCAAATAATAATTATCGTCCTTCTCCTTGGGTTATTTTGGTGCTGTAAACACTGATAGTTGCTCTTGTATTGATCTGAAGCACATGGAGCAGAAAGTCAGGAGATCCCAACTCAAACTGTACTTTGGGTTGGGCTGTTTAATGCCTCCTTACCAAACCCAGAAGTGAGGAGCTTCCTTTTGTCAAAGCCAGACAATAACTTTGAGTCAGTCTAATCCCATTCTATAAGTAGTTATTCCTGCTGCTATTGAAACCTGGCCTTGTGATCCTATGGAAATATGGTCCAGAAATCACCCTGAAGCCCCCAAGAGTTCTGTCATCATCTGAAATAGAGCCAGAATTCTCTTCTAAAACCCTCTGTAGTGGAAACAGAGATTTGTTCTAACAGTGAGACTGTGAAGCTTGTAGAAGAAAGGAGGATTATCGGTAACACCTCAACAAAGGCATTGCATTGAAGACTGACACCTGGAAAGAACCCAGCAAAGGTGAAAGTGCAGCAGCAAAAGCAGAATAGAGATAGTATGTGAAAGAAGCACTGAGAGCTCAATGCAGCCAATGTTTGTGGGACTCATCCTAGGGTAGCAAACAGCTATTGATGGACACAAAGCATCGCATCCAGCGGACAGGCTAATCAGTACAGGTCTACAGAACAGGCATAGATCTGGCGAGGTGAAAAGTGCCCCAGAGTAAAGTACTGCGTGTATCTGAGCACCAAAAGGCTTTGCTATGGGACAGAAAGAACAATTGGAAAAACCTGTTGGCAGGTGCTAAATCCAAAAGGCACCAACACTGGCTGAGGAAGCCCACAGAGTGAAGTTGGTGGAAAAAAAACACACATAGGGAAAAAGTTATAGCTATAAGAGGGTCATTACCCTCTTCCTGACTGCTTTTGCTGGAGATGGGAGCACGAGGCTCAGCAGAGCTGCACTCCACCCTCCTACACTCTCAGGGTCTTTGACCCACATGCAGAGATTGCCCTCACTCCAAATGAGCATTGCTGATTTTTCTAAACAACAAAACCAAGGCACAGTGCTGTGCTCTGCCATCTGACTATGCCTGGAACCACACAGCTCTGTCTGCACCACAAATGCAAAGTGTGGGGCATGGCACAAAGGGGCTCACTGCCATACAACGGCAGAACCATCACAAACACAGCACTTGTACATCATCTGGCAGAGCTCTGCAGGCTTCTTCTCCAAGCTAACACGATCTGACCCAAAACAGTGAACTAATGCAGCACCTTTCTCCTTTCAGGGAGCCTCTTTTTTTCCCAAATAAGAAAAGGACTGCTCAGATTGATCCTCCACATCCCTGAGTAAAGATGTAGATACATCAGGGGCCTTTGGGACACCCAGGGAGGTGGTAGAGTCACTGTTCCTGGCAGCGTTCAAGAGGCATCTGGATGAAGAGCTACAAGACCTGGTTTAGAAGCTTATGGTAGTAATGGTGACAGGAGGATGGTTGGACTAAATGATCTTGCAGGTCCTTTCCAACCTTGAGATATGGTAAGCTGCTGCCTCTGGTTGTTTCCTGCCTGGACATCTCCTTCCATCACTGTGCTGTCCCTGAGCAGCTCACCTTGCTGACCCACACTTTGCTTCCAGTCCCACAACAGATGGTCTCAAGACCCTCAACAAAACAAAGTCTATAAGCCAATACTATTTAGCTGCATTTTTCAGACAACAAGCAAGCCAATGCAGCCATCTCCCATGCGAAAAAAAAGGAGTCTGAACTCCAGGTCTTGCAAAAGCACACGTTCATCACCTAAAGGAGGACTGTTGGATGCCCTCCACCGCTCTGGCATGGCACAACAGCTGGAGCTGGCAATGGGATTTGCACCATCCATCCCCCCCTTCCTACCACTCTGTGGCCAATAAGATGATCTATTTTCAGGTGGGGTGGCTGCACACCCTGCTGCAGAGCTCACCCCCCAAAAACCCATCTCCTCTTCTAGCACTAATTTCCCATGTGCCCTTCCTGGGCTGCTCTGTCTTCTAATCTACTTCTCAGAGACCTTTAAATATATATAATTTTAAATTCCAACCAGATTCTTGGACTTGGCAGACAAACCGTGAGTCCCATAAGAGTCATATTTTCTTTGAAAGCCCTGAATGAAGCCTTTATTAAAAACTTCATTAATATGGCTACCTATATGCCTGCTCCCCACTTCCTGTTCAAAATCCAAACAGATTCTCCACACAGAAAGACCTTTGAAATTTGCCTATTTACTTCCCCCAAACAGTGAGAGTGTTACTGAGGAGCTTGTGGTAGAGTCAGTCCATGCATGTGTTGTCCTGTTGGAGCTTAGAAAAGATGAAGCCTTCTATTCATTGGAGACGGGGGGAAAAAAAGAAGAAATAGATGCAAGAGGGAAGCACATAAAGCCATGGAGATCAGGGCTTGGGAGTTCTGTTCTGTACTTTGGCTTTGTGCCACTGACTGAATTTGGTCCATTTTCACAATTAGATTATATGACAGTAAGGAATCATTACACAGTACTGTGTCTACAAGGGTGTTAAGGCTCTTCCTGGCAGCAATAGTGAAAATTAGTAAAAGAGCTGTTTCAAAAGTACCAGAGGTTGTATTTCACATCCCCCATAAACACATCAGCATTCAGCAGCAGATGCCCATGCCCAGCTCTCAACACAAGCCAAACACTGAGCCCCAACTGGTACCCCCAGAAACCAAGTCTTGCTCCCACTACAGCCACAGGGTGAGCTCCCCTTGCTGAGAAATGGGTTGGAACTGAGCTGGGATGCAGAGGAAGGAGCACATACCAGAGGAAAACAGTGATCCGACCTCTTGTAACGTTGCCATCTTTAAAGTCAGCTCCTTTCAGGGTCGCTACGTTATCAGAGTTTGAACAACAGCAATTAGTTACAGCCAGAAAAGGGCAACGTGCAGACACCAGGCTGGATAAGGGAGAGACAGCCGGACAGTGGGAGCAGCCATCTGGGATGCAGTCCCAGCTCTGTCATTTACCATGCTTTCAATTTCCCTTCTCCAGCACAAGGCCAAAAGATACGTAACTCTTCGTGAAGAGCTCTGCAAGCTACAGCCTACATGCCATGCAAGTAATCCCTCTGAAGGCTACTTAAATGTCTAAAATTATTTGTGTTTTAAATACATCACAGGGAAAACAGTTAGTACAAGAGGAAGGTAGTTAAATCTTCCAGACTTTTACATACACCTTGTAAAACGGTCTGCAGGTTGAGCAGCCAGGTGTGCACATTTGCAGGACATGCACAGCAGCTTAAGACCTCCACTTCCATTTAGTTAGAGCCAACACAACCCAAGGATGACACTCAGGAACAACACATCCCACACCTGGAGTTCTCATCTCCTTTGACCGGGAAGAATTCATGGATGGCTTTAGAACTTCTTTGATCAGAACAATCCAAATGATTGAACTATTGAAATGTAGTGCAGGCTCGTGTATTTGGGCGGGTGCCTGGAAGCGGACACCAATTTAATCTTCATTTTAAAAGGCTTAAAGATGGAGGACGTTTTCAACGCGTCAACAAGACTTGAGGGATCAGCTCATTTTAAACTGGGCTGTTTTAATTAAAAGGTGGCAAGCAAAGTACAACAAAATAGGGAAGAAAATCCATGCAAGCATTCCAGTAGAGAATTAGATCTCACGTTACAAGTCGTGTGACCTCTCCTTCCAAAGAAACACCAAAACATTTCTGAACTAAGCCCAAAGCATGATTACAGCTTCCCATGAGAAATGTCAGTTCGTTGAGGTCTCTCTGCTCCTCACCAGGCACAGTTCCCAGGCACAACGCATCCCTCACACCACCACCACGAGGGGCTGCCCTCGTGATGCCCTCCTGATGAGCAACAAGAGCACAATGCAAAGCAATACAGAGGAAACGGAATCTTCTGGATTTGAGATATCCCTCCAAGAAGAAAAAAAAATCCCATTGGGAAGGATGACAATTTCCAACCAGTTCTTGTTTTCAGTTTATTTGTCAAGGATAGTCGCAGCCCACTCCAATTTAGTTTGCATACACAATCAGAATTGCATCAGATTTTGGCTGCAGATGAGGGATGCAGAGTGTCTGTTTCGACACCATGCAGGGAGAGCTGTCTCTCACCCTCTCATCCCACTGCTTCAACCAATCCACCATGTGGCTGGCTAAGGGAGGGCTGCAGGCCCACCATGCACAGCTCTCATCCACCCTCAACACTGGGGGAGCCCAATTCCAGTCCCAGGACTTCTGGATGGTTAATGATGTTTCTACATCACAACATGAAGGAGAAAGTTTGTTTCTTAGCAGCTGGACAGCAGCCCAGCCTTCTTCCTCTGCAATCACAGGATGGCATGGCTTGGAAAGGACCTTCAATATCATCCAGTTCCAATCCCTGCCATGGGCTGGCTGGCCTCAGTCCCACTCAAACCCTTGGGCACCCACAGCTCTGAGCAGCATTGCCAGGACCTCATTACCCTCTGAATGAAATACTTCCTTCCTAATATCTGATCTAAGCTTCTCCACTTTTAGTTTAAAACTACTCCTCCTTGTTCTATGACTATCTGTGTGAAAAGCCATTCTCCCTCCTGTTTATGAGCTCCCTTTAAGTACTATAAGGCCACAATACTGTCTCCCCAGGGCCCCACAGAATTACAGAAGGACAACAGCTGTTGGAAATGGCCCTGAAGATCCTCTTCTATCATATCTGTAACGTTAAGGACTACACTGGAAGATGCTTTTAAATTCAATCAAAAAATCTCCAAGGAACACAGGTTTCAACACGTAGCGCTCCCATATCAGAGAACCAAATTACCTACACACCACACATGCTTTGCCCCAGCATTTGGGATGGGAAATAATACAGCAGATTCAAACTGCTACCATTCAGGATAAATGTTCAGTTTCTAATGGGAACCCACTGCGATGAGAGAGAAAACTCCAGTGCTATCTGATGCTTTGAAAGTATTGAAGGGCACTGACATCTCAGCAGAGAGCATGAGAAGGGTAAATACCCACATGCAGCACAGCCAAGGATCATTGTTTAAAAGCACTCAACAGAACAAATAAAATGCTCAAAGCTTAAGAAGTTTGTGGGTGTTTTTATTCTTCCTCCTCCTTCTTTTTTTTGCAGGGGGAAAGGAAGAAACATCTGTGGGAAGTATTTATGAGACATATAATGCACCTCACATAGCACCCTAAGGGCCATCTTCAGAGTGGAAAATAAAGCTTCCATACTAGGAGTTTGTTAACATTGTGGCAGGAATCACACGCAAACACAAAAGCTCACTTGTTCTGTAATGACTCGCCTAGATAAGTGTCCCTTATCAGCAATACTGTTTTCTTTTGGAAAGGAAGGGACTCTGTGTGTACAAGCAGGGGATGGAAGTCAATGAAAACAGAAGGCTGGAGAGGTCTGAATGGGTATTTTGTACTGTAATTCTAGCTTGGGGCTGCTTTCTTGGGTGTGGAAATATCAAACCCTGACCTCCCACTGATGGTCCTTGGCAGTGGGATAAGTCACTCATTTATTTTTACTCAGCCACAAAGCTGCTGTGTAACATGGCAAGGTCCTCACAACGCTACACTGGCCCAATACATCTCCCAGGCAAACAGCACCCAGCCCTCACATGCCCCTGCTCAAAATATCACTGAGCCCGAGCCCACAACCAGGTGAGCCCCACAGCACTCATCAGGCAGCTCTTTCAAATGGGGAAGAAAAGAGGATCTGTGCAGGAGAAGGTTTGGGTGGGAGAGGTAAAGGATACCATTGGCATCCTCTATTATAACCAACAAAGCCCTCGCTAGCAGGGACCTTTCGTGGCGCAGCTTTCCTGCTTATAACCTAGGAACCCAACATAGCCCAGGTTGAAATTAGTTGGAAACATCACATTCACAGGGGAAGCAAAGTGTGCTATATAAAGTAATCACAACATTCTTCTAAATGAGGAGGAAAGAAGGGTTTGCAGATGGGTGGGGACCATCACTGATCTAAGATTTGCTCAACAGGGACTCAAGAGAGCTCTTTGGACCTCTCTGCTACATCAGTGGGTGCAATATGAGGCTCTAATGGCTCTTCAAGTCATCCCAGTGTTAGACATGTAGGAGGCTGCAGACCCTGACAGACACCTCTGGTTTAAATAAAAGGAAAACAGTTTTCATCACCATCAACATATCAGTTAACACCTCATCTTCCCACCAGTTTTGCATACACATAGTACAAGACTGGAGGAAGCTTCCAGCATCACCCTGTCAGGTGACACAAGCCAGCTTAATGCAAGTCCAAGTCAGCATGGATAATTGGCCAAGACACCATAGCCAACATTTATCTCTCATCTGCAATGCTGTACAGCTCAGCCCCTCTCTGCCTCTAGAGCAACCTGAGCTGAGCATCCTCTGAGCCCATCCATCAGGACACAGACCTATGCCAAGTACAGCCAAAAACATTTCTGCTCATCCATTGCTAATTCTGCCACTAATACCCACCCAGACTCTGTTCCATAAACAAGTCTGAAGCCAGACAGGGGGATCAAGGGATTTTGCAGGATTCGTGTGCTGCAGCCAAGGAATGCTCCATCACCACTGACCGTAGATAAGAAATTAGAAAACTGAGGAAAAGACAGCCACCAAGAAGGCACTCAGGTGCATTGGAATCATTGGAGCTTGATGCAGCTGTCACCTTTAGACGCATTTTCTTCTGATGTGGATTCTGAACTTCTGAATCTAGAAGCCATGGAAAAACAATCATGAAATAAATGGGTTTTAAATGAGTAAAGGCAGGTTGCCTGATCTGGAGGCCCTCCTAACCAAGCCTAGAATGTCTCAGACAGAAAACTTGCAAGCAGAACAAACTAGATACCCCCCAGTGACCCCACATCCATCAGCCAGCTGGATGCCCACAGGGAGCAGCTACTGCCTGGGGTAGGACAGGGGATGGGAGGAGGCTGTCAGACCAAACCAAGGTCTGCTGTGTGCTCAGCTCTGACTGGTGCACGGTGGTGCTAAACATTAAAAGTCCATATACTTCTGGGCATCTCATTTAATTGCGTTTTATGGGCAAGCTTATGGAATTTGTTGGATAAACTGTGCAAGTAGGCTGACAGGAGGCTTTCTGTT
Organism: Coturnix japonica; assembly: GCF_054131305.1. Lineage (NCBI taxonomy): Eukaryota > Metazoa > Chordata > Aves > Galliformes > Phasianidae > Coturnix > Coturnix japonica. Next base: position 7,969,901 of record NC_140683.1, read on the forward strand.
GGCTGGCTGGCATGCAACAAGATGGCTTGTTGAGGCCTTCTGGCTATAAACCAGGAGCAACAAGAAACACAAGCTTTCTGGTGCAAACTTCCTCTCTACAGTGTGACTTTGATGGTGAAAAATAAGGCTCCACAGTGCAGAGGTGACAGAGCGTGCTTATGCACTTTGAGGCAGGTGGTGGAGGAGCTGAAGGACGATGTGCAGGCATGCTAAATTCACAGGCAGGAGTGCACAGTGCTGTCTTGGCTGGGAGCCTTCCAGGGCATCTCTGTCCATGCAATCACAGCAGTGGAATTAAAAGCTCAGGACATGAGAAGCATGCAGGAATAAGCAAGCTTCTCTGTCTCCACGTAGCCAGCATCTGCTTAGAGAGCTACCAGAGGCTGAGAAAGTTCATCTAAGTTAACTTATCAGCTCCTTACACTTATCTGTCTCGTCTCAGCTCCTTAAAGCAAGACTTCATGGGAACCTTGAGAAGTTTGCTGAGTGTCTGACATTGCAAAGAGACGTTTCAGCAGATGCAGACAGCTCTAGTTTTTGCAAATAGAAACCCACAGAAGCAGTGCTTTGGAGGGCTGTTGTCCCAGCACACTGCTTAACCTGTCCCTTCTTTTCACAACAGGACAATACCTTCAACCCACACTCAGTCTGTGATTCATAACAATGTTGGATGATTTGCTGCAAAACCAGAGCCCATAAAGTATTCCCTCCTGCAATCCCTCAATGGACTGATCCCAAATACACATATATACACACATGCACTCATCCATATTTTTAGGGAATCACTCCGGATTTGGTTTTCATTTAGGAGGGATTATGTCAAGATCAAGCTGAAAGCCATCTGCCAGCATTCTTGAAACCCTTCCACTCTTCTGTTCCTTGCAACGTTTCTATGACCATGCCCTACTCTATTGCTCAGTTCACTAATGACGATACAAAACAGACCTAAAACCAGGACAAAACTTCACCACACCATCTTATTTTTTACCACCTTGGAACCTGGGAGGTTTGAAGGACCTCCAACATGGTGTTATTCATCAAAAAACAACTTGGAAAAACAAACTGCTGTATGCATACTGTGCCACAATGTGCTCCCCATTGCCTCTACAGTTGTACTTTCTTTTCCAGCCATGCTCTGCATGCCCACCATCCATAGGCTCCTGCAGCACTGCTTCCTCCTCAGTGCCAAGTGATGGATGCAGGCAGCCCAGCACGGTTGGATGTTTTCAGCTTGGTCTGCACACACCTGGGCACAGGCCAGCAGCACTCCCACACTTTCCTCTAGTTCCTAATCCCTCTCCTGCAACGATGCTCAGCCCAAACCTCAGATGAACAGAAGGGCAGTTCACCACCACCTCCACCAGCATTTAATCCTTATCATCTTCTTGCCTTGTGGAACACATCAGGCCATTTTGGGCTGCTTCACTGCCATCATTCTCCCACCTACGTCCTGCAGCACATACACAGCTCTCCACCCAGCCCTACTATAGTTACCATTCTCCATCTCTCCCTCCTGCATCCCAGGAAACCTCCTCACATCACACTCCCAGCTGTATTATGAGCCAGCAGCCTGTCCACAGCCACATCTTACTGCCTGTGCCTTGCTCCTGTATTAGACCTAAGCAGAACAGGGCTCCCAGCTCTGAGAAATGGGCCCCTTGCATTCCCTCACCCTGCTGAAATCCCAATTGAGCTCCATGTGCTCAATGCCTGGATCCTGCAGCCCGTCCTCAGACTTGGCACACAGCCTCACCTCAATACGTATCTGCCCGCAATGGTGCCATTGAGATTCTGTTTAATCTGTTTGCTTTCCCAAAGCATTACCTCCTTCTGCATTCATCTTCTGGTTTTCTCATCCGCATCAAAGCAAAGCCACTCATCAAAGCACTCTCAAGGATCCATCAGACTGCCCAACCACAAACTGCAGCAAAGCATACCCCCTTCCCACCCTCGAAGCCCTTGCAGCTCTTTGCTATGATATCTCAAGAGCCCTGAGAGCAGCCAGGCTGTCAGTGCCCCAAGGCCATGATGTCTCCTGCAGCTCCCTGCCCTGCTTGCCCACACCTTATCACAGCCCATGGCAGCATCAGGCTCAAGGGCAGAGCATCGCTTTGCTCACCCAGCAGTAGCACAGCAGATAACCTACAGCTTAGGAAGATCAGTGCATCCCAACAACCCCAAATTTCTTCCACCTTCCTTGCAAAGGAAAAACACCATTTCTTTTTTACGAGGCCAACTTTTACAGACCCTCCAGCTCTCATTATGGAAAATAAGTGGAAACTCCTGGCAGGGGTTTATAATTCTTGTTTTTTTCCCCCCCTCTACCCTCTCCCCCATAATATATGAGCAAAAACATATATTATATTCTGCCTACATAGACTTTGCCAACAAAAATTGCTGATGCTTGCAGAACTATGGGACAGTTGTCCAAACGCCTGCCACTCGCTAGTCATAGACAGCCATGAATTGTCCTCCTTGCTGACAAGTTAATGTTGCATCATAAACTGCCCATATGAATTTTTGTTTCTCTAACACATGACTGAATTCAACATGTCAGGGGAAAAAGAAAAATGATTAATGGCCCCCGAGATTTGGATCTTTAAAGGAAAAATAGAGCAGAAATTCAAAAGCCTGATGTTCTTTATTCTGAGGCTGGTAGGATTTACATCACGGTTAATAAGGAACAGGCTTCCTTCAGCAATTAGGTCATTAGATTATTCTATATGCAAACGTAAAACGCGATCAGATGGAACCAGTAATGTCTAGGATATACAGACTAGACAACAGTGACACCTCAAATGCATGCAGGGATTATTCCAAGGGAATCTTGGTCTGGCTTTCACATGTCTACAACTTTAGATGCTTTCGCATTCAGGGCAACGTGGAATAAGCAGAAAGTTCTTTTAAAAGGACTCTACTCATAGATATAGGATATCACAAAATGCTTTACATCTCAAAACAGAAAGCCTTGTGCTGCCCAGATGGCACAACTCACAGGGACTGTGCAGCTCAGTGCCACCAGCCTGACTCAGCAAGGGATCGATACAGAGAGACTGCAGGGAAGAGATACAAAGAAGGCAACAGAGATAGCACCAAGTGGTACGTTCCATCTCAGATGCATTTTTCAAGGTCCCTGGCAGTGCTCAGAGAATCAATAGTTCCCAATGCCTGGGGATGCTTAGGTCACCTAGAAGAGAACAAACTGCTTTGTCTACTTTGCAGACTTTCTCCTGAGAGCAACAGTGAGATCTGGCACCCAAATGGAACTGACCAAGTGCTTTTGTCATAACACAGACCAAGGTTGGGTGACAGTTTAAAACAAAAGATGCACGGGGCCAATGTGAGACCTCATCCCAAGCAAGAGGCACAGGGGATGGTGCACATGGGGATCCCCATCACAACTGCTCCGGACACAGGACTTTTTCCTCATTTTACCTTTAAAATGTCCCTCCTGATTCCCCATTAGCAGAAGCAGGTCAGTAAATAGAACCTGTGCTAGCACTGGAACACAAACCCAGCCTGTGTGGGGTTGTTGTTTTTCTTTTAATGAAGTGCTCTCTACTGAGGCCTTTCTGTTCCCTCCAGTCTCCAGAGCAGGACCCCAAGCTTTGGCCGAGCTGCTGCTCCTAACACTTCTATATTTTCTTAAATGGACTGAGAAGTTCTTTCATAAAGTTCACCTGGGGGAAAGCACTTTAGTGCTGGGCTCCAGGCAGGTTTTCAGCTCAGCATTTGCTCACACTCCCACCTTACGACAATGCCTGGAACCCCAAGAAGCAAAGATGCGCACAGAACTCCTTTCTATGAAGTTCCTTGCCCATATTGGGCTGTTAGGGGTCCTTCCCACAGCCTGGCTGCAGAATATGAACATGAGATGCTCCCTCTGCTGACTGCATGGAGCCGCCTCCAGCCTGGCAGTGACCATCTTAGAAACAAACAATTTAAGACCTTCACTCTCCCATACTATTTTCACCTAAATGTGAATGCAAATACCCAGCTTTGTGAGCACTCAGTGGCTTTACAGCCTCTGCTGGAAACACTGCATTAAAAAACCCCAAGCAGACATAAACACTTCTGTATCACCAGTGCTTCAAACCTGGTTTATTCCACACAATAACTGGACAGAAGGACAGGAGGGATGGGCACAGCTACACTTAGAGCTCCAGAAACCACCCTTACAGCCACCCCTATGGGGGTTCTACTGCTGTGTGACAGTTACCAGCATAGGGGAGGCTTCAGCTACTTGGGCTTTCTCCTCGTTGCAGAGGAATCCCATGAACCAGAAGCAGAGCTCAGCACAGAGGTGGAGCCTGTCTGAGAACTGGCACCAATGCTTCACTGGGCTGAAGGATTTTGGTTTTTCGTGTGCTCCATTTTTCCAACCCAAAAAAGATGAATTTTTCCACAGGACCAGATGCTTCTCTTGAAAGATTTCTTTGAGTAGAAACGCCAAATTCTCCATCAGGAAACTGTTCTGAGGGAAGCATTTTCAACAAGCCCTGCTCGAGGTCTATTTCAGGTCTGACTCCCTTTGGCCCAAGTCAGTTCTTTTAACTCATCGTGCTGTGTAATTCCTGCCATTACACACCTCTGCATGGAGAGTGTCTCTGTTCTGACTGTGCTCCTGCCACCATTCCAACAAGTCCTTCCCCACCAACCCAGCCATTTAAAACCAGTCTGAAGGTCCTTTCTGCTTACCCCACCCATTACCAGAGCAATGCTTTCCATGCCAGGAGAGTTTAAAACACCACTGTCTACTTCCATGGAGCCATTTCCACTCACAGTGCTGGTGGGGAGCTGAGAAATAGCCCTTTAATTTCTAGCCTGTCCTGCTGCATCCCTGTCCTTCAAGGGCAGCAGGAGGAGGAGGATGTAGAGCATGAAGAGCATGACTTTTGGCTTTGAATGGCATCAAGAAACCTGGGAAGCTCCATCATATCCCCATATCTGGGTCCCAAGTTTCACCACTGTTCTCAGGGAGGGCTTTTACCAAATACCTCATTGTAGTTCTCATTGCTGCAACAGGATCCAGACTCTGCTTTCTACTCCCTGTGCCATTGTGTCTTTTCTACAGAGGATGGGGCTCACACCATCCTGACTGCATGAAAACCTCAAGTTTGTCACTGCTCCAAGTTGTGCAGCAACGTCACTCCAACAAGTTCTGCCTGAAAATGTGTTTCATTCCTTTGTTTTTAGTAGTTTTTGCTTCTTTTGGTGTTGACAGACATCAAGGAAAAGAGCAGAGCCCCCATATAGAACACAAACCCCGTGCTGACAGCAGCAGCCCCTGCATTGATCCACATAGCAGGGAAACATCCAGCACAAATGGAGCCAATGCCAACAAAACGCTTCCTATAGAGAATCAGCACAGCTGTAAACACCTCCAGCACACACTGCCACCAACCCTACTCTGTGGCTTCATTTTCCAACCATGTCATCCATCCTCAGAGCTCCTACAGCATCTCCCAGGCTTGAGCAGAGGATTTGCAGCCTTGGGTTGCCCTCTCGTGGCGCAGCTCAAGTGAGGTACTGCAGCAAGATGCAACAACACCCAGCATTTCCTGCAGCCCCCCCCCAGGAGACACAGCTCTTTGCATGGTGCATTTGGACCTAATGACATGAACCCATTCCTGCACTCCTTCAGGCTGGCAGATGGAGTCTGCTGTGCCGAGATCGACACAAAAACATTCTTCCACTCCATGCTGGTATTCAAAGAAACAATTAAAAGATCTGTGTGTAAGGGGATTGGATTTCCTATAAAATCTCAAGCCAAAAAAGCTATTTAAAGTTTGCTTAAAAAGAAAATAAATATCAAAGCAGTCCATGCTTTGCCAAGGAGCAAACCATGCAGTTATTCTTGTCCCTCCACAAGTCCTGAGAAACACTAGACCCCTTTGGAGCAAAAATGAAAGTCACACCACAAAGAAAGATGACTTGTATTCACTTTGATCCTTTCCAGTTGCAAAGACACTTCATCTTTTATTGGACTGGCTCTATGTTTCAAACTGAGGTTTGCTTTAAAAATGAGAGTATTTTTCTTTGCACTCAGCAGGCAAAAAAAAAAGCAAACAAAACCTCATACAACAGTAAATACGACAATGTCACAATTTAATGCAAGACACCCGGTGAACAAATAACTTATAAGGGCTATGGGTGGGTAGCTAAGATAGTTCCTACAAATGATGCAGCCTCAGGTAATTGAAACTTATTTCAGTTAAATGCAGTAAGCAGCCAAGAGCTGCATGGGCTGGGATGCACAGGAGGAAAACCCAAAAGGTTTAATAGCTGCCTTGAAATCAGCAAATAGCATTTAAGAAAGGCTGCTGCCCTGAGGGAATGAGTGGGATGGATGGCTCGGACCTAAGAGTCGATTCATCTATTGGCCAGCACATCCCCAAGCCCTTCAGAAACCATCAGGGCTGCAGATTGCTCCCAGGCTCCAAGTGAGAAGCAGCACGTTTTGAAGCCTGTCTCCAACAGGAGTCAGAGTGCTCTGCTGCCATCTGCAGTGCACGTGGTAAAAGCACACACAGAAAAGCACCTCGTCTGCTGGCATACACTACACGTGCTCTGCAAGTTACAGGAACACACAGGCATTTGCTACAGAGGGTCAGTTTGTGTGCTGCTTCCTTGCATTGACCTCCCTAAGCATCTCCTGCTATCACTGCTGGGGTCTCTGAATGGGGAAGACACCACCCTGGCAGCCACAGCACTGAGCTCCCAGCAGGACACAAGTGGCCTCATCCATCAATCAACCAAATGAGGCACCACAATGAGTCATGTTCAAATCAGAGCTTCAGTCTCCAGCCCCCACTGAGCACATTAAGGGGCTTCATTGCACCTGGAGCATCACCCAGGCTCAGCACTTTCCTTCATCTGGACAGGCAGGAAGCAACACACAGCATTGCTTTACTCCCCTGGTTGTTATCCATCAAGACATTCACCCAAAGCAGGGATAAAAACAAAAGCAAATCACAAATCCTCAACAGTATCTGGCTCTCTGCATTCACTACAAGGATTCAGCAGCTTCCAAGGGCCTCCAACACCATGAGGCTGAGCTCCTGCTGTAGGGACACAGCTCACTCAGCTCCCAGGTCTGTAGGGACCTCTGCATTCACCTTCAAGGTTTACATTCACTGCTGCAACAGGTCAAAACTCTACAAAGCAAACACACCCTACAAAGCAGGTACACATGCAGGAGAGCAGCTGCATGAGCTCTTCCACTGCTCCTAAAACCCCAGCAGGGTGGTAGGGCTTTGAACACCCATCCATCAACACCTCTAAGTGCATTCAAATCCTTGCTCCCTCCTCACTCACACTGGGGAAGACTGCCCAATTCGGGTTGGGTATTAACACATTCTACAATGTTTTTTACCCTTAGTTCTTCAAAAATCAGTATAGTAGAACAGTTTGAGCAGAAAGAACCTTGAAAGGCCCCCTGGTCCAACACCCTGCAATGAACAGAGACACCTATGGCTCTATTAGGTGCTCAGAACCCCAAACAATCTACATTCACAAGCAGCCCACAGCCAGCAGCATCAGCACAGCTGAGGGGCTGGCAGGGAGAAAGAAGCTTAGAAACACCTCAAGTTTGCATCTTTGCTATCAGTTCAATATCAACTTAATTTTTACAAGGTAAATAATACAGGAAACAGAGGAGCTTTTTCTACCCTAAGCAGCCCTGGTCCCCACTGGAAGTCACCCAACCTTAGAACTGAGAGTCGAAGATAGGTGCTCCCCCAAACCAGGTTGTATCCACCCCAATACCAGCCCTCATCACCCCATCTTACCTTGTCTCCCTGTAGGAATTCCCACAGCAGCCACGTGCCTCCCCCTCCAACAAACCAGCTCACATGGCCCAGCAGTGAAACTAAAAGAGCCGAGCTTCCCAACAGCACCTCCTAGAGCACGTCTCACCCTGTGTGTATTTAAGAACAAGTGCTAACCCAGCTGGTGGCAATTCAGATCTCAGCACAGCTTTGCAGTCCAGGGCACCTGTGTCAGTCCCAGCACCATCTGCTCTCCCTCCTGCCTACCCCAAACACCAGTTGGTTTGTTTTTTTATCATTCTCCCAGGTGTTTCCCATTGTTGCACCTTCTGCTGCACAGGGTGTGCCAAGGAGGTCAGCAGTGCTCCAAACCTGAATGCCTGGGGGCTGCAAAGAGTGCTCTGTTTGCAAATCTCCATTTCTTTGCAGTGCTGCACTCCCTTGGCCCTTAATAGCGATAAAATAGTTTGCAGCAGGAAAGGAGCTTCCATAAGAGACCAGAGCTCAAGCAGAGAGATGCAGGGTTTCACTTGACACTGATGTTCCTGTGTGGCTGTTTTGCAAGGAAACCAGACAAGAGCTCACTGGAAGGGATCCTGAGAGGACCTCTCCATCCATGTGCATACAGGGAGCATGGCACCATTGCTGCTGCCTGCCCTGTCAGAAAGCAGGACCCAACATACCTGCTAGTCCCTCTTCTTCCAATCTCTCCTGTGTCTCTATGGGCTGGACTGATGCGTGAACCATCACCTGAAGCCCCTGTCCTCAGGTTTCCCTTTTTCTCCAGTTTCTGGCCTCAACCCACCTTGCCTACATCAAGCAGACGGTGCCCAGAGCCTCGTGCAGGGAGTGCTGTTGGCCCAAATGAAGCGTAATGTGCCGGGGTTGTCCCTAACAATGGGGTCCTCTGTTTGGCTTTCCCATGAGGGTTATTATAGCCAGCGTTTATCTTGGACTGGGGCCAAAACATGCATTAGTGCTCCTCATCCTGTGGGTTTCTGCACGCAGAGGGGCTCGCAGACATGGAGCTGAGGTGGGGGGATAAGGTTCTCAGGGCATTGCAGCCTTCCTCCTGTATGTGCTCAGAGAAATGGAGAAGGTGTGGGCTGGCCCCATTCAAACCCATCTATGTCCTGCTGGCTGTGGGGCAGTGGTTTCCATGCAATGCCACTGGGGGACACCAAGTGAAAGCAATAGATTCCTGCTGTCATGGGATAAGGGAGGTGCCATGGTGCTGTAGAAATGTGCCTCCATATCAGGCAGTGTGTGTGCCAGCTTCTTGCTTCCCTCAGAGACCCAGCACAGCTGGGGTAATGCTGACACCCCAAAACCTTCTCTCTTTCTGCCTCCAGATGTATTGCTCTGTGGAACTCTGTTACTACTGCCCCTATCAGTGACCTCATTCAGGGGAAGACCTCAAATTGCTTTTCACAGCCTCAGCAGGGCATGGGGCAGCAGCAGTGTGCAGGGTCACCAACCAGCAGCCCAGGCTGCCCAGAGCCACATCCAGCCTGGCCTTGAATGCCTGCAGGGATGGGGCATCCACAGCCTCCTTGGGCAACCTGTTCCAGTGCGTTACCACACCAAGCCTCCACTGCCACATCTGCCGTAATAGTACAACTCCACTGGCCCACCAGGCACCCAGGGAAGCCATTGGGCTCCGTGGAGCACACAGATGAGTTCTGTGCATGCCCTCATGTGCCTGGCAGTGCAGCAGCACATCCCCAGCTGAGCTCTAAACAGCGCACAGCATGCATCTGCTCCCTCTGCCGGGCTGTAATTAGGAAACAATATTATTAAAACCCATTCCCATCTCCGCTTTCCTTTCATCTCCCCTCCTTCTTGTTGTTCCTCTATTCTCCTCACTCCACAGGCTGTGGTCTTTGGACTGCATGCTGATGAGCTCTTGTTTGGTCTAATCGGCAGCGCTTGTTAACAGGGCTGTTAGTGCAGTTTCCAACCACCTGCTCTGCATTTGCTTCCCCAGAGGCCTGACAGCAAAGCGGGCTCAGCTCCTCTGTCCCAGAGCCCCTTTCTGCAATGTCACAGGGGTTATTGCTGCTTTTTGGCTGAGATGTTGAAGGTGCCAGCCTCGCCTTGGATGCCTCCAGGCTGGATGTGGCTCTGGGCAGCCTGGGCTGCTGGTTGGTGACCCTGCACACAGCAGAGGGTTGGAACTGGGATGAGCATCGTGGTCCTTTGCAACCCAGGCCACTCTGTGATTCTCTGCAGCAGATGATGTAGATGGTTTTAGAGGTCTCTCTCATTTTGGTGCCTCATTTTGGTGACAGGGAGCTTGGAGGTGGGGGGGTTTGCCAGGAGGTGTGAAAAGCAATTTGCAGAGCACAGTGATGGCTTTGAACCCAGCAACTTGCAGACAATGGCGGTCTTTTACATGCTAATAGATAGCATTGTTCCTCAAGCGTCTGATATTTATAGCAATGTAATATCTGTGTGCAAAAGCAGCCAGCGAGGGGCACGACTTCGCAGAGGAAGCAGAGGGATGGAACAGGAATTAATATACGAGATTTGTGACTAAATTTCACTCTAGGTTTCCTCCGATTGCTGACATTTCCTTCCTGTATTTCACAACTGATGAGCGCCCTGAAAGGCAATTCTCACACATACACAAAAAAAAGAAAACCGGGGTAAATATAGAGGCAAACGGAGATGGGTTGTAAATCAGCAGCATCCACCTGGAGGCTTTGCTGGCTGCTCTCCAAAGGCAAAATCAGGGGCAGGCCTGAGCAGCCCTGCTTAATGTCATGGAGAGACAGCAGGCTGGAATGGCTGCCCGGAGAAGATGTTTGCTTGAACTGGATGAATTATGAATAAACTTATTGATATTTATTATTGTTCTTAAGCAGTCTGTCTTGCTCCACATGTTAAGATGGATTTCAGCCCTTCCTTATTATGTCTAATAAGTGCTTGTGTCCAGATGTGAAATGAGGAGACCTTTCCCCAGGGGATGACACTTAAATCACAGTGTGTCCAGCACTGTGCCCTCCCTCTGGCTGCATCCCCTGTGTTGGGCATGGGGCCCATTCCCAAATCCCCATTCCCTGGGGCAGACTGTCCTGATCCTTCTTGCTGTGGCCATAGGGTTGCAGCAAGTTAGGTACTCATCTATGTGAGTCAAAAGCTTCATACATATGGAGTGTGTTTGTATTAATAAATGAACCCTCAAGCAAGGGCAGAAGGACCACAGTGTTCTGTACTAATGGCCTTGGCTTCCTAAACCCTTGAAGGCACTGAAGGATGCGGTTGGTGGGGGTGGGTTGATGGTTGGACTTGATGATCTTAGTGCTCTATTCCAACCTTAATGATTCCATGGGTCTAAGTGGCTGCCCCAAGGTGGTCTTGGCTGAGCTGGGCAGTGGTGCCTGGGGCAGGAGATAGGGATCACAATCCCTTGTCCACCTGCTCACTGTGCCACTTGTTTGCATGGATCCAATACCTTGCAGGCAGCACACAGAGCCCTAAAACCTGGACGACCTGCTGGGAGGAGACTTGGTGCAGCTCAGAAGGGACAGTGATGAGGTGAGGAACAGGTAGAGGAGGAGGTAGAGCACAGTGCTGGCACCTGACCCCTATTCTGAGTGACTCCTTCTGGGTCCTTCTGGGACATCAGTGCTATATTCAGCATATCCCTATGTAAAGGACAGGAGGAGCAGGGGAGCAGCAAGCCTTACATTCCTGACATGAGTTCTTGGCTGAGACAGGAGTAAAAATGTTGCCATGATGTCTACTAAACAAATATGTGCTACTGTTGCCTGCATGTGTCTTTGCAGCTCTGGAGGAGATACAGATGGCCCTTTAAATACTTGCAAGGCCTGCAACTTTTCCAGAGTGGTGTTTTTTTTTTCCCCCTTTTTTCAAGCTACTTGACTCCCTGCTGCAATTAATATTACCCAATGGGAGGGAATGCAAAGCAAGGCTTTCATATTTGAGATTATTCACACAAGCAAAAATGTAAATGGCTGTTGGAAAGATGGGGAAGAAATGGCCTCCGGGACACAAAATGGGGCAGAAATGGGCAGGGAAATGGGGAGAGAGACATTAGGAAGATGTGTTTCCATTTCCACACGCTCCCATTGGCCAACAGAACAAGGGCTCCATCCCTCTGCTTTTCCAAGCCCCTATTTAGATGAGAGCTGTGCTTCTGCTCTTTGCAGGCAGCGCAGGCGAGATGCCGTGGGCACATCACCATGGATATTCCCCATATAGGCACAGCAGTGCAGACAGGGGAGCTGCACGTTGCAGGGAGCCCAATTCATGTAACTTCTGCTAGATGAGGGGATTCTTCCTAAGTTTGTGCTGAGGTTACTGAGCAAAGCTCTGTGCAGTGCTGCCCACAGGTCCATGTTACCCACGGTGCACAGGCAATGAGAGGTGATGCATGGGTTGATACACAGGGTGGTGTGAGGGGAATTTGGGGTCTCTGCCCCACAGACCCAGCCCTGCCATTCAGCTCTTGTTTTCTTGGTTCACATGATGGTTTGTTTTCTTTTCCTGGAGATAAGGAAAGGGGATTGCTGCTGATGTGGAGGATGGTCTCTGCTTCACAGATTCCTGAGCACATCAAGCAGTGTGAAGCACCTGCATGGCCCTCCTGGCTCAATGCAGAGCTCAGCCATGCAGTCAGCCAATGTGCAGCCTTTGAATTCAACACCTTCCCTCACCTCCAAGTCTACAAAGGCTTTGTTTGGCTGTGGTCAGCCCAGTTTCTACTCCATAAATCCTCCTACCCTTACCAGTACTGATATTTCACTAAACCAAAGCAAAATTGCTGCCTTTTTGCCTCCTTTTGCACAATACCGTGGTGCTGAGCTTGGAGCTGAGCCTGCAGCTGGGGACTTAGGGGGCTTCCAGGGTTCTCTTTCCTTCCCTGTACTGATATGTGTTTTATTGAGGCGATGGACACAACGAGGAAACACGTTGCCAAGGCAATGGGAAGAAAAAGCCAGCCTCGTATTAGAGATTTCTTCTTCAGCAGAGCCTGGAGGGGATGGGGGGGAGTCAACAACACAAGTTACTGTTGTCTTCAGTGGAAGGCTCTGAGGGGCACTGAGCACCCCATGCTGCTAACCCTGGGGAATATTATCCACAATGGAGCGATTTTTGTCTCCGTTCTGCATTTTTAGAGGGCTTCTTTGTGCAGTCACTCCTTTATCCTTGCAACAGAACCGATCCAGACCCCACGGTTTGGGAGGTGCTGTGCTGCTTGTGGGGCTCAGGAGGGTGTGATGTGCAATGTGCCTGCACTGAGCAGGCAGATGTTGCACAGCTGTGTGCTGGATGGAGGAGCATTGCGGTGCTGCAGCCACCAGCTGCCAACCCCCTGCTCCCCCCCATCACACTGTCTGCAGAGAATTCAGCCATTTCCCAGCAGAAAACATCCCAGCTGGGAACCTTCCTCCCATAAAAGCAACATTTCCTATCGAGGAAGCACCTGGGTTACCGTGCAAGGCAATGGAACAAGGGGGGGGTAATTTAGGGTAGCTTTTCTCTATGAAGCCCCAGTGGGGCTGTAATGAAGCAGCAGAAGCAGCATTTCTATAGGATATTCCTGGTGATGGGTGAAGCTTCAGCCAAAAAGGCAGAATTTCATTCTTGGATGTGTAAGAGGGGCAACTGTGTGCAGGAGCTGAGAGGATTTTGCACTTTATGGTCCTGGAGAGACTGATTTGGGAGTTCTGCAACCAGTTCAGGTGTCTGTGTTTAATGGGGGGTGCTGGAGGGTGTTGAAAAGAGCCGCAGAAATGATGGAAGGGCTGGAGAAGCAGCCGTGGATGGGGAGAACTTACAGAGCTCCATCTGTTTGTGTGATTAAAAGAGGGTTGAGAGGTGACTTGATGACAGCGTATAAATAGCTGATGGAGGAGCAGGCTGGGTGCTGCAGGGCCTGCAGTCTAACAGGGGGGAAAACACCAACGGGTGGCTGGAAGCGAGGGCCAGACAGAGTCAAACTGGAAATAAATCACCTCCGCTGTTAAAAAGAGAACAAAACCAGGTCTGATGTTTTGGAGCAAATCCAAAGGGAAATGGTGCCTTCCCTCCCCCCCCCCAGTTTTGGTGTCTTGAAACAAAACCTGGGGGCTTTTGTGGAAGGTGTGCATTGGTGACAGCAGCCAGCTGGTGCACAGCAGGGCATAAGATGCCCTATGTGGGCATCACTATGTTAAGGGCTACAGGGACTCATTGCCTTGCAGTGCCATTGGGAAGGTGTGATGCTGCAGCTCCCCATGGCCAGAATGAGCCCCAGGCTCCGTACAAGCCCACAGGGTTCCATTACCACAGGCACACGTGGAAAAACAGTCAGACACTGAAAGCTTTGTTTCACTCTGGCGGCCCCACCGAAGCCTGCCCTGCATCCCAGGCACTAATGCGCTTTCAGCATTCAGTGACAAACCCCAGCCTTGGGCTGAAAGGCAAAACTCGTGTCTGTGGCAGAAAGCTGCAGAGATAGAGAGTGTTACCGGTGCTTCGGGGTGGGTAAGAGCAGGAGATTTGCTGCAGGGATCTGGAAGAAAAGCCCTTTTTCAAAGGAGCTGCATAATCCCTGGTAGCTCAGTGTCTCTCATTCGAGGACTTGCCTGCACAATCCAGCATCAAACAAGGGGAGGATTTGCTGCTCTCCTCTGTGGATGTGCAGTAGGGAAACTCTCCCACCCTACTATACGGGGCTGCATCATGGCAAGCACGGTCACCTCCATCCAGAGATCTGCAAGTTTTGCTTCTCTGGGAGATTTTGAGTGGATTTGGAGGTGAAAGCACAATACAAAGTGCTACAAGATTCTGAGCAACCTGAGTTAGCAGTGCAGAGCTGTTCCAACCCAACCTCCCAGCGAGCAGCGAGAAACGTATGCAACACTCAGATTTATTCAGTCTTTTTCCATGTGTAAGACCATTTTTTGATGTGAAAAGGAGCTTAGCTTTCCATGTGTATGACCTTGATGTACCCAAAGTCAAGGCGCTGTTTAAATGCATGCTGAACTGGGACCCATGGGGACTGCTGCCACATCCCATCCGCTGCCACCAGCACCTCCTGCCTTTATTTCACATGAACACATCCTGCTCTGCTGGCAGGATGAAGAGCAGGATGGGTCCTGCTGGTCCCTGCTGTGGCTGTGTGCATGTTGGGGAGCTGCCTGCCCAGGCCCAATGGGAGCTGTGCAGCACAATGTTGCTTTGGAAATGGAGTCAGTGGTAAAAGCTTGTTACTCCTGCATTGCAATTAACGATAATTATATAAAAAAGGAGGTTTGGATCATGAGTTCTAGCGGGTATCAGAATTAACATCTCATTGAATTATCAAAGCTTTCCAGCGGTGGGTGGTGGGGAGAGGTTTGGGGCTTGCAAATAGGTCAGAGAACGCCGCTTGTTAAACAGCTCCTGGAAACTTTGCAGTGGGGAAGGAAATCTTGCTGATGTGATGGAATAGGAACAACCCCTGGAGGATGCTGAGACTCTCCCAACCTGAGCTCCATCCCGAGGACGCACCGTTCTCTCTTTCTATTTGCAGACTGAACGTAGAAATGAGGCTGTGCCCATCCGGAACGTCGCGAGAAGCACCGCTGGGTGTCGGGGCGCTTCGTTTCGGGCTGCTTCGGTCGCTGGGCTGCGGGCAGCGCTTGCAACCCTCATTGACAGCAGCAGGGGGAGCGGCGAGCTCTGCCGCCCGGTACGGCCGGCCCGTAGCGCTGGTGGATCTCAGCGGGGGGTGGGAGCATCGCCGGGGCTCTGAGGCGTTTCCTTTCCTTCTTGCAGCCCTTTATAGCTCTCCCTGTCATCCGGCGCTGGGAGAATCGTTTTGGAGCGCAGATGAGCAGCGCTGAGATGGGAGGTGGGTGCTGCAGAGCTGCTGAGTCCGGAGGGTGCCTTCAAACCTCGGGGAACGGCGGAGATCACACAAAGCCATCGGGTTTGTCCCGAGGGAAACGGCACGGCATAGCTGCTGGGGGATCATTATTACATTATCAGGCCTGAATAAAGCCCCATTCATTTCTGAGAAGGGAATGGATATGGGGGAAGAGTGGTGAATTAGCGAGCAGCAATTCACTCCCAGCAGCTGTGTTGTCCTTGCAGACAAACCCAAAATAAGGTGTTAAAGAAGGGCTCTTAGCCTGGATGTGAAGGTGGGGCTGCCTGATTCCAGGGGGGTGTTGGTCACCTCCTGTATGAAAGAGATGCAAAGCCAACACCTGCCTGTCACAGAGGGTGACACACAGAGCGTGGTGACGCACTGGAACAGGTTGCCCAAGGAGGCTGTGGATGCCGCATCCCTGCAGGCATTCAAGGCCAGGCTGGATGTGGCTCTGGGCAGCCTGGTCTGGTGGCTGGTGACCTTGCACCCAGCAGGGGGGTTGAAATGAGATGATCATTGTGGTCCTTTTCAACCCAGGCCATTCTGTTTGCACCACACGAGGTGCCCCATCCATGGAGGTGCCCACAGCTGGGGGCTGGAAATGGGTGATCTCTGTACCTTCCATCCAACACCATCCTGTGACTCTATGATGCAAAGGATGCTGAGGGATGCAGAGCAGTGGCTGCTCTCTGGTCCTGTTGGGCCCTGCAAGCTGTCACAGCACCATTAGCAGCCATGTGCAGCAATGCTGATAACCACAGTCCTATTACACAACACTGAGCTCACAGTGCATCCCTGTGCCCCATGTTAATGATTAACATCTGTATCACTGCATGTCTATGATGGGGCAAAGTCACTCCTGGGCTGGGACCCACAGCTCTGTCACCCCGTGGCTGTCCCTATGGGGGGGAGGGGGGAGCTGTGTACTGGGACCCTGAGGGGTGGGAGCATAGAATGGTGTGAGGGGGCAGTGGGGACAGGCTTCATTATTGCTGGGTTGGGGCGAAAGGGTGGTTTGAATGAAAGGTGTGAAAATATGAACAGTTATATAGATAGATAGATAGATAGATAGATAGATAGATAGATATGGGTATATAACGATGTATAGAAAAGAAACGACGGCGTCAAACGCTGTGATACGAAACGTGGGAACGCAGGCACAAGCTCCATCAAGGTATATATAAGGTTATAAAGGTATAAGATCGATACAAAGCCTCAGACACACAGCAGGGCCGTATGGCAGCATCATAAAGCGGGGCGGGCGGTGTTGGGGGGCGGAGCGCTTCGCACAATGCCGCCCCAGCGGGCGGGGCGCTGTCAGCGGGGCCGGGGCGCGCCGGGTGCCGCCTGCGGGCGTTGTGCGGCATGGCCGGCTGAGCGGGGCCGGAGCCGCCGCCTCCTCCCGGTGAGCAGCCACCGAACCGGGAGAGAGAGACGGGATGGAGGATTGAATGGCGGAGAGCCGCGCCGCAACATGAGACGACGGGCTCGGACCGCGCCCGGGCTCGTCCTGTTGTGTCTCGCCGCCCTGCTGGTTGATGTTAACGGGTTGAGCCCACCCGGTTCAGCGCCGCCCTCCGAGCCCGGTAGCGGTAGTGGTGGACCCTCCGAGAGCAGCCCCGCTCCGACCGCTCGGCACCGCGGCCCGACGGCCCGGCCCGGCCCCGCACCGCCACCGCCATCGGAACCGCCCCGGGAGGAAGCGGAGGAGGAGGAGGAGGACGCGGGCCCTACAGGTGAGCGCCGAGAGGTACCTGGGGTCCCTTTGTGCCCGCGGGTCCCGGAGAGCTGCTTCCTGCTTTTGCTTGCTTTATTTCTCTATAGGTGTTAATGTTTGCTCCCATGGCGGAGCCCCCGAGGCTGAACAACAGCGCTCTTGGCGTTACCGGCTCCTTTTGCCTGCAGCCATCAGTGCTTTTCGTTGTTACATCGCAGTTCGGGGCTTTATTTTCTCCAGGAGAAAGAAAGGATGGAGATGGGGAGATGCTGGCAGCGGGAGGAGGGCGTGGGGTCCTAAAGAGCAAAACCCTGCTGTGCTGCCATGAGGTTGGACCCAGCAGGATGCCACCCCTCCCTGCCCACTGCTCTGCCTATTCCTGGCCTGGTTCCTCTGCCCCCATTGCTCCATGGGGATGGGCACAGTGGTGGCACTGGGATGCCCGTGTGTCAATGGCAGCAGGTGCTGGTCCCCGCTCGCTCTATGCCCTTTAGTGCTAGTGGGGTGGGAGCACGTGAGCTGGTGATGCCTTCCTGAAGCCTCAGTTTGTTGGGCTATTTGTGGTTCGTTAGCAGGATGGGGTTGGGCCTTACTGGCTGCTGTGATGTGTCAGGGCTGTTTTGGGGGCCTGGTGGTGTGGAGCTGCTCCCTGGGCTTGGCCATGTCCAATGGCACCTAATGGGAGGTTTCCCAGCTCACATGGAGGCAGTGGGATCCATGGGGTCAGCTGCTGGCCTTCTTGGCTTCAGTGCCTTTAATTCTCCTTTGTATCCTTTATTGTATGAAGCGAATGGGCCTCTTCTCACAGCCATCAGAAGGAATTCCTTTAATGCTGATAGCTTTATTCCTGGTAAGGAATTGATGTGCCAGTCCTCTCAATGCTACCGAGACTGAAATCCTGACATCGGTGTGTTGTTCTCACTCTGATTTTTCAGAAGCCCTTCAGTCCCTGTCTGGTTTGTTTTCTTCTCCCATTCCCAGTTTCACAGTGTTTATTTTTCTTGTCAATCCTGTTAAAATCCCGGATTTTCTGTTTTTTAAGAGAAGCAAATTGCTAATCCTCCTGTTTGTTTGTGGAGGTGGGCTTAGGAGCGTGCCCTGCCTTATCCATACGGCACCCAGTGTGCTCAGGGTTGGGGTGGCCTCAACCTGCAGGGACTGCTGGGGTGGGTGCATGCAATTAGCATGGCCCTGCTTGGACTGTCTTTGCATGGGGAACAAAACCCCTCTGTCTGCTCCTTCCTGCAGGGTGCTTTGTGCATGAGGGTCTCTTGGCACTTGGAGCAAGGATGGGTGCAGGTGTCTTGTACCCCATTGGGGTGCTGGTGAGGTTTGCTGGCTGCGGCCCATGGCTGGGATGCTCTCAGCACAGGTTTCTGGATGGCACATCTTGGTTTCGATTAAGGACGTGGAAATCAAGTTACAGACGTGAAGGGTCGTGGTAAGGAGGATGCTTATGTTACTTGGGTTGAGTATGGGAGCAGCCAGGGCAGAGCTTTACTTCAATTGAGGAATGCATTGTAGGGTTTTACCTTGAGCTTACAATGCAGGGATGTTGCCTGTGGCTCACTTGCCTTCCTCCTGCCTGCACGCTGCTGTGCCTGAGTCACTCTTGAATCAGATGCTGCCAACGGTCCTGACTCAAGAGTTTTGGTCTTAGCAGTGCTATTGGGAGGACCTATGAAGTACCCAAAGTCACACTTATTAGCTTCTTTGTGCAGTGCTAAGCTTTGCCTTTTTTCCTTTGGGACAAACGCTGCTCTGCTGAGCTGCCAGGTGGGAAACACAGAGATGGAAGAGCTGGAGTGGGACTGTGCTGCAATGAGCTGCTTACTGTGACTGCAGGCTCTGCCAAGGGGAGCTGGGGGCATCCAGGGGACGTCCCAAGGAGCTGTGGGCAGAGGAGCACAGAAGGAGCCATCCCTGAGGAACGGAGATGCATCGGCCTGCTGAAGTCAGGGAGGGATTTCAGAGTGTTTTTGCTCTATAAATACCCGGGATAAGTCATCATGATGCTTCTAATATTTGTGACCGATGCCAGCGGGCTGGCGGGGAGTGCTGCTGCAGCTCCTGGTGCTCCCGAGAGCGGAGATGGGCTGTGTGAGGCATCTGCTGGCAATGGAGTTGAAGCTGTGCCCGCGCCGGGAGCAGAGCAGGGATTTCTCCTGCAGCCATCTGGCCAGGACGGCTCCTTCTGCTGCACCTCTGACAAGTGCTTAAAATAAACCCCCAAACTGCCGGGATGCTGAAGTGTTGTGCAGCACTCAGGCTGCAGCTGAGGCTTCTCAATGAGGCTGCAGCAAGGACATGAGCTCTCTTTGGGGGTTGCGTGCATCCAGCTCCATGGGGCTGCCTTGTGAAGGGGGAAGTGCTGCCAGGGCTAGCACTGGTGCTGGGTGGTTGGTGGGATGTTAACATGGTGTACAGCCTGGGGGGAGGATTGCAGCCTCACCATCTGCCTTGCCTTGGGAGCTCACAAGGCTTTGTACCACCCCAGGAGAACCCCACCTGCAGGCTTGTTAAACTGCCTGCAGTCCAGGGTTTGCGCTTCACAGGAAATTATCTGCTTTTCTTCTTCCCTCCCCCCTGCCCCAACAAATTGAATTTGACTTTCAGTTGGGTCAGATTGGAATAACGTGGCTGCGTGCTGGTTATTGCGTTGCTTCTGGCTGTGTTCAAGCTCAAGGGCCCTGCACTGTGTGCTTCATCCCCAGTGCGGGCTCTGGAGGAAACACACACAGAGTCAGCAGGGCTTGTTGATCTCGAGGATGCGTGGGGACTCATGAGGACACCTCTCCCCCATCCCCTTGCAGGTTGGTGGCTGGTGATGCTGGTCCAGGTCCTATAGTGAGAGCAGAGCCACCTCTGCTGCTTGTCCCCAGCTGTGCATGAGGGCTCCAGATCCCAAGGGATGCTCAGGTTGTGTGCAGAGCATCGCTATCAGAACAGGCTTTGGAGCACTCATCCATGTTACTTGGGATGGATGTGGGGTCCCTGATCCTGCATGGGTCCAGTTTCCAGGCAGGTGTCAACGAGGAGCTCCTGGTGCTGCGTGGATTCCTGCTAAGTCTCAGTGTGGTGTTCTGCTGCTTGAAGGAGGATTTGCTGAGCACCTGCTGTATGAATTAGAATTTGCCTTGTAAATGTAACCGATTCAGAGCCTCAGCAGGAGAGGCGGTTGTTTGCTCTTTGCATGGATAAGGATAAACAACGAAACCCCCGAGGTCTGTATCAAGAGGAAAACCGGCCTTGAAATCAGGGAGAAGCCCGAGCTGCTCTTTTTTTTTACCATTTTTAATTCACTCGCCCCACGTCCTTATAAATAAGCCAGCAGAAACATGACAAGGCAGGCATCCCTGCTATTTATAGCTCGTGCTTCTCTGCATGCCTGCTTTAAAAATCAGCTGGCTAAATGGCTCTGCAGCCTTTCAGCTAAAGACTTTATGACACAGGCTTTCTGCATGCAGCGAGGGATGCATCTCAAGCTGTGTGGCAGGGTCTGTCCCCCTTGGGTTGGGGGAGCTCCATGTCCTGACCCTGCATCCTTGCTGTGGCCATCACTGCCCAGCACCAAAACAGCACTGAGGGATGCTCCTGGTTGGGTTGGTGCTCTCTCTGCTGCTGGGGTGTTCACCTCCAGGTAGATGCAAGCCGACATCCCCCAGGTTTCATTTTTATTCTTATTTTTTTCCCCTTTTATTTCATTTTAGGGTTACGTTGACCCTTTATTGCCTTGCTTTGGCTTCATGGCATCACCTGTGTAATTAAGGCTGCGGGAAGCCCTCACCCGTTTAACTGGTCGTGCCACTTCTCAGATGGATCTGCTTTATTCCTGGTGAATTACCCTGCTGCACTTTTCAGGCAGCTTTACTGTATTTTGACTGACTGGCTGCCTATATTAACTGATAGTGCTGCTTGGGCTGCTTTGATCCCGTATTATTTATGGAAATGATGGCACATAACTCTGCGTAGCTGATTAATGCTGCATGTATCTTTAATGCGCGAGTTCTGCTGTTTGATCTGTGCTAAATGATAATTCTCTGATGTGTTCCTGGGTTCATTTCGGCTGCTTATGAAAAGGATATTGAAATGGACTGTTTGTTTTGTTGCTTTATTTTTTCCCCCCTGGTGGTTCTCCAGCTCTCACACTGCTTTTCCCCAAGCACTGCTCTGCTGTTAGCACGTGGAGAGCTTCTGGTTTAACACCATTTGAGTGCTTCCTTGGTGGCAGTGCTGTGGATTTGTGGCCGTGTTTGGGGGATGTTCTGGGAGGACTCTGGCCTTGGAGGTGATGCCTCGTCCTTCCTGGTGCTGTGACTCAAGCCCA
The DNA here is from genome assembly GCF_054131305.1 of Coturnix japonica. Taxonomy (NCBI): domain Eukaryota; kingdom Metazoa; phylum Chordata; class Aves; order Galliformes; family Phasianidae; genus Coturnix; species Coturnix japonica. The sequence continues at coordinate 7,991,581 of NC_140683.1, forward strand.
GAGGCACCTCAGTGGGGTTGAAACCATCTGGAATGGGGTGGGTGCAATGCATGTTTCCTGTAGCCTGTCACAGGTTGGTTGGGGCTCCTCGATATTAAGAAAATGACTTTAATTGCTGCTTGACCCGTAGCTTCCTCCCCTGCGGGGTGAGATGTGGTCTGCTTGGAGATGGGATCACCCCGGGAATGCCACCACATCCGTTGCTGTGTCCCATGGCTGAGCTCACCCTGCCCACATCCGTCCCATGGGCTGTTAGCCAGGATGGCTGCACGAGGTCCATGAGTGAGCCAAAGGACCAGCACTTCCCTTCCCTGGGGGTAAAGCAGAGAGGAAACGCTGCTTTCTATTTCCTTATTTTTCCAGCCTTGCTGACGCTTGCTCACATCCATGGTAAGGCAGGGGCTGAACCCAGTGCCTTTCTATGGGCACACCACGTGCAAGGAAGGCACTGCAAGGGCTCCTTCTTGAAAAGCACAAAGATGCAAAGCAGTGTGAGTTGAAAGCCTTCAAAAGGAGGCATCTATTAATTTCTCAGAGCTTTTTTTGTCAAGATCAGCAAAATAGCTCCCTTTCTGGAAAAGATCCTTTTTCATTCAGAGGATTTTCCCACTGTAAGCAGTTTGTTTGACGTTTTGTTCCCCCCCCAAATTCTTCATAGCTTCATGAAAACCTGCAGTGATTTGTTTTCCTCCTGCCCTCTTTTCCATATCAGGTATTTGCTTTTTAGTAAGGCCAGGACTTCCTGTGGGATAGAAAATCCATTTTTCTGTCAGCCATAACTCAAGCCTTTTGTCACTGGGAACAAAGGAAATATTATAGATTTTTATATATATATATATTTTCTGGTGTTCCTCCCTTGCCTCAGCACTGAGACACACCAACCTGACTGCTGCAGGGAGCCATCTGGTTTTGGGAAGGGATGCTGGTGATGGGAAGGTGGGCAGGATTTTGGGGTAAGATTCCTACAAACTGGCTCATGCGATGCATAAGTGATGGAGTGGGGAAATCCCTCCTTGTCTTTGCCTTGAGCAGGTGCAGGGCTTGCCCCAGGTTGTTCAGCACTTCCAGCTTCGGATAGTCTGTGATGCTGTGGAAGTGAAGCTGGAGCACTGCGGATCTTGCCTGAGCTGGGTGTTTGCTCCCTTGGTGTGAGCACATCAGATGCCTTTTGGCTGTGGCTGCCCCAGCAGGTTGCAGTGGCTCCATCCTGCTCTGCCTTCCCTCCTGGGCTGCATCTTCCCCAGTACCCCTTTGGTGCTTGGGGAAGGATTTGCCTTGGGTTTGAGCACTGGAGACCATGGCCATCTTCATCTCCCTAGAAGCAGCTGCATTAAGGTGGAAGCTATAACCAAGGTGTGTGTGTGTCAGTGCTCTGTCCCAATTTCAGGGCAGGACTCAGGTACTACAGTGCCTTGCATGATATCCCCGTGGCCGCGTGCCCAGGGAGCAGCACCAGCAGCTTCGGTTGGCGATAAGTGTTGTGACGCAGGCAGCTAAATACCTGTTCTTGGAGAAAAGCAAACAGCCTCCACCTGCCTCCAGCGTTTCTCCCTTCAAGGGCAGGCTGCACGCCCAACGTGGAGCTCCCTGGAAAATATCTTTTATTATTAACGCGCTTGCTTTGGCTCAGCTGCGTTGTTGAGAAATCCAAGCTTGACTCCAGATAATGAATGACAAACATTTGTCTGGGTTTAACTATTTTACTCGGAGCGTTTTTTCTGTGTTTTGTTTTTTGTTTTTTTTTCCTCCTGGAAGCTTACTGTAAGCTGTCAGCAGCGTTGCCTGCTGATGTGAGTTATCGCTGATGTCCTGTGCTTGGGTCTTCCCTTCCATTCCTTCTGTCTTGGTTGTTTCTCTTCAGGGGAGGCCTTTGTGCAAATCTAACCCACTGGAAATGGAAAATAAATAAGAGATGGCATTGTCTCTTAAGGCGCGTGTGTGTGTGTGGCTGCATCCCTGTTTGGGGTCATCAATCTGCTGCAGGGCTCGGGGGAGCAGCAGGGATGCCCTCCAAGCCCTACAGATGGGCTCAGCCTTGAGCATGCTGGGTTTGTGCTCTGGCCTTGTGCCAGTGCTGCAGCTGGAGGGAGAAATCATAGAGAGCTCAGGTGCTTCCAGACATCCCCTCCTCCTCTGGGGACCTCGGGGTGCTGGTACCCAGAAGGTAATGTTGGCTTTTGGCTGCAGATCCCCACCTCCCCCTCCATGCGTTATTTCCCTGATGTGTTCTGTCCCAGCTCGGTTCCCTTTTCAGAAGTTTGGCTTTTCCTCTTAGGGTTTGCCAGCAGGTTTTGTCTCATTACAGTGTCCACATTCCAGTTCTGCTGGTGCCGGCTGAAAGCAAAGGCTTGAGGAACTCCAGAATGGGATGACAGTGAGAAGCAAGCACAGAACCAGGTCCCATGCAAAGCATTGCAGGGCAAACATGAGGCCTGTGTTATAAAATACAGGAATAAAGCCATAAAACCTGGCCAGCAGGAAGCATCCTCTATTCCCTCCTGGTAGGGCATTTCCCTTGTGCTGTTCCAGGGCTCCCCATGCTTGCAGTGCTTCACAGCTTGCAACTACTCACCTGGCAAGAATCGTGGTAAATCCAAATTTGCCTATAGCGTTGTGTTGTCATAGCCTTGAAACCAGACCCAAATGGCAAAACCTGCCTGAAACCAGTTGTGATTACTCATGCCTTGTGCTATCCTTACTCTCCCCGTAGAGTTTCTGCTGTGGTAATTCCACTCATTGAGCAATGAGACAAAATAGCTTTATTAAACTTGGAACCAAGCTCTTGAGAACCAGAACACCCAGGTTTTGGGTTGCTGGGAGGTTTTCTTCTCTCCTCCTCTGCAGAGGTGTTATATTGAATGCACGGAAGGGAGAACACTATGGCAGGGCTGTTGGAACTACTAGGTGATCTATAAGGTCTCCTCCACCCTAAGCCAGTCCATGGTTCTATGATACTTTGCTGTTTTTCTGTGAAGAGTGGAGCTTTGTGTATGTTTACTTAGAGCTGGGGGAAAAAAGAAAGAGAAAATGATGTGGCAAATGAATCTTGTACTGTTGTGGCTTCACCTGATCTCAGAGCTGAGCATGCAATGAGCTGAGAAGGTTCCCTGAGAAGGATGGGGTGTGTGGGGGTCTTCCCTCAGGCTCTGCAAAGCGCCTCTTCATTAACACATTCAGTAAGTGTTTATTAACATTAGGGATAAAAGAAGCCTTTGTTAGAGGATCTGTCCCTTTGCTGCTCCAGTGGAGGAGCTGAAGCTTGAAAGGAGCTGCCTTGGCCACCTGCTGGAGATGCTGATGGAAGTTTGCATTCCAGATTTTCTCCACAGGCTTAAACACAGAATAGCCTGCAGCCCTCCGAAGCCAGCTTGTGCATTTTCATATTGAATTCTGTATTGATTGCACGTCCGTGCTGTTGCTTCTGGCATCTCTGTGCTGTTGCTCTGTATTTTCTTCCAGTGTAAGAGTGACGGCTTGAAACGAGAGAGGAGTGCTGATGGTGCTCAAGGAGATGTGTTAAAGCTGTAGAGATGATTTCTGTGCTGAGCAAAGTACTGCCATACAACAGGCCCTTGGTTGAATGGTCGGAGCTTTCTTGCACTAGAGCCCCAGCAGCTGTGTTCTGCAAGGACATTGCGTGGCAGGTCAGCTATGGTGGTCAAGGATGTCACTGCTGCCCTTTGCTGGAGATCTGGGCTGCTTAGGAGACCTGAGTGCTTTACGTGGGGCTGGTGGCTGTATCTGCCATCCTCGGTGGGCAGCTGATAGATGGGAGCTTGATGAGATGCTTTTAATTAGGGGAGAGCCCTTGGGAGCCTCAGCTGAGAACATGAGTGCTTTGCACCATGCATCGGCATAGTCCAAATCATTGACAACAAATTAACTCCAGGAGAAGGCCGGAGGGCAAAGCTCTGAGATAACAAAGCTTCTGTGGGGCTTTGGGCAGCGTCAGGGATTTCATGCTGTGTCAGCAGTCAGCAAATTTGGGTGTGATGTTGGGGCTGCATGCCAAGTGCTGGGCTGAACATTCCCATCCGTGTGCCTGGAAGCTGAGCTCTGTGTCCTTGGTGACGCATCTGCCTCAGTCCTCAGCATGAATGTTCATCAGTTGGCTTTGCCCCTTCACCCAGTGGCACCAGTTACTGACCAGTTGTCCCAGTATGGCAGCTTGTTGTTGTTCCCTTTGGCAGTGGGATGGGCTTGCAGTGCTGGAGCATCCCCCAGAAGATGAACAGCAGCAGCATGCAGGGCTGCAGGTGGGCAGCCCTGGGAAGGTCAGCATGCTTAGTGTAGAATAACATCTGAAAAACATCTGGCTTTGAAAATCAGGGAAGAAACCCAGGGTTCTTGCTGCTGGTGCATGCAGCAGTGCTCATACCCTGTGCGGGTGCTGGTAAGGATGGCTCCTGCCCAAGGTTAGCGCCGTTAAAACTCCGGTATAAACTAATGCACCCGTTCATTAGCTTCAATTCCCCACAGCGCTGAGCAAAGTTTGTGAATTTAATTACTTTTTGCAGGGATCTGAGCACACAGAGACTGGAACAGCTGATTATAGTTTGTATTATTCATGCACGCTTTATTTTAATCCCTCTCTCCGCGAGGACGTGGCGGATAGATACCAAAATTGAAGCGTGCTCATAAATCCCCGGCCTGTGCGAGGTGCCTTCATCTTCCATCTGAAGGGGTTTGCTGACAAAACAGCTGAGGTTCCTGCGGTCCAAAGGGAGCGTGCCTAGCAGGATTGAGCTTCCCAAACTGCTTTGGCAGGTGTGTGCCAAGGTTACGTCTTGCCTTGTTTGCTTCCAACCTCCCAGCTCGGCTGTGTCGCACTCTGGGTGGTAAAAAAACACCCCATTTTTTTTCTTTATAAACAGCAAAGGCAGAATATTTATATGGTTGCAGGCGTTTGTGAAAATATTAGTGTGAAAATATAACCAAGTAAAGGAAAATACCAACGAAACTATTTCTGAATTGATGGAAAGGATCAAGCCTGGGTTTTATTAACTGCCAGGATTGCGATCGCTCAACATTCATTCCATCTGTTTGATGTTGCTGCAGCTTCTTGTATCATAAACACTTTAGGACCGCATTCTTTATATGAAAATGACTTTCAAATACTGTGCAAGAGACACGGAGGATTTATCTGTGTATGGAAACTCGGTGTTAGGTGTGAATTGCTCCCCACTGTGGTGGGGTCCCGGCTGCCCTGGGCTGTGTCCCAGCGGGGCTGATGGGTCGTGCAACCTGTGTTTGTTAGTTGATCTTGTGCCTGTTGGCAGGGTTTGATGCTTCAGTCACACACCTGTGTGTCTGGCTGCTTTGACACACGTTGCTCGGGAAGGAGCTGGTTCAAAGCTTGCTGTGCGGGTTGCTGGTTTGTTCAGCATCAAAAAGGACGGCGGAACAACAAATTGCTTCGTGCCTGCGCTGCACAGAGAAGCTTTCACCAACTGCTAGGAAACCAAATGACTGCATGTTTGACTGCAGGTGCAGGAAAGGAACAAAAATAACTCATCCTCCACATTTTTGGGTTTGTTTAAGGCCTGCTGCTTGTTGCTGTGCTCAGATAGGGATGACAGAAGCCATACACAGCCCTTGGAAGCCCAGGAGCAGTGACTGTCTTGGCTGCACCCCAGTTGCCTGCCCCACAATGATGGAAGTGCTGTTGGCGACCCAGAGCTGGCACCTTGACGTTGTGTTTCTTTCCAAGTGATAAGAGATGGATTTAATCTGATTTAATTGTCCTCAACAAACATGTTTAATCTTTTAACGATATTACAAGTGGTGTATAAGCATTGAGAAATCCTTGTCTTTTCTCCCCTATTGACCTACGCAATCCTTTTACAGAACGACACAAGTGATTCCTGTAAAGCTCTTAACAGCATTAACATGAGCAGTGCTGCTCTGTGTGCTGGCAGCATGCTAGAATTCATGGTGAGGAGCTGTCAGGGGATTGCCAGGCTGGGGATGTGCCTTAGAGGGATGTGGGCACAGCCCTGATGCTGGAGCTCAGGGAGTGTTGGGCCATTGCTCTCAGCCATAGGGTTTGAGTGCAGTTCAGGGTTTAAGGATGTCTCCAGCAGATATAGGCTTCATACAGGCATCTTGATGCATCTCACAGCTATTTCTTCTTTTGCTGCTTTGTTTTCAGCAGCTTTTAAATTATTTACTCACTAAGTGCCTTAGTTGGAAGAAAGAGTCACGCTTAAAGCACATGCAAGAACCAAAAACACAGCATGTCCAATAGGATGCAGTAAAGTATATGATTCAGAAGGCAATTTTTGCACTGCAAGGAGCCCTCCAGGACAGCCAGCTGGAGGCTGTGCTGTGCGTGCAATAGAAATGCTCACTAAAAGCAGCCCTCAGGCTCAGTGCTGGGCTCAGCGCTGAGTTCTGTGCCTCAGGGCATGGCTGGGGACGTGTTTGGTCCATCAGTGCATGCACAGATCCCAGCAGGTTCATCATTGTGTTGGTGCTGCTGAGCAGATCTTTCAGTAATCCTACAGGGATGGTGTGCATCCAGTAGGGTGAAAATCCAGGAGCGACTCTTCTCCGGTTTATTGGCAACCTATGACTTTTGCATAGTAATTATTCAGTTCAGGCTTGCTGCTGGCTGTAATTGCACTTTAAATCTGGGTCTTCTGCACTGTGAGCAGCGTGCCTGTTGCTGCAGCACGATGGGAACCTGCTCTGTTCCTCCAGCTGCCTCCGTGGATCTGGCAGTGAGTGGTGAAGGTTGAAATGCAGCTCGTGGTGGGAGTGATGCTTCCTTTTTTTGGCTGGAGGAGTAGCAGCACGTGGGAAGGGTGCACGCTTTTATAGTGCCTCTATTCAGGGATCTCACAGTGTCACTGGGCTAATTAGAGCCTGCCGATGCCTTCGTGAGGGAAGGTGGTGGTTCTTAACATTGAGAGCTGAGTGCTTTAGGAAGGAAGGGAAGGAAACCACGATGCTTTGGAAATGGAGCTGTGGGTGAGGAAACCAAGGCAGTGAGGGGAAAGAGCATGGTGAGGAGCTCAGAGCAGAGCTGTGACCCCAGGGGCTTTGTTGTGCCTGCTGCTGAAGGCAACCAAACCAGTACCTCCAGCCCAGCTTCCTCTGATCCTTCTCATGGGGCGGAAGCTCTTGGTGAGGTGTTTGTGAAGGTTATCTTCAAAAGCAAAGTGTCTGCTTGATAGAACAGAATAAAGGCTCTGAGTACCTGGGTCTGGCCAGGAGCTGGGGCAACACTCCCTGATCTTTTTCTCCCATCCCCACTTTCTGTGTTACGTTCCCACACCTCAAAGGCAGAGGCTTTGTTACCACGTTCCCTTTCTGCCTGCAGATCATATTTGCTTTTTCCAACCCGGCAGCCGTCAGAACACCAAAGTGTTGTCTGAATTAAGCCTGGGGTTTTCATAGTCTAGTTCATCATCATGTCAAACCCTGACGCTGCGCTCGCCGCTGGGTTTTGATGCTGCTGTCTGCTGCTCCTCTGCTTCCCACCAAAGGGCATTGAGGGCATGAATCCATCAGCCGGGTGCAGCGGAGTGGACTTTTGTCCTTGGGGTACAATGTATGATGCGTCTCCATTCCCAATAGTCTTCCTGGGTGCTTGAGGGAGGAAAGCCACGCAGGGCAGCTGCCCCTGGGGAGGTCTGTGCTGACCCTGTGGTGCTGTGCCTTGCACCCAGGGGCAATTATTTCCCAGGTTCCTCCAGCCTGCCAAACACAAAGCTCCTTTTGCCTGTGTTGGTTTGGATTCTTGCAGCATTGCTTGCTGTATGGGGAATGTGGAACCAGTGCTGTCTATGTTGCTATTGAGCTCAGCTGTTAGAACTGAGCTGCCTCTGGGTTTGGACCTGACTTTGTGCAGTTTTGGTGGGCAGAGACCCGCAAAAGAAAAGGAGAAGAAGAAAAAGTCACTGGGATGATAGTGTGTGTTGGAAGGTGTACAGCTCCCAAAGCCCGAGGGAGCCTCAGCCCTGCCCATGGAAGGAAAATGCCATGATCTACATTACATGATCTGTAGCTGATACCGTTGCTGAGCTCAGCCTGCAGCCTTTGGGATCACAGTGCCTGGGGGTGGCCCAGCCCCAGCTCTTACCACCCATTTGGCTCCTATCCTGTCGTACATCATGGCCACAAAGCCAGACTCGTGTCCTCTTTTAGCACAGCTCTGTCAGCTACAGCGCAGGTTGAGCTTTGAGGGGTATTTTGATGTGTTTTTGACAGTCTCCAGCAGTGCAGGTGCTGTGTTGGCTCAGTGCATGTTTTCATGCCTCACTCTGGCAAAAGCCCAATACCCACATGGATGAGGTTCCACTGGGTTGATTGAGCTGAGAGTTGGGCTCTTGTGTGAAGTGTGTTCTGGAGGGGTGGTTGTGGGTCTCGGGGTGTTTGTCCTACTTGCTGGCACCAGCTTCATGGGTTAATAGGCACCAAGTGACCTCCATGGGGATGACTTCCCAGGTGGAGCAGCAAAGCCAAATAACTCATCTTTTTGTAATGTATGTATGTTGAGAGAAAGCAGACAAGCAGTCGAAGCAAGGCGAGGTATTTAACAAGCAGCCATGGTTCATTGGGGCACAAGCATGCAGTGTAAGTGTTAAATAACCTTAGGTTCTAGCACTGACATTGAGCTGCAGTGTTGGGTCCTCATGGGGTGCTCAGAGCTTGGTTGAAGTCAGGTTTTCATGTGCTGGAGGCCTGTCCTCTTCCCTCTGCAGAGTGCCCCAATTGGGACTTTCCTCAGGGAATAACAAACAGCAGCGCTTGCGTAAAGCCCTGATGTGCTCTTTCTGAAAATAATCCTTGTTTATAATTCACAGTTGGCAGTAAAAGACTGTAAATTATTAAGGCACCAAATACTTTGCAGTGAAGAAGCGGAGATAAACCTTGTGTCAGAAACAAATTGCTGGGGAGGTTGTTCTCTTTGCTGCGTTAGGTGCTTGAAGATATTACGAGAAATAAAGTGCATGGGGACCGGGAAGGCACTGCTGACTCAGGTTTGTTCCTCTCTTAAAACATTGACTGCTTGGTCTTGTAGCCTCATGAAGGGTGAGCATCCCTGGAGCACGTATGTGGGTGTCAGGAGGATGTGAGGGTCTCCAAAGGGCATGTGTAGGTCCATAAAGCTCATGGGCAGTTGATGGTGGCCATTGTATTATGGGCAAGGCAGGTGTGTCCCTGCTGCCCAGCTCCATCACCCAGCACTGTTATTTTACCCCAATATCACCTACTGTTGCTCAGCTCCTGACAAACCATGTAACTAGACAACCACAAACATGATTATGTATCTGGATGTGTGTGTATATATGTGTTTAAGCACTTAGACCCATAATATGGCTATGACCTAATCCCTGTGCCCTCCTCACACTCCTTTCAGCATCTCTTTCCCTCTTGCAGGAGAACCATGCAACTGCAGTGCTGTGGGGAGCAGCGGATGCCTCGACACTCCGGGACACTGCACTTGCCTGCCAGGCTATACAGGGCTGCACTGCGAGCACTGTGCCCACGGCTTCCACCTCGACCACAACCAACAGCACTGCCTGCCCTGTGCCTGCAGCCCCACTGGTGCCCTCGGACCCAGCTGCGATGAGTGAGTAACCAAATGGACCCAAGTGGGGTGGGCTGGGGGGGAGGGTTGAGATACAGAGCAAGTATGAATCAGAGTCATGGAATGTCTTGGGGACATCAAAGATCATCTCGTTCCAACCCAATGCCTGCAGATGGGTCATGTTGGCTGGTGCTAATTGGAGGTTATTGGTGGTGGCTGGGGCAGGTGTGGCACCGGGGTCTGCTCTCATCCACCCTGTGGCTCATTCCCTGCCTGGGCTTTAAACCAGCCTCGTTTAACCTAAGAGAGCTGCTGCAGATGCTCCTGAGTTGCTGCATAAAGAATGTGTTCCTCTGCCTGGAATTCTGCTATGCTGGCATTGCTCTTGTTGTCTTTTGGGGTTTGGTCCGGGTGCCCTCTGTGCTCAGCACCTGCGCTCTGCTGCCAAGGCTGGTGCTGAGTCAGAACTGCAGCATCCTGCAGGGACACGCTGTCTGTAAGAATTTCATGCTTTATTTCTTTTCCAAGGGCCCAAGCCCTGCATTATTGGCCCTTTTCTGGCAACGTACATGATAAAAAATCAAGACCTAAATGCAGTTCAGCACTTGAATGGAACGACCTTCTTACTGAGAAGGTGGCTCTTGGGGCTGTGAGTTTTCCACCCTGCTCAGGACCGGGCACACCAGCTGCCGGCTCCTGCTTTGTTGACATTAAAAACACTGCCAGCTGTTTATGACTGTTATTATGATCGCTATTATTACTATTATAACTAATGAAAGCAGCAGCCAAGCATTAACTCGCACAGGTTAATTCCTGCACCCTGGCTTAAGAAAAAAGGGCCTGTTGTTGTGAGCAGAGCAGCAGTGTGGTTGTGGCCTCCAGCAGCTCCTGCAGCTGCTGATTTCTGCCAGCCTGGAGCTGAGAGCTCAGGGCAGCAGAATAAGAGTGATGCATTGCTGTCGGCTTGCTCAGACTATTGCCAAAGTGCCTTTTAAAGCAGCACCGTGTGATGGTTATTGGTATCTCTATCCATGTGCCATCATCTGACCAGCCGAAGTGCTGTTTATTAACTAGACCACAAATAAAACTAAAAAATAAAATAAAAAAAAATCCCCTTCCCTCGGGCAAGCCATTGATCTGGGGAGTGAACATTGACCTGACATGCTGTCGCCATGCCTGGATTCCGCAGCCACTAATCAAAGGTTGCTTTTAGTTTTAGTTCTCATCTGGGAGTCCCCTCTGGAGGCTGTGAGTCAGCAGGGCCGGGTGCTGCTGTCAGCAGGGCTGTGCTGACGTCCCTTGGCACCGCTGGGTGGGCACAGTGCAGAACTGTGCCTGCCTGCTCATCCTGTGTCCTGCTGGGCGTGATGGTGTGATGCTCCTGCTGGGCACCATGCCCGAAGCCCAGGATGGGATGGTGAAACAGCCTTCCTGTGGAAACCTGTCCTCTGTATGACTCAGTGAGTAACGCAGAGTTCCAGCCTGCAGGAGGCAGCCCACAAAGAGGAGGTGCCGAAGGACATTGCGTCTTCCCCTGGCCAATGCCAGGCAGCCCTGCATGTCCCTGAGGCGCACAGTGCAGCGGTGTCATTGCCCTTGTTTGCCTCTTGCTGGGAGTTCACAGCATGGCATGCAGCACCTGCTGGCTTTTCTTCCTGGTGGCACATGAGCAGGCGGCCCCGTGCGGCTGTTGTCACATCCTGTGTGTTGGGAGGTGACGTGGAAAGATGCTGTGAGCCCTGCAGAAGGGCTCAGCACTCAGTTCTCCATTTCTCCTTCTACGCAGTTGTCTCTTATCACTGTGTTCAGAGAAACTGCTGGTGGAAAGATGCACCCAGTGGGACCTTGGGGACGAGAGTGTAGTGTGGTTGCTTGTCCCAAAAGAAAACAGGAATGTGTTAAAGTGGGGCTTTGCAGTATTTGATGAGTCGCTCCCACTGCCTGTGCCTCAGTTTCCCCACGAGCAATGGGGAGCAGGAGCTTCATGTCTTGCATTTGCAGTTTGCTTCAAGCCCTGGGTTGCAGCCTGCATGCTGCTCTGCTCAGTGCCAGCCTGGCAGCTCTGAGGTGCAGTCCTGGTGTAGCCCTGCTTTGTGCCTCAGGCTGGTGTAAGCCGTGTAGCAAAGATCTGCTGTCACTTGCTTCCATTCTAAGAAGAAAAGGGAAAAAAAAAGATAATGCATGCATATAAATGACGAAGTGTTAATTCGGAGATGTTTTGCCCCCTCAAGGGGATCCGATGCTTTGTGTTTGCATTAAAAAGAATTAAAGCAGAGCATCCCTGAGAGTGTTTGTACATGGCTGTGCCCTGGAGCAGGGTTGCGGTGAGGCTGGAAGAGGAGCAGCCTCCCCCTGCTTACTTTCCATGTGCTGGGCTCTGGTTGGAGGGGCTGACCTGGATGGGTTTGCAGGATTACTGTGATGAGGGTAGAAGCAGCAGCACCAGAGAGTGCCCTTTGTGATGGTCTTTGAGTAAGGACTGGGGGGAGCTGGGTTTGCAGAGCCCAGTAAACCACACTGGGAACCCAACTCCTCAACACCTTCCAAAAGAAATGGCCCCCAAAAGCTGTTTTTTTTCCCCCTATTTCATATCTGGAATACTGTGTTCCCTTTGTGGATCGGCCAAGCACAAGTGGTGGCTCATTATCTCCAGGCAATGCCTCGTCAGCATCCCTCTGCCAAGAAGAGATGTTTTCGTAGCGGAAATTATTATATGTGGACGTCATAAATGCAGAAGAATACCCAGGCAGAGCAAATTTTTTTTGTCTGTGTGCTTTAATTATCCAAACATCTCTTCTATTACTGGCTCCTGTGCTTTACGTCTGATTGGTTCTTCTCTGCAAGCAGGTGGATGTCCTCCCTGCACTCATCTGTATTGGAATGCAAAAGAGAGAGAGGGAAAGGACTGAATGAATGGACAGTGGGCAGCAGATTGTCATAATCTCCCCTACAGTAATTTGGGCTGCTCTGAAATCCTGTTATTTGGTTGATTTTCCAGCAGGTTTTGCTGTTTCTGTGTTGCAGGCTTGCTGCTCTGAAGAACACTGCCTGCCCTTGCACAGATACCAGCGCAGCTGTTGGAGCCCTTATGGCTGCTTTGTGGTTTTGGGGAGATGCTCAGCCTGATTTCAGGCTGCCCTGTGCCTTCCTTCTCTCTGCACTGAGGGATTTTGGGCTGCGCTGTGCAGAACCATGGGCAGCAGCCCATTTCCCATGGCTGGATCCTGTTCTGAGTCCATTTGAGTTCAGCATTGGTCTCTGGAGGCACTGTGCTCTCCTCATTGCCACTGAGCTCCCTCTGAGCACTGAGGCAGTGCTGGGGTGGAGATCCCCAGCTTTCCCAGGGTGGGATGTGGGGTGTCCCTGCCGGGGGGATGCGGCGGCGGGGCTGGACAAGGTGGCCCTTTGACACTCACAGAGCAGCCTTTCAGGGTCCCTCTCCATCGAGGGCTGCCCTCTGACCAGGCACCCTCCCCCGGCACAGAGTGAGGAATGTGGTGCACAAAGGCCCAATGTTCTGTGCCATAAAGCCCAACTTCTTCTGCTTGCCACAAAGGCAGCTCAGAGCTGGGCACTGCTTCCACGAAAGCGTTTGGACTTCCAATGGCAGAGGGGAGTAGAAACCCAATGGGGCTTTTCCTGCTCCAGGTGTGCATTGCTTTGTGCTTCTGAACGAAGCAGAGAGATAAGAAATCCACGTTGTGCTCTACGCTGACACCCATAGGTGTGCCCTCCTTCTTACCCTGCTCCACAGTCTTGCCAGCCTCGTATATTAAGAGAAGAATTTAAAGTAAAAGCAGAAAGGTTTGGTGCTGGGACATATTGGTTGGCAGCTGGGAAAACATTCAGCATGAATTTCTTCTTTCCCTTCTCCTTGAGAAAGGAAAGAAAGAAGAAAATAAACCATTGGAGCTTGCTAAGGGTTTTCTGTTACATCATTAAACCATGCTCAGCATGCCTCCAAACAGCCCTAAGGCTGTGCTGCTCATGTGCCCATCCATCTTGTATCTGTCTGTCCCCCTCTCTTTAGGGGTCTCTGTGCAGGAGCACAGCTCCCATCACAACTGCATGCTGTGATTTCTCTTGGACCCCAGATATTTTTATGCTTTCATTATTTTCCTTGCAAAGAGGCCTCGAGTTCCTGTGCTGAGCAGTGATCTTTGTATCTTTGTGTCCATCCCCGGCCATCAGTGCTGGCTGGGAGTTACCTGTGATGCTCTGCAGCTTCAGGCCCAACACAAGGCAGGATGCTACAGAGGTGGGATCCCTTTGTGCCCCGCTCTAAGGGCACTCCCAGGCAGAGTTGAAGCTGACTGAGATGTTGGGATCTGGGGCCTGGTTCTGTCCCATCCCATCCCCGCATCACTTCATTGTCAAGAGCTACAAGCTGGCTCTGAAATGGAGCTGAGCAATTGATGTCGCTGCATCAAAATGTTTCCTCCTCCCTTCCCCCCCAGCCTCCCCCAAAAATGAAATTCCTGGTGTCGGCTCAAAATGCAGCTCCGTTCTCACTGTGCGAGTATTAAACTGTGGCTCTTTTCTTTCAAGTTTCTGGATTTTTATGGGCACGCTCGGTCTGTTAACAGGACTTTTTTTGTGGTTTCAATGCATTTATATCATTGACCTTTGCTTTAAAAAGTGTCTGACAGCCCTTACTGGGCTGGGGCTATGAAAAGGAGTGTTGTAAGGGGGCTTTATTCTATGGAAGCAGTGACCACAGGGAATGCTTTATATTTGCTGAGTGATTTAATTCTTGCACATGCAGAACCTGGCTCTGTGCCATATGTAATATGTAGAGAAAAGGTCTGCTTGAGAGCCATTAAAATTAAACTTTTCCAACCCCTTTTTGTTGTTGTTTTTTTTGGTAAAAAATAGCTTGCTTTCTTGTTATTTTTATGCTCATGAGTAAAATCAAGGGACTCTGCCCTAAAATGCTCCATTGAGTGGAGTCAGTGGGGAAATAAAGCTTTAAAAAATGACGTTGGAAATTATGACGTCCGAGGAAAGGTGCAGGGGGGTGTCAGTAAATATAGGCATGATCATAAGGTAAGAGGCAATAAGACAGAGCCCTGGACTCTTGGAAATCCTGATACTGTTGTCTATCCCTACTTGGCTCTTCCCATCCCCTGCCCTCTTACAGGAATATCTGCCCAGCGATGGCCAGAAGTAAATAAAACCAAACTGTTTTCTGTTTGCTCTCATTGTAAACACCACGACAACATTTGGATTAATGTCAGGCCTTGTGAAAAGCTTTTGAAAAAGCCAAATGTTTGGAGCCGCAGATTTGTAATTGCAAGGAGTTGGACCTGATGGCTTTTAAAGGTCTCTTTTTTATGATTTAATGATTTCACTGCTTGTTTCTCTCTGTGCAGCGATGGGAAGTGCCGGTGCAAAGTCGGTGTGACAGACCTGAAGTGTGACCGGTGCAGTGATGGGTATTACAAAGCCAACAGCACCTGTGAGCCGTGCCAGTGTAACAACCACTCCAGCACCTGTGACCGTGTAACAGGTAAAGCTGCCTTCCCCTCCTGAGCCTGCAAGCTTTGCCTTCTTTGTCTCCTTTCCCTATTTCACTCACCCCACTGATCTGCATCTTTGTGCATTGAGTGCTCAGGATCATCACTGTGAGGCTGAAATTAAGATGTAGGGCAGGGCTGGAGGGAGTGCTGTTCCCAGTGAAGCCGATAAAGGCTGTGTTATTTGCTCCAGGCTGCAGCGCAGAGCCTTTATCCTTCAGTCTCTATCGGAAATCAGTGCTCCATTGTTCTCCTGCACAAACACAACACGGGCTCTTAAGGAGCTTTTGTTTCACTGCTGTTTACCTGGAAACATATACCATGCTGGCAGTGACGTAAGGGGACTGTTATTGCCACAGATAATGTAATTAGTGTTGGGAAAAACTGGCAACATCTAATTACTATTGCTTACTTCTGAATTTGCCTCGTTTGTTATCCTTGATCATCCCTTTGGCTGTCTCTTGTGCATACAGGTGCTGATGGGGTGAAAGTGTTGAGGCATCTGTACTTGGGTGGTATATGGGAGGATGGGGAGGCTGAGCTGTTCCAGGTCTGCACTCCTTAGAGTTGAATTCATTCATTCCTACTCTGAACTTCAAGCATGGTTTTATGTTCTCTTGATATTGCAGGATATGAGCTTGTAGCTAAAGCTGTGCACACATCAGCTGTTATGCTGATTTGGAGCTGGCTGTGTGGGTTTTGTGAAGGAGTGAGATAATCTGCTCTTCCTTCTTCTCCCACGACGATCCCCCTCTCTTGATTCAAACCCCAGTACAGCCCTGGCCTCTGCAGCTCTGCAAAGAAAAGCTCTCATTTCAATTAACGAGCTATTGTTGATTTGACAAAAATCCTTTTTTTTCCTCCCTTTTCCTCCATCTGCTTTATTTGCTGCCGGAGATGGGGGGAACCCAACAAAACCAGAACAGAAAACAGTTGATAAAGACGAGCTCCGACATCTAACAAGTAACACAGTGCTCTCAGCCTGCTCTAGAGACTGCACTTTGTGTGACCTCCCCAGCTTCACATCCACTGTGTGCAGTCTTTGTCAAATTTTCAAGGCTTTTTTCTGTATTAACGCTGTCCTTTGGGCTCCCTCTGGCGGCTCCTCACAGCCTGGCTCAGCTCAGCTCTGCCCAGGAGGAATACTTAGAATTATTGGGCTGGAAATTAGGCAGCCAGAAAGTCCCCACGTGGTTTTGCTTCCTCTGCTGTGACCCTCCTGCCTGGTGTTGGGGCTGTGTGGCTTCAGTTGTATCCAGCTGGGGTTCAGCCAACCCTGAGCTGTCCCCAGGGTGTTATCAGGGTGGGAAGAGCTATTAATTATTAAGGCTTTCCAACATTGATACTCGATTGCTGTGCACGGCTGAGCAACCTGCTGACTCATTGGAAGTGCAGCCATTTCACAGGGCAGATAAATGCTGGTAATTTCCATGGGCAGGAAAGACACTGGGCTTGAAATAACCACAGCTGTACAGAACGCACAGGTGTGAGCTCAGATTTATGCCTCACTGAAGCCTGCAGAGCACAGTTCAAGGCACCCTCGGTGCTGATGGAGCATTCTGGCTTTCCAGGAGTGGCTCTGCACAAGGCAGCCTGGCAAAGCAGCTGATTGAGGGCTGCAGCTGTGGGAACAGGGAGCAGGAGGTGATTTCCCCTCTAACTCTGCACCTCTCCCACAAAAGCCACCAGCTCGTGTCTGGCAGGCACCCTGGAGCAGATCAAACAGTGTGTGGGAGCTGACGCCGCCGAGCAAGCATCCTGAGTCACCAGGGTGCTGCCGGCGCTGCTGTGGGTGAATCAGCCACTTCCCCAGTTCAGCTGCTAACCAGGGTTTGCTTCGTCTCCTTGGTGCTGGGCTTGGGATGCTCAGCTGCAAAGTCATTGCTTTGCAAGGAGAGGAGCAGGAGCCACGCAGTGGGCTTGTATGGAAGCCAAACTGCTTCAGAATTAATGAGAAAATCTGCTGTGGTTACATTAATAGTCAGCATTAAATCAGTTCAGGATATTGGATGTGGTTAGCACTGATAGGAGCAGCACTGCTGGCGTAGCTCAGGGAACATCCTGTTGGTGCTCAGAGGTGCAGTGGGTGTGTAGTGCTAGCTTGGGCTGTTACAAGGAGGTTGTTGCATTTTCAGTCTTGTGTAGGGGATTTAATCAAATAAGCATCCCTCAGGTCACCGCCACCTCCAAGAGGAGCCTGCTGAATTACAGGATGTTCCTGCTGATGGATGGCCTTGTGGTCGATTTTTCTTTCTCTGTTCACAATAATATCAAAATGCAATTTAGAGGGCCATTAGGATACAGCCTCCGTGAGACACAGCTTGTCAGTTTTCTGATTCAGGGGCTTCCCCTGGCAGGTCTCCTTTGTCCCTGCAGGAAGGTCAGTCACTGATTGCTGCTGGCTCATGCCCATGTCAGATGTTTCTCCTGTGCTAGGAATGGGGGGAGCTGGATCCACACGGGTGGGATGCAGCTGTTGGCCCCCCCAGTGCTGCAGTGGCATTTGTTCATCAGTTTTGTAGTGTGGGTACATGAAAAGATGCAAAGGCATAAGCTGGAGGGAAGTCCCCTTGCAGAAGTGGAGGAGTTTAAGCATTGCCATCCTGGCTTGCTGTCACAGATACTGCCCCAAACCCCTTCTGTTGGGGAATATTTAATATTGATAGCATGTGTTTACCTGCTCTGACCTTGAGCTGTGGGCACCTTCGCTGAGGCTTTTCACATTATATGTGTGTGTGGAACACCGTCAGAAGGTCATAAGAGTCCAAGGCAAGTCCCAGGATTGTGTTTTGGCTGGAGGGCATCCTGAATCAGCTGTGAGCTCTGCTGATTGTGAGCACACCAGGTGGGTTCATGCTCCAAATGTTCTGCTCCAGTTCTGTCGCCAACTGGCTGCTCTACTCTGTCCCCAGGCACCTGCCTGCACTGCCAGGGCAACACGGAGGGGAAGCACTGCGAGCTCTGCAGGAGTGGCTTCTACAGGAGTGCCCAAAGCTGCCACCGCTGCCCCTGCTCCACCGTGGCATCAACCGGCACCTGCCAGATCCGTAAGGCTCTCCTTTTGGTCTGATTCCTCTTGGTCTGAGCTCTTCTCAATGTGTTTCAATTAAATTGCTGCTCAGTGTGCAATAACCATGGGGCTGGCCTATAGCCGGTGGGTCTCCCTGTGCTGGGACCAACCAGGGCATCTTGCTGGAAGCAGTGGCACCAGGTTGCTGCAGATTGCTGACAGCCTCAATTCAGGAGCAGGCATGTTTGCTTAGCAACGTGCTGAGCATGCTCTGTGATGGCTGGTACAAGGCATCAGAAACCCACAAAGCTTTTTATTCTCTGTAGAAACAGAAAATGCTGCAGTTAAAGAATTATATCGATAGCTTAGAATTTGAGATTGATTAACAGGCAGTGGTTTTGCTGATGTTTGTTATCGTGGTTCACAGTCAGTTCCACAAAACAAACCCCACAAAGAGGGGCTATGGCACACAACTCTTCTGTTTTCTGTCTTCTGCAGAGCCCGGTGAAGCTGCCCCAACGTGTGACGAGTGCAAAGTTGGCTACACTGGCCCCAACTGCAACCAGTGTGCCAATGGCTACTACAACTCTGACAGCATCTGTGTCAGGTGCCAGTGCAATGGGAACGTGGACCCCACACTGTCCCCCAGCATCTGCAAGCCGGAGAGTGGCGAGTGCATTGGGTGCCTGTATCACACCGCTGGCTTCCACTGCCATGAATGTGAGGATGGTTATGTCAGGGACCCAGAGGGAATCAACTGCACCAGGAAAGGTAACATGTGCTCCTGGGCTCATGGCTGGAGTCTGCTGTGTGTGTCAGATGCACATGAGCTGCCTGGAGGCTGGGGAGGGGGTGCTGGTAATTGCTCATATGGTGGGTTTGGACTGAGAATGGAGCAGCTTTGAAGTCTTCCAGGGGAAATAGTGAACCCCATACCTCTAAAAGGGCTGGCTTACAGTGGAGCACAGGGAAGACGTAAGAAGTATTGAAAAGAGCAGCAGCAATGGATGCACCCGATGTGCTGCTTGCCCTCAGCATTCTGCAGATACCTTGAGTTTCCCACACAGGTCAAGACAGTGTTCTGGGGACTGATAGTAACTAACTCAGAACTAATCTAGGTATTCTTGTTTTGGCTTTGTAAATGAGAAAGCTGAATCTTCCCCGAGAGGCAAGAGCTGGGCTCATGCAGCAAGAGAATGCCAGAACTTAGCGGTACTTGCTCTGGGTTCTCTCATCTGTCTTCAGTGTGCACCTGAGATGCTGCATGTAGCACCCTCAGGTGCAAGCTGGCTCTGGTACTTAGAAAAGCTAGTGCACAGTGAAACTTAGAGTAAAATCACAGAAAGTAGTTCTTACATTCCCAGTTCAGTGGTTATCAGGAAGTTGTTCCTCAAGGTGGATCTCCAGCTCCATGCATAGACACAATTCCAGCACTCTTTATGTGTTAGGTAAAAGAACCCATTGTTCAGGAAATGCACCCGGACCCAAATTCATCCTTGTCACCAACAGAGATTGAATCCAGATCTTCCATTAGGAGCTAATGTGGTTTTTACTCCCGTGCTGCTCTCTGGAGGTGCAATCACTGAGCCCTCTGTGCAGGGAGATAATCAATACAAAGAAAGTTGAATGCTCATTAGCTCTAACTTTGCAGATGCAGGGCTGGAAATGACAGTTTTGCATTGGGTCATCCATTATCTCCCTCTGCACAGCTCTGCCATCGTACAAAGCACTATGTGACCTTGCTCCATTAAAATCCATATGCATGATTTTGCTTGTATACTTGCAGCTTTCACCACAATTCATTTTATTTTAAGGACATTGTTAAGCCAGTTCCTGATGTGGGAGAAGATTGTCACTGTTCTAAGGGACAGAGACATGTGTTCATCTAACTTTCCTGTTTCCTTGACACCTATTTTTTCTCTTTCTGACAGTTTCTTTCACTTGTCTAAAAACTGACTTGCTGAAGTACTGTGCATTAACTGATATAGCACGACATGTTCACAAACCACCGGTGTGTGTGAGTGACCTAGTTTGGAGTGGTTTCTGGAGTGAAATCCTCACCAGATCTGCAGGTGAAATTGTTGGGCTCTGAGGCTCTGTTAAGCCATCAGAGTTGATATGACAACACACTTTGCTCTCCCTGGACAAAGCTAAAACCAGCCTCAGCTTTCCACACAGACCATTTTCAAACCTTACCAGGTGTGATGCTTTAGCAGCAGCTTAGGAGAACAGTCAAGAGTCACATGGGATGACCAAAGTGAAGGATTTGGATCCCCAGATGGCTGCTGATCCTGCTGCAGCGATGAGGTGCAACAGGGCACAGAGGAAGCCAAACTGGGGTTGCCATCTGCAGAGTATTGCTGTCTGGGTTAAGTGCTGCTTGCACAGCCCCGGTTCCCTGGAGCTCACTCATGGCACAAGTTAGTGGCAGTTTTGCAGAAGCAGCTGGATATGATGCTCACGATGAAGCTGCCAAAGCTGCCCATTGACTGAACAGCTGCTGCTCTCAAGGAGCAGGCCTAGGACATCTGGAGGGCTGGCACGGCCTCACCGAGCAGAAACAGGCACCCTTGTCGTGGCCCAGAAGCTGCAGCCCGCTGTCAGAGCATGGCACTGTTTCCTGTGATGCTGTCATCAGTTCCAGGATATGTTTTCACCCGGGACACCCTTGCCAGCATTTAGCTGGTGCTGACTCACAAATAAGGCTCTGAAAAGTCCTGTTTCCTTGCTGGTGAATCAGCCATTGTCTCAGTTCTGTTTTTGCTAATTATAGCTACTGGCTGAATTTGCCAAGAATTAAGTGTTGATGAAGGAATTTGGAAAGAATGACTGAATTCCTCATGCCATTCTCCCAAGCTGTATCCAGGAATCTCCCATCACATTCCTTCCTACTACTAGATTCTGTCCATTAACCCATAGAGAAGTTCCTTCTGTCACCCAGCATCCTTATCAACCTAATGCAGCACCTGCAGTGAAAAGAAGCTGCTGCAGGGAGGACTCGAAGCAGGAGCCTGAGTTAGATTCATGCTGCCTCTTTTAGAGGAATTTCTTTCTCCATCACCTGAACTGGGAATCTATCAGCCCAAAGTTAACCCTTGGGAGTTCCCCTGAGGGTCCATGGCTGGAGATATGCTCAATATAGGCAGCTCCTGTTGCAACCTTGTTCATACTGACTCTTTCAGAAGAGGCTTCCTCTCCTCAGTCATCATTAGCAGACTTTCCAGGAGAGCTGGATCAATACAGAGCAGCACCATCAGCTGTAATTGCCACAGCTGTAAGTGGGTTTAGGATGAAGTTGTGTTTCTGATAGCAGAAACAGAAATGGAAGAGGGAGGGAAAGAAGGTGCAGAGTGTCCTGTGGAACAATGGATGCTGAGTACATTTTGATTGATTGAGGTTTCAGCTTCTGGAAGATTCTTACTGCATTTACTTAAGAGTCTAAAATAGATTCACAGGTTAGTCTTGTGAAGAAAATACTTCATTGTAGTCGTATTTTGAAAGATACTCAGATTCTTATGGTGATTTCTGAGGCCTCAAGCTCAGAGGGTTTGAAGAAGGTTTAATCACCGTGTTTTCCCTCCTGGGAGATCTCCAGCACTGAATCTTGGCTTGTGCATTTGTTATCCGTCTTTGGGCAGTGAACTCATCTGTTCACCACCAGATTTGCACAGGATCTCTGCCATCAGGGAGCACTTAGCACTGTAGATTTGACTGGCATAATAACTGTTACATAGGAGTGTGTTCGATTGCAGTTTATCGTGTTTCTTTATTGATTGCATCTGTATTTTCTTTCTTTTGTAGAAGCCACTCCTGGCCCAGAAATAACAGAGTTTACAAGTCCTGCTCCGAACATTAGCAAGGCAACATCAGTTCCAACTGCAGTGACAAACAGTACATTGTCACCAACAACTATACAGACTATATTTCCTTTAAGTTCCTCTGACAATAGTACCTCTGCTTTCGCAGATGTTTCTTGGACTCAGTTTAATATAATTATTTTGACAGTCATCATCATTGTCGTGGTCCTACTAATGGGCTTTGTGGGTGCTGTCTACATGTACCGTGAGTATCAAAACAGAAAACTTAACGCTCCTTTTTGGACCATTGAACTCAAAGAGGACAACATCAGCTTCAGCAGCTACCACGACAGCATCCCCAACGCTGATGTTTCGGGGCTGCTGGAAGATGATGGGAATGAAGTGGCACCGAATGGACAGCTGACGCTGACGACTCCCATGCACAATTTTAAAGCTTAGAAGAGGAAGCGATCCAGCTGTTCCAAAGTTGGCTTTAAAGAAGTTACAGGGCTTGTTGAAGGGGTATCGGGATCCGTGCCAAGGCTCCGTACAGAGGAGTTTGTTCTTCAGATACTCTTAGCTGGGCATGCTGTAGCTCGCAGGTGAGCAGGAGGAAGGTGTAGTACGTTCGAATTTCAGGTAACGTGGTGAAATGCATTCGGTGTATTGTTCTCCATCAGGACCCATATAATTCACTGTTGGTAAAGACTCGATTACGCTGATCTTAAAATATCCTTTTTACATAGAGGTGATGGGGCAGTGAAAGCAATGCCCCATTAATCAGAAGCTACTCTGTTTCCAGCCAGCCTAACTCTTACGCCTGCATCTTTAGCTTGAAAAGTAGCTTATGAATTAACAGTGGATTTTCAGGAAGCAGACCTTTGTAAAGGCTTTGTATTACTTCCTGATGTGAATTTGCTTAAAAAGGAGGACATAAAACGGGAAATGATTGTTTACTGTACTACCAAGAAGCAAGTAGAGGAGTGAGTTGCACACTTGAACAAAAGCCACCGTTAACTGTTCCCACAAAGCTGGGAAACAGGAAAAAATATCACAGAAATATTAGGGAGGAGAGTAAGCTTTTCCCTTTCTGAGTATTTATACAGGGTGATGATGCTATTAAAACATAGCAATCCACTTTTATTTTTTTTTCTTTTCCTAGCAGAGGTTTATGAACTTGTATAGTTTCTGTGCAAGGGAAGACGACGAGACATCTCAGGGTTGCTGTGTACAAATAAAAGCTAGGCTTAATACCCTACCCTGATAGCAATGGTGTGTTCTGTATATAAAATGTAATATATCTTCTTGGAACTGTATTTGTAATTATTTGTAAAGAAAAAAGAAAAAAAAGACAACCAACCAACCAAAAAAGCCGACAGCAAAACCATGGACCCGTCCCCAACATCCTCTGTTCCCCGGTCATGTTTTATCATCTAGATTTTAATTGTACAGTGGTTAGTGGCATTGTTTAAAAACAAAGGACAATGGGGTTGTTTAAGATACTGTAAATTAGGTGGCAATATTGTCAGAGCTGGGTCTCTGGCAAACACCCACTGCTTCAAGCTTTTCTTCTAGTGTGTCATTGAATAACTTTGTTTTTTTTTAAGAGAAAATGTGAGTGCTCCCTACTTGCATCTGTCAAATTTCCCTATTCCTTTAAATACAGAGGAAATAGCCAGCGTTGCCACGCGTAGAGCCTGGGAGGTGTCCAACAGGCAGATGTACCTTTTAGTTATTTGTTTTGAAGTCTCTGTACAAGATGCAGATACACTGGTGTGGATGCACTGAGAGCCTGCTCTCAATGACCGAGCTTTCCTGAAGCGGCTGCTCTTCACATGAGGGATCTTGGTGCTGTCCATCCCATGTGAACACGGTGCTGGCTATGGC
Source organism: Coturnix japonica (assembly GCF_054131305.1). NCBI lineage: Eukaryota > Metazoa > Chordata > Aves > Galliformes > Phasianidae > Coturnix > Coturnix japonica. The sequence continues at coordinate 8,015,329 of NC_140683.1, forward strand.
TGGGTACAGCTTGCTGGCTTCCCTTGAAGGATGGAGGCAAAAATTGCCTGGATTTGGGTGGAAATGGCTTTCAGCTCATAGAAAGCGATCAGCACTTCTGGCTTTAAAAGCTGAAAGTGCGTGGGTGCTTTCAGGAAATTCATGTAGCACAAGGTGGTGGTGGAGAATCAGCTGTCTAAAATTCAACAAGAGGGGACTAGGTTTTATAGGTTCCTCTGAGTTTTCAGTGGGCCTGGCAGGCTGTTGGCACCGAGAGAAGAGCAAATGGGCAGCACAGTGTGGGGAGGTTGTGCCACGTGGCTAGTACTGCTGGGCCAGCCCCATGTAAATCAATAGCATTGTGCTGAATATGCACTAATATTACACCCAACTCACAGGCGACCTCCAAAACAAAGCTGCATCACTGTGCGTGTTGGTGCTCTGCAGGTGATTGGTGCTGAGGAGGAATGAAGTACCTGCTAAGGGTCAGCAGGAGCTGGCTGATGCATCCTCAGAGCTGGGCAAAATGACTATTTCTCAGTGTGAGAAATGCTAGGAAGAATGTGGTGGTTATTTATTTGCTTTCTGGTGCTGCATGGAGGCTTTTCTTATCTTTGGAGACTTTTTTTGGGGGGGGGGGTTATGGAATAGGTGCTTTAAACACAAGCACAAAGATGCCATTTCTGCCTCAAAAGCTTGTTTGATTTAAAGGAGAGGCACAGCAAAGAAGGAAAATAGCCAAGAGGATGGTGAGAAATGGTGAGAGGAGAATGTGGTATTGCATAGAGGAACGTGGAAAAACTGCTGCTGCCTGCTATGGGCCTGAGTGAGGTCATGTAGTTCTATAAGTCAGGCTGAAGTTTGAGCAGTGCCACATTTAGTTATCAAATGCAGGAGGAATGGAGGAGAAAATCTGGATCTTGCTAATCCTTGAGTTACTCTTCCAGCTTTTAAAGAGCAGAATGGTGACAAATAGAGAATTTCCTAAAAGTTGTAATTATTTGCCAGTGCTCATTTTGCAATACTCTTGCACTTGGTCACTTCGTAGGGCAGGGAGAGGTGATTTAGGAACTGTTAGCTTCTGGGACTGATGCTAGCAGGCAAAGTGAAGGATGGGTTGTTCACTTTAATGCTTCCAAAACAATTTAGTAGATGTTATCCTCTTTGCCACAAAACACCTCTTCCCCAGATCTGGTAACACGGTTGGCTACCTTGTAACTGGGATAAGGTTTAATGTTTCTCTGGCTGTAAAAACAGTAACGGGTCTGTGAACTGGAGCAGGAGTTCAGGTGCTGAGCCCTCCCATCCCATATGCTGCAAAGGGAGGTGTTTGTGTCTGGGCTGCTTCTGACTTCCAGAACTGTAAGAGCTTTGTGTTTTAGCCCTGGGTTTGAAAAGATGAGGAGGTCAGGATGCCTTATGCAAGGGAGGGGGATGCAGCCATGGTCTGTGGGGGTTGTACATCTGGATGAAGGGATCTAGATGGCACCTGTAGTTGTGATGGGAAGAATGGCTGGGTTGGGGGCCTGGCTGCCCAGGTTTAGGCAGCAGAGGAAAGCACAGAAAGGATGTGGCAGTGAGACAGTGCTTGTCAGATTGCAAGTTGACTCAACAGCCAGGCAGAACCTTGGTGTGGAGGAATGATATTTATAAAGGGATGCCCCAACAAAGAAAGAATGAACAGCTTCATGTTTGATTGCTTCCTCCATCAATCGTGCAGTCATCCCCCAGGCACTGTGGAAGGTGAAGGAGAAGTTACATCTCCAGTCAGCTTGGGTTGGCATCACTCCTGGATGGAGTGCAGAGCCAAAACACCTGTGCCAGGGTACTAAAGACCACCAGGACCACCAGCCTGCCCTATGTTATAACTTGTCATGAAGCTTCCCAGATGCTGAGGTTTGCAATTGCCGTGCTGGGATATGGGTAGATTAGCCCAAATGGACTTAACGGGGCAGCACTGGGGTCCAACTCAGTGGCTATCAAGAAAAAGGCAAAGACATCTATATGACTTGTAGGGCTGATGTAGCAATACAGATACCCAGAGCTTTCATTTCTAATGGGGTATACAACTGTCTGGCTGCAGTGGTGTGACCACTGTGGGGAAAGGCAGTGGTGGGATGGTACGGTAGCTGGAGAACACAGAAAAGGTACAATGAGGTGAGTAAGGGTGGGAAGCCAGCTCTGCAGATGATCCTTGGGGTTGTGAGGCTCTGTGGGACCAGCTGATCTGGATGGGGTGAGTTCAGTTCCACAAGTAACTGAAGGCAAGAGGATATAATGGAGCAGATAAAGGGCAAAAAGCAATGATGTGTCAAAGGCATGGGGCAGCCTGGCTGGCTCACAACTTAGGAGAGCATTTGGTAAGCAAAGTGCAACAGACATGCAAAAGTATGATTGGGTTAATGTGAGTAGATGATCTTAAATCACAGGAACCACTGTAGCTAGAAATAACTGCATGGAGCAGTAGCCCTGGGGAGCTGTCAGGAGATGTCATCCATTGGAATGATAATTCCCTTGGAGCAGGCTGAGCAAACTTAGCACACTGGATGCCTTTTATTGAAAGAGGAGGGGATGTATTCAGCATCCTTCAGGTATCCTGGCCCAGTTAACCACTGCTATACAGCGTCTTATCCTAAATGTTAAATGCAATGTAAATGTGGCAGAAAGTTTGCACGGTCTCCTTTAAATAATGGATGTCAGATTGAATCCTAAAAATACATTTCTCATTAAAGTGAAGTTTTGAAATGAGCTCCCACAGGATTCTGCTCTTTGTGTGTCAGAGGAATGGATTAAAATCAGAAAAATGTGGGCCTTGTACTTGCTCCCAACTGAAACCCATCAGTCTTACTACACATCCAAATAAGGCGTCTCCTAAGCTATATGCTATGCTGACAAATGCATTTCTAGAAGAAACAAAAGAAAAAGTGTATGATTTGAATATATGTCAGAATTTATACAGAAGAATGTTATTTAAAATGAATAAAAATAAATGTATATAATTTGTATCTATGCCACTCGGATTGTTGCATTTGTTTTTTGTTCATTTGAGTTCAGCAGGAGCCTTTGTACAGATAGCAATCAGAGCTGGCTTGAAACCTAGAGGAATGAATCTGATCTCATCCCAGTAATGACATTTGTTCCAAGAGAATTATTCCTTCACTATACCACTGTATGTGAGATGAGAACTGTGGCCTAAAAATGTTTTTTAACATCAGATATTCATTAGTCCAGCTGACACTGTGTCAGATAATCCATCTAAAAAATGAGCCCTGTGATCTGTTGTGTCTGCTTATTAACCATTCCAGCTTTCAGCTTTCATTCATGTGTTTGGTAGCTGGACAGCCAACACTTATTTCCCCATCATTTAATGTGATATTCACACAGACATATTTTGTCAGAGATCTGTGCAGTCATTTAAAATGCAACCCACAAAGCAAAGAAATTAGAAGAGGATTTTGTATTTTTCTTCTTCATGACCACGATGGGTCTTCTGCAGATAATTTATGTTTATCAGACACTCTGAAATCCACATCTGTGCTGTCAGTAGTATTAGACATGTTTTTGGCCGTGTCTGCAAAAGGACTCATAAGAAACTTGCACTTCTTTCTCACTTTTCAGAGTTATCTGTTTGGTGTAAATACAAATGCTAGTTTTGCATGGTAAATGTTGTGTCTAACTCTTTGACTCCTATTAAGCAAAGAACCTGAAGAGAGGTGAGCCAGCTTCAATTAAGCAAACGTAAGAATGACACATTCATTCAAATACTTAACAGAGCCAGAGCTATAAAAGCAAGGGCCACACTAGTGAAATTCCAGGCAGTATATTGAGACCTGATTTGCATTAGCAGAACAGTTTGATTCTGCATGATTTAGCTGAGGAGGAATCTTGCTCAGGAGTGAGCAAAACTGAATGCTGAACTAGGTCCCCAGTGCCAAGACATGAGGGCAGCAAGCAACCCAGGTTCAGCTGGTGGTGACATCCATCCTTGTGCCACCACCATGCTTCTGCACTGCACACCCTGCTCCCTCAGGCTTTGTGGTCAACACAGAATCATAAAATGGCTCAGGTTGGAAGGGACCTTAAAGAACATCCAACTCCAACCTTCTGCTGTGGACTGGTTGCCCCCGATCAGATCAGGTTGCCCAGGGCCCCATCCAGCCTTGTCTTGAATTCCCCCAGGGATGGGGCATCCACAGTTCTTAGGGCAACCTGTGGATCATACCATTGCACTGTTGTTAAGTATGTATTTCTTAGTTCCCTTTAGCACTTTGTTTCTGGACCAGTAAGAATCTCAGACTGGCTTCTGAAGTAAAACACCATTCCAGCTTGGCTTGCTGGTATAAGGATTTTCCATAATCTCCCCAGATTAAGATAAGGTTAAATAACACTAAGAAGATTATCAGTTGTTGTTAATGGCTTTTAGACAATACATTTACCTTCCTTGCCTCCTGAAGCTGCAGATATTCAAACTTTGGGCAGTGTAGTAACCCAGAGGAGTTTTCCATCACATCTATGTATGAATGTGTGTACATCTCTGTCTGTCTGTATGCTGTTGTCCATCAGAGAATCATTTCACGAAGTGTTGACAAGGAAGGCACTTCTAATTTCCTTCCAGGAAGGAATATGCTGGAACTCTGCAGACTCATCACTTTGCGGCTGATGGATGGTGACTTAATAGCACGCATGAAATATATAATATCCTACTGTAACCTTAACCAAGGCCACACTGGTATCCTAAGTAAGTATTTACTCACTTTATGAAGTGAATGCTCGTTTCTGCTTTGTAAGGATGTGCAGGCACACTGCAGACGGGATGAAGGGATCTTGGTGCCATATGGAAGACGTGGTTTTGCACACTGAGCTTCAGCAGGACAGAAGGTGAGGCCACTACAAAAGGGGAGCTGGTCATATCAGGTAATAAATGTCTCCAGAAGGCAGTGGTGGAGTTGAAGGGACTGAGTTTATCTTAGGACCCTCAGACCCCCAAGTGTAAAGTATCAGGCACGGCTGACTGAAGGGTAAAGCTCTCAATGTCTGGATTTCCCCACTGCCCTGGGCCAGCAGCTGCAGAAATAGCTCTTTCCAATGGGAAAATCCCAGTGTTCTGATTCAAGTCTGGAACATCACAGAGATATACATCAATACCACAGTCTGAGGTAGATGAGCCAAGCAGGCCAAGGCTGGGCTCTGCCGGTGACTGGAACTTTGTTCTAAAACTCGAGTATTTCATTCCAAATCTGTGCCCTCAGTAAAGATGACAACCCAGTATTACCGCCTTTCTGTTCTAAAAAGATGGCGGCTCTGTACGTCGCTCCTCCTTCCCTCATTCAAGATGGCGCCCACCGCTCTCCTCCCCTGTATCCAGCTGGCAGTCACCACCCCACTCTGCCCTCAACCAACATGGCGCCCTCTCGCTCACTTCCTGCCAGTACCCACAACAAAAATGGCGCCTCCCCTTTCTTTCCCACCGTGCCCTCTCCTTGCCTTCCTCCTTTCTACCTTCAGCGGCTTCATCTCCGTCGACGCAAAGATGGCGGAAGCGGTTGCGGCCGTTTGAATTCCAGCAGAGCCGCCAAAGCTGCGCACAAAGGAGCCGGAGCCGAGTCTGGTCTTTGGGTCCGAGTGTCGGCAGCGGGATGGATTCTCTACCAGGGGAAGACATGACGCTGCCTGTGGGCTTCGAAGCCAGGTAGGTGGGGGAGTAACAGGGGGACGAGGAGCTGAGGTAACCGGGTCGGATTGAGGTGCCCCCCCTTATGGTGTAAGGCCTCCCCGCTTCTCAGTGTGTTATTGCTTCGCAGTGTCTCCGTGATGCCGGACATCTCCCGTGAGGGCCCGCAGCTTGAGCCGGCCGGCTGCAGAGGTGAGGTGGGACCGTGGGGTGATGGTGGTACCGGGTTCTGCTGTCCCGGTGGGGTGGGGGCTGTGTCTGGGTCCCCCAGTCTCTTTATGTCTGGCTATAGTGCATCACTCTTTATCCTCTTCCACACTGAGAACCTTCACTCTCTAATTAGATATATGTTTCTAAACGATGAGGTGTTGTTACGTTCGGCATCCTTCGGGCTAGCTGACAAAACGCTTGTTTGGAAATCAAATGGCTGAGAGGTGTTATATTGAGAAATACTGCTTGTCAAGCTGGCTGTTCTTTGTTCTGCTCTGCGAGCGTAAGGCATGTGTTTCTGATTTGCCTTTGTTCCTGCCTGTCTCCAGCAGTGTAACCGGGCTCAATTCGTCGTGCAGAAGCAGATAATGCAAACTGAGCCAGGCTTACCAGGACCTCACAGAATGACCCGGGTTGGAAGGGACCTCAAGGATCATGTAGTTCCAACCCCCTGCCTGGCAGGGCCACCGAACATACACCTTTACTAGATCAGGTTGCCCAGGGCCCCGTCCAACCTGGCCTTGAACACCTCCAAGGCATCCATAACCTCCCTGGGCAGCCTGTTCCAGGGCCTAACCACTCTCCTAGTAAAGAACTTCCCCCTAACATCCAACCTAAATCTTCCCTCTTTTAACTTAAAACTATTTCCCCGTGTCCTGCTATTGTCAGCCCTTTCCAAGAGTTTACTCCCCTCCTGGGAGTAAGTTCCCTTCAGGTATTGAAAGGCTGCAGACCTCCTTGCTTCCAAAAGCCAGCAGTGATGCTGCTGCCAAATAATGTGACCGTACTCAGCCTCCGGCTCGAGGAATGCGGTTTTGTGATTGTTAATTAGGATGTCAAGAGTTAAAAGCAGTTTGGTATTCCCTGGGATGCTTTAAAGGCTGATCTATGTGGCTACACAATGACTTTGAAAGTACTTTAATGAAGTGTTTGAATTCACGTGGGTGTTTGCCTAAGGCCATGGATGCCTCTTTGTACTTAGGATAACTCAAGTGCTATGAGCTGTATGCAATCTCGCTATTTTCATTAAGTTTACTCTCATGGGAGCTTTGAAAGGAAAGGGTTATATAGCCCTGTTAAATGCAGTTGTTGCAGAACATATGTGCAAGCAGTTTAAATACATATGTGTTCAGAAGGCGTTATGCTTTAGGATTACCAATGCTGGTCATTTGCAGCTCCTAATAGGACTTCATTCTGATACTGGAGTCTGTTGCAGATGCTCTGAAGGCTTGTGTTTAGACGTGTCTTGTAAAGTCTCTTGACTTTAAAGTTCAAAATGCAGAGGTTGTGATGGGGCCAGATATTGGGATCAGAATGAAATCTGGGCTGTAGCTGGATGGTAATACTAAAGCTCACTGTTTTCAGAGTGAAACCTATCTTGGATTCCTTTGCCTGAACTCATTCTGTCTCTTCAATGTCCAGGATTACCAGATGTGGCAGAAGACACAGTCTCACCAACCAGAGCTCGGACCATGAAGGACTATGAAAATGTAAGTGGGCTTTTAATTTAAGACTTAGTGACAGTGTTATGTCTGAGGTAATTCTGATATGCTGGCTGCAGTGGATTGGGCTCTCTGTTTATATCATAGGTGTGATCTGTAACTATTTGTGCTGTCAACCCCCATCTCTCTGCCTTTAAAACCAAAGGCAAAGCATTGCTGTAAGGCAGACCAGCCAGCTGTTGCTTTTAAGTTGCGAAACAGAAATTAGCACCATCTGCTCAGAAGTGGATGTAATCACCAGAAACAGAGCGTAGTTCACAATTCTGCCATCGATTCCTTGTATTTCAAAGGAGCATCAAACCCATCTTCATTTATACCTGTGTAGGATTTTGTGTTTTAATTCACTGCTGTGTGGTATCTCTTGCGCTTACATACAAGCTTTTGTTATAAAAGGTCTAATATGTGCCAGTGCTGTAGATAAAACTGGTTTTGATGCTTACTGGAATACAGAGGAAATCATCAGATGCTTTTAAAGTGTCAACTACATTGAATAAACTGTTTAAATTATGAGCTAATTGTTTATGGCTGCTGGGTGATGTCTGTTTGGGTATAGCAGGACAACACTTCCGTAGAGGTTTTAATGTTGCTTAGCTCAAGTTCTTATGATTGCTTTACAGCTTGTGGCTTCCTATCTTCAGGACCTGTCACGTGTTGGTGGTTGATGGTGGTGTTTAGTGTGCTTCTTACTGCCATTGTTACCTTTAGTAGCATTGCAAAGTCTGAAATGAGCTTTTCTTCTGAACTCTCTCACACTTTCTTATTTTCCTCTGAGGAGAAAGTTGTGCTCTTTGTTTAGAACTGTCGGCTTGTTTTGGAAAGTCTTAGTAAATTAATGTTTCTTGCTGTTTCCGTTTCAGTTTATTTTGGAATATTGTCTGGGGTAAAAGGGCTCTGCTTTGGCATTAGTATATGCTTAAAGTCTTTTACTATGACATGCACAAGACCCTACTCTAGAATATATATGCTGCAAATGCTGTACTCTCAGCAGCATCCATTTTCACAGAGGAAAATGTTGGAGAAGGAAAGATCTGTTGTTGGTTATGGGTGAAGGAGGAGTTCTATTCTCTTGGAGAAGGCAGAAGAATTTATACTGTGCTTTTTACCTCTGGCCCACAGGTCTGTATTGCTGAGGTGTATTAGAGATGAGCGATGTCAGTCTGGGCTTTGTGTGGAAGGGGAGGGGACTTCCTGGCGTGTACAAACCCCTTCTGTTAAGCTAAGCTGTGGGATTTCTTGGAGGTCTTTGTTATTAACAGCATCATAAAGCTCAGAAATCTCTTAAAGTAATGGCAGAAGAATCTAATAAAGGGTAATAAAGCACACCGGGTTTTCTACTGCTCCTGCTTTTGAGATTGCTGGTAACTGGAAGGCTAAATGTGAGAAAGGAAGCATTCACTTTTTTGTCCTTTTACTGTTTACTTAGCGATCCAGAAGCTGTTAGATGTGCTTGGACTGACATCATAAGCCTGCTCTTATCCTGCCTTAAAACAAATCTGAGTTAACATGTTGAAGGCAGATGTAATTCCTGATAGCTCCTGCTTGGAGATGAGTGTGTTGTGTGTATGTACACATATGTGCATTTATTGAGCTTTGGGCTATGTTATTTGCTCAGGATGTGAGAAGGAAATGAAGGAAGAGTGGGAAACGACTTGGAAGGAAAGAGTGGAAGAACTTGCCTTGTGGTTTGGAGAGACCAGGGTGGATATGGTAACCTTTGAAGGGCACACTGAGTGGACCTATGTGGGAAAGGTCCCCTGTATGTTAAGAGTTGGGGAGCATACAAAGGTAGATAATCCTGGGGGTGTTTATGATGCGTCCTGGAGAAGGGGAAAATGCCAGCGACTTTAAATGTGATGACATGGACAAAACGAGAGACTTCATTAATTGAGGACCTTGTTATGATTTATTTGATGCTCGTGAGTACAGTTATTGGTAGCAAGCTAGGGTACTTTGTGTATATGTGGTTCTTTGTGTTCTTGTCTGTGTGGTTTTGTTTATTTATCATTATTATTGTCTTCCCAAACCCATTCAGAATTGTGCTGGCTTGTAAAATGGCCTCTGCTGGCAAAAACTGTGCTGTGCTGTGAAACCACAGCCCCTGCTGACAGATGCTGCTTTGCATAAAAGTGGCTCTGTGCAGACTTGGAGCTGAGCTGAGCTGGGGAAGTGGTATTTGCTACCATTGTATCTGTGGTGTGTAATTTTCCGTGCAGTATATTACATTTCCCTCTGTTTTTGTGACGTCTTTGCTGTTTCTCCTCTTTCATTCTTAAGTACAGACATGAAAATGTATAAAGGCATCAACAGTGGTTCTGTAAATGCAGAAGGAATGCAAAAGAACTGCCATGAAATTTCCTTTGCAATGTGAACTTGGTGGTATTTTACAGGTTGCTTTTTATTAAGCTATAACTTTTAATTGTTGCCTGCTCAGATTCACTTTGCACTGGGGAACTGAATGTCAGAGGGAACACTGATTTCACTTCTTCATTTCTGATGGTGTAGTATGTTTGCTTGCCTTCTGAAAAAAGGATGCTTAAGCTGTTTGGTTTAACTCTGTTGCCACAGAAATACATGAGAATAGAGTTAAGGAATGCTGAGATCTGAAATCGTTTTTTCTTTTTAGTTCAGATCTGTACTGAAAGTATGAAGTGTAGCAGAAATTCAGCTCTTACAACTTCAGTCTTTGTTAGATTGAGTCTTTATACTCCTTCCAGTTGCTCAGATGCCTCCTGATCCTCAGGAGCTGTCATACTTTAAGCAGTCACCACTTCTGCAGTTGATGTTGCCACTGTTTGTGGTCATTGGGATGGCAGTGTAGAGATACAGAAAGGAGGGAAGGAGTTAACTATGTGCACTGCTGCACTGAAGACATCCTTCTGCAGGATGTGTGGATGGGCCATAGAGTTGTTACAGAGCTCTGGATTTCTGGTTGCTTGGGTGATGCTTGCTTGTGAATAATAAAGGGGCACCTTGCTAGGCAGAGATTGTTACACTGAGCAATAGATTGTGAATGCAAGTGGTGAGAGGAGTTAAAGAAAAGTGTCTTCCTAGGCTTACACAAGCTGAGTATTATAAAAATTGCATTGGTAATAACTTTTACAAGTGGTACTATACTGTTCTGGAAAAGCCTACATAAATGTTTTATTAGGAGCTCTGTAGCATATTAGATTTCCTTTTGCTGAGAGCATCTGACAGGGGTCACGAGGCTTATTTAAATGAATGTTTTATGCTTGGGCTCTTAAAACATTTCAGTGGGAGACTCTTTTTAATGAAACTATCCGCTATGTTACTGCTTCTACTAGTTCAAAAATCATAAGTCCTGAAGGACGTGTATAACAAGCCATTTTTTTCCCCAAAGAATTGTGCTATGAAATATATAGGAGTGGATAAAGATTTTATTGGTATTTGATTTGGTTTTGCTGCCTTGTGTGCCCGAGGCTTTGCCCCCATGAGTTGTGCTCCTGTCTCATATTCGTTTGGTTTCTCTTCATATGAAGTCGGACAACATATTAGCACTTAAAGGAGTGTTATAAAGAACACTGCAACAGCACACTATGTGTCTTAAACAATACTCTTCTATAATCATGATTTCAGTGCCAATGTATCAGAGTTTTGAGGGCTAAAAGTAAATGTATGTGTATGCACACACATGCATGTCTCACCATGTTGGTTGGATTCTATCTCAGTAATTGTCTTTCACTGTGTTGAGCAAAACCAAGTGGATGTGGGTCTTGCTGTTTGTTTTCCTTGATTTGAAACGTAGTTGGCTCATTTTCTTTCTTTCACAGCAAATCTCTGATCTGAAGAAGGAGAATTTCAACCTGAAGCTTCGTATATACTTCCTGGAAATGCAAATGCAGCAGAAGTTTGATGGTCCCACTGAAGATATGTACAAAATTGTAAGTGCTTAGAATATCATAAGAGAATTATGTATCTTTGAAGAGTTTGTTTAATGGGAAAGCTGCCTGTTTTACTTCTGAATCTTTCTCAGCTGGCAATCTCAGTATGACTCTCTTATTCTGCTCTCTGACTGCACACTGGAGGAGTCTGCTTCCTTCCTAGCAGTTCTTTAATGGTATTTCACCAGCACCGTGAAAGCCTGCTAATCAAAGTGGCAAACTCTCCAGTCTATGTGGAGCTGTTTCCTCTGGAGCATGTAGATGAAGTTGTGTATAGCTTCTTGTTTTATTTAGTTCTGTTTAGTTCCTGTTTAAGTTTGTAGAAGAGAAGGTGTGGTTTGGTTTTCACGTTTAAGTTTGAAGAAGGGTTTGAGTCTATGCATCCGTGGGACAAGCGTTTACTTTGTCTACATTCTACAAGGCATTCATTTTGGTAATGCAGTGGCATTAAGGCTCATCTATAATAGAATGGAAACTTCAGTTTCTCTTGATGGTTCTCGCAGTAGTAAAGTGCACAGCTGCCTGGCTAGGTCATGGTTTCAACTGTGACTATTGCTAATTGGTCTATTCTGGTCTTCTGCGTCTATTCTGGCCTGTCTTGTAATGACCAATGTATAGAAAATTATCTGTTAACTTGTGTGCCAAGCAGTTCTTGTATGATGTGTTTTCCCAGGCTGTAAGAAAATCATTTTTAAATGATTTAAAGCCTCAATAATTGGTATACACAGATTTTAAAAAGAAAATCATTAGAAATTATAGCTTCCAAGCTGTAGTAACTCCCAACTTGATTTGCTCCCCTTCCCATTGTAGTTAAGGATACACACATGTGCATAGACTTGCTTGATTACAGCGGTCCTAAATGCTTGATGCTTTTAAAATGTGCTTTCATAAGCTGAAGTTGCTGTGCTGTTCTTATACCAGCAATACTTTATTTGCTGTTCCAAGCAAAACTGATCTATATGGTGATGTTAACTTATGCATGTGGTGACATCTGAGTTCTCTGCGAATGCTTCCATTCTTATGTTCTAGAACATTGAGCTGAAAGTTGAGATAGAAAGTCTGAAGCGTGATCTGCAGGAGAGAGAGAAGCTGCTCATCAAGGCCTCGTGAGTACCAGTATACTGAAATTGTGTGTTATTTAAGACTTCCAAGGTCTTGCTTCTGTTTGCATGCTTTTTTCTTGATGTTTCCAGAGTATGAAAGACACAAAATAGCATTTTAGTGATGTATTTTCTAGAAACTGTCCCTTGTGATGCTGGATTGATATTTTAGTTCTTATACACACAAGGGTGTTGTCATGGAGTAACTTAAATGTGACTACTTAGTTGAGAATGGGTTAGCATTCCTACCAGCCTTAGCATAACTTGTATAATAATTCCCTGTACAGTTATTTCCTCCTAGATTCCAGTTTAAAAATGAATCCAAGCTAGCAGTGTCATCTAATGACTGCTCTGCAGGCTTCAGTTGCAATGGAATTTTTTCTGTGGTTGGCTTCATGTGGCATTGAGTTGTTACTAATTACCTTGTTCAATAGTTGGGAGTTCCAAGTAGATCCTGCAGACCAGATTAATTTTCATTTGTAGCTGTCAGAAGGTTTCACTGGGCTTTGAATGGAACCTTGTGTGAGTTCATAATAGGACATGGAATTTAAAGTGAAATCATAAACAAGTGGTCATCCTTTGCTTAGTGAGGAAGTATAAGAGAAGAAGGAGCTGGTAAGAGATTACTAATTACTAAAGATGTGATTAGAAGAGGTCTCAGGAGCTACCTATCTTCAGTTTATTCCAGTGCTGCTGCTTATAGGTAATATGACTCTACTGAAGGCTTGATACTATACTTGGAAGCTTTAAATATATGGAAGAAATAGTAACTATTTTTCATTGCACACTTATTTGTTGTGACGAGGATTGTGTGCAGCTCTCATTGCTGTACATCAAGCAGAGACTATACCACCAAAATAGTTATGTGCTGTGTAGATGTTTGTATTTTATCTTACAGTGACAAGCAGGTACAGATAAAGTAGAAGAAACTTCTCTGTAATCTATCAGCTGCTTTCACTAAAATGTTTTCTACTTTGGTATGCAATGGGATTTTGATTATATATTATGGCCTTTCAGAAAGGCAGTTGAAAGCCTGGCCCAGGGTGGTGATGCTGAAATACAGCGTGTGAAAGAGGAGGCACAAAAGAAGTTACAAGAAATGGAAGGAATCTTGACTGGCAGAATAAACCTTCTGGAGGAGGTGAGTGCCTAAAATGGAATGAGTAGTTAGAAATCTGTACTTTGTACTATTATCTGAGATTTCATACTGCGATGGGCCTGTATTTTCAAAATTGCTTCAGATTTCATGGAGAAATAGCTGGTGCAAATCTAGGAGGAGAAGAAAAGAGAGGAAAACCAAAGCAAACAGTGAAAGGGAGAGTACCATTAGCTACTCTTAAAGCACTGAATGGGAGGATAGCAATTCTTCAGGAAATTCCTACCTTTGGATGCTATTTGGGTATGTTCAGAACAGACATTTAAGTCTGGAGTTCCAGTGAGGCAGCTTTGTTTCCAGAGCTGTAATCTCTGTTTAGAGGAAGAGGGGCTGCATTTTGGGCACTTGTTCTGGTAAGGTCTCATCTTCACAAATAGCTGAAACCACTCTGTAAGAGCTCCTGTCATGTGGTTGGCACAGATTATTCCCATATTTATTTTTGAGGAATTGCTGGTACCTTAACAGGGGAATTGCTTCATGTTTTTCTCATTTTGTAGTGTTTAGGCATCACAAGGAAAAGAATTGTCTGTATGAATAACGCATTTCCTCAGAAGAAAGGAGACTCCTCTTCTTTGTAAAGAACAAATGAGATATTAAATGGCCTGAACTGGAAATGTATACGTTCTATAAATAGACTCTTAATTGTTTTGCATCATTGAGTGCATATGCTTAGGTAAGGGATTATGTAACTGTGTCTTTTGAGAGAATAGAAATCTGGTGCTCTTTTGTGAGTAAATAAATAGGACACTGTTAAGCTCCAGTGTTTGCTTTTCTGTCTCAAAAGAATGATTTGGTCATAGAAGATATTGGTTACAGTCTTATAATGCTGTTTTCTATCAGGCTGATTTAGAAGTGAGCTATGGGGATTCACCATGACCTTTTCTTTAGCAGAACTGGGGTTTCTCAAGGCATTCCTTGTGCTATCGCTGAGGTAGAAAATATCCCAAATTACTTATTGTAAAACAAAATAATTGATCAGACTGACGTTTCTTAAATCTTACATGTAGAGTAGCAGATATTATCATCTCACAGTGCTACAGTATTTCCTGTAGCCTGAAGGTAGTGTTGGTCTCTGACGTGAATTGTATTATGCTGGTGGTTGTAAATACTGCAGAGCAGTATTTGTTCATGTAGTGCTGTTTAGTTACACAGATCTGGGTATGAGTTCTCTCTGGAGTTTTTGACTGAAAGATGAATGCTGATGGGAAGGGGAGAGGAGCAGTGAATTGTAGTAGAGAAGGGCTTTTTCTTCACACCCCATTCCCCAAGAGATCCTCTTTGGAAGGGAGAGTTACTTGTTAAGTTTCAGGGAGGCTGATAGATCATAGAAAGCAAAACTCAGTGAGCACAGCAGGGAAGCTTACCACAGAGGAATGAGGATCTGAAACAAACGTTATGTAGTGTATGACAGATTGCTTTTGTGTGTTTTTGTTTGCTTTGTTGGTGGCTTTTTGTTCCCCAGCCCAGTGAGCTGGATCACTAGAAGTTGACTGGAACATCTGGGTGTTCCCTCTATTTCTGTTGCTGTTCAAGGCAAACATGATTCATGCTTTATTGGTGCTTAATCAATCGTCTTGAAGTTCCAGTTAGCTACAGCGAGGCTGTGAATATTGATTTTTATCCCTGATTTTATGAATAAAACCTCTTTTAATCTTTTTATTTTCTGTCCGTTTCTTATGATGGTGGGAGGGTAGTGGGGTAGAGTCAAATTACTTTAAAGCAAATTATCATCGCTAAATCTAAAGCCGTAGCACAGGGAACTTCTGCTTCTATTTCTGTTGTTTGATAGGGAATTTGATTTGCTACTTTGAAATGAACTTCGCATCTTTATGTACCACAGAAATTGATTCACTTGAACTTTTCATGTCTGTATTTTCAAGAAGTGTTTGCAAAGTGCTTGAGATAATTAATGCGTGTTTGGTAAAGAGTCGGTGCATGAAATCTTCTGTGAGCATTTTGTTCTTGTAGACATCAAAATGGTCTTTCTTTTTTAAATTATTTTAAATACAGAATCTTAAGGCTGCCCAAGAAGAGGTGGAAAAAGCCATTGCAATGACAGAGAAGGAAAAAGCATTGAGACTTGCTGCAGAGCAGGAACTTTCTTCACTTACAGATGCTCCTGTAAAGGATCTGGATATGATTGCAGAAGCAGAGAAGGACAGGTCTGAACACTTGCTGGTGATATTTCTAACCAGATGGAAGTCCTTTTACTGTTTAAGTGTGAAGAGTCAGCATGGGTATAGAATGTAATGGTTTCATCCTTCCCTGGGATAGATGATTGAGTGTTACTAGATTTCCAATCAGCTTGTAAATGAGTGCAGCAACCAGTTTACATGTTGCATGACAGCAAAATCTTTAAAAAATGTCTGAAAGTGTAAAAGAATCAATGTGCACGTGACATGAACGTGTCCTGCTTTAAAGCTTTGTAACTCTGCTGTCTTATCTTCTGCTTCCTGCTTTAGAGCCGTTGCTTGAACAGGTTCACTCATATCTGTGTTCACTCACTGCTTTCGTAGTGTTTACATGCTTTTCAGTCTTGGTGTATCTGATGAGGTTGGTAAATCTAATGGGACAAAGAAAAATGTGTTTGAGCTTCACGGCTTTGATTATGCTTTGCAAAGCATTGGTTTTGCTTTGTTTGGCAGGTAGTTGAAAAGGTGCCCAAGCTGTTCTTACGGCAGGGAGATGCATGCAGTCAGATCTCAATACTTGGAAGACTGATCTTATTTGGTTTTTAAATACATTTGGGATAAAATACATGTCTGGTTAACCTAGTAAAGCTTTGGTATGTAAGCCTGATGTGGAAATGAGGAGAATGTTATAATCTGTAATACTTTGGAGTATCCTTTTCTGACTGAACCCTGAAGTTAGCTGCTCTGAGTATCATAATTTGATGAAGTCAATCTTACTGCATGATAGGTGATACTGCAGTGGATATAACCTGGCTGTTAGGCCACCTTGTTCCCTTTCCCTTTATCTTCCCTGCTCTCTTTTAGTCTCTTAGACCTCTTTGTAGATGATGTAGAGATGGTACTTGAGGGACCTTTTGTGATTTGTATGTAATTATGTGTGCTAGGAAGAGGAATGCATTGATAAGCTTTTGTGTATGGGATAATGTAAACAAGATGTTGAAGCTTGAAGCATTTATGTTTAAAATAGGAAGAGGAAAAATGAGTGCTTTGCAGATAGCTCAAACGTGTTGTTTGCTTTAAGTGGATGGCAGCTTTTCTAGCTTCTCTGGGGGAGGTTGTGGAAAGAAAGGCTCCCTCAGATTTTACAAGTATTGTGTGGAGCCTTTGGCTAGGAAAGCTGCCTGTGAGATTTACTGCAATAATTGTGGGGCTGCTGGTAGATCATGCAAGATTAATATGAAAAATCTTATCATTTTAGACTTATAGAGCAACTGAATCTGTCTTTGAAAAGTAAAGAAGCTGTAATTCAACATCTTGAAGAGGAAAACTCTCGGAGCAGACCTGGTGATGGGAACTTAGCAGCAGAAAAAATGGAAGAACTTATCATTGCTTTGAGACGTGAAAAAGATAGTGAGATAGAGGTGAGGAAACTGTTGTAACTGTTATACAGAGTAAATCTCACGTGGTCTGAGATTCTCAGGGTTTTAAGCATGGCAGCATGTGGGTGACTTAATAAAAAATCCTTCTTCACCGCTATTTCTTTCTCCCTTTTTCGTCTTCTAAACATTCATTGTTTACACTGTGTTTTGGCAGTCAGTATTCATCGTTACCAGCCGTGCTTATCATTCTTTCAAAGAGAGATCATTTCCCTCTACGAGCATAAGCTTGTTCTATCACAGATACCGTGTAATTGCTTTACACAAGTATATATTTAAAAGAAAAGCTAAATGTTTCTAGATCCTCACCAATAGATGACAGAACTTTTACAGTACTATAAGTTAAGAATGTGACCTGAGAGTTTGTTTTCTCTACTCTTATTTGGAGAAAAAGCTTTATTAAAGGAGGTAAGTGTTAAAAATTTCTCATGAAATAAAGTGAAAGCATTGCTGTTAGCTTACAAAACGTTCCAAGAGTTGCCATTCTATTTCTGTTGTCTCTTTAAGAGGAAAACAGATATCTTGACAGCTTAAAGGCAGGAATAAGTCTGAAACCTTGCTTTTCTTGGTTGTTTGCTTTTTCCATTTGTTATTCACACTAACAAAACTGAAAGGAAAAAGAAATTATGGAGGCTGTTGTGCTTTTGAGAAAGATTCATCCCTTTTGTTTTGGGACTTCATAAGAATCAGTGCAGAAACACCTTTTTGTTTCTGTCAGGAATAGATGAGACCCTTCTGCAGCTGAACTGAATTAAAGCTTCTCTTCTGGGTTTTACTGCAATGAAATCAATGTGTCAGGAAAAACTACCCTAGATTCACAAGATTATTTTGTGTCAAGCTGAAAGCAGGGTCATCTTTAATCATTTCAAAGCAGGTGGACAGACTGTATCATCCTTTTGGGTTATGGTACTAGAGAAAGAAAGCTGAATGTTTTTGGTGCACAGCTCCATTTTTATATAGGATTATTCTTCTTTAAAAACCCATCTTCCCCAAAGAAAAGTGCTAATTAAAATCTCCTGTATTAAAAGGATCCTGCTGACATAGCTAAGTCTCATAAAAGTGCACTTTTATTAGCTTACAAAGCAGAATTGCCCTGTCTCTCATTGAAGAACACTGTTTTCTTTCATACTATGCCCAGATACATCTATAGACTTCCAGGAAGCAACTATGCATTCCTGCCTAAATATTGACTGTAGTACAGTTCTGAGACACATATAGAGTGGTCTTGAAGTTCATTTTATTGAGTTTTAATGCTTAATGTGTTGCTTCTGTGTTTAGAATCAACGTACATGTTTTGTTCTTACAGGCTATTAAGATGGAGCTTAGAAATGAGAGAAATTCCTTTGAAAAAAAAATCCAGGTAAGTCCTAGTTGTCTTTCTGTATTTGTGGCTTCATACAACGTGTGTTGGGATATCTTCTGTTATGCATCTGTAAATATGGAGAAGTATTGGCTAGAAAAGTAGTAAAGGAACTCCTTTAGCTAATTCTTTTAGGTGGCAGGAAGGATCTCCTTGTTTTTGAAGCAGTTTTCAGTGAAGCTGAAAGGCACTCTCATCAAATATTAAAGCTCTATGGCTGGTACTTGTGGCCAGCACATGATTAGGTTTCTTTTACTCTATTCCAGGCTTATCTTTAAGATGATGACTTGCATTTGGGATGTATTTAATATTAGTAATTTGAATTATAAGATATAAGAACTTAGAGACTCTACTTATTAATCTGCTGCTACAGTAACTCTTAGTAAGAAGTTAATACAACTTGCACATAATCTAATTTAGTCTCTCGAAGAAGAGTTGCAAGAGAGAGAAAATGAGCTTACTGTTGAAAAGAAGAATCGCTTGAAAAGGGATAAAACCATTCAAGGGTTAACTGTTGCACTAAAAGCAAAGGAAAAAGAGGTATGATGACTATGATCTTGCCATCACTGAGTGTGCATGATGTGAGTGTGTCGGGGATTGTTTTCTCTGCCTGTAACTGTATAGGAAGCTTCTAGTAGATTCTAAATTGCTCCTGTCATGCGTGTAAGCAGTTCTCTTTGTTATCTAGAGCTTTGGGCCTTCAGCTGGAGGGGGGAGGGAAAAGGTACTTAACTGATGCTTTCTCCCTTAAGAACTTAGAGGAAAAATGTTTTCATTTACGCACTGCTGTTTATCAGCTCTGAGCACCACTTAAAAGGTATGAGAAGTATTTTTTTTGTTGTTGAGTAAGTAGAGCTGTCATAAAAGAAGGTGAGATAGTAGGTCAATGTCAGATGAAATTCGAATTTTATGGAAGAGAGGGAAGTGTTTAACTTGAGTGATAGGCAGTCTAGTGAGTATGGTGTGAGGCAAGAGTTTCTTTATGTGAGATTTATTATGATGTATTTGATGTTTTTGTTCTTAAAAATCTTCGTTTTGCGTAGTTGGCTGGATAGATAATGAGGTGGTGGGATAGCTATTACTGAGTCTCCATCCCTTGGAAATAACTTTCTATGTAGTGTTCGTTTTACTTTACTTAAAGAATGAAGAACTTGCTTCTGAAGTTGAAGCTCTCAGTGCTTCGTTGGCTAAGGCAAGAGAGGCGACTCATCAAGCACACATCCAAAAATTCAAGGTAAGCAAGCAGTTAATGTGGCTTTCCTTTTCCCTGCACCTTCCTTCACTGTTTCCACATAACATATATTATTTCATGTGTTTGGAAGTAAAGGATTGGAAAGTAGTTCAAAGAGTTGTGGTTTTCTTTTTTTGAATGTTTAATTTTATGTAATACATTTTTGCCCAAAATAATTGTTTAAATGACTGAATCTTAAAATACCAGATTTCTTAGTTCATTTTCTTCTTCTATAACAACTGAGAACTAAGTAAGAAATATGTAGAAGCACAGTGAGTTGAAGATAAAGGTGCCATTACATATGGAGTTGAGATGATACTGAGTTCTCTGAATGGAATGTTTTGGTTGTTCTTCCAATAGAAGTAACAACTCACCCTTCCACATCAGCAGAGTTAAAAGTTAAAAAGAATCTGAGAGACATGTTTATATTTGTATTTCTTCATTTCTACATTTCTTCAAATGTAAAGTGGTAGAAAGCACACGTGGGGAAAGCAACACAACAGCAGTAAAACTTGCAGGTTGCACAAAGTACCTGTACAGGCTTTGATTGCTGCTTTATGTTTCAGGGTGCTGAGGATTATCAAGCTCTCCTGATGGAAAAAGAGACCCTTTTAGCAGAGCTACGTTCAGAAAACCTCACAAAGGATGCTGAGAATCGTAAACTACAACGGAGGATTAAAAGGACTGATCAAGAGCTAAGTGATCTGAATTTAGAAAGAGAGAAAATGGAGAAGGAGCTGGATGAAGCACAGCTGCAGAAGAGCAGAAGTGACAAAACCATTAATGTTATTATCAGATAATTTTTTTTTCCTTCATTAAGTTTAGAAATGCTATGTTTGTCTGTTACTAACTTGTCCTTTTCTAACAAATTTAAACTTTTAACTGATGCTTTTTTGGAAAGGCAAATGTATTTGCTCAGTGTTCAGAAGAATGTGGCCGAAAAGACCAAGGCAAATTCTGGCACTTAGACTGCACAGACAAGTATTTTTTGGATCTTACTTTGTTAGCCTTGGTCAAGTCGTAGCCAAAATGGTTAGTCTTTTAAGCAGGAAATGGGAGCTGTTTGCTTCAGTTTTCTGATTGCAGTCTGAACACGCCTGACCTAGAATGTATGTGCTATTTCTGCTGTATTTACCATTTTACATGTCTCTGTTGTCTTAAATTGCAGTATGTACAAGTTCTGATGCGGTGCAAGAGTAAGAAGTCAGTTGTTGCAACCTGAAACTTCAGCAACCTGAAACTTCAGCTTGCTTTTTGCTATCATAGCTTGGTCACTGTAAAAGCTGTGTAACTAATAGCAATTTTTGCTTGTAAAATCCCCAAGCCACAGCTTACTACATAGAAGATAAAAGATGCATCTGTTCCTTAACCGTACTTTGTATTCTCTTTAGGGCTTTCTTTAAACCTTAGTGGAGATGTTTAGACAAGCTCTTCTTCCATTGTGCACAGGTCACGCAACAAAGTGAATGACTGGGCTTCCTCTTCCTTTGAAAAAAGGATGCACGTTCTGCTGAGTGCAGACATTAAATAATTCTCACCTGTCTTGCCATGCAGATTTCTCCTTCCTTAGGGCAGCACCTGCATGATGGGTGGATTCCTGCCCTGTTTCAAAGGCTGGTACTTTTCAGTTTGAAAATCAGCCTCTTTCTACATAACATAAAAGGTCAAATGAGCTTGTACTTCTTCAGTTTATATTTTGCCTTAATTATTGAATAAGGACTTTAATAAATACAGTGTGTAGATGTGGAAATTGCTGCCCTTGCAATATCACTTAAAACCAGTAGAGGGATCCCTCTACCTACAGAGAAATGAGATCTTTCCCCCCCAGCCTGCTGTATTTATTTAACTTACAGTTTTGGATGATTGTCAGCTGTGGTTAGGCTCCTGTCACACAGTCTTTATCTTTGCTATGCTTTGAAATTTCTTCTGGGTGTTGAGGTTAAGGGGAGAAAGAACAGATAGCTCCCATCAGTAAAACAGCCACAAAGAACATATTTTATTGATTTAAGTATTTTGTCTTTAACTGTCTTCTCTATTCAGAATCTTTTTTCATCTTTAAGGAGAGCCAGAATATAAATCTGTATGGGAAAGGCACAAAAAAATAGGACTGAGTAGGGATTTGCCAGGGGATTCAAAGTTACTGGTATTACAGAAATCTATTTGACTCCATTATGTCCAAGTTTTTCATGTAAATGACTGGTTCCTTGGGGAAAAGCATTCCTGTCATAAGATGAGCAGTCTTATAAAAATTATATCCCTAACCTATTTCCTGCTCCTTGCAGAACAGCTGCTTCAATTTCAGAGTTGCTAGTACATTTGGATGGAGCAAGACTGCCTGTGAAATGTTGCCCATTAAGTAGTAGATATGTGGGTGTAAAAAAATATGCTGTGATATTTCGCTGTTTGACAAATAGGAAACCACTTCAGTGATCTGATGCAAACCTCTTACGAGACAGCCCTAAAAATCCTATTCTGTTTATGCCCCTGAGTTACCTATTTATCAGTGTTTCTACTCTGTTAGGACCATTCTTGCTAGTTTTATTCTAAGCTGTCCTATGTCTTCCTCCCACACAAGGAAGGTTTTGGTGACTTTTCATGTACAGTTGGGATAATGGCAATTTTTTTTTTTCATAATATATCTGTTTAAAACAAAAAAGAGGGGAGGAAGGAGGGGGAAGCAAACCTCTAGATGAGGTTCTTCTCCTGGCTGAAGGGGATGTGAGCTGATCATCCAAATTGGATGGCCCACAGTATGAGTCTTCGGAAGCACCACATGTTGACCACTGTCCCTGGCACTGTGGGTTTGAAGCTTCAGCTTTTCCTTGAGTCACCTTAAAAACTTTCTTGGTTCAGAGCTTTCCAGAAGCTGCTGTTGAGATCTGCGTCGTTTTAATTCTTTGAAACAAGAAACTTTGGGCTTTTATTCTTCCATACAACTGATGAGGAACAAACATCATCATGTTCTACTTGTGTCCGCCATCTTGATACATAACATCTAGTTTTTCTTGATCAAAGCATTTGTCCGGCCTCAGATCATTCAAGCACTTTAACTGTTGTCTCACCAGGCCTATGTATAGACAGTTAAAGTATACTTGCTAGTTGCTCATATTTGTTCACTTGTTTGGGAAGTGCATAACTTATTAGGTAGAATTTATTATGGAGTCTTCCTACATGTAAGTTAGGCTGAGGGGGAGGTTTTGTAGCTTCATGACTTAATTATCCACCAGTCTGCTTCCCATATGATGAGGGGGAGGCATCTGCACCAGTCTTTGATGTTGTTGTGTTTCGCATTCATTTTTCTTAGTTCAACTATCATTAATCATAGGAAAGTCTCTTGGGGAAAAAGGTTGGCAGAAGGAATAGCAAAGTTTACGCTCTGAGAACATAGGTACTAAATTATCCTTGCAACTCAATGTATAGAAACCAATATATTTTCTCCCAGACAATTTGAGTGGTCAATGAGTTCAAGCAACCTGCTATAGTGATGGATAGTTTTGTGTGTTAACAGAATTCCATCTCATGCAAAGAAAATAACTTTCAATCTCAACCCTTAACTTGTTTGGAGAAGGATTTAAGGGAATATTGGAGGCAGAAATACTGCAGACAAACTCTCACAGGCCTTTCCATTTTCTGTAATAATGTGTATTGCCAGTCCAGCTCTTTCCCTGAACCCGGCCATTGTGTATGTGCTGCTTTAAAGGCGGAAACGTAACTTCTGTGCCTGACAAGTGTTGTACACTGAGAACTCTGAGACTTATGTTATAGGAAGTGTAGTACTATTATTGCCAACAGTGTGTTTTCCATCTGTACATGTCTGCATTTTCTCTTAAATCTATTTATGGTCTTCATAAAGAGAAACCACAGAGTAATAATTTCCTGAAGTTCCAGGACAAATCACAAGTGTTCCTTTAAAATTTGCCTACTGTGTTCTGATACAGTAGCTCCAAGGTGACATAAAAAGGAGTCAACTTTGCAATGCATCATGAAAGTCGTCATGTTACGGTCAGCCCTTCCAGTTCAAGTGTTGTAGGTGATGTGACCCACTTGAAGAGTTCCATAGCTGAAAGCCATAAGGTTCTGCAGTAGCCAGACCTTACAATGCTTCCACTCTATGCTATGGTTTATGGATAGTAAAGATGGAATGGAAGCATATTTCATTTAATACGTATTTACACAGTTTGGAACTGATGCTGCAGTTCTCGCTTTGCATAGGCAAACAAGTAGTTATTTTGATGATGAAAAAATTAACGTTGTTAGTTTGCAGAACCAAGTGCAAAAGTTTACCCATTCTTTGAAACAAAGCAACATTTGATGAGAGGGTTTTTGGGAGCTATTAGGAATGTCTGAGCTGATTCCTGATAATGAAGCTAAAATTAAGCAAGTAAACGAAAACGAGTTGCAAATGACAATTCGTATTTAATGTACAAAACAGACATAAAGCAGGGAAGTGGCAAAGTGATGCTAAAGATTTGATGTGAACCTGCGTGAAGCGAGGTAATTAAGTTAAAAAAAGGACATAAAGCAGTTTGTAAAGAGAATGCAATTAAAGTGTCACTAATACTATTTCCCTGTACCTGGGATAAGAAAACTATTGAATTTTAAATCCCGGTGGAGGTAAAAGTGGAGTTTATAGGTGACTACCAGATGTGCAGACTATTTAAAGGGCTTATGATACTCCACAAATGGGCCCTTTTTGGAAATAAAAGGAAAGCACATTAATTTTAAGATGTGGGCGCTGTTACCCCGTTCTTTTTGTCTGAGGAGAAGTTTAAGTAGCATAAAAATAATGTGGAAATGGCATAACTCATCTTGGAGCCTCAGGGAAAGGAAAAGAGCAAATGACAAAGTGAATCAGCCATAACCTTTTTTTCCCTATTTCTATCAAAAGAATAATCAGTTTCAGAAGTGAGTGTTGTGACAGTGCATGTGTGTGATACTCCTAACAGCCTTGGTGTCCATTCATTGTGTGAAAAGCATTTAAATTAAAACAGACTGGATTTTTAGAAAGCCATGCTGGCACCTTATTAAAAAGTTTTCTTGGACAATATTTATAGATATTAAGAGAAAGATATTGACTTCAGTGCATACACCAGAGCACGCAGTGATATGTGTGATCTAAAGCGATAGAAAGTTAAGCTGTTAATGTGGTTTGTCATTTGCTAAATATTCAGTTTCATTTTTTTGTAGGATCTTAGAAATCAAGTAGAGAAATTACACGGTGAAATGGCTGAGAAGGAAAAAGCTGTTGAAGATCATTACAATATTCTTCTGAGCGAATGCAATCAGAAGTTGCAGAGCCAAGAACTGGTTATCAAGCAACTAACAGACAACGTCAGTCAAAGGGATCTGTTGCTCCAGGTAGGTAGGCCTGAATCAAAATGAAGAATGTGAAGTTATCGTTTGATTTTGTGTGAGGAATGATTACAAAGTCCCATTTGTACTTGGATTTGCTGTTGATTTTGATGATAATCCTTCAATTCTTGTAATACTGCATTTGCAGAATGGGCACATAATTATGGGGATTTGTGCCATTAAATAGATTTCTTACTAGGGTTATGTTAAACACTTGGACAGAGAGGGGAAAAAGCTTTTCTAATATATATGTGGGATTTTCACTAATGTGATAAGATGCTTAAAAGCTCTGCAGTGTCAATGATTTACAGTCTGTGCAGATGCTGGAGAAAGTAGAAAGTGAGGAATAGGTATTGATAGTGAAATATTTTCTCTCTCTTTTTTTTTGTGGGGGGGGAGGAGGAGAGGGTGGATGAAGAGCCAACTCCAAACAAGGCATGTGAGCTAGTAGCTGCCTGGGTGTTTAAACAAGTCTTGCTCAGAGCTCTTATAGGTATGATCCTGAGCAGTACTGACAGCACTCATCCAGCACTGTGACAACTCATAATTGAGGTTGTTCTGCACCAAACTGTATGCATAAATCCTGCTGAGTTTTCAGATTTAATCAGTATTTTTTCTTTTTTTTGAACTTTTGTTAGGATTTAAAGGATTGAATGGCTGGCTGAAGCTTTTGTTTCTTCTTATTTTCATTTCTGTTTTGCTGTGTTGAGCTTTTCTTTTGTAAGACTTATAAAGAACGTGCTGGATCATCCTCGGTTATTTCCTGTTTTGTTTCAGTATATGTTTTACAGCATAAAAACCAGAATGAGTTTTGCTACAACGTATCATTGTTTTCTTTTGTTAGAAATCTGATGAAACAATTAAAGAAAAGGAAGCAGAATTGCAAGAGCTGCTGAATAAGTACAAGAACCTCCTAAGAGATAATCAAGAACTTGAGCTGAAAAATGAGGGCTTGGTAAAGGAAAAATATGCTGCCCAGTCTGAACAGTCGGTCATCAGGATAGTCAGAGAGTTAGAGGTGAGTTTCATGTAACTGTGATCATTTGCAGATAAATACTTTGACATGAAGTTAATGATGTACTTCCTTATGGTGGAGAAAGCTATTTCATTTCTTTAACAATATAGTGGTCATTAACGACATTTTCTTGAGGATATTTAAAATGAAAAGAGCCAATGGCAAAAGAAGCATGGGTACTGTGTGTACTGTCATGTTCTGAATATACTAGTGATGGAATGTTTAATATGTTAGGGACCAGACTGTTAAATAAGGTAGGTGCAAGCACAGTCTGAGATGTGAGTTATTTGGCAAGCACAGAGATGACAAGCTGCATCATGGCTGGTTAGGGTACCAACAAAGAGTATAACAAAGTATGAAAGAATATACATACAGAGCAAATGAGGTCTGTGAAAAGCTATGTAGAAGTTTTATTTCTGTAAAACAAACTGCAGTGCATGCATGTACTTTCTGTAATGAAGGGACTTTGTAGTCATGGAAAATCATATGGAATTAATACAAATCCAACAGTAAATTTCTTCTGGACACCCCACTTCAGATACAGATGTGTAACCAGGAAAGAGAACAGTGGCGAGTGAAGCCATGCATGGTAATGATCCAGTACCCACCTGCTAATCACAACCTATTCTGTATTGCTGGTTCACTTAGTGATTGTGAACAATATGTAATCACAACCCTTTGTCCTCTCTGCTCAACCTCTGTGTAAGATATCACCTCTAAGAGCCCCTTTGGCATATTAATCATAAGTTTTTGCACACAGATTATCTGGAGCTCTGCTCTCATTGGCTGCTTTAGACTCTTTGATGACTTTGCAGTGCTGCACCAACTCTCAGCAAATGCACAGTGGGTTCCTCCCCACCAGAGAGAACAGAAACTGAGCTCTTCTGGCCTCACTGATCTCTAAAGTTGAAGAAACGGAATTGAGAGATGCAGAACTTTCTCTCTTTCATCATACCTTTTTACTTTATTTTAATGTAATGATAAATTTTAAAGCAACCAACATCCAAAGCTCTGCTGGGTGCCTTGGCCAGGCCAGGGAAGATAAATGACAGTTTCCAATTAAAGTTTGGATTCTTGAGCCACTGTTATGGGCTAGAGAGAGCAAGGGAGGGAGGGAGTGTGCGAGAGCACTGCTGATGAGGTTAGTCATGCAACTGCTGACTCTGGTATCAATGAAGTCTTGGAATTAAGTATTTTTTACAGCATGGAATTTAGAAGTGCAATGGACTCGTACAGTGTTGAAAACTGTAGATGATTTTGTGCTTAACGCTGCTCTCTCGCTAACAATACTCCTTTACTTACAAAGCTTTTTGTTGGACAATTTGTTAGGTTAATACATTTCTAACATATTTTTAGACCTTTTCAGTTCATTTCAATACTGAGAAAAGCAGGAACATTGAGAACAGTGGCTCTTGCTCAGTCCTTGTATGTATGTTTCTGGGTTCTGTTGTGTTACACATATAGCCTTGCATGCAGCAGCAGGGAGCCACAATGAGTTTTAATTCTAAATTGGTTTCTCTGAGGGTCCAAAAGAATCCTTGGATTTGTGTGATATCTCTCCATAAAGTCTTTCTGAGAAGGGGAGCTTATGTGCCACTCGAGGGTGGAGTAGGGAATGAGAGCAGCTGAAACCTGATGTTTCTGCAAACAATGCAGTGCTTTTGAGTTCCTGTACAATCAGCACATTATTTGACTTTAGTTATAATTACTGCAGTACTTGGGGAGTTAATGCTGTGCAGCCAGGGAACTGAAGAAGAGTTTGTGCAGTTGTGATGTCTGATTTCCTGCAGTTGGTGAAGTTGTAGTCAAAGCATGAAGTCACTGATGTAGCCAGTGCTGCAGTTTTTGGGTGCCCTGAGAACCACAAATGGTGCAGCTCGGTGGTTGTATCTTAACTGGTGAAACCAATGCAGTGTTGTTGCTGAGTTGATTTTTGTCACTATCTTTGTGTTCACACAGCAGCCGTGATGCTTTTCACTGTTACACTAAACAAAGCCTGCTGGTGGGAGCGGATGGGATCTGTGAACTGCACCATTTCCATATTAGCAGCAGTTTCATCTTAGCAGAATTAGCCCGATGAAGTGATATTTGCAGATCTGTTTATAGTCCAGTAGTCTCGCCATATACATCATCAGGAGGGGCCATGAGTTCCTCAGAGCCATCAGCTTTTTGACATTTTCTGTGGTTGAGATGACATCTTCTAAAAGTCAGCAGCAGTCTTTAGCTACAGTAATTTCCATCTTTGGGTCTATGACTCACTGGCCTGTAACGACTTTGATCTTATTAGTGATCGTTTCATTTACAGTAGACCATACGTCGTGTTCTCTGTAAGGTTATAAGAAATGATCAAATCCTGGTGCTAATGGCTGACTGGCTGGGTCAGTGCTGGGCTGTAGGTTGTGGCCTCATCCCTGTCATTCATCCCCTGACCTTCACAGGTTTTGAAGTGATCCCAATGAGGCCACCAAATATTCCTGTGACGTTGCCAGTAGGTTACTTATTGCAGAGGTACAGACCTTTTACTTTCATGGCTTACAATTGGAAAAACCTTTTAATGAAAATAAGTGATGTTTTCCACCGCTGCTGCTTAGCAATAGCGTTTCAGATTTAAATATAGACTTTAATGTATTAGATTGCCTGCTTTCATGGGAATATAAATCTTCCACTGCAATATGGTCCTGGATGTCTTGCAGCTATCTCTTCTAACACATTTTCCCTCACACCATGTGTCAAGAGGTTTAATGTTTCATTAACTCCCACAGCATTATGGTCTGTGTAAGTTACAGAGCTGCCGTATGTTTTGTGTACCTTTGGGGAGTTGATTGGAATAATTCACTCCTACGCTTTATTTAGAAGTGACAGTAATAATGTACCCAAAAAAAAATGTTCATGCTGTATCTTCTCATCCTTATTATTCATGGAAGAATCTGAATAATCAAGAAAGCTTCTCCATGATTTTGCTAACCTTTACCTAGCTAATTGAATTTAGAGTTTGTAATAATTTGCCTATAATCTGTGACATTTGGAGTTAAGGAACAGCCCCTGTCTCCAGTAATGGAGGAAAGAAGAAAAACATTGGGAGGTTTTCATGAGGTTACTCAGATTTTGGTGCAAATATGGGGCTGAATTAGCTCAGGAATTCGGAAAGCAGGGTAAGAAAAGAGGCAAGGTTCTGTGTAGCACTGCTTTGCTATGCAGCAGTCACAGCCCATGAACAATTGGTAACAGCCGCTATCTAATCTGCGTGTCCTAAACTCTTCAGAGTGACATTACTCAGGGAGAGCTTCTAATTAGGAGACAGTTCTGTAGTATTTTCACAGTAATAATTGCAAGGCTTGTATCAGCCATATGGAAGGGTTCACAAGAACTTTTAACAGACTGTTAACCAACTAAATTAAGTCAAAAGACTTATCTCTTCCTGTTCCTTTTGTGTCATTGATCAGTGACGAACCCTTTTCCAAACTGAATAGCAGTCAGAGTGCTTTATGCTTAATGCCTATTCTTATAAGGCTGGAATTCCTGCACATTGCTAAGAGTCCTTAACTCAGGCTGTGAGATTCATTGACACTTTTTAAGAGGCATTTTTTATTGATGGACTCTGGCTCACCCATCTCAGCCCATTTGCCTTTGTGTTTCTCAGCACTCAGCCAGCAGAAGTCATTGCTGTGTGCTGCTTCTCTGCTCACCTTGACAGTAAGCTTGACATTAAGCTCAATATTTTGCCGTTTACCTATAAAATAGCATTTAAAGTGCAAACAGCACAAGAACCTTGAAACGTGTGTTGGGGCACCATTAGGGATGGTGCTAGTGGAGCGCGGTGAACACAAAGACAAGGTCACTTCTTCAAAGAGCCTGCAGGGTTAAGTGGCACGAGCTGCTCTTTCAGCAGTGAGATCTGTTATGCAGATTACTCAATGGAAATAATTTGATCAAAACTTGATTACATTTGCAAAATATTATTTAACATGTTTGCTAGCACACAGTGGAGTACGAGCATAAATAATTAAAAGTAAACAACAGTTGTCCTTGCTTTTGTGCTGTTTACTTTGCAGAATATGAATTTTTCAAATTAACAGCCTCTGCATCGTTAGCGTGAATTAACGAGATTCTACTGTAGCTGAATTTTTGTTGCAATTCCTGGCTTAGGAACTGCAATTGAAGTCATAACAGCTGCTTGAAACTCCTGGGTGTAGATTTCTTCCTTGTTAATGATGTGTTCACTAATGATTTAGTATCTCTTGAGAGTTTAGTTTCCAGTCTTGAGGTTGTAATGCGGAGAAAATAGAATTACCTTTCATTCCTGTCCTCTGGAGTTATCTTGTCATGCTGGAGCCATGCACATTCCCCTCTGGCTGTGGCACTTTTTTTGTTTGTGCTTTCAATTTTCAGGCAGAAGTAAAAGTAAGAGAAGCAACGTGGCCTTTTCTTCTCAAACAGAGACAGAAGATACTGTGCCTGACATTAATACATCTACATTTCCTTTAGATATCCCAGTTATTTTCTCTTCCGAGCAGCCTGACATCTTAGGTATTTTTATGTAATAAGTGCAAGCAAATACTCCTTTAAATAGCTGCATTTTTTTTTGCTTCCTGCTGGAAAAGTGGCTGAGTGGTTGTTGGATTGAAAAGTCTTCGGAACTTACAGTGGATGCTTACTGAGAAAGCAGCACAGGAGTCTGGATTTATTCTAGTAATAACATACCTTCTGTGAGCAAGGCTGCAGGCAAACAATCTTCTTTGTACATGTAAAGAAAGCAGCTTGGAGTGACCCAGCTTGAGTGTTCAGACTCCACAAGCACGTGGCTGGCCTGTTCATCCTGTATTTGTTGGCTCAATTCAGACCTTTCTATTGAGAAATGGAGCAGAATTTGCACAAAACTCAGCCCCATAGAAAGCCAATTTTAATCCAGAAAATGGAGAGGACTGCTAGGACAATGTTTTAAAATGGGCGCTTGGTCTTTAGACTTCTACTTGACTTTCCCTTTCCTTCCCTATGGCAACAACTTGCTGGGTTGTTACTGGGTTGAACTGCTGTTTAGACATGTAACTCATTTATGATAGGTAAATAGCAAACCACTATTCACCCCCTATAATAACAGCAGATTGAAGTGTCATAAATCGTTTCCAGATTCATATTACATTTCTGAGGGGGCAGTCTTGTTCAGTGACTTCTGAGTTGCTCTTTTCACCTTTTCTTCTTTGCATGCCCGCACAAAGTTGTAGACGTGCTGACATAAAAATTGCATTCAAAGATAACTCCGTTCTTTGTTTAATTTAGGATAAAAAAGAATCTGAATATGAAAAGCTGATCCTTGCTTTAAAAAAGGAACAAAATATTTATTCGACGCTGGTGCAGACCTTTAAGGAATCAGACAGGTAAGTACTTTTTCTGTTTTGATGGTCAATCTAAACTCAAAGGAAGTTAGAAGTTGTGAATAAAGGTGCAGCTCATCTGGGTAGACACTACTTTGTACAGGCTGATTGTTAACAGGAGATAAACTTGCTGTTGTAGTCTTCTTAAAAGGGAAATATTTTTGTAAAGAAGGAAATGTTGTTTCAGTGCCCTGGATATTTCTGAAAATATTTCTCTTTGGATTAGATTTCCATTTGAGTACAAAGAAAGCAGGTAGGTTTTCAGAGGAGGTTCTTGTCCTGTGTTGAAATATAGGGGAAAAATCAAATCACAGTCAACTGTGCTGCGCTGGGTGATTTAGCGTAGTCTACTCCTTCTCAAATAATAATAACATAATGCTTGCTTTAAAAGTGGCACAGTGAAAATTTTGATGAGAATTAAGCATGTGAGGTTTTGGAGATGTTTAAACAAAATAGAGTAAGTGAAAATTTCATAACATTCTTTCAACATCAAGCATTCAAAAGCATTCTAAACGGCGGGAGGTAGTGCTTTTCAACCTTTTAATATCAAAGAGCACAGAAATCTCTAACCTACTTTGTATTCTGCTATTGCTTGGCAGTTGAGGAAGAGATGTTATGATGAAACAAGGAATATTCTTAGCCTTTGGGTAAAAGAAATATTGTTTTATTAAAATGTACTTTTGCTGTTGTAATTACAAGTCTCTTAATTAGGTATTGGGGATGTTTAGGAGATGGTTTCTTGCTCTTCCTGCCTGAACGTAGTGGCTCATACCTGCCAACTTTTTGGGAATATATGTTTGCATTTTGCAGTCAGTGCATAGGAATTGTAGTTTGGAAACCAGCAAGTGAGTAGCACTAAAGTAGATGAGATCTAGAATCTGAATTAGGCACATTAATAGTAATGCCATCCTATACTTGGCCACAACTCAGAAGCTGTTTTAGAGAATAGAATCTTTCTCATTAGAAATAGTGATGGAAGGCAGACTATGGAGATTATTTCTTATCTCCAGGAAAAGATCAATGGCTTTTGTGGCAATCACCAGATGAAGTAAGAAGCACATTTGGTTCAGTATTTCACACAAAGTGCTCACAGTCTGTGGATAAGGTGATTGTGTCAACACTGCATAGCGATGGCAACAACAAAGAAACAGATCTACTGCTATATTTTCTTAGAATATCTTTCAGATGGGGGAAAATTATAATGGTAGCTGACTGTGCAACTTGAATGGGGACTTTTCAAAATAAGATACCTGATGTCAGTACCATGACATTCCTTGTCTCTCCAAGCAGAGAATCGATGCTTATTCTGATAAAACCTTGAGCTCAAGAGGAGGAGAGAATGTGCTTACTTAGCTTCTAGTAATGTCTTGGTTTGCTTTTCTTCTTAATTTTTGCTGAGCATTTAAGAGAGCTTTCTCTTCAAAGATATTCCCGAGCCAGGGAGTGTTAGTTAAAGGAGGGGGTTCATGTGCAAGAAACACTGTCAACAGCACACTTGTCAGAAGAGAGACAGGGAGTCTTTTCATATATGCTGCCTTTTAATTAATGTGTTTCTGCAAGATGCTGTTATCCTCATGCAAGTATGATGCTCTGTTTGCTCCTGTGTAGCCTCCTGTAAGGCAGATTTGAGTTTTGTTTTGAAAGATTCCTGGATTGTTAGGCATTTCAATATTGCGGGTTGGAAATTCTACACCAGCATAATTTATCTTAAAATACTGTGGTTTGGAGTGAATTTAACGTCAAAATAAATAATACGATGAGTCCAGTAGCACCTTATTTTTTTATTAAGTGCTAATTATTTCATGCTGTTACAATTCAGTTTTTAGTGTACTGAAGTCCTTTTATAGACTGATCGTAGCTGTCTTGTCAGTGCTGTTGAAGGGTAATGGGGTTGATCTAGCGAGGGACAGCTGGATGTGCTGACATGGAGAGAAGTAGGGGGCAGTGACTGATGCTAAAGTAAGCACTTCGGTGACTGCGCTGAGAAAAAAAAGCTGCTTAAGGAATTAATTCATGTTGACAAATTGTCATTTTTAAGATTTGAAATTTATACCCAGTTGAGATAATTGCCACGATTTAAACTTGAAAGGCTGATTTTTGCAGGCTGATGGAAGAATTCACATAGTTGGTTTGTGCCTGAATTATATTTTTCAATGAAACATGACTTCTTTTTTTATGATTACTTTCTTAGGGAAGCATTAGATTGTGTAGTACAGTCCTGCTACAGGGAAACAGAGTTTCCATGGTCACCATATAATGGGATACAATGAAATTGGTTGTTTTGGTTTTCCTACAAACAAACAAACACTCTCAGTTTGCCCAATACACTGTATCTGTTCTGTTTAAGCTGATTTCAAAGTAGCAACAGTTCAAAACAGCAAGAAGAAGATGTGGACTTAAAGGTTGGATCCCTCCTTTCTGCATAGGGATTAGTTAACTCTTATGCATCAAAATGATGTAAATGTGAGATTAAATACCAGTGCTGGCTGCTGTGAAATGGGGTCCTTGTGGAAGCCTGGATGTGTAAAAGATGCTGTCTTGCCTATCTGAGGGCTTTGAATCAAAATCTTAAAGGTTTTTGTTTTATTTCTGTCTTTCTCCTTTTTTCCTTAGTTTAAATAGCTTGCAGACAGAGCTAAACAAGATCTTTGTGTTACGGAAGCAACTAGAAGATGACATTCTAGCCACTCGGAATCTACAGAAGGTCTTAGAAGATCAAATTAATAATGCTAAACACAGACAAGGTCTGTATACATGTGCAGCCCGTCCCTTTTCTTGGTCTTCTTGCACAAAAGAAAACTGCTTTTATTATACTCAGTTTGCTGTGATGGAGAGGATCCATTTGAAATTAGATAAAGGTGTAAAAAGGCTTCAGCCTTCTGTACTGAAAATTATTTAGGGGATTTGTAACAGAATATCTTTGAGCAATCAGGGTGTTGTATAAAGGGACAGCTCTTCTCTTTCCCCGCAGCAAATGTTAGTAATTCTATGGCAATTCTACTGCAGTGATCGTTTCAAGCTGCCAACAATTTTGTACTCATAGAATTTACTGTTTTCTGCAGAAATCAGATTTCTGGCTTTGAATAAATCTGTGGCCATGGGATCACTTTCTGTCCCTGGAACTTCATTATTGGATGATATTTTGATAAACAGCTTCTGTCTCAGGGAATTGGTAGACTCCTCCTAAGGCAAGAAGCACTTCCACAGAAGAAAAAAGTAGGCAGTAGTTTTATTGTTTTGTAGTTTATCCAGAAATGTTAGAGCTTTTAAGTATAGTTTGTTTTTACTTCTGTGAAGTGTTTTCGTATATGCTTAAATATAAAAAATGATGGATATCATTAAAGTTCACTGCACTTGCAGATAGATCTGTTTTGTTCTTAGGAGCTACATTAAAAAAACAGCAAAGCCTGTTCACTTAGCATTTCAGCTTTGAGTTTCCACTTTGGTATCATTCTCTTACCCAGTTTGCTAAGTGACAAGAGGTAAACTGTTAGGGAAGAAGACCATTTGTGAATCATTGAGTCCTCACAGCTTGCATAGGATCGGTGTCAGACTTGGGAATAGAATTTGGATGTCTCCTCTGTCATAGTTTAGATACGCTTTCTCGCTATCTAATGAGATAATATTAAAGAATTAATTGTCATCTATGCTGTAAATGAACAGGTGTTTATTGAAACATAACAAAACCAGTCATGCAGTTGTAGAGGAAATGTATTTTCAATTCCATTCATTTTCAATTCTTTTGGCCCCAACGCAGAATGAGTTCTGTGACCTTGTCTAAGCTGGCTCTTTGCCTCAAGACTTCAAACTCTTACAAATATAGTTAGAATAACTGCTCATGCCTTACTTATCCTTCCTAAAAAAGTGGTTCTAAACGTAATGCTAAATATGCAGATTATAATGCGGAATTGCATCCACAACTCATGCTGATAGCCAGAGAAAATACAGCACGTCTTGTTGTCAGAGGCATGAAGAAATGTATGGACAAAATTGGTTCAGTTGAATGTAAAGATTATTTTGGGGGGCAATGAAACAATTTTAACAGGCCTCCCCCAGACTTCCTGGTAGGCTCTTATTTGAAAAGTCATCTCTTTGCATTTTGTGCTTTCTTTTCCTGCAAACAAATGAGTTTCTGAAATAATTCCCGTTGTTGGTTATTTTGACAGATGAAACGCTATCTTTCTGTGGAGATCAAACGTCTTATCTGAGTATTTGCTTAGGAGAGCAAGATAATTTAAACCTGCAGATAGACCATCTGTCTCTTGAAGAACTTAAGCAAAAGGTATTGATCTGGTTTAATATTTACTGCTTTTAATGGCTTAATTCTGATTCATTTGTAGTTTGTGCGTCTCATCTGAAGAAGCATTTTATTTAGATATGACTTGGTAGTTCTGAAAGGATGTTCTTATCTATGTGGTTTGTGATCCACCTTTTATGAGCAGTTTCTCCTTGTTACACAACACGAGCTTCAGAGTGAGCTGCGAGGTTGGTGGACTGCTGCAAAGCTTCTCAAATAGTCAGACAGCTGGATTCAAGTTTCAGACTCAATGCCCTATTTTAGTGATCATTAAGTATGCCAAGTGGAAAGAAAAGTTTTTGTATTAAGTATCCTACAATGCACATCTCACCTGCCTTTATTAATCATGAATATGGTAGTGGTGCCTGTAATTTATTCTGTATAGCACACTCCATCCTAGGCTTTACCATTTTTTTTGACAAATATGGAATGATAAAAAGGAACCCTGAGGTAGGTTAATATTATCTTCGTTCTACATAAGTAGAACTGAAATTCAAAGAAATTAAATTTGCAGACAGTTGTCAAGCAATAGATTAGTATTGGAGCTCAGAAAACTGTTCTAACTCATCATCCTGTGCGTTGATCTCTGAGCTGCGCACCAATTTATGATAAGGAACTGTGCTGAATGCAATTGTTTGAGATTGAACATAAGTGAGGTTTTCCATTTCTCATGGGCAGCTGAATTCTAGGCAAGCATTCAAAATGTGGGGGTGGGTAATGGGAAGGAAAGAAGCTTGCCTTACACTGAGCAGGTGTAAGTAAAAAAGCCCCAGATTGTCTATCAGTCCCATTCTGAGGAACACTACTTTTATCTCTGAACATATTCCCTTTGGCAGATTCAGGAACAGCATTAGCAAAAGAAGGTGATAAACCATTTCTTGCCTGAAAAAGAAATTCTGTGGCTGAATACTGATCTGCTTTTCGCAAATAGACTAATTGCTCTAATAAATACATTTCACCCTTTTCAAATGCTGCCTTCTTGATAGAACTACACAAGTCTGTGTCACCGATGTGCTTCATCTTAGTAATTTGCCTAGAAACTGGAGTGTTCCAAGTTAAGATTTCTTGAACACCAACTTACAAATACATTATCACGTTTTCCTTACATAGGGAGATTGCCTTATGAGCAGTTACAGAAGCCCAGGCATTCCAACTTTGCAGTTAAGATTTACATAGAGATTGATTTATATATCATAATTTGCTTGCATGCTAGCAGGGATGCTACCAGTTTTGTGCATTCATCCTTTCGTCGTTTAGGTTACTGATCTTCTCTTGATGGTTAAGGACCTGCTGTTAATTAATCAAGAGCTTAAGACGAAACAGCTTGGATTCTTCACAACAGATTCTCAAGGGAAGGAAGCAGGGAAGATATTAAACCAGAGTGAGGTACGTTTTCAGAGTTAAAGCAGAATGTAAGTGCAGAATGACCATAGAACCTGGGGAGTTTAGATTGTTAATTCCTTATAATAACTTAAATTAATGCTGGAAATAAATTTAAGAGGTTAACATGAGATCTCACAATCTCAATTCAGCAAGTGTTCAGTGATGTGTTCATAGATTTTAAAGAAACAGCATGTATATTAAAACATTTATTGGGTCTGCCATCTGTTGTTTTTCTCGTTTAGAAGAGGAAGAAAGAGTTAATGTTGCTTTATAAAGAAAGCATTGTCCTGTCATGATAGCCTCAGTAATGGTTCTGCACTGAAAAAGATTGTGGGCAATACATTCCAGTGAGTCTGCCTGGTAATTTGCCGTGCCATCCTGCAGAGGGTGCTGCACCCCCGCTGATGCCATGGCTTGTACCGAAGGAGTCCGTGTCGTTATCATGACAGGATGTTGTGAATCTTGCATTTGTCTCAGCAAGGGTGGAACATACAAGGCTACTTACTTAAGAAGCTTGCCACATGAAATTAGATGCTGAATGGCAAAGAGTGAAGCCTGTAAAATAGAAGGCCTCAGAATTCTTCTAGCAGACATGGGAATATAAAATTTGGTCAAATTTGATGGTGTGTCACTATGATGACAGTGCTGTAGAGTTCAAAAGTTAGAGGAGCTGTGATTAAATGCTTTTAGTTCAACAGGTACTATTTCATCAGCCTTGGCAACAAAGGGCTATCTGGTTTCCAGGCTAGGGATTGTGACAACAGTGTATTTTGCATATTAATAACCGTTGTCAGAGAGACCACGTTCTGTTTCTTGTGTGTATTCCGGGCTAGGATTTGTTGGCAGGTAGTGCTGAGATGATGCTAACACACGGGCTATAAGACGAATTGGGACAAGAACAGAAGCATGTACCCTTCTCAGGTTCTTAAAATGAACCCATCTCTCTTTTCCTTTGGAAAGCCAGAGCGCAGATCAGATAAATGTGCATCCTGGGGTCTCTGCAGGGCATCTCCCATGGGCCTGGCAGCCCCCATTGCTCCATTTCTTGGCCTTGTGTTTGGAAGGGAGTGAGGAGAACAGAAAAAGGTTGTTTGTATACTGTCCTCTGAACATCTGCTTTCTCTGAGAGAAGCAGCCTCAGTGATTTCAGCCTTCAGG
The DNA here is from genome assembly GCF_054131305.1 of Coturnix japonica. NCBI lineage: Eukaryota > Metazoa > Chordata > Aves > Galliformes > Phasianidae > Coturnix > Coturnix japonica. Next base: position 8,053,582 of record NC_140683.1, read on the forward strand.
GCTCCAGGGATCTTTACAAACCAAGCATATCAGTGGTTCATTTAGGAAAAACATTCTCAAGGTTTTCAGTCCCCAGGGAAATACTTTAAACAGGCTGCTTATTTTTAGCAGGCTTTTTTTTTTCTTTTTCCTGGCCTTAAGCCACTTATTTGCTTCTAATATTTTGTTGAACATTAGATTATGTTCCTTGGAGCACAGAAAGTTTCAGCATTTCAGATGTAGGACCAGGCTTAAACTGCAGCGATTCCTTGTTATGATGTGCTGTAACCTGTTGGTCTGACATAAGAATTCCGTTCTGAGCAGCACAACTTATTACCCAGTACTGGCCTGGGAAACTCATATGCTAGAAAATATTGAGTCTGTAGAGATAGTTGCATTAGGTGGGTAAGTTACATGTGCTAATGAGTTTAATTTTAATACACAGATGTGTAGATTCAGGTCTTCAAACTCTACATAGAATCATAGAATTACCCAGGTTGGAATTTAGCATTGTTTCATAACAGTGAATATGATTGGACTTCTTGATTTCCTATGATTGCAATGAAAAGCCATCTTTTCAAATGCATGTTCTTGCTGACTATCGCAGTTCTGTTTCTCTTACTCTGGTTTTCAGATTGCCTTTACTTTGTGTTGTCCTGGAAAACCAAGTTTTAAGTGAAAATACCAAGATAATTGAAGCGTGACTCAGAAGTTAATTTTGAATATAGATTTCTAATAGTAAAAGGCAAATATATTAATAGACTGCACCATCCAGTTACTTAAAGCCATTAGAGCTGATTATACTGCTAGAGATCGGAAGATTAAGAAAAAGCTTTTCTCATTTTCCATATACATTTATGTTCACCTTTTGTGCTCAATTAAAAATAAAGACAACAAACCCACACGTGGGTTCAATTCCCAGTGTTCGTAGGAAGCAAAAATAACACTCCCTGCAGAGTCCTGTTTGTCTGCAGTTGGATGGACGTGCTGAGAGCCAAGGCTTTACTACAGCGTGTGATACTGGGGAAGCAGGTTTTGCCTTTCATGTCCCAAGTTTCAGCTTCGCACTCTGTATCCATCAGAACTATAAATATCACATCCACAACCACTAGGCTCCAGTTTCTTTCCTTTCAATATGTCATCTGAATCTCTGTACCTGTAATCTCAGTTTACTGTTTTTTCTATGACTGTGCTCAGGATTCTGCTTCCTCTTGTCTTAAGTTAATTTTTCTTTAGCTCCACGTGGCTGTTATACACAGCAGTGCTGTGTTATTGGCATAGTGCTTTAAGGGTAAAAAATGGAATCGAATGCAAGTCTGAATCTGCTGTGCCAGTGCTGTATCCTGCCTGAGGTTTAGACATCCTAGGCACAGCATTGTTGGTATTCACCATCACTCATGTTCCTTATTTTTAATGAGGTTCTAGCAGCAAAGATCTTAAATAACCATCTTTTTTTTTTTCTATTGGAAATGATATAAATGTCCAGTCTGGTTGCAATTCTAGTTTGGTGTTCTTTAAATGGAGCTGTTTGGGTGCTGTCTGCAGTGATTCAGAGGCTCTGTGCTGTGCATCTCTTCTGCTGCTCTGCTGCTCTTTCTTCCTAGCTGGGTAGGGGTGGAGCTGTTCTCTGGCTCAGGTCTGCCCCAGTTTGGGAACCTCTGTTCTAATGTGTTCCTATAATACTGCCAAAATACTGCTTTCTTTGTGAAGTGTCTGCTTTTTGGGTGCTGGAGGAAAGCCCTGATTGTGCAGCAAGTAGAAGTGAATTCAGGCAGTGGGGAAAATGAAATAGGCACAGTGAGAACATGATTTAGGATAGGGGTCTGTTGTTGGGAGAGGCTAAATGATGTTCATGTGTTATTGTAATATCTGGGGGGAGAGGGTTAAATAAAAATGAAGTAACATATAAAGCAAGGTTTCACTGTAATATGAATAATTCCTGGTTTTTATCTTAATATTCTTTGATCTTGTTGAAGAAATCTAATTCAGTGTTTGTTACTTTGTATTACAGGCTTTTTTTGTTTTCTTTTAAGACATGTCACTGACTTATTTATGCATGTTTCATATCACAGTATTTTTTTGTGCCTCATTTTCACATCATTCCATACTTTGTGTAGTTTCTTGAAATAACAGAAGAGCGGGTGAAGCAGACTGAAGATGGTGACAATGACAGCAAGATGCAGAACAGTCAGTTTTATGAGAGGGAAAGTCAGGTAGGACTCTGCACTGGATGCACTGTGTTTCTCCTTAAAAACCCTGTAGTTCAAGTTATGTGAGGTTTGTCTGCTGCCATCATTGATGAAAAATATTTGAGATCCTTTTGGGTTGGAATACTCGATGTCATGGTAACTTGCTAGAGACATTTGTGTACTTGAGACAGGCTTCTGGAATCTGCTGTCCTCTGGTCATTCCAAAGAATCACAGTGTCTTGAATTAATTAAAGTTAAAAGGAACCTTGGGAGATCATAAAGTGTAATTAGCTGAATGTTTCTAGTAGTTTGAAAATGGTGACATGCTAAAATGTGACTCAGTGACACATACTGAGGGGTTGAGATGAAGAATAGTGACATTCTGTTGTTTGTAATTTCTCTAGATATGCCTTCATGAATCCATGGATTGTCCTTCTGAGATGGTTAAACAGGTAAATGTTGTATTGTAAAGATTCTCCTGCCTCTTAAACATTTTAGTGTTTCACTGGTGATGCCTACCCATAAAACTGCATGAAATGGTTCAGGTGCATACACTCATGTAGTTGATACAATAGACTCCCTTTGACTTAAAGGAATACTGAGTTACTGGTGAGGACCCACATTGAAACAAAGTCTCCAGTGTAACTTGCAAGAAGTTGGCTGTTTGTAAATAGTTTAAATTAGATCCTGTCCTTGCTATGAGAGTAGGGAGGTCCCAGGACAGAACTTGGTACTGTAAGGTCAAATGATACAAAGGAGAACTAAAACTAAATCTAAAAAATTAGCAGTAATGTGGAGGCAGCATTCCAGAAATTTCACACCTATTCAAAGCTAAATGCCATCAGGGAAGTCTACTTATTACTAAACAACTGATCTGTATGAATTAATCATGTGAAATAGGTGTTCATTTGTTTTTCAATTAATAAATGGTCAGTGAAATGTCTGTGGATGCTTCTTAATGTAGATAAAGGGCATCAGGAATTAGAAAACCCGATTACAGAAAGATTACAGCCCTTAATTTAATAGAACATTGCATACCTATCTAATAAGAAAATATTTGCAATTTTTTAACAGATAACTCCATCAGGCTATTCAGAGAGTTTCTGCAAAGGTAGACGTTACAGGAATCCAAATAAGCTTCAGTTTGAACATGATACAACTGGCAAACACTTTGGCAGAATAGGGATGAGTGAACATGAAACAGAAGAGATGAACTTGCTCACATTTCTTTTGAGAGAAAATAGAACATCTATACTTGAATCTACGTAAGTATGAGAGAGATGCACCTTTTTTGACAGTATTTCTATTTGAGAAGAGAATAAAGTAATTTTGCTAAAGTGAATTTAGATAATGGCACTGTCTAATTTACCTGAGAGATTGGCAAGGCGCCTTCAGAGCCATTTTAGTCTATCATGCAATTAAGTAATTAGGAAACATAGTATCAGTAGAAATCCTTATGAAAAAACCATTACAAGAGGAAAAAAAGCCTTCACAAAGTTATTGATACATGGAGCTCTACTGTGGAGAGGAATGTTTTCAGAGTGGGGACTAGAAGTGCTAGAGGGCTCTTATGGTAATATGTGCTACTGCTTTCTATTTTATTTTAATTTTTGCTTTGTTTTTAATGATATTAAAATAGCTGAAATCACAGGGAAGTAAATGGTGGGGTGTTGAACGGGGTGAATCCATATTGCTATAGAAGGGATATGAGTGAGAAATTATGGATAGTGGAAATGGAGTTACAATGACTAGAGAGTTAATTTTGATTGGACATTACTGGTACCCTTCGTGACCACTGTGTTTCTATCTGTGTGCGTGTGTGTGTGTTATACTACAGTGCAATCAGTTCCCAGCTCATTTGAAAATGAGAAATAAAGAAATGCTCATTTCTTTAGGAGCTGGACAATACCAAACAAGTTGTATAGAAAAACACACACCCTCATTAGGTTTTTTCCCTCCCATCTTACGCTTAAACCACTTAATCTTCTGGCTGAAAGCTCAATTACAGCTTTGCTAGAGATCACTCTCATTTTTCTTTCTTTGTTCTTTCCACGTTATGACTATATACAGTATTGAATGACTTTTTCTTCCCTTGCCCATCAGTGTTGTGCTTTCCAGAGAGTAATGGGAATGACCTTCCATATACTGAGAGCTCAGCAGTGCTGGTAGCAGAATATCCTGTGGAGTTACACAAGTCAAACCCTGTTCTATGTTCAGCATGCACTGCAGCTGACTTTACTCAAACAGTTCTGTGTTTTTACATTGCTGTTCAAAACTCTCCAACAGCTCCAGTGATCTTAGCTGTCAAAGCACCAGTCAGTGATAAATGAGGGGGTTATTACTTGTAGAGGATGAACAGATAACATTGTTTTATTTGTTAACCTTACTTAAAAGTCTGCTAATGAGTGATTCCAACACAGTCATCTTTAGCTCTCTAGTGTGTAATTTTTTCTGTATTCAGATATAAATGACCAGACTGGCTGGTGATGAGCCTGTACTTTGGGTAACTTAATTCTCACTAATGACATTATATGCCAGACAGAGACATAAAGAGCCTAGTTAGTCTGTAGCACTTCAAATGCTAACTATATAAATACAGTTGTTTAAAATGCTAGTTTATATGTTTAGTGGCACAAACTGTTCTTTATTGCACACATGATATCGTCTGTAGGATTTGAAGATTTGCTTATGCCTTAAGTGCCTCTTATTTGGCTTCAGTTTCATTTAAAATGTTTTCAGAACTGTTGTCAATGGGCACTGGCTGTCTGTGAGGCAGTATGGTGGTCTGTAGCAAGCTATTTCTGCAAGCTATTGGCTGCTTTCTCCATTTCCATCTTCCTTTTGCATTAGAAATACACAAAGGGACCCATTTCAGAAAAAAATCAACCTCTAGAGCTTCCTGTGTTTCGGTGGGAGGTTTATTTTTCAAGTATTTAAATCAGAAAGTAAACTCTTCTGAAAATGCATCCCTGTTTCTTCTATTGCTGCTATGTAAACAGTTGATTTAGTTACTAGAGGTTTACTAACAGTTCATGGATGAGGATGGGGCTGGTAGAGCATGTATGGTCATGAATAGAAGGGAAGTGTTGATGAGATAATTTGTGTTACAATTCACGCTGTGGAAATGTTTCAAAACCTCTGTTCATTAGTGAGTAATTCATTAGTGCGTAAAATAGAGTCCCCTGGGAATTTCGAGTATGTCAAGACACTGCAAAAGTGTTTCTTAGAAAGTGTTCCTGTTTGCTTAAATAAAATTCAAAATTCATGCCTTTCCTTTCCTCCTTCCTGAGTATAGCAGACAAGAACAAATGAAAACTGTAAATGAACTGTTAGATCATCTGAACACAACTGAGCAAGAATGTTCAAGTGAAGACATAGAGGAGAAGAATGAAAAAGATCTTAGGCAGATGATTATTCAACTAAGAGCTGAACTCAAACATTTCAAGCAGGCCAATAAATTCTTAAAGCAGCAAGCAGAATTAAAATCAACTTTTGATGGGAAAGAGAAGCTTCATGCAGATGCGGTGCCACAGATTAATAAGGATATTGAGTTGCTGAAAGCGGAACTGAAAGATGCAGCTACACAAACAATGACTTTAGAGGGTAATGTCATGAGATTTAAATTTGAAAGCAATAAAGGAGCCTCGGAAGGAAGAACAAAATATTCAAGATTAAATGCAGAAGGGGAACTTCAGCAGGAAAAAGCGTGTAAGAAGAGCGAGCAGCATGAAAGAGGCTTTTTTTCGAGGAGAACAAATGAAGTAAGTTTGTTTAAGATTCTCTTTTTAGTGCCTGGGGAATAGATGTAGAGAAGAAAGAAGTACGTTTCATTTCTAATATTAGATTTTGCTTTTGTGTAATTTTTAAAATTAGCAGAAGAGATGTACACGAAATACGTGTAAGATAATTGTTCTTAATGTTGGAAGCTTTTCATCATGCACTTCAGTGTGCCTTAGAACATTAAATAATGGAATTTCAATCCTCACTGGGACTAGGTACCAGTAAATCTTATAGCTGTTGGGTAGAGAAGACGTTGTGCCTCCATCTTCTGGCTGCTCTGACCAGATCCTTTGGAGGCAGAAAGGAACTGGTGTGTCTCTTTTGGGGCTACATGGTGCAGTTGGTTTTAGGAACATTTGAAGGGATGAGTGCAGCTGGAAACAAATAGTTAAGGTGTATGGTAGGGGAAGGCTTTGGAGATCCCAGCTGGCCTATTAATGCAGATCTGCTTGTGATGACTGTAAAAAGCGCACATGGTGTCTTTGGTTTGCTGGTGTCACCACTCAGGAACAAAGGACTGGAGGTGAATGGAGACCTACCTGCCTTCCGTGAGGAATGCCAAGAGTTTTTTCTGCAGCTCTGATCACTGAAACCTCTTTCTTTCAAGTTCTTGTCTTCGTTAAATTTTAATGTACCATTTTGATTCATCATTTGCCAGATGAGCTGCAACCTCAATACGAGTTAAAGTTCTTATTTGGTCTAATCCGGTACATTGGTGTTTCTGAATGGCTTTTATTTCACCCAGCCTGCTGAACTGAACTTAACCTGTGCAGTGTGTGAGTATATACAACAGCCCTGAGACAGGTGGAAATAATTTGACACTGTTAAGAGCATTTCAGTAAAACCAGAGAAGTTCATCTCAACAGGCTTTATTTTTCAGCTTCCAAATGATATTTGTATTCACGTATGTACAAAATGAATTGAGGATGTCATTAGGAAAATGAAACTTGCTTTTTATTATTTTAAATTGTATAATTGCTAAGAAATGAATGTGGAGAGGTATTTCAGAATACACTGGGTGGTAAAAGAAATTACAGGGCCTGATGATGCTGGTGGAGCAAATGAACAGAAAAAAAAAAAAACCCCAACAAACTAAATCTGTTTGAACTTGCCATTATTGAATTTTATTACTATTATCACTCATAACTTTATAACTTCCATCAACATGTAGCATGTTTTTATCCTTCTGGAGATAGTGCTATCTTATGCTCTGTGGCTTCACCAAGGATGCATTTATTTTATGTGGAGTCTTTGCAAGGTCAGCAGCTGACATGCTGTGATCTCCACTGAGAAACTGAGTTTCTCCTCCGAGCACCAGTGATGGAATATCAGTTGCAGTAGGTGATGGGAGTCCTGCAGGAGCAATGCATAGAGCGTGTGGGTGATGAAACTGTTGATGAACTGCAGCTGATGCAAAGCTCTTTTCATTTGCTCAAAGGTAAGAAAGGGCTGGGATGAAGGAGATGGAGGAAAGAAAAGGAAAACTGGTTCAAGAATTTAGGAAAAACTAGATAGGACATCCAAAAATATATAAAAAGGACTTGAGGGAGACATTTACTTGGCAGTCACATGTGATACAAGTGGGGTAGCAACAGTCAGAGAAGTCAGTTTTAGAGTTTCAGTAATAAACTATATTCCTAGGGCACACAAAAATTTGAGGTTAATGACCTACTGACCAAAATACTTTGTTTAGGTGGTGGTGAATTTGCTGTCTTGCTTCATAGACTGGAAGCCATTCATGGAGAGGCTGTGGATGCATTGGCAGCACTCACTCAGGGCCTTTTTGTTCTCACTGAATATTTGTTTTCTGTGTCGTGAGGGTATTGCAGTCTTATTTTCAAAACGATTTCATGTGACAGCTGATACTGCTGGAAAAGCTTTCTCTTCCCTGGAATACTTGTTTATACTTCCTTTACTTGACTGTTACCTACCAGCTGAAAGCTGTGATTTTATTCAATGCCTTTTTCAGACTGATGCTGCTCACCTGCTGAGGAAGTCCCGGCTGCCTGTTCTGCTACGATCATCCAGACCAGTAGGAAACTGGCCTGCGAGCTCCTCTGTGCACAGGTTGGATTCAGAACTCTGGCATCACACCGGAGCACCTTACAAAGGTCTGAAGGCATGTGAGATTCAAACCAAGCAACTTCAGCCACAAGGAAATGGAGAGTTGCTATTGCACGAGTCTGGAGCTGAAGACCTGCAAGAGGAGCCTGAACAGGAGAGCACATTAGTGAGAGGTAAATAAGCAATTGCATTTAAAGAGCAGGCATTGCAGTGCTGCTTGGATTCTTTCCTTGTAGAAAGTGAAAACAGGTCACTGTACACACATCAAATACTGCTTAAACTTAAGATCTTACTGAATGGTGAGTTATACATATGTAGGTCTTGAGAATCACTGTTTGTTTTCGTTCCATTGAATTTTTGCTGCTATAATGTAAAACAGCTTTGTATGGAATAGAAAGAACATTGCATGCGTGGCATGAAGTGCATTATTAATGACAGTTTTGCACGGTGCTCACATGTGCACATTCATATGTCAGTGTTCAGGTCAATGAGAAATTTCCTGCATGGGCTTCCAAGTCTAATGAAAACTGTAGCAAAGGCAGAAGAGTATAAAAATACTGCATTTGTTTATGCTGTGTAAATATGTTTTTCCAATATTCCACTGATCAGTCAAGTCAGCCTTGTCAGTTTCCAGCGTGGCTGGGTTAATTTAAACTCACTTGTTGACAAAGTGTCTGCATCAGCAAAGTATGACAAATTTGTAAGCAGAGAACAATGGGTACTATATAAAGATTTGGAGTGGTAAAGGAAAAATGCATTTAGCAGTAAGAATAGAAAATGGGTAGAGATGTAAAGGACAGGTGGGGGACAGAGAAAGCATAAATGTAAGATTAAATCAAGGTCCAAGTGAACCACTGTGAAAAGCAGAAGATGCAGAGGCTTTGTTGTTAAGGATAACATTGTGGGATGGGACAGATATGGCACGACTTAATTGTTAATGTCAAAGTTGATAAGACTGTAGCATTTAATTTTGATAGGTGCAAATTCTGTGGAGAATTCTGAGAGGGAAAATGCTTTTGGGCTGGTCTTAAAATGAACTCTGCAGTCCTGAGATTTCCTTTCCATTCTTGTTTCTTTATCCTATAGTGGATAATGGTTGTACTACAGACAGTAATGCTGAGTCTGGATGCAATGGAAGGTTGCAGAGGAGCAGCAGACAAACTCCTTAGCCTTTCCTCAGGGTTTAACACGAAACATTTGAAAATACTCTAAAAATTGATTAGCAGTTATATTACAAATGGGACTTGCAAATCTTTGTCTTTATTCACTGTTAGGATGCTTTGGACATTGTTCTTTAGTTATTCTTGTAGTTCCATCAAGTACTTTAAAAAATGTGACACCTGTTGCATGCCACCAATAATGTTTGTATTGGGAGTTGTTCATTTTGTGATTTTCCAGTTCTGAACTGTGAAATAACCAGGTTTAGATTTGTGGCTGTGGGGTTTTTTTTCCCATTCACTTACTGCCTTCTGTTCCCCACTCTGCTGCTCTCCAGGTGACTCGTTCAGCAAAGCAGACAGCAGTGGGGCCCAGGCTGAACCACAGGATGTCGAATGTGGTACAGGGAGCAAGAAGGGATGCGTGATGTACAGAAATCAGCAGAACTGTCAAGGTAGAGCGTTTATATGGGATAAGGGAAAAAAATGACACTCTAGTTTCTGCTAAGTTTTGCAATATTATAATTTGCTGCAGGTAACTGTCTCCTTTGTCATTATTTGTGAGTTCTAAATCTTGCTTACTTTGCTGGTATGGTTGAATTTCTCTTAACAATCCAAGTTAGTCTTTTAAGGGTTATGTTTTCAGAAGGGTCATGGAAATTTATGAACTGGATGTCAGTAAAAACAATGAATTTTTTCCTTAACCCTGATCTCTGCTGCTGATGTCCTTGCTTCTGAACACTGTTCTGTATTAAATATATATCTTTTTACATGTTTATGCTTCTGCATCTAGTTAAGAACTATTGGAATGAAGCAGTTGAATGATACGATTTTGCTTATCTGAATTATTTGAAGGCATTCAACTAGGTTGAAACCTAATGGAGTTATTTAATGAAAATGTAAATAGGCATATTACTGTGTATCAGTCATTTATTGGGAGGGGGGCTTGAATAATGTAGTTAACCTGTTGTTCACAAGACACAGGGTATGGCCAATTGTGATCACATCATTATTATTATTCATGAGTCCTCAAAGCCCATCAGTCTGCAGATTCGTTCTCTGTGTGAATGGGCACCCATACATACGTAAGGTATCTTAGTTCTTAATGGACAGTGTTTCATTAAAAGCTACAGCCCATCTTCTAATGAGAAACAATCCCCAGATCAGGGTTACAGAGTGAGTTCATCTGGTACCTCAGTCCACAACCTTTCTGCATCTCCTTTGGCAGAAATAAACTACAAAGTCAAAGGATTGTGCCTTTCAGGTAGAAGAGGAGGAAGAGAAGCCTATGAACTGAATGTCACATCTCTTATTCACCGTGTGATCTTGAATTCATACACGAATGCTTTCTGAGGAGCATTTCTGTCCTGTGATTCTTTTGCCTCTGGAATGATGTAAATGATGTTCAGCAATCTGTGTGCTGCAGAGAATATCATCCACCCTTAATTTCAAATACGTTGATATTCCAGTAATCTATCTTCCTTTTTTAATCCCCTCTGTTTTTAGGTTATTTTGTTCTCATTATCTTGTCCTTGTGCTTGACTCAAGACTTCACATACAGCCATCCCCTCAAACATGCTGCTCTGAGTCAGAGTTTGGGCATTCACATTCATTCTGTATGGAATGAAAGGGGATTTGAAACTCTTCAGGCTCACTCAAGATCAATGAATGACTCCCAGAAGGGAGTTTCTAAGTAGCTAAGGTCTTTTGCTGAACTAATAGAAGGGGAGACTTTAATTTATTGGTAACCAGAAAATACCATTTTCTTTGATACTTACAGCCCTCAACACACACAGAACTATTAACAGAGAGCATATGTAGCAATATATATGGCTTTTATTGCTCTGTCTGCGTTGATTTCATTACTTAGAGTGGCAAAGTCAACCAAGAGATGTGCTGCGCATACCAAATAAGTGCTGGTAAAACCTTTAGCAGTGAACGCTTTAATGAATTTTGTTTAGAACATGTTTTAAGAAAGAAGTTATTAAAGACAAATATTACTATTTTGTTGATAGTCTTCTTAAAATTCCGCCAGCTTTTCCAGTTGGTTTCATATAGATTTTGAAGTGAGAAGAAAAAGAATATATAATGAGAAGTTTTAGGAAGACACGTGTAAGGTCACACAGTCAGCTTTTAAACCTCATTGCCTTATGTCTGAAGTTATCATCCCTTTGGCTGGAAAGAACTGGGCTTCATCAGTGTGTCTCTGATTCAGAAGCGAACATAGCAAAAGTAATTTTCAATCTTTGGGGAAAAGAAAGGGGATTTATTTTGAATATCGGTTATTTGACAGCTGATAAGGAGTTTGCAGGATTTGATGTTCAAGTTGAATTAATGGGCAAATCACAGAAAGAGGTGAAAGGGCCAAAACAAGAGTGGTGCAGTTTGTAATTATTCTGCATTTTTATTCAGTCATTACAGAAGTAAATGAATTCGTTCTAGTGCTGTTAAGAACAGAATGTTAGATAAATAAATATTAATATTCACATGCAAGCCTCCTGTTTTTCAGAAATGGAAAATCATCATGACATTAGCGATGTGAATATCCAGCATTCATTAAAAGAAATAAATGAAGAGCTTTATTCAATGGAACATGAGGACATTGACTCAGCCACAGCACATTCGGGTTCCAAGTGTCTTCGTTCTCTCAAATTGAGTGTAACAAGCACAGATGCACTTGATGACTGTGAAGTCGTAGATGATACAGAAGAACTGAAACAAAGAATTAAGAAAATGCAGTCTGAACTTGAGAAGTACAAAATGTTCATATTTCATTTGCAGACCTCTGACCAGCTTTTATTGAGTGGTATTTCCAATGCAGTTCTAAGTGACGCAGCTTTGCCTGCGGAAGGACGTTTTGTACAAGATATGGCTGTGCAAGAAATCAAACCATTTTCTGGTTTACATCAGCTGGTGGACTACGAGATTCACACAGAAAATAGGAATTCACAGTCTTCAAAAATACAGACCTTGTGGCCAGCTCAAAACTGTAAGGAAATACTTGCAGCTAATGAGACAGACCTCAAAAAAGAGCAGGTTGCAGATATGCGTCCTGAAGAAGTGTATTGTCTTCAAAACAAATTGAGAGACACATCACCATCCAAGTAAGTAAAGCTGTTACTGCTTCAGGTTCCTTCTTCTAAACAGCACTACCAAATAATATAGGAAGGCAAGTGGAGATAGAGTTTTAGTGGTAAAACAACTAAAGCATTTAGTTAAGAGATGTCTTGAAGTTCAGAATACTGTATTTCCCAGTGTGGGAAAGCTCATACTGTCCACAGTAGTGATGCTATGGATCTTTTACCACACCTCAGTCCCACAACTCTGCAGTGAAATATCTTTTCCTGAGCAAAGTCAGATATCCTTGGTTACTCTACGAGGCAGGATGATCTTATGTCACTCAGAGGTTGTTTTTCTCAGGTGACATGTATAAGAAAATGGAACGTCCCACCAAGCTACAAACATTTCCCTGGGAAACTGACACGTTTATGCAAGCCCTTCTGTTTGTGTGACCACACTTTATGTGTAAAATAAGAATTTGAGAGTGTACTTATAATTTATTTTGCAGTTGTGCGCCTGCACTGCCTTCTTTGAAGGATGTAGAAGTATATATCTATTGAAATTAATGAACGAAATTTTATGGCATAAACTTGTAAGCTAGAAAATCATTTATGGGAGGCTGGAAAGTATCAGTCCTATTTTTCATATGGAAGGACCGGGGGCGGCATCTCTGATAACATATATACAAATCACAGGCGTAAAATGTGGACTCATAAGTCCAAAGCTTTTTTTCCCCTGACTGTAGTGTCATTATTTTCCTGAGGGCTGATAGAATAAGAGGAAGTATTACAAAGAAAGGTGTTCATCCTGTTGGCTTTCTTTGGAATGCTTGAGTAGAAATATTTGGAGACACCAAGCAAGCAGCAACATGGGCAATTGTATATCATCTAGTGTTACTGTCATAAAATACAGTCTTACTACATAGTATGTATAAATTTACATACCTTGAAAGTACACCTCATTCATATTACAAAGGGAGATGTAACTGTGAATTAAGGAATGGGATGGTACGGATCTCTGTGAGGGTTTTATGGCCACCGTGTAGAACAACTACACGACTCACAAATGACAGGCCCCAGAATGAATTATCTATCTCCCCCCATACAAATGACAATAAAAATGCCATAACAGCCCCCACCATCATAGATTTTCTTTATGGCCTCTATTCTTTGACTCCTTGCATTTTTTCAGATCCACTCCCCTTGCTGTTTGCAAGCATGCAAAGATGTGTAGAATTCATCAAACTGGATGAAAGTCAAATGTGCTCCTGGTGGCCAGTATAGAAAGTTTCCATACTGAGTAAAAATAATAATAATAGGAAAAAATAAGTGTATTCTTTAACATTCTTTTAGTGTTTTCTGTCTTATTTCTTTTGGCACCTTTGCACAAACCAGTTCATTGTGGTTTCTGCCCATCTTACAAAGGAAGCAGTTAAGTAGAGGACAATAACCACCAGTTATGCCCATAGGTACAAAACTCAGCACTTAGAGACATTGCATTTGTCATTGTGGCCGTAAAAGCATTTTAAAAGGAAATCGAGTCCCATAAAATTATAGCTTAGAAATATAAATTTAATTCACTTTTTATCTATATTTAAATGTTATTTACGGTCAGAAAATTACTTTCAAAGATAATTTCGTTTTCGCAGATATGATTCATTAGTTCATTCACAAGCTCGAGAGCTTTCCTTCCAACGCCACCAAATTAAAGAGATCCGCAGTGGCTGTGTCACTTACCATCAGCATCTGACGAGCCTGATTAAGGCTTTTGAGGAGCTGCTTCAAGCCAGCGATGTAGATTATTATGTTGCTGAAGGCTTCCGTGAGCAGCTGAATCAAAGTATGCTGTTGTTTGAGAAGCTGGAAAGGAAACTCCTGTATGGTAAGTAGCAGTGCTTTGTGCCTGTTGTTTGAAGTATGCTCGTGTTCTCAAAATTCATAGTGTTTTGTGTGTGGAAATGAATCCCTTAATTTCTCATGGTTGCTTCTGAATGTGTGATGTGATGGACTGGCTTGGAAGATCCAAAAAGACAAGGTTTTACCTTTGCAGTTGCCCTCCATATTGGCACCTTCCATTTGCAGTTCTCTTAGTGTACTTTAAACTGCTCAAAATTCAGTTGTTATAGTTTAATAAAATCTTAATTTAAGTCCTATCATGGCCAATATTGCTGCTTCTCACCCAAGCAGCTGGTAGGGACATCTTCAGCCAAACTATTGAATTGCCCTTAAAAAAGGGACCTGGACCCCAATATCTTCCTGACATTGCTTCTGGAATAGCCCTTTGTTTGGGAACGTTCAGCTCCCAGCCATGCAATGATATGTATTTGGCCATTCTTTAAAGGTAGTTGCAGCATTTTGCTGTTTGTGATGGCTCGTAGAAGGGAGCTGTCTATGAGAAGAAGGTATTAACGGGCAGTGTGTCATAGCAGTGTAATAAAAGATTGAGTGTCTTCAGTGATTTTGGTAGCTACAAAGATTCCTTGCATTAAAAATAGGAAGAGTGTGCAGTGAATAAACATTAAATGCCTTTAGAAAAAACAACAAGAAAATCCACTGAGGCAACAGATGGTATCCTATATACTTTGAAAAGCCACTGACAACTGAGACAATTCAATGTATCTAGCACAATGCTATTGCACTGAATCACACTGTAAAATAAAATGATGTTTGTAGGGCGATAAAGAACATCCAGCTTACTAAGAACTGACTGTAAAGAAGATGCATAAACAACCGTCTGTCTCTGCATTTCCATCCTGACCTTCAGTTCATTCCCCTTAAGTCTGAGCTGTGCAACTCTTACCTGTCACTTGTGCTTAATTGCACTGAACTTTTTGCATTGTGCTGAGCCAAGGTGTTACAACGCAATTCTTATTTCCTAATTCAAATTAGCATCTGAGTCCAGGTCTCTAGCACTGAATTGTGTGTGCTTACACACTGTGCCACTGGGAGTGCTGCAGGCAGAGCCCTGTGTGTGCTCCTTTATTAAGGACAGCTTGTTAACCCAGCTCCAGATGGCCAACATCCAAGTGAGCTGGAATGGTCCTTGTGTAATTTTTATTGAAGTAGTAGTGACATGTACCCCTGATCCTTCTGTCATGTAGCAGGATATTTCATCTCTGTCTGCTAACGTAAACGCTAAGACTGTAAAATCTGGCACATATGTTGCACAGTCCTTCCTTGGTCATTATTTGAACTCCAAAGAAAGTTTTGTTACTGTGATATAAATAGTTTTTCTCATGCACAGTATTTGAAGTGAATGCACAGCGTGTTCAGAATCTGCTGGCTTCTCTAACTTCTCATTAATTTGCCATTCTGCGTTTGAATAGCTTGAGATGGAGGGGAAGCAAAAATTATTCTCGGTCTTTCTCTTTAATCAGATACTTTTGCTTTGCAGGAGAGTCAGTAGGCACAGAAGTTACCGTACTTTATGAATTAGCTCAAAGGTAAGAGTTCAACTCTTGTATATTTAGGTATTATCCTAATTGCAGCTGCTAGAAAGAGTAGCTTTCCTGGTTGTGTGATCTTGGTGCTGGCTCAGGAGCACCAGCGTTCAGTTCTTTTGAACTTCATTCTCAAAACACCATTCTGCTGACTAAAGCAGCGTAAGGGTGAAAATGAAGAGAGAAGGTGTTGGCTGCTTATGTTGGATTTCTGCTAGGCTGGGGTTCTTTTATCCTACAGAAGTCATCAGCTGCCTATTGAAGGCAGTTTGAGGTCACAAAGGTGACCACCTAGTGCTGCAGTGTGAACACTGGGCTTCAGATCCATTGGTTGCTCCTGCTGACTTCAGTGAGGTTTGGATTTTGGTTTTGATATGTGCAGCTAACATGGTGCTTTGTCAGATTTAGTCACCTAAAATCACTTGCTTTACCTTTGTCCTGTAAACATGACACCATGCTGTCTTTTCCTGCTCTCAAAATAATAGGATAATTCTTATATTTTAAAACGTCTTGTCTGTCTTAAAAGGGAAAACGAGAAGAATGCCACAATGTATGCGGAGCTTAAGGATGAATCACCTGTACCGTCTGCTCTTCATAGCCTGTCTGACTTTGATTTGTCGGAGAAGTCGTCTCTTGGATCACCAGAGCACAGGCACGACCTAAGAGAAGGACAGCATGCCACAATGGCACTTCTGCCAAGCCAATTTCCCCCAGGTAATTTTTTTCCCCATGAAGATATTGGGGAAAATACGATAAATAAGACACGAGGGAACTAATTAAGAAATAATGAAGAATGTTTGTCTGCTTCGGCTTTGCAGTATCTTGCATAATCATTGCAATTTCAGTAATAAGGCATACAAAGATGACAACGATTTGAACTACCTCCTGTTTGAAACAAAATTAACTACGATATTTGGTCTTTGTTGTTTTAGACTATCATCTTTTACAGTCCTCCAGACGGTCTTTAAATAGACAAGTTATGAGGGAAAATAGACAATTGTCAAGAGATTATTGCACCGAAAAAGAAAGATTTTTCTAATTTTATAAAAGCCAGTGTTGTGTTTCCTTGAGAATTGTAAGTGCTGCATAATTAATAAGCGGTGTCATGTTTGACCTGGGTAGTTTCACTAAGCACGAGTGGTGCTTGCAGTAGTTTGTTACAGGTGGCGATGAAAATTTAATAGCTGAGATAGCACGTACTGTTCAGGAGAAAAATATTGCAGAGTAAACCAGGAGCGTATGACATGGATAAACTGGCAAATAAGATAGTGACAGCTAAAACAGATAAGTTCCTGGGTAAAGCTGAAACTTACAGCCAGCAGAAGAAAAATTGTAGAGTGGCAAAGCAAGAAGGAACAGGTACGGTAATGCAACTTGATAGAGCAGATTTATTTATTAAGGTATGCATTGTGTGAGCCAAAGTCAAATTTATATCTGAGTTACTCCGGTAAGCTTCCTATTGTTATAAGGAAGAATGTGTACTCTTAGTGCGTTGAGTCTGAATGTGTGGCTGTCATTTACTCTGAGAAAGAATTTGTCCAAATAAGAAGAATTTCTTCTAAATAAGAGGTGATCTCTTGGTTTATGCAGAGTTATTAATGGAGTACCTGAATGAAATTCGAATCCTGAGACAACGTTTAGAATACTCCATAAAAAACAACGAGAGACTGAGGAAGCAGCTTGAGAGACAAGTAACAGACAAGGAGCTAGATCAAGGTAAGAATTTATCTGCTTATAACTTAAATCCACCACCTGGTCTGCCTGAAGCCTGGGGGAGCAAATGCGTAATCCTAGCCTTAACTCCATTGCTTGAAGCAGTATGGATGTAGAGCTTCTGTGGGATACAGGCACACCACAGGGCCCACAGTTGCACGTTTTGCTAAGAGAACAGGACTGGAGTGTTACCAGGTTGCTTTATGCCATTTGATGTTACTGTGGTTGAATTTCACCCAGGAAATTGAATGACCTTCTAGTTCTGTAATCAGCGAACAGCCTGCTTCCATTTACCTTCAGGACATCATTATTGTTATAGTGGTCCTGGATGTTAGGATGTCACCCTTTTAATTCTCTGCCATGTCCAGCCAGGGGCAGTTGCAGGTGAGGAAGCCAATTTTAACAACATAATTTCAGCTGGGCCCAAGCCCACTATGAAAAGAGGAGGCTATTTGCTCTAAATTACATTGCTGCTATTGATACAAAGGAGGAATGCTGTGGAATTAGCTCTCACACCTCCCCTCCTTGTTGGCTCGGGGGGTGGTCAGTGCTCCATGAACTGCACTGCTGGAGATGCCTTCTGTGCAGCTCTGCTCTGAAGCCAGGTTTCATGTATGTAAAGGACAAGTAGCTGCAGTAGAGCACAGAGCCTAGGCCTTGTTGTTCAGCCTGTCATTAGAATTGATTGTGATGAATGTGTTCTACACAAAATGACATTGTGAGTTTCTAATGAGAAGTACCTGTCAAACCGATGGAAATTTCAACACAGAATGGGTTTTCCAAACTCCTCTTAATATAAAGCAGTGGATGAAAAGTGCTAAAAATAAGCATGCAGATTCAGAGTCACTGCTCTCTCTTGGTCATGTTCAACACCTCTAAAGGCTGAGCTCAGTGGTGCATTTAAAGCTTTTCATGAGATGGTGGCCAGGCTCTTGCTAAGGGCTATTTCTTAGCTCGTTTCGAGCACACAGCATCAGACATGCCTTCCCACATTCAGCTTTTCCTTGTTCTCCTTTCCACATTTTTCCCTATAGGACAATTGATTAATATGCACTGTTACTCAGAGTGGAAGCAAGCAATGAATACATCTGTGCTTTCCTCTTAACTCAGTTTTGCTAGTATTGACATTAGATTCATTATGTTTTACATCATCCCCGTGATCCGTTTCTGTTGTTGTTTAAATGGATGCTGCCTACAAATGGCAGTGTGCTTTCAGGAATAATTTACACTGCAGGAATGGTGTATAAAAAAAGCATCCATTTCATACATGAAGTATTTACACTGCTGGAAAGGCGCACTGTTCTCTTGAAATAACCACACTGAAACACTTCCAGCTCTGTTACAGCTTCATAAAGATTGTGGCAAGGGCATCCATTAATGCAGTGGAAGTATATTTTCTTTATAAACCGTCTTATGCTTTCTGTCTGTCTGCTTGTTGCCTTAGTGCATCTAGCAATGCACGGAGGAAAATCTTCTAAAAGAAAGGGAAAAACAACTGTGTGTTACGGCTGTTCCTTTTTGTTCCTGTGTTCTTTCAGCTCCTCCTGATTCTCTCAGTTCTGAAGCTCTCTTTCATGTTATCAGATATCTCCTCTCCTAGTAATGCTGCTACTTATTTGGGTTTTGTTTGTGGGGTTTTTTTTATGTTTTAACTTTCAATGTAAAAAGGAGCTCCCAAGTGGAGCTGAAGGAGATTTTTAGCTTTGAGTCGTAATTGTTCGAAACAGTTTAGTTTTAACTTAACGTCTTTAGTCTGTTTTCTTATAACACAACTTAATTGCTGGTGAGAGCCTCTTAAATTTGTTTGATATGGAGCTGTTTGCTCAAAGAAATTCAACACATAAGAATTCTTGTCTATTTGATAGATACTATATCCAGGTATGCACACACACCTGCTTGCTTTCTTTTTTTTTTTTTGCCAACTCTTTTTAATAAGTTGATTTTCAAAGTATTTGAGTGCCTCTGGGCTTCCACCATTCTATAAATGATACAAGGCACTGGTAATGACTACATCATTACTACAGAGCTGAGATTTGCAGTGCAAGTAGAACTGAAATAATTGCTTGAGTCATTTCAAATGTTAGGCATCAAAATAAAATCAAAGGTTTAATTTTGAGTTTCTTATGTTTCAAATGTTAATAACAGCAGTTAACATTAAAAGGGGTTTTTTATTTTTTTAACCCATAAGCAACTAATGTCGGTCCTCAGCCTCCAGCTTTGTTTTGCCTTTGTTTTGCTTTGATTGGGAACGAGTGTTTCTTCCCTTCCTCTTTGCTGTGATTTTCTGTAGTGCCTGTCTTTCAGCTCGTGCTTCTTTGAAACCTTCAAGGTACTCTTTCTTAGTGCTCACACATAGTGCTCAGCACATAACATAATGAAAACTCAAGTGTATCCCAATTGCAGGCCCTGATGCTTCACTCTACTCTGACTGGATGGACCTTTGCATCTATGGAGAGCATAATTGATGTCAGCAGGGCTCTGCACAGAAGTAGCAGTCTCAGTAGTGGGTCAAATTGCAGGATTGTGGCCTTATTACCACTGGCTCTGCATTATCCCTTATTATGTAAGATAACTAATAGTTATATTCTAAAGCTTTTCAGTCGGATTGTGATAGCATAACTTTTCAAATAGGATAAAGCTGGGTGATGGGCAATAAATTAAATTAGAATCAAGATGAGACCATCAAGCTTTGCCACTTGAAGTTGAATTGCTTTGTGAAAATCTGAAAGGAAAAAGCCTTTTGAGTTCACGTAGCTACCTCAACTCTTTAACATATAGATAGTAAAACGCCATTAGTGCTGAGCTTCTAGAGCCTGCGAGTCTTTTAGTAACGACAAGAGGTGCATATCATGGCACACTACGTCCCAGTTAGGTAGTTGGTAAAAGCTTCAATTGGGATTAAATAAAATGAGATTATTCAGAGGAAGTGCAGCACATCCAATTGAATTGAATTGCCAGAGCTGAAAGGCATCCTTCTCATACATTCCACTAATTTTTTTGCCAGCTGGTTATTTCTCTATTAACCAAACAGTTGACACTCACGCAGTTATCTTGAGCACTAAAGCATTGTAGATGCTGGGCTAACCAATCAACTGAAAAATACTACTAATGGTAATGTTAATTCCAGTGGGTTTTGAAGTGTTTTACTGACTACAAATAGGTTATAAAGGGCAATAACAGTTACTTGACTTGTGTTTGTGAGGCAGCTGCCTTGAGAATGGGATATGGCAGTTTTCAGGGTGTACTGTACACATCAATGTGGGATGAGTAGTGTAAATGCAGTACATTGTGAGGTTTACCTAAGCTGGAGTTTATCTGACTTGGATACACAATTTAACACGTTCATGTGAGACCTTCAGAGTAGGGTTCACCAACCTTGAGTTTCTAACAGTCAGACATTAAATCCAGTCACACACAGCTTCTCTTGGAGGCACTGGCAAGAAGTTCCTCCCTTTGGAGGATGGTGCTTTTCCTTCCCAGAGGGATGTGCAGAGGATGTGTCCCTCTCTGGGGCTTTCCTGTACCTCCCCATGACCACTGATGGAAGCCCAATGTGATCAACACAGGCTCAGTTATATAAATGTTAAATATCTGAAATACAAAGGTATGAGTCTTCATCCCTGCCATCATAAATGGGTTCTCAGTTTGCAATTGGAAGCAAAGATGGTGACTTCATCCTTACACTCTGGACTGGCATGGCATCGTATATATTAACAGGCCCGTTAGTTCCTTCATTAGCCATTGTTAATTAATTTGTAAAAGCTAGCCATCCTCCGCAGTGGTTTGTATGAAACAGAGCAATAGAGAAATACAAGTAAAGCTTGGTACAGTTAGCATTGTTTTAAAATAGCAGTGTCACAAAATACTGCTGCATTTTGTCCTGGTGCATTTTTTGGCTGATAGTTGAAGATTAGCAGGGATAATTTTGCAATTTGGGTAATAGCTGCCCAGCAATGAGAGGTTCTTGTGATGCAGAGCTTTAGGTTACTTGGCATTAACCTGAACTGCCTTTCAGTCTGTAAGGATAACCTTCAAAACACAGAGGGGATAAATACTTTTCATAACATGTTTTTCTGCAATTTTAAAAATTATTCTTGTCTGGAAAGTTTAATCTTTAATGACCTAAAGATGACTCATAAATCATCTTTTTATGTACATATTTATAGGTTCTGCAAACAATTTTATCCACGGCTCAGAGCAGCATAATTCTCTCACTTCTGAAGTACATTTCCTGAGAAAGCAAAATCAAGTTCTGAATGCGATGCTGGCAAAAGGATCCAGAGGTAAAATGTAAAACTGTGCATTACAGAAGTAGACTGCAACTCATTCCAAATCAGGAAAACAAGGAAGTATTTACAGTCCATTAAATTACCTTCACCGTTCCTCCCACACCTGAAATGCCGTGCTCAGCCATAAGCACTCACACTGGGGTTAACAGTGATAAAAGCGGAGCAGAAATGCTCCTTTCTCTTTATTCGTAGCATTTTCCATTTGATGTGTGCTTTCATTTTTCCATTCTTCTTTTTATATACCACTCTTTTTATATGTCCTCTCCCCTCTTTCTTCTGTGTCTTTTATTACCATTTTCATAATCCTTTTCTTCCCCCATGTCTGTGTTCTGAAGCCCTCTGTTTTTGTGCCTCTTACAGCTTATCATTGTGTTTAAAACCTTCTGTTTAAATATTACTGCTTTTGTTTGTTTCTACATCTGACAGTGTGATCTGATAATACCAGTGTTTCTTTTTTACATTATGAGCCATGATGAATAACACATTGCTGCCCTCGAGTTTTAAAATAATATCCATGTCTCCAGAGTTGTGAGCTTCTTTTCCTTTTGTTCCTGGAGGAAAGCTGCCTAAATACATCTTGCTTGCTTTCATCTTGGGTCCAATCTTAGCTTATCCCGTTAGTAGTGGAAGGCTGAAGGTGCTTGTTGTCAACAGCACGTGGGTGTTACTATTTGTACGTGCTTTCAGCCTGGCTACTTGAAGCTGAAGGGATGATTTTCTAACTGTTGGGAGTTGGAATGGTTCTGCCTTGTGTTTCCTTGCCAAACTTGCCTCTTCACTTAGGGTGACGTAGTGTCACTGTAGACTTCTCTGGCTGCAGCAGTCATTTGCTCCATTTTGTCCCAGGGAATTGTACTAAGGAAGAGAGGACAGCTGTGATAAAGTTGGTGTATGGATAAGTCTGGGAAGGATAGGACAAAGGGATTTGTGTGACAAAATGGAATGGATGCAACTCCCTGAAGCAACCCTATTAAGTTTTCTTCTTCCTAACAAGAAGAACTAATTATTTGGGAGAGGTTTAGCCAAGTTAATGTGCCTTCTTTGGGCAATTGCTGCTGCTGGTTTTTGAATGCTTTCCTTCTGATCAGTTCCAAGACGTGGTGGGGCATCTGGCAAAGGAGGCTGTACTCAGGTTTTTATTGAGCCCTCTTATGGAACCTCATTCAAGTCTCAGGGGTTAAATGTTGTGTTGTACAGGAAACGTATATAGCAAAAAATCATTTGACAATTGAAAAAGTGAAATCCTAAGACTCACGAGAGCAGCTGCTATTTTCTGTCAGTCTCTAAGAAAGCTGATTTTGTTGGAAAGCATAGCTTTTAATGTGTTATAGGCAATGCAAACACCCCATGTTTCTTCTTTCAGATAAACAAAAGGAAAATGAAAAGCTAAGAGAATCTCTTTCTAAAAAGAATGCAATCATTGAACATCTTCATGAGGATTATGAATGCATCAAGAAAGAAAATGAAAGGTTGCAAAAACAAATTGGCAAAAAGGAGGATGAAACCAGATATCTGACATGTGAAATTTACAGCAGTCGTAATGAATTAAACAGGTATTGATTCTGTCCACATTTAGACATGCATTTAGAGACAAAAATTGTCAATGTGATGTGGATGTGTTTAGCCATAGCCATTAACGTTAATCAGGTTCATAGATATATTCAAAGGGCAATGGAGGAATTGTTGAGGAAGGAAGACTGGATTCTAGATTTTGAAATAAGGGATAAGGATTCAACTATTAACTTAATGATTTATTGGATCTTAACAGGTTGCAAACGGAAATGAATGTAAAGCAGCATCAACTCTCTGAGAATGAGAAGTTACTGCAGTCGCTCCGAACGGAGATCAAAGTTTATGAAAAGCTGGAGGAAGCAAAGAGGAAGAGGACAGGTATAAACACAGTTACTTTGTACCCTTGGCTCTTGCAACCCTTCTCTTCCTGGATATGATCTTATCAAAAGACTGTAGGTCTGGATCACTACTGCTTTGTTTTTGCTTGGATTTGCTGTGCAAAAGCAGGAGCAATAACATGATGATAAAATGCGGCTTTTTACATGGGAAGTATAACTGCAAGGTGTGCTTATGCTCTGACCCAGCATGTCCAGGTTGCATTCCACCTTTTAAGGAAGATGTGGCACTGAATATAGGTAGCATGGTTAGGTAAAGAAGTGGAATGCTGGTCAGTACAGCATACAGGATCCAGCAAATTTTACATTGGAAGTCCTTGTGAAAGTCAGCTTTTCCCTTCTTCCTACATTACATAATATACCCTGCTGTTACCTGTATTTCATGCCTAACTGCAGCACAGCCCTCTTGGTGTAAGGCTTTAAGCCAGGGTTGGCTCAGGGATAGAAGTAAATTTCCTCGCAGAGCTGGTAATGTAATTAAAGTAGCAGCACCCACCTCACGCACTTGAATCCTTTCCATTATCTGGGGAACAGTTTGACTTCAGCATGAGAGAACACACAGAATTTTTGTGTACCGACCCCCTTCTATGAAAGATGAATGCAGCCCTTGCTTTTTTCAGGTTCAGATTTGTTGCTGGTTGCCAGGTGATCACTGTTTCCTTTTTCTCTGCAGTGTGTAAAATTAAACTCCCAGTTGTCCTCTATCCCTCCTCCGTACTCCAAGATTTCCCATTACTTCTTTTTCCCCCAGACTGTGCTTTATTGCACTTCAAATTCTGTAAATCTTCTTCATTCTCCTCCTATTATATTTTTTCCTGTTGGTATGAGGCTTATTAGCTATTATGGCCAAAGTAAAAAATAATTTTCAGCTCTTCAGATCTTTTGAGAGTAAAAGCAATTAAGACATGCTTTGTCAAACCATTATCTCAGTGCCGTTTGTAGTTAATTCTTAATATTGAGGATAAAACCGGCTATAATTTACTTGTTCAGCATTCTGATAATGGCTAATATTATTTCAATAGTGAGAGATGTTAAGTGTTCCTTTCAAATCATTTCAGATCCCAGATGTGATGCATCAGAAGAATTTCGAAAAGATCAGAATAATCCCGTTGACTTACATGAACTACTGACTGAAATACAGAGTTTGCGAGTACAGCTTGAAAGAAGCATAGAGACAAACAAGACTTTGCATGAAAAATTGGAGGAGCAGCTTTCAAAAGAAAAGAAGGAGGAAATGGGATCGGTGTCAGCTGTGAATATCAATTATCTTTTCAAACAAGAATCTCAGCATTATGCAGGAATGAACGGTACTGTGCCACGAGTGCTTTTGTTATACGGTAGAACCCGTTCCTTGTTTCTTTAAAGATGCTCTTGAAACTTTACTCAACACTAACTCCCTTTCCTGCCTTTCAAATCCCTTTCCTGCAAGAGCTATTAGTGTATGGGGTGAAGAAATGCACACTGTGCTGTCTTATAGGCTCCAACTGTCACTTCTTTTTCATTCAAGGAAAGCATTTGCAGAACATGTCTGGGATGGAAGGATGGCTGTGTTGAAGTGCAGGAAATTTTGCTTACTGGAGGGTTCTTATTTTAATGCACACTTCTATAGCATTTGCTGTGGGACTCGGGAAGGATCAATAAGTTCACTAAATGGTCTTGGTATAAATCAGTTTTCCCCTTTATGCTCTTGAGAAACATTTTACCTTTATTTCCATCATTGTTAAGTGAACCTGTTACAGCAAATCAGGGAAGGGTTGGGTTATGGCCCCAGTATGGATGAACAGGGCACAAGAAATGCTCTTTCTTGCTGCTGAAGTGCTCTGCAGCTTTCCATACATACAGCATAAAGTCTCCTTTCCCACTGCTTCTATAGGTATACAAGATCTGACCTTATGTATGGCGTAGCTTTGAGAGTCTCATCCTTGTGGAGTTGATTAACATATCTTCATCAGGCTATACTGTAGATTTTCTGACCATGTCTTGAGTTGGGGAGATATCTTCAACTTTGGGCAGGTACCAAGAAAGGAGAGTGTGGGTGAAGGATGGAAGATGCTCGAAGAACAAGAAAACTCATTGTATTTCCCTATTTCTTGAGCCCAAGCATAGCATCAGCAGAGAAGAGGAACAGAAATTGACCTAGGATGATTTTTTAATGTATTTTAACTTATTGATATGCTCTTCCTTCTTCCTTTTTGATGCATAGAAGATCTTTGCAAATGCCCTGCTGCCAGCAGAAACATTTGTGAGCTGCAGAAGCACGGAAGTGGCGTTTTGCTGGCAAAAACAGGTACATCCAAAGGTATCCTGTCTGTGCACGTTTGAAAGATGTCTCATGTCAATTAGTTCTACATGTAAGGATAAAAAAAAATACATACTGTCTTTCTGTGCCAGGTACACACTCTGCCTCTAAAGATGACTTAGACTGCTGCAGTACCTCATCTTCTGGTACATCATGCACCCCTCGTCTCGTTCCTGGGCATCGGATGTGGGCAGACAAAAATGGGCGCCACGTCCTTGGTTTGATTGAGGATTACAATGCTCTCCGGAAACAGATATCAGAAGGACAACAGGTTTTGGGAGAAATGGAGGTTACTTTAAGAGAAGTCGCTGGTACGAAGCTGCAGGAGCCAGGAATAAAGGTAAGCAGTGAAAGCTGGTAGAAGGGGCTGGGTTTTGCCTACAGATGCTATATATATATATATATATTACAAAAACAACCAGGTTAATGGTGCAGCAGGCACTATTAACTTCATAACTCTGTTGGGATACCTCAACCTTGGCTGTTGAAGTCGCATCTAGATGCAGGCTCCTATTTAAGGAGGCTATGGATAAATTAGCTAATTCTGCTCCTTTAATAAGCTGTCTCACTTGAAATGAGGTGAAACTGCTTGCCTTTACCATGGAAACTGGTAGTCATCACACTGAAAATTATTAAAAAACAACAACAAAACAAGTTCAACCGTAAAATGCTTTAGATAGGGCTTAAGCTGTGGGGTATGTATCAGTAACCTGAGGATAAAAATAATAAAGGAGATTTTGTTGTAATTGAGGGTTGGGGATAAGCCCAGGCAATGAGAGTTAGTTAAAAGTAATTTAATAGACAGCTGACGACAGACAGCTGGCTGGGTTCTCCACTTAATGTACAAACCCCAGTAACACCAAGTGATCGCATTACAGCAATGACTGATGTATGCTAATGAGGGTTGTTTTACATTGAGGAAGCTTTTATAGACTTTTTCCACTTTCTGGTAGCAGGTGAATACTTCAGTAATAGCAGCAGCTAGGCCAGCAACTTGAATATCTCAGTAGTGGTAAAGTCTTGACTTCTTAGACACAGTCTGTCATTCTTTCTGCAGACATAAAGATATCAAGTCACAGTGCTGTTGTCTTAAGCATTAGAATTCTTTAAGACAATAAAATGTTTGCTTTCTAATGAAAAATACACCAAAGGAGAAAAAATATCAGACATTTAATGGTTTTCCTCTAGAATCAGGAGAGCAAGTCTTTGCTTATGCTGATTTTTAGTTAGTTAACAGCCCTTTAGTATGGGATGGATGGGATAATCAAATCTACCTCTAGGTTTCAGCAAAAGGGAAAGAACAGCCTGTATGTGTCCGTGGCAGTTAATAACGAACTGAGAAACTTAACCTGCAATAGGGAAGATTTGGAACAGAAGGTTCGAACAAGATGCTGTTGGTAAAAGCAGTGAGACTATATTGGTGGAGGCTGCTCATTGACATTGCTGAATCACTATTAGCAGAGATATTTCGAAGAACACTTCTATATCCGAGTTATAATTAGTAAAGCTGTTGAGAATGCAGCCTGCAACAACTCTGAAATTCTTTTTGTAGCATCACCTGCACACTCACAGTAGAAAGATGTCTGAATGACACTTAAGGGTCTCTGAAGTACCGTGTGTTTTCAGATGACCTAGTTAAGGTGCTGATAATGACTGAAGAAGTAATCTCTCTAAGTTTCTAACTTCTCTTGGTGCAAAGATAAAAGCAGTGAGTTTCCTATCAGGCTTTACTTCGCTGAAGTTTCAGACTACTTAGCAAATGGGATGCTTTGTATGACAGGAGGATTGCAATTCTGAGTCGCTATTCAGATGATGTGTTGGATGAGGCACAAATCAGAAATGCTTTTATTTCACTGCCCTCCCCCATTCTGTATCACTGCTGCTTTGGTAATCCATTTGCTCCCCTTGCATTCTTTCTCTCCTTTATTTCACATTCGTGCAATTTCTTCAATTTGGTTTTCTCATCTGTCAGCAGAGGAAAACATTTTATGTGTGTCCTGATAGTTATTTTAGCATTAAATGGAACAGTTTAAAGGGTCTGCTAAGGAAGAAACATCTATATTGCTTAAATTGATGTCTGTAATCATTTGACTTTCAAATAACATGACACAAAATGCAAATAGAGAAAGGCAAGAGTTGCCAACTGTTACCATGTGGCACAGCAAATCCAGTAAATGTAATCTATTATTAATCATGGTTATTGATGAGGAGAGATATCTCCTTCCTCCCTCAAATTCGGAGATAATGTGCAATTCAACAGCCTGCCTAAATGAAGAAATGAGCTTTTTGGGCACACAATAGCTGTGTACATCATCTTAAACATGAAATTGTATCAATGGGATTTATGCCACTAATTAAGATTACGTTTTCATATCTTACCTTTAAGAAACTATAAAGCCTGTCTAATCCTACAATACAGGTACCAGACCAAGCATCACTGCGAAGCTTTTCTGCAAGCACTAACACGGTGCAGCAGATTTTAGAAGAGGCCGCACGTTTATTGAAGCTTCTTTGGAGAGTTTCCCTTCCAATGAAAGCAGAACACAGTACTGCTCACGGCACTCAGGTAACTGTTCTGTTTCATTCTGTTTGTGTTTTGCTTTCTTGAACTGTTGCAGCGTGTCAAGGAGGACACACCAGTGAAGAACAGTTGGCAAAACTGTTTGTAAATCATGACCGTAGGTAGCCCTGTTTTGAAGTAGCTCTCATCGCTGAAGGCCGTGGCTGAGTGCGTACTGCCTTTCTGTCCTCGTCACACTGCACATCTCAGCTGTTTATTTAGCACATGCCTTATGTGAAGGTTGTAATCTGCAGCTTTCCCATGTGATACTCAGGAAAGCCAGGCAAACTGCAAGCGTTCCCTTTCAGTGAGGAAAGATTTGGACTCCTTGTTATAGAATTAAATCCAATTTGATTATATATATTCCAGTAACAACAGAAACTTCAGCAACTTTGATGTAATCTGAGCTACATTTTCATTTTATGTTTTTGATGCCTAAGCTGTAAAATAGGATGCTTTCTTAAAAGTGTGACAAAACCCCGAGACAAGTTTTATAGCATTTTAACTAAAAAGGATTGCACTATGCAAATGAATGGAAGTAAACCGAATGAGGAATGAATTCTCTACTGTCATCATATCACTGCTCAACAATCAAACTCTGGCTGTAAAATCCATCTGAATTTTTATTTTTTCCCTGAGCTTTTTGTATGTGTTTCTTAAAAGAAGCAGGAGATTGCTGATGAGAATAAAACTTCAGGAAAGCTAACACTGGGTATATCATTTTAATATCATTTTTGTTGTAGTTTTCTAGCACTGTTAAATGTGTTAAAGCAGAAAAGCAGTGTAATTCTCTTATGTTTCTGTTCCGTGTTTGGGATATTGGAACTCTTCCATTGGTGCACATGAGGATAAAAATGGGTTGGGACAGCTCTATGTTGGCCTGGCTTGTGTGATCTGAGCACGTCACAGATACACACAGACAAATGCTTTTCCTGTCTGTACAATTTAAACCTTGATCTGGGTCAGTCAGAAAATCTGACCCTCGTGTGCAGGAGATCTGAGTTTCTACTCCAGTTCTTAATTAGAGTCTATTAGAATCCTTTTTTACACCTTCTTATCCAACATACTGAGATCTTAGGATCATCAGAGTGCTTCTGATGTCTTAAATGCAGTATATGAAAGAATACCTCCCAGAAGATACTGAGCGTTCACTGCCTTCTGTTTAGCCCCATAGGAGTAATCAGCTCTTCTAAAGAGCAAAGTGCTAGGGAAGAATTCCAGAAGGCACTATTATCTCACAGCACAACAAGACAAATGTAGAAGCTTAACTTTGCCTGAGGAATCCAGATCAGTGCTTTATTAGCAGACTGTACCAAGGCTACCTTAGAGTCCTGTTTTATGGGGTACCAACCATGACTTGCTTAGAATTGGTGGTAAAAACTGAACCTTAAAAAGAGGAATCTAAGTGTTAACAGGGTATAAATAATTTCTGTACTGCCTTAATATATTATCATCATCTGTGAATACAGGATGAAGGAATGAAAGCAGAAATACTTAGATTACGGAAGAAACTGTCTGAGCAAGAAAAGAAGTTACACAGCACGGTGAAACGTTTGCACTCCACAAACCAGCTGAAAGAAAACATGGAGAAAGTCATCATTGACCAGTGTAAGTGTATTATGTGCCTTATTATGGTTCTTTCTTTTTGTAACTCGTAGCTTCCATTGAATTAGAGAAACAACAAAACGAAGACTCGTTAAGCTATTATTTTGCCCTTATTTAACTCATTTTGCTCCATAGCCTATAATTTGTATGTCTGAATTCCATCTATCCTCCATTCAGTTTATTGTTGTTTTTCCTATCTTAGCATTGATGAGCTGCTTTTTGATCATCCCTTCCAGAAGTGTTGTATCAAATGACAGACAAGTCACTTAAACTCTAAATCAGGTTTTGTTTAGGGTTTTTAGTAACTCAGTTTGGGATTTCTCATATAAAAAAATCAAAGCTATTATGATGTCTGTGCCACTAAAATCCCTCAGGACAGATTAACTGATTTGATTTGGTCAGTTCTTAGTTCCAGCAACATGTCAGACAGTGGGTAATTTCAGTAGGGCTGTGCAGAGTTTAAATCAGCAGGGATTTAACCTTATGGACTCAGCCTTTCTATCCATCCACACTTTCAGAAAGAAAACAGAGCACCTCCCTCTTACTTCATTCACGCCCTTTCAGCACACCCAGAATTAGGCCCTAATAAAATGAAACCTATGTTTTCTGAAGCCGTGCAGCCCTGCCTGCCTCCCAGCAGCTTCACCATTAGTGTCACATGCTCTAAATTCACTTCATGTACTGAATGTAATATTTTTGATTTAGAAAAATCTAGTTTGCCGGGTGAAGTGAATTTACAAGCTGAGTTCTTTATGAGCAGGGAGAGCCGTGCTGCACAGAAAGACCCAGATACAACATTCTTTAAGTTTCATTGATTATGGGAATTATGGATGTCAAGTTACCTTTGCCTCAAAGAGCGATTTCAGAAATGTTTCTAAATTGCATCTGTATACAAATTCCTGACCAAGCATACAACAAAACTGGTGAATCATGGGCTGGAGTTTATGATGATGCTTATACTTGTTTAATTTCATTTTGCTAGTAAGCAACCACAGGCATTCCAGTAGGTGACCTTGCTCAGCTTCATTCTCTGAGCACCCTGCTAGATGGTCACTCCACTGAGGATTTTCAGATTCCCCTTTTATTTAGTTTAACATTCCTAAATACATTAGAGTCAGAGACTGGAACATTCTTATGGCTCAGAGTCTTCTGTCTGCTGTCTCTGGGCAAGAGAACGTAATGCTTAGAAACCTCATCTGAACCTCTGAACATGTAACAATGCAGTGCCAAATTGCCGCAATCCGCCAAGGGTA
The DNA here is from genome assembly GCF_054131305.1 of Coturnix japonica. Taxonomy (NCBI): domain Eukaryota; kingdom Metazoa; phylum Chordata; class Aves; order Galliformes; family Phasianidae; genus Coturnix; species Coturnix japonica. The sequence goes on from NC_140683.1 coordinate 8,084,876, forward strand.
TAATTATCTCGTGACAGCTATACCCTTGGAGTTGTTGGGTTCTTATTATTGTAATGAAAAATCTTTATTATGGCTAAATTGTTTATTTTTGAGACTGGAATATTAAATTGGCACTTGTGAATGGTATTTTTCAGCAGTTATGGAGGCTGACATAGATTAGAGAATCACATATTTAACCTGACATTTCTAAATATCAGTTTTGTTTAGAAGCATCCCCTCCTCCATTCACAGGTCTTGCTCTCTCCCTGCAGAAGCAAACTAGCTGAATGAGCAAAGGAAGCTTGGGCCCCTTCAGAGCGAGCCACTGACATGATTTCCCCCAAGCACATATAGGTTACTTTGTCCTTGAACTGCAGGAGGAGCTGGCTGACTTCTTTGCCATCTGTTGTCTTCCCAGCCCATCATCCCACATAACCTCTCCTCTGCACCATTTTCTTCTCCCTCTAACCTCCATTAGATCATGCACCGTCTCTCTTAAAATGAACAGAAAATGTTCCTTTCATGCCTTGGATTGAGCCCAAACGGGGCTTTGGGCAGAGGAACAATTGGATATTGCTAAGAAAGCTGAAGCGGTGGTGGGGCTGTTTATGTTGGCCTGGTTGCTGCCCATCTCATAGATGGGAGTTTGTACATTATGTAATATTTAGTTCTAAGACTTTGAGTACGGTACAGTGTCGTGTAATCATTGCCTCTTTGTTTCCAGTGGTTTTAACTCATGATGTCCTGAAGAAGGCGAGAGGAAACCTGGAAGTAAGTAACGTATCTACCGCACTTAGTTCCTTGATATATCAGAAATAGGCACTGCTACGTCAGTAGCATCTTGCAGAATTAGTCCAGTTTATTTTGGGTTTGCAACTGGAACAGCATTAAGATCAAGTCTGGGTGACAGCAGTTTACTATGATAAATATTCCGCACTATTTGATGTTTAAATTAGAGTTCTATGGCTGGCCATGCAGACAGCTACAAACCCTCTCTCTTTTCTGATAACTTTCCCCAGATTAATATTCATATGTCTTTTTTTCTTCTCCGATGGTTTATTTTCATCAGATCACAGCCCAATAAGCTGTCTACTGAATAAGTTCATGAAAGGCATCTTTATTTAAAGCCTGAGTGTGGGTTAATAACTGGTGCTTCTGTTTCTCTAAAACACAGAACCGATAGGTAAAGCTTTAGCAAACAGCTCTTTGCTAATGCAGAGCATTAAATTACTTTGAGCGTTTAAGTATCCACTGTTCAGATTTGATTTCTCCCAGAAGGCTCTGACTCCACTCCCAAAAGGCTGTAATATATTTCTTGACTCCTAAATCGCATCCTTCCCCTCACACCATTCTCAATGGCTGCACGTTTCCCAGCCCGCCCTTAAATTTTACCTCTCTTTTTGTGTATCTCTTCTCCATTATCCTCATCAACAGCAGCTTTGAGCACCTCCTTATACAGCTCCTGCATGGTCTCAGTCCTACCTGAGTTAGAGATTGAGAACATAAAGTCTTTCTGCTCACAGAAATCTCATCACTTTAATAGGCGGATCAGCTGAACGCAGCATTTGCAGATTCTTTTATGGGATGAGAGCTCAGGGATAGGGACTGGATGTGTGTAGCACCATAGAATTGTATTAATTAGTGCTTTTCTAACCAGGTCCCAGCAGCCGACAATCAAAAACCAGCTTCCTATACCAGCAAGAAAAGGATGCTCTGAAGGAGAAAGGCCCACTAACAATAAAAACAGACCATTCCTCTGCTTGATGGTTGCTTCTTTATGCCTTACTATTTATTGATGTAAAAAAATGTTCATTCAGCCTCTTTTAATGGAATCTTGTTTTGGGAAGAGCAAGGAAAAAAAAACCAAACAACCCTATTTTGGTAAATAACTTATTTAACATTTTCTGTAATGTAAAAGATGTTGGTTTTTAATATTTATTATGCAATCACGGTACTGAAGCTATTGAAAAAACCCACCTTTTTTTAAAGCTGGCTCCTTTGAGATTTTATATTTCATGTTGTCCGGCTGCTTGTTGTTGTAGTCAAACAGGTCCTGAGAGAACCAAGAGCTCCATCTTCCAGCCCCTTTCCCCACTTCTGAAATGATAGAACAGAGCTTAAGGAAGAACAGTTCTGCCAGCTGTCCTTGCTTTATAGTTAATGCAAATAACCAGTGTTTTAAAGCATTGAGACCTCAGCTGGAAGGTTGTTCTGGAAGCCACCTCCTTCTGTGCTTCCTCACTGCCCTGGTAGGAAGATTGATGCTATCTCTGAAAATATTACTTAAGATCTGACCATTTAATTAAATTTTTCTAATAACCACAAATCTCGTTTGTGTTTTTTTTGTTGGAAGCATCAGAACTTTGAGCTCCTGTTGAACAAAGTTCAGGGGGTTGATGTCTCAAAAATGCCCTAATTTTTAGAAACTAATAATGAAGGATTAACTTCAGTGTTCCAATAGCAACATTCCGGTCAGGCAGCACCAAATTCATGTGGTTGTGCTCCCTTTATCCTGCCTGCTGCCACTCAGTCCAAGGTGCCCACCCAGGCTCTGTGCACAGTATGAGCTGGGACATCATTCAGTTTAACCCCAACACACCCATAACTAAATGTGTTTGTTGGTTACAGAAACATGGTGCCATCATGGCTCTGTCGAACAATAATCCTTTCAAGTTAGCGATGCTGTATGAGATAACTTACCTTCATCACACACAGAGGTTGGCATGAGGACTGCACTATCTTAGCATGGGGTTAGGGTTCTGCTGGGTCATTCGCACTGTGCACTGGAGAACAGGCGAGCGCCCATAGGCTTCCACTGGAAACCGACAGCAGGGGGAGGCAAATTCATTTGTCTGGATTAGAGGAAAGATGCAGGAAAAAGCTGGAAAAAAAAGTGTATTTTTAACTTTGCAAATTGAAAAGCAACGGGGGGAAGGTAAGGAAAGAGGCATGCAGTCAAACTTGCTCTTCAGTCTCTTCACACATTATTGTCCTCACAGCTCACTAAAAACGTCAAGTTAATTTTACTAAGTAGCTAAATTATAGACACTCAGATGTAATCAGGACCTGCTATACGTTTCAACTTTCAGAATTAATCACCTTTTGGAGTTATCACACCTGAAGGAAACAGCTGTACGTCTATATTTAGTGCAACCCCTCTCTTGGTCTTCATGCAGCTTTTCTTCTCCCCCTCCTCCAGTTACACCATCTGTGATTAAAAAATAACCATTAAATGTTTCCTTTTTCCTGAGATGATTTGCCACTTATTTCTGCTGGTCCCTGCTGTGCCCACTCACAGCTCTGCTCTCCTCAGCCCCTTTTCCTCCCATCAGGTTGAACTCCAGGCAGGTCAATGGGCAGACAGGGGCACTATTGGGAAAGATACTGGTGGATCATCAGTTCTTTAAAACGAGACTGTTCTATAAAGGAGGGGCTGTGTCTGTGATTACAATTACCAAAGAGAACAAACAGAAGCAATACCCCCGAATCACAGGCTGCTTGCTGGCTGTATTAAAAATCAATCAATGCTAATGCAGTCAAGCGTTTAAAAACAAAAAGCACAGTAAAGCAGAGTGGTATTTTAATTTAGACCGAAGCTGCTCCCTGCATTTCAGGGCAGTAAGGGGGGGGGTCTGTGGGTATTGCTGTGTCCAACTCACAGCAGGGCAGAGCTCACACCCAGCTCAATGCCATCACCCTGCAGAGCTGAGTGAGGTGCACACACCTCCTCGTGCTCTGGGTTTATTCTCAATGCTGAACAAGACAAAGCCACCAAACCCAGAAATAGCTGCATTGCTTTTTGGCATTGACACTCAAAGCAAAGAGGCTTTGCAAGCTGCTGACTCCAACACGAAGCCTTACCTAGCAGCAGGGTAATAAAGTGTGTCACTAACACGGGTACCCCCTGCAACATGTGGGTAACCTCACACACAGGGATGCCCCTTCTTCCCCTCTGCCAGGCTGAAAGAGTCTGAATACGTGCCCTCCATGGAGCACAATGATCTGAAGAAGCAAGTGCTCACTGATGCTCTGTCCTGTCCAATCCCAGCACCCAGCCCTGCTTGCCTTCTGAATCGATTCCTCTTGAGAAAAGCCCTGCTGCCTACTTTTGCTGCGTGTTTGCCTTTCTTTAGAAAGAAACTTGTTACAATCCCCCCCATTCCCCTTAACCCCATCAGAGGAATCTACTTGGGTAATTTGTTAAAGCGGATTGCTGGGACATGCATTATGCATGAGATGCAATCTTTATTTTTGCACTGCACTGTGTGCGTTCTCAAACAGGATCGGAGCCACGTGCCTGCACGCAAAATGAACATTAGCAGCCCCTCTATCCCATTTACGTAAAGGAAAGAGTAGAGAAAAGAAATCCTCCACTCTTTCAAGCTGTTCTGGTTGGGATTGCTAAGAGCAGCTACCAGCAGAAGCACGTTTGTATAGTGCTGAGTAAACCAGCTCAGAGCAGCACGTCCTTAAGGACCACATCTGCACAGCTCTAACAGCTCTAGGGATGGTGACTCCACCGCTCCCATGTGTACCAACACGCTGCCACTCTTTTGGAGAAGACGACTTGTTCCTCACTATAAAATCCACTTAAAATACAGCTGTGGGGCTCATGTCCCCACACATCCCCCCTTACTGCCCTGCTTGGAGCCCCTCACAGCAGCGGGCTAAAGCCTGCTTCACCTCAAGTCATCAGAGCACCTTGTGCACTCTCCAGCAGCACCATAACCCTTAAATAACTTAAATAACTGCACTGTGAGCCAGCCTTACTGCAAATAGGAGAGTTCTCTGCAACCTCTGAGCACCGCTTGAATCCAATTGCTTGTGTTTTCCCTCCAGTCTCACTGTGGAACCCACATCATGTTCCCAATGTACTATTTGACACAAGGCATCCTCTTACAGCTCCATATTCAACTCACATATCCTATCACCCTTCCCATGTCCTCCTGCCCTCAAGACAGCCAGATCCCTAACAGAGAAACACACCGAGTGCACATGTGGGATTCTATGATTCTAAATGAGGGTTGATGGGGACAGAGGTGTTGCAGAGCATCATTCATGTTCCTGAGACCTCCAGATGGCACTTAAGAGCCTCGGGTGGTTTGAAATACAGTACGGGTTGTCTTGTGTTTGATCTCCTAAACCTGTCGGTATCCATCACTGTCAGCAGCTGTCAAGATAAGAGGGGACACGTTTTGATGGGAGCCCGATTATTTTTTGTTGCTGCAGAGGCAGAGATGTACACAGTCCTGAAACCTGACATTTCTACCTCTGTTACTGGGGGAAAAAAAAAGAAACCAGGGCTGACTTCCGCTCCAAAACCAATTTATGTGATGGAATTCACCCTGCAGAACAGGAAGGAGATTTGCATTTGCCTGAATGCAGGCTCGCGTGCACACACACTCCTTGATTGTTTTTAGTTACACCCGATGATAACGCAGAGAGAAAGATCGATACGCAGCGAGCTGCCCTGCTGACCTCTGCAGGCAGCACAGAATTGGCACCGAGCCTTTACATGGGGAAACTCAGAAACATCATGAAAGTTTCATGCAGCCACAGCAAGTCTGTAAGCACGAGCTGCTCCCCTCCCTCCAGGTCTCTGAGCTCATTTCCCCCAGGCTCTGCTGCTGCTGGGGGGATTTTTGCAGTATCCATAACCCACCAGACCCAGGGCAGCATCTCCCTGAGTGGTGATGGCTGAGGTGACCCCATTACACAGTGCTGAGTGGGACAGGGCTTGCCAGGTAAGGGTAGATACCATCACAACCGCACCTTAATGTTATTCTGAACTACAGATGCACGGAAATGGAATAAAATCAAGCGGAGCTTTTCCAAATAGCCCATTTGTAACCATTCCTTTTCCCAGCCTTGGGCTGCTCATGACATGCTGCTTTAACCAGCTCTTTTCCCCCCTCTGGGAGCTCCCACAGTTGAGAGAGCAGAGAAACGAAGCCGTGCATCGCCTCCTGCACTGCCACACTCGGGTTCTTATTCACACAGAACCTTAAAAATACCTCTAACAACAATAACAAGGAAACCTTGTGATCTCTTTTCTTAGAAACCTCTATTCCATTAACTCTGGATTAAGGCACAACACAAACAGGAGGCTCACGCTGGTAGGCAGCAAGAAAACAGAGGCAGAGTAAATAAGCACAGCCAGCGTGCAGAGCAAGAGGAGGATTTTAGCTCCCACAAGGTGAACCTGATGGGAGGAACAGTCAGTCCTGAGTGCAACAGAAGCACGTGGCCAAGTGGGTCTGTGTGAATTTGGTAGCAGAGATAAGAAGGAACCAAACCCCAGCGAGCATCGCTTGCTGTGATTGATGAGCTGCTCTGCTTCAAGCTGGGGAACGTGCTCTGCACTCGGGATAATGCAAGTGGCTGAGAGTGCCCTGATAGCAAACAGCCACACAGGGACAGCAAAGGGAAAGCTGGTAAACAAGAAAATGACCATAATCCCGTTACACAGTGACAAAAAGCTGGGTTCTGTCCCTCAGGGGGAGAGCTGAGCAGGGTCCATCCAGAGCCACTGCAGCAGCAGCTCCAGAAAGCTGAGATGGGGCAGCTACACTGCAGGGGATTCCGGCATCCATTTCAGATGCCAAGACCCTACCTGGATATATGTGACCAAGTAAGAGTGAGCAGGCAGGTGGCTCATTTTAGCATGGGGTCCTCAGCATTCATCAAGTCTCAGGGCACAACCAAGATGCTGGTATTGAAGCTGGAACTCCAGGCATGTCTTTGAGTCTCCACACTGGACCAGCAACAGGTGGGCACCACAACCAGACCAACCAACACTTGACATAGAAAATACCCTGTGTCTTCCTCAATTTGATGGCACAGGTTGAAAGTCTCACCTCAGCAGCACAACACAGAGGAAGAATCTGTTACATCTGATCAAAGAGTTTCTAACACCTGGGACATCTATGAAGGCCATTCCTGTGTGGGCAGTTTGGGATATAACAAACAGCTGAGCTTGTGAGGCTGCTCTGCATACTGCTCAGGCTTGGATCTCTGCATTTACAGACATTATTGAGATGTAAGGGAAAGACTGGATATAAGGGTACTTGAAGCAGTGGCACAGGTTGCCCTGAGACGTGGTGGTGCCCCATCCCTCCAGATATCCAAGGTGAGGCTGTTGGGGCTCTGAGCACTCATGGAGCTGGGTATGTCCCTGTGCACTGCAGGGAGTGGGACCTAATGGTCTTTAACGACCCCCTTCCAACTGAAACCATTCTGTGAGTTTACAGTGATACAAAAAGTTTTCAGGCACACAGTAAGTGAAGGAAGGAGGGTAAGGAGAGGGAGGTATGACAGCAGCATGGGGGGGGGGGGGGGGGGGGGGAGATTCTCATTGCCTGTTAAGTAATTTCAAAGCTATGGCTGGGTGCCAGTTTGCAGCAACACACTATAATTCATTCATGCGTAATAATGAAATCATCATATTTGGGGCATTTCTGTCAAATTGGATTGAAATTCAGAAGAAACAATTAAGACCCGTGCACGTATACATAGGGACTGGTTGCAGGAGGAAGGAAGGAAATGCTGCAAATCCCATAGAGCTGCTTGCATCTCCAGCAGCCCCAGTGGGAGCCCTGTGGGAACAGCCAGAAGTGTGATGGGCACACAAGCCAAATGGCACGGCTGGCAGCAGCCCACACAGCAGAGGTGATTATGTGACGCAAGGCAGGGATCTTTTCAGCTGGAGGTATTTTAAACACACACAAAATAACGTCGGAATCATAGGACTGCAATCTTTAGATTATATTCAAAAAAAAAAAGATGCTCAAAGCATATATCATTGAGTTATGAACAGCTTTGGCAGCTTTATTGATGATGTTGAATCTGGTTGACAGATGCATTTACACTGCATAAGCATTTGAGATGCTAGAGTAATTGCTTATTAGTCTTGTTGTGAGGCAAAACACCAGATTGAAATAAATAGGAGCTCATGAACACAGAATTTTGCTGCCTCTTTGATTATTTTTTCGAGCTAACCATCTGCTAAGCATCTGGGATTCTTAGAATCCAAGATCCATTCCACACACACAGGTGGGAATTACAAAATACAAATAGAAGGAGCTGAAGAACCCAAACAAACTAGGATGTAAAATTGTCCTAAATGACAAAGGACTTTCTTGTCTCTCTTGCATACATAGGAAGCTGGGTTTTACAGGACAAGGTCTTCCCTACCCAGCAAGCAGGTGCACTGTCAAGTAACTGCATCAGCATCATTGCACCAGTGTTCTTCAGCACACATTGCTGTGAAACCTGAGGTGCTGTACCACAAGGTGAGGCATGGAAGGGCTGCAGAGAAGGGGTCTTCTCCACAGGGGATGTATATGGGAAGCCCAAATCTCATGGAGTCGCCAGGAAGACTTCCAGAGCTCCATAGAGCTGCTTTTGCAAGAGTCTTAGCAAGCACTATGAAATCTCCACTGACATCCATCTCTTGCTAATGTGTTTTTAAACCTTTCGTTCATATTTGGCAGGAAAATATAAGAGGGCTGCATGCCTATAAACAGCTCAGGAGTTGGACTCAGTGATAACCATGTGTCCCTTCCAACGTGGGGTATTCTATGGTACCCATGATGAAGGTGCTAATGGGTCTCTTCCAACTCAGGATATTGGATGATAACCAAGATGGACACCCAGCCTGCAGGACCAGCTGCCCTACCATCACCTCCAAACTCACCCACCCTTGTCCTTGCCAAAGACTGCCACCAAGAAGAGGAAGAGATGAGCCAGCAGGCCAAGATTTGCCCCTTTGTGGGCTTCTGTGCTTGGATTGAAGACCCCAGAGATGAAGCACTTGGGAGACCCAGTGCAGTTATCACCATCATGGGTAAAAAGAATGCTCTGCAGTCTGGAACTCAGACAGGACAAAGTCAGGAGTCAGAGCTTAGTTTGCTGTGCAGCTCATTGCAGCCTGTGGGATGGCAGCTTAGATAAGAATGTGAAATTGATATTTGAATTCTCCCCAGCTGCCAGCACGCCCGATACTGAGAACACGAGTTAATAAAAACAGCCAGTTAAGTAACTGTCAGACTCCAGCAAATACCCATAAAGCAAATGTTCTTCTTAAAGGGGAAAAAAAAGAAGCAAATTAGACATGCATTTTTCTCCATGAAACAGCACAATTAGAGAAGCTTTATAACTAATATTTGTTTTCGGTTCTAAAATACGAAGGATCTTTCCTAAACGCGGCGCGGCAAAGGGATTCAATTAATCTCCTTTGAACACACATTCAGGTGTTCAAAAGGGGAAAAGAAGAAAGGATTTGTGCATCGTCTGTCATCTCCCAGATGCTGCAAACAGTATCTGAGAGAGTTTGTGTGACAAATGTGAGATTAGGAGGATTCCGATCTAAAAATTAAATTGCTTATCAGAGAAATAATATTAGAGGAAAATAAATTAGAATCTCCGCTGAAGACTCTAGAAGTAATTTTTTTGGTGAAATTAATTAGAATCAAAAAGATGGATCTCAAAGGATGGGACAACTCTAATTTAGACAGACGGTAATTAATTCCTTATTTCAGAAATTCATTAGCGGCGCTGTAAGTGCAAATCATTCCTTTGCTGGAGTCAGACTCCAGAGAGGGAGATTCATCTGGAAATGGGAAACGTGAACTCCCCATAGGTGGGAGGGCAGGGAGAGCTCCTGACATGGGGCAACAGCTCGCTCAGGAGGGTCCCAGAGTTGTTTTAACGTTGGTTTTTATTGGGGGTGACATGCAGCCGGATGCTGAGTGTGCATCCTACAGATCCTCCTACAGATCCAGGGGGGATTTATGGTGAAGCTCTGCCAATGGGTAACTGAGATTAGAGGGGACAAGTCCACAGCATCCCTCTGCTCCTCCCCAGAACCAATGGGCACATCTAAAAATAAATAACCGTGCACAATCCACAGAGCAATATCCATTAAGAAAATAACTTGGGCACCTCAATGGACTTTGCACATGAATTTCGGACGCTGATAAGTAAATGTGCTGTCGGCCTGGTGTGCTGCCAGCCCTAGGAATGGCTCCAGCACTGCTGCTCTATGGTCCTACAAAGAGGCCAAAGGACAGGCAGGCCCTGCCAGGTACCATGCACTGCTGGCTGGCATCTGGATCCTTCTGATAATGGGTTGGGATTGGAGCTTATCCTCCAAGCTGGAGTCTTCATCAAAGGGAGGACAAGCAAGGCTGAAATCTGTTCCCTATACCCAACTGGAGGGAAGCCTAAACCTCAGCCCTTAGCTGAGCTGACCCACATGCTGGAGCTGGAAGAGAGTCCACATCCACAGCGGGGTGGGAAGGAGAGCCATGAGCGTGGATGGGTTTAACTCCACAGTTCAAACCCTTCAGACTGAGGGTGCAGAAGGTGGGACATGCAGTGCTCCTGGGCTGCACCAGCCCCTGCTGCAATAGGAAGAATTAAAAAGGCTTTTCTCCTAGTGACATGTCCTAGCATCTAGTGACCCGTGCAGTACATGAACAGATGGCTTCACCCGGGCACAGGAGAACAGAGCTGGAAATACATTAGGATTCATTTTATCTCGTGGTCTCAAGTTCCTATTGGGAAGAGCAGCTTTCAAAGAGGACACCTCACATGACTTCTCAGGGATTAAAAGGAGCTATGCAGTATGACCTCTACAGTGCAGCATGCTTAGTACAGGATCACACATTTCGTTCACACCTCTCTGGCACACACTTATGGATCAATTTCCTCCAGTCCTCATGGATCATTCAAAGCCAGTGGGAAAATGGCTGTGTAGGGCAGCCAACACCAGATGTGTTCAAGGCATTGCATTCCAACACAGCACAGATCAGACCACCCCCTTCCACCAGTCCAGCTGCAGCAGAAAGCCATTTATACCTTGACTACACTGCCAGCAGAAGAACCAAACCTGTTCTAACAAAACTTGTGCTGCAGATTTAATGCCAGCTATATCTGCTGTTAGCTGCCCACCCAGCCCTGCAGCCATCCCAGTGCCTGGTGCACTTACAAAGCATCTTTAAGGTATCTTGGCTTTTAAAAAGAAATCTCAAGGTCTGGACAGAGTGAGGTGGCAAAAGACAGTGCTGGAGGTGTCTCCATCTCAGACCTCTCCCAAACCCTGCATACCCACAGGTCAGAGGTTCTGCCCCCAGCCAGAGCTCCATCACATCCACTGACCCCAGGGGGTTCGTTCTGCAAACCCCCCAGGGGCTGCATCAGAAGGCCTCTGGGTCCCCTTGATACCAAGAAAACATTTTGATTTCAGCCTAAGCTTCTTATCTCACAAAAGAGCCTGCCCAACATCTCTTATCCTATTACCAAATATGAAGAGCCCCTACTCTCCCACAAACTCTTGTGTTTACAGCTTTGTTGCCCAAATGCTTCCCTCCCACCTTGATTGTTGATAAACACGGAAATCCATTCTTCTCCTAGCACGGGGGGGCAGGGGATCTTTTATCCTCCTCCTGATAAACATTTATAAGCTCCTTATCCTCTTACCAATAACCAAGAGCGTTGCAAATCCTGTATCAGACACACCAGGGTTAGGGTTGTTTGCATTACGTGAAGAGATTTTATAGAGTGGCAAATAAAAGGCATCTCGTTTTGTTCTTTTATCCGAAACTTCCTCCTAGTGGGGAAGGCAGAGCTGTTAGCAAGTAGATTTAATTGGGTATTATTCAGTATCAGGTTGAGACAAGTTCTCCAGCCTCCCACAAAGAACTTCTGCTCTAATTTGTTCTTACTCGTGGATGAAAGGTCATTGTGCTGACTAGGAAGTTAAATAAACAAAATTAGCATCTGATTTAAGAGACTTCTTATTCCCTCTGGTGTAAATTAGTGTAAAAATTAGCAAGGCACTCTATTGCTTCTGTTTTCCGCCTTGGAAATGCATCAGTTCCTTGAATTTAATGGTGCGAGAGCTTGTTATTTCTTTATTTATGCCAGTTGCATGCGAATGGGTGGCAAGATGGAAGAAGCTGAGTAGATCGGCTACAGAAGTGAGAGTCATTCAAGGCGAGCAAGAGTAGGACATAAGAGCTCACAGTGCCACTGACACATGGATACTGAAAGAGTGATAACTTCATTCTCATTCTCACAGATAGAGAAGCATTATTAGAAATTACCCTGGACTGCAGCCACGAAGCTCAGTAGCACAAAATAACCCAGGGGGCAAAGCAAACTCATTCTCACTACCAAGGCCAGCAGGATGCTTCGTCTGAAGGTTGGACCATTCTTTATTTCAGCTTTATATTATTACACGTATTTAAATATATATTGCTAATTCTTAGGTGCTCACACTGTTTAAATCACTCCAAGTACTTTTGAGACACGGCTGAAAGCAGCTGCTACTTGGGATTAAGGTAGAAAACCCCACTGAATGTGTTCCAGAAGGAGGTTCCTGGCACAGGGCTCATTAAGAGGCTTTAAACTTCTTCTAAACGATCTGTTAATTATTATTGCACCCATCAGTGTTTGAGTTCGATGTTACCAGCTTTCCATTCAGAGCACAACTTTGTGCCCTATCCATGCAAACAAAGCTCCTTTCAGGGACAAAGGGGTGAAGAATTTCAGGGAAGGGAAGAACTTCTCAGCAGGATCCAATTGACAGGGAAGGAGCCCCTGGTCACTTCAGTGACCACTCTGCAGCCAAGTGAGGTGCTGTATCTTCAGCTCTCCCAAAGCCATGAGAGCTGCACCATATCTACAGGACCTTTTCTATCATGACATTCTTGCCAGAGAAAAGATAAAAGAGTAACAACCTGAAGTGAGCTCCAGAGCCAGATGCTCCAACTTACAGCTATGAGCATCCCCAAGGACGAGCCTCACTCAATGGAAGCCAAACCAGCTGCCCCCATAGGGACCCTGACCTCAGACAGCCTCCTGCAGGCGAAGGCTGCACCGACCTCCAGCAAGGTCCTCCTATAGCAGTAATTTTAATCCCACACGCTACTAATTTGGATGTTGATTTTCCACGGCGCAGTTCAAACATATTTTGACTTTAATTGGGAAAACTCAGTCCCCAGACCCCAAAGAGAGGTGCAGCGTTTTCAACCAAGCTCATCATTTTGAGCCTGCAACTGCTTGTTAAACCGAAAAGATGTGGAACTGAGAGCAATATGTTCAAGTTAATAGCATGAATATTAATTCCCCGAAGAGTTATGGAATATATCTATTCTACCAACTAAGCAAAGGTAACATTCCTTCAGCCCCGTAAGAGAAATGCAGGCACTGAAGTAATAGTTTGCATTCCTTACAGAGCCAAGCTTAAAACGTGAGTAGAAACATTGGTTTCCTGGCTAAGGAGGGAGCAGCTGCAGCAGCTGAAGAGCTCACTGCTTGAGAGCTGTGGGGCTCTAGTAGGGCAGGTAGGGAGGACCCAGGTTAAGAACTAACCCAAATTTCCCTTCTGTTGGCAAAAGCAACAATGCTACTGACTCTGGAGTAGCTGGAATATTTTCCAGCTGCCCAGATCGTGCTGAGATGTATCAGCTCTCACAAAAGGGCATGGATGGCCACAACCCCTCCAGTGCTCAGCCGGGACTTATCACAGCCACTGTTCTTACTGCCATATCATTCCCTCCATCGTCAGACAAAAGCAGCACTCAAGAGGAGGACAAGAGTTCAAAACCCTTCACAAAAGGGCCTCTCACAAAAAGGTCAGTAAACCTTGCAGGGAAGACACGTATTGTGACTGCAGCGACCACCATGCATTGCAAAAACAGATTAAAACCACAGTAAAATAATGTAAAAGATGGAGCAGAAGAGCCATTAAGCATATGTTGGGTACAAGCTAATAAACACATAAACAATGACGACTGCCACTTAACCACAGGCAAGAACTTCCTACAAGCCACAGGTACTGGGTACAAATTGGCAATAATCATGTTTAATGGGTTTGGTTTACACTCTTACTGTTCCACAAGTTTTATTCCTTTCTGCTGCATTAGTCAGTGAAATAAAGCCTCTCTGTACTTGCAAATCTGGTGGGGTGGAAGAGTCCCAGATGGTACCAGAGTCATATTCAATAGAGGCCCCTCAGGGACTGGGGATTTTTGTTCCCTTACAACACTAAGACTTCAGGCAGAGTGTGAAAAGCGCAATAACAAGGATGAAATTTGGATCCAAACCAGATCTAATAACTAAAGTCCAAGGGAAGTGAACTCAAACTTGTAGCTCTGTTCAGGCACCTGAAAGATCTTTGCACCAAGAAAAGAGCAAGACAGACAAGACAGCCAAAGGAGGAGGAACAGGTACTTAGCAGGAGCTAACTTCACAGCTCTCACGTATCTTACTCATTGCACAGTTCTGTTAATCAAACACATGCCCACCTCCAACTTTCAGATGAGAGAACACCATGACTTACTCATTTCCACGAGGCCAGCTGTTGAGTTGGTCTTTGCTCCAGGTTCACAGCAGGACATGTAACACGGAGGAGAAGCACCCAAGACAACTCCACAGAGCCCCACTCACCACAAAGCAGCCCCCTTCCTATTGACCCCTCCAACCAATCCACCCTTTGCTTCCTGATTTGTCCTCAGACCATCCACAGCAGTAGGGAATTGAATTAATCACATCCTCCTTAAAGAGGCCTGATTAACATTTCCATCACATGCTAACGAGACACTTCCTGGCTTCAATCTGCTTTTCTTCATTACAGCTTTCTGAAGACAAACTTTATGCGTTTATGAGAAGCATTAAATGCACAGTCATCTAACTACAATTTATGGCCATCCTGGCTCTGTGTAGTTTGCATAAAGGCTCAGAGTGCTGTGGCATGACTGGGTTCCTCAGATGTAGGCCTCCATCCACAGCTGTGTTGTGGGTCCCTTAGAGGAGCTCATCACCATACAACAGCAGCAACCAAACCCAGAGATAGCTTGAGAAGATAGAGGGGAATGTCAGCTTCAAAACATAGCAGCAAGTGCTGTGAAGCATCACATAGTGAGCATGGAGCAATCTGACTACCAACAATAACCCCAACAGAGAGAAAAAAGGCAGGAATGGCATTGAGGGCAGAATGCAAAAAAAACAATGAGAGAAGCAATAAAGAAAAGGCTTATTAGCCTTTGTATTTAGTGCATACATTCAGCACCTACAGTCTCATACAGCCAATACATAATGCAACAAATACACAAGAACCTTATTGTAATAAATACAACACCGGCGCAAACGAGATAGTAATTAAGAACATAATTCAGACAGATTTTAGTTAATACCTATTTACTAGAAGGTGCTAATCTCTCAAATAAATGTCACTCTGTGCTCCCAGCTCCCCTCTGTCCAAACCTGTTCACCTGCTAATTGGAATGTTAAGAATGGCCCCATTCTTTGGCAGAGGAGGGAAAATAAATGGTGCTGAGTACAGCAGCTCATTTCTGAATGCAGTATGGTCATTCCCAGCATCTGCCCCATCCCAACAAGCACACAGATCCCTCTGGGGCTATGAACCTGCACCCAGAAGTGTCTGATGTCAACTGTGGCCCTGGCTTTAAGGCAATGGCAAAGGGAAGAACTGGAGAGAGTTCTGCAAGAACCATAAATCTGCAGCCCCTGGCTGGGCATTCATTACTGCCTTTTCTCACTCCATCACGTGCAATAAGGAGTTCTGTCCTGTGGGGCTGCCAGCCTTTGAAGCCAAGCAGTTCATTTTCCCCTTGGAATTCATCTTCTGGACCAGGACACGCTAAAGGTGAGCCTGCATTTGTGATAAAGACCATAAATATTTTACGTTGGTAATGAGATATTTAGCATTGATATACAGCTTAAAGCCTAGCGCAATTCCAGCTTTGTTAATTATAATGAACTATTGTAGGACTTGACTTCATCTGCTCCTTGTAAATCTGGCCGTGTGGCTGTGATGTGCTGGTGGCTTCTTTCCAGGGTGAGGCTGAAGCTCATCCTGGCAATGTCTAATCAAACATCCAGCCCCATAGTGAGGGCAGTGCATTGTACTGCTGTGTCAGAGCCTTGCCACCCCTTTCAAAGCCAGAGATGGGGAGCAGCTCTATTCCCATTCCTAGCTCTGCATCTGACACATCCCATTACAACTCTGCAGAGACTAAAGCTCACACTTAGAAGTTTCCTCTGCAGACACAACATACGTTGGGATAAAAAAGTCTACATTACAAACAAAGCAAAAATCTGCAAAGCTCACTTAAAACCCCTGGGCTTGGGTTGATCCCATCCTGGGTTTTACTCTGAGCCCAGAGCATCCCCCTTCAACATTTTCATTTTGTTAGCTGCTCAGAATCAGCCAGGATCAGGACTTTTGCCCTCAAATGGGTGTAGGACATGGGAGGAATGGTGAAGAACATGGTTTTGAGTCAGTTTGATATTGAGAAATCACATCTTGTTGTCCAAATTTGCTAGATCTGAATAGAATCATAGAATGGTTTGCATTGGAGGGGACCTTTAAAATCATCTGGTCCCCTGACCGGCAGCTCTCAGCTCTCCCAGAGCCTTCTCGTCTCCAGGCTGCACAGAATAAATCCTGCCTGTGCTGAATCCCTTGGAAATGGAAGATATCAATGATAGGAAAAGCATCAAGCTAACAAAGTGATGGAGTGTGAAGCTGGTATTGGGATCTACCATGCAGGAATGGCACCATTCTGCCTTTATTTAGAATTAATGGATACTTGAAAAAGTAGCTTAACGTTTTGTCAGATGCTAAGCATAAATCTGGATAATAATTCACGCTACACTAGGCTCTTTATAACAGCAGTTTGCTAAAACAAATTGAATTCAAACCTATATTCATTTACTAACGTAATGCACGGCATATCTGTGAATAATTTTTCATATTCTAAAAAATTCTAGAGAGAGGCTTAGCTGGGAAAGGGCCAGCATATCTAAAATTGATGCCCATTAAAGCATATCTGCTACTCTAAGTGCATTTGTTATATGCACCAATAGCTACTTTAAGCCTTTTTTTTGTTGTTTTGTTTTAAATTTTATCTATTTATTTTTAAGAAAGAGATGATTGTGTGAAAGCTGAAAGAAATCTAGATCTGAAAACCCTGGGGGTAGAAAGAGAGAGATCGGAGCTCCTTGTATTTCAGGCCGACGCTGTGTAAATTTAGGAGGAGGGAAAGAGCAAAGCAATTTGGTGTTTAGAAGATGCAGTTAATAGAAAAACTTGAAGAAAACGTGTGGCTTTTTCTTTTTCTAAGTGGTTACCATAAGTAGAAAGAACTAAATTCCTTTGGTTTGGAAGATGATTTGAAACCTCCGCTCTACCCCCATCTCTGCCTTACACGAAAGATGACATTTCATTAAAAACAAACCAAGCAATTCCACTTCTACTTGCTGCATTGCAAAACTGAAGGGAAACCAATGTTTTTGTAGGAGTAATGGGGGAAAAATGAGTGCTAAATTATTTAAAGCTGAGAGCCAGCTTCTATGCTGCTTCTACGCAGAAACAAGCATTGCCCTCATGCAGAGGCAAACGCAGATGAGGTCTCACTGCCATCCATGTGCTTGGGAAATGAAAGCCTGCCTCTCAGTGTGCCCCGTTAAGCAGCCAGGACCATTTGGATGAGAGCAATGTGATTTATCAGGGCCACACAGAGCATGAAGGATGGGAGACACCCGGCGGCATCGCGCGCTTTATGTTACCACCTCCTACAAAGACTCATATTTCAGAGAGGAGGAACATCCATCGCACACCATCCAGAGGCTGCCTTACATTTCACCTCCATGGCATTCCCCTCCAACGCACATTAATATTAATTTCTTCTTCCTCCCTCATCCCAACAATTATTTACTTTGCAGAGGATTTACTGTGACACTTCAGCTGAAGGCAACGTGCATAAACCCCACTCCTGCTGTACAGGAATTAATTATTAGAATTCTTAATTTATTACCAATTAATTCCTTCTAAATTATAGGAGAGGCGACCTGCTGTAGATAACGGTTCCTTTCTAATGCCTTCCTAGAAAATCTCTCGTTAATGAGCCCATTAATTTAATGGCGGCTGGGGCAAATCATCCAGAGAGAACACTTGAGTTGCAATCTGCATGCCCCACCTTATATTCTTGAGAATGAAGTAAGAAGAAAGCTGAGTTTGTTTGCAGTAAACGCTAGTATAAAATATGCCAGTGTATGCATGTATGCAAATAGCCTGATCTAGCATCATTAAACCTCTTAAGGAAATACAGAGTTTGGAAGCCATTTCCCACTTTAGAGCTCAGGCAATGACTGGAGCATCTGCATTAAATGCTTAATGTTCAGCGGAAGTGCAAATCGCCATTTAATTAACTTCTTCCATAAAATATGATAGTTTAGCAAAGTGAACACAGATGAATTATCATTATTCGAGAGGACGCTCAATTGCGTTGGTGAATTCCAGAGTTTGCAGAGCTGACGACAGTCAATCAAAGGGTTTGTGGGAGCTAAAACAAAACGTGTTCTTTTATTAAAGGGATCATTATGTGAGCTCACAATTCCAAAGAGAACTGCTGCCAACATCTGGCATAAAGCAGCTTCCTTGAGCAGCCTGTGCCAGTGGCTGGGTGGTCACTGCCTCCTGGGCTGGAAGCCCTGCAAAGTCATGCTGCTTTGCAAGAGCTGCCCCCATCCATCTGTGGTCATAATGCTCGGGGGTGCCCACCAGTCTCACTGGTTTCCTGATGAAACCACAGCATTCCCTGTACCCAGGGAGAGCCCTGAGCAGATTTCCCCACTGTGTTATATCAACCTGTCTGGAGGATGCAGGGGATACAAAGAGCTGAGGTACAGCTGCCATGGCTGCAGAGGGGTTTACAAAGCAGCACCATCTGAGCAGCTGCAGATAGTGCCCCTGTGGAACAGAGCTGAAAACATGAGGGGGAAAACCACAGAGATGACCTGAGGCAATTCTCACTGTCTGAGAACTGAAGAGGAACGAAGCTGAATGATTCAAAGTTGGACTTCTCCTGTTTTATTTTCCCTCTTCTGTTAATGATGATCCCACGCTTCATCTCTTGGGTTCTGATCTAACAATGCCTCTGCTTGCCAGAATCTTTCTTCCCTTTTGATGGATGTTTCCTCCAGACAACCCTTCCCAATATAAAAACACATTCTGTTTGAGCAGTCACTAAACCTGTCTTCATGTCTCCAGTCTCCGGTACCAGCAAGGTAATTCTCTGCTCACACAGAGCTAAATACACCTGTACCAAAACCAGCTTAATTTAATGCCACTTCAGCAGTCATTTATCTCTTCTCACCTGTCAGAAGCCACCTCCTTTGCCTTGAATGCTTGCCATTATCTTCCTATCAATAATTCCTTCATCTCTAAGCCTTTGCTTTTTCACCCTGGTCTCTTCCCCTAATACAGGTGATGCCCACAGTGGTAGCATCACAAATACAGCCTCTGAAGACCGAGAACAGGCACTGATCTTCCAAGATGATTGGAATCGTATGCTGCTGACATGCAGGCCATGGACAGGCATGGGGGTACAAAAAAGGTTTTCTTCAGATTGGAAATGGGAACAGATGGAAACTGATTTCTATATCCAGAAAATAAATTGTTACAATGAATGCAGGTTACAGTTGTGCATTATCTTGTCCAAGAGAATCCTGGATGGAGTTTCTGGAGGTATGTGAAGCATGGGGACAACCAGCTGCTTGTAGAAGGGATTTACAAGAGCTTCCTACTGCCTGGTCAATTGAGAATAGCAAAATTGAGCCAGGAACAAGTAAAGGCTGTCCAGACACAGTGAGCCCACCGTGATCACAACCATGAGAACAAGGGATTCAGATTTCCTACAAACACAGAATAGAATGGTGTTTTTTTTTCCCCTATTACTCACCATCATCAGAGAAGCTCTGAAGATGCCGCAAACTCAATCAACTTAAAAGAGCATGAGGGCTTTTATGAAGGTAGCAGTTTATCAATCGATCATCACTTTCATCAACAGCTTTTCATTCCTAGTTCCCATCAATAGGGCCATCTTGGAAGGTTCGTTCTGATCAGGACAGTCTAATTGGTACTAGAAAGTTCAGTGTTTGAAGATTGTATGATTAGGGAAATGTACAAATTCAATTTCTTTCAACCAGATTCAATTCTAATCTAATCAGAGAGATAGAAAACTCCAGTGTAATAATGACAAAGAAAATGACTTTGTTTCAGGCCATTTAAATGTCCCTTACTGCAAACACTCCAGAAGAAGAGGCTGTGTTTAGAGTCAGAGATGGGGTATTTGCTCTGAACTCAACAGCAAATGGGCCATTTTCTGTGCCTAAATTAACATTCTCTCTTTTTGAGAGAGAGAGAGACACCATCTAAGTCAAATGAGCATTTGTGACATTTAATAAAGCAATTATATCTAAAGGCTAGAGGCCTGAGATAGAATAGACTGGCTAATGTTGTCTTGGAAAAAGTCTTTCAATAAAGGAACGGTGCTCCTCCACAGGCTTCCAATGACCTTGGACAGATTAAAACCCATAGTGGGAAGCATTGTCCGTCAGCATTGTTTAAGTCAAATCACCTCTTGGCTGGTATGACAGAGACAACATGGTAGCATTGCAGGGCCATGGGGGAGCTTTCATAGTTGGCAGAGAGATCAATTCATGATGGCAGAGTGCTGCAGACACCTGACGTAGCTTGAAATGAGCTTATCTGGATTTACATGAGCTTCACTTACTCCTTTCTGTTTTGTGATTACTCAGTCCTAACACTGAGCAGTTTGAGAACTTTGAAGATGGATGCTCAAAGCATGCTGAGCATCTTTAAAACATTACTGTTGGTATTACAGTGGTGCCTGGAGTGTCTGAACAGGGATCAGGGCTCTTGGAGCCACACAAGCATAAGGAAGATGCTTATCTGGAGACAGGATTTTGCAAAAGCAATCCACTCAGTCTAGCTGCTCTCTGGGAAGCTCTAAGAAACTCCTCCCAAATGCCATGTCAGCAGCACAGCATCTATGCTGAGAGCTCTTGGAGTGTCTCACCAGCCACCTGCGCTTGGCTCAACAACAATAAAAATCAAGGAGAGGCCAAACTACAAGATCATGTTTGAGAAACTCGGCATACAAATGGCTCAGAGCCGGCTGATAAATCGGCAGCACAGCTGGAAATAAACTCCAGGAGTCTTGGCTGTACAGCCATTCTTCTCTTGATGTGACACCAGTTATTGTAAGAGCTGTGAAATTCCTTTGGTAGCCTCAGAAGCAGCAGCTCATTTGCTCATAGCACATCAAGCCCAAATGGTCCTGCATTGCTTCAGAGCAGTCTCATCACAATGCACCTTGGCATCAATTGGTAATAACTAAATGCATTGTCTTGAGCCGGTGTGCAGCCAGAGTCAGCAGAGCATTGCTTTCTCTTTATGCATTTTAAAGGTGTGGGTTTTTTTCCCCCTTGTGAGAAGGTTTGGATTGACAGGTCTGGAGGTTGAAGTCCTTAATTTAGAAGCAAAATAGGGGCAGAATAGCTATAATATATGCTTTAGTTCCATTCCAGAGTTGTTCTCCAATCTGTACTGAATGGAGCAATGCAAAACTATGGGGAAATTTTTCCTCTACTTTCTGGGCCTACCCAAGCACAGAAGGTTGGCTAATAGGAAGCTTGCTGTTTTTGCTGGTGATTGAGGCTTGATTTCAACTCAGTTGTTATCAGCTGAGCCTTCAGTCACAAACATCTATTATTGCACTCCCTTTTTTCAACAGATAAAACCCCTGGTTGATGATAATGACCCAGCTGCTATCAGCTCAGTGCTTCATCTTTGTACAACAGAGCTCACCTATTACTCCCCTCAGCCCAGCCTTGCTCACAGCAGCTTACTCACCAACCACCAAGACCTGGGAGCCTTAGTCTTGCTTCAAAGACAAAGGGACAAAGCCAAGTACCTGCATGACAGCAGTCAAGCCAAAGCCTTGAGGTGCATCATGTAATGATAATTTGGCCGTTGCATAAAAGCTTTCCTTCTGGCAAGAAGCAGCTGGGCTGAAAAATGGGCAGAATGGGACAGGAATGCATCTAAATGACAGTGAGCATCTCTGACTAAATGTCTGATTTCAGAGAACTAAACCTGAATATCCTATTGGAAACCAGTGCCCCTAACAAGGTGCTGTGGGAATGCATGGTAGCATTGCCCTCATTATTAGCAACTTCCATTTTAATGCAAAACCTTGGCCAAAGAAGGCTTTCCTCAGACGATCCTGTTGTATGATGGCATATTGTTTGATGCTGAATTCCCTCCCCAGCCTGGGCACCATGCTCAGCACCAGAGACCCCTTGGCACCTGAATCCGACCTAAGCCCACCCAGCAAGGAGTCTCTGGATGGATTTTGTTCTGCTTTTATTGAACTGAATGAAGATTTTTCTAGAAAAATACCCTGATCTGTGCAATGAAACAGCACCTCCCAACCAGAGAGTAACTTAAATCAATGAATATTGCCATCAGCCAATGATGCTACAAAACATCTCAGGAGAGGAGGTGGACCAAAACGTTTAAATGTATTGACCTACAAATGAAACCAGATAATGCGAGTTTGATGTCATCAGCTAGACTGCATTCCATTCTGTTATTTGTTAATAAATACAGGCCTCGCTCTTGTAATTTAATGCTTCCAAATTACAGATGTGTGCAGGGGCTACCTGTGCTTCATATCCTCAAATGATTATTTTTTATTATATGGATTTCAATGCCCCAGTACCATTTTCAGTAGTGGTTTTCATAAGCCTCATTTGCATGTTGATTTTTTTTTGGTAGTAATTATCAGTAAAAGGTCAAATATTTGCTTTATCTATATAATTCAATTTTAGGAATGCCTTTGGGATTCAAATTAACTCCCTTGTAATATCTTCATTGAAAAAGAAGATTAATTATGCTTACAAGAAACCTAATTTGGCTTATCAGACCTTTAATGTTACAGGGATCGTTAATGCATTTAAATTTAGGATTAGTAGAGTGATCTGGTTCCATTATTTTGGTGACTTTAATATTTGTCATTATTTTTATGCATACAGTTCCTTTTCCCTAAAGTGAAATTATAATGTCTATTATAAAGGAAATAAACATTATATATTGACCTTAGTAATTATGCTTCTGCTTTTTAAGAGTGCATAAAAGATGCATTTGTGACTCACATATAAATTCAGCACTCAGGCACTAAATGGACTCCTGGTAACGCTGCCAGGATCCTCAGCACAGGAGGATATGAGAGAACCAGTGGGGCCAGGCTCATAGTGGCATCATGACACCAACCTGAGAAGCCCAAATGGAGACTCAGAAGTCAACTCATTTCTCCCACTGGTTTTCCTCCTGTCCAGACACACTCTACTCAGCCCACAGACATAGACCATGACAACAACCCATCTGGAGGCATGGGGAAGAACTGAGAGTGCTCCAAAGCTGCTATTGCCATTCAAACCTCCACCTGCATTGATAACCACACCCAGGGCTGTCTCCTTTCTCTGTTAGCAATGCCATGCTTGTTGGTATGGGATTCGATTATTCATGCCATGCTGATTGCTGGGATTTTGGGTTATTTATGCCAGGCTAATTGCTGTGGTATCGCAGCGTTCATGCTAAGCTAATCACCGTGGTATTGGATTATTTATACTGAGCACGCTGCTGTGGTATTGGGTTATTTATGTTGAGCTCATTGCTAAAGGTATTGCGTTATTTATGCAGCACTCGTAGCTGAGGTATCGAGCTATTTATCTTGTGCTTATCCCTGTGATATCTGATTATACTGATTAAACAAGTCGCTCCTTTTGGTAGGTGATTCCATTGTCTGATCCAGTATCACAGGGAAAAAAATGCCTCTGCTCTTCAGATCAGCTTCACAGTGTGCTTTTCTTTTGGCTGGCTTCCTGTGAAGCTCCCTGTTAATGTGGCTCCAACATGCAGCTCAGATTTAAGGTCTCCAGGAAGCAGAACCCTTCCACTACATTGAACTTTCTGAGCATGCTATGGAAGGTCACCCAGCTCCATAGAACCTCAGGGTATCAAGAGCTGCTCTCTGCACTGTCACCCTCTCCCTGCCTTTGACTCACTGACCATCCTCACCTGGATGCCTAACTTTGAGAAGAGGTAAACTACATCCCTAATCCATGTGCCCAAGGTCAGGCAGAAGGACTGGGTCCCTGTGTTGCTCAGCCTCCCCTGTCCCTTCTCTCCTGTCCATTGTTGAAGTTCAGGCTGTGACTGCTGCTCCTCTGCTGGCTACGTGCAAATGGAAACTATCACCATAACAGCACCTTGTTCCTTTAAATTGCTTCCAGGGTTTTTGTGCATCAGTGACTCAGTACTATATTTCAATACAGCAAACTTTAAAGGTGCTTAATACATTAAAAAAAAAAAAAGATAATTGCAAAGAAATAAGCACTGATGTTAGCTTAGGAGAAAATCTTTTAAAGTGTTTTTGTTTTGCTAACAGAATGCTGCTATGTATTATTCATTACAGCTTCCGAGATTTAATTATTATTAGTGCAACTGATGATTGCTAGAAAAATAAACTGTGGCAGAAGGTGTCCGTCATTGGGTGAAGGGCATGTATATGTTGTATAACTTGGTACTCCCATTTGCATTGATCTCATTAGCTGCTCACAATGTGACTCCTGTCCCTTGTGAGGGGATGCAGCTGTCCCACTGCTCTGCCCCATCCCCTCCCCAGGTGTATTACTGCAGCACAGGGCTGAGGGTGAGCAAACCCTGACCACCTCTGCCTTGCTGTCCACTCTATGTCTGTACCTTGGCTTCCTCAGCTCACCCCATCCATGTCCAGCTGAGGATCTTGCAGCAGCTAACATTGTACCGTCAGGAGCAAGCTCTGCTATTGAGTGGTGGCTTGAGGCAAACATGGGGAAGCTGCTGGAGTGAGTTTAAGAGGAAATCTTGATTCAGCAGCAAGCAATGCCTTTCAGCATGCTTTAAACAAGACACCAAACCTCACAGGCAGAGCATTCAAAGGTGCTACCATTTCAGTCTCTCCCAGCCTCAATCACTGCGATTCACAGATGATTGGTATTTTCCTCACTGTACTTCAGCGTAATGCAATCCAATGTAACTTGGTTCAGCCCTGCACAGTACATTATCCCTTATCACACCAGCCACACAAATGACATCCTGCAGTATTTCCTGGGATTAAATAGAACAGTGCTATGGATGCTTGTGCCAATTACTTAAGCTCTGGTGGGGAGGGAGGGGGCTACACAACTTTAGCCCCCCTGCTCTGCTGTAATTCTGCACCCTCCCTCATCCTAAGTCTATATAGAGCTTGGAAGCCCCTGATTAGCCACTCACCTGAAAGTCTCATTAATTCTCTCTGGATGCTGCATGGCTTTTCTGAGATTCCGGAACCTCCTGTGATATCTGTGCAATGGTTTTGGCACAAATGCTGAAGATACACTGCCTTTCCATTTCATAGCTCTAATGTCCTTGGCAACCTGATTCAGCCCCTCATCAGAGTCCAGAGCAAGCAGCAGAAGAACATGAGTTCTTCAGATTTAAATTCAGTCTCTGTCCATTCAGTCCTATATGACCTTGCTAAATCACTTGTCACTAGATGCTCTGAAGATCCTTTCTCTCCATCTGCTCCATTAGGAGGGAGCCAGATCCATCAGGCTGAGCGTGGATTTCATGAGCAACTTGAACATAAGTGGGGACTGAATGAAGACTGGAACAGAGTGAACACTTTGTACTTTGGGTACCTGCATGCACACAGGACTGTGCTGCAACAGATGAAGCTTCTGGGCTTGGCATTTCCTTCTACACAGCACTTGTAGAGGCCTATACAACTCTAAAGAAGGGAAGAGTGCTCTGCTAATGTGCTTCTCCTCTTTAGCCCCTATGGTGAAGTGAAAGGCTTTAGCTACACAGAAAAGCACCAAAAGGGAAAAAGCAGAAATGCACCAACACAAGAAATCATGGGACAGGTGGACTGAACCAGAAAAGCATCAGGGAGGTGGGATGCAGAAGAGTTTGATGCCCTTGATCTGCAGGTGACCTGAACAGAACAGCAGACTGAAATCCCAACCTTTCAGCATCCTCATGCAGCGCATGAATTGAAGTTATTTGCATAGTGGGATTATGGAGAAGTTCTCAGTAATTAATATCCTGTATCCCATGCACAGACATGGAAGACACAGATCACCACACTTCTCTTTTGGCCCAAGTAGTTGATCCAGTTTCCCCCTCTGTGTTTTATGCACATTCGTTGAGCTTCTCTCTTCAGCCTCCCTAGTGGCAGCATAAAACCTTTACTGGATTTTACATTGCCCTTCTACACACAGAAGAACTGCCGTCTTCAGCACAGATGGAATGAAGAACTCAAGATTTAGCCCTGTAGTTTTCTAATCTGCTTCTGGGACCATTTAGAGAGAAAGGCAGCAGATAAATACATGGCGGTTGGCTGAGGGCAGCGTTGGATGGCTCCAGCTCATAACTCAGCACCACTGCATCACAAACAGGAGCTGCTCGTCCTTGGAGCTGTGATGTCAGATGCTTTTGATGGGACTTGTGTGTTTAAGGGCTGGAGCTAATCTCATAAAGCAGACGTGTGAAGTGCCGGGCATTTACACTCGGACTGTTGAAAGCATATGGTCATGGGGCCGTGGAGGGTGTTTCTCTGATTCTAACACAAAAATATGCATTGCATCTAAATTGACACTGAAAACTGACCTGAACCTGGTATTATAGAAGATTAAATTAACCCCCAGCAATAGCTCCAAATTACAAAAATGGTTAGATCTTAATAAATTGAAAATGATAACAGCGGCAAAAGCCGTACATTTTCCCCTCATGTTCCTTTATTGCTGTAACACTTCTTTCCAGTTTGTTGCTTCCGTGGGTTTTATTAGCACATTTCAGTAGAGTAGATTTGCTCTGAAGTGATAAAAGCCGACTGTAATCAGAAAGCTTTAT
The DNA here is from genome assembly GCF_054131305.1 of Coturnix japonica. NCBI lineage: Eukaryota > Metazoa > Chordata > Aves > Galliformes > Phasianidae > Coturnix > Coturnix japonica. Next base: position 8,111,688 of record NC_140683.1, read on the forward strand.
GTTATCTGCAGCAAACAATGGTAAATGCCACCTGAGAAGGGCTCCGTTCAATGCCTTCATTACAGTGATTAGTCTAAGACGCTGGGAGATAGCAACAAACTTCAAACTTGCTGATAACAGACTTTGTTGAGAACATAATAAACATCGAACGCCCTGTACTTCAACCAGCAAAGAGACATCTCAGCACCAAATACACCTCTGCCTGATCAATACATGGCAGAGCAAGGCTGGAATGCTGTGTAACGAGGTGTCCCCCATGCATGGGGTATAACTGGGCCTCCTACCTATGCTCATAGTGAAGCCATCTCCACATAAACAGCAGCAAAGGGCTGAGTGCCAAGCAAGAAACCCATGCTCCCATCGAAAACACTCATTTTGATGCAACTGCATAAGATATGCTCACAGAAAGGAAGGGATTTGGTCAGTGCAGGGCCAGCACTACGTGCTGTGAGTGGCACATCACCCTTATTGAAACACACTTGCTTCCTCGCTCTGTTGACAAATGCAAAAGGCAGAAATCTTAAATAGATCCGGGAAGAGCAATCCAAAAGGTTAGTTTTGAAGTGTTTGACATTTTCTACTAGAGCTGAGCAAATCATTTATCTGATTAATTTAGTTTCCTCTCTGTTTGCAAGTTGTCCGGGAGCTGTTGCTGAGATTTGCTCAAATTCATTTGTTATCTGAAGTTCCTGCCTAGGTCTGCAGCTTGTTTATGGGCAGTTTGTTATAAGCAGACACAAAATTTAGAGCTCTGCTGATTGCTCCCGATCAGGTGTATGAGGCAGGATATTGTTTTAGCTCTTTGATGGGGTGATCTAATCCTTTCGATTCCTGAAGTGACTGCATGCAAAATTTAGTTTCTACAAGCAGCCTTTGCTGTTTGCCTGTAGGTCACTGCAGCCACAAATGCTTCTGCCATTCCCAGAAGTGCTTGTGAGGCTGCAGAAGGCTGGAGATCTCTTAAAGATACTCACCCTTGGGTGCAAAGATGGCAAACAAATGATGAGAGCCCCAAGGTCAGGCTGGATGGGGCTCTGAGCACTGATGGAGCTGTAGGTGTCCCTCTGCACTGCAAGGAGTGGGACCAGATGGCCGAAGGTCCCTTCTGACTCAAATAGTTCTGTGATTCTATGGTCAACACAGTATATTCTATTTCCCAGCCCAGTGATAACTGATACACAGGACAGAAATACAGCCAGAATTTCAATATATTAAAGCAGACTAAGAATTATCTAACCCTAAATTTGTGTGTGAGGGGAGGAGGTTTGAGTGAGAAAGTACTTCTAACTTTGCCATCCCATTTTCACAACCTACATCCTATTAACTGACCTGTTACATTTCTACCCTAAAGTTGAATTTTCCATAGTGAAGTAAAAGGCAGTGCCACGTGACACGTTGGGTGAGAAGGATTACAGCAGCATACCTGCAATGCAGGATGACATCAATGTGGGGTTAATGAATCTGGGGTTCGCATAACTGGGACGTTGTATAGATGGGCTGGAGGGCTTGCCTCATTGTTCAACACTCAACAAGTAACTTCATGAAATGACATCCATATTTTTCCTGCTTTGTAAGAATAATTTGAGTAACTTTGTTTATCCTTTCAGTTGCTCTTGGCTCGCCTTGCTGATGCACGCATTCCTGCAGACTCTGTGCAGGAGCATTTGGATGTAGGGGGTGTGGGCTGAAACACTTTATAATAGAGACAGAAAGGAACAGGAATTTCTGGTCTGTGGAAGATTCTGACATTTTGAAATAGCTCACTTCTGCGAAGCATGATGAACAGTCATACTTGTGAAGTTCTCTGCCAACATTTTTTTTGTCAGGAGTCTTGGTTCAGTGCCATCAAGACATGTTTTTTCAATAATGTCCAATCGCTTTAGTTTGGTAATACAAAAACAAAATGAGCAAAGTCCAAATGAAAGCTGCAGACCTTTTAATTAAGATATGATAGATTATATAAACCCGCTATGCTTGCTGCATTAAAATGAGCCTGCAAGCAGTGGCTGGAAGAGTGGCAACAGATCAGGAAGAGAAACATTCCCCATTCTGAGGGCCCTGCTTCAGCCATACCATAATTTCTATGAAGAGACACAGCTGGGCTGACCCCAATGCAATAACAAAAACCTCCAACTGCCTGTTGATCAAAAGAAGTCCAAGCAAGTACATAGCATACAGCACCTCCCCATCCAGTAGGCATTACTCTCCTGCTCTGTGATATTAGGATCTAGAAATCAGATATGAAGTTCTGTATCCCTTTTGTACGTGGCTTACTCCAAAAGCAACGGCTCCCATTAACCGATAGGGAAATCACAACAGCTACAAAGAGCACAGAGAAGCTATTTGATTGAGTAAATTCTCATGTACAAACACTGTTTTTCAACATAGCCACTGCTGTCAACTTACTCAAAAGCAACAAGCACACAAATGAAGAACAAAAATCTGCTTACCTTCAGAAGGCTGTAGGTATGCAGGGATCTCCAGCAAGATCCCTGTGCCTCCACTGACAACCCTTAAATGAGGTCCGCTGACTCCAGCCCTTCCAGTCACTCAGATACACTGCATGCACCTGAGCTACCCTGTGTTGGTCCTGCCTTTCTATCAGGTGCTCAATTACTGCTTCAAGCCATGACTTAGCATTTCTGCTACGCATCCACTGTTTGGTACCATAAATATTCAGCGAGTGTTGTTGAATGTCAATGGATGCCATGTTTTTTTGCATGGAGGGATTCAATTCCACACCTTTGCTTCATGCACACTTCCATGTCAGATACCATTCTGTCAGACTGCCACTCTGCTGCCATCTGTTGCCACCCAGCAAATAAATGTAATGGAATATTGGTGGGAAGCTTCAGCCTCTACTTCCATATCACCAACATCTGCCTCTGACGTTGTGGGCCAACATCATAAAATGGAAGGTGTTACTTCCAGAGCAGCCCTCATAATGGGAAAAAATCCCTCCAAGACTCCATCACAGGTGGATCAGTCTCCAGCAGAACCACAGTCACCATGTAGTTAATATATTCTAAACCATTCCATCAATATGTTATGCAGAAGAGTGGCATCAGCAGTTATTAAACTTGCCTGACACCTCTCATTATTAAGACACTGCTGTCAGTTAATTACGATTTAGCCAAAATTTAACCATTTCAGTTGACGTTTTCCTTGCTGTCAGTCTTCCTGAGACATGTTTGTGTCTGAATGCTTTGATGTGAAAAATCAGAATGATATTTCCAAGAAACCAAACCAAACTCGTCAACTTCCCCAACTGTAATTTTGATTTAACGTGTGGCCAATGATTAAAGGATGGTTAGAATGAATGGCAGAGGAAAAAAAAAAGTTAAAAATAACCAAAACCCCAAATATCATTTCACTTCAACATGAATATTTTTATCTTACTTTAAAGGAACAAAAAGAATAAGAATAAAATTGCCTTCCTTTCCATCGTTCTCCTTTCAGGTCCCCTTGTCTGTCTGACTCCCTCCCCCCCTCCCAGCTTGCTTCTGGAGTGGCTTTATCAGTCTGTGTCTCTTTCCTCTGAAGTCCTCATTGCCTCCTTGTTGAGCACACTTTGAACAATAGTTCTCTAATTGCTCTTCAGAGAAAACTCCTGAACAACCTGGAAGGGCCCTCTAGCTGTTTCAGGGGAAAGGGATCATTTTCAGTAAAGGTTATCTTTTAAAATGGAAGCTGAACTGATTTTCTAATATTCAGACCTTGAGATATTTGTGTTGGCAAAAACTGCTTTGTCTGATGTACAACCAGCTCCCAGCACAACCCAAAGCCAAGCCTGAAGATGGCCAGACAATAGGTACCATCTACCTCCTCCAGCTGACCTTGGGACTGCTCAATTCCAGAGGATATCTGGGTAGGTTGAGCTCTTTTTCTTTGATCAGAGCATGAAAGGATGCACTGTCATGCAGAGCTGCTCTATGATGTGATCAGGGCAATCCATCACTCATGCGTGGTTTGGGAAGTGCTGCTCTGCCCTTTGGTCACCACAGTCTGATCCTGAAGATCTCCTGCTGACAGGACGTGGCATGAAGTGACTGCAACTGGAGCATCTCAGGTGGCCAAACTGAAACACAAGGTTTCCTGATGGGTAAACTGCAATTACTTTTTCTTGTTGTAATCGGCAATGGAAAATCAGAGGACAATTCAATGCATTGCCTTGGATCAATTAAAAACCTCTGAAGCTGAATGATATCGAGAAAATTCATTTAATACCTGTATATTTAAATCTAAATTTGACTGAAGCTGGAAATATTTTTTCCCAAATAGACAATTTTATTGTATTTTACTATAACTACCCTAAAACATACAGCAATCTGCTATGAGTGTGCTGGTCCTGTACAAACCTAATGCCATCCTGAAGCCTTAAAACAAGGCAAATCCTGGCTCCAGAGGGCTTCAAATAAGCCTCAAATGGGAACATCTCCTCAAATTCCACTGGAGGTCAGTGCAGCATTGCAGTTCTGCCTGGAATAAGATGTCCTTTTTACTCTGATCTAGTGCTACAGCTCAGCACAAACCCCTGTAGAGCTGTTTTTAAACTAGATTTGTATAGTAATAAATATGGGCTTAAGAACTGTGTTTGGTGGTTATATTAGGAACATCCTAGCAGGGATATGAGAATCTAAACTCGTTTGGGTGTTATTCTTTCTTTTCTGTTGTTGTGGTGGTGGTTGTTTTTCAACAGCTCAGGGTGTTTTTTCTTGCAGAGTAAAATTACTTGGAATACAAAAGGAAAACATTTTTTGACATGTTTTCAATAGCTCCAGAGCACAGCACTGCCTTCCGATCAGATCAGCAGAGATAGGTGCAGTCCAGCACATGCCCTATAGACTCAGGGGCTCCAAACCACAATTTTTAATAAGAATTCCAATGTGAATTTGCCCTAATCAATGTTTTTCCTCCTTTATCCTTCTCTCTTTTCTGACCATAGGACTCAACTGATAGAGAGGATCCTAGCCAAAGGCCACAGAGTCCCACCAGTACAACCAGTACCAAGCAATAACTGTCGTGTATATAGTCAGTAAAGATGCTTCATGTTCTTGAGCTGCCCTTGAGGTTATCAGGCACCTATAGATAACCTCTAGCTATCTATTTACCACTATTTTTGTACTATTCCAACTGTACATTACTATTCTTGCATTATTCCACTGTACAATACCCCATACCTGGAGACTCTCAAGGTGAGGCTGGATCAAGCCCTGGCCAACCTAATCTAGCTGTGCATGTCCCTGTTCATTGTAGGGGAGTTGGACATTTATGGTCCCTTCCAACTCTAAAGATTCTGTGATTCTATTACATCCCTGTGTTATCTTCCAGTGCCATATTTGCCCCCAATACAGAAACCTTTGGCATTTTAAACAGATCATCTCTCCTAGTCTAACAGGTCTCTAACAGCTAATCAGTATAACACAACAGTATTTTCTGCCCTAAATCCCACGATCCCTGTGTCTTTCCCATGCTTTCATTCATCAAAAAGCTCCTTATAGGCCAGAACTAGTAAAGCTGGAAGATTTGGCTTTTGTTTTCAGAATTAGCAAGTCTCTTTCTCCCAAGGAATTTTGTACAAAATATATTAGTTTTATATTTCTCTGCCCCTTTCCGTGAGTTATTTTATGCTAATAGTTCCCTAAGTATTATTAATTAGGTTTCTTTAAGTAAGAGAAAGTTCTTGAAAGTTAATTAAAAGTTGCACGCAGTAATTGTGCAAAAAGTAGCTTTTCCATTCTGAAAATTAAACCTTTGTAATTAAAATCCAATATTCATTTAAAGATTCAAATGGGGTGTTTATTACTCATTTATTATTATTTATTTTTGCCACTTTGGAATAGCAGTTGCTCCAGCAGAGGGAAATCAATCCAGCTCAGTACTGTGGTCCCCTTCATCCCATCCCCTCTCTGGATATGGGATGTTTCCATCACCCCCATTACATCACCCTGCCTGGAATGCACCAATCCTGAACAGAGAGGTGGGGTTACTCACCTGTGCGTATCCTCATCTCCACCCTTACAGCCTGTCACCTATCAGATGTAAAACATATTCTTCTGTTATCTCAAGGTTGGAATATAGATTTCAGAAGCTATCAGCATCTCCACCAAGAGGCTACTTACTGTACGTTCCTCCCCTAGTTAATAGGGACTAAAGGTCATCTTCCTCTTTCAGCTTTAGATGTGGTCCAGTCTTTGTGGCAAAATCAACTTCTCATGTACTGTGCACAGTGTGAAGAAGCTTGCATAGGACTTCTTGTGTTTCAGAGGTCAATAATCAGATAGATATAATTATCATAAAGTTATTAATCATTGTGCTGAGCTAATGTCACCCATTTCTCTTTGAATGGTTTTTTGCCTCTGTAAAATGCATGGCATGCCAATAAAATGAGAGAACTGTAATAACCAGAATATAATTAATAATTATCAATAATGAATGCGCAATCAACACAGAACTCCTTGTGATATGTTTAGGAAATGGATGGTTCCCTTGTGCACCTCCTTTAGCTGCAAAGTTAATGCAAGCTGTTATTACTGAGCTACTATTTCACCGGTACCAGAGGCACAAGGAGGAAGAAACTTTACTTAAAAGCAATGAGGAGCGATTTCATGAGGAATTACCCAAATGTTTTAAAAATAACAAACTGGAAACATTTAGGTCAAATGCAAAAGAAAGGCTTTCACAGCAGTGAGAGCGCTGTGAGCAAACAGAACAAACTCCGGTAATAGGAGCATCACCAACAAAAATAATCAAGAATAAACAAAATCCATGTTGAATTAGCACAGAGGGAGATCTCATTTGTCCTTGGGCTGCATGATACGAAGGAATTTTTCTAATGATGTTATTATTGCAGTGTACTAGGGCAGCACACTGAGTCCCTCATCAAGATAAGGGCTGTTGTGACAGCTTTCTAGGGCAGGACGTGCAAGTATTACACGAGATTCAACTTAAAGATCTTACAGTCAGAATACACACAGCTGTCATCCCTGTGCTGCTCATTCAAGGACACAGTACCCAGTTTAGGAAAGCAGAGTGTCCTGTGAGCACCAACCACACCATCCTTCTCCTCCTGGAGTCGTGTCCACCCCAAACTTTATAGCCAAAATCGGATCCTCTGGCATCATCACAGCAGCACAACCCAGATATGTGGGCTGAAATTCATTGCACCCAGCTCAGTCCAAACAGCTTTCCCCAAAGGGGTTTTTCACCCCAAAAAGCATCAGTAGAAGTACCTGAGGGTTGGACATCAGTTTCTGAACGTCACCTTTAAGGTGTGCTGCATCCCACCCTTAACATCCCTGTATGTGTGAATCTGAGAAGCCATTCACCAGCACTGCACCTCAGCTTGTCTCCCTGGGGCCAGTATTTCCAACTTTTGAAAGAGAGAAAAATCATTCCTGAATATTAACACCTGTGCAGCAAGGACTCCGATAAAGACGATTACAGAAATAAACCACTGGTTGATAACCAAATGCAAAAAAAAAGGAGAGAAATGATTATTCCACTGGCATTATCTGCGTGTTCTGCACCGGTACATTTTAAGGCAATCTCAACTGAAAAGATAAAGACATAGCCATCCCTATAAACAAGGATATTTCATTCAATAGATAGAAAGCTCTAAAGGGTTCCAGCTTTGCTGAAGCACTGAGACACTGAGAATTGAAAGAGGTGGGAAGAATTAATTAGACGTCTGATATTATCCCGGTAAATAAAAGTAATAAGCGAAGCTCTGTAAAGGAAGATGTGATTCATATTCAAGCGTTTACAGAATAAACAGCTGCTGATTCTCCTATCTAGCCCAGTCCTTATCCTTTAAGGCTGCAATAAGTGACCTCTTAATCCCAGGCAAAAGACTGCATGAGCATCTGGAATTGAAAAAGAAAGCATATTTCCTTCACTATTCCAATTTCCACTCGATTTCAGTATAAAGTTGTTTGTGTCTTCCCCCCCCCCCCTCTTTTGGTTCCTACAGCAGTGTGCTTCTGATGATGAGATTTTGTGGATCTGAATGCTTTCGTGGCCTCCTTTTTATGTTTTTTTTTCTTCTCTCTAAATAAAGACATGCCTGACCTCCCTACATCGAGCAGGAGCACTGCAGTCCTTCAGCTTGGTTATATCTCCATTGTACTGGCCATGCTCTTAAAGCACTTATAGCAATAATTTCTTGGCATGATGGACAGACTCAGCAATAACCTGATCCTGCAATGCACTGAATAAACACTTTAGCATTTAGTACATGGACACTAATGTGCTGGGAAGTAATTGCTTAGAGGTTCCCAGCTTCAATATAATAATGCAGGGATTGCATTTATGCAGCATACAGCGGAGGAGGAAAAAAAAATTGCTATTGGCCAAACTTCCTCTCTCCCATTTTGATTAGAGCAGGAGGAGAGAGGTGGAGGTAAACAGAGGGTGATGCTGGGTTATCAGATCCTCCAAGCTGTGCTTTGCGTGGGGAGAAACTCCACTGATTTCAGCCCATTTTACACTGGTGTCACCTGGGGAAGGAGCTGACCGTTGTAGCCTCCTTCACAATAGCAATGCTGAAACCAGGGGAAGATTAAAAAGCCTATGCTGGCTTGGCACAAAAAGAAATAAGAAGTGTCTTCTCTAGTAAATACATAAACATGCAGCAGCAATTCCCTGGGTGTGCTGAGCTTAAAAAAAGCTCAGTGGAGTTAACAGAAGGAGAACAAACTGCGTGGAAGCACCAAAGTTTTGCATTTCCACTTATGCGAGTAATTACTCCAGCCCTCATCAACATGGCTCTGCTTAAGGAGCGTTTATGAATTAGAGACGCCTAAACTTTAAATGGAAACTAATTTAGGTATTTCCTTCATTATTAAAAAGTTTTTCCCTGGACGCTTTGGGCTCATAAATGATTATGAAACAGTTTTGCTGCTTCTTTGTTTCCACCCCCCCCTTGCCTTTCCTTCTTCCTAAGCACTGCAAATGACTTCTGCGTGGTTTGCATAGGGTGGTCACCTGTAGGATATGGGAAAGCAGTTAAAAAACATTCTCTTTTTAAAATATTTCATTTTAGAACCTCTCAAAATAATAATAATAATAATAATCAGAAGACTAAAATAAAAAGAACAGCTTTCCCAATGTATCATTAATACCAATAAATGGGAGCTGGCGGATTTAAAAGCCAAGATGTAATGCGTTTTCCTGGAGCAGTGAGCCTTTAAACAAGTTCCAGTTATTGAGATTGTGTAGTAAAAGCTGGTAAAATGAAATATCTTTTCAGATAGGATAATAAAGACAGGCTATATTAACATACCCTTCCCAGGAAACACAAGCACAGGGGAAACGTTTGCTGTTCTTTATAGACTTGGTCATGGAAAGGCTGGCATGTGCCCTGTAGAACTTCAGTTTGACTCCCAGGAAACACTGTGATAGGAAGGCAGATGGGGAAGGTTGTGGCCCTGCTGAAGCTGTCCTTTGGGGATGCATTTTCTCAAGCACATGCGCTGCCTCTGGGCGGAATACTTTGCCTTTACAGAGTATTGGCACAAAGCTGTGCATTGCTTTACAACAACACCTCCATGGGGCTTTGGTGTTCCAGGTTCTGTCACCCACTGAACAGATAGGGACAGGGCAAGCACTTGTAGGGACAGAGCAATGGGATGCCAGGGTACATCTGAACATTATTCCACCTCATTCACACCTGAACACTGACCACATCCCATGCCTGCTCAGAGCAGAAGCCAGCCTGGTGCAGCATCCCTCTGCGATGTCTGTCCATCAGTTCTCCTGCAGGTTAAGCCAGGCACCAACCCAAAGCAGGTAAATTGTGGCCAAGAGCACCCCAACCACTGGGGGAAGGTAGCTGTGTAGATCCCACTGAAATACAACAACTTTAATCACTTGTGAGAAACTCATCAGCAGCTGCACCCTGCTGAGCCCAAGGAAATGAAGCCTAATTTTTGAACATCACTGTTTTTTTTTGATAACTCTTTGCTCTTGGTGGTCCTGGAGGTCAGTATCAGCTGTGTGTATGAGTGCAGAGAACACCACAAGCACCCTCTCTGCCTCCAGAACTGCTCAGCTGCATGCTAAGAGCATAGCAATGAGTCTGCAACTGCTGGGGAAAGAACGCTGTTAAAGGTAAAGAAGGAGATTTAAGGACGGGGAAAAATGAGCTGAGATAAGGCTGAGACAGTGTCAAAGAGATGGGATATACATCTCAGGGAAAATCTAAAAGCAAATCATTACCCAAAATATACTAGCTAAAAGCAACAGTTTTCAGTACAGAAGGAATATCTATCCAGCAGGGTTTTGATAGGCTGTTTCCTTTAGTTTTCTTCCACTGGGGTGTAATGTTATTCAGAGGTTAGAAACGGAGGCTTGGAGGTGTTGTGGTGGGATGCTGGAGTACAGTCCTAATTCTGTCCTTGCTCTGTGATGCTTCTGACTCATTAACACCTCTGTGCACTGAGCACGGCTGGATTAGGAGCTACATGTTCCCAAAGCAAAGACAGCACTTGCTGCAAAGCACGTGTGTACACATAGGAATTAATTTGGATAACCATAGAACGGCTGTTTGGGGTCAGACCCAAGGTTCCCATCAAGATATCCTCTCTTTACAGCAGTGAATCCAACTGGATATTTACAGAGTAATCCTTCCCCCGCTGCAACCCTCCAGCTTCCACTTTGCTGTTCAGAAGCCTCTCTGACCCAGAAATGGTATTTTGTGCTTAAGAAGAAACAACCCAAGAGATGGGCTGTGAATTTAAATGTCGGAGTCTTTTCTCTTGCAGGTGGTATGCCTTACTCCTGTTTGGTTTAGATCACTTTCAAGCAGATTAAACTAAACTGGTACGCAGCGCTCTTATTATAGAATAAGCGCTCACGGAGAGAGCTATTCAGGAATAATTGTTCTGATTTAAACATTTCTGAATAATTCCACACCAAGGCCTGTTGTGAGCAGAGAAGCAGCAGGTTGATATGACATATAGATGGGAGCTCAAGGAAGTTTATATGTCTCTTCCAACCTTAATAACTCTAAGATCATCCAGTCCAACCATCTACCCACCACCAGTACTGCCCACTAGACCACATCCCTTCTTGGTTTCTTGAATGCTTCCAGGGATGGTGACTCCCCTTATGCTGAAGTCCCTGTTACAAATGTGAGTGCATCCAATCTGGAGCAGGAACACACCGGCTAACCAATATGTCCAATGAAAGCTAACATGCTTACGGTGATTCTGACCATTAAATACACCTAGCTAACTACTCCTGAGTGAGGCATAGAGCAGAGCTTCCTCCCCCAAATAATTAAGCAAATCGGTTTGAATAATGAACGCAATCCAGCAAAATCACCATCTGCTTATGGACAATTTGCAAACAGGAAAAAAAAAAGTGGCAGCATTCTTTTAATAAATGATCTGTTATGAATTATTCACCCAGCTCTAATTAAGATTAGGATTCCTGATTTCTCCAGGCACTCATAGAATGATGATGCTTTACCATTCCCATGCATTTTCCATCCAAGAACCCCTAAGCACTTTGCAGACATTTGGGAGGCAAACCTCAGAACCCTCCTTTGAAGGTGAGTGTCTTCATTTTGCAGGGCATGAAATGGAGACTCAGCTAACAGTGTGTCGTTCTGCTGCTTTCTCCCACCCTTATCAATATGTGTGGCAGCTTCTGCCATTCTCCTTTGCCCTCATTTGGGATCCTGTGTTTATACTGATACAGAGGATCTCTGCAGATGAGGGAAAGTGGTGATTTAGAGTATGGCTTGAGTGTGACAGGGACAGAAGAGTCGCCCTTCTGAGCTCATTTGGTAGGGGGTTGCTTAGGCTTTAAGTGCAAAATTATCATTGCAATACCAATACTACAGTCCACATATTCAAAGGTGTTTTGAAACCAAAACAAGAAGTATATGCTTAAATTGCCACAGCTATATAAGCCACTAATATAGCTGGAAACAAATTCAGAAAAAAAAATGCATTTTTCCCCCTTGTTTTTTAATGGATATGAAGGAAGGATTCTACCTTCATGCTTTTAAAACCACTTTAGTACAAATACAAAGATCTTGGTATGTGGCAGTTTATTTTTACAAGTCTCTTACTAAAGCAAAGATACCTTTTAGGCAGCGTATTCCCAACAGTGGTTGCTGCACATTTGTGGTCTGGAATTATGCTATGTAACGAGTTATGAGTCATCATCCCCCATTTATTACGGTGAGGGGATGGCTCCTGTATTGCTATTAGAGCAGAGAGATTTACACCATGGAAAAAAAATAATCTAATGTGGAGAGAACACTAAGGTTAAAGTCAGCTTCAATTCTAGCTCTATGAAAATTAAATGTTAGGGTTTTCTGTTACAGACATGTCAGGCTAAAAATGAACCCTCATTAACAGAATGCTGTGATATACGGTTACATCTTCCTTGTTGGCCAGAACGTACCGTCTCTGAATTTAGCTTCACAATTTCATATGGCATTTTCCTGCTCACTCCTCCTCCTTCACAGTTCAAGAATAGGAATAGCTCTTACAGCTGAAGGACAGAAGTTGTTTTTCATTAAAGTATCATCGTTTTTGAAAAACAATCCAATTCATCGACTCTCCCCCCATGGTGTTAAACAGACTCAGCACGCAGCATCTCAAGTGCCTGGAGGTGATGTCCTCAGCCACCTTCAGAGCCAGGATTGCTCCTCTTCCCATGTCTCAAACTCACCAGCACTTCCACCTGGGCTTCACATTTCCAAATGAAACACATCTATATTAACCTCTGTTTGTCCCCAAGTAAATCCTGAGGTTTCCGCAGGGAAATAAAATAGAAGCCTTGCCAGAGTTCATGAAGTATTTCCAGGGGGTAAAAATGAAGGTGTAACCTTTGTTATGTGGCTCAAGGAGAGAGAGTCAGAAAGCTTCATAATCTGGGTTTGTGTGAAACCCAGGAGTATCCAAGGCAGAAGCCCAGCACCTGGCTGTGTTACAGCCTTTGTGTACATGGCTGCCTGATAGGAAGTCTGGATGGTGAGGTAGGATGGAGCCTCAAGGTTATGATTTGCAGCTATCAGAGACTTATCCAACTAGTGCTTCATTTGGAAACTCGTTTGTTTCTTTTTAGCCACTTCCAAATCTTTCTCAGTTTTCTTTTACAGATGTCCTCTGATCACGGCTGTCCCCATCATCTCTCTTCTCTACCATCACCCACTGCATCAGCACAAGGCAGCTTGCACTGTACAATAAGGACAAGCAATGCTAGAAGGAAGTGTTTTTCCTCTTTCTTCTCCTCAAAAAATAGACAACAGTCCATAAATCTAGTTCTCCTGCTTGATCAGTGCTTCCTTCCATCTCCCTCCGGCATTGTTCAAAAGTGGCTCTTGGAACAACCTCTTAAAAATGTATTGGCAAGAAGAAAGGAAATTGTTCTCAGTGACAACAATACTGTACACATATTTGTATATTTATTCTGAAGATCAAATTGATAACAACGGCTCCCTTCATGCCTGCTGATTTATCTGTTGAACAGGTATCTATGCCGTATGCACCGCATGGCTATAACTGTCAAGGCTGATATAAGGATAAGATGAATGACCTCTACAGATTTCAGGTACAAGTAGGAAAATGTAATCATAACTCACTTTAGAACCAAGTGATACATATTTATACATTGCCTATCGCAGGCTAGCAAGCCTTTCCCTTTTATTTTGCATTCATGGACTTGTGATGCACATCAATCTTATATTCAGTTTGTTAATATTGTTGTCACTCAGCTGAAATTTATCGTCACATGACTTATGATTGGGAGACGGTTTCATCTGAGGAGCGTTCTCTTAATTTACCACATTCAGATTTCCTCTGCTGGCTCAACTCTGCATCACAAAGCCCTGATACTTTGCTTGGTTCAAACCCATTCCACTTGCTCCCTCCTAAACTAAGAGCAGTAAATGTCAAAACTATTTATAAACTGAACAAGAACTGAGCATGTAGCAGAATAAAATGGTCTTAATCAGCCCCAAAGGGCTTAATAGGCTGAAATGCACGTGGCTTCTTTCCCTTGGGAAGTGTGGCCCTGAAGGACCCTCTTTGGGTTTTGACTGCCTTTCCCATGGTTAGAAAGGTGGAAATGACCAAGCACAGCAGCCCTGCACCATGCACAAATGTAGCTCTGCCTGCTGGGAGCCATTTCTTACTGCTTCAGAAGCCTCCTGTACTCAGGGTCTCACTGGGTTTAAAGCCATGAGCAAGCAAGATATGAGTCTACCATCCCAAAGGACCATGCCTGGGGACACAACCCTGCTGATGCAGCCCAGATGGATGCTTGGGACTCATGTGGGATATGGGGGATAACTCCCAGTCCTACTGAAGCCTCCCCAGCCCTTCCCAGCAAGGACAGGCCAGGCTGCTGTGGGAAACCTGCTATGAAACTTCATGGAGGGGGGAAAAGCCAACTTTTCTTTCTTTCAATCTTTTTTTTTTAGAGATCATAAATATTTATGAAGCACCTGTCAGTCATTTTTAGGGTTTCTGACTGAGCGTGTCACAAGAGAAGGGCTTTTATGAGGATTTATAGTAAATTGCAGTAAATTGTATTCCTGTCAGGGAGCAGAGAGGAGTTACATGGTGTCAGGGGAAAGTAAGCAATCTCCACAGTATGACACACATGCTACAGGGGGAATCTGTCCCTGCCTCGGGGGCCATCACAAAACCTGTGCACTCCTCATGTGTCAATTCAGTCTTCCAACTTTACCAGGTACGGTCAGGAGAAACTCCCTCTACTTGGGCAGAAATCACAGCAAACAGTTCTAATCCTCCAGGTCGACCTCTTTACATGATTTCTTCCAAGGAAAGACGCTACCTCACACACAATTGCAATACACACTAACATCAGATTTCTTACTCTGCTCTAGCACTCCCTAAACTGCATCCCAGTTGGAATGCAGAACAAATCCTGAATTCTCATCCCAGAGAGACTTTGGGGGCATTTAGGGATGTAAAAGTGAGCCCAAAATATCAGTGGAACAGCAAGTATTAAATAAACACTCTTCCTGTAATAAAACAATGAAACACGAAGTCAGAGCAAGTTGCAGGAGTGCATTTTTTTGCCTGCATCTGTGGTGAAGAGAAAGCAAGAGACAGGCTGCTGTAAACCTGCACCTTGTTGCACTATACTGCAGCATGCCCCTCATACGTGAATCCTTTCTCCTCACAGATCAATGTTTTAAGAACGGTTCTTCAAAAGCTACGTTCAGTGCAGCCCTTACACAAAGTCTGTCCTCCCACTGTGCTGTCACTTCCAGAACACAACACAAAACCAGGATAGCAATGTGTGCCCCAAGCCTTGTAACCAAGGACCTTCTCCCCCACGCTTTGTCATAGCCATTCTAAAGCACACCATAAACTCCACTTGTTCTCCTTGTCTCCTGGTGCCCTAATCCAACCAACTTTAAAACAAATGAAAAAGAGAAGCACAACATTTTTTAAGCCTGCCACAATTTCATCTGATTTTGCTGCTCATCATTAGGACGACAAAAGATTAAGGGGAAAACTGATGGCACCCCAGCACTGAAGCAAATTCTCTATGGATCACTCTGCACATTAACCTGAAAGTGCTTGATTGCGTTATCCTACCAGCTCCGGAGCTACACTATTATTCTTTGGCTGATTCCTTTACTTTATATTTTGCTCATTAATGATGGGGGGGGGGGGGAGGAGAGGGAGGGGGGAAAGAGTGTCAAGATCACATTTAGTCCAACAAAAAATAGAAGTGCGGGGATGTGAAGTGTGGTTGCATTAATTGAATCAAGGATGATGACAGTGCAAACAGCTTTGAGCCCCGTAAATCTAGACAGGCTGTTGTCAGATAAAGTATCAATGTGCTTTATCAAACTTTGTCCATAGATTTATAGAGTGCTCAGACCACAGATCTGTAGTTCCTCAATGTAATCACTTTGGCATTTTCTAGCTATGCTACCAACCTCCACGTGAAATAATGGAATTTATTGACAGAGAAGCAGGCACAGCAATTTTGCTGTTGTTTAGAAAAATTGCCCATCAATGAGGTGTCGGTGGAGAAAGACAAAAGATATTACAGTAAGATGACTATCTCCTGACTCCTGCTGAATTGGTAGATGAGTCATTAGCTTCCTTGGAGGCAAAAGGGTGGCCACTCTTCCAGAAAACTGCTCTGGTTTTTACTTACAAATTGTATTGCTCCAAGAAAATAAAACAAAGTCAAACTCCAAACCCCAGACTTGCTCCCATCTTCTGAATTACTTCTCTTGCAGGCTGGAAGACAGAAGTCTGGCTTTTGTCAGTGTTGGTTTGGGTAAGCTATCCCGATATTTAACCTCTTTCTTTGCAAATGTATGATTTTAACAGCTAATGTGATTTGCCTCGGCACTCACTGTCCTCTAGGAGTGCTCAAGCTATCCTAAAACTTCTCCTTTAAAAATATTCAATTTCCCACAACCAACACCTGGAAATGTCTTGCAATTGAAGGATATGGCTACAGCACAAGCCAGATGATGAGCCCTCTCTGGAACATACCTATGCTTCTGCTGAAAGGTCTTGATCATGTCATCAGCAGATAACGATGCAATTTCTCTCCCGCTGGGTTCCATTAATCCTGCTACCCCCAGCATACTCTGCTGCCTGTTACAGCTCAACCTGTTATTGCAAGTTGCTCAAAAAGATCCATGGACTACAAGTTCTGCTGCTATATGGACACCCTGGGACTCCAGATGAGAATCCTGCTCCTTTCTTTCCAAAAAGGTTGGTACACACGAGCAGAAGGACATACCTAGTAAGTAGACTCATCATCTCCCTCTTTCTCCCTTGACATTAACTGCAAGACAGCATTGCTTGCTCAATAAGTGCCACTTCATTCTGGTACCAAAGCACGCACTGGGAGAGACAGAGGCAGGAAAGACTTTATTCTTCTGTGCTACAGTAGCTGAGGTCCCAGATGAAATCAGCACTCTGTTGCTTTAGGTGAGATATGCACCCTTAGAAATACTGCCTGGCCTCAAGCACACACTGTTCAAACAAATGAAGGAAAGGTGGAAGGGGAAACAGAAATCCTGAAGAATGAAGTGACTTGCTTCAGGCTGCAGAGAAGGTCAGCAACAGAGGCAAAGCCCAAGGAGCTTTCTAAATGCTATTCCTTCTAGCAGCGACCTTGACCTAAGAGATAATCAAGAATGAAGTATAAGCAATCTCTAGCCTGTGTCTTTGGGCTAGGACGAATTCTGTGCTTTGATGTGACATTTTAAATTGCACAAAACTCTCAGCCTTCTCACCATGCCTTGGTGACCCTTAGGGAACAAAGGGAGACTTGCAATAAAGGGCAACTCAAGTAACAGAGGAAGGCTGAGAAATAAAGTACTACAGCAAAGCATTGTGGCTTCCTAACCTCCTAGAAAATAAAAACAAGAAACCCTCAAAAAACAAACAAATTCCAGTTCAGACCCAATCCATGCGTGCATGACAATAAACAGCTAGGAGGACCACTGTTGTCACATAGTGGGAAAGGTATACAAAACAGAAGGGACCCATTCTAGGCACAAAAGCTCCTGCTGGAAGACAATGATTGGCTTGCAACACAGTCCTGCTACATGTGCCTGTTGAGGCCATTGGTCTGTATACACTTGACATCTTGTCCTGACATAGTAGGATATCATGCTTAAAAAGACGTTATGCAACTGGGGACAGGAGGCTGCTCAACATCTCATAAGATTTCCAGTCAAAGTGAATAAACCCAAAGTTCTGAAAACTTACATGAAATGAAACTCCCTGTACACTGAGATAAGGCACTTCCTGCATCCCACCTGAATTTGATTAAGAAATAGAGCCCTCTCCTGACCCTGCTGCGCTGCCTTTCTTTAGTTCTACCCAAAGGAGATGGACAGACAGTCACCAGAAGCCAAATTAAAGTAACTCAAAGCAGTTATGGACCTTCTCAGGTGAGGTGCTGTTTCTGTCTGTGGACGCACTTTTTGCCTATGCGTCCCCACATGACATTGGTGAGAATGACACCCATTACCCTTCTAGTGAAGGCCTTCAACACTCATCCAACACCGTGTGATGGTCTGACTGCACCATAACTTCTAAAGAGCTCCTTTAAAAGCAGCATTTTTGGCTCTGCTTACTATTCACCTGCCTTGGTGACTACCTGCCAACCAAGCCCTGGATCCTGCCTGAGGAGGGAAGCATGTTGGAGAGTCCCTGTGAGTTCTCAGCACAGCCCTACAGGCAGAACAAAAGCCCGAGGCAGCCATCTCAACAAGGCTCCTGAGTGACTACATGTTCAAGAGCTCAGAAGCAATTTACCATTTGGAAACATTACCTGTGCTTTTCCCACTCCCATCGTTTCATTCTTTGTGCCTGGCCAGGCAGGTAAGTACTTAGGATTGAAAATAAATTGGTAGCAAATTCAACTGCAAATGCAGTTGAGTTATTATGTGAGTTGCTATTCCAACACAACCAATGTGTGCATGGGTACTGGTAGAAGATAAATAAACCCCTGGCTGTTAGCTCCTGCAAGAAAATCCACCCACCAGTTCTATTCTGGTCAAAACACATTTGCATTGTTTCACCTCCACCTGGTCATAGTGAACCAAGGACCTAACACTACATCAGCTTCTCCTATGAGTTTACTGAGTGGCACTGAGTATGTTTAGTATCAATTTACCTCTCTTTTTTCAACCTTTAGTGACAACATTGGTGATGCTGGCGCAGAAATGATTGTACTGTTCAGTTTACAAATAAAATGCAGTCCTTATGATGCTTAGCAAAGGAAACAAGGAGATAAGAAGTGTTAGTACACTGGCCAGTGAAAAGGCCTGGAGAGATCTAGATCAGTATGGTGCTGGTTTACAAAAGTGTATGCACAAAGAAAATGGAGCAGAGCAGAGGTACAGAGTTCTTGAACCAGCAGGGATGACATCAAATGGCATTCATCCCCACAAGACTGTCAAAGCCTTCAGGAGAGCATGCATTTCCAAGTATTTCTTGCTCCTGAACACTCTTGAGTTCTCCACGTCTTCTGATCTCTACTGCAAAATTATCTTCCCTGAACCTAAGAGCTTCTATAACTACTTTTCTTCTAAGCTTCTATAACTACTTTTCTTCTAAGCCAAATGAGTACAAGAGCATCTTCTGACAAGATCATCCAGTCCTCCCATTCACCTCTCCTGTATCGTGTGTTTCTGGGTGAAATTATCTTGTCACAAATTAACCATCAAAATGTGGAGGAAAAAAAAAATGGTGAAAATTTCTTCCCATCTGTGCAGCTCTGTTCTGTCACAGTGCATGTATATTTCTCTTTGATATTGTCAAGAGAAATAGAAGGCTCCTGTTACTTGTTTACCGTATACGACCCTATGGCACCGTAGATGAAATGTTCACATCTGTCAGTGAGAAGGATCAGGAAAAAGGAGTGTGTGAGGTAGGAAAGGAAGACTGATCATCTTGACCCAAGCGAAGGAGCAGAGAAAGCATTCAGAAGAATGAGTTGCAAATTAAATGATTATTTTTTTTAAAGTAAGTTCATTAGTGATAATTAGATGAATCCTTTCATACTAGGTCACAAGCTCTTAGTGTCACACTTCTTTGTGCAGTGCCCACATCAAGTGTACTTGGTCTTCTGATCAATGGAGATTTATAGCTTAAAGGAGAGATATTGCCACTGAAAATAAAGAAAAAAAGGATGGAAGTAGAGAATCAGACAGCTCAGGTATCTATTAATAGGAAAAAGCATTGTTTGCATGTCAAGGTCTCCGGTCAGATTACAGACCAGGTCAATAGCAAGAATGAAAGTCTTTGTGTTTAGTGGCTGGTTAGTGATGGATGTGAAATGAACCGATGGTCTCAGTCTGGTTAAGAATTTTCATAAAAATACCTCATTCCCCAATTCATTTCTCGATAGAAGTGCAGAGATCTGATGATGGAATAAAGTGAGATTGAGGCTGAGAAAAGGCAGGCTTAGTAACCCTCGTGTCCCAAGGAGATCCATGTCTGACTTGCCTCTCTGCTTTCAGAGAACTCCCCATTGCCTGGGGGTCAGACAGCAGAACCGTGTCCATAGATGCTTTTCCAGAAAGCCTCAGTCCTCAAGGCCATCAATCAGCCACTTTCCTCAAACATTACATTCATTTAAAGGAGGGAAAAATAAAAAGGAGAGCAAAGAAAGAAGCTGATTTCGTTATAGGGAAGGTCTGAGTGGGAGTCTGCCTTCAAAGTGCCTACAAGAGAATCTAATCAAGGCATTTACCATAAACACAGAAAGATCGATTCCTGAACATTTTTAACATTTAAAACATGTCTCTGTTTGGACAGCTGAGACATCCCATTACTGTGAATGACACCACCAGATCAAGGGTCTACACAATTTGAGAGAGCTGTAAATCATCCCCAGACCTCTGGGCACAAAAACATTTACAGAATAGCTTTAAATTATTTATAAATAATGGGCCAAATACAGCCCTGGGCACAGAGATATCTGCCTGCTGTAGGTTTCACTGAGGCCTCACACTAGAAAGACATGGGGCAGTTGGAAGATGAGACCAACCTCTGAGCTAGTGCCAAGGACTCAAAGCACTGGCTGTTGGGAGCAGCTGGAGTGGTATGTCCTAGCAAGTATGTCCTAGTTGCATAGGAGTAAACACAAAGAGGGGCAGAGAACAGCTTTTGTGCTTTTCTATATCCTTGAATGATGCTTACCTTGTGCAATCCTTTGATGAACCTAATGCAAAGATAATGAGGCAGAGAGTAATTTACAGGTGATGAGGTTGAGCGTGAGGGCATGTGAGAGCTTGATTACACCAACGAGATGGGCCTACACACAATGACCTAAAGTCATGCAGAGTCATAGAATCACAAGGTCAGAAAGGACCTACAAGATGATCCCGCCCAGCCATCCTCCTATCACCATCTACTACCACAAGCTACTAAACCATATAAAACAGGAGCGTGGAAAATATCATCTAAATTGTTCTTTGTCACCTTCAATGGCAATGACACCTTTACCAGTTTTCAAATGTTTTCTGCTTTTATTTTTGTTTTATTTTCTGTTTTATTTTAGTGTATTTTGCCTTTTAGCATTTCAAAAGCTCCTGAGAAATCTGAAAGGAAAAAAGGAAAGTGGAACATATTGGATGAGATGTTGAATTAAGCACATCTGTGTTCAAGGCAGGGTAATCTGCTCCGCGAGCTGCCCTCAGCTCCAGCCATTTGCAGCCTTGCCTTTGAGCAACGAGCTCCACCACACACCCGACGGCAGGCAGAAAATAAATGGGTAAAATAAGAAAGTAAATAAATAAGTCTATGGAAATGATCATCAAAGCAAAGCAGTTTGTGTATGATTTAAGTAATATATCACAAAACCATCAGGTTTTCAGGCTATCAATAGCAGTGTGCTCTGCAAGCACAGATGTAGCAGCATTGAGGACCTTGGTCTCAGATATCCAGAAGTGTAGGAATGAGAAAAATAAGTGCAGCTTGGTTAATAAGTGCCAAAAACTAAGGCAAGGACTGTACTTGATGAAGACAGCCTATGCAATATCTAAATGCGTTCGGTGGAAGCCTACAGTAAGACTTAACAGCTTGGCCTTCGCATCCCGTATGATATCTCGATGTTTCAGATTGGAGCTTTTAACAAGAGTATGCTATAATGTGAGATGAAATGGTATCACTGGGGTCACCAATACGTCAGAGCAGTACTGGGGAAGGAGCTCTCCTGCTTGGCTCATTACTACTAGTGGAAGTCGGTCTCTCTGGACTCAATGAGAGTCACCCAGGCACTGAGTTAATGCACTGCTGTTACTGCTGCCTCTCACATCCAGATCTGTTAATCTGAACCAGAGCTGTGCTAGGGAAAACCCTATTAAAGGGGATTTTAATAAAGGGCTGATTTGTAAACACACATGACCCCGTCCTCATTTGTAACATAGAGTATGCACTCTCTCACACTCTCTCACATCTTGCCTGTCTGCTAAACTTTAAATGCTGTGATACATTACCCTCAGAAATCTCAATGGGTTTTCCTAGAACATTTCCTACAGACTTTCTAAAGAAACTAAATGGGACTATCCTTGTTGGATTACGTTATAAAAACTCTCCCTAGAATTTCCTGATTATGCTTAATAGGCACTGCTTGAAAGCAGAAAGGAGAATGAAAAATTCCTATTTTCCTCTGCCTTCCTGTGGTTACTGCCAAAGATGGAGGCAGTTTTACCTCTGTGGGGAGCCCATGGAGTTTCTCTGAGTCAGAGACATCTCAGGACATCTGGAAAGAGCACAGTGATTTGTATTGGCACATTTGGAAAAGCAGAATCCAGAATAGATATTGAATAATTCAAAGCTTTTTTTCCTTTGGATATCTATTAAAGGATCATACTCCAGCCTGAGCGACATCCCAAACAATCCTATGGCTTTCCAGGATATTGCACTGAGGAGGTATAAAACAGTAGAGGATACGGCCCACTGTATTTACTCTCTAGTTAAAATCAATACAAATATCAAATCTCTCTCTGCAGAGACTAACACAGCCTGAGAAACTCAACACACGGACTTGACACTGTAAAAGCCAAACCACCAAGGGTGGCCCCATTCCTGTATCCTGAAGTACTTTCCCCACAGAAACACCATAGAATCATTAAGGTTGGAAAAGACCTCTAAGACCATCTGGTCCAACCGCCCACCTACTACCAATAATTAGCAAAGCATCAGACAGCATCTTGCCAGGTCATTCCCTTCTTTCCAAACAGGCACAAAGTCTCATGCTGGCAGTCCATGTCCAGCCACGCCCTATTGTGGAGCTTATCTAAGCCTCATGCTTCCAAGTTGCTGGATGTGCAACAACACTGTTAGTATGCTCTACATGTTCAGTGAATCCGGAGCTTGCTGAGAGAGTTGGGCAGACACCACATATGCTGTTTTCAGAGGGGATTTGCCCTTTTCTGACTCTGCCTAGGAGTGGTTCACCGTGCAATGAAGCCTGGGTTCCTCTGATTTACAGCAAAGAGCCATCTTAGTTATAAAGCTCCAGCTCGGAGTTCTCCTAACAATCAGAGAACACTGTAGGTTATTATTTTTAATTTGTGCCTGGGGAAAAGTTTTGTTGGAGGGGAAAAAAAGAAAACAGGAAATAAATATTTTTTAAAGAAACTCTTTTGCCATAGTAATGGTGAGAAACAAACACAGCTCAGTTCTGTCCAAGGAAACTGTACCATGTGTTTCTTGCCATAGGGGATTGTGTTGTCAGTGCACAGCATGATAAGTTTGTTAGTGTTAGTGCTACATGCTTTTACGCTGATGAAAACTCTCGTTTACCCTCACACAAGATTCTCTGCAAATGCTGCAAATAACCTTATTGAATTTTCATATACGTGGGCAGCTACAATTCCTTCAGGGTTGCTGGTTTCAGCCTGCAGAGGAATATTCAGAGCTGGATGGGAGGACAGGAACCAGCAGAGCTCAGGCTTGTGCAGTCCTTGTGATGGATACGTGATAGCTGGTGGGAGCCAAGGCCAATGGATGTGGTGCCTCTTCAGTGGGTGATATGGGAAAGGCACCATTCCCAGCATTCCCGAGCTGGAGCCTTTAAGCAGTTGGTTGGCAATTGGGTAGGAAAAGTGACATGGAGTGTTCACAGAGGGAAGTGGGATCATATGGCCAAGCCATAATCATTATTAATTATCTATTACCAGATTAGAGGTACATTAGTGACCTGCACCACTTACTTGGTGCACTAAAACATTCAGAGGTTCTCATATCATAATAAGGTTAAAGCAATAATGAAATGGTACAGAAACATAACACAGCACAGTGCAACACCAGCGGTGTTGGTCAGAAGGCATTTTAGCTGAGTGACACAAGTTCTGTGTCTATGGAAGTGAATTGGGTCACATTAGACATAAGATGGAAAGGGGAGTGGATCCAACACTAATAATTGCTCGCAAACATACCTAGCATTTTCCTTAGGTGATACTCTGGGTCACGTGAATAAACCTTGGGCTAATCAAACTCCTCTGGATGCTGCCATTAGTTTCTGTTGCTGCACTCAAGCTGCAGAACTTGCTCAAGCAGAGGGTCATCTTGTGCTCTTGAACTGCATCCCCCAGTGCTGTCCTTGGAAGAAGGAAAGCCCCAAACCAGCACTGACTGCAATTCTTCACCCATTAACAAACACCAGCAAGAAGGGCTCCCTGCACAGTGTCTCCTTCTGACATGTGCAGGCGTGATGTACACAATCACTGAGGTCCAGGGCAGAAAGCAACTCCAGAAAGATCACTTCCAGCCCCAGACAGCCGGCACCAGCAGTACATCAAAGGGCAGCTTTGACTTCAGCAAAGACCGTGATGCCATTGGAGGGGAAAAAAAAAATTACTGAAGTCTTAACCTTGTCTCAAGCCAGAATGAAAAAGAATTCAATAAATCTTCAATTGTGTTCAACTGGGACAGACAGCAAAGAAATTAAATATTTTGGCTGTTGGCCAAGTGCACATTTAACACACAAAAAATGATGCCAGTGAAATAACCTTTTCTCCTTTTCAGAAACCCCTCTCCAAGCTGATTATTATCCACTAAAAAAAAAAAAGAGAGAGAAAAAAAAGGGAAAAAAGCAAAGAAAGGAAATCCAACTCAGAGCTGCATTAACAGATCACTGTAAAGGATAACAACCCAGTGCAGTTTATGTCACTAAATGTGAACCTTATTTAGCAAGCGTTTGGTAGGAGCTGCTAATACACAGCATCACCAGAGACCGGAGCAGTCTGCTCTGCTGCCTGTGGCTGAACTGTCTTCCATCGAGTGCTGATTTACTATACAATTAAGACAATGTCTATGAGATCTAAAGCAAGTACCTACTTCCAGGGGGATACTCCTAGATCTAGTTATTATCATGCCAGCCCATGAAGTATCTCTTTCCAGATAAGCACCCAAACCTGTTGATAGTCTCCTGACACAAGGTTCAATCCTGCCGTGTGCTAAGGATACTCAATTCCCACTGAAGTAATTGGAGGATGAGGATGCTTATCACATTTCAGGCATGCAGATGCTCAGCATCTTTCAGAATCTGGTCCAAAGTAAATTTTTATTCAGAACTAGAAGCAAATAAGTTTGTCTTCTTGTTGTTGTTTTTTTCCTTTTTTTCCCCCTTTCTTTATGAGTGAATCAAATAAATGGACTGAGTGTTATTTTCCCCTGAATATTATTTGTGCTTTTGAAGGATTCTGCTGGCAGACTGATTGCTCTGGAATCTTTCATTTACTTATTTGTTAAATTTATGCTGCAGGTTCGTTCACTATTCTTCAGGTATGCACACAAGACACACACACATATATATTTTTAACTATATCAAGCCACAGAAAGCAAGATAGGAAAGCTGGAAAGTATGCTGAAAGCAAAGGCTGAGCCATAGGCACAGCACCATTCAGATCTTTTTTGTTGCTTTGCAAATGGGGTCGAATATGAGCAAAGCCACCTCTGAGTATGGAGAAGGAGAGACACAAAGCCTGGCAGCAGCCTGCCCAAACCTCGGGCATTTGGAGCACTGTTAGTACTAAGCGGTCTCGAATTATCTTAATATTGCATCTGTACTAAGAGGTAAGTACAAAACAAAAACAGCTGCATGGATCTGCAGTATAATGAAGCACAGAGAAGTCTGAAAGCCACACTTCTGCCAGGAAAAGAAAACAAGTCAGTTTGGAAAACAGAAGCTATATATATAACATATCAAAACCCTAAAGAACAGGCTTCAAAAACAGCTGCATTTAATCTTCTAGTAAATTCTCTTTTTTTTTTTTCTAGGTAAAATTAGCAACACGCTCATTGATTTTTGTGCAGATGGAAATGTATAGGTAGAGCTAAAAGAAGGGTAAATAAAACATGATGGGCTCTCAGGGTTAGATAAAAGAAAGTGCTTAAAAATGCAGAAGTCCGTGAGCAGAACAGAGACCGTGAAGGGTTCAGGCAAGAGGCCAAGAAGCCAACTGCATACAGCAAGCTATTATTTGTGCTGAAAATCTCCAGGAACTGACTGAGTATCAGCTTTCTTTAGCAAGACCTTGAACCAAGATCTATACAGCTATAATCATCCCATATTGGTTATTTCATTTGAATTTCCATAAGAATTATCCTGCCTTGTTTTTGTCAACAAAGAAACCAGCGCAGGTGCACATGGACAGATTAAGCAAATTGGTTAACAGGGGTGACATGATGTAATGTTGTTAGTTTAAGTGATCTTTGATCAATAGCATTCATGACAACAGCTGAGTTTGTTTGTCCTTAATGCCAGGCGGTATTTTACCACTTCAGTAGTTTTAAAACTAGAGGAGCGACTCCAGGAAAATCGATATAGAAGTGAAACTCTCCAAGTTCACAGTGAAACTTACAAAGGGTGGGATACAAAATGCACTCAAGATCAACAGGA
This sequence comes from Coturnix japonica, assembly GCF_054131305.1. Taxonomy (NCBI): domain Eukaryota; kingdom Metazoa; phylum Chordata; class Aves; order Galliformes; family Phasianidae; genus Coturnix; species Coturnix japonica. Next base: position 8,138,079 of record NC_140683.1, read on the forward strand.
GATGGGACTCCTTAGGTGCCTTGTGTGCTCACCAGTCAATCCTTCAAGTGACCAGATAGGTTACCTATCAGGCTGACTGTATTCAGGGTGAGATTCAGCATCTGAAGTAGACAGATGCCAACCATGTTGGGCTCAGGAGCTTGATCCAACCATGTTGGGGTTTATAAAGCCACATTACCAGCACACCCTGAAGGCAGCAACTATAGCATATGATGGATCAGGCTTTACCCTTGTATAGATATTTCAGAATGTGTATATGTGTATATTTAAAAATATACAGTGCTTTCATCTAATGTAGCATAAGGAGAGAGCTGACTGTAGCTGGTAGTTCTCATGGATCAATGCTGTCTTGACCTTTGTGTGTCATGTTTTTGATGCTGTTACATTTTTCTGCAGAATCAGACAAGCTCGAACTTCTGCGAAGGAATTTACTGTATCTCAGTGATACAGACTGCAGAGCACTTAACCTTCCCAGCCTGAGTTTAAATGGGGCTGAGCATGCACGTGTGATTCTGCATTGCTGGGATGAGGATAATTTCTATTCCTCTGACCAGACTCATGAGTACAGGGCAGATCTCGCAAGCAAATAAACTTCAGAGTCAGCGTACATGGGACAACTCAAGCCATAATGCATGGAAGTTCAGTAAATCAAATGTTTAGAACAGTTTGTTTCACATAATAAAATTAAATGAAATCCGCTATTTTTACATGAAATAAGAAGGCCTAGAACTCAGAGATCTCTATTGGCTTGACTGCAAGAACATGGGATGGTACATGGCTCTCCTGCACAAAACTAAGTCACATCTCTGCTTCTCCCCCTCTTTCTTTCCTGCAGCACCAGAAGGGGTCAGGCAGTGCCCAGGCAAAGTGACGTGAAGGACCAACTGACATGGGTTGATTCTGGGGCCTCTGGCAGTTGCTGTCATGCAAGTTGATATTAATACCACAAATACAGCAACAAACACAAGGAACAATCTCAGGTGGTCCAATCCTGCATTTATGCCCTCACTTCACTGCATACTAAATATATAGTACCCAATGGTGTGTGTACCACTTCTTGTATGCCTCAGTTTCTACACTAGCAATGGGGAGGTAAACTACCAGCCAGCAGGCCCTTAAAACTTTGCAATGCAAGTATTATGGGCTCTGAGGTGTAAAATTTGTACTGAAGACTGTGGTATTATTCAACACCCAGACATAATCAGCAAGAAGGATGACTCAGATATGGCTCTCATTGCTCCAGAGCAATAAAAAATATCTTTCAAAATAAATTTAAGAAATTAGTCTGTGCTGCTTCTGAGTTATTGGAAAAGTAACTTGTTCTGTTCTCATAAATAAAATGCCATCAAATTATCACAAACAGCGTGAAGCATTGTGAAGCATACTCCATAACGAGGGGTCTTTTTGTGATGGCAGACTCAGCTCTGTGGTCCTCCTGCTGCTCACCTGTGAACTGAACCCTCTGCAATAAACTTAATTCTGGGGGTAACCAATAGGTATTAAATTCCCCCACCAAAAGCATTTCCTTATGTAGAGCATTAAGTGTTTAATCCGAACAACAGCACCAGAAGGTTTTATTTATCAAATCAAGTCACACTGTGTAAGTGTCAAAAGAGAGCTTTAAAAATAATGCTTTAAGACTATCGGGAGAAATTGGAGTGTTCCAGGTACAAATAGAGAAACACAGTCTGTCTGTCACATGGCTAGCAGCACAGAGAAATGTAATCTACAGTAACAGCAATGCTTTCTCTTTATTTTCACTTTGCTCAGAGGACACTTTTCATCTGCAGTTTCCAGCCTGGTGGGTGGCAGCTGCAACGTGGGCTCAGAAGTTGGACCCAGCAATGATTCATCACCATCCCAATCTCACCTTGCAGGATACAGGTGAGAGGTGGCTGGTGACTCCACCAGGCCCCAAGCAATTTGCATCCATGTCAGGAAAAGTATAAGGAAAAAATAACCCCCCTGCAAGACCTGCAGGTGCCACAGCATGGGCTGCCCTATGCAGGTGGCAAGGGGTGGTCTGTCCTTTGAGTCCAGATGACCTATGGCACTACCCCAGAGCTGGCATCCTTCCCAAAGCACTGCAAACCCCCAGCAGTTCTACTCCCATGCATATAAATCCATTCATTTACTCCCTCTATTTATTATTTCATCTTTTTTTCATAGGAAAGAAGCCAATTACATCCACTATAGTCACCTGAGGATGCTGGGGTTGATTTTCCTTACCACTTCACATTAATAAACCATCCCCTAACAACTATACACCCCTCACAGTTCTTAGCTTAAATAGTGCTGGGGGGGGGCTGCCAGCTGCCCCATGTCCCCAGCCCCAACCAGCTCTCCCAGCTGCTGTCAGCAGAGGCTGTAGTAGGCTCAGCTCCCTCCAGAAGGAAGGATGGGTTGCATTTTGTCCTGGAAATTAAGCATGACTTGCAAAAGGAAGCTACTGTTTGGTTTGTGAGACCAGAAATAGGACTGTGGATATTAACTGCTAGCAAATAATTTGTCTGATACAATAAAATAGAACATCACCTGCTCCCTCTGCAAACTTTTCCTGGTGCCATTGAAAATTGTCTTTCCTCTCCTATTTCTGACAATGCAGCAGAAAAGACCAAAGATTTGCTGTTGTAAGGCAGATACCAGGATCCATTTACACCTTCTATGGGAAACAGGGTGCTGGAGGCTGCAGATCAATTTGAATTAGCAGACCCTTTAATTCCAAATTTCCAATTTATTTGCTGTGCAATCAGGGCAAGAACATAAGGGGAATGAAATAAAAATCGAGGTCTCCGCTCAACAGTATTTGGGAGTAGATTACCTATGGTAATGTGCATAATTTTCAATCCCTTATCTGTCTTCCCCAGATAGGTGACCTAGCGTTATTAGCACTGTTTATATCATTAAGCACTGGGCTGGGATTATAGTCCGAGTGGCTGCACCGCACTACGTAAAATTCAGATCTCCGAGCACTTAAACATCACCCATTAATCAAGTTGGGCTCATCTTCCATCTCCAGCTCTGGCTTATCAAGGAGGTGATAAAGCTGGTAGCCTCCTCCATCCGCTCTACAGCTTAATCCATGTAAGCAAAGACCATCAAAGCACCCATCACAGATGTGCAGGGGGTAAGACAGCAAAAACTCATTTAACCGCTGCCCTGTAAATGTCGCTCGGTGACATCAGACTAAATAAGAGGAGGAAAAAACATGCAAATGCACCTGGTGAGAGGCAAGGCTGGAAGAGAAGCATTCCCTTCAAGCGGAGCGGAGCACCACGTTGCAGCAGCATGTGCCATTCTGCATGTCTGCTTTATCAGCTGGAGGTCAGGCAAAACGGGTAAATAGTGCTTATCAGTGAAGATTCATTAACGTCTCCTCTCACTGCTGCCACAGATGCTCTCTGGTGCTCAGGTTTGTCCCTGTGGTGTGCAGGAGACAAATATTTGCAGCCAAGAACGAGCAGTTTGCTATAGGCAAGGCATGCTGTGGCAGTGCTCGGATGTGTCCCTGGGTCCCCATGTGCCCCATGAGATGTAGCAGAAGGGGAAGCAAAGTCTCCTGGATTAAACAGCCATACACTGTTGTCTTTCTACTTTCACAGCAGAGGAAACCAGGGTGCAGGTTCCTTGGACAATGGTCAGCCCAAATCGTTTCTAACTCCTTAAGCCATGACACAGTCAATCATGGTAGACACACTGCTCCATTTCAGGCACCACAAAGCAGCGTGCAGCATCACGTCCTCAATCACCCTGCATAGGATAACCCCACTCTGGTTTTGTCAGGAGTAAATCCCCCATTTAGCATCTCATTTATTTCATACACAGATAAATTTAAAACAGAATAAACAATGGTTCTGTTACTATAGTAATATACTGAGACAGAAAATAAACTTTATTACCCTGTAATTATATTTCAGAAAAAATATATCTTATATTTTAAACCAATGAAATGTCTACCAATGTATATTTCCAGAAAGTCAGGGAAATTCAAGTTCAGGCCAATTGCTGGAAGCTGAGCTCTGCTGTCTCTCACCCATACTGGGAAGTCTCCTTTTTGGGAAATCTGGCTGAACCCAATGAGGCTCCTCAAGGTACGAGGTTCTTCTCAAAGCAATAATACCAGAATATTAACACTGAGCCTGCTACTTGGAGCCACGGATATCAGCAGGTGTACTTACAGGGAAGTGTTTAATCAGAGATAAAATGAAAAGTGAGATGTGAGAGTCTGATCCCTCACTGTGGGAAATCAGTTGATGTGGATGCTAAGAGCTGGGCAATGAGAAGAGCTCTGTGCAGGGAGCTCATGGGAATCAGAGAATTATTATGGTTGGAAAAAAACACTAAGACCACCAAGTTCAACCCCAAGCCACCATAACCAATGACCAAGTTCTGCCACATCTCTGCAGTTCTGGAACACCTCCAGAGACAGAGATTCCATGACTCCCTCGGCAGCTATGCCAAGGAAAGGTTAGGAGAGAGGTGTCCTGCACAGACTCTTGCCTTTTCCAAGTGATAGCCAGGCCATTGAAAGGTCCATGAGGTCTTGTGCTGAGCGAGAAAGTTGGGGCTGGAGTCAGAAGTGCTGAGGGAATGGACATGGCCTAAATAGCAGCTCAAATCTCAGCTGGGGACAGACACATACAAGAGCTCCCCTCCTCCTTTCCTTGTTTCTGAAGTTAAATATATAAAACCCTGTTGTTGCCCTAGGCATGTTTCTGCTTGATGTTCAGCTAAAATCTCCGTGATTCACTTAACAGTTTTGAGTATGATAATAGCAATAATAAAACAAACAAATAAGCAACAGAAAAGAATACCACAGGGTTCTGCAAGACTCTGTATTGGTTGCTCCAGTCTGAAATGCCATCACACTTTCTTGTTTTGTAGAGACAGGAGAGTTGGAAAGGCCTGGGCTTATTTCATTCCTTTTCTCTTACTTATTTGACATTGTTTTGATTAGAAAAGAGAAGCGATTGGCACTGGGTGTAATAGCTTTTATACCTCTCCTCAGTGTCAATATTAGATGCAGAATTCTGCTCGCCTACCAGCACGAATTACTCTAACTCACTGAAAAGAAAAAAATAAAAATAAAAGCAATTTTGTTGAATATATTACTCACTTGGAAGTTATTTTTTTATGGATGTTGAAAAAGTCTTCATCTATGCCAACCCCCCCCAAACCTACTAAAGATTCCAATTTGAAACAGCAAGGAAACAGCTACCCTATGGTCCATGTGGTACATCTAGTATCTCCCTGAAGATCCCTGATGTTCACATTTCTTAAAGAATGCATTACAGCTGTAAGCATTATGGTTCCAACAGCAGTCACTAAGATGTGACAAAGGCAAACCAGCAGGGAGCCTCGTGACAACAGTACAGGCTGCAAAAATCAACTAGTCCATTCCAATGAGTGATACATATTAGGAAGGTGAACACAGAGGTCCACAATCTGTTCCCTTCTCTGTGCTGTGTGTGTTTGATGCACGCATCCTGTGCTCTAGAAGATGGCCTCAGGGCCAGCAGGTCAACAGAAACGTGGCCCACTGACCATTGCTCTGAGCAAAAGTATGTTTGAGATCATCACAGACAAAGAATCAAAGTTTATGGGACTGTAACTGATGCCAGTGTTGTGCCTGTGGCTCAAAGAGCCTAGGACAACTCACACATCAGATGTGAGACATTGTGGTGTTATCGTTAGAGAACTTTCTCCCTGCACTCACAGTGCACACACCAACATGCCACCCACTGCCTGGTGTATGCTCATTGCAAGGTACTGTGAGTGGTGAGTTGTTTGAATTAGGGTAGTACAGTTGGGTTCAGATTGGACTTGATGATCTTGAAGGTCTTTTCCAACATGAGCAATTCTATGATTCCACAATTCTGTCTGCTCAGGTACACGTGTAGAGCACCCCAGGGCTGATGTTCTCTAACTGCACTGCAAGCACCAGACCTGGCAGATGCATTTCATCCTTCACAAACCATAATGCTGATACCTTCCCAACCTCAGCACCATGCATCTGTGGGTGAATGAATGAAGCCTGCACATCCACCAGAGTGCTCTGTGACTTTCCCTCTCTCTCTCTCTCTGCATGTCATCCTGAAAGCAGTAAGCATCACTGCCTCTTTTGGGCTGTCAGTTTAAAATCTTGCTTGTGTAGGTGCTCAAACATGTGTGACAAAAGGGAGCCCTTTTTGAGCTGACACAGCACAGCAGCACCTAGCAGAGCTGCACTGGTGAGACTGCAGATCAGAGGCAATCAAAGCCTCGTAGCACTTCAAAGCATTAAGATTTACCTGTGATGGCAATGGGGAAGAGTCCTAAAAATAATGGTGTGGAAAAGACCACGTTACCTTGTTATACTGTATGCTGGGAACAGACTAGTTTTAAAAGCAATTTGCATAATTTAGCTTCTCCACTCTTAGAATAGCAAATTAACAGTTCATTTTATGACTCTACCAATCAACACCTATAGCCCATTAAATTTAACAACAAACTTGCCTTATGAAGGAGGCTGCAGCTGAGTCTTTCCCTAAGTCCTCCTTATTGCTTATTCTTCCCCTTGAATTGTGTTTCTTTCTTTTATAAACTAGCTTTTCTATTTTCTCATTAGAAAGCGTGATGCTAAATTAATTCCAGGTGCTAATTTACACACTGTGTGCTAAATTCAAAACTCAGCTCTATTGGTGTCAATGGAGGCTAACCTGACTGTGTTTTCCATTCTCCAGGAGAAATCCCGAGCAACCCCATGCAGTTCCCAGTTACTGTAGTGCAAATCTCTGTTACATCTATCTGGCTCTCTTCTAATGCACAGGAAAACAGAGTAGCTCCACTAACCCCATTCTGTCCCCAGTTGCTGCAGTAAGAATTGAGAGAAACTTAAAAAAAAAACATAATATTTGGGGCGTAGGTTGAATATAACCAAAGGCAAAAACAAGAACCAAAAATACACAGAAGCTTGTTTTAAGGCTTCATTTTCAGGACCACCTCCTGAAGATGGGGTCATTTCAGTAAACAGATGAACATGCTGCTAATTGAAGGGAACGCCATGCCACATGGCTTCATTTGCAAAGCCATTCTGAACAAAGTATCAATATTTTATAAATACGTTAAGGTGGTGATAAAAGATGCATGATGTAGTGTGTAGGTAGGAAGCCCTTCTGAAAGGAAATGAAGAAATTATAGATAACCTTGACATGCTGAAGTTATGCAGTTGGAATTGCTAAGGAGAAGGGTTTTAAGATCTTTCAAGGTAAGAAAGGAATAAGAATTCTTTAAAGGAACAACCTCACATTGTTTAGGCCAAAAACCTGCTTTGCCAGTAGGGAAATGTATCATATCTTAGGGGTAAATTTCATCTGTGAACTTTTGATGGGCAAGTTTTTGTCTGGGCATAACTAATAACTCCATGCTTCTTTCTAACCATGCCCCAGAATATTTGGACAGAACTGTGCTTATCCCAAAGATCTGAGTGACAGAGCAGTAACACAGCAAGGACTTATGCAAATAGGCAGCGATGGGAACTCGTGTTTCCTTGGCTGTTCTGTTCTGGGCAGATGGGAAAGATTAGAATTTCTGTGGAGCGGGGCTGATTTCCAGCAGGTCCTCCTGAGCTACAAGGAAATCCTCTCAGCCTGGGCTCTGCTGCTTCCACATTCGAATTCTTGCCACAACTTACTTCTGCTGTGACGAACAACACCGCAGCAAAGGCTGCACGCGGAGTTGTGCTTGCTGTAAAGGCTTTATGGAGCAGTAACCTCCACCTTCAGCCTACAGACAATGGAAAGAAAGACTGAATAGCTTCCAATAAATACAGGGCAGAAGGTCGTGCTGGAGCTTGAATTAAGAGGAACTTTGAAATAGAGACAGCAGCTGCCTCCCCATCCCCATGTGAAGGAAGGGAGGAAGAGGTGGACTGGGGTGGAAATGAAGGGCTGGACGTCAGTTTGGGGCTTGTAAACATCTCCAGGTGCTCATGGGAGGTCTCCTGAAGCCCTGCATAAAGCTGTACAAGTCTCTGGAGGTCATTTTGTTGTGTTTGCTAGGTGACTCAATTGGGATTGCCTTCCTGTTGGTTTTGGAACCCAGTGGAGGGAGCCAGCTCTGACTGGGAAATAAATCTGGACTAATAAACAGAGATCAACCCTTTCATGGAGGTTTCTTGATGGTGGGAGCCTGCAGGTGGGAAAGGCATCCTGCTTGGCCCACATCCCCATGCTCAAGTGTAAACAGCCAGTAATGAGGCTCCTGGCTCCAATTCAGTTTGCCTGTTCTTGAGACCCTTACATTCGCCACAGGTACCTTTGAATTTTTGGTCTTACACTCAGTTTTTCCAAAGAAAGAAACTTAACATGCCTGTCCTTTCTACAGAATGATGTGAAATGTATTCTTCTTCCACTCACAGAGTGAGTGTGGATGTGCCTGAACATCACATGAGCTCCAGATGAGCAAATCCAGCATAGACAGGGATTAGAACTTGGAAGAATGTTACAGTTTCCAATCAGTATTTAACCATATAAAAAAGTGGGATAGATTTTCTGCTCTTTTATTTAAAGAAAAAAAGAAATCAAACGCTTAATTTCTAGTGTGTTCCAACACAGATAAAAATAATATCCTCCTAATGCGAAGGCACGGGCTCCTGCTACATGAATAAAATGCTGTTAGCATTATAGAACAGATGATGCAAACGAGCACAATTAAGTGAGTTCGTATCAAGCAGCAGGGTGCCACGGTAAATACACACCAGACAATTTGTAACACTGCTCATGTTTAAACATTCTCTGAGTCTCTGAGCCCCCACTTTTAATCTAAACAAGTGCTTCAGTGTATGGAGATAAATATAACGAGAACGATAGCTCTCAGTCTGGTAGGGTCCAAAGTTGAGATACAGTCTACACTAAATAAAAGAATTGTTTATGTAGGCAAATAAACTATGGCTGCATTCCTTCTCTGTATGCAGATAACTCTATCCATCACTTTCCTCTTTTGTGATTTCAGTTCTGAGGTAAACAATCCTGAAGGAAAAATAATAGGAGGGACATTGATTGTACATTGTAATTTTGGGTCTAAAATGATTGACAACTCTAAAAATGAGGGATGTGTCTGAAGTCCACCATAATTATTTTTCAGCATTCTTGAGGCAGTTATTTCCTTTTTTTTTGGAGCACAGAGAGAAAAGGCAGCCCCAATTTTGCCGCTCTCCAACTATTAGCAGCCAATGGTGACTCTTTAAATGCTGCTGCATTGGGCTCCCTTCCAGCGAGGTGGCTGGATTATCTAAGTTTCCCTCTTGGGAAGATGCCTTTATTCTAAGTCCCTGAACATGTCGCTAGAAGACCCTTCTGCACAATTAGCTAACCTGAATCCGAGCTGCAGGAATGAACCAGCAGCACAAGAGACCATCCTCTGCAAAGCTGGGATAATGCTGACCAGGTATTAAATTCATGCAAAACACACACTGACCAAAGAGATTAGAAATTGACTCATCAAACCAGGAAAACTGCTGAGGAGCAGAAGCAGCAGCTCAGAGCCCCCTCACAATAAAACCAACCAGACAAACAATACAAAACTCACAGCAAAACCAACCAAACAAAATACCCGGAGAGAAAAAATGAAAACCAGAAATTCTCTGAAAATGGGCAAGGCAGCTTCTGAATGTTTCACAGTACACCTGTCTATATAGAAACACATAATGGGATCATTCACTTGTCTACAAGCACAGTGGTGCATAAGCACTTCCTTTCTAGAGGCACATCAGAGGAGGTTCCCATCATCCTGGCTATGGTATAAACATACATTTGACACGCTCCTTCTTCCCCAAAAACCTATTTAATTTCAGGGCCATGTTTTCCCTTACTTCAGTGCTTTAAACAAAGGATTGGGAGTACTTCGTAGTTTTTGATGGAGTGTTTTCATGCATTGCTAGAATGCCTCTTCTCCTATAGGTTTGGTACAATATGTGTGCAGCAGAAATGCTAAGTCACAGCTTGAAGCAGTGATTGAGCACCTGGTGGGAAGGCAGGGCCAATTCAGGGGAGCTCAGATGTATGCAATGCACCTGAGTGAGTGGAAGTGGTGGAGCCAGGATCCACCCCTTTCACAGATCCTTAAATAGGGCTGGCAGGGGGAAGCAAGGGCATCTCTTGCTGGAGACCCCTATGGCCTTCTGAAGGTAAGCAGCTCTTTTCATTCATTTGTTTATTTATTTTGCAGCTGCTGCAGTTGGGATGTTCTCATTTGCTGTAGCAAAAACTTTGTCATACTGTTATTATTGTGATACATTCCATTATAGCATTAGTGTGTTATCCAGAGTGGTGTGGCTGAGGTGGAGCATTCACCCAAACTCATTTTACACTGAAGATTTTCTATTTTTTTAGGACTAGTCAAACAGTGGTAAAATATAAACAGCTTTCTTAGAACTGCTGAGCTTCTCTTTTTAAAAGAAGGGCTTGGATAAGATTTTTCCATCCTCCTGTCTCTTCATATATCCTCCAATGGCACTTCTTTAACTCTGGGGATGGTCTCAGGTCCCAAATCATCCTTGTGAGATGTTGAAGGAATAGGAGAACAAGTTCTCAAAGGAACAGATAGCAATAAAGCCCATCTAGATTTTCTTCCCAGCTTAATTTTAATGGCTGAATATATATTGAGGGGGAGGAAGAAGAATGATGGAGCATTTGGGGATAGGGAGATGCAGAACCCATATGGGAACTGAATTCTTTGGGCTTTATTCAGTCCATTGCAAATCAGAACTGTAGAAATGAGGATTTCTTAGCACACTTTTGAGAGAAGTTACTTTTTGGTGGTGAGAAACAAAGCAAATAGAAGACAGCCCTCTTTTAGCACACGTCTCCTTCTGCAGTGGACTTTTCCTAGAGTCCAAATTCTACTACAGCTAAAATCTCCAATTATAGTAAGAGGTACTTGCAATACAGGTTATTTTGATGGACGTAATACCCAAAACTAAGCCTTGTACCATCTGTTCATCCCTAAAATCTGAAAGCAAAGAGAACATATTTCACCACTACGTCAGTGAAAAGTAAGATAAATGCTATTTAAATGCATGTACAGCATATGTTCTTTCTTCTATGCCACGTTTATCTGTAATGCTTTACGCACTTCTCTGGAGACAAAAATCAGTGGGGAAAAAGAAGGGGGGAAAAAAATACCTTCCCCCCAGTGAACCCTTCCACAGACTCTAATTTTCTGAACATGAGTGGGAGATGGGAACAATATTTATACGTAAGTGAGAATGAACTATGCAAATTTACATTGTTTTTCCCCCATCCAGTTCCCTCTCCCATCAACTTCAGTGGTTGTAGGTAGGAAGACCTGGGACACTGGGGAGTCATGGCAGAATAAGTCACTGGTTGACCCTGGGATGTAAGGGCTTGTTGGGTGGACATGGGAAGTTTGTATCCTCAGCTGATCCTCTGGAAGAGGTCACCACCACTTGGATGTGTGTTCATCCCTGCTTCCAACACCCTCAAAAAGCTTTGTTTTCAGTAGGAAATGTGTCTGGCATAGATGAGAATTTAGTAGGCATCTGACTCAGGTGATAGGAATGCAATTGCATAGCCAATCTGACTATAGCAGAGCAACTAAGGTACAAGGCCAAAGCTAGGATGTGACCCTCCATCAATTATGTTTTGCTCACTAGTTCAGCTTCCCAGTTAATTCCATTTACCACATGAGCACCTGATGCAGTGGGTGGGCCCAATCTCAGCTCCACAAGGAACCCTGGAGGATGCATGAGTGCTGTTAGCTGGGAATATGAGAGGAGGTCCTGCGCAATGTGCTTAATTAGTTTGTCTTTGAAAAACAGGTCTCTTCAGGCTGTATTGTTATGGGTTTGTTGAAGCATTAGCATCCCAAATCACTTGTCAGTTTTGAAAATGCAGGTTGATAAGATGAAGGAATTTGGTTATTGCTCCTACAGGGAAAGAAGAGTATTCGAGTCCTGCCCATTATTTCCTCAAATCTGCAGGCTCATAATCTGTATGCAACAGCTTTGCCAGCAGTTTCAAAAGCTGCCTCCTGGTTATACATAACATGCAGATCTTGCACACTGCTCAGAGACTCCAGCAAATCTCTGGTTCTCTAAGGGACACACTGCCTTCAGCTCCTGGTGCTTTCCACCTTCCCAGGCTGTTCCTAGTCCAAGTTCTGCACCTGCTGGGTCAGCAGTAGAAGCAGCACATGGAAAAGGACTCAGAGCTTCAACTCCTGCCTTTACTGAAGTGCAATGCCCAGCATTCATCACATCAAGCCTTTCCTTCAACACCTCCATAAATGCACCAGACTGAAATTCTGTTCTTTTAGAAAACGTGAGGAAGAGAATACAGGGCAGATAAGTGCTTGCAAGAAAGGACTATTTTTTTTATTATTAAAAAAAGTTTGAGTGATGTAATGTGATTATATTTCTAGCTCCCCTTCCCATCTGTTCACCTTCCAAATTGACATTTAAGGGAGTTGAGTTTACTATGCTAGAGGCATCAGCAGCATTGGATTGAGTGGATCACATTCCAGACTGACTCTCAAGCTACTCAACACTTGCCTAAAGCTCAAGTTTTATTTGCTTTTAATCAGCAGAGTTGCCTTGATCTCTAGAAATGCCCCTTTCTTGTCTGCAATTCTTTCTGCCTCCACTTCTGCCCCAAGCATTATCTGTTTGTTTGTTTTTACAGCGCATAACCTGGGAAGAGGGCTCAAACCTCACTTTGGGTGGGACACAGGGTACCTCTAACAACAGTTGTATGGGGTCCAGAGGTTAGGAGTCACAAACCCAACACTGAACCACATCCTGGGCTCCTCTGCTATGAGTAGCTGTAAAGGAAGAGGGAACATCTGAGTTCTTTCTCAGGCAGTGACTGTGCACAGGAACAAAAGGAGAGCAGCATGATTTAGCTGGTAGGAACTCATGGGGAAACATGGAGAGGCAGTGCTTTCTCCTTTTCCTTTTCAGTAAGGAGATCCATAATGCACCTTCAGTGGGAAGCATCCCTAGCTACAGAGCACAGTGTGATAAAGCAGTCACACAGTTGGTTCTATGAATGTTTCTGATTCATTTTTGAACCAAGGACACAACTTGGGGAGGAAAAGGCAGCAGCCACCCACTGTAGCACTGCTTCTCTCTTCTGTCTCCCACAGCAGCAGGGCACTGGCAACATTTTATAGACCTGTAATTTCCTGGAAGTTTATATAGCATGAAAGTAGAAGAAGTGATAAAATATGCAGTTTAATTGCAAAAAAAACCATGTACTAATCTCACTAATGTGAGAGATTAAAACTGTAAATGTGTGAGGCTTCAAGGTGGTTACACAGATTTAAAGCAAATTCTCCTTCTAAGTGTTTCTATCTAAACTCATATTTCTTGGTATCCTGGACCTTACAATTGACTTTTGTTTGTTTTATGTTTATGAATGACATTCAGAGTATAATATCTTCACAAGGGATTCTCTTACTCTGGATTCTTTTATCATGCAGGATTTCCATTAGCTTCTCAGAGCCATTTTTGTCACACTAGGCTGCTTTAGTGGCTGCAAGTGTTATTGTATCACACTGAGTTGTGTTAATAGCTCACATTTACTCTTTGTTGAGGGCTACTACATGGACTATGTGTTGAAAATCTGGTAGAATACTGCTCTGAGAACTTGATACCATCTAGAAGGACACAGCATATATAATGGTGGTAGAAATCAAGACTGGAAGGCACCACTTAAACCACAGAATGGCTTGAGTTGGATTAAGATTATCCAGATCCAACCCCATTGCCACAGACAGTTGTCGGTTTGGATAGTAGGAATGAGCACATCTCTAACATCCTCAGAACTATAAAGCCCTGAGCTCTGGTAAAGCTTACAGACTCCTCCATTTCCTGCATCCCCAACTCAAACATGCTGAACTGTCATGAGAATTGACTTTGGGACTGAATTTCTCTAGAGATCTCTTGCAACCACACTGTACCAGTTACATTTTAATGCTAGGAAGGGGGAAAAACCTGAGCATCATTTTGCAAATGTTAAGCTATTAAACTAGCAAATCATTTGAGACAAGAGTAAGTATACAGGGTCAGCCTCTCTTTCAAACACTTCTAGGGTACATAATGTGTAGCATGCTTCATGCAAATACCATGGCCTTGAGGTTTTTCCTTGTGGCTTTGTTCATTCTCTCATCTCTGCAAGGAGGCAGGAGGAATAAATAGATGTTTTTATCACCACATTTTTGCTTTCAGAAAGTTCACATACTGCATTTTTGACATTATGTAAATTAAAAATCACCATGGCATTACCTGAAATAAACTATTATATCACTCCTTTCACGCTGCTCTAGTTAAGATACTGTCAGCACTTCCATTACTAGCCCTTATTTCAAGGAGCTTCAAACTTAGTGGTAGAAAGGTGGGGAAACTTATAACAAATTCCCAGCCTGGGGAATTCTTCATTTTCTTCAGATTCTAACAAAAAATCCTTGGCTGTTTTCCTTTTCAAATGTAATACGAGGACCAGTCTCCCAGAAGTTTAGGGGTATGGCAGAAGCCTTATGAAAGACAAGGTAAACTGAAAACTGAGATGGGAAGTTTCATTGAAGAATTCAAATGCAGATTCAGCCCAGCTCTGGTGTTGCTCAGTTGCTAGCACTGGTAGCCAACAAGTACAATCATGACATACAAATGCATCGCTTTAGAGAAAATGCTTGCTGCTCTGCTCCTGCTTGCAGGCTCTGAGCTGAACTCCACATGTGCCTTTTGGAAGACATCTGTTTTCAGAAAGTCACGCAATGAAAAATAATAAAAAAAAGAGAACAATTTTTTCCTCCATGTCTGGTTTAACAAGGAATAATGGACTTAAATTGCACAGCCAGGGAGATTCAGACAAGACATCAAGACGAACTTTCTAACAGCAAGGGTAGTTAAACACCAGAAAAGATGGCCCAGGGAAGGCACAAAATCCCCGCACTGGGAGGTTTTAAGCAAAGATTAGACAAATGCCTGACAGGAGTGACAATTTTGATGCTCCTTTGGGGCAAGGGATTATATCTTGATTTCCCTTCCAATCTTATTTCCCACAGCACTCTGGAAATCCTTTCAAAACAGAAATAATACGTGTTTTGATGTCTCGTGTCCTATTCTGTGTGCTTCCATGTAATCATCCAGGCCAGGATGCTGCACCCTGTCTCCATGTCTGGATCTGCATGGATGCCCTTAGGCTTTCCAGTAAAGCTTTCAGCACATGGAACAGCCCCTTAGTGCTGGCTGCAGCAGAGGTTTCTGACAAGTTGCTGCTAAGGTGGCTGCATGCCCCAATAGCGAGGGGATGAGAGCACGGTTTGTGAGCCATGAGAAGTTTCACGGGCAAAAAGCACGCAGTCAGTTTCAGGCTTTGTTTGGAAATATTTCATGTGTTTCCTGCTGCTGCAAGAAGCTAAGAGGGAGAACAAACCCAAACAAGAATTCACTCAGCCTCCTCAGTGCCACTCATTTTTCCACCCCCAGCAAAACAAAATTCTAGCAAAGAAGTGACAGAGAGCCAGCCACCACAGAGGAGAAGCTGATAGTACTTTATAGTCTTTTCTGACTGTGCTTCAGTCTGCAGCCACTCCTCTTCCTCACTCTGAAGGTTCCTCGGGCCCTTTTTTGTGCTCTGACTCATGGTCTCCTCCTGACTGTGGCCTCACGTTGCACCAGGGGAGGTTCTGGTTGGGTATTGTGGAACATTTCTTCTTAGAAAGAGCAGTCAGGCATTGGAATGGGCTGCCCAGGGAGCAGTAGAGTCACCAGCCCTGGAGGTGTTCCAGAACTGCTGGGATGTGGCACTGAGGGATGTTTTCATTGGGCATGTTGGGGTGGACTGAGGTTGGACTTAGTGATTTTGGAGGTCTTTTCCAATCTGTATAATTCTCTTCAATTCATAACTCCCCAGTTATGCTGTATCTTTTTGCTTTATCTTTATTCCAGGCTTTTTGCTGTATCTTTATTCTAACTAAACCAAAGACAGTGTATCACTTTTTCCAGCCTACTCTAGAATTAAAATCCAAGAAAATACCTGTCTGTAAGTTTCTCAAGGTAGATTCACATGATCACACATCGCATGGCTTTCAACAGAGAGGGCCACCAAAGCAAATGGCATGGAGAGCCATACCTTTTGAATTTATTGCAGTTGGGTTGATTCCTTGGCTTGTTCACCCTTTGATCATGGCTTGCCCTTGTAATCCAAAGAAAAAAAGCAAAGAGTGTAGTCTTTTCCTGGTATCAAGCATCCATCGTTGCATGCACAGCCCTTACAAGGGAGAAACCCATCATGCAGCTGCCTCTCCATCCCCCCCATCTTTGAGCTGCTGGGGCAGATTTTATGTTCAAAATATGGATATAATGTTTCATAGTCTTTCCTCCATTTTTCTATCATGAGCAGCCATAATGTTGGCAAATATAGGGACAGACAAAAGGGACTCAGATTTATTTTTTTAATATATGTAGGCACATATATATATATATTTCATTTTTGGATGTTTCCCTTAATCATATCTTGAATTAATGCAGGGCTTGTTCATTCGGAGCTCTCATTACCCTCTTAATTAACTGTGCACAGATGGAAAAAGTCGGAATTGCTTCACTCGAGTTGTTCTGCTAGTTTTAAAATGAGATGGCAGATGGAGGACAAGGCAGAAAGGGCTCAGCTCAGAGGTAGGAGACAAGTTTTCAAGCTGTCACTGAAACGTCAACAAACGCTCCATCTGTTTATGAGGAGCACCAGGCAGAGGCAGTTTTAAGTGCCATCTACAGACGTGAGTTCAAAGAATTCCAAACAATTAGCAGCAAAATGGAAGTTGCAGTTTCAGTCTGGTACGTTCTGAGATGCACCAGGACTCTGTCAGCTCAGATCGCTGCTGACAGAGCTGGGTGCTTGCAGTAATATTCTCAGACTAAATAAGCTCTGGATCCTCAGGGCTGGGGTGATTTGCTCAGACAGCATCCCCAGAGCCCTGTGTGCAAACCTAGGAAAGAAGTTCCCAAACCCTTTGAAGGAAGTGAACCTATTGAGCTCAGTAAGTTACCCCAGTGAAACAGCTCTGAAGATGTACCCACAGAAAGGGAAGGTCCTCAGCTGAGGACCTCAAATGCAGACACTATTTTTGTAAAGGCTTCTTTGGCTTCAGCTTTCCAAAGGTTACCAGTGAGTGATCCTTGGGCAAGGGGGAAAAAAAGCAGAAAAGTTTAGAATAGAAATCAGTGCTGGACTTTGGGAAACATGATCTGTTTGTGATAGCTGCAGAAGCATATACAAAGTGATGCAGGTAAAAAGGAATAAACTTTTGCCATCTCTTTTCCCAGAAAAAGCCCTTCTCAAACTGCTCCAGGGGGACGTTAAATAGTTATGCTGTCAGAAATAACATGCACATGCTGATCTTAATGCAGGAGGGCACTGCACTGTTATTACTGTTTGAGAAAAGCAGCAGTGTTATGTAAAATAACCATGTCAGGGCTACGTGTAGTACAGTGGCAGTGGATATTTAAATAACCTCAGAAGCCTACAAGGAACACATCTGTTCCCTCACACAGAAGCCAACTTATGCAAGCAGTATGCATCTGTATCTAGGCGTCATTGGTTTAGAGATGGTTAGCAGGCATGGTTATTTGAAACTGAATTGTACCCATGTGGTTTCCATGTAGTCAAAGCTGATAGAAGAAATTTATATTTAAAAACTTCTGCACAGCTTCCTGCCTTATCCCTGTTCATTCTTTTCTTTAGGGACAACAGTGTTACAATGATATGAAGATGCAGGCCTTCATCTATAGACTTTCAGTTCAAAACCAGTACTGTGGACTTCAGTTCTAACAAGCTTCAGAAACGTCTGCCTCAGCTCTTACACTTTTTGAAGCCTTTTGTTTTTGAAACCTTAATTTTCATTAAAGTTTCCAAACACAAAACTGAAGTGAGAAACACTTACTGAAGACATCCCCAGCAAAAGCCTGAGTGCTTTCTATTTTCTTTTGATACAGTCTGTTTCTGGACCTTGTTTTGCTTAGAGATGGAGAGCAGAGAGTTAAATCTATGTCTGAACTAGGACATTAAGGTTCTTTCAGCAGGGTGAGAAGATCTGTATGCCCAAGGGGGAAAATCATCACCTCCATTTTGCCTTCAGTGCTATTCATACAGAGTCCAGGTCCCTAAATGCCATCACCATCAAGTGATGCTCAGGCTACAGAGATAATGGCTACTGAGAATCTGTGAGTACTGAACTAAAAAGTTCTGTTGAGAGCAGCCCACTGCAGGTGACACCAGGACACTATGGCCACCTGCAGTGCACTACAGGGGAACCTGGAGATGGCCCAGCCAGAAAAAGGATGGAAAAGTGATTTTCTTCAGGCTGCTACCTAGGGAGCTTAAAAAGCACCAATCTCATGAACCGTTTTTCTGTTGGAGAAAGTAAAAAGCAAGAAGAAATAAAGGCAAGGGTAGAGCAGAACTTAATCTCTGTGCATGTTCTCTGTCTGACAAGAGAGTACCCTTCCCAAGGGCTTCTTATCACAGCCTCTGTTCCCTCAAGGTCACAGATCAGGCTAATTACACCCTGATAAGCACAGTCGTTGCTCATCTGCAGTTAGATACCAAGGTTCCTAGTTTTCTGCTCTGAACACTGGGACAGCATCACCAGCCCACAGGACTCGCAATAATACACTTCTCCAAAATGACTGCAATTCAAAGGCATGACAAGCAATTCTGGTATGCACATTAGAACTCCAGGTACCAAAATAGGGCCATGAGATGCCAGTAGTTTGGAATGAGATGCTCTCAAGGGCTTCTTGTGGCAAAAAGCTTCAATCCACACTACACAAACGCTAGAAAAATGAAACCCAAATGCACACCAAACCCCACAGCATCTGCTGCAATTATCCTTTCTGGTCTTATAAAAAAACTTGAAGTGCCCCATCATGGCATCACCTGCAGTGATAGAAAGGGAAAGGTCATTTTCTTGTCCTGGGAACCCCACAGTGAACTGAAAGATGAGTCATTTCATGGGCTGCCCATATTTTTGGGTGCTCCCTGTGCTGCTTACAAATTGCTCCACAAAAGTGGATCACAGAAGAGAATGTACTGTAGAGCCCACATGCACTCAAAATCTAGGACAGACACCATAGATCCTATAGCAGCTGTTCTCCTGCCTCCTGGTGCACTTGCACACAAGGGCTGAGGCAAAAGATGGGATTTCTTCCTTAATCATTACTGATTACCCAGTTTAGCAGATATTTCTCTCAAGGTTGCTCTGTGTAGAAGCCCTATGGGAATCCTACACAACCGGTGCTGCTCCTCAACACTCACCACTATCCTGCAGCCTGCATGGGGGTTGCTGGGCACTCCCTGAGCCACAGATTTATTTTAAATGAGAAGATAACAGTTTACTTCACTCTCACTCTTTCCTCCTCTTTTCTAAAACAGGTACTTAAATCATTCCAATGAATAATAAGCATGTTCGCCAACCCAATTTTAGGCAATTTCCATTTCAGTCCCAATATCATCCTCAAACATACCTTTCTCTTTATCTATGGAATGGACTGTTCTGCACAGCACCTTAAATAGAAAGTGCTATGCTAGCTAAATGCTGCCTTTCAGCTATTACAATAAATATCTGACAGTGAAGAAAATAAGAAAAGAGGCAGGCGGGGACTGATCTGCCTTGTCATATGCTAGCAAGTTGGCACTGAAAGCTTTGTCAGTCCATTAGCTGCTGTTAATTTCCTTGTTCTTCATGGCAAAGGTGGCCATAATTGGTGGAGCTGCTGGAAATATCACATAAATGGGGTGATTCACACTCAGAACTGTCACTGTAATAAAATCCCATTTAGAAAATGTCCCCTTCGCCCAAAGGAAGAAGAAAAAAAAGCAGGCATCAGAGCCTGTCCTCCCCCTATTCTCTTGTAGGAATGCACGACCCATCAGCATCAGACAGGAACACAGATCTGTCCATCTCTGAAGACCGGTCATAATTTAAAAGGGCCTTCAAGCCTGATGGCCCATAATCAGCTCAGACAACAGCTTTTAGTTATTTATTTCTAGTGGGACTAGCAGACTGGATAAAAGCCAAGGAAACCAAGACAAATATGAAGTGAGCTTAAAATTCTGGCCACCATCAGTATCATTACAGTGTACGTAAGCATGTGTGTGGTTGAAGAAATGATAGATGTGGAAAGAAACAAGTGGAGCTGGCCTGGGAAGAGCCAGCATAGCAGGAGCCTGGTTGTTTTATACAGCAGTGCTTCCCCTTTGAGTTCAGTGTTGGAAAACCTGAAACTGGCTGTCCATGGTCTATCCTGAACATCATGGCTGCTGAATGGAAATACATGGCTGGCTGTTTTGTTGCTCACTCACTGCACACGTGATTAACTCACCAGACATAGCACTAGTTAATGAATTCTTAAAAGTCAAAAAGAAGTATTTCCACTGGGTTATATAGGAGCCTTTGCTATGCCAGAAATATTTATGCCATGCTGAAACCACGAACCTACTGCAGGTGTGCACCCACCTTCTGAATTGTATGACCAGAAGCACAGAACAGAAAACAACCACAAGTCTCTCACCATCAAACCTTGACATCTGAACATGACTCTTAAAAGGATAAGGAGGAGGATTTGTAGTCAAGGGTATGGCATTTCCCCTTCTGACTGAGCTGGTTAGAAGAAGCCTGTCATTGAAAGGGTTGGATTTTGAGTGCTTTGCAGCCACGCTCCCTAAAATATTTACTCAGTGTCCACTGGAGCAGTTTGCAAAGCCATCAGCAATCACTAACCTTCCTGAGCAGCCTGAGTGAGCAGTGAAATGAAAGACTTCAGTAAAGCCTTCAAATAGGTGGTGAGATTAATCTTGTCAAGTGTAAACACTTCTTGACTCAGCAGTGGGGTGGAGAATGGGAGGCCAGGCTCCTTTTTTATTTTATTTTTTTTGACATATCCACAGCTGTCAGTGTTCCCAAGTTGATTTTTACAGAAGAAAAGGTATTGTTGAGAGGATACAGGAGAAAAACTTGATGTCAGGGAGAAAGCTAACCTGCGGGGCTGTGATGTTAAGGGGCAGCGTTTGTTAGTTCTACTCGAGCAGACCTTATGTTATCAATGAAAAGCCTCTCCAGGAAGGTAGCATGCAGAGAAAGGGCTCCCAGTGAACTCCCAAAGGTTTCTACCTACCTCTTAGCCAGGTTTGGTGGGAGCTGTGTATAGACAATCATCTTGCCTTTGTTAGAGCAAAAAACAAATCGAGTTTGCTCCAGGTTTTAACCTCTTGATGTGATCAAATTTGTTACAGCCTTGCCAACCACCCAAGAGCCTGGAGGTCATCTCCAAGTCATGCCCTGCACTAATTACCAATGGCTCAAGACAAAGCAGGTCAGTTCAGCAGAGTACTTCAGCGCACAGAGGCAGATCCTATTGACTGCAGCAAACACACGTTGAGTTAAGGAGGTGCAGTAGGGCTTTGCTGCACACCTGTATTGTAATCAGGGCTAACTTTATACCACTCGAATAACTCTATGAAGCTGAAGCTTTGGAGACTGCACTTCCTCTGCAGCTCAATGAGACAGCAAATTAAAATAACCCGAATGACAACGGGAAACACAAAACACTGGAGTCAATGACTGCAGCAGCTCATTCCTCTCAGCACTGCCTACATCAGACAAACAAGTGCCAGCAGATCGCTTTGTAAACAATACCCTGAAATGGGGCCTTCAGCGTGGCCCTAACAGTTGGTGCCAACTATTGTGATAGCTAGAATGAGCCAAGGAAAGCAGGAATCTGGCTTGAAACCAAGAACAGGTTCTGAAGATTAAGATATTTTAGCTAACATGGAGATGCAGCAAGTAAAATGATACAGAAGCAGTAGAAGAGGAAAAAGGAGTGATGAATGGGAAGGCAGCCTTTACAGGAATTCACAAAGGGGCAAGCCTTGGTAGAGTTACTGTGTTCCTATTGTAAAAGGCCACAGCAGGAGCAGACAGCAGTGAGAATAAAGGCTATCTTTCATAACACTGATGACCTCCCTTCTACAAAATACCCTCCTTCCTGCCAAGGTGCCCGTGGCTGTCATGCTGTAGTCCATTTGTGCATCCTTCACAAATCATGTCTTTATGATGAGCCAAGTCAAATATGACACGTCACACTAGGAATAATCCCATTTCTCTCCTTGAGGAGATGGCACAATGAAACACAATTGGGCCCCACATCTCTTTGTATCAGGCATGTAGTAATTTTTCTAGGTTGTTCTAAAGTATTTATTGCTTTAGTACAGCCTCCTCCTTTGCAACAGGTATTTATCATCACTAGCAATCTCACTGCAGTGTCACTGATGGTCTGTATTGCTTTTGACTCTGAACAGTACACACAAAACCAATTCCCTAAATGCTTCGTAATTGATCCATCTTTATCCAACAGTATTTTCTCCTTTTGGCAATCCACAAAGATAAGATGCAACCTTTGAGTTTTATTCATCCTTCCCTCCCTACCTCCCCCCTCCTTATTTTACAGGTGAATTGCCAGTCAAGGCTACTGGAAAGTGCCAGATTAAGAGGAGTGATGGATGATGCACAATAAAACAGGTAAAAAAACCTCCATGCCCCTATGCCCCCACAGCACAGTATGCAATAATCACAGCAGGTCATTAAGTAGTTTGAACTTTCTACTGGATCTCATTGCCTCTTTAACTATTTCTGCAACAGGAGACAAGCACAGATTCTGAGTCTTGGTAAGCAGGAACAGCATAACATTACAAAGTAATTGAAGTTGGAAGGACTTCTGCAGGTCACCTGGTCCCACCCCTGACTCAAAGCAAGGACAACTTCAAAGTCCCATTAGGCAAGCTGATAACTGATTATTTAGGACCCCTGCAGTCTCTCTGTATAAAGACAGCTCAGGCTAGCTTGCTTTATGCTACCTTAATCTTGCTCAAGTCAGACCACCTCTTTATCCCAGATGACTATATCTTCTCTCTAGCTCAGAGAGGCTCAACTCCAAAAGAGCACCACTTAGTACATCTCCTGAAGGATTTTCTAAGCTTAGACAATCTTATCAGAAGTATAAAAGGAAAAGCACAAAAGAAAGGAAGAAGTTCCCAAGCAAAGCCAGCAGACAGAACTGGGCTAGAACCAAGACTTCACCCAACTCCTCCTACCTGCCACCAGCTGAGCACACTTCCTTCTCTTCCAGCAACACTCAGCTCCTCAAAACCACCAGCATCCCACCAGAGCCTTCTATCAACCAGCAAACTTTCCAGCTAAAGATCAACAGAAATCATCATTGTATCTTACCTGGCTGTAGGTTTCAGTCTCCATCAGATTAGGACAGGCTGGAACTCACAGCTGCAAAGCTCTGTGTATCAAGGCTCCTTATCAGGACTAATAGGAATTGGTGCCACCCCCTTTAAAGGAAAGAGACTAATCTAATTAGCACCTGAAAACAGCAGAAATGAGGTCACTCGTTTCCTGTCTAAAGCTTAATTTTGTATAATTTATTTTTACATTTTCTAATTGAATGAATATTATTTAACTGGAGTTTAATGCTGAAGATGAAGACATTAAACTCTCATTAACAAACACTGAATCCTATTCATCCCCAAACACTTCACATCTGAAGTATTAAGTTATCAAAGAAAAGAAAAAAAAAAACCTGCTATGATTTATATCATTTTCCAGTGGAAAAGGGGAGAAAATGAATCTGCTTTATCAGCTAATTATTTGCAGTGTGACACATGGCTCCACCAGCACAGCTGATTGGACATGGGTCCTGTTGAGGCACTGGAATGCCAAATCCGCGTTGTTCCCTTTGTGTGCTGTGAACCCCAGAATGGAACTGGGAAGATAACATGGGAAACATAGAACCATAGAATCATTAAGGTTGGAAAAGACCTCTAAGATCCCCAAGTTCAACCCCAGCCCATCCTACCATGCCCTCTGACCACATCCCTCAGCACCACATCTCCATGATTCTGGAACACCTCCATAGTCAGTGACTCCACCACTCTTTGGGCAGCTGTGCCACTGCATCACTTCTCTAAGAAGAAATGTTTCCTAATACCCAATCTGAACCTCCTCTGGGGCAACTTGAGGCCATCATCTCTCATCCTATCACTGCTCCCTGAGAAAAGATACATGGCTTTGTCTGAAATCCATGCAAATGGGTTATCAGGGAGATGAGTACAGCAATGTTTCAAAGCTGGTGTCAGTATGGTCTCTGTCTGCCAAAAGTGGTGGACTTCACTGGTGGACTTGAGAAAAATCAGTCTCTGTAGGTTTACCCTTTGTTGTTTGACCCTGAGGTGTTTTTCATTATATGTGCAGTGGAATATCATGGAGCTGCAAGCCCCTCGGTGGATCACACACTAGCTGTTAGTCACAGGGCTGTTTCTCCACCAGCACCACATGGATGACAAAGGGCTGTGGCTCTCTTCCCACCAGTACAAGGTTCTCCCACCTGCTGAAGCAACTGTGGCTGATGGAGGCATCAGGGCAGTGCTACCATGCAGGGAAAGCCCTTAATGAATGGAGGAACGAGCCCAGGCTGTTAGCAGAGGCTCCTGCAGTTCCTTCAGCAATCACCCTGGTTTCTCGTGAAGGGATACGTGTCAGATTCTCCACTACTTCAATTTACTTTAAATATAAACGCTGGGAGACGTCACTCTGCTTCAGAAAATGGAATGTACTAAAAGTATCCCAAAAAGTTATCCTGTGATTTTGAAGAGTTTCTTTCTTGTTGTGTCATTTATGATTTAATTAGTGGCAGGTTGTCAAGTAATAGCTATAATCTATAGCTGTATGCGCTGGAGGGATATATCTACCTCATGCTTAAAGCAGCAACGCTATTTCCCCTGTCTCCCCCTGAGCTCAATGCTGGTGGAGTTGCCATCTGCTGATAGTTTGCTGGAATATCACCTGTTCCTTTAAGCACACTCATATAGATGAAGCAGAACATCTTCAATGTTATTATTATTATTATTTCCTTTAAATATCAGCAGGTTTTACACCTCAATACCTTTTTCCTTTTTCCAGCCGAAATCTTTTCAGCATGTGAAACCTGAGCTCATCTCTGAAAGCAAGAGTTAGGTTAAAATGTAGAAGCAAAAATAATAAGCTATAAATTGTAAAAATAGCCCAGAGAGGTACATCTGAGAACCAAAACCAGAGGTGTCAATGGAGATGCTGAAAAGCTTAGAGAGAAAAACAACTGAGATGGTGAAGTCTGTTTCACATCAACAGGAATTCAATAAGCTGGAGGAAAGGAAAGGCAAGGCAGGGAAATCCAGAAATCGGGCAGAAAACAAAGCAAAGAAAGCCCAGCCACAATGCCCTGCAAACATACCTCAGCCGAAACAGAAAATTGAGCTGTTGATAACAAATAGGAAACTAGAGCCTGAACAATAAGGGACTGTGACATGCAGCAACCTGAAAAAGCAAAATTCCTCTCTTTTGGAGAGGACAAAACACAGCGCAGCACTTTAACCGGGCTCCAGTTTTATTGACGTGTCTGCTGTCAAACCCAAGTGATACCACATTGGCTGAGACAACCAGAAAAACTGGGTGGGATCCCAGGGCAGATGGAACCGCACCTTTTCCTTGCTGTGATGGCACTCAGACAGCCAAAGGGGACTTTCACACTGCTGCTGCATTTTGTTTGAATCCAACCTGGAGTTTTCTGAAATGGTGGAACTTTGAGGCTGCTGAAAGCAGGTTGGAAATGGGGACAGCTGTCACATCTAGGAGCTTCTTCACTTGCTGCTGACCCCACTCACACTGCTCCTCTCTCAGGGGAGGGTCCCTGCAGTATTTCAGTCCCTGAGCCCATGTACATGACAAGCTCCAACACCATGACACGGGACAGTTTTCTCTCCATACGAAACACAGTGCTGAAGCAAAGCAGGTGAGGGATTGGCCATTGCTCCCCAGCCATTCCCTTCTATCAGGACACAGCATACAGTAAACAGAAAAAAAAAGCAGCTACCATCTGTTATGTGGATGGCAGAACCTCACCTAGGAAATCCAATAGTTACTGATTTCCAGCAGCGCTAAGGGATACAGGGAGAGGTGATGGATGGTGGCTGAGACCTGTGTGGTGACCTTTCAGTATATTGGAGGACTTTCCGATTTTATTTTATTTTTTTAAATGTGGTGGTATTTAATTTTGAGGTGGGATTCCTGAATCCGAACGAATCCTTATTAAAACGTGAATGAAGGTTAACATTAAACTTGGGAAAACTCATCCCTCCTCCTTCAAAACAAGTCATATTGACCAACAGAAAACTGCTTGTCTGCGACATTTCACTGGAAAAGAAATGCAGAGTGACAACAGAAGGCTTCATCTGCCTCTGAATTGATGTACTTCTCTCTGAAGGGAGTTTTCTCACCAAGCAGAAAACTCAGTGCCTGCCCGCTCCCCCCTCTGCCTGCACTCCGCTCTGTGTGTGACACAAAGCAGCAGTTCTCCCCTGGTTCTTGCTGGGATGCAGTCTGCATCTATTTAATGAAACATGAATAGCTTAAAAAGAGCATGTTAGCACTGGCAACATAATCCCCGCTCCTAAAAATCACATCAAAGTGACTGTGCATTTGGACTTGCCATCTCGTGTTGAGATGCAAACACAGGGTATTGCTGCAGTGTTTCAGGATTTAGATTGGACATAAGGAAGAAGTTTTCTACATTATGGTCAGTGAGGCACTACACAGGTTGTGCAGAGAGGTGGTGGAGCCCCATCCCTAAAGACAGCCAAGGTCAGGGGATGGGCTCTTAGCACTGATGGAGCTGTGGGTGTCCCTGTAGCACTGCAGGGAGTGGGACCTGGTAGCCTTTAAGGGCCATTCTGACTCAAACAATTCTGAGAATCTATGATTCTCTGACTGAAGATAGCCAAAATAAGGCACAACGCCCTGGCAGACACATCTGGAGGTGGCCATGAAATGAGTACAAGACAACTGTAGCATCCAAGGTGAAGGATGTGAACATGAGATGATATCCAGTGACAGTCAACTGTGGAATTATTGCAACAGAAGGAGACTTTTTCATGGAAAAGTATAATTCTGGGTGAAGTTCTTTAGGCTTCCTCATCTTTTAAAGACAAATCTAACATGTCACTTTTTACAAGCACTTTTTACAAAGCATTTCTGCATCTAAGCTTTCAAAAGATAATAAAAAAAAGCATTTCTGAAAATCAATTTTCAAAAGACAGAGCAAAAAACAAGTTCCACGTCTGCACCATAAAGGGTTTTTTTAGCAGAAGTAGGGAGAGTTCTGAAAAAAAATTCAGCCATCTCTGCCAAATAAATGAAATATTAAAAACAGAATTAGCAACACATCTGTTAATGACAACACATCGAATATTTGCTTATTTCATTTTAATGTTACATCTCCTTTCCTTTAAATTTCTCCTGCTTTCTCTGCTTAGGTTGTAAACTCTTCACAGCTGGTGACTGTTTCCTTATAACGCATTTGTCCAGCATCTCACATGTTGTGAAGGCTAATGTGATGTGAATAATATATATTGCTCCTCTCTGGAGATACAGCTCAGTGGTAAAAGCAGAAGCTGATGACTTTGTGACAGCGAAACAGAAATTCAAGACAAACCTCACTGCAGCATGGGGTCTCCATTGTGGCTCGTGAAAGTAAATGCCAAATGGTCTTACTGTAACAGAAGATGTCTAAATCATTTCAGGCTATGAAATTGCCACATGTGATGCTCCTGTAAAGTTAAAAGTAAAAAAAAAACCCAACAACTCAAACAACTAAAACTCATCTCCATCGGAAAGTGTAGTGCAAAGATTCTTAAGATAGCTCCTGCCAAGAATAGCACTGAGCAGCCTGGATGCAACATCTGCTCACAATGTGTGAAAGCAAAAACATCTGGGAAGAGTAGCTCACATCCCCACCTACCCCACCTATGCTAATCCTCTGAAAAGGTGGAAACAAGATGACACTTAAAGCAACCCCTTGATGGCTGGAAATGAAAGGGGAGAACATTTATGTTCTGTCGTGCACCATATTTCTGAAGGAAACCATGAATTTCAAGGAAAATAGTGTGGCTTTTCCCCTGTTGCTGTCTCAGCACACACCCAGCTCCTCCTGTCAGTTGTACTGGGCTTTGTGTTTGCTCTTCTGTTACAGACTTCCCACCACCAGCAACACGTCTGGATCCTGACAACACTGTAATCATACGGGAAACCAAAAGAAGAGAGGTTGCTCCATCTTTCTCCAACTAGCAAGCAGCTTCTGCTCCAAGTAAATTCATGTCTCACTTTCTGGCTTATCACTTCCATGTTAGAAGAAGGACACAACTGAGAAAGACTCAAAAATGTTGTTGAAGACTGTTGCAAAAATTAAAGGCAGATGTAGGCATGACAGGGATTTTAGCAAAGAATGGAGGAGGAAGTAGGACTCCTGATGCAGGCAGAGCTATCATTTAACAAGGACAAATGAGCCCAAGATACCTTAAACTTGTCCTGTTGTCTAATTCTGGAAGGAAACAGATGACAACCATCCTGGAATCAGTGTTCAGAAATATACAACAACAGGAGAAAGCTTTATTAACACTGGAAATGTACTCTTAGCTTGGATTTCCTTTTCAACACCCAGCTTGTTCATCTCACAGCTCAATGAACTGTTAACATCACATATTTCTTCTGTTCCAGCAGCAAGTCCGGTTACTTCGGTTTCCGCTAACTGCAGACAGATGAGATTCAGCCTTCCCAGGGAGACAGAGGAAGGGGGAGATCTTTGGAGAGTGGGAGGAAGGGGACAAGAGAGGCTGGATCTCAGTAGGTAGCCAGCAACACTGATGAGCTGCAAGTTGGACTTGCCTCAGCTTTTCTAGTGCTTGTGTGCAACGTGAATCTGACTTTCTGCATTCAAGTGTGCTTTTAAAACTGTGCACATCCCCTAGCATTCAGTAGGGAGCTCTGCATATATAGCTTAATCGTGGAATACTGTTATGTGCTTCATGTTCTGAGCCAGACATTTTCTCCTGTTCCTTAACAGGAGAAAAGCCCAACGAAGTCTACCCTTCCAGGCAAAGACCAGGAAATGTTCTTGTTTAGTTGTGCATGAGTGGCCTTTTTTTCCCATGTAGCAAGAGATAGGACAAGAAGGAATGGCCTTAAGTTGTGCCAGGGGAGGTTCAGGATGGATATTAGGAGAAATTTCTTCTCAGAAAGAGGAGTGAGGCTTTATTTTGCTTTATCCTCTCCTCTTTGCCATAATGTCTTTTGTTGTATGTATATTTGGGCCATTAAGAGAATAGAGAAATTAGACAACTCATCTGTGGTGGTTAAATTAATATTTAAGATTTCAGAGATCTTGCTAAGGAATTTATGCTCACTACGAGAACATAACCATTGCATAAGAGCTAGCAGTTCACTATGAGTCACCTCTCCATACAGTTACACAGTCGCTGTTTGACCCCTGCCTAATTACTGCAGTTACCAAACTACTTAAGGAGTCCAGCCCCCCAGAGGCTGCTGCTTGGCATGTTAATGCATGAATGATTGCTCCCAGGGTTGGGTACTCTGCTCTTTTAACATTGGAATGGTTGCTCCCTCATGGTAGGCAGGTGTCCCTGTTCCTCCTCTGTGCCACCTCTCCAACAGGATGGTTCTCACAGTTTCAGAATTGGTGGAAATCAGCTTCCTAATAGGGATGCCAGTTGTGGATTTAGCCTCTGGACTCACTTCATAGGCCGAAAGAAAATCTGAAGAACAGAAAGAAGTCTGAGACTACTTTCTTTTAGCAATAGTACAGATTTCTGGTACAAACTTAAATTGCCTTAAAAAGAAATGCTTGCTGGACAAGAATGTGATAAGTACATAAGACTCAGATTGACCTGCCAGGTTCTCCAAAGGGAAGAACATTTCCATCCCTGAGCTGACCTTGAAGGGATTTTGCAGGTGAAGTGAGTCTTTGGCTCAGAACCTTTCTTCTAGCCCTCATGGACTCCCTGTCAAAACTTCTGCCTTGTCCTCCCCTAACTGGTGCTGCTGTGTAGGTGAAAATATGAATGAACTTTAATTTTCAAATGATAACTTCAGTCGTGACCCACTGAACTTTCCTCTCACTGCCAACACCATCTGCCTTCACTTTCACAGACCAGTTCTATGGTTTTTGTATCATTAAGCTAGGAAAGATACTGCTAATCCTCTACTTTGATCACTGAATTGAAAGGGAATATCGCTGACATCCTATCCCTCCGGTACAGTGACATTTGACTGTGGTTTCATGCACAAGATGAGATTTAGCATCATATGGGAATTGCAAAGCATAATCATTTATTATTTTTTTTCCTAAACATTGGTTCCTTGCACATTTTCAACAGGAAGAGAGAGAAAAAGGAAGAGCCAATTAACATTCAGGAGCGAGAGCAGCTGAAATCAAATGAATTCCTTTTTCTCTCAGGAATTAGGGGGTAGTTCAACATTTCTGATTAAGGACAAGAGAAAGACGCCATAACCGGCTGTGCTGTCCTTCCAGCACAGAAGTGTTTGACATGCTGGAGGATAATCAGGAGAATAACAACACTACCAGCAGGCAGGAGTTTTGGACTTGTCATCTTACTTGGCTACATGCAGTTAGGTCTCAGTAAAGATGACTTGCTAAAAATCTAACTAACGCATCAAGGCTCATTGGGTTTCGCTGAGCTCCTACCTCTGTAATCACCATTTACCAAATTAGAACAGGGGGAAAATGAGCCACTTCATCTCTGTGTCATATAATGAACTTTTTTGTGTGTGTACCAGGGAGGGTGATTGCCGCTAGGTGTAATTATTATAATAAAGATCAGTGAAAACTCAAGTTAAAAAGGAATTGTAGTTATTGAGCCCACTAGCGCGATTCAAATGGAACCAGTCCCTCTCTAGCACAGAGGAATTCAATCCGTTGATCTCAACCATGAAAACCAAAGCAATGCTCCTGTCCAATGTTTGCTCATCTGTCTAATGTAATTCAGATTATTGATTCTATCTGATGTGAAATCCACTGATTTCACTCAATGTAATCAAATCAATTAATCCCATCAACTCCAGTCCAATCCATGAGTGTAATCTAGTACATCTGACAACGATCAGCCAGCAGAGAACAAGACAGCCATAAAAATGAATAATAAAAATCAATAATCCTGTAAATAATGTTACAGCACGCTAGATATTTTGTAAACAACAGCAAAAATCAAGGAGGTTGATAGTCAGCCCACATACATCTCACAGATACGAAAGATTTGTACAATATGTTCCATATTAATGTTGGCTGAAGTTGTTTATCCCAGAGCTCTTTAGAAGCGGATGGTTATGATCCCTCTGAGTGGACTTTGGACCAAATGATGAGAACTTTTTTTGCCTTGCAAAATCATAAAGGATCTAACAAGCATGACTTGAATCGTATGATTCTATGATTCTATGTGATGGAGACAACAGGTTCTGTTCTGAGGATGTTGCTGATTAAGTGGAATGAAAGATTTGTGTGTGGAATACACCTTCAGGGTACAGGCTAAGAAAGATGGAGTAAGCATAAGGATTCTTTGGCAACTGCACTCTATAATTATGTTTTTACCTTTATTAACTCTTTTATAACCTTTAGCACAGCTTTGCAATGGAAAAGCCTGGCTCTTGCCCTCAGACAAAGGGAGCAAATACACAACGGTAATTGTGGCTTGTGGCTTGCAGTACTTAAGATAAGTCAATTTGGAAGCATCAAAACAGCTTTTGAAGGTCTGAATTTCCAGACATACTGTGTTTGGTAGCTCAGGGTTCCCAAAAACAGATGCTGTCAGGCAAAAAGTCAAATTTCATGGCTGCCTTATTGAAAAATGAGATGGATCCAAATAGTTGAAACCTAACCTCTCCCACTCTGCAGTGTAAATCGTGAGGCTGTGCAGCTCAGTGAAAACTTAAAAGTTATGCAGCAAGCAATGATATGTGACTAAAATATCATCACCAGGCTCAGCATACCCAGTGGCAGATCAAAATTGGGTGTCACTTTGATGTACTGGATTGAAGGGCATGAGTGAGGTTTCTGGACTGAGAAGGCACATCTTCAGGCTTAGGAGACCTGGATTCTTCATTCCCACTAGCTTTGACCTTCAAATCACCTTCTATTCTTGTAGAGTAGGGAAATGATGCTTCTATGGTGTAAGGTATACTAGGAAAAACACTGCATGTGATTGGTATTATCAAAGATCTCTTGCCCTTTAATGCTGGTGAACATTTTCTCCTCAGCATAATAGGAATTTTGCAAATGTTTCTATCTGGGAATGCAACATTTCACAGATGAAGACAGAAATATTCTTCTCAACAGAATTAAGAAGCTCTTCAGAACAGTTTTTTTTCTTGATTGAAGAGAGAACAGCAATCATAGCTAAACAGGAGAGCTACCACTTGTCTGCCCAATGCTTCCAGGACAGACAACACCATTAAGCACAAGCAACAGAAGCAGCCTAAAAAGGCAGCCTAAAAAGAGGAAAAATTTAAAGGTGGTAAAGGCAGATAGGAGCATTTTTCTTATTGCAAAACTGATCTGATCTAAGTCCCTAGCTCCACATATTCCTTAAAAAACAGCATCCTACATAAAACTGATGCTCCATATAAGAAAAACAAGACACAGAAAAGAACAGAAAGGCCAAGGGTATACAAGAGCCACAATTCTACTAGAGGTCTGCCGTCTTCTTGTCCCTTCCAAAATATCTTTCCTTTAACTCTATAATTAATAATATTACATGCTAATAAAAGATCATGAAGGTGGCAGCTGTACTCCAGCTTCTAATCCACTCATAAGTTATTGATGCTGCTGCTCCTGGTGTTCCATCTGCTTCTCTAATGTTTGTTCCATGCTGCATTGCTGGAGACTTTGAGGCTAACATCTAAGATAACCTACAGGAAAAAAAGAAATCCAGCAATGGAGGAGGATGGGCTGGCTATGTTGTCCTTCACTCATTTGGATATCGAAATTTAGATTCCCTGCAAGCAATGCTGAGACAAGAGTTGGATGAATGGAACATTTTGTGACCACTGCATTGAGTGACCCTGCAAATCTCATTGTTTTCTTTCAGATTCGGGGCTCTCAAGAAACGTTTTCATTTGGCTCCTTCATGTGTCCTTCAGTTTTCTGCTTGCCTGTGCATACATGCAGACTCTTCACTCATTTTTTTCAATGTTTTATAATAAGGTCAACTGAATTATGTATTCTGGCCTTGATAGGAAGAGTGGCTTAGCTTCATTGTTGTAAATTGTTGTGAATTAGGGTGATACCAATGCTAATTGTCTTTTCCTCGCTTCACTGACTCTTTAAATAATCACCCTCCTTCTTGGTCAGTTATTTCCTTGCACCTCTGAGAAATTTGCACCTCAGCTCTTATCAGTCTCCTTCCACCCAACCAATGTAAAGTACATTGCGGCCACTAAATCCAATTAATCCTCCCAGCACTCCCCAGTGAATGAAATTAGTTACATTTTACAGCTGGGCAGTCAGGGGTGCAGACAGCTTTCCCAGCAATGTCTGTGTTATCTCTCCTGAATGGAAAACCTGACATGCCCTAGGAACTGCTGGGTTTTCAGTGTGCTGAGCACCTTCAGTCACAGTGGAAATCAGAGAGAGGAAGAGATTTGGAGCCCCATGTATTCCCATAGTGTTTCCATGGTGTTTCTGTTTGGTTAGACCCAATGCTGACCTCTAAAAGTACCTCTATATAGACCTGTGTGATAGGTGATGGGATGGATCCTATTTCCAAGCACATTATACATGAAACACCCACCTGCGAGGTGGCTCAGAAAAGCCTTGCTAGGTCGAGCTCAGAAAAGATAAACACAGAGGATTCTATTTATCTATCACTCCATTTTATAATATTGTTACTCTATCATTTTCCACAGGACAGAACATCCTTTGCAAGAGGAATGGAAAAATATGGTGTTGAGCTTTCATTCAAACAATAGGCTTTGTTAGCTTCAGGTCCTCAGTACTGGGTGCAGCAGCTGTTTTCAAACAAGACGAAGGGTTTCTTTTCCCCTTAAAAAATCAAAGTTAGTCCCCGTGAATTACAGACAACTTTCTCAGCTTCTGTGCCTTGAGTATATTCAAGTTCGATTTTTAAGAATTCTCCCAAGCGATTAGAAGTCATTGTGGGCTAATCAACCAAGAAATTTAAACATAAACTTTGCTGAAATCTCTCCTTAAAGTACAGCTAAGGCGTATTTCACTTTTATTGCTCTGAGATATTTGCGTCTACTTTAAATACAAAGAGCCAGATCCTCTGTTGACTCAAATCAGTATAGTGTTACTGGCTGTATGGAACACAACTTGAGGGCTTGGCCCTCTATTTTATGATCTGTCTTCTTTTATAATGATATCCTTCATTCTGCACAGATCTTCTGGTGGATGAAAGGCATGGTGGATGGCTTAATACATCCCATGAACTACCCAGTGAGGTTTTCAGGTCCCCTGGGTATGTTATTATGTTATGATTACTTTTATGTTTGGAAAGCAAAGTGAACTATAAGCACATGAACTGCAGAAAGGAAGAACCTTGGTTTTTGAGATGTTTAACCTACTGCAACTCATTCTGGTCTTCCTGAATCAAATATGACTTTATAATGGATAAGTGCTTGTAGTACATGTAACAACTTCCATTGTACAGCATGCAAACAAAAAAAAAAAAAAAAAAAGAGAGAGAAAAAGAAGTGCTTTTGATACATTTGTGACAGTTTCACTTCAAATAAGGAATGTTCTGTATCATCCGGTATGATTTCTAACTCAACCACTGAACCATGTTGATAAAATAATTACATGGTAGTGCCTTTGTGTGGAAATAAAGCTGCTCAACAGAACTGGCGAAAGAACGTGACTAGGCTTGTGAAAGGTATAAACGTTGCCATAATTAATACATTTTCCATCTCATGAACTTTAGTGGCCTTTGCCAGAGATAACAGGAAGAAAAAAAAAAGAATGGGAATGGAATGGACTGGAGAGGAGTTTTATGTTCCCCATCTTCCCATGTGTAGGGTAAGGAAGCAGCAGCATCACTGCAAAGCGGTTGTGCTCGAGGTGGATGTCCTTGCAGCAATGCTCAGGGCTGCTTGGAGAACCACAGCATACACAGAGTTGTCAGGCTTTAAACAGGCCATATTTAAGTTGTTCGCTCATTGCGTGATACTCTGCTAACCTGTGAAGATTTTAGGGGACTTCTGGGCTCGCATAATTTATTTATAGCCAAAAACCAAAGAGAACAGTAGGAGGATGGATGACAGATCTTTTATGGAAT
The DNA here is from genome assembly GCF_054131305.1 of Coturnix japonica. NCBI lineage: Eukaryota > Metazoa > Chordata > Aves > Galliformes > Phasianidae > Coturnix > Coturnix japonica. The sequence continues at coordinate 8,173,331 of NC_140683.1, forward strand.
TAGCATGGATTTGTTCAGTTGTTACTGAAACACTGCATAAATTCTTGATCCTGGGAGATGCTTGGCTAGACACTTGGCTTCAGGCATATGGGATACAGCAACACAGGACTGCACATGCTAAAATCCACTAAATATTTTCTAGTATTTGGAAGCTAAATCCTATAGTACAAAGGGCTAAAAGCCACAGAATCTTCAATAAGCCAGAGGTATACAAGCTAATGAGACCAAGGGAATCAGAGTGTTTTTAGGTTTCTGCCACAAAAGGAGGGAATGGGTTATTTCTCTGATGACAGAAAGCATAATTCTCGTGATATATGTTAAACCTGCAATTAAATAATCTGCTGACCTGATCCTCACTTTCCATCATCCCATAACGGACTGATCTGATATTTAAATTACAGTTTAAAGAGCAAACAACAAAAAAACTGAGCAGGGAGCACAGAGGAGCACAAGCACCCATCTTTGGCAGTGTGTGAACACAAGAGCAGCCTTCTGCTGGGACACCCAGCACAGAGCGTTAGCTGTCTCAATATCCATTTGTGATGATGATTCCCCAAAGCAACAAGTGGTGGAGCTGATGGAGAAATGACAGCAAGACAACTGGGGGTGGATTACAACTGTGAACAGCGAGGGCTTTTCATTCTTTTCATCTTGCCAGACATGCTGTCCCTATTAAAAGTTAATGTTTGAAAATCATCTCTTTCTCTTAACCTCTATTTGTAGTCGGTGAATGGAGCAGTAAATGTAACCAGTGCAGTGGCTGTGAGGGATGAACTCCTACTGGCTTGGTCAGTATGAAGTCAGTGTGCTAATCGCTTACAAGCCACCCGCAATTCAATGCATTCATTTAAATAGGATTCGTTGTCCTCTCTGTTCAAGTGCTCTGCATCTCAGGCTATCTCCTTGGTAATCCTTTTTAGATTAGTGTCAGAGCCCCAGATGAAATCCTTGCTCATTCTCTTGCCATGTTTACCAGGCTGATTTCCAACACTGTTTCATATGGATTAGGCAGAGCAACTTAGTGCTCATATGTTTTTCAGTGCATCTCAGTACCTCATGAAATTACATTATAGATTCATTGTATAAATAGAAGACTGAACACAATTACAGTCCAAAAGCCCCAAAGCGAAGGACTGGAATCAGAAAGTAGATGTGACCAGATCTTGCTGTGTGCAAATACCTCACATTAAATTGGTCACACATTTATTTACTTAATCTATGTTTTCAAAATTCCCCCCCTTTTCTTTTTGCACCATAAGAAATATAACCTTTCTTCACGCTTCAGCAGAAAGCCAAAGGTGGGAAGGTGCACACTGGCGTAATTGCCAGGTCAAATCAGAGGTGTCAGTGGTTCAACCCAACTAGGAAAAACAAACTGCATAAAGATGATTTTAAGAGAATGTTCCATTGTTTTTCAAGGTCGTGGCATTTTAATCGTGGCTATTATCACTGTTTCCCTCTTGGAGTCATAGAAAGGGTTGGGTTGAAAAGGACCAATGGAGGTCAATTGCAGGGCACAAAGCAGGGTCAATTTTGGAGCTAGGTCCACCCACAAGAGAATTAAACTGGCTGAAGTGCTGCTTGACACTGGAGAATCATCACTGAGGAGGTCATTGAGCTTTTTATTTCTTGTAAATAAAAAGATTTTTAAAGGAGATGAATAATAGGATGTCTGTGCTGCATGAGGACACAGGAGGTCATGCTTCTGATGGAAAGCTGGGTTTTATGCTAATGCTGGACTGTGCTGACAGACCCATACTTTTAAACTACTAATTGATATTTGAAATTTCATTGCTGAAGATCATTGGGCTTCCAGTTGTTGCTAGAAATACAGGCCTTCCCTGCTGATGAATATAGCTCCCTGAGTGGAGATTAGCAGAGACAGCTATCATTGGGCCTGTAGGTGAATGGATTACCCTTGATTTAATAAGAAGTAACAGGCCATTATTTCTAAAGCTACAGGATGGAAAATGACATCTGGATTCTCGATGTAAACATTATTCATCATGTCGGATGCTTTGCTATTCTTGCCAGTACACTGTGCTCTGACGAGGCTGTTATTTCTAGGGCAAGGGAATGGTGAGTGCAGCATGGATTTATTCAGACTTATCTACTGTACCTAAGCTCTTGCATTCCTTGCTACAGCTGTGTATAGGCCCAGACAATTGGCCCAGTCAAGAGCTGCCCCTTGCTGGTTCTCTGGCTATGGGTTATGGGCCAGATCCTCAGCTGGTGTCAGATGGCCCCAACCCACTGATGGCAAAGGAACTATGTGGATCCACAGGCTTAGGGGTTTCACATCATATATTGGCTTCTTGCAAACAGGCAAGAGAGGCAGTCACTACAAATCCCCATCAAGAAATACTGAGATCAAAAGCAAAAAGCAAGATGAGAAGAGAGAAGCTGCCAAGTGAAAGCTCAGTTTCACAAGTGTGATGTGCAAGGATGACTTTTGCTAATGAATACAAGAAGGGGGAGGTGGGTTTTGGTTTCATATCACAAAATCCACCTCTGCTTTTTGGAATGAAGAAAAGTTGGGTGGTACACCCCTAAATCCCATCACTGTATGTCTGGACACCTCGTCAACCTATTGATTATACTACAATGTGGTTTGTGCTAAACCAACTTTAGTGCACGCTGAAGGTTCATGAGCTCAGGCTTTAATGCTGGTGAGAGCGGAGGTGTTTCTATGAGATCTCTGTGTCTCCCTCATTGTGTCAGCAGTTCTGAAACGCTGAGTGATTGCTTATCTGCCTGCAATTCGCACTGAGCTCCACCAATGAGGATAGATCAGCAATTGCAGGTGGTCCAGCAGCCTTCTGCAGTGGTGTTTGCAGAAGGCATGCTCTGCTCGTTAGCCCACTGGATTGCCAGATAAAGGCCACAGATGTTTCCATTACACAAAAATACCTCTTTGAACAATGAAATGCCACCAGACTGCAATCATTTATAACAGCACTAGCTTTTTATTTTTTTTTTCCTCCTTCCTCGAGTATCATTGTCAATGTGTAATAATGAACTCATTGATTTTACCATTTTTTATCAAAACAGTTATTTCGGAGAAAAATGTCTTTCATTTGCAGCTATTAAGTCTGCCCCATCCAGGACAGCTGTTGGAATAATTGTCCAGAGTGGACAGAAAAAGAATACCCATGTCCTTCCTTTGCCTGGGACTGGTGGTCTGAAGCAAGAAAGACTCACCAAGACATCGCTGAGACCTTCTGGAGTCGTAGAACACTCTGTGTCCCTTTTTTTTCTATATATGGATATAAACAAGTGGGGGAAATCATACAAAAATAAAGTCATTAAGGTTGGTAAAGACCACTGAGATCTTCTCGTCTTGCCATCATTCCCAAGCAAGGAGTCAAGGCAGCCCCTTCCCCCTGGCTGCTCTTGGGTTTCCCCTGTTTAATTAGCTGGGTAGCAAGTTCTTAGCTAAGAAGATTAGGATGGTGGTAGCAAGTGGTTGAATTGAGCTTGGTGGACCCCTAATCGGTCTGATGGGCGCAGCTTTGCAAGACAATGTGACCACGGCGCTTTGTGAACTGGATGCCTTTTGGTCTATCTTTTGTTACCCAAATGAGCTGAACCCTCTCCTTGTTTCTTTGCTCCATCACTGGCTGTTTGCAGCTAAGGCACAAAACCCAGGAAAGCTGTTGCCCTGCAAAATAGCTGAAGAGCTCTGGGAGCTGGGCTGCAATGCTACAGGCTGGCACTAAACCCAACTGCTCGGGTCCACGAGGCACGAGGCACGAGACTGCAGCACGAGGGATGGGACAACCTGAGGGGTCTGGTCTATCTGCAGACACTCGAGGCAGCGCTGGGGAAGGTGCTAAACGACATAATGAGCTGCAATCAACAGCAGTCTCGTGGGACCAGAGAGAGAGCTCCAAGACCTCCAGTGGAGCCAGAACATTCTGGCATACAGTCAGACTGGAGAGCAGGGAAAGGTTGCTGTTGACCTCATCTTCATATCGTTTTGACAACTGCCTTCGAACCTGCAGTCAGGTAGGAACCCGTGGCACTGCCAAGGGGCAGGAATCCGTTTGGGGGTCTTTTTGGCTGGAGGTGGGAGAGGGAGAAAGAGCAGCCTCGGGGCTGGCAGTGACAGCACAAAGTGCCTGAGCGAAATGGCTTCTCTGAGTGAGACCCGGTTCCACGCTGTTAACCTCTCGCTATTGTAGAACAGTTGGAAGCTGAATGCTGCAAATTAGAATTACTTCCTTGACTAGCCAGAACAGTCCTCTTGTCTTTTCAAGGCTCAGATCGTTTCCACTGGAGGGGCAGTGAGCTCTTTTTAATAAGGCTGGGAATGGGACACAATATGGTCCCAGAACTAAGTGAATTGCTGTAGATACCCTGAAGACCCTGCTTCCCACACGTGTACTCTATCAGTGCTGCCATCTTTGTGCAAAGCTCAGTTTTGCAGCCACTCAGCCAGTGCATTTATCCTCCTAAGCTGAAAAAATGGAAACACTCAAAGACTGAGAGAGGCTCTGATACATTGCCTTGTGCTGCTGCTATAGAGGGTTGAGTACAACCCAGAGAAGGCATTCTTTATGCTGCATGTTGCCAGGCTTTCTCTACCTTTCAAGGCTGTCACAACATGTGTGCTTCTCTCCCTCGTAATCTGGAAGGCTTCTGTTCAATTTGGGCATCATCTAGAGCTGGACTGTGTCCATTGCAGACCTGCAGCTAGCAGTGGTACAGACTGTTCTCACTGAGAATGGAAATGGCTGGGAAGACGGCTGCCAAGCCTAGTATTGAGATTAAAAGGCTGTTGAAAGCAAAACAGTAGCTTTGCATCAAAAGGGTGGATGTGTGCACAGGAGATGAGCCTGAGCACAGCTCCACCAGGGAGGAGCAGCAGGAGTATGAGATGGGAGCAGAACATCATGCCTTGCATTCCCAGTTGCTTTAGTCTAGACATCACCAAGGCACGAACCCTGCAGGGTCAGAGGGATCTTTCCAAGCACAACCATCAGACCAAATGTGGTACAAGGAAAGAGGAACAGAGTGTCAAGCAGAATCAGCTGTCTGTAGTCAGTTTATGGCCTTTTGTGTGTTCTCAACCAAATCCCATCTCTGTGGTGCCATTTTTCTTTTTACCTTTGCTTTGTCCTGTCTTGTTTGCTCATCATTTCCAGACTGTCTCTTGCTGTGTGCCTTGCATTGCTTTGGCTGGATCTCAGCTTGGACAACTTTAGGTATTTGGCCTGGAGGGCTGTGCTCTACCAATAGGGTTTTTAACCTTTATTACGCGGCTTCCATGTGCAATATATGGTCTGAGTTATAAAGCTGTAAGCATCTTTCTTTCAGCTAAAGTCTAGTCCATGCATGCAGGTCTGATATGCCACTGACAACCTCACATGCCAACAGTCACATTTCCATCCCCTTCCAAGACATCTTCATTCCCCCGTCCTCTTGTAGCAAAGAAATTGTAATCTGACCACAAGGGATATCCTTCTCCTGATGATGCTGGATGCTGACACCAAGGTATGCAGCAAACACATATACACAAGCAGCAAACAAACAAACAAACAAATAAATAAAGGCATAAAGTGCAAGGAAAATTCCACATATTCCTCCCCCTGTTTCCTTTATCACTTATTCTGTAACAGCTGTTTAATTAATTGCTTGAGTGATTTCCTAATACATCTTATTTACATACAAAATTACAGAATAATGGTTTGCCTTTGAGTCGAGTGAGAATTTAATGTCTGCTTGCCATGCCTCGTGGAATATGGTTACTCAACAGGAAATAAAAGTTCTGGTTGGTTTTGGCCCTTTCCTTCTTTTTCTTTTTTTCAATATTATTCTTCTTTTACTCCCCAGGTTTTGTTGTTGCCTTTACAGGCATTTCCAGATGATGCTGGAATTATAGCAGCAGGGAGGGGGAGGATTGCTGTTGAAGGTGACTCAAATCCTTGAGGGGAAATAGTAGCAAAAAATAGTATAACTGAATAGGATGGCTTCTACTGAAAAAGTCATCTGGCATCAGTGGAAACGACACAACTTTATCTCAGCTGCTCAGGTGTATTCTCTGGCTGGCAGAACTCATCCTAGAAGAACAAGGCTTTGCCATCAGTGGTGTCCCGCTTAGGTGGGCTTAGGATGCCCCTTTTGCCTTCTGACACAGAGTCTTTTTCATGTTACCACAAGAGCATCAGGCAACTGTATCACTACTGACCATAAGCTTGATGCCAACAGATGTTTTTCTTCCATGAAGCCAGTTACATTCTGTCTGCAGTTGTACCCAGGGCCTGTGAGCTGAGTATTAGAGGTGGATACCCCAAGATGCCTACATCTCTGTTGCCCCCTGGAGTGTGCCTGGGAGTCCTGAAATCAGTAGCTCTCACATAGATGCTGCCATTAAGTGCAGCTTTACATCTTTTCCTGAGGACCCGAAGGTTTGGATTTCAGAAGAAGAAATGCTTTCTGTTCACTACCAGGTCTCAGTGGAGAAATCTTATTACCATCCACTCAGAAAGTCTTACACCACCTTGTTCATTGCTAATGGTTCAGCACTAGTATTTAAAAAGTTCTTCTATTCAGCGTGCTGGTGAGAATCTTTTTTCACCACTCTCAGGGCATCTGCTATTAAATCCCTATCACCAAAGAACTCTTACATTTTTCACTGACTCTAAGAGGGGAAAAATATTACCATTCATTTTTGTTACTATTTCTTTGTAACTATACTCACTTAATAAGATATTTGCTTGCAACACAGTCTGTTATATATTCTGTGTTTTATAAAGCATCTCCTGGGAAAAATAACCAGGGAAACGCAATTTTTTGGTACCATCTCCTTTTATTAAGAATAATGAAAAGGAAACAAGAGTCATTCCAGCAGTCAGACATCCTTCTACACTTTCTTATTGGTCTTTTTATGATTACTGAGTCTCTCAGCACATAATCTGAGCTGCCTGTATTTGTTTGTATGTTTACATTTGTCCTTCCAGTCGCTGTGCATGTAACATAGAGCTGATATATACAGGACATGCAGTGCACCTAACATCTATAGCTTCACACACAGAGAATAGAGATCTATCAGAACTACTGGACAGGATGATCCCTGCAGTGAATTCTTGCTCCATCCCCAAACCACACAACTTGAAAGAAGGGCTTGATTATTTTATTTGCTCCATATATCAGATCCCCCCAGATTCACAATGTAACAGCTCTCTCTGTGGGCTGTGGCAGTCACTGCTTGGACTATTGGAGTTAATTGCACACGTGTGGGAATTCATGCCAAAGGCTCATCCCAGTACCCTCCATCAATGGATTTTCTATCTTTGTGAATAGCAGGAGAAAGCAAGATAGCCTGACCTTGAATTGTGTGAGATACCTTCCCAAGCTGGCGCAATACGTATCCCTTGGTGTCTATCTCAACATGATGAAAAAATGTATTATTACTCCTAAAACAGGCCAAATGGCCAGCGTCTGCCACTAGCAGGTCCTGTTTCAGGCCATTGGGTAGATATTTTATATTTAAGCTGTAATTTATAAACTTGGCTGGTACTCAGGCTTGTTTCTAAAGCATCAATCATTCCTGAGCCATGGATGATTCAGACTTACTCTACAGGTTCTTCTGCCAGTTATTGATCCTGAAGACATTAATTATCAATTACAAAAGGTTGATTTCTTGCAACATTCACCACTAAAAGATCTGCATATCTATTTTGCCTAGTGATTTATTGACACATCATTATACATTTCATGGAAAACTGCATTATATAGATGGGAGTGGAGAGAAAAGCCTCCAAAAACTCCACTCCAATTAGAAGAAATTACTCAAAGATCTATAGTATGATATTTCTTTGGCTTTCCTCAAACACAAAGACTGGAAATTGTCTTCCAGGTCACCCACACCCACAGGGTAAGGCATAGATTGATAACATAGATTATTATGACTCTGGTGTTTTAGGTGTCCCCTAATTGCAATAGGAATTAATGGAAGGGCATTAATGAGACCTGCCACACTCTGGGGCAGCCATTAGCTAAGGAATAGCTTGGAAATCACAGCATCTTCTACAAAGAGACAGCTGGTGCCATCAAACACACCAAGCCATCAAACGACTTCCTCTTCTTTCCTAAAAGATTCATTTCTAGTACCGCAATACTTTCTAGAAACAAATGTGCCGATTATGTAAAGAAAAGTAAATTTAGCAAAGATTATAGATTAGAAAATGTGGTGTATCTAGGTAGGTTGAAGACTTCTTGTAGCCAGAAGCCCAGACCTTGTCTTCCTGTTTATTATAATACAATGACAGGTTAAAGGCTAATATCTTTCATTGCCCATAAACACCTCTTGCATAAAAAGCTAATGTATCATGACATTTAGCACAAAGCTCTCTCCAATGGACCGTACCATATCAACGGACTGTGCTCCTCTATGCTGACTATTAAACATGTTGCTAAGCACTTGTGGTAACAGGCCTCCAAATGATATAAGAAAGAAGAGGACAGAAATATTACAATCCAAATAACTATAATACAGTAGATGTAACAATCCCTTAGTGTCCGTTTTTCTTATTTGCATCATTAATTGCTGTCTGATTAAAAATCATTACGGAGCTGAAAACGTGTTAAAACAGGAAAACAAAACCTGGCACAGTAGGAGGGATAGGACTTTATAAATCACCATGAAAGCTTAAGCAGATTCCAATCTGCAAACAAGAAATCACCACTTTGAATAAATAAAGAGAAACGGGAATACCTGAACACAGACCTTGTACAATACCAAAGGTTAAAATAAAGAGATGGATAGAGTCCTGTGAAATGAACAAGGCAAAGGATGGAAACTCACCATATAGTCTACCAGCTAATGAGAGAGTGCTGATCTCAAGTGGATATTTAGGAGTCTCTGCTACACCCCAACAGTCTTTTCTTTTTCTGTGTCTCTGCTACAACTCAGTGCCACCTCACATCTTTTCCTGAGGGAATACAATGATGTCCAGATCTTCCTCACTTGGTTTAGAGAGGTGTTCTAGAAGGTTCTAGAGAACCACCAGCTCATGGGATCAAGTCCTTTCAGCCATGGCATTGGTACACAGGACTGTCCCCACATGTGCAACTTGCTGCCTTAATTTAGTCTTGGGTTAAGCTATTCTGGCTCATAAAAGAACAATCACAACAAAAACTGTCTTTCTAAACCTCTGGCTGAAATGTAAACACGACTTTACAGGACAGGATAAAAGTGTGAATAGATGGGTGAAGCCAACAAAAGGTTAATAATCCCAGTACAAAAATTCTTAGACAAACTCTCCTGCAGTTGAGCTGTTAGCAAAGCTATTAAATTTAATTGCAGTATAATTACATAGCCATATACCTAGCTGATACCCAGCTATCAAGCACACACAGTGCAGGTTTAACTGCACGCACACAATGCATGGGGCTTTGCCTCAGGTGCTACAAACATCCTGCAGCCAGATGTGCTTCTGCCTTCCCAGCCAGACTTCCTCTCAATTACAAACATGCTTGGGATGAGACAGGGAGTCTCAGTGCGGGATGCATTAGTACAGAGAAGGTCAAGCTGCTTTGCAGAGCTGGGATGAGCAGTGCGATAAACTATATGCCTTTATAATTGCTGCTGTGGCACTATTTGCAGTGCGTGAAGTTAACACACCTCTGAGTCTTTGCAGGATCAGGGCCAAAGCAAATAGCACATTTTGCTTTCCTGGACTTGTCAGATATGCTTAAATTTTCCTGTTAGGGATGCTGCTGTCTCCTGAATCACACTCTGCCCAAGGGCAAAGCGCCCAGAAACACTGCTGTGTGCATCCAGACTGTGTCTCCTGAGGATAGGGTTTGTATGGGAAACATTCCATGGGGCTTCATCGATTGGGAGGTGCTTTGTGGCATGTTCCTGACCATCCCAGAGCCCAGAGAGCCAGGTGCTGGCCACAGGACAGACCTGCATGCAGATTGGAGTGGTTGAGTGCCACACCGAGCATGTTTTGGTGGGTAGGACTGTTACAGAGCTGAATATCTCTGGCTAAGGATGTGTTTATGCTGTTCCCAGTGCATCCAGAAGCATCAACAGCAAGGGCTGGAAAAGGCTGTGAGTAAACATATGTCTTCTGTACAGCCCCCAGTTCAACTGTACAGATACTGGGAGCTTGGGGAACGTATATACCAAGGCTTATAGCAGTGCAGGGGCTCCACAATGTGCAGTATCAATGGATGATGTTCAGGATGGATATTAGGAAAAATGTCTTCTGAGAAAGAGTGGATCTCTGCAGGTGTCCCAGATCCATGGAGATATGGCACTGAGGGACATGCCCAATGGGTTTGGTGGGATGGGTTGGGGTTGGACTTGGGGACCTTAGAGGTCTTTTCCAACTGGAATGATTCTCTCATTCTATGAGTGAACGGGCAGAGGAATATATATAGTATGTGGAACTTACTGAGTAGAACAGGAACACATATATGGAGGTTATGTACCATGATTTGCCAACAGGACATGGCGACTCTTTTAGCAGTAGGGAGAGGGCTTTATTTCTGGGCTTCTCAGCAACTTTTTGAAAGTGTCGGTGTTGCAGAGCAGCAAAATCCTGACTATGGCTGTGGATCTCTTACAGGGCACACAGGAGGTCAAACTCTCTGACTCCCTCTGAGCTTTCCTTTCATGATTTTAAACAAACAATTACATTTAACTAAAGGAAATGGTTAGAAGGAGCTACTTCGCAAGGAATTCACTGAGCTCATCTATTATTGAATAGGAATATGTGTGGAAGTCATGCAGAACTCCATTTTCCTCGGAGGGGTTATAGGAGAGCTTGGGCTTCGGCATTAAGTGGGAGCACAGGATTTACTGTGTCTCCTGAGATCACCCATCCATTTTGCACTGATTCCTGCCTTCAGCAGAGGCCAATCTATGATGATTCAGTGGAAAACGACCTCCAGCTCTGAGTCTTTTTTCACCAGACTAATTGTACAACACACGAGCCCAGTAGGAATTGACCACTGCCTTGAAACTGATGTCTTTTTCCTTGGTATGGGTTAGTGCTAACAGTACAGCAGACCCCACTGACAGCTCCAAACAGCCTTGTTTCCCACATTTTTGGTCTCAGGGCCATTTTGCTACCAGGAGCTGCTGCTAGGACGAGTGTACAAGCATTGCTAGTATCCATTTGCAGTCTGAATCCCAGTCCAGGCCTCTGAAATGTGGTATAGGGAAGCACTTAGCTTCTTTGTGACTCAGAGATTGAAAGCGCTTCAAACTGATCATTTGCAGATCATTATTTTTAAAATAATGGCTATCCTTAGCAAAATTCTAGGTCTGGAAATGAATCTCTCTTTTTTTCCCCCTCCAGTGGATAGGTATGTTATCTCCAGATTTGCTAGATTTGAAGCATCTTGCAAAGCCGTGTCTTCAATTTGGTTGGCAATATCAGCTCTGCTCTCAGAGTTCTTAATGCAGCTCTGCTTTCCTCAATGGGGATCAGGAGAGATATGGACAGCAAAAGCTGGTGTGATCTGGATATCTTATGTAGGTGCTGAGTCCACAGGCACCTGGCTTCACAAAAGCAATTAGGATTCTACGTGTTGTGAGCTTCATTATAGGCATAAGTGTGTGTCTGCTGCAAATAAATGGGAAAATGTGCTGCATGCACAGCACAGTGGGAAGGTCTGGATTGCATCCTGCATTTATTTATGAATGGTTTTTATGTGTGTTTATGTTGCTATGTCAAACTGTGCAGCATGAAGAAGCAGGACTGTGCACATTTTGTCTGGGCTGCCATTGTGCATATGAACATCAGGCTGAATAATGCATTACAGGCCATGCATCTATTCATGCCAGGTCAATCTCTGCGCCATGGGTTGCAGAGACTGTGAACATATCTGTAGCCACAAATAGGCCCAGCTGCATGCAACCCTAGTAGGATACCTATAAATTCTTCCACCCTTTGCCTTTTCCTGGTCTGGAGACCCCTTGTGCTGAATGCCTGTAGCATTAAGTGTGGTTCTGTGCTGCATAGTTATTGGTGTAGAGACCTGAATGCCAACATGCACGTGTGTTGTGTGGTGCATATTTCTATACAAATACTACTTGTTTCTTTGTAGAAACTGCATCTTAATCTTGCAAAATTGGAAACAAGACAACTGCAGAGACAGCATATATGGGAATTAGACAAAAAATTGATCCTATCCACAGCCTACAAAAAGATTGTTCAGTCCTCCACAGCAGGGTGCGGGAAGAGCTGGCAAAATAGAGGGGACAAATCTTTACCATTTAATTCTCTATTTATTTCAGGCATTTATTTCTTTAGGTGTTACAGCAGCGTGGTTTGAACCTGGAATCCTGATGATTTCTCAGTATGCACAAATACAGAACCTATAAGCAAGTCTTTCGAGTATCTATGGGAATTTAAGACAAAAACCCTCTGGAAACTCAACAACTTGTGGGCATCATATTAATGGTGAACCAGACCTTCTGGGCTCTGCTGTGTTGTACAGTTTTCATTGTGCAATTCATACTCTCCTGCACTGCAATGTAGTGTGATATAGTGCAAGGGGAATGTGCACCCTTCCTTTGTCAGACTTTGAAGAAAGACTTCAGCTGACTCAGCAAAAGGGGAAAATTAATTGGAGGAACCCACACGAACACAAGAACTTGAGGGAGCCTTAAACTTGTGGGTGGACTACTCCTTCCCTGGCAACATGAAAAATAGGCAAGGGCATCTTCAAGACAACCAAGCTCATCCACAGCCTCTGTGGCACAGATCCACTTTGGCCGAGGCCCAAGCTGTTTGTATTTTTATTCTTGTTTGCCTTCATTTTATTAACTGTCTTGTCTTTTAGCATTCCCAGCACAATCATTATCTGTGGCTCAGTGAATGAGAAAACTGAGAGGACAAAAAAAAATATGCATCTAGGTGTACGTGTAAGGCAAAGGGTCCAGCAAAAAGTACTTTGCCTGCTACAGTGGAGTGAGTTATAATTTGGGTGCATTTTTAGGCAAGCATAAAGTGCTTTCCCAGAGCTGAGTCCTCCTGGAATAGGCATAGCCAGGAGTCTGGAGTAGTGTAATGAAGCCATTCTCTAAGCAACATTAAAGAGAGTGAAAAAACATTTCAGAACACACAGCCAGCAGAGCTCTGCTTAGACAACAGCCTGTGCAGGGGTCCTTGTTAGTTGTCTGGGGAAATCAAAGTGCTCACCAGCACCAAACACGGCTGCTTTTACAGTCCTTCAGTATGTGGAGCTGCCTGTTTTACCCAGGCATCAACATCGTCATCTTCTTCAGGTGGGCAAAATGATCACTGTAAGCTGAAGCTGCTTTGTAGGGCTGGGGTGCAGGTATACATATTTGGGATATACTTCTAGAGTGTTGCAGCCCTCCCCTGCTGCTACTTTTGTATCTGTTGATGCTGCCTTCTGAGTGAGTGAGGATGCAAGGACACAATCCCAGACTACAGCCTCTTCTTTCTTCTTCTCTACGAAGCAAATTGGGATGGGTGCTGCCCGCAAACATTGCAGATCTTTGCTACTTTCTATCCTCTTCCTGATTTTCTCAAGTGTTATCATTGCTATCAGAAGAAAAAGTTTTTCTTCTACAAATCAGACAATAACAATGAAATTCGGTTGTGCTTATGGTTGCTTAAGCTATCCAACGTGCCTAAGAATCCAGAGGCAGATGTGCAATGCCTGGCCCTCCTGCAAATCCACTTTTGCAGAAAATATTGGTTCCCATAATTGCTGAATGTCTTTTAGCAGAAGGTGTAGTTCTGCTGTATTAGTTAATCCATGTTAATTAAATCACCAATTTACTATTATTTTTCTCTAAGAAAGCAGAATTACCAAAGCACGCCCTACTTCCTTTCTTTCTTTTTAAATAGAAAAATGCAGCTTTTGCAAAATAAGAATTCCGTTAGAAAATATTAACCTTATTAGTTTTTGTAACAAAGGAAAGAGAACTGTAACAGTTTGATTTGCTGTTCTGAAACCAGGGTATTTCAGCTGGCTTAAACTCAGTAATGTTTATTTAATGATTTATTTATTACATTTTTGGATCTATTTCAACACTAAACTGTATTTTCCTATGAAATTATGATGTGGAAATTGTGTCTTAAGCATCTCCACTGCCCAGCAGCATGGGTAGGACATGTAATACTCCCTAGGGGTCCATGCCACTGCCCTGTGCACGCAGGTGTGTCCTGGCCATGGCTCCTGTCTGTGCTCTGCTCTACACCGTGTTCACATTGCATGTACTGAAAAGCTCTGAATTATCTGATGCTTAGAAGAATATTTGAGACATCCTCCAAATGAAACAGAAAGGTTCATTAGGCCATTGTACCCAGCTAGAAATACTTCCCTTACTGTAAATTGTGCTTCAAACCAAACTGTGAAATGTGAGTGTTTGTGGTTGCTGTTGTCTACTGGACCTAGACCTGCTCTCCCACGAGTGTCTGGCTTCTCCTGGTTGATCAATAGGTGGTCTCAAGGTTTTACCAGCGGCTGAGGCTTTCTCAAAGCACAGAACCAGACCACAAATGGCTCAATTCACCCTGATGGAATCTCATTCTCTTTCCCAGAATTACCCCAGGTGAAACAGCTGCAACCACAAAAGGTGTCCTGCAGTGCTTTCAAGGATAGTAAATGGTAGACCTGAGTGCGCTGCAGACCTTGGGCTTTTGTAGGATGTTCTATCATAGAACAGGATCATTAAGGTTGGAAAATACCACTAAGAGCAGCCTGGGTGCCAAGTGTGTGACCTTTGTAGGGTATCTACTTTAGGGTGGGTTGGTGGTTGGACTATGACTAGTGTCTGGAGGTACTGTGGACATATCTGGCACTGGGAAGGCTGGCCACTAGGGAATGGAAGGATTGTGTAAATGTGGTGGAAAGCCTAACATCTGAACAACAAAGCAGTCCTAGATGGGCTATAAAACATGTGTGTTATTACTGAATATAAATGAGTAGGAAGAGGCTGGCTTCAGAAAGTTTATTTTCTGCAGCTTTAAACTATCAGTTGACCCATCGTTCACTCAGCAGCTGGCAGAAGTGAAAAAAATCCACTCTCTTGTGACTGATCAAAGACTCTATGATGAAAAGGAAGCCAAATTCTGCTCTTTGCTACCCAGAGACCAATAGTGTACAAATAACTCCCATGTCAGGCTGGTCATCTAGAACTCATAGCCATGTAAATAAGAACAAAGCATGTGGCTGCCGAACTCCTTAATGTCATCTCTGTGAGCTCTGTATCTCCATTCAGATCTCCCTGTTTTGCCATTCTGTCCCTAGCTCCTTCTCTCAGCAGGACAGTTAACTGCCTCTCAACTAATTCACTTTATTTGCTTCAGTGATTGTACCTGGCATCCTCTCCTGTACCTTCGCCTGGGCTTTCTTTTAATTCTCTGTTCTCTCTGACTTTCTCAGAGCTCTCCATGGTATTAAGGACGGATTTACTTTTGAGCAGGGAAAACTACAAAGTCATGAAAATCCTTTATGATTCTAATTAGATCTGAGTAATGTATAGAGACAAAGCCAGCCTTGGGTATCCCAGTAAGTGCAAGATCTGGGAACCTCTTGTTGTATTGCTCAGTAGAGAACTACAGAACTATTCTACTTAATTATGACCAGGGACAACGTAAGTAAGGAGCAGCCTGCGTGGCATGGATCTGTGAGCAATGATGGCTTAAAGACAGGACTTGAGGGTCCTTGTGGTGTGTTGTGCCTCAGGGCTTTTTTCTTTGACTTCAGACCAGCCACTTAAATTTCTCTACCTCAGCTTATTTGCAGATGACAGGCGAGGAGAATGCATATTTGATTTGCGTTGTAAATGTGCACAAAGAGTCTTAAAGAAGGACAAGTTACATCAGAAGTCTTGTCACTGGTGCCTGGATGCAGGGATGAAGGATGTAAGAGAAACAGGAGGAGGCAGCAGGGTCCCTCAGGTGGTTTTAAACCAGGCAGTCCCCCAGCATTTCCTTGATGTGTGGGGCAGAGCAGTTTAGGCTGTGCCTCAGTTTCCCATCTCTATGCAGCTTCTTCACTGTGTCCATTTATCACTGCTTTCCTGTTTTGGTGTATGTAGGCAGAGATGATGCTTGATTGAACCTTGCAACTTTGAAAATTAAATGTCGTGCCATCCAGCAAGTTGTTTTCTTCACCAATAAACAACTTTATCTGGTAATGGAAGAAAGTAGACAAAAAGAAATGGGTGTTAATAGGTTAAAATGAATCCTCCCACCTTTCCAGAAGTGAATGCACATTTATCTGAATTGCTTGATTGGAGTTGGTTATGTAAATGAATTGTTAATATCTACACATGCTTTATTCTGTTACAATGAAGTCACAAATCAAATTAGGACAAAGATTTCTCTTTAATTTCTGTGCTTTTCTTCTTCTTTTTCAATTACTGCACTTTGTATAATTTTTCATCTAGATCTGACAGCTTATTAACATTATTGAAACCCACAAATTAACATTTTTTTAAGCCCACAATGAGAAGAAATGCAAATAGTCCATCAATATATATATTTCCCCCCTGTTTCTATGTACAAATGACAGATTCTTAAACCTTATCCTTACGTCTACCCCACTCAAGTTTGGGAAAATCCATCTCCTTTATTCACAAAGCCCAGTTTTTACTAAGTCATATATGGGGGCAAACCCATTACTGAGAGGGGAGTGGGGGGGGAAGGAGGGAGGGTGGTTCTGCAAAGCAGGTGCAGATGTTTCAATAGATGGTGGAGAGGGCAGCTCCTGTGGAGACTGGTAGAGGGAAAAAACCATTCCACTCTCCCCACCCATCTGGATACAAAGCACTTAAGAAAATAGTATGTAGGAGAAAAAAAAGCATGTGTTTGCAACCGATATTACCTATGCTTTCCAAAGACCAAAGCAATCCAAGAGAGTTCAAATGGGGAAATGTTGTGTAAGTGACTTCAGTGTACCCGATGGAATGGATAACAACTCAACGAATAATTTGGTTGTAGGAGGCATGCTGAGAAATACAATTTCCATTGCAGCAAATCTGGGGGGAAGGAAATCAGCGTGATGCTGTTTGTTCCCTAACTGCAGAAAGGCTTTCACAGGGGATAGCATCAATTGTCTGTGCGGTGATCTTGTACACTTTTGAAACAGGAATGTACTGCCCTTATGGAAGGAGGTGTCTCAGTCCTATATAAAGGACCTCAGCAGATCAGATGGGACTTCTTCCCAACTCTAAAGGTCTCATTCTTTTCCCTATCATTTTGTCTTTCCTACCAGCATTTTCATTTGGATTTCTTTGGAGCACTTTTTGGAAGTTAAGTGGATTCTTTAGTCAGCTGCAAAGAAATGTAAAAGAGAACTTGAGAAATTAGAACAAGAAAATCCCTGAAGGTGAATTACTTGTGACTATGTCATAAAGTTCTCTGCCCATCTCCTCTACACATAGCAGGGATCTGTCTGGGGAATGGAGCAGGAATAGAAAACCCCAAATTACCAGGGAGACTTTTAGGAAGGATATCAGCTCTTGTGCTTCAGAGCAGAAGCTACTTGAGAGCTAAGGAAAGAACACCTTGAAAATTCAAGATCTCTCTCTCATTTCTCTATTCTTATTTTCCTCGCATTTTTTCTCAGAAGCACATGGTGGCAGTTTCTGACAAAACACCAAAACTGTGTTGGGCAGAACTCAGCTATTCTCAGATTCATTTGCACTGTTCCCAGCAGCTTGGGCTGCCCTTTCCAGCCACCGCTATGAGTCCTATGAGACAAAAGGATGTTTGCACATGTCCATGGCAAAGCAGCATTTCTGGGTGCAAAAAATATTTAACTGAGAACTACACAAGCTGATATCTGTCAGCAATTGTCTTCTCAAATGTCACTCTAAGCAAGACCCACCCAGCTGTACCTCTAACAACACTTTCACACCCTTTAGAGGATATAGAGGACAGATCCCGTGTCTTTTAGTGCATCACACTGTGAGTTCTTATTCAATATGCAAAGTTACAAACAAATTACTTTGTGTCCATGCCTTTGGTGCAGACACATCCCTGTGTGCATGGCCAGAAGGCCGACAGCTGTGCATGAGCAGCGCCGCATACATCTGCCTCGGCCCCTCATCTTGTCTGCATGCTGCTTCAGTCGGAGCTACGGGCTCTGTTTAACGATTGACTCCTCTAAGAAAACAACACTTGAGAAATGACATCTCCTTTCAACAGGGAGCTTTTTTGCTTCACTTACTGGCGCTTGAAATCTCCACTTGTTTCTATGTTGCCCATGACTGTCTCTGCATACTATCTACCTTGCCTGCACCAACCAGGTTTTTAGGAATTTGGGATCAGTTTTGTTTCCAGTGTCCTGTTCAGAGGCATAATGGAGAACCCAGGCTGAAGCTGAGCTATCTTTGGAGAGCAGCCCTGTGTTTGGCTCACCTTGTTGTCCTGTGCTGCTGTGAGATCCTGGAACAATTAGACATGCAGCACTATTTGAGCAGCAATACCTAGTCACAGTGGAACAATTAAGACAATTACCGTACGTTTTATGTAACAGGACAAATGGATCTCACTCTTAAAGTCTTTGAAAATCTCCTATAAAAGCTGTAATAATGCATTAATATATTAATCCCCCTAATCCTGTCAAACTACCCAGTCTTTCAGTGAAGGGGTTGACAGCAGATCTCACTATTAAGAGGAATAGCAGCAGCCACTTGCTAGAGTTGCTTTTTTAACCATTTGCCTATATCAACTGCAGCAAATCTCAGGTTTAGTGGATAAAATTGAGGAAAAGAAATTCTGGAAAGTCTCTCTTGATTTAGTAAAGCTCCCCTGACAGGTTCATATCACCATTCCTATTAGATCCAGTAAAAACATTACAGCTTTTCCTGAGACACAAAACTAACAGGAACAGGCTGTGCCCAGGAGCAAACCAAGGGGGTTTATGATAGAGAATACTGAGCCAAGGACACATCCCAAACTTGCCCCAACCTCTCAGAGATGCAAGCTGCTGCATCTGCAGTCCAGACCCTTTGGAAACTTGGACTGAGATGGAACCATGAGAGATGGGCCAAAAGTAAAGAAAGAAAAGTAGTAATTAAAGGATATATATATATATATTTGCAAAATAAAGGCACAGGTAGCACAGCTGCAGTATTGTGCTGAAAGGATAGAAATAAAAATGTTTTTCTATTTACTCCTGCTCAGAGACTCCTCTGATTCTCCATTATCCAGCTGGCAAGCCATTTGCAATACCTTCTTAACCACGTGCCTACATCTCCCACTCTTAGGCAAAGTCCATATTCTTAGATTGCCAGCAGGGGAGAGGATGCTGATTTGGATATACAAGATTTGTGAAAATCCCATTTGATATTCTGTTTTAACTGCAATCTCTCCCAACACAGATATCTTACATTCATAATGTAACTTCAGATCATTTTAACCCTCCACCTGCCAGAGGACCCACTGCTCCTTAACATGGTGTTAACTTCTTTTAAGATAGCACGCTACTTTCTGCCTGGCGTGGCAATACTGAAATCTCAGTGTGAAGCCTTTTTCATGCAGCCAACCTTACATTTCACAGCAACGACAAGAAAAAAAACTTGACAGTCACACTTATACAATAGTATACATCATGCTGATACAAGTAGCTCATTAATAGCTCTTAATTGAGACTAGACACAATAGCTAAGCAACCGCTTTGTGAGGATAATGGCTGTGAGGTGAGTGACCCCTGCTCAGTCTCTGAGTGATTTCAAGGCACCTGGGTTTTCAGAGCAGCCTAGGGAAATTAGGCACACAATAGCTATCATATTTTACTGAGAATGGGATGCTAGTATGGATTAAAAAGATACAATTCTTAGCTATTATCTTCCTTTATTTTAGGTCTTGATCTGAAAGCCAAAGCTAATGCTTCTTTTCCCAATTTAGATGTTCCCAGATCCTATAGTATATATGAATTAGGCAGATGCTGGTTTAGTTGGGGCTAGCTAAGTAAAGTACTGCCTGAAAGCTCAGGACACATGCAAGCAAAGAGTGTGACCAAAACCTACAGGCCCTTGCTCCTCCATTTTAGAAGACTCTTTGGAAAATGCTGCCCTCACCCTCATCTGTGCTCATTTATGCTGATTTGCAACAGGTGAGCCTTTAATTAAGATAAAGCTGTGTCCTCAGGATGGAGCCATTTGGCAATACAATTTCTGTGGGTCTCTGCATAGCAGGTGGTGTGCAGCCCAGGTGATGAGTCAGCCAGGACAAGGGGCTGGTGACTCAGTGCTACCAAATCTCACTCTGCCAGTCAGTTCAACATCCAGACCACCCTTTGACACGCACTGAAAATGCATTCCAAGGGCTTAATTTAAGTAATGCACCGTGGGAGGGTTGGTGACCTCAGCTCCTCGTTCTGATAGCAGAGTATGTTTACAAAAATTAAGGTTATTGATTGCAGCGATTCTTTTCAATCGGCCTATTAATGCTTGTTTTATGTAACAGGACAAATAGATCACAGTGTAAAGTCTTTGAAAATCCCCTGTGAAAGCTGTAATAATGCTTTAATGTATTAATCCCCTTAATCCTGTCAGACTCCCAAAGAATTTCTGTAAAGGCTGACAGGAAATCTCAGTACGAACAGCAGAACCAGCAGCAGACGCGTTTCAATAGGTGGTATTTAACTGTTTGTCAGTCTGCTGGCTTTAAAATAGTCCTCAGCAGAGAGCGGAGGGAAGCTGCTGCTGGTGAAGTATGGGAAGAGATATTAAGAGATTTTGTGGCTTGGTTTGTCCTTTTATTTACCTTGTGGTAAATCAAAGCTATCACTGAGCATTGGCGTGGGGGTAAAAATGAACATTTTACTCTTCTTGGGGGTAGTGGGAAGCAAAAGCTCTGTTTAGAAGAGCCACGGGTCTCATTGCTCGAGTAGTTGAATGTAGGGAATAAGTTTAAAATAGGAAGAGAGAAAAATCAGCTCAGGACATGTTAGCAGCATAATGACAGTGCTGCTTCGAGAGGTGGCACCTCCGATTTCAGGCATGTTCTGAGCAGTCTATAATTTAGATGGAGCATTTCGTAGGGACTCTCTTTTTCTTCCTTCACCTTTCCTTTAACTGGTAAAGAAAATGACATTCTGTGTAAAAATGTAATAACCAATAATGAATCCTTTAAAGTGCAACATTATCTTTCCAGCACACATTTCCCCTGCACCTCTCCTAATTAATTGATTAAATATGTGCCTTGGTGGGTTTAGTGTTTACTGGAGTGATCAGGATAAATTCATTTTCCTTGTAGTGAACAGAAGATAGTGTAATTGGGGATCCTGCGTTACTTGCCTTTGTGATATGAGAGGAAAAAACAAAGCAATGACAGCTATGTGGGATCAGTACAGCCCCTGTATGAGCTCTACGCCTGCTTTTATTTCATTTACAGCAGAGCAAATGGTTGGCACTGTCACCAAACCAACAGGCTTGCTCTGAGCATGAAGTCACACGCTATGTGCTCCCCTCTGCTGCCTACAGCATATCTCTCTCCCTGGCCCAAGAACTGAGGGGCAGATTCTTCTATCCAGGGCAAAAAGAAGTTTCCTCTCAGCATTCACTGTGTGAGGACAGAACACTTCTCCCTGGCTGCAGCATTTCCCAGTGTAGCAGTGGGGATGGAATAGCAGGTAACGAGTTGGGAGTTGCAGATTGCTTGCAGAAAATAGAGTTTCCACGCACAAATTAGAATCAGGTAAAGCCTGCCCAGGCACGTTTGCCCTCCACTGTGTTGCTCTTCACTCCATTCTCGTGTCTGTATTTTCTTTTGTCTGGACTCCTCGCTTGGACACAAAACTCTTGATGCAGCTGGGAACTCCCATGATGAACGATGGAAAACTGCCAAGAACTGAAATTACAGTGTGCTGAGGGGAACTGTAGTTCACCCACTGAACATACCCCACAAGGGAGAATGGAAACACAATGAAGGCAGAGTAGAAATGTCTGTGAAGTATTGCAGCATCATTTATTAATCTCTGGTTTAGCGCACATGATGTGCAAAAAATGTACAGTTTAGAGGTTTTCATGTAAAGATCAATGTTTTCCCTGGGTAGGTGGAATAATTATTTTCTGACAAGCTTAAACTCTGAGTCACCACCAAAACAGAAAGCTGCAGTCCTGGAAGGGAACTCACATAGGGCATCTCCCATAGGGTACCTCTCCTGATGCTCTGGGCAGAGCATGGGCAGAGTCCATGGCACCCCACTGTCCCCAGCAGACACAATGGCTTGCCCTAACTCATGCATTTTCCCACTTTATACTGAGCACTGATAGCTCAGTTGAGCTACTTTTACAAGAATAGCAGTCAAATTTTTCTTGCTTAATGACTTGGCAACAGCGTATTTTTTTAACTAGTGCAAGATGCTGTGCCAAGAATAATCTAATACTCATTCAGAAAGGATTAACTAGATATCATAGCAGTAGCCCTCAGTTTACCCACAGAAGAATAGATATAGCTTTCTTTGGTGTAACACAGTTCAGATAGTATTTCACCTTAACTTTTATGATCAGACTGTTTGTAGTTCAGAGATAAGTCTGTGCAAGAAAATCGATAAGAATTCATGCATGCACAACCCACATCAGCTTCCACAGGACATTAGGTTTTGTATTAACATAACTGAAAATTGGAAAGTTCCTTTTTCAACAGAGTAGAGATAACTACTGTTAAGTGCTTTTTTCACATGTGTGTGTGAGCCCCATACGAGGAGATAGACTGTAAAATATAGCTTTGTAAGTACATTGTTTCATACAAGCTTTGCATTGCAAGTGTTTTTGAAAGGTAGCATCAGAAATTCATGACACATTAGACTAGCTTCATTAGAGACACACAGAGATGTAGGTTTCATCTGGAGAATTGTAAATGACCAATTTGTCATTTCTTTACTTGTTGATCAAATAAGGATGAGAAAGAAGGGAATTCGCAGGTCTGGGACTGGAAGGGAAAGAACGTCTCTTTGGTACCATAAAACGTCTCTCTAATTAGTAGGGGAATGTCAACAGAATGTAGAGCTTCATGGCCAGGAAATCAAGGGAGAGTAAATATCATATAAAACATAGGCTGTGTTGGCCTAGGGATTACAGATTCCCTGAACTACTTTAAGCAGTACCTCTACTTTCTCTTAGCGATGCTCACATTTGCTGTCTTATGAAAGAAAGAAGTAAATTATATTTGTAGTTAGAAGGATAAAAGCTAAAATATGGAGTCTTCGACTGTTTTGTGATGGGTTTAAAATCTGGGCCAGGCTAGCAATGATGTGTGACAGGTCAGTTCTGTAGCTCAGGTTTATTATGCTGAAAATCTGCACTGCAAGGCATATTCCAACATAAAAAGAAAAGTGCTGCTACCCCTAGAATTGAAACCAACAAAGAATGAGCCTTCTATCAGTTAAAGTTCAGATACCTGCCATAAGATACAAAAATAAATAAACCAATCCATCAGGATTTCCTTCAAGGTACAGAGACAAGCGTAGCTTCTGGTCCCAATTTCGTGCTCCTTGCCTCTGAGAACTACTGAGATTTAAGGAGTGGACTGCTGAGATATGAGGAGTAGAAGCAGCAGTCCTCTGATCAGGTTTAACCCGATTTCACCACTACCCTTTTTCCTACCACACTCTGTGGGATGATGTGGTTTACATCATGTCAGCCCTTAGAGGACGTTGTGCCAATGCTTAGAGCTTGCTTCCAGCTCACAGTGGGGGAAAATAAGTAGAAATCCTCTGACATGGCCCATGGCTGCCTGTAGATGCTTTGTGACACTTGGGCATGGGCAGATAACAGTATGATCACTCTCCATCATGTAAGCTGGTGGTACTGGTGGGGAGTCTGCTGCCCAGGTGATGCCATCCTACCCTGTATCTGTTTCTGTTGGAAGTTCTTTGGTATTTCTGTTTGGAAAACTAGTCCATACCTGGCTGAATGTGAGCCATTCTTATCGGCCTGTACTTGTCTTCATTCACAGATGTGAGAGCGTGAGCATTTAATTTCTTTGGAGAGGGTTTTAACCTACTGCTAGCTAGGTATTGGATGAGGTTTATCTATTTTATCAAATAATGAAAAATCAGAACACTCCGGATCTGTTGTTGACCCGACTGGCACGACTTATTGCTCTCTGAGCTCCTTTTATTGACGGAAAATCTAAATCAGAAAAGCTGTTGTCTTCCTTGGTGTGAAATGACTCATTCGTCATCATACTCACCAGGGAAACCAGGAACTGAATTGGCTGTCAGGGCTGAACTCCTGTGAGCAGCTTCTCTAAACTGGGGTTGTTGAACATGGCAGGGATCTTCTTTGTAATATTGCCTCTGGTGTTCGGTTGATTGCTGGGCTCTGACTTCTCAGAGTGGTTCATGATGGAGTGCATCTCGCATTTGTAGCTGTAGACGTATTGGAAGCATCTAATTTGAGAAATCTATCACTCTGAAATTTAAGTTCTCTAAATGGAGATATTCTAAATCCTCCATTAAAAAAAACATCATGGAGACTCTCCAAGTCCATTATTGCTTTCCAGATTCCTGGCTTTGGATTCTCACTTTTGCATGGTTTCACAAAGTTGCAGTCACTGGAATAAAAGCTTTTTTTCCCTCTACTTGTGATCCTTCATAACTATATGATTCTTCAATGGAAAATATTTGTTGTAGAGATGACCAGTTCTGTAGTGTATTTACACTGTTTTATAGAAACACATGTGAGGATATATATTGAATCCAGTAATTATATGCTCCATAGTGCTCTGAGAAGAAAAAGCATGCCAAGAATAATTCAAATAAACATTAAGGCCTTGACATAACTGGTATTGTACCAATGCAGTTTTCTAAGTGCAAAAATTTCCCCAGCTCTTTGGTATGTCATGAAAGAATAATGGATGTTAATGTTGTTGATAGTCATTAAAATAACTGCAAATGGAAAATGACTCATCCCCTTTCTTTAATTCTAGCCCATTGCATAGAAAACCTGTGGATGCCTTTGTCAGTGACACCGTTAGCTCTGGAAAATGAGAAGAAGGTTCTTGAGTAGCTTTTGTGTTCCTGGGAAACTGTCCTTTTACGGTAGCAAGTTTTCTGACTGCCAAAATGATGAAAGCCGTGTAACCACCTTAGGGGTGTGAAATGGCTCCAAAAATAACAGCTGCATGTGGTGGTGAGATTGGGATGTGGTACGAAAAGGTCAGCAATGGTGCTGATTGTGATGATTAAGGAAGGAAGGTCATCTGTGTTTGTGAGGCAATTTGGTGCTCTGTTGAGCTGACTTCTACCTCCAGAGAACCTGTAATATAAATAGGAAAGGCTGACAAGAGAAAACTATTTTAGAGACAAATTGCTGTAAGGATTATTGCTAATCTTGGAGCCTCGCTTACAGACCAGGACCCCATTGTGGTGGATGCTCCAACAACAGTGAATATCTGTCCAGTGTGGGATCATCGTTTCAGGAGTCCAAGTGGTCCATGGGGTTAAAGGGCCAGTGGGAAGTTTGCCCTTGGAGCAACATGCCTTTACTACTTGTAGGGTGTTTCTCCATAGCTGTGATGGTAGGCCAGAAACAAAAAGTCAAGTTGGCTGAAAACAACAGCTGGAATAATTTGTCTTTGACACAGCTGAAGTCCTTCGTTTTCGTTTAATTGGATAACGTGAGCTACAACCTTGTGATTTGCTAATTTGTTGCACTGGAATATGATTAGAAGATGTTTTGAGAGTGGGTGATGAGGAATTTTAATAAGACATTTCTGAGGTGGGGCTGTTCTGACACCAAGGATTTTGTTACAGTATTTTAAGCTCATTGTGACTCTAATGATGTTACAAATGTGGAAGTGAGATAAATGTGAATGAATTGCTATTGAACCCATCCAGCGAGAAACTTTTAAAGTGTTGTGGGACATATGTAAATTAATATGTAAATTGAACGGTTTGTGTTATAAAAGGACATGTCTGAGGAATGGCTCTTTGGAGTTTCTTTGGATCAGCATCAAGGATGCTGATCATTTGAGACCTTTACGTATGTTAATCATCTTGTTCTTCCAAGCCAAAGAAGCTATGAATACAAAAGTGCTAACAGCCCTATTACCAAGTTGGTTGCAAGCTTTCTTACAATAGAAATGTGAACTGTATGACTTAATTTCTACTTAAAAATGCCTGCAACTTACTGCAATAATATAAGTGTGATTAGATGAAATCTTTCTAAAATAGCCACTGTAATCAAGACTACTCTGAGCTTAGTCTGCCAGTCAACCAAAGATAAGAAACAGAAACAAGTTGTGTTAGGGATGATAGGAGTAGGTAAGGGAAACATGAGTGTAGGTAACAGGTGGTTATTTAGGTAGTAAGAAAAGTATTAATCAGGATGTAAGATGATGAGGGATTCGCTTGATTTGGTAAAGCTCACAACAATCAAAGACCAGTGGCAGTGATGCTGAACTGCTATGAAACAGACTTAGTTTTTGCAGTTCCATTTTCCAAGGCTGACTGGATTTCATCATCACTACTGTTTATTTTTGCACCCTATTGTGGAGGATTGCTCTTAGACCTGTTAGCTATGAGTGGTAGGAAGAGAAATTCAAGTTTTTCCCACTTGGAAATCACTAAAGCACTAAGCGATGCTGCTGATATTTCCATACAGAACCTTTTAAAAGATCTTTTAAGGTGCCCTGCTCCCCTGAGCTTGACTTTTTGAAGTAATAACATCTAATCTAATTTCTGATGTATTTAACTGAAATCTAATTTCCATTTTTTCGTGTCCTGTAAAGAACACCAGGCTCTGGGGATCCCTGATAAAGCTGTGGGAGGGACCCCCTGCTTCCATATGCAAGGAACTAATCAATCTGCTGCCAGGAGTTTAGGCTAATATCTGTGGTGGTTGCAGCTCACGTATAATGAAGACAAATCCTGTTCTGGCTGAAGATCAATAATTCAAAGGGGGATAGGGAGAGCCAGAAATGGGGGATACAGGCTGCAGGAGCATCTGCCAATGGACCACTTTTTGAAAACAACAAGCTTTAAAACCAGAGTGTAGGACAATTACTGAGAATTACTGAACATCCTATGGGTGTGAAGAAAACCCCATGAATACAAAATATCCTCTCCCACCACTTCCAAAATCCAATTCCTTTTTAGGAGCTCCTAGGAGAGGTATTTAGAGCCTATTAGAATGGCAGGAAGCCAGCTGTTAATCAGCATGTTAATTCTGGGATGACATCATGTGGACCAGCAGCGCTACCTGCATATGTTAAGGGTGAGGGAGCTGAGCTGGTAATCCCAGCTTGATTTCCCTCATTTGCAGCACTGCAGGGCTCTGGGATCTTCTGGGGACTGGAAAGCATCCGGGGAGGATGCAGATATAGAGCTTTCGTGGGTCACTTGCAGCACCAGCATTCATTGTTCTTATGGACTTTAATATTTTACCATATACATCCCATATTTTAAAATATTCATTGGACGTGGGCTTAGGCTGTTGTCACAATGTCTTGAATCATGTCAGAGAGGTGATGTTAACAAGTGTGACAAGGCAGAGATTGGCCTGTTCAGGCTGCTGTTTGTCCTCTTTTTCAGAGGGCAAAAGGGTTAAAAATCTGCCCGAGATTCTCCTTTTGCTGAGATGAGAACTAAGGGTGTATTGATTTCAGGCTTTCTTTTGTTCGTGTTTTTCCTCTTCTTTCTTATTTTTTTTAGCACTATGAGCTCTGTTTTTCACTTGCCCTGCAAAAGTGATTATTCAACATAAGTACAGACAGTTTACAGTGTTTAGAAGTTAGCTGAGAGAGCAAGTCTCCTTGTCATGTTCTCCTAGAATATAGGCTAGGGTCAATGTTGCCAACCTTGAACACTGAGGGATCATGAGGGAACGCGCCTAGAAATCACAAAATTGGCTCCAAAAGCATATATATATTTTAAGCAAAGAAAGGAGCTTGCCTTGTTTATTTTTAAGCCTGGAAGAGGTCACACAGTCACCATTTTCAATAGAAATGGGGAGACATTTGCATGGTCTCCCATGGGAGAGGCCTGAAGCTTGGACATAGCAGCAAGCTCCCCACCTCTACGCTTGCCTCTGCTTTTAGTGGAAGCAGAGTCTCGTGAAGGTGAGGCATGATATGGTTGCACTGCATGGGCTCTTTGCTGTAGCTTCACAGAAGGGCTCTTAAAGGAATCAGAAGCCTGAACTGTGGGTTATTTGGAAACGTTGATCCTTTGGCAGCTGGCTGATGCAGGAAGGATTTCATGCCTTGCTCTCTACCAAGGAGGAAACATGATTTCCTTCTGATGAGCTTCAGGGGAGCATGGGTAGTTGGAAGAGACAGAAAAGAAAATGTAGAAATCATGAGCACCCTGGAAGGTACCTTTGAATTATGACCTTGCTCACATCTTTCCAGACTCCCTTTACATCATTTCTGATGTGTTTTGCCATCTGTATGTAAGCTGAGATCTTTTTTTTTTTTATCGGAGATTAAGCCAGGCTAACTAGTTTTCTGTCTTGATCTTCTCAATCTCTCTGATTTTCTGCTGTGACTGCCCTAGGGAATCACTCTCTGATGCTATCTCTCAGACCCTCTTGGATCCGTGCTGATGGCCTGACACTGCCACAGACTTCCTCTGCAGCAATGCCAGATAAGAGAGTGCCTTCCTCTGAAAGCTGCAGGGCAAAAAAGCAGAAAGTCAGCTCCCTGCACCCCAGCGTGGTTCCACAGCAGAAGGGATTACTGGTGAAGATAGAGTGGACAAGAGAAATGTCTTTCTGTCCTTTCTCCCAGCTGAGCATGCCGGCGAGCAGCTGTGGGAGGCAATCTTCCTCTGTCCCTGTTGTAATAGTTTGTAGCTGAAAAAGAACATCAGGTTCTTAGGATTGACAATCCAGGAGCTTTAGTCAGTGCTAAATTCACTTTAATAATAATCCTCAATGAATCAGGTGGGAAATATTTCACAAGCTTTAAACACCAAAGAACCTGTAAGATTCTCTTAAATGGAAACCTGGGAAAGTGAGCGCTGCCAATTTATTCTGAGGACAGACTGGGGAAGAGATAGTAATTTTACAACATTGTGACTTTGTAGTGGAAGGAAATATTATATTGCTCATGAGCAAGATCCTGTTCATTTTCTTTTTCTCCACTTTAATACTTCAATCTTTTTTACCAATTGAAGCAAGAACTAGAGGCCAGCATCCCATCTGCCTCCATTGAACGTTAAGCTGATGTATGCAGAATGGGAGCTAGCTGGAAACCCAGTGGACTTGCATGGGATACAGAGGCACAGCAAAGGCACATATGCTGCAGCTCCAACTATGTCGTTTTACTGCTATATGTAAAACACCATCTGTGGTGCAGAGACCTCTGCTATGAGGGAGACGCACATTCAACCCAGAAAATTGTCAACTGAAGTGCTATAAAGTTCTCTGTAAGTGTCTTCATCACTCATTGCTTGAGAAAAGCACCTAGTAGCAGGGAATGCTATAGTGAGAGCTAATGTTGATGTAGGAATGCCAAAACCAACATTGGTGCAAATGGCTGCAGCTTGACTGCCTTTATTAGTACAAGTGAATCCAAGCTTATGGCTCTCCTGGATGGAAAGGGGAGGAATCCCACTGAATTTAGTGGTGCCTCAGTGCAACACCATTCAGAAATGTAATGAGGGGGCTGGTGTGTGTTTTCCACAGGATTTAACTTGGCCCATAACCATTGATTAAAGATAAATTTTATGTAGAACAGAATGGCAGGGATGCTGGACCCATCCTCTCCTCGCAGAGCTGTGTAATATTGCAGGGTCAGTTGGAGTTGGTCTCATGGTTTTCTCCATGCAGGGGCAGCCTTAAGGAGCAATCTGTCTCCCACACTCTGGGACCAGCAGCCTCAAATACATTCAGCTATTGCTGGGAAAGTCTGGATTGAAAGGAGAAAGGTAAACATGTACTTATGGCCTCAGAGTGCCCTCAACCAGTGTCAGTGAGATGAGGAGATGCTCAGGAGCAAAATGGATGCCATGAACTCTCCTTCAGCTCCACAGTCAAACCTGGTGTGTGACAGTGAAATCAGCATTGCTTTTTGCTTCACTGACTCCAAGGGCTCATTAGAATTATTTCCTGATGGAGCAGGAAAAAAAGAAAGACAAATAAAATTTCACTCCCTTTCTGTCGCTGTAGCAGTGGCTGCAAAATATCATCTTTTGCCCTCTTGGATGAGGCTGCAAATAGTTTGTGTGTGCAATGCTGGCTGTTCCCACTATGCGGCTCTGCCCTCCCCGTGCCTGGCAGCCGGGAGCTGGCAATGAGAGGCTGTGCCATGGCCAGCGGGATGGCTCATGCCAAGTAAGTGGCTCATTAGTGGTTGCAGCAGTGAGGAGCTTGCTGTTTGCTGCTTTGCTCTTGCCTGTAGATTGGGCTCAGTGCTCGTCAAAGCAATGGGAAGTTTAGCAGTGTTTGCTTCTCGCCAGCCGGCAGTGGCTTGTTCGTTGCAGCCATGGAGGGCTCCTGGGTGGCCAGAGAAAAAAGGATGGGGAAAGTGGGGGTTGGCAGGCAGCTTGTAGCTGTGCCAAGAGCACAAGGGTAAAGAATGAGGAAAGGAAGGAAAAAATGCTCTTTATACTTCCGATAGCAGTGTGGATTGAGTTTTATCATTGCAATTGGAAGGAATGAGGAAAAGACAGTGTAGGGCTCAGTGGGAATAAAAATACTGAGTTTTTGGCTTGTTTATAGAGGGACATTGCAAATGTATTCAAATGTTCTGTGTAGTGCAAAATCTCCTGATTACTTGCTGGAAGAATCTAGAAAGGCCAACCTGACTTGTGCTCAATCTTTCACTGTTAAACCTCTGGGTGAGATTACTAGGAGCGTAGTAACAGGATAAGGGAGAATGGATTTAAACCAAAAGAGGGGAGATTGAGGTTAGATCTAGGAAAGAAATTCTTAGAGAATGGTGAGGCACTGGAACAAGTTGGCCAAAGAAACTGTGGGTGCCCCATCCCTAGAAGTGCCCAGTGCCATGGTTTGGGCCCTGAGCAGCCTGAGCTGGTAAGAGGCAACCAGCCCATGGCAGGGGGTGGGGCTGGAAGGGCTTTGAGGTCCCTTCCAACCTGACCATGCTGTGATTTTATGCTTAATGTTGCTCAGTGCTCCTTCTGCTTCAGTTTTGTAATCATTCCCATAGTGCACCTCCATACTGGAGCTCCTTCCCCACAAAGGGCTGAAGGCTGAACTCAAAGTAAGAGCAGTTTCACTGGGATAAATGGAGGTGTGGCAGATTAAAGATAAGCATTGCTGGAAAAGTGCACAACTCCTTTGCCTCACTTCTCTGAAATGCACAAATTTTGACCTTTGCTGGGAAAACTGCTGCCACTTTGTCATTATTAAAATATACAGACAAATGACCCTGAGTTTGCAGACTTTTCCATTTTCTCCGCTGTGGGTTTCCTATCTTCTTTCTCCTCATTTGTATTGCAGTCTCCAGAGGATAAGGATTGTGCTCTTTCTTGTCTCTCAGTAGCTCAGAGTGAACCATCGGAGCCAAGCCTATAATCAAATTGTAATAATCTTCCCTAACTGTAACCAGACTCCATTTGTTCCCACGGAAGCTGCAGCTCTGCGAAGCCTTGAGGGCCAGCAGGGTGAAAAATATTCCACCGTGCTAGTTTGCAAAACCCAGGGAGTAAACCCCAACACCCCCAAACTCACACCCATGTATTCCTGACTATTAAGCTATCAGCTAGAGATGCTTTTCCTGATTGGAATACACAAGGTGTTCACAGTTTCGTCTCTCAAATATATATATGTATATAAAGAATGTAAGATGAGAAGGAAAAGCTATTCCTCTGGCTGAAGTCCTGAATGCTGTAAAGGCAGCTGGCTGCAGAATTGGGTTAAACTCGCTTTTTTTGAGCTCCAGCACAGTGACTTTTCTACAGCGCTCTTCTCTTTCCCAAGCACGTGATATGGGAACTGTTATGAGACAAAATGTGCCATTCTTATTCTTTTCCATTGCATTTTTGTACTGCCTGCCATCATGGTCATCAGGGAAGAAAGGCCATTTTGTGCAGTGAATATACCCAGAAGGTGACATAGGCTGAAATCAAAATGTTTTGCTTTTTCTGCACAGGAATACAGAATTACTCAAAATACTTTGCTCAGTCTCTCACTGTTGGAGCCAAGTGCTGCCATTTCAATTGGAAATGTGGCACGACTACTAACGTGGCAATACTCCTGCCATCTGCTCCACCTTGATTCGATGTAAACCACAGCAGGGTAAACTCAGGCCATGAAATGCAGCTATTCATGTGTCCTGATGGGCAGTTTGGCACAGGATGATCCAATTCCTTGACCACCAGCTTATTTTTTGTGATCAGACTTTTTTGGGGGGGATATATTGCAAGCTATTTATAGCTAAAATTTAGCATTAGTAAGTGTTAATGTATAGTCTTCTACCCAATGTTGGGGGAGTGCCCAACAGCCTGACTCCTTTCAGGATGGAGAAGGGACCAGTTCTGTTTTCCCCTGCTTTTCCCTTGACCGATTGCAAAATGACTGTCACAGTATAATACCTCACATGTAACCTTTCAATTTGAACTATGACAGCCAACTTGTGCACGCATTCTATGAGGGAAACAAGTGCCAGTACAGTTTTTTGCTTGCCTTGTTCTTGTTGCCCACCCCTATAAGTAAATGCCATGCACAGAAATGTAGCAGATTAAAGTGCATTTAATGTTTCTATAACATGCATCTAGAAATGTCATGGAAGATAGATAGGCAGAGTCCCGTGGCACCATCTCTAATTCATGTGTTTGTGACTTTAATCCTTAGCTTGATGGTGCTTTAATTGACAGAATGTAAATTCCTTTTTGTTGTAATCCTTCTGGCACAGGGAGATGTGGACAGATGCTCTCAGCTTGCAGGCAGCAAGTGGGAATACACAGGAGGGGCTGGAGCTGTGGCAGCATTTACACAAATATTTCCTGATTTTTATTGTTTTTGTTTTTGTTTTTAAATGTGTGTTTCACCTCCCAGAATCTCACTGAAGTTTGCTTAGATTCCATCCTCTTGCTTTCCTTTTTTAGTATTCCTGCAATAGAGCTATTATTATTACTATTATTACTATTATTATCTTCTTGGACCTTTTGAGCTAATTCCAGTGAGGCTCTTGGGCCTGGTAAACACAGGAAAAAAACCTAAAAGACCAAAAAAGAAGAGGGGGGAAGGGGGAAATATACTGACTTCTAACTAAAGAATGAATCCTCCTTTCTAGCAGCTCTCATCTGAGGGAAATTATCCCCACATTTCTTTTCCCATTGGGATGGGAATGGCTGCCCCTCCAGCTTTGTGCCCCCAGAGGATGGCTGGTTAAAGGGAGAGGCAACAGCTGGACACCTCTTGCCTACAGACACATCCTCTGGAATTTGAGCTTCAGATTAATTTGGTGACCCACCGGTGCTGTCAATGTGAGCAAAACCAATGAAGATCTTCCAAGCAAAGCCATTCCTGTGAGATGCGTAGAACTTAGCATAATTTAAATCAGCCCTCCCTGCACTCCTAGATCAGCTGAACCAGCAAGAGGAGACATGCTTAAAAATGGAATATGTTTTCATAAGGTATTTAAGAAAGGAAAAAAATAGTCAAGAATTTCGAGTCTGTAAGAGCAGTGGTGGTCAGATATTTTTCTTCCTAGATTTAATTTGTAGAAGTTTGGTCTACCAGCTTGTGTATGCATATTTCTTTTGAAACCAGCTCTATCTTTTGGGGCTGACTCATCGTAAATGAAATCCTGTTCGTTTTTTATCATACCAGAAGATCCCCCCGACTGAGTACAATCGGAGTTTTGGTGCAGAGAGTAACGAATAGCATCTGGGAAAGAATTTCATCTAATGGCATAGAAGCTAATGGCTTTTCATTTAAATATCCCAACATTTGCCAATTTGAGGATATGAATAACACGTCCAAGGCTTCCAGGCAGTTAAGATGTGACATTTCCATCTCATCCATTCTGCCCAGTGTCAGATGCTCACAGCACTGCGGAAGCCGAAGTCAGACAAACTCAAACCCATTGCTTTCTTCCCAACTTTGCTGTCCTTGCTGCACATATTAGATTGCTCTAAATTCCCTTGAACTGCTTTCCTGGGTAGTGGAGGCCTCTTGCTGAGGACACACTGCAGTGCTCCAACCTCCCGCAGCTCGCTTCCTCTGTGATACAGAAGGACAACTACAACTTCTGTGTCCTTTCTCTGTATTTCTGCTTGATTTCCTTGCCCTAGATTTAAAACTTTGACTACTTCTTAAGTTCCTGCTGAAAACAAGTTCCATATGTATTACCCTTCATCTGCATGAGACACAGAGTGAAAAAAGAGGCTTTTTAGTCCTAAACTGCAGCACTGGAATTAACTCACAGTGTGCCTGGCTGCAAGTGAAGGTTTTGTGCAGCTCTTCTTCCTCTCTCTGGATCATCATTTTAATTTATGGGGATGCTGCTGGGTACCAGTGAGGACAGGACACTGGTGCCATCATGTGTGTTTCATTGCTTCATTGGAGTGTGCACTCCATCCTCAGGCTGCTTGGTGGATGGTGGGCTCTGCTTGGTGCCTACTTTTTCCTCATGCAAACAGAATGGGGACCATTGTATAACACAGTGTTCTCTGTGCATCATTAATGTCACCTGCCATCCAGAGTGTTAGTCGCAGCACAAACATGCACATTATTGATGGAAAGGCATCATTTCTACTTAGATATTGTTAGAAAATCTCAGCAAACCTGGTACTTACCAGTCCTGTGAGGTTCAAAACTGCCTATAATTGGACCAATGAACTGTCAGTGTCATGGTGTAAAATCTTCCTAAATGTAACTCAGTTCTCATCTGTGTCAGGTGCAGGGAAATTCTCTTAAAGAGCATTTGAGTGCCCACTACTTTTTCTTCCCAATTGTCAAACAGCAGAAGTCTGAGTGGGTAAGTGAGATTGATAGCGCTGGTTAGAGAGAGATCAGGTGTAGTACAAGTTAGAGAGGTGGCAATTTCACATTCCTGAAACTCAAGCCAAAGTTGCTATGACTTCTGCAATTCTGGCTTTCTTCACTGTGCTATTCAAGCACATTACTTTTGACATGCAACAACCTTTTTTTTCCCCCCTAAGTTAGGTGTCCTCACATTGCTTTTCCCACATACCTTTCCCTTGGCACTTACAAAGCCCGTCTGCTGCTCTGATCCCAAGTCAAGCCTAGTCAAAGTCTGACAACAGGACACACTGATTTTAGGGTGGCCCATGAGGACATGCTGGTTTTGCAGGTCCTATTGCAGAAAATAATGAGCTCTTTTTCCTACTGAGCAGGCTTCAAAACAAGCACTTCCTCCTGCATAAGGAACTCATGGAGTTCAAGGAGCATTTCTTGTGCATGGCCATGCAAGCTGCAAAGTGCAAGCTGGTCTTGTTTGCACAGGGAAGTCGAGTGGCTCAGCAATATGCTGAGGCCTGATTAGAGCTCTACAAAAAAGCTTTTGATTTGTATCTAGAATTCTCCGTTTAAGAAAGCAATACGTTTCACAGCCAGATCAAACAGAAATGTTTTATTTAAGCCTAGAGGACCCTCTGTCTCACTCACGGTAATTCAGGAATGTGTTATAGAGGCTCATTAAGAAGTATTTGTAAGTTTTTCCTCCTGGTACTGCACTTTTCGACCAATTTATAGTTTCTGAAAATGTTTGCCGACTTCTATTCACATTCATCAGCAACGTATACATTTAGCAAAGCCTGAGACAGACAGACTATGAGCAAGTCTGATGGACACAACTCTGATATCTCATTCAGTATCTCATTTGACCCCGCAAATACTGTTCAATTCTCCAGTTTACCACTCACATTGTTAATAGCAGAGGGGAACTCTGGAGAGAAATGTCATGGAAGTTGCACTATGTCCTAGATGCAATGAAAAGCTCCCTGTCTAACACCCTGAAAGCGAACTGTAATATATGAGGAGTGATTTAGTTCCTCTATGTTTATTGGAGCAAGTACTGCCAAATATAAGCCCTCACTGATCACGGACTTTACAGCACGGGTTTATTTGTATCGTTTCAGGAGACTTCAATGGCTTTTGCATTTTCATTTCATAATGATAAATTACCTGAAATCATTCCTCTCAGAGCAGATTCCTCCAGCTTTGGCTCCTGCTAGGATGTTTCATTTTATGTTGAAAATTGCAATAGAAAATTTCCTTGAGCCGTTGATATGTCAGAATAGAGTTTATTATCACTCACTGTCCCAGCATATTGGAGCCGTGTGAAAGGTTTTGTAAATAATATGACACGGGTAGGAACTCATCTGATGCTGTCTGTGATAGGTGGTGAATATTCCTAGCCGGGCAGGCAAGGTGAAATGAGTGGCAGGAAGTGTGACCTTTTCTAGTATGAGGCTTTCACACTCTGTAATGCATATTGGTAATTAATTAGAAATGCTGGTGGAGGGAAAGGGATTTTGGTGGCACAGTATGTTGTCTTGTATGTATTATTACAAATGTTTGTTGTTCATATACATCTATAATGAATTAGAAAATGGGTTCTGAATGCTATCTCTTCAATTCCAGGCCTGCTACCAGCATATTTTTGAGACTGAATGAACATTGCTGCTTAGCTCATCTCAAATATCTATCTCTAGCTATCCCACTCCACAACCAAAAGTGTTATCACTTATCAGATCAGGCTGAAGAATTGCAGAGTTGAACCCTCCAACATGCCCATATTCTCAAGTGTATATGAAAACTGTTTCTTAAATACTGAGGTGCTGTAGTTAGGAAACTCTTTGAATAATAAATAATTAAAAGACATTTGTTTCAACCACGGTCCCCTTAAAGCTGGTGGTTGCTCCAGACCTCACTCCCATGGCAATCTTTGTCCTGTAAGGGCTACTCTGTACTTTACTGGTTGGAAAATGAGAGCATCTGATGACAGCAACAACCTTGTAGTTTGTGTAAACGTTGAAAACTAAGTCTGTATTACCTTAGATCACGTACTCAGATCTCATTTAAAACAGGCTAAATCCATTCATCTATTAGCTTTCAGGTGTAGGTAGCAGAAGGAAATTAATTTTAAAATGTATCCATGGCTTGCCCAAGTGTCATTATCTTGGCATCTAATCATAGCTCTTAATTTACATATGAGGAAATTGACACATGGAGAGGTAAATTTTCTCATTATCAAATGAATATCTAAGTTAGGCAGCTAACTATTGATTGCCAGCTTTAACCTTGATGTCTCACGTGTCAAGTTCCTCCTTTGTGTAAATACGTGTAAGATCAGGGATGAGTCAGCTTCCCAGCCGAGCTATGAGGCTCCTGATTTCTTCACATCCATGCTGTCCAACCTGTGGGCCAGATGCTTCCAGCTCGGAGTTGTTTCTCTGCTGTTTATTGCAGCTCTCTCTGTTTGTGGTGCGTATCGCTCAGCCCATTCCTCTTGGGCAGTTAGTTGCTCCAATTATTTTTAAAGAAGTTTTGTGCACAGCTCAGTTCTGTCTCCTTGCCTCCGCTCTGGGGTCTCCTGACGCTTCCTACTGGTTTCAGCATTAGTTTATATGCAGACGGAATACAGATTCATCCCTTCCCTGGGTTTTTGGCTGATTTTTTTTTGTCAGTGTATTTCTTATAGCCCAAGTGGTGTTTCCGACTGAATGCTGCTAATCGTTTACTACTCAGCACAGTTAAGAATTAGGTTTTATTTTTAGGTTCTGTCTCTCCAAGTCTTTCCATTCTGAGATAAATCCGTCTCCGATGTCTCCTGTTTCAGAGCTACAGAATCGGAGTTTCATTTCCAGCTCCAAATTGCTATTTCATTCATGTATTAGCAAAGTCATTAAGATCTCTTGCTTTTATTTATCAGACATTTCCAGAAGTTTTTTTTCTGTCACTGAGCCCCAGCAGAAACTCTATCCCATGCTGGGTCCATCACAGACCTTACATTGCGGGACTGCTGACTGTGTGCTTTGTTAATGCACTGCCTGCAAATAACCTTCAGGTATTAATAAAATAAAAGGGATGAATTGTACCACTCTGGCCACAGTGTTGCAAGACACTGAGAAGTTTAACATGTTACTGTTTCAAATGAAGGCTACAGAAGAGGTCCTATAGGTGGAGTCAGAAAGAAAAGGAAGAGAACTGGAGCCAGACAACAGCGGTTCATTGAAAGCTTTGTAAATATTTGCAGGTTTGGCTTTAACTTATGGATGAGGCCAGACCACTTGAGCTGAACCTGGCTGTGTTGCACCCAGCTGCATATTGCTCTACGTGGCACGGTGAGGCTTGCTCTGCTCCTTGTAATACCTTTTCTAATGTAACTGAAAAGCTTTACTCCTTGTTCATTCGCTCTTTATTCTTTCTTTTTATTGTATTTCATAGGAGGGGGAACTATCCTCATCTTGAACCATTCTAATGTTGTCATGGGAAACTGGTTTCAAAAAGGCAGTTTCTCTCCCACTCTTTCCTTCTTCCCCACTGATGTGTGTTTGCACGGTCTGTGCTCCTCTCTCTGCCATAACAAATCAGTTAAAGGCATTCAGTGCCACCCATACCTGCACAGAGCAGGGAGGGAATCAAAACGAGCCCATCCGAAACATACAGAAATTTGTTTATTTGACTGCCTGTTTGTTCCTTGAGAAATGGTGTGGCTTAATTCAGTTGTCTCAGATAGGAAGGACTGCAGAGCATTTGTGGTCCCCAGTGTTTCTCAAAGGCCAGGCCTTTAAATGAAAGCAATTTCTAGATGGCACGTTTCCTTCAGCAGCCAACTTAGTTCAGCACTGTGAGTTACAAGTTGTCTGATGGCCAGTTTGGGAACCGTTGGCAGAGAATGAACTGATCTGGTTGTCGTT
Organism: Coturnix japonica; assembly: GCF_054131305.1. NCBI lineage: Eukaryota > Metazoa > Chordata > Aves > Galliformes > Phasianidae > Coturnix > Coturnix japonica. Next base: position 8,212,091 of record NC_140683.1, read on the forward strand.
AGACCTGGGTTTTCTTCCTGTATTCCCTACTGATGATCTGGGTCAAGTCACCCCGTTGCTGTGTGCTCCAGTTTCCCTCCAGTAAAATGGGGAGAGGCTGTATTCATTATAAAACCCTCTGACAATTGCAGCTAGGATGAATCATATCACAGAATCATGGAATGGCTTGGGTTGGAAGTGACCTCAAAGACCATCTAGTATCAGACCCCCTGTAACCTAATGAAGATTAACTAGTATTGTGATAATTGGTGCTACCTTCCAGGCTCTTTAGTTTTCTCTGTGCATTCACATGCCTTAGCCTTGGTGGCTGTATTGTCACCAGTTTCAGATTCCTCACTTTGAGCCTTTTGTGTTGTGCTCTGCAGTCTGGTAGAGATTTCCCTACAAACAGATATTCCACGATCTCATTAACTCATTTAAAATCCAACTCAAATTCCTTTATAATTTTTCTGCACTTTATATGATCTCCTTCTATTTTTCGCTTGATATGCTTGTCCACATACTTAGTGTGTGCCTTGTTTTTGTACCCAGCACCGTGCTTTGACTCTCACAAAAGTCACTGTGTCAAATCTCTAATAAACTGTGTGTAAGCTATTCATGTCACACTCAGCTAGGAGCAGAGTCCATTATGTTAATGGTCAGTGCAAGCTTCCTATAAGCTACATATACTCAAAGGGCACTGGCTGTATGTTACCAGAAAATCTTAGAATGGCTTGAGTTGGAAAGGACCTCAAAAGTCATCCAGTTCCAACCCTGTGCTGTGGGCAGGGTTTCCAACCATCATATCAGGCACTAGATCAGGCTGCCTATGGCTGTACCTGGCCTACCCCAGAGGAAGACATACTAAGGCACATGAGGGACAAGCAGTTGAGACAAGAGAGCCAGCATGACTTCACCAATCTGGTGGCCTTCTATGGTGGAGTGAAGGCATCAGTGGACAAAAGAAAGGCAACTGTTTCAGTGCCTAGAAGGGCGATCCACAACTTTAATTTCAGTGCTGTGGTCATCTGAGCTGCATGCTGTGGGGCAAGGTCAGAGAATCCCACTGCTGTTACCCCCTTCCAATATCCAGGTAGCCCTGCCTTACTGACGTGCCTGTGATAGAGCAATCCAAGTGCTGCAGAAATCTACTTTTCAGCCACTCTTCAACAAATATTGCCAAAGGCACACTGAGCAGATTGCTAATGCACAGTCCTTACCATCCACACTGGTTTCCAATCTCTCTCATGCAGTTGGGAGACAGCCACAGCACGGGACCTGGGCACCTGCTCAAATCAGCTCACGTTGGGAGCAATGCACACCTACAACAAATCCTTCAGAAATGGCCCATGATTAGACACATAAGTTATTGTCCACTGACAAGTTCCAAATAATGGATACATTTGAGAAAATGACAATCTGCTGGCAGATAGTTTGCAAACAGAAAAAGAGATAAAATTCGTCAGCTAAATGATTCATTTTGGCTTCCTCTGACTTTTCATAGCAAAAACAAACCGTGCATAGCTCCACCAGGCAGTTTCTGAGCTTTGCAATTTCTTTCTCTGATTGTCATGCATATAATATCTTATTACATTTGATATTAATGGCAGTGTGGTGCTCAGGTATTGAAAATCCATATGGCCTGTATAATATTTACAGTATGACAAAGTAATAAGTCACAGCGACAGCCTGCTGTCGTGCACTCCTAACATTTCGCTCCAAGCAAATGCAGAGATGCACCACAATGTTCGTCGAGATGTGGATGGATCTGGCTTTTAATTAGCTGGATTTGTGGCTTATGGTGGGGGAGCTGCAAAGGGAGGGGGTTGCTTTGCATATGTTCTGGTGGCATGAAGACGGATAGCAGAGGAACAGTTCAAGTGCAGCTCAGTGGCTGTGGTTGTTCGTTTTCTGGCCTCATTGCATGCTGGCAAAGCAGATGGGAGAGCACCATGAGAACACCCTGGGCTTGTTGGTGGGCTGCCCTCTTGGCTGGAGCGGTGCTTCCTGCTGTGCTGCATGGATATGGGAACAGCATTGAGCGCTGAAATGGTTTTGGGAAAGGGGTGCTGGGCTGTGACCCTGGGAGGGCTCAGAAGCTGCAGAGACCGACCAGGCAAAGCAGGGTGCAGATGGCTGTCAGCAGCTCGATGACACGCCTGCCAAGCCAGGGACAGAGTGTGAAGCTGATGCTGTCAAGTATGGGGATAAGATGAAGCTGCTAATGTGAGTTTGAGCAAAGGCCTGGATTTGAGAAGGGAAAATATAAAAGCCACAGAGATTTGTACACAGCTTGGCCTGGGAAAGGAGGGAGGAGGGGGAGGTCGGTGCTGACTGACAGGGACTGGACCTGAGCAATGGGGAGGAAATTGCTGTTGTGAATAGGAGGCAGAGATTGGAGGCTACAGAGACAGGCTCAGGGAAAGGTCAGGAGCATGGAGCTACTAGATGAGCATGGCTAAAGCTTCAGCTCCTGGGGAGTCAGAATGAGCAGTGTTGCTCAGCCCTCCTGACCCTGCACGTGTTAGATGAGCCACCTGCTGCAGATGTTTCTAAAAGCCAAAATAAAACCCCATACCTCTGTGCCTGGTTCCTGTGCTCATCCCTTCCTGTCTGCAACATCCACAGTGAATCATGCCACATGGAGCTGGTGAGGATGCTCAGCCCCACTGTTCTGGTGTGGTGATGCCTCACTGCACCAAACTTTTTCCCACTTCCAGATGTGGTTTCATTGCCATGGGGCATAGAAGCTGCCATCATCTGTCACTTAGGCTTTGGTCTCATTTTCAGCAAGAAGATTTCTTATAATGATGGGAACTTATCAAGCTGAAAAACTTCCAGAGACTATTTCTTGGGGGTTGGAGTGGAAATGGGATCTCCTCCTCCAGGACGCAATGGCCTTTTCCAGGGGACAGTTTAATCTTTCAGAGACAGATGAATATGAAACTCAATAATCCAGCAACACAAGCAGAAGATGAGAGGAGATGGAGAGAATTTCAATAAAGCAGCAAAAAGTAAAGAGCCTGGAGCTACTGCAGCTTCCTTCAGAGTCCTGGGACAATGAAGTGGGGTGGAACGTGCCTAGGGCAGATTGCACAGTGTTGGCTCAAGGGCAAAAACTGCTTTATCACACAACATTCCCTGCTCCACATGCATGTTTATGTGCTTTTACAATTCAATAGCCTCCCCCCAACCCAATTCCCTTATTTTTCTTGATTTTCTATAACTGTCTCCTTTTTGCTCTCAGGCTCTGTATTCTTGCTTGTCCCTCCTGCATCTTTTTGCCTCATGCTGCAAGCTCTACTTTTTCTCAGCAAAAGCCTGTGTGGGACATGAGCATAAGGTTTCTGCTAACTGTCAGCAAAAGATTTCAGCTGGGCTGTGTAAGGCAAAAGAACTTGGATAGGAGGAAACACATCACTAATTTCTGCTTCCAGCATACAGCCTCAGTAACAAACTGGAAACCAATTGAAGGCGTGCGCTTGCAAGAGAAGACTCATTGCTCAGTTTCCTATGCTGTTGCCTTACAGAGCATTTGAAACTGGGAGGTGTCCCAGTGAGGACCTGAGGGCCACTATGTTTATGAGTTATGGAAGTGTCACTTTTGCTGTGTCCACCCCCCAAAATCACTATGCAGAAATGCCACTGTCTGTAACCCCCACAGCAAAGCTGGGCTCCTAGGGTTGTTTTCATTCTAGAATAGATGTCACATCTGACAGCTGCTGTCACCCTATGATTATGCCAGCAATCAGCCCTAGCTTCTTTTGATAGAGTATGAGCCCTGACTGATTAACAAAGTGCCCTTTGGCCTCGGGTTAATAACAGATTTCACAGCACTGCTATGGAGTAATTATTGTTTAAAAAGGTCTTAGTGGAAGTTTTGATATTCTCCTACTGGCCTGTGTCCATCTCAATGTAGAATCAGAAAGTAACAATTATGAGCACACAGAGCAGCTCACCTGGAGATCTCGTGGTCCTGATACATCGCTATTCTTGATGCATGTCACATCTTGGTATTAGATGGACTACTGTGTCTGGTTTGCTTCTTCTTATGACACCTCAGTGTATTAATCAGCCAAAGTATGAAGTTGTGTCAGTCCATAAGTTATTTGAGTTATCAAGTTATCGTGTGAATCACTTTCCTCCATCTGTCAGTTGTCTCACTATGTCAGCTAGTGAAGTCCCCTGGTAGATCCGTCTTCCAGGTATATCTCATTTCCTTACTTCTGATTGTCATTGAGATATCAATCTCCAGTGCACGATGTTGTCTTTTCTGTTTTTAAAGTTATATGAGCTTATCAGTTTTCTGGAGTCTTTTGTCTTGGTGGCAGAAGTGGCACAGAATTTCTTGTGAATGGTGCTACTCTGTAACCACAGAGATCAGCTGCAGACCCCTGACTGCAGCCCATAGCCCACAACTCAAGAGCTGCAGATCTGAGCTGTTTATGCCTCGCTGAAATGCCTTGGTATTTCAGTTCAGTATCTTTGCATGACTCCAGTTTGGCATAGAAGTGCTGTTACCATCATGACTCAGACGGTGACCTCACTGTAACGTTCAGATTAGTAAAGGGATAGATGTGAGATCCTGCTAAAAATCATATAGCTTGAGTGACTTAGATATCCAAGTGATATATTCCGAGTGACGCATTAAATTAGGAGCTTAAGCTTGAGTGAAAGTGAGTGGACTTAGTTTCCTACAACTTCTGTATTGCAGCGCTTTGTAGAGCAATGCTCAAATGTTGCATTTAAAGAGCTTACAGGGAGGCCAACAGAAAGCTTGTAGTGAAATGTGGAAGTGAGGTCTCCTAGTTCCCAGGTCAGCACTGATAAGAGAGGGAGAGAAACAATGCCAGTATTTCAGAAGCTGGAACCAAGGAGCAGAAAATGGTCCCAGTTAAGGCCAGTACAGGGCATTTTCTTCTCCTACGTGCTGAAAGGACATCACTGAATGTGCTCCTTTACCTGCAGACCCCTTCCACTGAGCAAATGTTTTTGCCAATTAAAGAGTTTCCTGCTGCTGTGGTTGATCCACACAAGTGGAAATAGAGGGGAGGCGTGGAGGAGAGAATCATTAAATCAGCAGAACAAAGGCACGAGGGCAAGTTAAAAGACCTGATCTGAATAAAGGAAGCTCCTCAAAATATCAGCTTCTTTGTCCTGGGTGTCCTTCATCCATCCAATTCTCCTGAATGCTGTAGAGAGGCTTTGTCATTCTCAATGACATGGCAGGAGGAACCAGTCCTTCTGCAGGCTGCCTGAAATAGCAACAGACAAGAGACAAAGTGCTCAGAGGTTCGGCTCAGTCAATGAATGCTCAGAGTTTCAGGGCCAGGTCTGGATTGTTCAGTCTTCACAATAAGCTTCCTCATCACAGACCCCTGGTAGACTGAGGTATAAAAATGGCCTCATTCATGGTTGCCCCTCCCATGGACGTCAGTGATGTGTTTTAGACAGGTGAGGTGCCAACACTACGTGGTATTACAATTCAAACTTGGGCCCAGATTAGTATGTTGTCTTTCGTAGTCTTATGTGTCCCCAGTGAAAACAGGATCAGTTTTTCCCTATCTCCAAAATTCCTCATTAAACTAAGCAGTCCCTCCAGCATCCTTACTGTCAACTTTCCAGGTTCTTGTACAAAGTATCACCATGGTATTTCAGCAACTTCCAGGGTGACTTAGGAGCATCTGACTGCTAAGGTCATTGAAGCTCTACATTTAGATTATCAGATTTTTTCCTACTGCTGCCTTTTTTCTTTCTCTTTTTCTTTTAATATGTATCCTTTCCTTTCCCATTTATCTAGTAATTCACCTCTCAGGTCTGAGAGGTTTGACCTGTGAGAGGATGCCAGTCTGACACTGCCAGTTCAAGAGCTATGATTGAGTTACTTTCCTATAACTATTAATACAAAACCTCCAAAACTTGTGTATAGGACATTGCAACATGTCCTTACTTGCATTGTCAGCAGCTTGCAATTCTTGTATAGAACTTTGTGTTCTTACAAAACCATTGCACCGAGAGACCTTTACAGTCCTTGTTAATATTTACAGTGGTCTTCCATGTAAGAAAGCAACCTTAGGCAATGCAGTCACATCTCTCCCATAGATCCTCTCTGTTCCTTTGTCCACAGAATACTTTATGCATCTAAAACTTGAGTCATGTGTGTGGATAGAATAAAATGGGACTGATGAAATCACTGTGTTTCAAATGGATAGATCAGGCCGTGCTATGTTCTTGCAGAAGTCTGTGCAAAAAGTTGTGCTTTTGTCTCTCCTGACAAATCTAGCTAGCTAGCTTGCATAGGAGATAGCAACCTATTACTCACACCAGTGAGATGGAAGATATGGAGGTTCAGATCCCACAGATGCTTCCTTTTGGAAGCCTTGGCTTCTGCTGGGGATTGGTCATTAGGAAGCTGACCTGTGCCCACCACTACTTTTTAAGCTGCACCAGGGTTAAATGGGCCTCGCTGTGGAGGGAGACTGTGTGTTCATAAGCCTTTTCAAAGTCCCTGAGCATTTATCATCATTCCTGTCTCCCAGCTAATGAGCAGCTAAAGTGATTTTCTATTGCTTGTAATTCACCAAAATTGTTCTAACTGTTCAAAGAGCCAAAATTGACAGGCTAATGCGGCCGCTCGCCTGGCTGTCTCAATGGCTCATCGAAGGGTGAGCTGATTGCTGCCTCGGTGATCAGCCGAGGTGCTTCAGACAACATCATTTCTGTAATACATCAACAATCTGAAAGCTGAAAACAAAGGCCAGAGGAGAGCAATCATCAGTCACAACTCAACGCTTAAGGCTAAAATAGGTCAGGGCTGAATACTAAAGAGAACAAAGAAGAAGAAGAAAAGAAGAATTATTCCTTGGTTTTCTTTCTCCCTCTCTGTGTCAGTCCCTAGGCAATGTGGATGTGAAACTTCCCTTATTCAAACTCACTTAAGGTGGAATTGGGGATGGTGTGGTTTCCTATTGCAATCTCCACTGGCAGTGGAGGAGTGGAGACAGTGACAGGAGTTAGAAAGTTATATGGAAACAAAACAGAGGTGCTGTTGGAAAAGTATGACACAGAGGGAGGGTGCTTGTCACACATGTGTTGGTCTCTCTGATGTCCGGTTGTCAGTTTCTGTTGAAAACTTGTAGCTGAGAATTTCAGAATGGCTGTGCTGTATGTGAATTCATGGTAGACTTTGTATTCCAGATAATCACTCAGTGAAAGCGTAGGGTCTCCTTCTCCTAATCAGCCATCAAGCTTCACAAAATCTACAGGAGTTGTAGAATTATAGAATCATTGAAGTTGGAAAAAACTACTAAGTACATCCCATACAACCACCATCCCCCCACCACTGACCATATCCCTCAGTGTCTCAGAGTGCTTTACCTCTTGGCCAGATGGCAGAAAAATGGCTCACAAGTTCCCACATCATTGTTGGGAGTGAGTACATGTAAACAGGGTGAGTAGTAACCCCATTTCTTTAGGGGAAAAGGCCACTAAGAAACATTGTGTTCACACTTGTTTGTAGGATCTGCGGCTTTCAGGGAACACTCTAAGTAGCTGGACTCGAGAACTAGTGATCTAAAGCACTGGGAAAGCTGAGACTATGGAGAAACCAGGGTTTTTAGCATTCCAGATCTATCTCCTCTTCTGGCTCAGGACATGACTAAGAATACAAATGTGTGTTTTGTCCAGGTGCTTCACTGCAAACCCAATGGACCAAGCTTTTTGTCTGCCTCCTTGCAGATGTAGGTGTCACTACTGGAAGTTAAAGCATCTGCCAGCACGGCTTTCAGGATCACTGGAACTCAAAAGCTTTCTCACATCATCAAGCGCAGACCCCAGGGAAGTCGTTTTAACATGGTGCTTATGCACTCAGCCCTCTATATCTGAGCTAGACAGCTTGAAACCTTGAAATACTATGGCAATTCTTCTACATCCAGTCTGGTCTCTCATCATCGTTAAACTGAACTGCATATGAAATTTGAAGGGATTTATCCAGCCATTCTCATCAAAGCCAGCCACTAAAGAGAGCTCTGAATATTAACCCCATGCTGTGTTTATTTATTCACTAGAAATTCTTTTGGGTACAAATTAGTTTTTGAACCTGATTTTCAGAGCACACTTGGTTTGGTGCATAAAACCTGAGTCTGTGTGAGCTAGCCACAGGACTGTCTCAGCAACTGCTGCCGTGTCCTCAATAGAAGGGATAATCACACTAATTTAGTCTGATAGAATGATGGCTCTACCTTCAAACTTTAGAGCTGACTGAGTGACAAACCTCATGCTTTTTAAATTCAGAGGTCCTGGATTCAATTCTTACCACTGTGACCCAAAATCAGGAACCAGGCTGTGACTTACAATGGGTAAAAATAGCCAGGGACACATAGGATCAGCTTCCCTGTTCCAAGAAACATGAATAATTTCTGCTACACTGGTGCTCAGGGTCTTTAGATACCATATGGTGGATCTGTACAAATGGAATATAGTGTTCCCTGACTCATTTTCTTTCTCAGACAGAATCCAGAAAGATGGGAGAAAAGAAGTGGTAACATCTCCCTTCTTAGAGGAGGGACTGAGGTGCAAAGTGACTCAATAAATTTCATGCAGTGACTGTAGGAAAGGTAGGGTTTGAGACTGACTTCTGATTCCCAGGAACAGGGGCTGCCCACAGAACAACATAAATAGCAGTGTTAAATGCTTTTCTGAGGCTTGTTTGTACAAGTTCTGGTTTCAGTGATTTGGGAGTTTTCCTGAAGGACTTATTTATGTGCTCATCTTCCTTGGCTTTTTATGTTGACAGAAGGATGGCTCTTCTGGAACCTGGAACAGATGCCAGGTTACAGCTGAAATGCTGTTTTTAAGAACCACTTTGCTCTGTTGACTATTGAGGGAACCTAAAGAGTTTACTTTCAGTAGCCTGAAGCTAAGAAAGAAGCGAAGTTGCCAGCACTGTCTCCTTTATTCACGGAATAAAGCCCTCTCATCGTAATTGTCCACATCTCCTTCCTCTTTGTCTGGCTTGCCTTTCAAATTTCTTGGTTTTGTGCAATTGGATGTTGTTGGACATTTATAACCAAAGAGAGAGCTGAAAAACTAGAAAATACATCTGAAAAGGAGGCTGAAATAGAAAGGATGCTTAGATTTAAAGGATTGTCCCCGAATCCAATACTGACGCATTAAATCACCAGAGTTTCAATAACTCATACAATATCTCCATGGAGATGTGCACCATATGGAGTTAATTAGTAGAACAACAAAACAATCAATTAGTTCCTTAATTAGTTTTACTAAGAAATGATAACAAACACAAACAATTTATTCAAACAAATGGCCAGACCACAATGATAGTTTAATGGCCCCTGTGAAACTGGCTCCATGCTGAGACCCTTCGTGTTGCTGTAATTCTGAAGATATTAGCTTTGGCCCAGCCAAAATGTATTATCAGTATGATCAATTATTTACGATATTAGAAAATAGAGAGGAGATTGTTGAGTGGGTGTCATTATTAAACAAATCATCATCATTAAAAAAATAATCATCATTAAAAAAATATGCAGAAAAGGAAACCCTAAATAACATGGTTGAATCAAACCAGGAGTTAACCTGGTAGCAATAGATGGGGATTGAGGCAGTGGGGATTTTCCTTGCTTGCTGCAATACCATTTGATCCCAGAAATAAATCTTATCTTTGTATCATACCCAGAATGGCATTTTTGTTTCATAAGCTGTTTGAAGAAGACTGAATCAGGAATACAAATATCCCCCATTAACTTGGATGTTTTCAAATCAATGTGATGCTGAGAAGTAAGGTATCAGAAATAAAGTAGTTGGATGTAGAGAGTGGAAGTCTGAATATATAAGGAGAATTTTCCATTTGTTTTAAATTTATTTTTAATCTTTTATTTTATTTTAATGTTGATTAAATGCAGACATTTGTATGAGGGGGGGTGAAAAGATTCATCTCTACAAATTACACCTGATTTCTACTGATCTAAAGAAAGACTTGAGAGCTCTGGAGGATGCATTACCTATGCCACCAAGAAAAGCAAATATCAAAATTAGCTCCCTTGCTGCACTCAGGAGCTGTGATTAATTGCTTGTTAACAAGATTTTCAAAGTACAGTGATTTATCTGAGCTTGATCAGGCAGATTATGGGATATAACATTTTAATAAATGTATTGAGACTGCAGATATATGTTAAAATGATAAATAGGTCAAGCTGTTATAGGTATCTAAGTTCTAATAAAATTATTTTAGAATGCATTTATGTAATGGAAAAAAAAAAAAAAAGATTATTTTTAACCAGTTGCATTTTTTATGAACTAATCCTTTTCCTTTTTTAAAAAGCCCAAACTTTAGAATGGTGATTTATTACCACCTTTTTTCCCCCATAAATCTTCTTTCCCCAATAAATAAATCTCTCTTCCTCTCTCTCTTTTTCCTTTCTTTTGGCAGAAGCAACCTATCTTTGCAACTTTGGAGGAGGCTCAGACCTTGCAGCCAGAGGCTGTGGGGGAATGATGCAGATTGTGAGCAGTCACACCCCAAGGGGACGCATCTGGCATTGCTCTTTGCTTGGGAACTCATCACACTCCCGAATCATAGAATCATTAAGGTTTGGAAAAGACCTCTAAGATAATCCAGTCCAACCTTTCACCCACCACCAATACTGCCCACGTCCCTCAGCACCACATTTCCATGCTTCTGGATCACCTGGAGGGATGGTGACTCCACCACACCCTGGGTAGCTGTGCCAATACCTGACCATGCTTTTAGGGAAGAAAGAAATGTTTTCTAATATCCAACCTGTACCTTCCTTGTCACAACTTGAGGCCATTCCCTAACGGGAGTAGAACATTTGCAGTAGAGGACCAGATATGAAAACAGAGATTGAAACGCATTCTCTTGTTAAGTGATCAAAGCACTATCAATACACCTCTTCATTTCTTTGGCCGCTGAAGTATGCATGTACACTTGTATATGCATTTTGGTCTTCTTGTTAAATCAGCAAGTAAAATGGAGTCCCTCTCTTTGCACCTTGTGGATGCAGCCTAGTAAATTGTTGAAACAGAGGAATGAAATGTCATTTTCAGCACTGTGCAAGACGACTCTTCCTCTTGTTTCCATCCTGCAGGTCTGGGGGAGGTGGCCCTGCCACCATCCTCAGCTCCCAGCAGCCTCTGGTCAGTGCCTGAGTGGCGGAGGATAAATCTCAGCTTGCAGCCAGCCTGCTGGTTAGAATGTAAATGTCTAAACTTTGGAGAAGTGACCTCTGTTAAGTGGTTTAATGCAGTCTGTTGCCAGGAGCTCATGAATTCTGTATTACAGCAAGTAGTTCCATGAGATTGCAACTATCTTACTAATAATACAACCTCAACATATTTATCACAATAACTCAGGCACAGAGAAAGTATAAATATCTTTGATACTGGGAGGTGAACTGGCTGCCTATAGGCATTTTGCTTGCTTTATTGCTTTAACCCTTTGTGAGCATCTCTGGAACAGATGTGGTGCAAAGAAACAAGTGTAAAGGAATTACATGCTGATGGTATGTCTGTGTACAACATGCTTTATTGAAAAGGATTCAAGGTGTTTTAAACATGTAGACCTCCAGATTGGCTATTATCATCATAGAATTGTTTGAATCGGAAGGGTCCTTTAAAAGCCATCTGGTCCCACTCTCTGCAATAATCAGAGACACTCAAATCTTCGTCAGTGCTCGGAGACCCAACAGCCTGACCTTGGCTGTCTGCAGAGATGGGGTATCTCTGTCTCCCTCGGCAACCTGTGCCACTGCCTCACTAAATGGGAAGGCTTCACTAGATACCAGAAAGCTTGTTTCATGAACCTCTGAATGTGCACCCACTCATGCATTTGGGGCAGAGAGAACTTAGTTTCTCTTACCGTGCAGTATGTGTAGGAGGGAACTGACCTTTGTTTTAAGCATCCCATCACTCCCCGTGAAACTAACTCTTTTTTGTTGTGTTGGAGGATAAAGAGACCCAATAGAAACAGTGACACTTATTAACATAACCACTACTGCAGCTCAGATTACTCCGGAGGTCAGACGGTTCCTGTTTGCAGCCTTAACCTCATCTGACTCATGCTGTCTGATGTGATCAGAGGCTGCGGTGGTACCTGATGGATTTTAAAGCGCATGGATATGGTCAGGTAGAGCCGATTTCTCCATTCCTAAGGGATTTAGGACAGGGAGAATTAGGAGTTATCATGCACTAGCTAGTGTGATCACATCTATGTGATAAAGATAGTCATGTTATGGAGTGATAAAAGCCTAATTTCATGGGCCATCCACACTGGCTTTCTTCAGATAGATAATGTTTCTACCACACACATTCTCCCATCTTCTTCCTGTTTTTTTTGTTGTTCTTTTTTCCCCCCTTCCTTTAACTTCTTATTCTGCTTTATGTTATATGTTTAATTTAAGCAAAACCTTAGAGTTGCTGACAGAGTATCACTTTTTAATGGTTATTTTACACTCTCCACAAAAAATCATCCAACATTTCAAGCAATGGCAGCAAACCTTAAGGAACAAAAAAATTCTCTTGAGGTTCTTTTCTTTTGAAATATGGACTGGATACTGGTAGGAGAAGGTCAGGGCTGTGGTGGCTGAGACAGCGGAGGAGGAGAAAATGTCGGAGCTGCTTCTCATTGTTTTTATGATACTACTTAGAACCAATAAAATGTGTCAATTTCAGACATAAACAACTTGAGATGGGCCCAGCAAAACGTGATACCATTATTGAAATGTGGGCTGTCCTGCTGAGCTGCATTTCACACATTGCGGTGGGTGCACGGACCCACCCTGCAGTTCAGTGGGATCCTTCTGGCAGTGTACATTGTGCTTGATGCACGGATTTAACTCTTACTTATTTATTTGTAGTGGGAGAGTGTTTTCAGCTGTGAAATCTCTGTGAAATTGAGATTTCACCGTATGTTGAACTTCACGTCCTCAGGATAACCGGGGCCCTATTTGCCGTTCTTCAGTGTGCTCTGAAGACGGCTGGATCTTCAGCTGAATCTCAGAATGCTCAGGGCACCAATCCTGCTGGGAGCAAAGTATTCCTTTACTGCAAAATGTGAGCATCCTTGTAGCACCTTCTCTGCTCACTGAGCTTGCAGGGATGTGTTAAAGCAAGGAAATAAGAAACGCTTCTTCAAGTGGTGATGCAGTGGCACAGCTGCCCAGGGAGTCATCATCACTGGAGGTGTTCCAGAGCCACGGAGATGTGGCACTGGGGGACATAGTGAGCACAATAGGCACTGGCTGATGGTTGGACTTGGGGATCTTAGTGATCTTTACCAATCTTAATGGTTATGTGATTCTATGATCCTGATTTCCTTTGGATGCGTGGACTCCTGGCAGTTCAAGGAGGCCTCAAGTCCAAGCAAAGCCTGCTGTGAGGGAATCTGAGCTGCATGTATCATTTTAGGATGAGTTTTATTAACCTTTGTCATCTCTAGCATTTAAGCTGCTTGCAGAGTTTTCCCTATAAGGATTTAGAGAAATTAGAAGGGGCAATGCCAGCCAGAAGGTACCAAGAAAAGGGGAAGATGAAGTCTTTCTTTTGCCTAACCAGCTCAGTGATATACATTTGTTTGCTTAACCAGTCTTCTCAAGGCAAATTTTGGCTCAGTACATTATAACCACAGCACAGAGGAAAGCAATTCCTGATAGAGATGTAACAGTCACTAATTAAAGTGCCCGGTAGGGGATCCCAAATCCACCTGACCTTGCCACAACCTTATCTCTGCAAGTGGGGACCTCTGAGTCTTGGAACTTGTCTCTCCCTTGTTTATGTTTTAAACATTTTTCCCAAGGCTTTCAGACCAACAAAACCTCAATTATCTTAAGCTCAAAGCCGGGCAAACAGACATCTGTCTGAGGACAGGACTGCTCTTGCCCATTTAGATCAGACATTTTCTCTCTAATCTACTGAAATTCCTCTAACATGCACTTTATTTTTTAATGCCCAACGTTTTTTTCCCTCGAGCTGCAATCTTCTATACTACCACCAACAAAAACCCTCTTACTGTCTCTGGTCCGTGATGTTTTCTCAGCCCAGGGACATCTGCAAAGATAAGCATCCCCACTGCAGACTGATTTCTCTTTGCATAAATAGGGTGGTTATGGAAAGGTGTTCATTCTATTTTCCGCAACCTGTCATGTTGACTTTATAATGAACTGGTTACTCAGCTCTGGAAAGCAGATGGAAACCTCTTCTGACAGCCCCTGTCAAAGGAATAGGCAGGAAGAAGGAAAAAAGAATTGCTGGATATGAACTCCCAGTATGTACATGGTCAGTGGCAGGAACTGAGGAAAGATGTAGGTTTTGAACAGGACTTAAAGGCTTGATCAATCATAACAATGATGGAAATGCTGCCTTCAAATAATAATAAAGAGGTATATAACTGGTTTTACCCCATCAATTATTTTCTTCCCTGGTGAAAGTGATGCAAAGGTGGTGCTTTAGAAACAGAATCAAGAGGCAGGTAATCAGTCTATTTACATACTCCAAGCCAAAGGGAATATAAAAAAACCCAAGGAAAAGGCAGAAATGAGCATTAGTAAAACTGATCTAATCTCTGGTGTTATTAGTTGCACAAGCCAGGCTGTTTGATAGATATACATATATATTGCTTTTTTCCTCTTTCAGCCACAGCCTCATGTAACATCTGTCATCTCGCTTGTCCCCAGTGACAGAGTCGGCCCTACTGAGCATGCCTTGCTGATCTGACTCATAAGGATCATCTTCCCAGGCTGTAGAAGTATCGGCTGCCCCATGGATCTGGCACAGTGCTGATGGTGATTTCTGCATGCTGAATGGGCAGCAGTTCAGCCCTGGCACAAGTTGAATGTGTTAGCATTTTGCAGGGACAGGGCATGCTCACTGCATGTTATTACAAGAGCAAAGGCACAGTAAGAGAGAAAGTGAACCCATGCTTTGTTCTTTGGGAGTTGAGATGTCTGTTAGCCCAACTCTTACCAGGTATCAGAAGATGCAAAGGGAGGTTGAGTCTTGAGACATAAACCCATCTAGTGCCCAGCCTTGCTGCTCAGGGAGCTGCTTCTTTATAATCTGGCATTGTTTCTAAAGTTTCAGACCCTTAGGATATCTTCCAGGCAGTTTCATTCCTGCTAAACACACTTCCTTTCTCCCTCATATTATATAGATAGAGCTGAAATCCCTTGAAAATAAAAACTAAAAAGATGATGACATTTGATGTGCTAAATCCTAATGTTAAGTGGCAGAGGCAGCCTCATCCTTCCTGATGACAATCAACAGCCTCAAGCAGAGATGACGGCCAGCATTAAGCAGAACAACAGCCAGATGATTGTCTTTTGTAATTTTGTTGAGGGCCACAAACAATGGGAGGAATCCAAAGACTGAATGTGCACATCTTCTACTTCCCTCTGCCAAAGCTGCTGGGTTTTTTTTAGTGATGGGATCCAGAGAGGTCCTGGCCCCCTTCAATGATTGTAGGGTCAAAGTCAAAGATCAACATGTGTTCAGACACCATCAGGCAATCCAGCATCTATATCCAATGTTCTGCCAAGGTTTATATAGCTAGCATCAGCCCTCTCTGCCTTTGACTTTCCAAGTGAATAATCAATAACTGTTTATAGTTGAAGGCAGCCTTGAAATTCACGTCTAGACCCATAGGATGACACTTTACCCTTTTCCTGCCACGCCTGCTAGTTATACATGCAAAATCAATTGTCAGTATGAGATGATGGGATTTATTGCTATAGAAGTGTTAGGGGAAGAGGGTTCAACTGCATTTGACAAAGAACAACACAGGAGGATTTTATCAACTGAAATGCACGATGGTGGATGGTGGAATCCTATCCCTCATACTGGCTCCCACAGAGGTTGATTGAATAGCAGACATGGAGAGTTTGGGGTCCAGTGTCTCAGTGGAAGAGGCTGAGACCTGGACAGCTGCAGTGGGCAGGATGGATGTGGGGTGGGCAACACGTCCTGATGTGACACAGTAGAACTCCATCCAGTTTGACGTGCACCTTTGTACACATCAAACAGTTTGACAGTGAAGGGAAACTGTACTTGGTATACATATACTGCTGTAGCTTGTGGGGCTTCAAAGGAGCCTAGGAGCTGAGTGCCTGGATCCTATAAATAAATCAGACTCGAGCACCTAGCTGCCCCTAAGATGCCTTTTGAAAGTACAAGCCGAAAGCCAGCACTGCCTTGAAGAAAGTCAGATGGGGATTAGAAGAGGTAGCTGAAGGAGGAGAGCTGGGGGAAGAAGGACTCTTTTGCTTCTTTGCAAGGAACAAGCATCTGCCAGCACTTTAATCCAGGCTGATCGGTTCTCCTGGGCTGAGAGGGAGCTGGTTCGGGTGTGCAGAGCTGGTGTGTACAGACCGAAGTGCTCTCAAATATTTTTAAAGAGCCCTGAAGAGAAATGTGATTTTTCTGTGAAACTCCTGAGAGTTTTTAAGTGTGGATTTGTTTGGGTAAATTGTGAGTGAGTGCCCTCCTGTGAGCACACAGGAATGGCTGTTTAATTGGCCTACACCTGGTGTTGATTATGATGCTGCTACTTTTTTTTCTTCTTCTTTCTTCTTTTATTTTTTTTTTCCTATCTTCCCTCACTGATCATCGTGATCAGCTTCTCTGCTGCACCCCACAGCTTGGAGCTGGCACTCCTCGTGTAAAGCATACAGAATGCTGCAGAAGGCCTCCCCAGCTTGACATCATTCAGCATTAAATAGTGAAGGCACAGATTGTTTGGCCTGGTGGGGAAGTGCTTGCTTTAGTTTTGAGAAGGAGAAAGGAGCTGTCTCTCAATCTGAGGCTGTGTTTTCTATACAGGACTTCCCTTGCACTCTCTGTTGGTGCACAGCAATGTTTAAGTACATAGAGCAGGAAATAAACTGTGTCCCTCACAGCCACGAGGGACTGTTGGCTGTCATGGTGTGCAGCATACAAAGGTGTAAAGGCTGAGCTTTACTGCATTACAGCCCTGACTTGCCTACCAATTAACTGTTCCATAGGTAGCTATGGGACATGATGTATCTCAGTCTAACTGTGTGGGACCCTAGTCATGACTTGGACCAGTTGCATTGGTGTGACAGCAGAGGTTGATGTCAGGATGGGCAGAAGAGCCTGCAGACGCTCACTGCCCAACCAATCCTTTTCAGGACCATGTTTGTCATCCATGCCTTTCTCTGGGTGATCATCAGAGAATTAAATCCCTTCTCATGTCTAAAATAGGATGTTTCAGCCCTGGAATATTATTTATTGAACTCCCAACTGTCTCTGTATCTGCAGGCGGAAAGAATAGACTTACACTTGACATTGCCAGGGTGTGAACTGAAAGGGGGAAAAGAACTACTAGCAGCTTCTTCAAATATTGTCATTTCATTTTTTTTCCAGGTCTGTAGAGCTAAAATAATCTGGCTTTGAATTTGAATAGAAACTGAAAAGCAGAAGAATTTGGGAAGGGGTGGTACTCATGCAAAGCATTAGCTGTTAAATTATAGCCTTGCTATGAAAAGCAGTTGTGTGTCTGTGTAAGAGAGGTTAGAGTGAGGAGAAGGTGTGGGCAGGAAAATGCATTTGATTTAATATGCAGATTTTGCTCAGTTCTTTGGAGACCACTTTTGGTGCAAGGCAATAAGAAATTTTCAAGGGTTCGATTCTGCATAATATTTCAGGATTAAGCAAACAAACATAAAAAAGCTGCCAGCCCAACACCGGTGCTCTAAGTACCCTTCTCATGGGCCATTTTGTTATTTTCAGATCCGAAGCCTTTCTTTTCACATGGCTTGAGACGTTATTAAGAAGATGAAACATCTGGAAGTGTGTGTATGTGTTTGTGTTTAGAAAGGGATGCTCTGCACCAAGCCTGTGTCTCTTCTGTGCTCGTTAACCGGCTGCAGATTCTAAATTAGGGATGCAACTGGAGCTGAGAAGGGAGGAAGAAACCACCTGGCGAGCAAAACTTACTATTTGTTTTCCTTAAAGCCCTCAAAGTTTACTCAGCTGGTGGAACAATCGGCCTCATTTCTTCAGCTGAAATGTTAAAAAGAGAGAAGAAGATGGAAAGAAAGGAGAAGCAAGTGAAGGAAAACTGGGAAGGGAGGGAGGAAGGAAAGAAGGAAAATGAGAATGAACTATCTGCCTTACTGCTTCTTGGACAGCACATGGAAGAGCAGTAGCTTCTGTTAGTCAAACACAGTTGTGTGCTGTGGGGGCATTACTTGAGCATCTCATCATGGGCCATTCATTGCAAGACATCCTGTGGTGCTCACAGTCACCAATCTGTGCACACAGTGGATTTGGCGGTACTAATTCCAAGTCTGAAGGTGGAACGAAACCTCTTCAACTGAAATTTGCCATGATATGAGATAGAAATACTGTGGATACAGCAATTGGATGGACCTGCCACCTGCCATTCATCACACAAAGCCATCAGTCGAGCTGCTCAGTGGGGACAGGCACCACCCTTGAGATGCTTCCCATGTTCCTGCCCTTCTAAACCTGAGGTGGGCAGAAACTCTGATGCTTATTGCTCCGAACATGAACTGTATTCTTTGTTGTGCCCATTGCCTTTCACCTTACTCATTTTGCTTAGGACTAAGTTTTGTTCCAGTCTCATAATAGCCTACGGCCACGATCTAGGGAGTTGAGATTTTGGAGAGATAAAAAAGAAACAGAAGAAAATATGTGAAAAATTGCAATGACAAGGTTTCTGCTGGTAGCTTGTGATACAGAGAAATGAAGTCCCAGGCCAATGTGCTTTGGCAGCTGAGAATGCTAGTGCTGGCGTTGTCTCTCTGGCAGGCAGGCAGGCAGAAGGCTGAGCTGGGGGGGTCGGATCAGGTATAGAAAGCTCTTGGAGGAGGCTGTGCAATACAAGCAAATCTAATTTTTCAAACAAACACATCGGTCTCTTGTGTGGTATAGCTGTGGGTCTCATACACAGTTTTCTCTTCCTCTTTAACCTGGAGAGCCCTCCATAAGAGAATAGGGAAGGCTGTTTTCATCTAGCCTGGAAAATACACAGATCCCAAGGCGATTGACTTTGTAAGCTCACTGGCAACGAAGAGTGTAGAAAATGTTGATGTACCTGTTCCTGTGAATTTGCAGGACCTGTAAGCTATGCACAGACTTCCTCTGTGGAGTTCAGTCTGCTCTTCACAATATGTTCTGGTGTGTATTGTGTTGTGCTATGGCTCTAGCTCACAGGAGCATCTGTGTATTTTGAAAACTTGTCTTCACACATCTTAGAGAAGTGCAATGCTCTGCCAGGCTCCAGTAAACTGAAGGTCAGAAAAGTTCCCCGTGGACTGCACTGATAAAATCCTGCTCTTGCAGACAGCCAGTACCAGGGAAGATTGGGCTGGGGGATTAAAACCTCATTTCTGTTCCATCTCTTTTGGCAATCCCATTTCCCAGCTCACAAATCACCACTGTTCAAGGCTTGTCCCTGGCATGTGGCATTATCCATATGTACGTACTAGGAGGAGGCTGACAGCCTCTGTCCTTCTATCAAATTTAGCCCTACCCTCATGGAAAGTAACTTATCTCCACTTTCAAATGTTTAGAAAACACTTTTTTTCCAAAGAGGCTTTCAATCACAGCTTATTTTAAGTGCAGAGAAGCCTAGGCTGGTGAAAAGTGAATGATCAGTACAATATTCCATTCATATATGTACCTCTGTCCCAACAGCTGAGCAATTTCCCCTCTTGCTGGATGAGTTGGAAGACTTGCTTGTGAGTAGGAATAGAGGTTCTTCCTCCTTCTATGTGGCATTTGGGCTTTTCATGGAGGTGACAGGCTAGAAATATCAGCAGGAGGTTTGTTGGTGCAGACATATACTGTCTTATAATATGACCTAGGCTAGAGGTGAGCCTGTGGTCAAGCCTGAGGAGCCCATTATCAGGCCACCAAGCCCATTGCTCCTGGAATGTAAGAAGTCCTTAATGGCAATTAGCCACAGCCTGTCTGTATTTCTCCTGCCCACAAGCACTAGTTGTGTGTCTGTCTCCTTCTCAGATGTATTTGGTGTATTTTGGGCTCCAGGCACTATCTGGGGAAGCAGTGAATCTGCGTGGCTGTAATAAACACACTGCCACGTTGATGATTTATTGAAGTCCCACCAGCACCCAATTATGTAAATCCGATTATCTGTTGAGGAGGCTTTACTGGAACAGCTTGTAGTTGTAACACCTTATTTTTGTCAGAAACGGGAAAATTTAGTTGAATGTGACTTTTGAGTCTTAAGCATTATGCTCCCACAGCCGAATGCAGCCGTCTCACTTGCATGTGGCTCTGGAAGGTGGGTTTGGACTCTTTAATGAGAATACCTTTATCTCTTCCCCTTTGCTCACAGACTGAGGCTGGCAAAGGGCTCCTGGTTTTTAATGTGACAGCATATGAGTTAATGCTGTCCCAATGGCAGACCCTGAAGACATGGTGCTGGGAGGGGATCAACACAGCCTGTATTTGTTTCTCAGTGTTCATATCTCTCTGGACCTTGTGTCCAGCCTTTACTATAGGCAGAATTTGGTTAAAGGAGGTGGCACTGATGCTTCAGAGGAGCATGAGGAGGTAGAAAGACGTATCTACTGTCTCCCATAAACCACTTTAAGCACAAATAAGCAGCAGCCATGCCAATAACAGCTTGAGGTTCACGCAGAAGTGGTTTCCTGGAGGTGCTACACCCCCATGACAGGTTTTAGTGACGCACCAGGATTAGGACAGTCCATAAGCTGAGCTCTGGTTGGGTTTACCTACTTCAGATGTGAAGGCAGGCAAGGAGAGGGGGTAGAGGCAGAAGCCCAGTCGAGTGTGCAGTCACCCAAGAGATAGTTTTCTGTGGAATGATAGACACAGCCCAGGCTGGATCAGCTGGCTGCTGTGTTTCAGGAGTTAATGCTCTCAGGAGTCTGCCTTGCTGAGATGCATTCAGGTGTGTACGTGAGATAAGGCTTGTGGCCAGTTTTACATACAAGTCTTTTATTTTAAGTGACTTTTTTGATAGCAGAGTGAAGGTGTTAGGCATCCTCACTGCTACAGCTTGCTTTTTCTTAAGAAACCTGTCAGCCGTGTTGACAACGGGGGGTGAGCCAACTTTCAGCAGCCCTGTGAGCCGACTGACAGATTTTGGGGGCTCTGGTGAGAGGCTCCAGGTTGGGTTGGTTCCTGCAGGCAGGTTGGGCTTGCTGAGCACGGAGCTGCACTGAGCTGCAGTCACGGCTCTTATGCTAATGCTGGGAACGTGGTGTGCAGCCCTTTCCTCCCTACTTCCCCTTCTGTGCGGATTTACATCCCATGTGAGCAGAGAAAAAAGAAAGGGTTTATTGTTTGTGAGCATTAAAAACAGATGTTTCAGCCAGAAAGGGGAAAAAAGGAAAGGTTCGATTAACATGTAACACAGGGACAAGGATAACGGCAGACTGAGGAAATCTTAAACTGATTCAGCTCGTGACAGACGGGCTGAGCTCCTTCCCCTGCTGGCTGCATGCACCACACGGATGAGCTCCCCATTTCTCCCTCATTAGAGGCCCTGCTAATGC
Source organism: Coturnix japonica (assembly GCF_054131305.1). Lineage (NCBI taxonomy): Eukaryota > Metazoa > Chordata > Aves > Galliformes > Phasianidae > Coturnix > Coturnix japonica. The sequence continues at coordinate 8,233,633 of NC_140683.1, forward strand.
TTGCTCCTTTCTCACCTCCCTCCAGAGCTCGGCTGGGATGGGTGGGAGCTCATTTTAGAGTGCTGGGACTGAGAGTTGCATTTGCTGCCAGCGGCTCCATCTCATCAGTTTAATCCTGAATATGCTGGCACTTTATCTGCCACCACTGTCCCTGTGACTGCAGAAGAGCAAGGGCTGACCCCAGCACAGCCCGCAGTCACCCTAAGGAGCGGATAGCACATCCCACTCCCATCCATGTCAAAAGAACCATTTTCTATGTGTTTTGCTGGCAGCAGCTGCTGGACATGGCTTCCTCACCTGTCCTCAGCTCCCCAACCCTGATGCGTCCTTCAGGCGCTGCTCACTTGGTCATTCCTGCTCTGGGATGCTGCTGCTGTCTCCTAGTTGCCCTAATCCCTGGCAGGTCCCTTTGGGTCTGTCTTTGGGAATTGAGTTGATTGTGATTTTTCAGGGTCTTTAAAAATAAACCAACAATGTAAAATCAGACTTTTCCAACAAAAACCGAGAACACAAAACAGGCTGCTTTTCATGAAAAGCAATTGTTTTATTAAAATATTCCATCTCTCCCACACCCCTTGCATTGTAAATAGTTCCAAAGTGTATACTAACATATTTTGTTTACTAGCACCTGTGTTCGCAGTAAATGTTTTATTTAAAACGTTTCACCATAAGTTCCTAAGGAAAATAGAATAGAGAGAAGAAAAATGAGCCCATTTTTAACTTTTCAGGAAGAAAATAGTTTTGAATTTTTGTGTGAAATTCGGCTGTTGATTTTTAATCCCTTTTAACCGGGTGGAGCTGGGAGAGAAGCAAGGAAGGGACACCAAGAATTGGCAGCAATGTAATTGTCAGCCTGGGTTAGAGCGGTCCTGTGACTATGGCTTCTGCCAGATGCTTTTAAAGAAGATAGAAGCTGTGCACAACAAGCAGATGTAGGATAATCCATCTCCCCCTCCCTCCCACTTATTCTCTAATTCACTCTGTTTTCTAAGAGAATTGTTTTAAGGCCTGGTACGTGATGTGTGATGGCCCTTCCAAGGGTTTGTGGCACTAACTGCTTTTATTGAGGGTGTTCTGGTTATCCAAGCGAGTGGTCGGTTCCTGGGCAACCTTGTTAAATTCTCATCCTCAGAGATTTCCTTTGGCAGTGAAACAAACTGTGAAGAAGTCATTCCTTTTATCAGTTTTGAATTTGCTGCTTCTTAATATTCCATCAACTGGCTCTTTGTTCTCCTGTCGTGAGATATGGGAAACAGAGCTCCCAGCCCACCATCTCCAGCCTGTTTGGCAGTCCTTATGTCTATCTCATATTCCCTCTGCCTTTGTCCCTGTTTTGAACTTCATGCCTTTTTCACATGGGAATTTCCTCTGCACCCTTTAATTCTGCACTGTCCTTTCTCAGCTGGGGCAAACAGCACTGCATGCTGTACTCCAAAGGTTGCATCACTGTTTCGACTCAAGGATGCAGCAAGGCTTGTAGATGCACTTCTGTTGAAATTCTGCATCCAGATACCTGGGATGTTTTATTTTTCTATTTTATTTTCTTTTAATTTTTGGTGATAGATTGTTTAAAATGGTTTTGTGTAAAGAACTGAAGTCTTAAATTGAACACTGCATCATTACTTGCAGGGTAAGGAAGGCAAAGTCAGAGTAGTTCCTCCTGCTTTTGTCACATTGCCCCATCTCTGACCTCTCTGCTGTTGTTCTACCTGAAATTCCTTTCTGTAAACCTGTTTCGGAGCCTCTCTGCTGCAGAGCAAAATGGTATGAAAACATAGGGCAGTATTGGATGGAGGGAGGGAGGGAGATGTCTTCAGTGGGGACACAGTCTTAACTCATTTTGAGGTGAATATTGTAAAAATTCAGAGGTAAGAGAACAGGAAATATCTAGAACTGTAAGTGTATGAGCATGGGGATTAGATGGTGTTCAAATACTGAAAGACAAAGAAGAGCCAGGGTCACGAGCATGTGAAACCTGGGAAGATGGCAGGAAAGTGTCATAGTGGTTGAACTCTGTAGGAATTTAAGATGCATAAAGGGAAAACAGCAGAACAAATTAATTACTGTTTTCAATGAGAAAGAGCTTTAAGAGTGCAGTAAATTTTGGGGTGTGTGTGAGGGAGTTGTAACAGAGATAAAAACAGGCACTTTACTAAACTTGAAAAGGAATACAGTCATTGACAGCTGAGCTACACAGAACACAGCTGAGTTACTGAACTCTTCTTTTCAGACCAGCCTTTCACAGAAAAGCACAGAAAACTGGGACAAACAATTAGGAAGCAATGAAGACCTTGTCAATAGAGCTGATGACAAGGAACAGATAAAGCAGACACTGAACTGAAAACAGTGGATTTGCATTTTACTGATCACTCCTCCTAGCGATCATTCAGCTCTCTGGATCAAATCTTCCATTCAGGAGCTGGTTCCCATTTGTGTTGATGTACATGGTGCTTTGCTTTGGCTGCTCATCAGGGCTTGTGGTCATGAGGATTAGGTTGAAAAGGTATTTATTTGATCTGCTTTGATGTTTTCAAAGGTGGAAAAAACTTGTATTCTTGAAGGACCATAAATCTCTGTACCAGTTTAACGAAGCACTGGCTTGAGTCATTTATAATTTCACTTATCTGTCTTGGCATTAAAATGCCGGTCAGAACTCACTTCATTCTCCCAAGATGCAAATTCTGGTTTTAAACATATGCCTGATTTGGAAAGCTTACAGTTTCATGGGTCTCTTGTGGTAAGAATTCAATCTTAATAATTTTCACCCATTGAAGTCAATAGGAAGATTTCCATTGAACGTTAAAGGAGATGGTTTAGCCCCTGCAGAATCAGCTTTTAAAATAAATATTTATAACGGAGCTCACCCTTTATGGACTCAACAGAGAATCTAGGTGAGCAATAGTCTCATGCCTCAAAAGAGAGACAGTTTATTGACACTGCTAAAAAAACCCACATCACTGGGATGATACCTGAAAAATGGGAAAATTATTTTGGCTGGATGGTTTGCAGCTGGTTCATTTCTGATCTGAAACAGTGAGATCAAAATTGGATCCCTTAAGAGGTACTACTCTTCAAAGGTGGAAATAAGAGAGGCACTGGCAATTACCTTTTAGTCTGCCTGATTTCTGTTTCTAGTGATGGATGGGAGAGCTACTCCAGTTTTAGCTCTCCTGTGGCCTCATACATGATTGTAGGCAAATAATGTCCCATCAGACATTTAGGCTTGTGAGGCAGTGCTTGATTACTCAGCAGGGATTTCCAAATTGGTGTGAGGTTGGGTCAAGATCCTTCTGAACGTGAGAGAGGAGACGGTTTTAATAGGCTTCTGTTAGGTGTAAGATGGACATTGCAAATCATTCTCTAAAGCATGACAGGTATTGACAGGGATGGAAAAATGCCAGCAAGACAACAAAGGATGGGTAAGAGAGCAGCAGTGCGGTAAGCACAGTTGAAAACACTGCCCAGCAGAATGCCAGAGAGCATCAGTTTCAACACCATTTTTATTCCATCAGTCTTAATGACTGCGTACACACAGTATTGGTTCTGGATGCAGATTATACTCCAGGGCTGTGATGGCAAACACTGTAGATAATGAAAGAACCCAAATGCACTGAGTTGATCGGAAGTATGACCTAATGAAAAGCAAGGATCCGGTATGTTCAGGCTACGCTTCTGTAGCATAACTTTTTCCACTTACAGTGGTGTGAATCACCAGAGAAGTGAATTGAATTGCACTATATAAAATTAACAGGCTTACCAGAGACCTCCTGCATAAACATATTAGATTCAACAAGATCATGAAGTTACTCATTATAAATTTCTAGATTAGATTAAAATTGAATGAGAACTGTACTAGATTTAGGGATGAATCTTCTAAAACGGGAAGAAGTCTGGGTTTAAACCTCTGTTTGTTCTGTTCCTCCAACTCAGTGGTACTCAAATGAAGACAAGCATAGATAGTGAGCTATGGGCTTGTTTTGAACAACAAATTGTAAGTAAGGATGCAAAAAAACATGAAACAAGAGTACCTATTCCCTCCCTCTTCCCTTATGGTGGTTGTAGACCATATTGTACTCTGATTCTCATCTATAATATTTCTTAAAATTGGTATTATGAGTTTCAGTGTTTATTAACAGCAAGAAAATCCAACGGAAAAAAATAGTGCCTGTGATTTGCAAGCAATATTTATCTACTTTGTTCCTACACAGCGTATCTGAGAGATATTTCATAGTCTTCTTTATAATGGTGATGCTAGAGATATAAACTGCGTTAATAGAAAAAAATGCATAATAGCAATACAAAAAGGGCTGATTATTAATAAAATACTGTCAGATTAACTAACAGAAAAGTAAAGCCTATCTCGTAAGTGCTTGAGAGATAATTCTTCATTCCAAGTGGTATTTTGGAGTTATGCACTAATAAAAAATTGCTTTAAACTTTCTTTGAGATTAAAACTGCATAGTTTTTAAAAACTGCTGGCAAAAAATTAAGTTAAAAGAAAGTGCTAAATAATAGACATTAGTGTTGGGGCTATATTATGGACAGATTACATTTCAAAGGGAGGGTGTTCTTTATATTTTCAAGTGGCAAATGGCATCTGATATTGCAGTGTCTTCCTTGCGAGTTGAACAGTTTTTCAGCAGTGTGCTGACAAGTTTAAATGCCAGTTTGGTTTTGGTCTATGGCCAAATGAAGGTAACAGATTTTTCTACTGGCTTTTGCAGGAATATGAATTCACTTTGAGGTACAGTAAAATACAGTGTAGGTGCATCTGCATGACCAGGAGGCTGATAACAACAACCATCTTAGGGAACACAAGTCTAAGCATTTCTAAGAAGCTGATTTGGTTACAGATGAGCCCCTGGCCAAGCTGCTCTTCTTTCTTAACAACAAGCAAGCCAGGACATCTTACTATGATGTGAGAAAAATGTCAGGTAGAAGAAATCCTGGGGAGAATATTAGAATGAATGACTCATTAGACAGAGGGGAAAGAAATTTGAGCCTGCACAGTTCAGGTGCCCCTAATCATACTGTGAATTCAGTTGTGTGTCTACAAAGGTAACTACAGCTGTGTTACATTGGAAAATTGCATCTTGTACACACATTGTCCTTCAGGGAAATAACAAAGAGACAGCCCACGCAAGAATCCAAGCAGCACAGAATGCAAAACATATTCTTGTTCTAGTCTGTAACAAGAAGTTATAATAATATAAATAATAACAGTAAACAGTAAAGAGAATAATTTGAGAGCCAAAGGGTAGGGACAGTTGAAATAACTATAATAAATCACTCTAGTGTATGAAGAAAAGCTCAAGGTGATAATTGGCAAACACCTTACATGGGAGAATTTCTCCTGTAGGAAAGAGCTAAGAGAGGGAAATGTATCTGTCAGTGGGTACCAGTGTAAGAAGAGAACAAAAAGCTGGAGGGAATTGCCCTGCCATAGCAAGAGAATGGAGAGCATGACCAGAGGAGAACTGAGCCAGGATAAAAGAGGAGGAAAGTTGCCTTTTCATGACTACTTTATAAAACTATATCAAAATTTGCAATAATTTACATTGTACCAGCAGGAAAGCTGGTGGACAATATTCACACAGAGGCTGTTGATGGGTTTTTGCTTCAATTGGAGGAAAAACAGAAATAAATATTCTCTCTCCCTTCATTGAAACCAGCTACCAAACCTTACAGCATTTATAGGCTCTGAATCTGATTGATCTTCTGGATTAGGGGAAGTATATCATTTCTAAATGTGTTTATTTAGTTGCCTTGTGCCTGGGGATATTCCTTGTTGATAAGGAGCCTCAAAAAAATCTATTTTAGCTTTAAGAAAGTGTTTTTATGACAGACAGGCACAATTCACTTTTAGGCTATTTCACGCTGAAGGACACCAGCTGATCATCCAGCCCAGTATGAAAAGTTAGTTCTGTGCACCTGGTACCAGTCGGTAGATAAAGAAAGCAGGTTGGGTCCTGAAACTTCAGGAAATGCTGGAAGTGACTAATTGGATGGATGCTCTCAGATGATCTCAGGCTCAGCACCTGACAGACACCACCCAGCTTCCAGCTGACCCAGAGCACAGTCACAGCTTTCATATATCTGCCTGCTAAAGGCCATGCAGAGATGCCGTGAACTACCTGAGCTCAGAAGTAGCAGGTGGGCTGTTGGTGGGGCTGATGGCCTTCTTCTATCACAGGCTTAGATCTTTTTCTTTCAAAAGGCACATAAGGCATTGATATACCCTATGGTTGGTTCTCTTTTCTCCCTCTCAAAACAGTCCTCGAAGCAATAGGCAACCAGCACCAGGACAAATATTTTCACTAGATTCTGAGCTAAGGAACGTATCCCTGTCCTGTGACCTGAGGTGGTAAAACAGAGGCATTCTCTGTAATGGGAGTTGAGGAAATTTAATAACCCTTTCATCTCTTACTACAATTGCTTCCCTTTGCAGTTTTGCTAACTATTCTTTAAAACCACTTTTTGGGGAAATTTGAGTTTTGCTGCCCTAAAATACTCAATGTTTCTTAGGCACAGTCCCAGGAGATTCCAGAACAATAGACAGAAAGAAATGGAGTTGGAGGAAAAATAAAGCAGCTGGATGTTGGGAGTAGAGAGAGGAGTCTCTGCTTTGCCTCCCATTCCTTATTTCTTTTTGTTGCTGGAGTTCCAGCAAGCAGGTATTAATAATAAATAAAAAGAACTGTGAAGGTTATCGCACTGACCTCTTCCCTCTTTCAAGTAGAACTCAAGTTCTTTTTATTGATTATACACAAACTTCATCACATTCAGACTAGTCCTGTCCTGCCTTTCAAGGAAGTCTGGAGCTTGAACAACCCAGGCCGAAACCTGTTCATTTCCCCCCCACCTTCCACTCTTACTTCTAAGAAATAAAAAGCCTTTGGACTTCTGGGAAATGTAACACCAAAAATGGATGTCTTTGTCTTTTTGATTTGCTGGTTGACCACAGTGTTTTTGATGTCATTTAACACAAGGCACATCGTGTTTAATAGCATTTTATGATGCTGTTCTTTCTACAAACGTCAGCCTATCATCTTTGTGCCTGGTTCAGGGATCTGGCCATGAGACTTCATCTATAAAACTAGTGACAAGAAACCATAGTACTTGGAGATCATTGCTGAAGAAAGTATAAATGCCATTTATCTGACTTAAAGACATTTATTTCACTGAGTATTCAAAAGGTGAGTAGGGGTAAGAGTTTGTTATTTTTCCCAATATCCAACCTGAACCTCCACTGGCTCAACTTGAGGCCACCCCCTCTCATCCTATCACTGGTTACACAGGAAAAGAAGCCGCCCCCCACTTCACCACAACCTTCTTTCAGGTACCTATAGAGAGTGTTAAGGTCTCTCCTGAGTCTCCTCCAGACTGAACAATCCCAATTCCCTCAGCCGCTTCCCCTAAGACTTGTATTCCAGATTTCTCACCAGTTTCGTTGCCCTTCTCTGGACATGCTCCAGGTCCTCAATGTCTTTCTTGTAGTGAGAAGTCCAAAAATTTATGTCACCTAAGATTGCTTCTAGCAGATCCTGCTGCCCTCAGGCTGAGTAGTGTGTCTCTATCGGAGGCACAGAGCAGTGGATGTGTCACACGTTGTAATATGAGGGCTATTGTTGAGATGAAATACTGCAGCCTGCTCTAAACGCTTCACCAGCAAGAACCTGTCGCTTAGCTAAAAGAGATCCTGTAGTCTAAGAGGGAGAGATACCAGCGCGAAACAACAGAGCCCTGAAATGTGTTAGGAGAAATCCAATATTACAGAATTTATATCTGCAAAGTTCATCTTGTATTCTTCCCTCTTACATTCCTTCCTATATTTCAGGCCTGTTGAATTGATGGAACCAAGGGGCAGTTTGTCGTAGCACCCTGTAGGATGATATTAAATTCTTGCTTTATTGCTAATATCAGCAACATTTTTAGGTGGAGACAAGAAAGAAAGAGAGAAAGGAAGAGTGTGGGAGAGAGGCAGAAGCTACAAGATGTGCTGCTTATGGTGTTGCAGTCTTAAGTAGTGGAAAAAGGCGCAAGGCCCATGCCTGTAAATCTAAAAAGCATCCTGGGTTCCCATTCTTTAGCTCTGTAGCAGCCCTCTTACAGCCACAGCCAGATGAGGCTGGTTGCAAAAAGAACTGCTGATTAGGCTGTGCCAGGGCAATACCCATTGTAGAACACAGAGGCCCTGGAGCTCAATGAAGCCTACTTGGCTCTCACACATAATCCCACTGCTAAGATCTGCTTCATGGGTTTGTTGTTGCAGAGCACAACACCCAGCACACTGAGTTGTTAATACAGTGTTTCAGGTCCCAGTCTGTCCATGCTATACGTAGATGCTATTTCCAGGCTTCAGGAAATCACCCTATAGCCACCACTTGCTTTACCAACTACTTATAACCCACCAGTCTAAACCCTGCTACAGAACTGGCCCAATACCAATGAGACCTGGTCCCTAACTACTGGAGGATAAATCCTTCCCTTTAATGTGTGCCCAAGGCTTAATAGCATTTCTATGTTGCAAAATTGTTATCAGAGCAAGGGTCAGCTGTTTGTGAGGAGGTCAGGCACTGCAGAAGCCAAGGTCCCAGCGGAAGCTATAATTTCTCTGCAGCTCTGCACTGGACCCTGGACCAGCACAGTGCAGCCAGCTCCATAGCAGTCTGCATTGAAAATGACTGGGTACTGATTTATCCAGCAGAATTATAATCATAAACTCTAAGAACAGGTTGGCAATTAATGCCTGAAGTTAATTCATGGCCAGTGTAAGTGGGAGTGACTCTTAAATCACACTGTGCTTCTCCCGTTTACTCCTGTGATGAATCTGGCCCACCAAGCCAGCAGGAGTAACTTCTGGGCTCTCTGAGATCTTGTTCTTTGCAGCAGCGAGATGCTTGTTATGCAGCCTGTGTCCGATCTGCTTTCATGGCACTTGCATGGCAATTAGAGTCATTTCGTGTAAAAGGCTTTCCTCAGAGATGGCATCAAGGCACGGGCTGCATGAAATGGACACAATCTTTTCTGAATGTAAGACCAATATTAAGCATGATGATAAAACCCAAGGCTTCACTGTGTTTTTTTTTTAATTGCTCTTGGAGCCCTAAGAAATGTTTTTTTTCCCCTTGGTTAGAACCACAATAATATTTCATTCCCACTGCTTACCCTAAAAAATGGATTTCCTTTCCCTTCTCAGTTGGTGATTTGTTTTGCATTAATGCCTTTCATAACTCATACATTTCGCCATTAAAAATTAATGCTTGGCGCTGACATAAACAAATGAAATTTGTATTATTAATGTTTTACATAGGTAAGACTTTGTAATAACAGATTCATCATAACAGACTGTTTTAATTAAAAGACTTGCTCATTCCCTAAACTGATTTCAGACATAATTTTGGGTGTTGGGAAGAATGTCTTGTACAACCGCCTGGAGAGGAGTGATCAATGCGACCTCAGATGCCATTTTTGAAAGTTAGAGCATGAGTTCAGACAGGAGATCCACTGCCTGGGCTATATTCAATGGAAAGAGTTAGTGGGGAAGGCATCAGTGATGGCTTTTCCATTGATGCAGCACCAGCCCTCTGTGCTTGTTAAAGTCTGTGCTTGAGATCCAGCCATCTGACACTGGTTTGCTGCATGGGAGGATGCTGAAGGTAGAGAAAACTCAGTGCTGGGGCTGCACTAAGGGTTTGGTCTCAAGTCTTGGGCCCTTTTCCATTTGGCTGGAGAACAAGGCTGCAGCTAACAGTGCCTCCCAGGATAAATCTCACAGGATGATCTCTATGGCTGGTATTTGAAAGTCTAACTTTGTAGAGATGAGGTGAACAGCTTATTTCTGCTCTTAGGATATAGTACAAAAATTCTGGTGTCACCCATGTCTCAGTTAAAGAGATAATCTCCACTACCCTACTGCAAAATTGGACATTAGGAACTAGAAGGAAAAGCAACAGGTTCAGTTATAACCTGCCTCAATATATTTTCTTCTACATGTGCTTACATGAGCTTCAGATTAACTATAATGTCAAGCAAACTTCTGTTAAAGATTTCTCATTAAAAATTTGCTTCAGGTTCTGATGATGATAGTGTTGACTACAAAAAAGAAGAAAGCCTTGCTGCTTAACCATGAGGCTGCAGATGGCGTCTCCTTAATATGACTGTAGGATAGATATATGCCTAAGCAAGTGGAGCTCTGGTTGAGAATAACTCAGTCTAAACTCCATTACTAAGCAATGGTAATTGTCTCACAAGTCAGGGCTACAGTCCTGCAAAACTCACAAAAAGAAATCCAATCGTGTCAAAGCGTAGAGATGGACAGGAATCAGAAGGGATTGAAAACAGGAGCACACTTAAAGTGGGAACAGTCACACAAAGTGTGCTAATGACAGAATGGGGTGATGGAAAAACCTTAAGGGTCTGGAAGGGGGTGGGGGGAAAAGTTTCTAAAGCCCAGAGCACTTGCCTTACTTTTCCTTTGTTGAAATCAATGGATATGTGCAGTTTGGTTTTTCTGCACTAGTGAGTTCAAGGGGAGCTGAATTAAGGCAGGGGTGCTTTTAAGTCACCCACCCTCCATATCTGTAAAGAACAATTGGAAGAGTGAAGAGCGAAGAATTGATGCCATTGTGAAAAGTCGGCCCTAGAAAATGGTTCTGGGAAACCAGGAGTGCTAAAAAGAGAAAGCAAAAGATGATAAGAAGAGACTATCTGTATTGGACATCAGGAGCTTATAAAAGGCTGCAGGATGTAAAATGGCATCACTCTGGAAAGGACACGAAAGTGATGAAGTGAAGAGCAGAGCTTTATGACATGCTCATTAATGGCTAGATGACTTAGGCTGTTTGGTTACCTAGAAGCAGTTGATGAAACTCCCTCCTCCACCTCTGAAATATGTTTCTCTGCTATATGGCTCCAACTCTGAACAGTGCAGACCCGCTTAAACCAGTGGAGTTGTATCCAGGCAAAAATAAAAAGCAAACCACAACAAAAGCAGTATTACAGAATGGAAAAGGAGTTTTATGTGTGGCTGACATGAGTACTGCTGTGTACAGAGCAGGAGTGTGCATCTATCTGTGGGTCAGCCTCTTTGCGTTGGCATCCAGAAGTTGGACTGTAGCCTTTGATATATGTGCACTGTAGAGAATTTTACATTGCAAGGGGCTTTCCACTAAAAGAAGGTTAAATGTACTTTTTGCACCTTTTACAAGGGTGCACTGCAGCTCAGCAGCTGCGTGTCTAGCATGAGATGGCAGCCATTTCTGCAGTCTTTGTGCTGCTGAACCTATTTAATTAGGTGGAATTGAATTGAATCTGCTAAGCAGTTATTGTCAAGGCTGCTTTCTGTGCACGAATACATTGTTTAGGAACCCACAGGAGTGCCGAGCTGGACATGGGAATGCTGTGCCTTCAGCTGACCCTCAGCCAGCTCCACAAAACAATGACAAAATAAGAAGGAGATTTCAGGCACTAATCTCAAATCAAGAGTTCAAGAAGAGGCACGTTTGCCCAGCTCAGCAATCATGCAAAAGCGAACTTCTATCTGTGGTGGATAAGGAAAGCTTGTACTGCCCAGCATGGCTGCTCCTACATTTCAGGAATCCAAAAATGAGCTTCATTGCTTGTGAGACATTGCTTTGGAGGGACAGGCTGCCCCCTGTGAGGGATCCAGACCTTCCCACTAATGAAAAGCTGTAAGACAGGACAGGGGCTGAACAGCACACTGTGCATCGCTGCCATGCCATTTATTTGATAGGTCTGTGCTAAGGCAGAGAGAATGTTCGTTTTCCTAACTTTGCATCAATAATTAATCAAAACAGGTTTTACATAAGCCTGAACATAAAATTATTAGCTCCTGGAGGTTCTTCCAGCAGTTACAGAGAGACCTCTGTCAGCAGCTTCAGAATTGATGTGCTTTAAAAGGAGAGGAACATTGATAAATACTCATTTCTTTCCCCCGCTGTTGCTCGCTCAATCAGCTCTCACCTCTCATTCTCTTTTCTTTTTGTGTTTGGAGGGGGGAAAATGAAAGAAAAAAGTAGAGTTTTACTTTGAAAGGAGCAGTGAAGAAAGAAACTTTCTCTCTTGATGAACATGAGAAAGCTGGTTGGCAGAACAATACAATAAACAGAGCCCTTCCTCAAATCTGGGTGTGTTCCTGGAATTTCAATTACACTGTATCTCTGGGGCACAGTCCAGGCTTTCTAATCTCTTTCCTTATGATGTTTAATGTGACAGGGTGTTGATCCCTGGTAATTTCTCTGAGGTGCTTTTGTGGCAAAAAAAATAAAGCAATAATGAGAGATCTATGTTTGGACTTGGCCGGGCTGATGGCTGGAATCGGGAGTTGAAGTGGAGGGCTCAGACACTGAAGGACAAACCTTTGATCCATGGGAAAAACATTTGTTGCTTAGGCTGCTGGCTCTTACCATCTTTATAGATATGTTTTAGGGGAGCACTCTGAAGTCTGTCCCTCTTCTCTGTGTCTCTAATGGGCAATTCACATTAAAAAAAGAGTACAATGAATTACTGACAAAACTGGGTTTCCTTCTGTGTCTCCTTTCTTCCTCTACATGTCATAGGGTGTCCCAACCTCCTTTGAGTATATCCAGCTTTCAGGAACCTCCAGGAACATCATCAAAAGTATCGATCTCTAAACAACTCTTCTTTCCTCACAACTGAGATAATCTGCTCTTATAAGGGATTTTTCTAGGCATCCAGTTTGGATGATTCATTTCAAAGTTCTTAAGAGATGAAATCCATCGTTATTTCTTCAGGAAAAGCATAAGAATTTCATAGAATCATACAATGGTTTGGCTTGGAAGGGACATTTAGGATCATGTAGTTCCAAACCACTGCCATAGTCAGGGACACCTCTCACTAGACCAGGTTGCTCACAGCCCCATCCAACCTGGCCTTGAGTGCTTCCAGGGAGGGGACATCACCACATTTGCACCATATTTATTAGTACCAATTTGCACGGTATTTATTGACCTGCTCATTTTAGAGTCTTTATTCTATCCATCTTTTCTTGTGGCTTTTGCAAGTTATCTGCTGAACGCGTTGGTGTAAATCACATTCAGTCAAAATTTAATTCCTTTCCTTTGTTATTTCTGAACCCAGTAATGCATAGAAGTAGGGTGCAATCCTCAAAGTAATCTGAGGGGCTTGGAGGTCAAACATCCATTGAAGTGAACAGCAATAAGGCAACCACATTCTATAAAAGATTTCTTCCCACTGGTTTATCTTTCAGGATTCACTCTGCAGGATGACAGATTTTAGACTTTGGATTGTTGGAAAACTGTCTCTTCACTGTTCATACTGTGCAGTCAGTCAGCTAAGGCACTGCCTAATTTTTCTTCCTCACAGAGAAACAATGGGAGAGGTGAATAATGAATTAAAAAAAGAATGGTAACAATTTCAGAAGTGGAACAAAAGAAACGAGAGTTTTGCAGGCTCCATCTCAAGCCACTACTATTTGCATTGGAACTCCCAAAAAAGGAGAAATCCAGACTTGCAAAAACAGTGAACAAACACACGTTCTCTTAAATGTGAATATATGCATAGAAATGTTTTCAAAAAGCAATGTTCTTGTGGCACACACGCTATTTCTCCTTGCTTGCTGGTTTCTTTCCTCACAGTCTTCCCAATAGAACAGCTTGCTATTTTTCCTTTTAATTTCCTGGATGTAGCTGTTAACTGGAGTAAAAAATAAATAATAATGGTGACAACATGGAATTCATTGCAACAAAATCTTCAGATATCAGTTATTTCATGATATTAATCTGAAGGCTTGCATGTCTCTTTCTTTATCTAGCTGGGAAGCAGGACCTACCACCGGGGCTCCTTTCATTTTCTTGCTTTTTGCTTTTTGAACTACCATGCTCTTCTTTTATTTCATTTTATTTTTTTCCTTTTCCTGTAGTAGAAAACTTTCCTTCTGATAAATCTCTTTTTTTCCTCCTGAGACTCTCCAGCAGTCTGTCAGAAGCCCAGCAAGGAATAGCTCATTTCTGTCAAGAGCTCCATATTAAACATTAAATGTCTTCTAAAAAGCTGTCCCGATGACAGCAAAGCACGGGGTCACACTTGTTTGAACAACAGATTGCTCGCTTTCATGGCAGAGTGAAAAGAACTGCTTGGAACTGGGAGCTGGTGGTGGAAAGAAAAGCCTCGTGACCCAATTGCCTTGAGATGCTGCCCTGATAGGAAACGGGTCTGCGTTACAAGGCAGTGGAAGGGAAATGAGATGCCTTTGCAGCACCATCACTCAGAGCTGAATGGCTCCTGCTGCTCCTGAAATACAACGTGTCAGTCACTCACATAGAGTGTGATGTTCAGCAAAGAGCCAATGACATGGATAGCATCAGTCTGCTTCACTCTTCCTTTCTACCTCTGCTGCATAACTGAATTGATGTCTAACAGGGACTCCAAACTCCATTAAGGAACCTCTAGAATACCAAAAAAACACCGTAGATCAGTAAAGCAGTCTAAGAAAGGACTCTCAGAGCATTGCTCATCCACAGGGCAAATGATGGATCCCAGCTAAGGCTGGGTTACATCCACCTGTCATTTCTGGCCATGTTCATCTTCTGTTCCAGGAGCTTTACAAAGTTGACACCAAAATGCCAAAGATGAGGGTGAGACACAGCCACAGGATGTCATTTTCTTTCTGTTCTTACACACACAGTTTCTGTGACTATTACTAATAAACAACCTGGTTTCAGACAGCATTTAGCATCTTAACTAAAGGATCATCCATCTTTCCTCTATTACTGATGGGTGACACCTGTGCATGATACTAATACAAAAAGTATTGCAGAGCTTTCAAGCACTTAGGTCATTTCACCCCAGAGGTGCACTGTGCAGCAGCCTTGCTTTGCTTCAGTACTTTGTTAGGAGAAAGATCAATAGCACTAAATAGAGAAGTAGGCTGTGCTTCCAGCTCCTCTCTTCATCCTGCATAGAGAGGAACAGTTTGGCAGAGAAGGGCCCTTCCCTGTTGGAGCAGTCGCTGGGGATGATGTCAGGGGGGTGAGCAGTGCACAAAGAGGTTGATCACCTAAAAAAGGGTTTCATGAATCTCTTAGTCTTAGCATTCCCACAGCTCTTCTGAAATCATTCTGGTCAGTGAGATTTGCCTGCTGCTCTCCAGCATTCAGCAGCACTGTGGCACAACCAGGAGGGAAGGTATGAGCTTCCTCATGAAGCTGATCACTATGTCCATTCATTTATGGAAATACTGGAAACATACCTTGGTGTTGCTAATAATAATTATAATAGAGCTACAATGAAAAGGAGCACACTGGCAAAACAAGAGGGACCTGACTACACTGGGAACTGTTAAGCAATAATTTCCTCATCTGTTCCTGAGTGATGTCTAACACCAGAGCAACAGAGAGCAAGACTATCACTGTTGCCCTTCCCATGTCCTCTGTGATGGCAGGAAAGAGTAAGTGGGCATTTGCTGCTGGAAGTGTCTGCAAGCTCCAGTGTCTCGAAGTGTTTTCAGTAATGGGAGCATGAGGCAGAGGATGTATCTTTTTCTTATGTCTTCACCCTTTATCTGTGCTTCTTGCCATCGGTATCTCAGATTCTGCAAATGCATCAGAAAAGAAAAATCAATGTAAACTAGACAAGAGACTTTCCAGGCTGTAAAGCAGAGATGGCATTATGTGTCCATTAATCCCATGGCTGTAGTAAGCCCCTGAAGGGACAGAAATGGAAGTGAGAAGAAGGGAGGGAATGCCAGCAGACAGATAGCCAGTAAATCTTATTTTATTTTATTTTATTTTATTTTATTTTATTTTATTTTATTTTATTTTATTTTATTTTATTTTATTTTATTTTATTTTATTTTATTTTATTTTATTTTATTTTATTTTATTCTGTCTTTCTTTAGAGAGTTCTCTTAAAATGAGCTGATGAAATATTCTGTTTTCTCTGCCTCTATGCTAGATTCAGAAAGCATGCAGTAGTTTTTAATGTCAGCAGGTCTAAATAAGATCATTTGCATTAAAAGAAAGCAAAGCTTGCAGCTATCTACTTAAAGAAGGAGAAAAAAAAAAGAAAAACAGAACAAGAAACCCTCTGGCTTTTAAAATAATCAATGACCCCTTGCATTGATGTCTGCATGGAAAGACTAAACTACAGAGTTCTGTTTCTAATCCTAGCACTTCTGAATGGGCTGTGGATTGGCTGTATTGGGGTTTTCTGCAGTACTTCCTGTAAACCACTAAACTTGCTCCATTACTTTGGAGGAAGGAATCGGTGGTGCTTAGCAGGACAAGCTCTGGGTGGTCAGATGAGTTAACAGATGTTATAAAAATTAAAACAAAGTCAGAAGTGGAGCAGATTTGCATGTTAATCTGCACTGTTCCTCTATGAAGCCATTTCCAAGATGGGGTTTCTCCTCATAGTGAGTAGCTCTGACGCTCTCATAAACATCCCTAGGACTTCCATCAGCTTTGCTCTTGCTGACTCCAGATGTGATAAAATGGCACAGTGCATTGCAGAAATAACATCACTGCAGCAGAGAGCTGCCTTGTGCATTTATTACACATACTTCCCCAACATCATTTTTAGGGCAGTAATATTGTCCTGTGGCAATTTAATAAAACAGTAATAAAAGCACAGCCTTGAGGAAGGACATATTCATGGGGAGGTGCTCTATGGTGACTTTACCACTCAGAGGGGCTTGACTGGAGAAGGCAGCAGTTCTTGCTTGTACATCCCAGAGTACGTAGAGTATGTAGAGTATTTAGTGACAGAGAAAATGTTGCCATACAACGGTGGTTGGGGTCAAGCAGTTGTTAATGACATCTAGGAATAGCATGGAAAACAGAAATGTGTGGTTTCTGCAGCTATTCAGAAGTACCATGAGAAAAAAAAAACACATCACTTTTTCATATGGTAAATTCAGTTGTACGAGTTCTAGGTGGGATTTATCACTACATCTCTGCTAATTTTCCTAGAAAAGAATGATTCTTCTGCTTAATCCTGAGAAATTCTTCAAGAATATTTTCTTCCCTCCCCCCTCCCCCTTCTCCCCTCCCAAAATGAAGTGGAAGCCCATCAAGCCTGTGGTTCTTGTCCATTTTGATATGCTCCAGCCACATCTCAGTTTATAATTCCTAATAATTTCCAGTGTTAGTGAGGCTGAAAAAGCCATCGAGTGTTTTCAGGACTGAAATTGAGCTATCAATTATGAAAATGTTTCTTCTGCTTGGTTTCCCACTGAGCCATTATCTAATAAAAATCACCAGGAAAACACGTCACCCACCAGAGGAGGAAACAGTTAACTAAACAGGAGCAGCTAGGAAGTGCTGGGTTGGGTAAGGACACCCACAAATTCAGAGTGATCATTGGCCCCAGCAGCATGCAAAGAAAATTGCAGACTCAAACAGTCTCAGCTGGCATAATTTTCTCTGTGAACTTGTCCCCTTTTCTTTAAATACTTGAATTACTTTACAGTACATATAGTTGCAATAGGTGGCGTTCGTGCTCGCTCCCCCCCCCTCCAAATATCTCCTATCACTCCCCCTCTGCCCAGCATGCTTTTAAAGGAAAGGTTTGTTTGCATGTGATACTTTGACTTAGACATTAGGTTCCTCTTACTATAGGCCAAGAAAAATGTAACTTGAAAAAGAAGGAGGGGGAGGGGGAACAGAAAAAAAAGTGCAGACACAGTAAATTACTGTGTGAATTAAATCTCCAGCTGACTGGAAATGGGGCTGTTTGAAAACTCCTTTTGATTTTTGCAGCGTAAGGTGGGGAGGCTGCCATTCTTCTATTTTATGTTTGCTGATCCTTTGTTGTTCCTTTATGATCTTTGTCACCCTCCAATGTGTGATTTAGAGCCGTTTCAGGAATACAGGGAACTGCACAGTGGGCAAGCATGGGAGGGAGCAGGAGCAGCCAAGGTTCAAGGTTGAGACCAAAGCATGGACATGAGCTTCCTTGCTGGGTGTGCAAAGCATCAGCAAACCATTAGGCTCATCTTACTGAACATTTTTCTATTGCAGCTGGATTAAAACAAGAGGCTCTTTAGAGCCACAAATTCACTGGAGATGTCGAGTTTTGACTGGGCTAACACAGATAACCAGCAGCAAGGCAGAGAAATAAAGTCTAGTCATCCCATTTCTCTGTTTTCTGTTTTAATTTTAAAATGAAGGAAAATAAATGGGTTGAAAGGGGTCAGTTTTCAGGTCAGTTTTCTAGCTCTTCTCTACCTCACTGTGATATTACTTAAGATGAAGGCAGCGAGAAAGAAGGGGAGAATGTGAGTGGCAAATTAGCAGAAAGATGGAACAAACACGAGATACTCAGACTGCTGATGCCACTGGAGATACCTAATATACACTGAAGCTACTGACAATAATAGTGAATGAAAACAGTGAAAATAAGTATTGTGAAGAATACTGTTATTTTGCAATGTTACCCTACAAATGTGATACCATAATGATTTTATTTGTTTATTGTACCTGTGTGTTGCCTTCCCTTTTCCTATCAGTTCCCCATGAGCTATACTCAGCAAGCAGCAGATCTCATTGTGGGGCTGGAGGGTTGACAGCCAGATTCAGAGCTCCCTCTTTTCCTTCTTCTCTTCCCATTCCAATGGGGGTGCTGTATGTCTTGTACCTGTGTAAACACTGGGAGCTCTCAAGTGTTCCCCAGCAATACTGTCTCCTCAGGCATCAAAGCTACTCTTATCTATGATAAATGAGGGGCTTTGTGGTTGTGTAGGGCTTCATTAAAACTGACTGCAGATGATGCTGTAGCTCTGCTAACACAAGCCATTCACCCTTCTGCCAAAGCAGAGATGAGTGGAGAAGCTCAGATCTGGTGTGGAACAACACTGGTGGTAGTGCTGTCACTCTGGGTTTGGTCCAGAGCTCCAGCCTACAAAGCTGTCCTTCACTCACAGCTCTTCATCCACCATAAATTCCTGCATTAGCCCATCGTGCTTCCTCTGTGCAAGCTCTTCCCTCTTTATAGAGTGCTTTCTGCTTTCCCCTATCCCTGCACAGGTTGCTGCTGAGTGATGTGGGCTGCTGTAATGCGCTGTTTGGCATTCGCCAAATCTTTAAATCTCTGTTCCTTTGCAGAGAGAAAATGCCAATTACTGGAGGCTCCCACATGAATTCTGCTGATGGCAGGAATCACTTACCATTTGTCACTCTTTTTACCTATATCTGATCGTTTGTTGGAAAAGGGCTCAGCTTATACATGCACCAAGATACTACTTCATTGGTATTCCTTCTGTGGATGCTCTTCTGCTCCCATCTTAATAATCATCTCTGCTTCTTATCTGAGAGGGCCTTGTATGGGAAGAATGGGGGACAGCGAGGGGCGAGGGACAGCAGTGTAGGAAACGCAAGGTCACTGGATCTCCTTTTCTGTAGAGGTGTTCACGGAGTTAGCAGGATAATTCTCATCAACTAATTTATTCATTGATTGCTGTGATATTTTAAACCTTATTTAAACCGGATGAATAACTTGCAAACACCTTCTGTCACAGGGGTATCCATCACCATATTTCAAGTGCTCTGAAGGGGAACATCTTTCCTACTGGGTCAGTTCACTTCTTAAATTGAGAGCACAAACACCTTGCTCCCCTTAAAGTACAACTAACAATGTCCCTCTTCCTTGGCTGCCCTCACCTCACTCTCCTCCTCAGCAGCTTGGCACATCAGCACATGCTTATCCACAAGGGCTCATGTTAAATTATTTAAATTTACAGCCCTGCAGTGTAATCCTGCATTTATGCCACCTCTGAATCTGTCTCAGCAGCTAATGTCAGCCAGCGCTGTGGTACCGTTCACACAATCCCATTCTAATGAACACAATTTAAGTAGAGAAAGATAGAACTAGAAGCAAAATAATTACTTCTCTGAGCTTTTCTGGGCACTTTTGCTCAACACTGAAGAAGAAATTGGTAATCATAGCTCTCATGCACTGGGGTATGTGGTGAAGTTCCTTTCTGACTGCAGCTTGTGCATATCACAGTCTTTTTTGCTTTGGTTCTTCTCTTGTTCATTAATTGTACATTGAAGTGAGTCAAAACTCCAAGAAAGGTTTGTGTTAATTCACCTTACAGTAAGGAAAACAAACAAACAAGCAAGCAAAGAATGCCTTAAGGGGAGCATCCAAGCTGCACACTTGAAGGCAAGCAGACAAATGGGCTTCTTCTGCAAGAGCCAGGGGAAAAGAAAAAGGGGGAAAAAGAGGCAAGGAGCAGCCTGCAATGTGCTGGGGGGATTTGCTGGGACCTTGCATGGGACAAGCAAATGCACCAACCTGTCCTGCAATTCCCTGCTGCAGAATGGTTGTATGGGAGAGAAACGTGGCATATTACCAGTTCAAAAGAAAACACCAGCAGTGGATATTGTTTAAATGCAACCGTACAGCCAACACTCTCCATTCATCCAGCAGACAGCAGCCTTTATGGGCAGGCTGAACCACATGGAGCGGTGCAAAATGTCTGTAGTTATGACTGCTCTTATGGTACCATCAGGTGCTTCCCAGCTACTAAAAGACCTCTGGGCTTTGCAATGTGGAGCTCATAAGCTAAAACAGGCAAAGAAATAAGGCAACATAAGAGCAGGTAGCAAGTCATCTTCCCAACACCACCCATACCTGCTGAAGATGCCCCGGATATTCATGCTGTTCCTGCTCCTGATGGTCAGTATCTGCAGTTTTTACCTAAGCTCTGTTATTTCTGGGAACCACATTTCTGAGTAATTCCATTCTCCGAGCAGTGCCCACTGAACATTTGTTTCTCTATCTATATTCAAATGCAGCAGAATAAAGTATAATTGCTGCACATCAGGGGATCTGAGAAATCCTGATTCGATGTTTCTTTACAATCTCAGACACGTATGAGCTGAACTCACGCTTGGCATGATGTTTGGCTGTCCTCCTGCAAAGTTACGGCAGCAAGTTAGCCACCACATTCATCCCAACACATGACATTTTAATATGAGTCCTGACCAGGCAACAGAAGTACTGCTCTGCAATATTAATGACAAACAATTGCAGGACCAGTGAGTGATTTGCATTGCATCTTTCCTATTTGGAATGAAGCAGGATCACCTTTCCTGGAACACGAGTCTGTGCAGATTGCCTTCGCCAGCAATGGAGAAGCTTGCACTGGCATGCTGTCAATCTCATAAACAAAGGTGTTGTCAGGCAGTCTTATTTAGAAGTATTTCAAATTAACCTTGACAGCAGAATTAATAAATAATAAGAGCTGAATGATTTATAAAGAAATCAATTACACTATAAATTTTAAAACAGCATGGTCTCAACTATTGCAGGGTGAGCAATACAGGGAAACTTCAGGTGGGCTGAAACTTCCCCTGGGGGTTTCTGATGTCCCCTCAGGGTCCCTGTGGCTTCTGAAGGTAAGATGGAACGAGTCACAGGCTGAGAAATCAGTGTGCCATAGAAGATTGTGCAGTGATCTCTTTGATGCTTTGAATAGTTCTCCTTCGTGTGGTACCCAAAGGTTCAATCCTAAGTAAAGTTTTGTTCAACATTTCAAGAAATGAAGAGCAGCCAGTACTGGAGCTGCTAGGGCCTGGATCCAGAGTACCATTATAATATAGGCACTTGGAAGAGAAAACCAAAGGAGAAATCAAAATGGGATTTGTCTTGCCTAGTTCTGGCTGGCTGCTCTGAACCAGTCTTCTTGGCTCCCTTTAGCTGATGGAGAGTGGGAGTTCCAGAGGCCACAGCATTCCATGTATCATAAATCCCTGTCTCAGGATGGAATTAAAGCTTTGTGAGGTCCAATGAAGCTTTAGGAAATGTTTTGTTCACACCTGCTCCCAGGTTTTGGCAGTCCAGCTTCTGAGCTGCTGCTGACCCAGGCACCCAGGACTGGCAAATCCATCATCCAGTCCTCTTTCAGAGTCTTCTTGTCCTTGGGAGATGACCACACCAACAGCTGCATTTTAATGGAGAATTTCAGCATTTTGCTTTTCAACCCATAGAGAAAAACTGCAGACACTGACCTATTGACAGCATCAGCAGAAATGGAAACACTTCAATCTGTCCATGTAAAGAATCTGTGTGTCTGATAAGATAGATATGAGTATTTTTGCCAGTCAGCTCATTTACTTTAATATCTGAGGAGCACAAAGCCCCCCAGAAGGCCACGAAAAAGCTGTTCAGACACTGTGGTGGTGGACGACCTTATCAAAACTCCATAGTTAGGTGGAAATTGGTTTAAAAATTCAAACGATTGTTCACATAAAATGGCTTGCAGGATTCACCCAACTGTAATAGCAATTCTCTGCAAATGATTATGCAATTACCTCCAGGAGGTCAAAAAGTAATTACCACGTAACCTGCTCTCTTCTGCTGGTTGCCTCTAATAAATAATAGATGCAAGCTCTACTCTGGTTTAGAACAGAGTTTGCCATTTCTTTACCCTGTAATTACATTAGATTATTTACCCAGCATGGTCAGCTGTGACCATGAAAGTCAGCTAACATGATATAGGAAGAAGTGATGGGAGTGATTTGTGTTCTAAATATTCTCCAGGATCTAGGATCAAAGGGAGCTTTAGTTTCTCATGCACCAAGGATTTCGCATGGGCCATATCTTCTCTTGTGGATGCTCAGCACTCCCATGTCACTCTGTCACAGCATGCATTCATTCTGTTCCAGCCAGAGCCCTCAGAGCTGACTCAGCCAAGCAGCTTGGTAGGGCTTATTGGAGAATCACTGGAGGACATTTTGCATCATACACCGTAATATTGTCAATACATTAGGTCTCAATAAAGAGATAACATTTTCTTTAGCCTCAGGCTTATGAAGCCTGGAAGACCTGAGTCTCATGTGTTTTCCCGTAGGCAAATAAGCAGGCTGTAATAATTTTCATCTTTGTCAAAAATAGGTTTTTTTTGTTGGCTGGATTTCACACCAATGCAGGTTCTTCCCAAGGAGTTGGAATGGTGGCATTTGCTTTCTTTCTCTGAGTCTCACCTTGGAAGATGGAAGCTTTGGAATGCACTGCCTTTTTCTGTCAGTCTGCAAATTGGACATGTTGACTTGATTGATAGGAAAGACACTTAGATTGGGGAGCATGGAGAGATGTGGGGAATGGTGTGCTCAGAGCCTAGCAGTAGCAGAACAAATGCACAGCTCCTGTCTGGAAAAGTTGTCAGGCAAAATAAAACAAAGTAAACAACTGAGGGCAGCAAGACCAGCCAACGTGACAAAGGTCTGTGCAGAGCTATGGCAGGGCAGCCCAAGCAGAAGTTGGCTCTCCTGAGAGATGGTCCCATGCCTACCCCCAAAAATTCCTTTCTTTTCAAGTGCCCTGACTGTCAGGGAGCAGCTCAGGTTGAGTCTGAAAAGTGTATGCTCTCCCTTAACATATTTCCCTTGCTGGAAGATAAGTGTATCTCCTGCTCCCTGCTCACTACAGTTGCTGTTTAATAAATTAAGTGTCTAATTACATGGTATAGAAGTGATGCTGTTATACAGATGCAGTGACTGGAAACAAGATGGAACAATAATGTTTCAACAAAACCCAGCGGCCTCTGCTCCTGATTTCTATTTTATGCTTTGTGGTCTTGCATCGGAGTGTATGCCACAGGCTGGGTTCACATCAGGTTTTGCTGCATCTTGTGATTGATTGACACGGTTCCAGGAAGAGCTGGAGCTGCATTTTTTCCACCTCTGTCTATTCCTTTGCTGAACTTCATGGAATGTTACCTCTCAGACACTCGTGGCCATTTTCACTATAGAATTTGGGGAAGTGCTCCACGGTTGTGGTTTGTGGCCTCAGGGCTTATAGCTGTTCCCTCTCTGCCTCTTTCCAGACCTATAGGTCAAAGGTGCCCAAGGGGTTAAGCAGAACTGACTGGAGTAATCTCTGGCACATGAGTTATTTCTCAATTGTGGGCAAGTGTGGCTTGGGGTGGGTGTAGCCTTCATCTGTGTGTCACACCTTAATAGCTGAGTGAGGGAAAGGATGGCAGGTTCATTTCCTTCCATTGCAAGCAAGCACAATAAGCCATGGCTGAGGATTGCTGAGCTCTATATTATCAATAAAGGGCAATCACACCACTGGGAGTTAATGACGGTTTTGCACATAATAGCAACCTTTGAGAGTAATTACAGAGTCTTTTAATGCCAGGGGGACCCAACACACACACACAGTTGTCTCCTGCTGCCTGAAGTCAGCTGCATTGAAGCTCAGTCTATAGCCCCGGTGCTATGAGGGGTGATGAAGCAGCCCCTCATGTTTTTCCAGCCCATGTATCACAGCTCATCTGGCATCTGTGAGCCAGGGCTCAGGACTTGGTGCCAATGCAGATGTCAGGAATGAGGGGTTTTTTTTGAGGGAGGCCAGGAGATTGGTACGGTTCTTTTTTTCTGCATTGCTATGAGATTGTAGTGTAGCCCATCCCAAGTTGTGCAGCTGATGACAGTTTGCAGGAAGCAAGGATTCAACTGAGGTTCTGCTGAGTGCTAGAATGTGCGTAGAGAGAAGGAAAAGGATGGGGAAGGATCTCGAATAGCTGCACAGAATACTGAGCAGGAGAAGAGAGGCGAAGGAGGCAGTCAGACCTTCAGTAATAAACTCCATAGGTTCTGAAGCCAGGAATTATTTTCAAATTCAAATAAATAATGGAACTGAGCCATTTTCCCTCATTTCCCCTTTGAGTCCCACAGCTCTGCAAAACCTCCCTCAGAATGTCTGCTACTAGCAACTGTTCCCTTCTTCCTTACCTAGCAGAGATGCATTGAACTAATTAATGTGCAGAGTTTGTGCAATCCCATTTTGGTGGCTTAGCGCTGGATGTCCCTCAGTGCCAACGTGGCCTGAATGAGAAAAAGACCTTGGAGCCAGAAAGCAAAGGCACCAATAATAACTCAGAAGCCAGAAAGCATGGGGCCAGGGCCTGAGAAGGGTGACAAGTCCTTGGGGACACCCTCATTGCAGGGAAAAGAATCTGATGGCTGCAGAGAAGGGAGATGCTCTTAACTGCAAGAAGCAGAGAAGGAGGGAAAAAGGGAAAGGGAGGAAAAAATAAGTGAGGGATAAATGAAGAATAGTATCCTTACAGTACAGGACTAAAAGGATGCTGCACATTTTGTTTGTTCTTTCGGTTATTTAACAGAGGTGGCAGTAGCTCTCATTTCAGTATTTGTATTTCCCCAGAGCAGCACCAATATTTCAATATATATGTAATGTAGTTAATTGAAATCAGTAATTTCAGTAGTCATTAATAACAAATCTCTAGGAAGGAATATCTCTGCTGCAGTTAATGATCGGCATAAAAAAACCCAGGTCTTTCAAAGGGTAACTGTGATCTCGGGGTTCATTTTATACTTGATTAGAGCAAGTTAAACTTTGCCCCTGCCTGCAAGTTGTGCATTTAAATACGAGAAGTTTTCAATATTTGAAATTATCAAAATACCACAGTTGCTCTGGAGTGATTCCAGCCTTTATGGCTGATCCCCAAAAGAGTGATGTGACCCTTGAAGAATGGGGAAGGTGGAATTAGCTGGTAGAAGGAAGAATGGAACAAACTCCTCTCTGAGTTGAGCCTCAATAAAACCAGCAGGATCCCTCCAGATCTGTGGGATAACTGGCAGAATCTGACCCAGCCAGAGGCTCCTCCCTGCACCTTGTGAGATGCTATTGTAGGTGACAACCAGCTCTGCTCTGAATGGCAGGAATGCCCTGAATGATGAAAATCACCTGTAGGACTGTGCCAGCATTCTGAAATCCTTTGGAAAGCTGAATGTGTAAACCAAATGGACTCTCCCCCTGTGGGTACAGCATAATCAGGATTTGCACTGTGGTTGGAGCAGTAATTCAAAAACAGTAATATGAAAATAGAAATCCAGAATTAAACTCTGTCTATCAGGAGAGAAATGTCTGACAGTCGCTTTTTTTCCCCTTTTCCTGGAGGGCAAAAGCAAGACATCATCTTGAAAGCCTTGGAAGGGTTGCCTGGTGTAAGTACACAAAGCAGTGGGGTTGGGCTGTGGAGTGAAATCATCATTTTCTTCTGCTGGAGGAGATAGATGCCCCGTTATCATACGTGATGAGCAGCACTGCTGTTGGCTTCACAAGGCTTCATCCTATAGAAAGGGTGCAGCCACAGTTGCAGTTCTTCCTTGGTGAAGCTGAAAATCAGTGGTATATGCAGGAGGCTTGATGAAACTCGGGAGCTGTATTCAGAGCATGCATTGAACTGGGGGATTCCTTTCCCTCAAACACTCTTCATTTGACTGCAGAGAAAGTTTTGTGAAGTTCTCGTTCTTTGGCATACTACATTGAAACAGTCTTCTCCATGCACAAGGCCATCATTAGCAATAAAATCCTGCTCCTTTAATTTGAATGAGAAAAGCAATTTGGAAAGGTAAACAGCAGAAAGTATGTGTAAAGCAATTACCTATGGACTGCCCCAGAGAGGAGCCTAGGAATGATGAATGCAGAGAGAGACACACATCCTAAGTGGGTTGTTCCTACTGGAGGAAGAATTGCTGCATACTTGGAAATGACACAGGCAAAAAAACCCAGCTCAAAAGTCTCATCCTTGATCATCTTGATCAGTGCTTGGACTGTCAGGATTCTGGTTAGAAAGATTGTGTTTTCTCCCCATATTTTGACATGCGGGCTTTTGTTTGCCAGCAAAACCTGCAACTGTAAGAGAAATTCAGTGGTGAGATAAGTTCCAGCAAAGGAACAGAGATTTTACTTGCTTCCAATTAAAGGAAGTACCCTGTAAGTCAAGTAGTAAGTATCTGCGTGGCAGTGCTGAGTGCTGTGGATCCAACTGACACACATGCTTTGCACTGGTGACAGCTATATAGAGGTACTGTGGAAATGAAAACTAAAAGTGCTGTGTATGTAATGCAGAGAGGGAAGCTTCCTGAACTTCACAGGGTATGTTGGTTTGCATCCTTGCTTGTATTGGCTTAGGTTTGCTTCAGTTTCAGTGTTACTGGGGCTAGTAAAGGAACAAAGTGAAAGCATTTAACCTAGGTTTGAACTCCACCTGCCCAATGAGGATACTGAGAGGAGGTTATAGCTTCAGGAAACCCAGAATCACATCCATGGGAATTTGGCTCTCTGGGAAACCACATGGTGCCTCATGCGCTCTCAAACCCATGCAAAGAGGATAACATAAACATCTCTTAGTTTTTCCTCAGGTATTTCTAACTGCAGGGAACACTTTTGTTCTCGGTGCTTTCCCAGCACCTCCTTAAACTGGCTTGGTGAAATACTTTGTAACTATATGCTATTTCATTGTATGTGTAGCTATACTGGCTGATGATGGCCGAATCTGTTTTCTTATGACCAGGATATATTACACTATCACAGCAGCTCTTCAAACATGCCAGCTGGAGAATGAGGGCTGGCCTGGGAGCTCTCCATCATCTGATAGTAGCTTGAGCTCCATAAAATCTGTTTTTAGCATAAAGTCCCATTTTTGGAGCATGGCAAATCTATGGACAACTGCTTGTTCCATTATGGAAGTCAGAACATTTGATCTTTTCAGAATCAAAATGTGTTTCCTTTGAGTGTCCATACAGCACCCTGAGCTGTATCATTTGTTTCATTCACTGGGACTCCCCAAGTAGAAGAAATTAGGAAGAGAGAAGGCAGGGTACCGTTTGAGCAGATCATTTTAGGTACTTTTCCTACTGATGAAGATAAAACACTCTCTGCTATGAGAGAGGGGCACATCAATAGACAGCTGAGCAGCTGGTTCCCCACACACCACAGCTGGAAAACTCTGGCTGAGTCAGCAGTAGCAGAAGTGTATGGCTCAGCTCTGATTTTCTGTCAGGGAAGAAGAGATCTCCTTTCCTTGCTCCTGTCACTGGTTAAGTTCAGGTCAATTAGTGGTTTGTAAAATAAACAATGCACAGATGAAGCAGACTGTTCTGATATTCCTGCCAGGTAACAGAGCTTTTGTGATCTTTGAGAGAAGGATGTAGGTGCAGAACGAGGTGCTGGGATCTGGTTTTGGGGTGCTAAGCAGCAAGAAACACTGGTGTTTAAAATGCAGGAGCATGTGTGATAAACATGAAGGAAGTGATACTGTTCATAACAAAGAAAAGAACACACACAGGAAAAAACGCAACAGCTAATGAGTTGCATGAACTGGCATAGAGCCAGCCTCTAAAAAATCATTAACATGGTCAGGTTAAGGAGAGCTCTATTAAAATGTCTATCACAACCCTTGCTCTCAAATGGATTTATTGGATGAGAAGGAGAAGCTGGGGTCCAGAGTAAATACAATAGTAATGGGCCTGGCCTCTCTGTGCCAGCAATGCCTAGTTACTGGAAAAGCTCTGTCAGACAGAGTGATTTGCCCGGAAAAATAGAGAAACTGAATTTAAAATCAAACCTTGGGAAATGCAGCCCAGCAGCCAGCCTGGATGAGGACAGGAGTGGATTGCTGCTCTGTAAGCTTCCTGGGCTTATAGTTTGTGACTCAAATCCATCCCTTCAGTGAAGGCTTATGCCTGTCCCATAAGCAGTACATACCACACAGGACAAGGGATCTTTAGCTATGCATGGACACAGCCTATGTTGCCCTGCTTTGTTATCCAAAGTATTGCAGAGCGAGGATACCATGCCTGGGCTGCAGTGATATACTCCGAGTCTTGATGTCAGTTTTAATGCCTTACACATGGTGCTAAATCAGGAGATAATCTCAAACTTGAGAAATAATTTAAGTGTCTCAAACTTGAAGCACATGAGCAAGTCCCAGGAGACCTCAAGTTAATTCTACATGTGAGTGTTTTCTATGGGAAGGAGGGATTTAAGCATGTGGTTAAGTGTTTTCTTCCACCAGAGCCCTCAATGGTAAAGAATGAAGAGACGTTATTGGAGATGCAGTTTATACCTAACACTTGGCAAATTAGGCAGCGCTCGTGTGTTTAAAACACACTTTTTCATTAAAAATTATAATAGGGGAAAAACAAATTAGAAGTGAAATGAAACAGGCTTTTTATTTTTCCCCGTTTACCAAGAGATTATATATTTCCCAAACACAATTTCTCTAATCCATATCTAATGCATTTGAGGCATTCTGCTATTTTGCTCTAGACAAACAAATTTCCCACCCAGTGTGGGATCACAGCCCTGTTCCAGAGAGAAAAACAAGTCATAATAATACAGAGGCCACTAAAGGAAAATGTTAAAATAATTAAAATATGAAAGAAGCTGCTGTCTTCCTGGGATTTCAATTTCGGAGATGCCTGAGGGGAGGGGGTTGGATATCTCACACTGATACACTGTTTGATAAAGTGTGATAAAGACTTAGAAAAATTGGCAGATTAAACTGAAATAAAAGCTGCGGATGTTTGCATTCAGAAAGCTATTAAAAGCAGTGTGATTGAGCAGCAAGAAGCTTCTCTTTTATGCAAGAATGCACCAGAGTGGGATGTTTGCTGCACTGATGTCAAGGAGATCAAAAGAGTTGTTTTTGTTAGTTGCACTAACTGTTCTTTTTGGTTGATGGCTTGGCTGTGCAGTTTGAAGCCTCCAGGATTCTACTGCACAGTGATGCTGCCATACCATGAGACTTTGAGCCATATGGGTTTCTAATGCAACTCCTGCTTTTGAAAGGGCCTCAAAGTCCTTTTGTGGTGGAAATGGAAGATGTCATGTTGGCTCCCCCAAACATCTACCTTCTCACTAACTCCTTGTCTCAAGACCTGTTGGAATTTTGGCCTCCATTATGTTGTCTCCAAATCAGTGGTTCTCTTGCTTCAGACTCATATTGTCAGGGAGCTGTGAAGATTGGAAGAATTAATAGGTCGGTCTCTACCTCCCTTATTAGTTAACCAGCCATTTGTCCTTTGGTTGGACAAGGGTTGCACACCCAAAAGGATGTCCTCATTTCCATAGGAAGCCACAGGCTTATTTACAGGATGGAGGCTTAAAAAAGTCGGGTCATTCTCTGGAAACTAAACAGAAATTGTGATCATTTAAAGAGGGAAAACAAATCCAAGTGACTCCTGGATTGATCTTGCAGCTCAAATGACTGTTGAAACAGTCACAACCAAATGGCCCATGGACCAGCCAGAAGCTGAAATATGTTTGCAGTGAGTGCATTTTTCAAACCACTGCGATGAGCAAACCACGTCTGCAGAAATAGAAGAGGGATGGCAACGACCATTGTCTGGCAAACTCCAGAAAGGCTGAAATACAGCATTAAAATGTGGCAAGTAGCTGAAGCAAAAGTTGTGCTGACAATGGCGGTCCCATGGAGACTCAGTGCTGTGAGAGCATCTGGGAGGTCGGGGTTAGGTCCTGGCTACTCGGGCACACTTAGTTGCTCCTTTCATAAACACTGTAGTCATAAAAATATGATCTGTAGCTTATCTGGAACAAAGAATCAAAGCCAGCACTGATTCAGCAGCAGCCTGGGTCTTGCACACAAGCAGATCTGAAGTTCACAAAGAGTTCTGCCACTTTTCTAACTCTCTTTCTGCTCCAGACTCTCTCTTTTTATTTTTTCTTCCCAATTGCCTCTGTCTGGCAGCTTTATATTGGTGACCTGAGGGTGCAAATTAGATGTTTGAAAATACAGCAGTTAAATCAACAACTCTGGAGGGTAATAGAGGTCAGGATAGCTTGCTTCCAACTCAGTGGCTCAGCTTCTGCTTTGGTTCACGCTATCTGCATTTTGCAAAGTCCCTTGATTTCTGGAGAGGGTGAAAACGGCGCCCAATCCTCCTCCCACCCAAACCTCTGGGGCTTTTCTTTTGGTTTATTTGAAGGCTCCTAAAGAAGGCAGAGGTTGCCTTGGTTTGCTGTCAGTAATTTTCTGGGACAGGCTCCCAGCCTGGCCTATATCCTCTGCCTGGGAGCTCCTCTCCTAAATCTTGCTGTCACTGTGACTGGGCAGAGGAGCCCATTTCCCTGGGATTTTCGGCCTGTCCTGCTGAGTGTCTGGTCCGATTACATCTCGTCTGTTTTTAATGGGCTCGTTAACATTTGGACACGCTCTTGTGTTCCGCTGACAAAACACCCCCACAGCGCTAAATAAACACCGTGAATCAGGAGAACCATAACCAGGAGCTGTACAATGGGGCTTTGGGGGAAATATTTCATGATAATATCTGAGCCTTGTAATTGAAGGCTGACTAGTGTGGGGGGAAGGAGTGATCCAGCTCCACTATCATACACACGAGACTTGATTCATTTGTCTTGATTAGCAAAAGTTTAACTATCACATGCCTTTAATTAGCAGCTTTCTCAGAAGACTCATTTGGCGTGAGCAGTCAGGGCTGGGCAGAAGGGAAGGCTGGGCTGGGGGAGGCAGCTCTGGGTGGCCTCTTTGGGGAAAATTGGGGCTAAAAGTGGAGGGAATAGGAAGGGTCTTTGGAGTGAATGTTGCCACCAACTCCTCACTAGAAACCAAAGCTCTTTGGATAGGTGTTCTGGGCTTGCAAGGCCAAGCCAGAGCTCTTTGGAGGGATGCTTTGGGTCTGCAAAGCCAATCCAGGGTTCAATGCATGGGTGTTTGGAGCATGCAAACACCCTACTGCTGACCAGAAGGTGAAGTGGTGCTGGAGGGAGAATGCCAGGAAGTTCACTGGAAAGTCTGGGTTGCTTTCATGGTTTCTGTCAGATTACGGAGCACTCCAGCACTCATCGGGACTTTTGTTCTCTCTCTTGAGAGCCAGGCACAATTCCAAGCCCACATGAGCTGTTCCATCTGAAAGCCTTGGCCCTCATGTAAACAAGGCCATTAAATAGAGAAAAAGACAAATGATGTTAGGAAGTATATGCTTCATTCTGTCTCAGATAGATTCAGCTTTGATGGCTGAGTAATCCCCCATGCACCTTTGAGAGGTCTGGGCTATAAGAAAAAGTAAACAAGTCCTGCTTTGCCTCTCCTATCTTTGCCCTGTCCTCATCTCTCCCTCCTTCCCCTATTCCCATTTCTACCTACCCTAATTTCTCATCTCTCTTATTTACTCCAGCTTCTTTCTGATCGCCTCCAGCCTCATGTGTGCACATTTGCACACACACGCATTTGTATGTACCTCTAATAACATTTAATTCTCTTTTCCTACTTCACTAGTCCTGTTTTCATCAATCTCAGCAGGAAATAAACACCTTATTCCTCCTTTTGTTTCCCCTTCCATCAATCCAAAATAATAAACTCAGGTTTCCTTTCTCTGATTACTTTTCCCAGAGATTCTGCCTTCTAGACAAGCTTTATTTTCTCTTTTTATTTTTTTTTCTTAACTTTCCTTTCGAAGGAATTATCCTTTTTTTTTTTTTTCCTTTGCTCTCTGGCTTCTCTTCCAGTGTTTTATTCAGGCTGTGGATGATTGTCTCCATACACTCCTTTTATGCTATGAAATGAATTGCTAATGCAACCCCTGCCGGGAGAAGCATAGTCTGATCTTGTCCTAAATAGGCCCCTGTTTGCAGGGGTTGATGTATAAATGTATAGACTGCATCATTATATATTCACTTAGTGGAACACAGGCCTTGAAAGAGGCCTCTGCTTATTCCATAAATGAATTCCTGGGGAGACGAGATGCATCCAGCCTGAAGGTGCCTTGAAGTCCATTCCAGCTCCCCCCAGCGTGGCCGCTCAGCGAAGCACTGTATCAGTTGAACATATATTCACCACAGCAGGGTCTGGGAACCAAGGGGAGCTGTGTCCCCTCTGCAGGGGTCACAGCACAGTGGATGTGCCTGACAGGTGACCTTCTTGCCTTGGTGCCCTGCTCTGAGCAGTGCCATCCCCTTTGAGGGAAAAACGTCCACGCATGGTGAGGGGCAGGGGATTTAGGGTCAGGAACCTGCAGGCTGGACTTTTGCCTAATGGCTGAGCTTCCTGCTGGGATACAGAGCCAATCTCTCTTCTTGCAGCAAAACACAGTAGCTCAGCTGTGCAGGATGCAGTCCAAAAACTTCTGTTAAATATAATGATATGATTCCCCTGGAGCTGCTTGGGGTTTTCTATAAGCTCTGAGAGAAAGAGGCTTAATGGGACATAGGGGACCCTCTTTGAGTCCCTATCTCTACCACTGTTACCCCACCTGGTCCTGGCACAGTCCTGTACCTGCCCTATGGGCATAATCCTAGCCCAAGGGCAGGATGCAGGAGAGGCAGCAGGATCTATGGGATGCTATTTGGAGGGGGTTTGGACACTTCCTGCAAACTCCTGCTTGGAGTTGGCTTGGATTGAATCATCTGGCACAAAGGAAAAAGACCATAAAACTAAGTTTTTCCTTGCTTCATTTTGTTGTTTCCTCCTGGCATAGGCTTTAGGCTTTTCTCGGTCAAATCCTAAACTGTCCTTTTAAATCAAGTCACCATGAGGCAACGTGTAAAACAGCCTCCGAGTGCGGATTGTGGTTCTGCTGCCATCAGGTCTCATTCATCAGCCTGGCTCAGTTTCACCTGAGTTCACTCTTCTCCAAGCTGAACCACAATATCTGTCTTCCTACTCTTCCTCCTTAATATATGCTGAGCACAAAGTTACTTGAAGCTTCTGTAATATGCTGCACTTGTGTTTGCAGGAAAACTGCTTGTTAATGGGCAGGGCTCATGCTATTTCCATTTGTGCTAGTCGGACTCCTGGGGCATGCAACCTTTTTTTTTTTTGGGTTAAAAAAAGAAGCTGCATATTTTAAAGTATAAACAGAGCCTAGTGTTTTATTAAATAAATGTGACAATTGCCATAATGTTTTTCAGATTACAGGAGAAGTAACTTAAGGGAGACATTTCCAGAACCTCAGCACTGTGTATTTTGCTGATGCTTAAATAAACTCCTCTTTGTTACTGCTGTTCTTTCTGTGGTGCTGTTAGTTTGATGCTACTTGAAAACCTCAAGTGCCTAGAGAATCCTGCTAGACAAGGATGTTCCTTACTACCTTCCAGCCTGCCCAGAAATCTCTCAGTCCCTGCAGTGTCTTTGCATTCAGGCAGAGGGATCCAGCTTTTACAGCTTGTAGCTCTTGCCCGTATGTCAGCAGCTCCCTGGTCTCTCACGACCAGCTTGGATGAGCAGGGGCAGAATTCAGCCCTTCTGCCTGTCTCTGTGTGATGCTGCTGCCCTCACCCAAAGCCTGCTTCAATTCAGCCAGCGCGGTGACAGCATGTTCAGTGCTGGCATATGAATAAAAAACTTGATCAATCCAAGTCCCTTGGCTCTCCTCATTATTAAAAGAGCAGGAAGGACTTTTCCAGCTGGTAGAACTGAGCACCTTTTAGCTAAGTTTTAATGTAAAAACGAATGAAAGCTATCTCACCTCCTTAAAGAGCAGAAAGACAACTAGACTGGAGAAAATACATCCCCATACCAGTCAGTCAGCCCCTGGAGCTCACCTCCCACCTCCTAAATGCCAGCTTTAGCCACCTGCAGCATGTCCCTTTTATACATCCCAGCTCTCCAGCTCCAGTTATTTTACACATCCCAGCTCTCCAGCCCAGCCAGTGATGAAGAAGTGATGAAGGCAATTTCTCCTGGCCTGTGGAAGGGGATTAACTCCCTTTTAGCCAGTGTTAGGGTGAGCTCCATGAGCTGGGTGGCCTTTCCTGCTTGAGTCTTAAAGCTCAGTTTTCTCTCAGTGACTTCAGTGAGTAATTGTGGAGGTCAGGGGGCTCCTGCTTCCTACTGGGACAGAAGCATGTGCAGGCACATGATGAGGCATCTCTTTGGCATTAGACACACACTTCTGCTGCCTCTGAGTCATATTATTCTTCTCTTGAGCATGCTTAAATGTTAAGTCTAACCAGGAATAAAACTTGAGTTGGATGATGAGATCTTAGCTCATAGAGAATACCAGCTAGCTCTTTGCCTTTTTGGCAGAACTTTGACTTATTTCAGCCACATGGTTCCATAGCCTTAAACCTGAACTCTGGAGCACAGGATGTAGGTGGTGGAACATCATGAAGTCTAAGAGGGTGATGGAGAAGTGGAGATGATTAGTGCAGTATGGTATTTACCTGTCTGAGGGTCGAACATGTTCATCTGCTCTTCCCAAATCACTTAGGTTTTCACCTTAGCACCACACTGCATGGTTTTATGGCACTTAAGTTTTCAGTGCTGATTACAAAGAGGTCTCTTTTAGATTGGCCTCTCCATGGTCATGAATGAGAATGATAACAGAAAGGTAGGGTAATGTCTCCCAGTTAGGAGTTCCCTTCTTTTTGATGGTGTGCTAAACTACACCCTCATTTCTGCCTCCACTGTCTCATAACTTTTTATCTTCCAACTCCATCAGGAGCTGGCATGGGTGGGAAGTTTGCCTGAAGAGATGGAGGGATTGATATGCAAGCCAAGATGTCTAATTGCCTGTGGAGAAAGCTCTGACAGTTCAGGAACACTGTGGTTGTCCCTTTGCTGTGCATCACAACCAGCTCACAAACGAACCGGAGAGGAATTCAGAATGGAGTTGCTGGCTTTGGCAGCAGGGCTGGGGGGGCCTTGCCCGTTGTGGGGTGTCCACATCACACAGAGCTCTCCTGAGGAGGGCAGTGATGCACTTTCCCACAAGCCAGCTCACTCCTGCATACACACAGAGAGACTGGCTCACCAGTGAGGGATGTGGGAATGGAGTACAAAACCACACTGACTAAAGACTGGAAGCAGGTAAGAAGCAGGCCATGGAAGGCAAGCTTTTCATCTCACAGTCTTCCTTCCACTGTGTTTTCCCCTGGACTTGGTATTGGGGACTCTTTCAGTCTTCACAACGTATTGGCATGGAATATATCTCTATTAGCTATGTCCCTTAATTCCCACTTTGGGTCCTGTCTGGCAGTTTACTCCATCTTACTCATCATTTCCAAATTAGCTGAACTTGATTAAGCCAGATCAGACTGCAGGTCTCATGCACCAAAGCAAGGAAAAATTGCTTGCTGCACTCCCTCCTTTGTAAACCCATGCTTTAATAGACCGCTGCTCTGTGCATCTGAACAGAGCAGAGGCCATGTCTCCGTTGATGCTTATAGCAGAGTTTAATAGGGCAAAAAAGTTCACAAAGCTGGAAGGATGTGAGTGGTTCAGATGCAATTATTGTGTCAAGTCTTCTTTGCCTTGCCCTGTGTCTAGACATCACCCTAATGAAAGCGGCACTGACTGGCAGGGGGGACATATGGCTCTGTTGCTCAAAGGAAAGCAAACTAATGGCATTCATGTGGGTTCACATGGGTTTAAACAGAATCGAGCATGGGACCAGTGAATGTGCGTGTGTTTGCTTTGTGCTGAATGTAAATGAGTGAGGAAGGAGTTGTTCATAGATGAGGCTCAGATCTATTGAGCTAAAAAACAAAACAAGTTGACCTGAGCATTTTCTTTGCCTCTGGATGCCAAGAAATCTTGTTTGAAGATCTGCAGAAACAAGCCTCTTTTTTCCCTCCTTTCTTTCAGGGAGTTGGAATACACTGCAGACAACTTCATTTTATTTGCAGTGTTCCCATTTTTGTTTCTCTTTTGATTTCTTGTTTCATGCTTCACACTTCTAAATTGCCACAGTTGTTCCCTACTTTCTTTTTTTATCTCCCAGCAATTTTCAGCAAAATGAAATGTAAAGTAAAGAAGCCCCCCAAATATTCTACAGACTAACTTTGCTCAGCATTGCAGCCTCAGACTCCTGCCCTGGTGGCAACTCAAGATGGTTTGCTTTATTTAAACCTACTCCCCTGCACATGTGATTTAGTTTCACTGATGCCCTCAGTCTATTTACCTCCTAGCTTGTTTATCCTGAAATGGCCAATGGAAACTGCTCACATTTTTGTCTTGATAAGAATCCAATCACAGAAATTGATTGAACTTCTTCTTTGAGCTTTTCTCTTGCATTTACACTTTTCAACCAGCTTGAATTGTTTAATCTGCAGTTAATTTAGAGACATGCAGCCATGGCTGTGATATATCAGGAGATCAAGATAAATGGCTGGAGCGTTTTTATGAGCAAAAATCTCTCTAGATTCCAGTACATAAATCATTTGTTGTGAAATCGCTCATTGTCTTTAGGCAACATCGTAGTGAAAAATTCAATCTATTCATGAGCAGAAAGTCAAGGGATTAGGGATGGTTTGAAGAGAAAGAATCCACATTAAAATAAATAAAAAAAATAAGAAGATTTATCTCTTAATACTTGCTAACATAGATTCTCTGCCCTTGTTTTGCAGTGTGGACTCTTCAATTCAATTTCACAGTTTTTGTCCAGAGAATCTAGTGAAAAGGAAGCAATGAAGATGTCCTCAGGGGAAGAGAGGGTGTCTTTGCTTGTATTAATTTCGGGAACATTTTCTGAGAAAAGCTAGAAGGGGGCCTAGTGATGGTTTCCTACGGAGGGCCAGATCAGAATCCCTGTGCTTGCAGTGAGAAATTATTTATTACAGGCTGGACTATTGCTGCAGAAGTCAGGCAATGACTGGGTAACACAGTGGAAAAGCCTCCAAAGCCTTACTGTGCAGAAGCTTCTCCAGATCTTTACCTTTTCTTCCATTACATAGATTATCTTCCTCCGCTTGTGTTACAACTTCCTTGGTTGTATCAAAGACCAGACCACTTTGTGGAGGTGACAGACCATTTTCAGGATGCAGAGGTGCTGTTTGCTGAAGGACAACTGAAAAACTGAAGGTTTTATATTCATTGCTACAGGAGATGCAAACAAAATAACAAAGTGTGTGTGTGTATGAATGGAAGAGAATAGGCCAAAAAATAAATCTCCACAGAAGAAAGTTAAGGACGGAGATGAAGTCACTCAATGTTTGAATGACAGAAGTTTTCACCTAAATCCAGATCTCCCACTGGGTGTTCTTGATAGTGAGTTAAAAAGAAAACTTGTATCTTTTGCCAAGGATGCCAAAATCTGGAACTGACCTGCTCTGTGGATCTGGAGCTTGTTAGAATACTAATGAGACAAAGGCTTAAAGATTTACAGTGTTTCCAGCAAATCCTTTTCCAAGAGACAGCAAGACCTTGTAGAGTGAGGAGGTGAGGGGAGAGCTGTGTAGCATCGATGCCATCTGTAGATTATTTGTATGTTTAAGAAGCCTAAATTCCATCTAGGCCTGTATACCTTTTTTATTGGCTTGTTCTTGGGCTTCATATACCCTCAATCAATAGGGGAACATTAGCTAGCCTTAGGGACTTATAGATTTAGATAGTATTTAGGCCATCTGAACACATCTCTTTGAGCCTTTGTGCTCATTCTATAGGCTCCATTCTCTCTGTGTGTCCTTTACTAGGTCGAGTTAATGGAGCTATTTCCTATCTTTCCTTGCCTTTCCTCTCTTCCTTCCCACTCCCACATCCTCAGCTTTGTACCACAGTCTGGAATTATCTGCAGACATGACAAAAGAGTGCTATTTATCACCCCAAATCCATGGTCTCATGGAAAGGAAGGTTTATTTATCCTGAGTAATACAGCCCTTGGGGTCCTACAAACATTGAAGTTTTGATAGTTCTTACTTGGAACAGCTGAGCAAATTTCTGCCAAGCAAAGCAGCGGTGTTCCCATGCACAGGATGAAAACTCCAACTTAAGGAGCAAGGGAAGTCACTTGGCAACCAAGACCCCAGCAAAAATGCCCCTACTCTTTTTATCTTTGCCATGCATGACCATTACCCAGGTGACTTCCCTGACCACAAAATGTCCCTGTCCGGCTCTGCACAAACCAAAGAATCGGACTCTGTGCTGCCTGGCTACCGCAGGCAATGTCAAATGCAACGGGGAGCCTGAAGCCAGCTAATTTCAGGCTAACCTAAGGCAACAGTCAATGTGACTGCTCTGCGCTCCAGCTGCTTCCCAACTTTAATCCATTTAATTTGGCAAAGTGATGCTAATGAGATTTCATTGTCAGGAGGGCCTTGATACAGGACGGCGGGTCTGGATAGTGGATGCTGAGGCAGGTGCCTAAGCTCCTTGGGAAATGCAAGTGTAACAAAGTGTTTCAAAATATTCCACAGTTGTCAGCTTCCAGAGGAAGCTTTTGCAGATGTGTTTATTATGTGGGTACATGGTTATTAAGCTGGGATTTTATGGCTACTTCAGCAGATACAAAGTGCAACAAGCTTCCATTGCTAATAAGTAATAAATGTCTCTTGGCACTACTTGCCTGGCCATCCCTCAAACCAGGTCTGTTCTTGGTTTGAAGACTCAGGAAACAAAACTGTTGACAAAAACTGATTCATGGTTTAAGTAAATTAACTGCCTTTTTGGTCTGGCCATTTTCTGAACTCAGTCTAGAATGAAGGGATCAGTGGGTGCTGAGATTGGGTTACACAAGCTGCTCCTCATGGTATTCAGACAACGTTTGAGAGTGATAAGATGGCCTGGAGAACCAGAACATGTCAAACTAGCCAAGAATCAAACTATGGAGATGGAGAAATATGGGCCCAGAAGAAACTTGAAGAAATTCTCTCGTTTTTCCATTTAAAGGAGGTTGCTTCAAGCATACTAAGGACACATCTGGTGGACATTTGTTTATTCCATGCTTAAAAGCCTTCCTGACCTCCTTACATATTTGCTTGATTACTTCACCACCTTCAAAATTGTAATATTTTTTCCTGCATCTGACGTTAATTTGATTTGTTACTATTCTTCCCCAGTATGTAAAACTGAGCAACATCTTCTGTCTAACAATCTCGTCTGTATTGAAAGTCTGTTATCATGTTCCCAATTTAGTTTTCTCATTTTTGGGCTGAACAAACCCAATTCTTTCAGTCTTTCTCAAATCACATTTTCAAAACATCTAATTGCTCTTGTTCTCTTCTGGACTCGTTCCAGTTTGCCTACATCTTCCTTGTGGGTTGGTGCCCAAAAGTGCACACAATATTCCAGCTGAGATCTGACCAGCAACAAATAGAGTGGAATGATTACCTCCTGTGCCCTTTCATACAACATTCCTCTTAATGCCATTCTGAAAGGAGATTTGGCTATGTCTTTTATTTTTTCCAGCAAGGAAATCATATTGTTGTCTTGCATGGGTTTGTTGCGCACACAAAAACCCAGATCTCATCCGGCAGAGCTGTCATGTACCATCTCTTCTCTGCGATGTGGGGGCCAACCTGCAGCCAAGGACAGACTTCTCTTATTCCTCCCAACCCAACAAAAGGCAGTTTGGCAGCCAGGATACCATTGCACAGATCATGATTTGTGAACGACTACTTTTACATGTCTCCAATTACAGCCTGTATCCTAAAACTGTTTTCCCCTCCTATTAGCTTTAGTAGCGCAGACAGCTCCACTCTCCTTGGAGAATCCCCTGGTCTCTCTCCTCACCAGCTTCTGTCTTTGCTGTGTTCCTTCTTAAGTAGATGGTAGAACAGGGAGAAAACGTACACAAATTTCAAGGCTAATAGAGAGTTTTCTTGCTAGATTGCCTTTGATCTGAAGAGTGACACACAGTATCTGTCCCAAGGCCACATTCTGAAACAATTTTAACAAGGAAACAGCAAGATCTGAATATAGTGACACTAGACCTTGTCTGACAAAAACATCAATATTGGTGCATAATTAATGCAAGGATCTACGGTAACGTGGACTGAATAGGGACAGAGTACTTTCAAAAATCAATTTGCTACCTGAATTACAGACGCTAGCGATTAAACCTGACAGGGCGAAACTGAAACATGGGGGAAAATAAGGGAGAGGGAAATGGAAAGACCATGGCCAGTATGCTGGATCGCAGTGCTGAGCCATCCTCCTTGTTCTGGTTCAGTGGCAGGAGGAAATACCTTCTAGTACTTGATGGGAGCTTATAAACAGGAGGGGGAACTGTGGTTTATGAGGGTGGATAATGATAGGACAAGGGGGGAATGGCTTTAAACTGAGACAGGGGAGGTTTAGGCTGGATATTAGGAGGAAGTTTTTCACCCAGAGGGTGGTGATGCATTGGAAGCCCTACAGAAAAGTGTGCCCTTCCTTTCTTGGTGCCCAAGGTATGACCCAACCCATGGCTGAGGGGCTCATTATCTTTTTCCATCAAACACTACGTTAAGATATAAAATCCCGACCCTGGAAATGGACTGCATCTGAGCAGTATATGTCCTCTTCTCCTCTTACAACAGTGCATCAAGCTGCACTGTGGAACGTGGCATCTTGCTGTTGAAGTGCTTCCTGTGAAACTCAGTGACTACAAGTGGTCCAATCAGAAAAGCAAGACCCCCACCTAGAAAAGCAGAGCCTTCCCACATTAAACCACAGCTGGCAGTTCCCTGCACACACCAGGACACCCTCCTTTCACTGTTTGCTCTGTGCAGGAAGAGTTTCAGCAGGTTCATGCCAAGTTTGCTGCTGCAAGTCAAATAGCAGCAGCATTTGCCTTCTCCTAACTCCTTTCTGATGAAATTCTTTTTTTCAAAGGCTGAAGTCCCAACATCTCAGTTTAACCCTCTCAGTGGCACAGGCGATGAGTGGAGCAGGATTGCTGAGCCCCTCTGCACTCCGGAGGGGGCAGCTTCCAGTTGCAAGAGCAGACAACCTGTTAAGGGAGGTAAATGAGATGACAATGCTTTAGTGCTGTTGCAATTAGCCTGGCACTTGCAACCCAGATTGCTGGGGTCAGAGCACTGCACTCAGTCGCGTGCATGATGTGCAGATGAGGCTGACAAAGCTGCATATATTTAAGCTTGTGCATGCTCCCTCTTTAGCCCACACCAGCATTTCCTCAAGGACCGCAGAGCACACCGAAGGCACATCAATGGTTAAGCAAGCTCTTTGTCTCTCCTTGCCTCCCTCGGAGTTCAGTCACTGCCATATGTTATATTACAGAGCATGAGAAATCAGACTGAGGTGGCAATTTTAACACCCTTTATTCATACATCCTATTTTTACCCTGATAGATGTAAGATATGCAAAGTATAATTCCCAGCTGAAGCAGACTCAGCACATGGTTCCTGCTGCCTCAGCCGGGATGGAGGAGGACCACAAAGGAGAGCTGGTACCTGTGGTGGGGAAAGGCAGCTCTGCAGCCACCTATGAGTCCCTGCTGGTGCTGCTTGTCCTCCTGGTGTTCCACAGGCACTTTTCAGCATGAGGTCTGCTGGTGGCTTTAGGTTGAATACGGCATCTCCTGGCAGTGAGGGGTGGAAGCCACCAGTGTGATGGTATTGACAGAGGCAAAGGTGGTGGCTGGTTCTCTGCCTCTGAGCAGTTTTGGATGTGGAGGTGGTGGAGGTATTTGTAGAGCAATAGGACATGAAGTGATGGAGTTGTCTTCATTTTTCTGTAGACCATTTCTGAAGGCTTTGTATGTTTGTTCATTTGTTTGCTCATTTTAAGTGTTTCAAAGCCTCACATCCTTCCCTGCTCTGACAAGAAGCAGTCTGCATCAGCCTCCTTTCATTTGGAAATTAGACTGGAAATGAGAGGCACGTGCCAGATGTTGGCATATAAAGCCCATGCAGGAGGCTCACTGTGAAGGAGAAGGACAGCACAGGGATTTGGACAGCTTTGTCCAAACCAGACAGGCTTACAGATTGCCTTAGGCTTCTAGGCACAAAGGAAATGGGAGGAGGAAGACCAATTTGAGTGCCAGGACTGGGCATGGTGTTTGGGACTTTATGCCACAGTTTGCATTCAGTGTACATGGGAGATATGTGCAGTGTATAGACACCTA
The DNA here is from genome assembly GCF_054131305.1 of Coturnix japonica. Classification (NCBI taxonomy): domain Eukaryota; kingdom Metazoa; phylum Chordata; class Aves; order Galliformes; family Phasianidae; genus Coturnix; species Coturnix japonica. Next base: position 8,276,220 of record NC_140683.1, read on the forward strand.
TGTCTACATTTACATTTGCAGGCACACATAAACCTGTGTGTTGTGCATTCTGTGGATCCTAACTTCAAAGCATAGGATAACAAAACCCTGTTCTTAACCTTTCCCAAGGGTCTGCTTTTTATTTATTTTGTTATTATTTTTTCAATACATGAAGATCTCCACAGATCTCTCTCTCACACTACAATTTCCATCTTGCTCTGAGTCCAAGAGGATGATGATACATTAAGGGCATAAAGTGTCAGGGCCTAAAATAACACAGCCTCAAAACTCAACCATACAAACCACTAGGAAGAGAAAAACCATTAAACTTCTCTGAAAGATGGTGGTGGTTAGAAGAATTTGGTGCTCCATCTCATTAACAGCAGGGATGGATAATTAGACTGGATAAAACAGCATAAAGCATACACCAGGGAGTCATCCTGAGAGGCAGGGAGCTGGACTGCATGATCTAAAAGGTCATTTCCAGCTGTACCAGTGATAAACCTGATGTTTTTGAGAGCCTGTTTTCTCAGCAGTGCTCAGCTGTGGGTCACGGGAAGGAAAGCACATGATACATCTCCTGCTATCATCTGACACCTTCCACTAGCTGCTTTTTCTTTCTTCCTTCTACTTGCAAATGGTCTCAACAAGACATCAATGGATCTTTAAGGGAATGTTGCAAGAAAAAAGAGACACAAGATCAGTGCCAATGGGAAGCAGTTGAAGCAAGCTAGGAGGCTTTGTCTGGGGTGCTAATTAGGAGACATTTTCTGCTGTTGTGGTGCTGTTATTTATGGAAGTGAGTGTGATAGGATGTGAATGAATGCGATAAGTTTGCAAGTGAGGTAGGGTGGGAACAATGCCCCCCAGATTAGAGAAATTTGCTGGAGTGTTGTGTCTAGCCATTAAAACTCAGTCACGATGGATGTGGGCACACATACTTACATAAGGTCCTATTTGTACAGGTTAAAGGCACATGTGAATACATAAGCTGAGTGTATGAGCTTATATCCAGGTAGCCTTATGAAATATGGCCTTGAAAAAAAACATGACTGTTTTCATTCCTGTGGTTAGCCCTTCCTCTCCAGGAAGACCTGGTAGCAACCTTTCAGTATGTATAGAGAGATCCTCGTTAGTAGGGTCTGTTGTGATCACAAAAGGGAAAATGGCTTCAGACTAAGTAGGGGGAAAGTCAGACTGGATGTAAGGAGAAAGTTTTTTGTGCAAAGGGTTGCCCAGAGAGGTGGTGGATGCCTCATCCTTGTGGATACCCAAGGTCAGGCTGTTGGGGCTTTGAGCACTGATGGAGCTGTGGGTGCCCCTATGCATTGCAGGGAGTGGGACCAGATGAAGTTTAAGCGTCCCTTCCAACTCAAACGATTCTGTGAAGCCTTGGTCCCCATTTAACACGAGACATAACCCACTTCACATCCTTTCCAAGGAACACAGGCTCTGCATCTGTTACACTTCCCACCCAGCAGCCTGCCTGGTGCAGTGCACCCCGTAGACTCTGAGCAATCAGCTGGGTCTGCACGCCTCATGCAGGCTGCTTGGCTGGGCTGGGAGAAGGCAGATGGCAACGTGTGCCTCCATGGAGGTCATAAATCCATGCTGAACAGGGCTTGCCACTTGGAACGACACCCTGTTCCTGGGGCTGACAATTTATTTGCTGCATTTTATGCATTCCTGATGTCCCTGGCACAGTTAAACCAGTGTGGGCTGGTGCTATTGTGAAGTACCCCCATTGGCTTGCAGTTAAATTGGGGTTCTGATCTAAAAAGAGAATGTGCAGAAGTAGCCTGTATTGCTCATCAGATCCGCTCCTTCTGGATGTTCACAGCCATCGCAGTTTTTGCTGCTAATTAATACGAGCATAGAGTGCTTTTGATTCCCTGTAGCGCTATGGAGCTGCCATTGTGATGGAAGCATGTGCTGGCATCCCATCTGCCCCATTTTCCCAAAATCTTCTTTGGGGGAATAAAATCTGGCTCAGGTTGACTTACCTGAGGGCAGCAGAGCTCGAAGGATGCAATGGGGGCTGGAGGGGAGGGGGGATGGCTGTACAGTTTTAAATCTGTGGCTTTCTATGAATGATGAACGTGAACAAAGCAAGAAAAACCTTTGCTGCTTTTAGACCCCAAAAGCTTAAGTCATTTGCAATAGGAGGCCATGCTACCCCACCTCCAGCCTGAAGGAACCAATTTAGGAAAAAATTGCATGTGCACATGTGTACTGCAGCAAGGGTAATGAGGAGGGGTGAGTGTTTGAAGGCAGGCTGAGGGGCTGCAGTCTCAGCTCAGCACAGCTGTGTGCAGCACAGCAGGTCAGCCCAGCACCCTGAGGGAGATGTGGGGGAAATGGCTTTTTGTTTTATCTGAGCCTGTGTTGTCAGCTCTGACTGACAAATGATTCCTTATTAATACCAGAGAGCATAAAGTGAGTATCCATTTAGGTAAAATAATGCTGCTGGAAGGAGGCTTGATGTCTTGTCACTCTAATAGAAATACTAGGAACTTCCATTTCTTGCTCATGGGTGAGTCTTATGCCAAAAGAACAACAAAAGGCAGCAGCTGAATGACAGCCCCTCTCCTAGGGAGGGATCAGGGTGTCCCTTGATTGCAGTATGTGGGACTTATCTGGAGGTCCCTTGGCTCTTCAGGGCTGTTGTACCTCCAGGATTCAGAGATGCTTGCTGACACCCTGAACAGTCCCTGTGCATTATGTCCTGTAAAGCCATTCACAGATCCACAATGGAGAGTGTAAAACATGATTTCTTGTCCTGTTCTCCTGCTAACAAAAGAGACTCGAGACTCCTGCACCTGCATGGTGCTAAGTGAGCCAGCAAGCACTTAGAGCAGGACTTGGCATCCTGGAGGATCTTTTTATTATTAAGGCCCAGATTGCCAGGTGCTCTCTCACACCCAACGTGATGAGCAATGTTGGGGGGAAAGCAGCAATGCTTGATTTCCTCTGTCCTCTTAGAGAACCCAGGAGGTATCCTCATGATCCTGGCCCCTTATACAGCCAGAGCAGAGGTGCTTCTTGCTGATTAGCAATCAGAGTTTTGACAGTTGAGTTTTTTTTGATACAGTTTCTTGTCCTTCTTTATGAAAGTAAGAAGCAGAATGGTAGGCTCAGCATCTTGCTTCATGGAGTGTTTTCCCATCCTTTTCTTCCTCTTCTCCTTTCCATTTTCATTTTCTCTGAGTCAAGATACACTTCCTCATCAAAGAAGCTCTAATGGGATCACGCATTTGACCAGCGGCCAGGAAACTTTCCAGTAACCTCCAAAACCCTAAACATTCCATTTTGGAGGATTACAGGGAAAATGTTTCATCTTTCTGATAGAGAAGCACCAAAAAATTGAGAGTCGCCAGCTCATCTTGTGCTGCTCCGATGGAAGGAGCCTGAGCAGGCTATTTTTAGGTTACAAAGCTGTATTTTGCTAAGATAAAAGCTATGGCTCTTTCAAAGCAAAAGCCTTAAAGTGTGAAATCCATCAAGTCCATTATTCCAGGGAGCACTGAGATGACGTTGGGCAGAGCCAATGGAGAGATGGGTGAATGTCACTCCTTACCCTACAAAGGCTGGAGGCTTTCTCTCTGGTACCCACTTGGGCACTCTCACTTAGGAAAAACCCTTCTGGAAATTGGGCCCCAATTCTTCCCCATGTGATGTGGACGCTGGGTCATCACAAGGTGGCAGCCAAACATCTGAGTGGTCAGGGAGATTCTACTTGCTGCTTGGTAAGAGAGGGATACACACATATTGGCATGGACCATCTGAACAAGAGATTCCTGGTTAATTTTGGATATGCACATGTGCAAAAGGAGCTGTGTAATCGCTGTATATGTAATTCTATGATGGATGTGTTAATGCAGAACAGGGATGTCAGGGCAGGCAGAGATGTGGGGAAAGGTAGCTCTATATTAGGGCTGTTAATATAAAGTGCAGTTAATAGCTAACCTGAGAGAACTCAAATTAGTTTACGTGGGAATTTCTTTCTTTTTTTTTTCTTTTCCTCCAAGAAAAGCTCCATTTTGACAAGTTTTTCAATGCACCAGCGCTAAAAATATAACTTCCCAAAAACATTTTGAAATTGACAGAAGTGTCCCAGTTAGGTACTTTGTGGGGAAAAGTAAGAAAGAAAGAAATAAGAGTGTTTGCTTTTTTTTCCCTCACTTTGAGCATGGCAATGAGAGCCTCAAAACAAAAATCTGCTTCTGAGATAATCTGACCCTGTTCACAAACAGGCTCAAATGTTCACAGGATCTTTATGGCTGGAAAAGACTTCTAAGATCTCTATGTCCAACTGCCAACTCACCCTCACTAACCACATCTCTTGAACACCTCTAGGAGCAGTGACTTCCCCACCTCCCTGCACAGCCTGTGCCAATGCGTTACCATTCCCTCTGAGATGTTTTTCATATCATCAATTGGACTCAAACCTAAATTTATTCAAGTTTGCACTGAAAGACTCTTCAATCCTACATCAGAAATGCTCACAGCACAGTCTGAAACCTTCTCAATTAACTCTGCCCTTTAATTGTCCTGCACCTTGATTTGCTCTTGTTTATAGATAAGCCCACTTCTTCTGGAGACAGTTTCATTGTGTTCCTTCTCATCTTCCCATCTGGGTGCAGGGTGGGAGCTCAGCCTGGCTGAGATCTGCTCCCAGCTCCAACACATCACGTGTGCTGCTTGGGACTGCAGGCATTCTGCTGACAGAGCTCTCAGCCTTTACGTAAAAGTAACATATGTGACATTTGCATTCTCTCTCTTATTATAAGGCTTTGTGCTTATGCGAAGATGTCAAGGCACTTTATAAATATTAATTATTATGTGCTAACGGCACCTCGGTGTTCGATAGATAAGGAGGATGAACTGGAGGGAAGCAAACGGCAAAGTGGGGCACAGAGCTGGAGGAGAGCCCCAAGCCTGCAATTCCCAAAGCGCCACTCCAGACCCAGAGCCAGGAGTGAATAAACCCATTGTATGACATGAGTGAAATGTGAACACCTCAGGTAACTGCGCATGCCCTGGGAAAGCAAAGAAAACAAAGAAATTGCAGCAATCTAATTGTTTAACCCTCAGTCAGAAAGAGAAAAGAGAACATATATATATATATATATTTTTTTTTTTCCCCTATGGAAATGGAATTATTGTTTATTCCTTGAACTGATTTCAGTTCTAAATGAAGGTCACCATTCTCTGCCCAGGAGGAAAAAAAATCCTTCCAGAAACGGAGTTGAAAACCAGCAAATTACAGAAAGCAGATGAAGTTCTCATCTGACTTAAGCTTCAAGGATGGGATTTTCAAAGATAACTAAGGGATTTAGCAGTCTGATTTCCCAATTTGAAGCCCAATTGTCCTTGAATGAGAACTCCCCAGACAGACATGGTCCAGGGGGAAATAGATCTATTGGAAATGAAAAAATAGAAGGTGCCAACTCTACAAATAGGCCTTTAGAAGAAAATATCCTCTGAGTAATGAGGACTTTCAAGAAGTTATGTGATGTTACATAGGCGGCATAAAACCTGCAAGAAAGTTATTTTAAAACATCTGTGCTCAAAGAAGAGCTAAAAAGGGGGGCTGAGATGCTGCTCTCTTTAGCTGACAACAGCCAATAATTCTAATGTGTTAAAAGATCCTGAGACATCTGTCAAAGTTATTACTAACCTTGCTATGGGGAGAATGCTGCCATCATTGACCCAATAGAGAAGGGTGTCCCCCCAAATTAACCTCTTAAATGTCACAGGTCTTTGAGTCTATTATGTGAGCAGCCAGGGGTGTCTGTGTGCGAGGTAGTGCTCAAGAGATTGATATTAAGATGTTTTCCTTACAACTCCTTTTCAGCCATCTCTTCACCTTAGTGCTTGGGGGCTGTTCTGGAGGCAGGGTGCACCAACAGAGCCAGTGCATGGGGACAGTATTTTTTGGAGATATTGATCCTTTTTCTTTCTTTCTGGAGAGAGGTGTGTGGACAAGAAGTATCCAGTGCTGGTGCTGGATGTCTGGGGAAAGCAAATGTGCTGAACATCTTGCTCTAGTAACTGCGAAACAGTGCTGCTCTATGTGTGTATCCCCTCTTTCCTTTCTCCCCAACCATTGCCTTCATGTGGATCTGTGCCTGCTCCTGAGACATGCACGATGCACTGCGAGCACGAAGCTTTATAATTACACTGGGAATTCTCATTCCAAAGGGGAGGAGGAAAAGATGGAGGGTAGGGAGCAACTGCCAAGTTTATTAACATGGAGTTTATTTTTTTCCCCCACTATAGATGACAATTTACACGAGAGTCCCTTTCGTACATTCATTACCGGAGATTTTATAGCCTAATGAATGTGACTCATCTGTGTAATCGCATTGTTTTCCAGTGCTCCAGATGTTCTGTGGAGCACCTCTGGCTCGTGATCTCCCATTTAAACATTTCTTGTAAACACCCAAAGCTGTTTGTTTGTTTTAATGTTCCATCACATCCCATTACACAGTGAAGGTGAAAGATTGAAATGCAATGTTGTCTTGCAAAGAGACTTTCTTTTTTTTCCCCTCCTTCCTCCCTCTCCTTCCCTGATGTGTCTATGTCTAGTGTCTAATTAGTATGCAATGGGATGCAGAGATTCCTCTGTTAAATATCTTGTTGCTTTCTGCTTGCCTTGATCTCTATAGGCAGGCGGATGCTACAGAGAGATCTGGGGCCTGCATGTCTCAGGTGCTGAACAATTTCAGTTCTTATTACTTCATGTGAGAGTTCAATATATCGTTGTATCAGAGATATAGTGCCATGGGATTCATCTTGCACAGTTATTCACATTGGGGAAAAACTAAATATCAGAGGCAAACACTCTGGTCCAGTTGCCATGAATACTTGCTGCAGTGACATTAGAGATTATCTAGAGGCTATTTTCAATCCTGTTGGTCAGTCAAGCCGGCTTAATTCTTTGAGAGCTACTCTTAACACTGAAGCAGATATGATTTAACACCTCTGGATGGATGTAGTGGGTTGAGTTGTAATCCGGATACATATAATGGCAAGAAAATTTTGAGCATAAGCGGACAGTAAGTCATAGCAGGGTGATCTAGCAGATCTTGGAAACAAAGGAGGCTCCTGTTGTTTTGCAGGTTAGAGCAGTGTGTTTCCACTGCTGCCAAAGTTCTAATTTAATTTTGTATTTATTCAGTTTTAATTTGATGTCCTTCATGAGTATGGGCCTGCTGGAATTTGGGCCTGTGGATGAACTTGAGATATTGCAACTATGGGAAGCCATTTCTAATTTTACAGGGATTGATTCAAGAGTTTTAGACTGATAATGAAGCCCTTTTGTGGTCTGTAAGTATATAAAGACCCTGGAACCTGATGTGATGCGATGTTGAGTGACATGGTTAGTGGTGTGGTGGTGATGGGCTGATGATTGGACTTGGTGTTCTTAGTGGTCTTTTCCAAACTTAAGAATTCTGTGATATATGAAGATACAAATAGTGTAACCTAACAACAAGAACAAATTTTTGTGGCAAATTGAAGTGTAATTGGGAATAGAAAAGGCCATGAAATGATAGAGCAGCCTGGGAAAGACCATTAGGGGAAAGGGAACCACCAAAATTAGAGCCCAGAAAGCACCAGGAGAAAAATGGTTATTTCATTGAAGCACTGAATAGAGAAGCTTAAATACTTCAAAACCATTATCAGCATATTGGGGATGGGAGATTCATTTTTGTCTTATGTTCTTTTGAGGAAAAATTATGAAAACTAATAACAAGTATGAAGTACAGCAAAGCTGCCCTGCTTGCTTCAGTCTTAACAGATAAAGCTTAGAGGATTGCAGGAGATTAACAGCTGATGAAATGAGTCTTTGGGGTCTGTCAGACACAGAGTTCAGGAGCCATCCAAGCTCTTCGTTGCTTGAGCACCATGCTGCTTTCAACAGGGAGAATGTGGATTAGAAACCTTGGGGAATGGTGTATGTGCAGAAGGAAACTGCATGATCCTCGAGGAATTGCCAAGTAGGAAAGGGCAGAAAGTGCTGGGAATCTGATGCAGCACATGTATATTAGGAGAAAAATAAAAGGTCTGTGTAGGAACTTGGTAGATTAAACAAAAGAGAAGGCTAAATAGATTTATGTGTGTCTGAGAAGGAAACTGAGAGACTTCCCTGCAGGAGCTGTGAGAATCATCTCTCTGCCTGCTGAGGTGGTTCCCAGAGCCTGATGCATCAATGGCAGCTGTGATCTTCAGTAGTGGTTTTGTTAATAACATGTCAACATAAATACTTATGATGCAAGGTTTTGTTTTGATTTTCATACCCATATATTAAAGCAGTGGGTGACATATAAAAATGAAGATATATCTGCTTCAAGCTAAGTGCTTCATACAGTGGAGCAGAGGCAATGTTAAATGCTATTTGAGTCCTACCCTTTCAAATTACTTTCTTTTTTCTTTAGTGGTGGAAAGGAAATAATTTTTAGATGTTTCTTCCAAAAGAAGTCTTCTAAAAAAAACAGGCTCTGTGGTTATTCAGTGCACTATTTCTGATGAATTACGAGCACTTTCTTCCAGTTTTGATCTTTTCAGAATAACTGATCTGCATAAAACATTGTTAATGGTGTCACTTCAGCCTCCAAAAAAACCTGAAACATTCTTTTCTGATGAAGTTGAACCTTATTGAGAACATTTCATTTCAGTTCTAGTTCTTTAAAAAAAAAGAAATCCTTCAAATTGACGTGTTCCTCAGGATAGTTTGATTTCAATAAAATGCCATTTTTCTGTCAGAAGGAAATATTCCAGCAGAACATCTTTCAACCCCCAGTTATGAGTTATAGCACATATATTCGCTGTTATTAAAATTGTATCTGTTGTTACACTTTAATCATTTGTTCTAATTTCATCCAACTTTCCTGCGGTACTTCAGACTTTAAATGAGAGGAGACAGACAATCTCCTACCTATTTCTCCTAAAACTTTTAATCAAGTAAATCCTGTTTCTCTATCCGGATCCTGGTTTTATTCTATGTTCATGGAGTTCAGATGCTCTAGTTACTAGAATACCATTCCTGTCTTTGTATTATTTCTACAACCATAGGACTCAGTTTAAGTCAGGCCCTATTTGACTAATGGTTATGAAGAAACGTTTAGACTACAGTGAAGTCAAAACACCAGATGAAGGAAGGATTGTTCAGGAAACCAGACTACTGAAACCATGTGAGCTTTTGTGAATGTTCTTGAGAGGTGCCGGAGGGTAGATTTCCTCCTCAGAGGATCTGAGATCAGAAAGCATTTCACACTAGGGGAAGCAATATATGCCACCAAGAATAATAGGGAAAAATAGCAAGGGAAAAACGAACTTTTCTCACGGTGGTAAGAGTGTTATTGCCTGAATAGAGGAACACCAAAACACAAGACACCTCTCCAACAAATCTTTCCTTATGATAGATATCTGACTGAATAATCCACTTTCATCATATCTCCTTCCAGCATGAGTTTATGTGAAGGTCCTGCAAGCAAGTGCAAAGGAATAGACGATAACAAATCTCTCCATCAATTCTCTTTTGCAAAACAAGTGCCAGTTCTTTCAGAATATCCAGAATCTGGTCATATGTACATGGGAAGGACTTCTCTGCTCTCCCTGCAATGTACTCATTGTTGGGGAGGAAGGTGAGATCTGTGGGCCAAAAGCATGCTGTGGTCTATAAGAAATAAAGGGAATCATAGAGTTATAAACTAGCTTGGGTTGGAAGGGACCTCCAAGATTGAGTTCCAAACCCCTGTCATGGGCAGGGCTGCCAACCACTGCATTCAGCACTAGATGCATAATGTGTACAAGAGGATTGTATTCTTGTGTTCTGCTCAGGGTGATTGGAATGAGACCCAGACATGCTTAGGGAAAATGAAACAGCCCATATCTCCTTATCTTGCATGTTTATTTTCTGTATTCAAGGACATAATCCTCAACACAACTACTCTGCAATATGAGGGACCAACCATTCTTAAAAAAAAAGAGTTTTCAGCCTCAGAAGACAAGACAAACAGTACAAGGAGTGATTTCTCAAACATCGTGTAGCAGAGCAATGGCATGGCCAGTTTGCCCTGCTGTGCCAGGCTCAGAGACTGGTGTGCCTTTTCATCAGGCTGAGCTGTCCTCACTGAGAGGGAGAAGTGATTCATAGCTGAGACAAGTTACTGCTTAGTGCACATTGGTGAGATATGATTTTACAGCACTGTTCATCTTGATTGCCTCTTGCTGTAATTTTCATTCCTTTTCTCTCAGCTGGTGCCTTGCTTACATGATATGTGGAAATACTAAATTAGTTTCCTTTACTGGAAATTATGTTCCATTAAACCATTGTCATAGCTACTAAGAGACCTCTCAGACTCCTGGTAGACGTTGTTTTAGAAACATCTGACAAATCCTATGGCACTCTTACCGAGAGTTCAAAGCAGAGGCATCATAAGCTTGGTCAATTACAGATTAAGTGGTTTAATATTGCAGAGAACAGAACAGGGAAAAGGACAATGTGCTGGATATCTGTGGCCTTCCCCAGGTTGTACTTTGCTAGGCTCTTTGTGTCTGAACAATTGTCCTTTGCCTTTTACATCCATCTGCAATATTAAAACACTTAATATGGGTGGTAATTATTTGAGCTGATGATGCTTTTACTTTGAACTCCTTGCTGGAGAGCCAAAGGATTTGTTAGATATTGCAGTGATATGGAGTGGTTTGAGGGACATTACTTTCACCCCCTATAGAGCACCTGCAAGACAGAAACATAATTGGACTACAAACTTTGAACTTGCTGAGGTTTTTCATCTTACTTTTTGTGTGCACAAGTGGCTATGAGATACTTGCCTGGATCACACTTTGCCCATGGTGATAGAGAACAATAATATTAATTCTTAGTTGCTGATGAATAATTTTTACTTGTCAATCTCAAAGACTTTTCAAGTGGTTTGGGAGCTCTATTGTTATTTTTTAGAGGTTAATCTGAAGTTTTAGAGAAATGGTAATTTTGTTGGAAAAAGGCTAAAAAACATCAGCGAAGTTGTGATGAATTTGATAAATTATTCTCATCCACCCCCAAACAGTTTAAAAAATAAAAAGAAAAAAGGGAAAAAATAAAGAAAAAGAGTGGACAGAAATGTTCTGAAGCAGAGAGAAGGCGTTCACTGAGATGTTTTCAAGGCATTTTCAAAACGTAACACCTCAATTATCTAAAATGGATCGTTCTTCTACAGAGTTATGAACATGCTCAACAATGACAAGAAAAAAGTTGTTCCCCCCCCCCAGCCCCTCAAGAATTAAGTGTCCTGGAAATGGAATGTAAAATTTAATCTGTGTTTAAATGACGTGATTTCATAAAAGCATTTCTCACTCCATAGGTTTTCCCCTCCCACTGTTTTTCACTTTTCATCAAATACATTTGAGGGAAGAAAAAAAAAACCCACAACCCAAAACTTGTTTGGTTTGACAAAGACTTTCTGTACAATCATTCTTACACGTGTTGTGTTTGTCATTGCCCTCCCTAGAATAAATTGTAAATCCATTCCCCTCCTTTCCATTAGAGTTGCTGCAATTGCAAAGGCATTAAATTCTTATCTCTTTCCTCAAAGTGAGCAATTGGGTAGAGTGAAATGTGGAAGAGCCTTTGGGTGAGTAGCTACAGAGTGAGTTTTGAACTTATTTAGCATTGGGGAACCCTCACTCCAGGCCAGAGGGTGAGGCTTCAGAATGTCCGGTGTTCAATCATCTCTTTTTTTTCCCCACTTTCTTTTTAATCTGGTTACAAACCAAACTTATTCTTGGCTCATTTGTCCCATATGTTTTAGTGATGGGGAAACTGAGGCGTAGTACACAGATATGCTTTTTTCAAGTTCTTCAGCAATGGAGAAAGGAGGAAAAACTCAGCTCTATTCCAGTTCAGTCCCTGCATTTCTCTCATGATTTTTCACTTTGCTTTTACACTGTAACTATAAACAGCATTTCAGTTCCCATTGCTCAGTGCACTGAAAACCAGAAGGATTTAATGTTGCTTCGGTAGTTTAACATCATTCTCTGAGAGTCAGGTGAGGCTGTGGGGATTAGATTGATTCTGGGACCATCCTGGGAGCTGAAGCGGTCATTTTCCAGACCATGCAGCATTATAACCCACACCTTGAGTACCTTCCATGGCTCAGTGAGGGGTAGGGAGACCCCAGAGAACTTCTCTCCAATTGTTACAGAAGAGATGTTCCAGGTGAACTGTGACTGCAGATGAAATGCTCCTTTCTCCAAGTGATTTATGTGTGTAAAATTACTTGCGAGGCATCATAAGTTGTAGGTCTGAGATTCCCAGCTCTGTATGAGGCAAAGCTCAAGAGATCCGAATTAATTAACCACTGGGGGGGAAAAAAAAACATGCAAAGAGGTACGGCGGGTTCTTTTGCTGGGTTCTCTAACCTGAAGTCTTCAGATCAGTACTAGATTCCTTTTCAGAAGGTCTGCCTTACCTGGGTGCAATTTGTGGACCTGGAAGTTAGAATGACGTGCTGAAATTATGACTCAGAGCAGAACTTTTTCTACTGAAATCAGTGTATTTGCATCTGAATAAATGGAGAATTGTGTTTTGATGAGAGAACTTGAGAGATCAGAGGATGTGACACTTGAATGCGATACTGGATGTGACATTAAGGAAGCAAACTTTACTTACCCCAGACATCTTTTGAATGTTTAAAGGTGAGAAATGGCTCCCAGTCCAACAAAACATCTTGAAACCAGAAGAGTTTGTGGATGGTGCAACAAATATTAGTGTAGGAAGAAGCAAATTCATTGGAAAAAATGTCGGTCTTCCAATATCTTCCAAGCTGGGGGGTTGTGTGTGAACCTCGCCTCTGATTTATGTGAATAAAAAATATTTCACAGAGCCACCCTTGTTGTTAGCTTATGCAAAGTGTTACATTGATAGCTGCACTAGATCTTTACTGCAACATCAATGAATAGATAAAGAAAGTAGAAAAATAGATAGGGACTGAAGGAAATGAAGCAATAGCAACTGTTCAGAGCAAGTCCTGAGCTCACTTATTCTGTCTAGAGATGACTTCTGCTTATAAGAAATATTGGATTCACCTCCTCTCATGTCATGCCCTCCCCTGGGCTTTCTCCTGACAGCTGTCTGGCCATCAGTGATTCTGTCTCAGCCTCTTGTGCTCACCTAAAAATCTGGGGTTTCTCCTCTATCCCTCACAACCTCTCATTTGGTCCCTGGTTGGTCTCTGCTGTCTTTTTCTCTCTGACTTGTACCTTTAGCCTCTGAAGATGACTTAGGAGGACTGCGAAAAACTGTCATCTGCAAGATTGTTTTTAGGATGCAGTACAAGGGAAGGCCTCCAGGTTCCAGAGCAAATGGGTGGCATTCAAAAAGGTGCAAATTATTTCACAAAGTGACAGTCCAAGTCCAGAATGATCACAAAATGGTTGAACTAAGAGCTCTATATCAGAAACACTCCATTACTTACTAATCTCATTGTGGTATACTGGCTATTTGTTTCTACAAACATGATCCAGAAGACTTGGACTGAAGGGTTTTGTAAAGCAGCTCTGAGAGTTGTTTAAGAGAATATATTCAGATCTACTCATAAACAACTGGGCAGCCTAATCTAGAAGCTGGCTACCCTGCCCATTGCAGGGGCTGGGGCTAAATGATCCTTAAGGTCCCTTCCAACACAAACCATTCTATGATTGATCCTAGGACTTACTCTGTTAATTCCAGGGGAAAGGATCACTCCTGTACTGCTGTGTAATCTGCTTATTTCTGTGAAATTGTACGTGGATTATTTTTGCTGTGTAATTCACGTACAACAAGCTGCTCTGGAGGCTCTGATGAGCAACAGCAGAAACTGAACTGCAACAAGGGTCCACAAAGGTTCGGTAAGAACAGAATTAAAGGCCTTGATGTCTATATAACCTTTGCTGAAACCATCATACAGACACCTACAGTGTAGGATACAACTTCCAATTCCCAGTGCCTGTGAAAGGACAGGATTGAAATAACACATTTTGATCTGTAGGGTCATTCCAGTAGCCAGTGTTAGGCTATTCTTATGCAATGAAAAGACTTGTTAATTACTGTGGCTTCTTTACAATCATAGAATGTACACATTTGAACCCCGAAGGGTCCTCTCCAGAGAATAACCTTTATTTGCTTGATTGCTTCTGTTCAGTTAATTCTGCCTAATTACTATTTTCTTCCTATTAGATCCTAATTATATACAGTATTTTCATTATAAAGTGTAATGTTTCCCAGGGAACTATGTCAATTACACAGACAATATTACCGGAGGTCTCATTTACTTCATTAAACCAGAGAGCAGTCTCTCTTCTGATTAAAACTGCAGTTGGAGGCATGGCCAAAGTAATGTCCTACTCCTATAGTGTAGATATTAAGAGCGATAAGACAATAATTACTAAAAATATTCACATTTTTAAGTGTATAATAGTATGTATCTCTTAACTGCTGGTTGTTGTGAAATCTGCTTATTTATTCTATCTGACTGTCTTTGCGGGGAAGTCCAGAGTTATAGGATTTTTACTATGATTTAATATTGTGTAAAACATGAATAAATATTGTGTAGAGTGAGATCAAAAGATTTGCAAATTCAGTCTCATTAGAACAAGTGTGTGAGTGCATAGCAATACCATGGCAAGTACCAAGAGGAATACAGAAAATTTAAGAACATCTATTCTCTCTAATAGAAAATCAGCCTGTCTTTATTTCAAACAGCAGTAGAAAGAGCATTGATATGAAAAGGAATACGTTTTGATGTAATATGTAACTAGCATATGGACATCATTGCCAGAGGATCTGAACAAAGCCAAGTCAGCCAAGTTTGTGAAGGAATGAAGACTTTCCATTTCCAAGCACAATAGCTATCTTATTCAAATCATTAAGAGTAACCAGCAGCTAAGAGTACATTGAGAGCTTTTGTGCTTTGTTGTGTGACATCGGGTTGTTCAGTTTCCTTGGAGCCCCAGTATTAACCTCCATCTGTAACTTGGGGATACCATTTCCCTCACTGCCTCTTCTTGGTGTTAGGTCTAATACATTAATAACTTAAAACTCGCAGATCCTGTTCAGATCATTGCATGATGAAGGAGCCATCCACAGCAAGTGAAAAATATCATTCTCATGCAAAGGCTGCAGGTAATAACATTACATCATAATTCAGTAGACTGTGCAACTCCAGCGTAACTCAATGCATAATCATATAAGCATCTAGCACACACTTGGCACTTCATAAATAATAAATAATAATATTAATAATACAAGTGCTGGCACAGTAACTTTCAATAATAGCGAGATTTTTAAAAAGTGACAGAGCCAAATGGGATACCCAGCATGCTCTGTGTTTACCAGAGCTTTACAAGCCTTGCAGGAGTGTATACAGACATCCTGTTTCGGTCAATACTGAAAGGAGCCTTGGGTAGAGATGGGGATATGAATACAGTGAAATTGATGACTCAGGTACAGAGTACACAGGGACTGTGTTAAGGTACCCATTGGTCCCAGATCTATAGAAAGAATGGTCAGAAGAGACTTCAGGAGCCTACATGGCCTTCTTCTCTATCTTATAAAAAATAATCAGATAGACTGTTCCCCTTCCAGACCTAATAGTGCTTTCAAAGACATTCCATGGTGGGGATCAACAGCATCCTCAAGCTATCTGTTCCAGTGCTTTATTTCCCTGACTGAAAAAAAGCTTTTCCTAAGACCTAGCACAAATATCTGCTGCAATTTCAGCCCAGTGTTTCATGCCTTACATCTGTATTTTTTTAAGTCTTTTATTCTGTGGCAGGTAGTTACTTCCTGATTTTTCCTTTAACTTTTTCTGATAAGAGCACCAGGTCCTGCTGACTTTCTTCTTTGTTTTTTGATCATTCTTACTGCTGTCAATTCTCAGTTCTCTTCACTTTGTCCACACTTCCCCTAAACGTGGTGCCAAACCTAAATACAGTGCTGCAGCTCAAATCTCACCATACTCAATCTAGTAAAGAGGATATTTATGCATTCCAGAATATTATGATTTATGTATTCTAGGTAGTTCTTTTTCTTTTAGTATATGAATGAATATTGATGTATGTTATGGACCTTTTTTGATTCCTAAGCACTTCGCGTTTTTCCCATAATCTTTCCTGTTCAGAAATTTAAAGTCATATTTTTCTTTAATGTAATTGATTAGCTGACAAATACAGATGTGACTTTTTCACCACTAAGTAAATAAAGTGCTGTTGTTTCAGTGAAGAGTTCTTTAACAAAAGAGTTTTATGCCTTCAGAAATGAATGAGAGCAAGAACATGAAAATATGAAGAAAAAAGAAACAAAGATAAATATAATGAAGAAAAAGAAAGTCTCTTATTTTCTATAATATTTTCTTTTCATTGGAGGTTAAACTGGCTGTTATTCTTGACTGGATTATTGACAGAAGTTAAGTGCAGCTAGATATTTCCTTACTGATATTCAAATTCCTAAATCCACTGAATTTTTTGCTTATCCCAGTCCTTCTAGTCACATTAGCAAGCTCGTCTTTGAATAAAAATGGGGCAGTAGAGCATTGCACGGTTTCATCAAGTGAAAATAAGAGTGGTGGTGCTGCCTATTCCCTGTAATATGTATAAGAGATGATTTGTAAGTTCAGAGAAGGGTTTGAACCATGTTTCAAGGATCTGTGCATATCTTTGAATTGGGAGAGAGGTGGTAGGAGCTGTTTGTGTTGTTTTGTTTTCATGGTGATGATCAAAGGAAGGCTCACTGGATCTTGGGGCCCACACCTCTCTTCAAGTCCATCTTCCCCTTTCCCACCCAATGTATGAGCAAAAGGTTTGACTTACATTTCTAGCTCAAAAAGCAATATAAGACAAGGCATATAAGCAGCTCATCATATCCTTAACAGGTATGAGGGGGCACTCCGAAGAAGTTCCATAGGATGGCCACATGCCAGCCAGGAACAAGATACCATGTCTCTTCCTGAAGTTCATTACATGGGTTTACAGAGGCTTTATGGGCTATTACAAACATCTGATGGGGATTTTGAATATGGAACAACATGGGGTATTCTTGTGCCTTTGTGGACATCTTTGCCTTGTTTCAATGAAATTTCTGAAAAGGGAAAGCTAGGCCCCCTGCCAAAGTACTGCAAAAGCCAGAGAAAACAAGGGGATTAACAGATCTACTCTCTCAAAATCAAGCGAGACTGTAGTACTTCTAGTGGGAATGGATAGATGCCTACATAATTTTACTTGCTTAAATGATTTGTACTATTCTTTCAGCATGTTAAGTGTCAGGCATCTTTAATTTCAGGATCTACTCTTCCAACCTCAGTCCTGTAGTGCATCCATCAAAAATACAAAAGTTTTCATTAACTGTTTATTAGTCTCTGCTGGTTCATCTCAGAGCTCTGAATGGCATGACTGTTCCCCAAGTCTTTGGTGGATGTTCTGCTGGTAGAAAATTAACTCTATGGAAGGGTAAATGGAGTTATCAGGGAGCATACGGGTGGCCAGATGGAGAGATGAAAACACAGAGAAAAAGCTGGATGAAGAATAAGGCTGAAAGCTTGTGTGGATGGATGGACAATGATTCACTATGGACAGATGGAAACTGAAGCTGTTTGGAAAACAGAGTTTCTTTTCAACTGTGACACACTGGAATTTGTTTCCATTCCAAATGAGAAAGAAGTCAATACACAGGCATTTTTTTAGCAAAACGGAAATGTTACTCCCCCTAAAATAGTTTTAGAAACAAAATGTATCTCAAGAACGTTGAACTTTTGTAATATAACATGAAAGACGTTCATGTTTTTTGAGATACTACGGATGCCATAATTAAGATTCTCTTGGATACTGTTTTGCAGGGAGGCCAAGTCAGGCTTCATCTGCCAGGGTGTTTTTTAACTCAACTTTTCCTTTCTGTGGGAACATCCTTTGTGATTCCCCTAAAACATCTCCGTTACATATGAGTGGTTGTTTTGCACACAGCAGCCTGATGGGATAAGTTCTGCTTTCAGCTGCCAAGTTGTTAAATTATCAATGAATAATAAATCACCCCCTGAACTGTGCCGTGTTCTCTGTTGTGGGTGATACTGCATACTCTATCCTTGGGATGCAGCTCATTGCTTATGGGAAAGAGGCGAAAGCAACAAGGAATTGACACTAGCCTGTGAACCAGCAGCAAAATGACAAGTTTCCACTATGCTGTCATTGTTTTGAAGCCCTTCTACAGCAAATCCAGATCTCTTTAAAAGAAAGTTGCTCAGAGACATGGTTGTCTGAATAGAAGAAAATACAAAGCCAAAGATAAATAAGTAATAATAATAGGAATCCAAAGAATTAAATGTGAAAGCACCTGGAGCATAGCTGGGGCCTGAGGATAAGACCACAGTCATATACAAAGGGAATGATGGATCCACTTCCCAGATGAGTTTTCCATTTACAGCAATGGTGCTAACATATAGTGCAGCTCTTATTTTCCATTCCATGACTTGTTTTTCACTGTTCCCTTGCAAGACACAGCTGTTATGACTACCTGAGAAGGAAGGCACACGAACAAGAAGCTTGTGCCTCAATGCTGAGTTTTGGTGAAGGGTTTTCTCCCATGCTGAGAGAGGTCCATGATTTTTCTCTGCCGTGTCGCGTGCTGCAGCAGGACTTGTTGCGTATTCTAATTCCCTCTGGCTCCCTGATTTAGTGCTCCAGCTAATGCTTTTGATGTCAGCCTGAGTGAGATAGAAAGGTTTAAAAATTCATAGCTGACCTTTTCCTGACACGTTTAGTTTCCGTTAGGCAAGCTCTGCATGGAAGGTCTAAGGGAGGTGAGGGCAGTATTTTAGTATGAGTTGCCTTTTTCTTAAAACAAGAGGAAGCATTGGGGGTGTGGGGGGAGTTGGTGTTGCAGTTCTGTACAGGAGAAGGAAGGGAGACGAGGATGAAAATTAAACCAAGGGAGAAAGGCCTCAAAGCTGAGAACAGGCTTATGAAAAATATATACCTTTACCAAAGGAAGATAGAAAACAAATTGGATCCCTTTTAAAAATATGCCTTTAAAACAGATGCTTTAAAGGGTGAGAAGAGGGGATGAGAAGGGAGGGAGAGGGGGGGAGAGAGAGGGGACAAAAAATATGTCTCTTAAATGTGTTCAGAACATTTCTGCAGCCTGCAGAGCTGGGATTGTTTATTAGAAGATAAGATAGTGAAAAATGTATTTTGCAGAAAGAAAATAGTAAAGCTGGTTTCCCAGCAGATAAGAAGCCAAATTTCTATTTTATGCTCAATTGAATGATTCAGTTACATTATCTGAGAAGCAGCAGTGAAATAACACCCTTTGGAAATGAGCCTGGGCAGTTCAGGGGCGGCAGCTCCACGCCTGCACCCATCAGCACCAGGCCCTGGCACAGCACCGGCTGCACCCCTCCATGCTGAGCCTGGAGCTGGGAAGATGCAGGATTAGTGCATGTGTCCATATGCCATCCATGAAGTGCTGCTGTCCTGTAAGCAATGCTTTCTTTATTCGGTGTGGATTCTTCCATCCTTGCCACAACACAGATTATCTCAGATCTTGGTTGAAATGAATGAACAGGAACAAGCAGGAGAGGAGGAGATGCATGTGGTGGCAAATGCTGTCTGTCTCTCTGCAGGACAACAAGGCTTGATCATGTCAGTTTCTCTCTACATCATCCCCATTGCATTTCTTGAGTCCAATGTCCAAAGAGGCAGCTATGTCTTTGCAGGAGAACTAACAGGACATGTGTTTTTGCAACCTCTACAATGAGTTGTGCAGCCTTTAGGATTCTTCTTAGACCTCCAGCTTCAGGGTGGGGAGTAAAGGGGGGAATGATAAAAGAGAAAAGGGAAAATCAAGTGGAACTTACTTAACATTCTGAAAGTGAAGAACAGCCTGTTTATATAAAATAAGCACTACTTTTAAGTCTCCAAATCCAGTAAAGAAATCAACATTGCTATTTTAAAATAAAAGCTCCAAGTAAGCACAGAAGGCAACCCTGTGATTTTTTTACTCCTGTATTCTTAAATGACGGACTCTCCATTTCGATTGCTTAGTGTTAGCAATATTATTTGCTGTGGTCCTTAGGAGACCTTACTTTTGTTTTTCTTTCCCTTAATATAAATGTCATTCCTTCTTAAAGCTTATGGCTCCCTCTATAAATGAAGGAACAAACGAAGCATGTGGCACATTAGTGCCAATCATTTCCTTGCACTAGAGGGCCTATCTTACAACAGTGGTTTATTGTGTCCTTGATAAGTTCCTTTTTTATTTACTGAGCCATTTAATTCACGATTTATTATTTGTAAGGGCCTGTAGACCCTGATCATCCAAAGAGAAAGCCACTATTAAAGGGCAAAGCAGCTCTCTGCAAGTTTTTACGGTCCCTGTTATGGGTGATCTAAGCTGCTAACAGAAGCTACATCAGACTTTGAGCTGATGTATGGGCTTGGGTGACAAGCATACAGCATGGAGGGTGTAAAACTGAACTCCTACATTAGGGATTGTGGGAGGAGAATTTTTCTCTGTGTGAGACCATGGTGTGGTGGCAGCTGTGTCCAGGATGTGCTGAAGATGCTGGCAATGGACTGGTCCTCTTCAACATGACAATTTTTAGTGGCTTGTTTGGATGACTAATGATTGCAGCCCAGGTACTAGTAGGCAGATATATCACATTAATTGACTTATAATAGCGTCTTGGGTAATGACATGATTTGGAAAGTTAAGATGTGAATGCCACGGGGGGAAAAAAGAACCTATTGAGCAGAAGTGTTTATCATTCACCAGAAATAAGATGGTGATTTAAAGAATGAACCAGAGAAAATATTCCTACTTCACCACCACAGATTTGAATATGCCTTGAGGGCCTGTATTTGATTACTTGTATAATAATATGCTTTATTATGAGATTTACAGCTAAAGGTTCCAATTAAGAGTGAATTGCCACCACAGTAAATAAACATTGATTAGACACATGACAAAGAAAGTCCTTCCATCACCCTCAATTTCTGGAAGAGGATAAAAGATAGAATGGAAGATCTCCAAGTTCATTGAGCAGTTGGGTGGGGACTGGGACCCAATTTCTGTATTGTAAATCACAGCACTTACTGAAACTTCCTTGTCATTTTGGAGCTGAGTTTCCTTTCAACAGCACTCCAATGTATCAGTTTGATCCACGATTTTGACAACAACATGTCAAAACAAGTCCTTCTGAAAGGGTCTGAGGGAATTTTCACTTCTACTTTTAGGATGTATTTCAACAGTACGGAACTTTCCATTTCCACATCGTGTTTTTATTTCATTATGGTGTAACATAAAATGGCGAGCTGATAAAGTTCTGAGGAGACATGACAGACATTTTAATCTTGTTTAATAGTTTAATTTTTGGGGGGTATGAAACTGTGGAAATTTTATTGTGCAGACAGTTTGAAAAATGCTGACTTGCACGCAGTGGGAAGGCTGGGTGGTCGCCTGCTACGCTGCTTTCCTGAGCCAGATTTCTTCTTTTAAGGCCATATGTTGACAATAAATGGACCTGATGGATTATACTGTCACTCCCACTGCTTTCCTCTCACTGTTAAAGAGCTAGAAATATTTACCTTTTCTTCTCACACATCTAGTAATAAAATTTTAAGTCTTGGCCTCCGCTGACTGAATTTTCAGCAGAAATTCTGTACTGAGGGAGTATTTAGAGAAAGGAGATCTCCTAAACAGAAGAGATACTGAGAATTAGAGAGATTATTTATAGCTTGCACCATGCTGTGGATAAGACAGCACTGCAGTGCCCAGCCACTCAATAACTGTGAGACCAGGAGCCCCAAACAGAAGTGAAGGTGCTCAGGAGAGCAAAGGCTGCACTTTTTTACATCACATTTCTACCTTTTTTTCTTAACACATTGAGGTATCTGCCCATTTCTGTGACTCCAGAACACTACTACCAGACACACACAAAAGAATAGTTTGAGCTGTAAAGGCTGATCTGTCTTGTTAGACTGTGGTGTGATGTAAAAAATAATTGACAGATAAAAAATAATCATCCAAATGCCCCTTCAATGGATTTGGTGATTCAACCCCTTTAGAAAGTCAATCTCAGTGCAAAATGTGTTCAGAACATTTTTGAAAGACTCTATATGAGTGAAAATCTTGCAGTTCCTGAGTATGATCTGAATGAGTCCAGATGCGTTTTCTAGTCACAGTATCAAAGCACACGTAGACATTACTGAAGAGAGTAGCCCTGGGCAGATGGAGAAGAGCTGTGACTGTGATGGCAATAGAGGAGACTGAACTGATATTGAAGATGATGTAATTGTGAGAGCTGTTAAAGGAATGAGCTGTTCAAAACCCAGCATACTTGACTAACCAGAGAAGGTACATGCAAGTCTATGAATTCTTTTTAGAAACAAAGGCATGATTTCCACTGACCTGCATGTTACTAAATGTCTCTTGGTATATTTGCCATCTCTAGTCATGACTGAAAGACTTTGACATCTGGTGGAGGACCAGGAGTCCAAAACACTGTGGAAAGAATATGGATTTTCTGTCCTGTAAGAAAATTGGATATTTTGATATCAGTTGTTTTTTTCAGTAACTCAAACAAAAATGAAACAAACAAAAAAAGGAGATATATTTTTAGAGAATGAAAAGTTCCTGGTTGTTGTGACTGACAAATACCATTGTATGTTGAATTTTCCTTTGAAAGGGCAGCTGCTGAAGGTATGGGAGGCTTGGCTGAGAAGTCCCTGTGTGACTCTGTAATAAAGGCTCCATTCAGGAGAGATGCAAAAGGGTTGTTTATTGTAGGCAATTCCTAAGTGACAACTCTAGTCAAGGGTCAAAATATGTTGTGGATTGGCAGTCGTGAAAGCCCACCTTGAGAAACCCTGACTGGCTGTGAGGAACCAGGGAATTCCACTGACTGGGACCATCAACCCATGGCCTTCATCACAGTTATAATGAAATTATAAACCCTTAACAACTCAAAGAAAACTCTAATTTTTTCTGTGATATTTCAGTTCTCATTTGCCTTATGTTGAAAGCACAAAAAGAGAAAAACAATGGTGCCAAACTGCTCTATTTTGTGTTCTCCAGCTGCTGTTAGAATCTTGATATTGAGGTTTTCATCACTGGGAAGGCTTAGGACAAATTAACATGTCCTATAGGACATGAGACTGTCTGGCTTTCTCTGTGTTGTCATTTAGACAATTGCTTCTTCCCCTTCTAAAATTTCCTTTTCTTAAGATTTTTATTCTGAAGAAGGTAATTAGAGGTGGGAATGGGAAGCCTAAATGCTTCTCAAGGGCTGTTTTAATATTTTACATTATTTTATTTTATTTTATTTTTGTAACCTACCCATTTCATCTTCATATACATACATTACTACAGCTACTACATTACTTTCAGTGCTTGGAATTATGAAGCAGGATATTTGTGCTCTGATGGAACAGGTGGGGGTGGAGTTCAGGTCAATTTCAAACATTATTTGGGGATATTTTCACACTCCCCAGATTATGAATGTGGTTGTGTTCATTTTACGGCTCAGACTCAGATCTATCTTACCCAATAGTGCTACAGTGATGCGACAAGATTCAGAACTACTCTATGTTGCATGTTCTGTTGTATTATTATTGTCTATTACAGTTGCAGACAAAAACAAATATTGATTCACTCAAACCAGTGCTTTATGTGTACCGAAAAACAAAGAGACTGTAGCTTGGCTGGAGACTGGGAAACAAACTCTACCAAACCAAACAGGCACAGTAGGAGTTAATGAAATGTGGAGAATAAAGCCATTTCTTGTTGTATTCGGTTTTGTTTTGTTAATCAGTAAAAGTGACGTTGTTTCTCCAGGCCTACGGGGACTAAAGTAAAAGCCCCTGAGATGATTACATTGGATATGAGCTAAAGTATCTTTCCAAGAGATAAAAAATGTCTGGCTGACTAATAACTACGAGACAACAGAAAGAGAGAGAGGAAAGAGGAGAGAGAAAATGTAATGCGGTCGAAGTCACGGAGGTCTGCTGTGGGAGCATTTTAACATGCACACAGTCTCCCCCAGCACACACACAACTATCTCTTTAATGTGCCTGTTACTTTCACTTGCTTTGTGAAAATACTGCCATGAAAGTGGGAGAGCATATTTATAGGGAGAGCACAAGAAAACAAATGTTTCATTCACTGAACTCTAACCTCCTTCGATATTAATGTGTGTGATAAATTAGATGGCTAAAGGCAGGAGATAAACGAACTGCATTTACACACCAGATTACATTGCTTGCTATTCTTCAGTGAGAAAAGCCAGGGAAATGCTGGCGACTGGTTTTTCGTCAGCACTGCTCCTTGCACCCTGTGAGCAACACAGGTGCCTAATAAGAGCAGCTCAGCGAGCAGATACTTTATCCCTGCAATACCCTATGAAGAAGCCTGAATTTCCTTCTGAATGGATGCCTAGACTTGAGTTTTACCTCTGTCGGCTGATCTGCATCCTGCAGCTACTTGGAGCCCTATAGGCAGCAATCACACTCTATACACTCCTCCTTCTTGGATGAGATTTCAGGCTCTGCCTGTGACAATCACATTGGAACTAGTCAAACAGCATTTGCTAGGTAATTTATTCAGTTGATGTTATAGTATTTTGATAGCGTTATTTGCCAATTTTCTCCTCCCTCTTCCTCCATTATATATCCAGTTTATGGAACCGGTGAGACAATTTGCAAATAAGTTTAATAGATCAGATTCATAGCACTTTGCAAACAAAATACTACTGGAGTAATTCCCATTCCCAATTCTAAACCAGAAAGTCAGCAACAACTAGAAAAGCATTCTCATTTCTATATCTCCATTCCGGTGCCTGGTGAGAAGGTATGAACAGGTTTCTTGAAAGATGGATGCCTCTAGTGCACACATTAAAACTCACAGAAGTTTTTGGGGTTCATTCTAAAGAAAATTAAAACTTGCTGGAAAAAAAACACATTCAGGCAGTGGCCACAACAGGTTAATAAACGTGACTTCTTCCATAGCATGCCTTACTGTATACATGATGTATCTTGATGTATATTGTTGAATTGACTAGAAATAGATTGAGATTGGGGAAGAATGCCTCTTTGCTATCATTTAATATGATGAGAGTCTACAAATCCAGACTTCCTTAGATGTTTTCAGAAAGGTCTTGTTCCTTCCCTGATGGTACATTTTCTACACTCAGACACAACATAAGCTAAGAAGAAGAGAAGCCACTCTGAGCTCCAGGCTGCTTGGCCTGTCTGTAGGCAGACAGCACAGATAAATTCTCTGTAGCTGGACTTCTTCAGACATTCCTTCTCCCCGCAAACAAGACTATTCATTGGCTTCTAATTTTATTTTATTTTTTTCAACTGACTTGGTAGTGAAATGGAGTTTAATGAAGGAAGATCTAACTGTCTGAGACTGATGACTTTAATAATGTTAATGAATCCTATACAAGCTATGCGTAAAATAGACTTCTTACTAAGGTCATTGTATATTTGCTTTAGTGAAGCAACAGAAGTATCAATCTCTTCGCTAAACTCAACTTATTATATAAAACCAAGTCAGTATTTAAAATCTAACTTAGAAATATGAAAAGGGCATGTTCTCTCAAGGTACTCAAATGATTCTTTGGAATTAGCAGATGATTTAGTGACATTAACCTTGAAGGGCCCCAAATCTATCCAGCACAACTAAAAGGAATGGAACCGATTTCTCTGGATTGGCGAGGTATAAAATTACATCTTCAGTGTATAATAGCCGAAACTCTCTTATTGATGATTAACCACATTTATTAACAGCAGGCTATAATCCTGTGATGTTATTTGTACAGTGACTGAGATGTAGCACAGTGCTTTATAAAGGACCAGATCATGAAGTTCACCAAAGTTCACCATGAAACTCTGCAGAAATTATAGCATCAGTCTCGGAAGAAGCATATAGGCAGTCCTATTGACCTTTCTATCTAGTGCAAAAGAATGATTCCTCTAGAAATGTCTTTATTTTTAAATCAACTCATTGCAAGTTTAGACTCAGGCTGGAAGTTTTAGCTACCAGTATAACTAATACTGCTGTAAACATCCAGGCTGGGAGAGAAGTGTTGAGCCTTGGTAAGACGATGATCTGGTGAGATTCAGGGCTATTTGAGCTGTCTGAGGTGAGAACCGTTTTTACCAGGACTGTTAATCGTGCAAAGTTTTAAGCAAGGTGCAAAAGAGCTGATTCCTGGGAAATGGATGGAAAGGTGATTGGGTGCATGAATCATTTGGAAGGAACAATTGGTGAATGAGAAAAAGAAATGCTTCTACCTCAAGTGGAATTTCATGATGAGTTAATTTTCAAACTGAACAGCTTCCCATGCCTGCTGCTAATCATGTGCTGAGCACCAAGAATCCCCACATATAACTGAATACTAGCATTACTAGACTAGTTTCTTTGTTCTCATTTGTTTAAATCCACTTTCAGTTTCAAGTTTAACGTAAGCTTTCTCAGCAATCCCCACATTCACCCTTGCATTGCTGTATTTTTGTCAATAACTGCCACGTTCCATCTCATAGGCAGTGGCATCTTTATGTTATGGTGCCTGTCTTCATGCATGTTGTCTATAAATCACTCTTGCAGCTCTTAGAACAGAAAATTGGTTTTGAATGCAAAGGCAAAATCATCATTAAAACGCAATGATGTCCAGCCCGCCTACCAAGACACCATATAAAATGCTTCAGAACTGCATCTCCCTTTCCACTCTCTGTCCCTCTCAACCTGCATGAAATTATTAAGGCAGAGAGGAGAGAATTTGTCCTGAATTTTAAATAACATTCAATTTAAAAATGCCGAGGCTAAAAACTCTGCTTTGGTTTTTGGAGCCGAGGGAGAAATGCAGTCCAATCTATAGGATGTAAAAGAAAAAGGAAAAAAAAATATATATTAAAGAGACCCAGTACTGAACTGTGCTCCTGAAAATCTTTTGAAAGGGCAAAGTATTGGAATTTGAGACAATAGGAAGAAAAATGATCTCAGTTTGGAAAGTCTGCTTGCATTCTAATGAGAGAGGTTATTCTTAGAAAAACAGGCACCTTTGCTGCAATAGAAGCAGCAAAGCTGATATGTCAGGAACAGATGTCATATTTCCTCTGACTTCTCCATGTTGGGCAGATGAAAATTAAACCCATTGACCACAGTTAACGAGAACATCTGAATAGCTCTAGTTTGGTAAAAGGAGTCTATTAGAGCTAAAACTGGTTTTCCTCTTACAAAAATATCATGGAGAGCTTGGTATGTTTTCTTCTCTTGAATTAAGAAAAAAGTTGACGTCTTTAGAACCTTTGCAAACCTATAAGCTGCAGAAATATTTCACTTTGAAAACGTGGAAGTGTTTCTGTCTGTTATTTGAACAGTTCCCTCCCTTTCATAGCCAAATAGTTAAAAGGTAGCGCAACCCTTTGCTTATTATTTTACTATTCTGAGAGAAAATGTTAATGAAAATAAATAAGCCTGTTGTTGTTAAACTGAACACTGACCGCAATGACAGCCTTCTAGGGTGCTCCGAGCTGAGCATTTGGATTTTGGCTTGCTTGCTTACACATGGCATAAGCTCAGCTCCTGCCTGTCCCTTGTCCCCACCCTACCTGCAGCAGCAGCAAAGGAGATGCACAGAAATATCTTTCCTGCAAACTTGTGCATCTCTCCCTGCAGATTTGTCGAAAGAGCAGATAAAGAGGGCTGACTGACTGAGTAAGGCTGCAAATGAACTCCCATTAGCTCTCGTGGTATATCTCTGGTGGAAGGGTTTGGTAAACAGTTAGCACTTATCTCTCTGCTCAGCATTTAGCTGATTTCCATAATGAGCTCCATTGAACTGAGAGGCCTCGAGGTGTCCCAAGGCTTCTGAGACGCAATGTGTTCTCTAAATCTGATTTATGTAAAGGTGAAGGCAATCGTGTTAACAAAGGAGAGGAACACGATCAACATGCAGTCTGCAGACACCAGTGTCTGTGGCTGCACACAGAGAGGGATCTGACTGGGGCAGCATGGAGATGTGGCCCTGGAAAACACAGCCAGAGAGGAGATGCATGAGTTTTATTCATTACTGCTTTCATCTTTTTCTCTCTGCTCCTTCAGAAGGAAGGAGAGCTGCAGCTCTGAGGCATACAGAACCTTCAGGAGCCAGTCTGGGGTGTCCCTGCTGAGCCCTGTGTCCGTGCTTGCTTCCAGTCCTGGCCCTATCTCCTCCTGCAGAAATCTCACTTTGGGCCTGAGTACAATCCCAATTCTTCCTGCTCAGTCAGGCACAAAATCCTGAAGACTCCCTTTGTGGTCTGGAGCCTATCTGTCACCACCATAACAAAGAAAAGAACATTCATACAGGTTTTCACAAAATCATTTGTTTCTTTGCATCATCTCTGAGGGCCTGTTTCTTTCCAGAGTTGCTGGGCTCCGTGCTTACAACCAGAGCTTTCCCAAGGTCATGCACGTCAGCAGCTAAATGGAGCCAGCTTTGAGACATAGGAATCTAGGAGGTATTTAGCCCCAATTTAGAGATAGCTATTAAACTAAAAAATGATTTCACAAAGGAGAAAGTGGAAATCTTCTCATGTGATGGCATAGAAATTAAGACATTGAGAAAAAAGATGCTATCGTGGGGAATAGTTCTATTATCTAATGATCTATCTAGTAATTCAATCTGCTCTCCCAGGTAACTAGCAATAGGACAAGAGATAACGGCCTTCAGTTATATTAGGAGAGGTTCAGGTTGGATATTAGGAAAAAATTATATTCAGAAAGAGTGGTGATGCAGTGGCACAGCTACCCAGGTAGTGGTGGAGTCACCATCCCTGGAGGTGCTTCATAGCCATGGAGATGTTGCACTGAGGGATGTGGTCATTGGGAATTAATTAGGGTGAGTTGGGGTTGGACTTGGTGGCCTTAGAACTCATTTCCAACCTTAGCGATTCTATGATACTTCGGTTGTGATGGGAACTGAATGATACAGTGGAATTTCTGGGTGGCTGAATGCTTTAAGCAAGAAAAATCATAAAGAAAGAAGAGTCGAGCAGAAAGAAATGAAAAATATATTTATTCTCATGATAAACAAAGGGAAGAATGCAGGAGTGGTAATTCAGACAAAGCAAATTGAGTAGACTGCTATCATGACAGAACCAGCCAGCTGCCTCTGCTTTAATCCCTGCTCACAGGGTGAAGACGGCAATGTGAGCATTTCTGTCTCCCAAGAAGAGAGGTGTTTTTCTGCTAGTTTGCATTTAATTATGTATTTTGCAATTTCGAACTACACCAGCTATTCTGCTAAACTTGGTTTAATATGCAACAAACACTAACCATGTAAACAACACGCCTGTCCTAAACCCTTATTATAATTCCCAGAACCACTTGCAGACTTTCTGAAACCCGTTATTATAATTATAATCAAGAATCGCAGGACACTGTGATTTGTGCCAAAAATATATATACACTGAATTGTTTGTGACGACCACAGAGAGGGAGATAGAGATGCTGCTTCTGTGCTGCTTAGTTCAGGAGCAGTAACTCCCATCCCATTTCCTTTTTCTTCCTTCTTTTTCTAATGTGACTTGTAACTGATGAGATCTGGACTAATATTTGCTTTGCCCTTTGTGCTCTCCTGTAGCCTCAATGCAGGGAACCTTGAGTGATGCCATGTCAAGGTAAACTCGGTGGAAAATGCAAATAAAGCATGGAGCTTAGCTTTATTAGTCTTTTGCACACATTTCCTCCCTTTTGAAACACTTCGCAATCAAAAGATACTGGAGTGGACTATTTTGAGCCCTGACTCTTCACACTCAGATAACACTGATGAGGTGGTGCTATAGCACAAGGCACCAATGTTGGTATTCTTTCAGAGGACTTTCTCAGAGAAGTATCAAGGCAGATTCTGATCTTGTATGAATGTATGTGGGTAGCAATGCTGCTAGGGTCAAACTGCTGCATGGGTATGTGCATGTAACACATTAATCTTCCCAGGTCTTACCTTTGAGCAAACACTTCTTCAGTGTTGGCCTTGCAGGGATGGGGCACCCGCAGGTCTCTGAGCTGCCCATGCCAGGGTCTCACCATTGTCTCAGTTGGCATGAGTTGTTACTATGCCTGTGCAGTCAGAAACTAAAAGTAACCCTTCACCTGAGTCGTGAAGGGAGTGAGTGGCACTGTATTGTGGAGTTCTGGTGGTCTTCTCATTCCTGTTGCTATAGTAAGACTTCTGATTTGCATGTAAATGAACATGAGGGCTCTGGCACATATCACTAGCTAATCTTCATTGATTTTCAGAACCAACCAACTAATCACTATGTGTAGTTATTTATTTCTTCAGGTTGTTTGCTAAGAGAGAGCTCAGTTTAGTTCACCCCTTTCCACCCAAGGGTGGTTCAGAAGACACTGCAGAGGATAGAAAATAGGACAACGCAGTCTGAGATCCCTGGGTAGAGTAAATCAAGTCAGAGTTTTAGATTTCTTCTTTCCAAGTCTGCAAAAGATCACAAACATCCATTGGCTAAATTCATCTGTCTGTGTGGCTTTGGTGAAGCCAGGCTATGCTACACCAGTGGAGAGTTTGACCTCTTTTGTTTAATGGTCATTGCCAACTCAATTTGCACACACACATACACACACACATACAGAGAGAGAAATTGCCCAGGCTGAATCTGAGCCAAGATGACCAAAGAGGTCACAAAGCTTTTAGAATTATTAACTCCTATTAGTATAATAATCCTTTTTATGACACCATAAAATTACATGGTGCCATTCTGGACATAGATAAACTACCTTCCCTGTGCTCTCTCTCATAAAAAGCATAGGATTGCTGCATCTGTAACCTCCTGCCCTTTGTCCTCACCATTCTGGGAGCTCATCTGTTGATTAAACCTTCTATGAGAGGCATCATTTGCATCTGTAGTCCCCTCCACAGATCCAAAAGAGGCTGCAAGGAATGTGGAAAGGTCGCATGTTCTTTCTGGTTTCAGTAGACTTAAACTGGAAAAACTTATTTGATCCAGATTCTGGCAGCAGCTACTTCTTGAAGTGCCTCTCCATCTTCCTGAAGGATTGTCCTAGCAAAAGCAGTACTCGGTGTTGCCTAACAGAGTGTCATATAAGGTCAAGCTCACAAGAAATATAGCAGTGTGGGGGGAGCTCAGCTTCCATACTGCTATAGCACAAGGAACCATTCTTCCATTACAGGGAGATCTATAAGGAATCGCTGCCATTAACGGACTCCATTAAATGCAATACTTGTGGGAAAAATTGCAGTTTGATTTAGTTTAGCAACATGGAGATATTGGCAAGATAATCACATAGAAGTGACACCTTTTATGGCTGAGCTCTTTGATTTTATGTCAGTGAGTTTCAATTTCTCACAATTTTATGTTCATATATAGGTTCCTGTTCTAATGTATGCATTAGCTGGCGTAAAGGTTAAATAGATTGTTTTAGCATTTCGGGATACAGATTGTGGGTATGAACAAACCTTCAGTGAGCTGAATGAGTTATTTTGGGTAGGCAGGGACTATGGGAAGGGAGCAAGAATTATTCATTTGACTGGGTGCCATCTGAAACAAAAAAAAAAAAAAAAGGAAAAATAAGGAAAAAAATATCTAAAGAGGAAAAGGAATAATGAGGAAAAAGAAATCTATTTTATATTTGTTATGTGATTTGAAATGCAGACCTGCAGGCTTCCCAAACACTGTCAGAAAGAGCAGATGGTGAGGGTCACCCTTGCTTCACAAAATGCTCCGAATCTGAATATTTATTTTTAAATGCAAAAAAATATCCACTCCTTGTGAGGCAGATTGTGGTCTCCCTTACATCAGCAAAACTGTCTGAAGATGGGATTGGCACTGGATTGATCCTGAGTGCTGAAGAGGGATGAAAACATAACCTGGCCCCTGTGGAGAAAGCCAGTCTCAAGGTCTGGCTCCATGGTTAAGCAGCAAAATGAAGCTTATCCCTTTTTCTAGCATTTCCAATATCATTGTTACAAAAAATCTTAGTTAACGAGGTACTTAGTGTGGATAGAATCATAGAATCATAGATGCTAAATCTCCTTTAACAAGTATGGGGAAATTAGGGATAACTTCATTGTTTCTTTTGACACTTCTAATAGCATTTCAGTTTTTCTCTGAAAAACATGCAAAGGCAGCTGACAGCAGCTTACTGTCACAGGCCCTGCTGATACAGAGCATTTCTTGTCATCATGTTTAGTCTGGGCCAAACAGATACCTACGTGAAGTCATATTTCAATATTCCTTAAGTCACCTTGGTATGTTTAATCCCTCAGTTCATTTTTGCCTTATACATCCTTGGTCTCTCTTCCCCAAACCCTGATCCTCATTTCCCTGCTGCTTTACCAAAAAGTCTTTGAAAAACTAAAATTACAGGTCTGGATTCTAAAGGGCAATTTCTCTCTCTTTTTTTTTTAATCTTTTCTTCTTTTCTCCCTTTTTTCCTTTTATGCAAAGTCTGAAAATCTTTTCCCTCTATCTATTCCTGAATCTGGACAGATTACTCTTCATTTCATGAAGAGAATTCAAGTTGCCTCTTTAAATCTCTGTCCTCACCTCACGTACTTCCAACACCTCTCTGACTTTTCATTTCGCTTCATTTAAATATTCAGCCCAATTTCAGGGCTTAATAATGATGAATAAGATTGAGATTAGGATTTAATAAGAGTGTTAAGGAAAGATTTGTCATTCCGATGGCTGCAAGTCTTGGCTGAAATTGAATTGGCATCCAGCCTCTGGGCATGCACAGAGTGAGCTGCTTGCTAGCTCCCATCAAGATGTTCTTCAGAGAGCACGGAAGGTTTTCCATACTCAGCCCTCATCACATAGGGTGACTTACAACCTGATTGGTAGAGCCCTCATAATCCTCTTTATGGAATAAAGGCAGTTTGAACTGATGACTGAAGGGCCCGGGAGTGTCACGTGGACTGAGGTCCTCCTGTGTACCACGTCTTGATGCTCTCTATTGCTACACTGCACATCCAGATATGATTAGGATAGCTGAATCAGCTCTTTCTAGGACCTAAATTGTTATCTGGGAACTAAGATAACTCTCAGACTAAATCCATAATTGAATCTCAGTCTCAGCTTCTGGAATAATATCTTAGTCTATGTAGAGGTGTAGCTACCAGATCAGAGCTCAAGGAGAATGAGTATGTTTTGGATTCACTAAATTCCTTTGCTGCTTTACAGTCATTCATTAATACCATTAACAGCACACTGAGTATCTCTGCTGGGTGCTGCATGTTAGGATATATAAATGATTACACTGAGCTAAGCTAACCCTGAACTTTAATGTCCTACAACTCCTACAAGTTGTGCTCGTTTCAGTACTTTGGACACTAAGAAACAGACAAGGTTTAAACACTCAGGAAATACCTACAAGGTCTGCTGTACTTGAGCTCAAGATGCTGTTCTAGCAACGGCATCTCCAACTGTTCTGACAAGGGCTTGCTGGAGTGCCTTGTGCGCACAAGGCCCAAAGAGGCTTAAGACTTCTAAAGTTGAAGGGACAGATTCCTGGCAGAGGACAGCTGCTGGAGCTCTTTAGAAATCAGGGGGTTGTGCCACTTTACTCCAGGCGAGGGTGGGGACCTGAGGGGTGCTCAAACTGCTTAAATTGCTCTGCAGTTTTAGGGAGTTTGCAGTAAGCCTCTTAAACTGCTCTAAGGGCTTACAGTATCTTAAGCCTCTTAAATTATGTTTAAAAACTTACAGTATTTTTGGCAGAATCTACAGTTTGGAAGGATTCAAGGTTAGGGAAAAAAAACCCAACAGACTTGGCTTGTTTGATAGATTTAATTGGGAATTGAATGTTTGATAAAATGCTGCTCTAATAATTTTACACTTACAAAGTACAAACTTACATACGTGCCAGTATATGCTGAAGGAACTAATCGTGAGCGTGCATTGGTATAATCAAACAGGAGAGAAACATCTCATTTGCAAACTCACAGTTTCCTTTTTTAGGTGTTATTAATTTTACAACCACTTATCCTTTTCTTTTTTTCAAGTTTGAAGCTTTATGTCACAACCCCTCTACAAAATAAGACAGCTTTCCAGGTCCATCCTGGTCTGATTGTGAGAAATCAGACTGTAAAATATCTGATCGGAACAGATGCAAGAAATACATTAATTTCCAGACTCCAGTAATTAAGAGGGATCTA
The DNA here is from genome assembly GCF_054131305.1 of Coturnix japonica. Taxonomy (NCBI): domain Eukaryota; kingdom Metazoa; phylum Chordata; class Aves; order Galliformes; family Phasianidae; genus Coturnix; species Coturnix japonica. The sequence continues at coordinate 8,310,410 of NC_140683.1, forward strand.
CTGGCATTCCTGAAAATTAAATAACAAACAAAACACACACACACACACAAAAGCCCTTTAGGCTGAGACTAAATTGAACAGTTTTCTTCATGCACAATTGAAAGGAGAGATTAAAAGAAAAGAAACTGGAAAGTTAATGTGACTACAGACATGGTAATATGCCTGTGCTCTCGAACTCATTAGCGATTAGATTTTAGTGACTCTTTGAGCACGATGATTTCTGTGACACATGGGAAATATATTGATCCCGTGTTTCATTGCAATTCAAGTTCTTTTGTTATACCCCAGTAAAAGCACCGCAGAACTGCCCTTAGATGGACGCACACAGTAGGTTTTAATGCTTTCCTTCAAGTTTCACCAATAAACCTCATCTCCCATCTGCCTGTCATAAAAGTGTTGGAAGAAGAGGCAGCAAGTCTTTCCCATGGAAATCTTGCCACCTCAGAGAAGGAGCTCTGCCTGTAACAGCACTGGTGCAATGTCTGGAGTCAGTCCACATGAACAAATGGGCACCATATGTGGTTGACAACCAGTCCTTTCAATTCCAGCAAAGCCAATTGATCCGTGTGCACCGATTTTACACTGGTCTGTTGGGAGCCATCAGATGGTCCTTAATATTTAAAACTCAATCAGCAAGAAGGTTATGCTCCTTCAGGACCAAAAATTGAGTAACTATTCACCATTCCTTGGGAAAACACTTTCAACACAGTTTGATTGTAATAGAACATGGAGGAATTGTTTTAAGCTAAAAGGGGGGAAATTTAGGTTAGATGTTAGAAGTTCTTTACTCAGAAGATAGTGATGCCCAGGGCTGCGGGTGCCCCATCCCAGGGCCATGAATGGGCCTGGAGCAACCTGGGTTGATGAGGGACAGACAGCCCATGGTAGGAATTGGAACAGGATGATCTCTCAGGTCTCTTCTAACCCAAACCATTTTGTGCTTCCATGATTCAACACCCCCTGTAAACAATGTTTTGGTTTTTTGCTTATCTATCTATGAGAATGTGGCAAAATTGAACCTCAGTCTTTTTTCTTTCTTTCCCTAGGAAAAGACTGAAAATAGCAGTGATTATGGGGGAGGAGGGGGGTTGTTTTGCGTTTATTGTTATTATTTTGTGGATATTTTTGTAACATCTTTTAGAGATTAAGTTCAATTAGGAAACAGATGGCACCAAAATATCGTCAAACATTTCTGATGGGCAGCAAATTACTGACTTAATTATGTAAATAATTAAAATTTATATTTACACCTGATCATCCAAATGAGGGTGAAAATACCAATTTCAGGGTTTGTTATGATTGCTGGCAGGGTGTCAACCTGTGAGTGCGACACTTCCTTTTTTCAGCTTCATACACCTCCCTTAGATCCTAGAGTAGTCAAAAGAACACCTGGAAAACTGAGAAAGAAAGAATGAGCAAAGACTCTCAGCTACATTTCTGCCGTGTAGGCATTGTCCCTGCTTTAAAAGGGATCCTTGAGTTGGCTGTGGGGGTGTTGCTATTAGCATGCTCACTGCAACCTCATCCAGAGGTACCAGCTCAGATCAAGCTGGTCATGTACAAGAGGCCATACAAAGATATTGTAAGGGATGGTTCTTGCACAGAAGAGCTTATAGGGCAAATAAACAGGGCTGACAAGTAGCGGAAATAAGAGCAAGACTGAAACAGAGTCAGGCAGTTTTATTAACTTCTATATTACAGGTGCAGAACTAAGGCACAGAAAGATAAAATGTGTGATTCTCATTTGCACTAAATTTGCTTTGCACCACCCTGGCAGCATAAATGGGCCATGAAGTGGTTATATATTATATTTACACTCACTTTGCACTTCCCCTGTGATTTTCAAATGCTTCAGCATTAGTGAATATCAGACCAAATATGATTTCTCTTGGATCACAAAGGAAATCAATGTCATTGAACCCACATTTCCTTAGTGCCACTGCAGTGCCTTATTTACCTGACATTCTTTCACCCTTTCCTGGGCTCTAATTTTGTACACATAGCTATCCATAGTGCTATAGTTCCTCTTGGTGTTATTAAATGTGTTTCAAAGAATGACTTTCCTGGGAACCTGCAAGCCTCCAGGAAAATGAGTCAACACTTCTCTGTCTTTTTGCTTTAACTTATTTCTCTACATCATGATGGAGATGGAGTAGGGAAAGCTATGAGATACTGGCAGAGATCAACATGCTGGCCCTTCACCTGGCAATCTCAGGTCCAAGCCTTCTTCTAGACTCTGAGAAGGAGCTGAAAGTCATCGTGAAGTCATTATCATTACATCAGGTTGCAAACACCCATTATTCTATCACTGGCAAGGATATTCCCAAGTAGAGCTGAATTTGCCTTTAAAAAACTAACTCTCCTGGTTGTCTAGGATGTGGATTTGCTTCAGTTAACCTTCTCTAGAGGTTAGGATGGGTAAGACAGATACAGTCCTATGGTTTTGATTCTGAGCTATCTTTGAAGGTCAAAATCACCTGTTGTAGTTCTTCATATCTTTCCTGTTGAAGGTTCTACAATATTAAGATTTTTATCTTAGCCCTTTTTTATCAGCTCTATTCTCCCATCCCTAATTTGGAGCCAATGGTGTTGGGAGGGAGGAGAGGTGACAGGGAGGTCAAACAAATGCTTCTATTGATATCCTTGTAATAAAAAGAGCTTTACTTTCCTTTCTACTGATAGCAGTCAAAGGCGCTTTGCTTTTGATAAAATTAACCTTGGAGCCAGAAACAACAGAAGCTGCTCTGATTTCATCAGCCCTTCTGTCTGAGAAGACGTGATCACTTACTAGCAATGAAAGGGGACGTGTTGCCTATACTGTCAACTAATGTAAATTCCTTCCCTCCATTCCGTGCAGTGGGTCCCTCTGGCAGTATCTGTTCAGAGTTTCAGAGCCTCATTCCACCACACAGATGGAGGGAAAGAAAAACACAGAATTCATGCTATACATTGACCTACTGACTCCCATTTACCTTTTCACATGGCTGTGCTTTGCCTTCATCTTGCTCCCTTGCACTCTACATGCTTGCTTTGCATATCTTCAACAGAACATTTACTTGAAGCCAATGCTCAGCTACCAATGTGCTGAAGTATTAAGATGGATCAGGGTCCAAAGGGTTATTTGCCCAGGAGAACAATAATTGGAGAGGCAGTGCAAGGACAACAGCTTTGTCCTTCTGGCCATCTTCAACACTGCTTGGAAGTCAGGGATGAGTCTGCCTTGACAAACTTGAAACCATGGTGTTATCACAAGCCAATTTTACAGTTTAAGTACTCCCTCAACCAGCCATTTATCAAATGTTTCCCAGCTCTCAATTCTTTATTTAATGTGTTAGTAACCACTTCAAAATAGTACCTGTGCCCCATAATACTGAAGTACTTCACCATAAAATATAATGATTATGATTATGATCTGCATAAGCAAAGGCCATTGCCTGGTCTATGCTGATGGTATAAAGGGATTTGCCATACTATTCCCTCCTCTCAAAAATGTTCTCCTGTGCACCCAGAGCTGTTAACACCATTCTAAGCTGTCACCACATGTGACTGAAATGACTCATAGACACAGCTGTTATTCAAAGACAGAAATAAAAGCTACTAATTCTTTTGGAGGCTGCTTCCCCATGTAGCCTGAAGATCATACTTTCATAGAGCTCCTATAGCTGGGACTGAAAACAGGATACTTAGTAGGGGATTGGGTTAGTCACAAGAGATGGTGGCTCTCACAGAAGACTGTTAGGAATGGCAGTTCTCTGTGGCGTGCTCCTTCCCTCTGCCTTCTATTCCTGGGTCTCAGAAGCTGCTTACAGGCTATGGATTTGCTATGGAAGTGTCACCCAGGATGCATCTGAACTAATAAGGGTGCTGTGGTATGTTATGTTGGATCTTATGTGCTGTAGTGTGTAATATTTGGTCAGACTCTCATTATGGCAATGAGTTTGGGTTGAGAAGGGCAGTACCCATTGCTCCACCAGAGTGGCAGGAGAACTTGCACAGTGGATTTTCAACCTGTGATTCTAAATACCCACGTATCTAAGGAAATGGGAAAATCTTTAGTCTTAGCAGAGTTATCAGCAGGCAGAATGGATCTCTGTGCCTGCTGAACCTTGTCAGAAAATCCTACAATCATGAATCATTACAGTTTGTAAAGACCACTAAGATAGTTTAGTCCAACTATCAGCCCAACCCCACCATGCCCCTTTATCATGTATCTCAGTGTCACATCACCACAGTCTAAAACACCTCCAGGGACGATGACTCCACCACCCCCTGGGCAGCTGTGCCAATGCAATACTACTCTTCTGGAGAATAATTTTTTCCTAATATACACCCTAACATCCAATTCTTCCCTCTTGCTTTGTGCTGGAGCAGAGGGGTGAGAGGGACATTTGCATTCTGTGGGAAGGGAGCTCTACAAAGCACTGCTGCAGAAGGCTTCCAAAGGGTTTCCAGGGGAAATCTCTGGCAATCCACTCTGCTGTTGATTAGCACAGTGTTTTAAGCAGGTAATATTTCCTCAGCAGACAGCTGTAAATGCTCATTGTCAATATGTACAAATAAATATTTCAGGTGAAACAGACAAAGACATAATGGCTCATGTCTCTTCTCAAATACACTGTGTGCTCTTTCCTGCTTTTTTATTTCTTTGTTTTATACATCAGGGTAATTCTGATAAAGCCCTGAAAAAAGGAACATCAGAATGTAAATGGGGAATGAAACTCCTTTTTGAGGTTTTTTCCCCAGCTCTTTTGCCCTAACCAGGTTCTGCTGTGTGGCAGCATTGCCCAGTGATGAGGGCTTATTCAGAAGAAATACTTACTGCTTCTGCTCTGACAGTATGACCTTAAGCAAGTTATATTTGCTCTCTGGCTCTTTCTTTCTTCTCTCCTACTACTTTTCTAAATTTATTCTTTATTTTTTATTTCTTTAATTATTTCTTTTTTCTTCGGTGCTGTCCATTTTGGATGCATCTGAAAAGAAATCCATGTCCAGTGAGGATGCTGGAAGCTACTGTAATAGAAATGAGAGTTTTTAAGTCCCACACAGCCAATTGCTTGCTTACACTGCTGTGCTGTGGGTTGTACAATTAGTGCTAACAACACAGCAGGGGGAGTTGGAGATTCTCAAATTCACTCCTATTCTTCTTGTTCATTTCTGTGGGGGGAAAGAAAAAACATTTTTTTTCTGTATGGGTGAAAAAATGTTAATATCTTATTTGGTGCTGTCCTACACAATTGAAATATGCAGCCACTTCACTGGTTTTAGAATCAAAGCATTCCCTCGATTATGTAGTTGTGTGAGAGAGAATTGAAATTTCCACACGCCCATTCACAGCCTAATTGATTCTTCTAACTGTAATGCAATTTTTCACCCTGTATCTTTTGGACAAAATGTTTACAGTGATATTGTTTTGCTCGAAGCCCACACTATTAAGTTGTTTAGAGAAAGGAGTTGGCTGGAGAAAATCAACAGTGATAATTTCATGCTGGTTATATGGTGGGTTCCTAAGGGATCAACAGCCTGGCTGCAGGTGCCCAGGCTCTCAGGATAGTCAGTGTTTGGGAAAATATAGGAAGTCCTCAGAAACCAACTGGCCAAATCTTTCCAGAGCAGAAGATGTGTCATTATCTAGAAAACCTTGATATATGGCACCTGTCTTTGTAGGATTGCAGCACAATATTTTTAGGTCTATCATTTATACTTGAGATAATTCAAACCTCCCTAAAAGTATAGTGTTTGGAAACAGGTTTTTGGATAATCTGTGCCCAAGATAACCCACATTTTAATGTAAGATGTACAAAACCAGAGGCAGAGGTGGGGATGGGTAAAAGCATGGAGGCTTGTTTGAAAAAAGGAACAAACCATGAGATATCGGGGTTTGGGAAATGTGAAACAGAAGGAGCTCTGGAGTCAGTGTACGTTTGTGGTACTCAGTCACGCATAACAGACTGCAGCAAAATTACACATTTTTGGTTGGGCAGTTAGATTAATAGGTAACCCATTATCATGTGGTGAGAATATATCTATGTGCAGTGAGGTACTCTGCAGAAGGATCTTGGTTGTAGTTCTGTCTATAGAAATGTTGTGATGTTCGTTAATTTAGAAGCCAACAGCTATTCATACACACACACCTGTATCTGTATCTCTCTATCAGAACAACCTTGCATTGAGTTTGATAAGGGAACATCTCAGCTGGTTGATTTATTAGTGACGCTGTGGAACTGTCTTGTTTTCTTCCAACCACTTGTGAGGCTGCTGTTTCTCACCTATATTTAAACAGCTTGACTGAAATAAATATGGCCTGATTTTCACCCTGCATGTTTTCTGTGCACAGCACTGGTCTTTGATGCATACACAAGATAGTAATTAATTTGCAGTTTCATTCACTAAGAGAGACATGAAATGAGAACGTCTCTAGATAGATAGCAATTACTGTTTTACAGCACACCACAAGACTTTAAAAGAGAATGCCGTTTCTTTCTACAAATTGCTTTCTTAAAGATCAGAGTTGGCCCATCTACCCCACTATCTCTTTCTCTGGAGTTTGCCTGGAAAATCTCCTGTGTGTTGGGAAGAGGAGGGGGCCTCGTGGAGCGACAATCTGCGTCTGGCTGCACTCAAAGCATTTGTAAACAACTCACAATGTTTGCTCAGAGGTTTTTTTCTCCTGCTGTATTTCTGATGAATGCAATGAAATGTGAGGGGAATGAAGGTCCCCTAAGCACATTTTAATTTAGATGAAGAATTATACATTATTATAGCATACTAGCTGTTCTTCTGACATAATTGATTGGGAGGGCCATCCACAAAGAACAGCAGGAATGCTTGACATTGAGGAGACTACAGAACTTGAATTAACCATTTACAAATGTGATGGAAAGCATATGGATCCAGTGGCCTAGACTAGAAAAGTGGGAAACTGATTTCAGGTTCGAGTTTTGTTTTTTTTTTCTGTGACTTTGTTTTCCCTCAACAAAGTGTCAAGACAGGTTTTTATTAATTCCTGAAGTGGTAAATATGAGATAAACATCAGAAAGAGGCTTTTCACTTGTATCTAAAATATCAGTGATGATAAAGATCAGGGAAAATCCATCTCTCCACAGTACCAGATTGTACTGTAGCCATCCTCTAATCTTCTCCATCATCTTGTCCAGGATGTTGGACAAATGAGTGACTGCAGTTTTGCAGCCTGCCCCAGTGCAAGTGCTGTCACTGATGGCTTGGGTAATGCTGATTCTGAATCTTCAGGGTATGATGTGGAGAAATCCTTTAGGTCCAGATATCTTGCCTAGTTGTTCTCTTCCTGCGCTTTAAGAGGTAGACATCCATCAAGTGGAAAGAAAGGATGTTCATCCGATAGTCCTCAGAGGTGAAACAACTAAGATATCCATAGCTACATTCCTCTTTACATTTAAAGGAAACTTTTATATCGTTGAGTTGTGCAGCTCTGTGTCCTGAAGAGAATAGTCCTTATTTGATACTGCAGATAGCAATGTCACTGATGTATCGGGTATTGTCAGGAATTACAGAGATAGAAGCAGAAGCTGAAAATAATTGAAACTTAAGAGAAAAAGTTTGCTTAGGAAAGAGTTTTGGGCAAGCCATTCAGATTACTTTGAACTGCTTTCCCTGTGCTGCTGAACACTCAGCGCTTATCTGCCTGCAGGAGAACCTGCGATCCAGAGGATGGTGTGAAATCGAAATGCTTCTTGTGAGTATTTGTTAGGTCAGAGGGAGATATATCTCACCTGGAATTGTGTAATCCAATGCAATAGACAGCTTTGGTTTATTCAGATCCTCATGAAATGATTGCTCTAAACCTTTTCTGAGCTGAATTAGAAGATGCGGTTTTTGACTGCAATGGATTTATGCTATCTTCAGAGAACCAGCTGGAAACTCACACCCAACTCAGTCCTCATAGAAAAGAGGAAATGACAGCACTGAAAAATGTGTTTTGAGACAGTTTTGTAGTGACCATTCCTTACTTCTGCCTGGTGGGCTGGAAAAAGGCTGTGTATGCCTTACATTGTCAGAGTAAGACTTCAGTGGTCTTTATCTGATGCAAGAGATGTATTCTGCTTGCTCCTCTCCTGGCTAAATGTCATCCCCATGTGAACAAGCACTCTGCCTCACCTCTGTATTTTATAACTGAATGCATGTCTCATAATTGTTTCTTTCAGACTTGAAGTGTCCAGTTTCCTTAAGCTCTCCATCAGTGTTAGGTTCCTATTCCTTTACACCTATGAGTTCCTTGAGCTGTTCCCACCTCCACCCCTTTCCCCCTCTGCCCACCCCCTCTTTTTTTTTTTTATTAAATATAGATGCATATATAAAAGCACTGAGCTCCAACTGAACACATTCTTCCAATTAAGGCCCTACCAGAGCATAGCTGAGTGGAATAATTGCCTCTCTTGTTTTACACAGAATACTCTATTAGCAGTTCTAGCATTTTGATCTGGGACTCGACATTCACCCAGAATATTTGGTCTTTTCCTTTTTTAACCATCAGCAGCACATGAAAAGACAGGAGTAGGCTCTGTCAGGTCAAACCTGACACACCAATAAGCTGCTGGTAACAGGAAACACCGTCTCTCTGTTTCATCTTTCCCACTTCTCTTGGTTTTGGACAATATTTGCATCTGCTCATTTTATTGCTTGCACATCTCTGTACCCATGCAAGGTGTATTTTCTTTCCCTGAGCTTTCCACTTCACCGCAGCATAATGTGTAATGCAGTGCACAAGATGAAAGCTGTTATCTGATTTGAGTTTAATGTTCAAAAGTCCTCAAGCTGGTTTATCTAAAGACACTCCCTGTATAATTGTATACTTAGAATTCAGCTGCAGTCTAATAGGGCAGGTGCTCTGTATTCTGTCTGGAATTACGGAAAAGATACTATTTACTTTTTAGCAAATAGGAATGGGGGAAAAGAAAGGGGGAAAAATATCATAATGTAAGAAAATATATTCAACAAAGTTTCAGAAAAACCTAACCTGGGGTTTGATATATGATGGAATTAGATTGGATTTAAGGGCAGTGAATGGGGGGAAAATTAGAAGTCAGGAGAGATAGGGATTAAAATTCAACAGTAATAGAAAGACTTCAGGCAGCTCTAATCAAGGAATCAGCCCTTCTGGGCTAGGTGGTGTACAAAAATATCACGTGGAGTTTCACAGAGATCCTGGGATTTGAATCTAGCTTCTGTATGTATTTCCCTTTAGATGTATTTTTAAAGCCACTTTATTAATATTATTAATATAATGAAAGCAAATTACTTCAATGATTTGACTGGTTTCAGAGGACTTAAGTCAATCGACTCTGACCAGAATTGTCATTGTGTTTCAGGATCTATTAATATGATCTTCAAATCTGAGCCTGAACGTACTGTTGCTATGAAAAGTATTTTTGGCCTCAAATCCACCAAGAGTACATGGCAGAGAAGTAAAACAAATAAATCATAGAGACAAAGAAAGAGGAGAACGGAAGCTCTGCTGTGTCATTTTATTGGGGGAACTGAAACACAGGGAGATTAATGGTTTCATTTGAAGCTACAGCACAGTCAGTGACAGGATTGGGAGCAGAATCCTGGTCTGTTACTGAAAATTGGATTTTTGATGAAAAACTTCATGCACTCTCTAAAATTCAAGAAATTTCCCCTCACTTCAGCCAGAAGTACCTCCCTAGAGTGGTGAAATCTTAGAGGCAGGGGGAAGAGTGCTCTAAGAGTGCTCTTCTGCCTGTTTTCTTTCCATAGAAAGCCTCATTCCAGCTCAGGTTGATGGCTAGATGATGATGCTGATACTCAAGGGTCAAAGCTACAGTGTCAGGCCAGGAGGTATTTCAAGAAATTTTGTAACAATACTCTATTAAACCTACATTAAATTTTACATCTTTTTACTGCAAGATATCAGCTCTTTTGCAATCAGTTAGTTTTATTTTCCCTGAGATTTAGCATTTGCATTGATGAAGACCATTTTTCATATCAAACTTTGAAACTCTTTTAATTTCACACCTGTCAATACTGAACTACCATTTTGTGAAGGTTCAACTAGGGAAAAAAGCAAAAAAACCCTCTAAGTTTTTCAATAAGGCTTTAGTTGTAGTTCTCATGCAGCCGTGAAATGTCCTGGGGTGTAATTAAGAAAAAACCCCTCATGACATTTTGGGGGGAAAATATGTATTCAACTCTGCTCACACCATTCCAGAAAGGAAATTAGTTCTACATAAAATGGTAGCCTCCTAAGACTTAGTAATGAGAACAACTGTCTGCTACAGAAAGACTGAAATAACAATGAGGGTTGGTGCTATTTTAATAGATCAGCCCTGCTATTCTATTCTGGAGACAGGGAAAAAAAAAGTGGGAAGTCGGTTGAAAAGCTCCTGAATGGAGGAAGCCTTCACACAATCCTCCTCCATGGCAAAGACCTTCACACCTCTGTGACAGCTTGCTTCCCCCAGGAGCAATGAACAGATGTAGATCTGCCCACAGCCCCTGAACCAGTATTGCAGGCTCCAAACAAGCGGCACAAACTGATACAGGAGATGGGATTGTGATTTTTAGTGCAGTAATTATAATAAAGCATAGTTAGAAGTCTGCTATTGAGCCAGCGTGGCAAGGACAGGCAGGTTTCCTTAATCAATGCTGCCTGGGGAGGGTGTGTTAAAGTCATTAAGGCTGGAAAAGGCTCCAAGTCCAACCACAACCCAACCCACCATCCCTCAGAGCCACATCTCCATCATTCCAGAACACCTCCAGGGATGGTGACACCACCACCTCCCTGGGCAGCTGTGCCAATGCATTACTGCTCCTTCTGAGAAGAAGCTTTTCAAAAATATCCAATTTGATATTGCATCATCCTATCTTTGAGTGCATCCTCATCACAGATAAACCCTCACCCCTACTTTACCACAGTAAATGGGAGCTGAGATGTGCCTGCACACCTGGGCACCAACATGCGCATGGTTCTCGACATGTAGAGGTTTCGTCTCAGTGAATATTTGCTACGGATATTTTTTCTGCAGAAATCACTTGACTGCTGAAAAGTCACTGGAATTTTTTCAAACCTTTCTGTTTTGTAGCAGCAAGGGCATAAAGGTGCCAATGGAAAATTGCTTTGGTACCTTGAACTGTAAATGATGCTGTTTTCATGATTCATCAAATCTGTCTGAAGCAGAGGTGGTGTGTCAGCGGGGCTAGGCAAAGTTTAGAACATAATAGGGCCCAAGAGGTGAGAGACATGTCTTTCTTTTCAGTGGAGCATCTTTGAAGTGACTGCTGGAAATAATTAGGTTCCTTGATTTCCATTGCCATTTGGTGCTCTTCACGCTAATCAGAATAACTGAACATTTGCATGAACTGGAGGGAATGGAAGTATTTCATATTAGGGAGAGCTTATAACAAAGATAAAGGTCTGCAGGCTTCAGAATACATTGTCCCTGCAATTCTACAGCACCCTTCATATCTGGGGGGAAAAAAAAGAGGCAAAAAATGTATATTTAATATTTATTAAAGAGCCTCAGATCTTTATAATCTTTAAACTTTGGGCCCATTAAATATTCCAAACTCTTTTTATTTATTAATAAATGTTTCATTCTGTCTCTTCCCAAACCTGAATGAAGCTCTTAGGTCACACCGCCTGTGAGATGAATAACAGAGAGGAAAATGAATAAAATCAGATTTCTAATCACTTTGAAGGATCCTTTAAGGACTTTAGGGGTCCCATGTTTAAAGAAGGGAGTGGGACTTGTGATGTCTGACCTTTCCCTTCCAAATTCAGCATTAATTTATAGTTCTTTTATGATCCTGAGCACATCAGCTTCACCTCTCTGTATCTCATTTTATCTATATGTAGAATTAGAAGAGAAAAATATGACCCTATTTTACAAAGGTTTTACAGGTCTTAATAAATTTTGGATATTAAAGTGCAGTGAAAGCTTTGCTTTATAAAATACAGGGAATGTTTTCAAAAGATCTCAGCTCTTATTTAGACACCTCTGTAAGAACCTGAGCTTTGAGGGCACCATATGTCCTGGATCTTTGCAAATATCTTGTTATGAGAATCATAGAATTCTCTGTGGGAGGCTGAGCTCTTAAAGCAGTGTAGATTTTACTTACATACCAAACTTGGAAGCAGTCTCCTTTGGAAATCTGTCACTACTTTGAGACATTTGAATGCAAGGAGAATCCAGTCTTGAGATCACTCGATCTTCTGAGTGAACATAATTTGAAGAGGGACTTTTCATGAGGTTTGAATTTTATGGAGGAATCCTGTTCTAACTGGGAACAGTATGAATTTGGCCTTCTTTTAACAGCCAGAGTGTTGCCTGCATGGGGTATTTCGTAGAGCAAGCCTGAACACTGACTTTAGATGAGAAAACTTGATGAGAAAGATGCCAAGTAACATTTGTCTTGATAATTAAGAGGGCCTCTATTGCTTTCGATTTACTTATTTCCTTACATGTACATTATTCTTTCTGCCAATAGGTGTTTCTGAAAGATGAGACTAAATGTTCATTTCGATCATTTTAAATGATGAGACAAAAAATAATAATAATAATAATTATAGAGTGACTGAAGGATTGAAATTGAAATATGCTGTTCTTTCCCTTTTCTGATATCCTCCTTATTTTCTTTATAGCAGTCCTTCCTGTGGTGAGGATTTGTCCTACTGGGATAAATTCTTCAGTGTGCTTTTATTCCATGCACCTCCTGTGGCACCTTTGGCTGTAGTCAGGGAAATATTCATGCTGGCTTCAGAGCAAGTCTTCTCCACCAAACGCTTGTAGCAAGGCTTCTGCCTCCTGCCATCTTTAATCATGGAAACCTGCAGCAGCTCCATTGGAATCCACAGTTTCTTCAAATTTTTACTGAATTAATGGAGCAATTAATGTTTTTTAGTTCCTTTCAGTGTGGACAAAGCACATTCAGTGGTCTGTGAGTCTGAATCGGAGGACAATTGGGTGGTGCTATTATATATGGTGAGAAACCACTCACTTGTAGAGCTGTGAAATGTGTGATATTAGACTCAAGGTGTAAATACACATGGTAAAAGTGATGTTAATCTCCTCTTGATTTGCTTCTGTAAAAATTTCTTTCATTCAGCCTAACTTCACTCTATTTCTCTATAATCAAAATGAAGTTTCATTGGAAGCAGGAGGGTTTTACTCAAAGCATTCTCTCCTCTTCCCATACCCTGAAAGTGAAAAAATACATTGCTCCAAACCATGTTTCACCGCTCTTTCTTTTCTATCTTTCTTTCTTTCTCTATTTTTTTCCCTTGGCCCCGAGTTTCCAGACTGTCATGCAGTGACACTGAAATTTTCAGAGCATTGAAGTTGTTGCCAGTGAACTGCATGGGGCTGTCTTGAAAGCAACGTCCATTCACCAAGCAGCCTGAGGGAGAAAGCCTTCTCCTGTTAAATTTGTTTGTCTGAAGGTAGAACAAAAACCATGGTGAAAAGAGAACAAAGTTTCCAAAGGTCCTTCCACATTTCCATTTGGAAACAAAACATTCATAAACTTTTGCTTTAATTTTCTTAGATCTTTGTTACAATTTTTCTCTACTTTTAAAAATGCAGGAAAGCGCAGCTAAATTCAAAGGCACAGTGGGAAAGAGACATAAGCTTGAACCATAGGGGTTATCGTTTCTAGTAAACAGTTCTCTTCTCACCACCAGTGTAAGATTCCCATGACTGAATTTAACCTAGCGGCGACTTACTAGCTATCAAAAGCTTTTCATCTCTGTAAGCTGACTCCCCAATTACCTACCATTTTGAAATTAAAGAGGGGGAAACAAAATAGCTTTCCTAATCAAGCAGGAAAAAAATCATTCTCTTGACCTGGGCAGGTGCTGGGATGCAGGCTCCTTCTGAACACCTGCAGTATGTCTCCAATGTATTTATGAGTTGCAACGTTGATTTTCAGCTGCTAAGGAGTGCAGTTTGATTTACCAGGGTGGATGATTCTCTTACCCAAGGGAATTTTCCTTTCTTACAGGTGTATTTTTCTATTTACAGGTAATGTTTTCTTGCTAAAAGAGATACTACTAAAGACTGTTACATATTGCAGTCAAGAGAGGCAACATCAGGATGAGCTGAAAATAATACTGTCATTAGCCATGTCTCTGACAAACTCTGTACAAGTCCCAGGTAACATCAAGCTTTGCACTTGACAGCACTTATGATTTTAATTCCCCATGAATGGAAGCTAAGTTTCTAGTTTGCACATTCCTGCAGGCTATTGGTGATTGGAATGTCCATGACTAGAAGATGTAGCTAGAGAAGCAAGGCTCTGAATCAATGCCAAGTTGCATTTTGGCCAAGTTCAAGTGTCTGAAGGAAGCATGGATATATAGAATCACAAAATCATAGAATCATTAAGGTTGGAAAAGACCACTAAGATCACCAAGACCAGTCACCACCCCTCACCACCATGCCCACTAAAGTATATCACTCAGTGTGACATCTTTTTCATGAAAACCTCCATGCATAGAGGATATACACTGAGGAGGGAATGTTATGTTAAATACTCTGATCTGGGTCCTTTTGCAATATCAAAGTTAATTTGATTTTGAGCATGGGCTCTTCTGTTTCATTGAAATCATTAACCACCACTAGCTGAGGTCTTACCTTTCCTTGAACTAATTCTCACTTGGAGATAAAGCACTGAGCTGGCTTGATTTCTCAGTGGGTGCTCTCCATGACTTTGATGCAGTGCTTACTCATCTTGGGCCAGATCTGTGTGGACCTACAGGGAGGGAGCTCATGTAGCAGCTTGCAGTTCCCAGGTCTCAAAATAAGGGAACAAGCCTCATCTTTTTCAGTGCCTACGCTGCCCCGTGGTGATGATGGACCTTGAACTTTCTTCTTTTTCTTACCTATTTGGGGGGGAAATTTGGATTCAAGACATTCCCAAAATCAGAGATTACAGCTGTTAGATGATGTGGGGCACTTAAAGGACGAGAGAAAATTGCACTCAATGCAGGCTGCTTTCGTGAGGGTTTCACTCATCCCATGATTGTGCTGTGCCTTCGTAGCTGAGACTGTGCTGTTGCCCAGGGAGTGTGAGCGCTTAGAGCATGTAATGCAGGGATGCACCTCACCAGCTATGGAGCAGTGGTTCCTCATGGCAGGCGATGTGGCCAGTTGAGGGCAGGCTTTGTACGTGACCTGCATGTCCTCTTTCTCTCACTGGTGAATTTAATCTACAAAACTCCTCCAGAAGACAGGGGAGTGCCATTCCTACCTTTATGCAGCTTGGGAATGAAGATGCAGAGAGCCTCCCCGACTCACCTACAATTATAACTGTGGGTTGTGGGGGATCAGAGGAGGTGGCAGCTGAAGAGGGAATTGATCACAAGCTTTCTGATAGCACCCTGCTGATTAGAACAGCCTGCTTTATCTGTGGATAGGCGTAATTCCACTCTTTGTAGCCAGCCTTTTGTCTGCCTTGTCTTCTGAGATAGCAGGCTCTTTAGAATAGGCACCATCTGATATTTTATGTAGCACTTAGCAAAATATAGTCCCAATCTCACTGGGCCTCCAGGCATTACCATAATCAGTGCATTAGGGGTCATTTTTTTTTTTCTTTTTTCAGACTGAAATTTGAAAATAACTTTGAGTAGTCTTTTGTAGTGGAAGTTTTCTTTTGCCTCTCTCTGGAGAGGAGGTGGAGAAGGGGGATTTACGTTTCCTTTCTCTTGCGTGCAGAACTGCACATCGACGTTGATTCTTGAAGAAAATCTAAGTCCCAAACTCCCCCAAAAGAAGTGGAGCCTTCTGGGTGTTTAGGAGGAGAGGGGGGAAAAAAAAGAGAGAAACGATTTGAAAGAGCCAAGATATTTAGCTTTGAAAATTAGCTACTCAGCAGGCCAGCATTAAAATTAATTTAATGGAGTGTAAATTAACATACTTGACACTTTTTTGATCATTTTTCATATACAGTGCTGACCGATGGAAATAAAAGCTTTCTCCCCCATGAGATTAGGACAAGGAAATTCACAGATTTACCACTCCCACCCCCTGGGGCACTTTCCTCTTCAGGAGTCAATGTAATACATCAAATTAAGTCTTTAAATAGTAAGCACTGGCATGAGCCTTTGCATATAATAAACCAACTTTAAAAAAAAATAGAAGAATTTCATTCACTGACACTGGAATGTGTAAGGCATTTTCCTTTCAAATACACCGTGGAAGTTAATTAAGTTCACTCAGAGTTTATAGCAAGGATTCTCTTAAAAAGTATAGGGAAATATTCCTACCCCAGTCCAAAAATGCAACGTGATGAAACTTTTGGTATGTTGATAAGTGATAAGAATGTCATTTGACGTTCTTTTTTTTTTAATAATAATTTAATTGTCATTGTAAAATGCCTCATAGTTGGGACAGATTAAATTGCCACAAAAGCCATTACTGAAATTCATATCCCCCCATAAATGTAAAGTGTTTGCTGCCATTCCATAAATAACCACAGTCGTTCCAGGAAAATGAGGTACAAGAAATAAATTAACAGAACCCAAACACAGAGGACATTCGGTTGCAACAATTTGCAGTATAGGCTGCTGACGGGAATTCAGCTGTGCCCAGAGGAGAGGCAAACCCAATGTTTAATTATGGGCTCAGTAAATCATGCCTGTTCTGTGTGTTTGGCCATATTGACATGGTTTGAAGATTATTTCAGAGCCTGATCTAAGAGTAAAGTAAAGTAGGTAGATTTCAGGTGGCATCCTGCTTGGAAAGGTCTGGAGGGCACAATATTCGTAGGATCCACTCATGGTTAAATGGAAAGAGGTAAATCAATTGGTGTCAGACTAATGCTAAAGGCTCTAGGTCCGAGTTTTGGTCTTTTGCACTTCAGGTGGTCACTGTACCTTGGGTGGTAGTGAAAACACAGTAACATTTCAGAACTTTCCATCTGCTTAAATGGCCACAAAATGTTCAGATAAGAGCTTTTAGCTGGAGTGTGGCATCAGCCTGAGAAAGGAATCAGCTCACAGTGATGCGTGTTGGAGAGAGGACAGGAAGGCTGGGGAGGGACATAGCGGGTGGGAAAAAGAGATTTTAAACAACTTAATTGTCACACAGAAATGGCATCTGTAGCAAACATATTGAACTGATAAACAATGCAGCTGCTACAGATTTCACACAGAGAAGAAAATGCCGTGGCCATATGCAATTCATTACCTGTGTTAATTAGGGAATTAAAAAAAAAAAAAAAAAAAAAAGAGTAAAAATTAAGAAGGAAAGAAATTGTAGGAAAAGGGGACAAACTGGATCACCAGGAAGAATGTCTGTCTGCAGACTGTGTATCTGCCCTGACCATACACTTGTTCCTCTGCTCTCATTTCTGGCCAAGGTCAGGAGGTGCCCCTGGATAATGCACCAGGCCCTGGCACTAACTTGCTAACATCTGCAGGAGGGGGGGGAAAAAAAAGGATGAAATAAAAGAAACTGAGGGAAATCTACTTCCAAATGCATATTCAGGGCATTAATATTCACCTCACTTTTTCCTCTCCACTGACCTGCAGTAAAATCCCATCAGTTTTAAAGCAATACAAGGCCTCTCTGTATGGCACCTGGATTACAATGCATCCCCCTAAAATACACCTGGCTCCTGGTTTTGATGCTGGAAATGACTCCAGCTCTGAATACAGGCACTGAAGGCACTTTGGAGTGTGGAGCGCTATGGGATGGAGCATCGCTGCTTTGCAGCCAATTACTGTCTGAACCCACCACCGTGGGCTCCGTGCCACATTTAACAAAAGCAGCAGGAATCCACCTTCAGGAGACTTTGGATCCACTCCTGCAGACAGAAAATAAAGCTAAAGATTCCTTATTAGTGAGCAGGAAAGTCGCAGACAGCCACTGAAAAATAAAAAGTTACAAAAAACTCCCAGGTTTTAGATGGGATTTCATGTTAGTACTGTAAATTAATGTAAATGTCACTTTAAAAGAGAATACTGAATAAAAACCTAATAAAGCTGCACAGCACTGCAGGGGTGGTGAGTAAATTGAGGGAATATTTGATTAGATTTCAAATGCTGCTCTTTAATTTGTATGCTCTCACTTATTTCCACCCTCCCCCCCCCACCCTTCTGCATCCTCATCCATTATATCTCCTGGTGTATAGTGAATGTTACAGTCCTAGAAAAGGCTCTCTCATTGTTGTACCAAAGCCCACATCAGCTGTGACACACGTCAGGAGAGTTTTGAATCATAAAATAGAATCACAGAATCATACAATTTTCAGAAGACCACTAAGATCCCCAAGCCCAATGCCAGCCCACCCCCACCATGCCCACTATGTCCTTCAGTGCCACATCTCCATGGTTCTGGAACACCTCAAGAGGTGGCGACCCCATCACTCCCTGGGCAGATGTCAATGCATCATCACTCAATTTTAAGTGCATCATCACTTGGTTTTAAGTCAAAACAAGAGATTTTAGGAAACAGAATCAAAATCCTTAGGGAATGCCCCTGTGTGTTGTCTGCCTGTAACTCCAGGGCAATCACATGGCTGCTGGTATCAATGCCATGGCCCAGAATTTGGGACAGCCCCCAGAAATGAATCCTGTAGGCTTGGGACATCCCTGGGTTCCTTCTCCTGACCATCAAAGCTTTCTAGTGATTTACAGCCCTCTGGGACCATAGTGCCAAGGAACAAATACAAAACTCATGTTAGGGCTATCCTTCCTTCAGAAGCTCTTCCCCTGGCAGATATCCCCACTCTGGTTAAGCAACAGCAGCCTTGTAGTAGAATGATCTGAGATCTCTACAGCCTTTAGCTACTTCTCTTTTGCCTCAGTGAACTGCTATTGTGGAATCTCTGCAGCTGCAAACTGGCCCCCTCTGCGCCGGTCAGGCTCTTATCTGCATTCCCTGAGCTCTGGCCAGACTTGCAGTAGAAATGTGCTTAAAGGCTCTTCTTCTGTCTCAGCCTGAGTGTTATCTTGGCATCACTGAGCCTTTGCTACTCTCTTCTCAGGTGGCGTCACTCACATCCTTGCAGTTTGAAGCTGGAAACTATCTCCTTCATCCCTCTACATATTATTTCTTGAGTTGAGCTGAGATTGACCTCTCCCTGTCCTTTCTATTCCCCTGCTGCTTAACAGACTGGCAGGAAGTGATGGACTCACTGCTTTTCTCTTAGAGATCTAAGGGCTGGCCACAGAGTGTCTATCAGCCTAAGCTGTCTAGCAGCTATCCATGCATGCTCACTCAGATAATGACACTTACAGCAACATGCATATGTTACTCAGCTCCCTACCTCCTAATATTTTCAACATTTTCTAACCCACCCCTCCCAGGAAGGCAGGAAAATGGGATGGTGGAGATGAGATCAGATGAGGTGAGGTTTCTTAGCCGTATTTCATTATTCCCGGTTTCATTATTTCATTATTTCTGTAACTGGCAAGTAGTGGTGAAGCTGCATGTAAGACTGCCTTCAAAATCAGGCTGACAGGAGCCAAAACCACACTGTGATGAGTGGAAAAGTGAGTGAAAAGGGAGGAAACTCCCATTAGGAAAACAGTCAATCTTAACGAGCCAGTAAACTTACTTCCCTTTCTACAGGCAGTATCTCTGTGGCTCAATGCCTACGTGGGATTTCAGTTTCAGTGTTTGTTTCCATTGCTGTCTTATGCCTAGGGACAGATAAGAATGACAAGCAACATAAATTAATGATGCATGGAATCTGTTATGCTTGAATGAGAGAAGAGATGGGAACAGAGAATGGGGCAGCAACAGCTGCAATGCAAACTTTGGCCGTATGACACATCAGTTTTGTTTTATCAGACTCCTAAAAGCTGTGATAAGACAGTGATTCAACTGAGCAAAGATGAGACATTCACTTTCCTTATGCTCTTACCAATAGCAGTTATCAGACAGAACCAAGTGATCTTTATTCTGTCCAGGGACATTACCAAAATTGCTGAAACCGTAGGCATTCCACCTTCCTCCTCCAAATGTTAAGTAGCATTGGTGATACCCGTCATTTGACCATGACTCACTGTTGCTTTACAGATCCTGTCCAAAAGCTAAATTTATAACAAATCAGAAAGGGCCAAATCAGAAACAGACTGAAGTGGAAAATTTTAAAGTGTTTTCCTGGAGATCATCAAGTTATCAAAAGAAACCTATGAGAAATGGAGAGAAGAAGAGACTGGAGAAACTGGAAAGACAAAACCTGCCTTTTCTCTGATGTTATCCTCTACACGGCCATTTTGAGGAGTCCCGAGGCTCTCAAAGGGAAGATGGTTGATGAATGGCAGCACCCAGCTCTTCATCCCTCCCACCTCTTAGGGCTGAGATATCTTTTCAATATATGTGCACCCCTGCAGGAGTACCTAGAAAATACATTGTTCAGCACAAACCCAAATGCTCAGCAGCTTTCATGTCTCTTGACATCCTGAGTTTCCCTAACCTTGAAAAGAAGGGAATCGTATTTATTGCATGGCCTTTCATCTCCCTCCTTTCACCTCTTTAACCCTCACTGGGGCACTCATCTCCCACATTGAGAGGCATCTCTGTCTTCACCCTTCTATCGCCCACTGTTGTTACAGACTGCACACTGGTTTTTATTCTCTCTTTCTCACTCCCTTCACTCCACTCTTGAGAACTCATCAATCAATCAAAATTGTTCCAACAACCTGTGGGAAGCCTCTAACCTTGTTGTCATTGATTTGAATAATGCAAATATTAATGAGTGGAAAACTCATTAAGATGAAGCGAGAGAATTCTCTCTGACAATTTACCTCTGCAGTAATGCCAGGTGGATCCTGATACGAATATGAAAAAAATGATCAAGCCTTTAATATTTGCTGCCCTGGCATATGGATACCTGCCCCAC
Source organism: Coturnix japonica (assembly GCF_054131305.1). Taxonomy (NCBI): domain Eukaryota; kingdom Metazoa; phylum Chordata; class Aves; order Galliformes; family Phasianidae; genus Coturnix; species Coturnix japonica. Next base: position 8,331,254 of record NC_140683.1, read on the forward strand.
AGCTCTGGTATTCTGTGTCGTCCATGTGACTCTGCTTTTCAAAGACTGATGCTCTATTTGCCTGTTCTAGATGATACATTTTGAGATGTATTAATCAGGAATTGTCCAATCTCTTTGTGCTGAGGCATCAGTAAAACAATTACTTCTGAGCTAAATGAGGTCCACTGAAAAACCACTTGATTAAAGTGAGGAGTTATAATAAATAAATACTTCATATATTTCATTATTAATGCTCCTGGGGGAAAACAGCTCCTATTAAGTCAAAGAAGGGGAAAAATATTTAAATGTAAGTATGATGGACGGTGTTGTGTTGGTGCAAATCAGCATAACTCCAGTGCATTCACTATGTCTGTATCAGTGAGAATGAGCTGAGTATTGGACATAGAGTATTACTTCTCACTGGATTCAGTGGGGATATTGCCTAAAAGGGATCAAAAAGAAATTGTTTGCATGCCATGCTTAGCCCAGATATTTTCTTGCTGTTTTCCTTTTTGGAGAATCACTGTGCATCCCTCTTATTTCAGTACCCATCCCTAATCTAGGGCTCCCAAGATTTATATGTATCACAAAGCATTTGTGGAACTTAATGAGCAGTATTCAGGAAATGTCATTTCTTGAAAGTTGATGCCCAGGTGCAATAGATCACGCGGTACAGCAGAAGTATTTTCAATTTCTTATTAACACTGTATAGAAGAGATAAGGAGCAGCCATTAAATACAAACATTTATTTAAATTCAGAGTTTAGGTGCATGCTGCAAACAGACAGAAGCCGGAACATTTCACAGGATGAAGGGTCAACGTTTCCAAGCTTGGTAGTTTCAGGTCAATAAATCCCAGTTTAGAAAGCAAATACACGATGGCTTTAATAACACAATACCTACGTTGGGCACCCCTGGACCCTGTTCTCATTTTGCTGTTTTGCACCGTTTCTCACACACAAGTAATGCAGAGAAATGTAGCACCTGAGAGAGGTGAGGTAGCCAAGGTACAGAGTTTAATGGATTTCCCATAGGCAGCTGAAAGCTGTAAGTGAGCCATGCACTGCTGCTGCACCTCTCATTGCCTTCCCACTTGCCTGCTTTGCCTCTGCAGCATCCTGAGAAGAGGATCTTGCAAGGTTTTCTTATGTGCCTACCTGAATCAGTCTTGATGGGAACCCATGACACAGATAATAGAAACAGCAACAATACAGATAGGAAAAATTGGGGTAATTCAATAACAGGATGTAATAGCACAGAAGATTGTAATGCAAGGCAAAATAACATCTGTATGTCAGAGGAGTAACACTTTCCAAGGTGTACTTCTGCAACAAAACCAGTTGAGCTAATTTATTCACCTTTCAGGGCAGAGGCATTGCACCACTATCCAATAATTTTGCTGAGTCAAAGTGTTGGTCCTTCCTACAGTGATAGCACCAAATTGAACCAGACAAGTGTATCTATGGTAGGTGTAAGAAACTCGGTGGGTACTCAGTCACAGACAGAGAACTGCACAAAACATCCCAAGAATATTTTTCTGCATAAATTCAGTTTATTATTTCATACATGGATAACCTTAAACTGACCAGTAACGATTTATTAACACTCTTTGTTCCTCTATGATCATAAAACCAGAGCTGCCATCTGAAGATGAAATCACAGAACCATGGAATCATTAAGGTTGAAAAAGACCATGGATATCATCTGGTCCAACTGCCAGCCTATCACCACCATGCCCATGATAATTAAACATTATTGTTAAATTTCTTGCTCAGGGAGATGTATATGAGACAGAGTTACAAATGGAGTGGGATGGGATTGTTCAGATAAACGGATTTTAGTTCAGAAACAAGATTTAACATAAATTAGGAGCTGAAACACAGTCTCTTAAAATTAGGGGTACCCTGAAAGGTCAGCAGAAGTCTGCACCAAAGCTATTGAGCTTGAAGTAATCCAATAGAAATGATACAAGTTTCTGAATAAAACCCCAGGGAAGAAAAAAATATGAAAAAAAAATCTGAAAAAAACACTATAATTGAATTTCAAACAATATGAAGATATTTTCAAAGCATTTTAAAGTCTTACATGGTGAATGGCCTTCCATTGCTCCTCAGAAGCATCAGCATGTCTTCTTTTGTCTAGCAGACACAGTAGCAACATCATGTAGTTGGTAGCTGACATAGAACTGAGTTGAATGGAAAATGATTTATGTATTTGTTTGGCTGTTTTTTAACTGTTTATTAATTACTGGAACATCACCCATGTGATGCAGATAATTTGCTGTTTCTCTCTGGTTTTATTTCCCACCTGGCTATCGATTTCTGAGGCAGTCCTAAGGTAGTGAATTGTGTGTTTCAATATCTACTATCTCAGCACTGATAAAATGACTCAAATCCCTTTCTATCAATGGAAGTTATGTATCTTCAGTGCTCTCTGTCTCAGGCAAATAAGGGCAAGGTCTGTGGTTTGGAACATAACATCTCATGTCAGATTCAGTGGCTTTAGATACACTGAAACATCTCAGGAGGATAATGATTTTATATAGAAGCAAATTAGTTTGACATCTGAAATAGGGCTGTCTCTGAAATGGCTCACAACCAATTATATATATTTTTCTTTATGTAAGCAGTAGTTACATACCATCAGTAAAACGTTTCCCAAATGAAATAAAGCAGGAGGGAACAAAAAAAAGTCCTATTTTCTCTGTGTGCATGTTCCTCTTGAAATGTTCCTTATGTTCAGCTTCAGAAACTCCTGCCCATGCCTCCCAAGCACTTAAGGATGCAATATATAAGAATCACTTTTGGTCTACCCCGTGCATTTCGAGTACTGCTGGCTCACCCTGGGCCTTCCTTCTCATAATGCAAGCAGAAGAAATTGTGTCCCATGTTGGGAGATTAGAATTCAGTATAGGACTGAGATGCACGTGGTTTGGGCATGCTGAGCCTGGCTTCATTCCAAAGACAGCCTTCCAATGTATTCAGGGGTCCGAGGTCTCTTCTCTGCCCCTTTTACACAGCTGGGTCTTCCAGAGCCCCATGGCTGTTGCCCCCAGCTATGTTTCTATTTTATTTGCAATCCTTTGAAAGAAATAGCCAGTGCTGGCAGATGAATTATATTCTGTCAAGAAGCAGGAGGGGATGGCTGGGACCGTCTCTTTCTCCCTCTCTCCCTGAATTCTAATTTAAAGTGAGGAAACAAGATTTCATTGAATTTTAACAAATTAACCATTAATCACTTATGAAAACCTCCTGATGAGGACATGGATCGCCTGGGTTATGAATGGGAACAGCTTCATTTTGCTGTGATTGCTAGACCGTGTTAATCCCCAGCTCTCTCTCTACCTCTGTCGTGCTCCTCACTGCATTCCTGCGTCCCTCATCTCTACTTTTGTCTCCTTTCCCCCACCTCCACCCAACACACATGCCCTGCTCCCTCATGTACTCTTCCCTGGATGCGCAGCCCCTGCTGAACTCGTCTCTGAATCATTTTTTCATGTCGTGCTGAATATGGAAATTAAGGAAAAAACAATGTCTTCCGCTGGCTGTGCACTGTGAATATTTATGAGAGAGCCAGCGAGGAAGCTAAATACGAACTGCGAGCGAGCCAGCCAGTGAGGATGGCAGCTGACAAGGGCTCATTCAGCAGCACATCCTTGGCTGCTGGCAGCATCCTGGCAGTGGGGGCTGTATGAGTGACAGAGCAGCAGCATCCTTGCCTGGGCAGCACAAAAAAAAAAGAAGCCTGAAGTTGCAGCCATTTCTCTGCTTCCTTTGTATTCCTCTCATCTCCAGCTGATCAATTCCAGCTAAAATAATAATAATAAAAAAAATCCTTGGATGGCATTCAGCTGCAGCAGACGATTAGGCCCTAAAAATCAATGTTTATGTTCAACAGGGCTATAAAAACCAATGCTTCCCTCCACTTATCAAATCAGAATTGGAATCAGAAAAGCCCCTTGGCTCGTTGTACAAGGGGTCATGGATGGTGGCACGTGGTGATGAAAACCTTGGTGAGCCAAGGCTCTCCCCAGCACTGTCTCTCCTTCTGCTGCTGTATTCTCATACTCGATAGCAGTCTCTCCCACAGGGAAGCATCACTCTGCTGAATGCCACACAGGGGGCCTGAGCACAGATGGGTACCAGAGGCCCAGAGAAAGAAAAAGAAAAAAATAAAAATGATGGTGTAAGTCTATCCATTGGAGCCCCAGATGGAGCTCTAAAAAGTGCCATATTTATTTTTCCCCTGAAGGATAAAACAGATCTGGTAAGGAAAGCGATCTGGAGATGGTACTGGGCACGGGCCAGCTGGGGAACGATGCAAGTGCTGAAGTGAAGAATTGATCCTTTTGCTTCTTCTGAAGTCTGCAGAACCTCTGCTTTGTGATTACTCTGTGCCTTGGCCTGTGGGGACAGGGCTGTTCCTTCCACCAGGTGCAGGATGCCTGGGGAGTGAGGGGAGAAACTCTGCCCCTTCAAGTCGCAGTCTTTCATATAATAAAATCTGATCCTGCCAAGGAGATGCTCATGATTCCAAATGTGAATTTATTAAAAATTAATTTCTAACAAAATCATTAATAAATAGATCAATTTGTAGACTGTAAGATGTACAAATCCCAGTGATTGGGCTGGTGTTGGTTTTCTGAAGAACATTGTGATTTCTGCCTCTTGTGTGATGGACATCACTTTTAAGGGTCTTATGGATAGCAGGAATGGATGCTTATGAGAATCAGTGCTCCAGATGACACCAAAGAGACTCAAACACAGATCCAGTATCTCTCATTGATTCCTTTTTAAAGTGCTCTGGACTGACTCTTCTCGTGGTCACTTGCAAACAAGCACATGACTTTCTGTAATGATGTAGGGCTATGCATTCCATCCTTAATTATAATCTTTTCACAATGATATATAGCCTTGTCTGACTCAGCTGGAATATCATTTCACTTCCAGACACATACTGTGGATTGTACATATGTCTGGGCTCGAAATTGCTTGGTCCATCTGGGTAATCCTGTTAATCCTTCTGCTCTCACACACTGCATTTCTAGTTGTAGAGTTGGTGCTCACTGCTGCTTTTCATCTTTTTCCTACCAAGATTTTATCAGAGACACTCAAGGTTTATGACAAGGCACAGGCCAGTGGATGGACTCGATGGTAGAGGAGCAACCTAAATCATAAAACAATGAGGCAAGAGGGTGAATTTGATGAGATGGATGAAACTGTTGATATATGAATCCCATGGGACAGTGTGTTGGAATATATCACCAATGCCATAAGAAAAAAAAAGTGGTTCTACTGTCTGGCACTGCAGCAAATAAGATGTCTGGAACATGCTATAAACTTATGTGAACCACATCACTGCAATATAGGAGACTTTTAAATTAAAATTGATTAGTCTATCTATCTCCATTGACAAATGATACTGAAATCCATACAGGCAATGTGGGCAAAATCATCCTGAGGACACTCTAAATTTTGTACCTCTGCTCATCCTCATGCTTAGATGGACATTTATATGAATTGTGGGGGCAAAAATAAACCTGATTTCTTATTTCCACAGGCATTTGTGGATGACCATAATGTAAGATGCTTGAAGGATCCTGGATATATCTGTGCTCCCAAATGTATGAGCATTTGGATATTGGTCAAGATCAGTCATTTTCTCTGTTATTAAGTCACTTGAAATATCTCTCCTCAATCACAATCGATATTAAATTTCTGCTTATTTACTCATCGCAATCCATCAGTCATTTTGACACTGAGAAGTTCAGAAAACTTGAGGGCAGCAGAAGGCTTTTTTAACCTTGGCTTCAGTGAAACAAGAGAAGCCACATTATATGTAGCTTAAATGGCATTGCGTTCTCTGAGATAGTGCAAATCATATGCTTGTTGTCCCCAGCTCTGGGCCAGAAGAACATAATTTCATTAGGAGGATTTGTTGAGGGAAGTGCAGCTAATTGAGATGACCATTAACTAGCTGATGTACAAAGGTGTATAAAGCTCAATATTTTACTGCGTTATAGCTGATTAATAGATACGAAGAGTGCTCGTAGATTCAGTTCTACAGTGGAAAGCTCTGAGCAATGAATAGACACTTCTTTATTGTCATTTGTGGAACCAGATAAATAGGCAAGTAGCTTTCCAGGTAGATTGTTACTCACTGGAATGTATTGAAGGCTCGGCTACGAAGTTACAGAAATGGTGTAACATCTTGACAGCAATTCAGTGCTTCTTGGTTTCTCTGCAACAAAAAAGCCCAAACACCCAAGCTTGGAAGAGGCCATTATTTAAATAGCTGTCTCATTTAGTGTAATTTCAAGTTCAATGGTGCGGCAATTCTGCAGTATTAGATCTACTGAATGATTATTAAAATCATACCTATTCAAGATTAACCATGAATTAATTATGAGAGGAATTCAGAAATTCAGATGCCTTCTGAGATAGGCTCTGGGGTAAGGATAGGGTAAGTGTCAAAATCTGGCACAGGCTTAACCTGCTGTGAATTTTCCTAAGTGCATGTTCCACTTCATTTTAGCACCCATACTGGACATGACTTGTACCCTGAATCTGTGTAAGGGATCCATCTGAAAAGTCATATGAGACGTACTTGAGATGTGTTACTTCTCTCCCTTGAAGATAAAGGGAGTCCAGATGATTATCCAGAAAAGGGGCACCACCTTCTGGGAGCAGGCTGAATTTTTCTATTGGGGGCCACCCTCTTACTGCCACGTTTAGTTTTCTCAGCCATTTGGGAGCGCATGCGAAGTTTTAAGGCAGGGCATGAACAGTTGCAAATATGTTAAGAAAAGACACTTCCACATGATTTAAAGGGCAACAGACTGCTCTGGGAGACTGACACTAAGCAAAGGCCAATGCTCTGGGGAAATGCATGAGTTTGTATCACAATCACTATTAGTTTTTCAGCAAATTTGTAACTTCTTCACTTGTGAAATGGCCCTGAAAGAAGCTCAGCTGGAGATGCACGTACTGTATTTTCTCATTAGAATTTGGCTGCTCTGCTTTCTGCTTCAAATCGTCTTCTAAGCAAAACGCGAAGCCACCAGTTTTCCAGTGGGTTCAGCATTTGGCAGAACGAATTTGTTCATTGCTAATTAAAACAAAAGATTTCAGAAGCACTTTCCACTTTGGTTTATTAGCTTTCCTGTGCGATAGCAAATCAGAGCCCTTGTTACACTGTCAGCAGAACTATTATTATTATTATTTATTATTTACAGTACAACTTATGAGTCACTTCCTATGTTGGTGGATCTTTCGCCATCTGTTAAAAAAAATAATAGCAGTCATTTTCTGAAATATTATTCTAATCCAAACGTTAAAATAGAACCATATGAAGCCAATTAAATAGAGTGTGTGTTGTTAATCTGAGTCGCTTCAGCTCAGCTAAAGAAAAAATAACATTAAAAAGAATTGAGAAAGGCAAAAATGTAAAGCAAAGATGCTTCAGAAATGTGTGGAGGTTCTGCCAATGTTTTCTTGGAATTCCAAATTTCAAGAGAAAAACATTGTAAACATCTCATTTTTTAGGCTCAGTTTAGGGGCGGATATGGATCCAAATCTGGATGTAAGATTTCAACTCCAGACCAGGATTTATGGGAATCCTTAAAAGACCAGAAAATTTCAGTTTTAATCCCTTTAATATTTAGTGCTCTTAGCTGTTTTTGTTCTTACTCTGAGTGAAAAATATATTTGATCTGGTTTGGTTGCCTCCACCTGAGATTTTTGTGTAAGCTTATGACTAATTAACATGAAGTTCCCAATGGTGCTTCCAAAGACATTGCCCCTGCCTGCAGAAGTCAAGGAGAGATGAAGCAAATACATCACGAGGAAATTACAGTGGTCAAGCATGAGTCTGCTGTCCCTATGGTACAGTGATCAATAGCAGCTTCACATCAAACATGTACATGTGAGCATTTCTTTGGACTTCAGATTTCTGAGCTTGAATCAAAGCATGTTTGAAACAAGCAGATTTCTACCTAATTTCATACTAAGTATATATTTTTTATGATCTCTTTGGAGCTAGATATCCATCAGATATATATATATATTTAACTGAATTTGGGCTAGACACTACAAACCCTCAGCCAGATCCTGGAGCATCAGGGCACGAGGCTGGAAAGGGACCTCAAAGATCATCTTATTTTCAATACCTGCTGCAGGCAGGATTGCCAGCCACTAAATAGGGTGTTAGATCAGGGCCCCATCCAATCTGGCCTTGGACACCTCCAAGGGATGGGGCATTAACAATGCCTCTGGGCAAAGCTTGCAGAGTATGTGGTTCTCCTATGCAATCAACTCATGACCAGATGGGGGAGTTGGTCATCTCATGGCTGGAATCACTTCCCGAACATGCCAGGCCTGCCCCCATTAAAACCTAAAGAGAATTCTGATGGTTATGGACCCAAACACAGCACTTGGCCAGGGAAGTGGAAGGGGTTGATCCTGGCTCCTGCCCTGCAGCAGCAACTGAGAAACACTGCTGAGCTTCTGGATCTGAGTGGCCCAACTGCATTCCTGGCTGCAGTTATTTATATTCCTTGAACAGCGTTGTTTACACAAACTGCATGAATGCAAATCAATGTGAGGAAGTGCTGGAGTCGGTGAGGTGTGCAGCAGTAACAGTCTCCTGGGATTGGTTTTAGTAATGTAGTGTTAACACAGCTACACATGGCTACACACACTTTCATATCCAAGCGAGGGAGAGGGAGAGGGAACACTCATTACCTGGGACACTGGCCGAGTCCTTGTACCTCGGCAAGAGATAAAAAATAAAAATGGACTTCATTATCACAGGCTGCCTGTCAATCAGCTGCCATTGCACTGAGCCTGCTGTGCATTTCTCCGACTGAAAGGTTCCCATCACCATTGGCAAGGAAGAGATGTGAGAAAGGAGCCAGAGCAGGTAACACGATGACTAGCATCACTCTGCTGGCTGCTCTCTCGACCTGCAGCACACACACATTTGAGCATAGCCTGCTGGAAAAGGGGTTTTATGACTAATGCCCATGCAAATGAATGCAGCGTAGGATATATGGCAGGTGGTGGTCAGGTGCAGGTGATGTCAGATGGCAACACTGGCTGGCCAACCTTTAAATGCTCACTTGATTTCCAGTGCCACAGTATCCCTACACTTCTAAATTTGCCAGTTTGCAAAACAGAAGCAACCAAGTGAGACAAAATTCGTTGATATTTAGGTATTGAATCTCCCTCCAGGGATCCCAAATACTGTTGTTGGAGATCTTTAGGGCTGCTTCCTACCTGCATTTTTCTCATGAGTAAAAGAGGGTTAATGATGCCTCAAAGCGGGTTTACCGACGTGTTGCCAAGATCTCCTGAGTGCCAGTGACCTTTTGTTTAACCCATCAGCATCAAGCTGTCTTTCATTCCATCACTGTCTATTCTCAGGAGGCTTTGCTGGCAATTCTGTCTTTCCTTTCTTGGCACTTACCTTTTCTGAAGTACTGTAAAACAACAACAATAAAAATCTATTTAAACAAGTTTCTTGCTAGTTTATGGTAATTAAAAGCAATAAATATTCCTGCATGCAATGCTGTAGACCTTGACTCAATGGTGGGTCAATACTGCTTTCCTGGTGAGGCTGAGTAATAAATCTTTATTCCTTTTTGAATGGAAATAAGGACGGGATTTTATTCATGAATTCTGTGACCCGTTGAAGTGACATTTTCAAAACAAACACTCCAGAAATGAGAAGTTTTCTCTGCAGAGTGGGTTAATCTGCTCCCTTCTCAGCGTGTCTCTTTCAGCCTGATGATTTGCCTGATGCCTTTTTAATCCCAGCAGCAACTTCTCAGTAAGAAGGAAGAAAACTGAAATAAAGTAGCTCGGAGAGAACCAAGACACCTGTGCTGAGGGGAAGCTTCAGGGAAAGGGGTACATAGGTGAGAAAGACTGTCGAGAAGAAGTCCCTAAAGACCTGGCACTCTGGATTCAGTGTCTGCTCATGCTTATGCTTGCTCTGAGGCTCCAGGCAGCCTTGGAGTCCCAGCCCTACACAGCTACATCGCTCCTGCCTCCTCAGCTGTCGGCCTTCATTAGCTTCTACTACTAGACAGAGGGTGTTCCTCTGAACCCAGATCAAACAGCAGCTTTTTGTGCTCATCTGCAATTGACTTCATTTGGTTATATAATCTAATTGGCTTGGGATGCTCCGTGAGCAGGGGAGTGAAGCCAGTGGTTTATAAAACAAACATGCAGTGCAAAGCCCATCAAGTCCTTTCTGAGCGCTGTGCAGTGCAAGCCAAGCACCAGGATGAAGTCTCTGGGTTATTCTTCCTCTCTCTGAGAGACTGCTTCTTCTTTGGGGGAGGCTAAACATAGCAAGAGGCTCCTCCTCCAGCAGATAGGATTAATCGTCCGCTAAGCTGCTGCATGCCACTAAGCACAAAATGCACTTGGGTCCAGGCTCACCACGGTGGGAGGGTGTGTAGATGTTGTCTGCAAGAAGTGGTGGGAAGGGAGTGCTTTCCTTCTGCGATACATGCAATGGGTTTTAATGGCCTCAGGTCTGTCCCTGCTACACAGGGAGAAGCTTTGAGGTGTTCTGACCTACAGTAGTTGCTGCAAGGCATGGGAAGGACACAGACACTACAATGACCAGAAAAGCATCCCATCTAATGGGACAAAACTGTTGTCTGATGGTCCCCCTTCAAGCCAATGTGCGAAACAAGGGAGGAATAAAACAGTACTTTCTCCTTGGGCTCAGAGCACTGAAGTGGCAGGGGCACTCACCAAGACTAATTTAAGTTATTTTAATTATGATTTTCTCCTCTCTCTCCCACTTCCCTTCTCCTCTCTCACATATGCTGTAAGGACAGGGAACTGCAGGTTTTCTTCCACTTAGGATTAATTAAAAAGGAAAAGTCAATAAGTTTCTCAGCAATTACTGTCTTTTCCATTTGGTCATTTGAGACAGTCAGGGACTCAGAAATTGAATTTCCAGAGAGAAATCATGTCTTGTGAATCCTAGCACAAGGTTCTTGGAGGGAGAAATAACTGCATTTTCTTTAGGCTGTCACCACTCTGGTTTCCCAGCTTCCTGTTCTTCATAGCAGAACCAGTTTTGTTATTTCAATAACACCTTAGTTCAGATGATCTGGGAGGATTTTCTCCATGTCCATCCTGTGCATGTAAGATGACTTAGAGAGGGCAAGCAGCAACACAGACAAGAGACTGGAGGTGATAACAACAAACTTTGACTGGCCAGGGATTTATTGACATTTTCTTTACCAGATAAGGTGGCTGGTCATTATCACAGCCTTAATCTAAAGTCTCTGTAAATCAATGGAAATCTTTCCACTGACATCAGTGATCTTTAGATCAGACTTCACCTGATATCTGTGACCAGATATGGGTGTAGTTCAGCAGCAAGGTGTAGCTGCTTTCCGTATTCTTAGTGTGGCTCTCAGCCAAATGAGACCAAACAAGGACAGAGTAATACACTACAGGATTTAATTTTTAGGAACAATGGGAGCTGGAGTGAAGAAAAGGTGTTTCAGATCCAGAATGTGGGGAATGGAAGTAAAATAATCAGAGGCTGAAAGAGAGTGATGAAAGAGAGAAAAATAAAGGAAAGAAAGGGGAAAAAAAAGAAGTTAAATGTGCCACCTCACTTGGTTTTGATTTACAGTGGGACTACCCTGTGCTACTGCATATAATAAGTTCCTTCTCCTCTCCATTTAAACTCAGCAGAAGCAGAGCTTCTGTTTTATTTTCACATTCCCATTGAGTTCTTTCTGCAGGTATTTCTTACAATGAAAGAGGAGAAGAATAAGAAAACAAATATCACTGCCTCTGTGCATGCTTTTTTGCTAACCAGGCTGCTTTGCCCCAGAGACCCCGCTGGGTGTGCGGCAGTGCTCCCTGCAGCTTTGTTTAGGAAAGTTACATTTGCTTCTCCCTTGGTGAGGCTATTAGCAGTCTCTTCCAGAAGCGAGCCTCCTTTTGTTTACCGTCACCTGAAATTGCTGGGGAATGAAATAAATCTAGATTCAATGAGTCAATAAATAAATAAGATTTTTAGAAGAAAAAGAGAGAAGAGGGAGAATCAGAAAATCAGAGAGATTTTTACTGGGAAAAACAGAATCCCAAAGAAATAAACCCCAAACTTAAGAACACTGTTGTGTCTGATATAAGGCTCTCTGCAGCTCCTGGTTGGTTGGACTCTGGCTCGGGCACTCTCCCAGCAAGACTGATTATGCTGTCACTACAAACAGCGTGTAAAAAATTGTGCCTCATTTTATTAGCTGGAAAACAGTGTTTAATGCAGCTGGAGCTGCAGCTCAGGGTAAACGATGGAAGTTTCCTCTTGGAAAACTGTCAGTGGTGGTAATGACATCATTTCTCCATGGGTTTGATCTAGTTAGGGCTGTGGCTATCTGCTTTTGTTCTTTTTTACTCCATTTTTATACCATTCTTAGAGAGCTCAGTTGCTTTAAGTCAGTCCCGAACCAGAGGAGAATCCATGGGCAGCAGGGAATGGGCCTTAACCTTGGTTAACCTGTCACTGAAGGGCAGGTGAGGGTTTTCCTCATGCTATGCCAAATACATAATGGTGAGAACTGGGATTAATTCTCATTTACTCATCAAACAGTGTTTAAACCCTCACTCTGCACTGTGTCACTGTGATATATGGGAGGGACCAACATTCCCCAGTTTGTGTCTTTTCGCACAAGGATCCTGCAAATTTTCTCTGCTGCAGTAAAGGTAAATCCGTGGCCATCGATATCTCATTTCTACCCATTAGTCTAATGTTATAATTCCCAGGTGTGAGAGTGTGTAACACAAAGCCAGTCATGAGGAATAGCATCATCAGAAAGATCAATGAAAAGGTAACCTCTAAGGTATGAGATGGGCCAACAACACTGGGACACATTTGCCATAACCCGTCCCTGTACATCAGCACAACTACAGGACAACGGCATTGGGATGATGGCACAAGACCTACATCCAGCCAACACAGACAGGATTGCTTGTTTAGCAAAGTGGTTCACAAAGGGCTGTTTCTCTCAAGGAAAGCTTGCATGGTGAGCCCTCTATTGTTGCCATTGGAGATGGGGTAAATCTCTTCCTGTGCCAATTCACAGATTATAATGAACAGAAATTTTCAGCTGACTACAGTGGAAAATGTGACTTGCTACTGGTTTTCTGTCTATCAAGCTGGAGTATTGAGCTTTCCTGATGTTCAGAGCTAGACAGATAACCAGAGATTCATTAGAAAAATGTATTTGTCCTGTCCTGCAAATTGGCCAATCACAAATTGCAAAATTCCCAACTGCTATTCATTGCTAAAATGGCTATTTACAACTATCTTCTGAGGGTGAGAATCAAAGCTACTAAGCTGTTCACCAAAAGTTGATTGAAAATATCCAGCATTCAAAGTTAGAAATTCAAGCTGCATGGATAGTTACATGAGTTACATTGTGTTATTTCTGCTCTCTCATTGGGCAAGTTGTGTAACTAATCACATCAGAACCAGCATCCATTTCGAACTGCATGTTCATGTGTGTAATTTGGAATACGCTTTTGGAAAATATTAAGCTATTTGAGTTCCAAATTGACTTCTGATGAGTATTCACACTGGTAAAGCTCATTTGCTAGAGTATTTGTGGAAAGCAGCCATAGAAACAGACCAGGAGATTCAAAGCAAATTTGTTCAGGACTTCAAATGAATATACACAGACATCTTTCTGCAGTATTCACTCACCATTAGTCGTGTTGCAGTAATACCTGCAGTACATACTTACAACCGAGTTAGACTTCCCACTGTAAAGCTCTTGTTTGGGAGATTTATTAGCTCAATGGTTTCAGAATGGGCTGAGATTTTTAATACCAAGTTCCCAGCTTTGAGGGCCATTGTCTGAGTCTACCCCCTTACACTCCCTCCCCTCTTCCTTCTGCAAACCATTGCTATAAGTTCAACAGTTGATCTCTTCTATAGCTCAGAAGCCCGAGAACAGAAAAATTGAGAGGAAAAAAGGTGGCTGAGGGGAGGGTCAAAGAATTTTAAACACTGAAGCTGAGAAGCCCAGTGTTCTCTATAACCTGACTTTCTCATGCTCACTGAGAATCCCCAGAAGCGTAAGTAATAAAAGAAAATGCTCTAAAGGTAAAACTTAAAGGACAATATGTGAAATCTCATTTACAAGAGGAAGCAAATGAGGCAGAATCCAAATGCTATATAGCAAAGCTGACTCTAAATCAACATTTATAACACTGACTTGGCAGGTGGGTTTTACCTCTCACCAACTTGCATATGCTTTAAAGTAAACAGGCCAAAATCTGTTCTTTGTTACACACTCTGAACTAAATTTGCTGGATATAAGGAGTTGTGCAGACCAAACTGTGGGCAGAAAGCAATTTGTATTTACTTGGGACAAGCTGGCTGGCCCCAGAGGTTTCTATCCACATAGCAGGTGAGTTTGTCAGCAGATCCCCTGGTGATGTTGTTCTGGCAAACATGGGCTCATCCACACAATGGCCCTGGTGCTGTCCCTTGTTTTTTGCCCATACAGCTCAGGGATTCACCTGTTGGAGTCCAAAGTTGAAGCACTTGAGCTCTCAGAAGAAGAGCTGTTTTTGCTGCTAGACAGCTGTATCTCAGTACATTGTTTGCTATAACCGCATGCTGATTGAGTCTTGTAGTAACAAAATGCATTGCCCTATAAACATAAAACAAGCTGTCACAGCATATCAACACATGAAGAGGCAAAGCAATAGTGGAACAGGGCACCAGAATAACGTGTGTGTTCCCAGTATCATTCTGGAAGAGAGCTGTTCCTACCAAGACAGAGAAGGTTTTGCGCTTGCTGTTTGTAAACTCTGGTGTTTTTCATAAGAGTTATTTCAAATCATTTTATAGAATGGAGAGACAGAAGCATTAAAAAGTAAAATCATACATGCTAAGAAGGGAATGGAGTTCACCTGAGGCAAAATTAGGACTCAAACCAAAGGCACCTAATGCATATTTTGCTCTTACCACTAGTTGATTCTGCCATATAGGAAGGCAAAAATGGAAAGGGACCACCTAAGGGAGATCCCAATCCCATTTCCTCCTCATTTAAAGGTTGGTAGTGGAAATCCTTGTATATCTGAGGCCTTCTGAAGGCAAGGAGCTTCTTTTCTTTATTTCTGTGCTTGCAGCTGTTGTATTTGAGCAAATCCTCACTTGCTGCAGCCTGGAACCTTGCTGCTCTGTTATCATTGCTGCACTTTCCATCACATTACTGGTACCAAGCAGTAAGTGAACTAGAATACATTCCAAAATAACACTGTACAAGACACGGATTTGCTCCATAAAAAGAAGATACAAAGCTACAAAATTTCAGTACATGTGCTTATTATATCGTCAATGCCTGCAGTTAGCTAGATAATGGTGAGCCTCATTGCTGGGCCATGACATGTAACAAGGAGCTCCTTGAAGCAGGTATTGGTTTTTTTTGTTCTGAGCTCAGACATTCCCAGCAGTAGAGAGTCTTGGTCTGAGGCTGAGGGTCCATCTGTGCTACTGAAATAGAGATCAATAGTGGAAAGAACATCTTTAGTACTCAATTTCATGCTTCTAAGTGTCTCAGTTTTGTACTTGGAAAGCAATTACTGCAATATTACAAACTGACAAATGACAGCTGTGGATAAAAATGACTTTCTATGGGGCTGTAGGATTTTTTCAGGCTAAAGGCAAGCTTTTAAAAATAAAAAAATAAATAATAATTTTTAAAAAGTAGGTAAATGTAGAGGACTTGACCCACACTTTTCTTTAATGTAAAATTAATGGGATGGATGAGTCACCAGATTGTTATTAAAATGAGAGAACTGCATGGCTGACCATGCTGGTAATACTCCCTCTGATGCTCAGCTTTGTTTAATATGCACCTAAGAGAATATGCACGCTTGCTGAGCAGTTAAGGAAACCAGGAGTACATACCTGAAACAGCCTTGCTTCACCTTGAGGAAAGGAGGATATGAACTTAGTTCCACCCTCCTTCTCCACTGACAGTGAGGGGATAACCAGAACTTGCTCTTCATCTTGTGTAATGCTTGTTGGTGTAACAAACCTTGGTTCCATGCGTGTTTTTCTCTTTAGGTTTTGGAATTGATTCTCACCTAGGATTTTCCTTTTTGACTGAAAAGACACTGGAGATGCTTTGCTCAGACATGCACACATCAAGCCTGGGACTGTTGGCTCCCTTCTGCCAGCTAATGGTTGTTTCAGGGACATCCAACTTCTTCTTACCCCCACCGGTACAAGTGGTCTTCTGTACAGTAGGAAGGGTCTTCCTGGATCATTTTCTCATCCCTGAATCAGAAATTTGTGCTAAGGTCTGATACTCCAGCATTGCTCTTTGGGGAAGGTGAGTTTGGCTTGGAGTGAATCTCCTGAAATCAAAGAGGAGAACCACACTTTACCCTTCTTTTCTCTCTCTCCCTCTCTCCACCTGTTGCCTCATGGCTTTAAATTCCAAACCAAGCCAGCAAAGCACCACAGCCTCTGCAAACCTGGATTCATAATGATCCCCAGGTTGACCATTTACCACACAACTAATTATGACTCTTCCAAGGCTCCTGTTTATATCTTCTCCCTCCTCTGCCTCCTTTTCATTTCCTGTGTCCCAGGCCTTGAAATGCTTGGTCTCAATGTGATAATTGATGGCTGCTGGCTGTACAAACACAAAGGCCTCGAGTATAAATAGAGCCAGATGGAGCTGGAATTGTACTGTGTATTTTTCTTAAATAAGGGAAAGATTTATAAATTGATAAAATTTATTGTAAATAAGAAGGCATTGTTGGTTCTTTTATAATAGTTTGTTGTAATTGAAAAACATCCGTGACTAATCTGCTCTTGGGTCACATTGCTTTGTTTTCCCTTTGTTGCTCTCTTGAAGCACTCACACAGATGCTTTGTGCCTCCTGTACCCAGCTGGGCTCCATGCGTCACATTTGCTCTCACTGTGTGCTGCTGAGTTCGCAGGTATGATATTTTACACCCATAACTTCTGTTTTGCACAAGTCTTAACTAAGCTAAATGGGGACGAGTGCCTCAGTCTAAGGAAGGTCAAAACTTGGGCTGAAGTTTTGGTAACTCTTGACACCATTGGACACTGTGTGTGGGTGTCTTGGATTTGACTGCAGCTCCATCTTGCTCACCTTTTAGGGGCAGCCCATGGGACTTGAGAAAGGCCTGCCAGACTCCTGTTGCTCTTTTGCTCACTGCACAATAAAACCCACCATAAATCCTGCCCTAAAAATTCTTTATGGAGTTCACCTGTCCACAGCAAATAAATCAATTGCTCTAAATTAAATTCTGTAAAAGCTGAGTGGCGTAGGGTACCATGTCTGGATTTATTTGGGAGCCAGCAAGACTGTAATTTTCTAAGTCAACACTCTGACCCTGCTTTATTCATTTGCTGTTCGTGATAAAACTGGATCTCTCCCTATATTTTTGGCTGGTTGTTTCTTCTCTCTGTGATAGCTGTAATAAGCGTGTCCCTGAGAAGAGGGTGGTGGGGAGGAGACACAGAGGGCTGTCATCCAAAGGAGAGAATTAAATCAGGATGTATCTGCTCATGCTGGCGCCTGTTTTTGCACAGCCTTCTGCTTATATTTTCCCTGCATTAACTTCTCACAAGCAAAGCTAAAGTGCCAGGCAAAGGCCTCGTTAGACACACATCTTGGGGAACTCTGATGTGCCATTAAT
Organism: Coturnix japonica; assembly: GCF_054131305.1. NCBI lineage: Eukaryota > Metazoa > Chordata > Aves > Galliformes > Phasianidae > Coturnix > Coturnix japonica. The sequence continues at coordinate 8,348,959 of NC_140683.1, forward strand.
TAAGCTCTTTCAGTGCCTCTTTCCTGCTGGTTTCAAGGACCAGCCTGCGTGCCTTAACTCTGCTCTTTCATCTCCCTCTCTCCTCAACAGTGCTCTGACAAGAGCAGCACGGGGCTCTGCTGCAGATGGGGCCAGGATGGTGTAGTGCCCTCTAAGTGAACTCTCAAGTCTTCTCTAGCAGAGGGAGAGCCCTTGCCAGGTTTGTCTGACAGTGGTGCACAGAGCCGTTCTCTGTCAATGGATTTGTTGGACAAAGTCAGGGCTTGACAAGGAAGAAGTAGATGCCAGCACATCCTGGCATGGCAGCACCTTACGAATCCATCCTCCTGCTGCTACCCTTCAGCTGATGGCACCGGAAGCCTTCCCATCAGAAAGGTTTGCACTGTCAGCCTGATTGATTTCCCCCACCTAATGATTCAAATAAGACTTTGTAATATATCATTCCCAGTGTTGCTTTTATTTTATTTTATTGTTTTCCTTCCTTTGTTGTCCCTCTCAGCAAGTTTAAGGGGTAATTTAAATCATGGTGGCATGCTCTCAGAAATGCAGGGTGTACTGGTTGAACTATTTACCACTGCGCTTATGCTCTGCCTCATAAAACCACTTTACCAGGTGAAGAACCTGGTCCCAACCTTCACTGCAAAACCAGTGGCTGATTAAGACAAGGCATCCTTCCCCCCCCCCCGTCAAACTTGAACTAGAGATTATAGATGTACTTCAAAACTGCACCTATCTATCCTGAATGCACTTTATGCCAAGAAATGAGCAGTCAGGACTAATCCAACTTCTGGAGGGATATTTTAATGTGTATTTATGCCTTAGAAGAAAGGGAAATGTAACACCATGTATCTCTCTCACAGCTAAGAAGCTATAAGATGGAGATGGTGCTGGTATTTTGATCTCTTGATCTCTGCCTTCCCTTGGCAGCTCAATCTTCTTCTCATACATCTTAGGGGAAATTTGGTTGTTTCTTTCTGCTGAGTCTACTACCTTGCTTGGTCCTTAACAACATACTTTGTCCCTATAACTGAAACCCCAGGTAAGCAAGGATTTAGCAATGGATCTTGTTTCGGGTCCTGAATGGCCTCTTTCTTCCCTTGCAGCTGCAGCTCTTGCTCCCTGTCCCTGCACTGGGTTTTCAAGCAGGGATGCTGATGCCAGAGAGTATCTCAGTGCCAGCATAAAATCCCTCTGCTGGCTCCTCCTGCCCTGCCATTTTACAGGTAGCAGGGCCAACCTCTGCTCAGTGTGAGAGCCGAAGCAGAGCTCCGTTGGTGACACAGAAGAAGGTGACAGCTCAGCAGGAGGACTTCTCACTCACGGCAGCTCCTCTCCACTCTCTGCCTGCTGTAATTAATATCCTTTTCCCTGCAGGCTGTGAGACTCTGACAGGCTTTATTTTTAACTCCACTTAATGACAGAGTATTAAGACAAAATGCAACTTTGGTGAGCTGTAGGCCTTAGGGAGGTGTGAGGGCCTCGGAGCATTGCTGTGCTGGCAAGGCAGGCCAGCATGTGCGGCACAGCAAGCTCAGCATGCCATAATGTGCGATCATCTGATACATGTCCAGTGGTGGGAATTCAAGAGGATGTTCCTCATGGGACAGAACCTGCCCCATGAACCAAAGGGGTATTCAGCAGAAATAGGATTATATCCACTAGGAGGCAGTGGGTATTTGATCTTGAGACAGATGGAGGTTTAGTTTTTCATGGTTAATGAGGAAAGTGAATGATGGGAGGAGTGTCTTGAAGTTTTCTGCAAGGCAAATTCATGGAAGATGAGAAATGAAAGTGGGCAATAAATGATGCTTTCAGTTTAACCAAGAGACAAGGCAGGGAATGTTAAGAAAGAGTTGGAATCAACACAGAGTGAGCAGCAAAAGCATTAAATCTTAACAAAATTATGGCCACGGCTTGTGTATCCCTCACATACAATCATGGAGTGGCTTGGGTTGGAAGAGACCTCAAGATCATGCTGTTGCAACTCTCACTGTGGGCTGACTAACCCCCAGCTCAGGCTACCCAGGGCTCCATTCATGGCCTTGGGCACCTCCAGGGATGGGGCACCCCAAGAGGGAAGTGTTTTTCCATGAATACTGAGCATTTATTTTCTGTGATAATATCGTGTTTAGAGAGTCACCAGGCACTGTTTTAAGCAAATGATGCCATAATTTAGGGGCGATAAGCAATGAGATTAGAGGAAGACACAAATCTGGATTTTATCACTTCATTGCTTACCCCAAAGCCTCAGACTGTACTGTCAAAGCATTCTGAGTCTACTCTTGTTCTTGCGGGACACAAAATCCTGCAGAAATCAGTTAATGTGTCACTTGCCTCACTGCCAAGGTGTGTTCCCCTATTAAGGAGGAACCAGCATCTCTTCAACATTACTTGAGGTAGCTGTAGTGATCTTTATTCCAGCATCTTCTCTTCTGACATGCATTCTGTGAAGAAAACTCCATCAGTGGGCCAAGGTGACCTGAAGCACATCCCTAATTTATTTTTACTTGCTGTCCAGAACTTTGGTAGCAAGAAGCAGGTGTTCCCCTTTTAGGATATTAGACTTTCCTTCAGCCCACATTCCCAGTGGTCTCTTTAGAACAGTGATCCTTCCTCATAATCCTCTGTCCATCCTCCAGCAGAAGAAGTTCCCCTATAATTAGTACCACTGGCACTGCCGATGGATTCCAGGCCAATGCGCAGAGTAATTGCTGCTCAAGATTACTTATGACACAAATGTTGACATTCTGTTGGCATAACTTGCAATAATGTATGCAGATTGCATCCTTCTAGTGCCTTAATTATTACTTCTCCGCAAGAAATAGTCAGGTTATCCTCTGCTTTGATTTGAAGGAGATAATTCCACCTTGAAACACAGTTCTTTAGAGAAAGGGGAAGGGCAGAAGGAGAGGGAAGGAACGGACCAAAATGCTGTTATCATGGTTTTTCCTCCACATGGGATGAGTTTGTAGCTCAACCTTGGCTATATCTTCCTCCTTTTTTCTGCCTCACTGTGGGAGTGGGGAGGTCTCTTTCAAGGTGAAACTTTCCCTGAGAAAACACAGAAGTGCCGCATTTAATGAGCCAAGACAGATGTCCTATTCAACAGCCAACAGCATGCATGAAAGTACTTAGTATTTATTATCTACAGCGTGACAGTGTCTGGAGTCCACAACCAAGGCTGAGGTTTTGTTGGGCTGTTAGATCAAATTCCTAACCCACTCAGTTTAAGCCATACATGGAACAGGAGTCAGAGAGTGGGGAAAGGAAAAAAGAGATCAGTCAATGCAAAAATCCCAAACAGAAAAACAATAGATTTAATACCTTCCCCTTAAGAGTTTTCATTTTGTCTCTAGCTAAAAAGATCCTGGGAAACCTGAGAAATTATTATACAGAAATGCTGCTTTCAGACAAGTTTATATGAGAACAACAACAAAGAGCTCTAGAAACCCAGTCTAGGAAAGGAAGCACATGGCTCAGATTCTCCTACATGTATAACATTATAATTTTATCTTTATAAGCTGACTAACACCTGAAGACATTCAGAATAGAAAATGGGACAGAGGAAAATATCTTGCAAAGTATATCCTTGGAGAATACAGTTGCACAGCAACAGAGGATGTATTCCTGGAGCTCTGGAAATAAAACAGCTAAAGACTCATGTTTCATACATGGGGGAAAGAAAACGCTCCATGTCTTTGCAAGGTGGGAAAAGAGTCTCTGCAAGAGGACGTGCCATTACTTTGATGTGCAGATAAGCAGTTATTTCTTTTTCCTGGCCAAAGTCCTTCCAAATTTTTGAGTTATGCAAGGATTTACTCTGTCCTGCTTTTTATACTGACTCTTATTTTCTGGTACCATGTGCTAGTGTCCAATGGCTCAGAGAAATCATGTCAGTCAGTCCTTCTTCTAGACCCAGATCCTAAATACTACAGAATGTATGTAGCCACCTGTGGAAATCTCATGGTGGAGAAGGAAAATCCCTTTTCAGGCCTGCCCAAGTTACACATGTAGCTTGAACTGAGGTCTCCTTCTCAGGCTTGCTTGGCAATTGATGCTGTTATTATATGGGGAAATAACAAACCTTAAAAAGAATGGGAGCCTGGTGGATTCCTTGTCTCAACAACCTACCTAAGGTGCTGAACTGTGAATGTCACCCTTAAGCTGGGTGCACCTCCCCATGCTGCCTTTTCAGTTTCTCTAATTGTGTCTGTGTTCTTGCAGAAAAAGAACAGGTCTGCTCAGATTAAACTGAAAGGGACTGTGAGAAACAAGTCTCCTGAGATAATATGGGGGAGATAATTGACATCATTGGGAGCATTCAATTTCTGTAAGTCCTTTTTGGTCAGGGGGGATCAATTTTCCAGGATCGAGATAAAAATGGAGCCCCCCTAAATCATTTCCTATTATTGTTCCAAAAGCCAATAAACACTAGGAACCACGACCATTCTTTCCTCCTGGTGACAACTGAACTGAAACCTGAAAGTTAAGTAATACACTTGGATACTGTGGTGATCAAGTTCTCCCACAGTTAAAGGCACAGTCAACGGCTTGAACTCTACCTTTCCAAAGTAGAGTGAGAGAATTTATAGAAAAGATAGATCTAATTATTTCTGTGGGATCTTGGTGGTACCATCCCAACAGCTCCAACACAGCTGTGGGTCTGTATTGCAACGCGTCCCTTAGCATCAATGCTGTTGTGTGCCAGGCTGGAGATGACAGTTCAGCATAAAAATGAAGTTGAACAAGATCATGGTGTTGTGAGTGTTTTACTCAGTTTTTGAAACAGCAGCTGACCTGGCAGGACTCTCCTTCATGAACCAATTTCACTCTGCCTTATTCAGTAAATGCACAAACCGTTGCCCGAGTGTGTGTATATAGATCTGTGACAGCACAGCTTTGTGCCATATGAGTCTTTTTCTATACAGAAGCTTGGCTAACACTGGACCAAGATCTCATTTACATTTTCTAGGAACAATTTACATTTACTTTCTAACAGATTCGGGGAATTTCACAAACAAGTTTACTCTTCCTTTGTCTTGTCTTCGTCCATCCACACCTTTCTTATGTTCTTGCCCAAAAAAGCATCATTTTCTCCCCTTAGTGAATTGCCTTTCATTTGTCTCCCATCTCAGGTGGATCCTGGCACAGACATTATGGGGTCTCTTGTGCAGGACCTGCCTCATCTCTGGCTCTTTCCCTTTGCGTTTGGACCCTTTCCCTCCCATCCAGCCCCAGCACGATGAGGGCCATGGGCAGCAGCATTGCCCCCTGGCAGTGGGATGGGGACAGTGTCCTCTTCCCATCAGGCACTCTGTCCCCACCGCTTCCCATCTGCGCTGCTCTCTCCACCTCCGGTGAAACACAGCCCAGGTTTGTTTAGTCAACTTGAAGAGAAACGCTGCACGTTGGCCAAAACCCTCCATGAAAATCCTGTTAATTTGTTTGATGAGCTGCCTCCAGCTGCAGCCAGACGAATAAACGCTGATTGGCTCTTTTGCTTAAGCTCTCCATAATGAAATGAGCCAGCTCCGTGCCTCGGCTGTGCGTGCCAGCCGGGCTGGGCGAGAGGTGGGTGTGCAGGGCTGCGTGGGGAGGGGAGCGGGAAGCAAAGGGGGACATGCCTAATGGCATCATTTCCACTTCACAATAGCTAATCCTGCCTAAATCAACGGAGCCCTGGCATCCTAATGAAATTGGGTTGGAACTTGTTCAGTTTATGATGAGCTTTTTAACCTCAGCTTCTTAATTAGCCTGATGCGGGGTTGAAATGGGAAAAAAAGAAAAAAAAAACACAAAAAAAAACACAAAAAAGAGCATTTTTCTCTCTGACCCATCTCTCATTGGCAGTGTAGAAATGGTGAAATTAGATGCTAATCTGTTGGTTGGGTTTAAAAATAATCTGAGCATTTAGGTTTTTTTGGGGGTGTGGGGAGGAAGATAGAGTGGGTTTTTCATGTACAGTGTTGGCATCTTGTTGGGATGTGCAGGTGTTTCCCACATGGGAGGGAATGGGGTCTCAGAGCATCCTGCAAACATGGGGAGTGGGGCAAACCCTCCAGACTGTGGGGAGGTGAAGGGAAGGATGAGAGGAAGGAGAAACTGTATCCCAGTTTGTAAGATCAGTTTGGATAGAAATGTTGCCATTTCTTCTGTAGAAATGACAATGTTTTGGAATCAGATGGGATATTTTGTTTCAGTTTGGGGCAGTTGTTCTGTAAAGCATCTCACAGAAGGAAGAAGACTTGTGACTAACTAACAGCAAAGGGGCTGAATCAGTTTGAAGGAAATCAAGACACTTCAGAAGGGGAAGGCTACACCCTCCACTGTCAGCTATGTTTTCTTTGAGCACAAAACTTGTGCTCCAACCTCTCTGCAACTCCTTTGGTAGATCCTTTCATGGGAAAGGAAGGGCAGTCATCAGCTCACTTCTCTTTACATCCGGGAATGATTCTTTGGTGAAGTCTCACAATACTAGGGAAAACTGGGAGGTCACTGGGAGACATTTAGACAAAACAGCAGCTCTTCTTGTTCTGCAGCTTTCTCCCCAAAGAGGAAGGGAAGAAAACATACCTTCTTTTCTCCCATCACCCTTTCCAGCAAAATAAAATGTGACTTCTTCCCTAAATAATTTACAGCCTGTCTTCTTCCTGAAAGTTTTGGTTAGCACAAAATGACACTTCTTACCCTTTAATGCTCTGATGAAATATCCTTCCATGTATAATTTAGGAACTGGCAGCTGGTAGTAGCAGGGCAGGTGTACTGCTGGCGTCTGCAGGGAAATCCCTTGGCACTGGTTTGCTCCTGGGTGATGGGAGGAGACAGTGCAGGAAGAGCCGAGGACAGGATCTGCACAGAGATGCCCCTGCCAAACCTGTGCTTCTGAAAGGGTAAAGAGCAGCTGGGAAACCAGCACTGGTGCAGCTCAGGGGAATAGTGCTCTTCCAGGCAAGGTTGTGTTCAGCAGAGGCATATTGGGCCTTTGACTGAGGTGCCAGTCTAAGGAAAGGGAAACAAGGTCAGAGTCTTGCTCCGCTGCAGGTTCCTTTGTGGCTCAGCTCAGTGCTGCAGGCTCAGATCAGCCAATGTGTCAGTGGTGTTTGTAGGCTGTGCTTCAGATGCTCTCCAGCTTTCATAAGAATAGGCCCTTCTCTCCTTTTGTCCATAGAAGAGAAATGGCCACTCCTTGTTTGAGCGCTTTAACCAGAGAAAGGATTGCTTCCATTTTTAGAGATACATTTTGAAGCACAACAGGTGTTTTATTGCTCCTGGAGCATTATCACTGTGCTTCAGGTTCCATTTTCAACATCTTACAAGGAATAACTACCAGCAGCATTCAGGCTATGTTCCAAACATGTTCTCCCGTGCAAAATATGCCATTACATTTGGAGGGTGTTTATTTTTCATGCTTGTTTTCTACTTGTCAGAGCTTCCCTTGAGCAGCACACAGAGAGAGGTACAGACTGTTCTGTCCCACACCTGAGAGATGGTACAATCCCATCCCACTGCTACAGTGACATGAAAGGAGCTCAGGGTACATCCAAGCATGGTCATGTTGTTCTCAGCAGCAGGAGCATTGCCCACTCTTTATGGCAGATGAAATAAAGTGAAAGTAAAATGGGAAAATGATATTCTGTGTGTAAACCAGTAAGGGAACTTCTGACTTTTGCTCTTGTCCTGCTGCCTACAGCCCTGCCTGCAAGGCACAATTAGCCTTGAGCTCCTGCAGCTCTCCTGTGCAATAGCTGTGCAATGCAGGAGTGCCTCCGGCCATGGGCTTCTCACAGATATTTCATTAACGTTCAGAAATGGCAGTTACTTGCTAATAATCTACCAACATTTAATAAAAACAGCCCAAGAGCTTTATAACCTGTTAACTTCCAAGTGGCAATAATTAAACAAAAATGATAAATAATTAAGGCCTAATTACATAGTATCAGTCATTTCATTTTCCAGCACGCATGTTAAGTGCATTTGCCACTGGTGACTGGGGGCCCATTCCGTGAGTGCTCGGCTCTCTCTCTGCGTGCCTGGATGGAGAGTCAGGTTCCATGCAGCTTTATGGTAGAGGAAAAAGAGGAAAATGTGCTTCATTAACTGGGTAATTATCCCCTTCCAACACTGAAAATAATTCCCTTTGAGGCTGTTGTATGTCATGAGTTTGGGAAACAGGCAAATATATCCATTTATGTCCCCTGGTTCTGTGAGACTCTGAGTTGTAGGAGGGGGGCCAGATGCAGAGGAACAGCTTCAAGCTGCCCACAGAGATATCTCTTTCATTCTCCATCATTTTATTTCTGGATCCCAAATGAATCGTTGCAAATCGGGCCCTATATAATGGGTTGAAACAAAACCCAGTGACTAGACAGATGGCAGGCATTTTAAATAGTTGTATCAGGACTCAAACCCATCATGAGATCCACAAGTGACAAAGATTCGATGTTGCACCAGTTCACAGCAGCTGAAAATATCTGTTTTGGAATTCTTGGTTGGAAATGCATAGAATCATTAAGGTTGGAAAGACCAGTAAAATCATCCAGCCTGATCATCAGCCCATGCCTGTGACTGCTTTAGAGCACATCACTCAATGCAACATCCACAGTTCTCTTGAACACCTCCCATTGGTGACTACACCACCTTCCTGGGCAGCCTGCATCAACACCTCATCAAACCGAGGACTACCTGAAGACAGACCAGCTCTCCAGCTGGGAAACTCAGAAGGACAGAACTTGCATGGAGCCAGTAAGAAAAAGAAGGGGTGAATAGCACTGAGACTCAAGAGGGGTTAGAGTATGAAGCAGGTGCAAGAGCAGAACACCAAAGTCCTCTGCACACTTAATGGACAAGGACAGATGGCTGAGCCTGATACAAGCTAATAACAGGGGAGATGAGCTGACAGCACAGAAGACTGAAGCTCTCTGTCTGGCCAGAGCGCAAGGATAGTGCAGGGCTTGTGAAAGGATCGAGAGGGAAAGTATGCACTAAATTCACTTAGTTATCTGCTGCCAGGGCAGCATTTGTCTGCTACAGGGAATAAATGGCCTCCATTGCTTTGAAAGCAGGGAATTGGTTTAATTGATCTCCAGTGGACCCTTAGTCAAGGAGGAGCTTTGCTCATGCTTTAGTTGCTTCCCTGAAGCTGTGCATTGAGCTGGTTTGCTTCAGTTAAATTTCAAATGGTTGCAAAATCTTCCCAGTATTCAAACCCCACTCAGTTTTTTGTTTTTTCTACTTCAGCCCCTCCAGGTAGGGGACATAATTTGATTTTCGACAACGAATCTATTTCCTCATTACCCAGACCTACCGGTGCAAGCTTTGTTTATATCTGGCAGCCCATTGGCAATCATCAACATCCCAGCGCCATGGCCCTGGAGTATACAAATTTACTGCAATGTGAGATAGGGTGAGATGCAAATGTGCAATTGGAGTTTGCTTTCCAATTTATGTTTCTTGCCTGAATGGAAAGAGACTGAGGATGAGGCACAGGGTCAGGTGGTGGCCACTCTATGTTGGCCCCTCAGCAAGAACTTCATGCAACCTGGAAGTCCACTGCAAATATAGAGCAACACAGCTTAGAGGATAAACTAGGATAAGTTGCTTTGCATTTGCCATAGTGAAGGAATTTGTTTCACATCAGACATGGAGCCTTGGCTGAAGGCTGAGGGCTGAGGGCTATTACTACACAGCATCTATGTGCACATTTCCAGGTTTAATTGCACACTGTGGGTGCTAGGAAGGAAGTCCAGCATCCCAGATCAATGTTTATCCTTTCTGCTTTCATTAACCAACCCTACCCAAACACTGCATTCATGCTTCTGGCCACTCACTCATCTTTCAGCTGAGATTCAAAACTGCTTAGGGAAAATCAAAGTGCCCTGCTAGCAAAATTCATCCTGTAAATCACAGAGAACCCTCAACATCTACTGAGAGCTCAATGCTCCCACTTCAGCAGCTGGGGAGTCAATCAGGCAAGGTGTTTCTTTACCACCTGGAGCATTACATAATGAAATGCTGTGGAAACCACCTCGCATGGACAGAAAGTAAATTCTCCACAGGGGAGAATATAGTGAGAGAAGCAAGTGGAGATGCATTAGCAGAACAATGCAGATCCTCACAGAAATGGGGGCACATGTCAGCTGCATCCCACTGTGAATGATGTGTGGTGCTGCGTTCGAGGAACTGAAGCATCATCAAGTGCACTGGATTGCACGGAATTGCAGGACTGCTGCTAAGTAAGCAGCAACCCCAGGTTGCTATAAGTCTGTGTGCCTGACTTGGTGTGCCATTGATGATGTAAAGGCTTACACTGCCTGGATCCAAAACCAGACATTCTCAGGTAGGTGGGCTAATGGGGGATTTGAGGTTTGACTTGAGGTTTGCCAACACTCATGGCTTTTGAACCTGTGGATCTGTTGGAAGATCCTTCTTGGAAGAGGAGGTGAAGAAAGACCAGTAACAGCCCCCTGTGTTCCTATCTCTTGTTGATAGGAACACTCAAGAACCCACTTAGCCAGAAGCACTGAGCTATTTAGAAATGTCTTAAGCATTGATTTTAGGGAATCCAGTAAGAAGTGCTAGTGCAGCCTGTTCTGAGTTAAAAATATATCTCCTCTACCCAAAGCTGGAGGAATAACGGCATTTTCCTGTTCTCCAGTTACCCTTAGGTTGCTGTGTTATCACAGCATCCATACTCAGTTCAGCTGTTAGAGTACACCACCGTGCTAGTGGATTTCACCCCAGTTTAATGCAATTTCAAGGCAAAGGGATAACTGCTTAGCACAGTACTAGTATGCAGAGCCCCTTCTGGACAGGCTGGATGACCTCTCTGCAGAAAGAGATCTGCAGAACATGCTTACAGGGCTACAATCTCCAGCAGTGGTAGAGAGGTGATATAGAAAATATATTACAGTGGGAATACAGGAACTTGACCCACTTACAAAGGCCCCTTCTGGGGTTGGAAAGACAAGTTCAGAGTGGGTAGTGCTAAATCTGAGCATGAGCCTGGTAAGATGCTTTCTGGGATGTAACCAGCCAGCCTTACACCTGCTGCTTGGACATGACAAATGTGCTCCTCACCGGGACCCTGGCCTGCAAGTAGCAACTCTGGCATGAGGCAAAAAACACAGTTGCTAGGAGCTCATTTCCACTGACGCCACTCTCCTGCAAGCTCTTCAAAGAGATTACAAGCACCCAAAACACTGTCACCACAACAGGGTCCTGCCTTATCCCAACCTGCATTATCCAGTTCTCTCACCAGCCTCTATTGCACAAACTGAATTGCCTTAATTACTAGAGCCCCCATTCTACTATGCCATGTATGTTGATGTCTGGGCATTAAATATTTATCAAAAGATTCATTATTTGGGCATTAAATATTAATCTGTATGAGGGAGTGAATGGGATGATTTGTATTTGTTTCTTACGAATTGTCTTGGAATTGGAAATGTCTTCTTCCTACAGGGCAGTGCTTGGGGCAGCTGATTTCTCCCTCCTGCCCTTTTGAGGCAGTCCTTATTGCCTGTCCTTCAGACATCTTTTTCCCCACTGTGGCCAGCTGCCTGGGCTCTGAAGATTAACTTTGCTATCAATACATTTGAGTTTTGTTTACAAACCATAAGAAAAGTTCCTTCTGACCTCCAACGCTCAATCTTTCTTTCTCACACACAAGCAGAAGAGACTTCACTTAAGATGCTCAAGCTTCAGTATAATTGTTTTTGTTACCGGGGGATGTCTGGTTCTGTTCTGTCTCTTTAAGTGAAGTTTATGGCCTGAAAGGTAATTGATTTGCAATGGTATTTAAGACAAGAGCTGGAGGATACTGCTGTGCTCTTCTGCAATACAGTTGCCTGGAGAAAACCATTGCTAAAGCAAAAGCATTGACTTTTTTTTTGTGATGTGGTCTCTTCTGATGCACTCAGCAGGGGAGAAGTTTGCTCTAGTTTTACAGAATTGTCTGCTATTTTCACAAAAGCAGTTTGGACATTGCACAGTCTTGCAAGTTGTGCTGTGAATTAGGTGATGGGTGCAGGAAGGGAGGGCAGAACGCTCCATGCTTTTGATTGCTGCCCACTTCTTTATCTTTTTGCATTGGATTAGGTTTAACTTGGTTTATTTTTTTCCCAAAGAAAGGCAGTTTTATGAAGCAGTCAAGCAGGGCTGGGGAGTCTGCTGAGGTTTAGCTACAAGGCATATAATGGCACTATGGGAGGGATAAATGCTTTGGTGATTATGGGCAGAGACAATGCCAGGATAATATTAGGGGGCAGGATTAGAGAAGGTAGACAGAAAGATTTTCCTTATACGCTCAAGTCATTTCTACAATAGGTCCATCAGAAGAAAACTCTGTAAATTGAAGTTGGCTGCAGATAGGAGAGAAAACAAATGCCTCAATGTCAATGACACATCTCCTGCTTTCAGCAGTTTTAATTTCACCCGCCCTCTACAGAACAGGAACACAAAAGCAATTGTTTTTCTTAGCTTCAAAAAAGAGCCATACAGGAGCAATCTCAGTAAGATATGTGAGAAACAAAATACAGCAAGCTGTTCTTGTAGCTCACGGGGCTGTGTAGGGTCTCCATCCCACTAACTTCAGAGCATAGATATTTATTCGAATTAAAATTATGGAGAACCTGGAATGAGTAACTCCTGAAGTATCAACAGTTATAAGCAATTCGATCACTTCATGCAAAGACTTCTGCCAACAGCCAACATATCTCTTCAGGGAGAGACAAACTGATAGAAAATCGGTGTCTATGAGCTTTCCAGAAATCCATCTGCACAGCTAATGAATTCCCCTGGGAATAGACTACCCCTGAGATGTACACTGGGACTCCAGGTTGCTGCATGCTAGGAGAAAGCTTGTCCTGGGATTGATGCAAGTGGCACTGATGCATCAAAAATCAGGGTGCAACAAGGACATTGTGACAGTAGGAGTTAGAAATTCTTTCACTTCTCAGACATGGCTTGCCAAGGGAATATCTACCATACACTTAAACTCAGATGCATTTTCCTTCTTACGCTACGTAACTTAAATCTAAGGGAATGTGACACAATAAAGAAGTTCTCTGCCTCCAAAGAAAACTGAACACTTTTGTAAGTCAGCTTTCCTTAGAAATCATGCTTGGCAACTAAGGTGCAGGTAAATACAATCTGCTCTATTCCACCACAGCACTGGTCAGGACAAAACTGGAAAGTTTATTAAAGATTGTTAAACAAGTCTTATGGGGAGCAGCTGAGGGAACTGGGATGGTTCAGTCCACAGAAGAGGAGGTTCAGGGGAGACCTCATTGCTCTCTACAACTGCCTGATAGGAGGTCATTGCAAGGTGGGGTCAGCCTCTGCTCCCAGGTAACAGTGATAGGATGAGAGGTGATGGCTTCATGTTGTGCCAGGGGAAGTTTCAGGTTGGGTATTAGGAAATAATTCTTCTCCAAAAGAGAGGTGATGCAGTGGCACAGCTGCCCAGAGAGTGGCAGGGTCACCATCCCTGGAGGTGATCAAGAATGGTGGAGATGTGGCAATGATGGATATGTCAGTGTCAGTGGGCATGAGGGGGTGGGTTGGGGTTGGACTTGGTGATCTTAGAGGTCTTTTTCAGCCTTAATGATTTTATGATACTATGATTACTTACTTGTAATGGCTTCCTGAACTGACACCTGAGCAATGTCCCTTCTCTTATTACATAGAATGACAGGTTCTCTGTGCTCTTTCCCTCTCCACCTTAAGTGGAGACGACTCCTGCCCACCTTAATTTTTTATATACTCACTGAATAATAACCTTTTTGATCATTTACTCAGGAAGGATTTGTCATTCCAATACTTCATTAATCCTATAACATAAAATCCAGAAGATACGTACATGGCTGAGAAGAGGCATGTAATTCCTTTGGTAGTATTCACACTTAAATATAACACAGTGTAAGAGCAAATCAGTTTTGAGGTGAGCTGTCCAAGCCACTCTCTTCCACCACTTTTGGGGATCACTGTCACCAGGATGTTAATTAGGCATGGGGAGGAGATGAGGCTATTCCAGAAGAACAGAACTCTCTGGGAGACCCTGAGCTGAATCACTGCCACAGCGGTGATATAAATGTATGGAAGCACAGTTTATTCATGTATTTTTGGTCCACCCTTGTGCCAGTGGCTCCACATTGGTCAAGGGGCTGCTTTGAAAGTTGCTGGAGATGCTCTGACTGATGCTTAGGGCACTGCCCCTCTTACATGTGGTTTTCTGAGGAGTGTTCCCACTCTTTCAAACACCCGGGGAAAACTACTTTTGTGGGATTATTACAGAACCTCCTGGGGAAAAGACAAATCAGGCTTTTTTATCTGCTTTTTTTGGCTTGCCACAAGCGAGTCCCAACTTCCTGCCACTAAAGGCACTTCTGCTTCTCTCTGCTCTGTCAAAGGACTTAAGATGATCAATTTATAATGTCTACAGAGTGCTAGGATGAAAAGATGTTCTGAAAATGCCTTGGATGAAAAGAAGCTGTAAAAAAAAATAATCTTTACCCTGATAGACTGATTACAATCTATTGTGCTGTGGATTAGCGGGTGAGTATTTATTCTGCTTATTTTTTTATTCCTATGTACAGATGCTCTGGACCACAATGACCCCTTTGAAGTCATTATTGGCTCTTGCATCCATGAGTAGTATGGAGGGCACATTAATAAACAGTATATAGAAAAAGACAATGAAGTCCCCAAGAAGTCATTAAGAGTCTATTGTGTCAGTCTGACTGTGGACCACAAAAGATACTGAATATGTAAGCTAAAAATATCCTTTGGAAATGCTGTTGACACAGTTATTTTACATTGGCAGCAACATCTTCCCTCCACATACACATGCTCCCCTTGCTAATCCTGCTCAGAGCAATCCATGTTCTGGGAATCATTTGAGTTTTCTTGGAATTCAGAGACCTCCAGACACAAGCACTCTACTGGCACTTTGCAGCTTTGTTAGGGAAAAACAGGAATATCTATTTTATTCCTGCCCTATATTCTCCTATGTATAAAGTGCTGTACAAACACCTTACTGGTGACTGCTGTTATGTCAAAGGGCTGCAAGCTGAAAAGAACAGAGCATAAAAATATGGGAAGGGAGCAGGTATCTGCACTTCTTCTGTCCTTTTGGACCTCAGCAGTGTCCCCACCTCTCAGCCCCTCTGCTTCCTGTACCCATATCCACGAGGGACACTCAGCTGAGCAACAGAGGAGTTGACTGCAGATTTTTCTGGTGACACCAGTGTTGACACTCTGCCTCCTCCACGTTGGCAGAGGTGCTTAGAAGAGCTGGTCCCAAAGGTAAGGAACCTTTGCAGAGAATGGAGGAGCTCAGCTGACTCAGAGCTCTGGCTCCGGGCTGTCTGCAGGCTTAAACAGCATTACCATGTATTTAATCTATCTCTCACAACCACTGGGCTTAGGGACATTTTTCCTTCTTTTAATAGAAGCTGAAATGTGGTAGTTGCTAGCTGAAATCAAGACTGAGAGAGCAGTATCTGTTCAGTCCTAAACTGAGAGGGCAGCTTATATCATCCTCAAGGTTTGTATCACTGATGAACAAAGAAAATAATGCAACACCCTCCAATGGTCCATTTGTATTACAAAAAGCTACATACCAACACAATAGGCCTACCCACACACCCTTAAATGCCCCGATCTCTTTCTGGAAGTGCATTGTGCTTGAAATATATTTCCTTAGAGGGCTTATGGAGTCCTCTAAGGTGAAGCTGTTTCAGTTCTGTTCTAGTCCTGCAAGAAAAGAGTATAAACCACTGAAACAAGCAGGAAGATGGGAATTGATGTTATATCCAGGTCTGCTTTCCCGTTTCCTGCTAAACGAGGATAAGGAGCAAGATAATTCGCTGCCTTACTTGGCCGTGAAATCTACAACACTGTGTCTGACTCGTGCTGAGTAATGTGTATTGATTGCTTGTTCAGCCCATCGCCAATAAGAAGTTTATGTAAAACAAAAGCTGAAGTAAACAAGTGGGAGACAGTGAGAGGGAGAGTGTGAATGCACACAGGGGGTAAATGTTGTTTTTCTTTCCAAATATCTTATGCCCGAATTTTGGTGGCAGGAATTTATTTTTAAGCATTTTTAAAGCCTTCAGATGAAGAGGTTTTTGTTTTGTTTTGTTTTGTTTCGTTCGGCCCGGTGTTCTGTTTTGTTTTGCCTTTGTTTTCCTACTTGCTCATGTGCAGTTTTTCTTAGATGAACAAAGCACAGGAATATAAAGGAAAAAAAAAAAAAGAAAAGGTAACAATAAAAAATTTACATATGAAAAGCAGTGGCTGAATGTTTTCCTGCATTTAAAAGGAAGGAAAAAGAGAAAGGATGGGGATTAACAAGTAGAAAATAGAGTTGGTGAAACAGCCTTCAGGCCTGAGTTTCCTAAAGGCAGAGTAGGAGATCCGGGGGACAAAACTACCAGCACTTCTCTCTGCTCAAAGCAGCTTCTGGACTGAAAACTGTTTCATTACCATGATTGAACTTCTTGCATACGATTTTCTCTAGGATGACAAACGAAATGGGACCAGCCTGTTTGTGAAGGGGAACGCTTCCTTCTGCTAACAGCTTGACTGAGATCCACCCAATTTGCTTCCTAACCACTGGCACTGCCCCCACCAGTGAGAAGGTAAGGATGAAGACACAGGCGATTAACGAGGCTTGGAGCCCTCCAGGATGCTGTTATGGGATGTTACAATGTCACAGAATGAAAAAGTGGCCACTTTCCCTAGATTGCCACATATCAATGAATTAGACATTTACACAAAGAATGTTGCCTTCCTCTTTTCTCACAGTCTTGGTCTTGCTGAAGTGAAATGCAAGCAAAAAACACTGGACCAGGTAAGAGAGAAGTGGCCGCTGGATTATCAACAACATATTTTAAGAGTGGAGTTGGAAGAGGAATAAATGTGGAGCATCCTTTTTGTTTTATTTCAGTTTTTGCCATTGAACTGCTCCCCCTCCAGCTCAAAGGCTGCCTGTGTGATGCTGCTGCTTGGCACTGCTGTGAATAGGCAACTTTGTCTTCTGAGCTCCAAGAAAATAGGGGGCTGTAGATACAAGGTATAACCATGGGTCACTTGAGGAGGATACCAAGTGGAAATCAAAGGGCGGTGCTTAGCAGATGCGATACATCTGAAAGAAACAAAAACCCCATTACCCACAATGATTATCAGCCTTCCTCCTCTAGGAATTAAAAACAGGCTATTTAGCTCATTCTAGTAGAACTTTTATTAAGAAGCTGCTGGATATTGGCATTGATAACTTGCCAGTAAACCCAGGCAGGGAGCCTTCTGTACCAAATCCCTTTTAGCAGCAAAATAAAGATGTTGGTAATCTGTGTAACTCTCCATTAACCATGCTTAGTTTGAAAAGAATGTTCTGTCTCTGTTTTTTGTGATCTTGTTTGAAATCTTTGGGCAGGCATCACTGTATGATTAAATCACCTGCTCCACAAAGACGCTCTGCAATTAATTACAAGGGATTCCAAATTCTAAGATGGGAAGAAAAAAAAGTAAGAAAATAACCTAGAGGTGACAATAAAAAATGACTTCAGCTGTAGAATGGCATTGGAGGCATGCAACTTGCTGTTGTCATTACACATCCCACAATATGTTCTGTGGGCACTGGATGAATTCCCCTGTTGGTCATTGTTGGCTAATGAGAAGAGAAGTGATGACAGGGCAGCACTGATAGCACCACACCATTGCTGAAATGCAGACACTTCTGGGTACTAATGTGATAGATATTTGTGGAAAACTCTATATGCATAGGATAGAAAGCAAAGAGAAGGAGAGGAGCAGAGAGGATCTCAAAAGCCAGATAATCCTTGCCAAAACCTGACACTTCCTATGGCAGATGTGATTTTAGACATGAACAATGAAGTCTTGCACCTCGACTAAAAAATCCAACTTCTGGTTGCTTTCACTTGTTTTATCCAGTCACAGCACTCTTCCTTTGATAGGTACGGCAAATTCCTTTCAGTGAATCAGGAACAAGAGGTTTTTGCTGTGTTTGAGTGAGCAAAAACCCGAATGATTCTCTTCCTAATTAGCCTAATGAGCCTTTTGGCTCTCACATGATGACAAGTAAATGAATTTGCCCTTTCCTTGACAAGTTCTTATGGGAATGATCCGAAGCCTTTTGTAACAATGCATCAAAAGTACAAAGTCATTAAAAACAGTTGTCCAACTATGAAATTAGTTATTGATTAATATTGCTACCAGACAGCCATATTGTTTAAAAAAAAAAAAAGGATAGAAATGAATCTCAGTGTACATATTTCCTCATGAAAGCAGTTTATTGAGGTACGCACAACATTTGAGATGCTGAGGTCATATCGGTCTGTATTCCACACTCCCTTTTCTCATTTGAAGCTCAACAGGGGTCTTGCACTGAGAAGCTGCTGATTACCATAAATATTTTGACTAATCCAATCTTGATATCCCCATTCCCAGGTGCAGAGATCAGCTTCTTCTGGGAGAAACGTATCTAAAATGAGCAGAAGTGCTCTCCTGTGTATCACGGGGACGTTGTCATCTCCCAGGCTGTGATTCGTGGTTAAAAAAAGAACAGAGGGCTCCTAAATGTAGCCAAAAAGCACATGATCTGTGAATAGAGCCTGGAGATAACTGAGTCATCTCAAGTGTTACAAAGGTCCAAAAGAGTGGTACTGGAGTGAATACAAGTACAGAACAGGCTGTAAGCAACAGCCCCATCCCCATGATTCCCGTAGTCAAGTGGGCAGTATGGGAGATGTATGCTTATGCTTTTGTATCATTCAGACTCCATGTTTTCAGATTCTTTGATTGGAGAACAAGGAAAATGATGGAAGGAAATGATCAGTGAGAAGACACTGAGAATCACACCAGCCAGAAAGACTGTGCTTTGCTGAGACTGTGGTTGTTGGCAATGGGAAATAACTATATTATCTATATCTAGCTGATAGATAGAGCATGTTGAAAACAATAATGTATTTTGTACCCCACTCTCTTTCACAGAAATCATGTTTGCCAGAAACTTAAAAAGAATTCCAAGTATGGTTCACGTTTCATTTTGCTCTGAGGTAATTGCCAGTCAGCAGCCATTTGTGGTCCAAGATGATTGGAAGTTTTAAAGCAGAATGTGGGCTTTTCCCATTTATCTACTTACCAAAACCAACATCTATTGGGGAAAAAAAACCAACAACACAATAAACAACAAAACAAAACAGTATCTCAGAGGAGTCTGGCACACAAATGACAGAGTTAAAATGTTGCTCCACTATTACAATTGCTTCAGAATGATTACTATCCTATTTCATCCTCAGCTGATTAGTCCCTAGGCTCAATTGCTTTCAAATGAATAAAACACCATCTATTTGTGTTTTTGCTTCTGTGAGGGAAAGAAGAAAAATCCACTTATTGTGATAAAGAGATTGGTTTTGTCTGTGTGGACTTTTGTTCTAAGGAATGCAATAATTTTGCTGGTACTGAAATTCCGATTTGGAGTGTCTTTAATTGGACTATTGTCTATTCTGTTGATTGGAGAAATGTTTTGCATAAGCGACCCAAACACCTCCGGAAGCTTAAGCTGAATTTTGGAAAGCATTACAGAATGTTTTTCCTGTCTTTCTCCTTGCTGGACAGAAAAAGCTGAAAGACCCACAAGAATGATGGCAGCTGTGCTTTTCCCATCACCAATTGTTCAGGATACGCTGTACTTCAGAGATATCAGGTCACTGCCCTTTTTCAATACAAGGCATTCAGATAGTTTTGAAAATTTTTCAGGTGTCATCCAAGATGGATCTTATCACATTTGTCCATTATTTCTAATCAAATCTGAAACATGACAAGCATAATTTGGATCGAGATACTTGGCATTTCCCAAACCCCTGCCATATGTCACTCAAAGCCATTGATGGGCACTTCAAAGAAAAAACCAGGGTGCAGTTTTGAGCAGTTCTTTACAAGTTTCTCTGTAGCAAAATTTCTTCCTTGGAAGCCCTCTAGTTAAGCTTGCATTTCTGATAAATTTCCATGCATTATTAACCTAATTGGACCCAACATATATTCTAAGATTCTCATTAATATTTTTTAACATGTTATGGCATCTTTACCCTTGAGCAGTCAACCAAGTTTTCATCTTCATAAAAATGGGTTCCTCATAATCAGACAATCCAATCATTTCCAGTCCATAAGGTAAATTTCCTTTATATTCTTTAATTTTGAAGGATTTTTTCTTCTTTTTTTACCAATTAGCATAATACATTTCACAATATGGGTTATTTTGCCACAAACCTTGCCACTGTTTTTGGAAACTTCTTAACTGGAAAGGATGCAAACTTGAGCTGGAGGATACATCTAAGAGACAACCTCAGGCCAACTGAAAGAAGGTAGAGCATTTTTAGGAGGATTCTTCCATTTATTCCTGTAATTTAGACACTTCACTGACTCTTACCATCTTCAGAATGGATAAAATGCCAATGGACCGTACTGAATGGTAAATAAATGGTACTGCAGCCCACTGATTGTTAGTCGTTCATTAATATATCTGCACTGTGGAGACTAAATCCTGAATAAAACTGTCTGAGGTGATACAAAAAAAGAACATGAAAAAGATGACCCTAAGCTAAACTGGTGTTTGTTTGGTACTACATCTGTAATAGCAGCAATATTCAGCTAGAATGATTATTGGGTAGAAAAGAAGGCTTTTTCATACAAGTTCAGAATGCTTTCATTGTTATTATCTAAAATTGAACTATGTATATTATTTTACATGGGTAAATTTTTGTTTTGTATCCATGAAATTGCTACCACATTAACAAGATTTTCCAGGCATTAATGGATTGATTTCTGTATAATTGTAACTATATTAATTCATCCCAATTACCTCTAAGTAAAATTTAAATTAAGTTAAATTGAAGAAATTAAAAATGTTTGAAAACCCTGCATGGAAACCTTGAGGCATCATAAGATTGTCATTTCTCATCTTTGATGTCATTCATTTTGTAACTGAGAACACAACATAAGTAGTCTCAGTTCTCCTAAGTTTTGTAAGCTGCTATTTTTCTGTACAATTTGAAGGTAATTTAAAAGTATCTCTATAAATCCAACTTGTCTCTTTTCTTTCTTTTTTCCCCTGCTGATGGAAAAGGCTGTTTGCTCCTTTCCTAAGAAGGAAGCTGATATATGGATGATCCATTTATAATGAGAAGATATTCTGCTATAAAGGCAGGTTTAAATGAATACAGGAAGCTCTGTCATTGGTCTCAGAGAGATCCGAGCAGGCATAGAGGAAAGTGCTGGCCACCCAGTACTGACCTGAAGCTCCTCAGTGCAACATTGCTCCAAAAGGCAAAAATACTCTTCTTCCCAAGGTAATGGCTAGGATTAGCTTTCTGCAAAGCTTTGTGACAGATCCAGGTTGAGATAGCTTGTATCTGTTGCAGGAGGAATACAGTTATACTCTGGTTTAGCCAAACTCCAAGTTACTCATGACTGGGCTAGAAATATTTGAGTTGAAACTGACTCTAAATGGCAACAGTTTAAACATTCTCCTGAGTTACATTACAATTTACAGGGTAAAGAGAACTAGATACATTCAGAACTTGGGAGGGCCTGGTCTGCGTGTCTGTGAAGGTGGTCAGTGGGCTGCACTGAGATGGATATCAAGATTTATTAACGGAGGGTGTCATGCTGCAAAACTGTTGGCATTTCACTGCTTCTCTTTGGCTTCCTTTGTCCTTGAAAGCTCTGTATTCTTCAAGGTTGGCCCGGTGGTCTGCTCAGAGATATAACTGCTAACTAGAACTAGCAGAAACCAGACAAAGTACTCAGTTTAGATCATCTGTGCTCTGAGAGAATTAGACGGATGCAGGTCACGCTGAGGAGAGCCAGGGAAGCTGCTCCCCTCCCTGCAGCAGAGTCATTCAAACTGAGAGAAAGCTGCTCGCAGGAAGGAGGAAGCTTGGAGAAAGGTGCTTCTTAATTGCATTTTGGTTCTGGACCCTCTGGTGAGCAGAGACACTGGGAACAAATGAAAGTTTCTGGTGATGGGAAGAAAAAAAATAGGAGGAAAAAGTTTTGCCGCTTAGAGCAGGGAAATAGTTTGAGGCTATGTTTTAATTAAAATGAATATCTGCGCTATCTTAATGTTATTGCCAGTTAAGTGTAGCAGGGTGATTTAGAGTTCTATAACACAATTATACTCCGGTAATGAAGCTCCGCAGAATTATCCCAGGAATTCAGAATGCAGAGGGGAGCAGTAGCTCTCATTTGTAACCATGTTACAACCTTTATTGTTACAATATTTTCTGTTTTCCTCAAAGATTAACTCAGTCGTATTTAAGTCTCTGGTTACATTAAAGAGAAATTGGGAACGGGTGACAGGAGCTTTTTTACTGTCCCTGCAGTGGTTCAATTCAATATGTTCTGCAGCAGAGAGCCGACTGCCTTAACCTGTTCAAGCTCTTGGTCTTTCTACTGGGGGACAGCATGTATGTTGTTAGCTAGAGATATCACAAGAAATACAGTTTTGCAGGTGAGGCTTCAAATGAGCAAATATTCCAGCAGGGAAGTCTCTATTGGTGATGTCTTGACAGCTGGTATGAAACCTTTCAAAGTTGCTTAGCTCCTTTGAAATGCATCTACATCTGTTTCCTGTGGGTTTGTGTTACAGCCAGGAGATGTGTACTGAGGACGTCTCTTCTGCTCCTGAGCTCATGGTTGTGTTTCCATGGGGTGGAAGCCCCAGTGGAAAAGAAGGGCTGCATGTGAACCAGCAGATCCCCACTCTGCTCAGTCACCTCCTGTACACTTGGGAAAAGCTTCTGTACTTCACCAGCTGTGTTTCCAATACAGCTCACAAGACACATACCCAGACTTACAAGGCAATGAGTTTGACCTCAGGGGAGTACTAAAATCATGCCTGGCTTCTCTACTTGGTGTAGAAACATTCCTATCTCTTTAAGGAGGACACTCAGGTTCTAATGGATTGATCTATCTGCACACAAGAAGCACCTTATTTCTCTACCCCAAGAATTAACTTCATCAGTCTACAACCCAGCTATAGCACGAGCTCCTCCTGACCACAGGAAGCCTGGCCTTGAGTGTGGTACTGAGCTAGGGTGAATGTCATGGAGTATCTGCACCAAAACTTGCCACCCCACAGCAATTCCTCATCACCGACTGAGAAAAGTACAGTGTTTTATTTCCACAAACAGGAAATCTGCTTGGAGAAAACAAGAAGCCCTGCCCTATCTTCATTCCTATTTGGATATAGAACTGTTCAGCAACGAGGAAAGCTGGAATTGAAACCAAGCTAACTTTACTCAAGTGTTTGATTCACAGCAAACAGATTAAAAGCGGAAATGAATCGATATAGTAATGCGATCAATCCTCAGGAACACCTCCAGATCCCTGTGGCAGACCCCAGCGGTCTGATTAATCAAAGCATACAGCCTGTGGATAAGACTCTTTGCCTTTGTTTTTCCCACAGCTTTATGTCACAACTGGGGTTCAGGCTGCACAAATGAGGCGTATCTGTCAGCCCTACAGGACTGTCACTCTTCAAAACTCAAATCATATTCTTGCAGATACAGAGACTCAAGCTCCAACCTAACAACACTTTCAGGGGGAAAAAAAGCCCTACAGATCGGACAATAAAAGTGTGTTTTATACATTAGTTATTGTTTTACTTTACAATTTGCTTTGAAATAAATTAGGAAGAAGGAAATGCTTTAAAACTGAAATATATGTGTGTTTATTTTAAGCATTTTTCAAAAAGGAGTGTTTCTCTTTGCTCTCTTCACACTATGTTCACTTTGTTTGTTTCTTTCCAGAAGAGACTTTTGCAACAACGTTTCTTAGATCTTAACAATAAGAACAGATCTTTCTTTCATGTTCTGGGCTACTCACACTGACCTGCACTTTTCCACCTTCAGGCCTTCTAAAATGTTATCCAATGGGGTAAAGTCTGGCTCAACATGTGTACAGAACCTGCATTTCACCTTCAGGTCAGTTTTCACCTCTACAGCCCCAAACATACAATTCTTCCATTGTTAAGCTTTACCTGAGGAGTAAAGGCTGTCACCTCACAGCTGTGCGAAAACCCACAGCTTAAGCTTCAGCTCCAGGAAGAATCAGGCTGTTAGCATAAAAAATAGGTCAGGCTGTTTTCTGCAAAAACAGTCTTTTTTGCAAATCTTTGGTCCCTCTCCAACAGCTCGCTAAGAGCTCATGACCATGGAATAAAGACTAAGGTCAAATGGCCTGTAGCTATGAGACGATATCTCAGGATGCAGGTGTCCTTGGGCTCTGATTTAGGTTTCCATGTGTCTTATTGCATTTGCTTAATGATTTTCTAGGCACCTATGGCCATAGCATCTGGGCTGCTGCCACAAATTAAATGCAATCAGACATTAAATCAAACTGTCTACAGCAGACTGCAGAAACAGGCCTCCTCCTGCTGCCACTATCAGACATCAGTAACCCAGAAACGCTTCAAATCCATGCAAAGCCATTGCTGACATGACATATCTTATGGTGCTCTTGGAAGTCAGCAGTCACTGCTGTACTACCAGGAAATCCATGCACTGAACTGGAATTATTCTACTATAAATATCAGAGTAAACAGGCCTGGAATGCATCTCAAGTGCTCACATATTCTACAACTTCACTGTATAGGGAATCTGCCCTTGGTTTTCCTTTAAGGCAAAATCTTACACATCATTTATATAGCACAAGACCCTGAGGTTCAGACAGTAAGATTTTGGTGTTTTATGGCTTGTTATTAGAGATTTATTCCCAGCACGACTACTTGAATCTACAATAGCACATGTTGGGGAAGATGCATCCCTTTCAGGAGCCACTGCCTGGTGTGAGCGTTCGTGCCTGCACTTATATTTGATCTCATTTGGGATTTGATATTCTGTATGTTACCATTGGAGCTGGACTCATGCATGACCATTATCTACCAGAGTGCTAGCAGCTGGAATGCACAAATTGTCTAGTATATACAAAAAATTACCAAGAAATATTTCCAAAGTCGATAACATAAATTCAGCCCTGTTCTGAAGTATGAAAGAATGGCGTATCCCTAACACAATGACAATATGAAGTTATATCTTTAACAGAGGCTCGATTATAGTTTGTTAAAACAGCTTGAATAGCCAAAAATATTCACTAAGTGTAATCCCCTTCATCATAAGGGAGGGAGGCAGATTCTCAGGGCATGTAAAATCTGTCTGTGTGTGCCCATCTGCCTGTAATGGCTTTGTCTTTCTGCTTGTTTGGAAAGTGTTATCAGTTCTACACATGGGGAAGAAAGGTCACTGTCCCTGAAGGACAAAATCCGCCTCTCTGTCCAACACTCTCCAGGAGTCATTGGTCACCCTCAGATGACAGCTGCAAATTGGAGGGCAATGTTTGCTGCATTTATTTTGCAGAGTAATTCAGTGGGCGTGGGAAGGAGGGTGCTGTGCAGTAGGCAGAGTTCATGGTGTGAAAGACACAGTAGGCCACGGTCACCTCAAAAACACTCAGGGATATTTACAGAACAGGGGGAAAAAAATAAATCAGAAGCTGTTTACTGATTAAACTTGAAGCAAGCCCAGTCCTTCCAAAAGAGCAATCATCTGCTATTCATCACAGATTTCTGCAAGTCTGGATGCAGAAGCTACTGCAAAGCTCTGAAAGTCCTTCACATTCAAAGTCACTTCCTGTTGTCAGTAATAGTGACAACAGCGGATCCTAGAAGCCTGGACTGAGCCTTGTTTTAACTTCTCAACAGAGAAAGCCATCCCTAGCTGCAGGGGAGGCATGGAGAGGATGTAACGCATCCTTGGATTGAAGATCAGAGTTTTCAGTGATGCCACAACCCAAAGAGTTAAATTCCATTTATTTTCCACAGCAGAACACCAGACCACCATGATATTTTTTCCCCCTTTTAGATAATCATCTTCCACTAGGAAAAAGAAATCATTTGGCAAGAATTTCCTCTTGCTCCTGGCAGAGCTGCTGTGTAGGTGGAACTGTCAAGTATTAAAACTGCTTTCGATCATCAGCAAAACTCAAAAAGCAGCAACTTCACTTCTTTGCTTCACTCTCAGTTTGATAGAACATTCACAGCCTTGCCTGGGAAACTGCCTCATACCTTGAACACAAATGAGAAGGGAAAGGAAGATCAGTTTGGTACTAAGCAGATAAAGACCCTGACAGAGAAAATGAAGCAGAAAACTTCAAGAAAGGCATGCCTGGTGGGATAGATCCCATAGGCTTGACCAAAGCACACTCTATAACATTGGATTCAAAGAAAACATGAGGCAAGGTACTGGGTCTTGCCTGGAATGAATTATGCCACATACAGTTTCTCATCTCAGAGACATCATTGCAAACATTACCTGGATCACACAGATATTCTCTGTAGCCAGGAGAGTGCTTTGGTTATTGGAACACAGAATGAGCTAGCAGAGGACATGGCTTTTAAACCAAATTGAACAATGACTCTCTGCGCATTTTGGAACAAGACATTTCATTTCCTTGTGCTTCTCTGTGTAGTGAGGACAATACTTATCATAGGTGCTGGAATACTTGTAAAGCTTCATCTGCCGAAATTACTGTTGCTCTTTGTCACTACAGAACATTATGGGAAGAGATAACAGAGTGAAGTGAAGTTCACATTTGAGTGGTAGTCATGATGACTTGCAAGAGTTCCCTGCCTTTGAAGATGTTGTATTTATTCACTCCAGTGAAAAATTATCCTGCTAGTATTCACCTTACATATAAATCTGGAGTAAACAGGCCTCGTTTTTATTGTATTTCCTCTGGTAGTATTACTTGCCCTAGAGAAAAGTGGGTGTGTAACTAGTATTTGGACCAGCATCCCAGTTTGAAGCATCTGCCTAAAAAGAAATGTTACAAGAGGATCGAAGGCTTCTTCCCCATTGTCTTTCAGTGGTAGCAGTACTGCCATGCATTACACTTCTAGATGACAGAATTCAGGACTGCGTGCCTGAAATCACCCCCTGAAGAGCACCTCTGGAAACCAGGTACAGTCCCCTGCCTAAATATTTTTTCTTTATGGACACTTGGTACACAGATAATATCTTCCATTACAGGAAAATGTCAGTCCTTCTACTTACAGATGGGTGAATGCAAATGAAGTGGAAGGATTGTCACAGGTCTGTGCAGGAGTTATTCGATGCACATGGACGAGCACAGTGTGCACCCATGGCACATGGACACAGTGAGCTTGGTGTATTTTATTGCATATGCTCACATGAATTGCAGATGAAGCTTTCCCAGCCTCATGACGTGGTTTCTGTGGAGCTGAGCTCACACACTCAGTGAGCACACAAAAATCTGCTCCTCAAGCTTCTACTTTACCAAATGTGCAGCATGGACATGGAAGATGTGACCTGGAAAATGTGGATGGGGCATGGTGTACGTGGAGAGAGGGAAATGGGACTCCCCTATGAGAGCCAGGATCTGAGCCTTAGCTCTCCTGCTGTTCAGCCAAGTATCCTTGCATTACATCCTTCCTTCTGGCTGAACATACTATCCCCCTCTCAAGCTGCCATAACACTTCTGTAGGTTCTCATATGGGAAGAGTCATGGAGCTGTGGTGGGGTTGAAAGTGCAGCTCGTCTTCTCTTTTCAGCTATGAGTCGGATGTTTAGATCTGGGGTTGTCTGTCAGTCTTGTCCTCATGCTAAAGTCACCAAAAAATAAATGCTTTGAAATGGAAAGGAGAATTCTGCAGAGAGCCAGGACTGTAAGAGTTGTGACAAATAAATGGGTTTTTATTCATTAAAATTCAAATGCAGATAAATAATCAACAGCGCCAGTGAGGATTATAGAACTTCAGTATTTATGAGGAAGCAGAAATATTATAAACATTGACATTGGTGATTTTCTGCCTTTATACCTTTCTTTCCTTACATTTTTTTTTCTTTATTTTTTTTTTTTTTTAAAGCAATAACATTTGCTGGTCCAGCAATAATGCCACACATTTACGCTGCTGCACTTTGCTAGCATTGGCTGATGAAGCTTTACAGAATTCCCATAGGGGCAAATGATGCATTGTTATCTCCAGTTTACAAACTGACAAAGGTTTGTGCTAAAAATCAAACAGTTCCATCCAGGGGCAGTGGCTGAGAGCGTGGCTGAGCTGTGGAGCATTGCAGCTGCATGGAGATGTCTTCTAATGGAGGGAACTCACCACTCTAAAGATGTAGTTAAAGGAAGAGGAGTTACTGTGACAACTGGTGGTCCAAAGTTAGAGCACATCAGTCACCTCGCGCTCACTGCACATTTGCATGTTGTAGATTACAGTAAAAGAAAATAACTTATTCTTGCAGGTCAGCATCAATATTGCATGAAATAAATAGGATCCCAGAGGGTAGATCAGCTCAGACAGAGTTGTGTACTAAATAGGTGCGTTGCTTCATGTATTCTGTTAGGTTAGGTATCTCTACATAGCGCTGAATTATGCCATGTAAATGTCACTTTTATGGATAAGGTCAATTTAAAATGTGTTCTAACAGCAGCAGCACCAGGCACAACAACAACAACAGCCCCAAAGATGTTTTAGAGCTTGTCAAAACTCCTCTACAAGGCTTTTTAATGAAATTTTCACCCGCTTTAGGATGGATTTGTAAATAGAAGCTCGGTCGTGAAGGATGCGAGAAGGAAAAGAAGTGTCAAAATGAAAGTAAAAATATATACAGGCCGAACAGAACATGTATAAGGGACAACTTTTAGCAGTTAAAAAAATACATGTAGAAATATAGAAACATAAATGATGTTGCCTATTTTCAAAAAGAAAATTATTTCAGAATAATACAGTAAAATACAATATAGGAGCCTTGGGCCTTTCACTGCCCAGATCAGAGTATCCTCCATCAGGTATCTCAAAATATCTCTGACAATGGGGATGTTTCTTTTCTTAGATTCAGTTCTTTTATTCTTTTTTTCCCCTTTCCTTAATCTATTTGATGCTCCTTTAAGCAATCAAGATTACAGGACCAGATAATCTCCAAGCAATTAATTGGCTCAAATGAGGTTAAGTTGATGAAGTAATTTGAATGGCATGAGGGAAGCTGATGACATTCTATGGTGATTACTAAACTTGTGGGTACCCAAATTGATTTTGCTGGTCGCAATCACTGCCTGATGGGTTGCAATCTGAGCATGGGCAGCAGGTGGCATTACACTGTCCTGGAATCACTCGTATGCCATTTTGAAATAGATTTCACATCACCAGCGATGCACACACTGCTGCCTGGGAACTTCTGATTTAATCTGAAGTCTCGTCTCTCACCTGCTAATTTATATCAGTCCTTTCTTTTTCTATTCATACAGTAACACCTCTTTAAATCAAGCACGGGTCTCTTTTTAAGGGCTTCAGGTGACAGGGAATCCACAGCATTTAGCTCTGTAGTGATTAATTACCACTACCACTTTAGAGTCACACCTCCATGGAAGTTTGAATGCATCTTTGATGTTTGCATCCACTGGCTTTTGTTAGAACATTTTTGTTTTAGTTTAAGTGCATTTTGATAACAAACCTCCAGCCCATGTAAATACTGAATGATCACGATGGAGTCATCACTTTGTTTCTTACTGCGTGGAGAAGACAGGAGAAGGGAAAGGGGTGCAGGAGCATCTGTTTGTGGCATGGTTCCTTCAGTGGAAAAGCCATCACACATTAACACTGCCTTAAAACAATTCATTTTTATTGCCTGAATATCCTGAACTCTGCCGCATTTTCCAGGCAAAGAACAACAATGAAAGGGTTTCGTCTTGTTGTCCCTGGTGACCAGTACCTGCTATGCTGCTTTCCTACCACTGGCCCTCAGGCACATGGATCTGGCAGCATCAGAGTGGAAGGTTCATAGTCCAATGGATTAATGACTCTTTGATTGACTCGGTGTTGTCTGATGTGTTGTAGATATGCTCAGTCTGTGTCTCAAGTCTCTTTATCTTCCCTGTGCAGTTCCATTGACAGCTCTGCAACTTGCCTCCCAAACTGGCTGTTCAGCACAAGGAGTTTCTCAGCAGGAAGTTTTGCCTTTGTTCCCTGGGTTCTCTCTAACACCCATAAAACAATCCATCCTGGATTTGTAATGAGCATGATAACCCACTTACAAAGGAAAGTGCTTCACTTGCTCTTTGCAAAACATTCAAATCAAAACTCCCGGACTCCTAAAGGAGTACAAAAACCTGCTTCTCTGAAAAGGCTGAATCTGAAGCCAAACTTGTCTCTCCCGTGTTCGTTGCTCAATGTGCCTACCCACTGACACATGACACAGGAGTAGGGATGGCTTCTCACCACCAGAAAGTCACCACGAAGAAGACAACCAGCCACAGACTGTACCTTCCACTAGTGCTCCTTTGTATGGCCTTAACAGAACACACAGTCCAGACTACAGCACAGTTCTGGGCTCTTTTCCCAGCGTGTGAATGTGGGAGATGCTGGAGGTGTAAAGAGGAGGTTGGGTGCTGGAGTTCTGGCACATCTGATGGGGATGACAGCTGAGGTCTAGGAAGACTCAAACACTGAAAAAGAAAGGTGAATCTGACAATACTTGAAAACCAAATTTGATGGCTCTAGTGATAAATTGGCTGCACTGCACAGGGGTCTCAGTCTCCAGACTCTGACTGACAGTAAGTCCCATCATATTCTGTTCTTTCTTGTAGTCCTAAGAGTAACTTTCATCATCCTTCTTTTTAATTGTTTGAGCTTTCCAGGAAAATGACAGGATTTCTTACAAAGCTTACTCAAACTCAAAGTAGTCAGAGCCTCGTGTATCTAGTTGCAGTTCCTATTAATATCTATATTACCAGATAGAAAGGGAAGTGCTAGATTTCTAAATTGCCTCACTGAAAAGTTAAAATGCCTTTTAAAACTTCCCCTGACTTCCTACTTTGAAAAAATCTTTCATATTAAAGCAGAAATGCTATGTTGTGGCTTGAAAATTGAGCACCTGGTGGGAAAGCAGGGCCAACCCAGGGGAGCTCAGGTATAAGCAGTGGTTTGAATGACCAGAAAGGGTGGAACCAGACCTCATTTGGTCTGGTTGACAGTGGAGGGAATCTTGATGGGGATCCCTGTGTACCTGAGACCTTCTGAAGGTGAGCAGCTTTTTTTCCTCTTTTTTTGTGTCCACAGCTGTTGCAATTGGGCTTATCCTCATTTCCTGTAGCCTGTGATTCTGCTACCCTGCTGTCACTGCTGTGTTTTCCATCATGTTATGGTGTTATATGTGGGGGTGGGGTGAAGAGAGAGACTAACTCTGGTTAGGATGTGGAAGTACATAGAATCAAAAAAAACAAACTTGAAAATGGGAGACCTCAGAAGGTCACTCTGGTCATCCCACCCCAGAGACTGATCAGCTACATATAAATCTTTCTTGACAGATTGTTTTTTAACCTGCTATTTAAAACCTCACGTGGTTCCAACCTTCTTGACTATCCTTATTGCTGGATACTCTACCTTCAAGTCTAATCTAAAATAAACATTCATCCCCATACGATTACTTCTTTGGAGACACAATATCTGCTTTCAGATGATGAGACAGCACTTTTCAACTCCAAAAGCATCATTCTCCAGGCAGGATGTATAGGCAGCTTTATTGTCCTTTGAATTCATACACTGCTGTATTTTTCACCATATTTTTGCATATTTTTCTTTGCCGTGAGAAAATCCACCTTTGTTTTTCTGCCCCTCTTTGTCTTTTCTCTCACATCATGTCATAATCCTTGTTCATGCTCTAAATCTGTTGGCTCTTCTTTGCTTGTGTCCGCAATACCTCCTTTGTCACCACGCCATACAGCAAATGCAGTCTGAGCAACTGCAGCTCCACATCAGTAGATGTTGGAAGCTGAACTGACACATCTGATGTTAAGGATAGATTTCATTTTTGTCCTACTGGCTCTCCTCTGAACTCTCGATGTAAATAGGTGGCAAGAACGTCCCTCATGCAGGCTGTTACTCTCAAATGAAAACATGACATGTCCATAAAAAGTGATCTATGTGTAATCATCACACACATGCCTTCGGATAAGGGAGAGAAGTGACTTGCTAATTAAGTTTTACAATCCAGCGGTTGCGAGAAAGATAAAAACATGTCCCCGGTCAATCCATTACGAAGAGAACAGAACATCTGACCTTTTCATCCTGCCTTCCGTTTGCACTCACTAGATCCATAACCTTTTCCAGCTGGAACGGAAAGTTCAATTAAGTTTTGTTGGCTCAGAAAACTGCCCATGTCCTGGAGAGTATATTAGGCACTCAGGGGCTGCAATTATCCATCTGGTGCCACTTCAGCTATAATATCTATATATTTATATATGTACTGTCATTGTTTGCAAGGATAAACATTGTGCTGAGCTGCTCAGGGTCACAAGCCTTCCTGCTAGGGATTCTTCTGAATCCCAGGACTGAAGCTACCAGGCAAGATAAAGCCAATGTCAATGGTGTTGGTACTATTCATAGTCTCAGAAGGAATGTGTCCAAGTGGAAAAGATTCATTCATACCACAAAACCTTTCAGGTCTGAATCTGTGTAAATCCATTTATTTCTGGATTTGCACTTCTCAACTTTCTGGGGGAGGCATATATAGAAGTAACTTAATCTCTGTGAGATAGAAATTAAATACATACACACATATATCATATAATGAACACTTTTAAGGACAAAGTGCTTGGCCTTGGCAAATTATTCATGCAATTACATCAAAGATGAGACACTGACAGCAACCAACGCATCAATCATCTGACTGATCAATAATGCCTGCAGAACACACAATCAAACCTAATCAGACTCACATCGCCTCAGGATGAGAGAACATCTGAGGTCCTTACCACACACTGTGAGGCTGTAGCTTCAAGGGCTTGTCGGAAAGTTTGCTGAGCAGACTTTTCCTTTTGGAGCACTTTGTGTCCTGTTTGCAGATCTGCAGCTCTCTCTGAAAGGGGAACAAATGTACCTGCGTCAGGATAACTCTGGCTGCTCTGATCTTCAGCTCCCTTCTAATGAAGCTTATTTAGCTTGGAGAAGAGAAGGCTGTGGGAAGACCACATTGCAGCCTTTCAGTACAAGAAAGGAGCTTCTAACCAGGAGAGGGATTGACTTTTTACATGGCCAAATATTATTAGCACAAGGAGGAATGGCTTTAAACTAAAAGAGGGGAAATTTAGGTTAGATGTTAGGAAGAAATTCTTTACTCAGTAGCTAGTGAAGCACTGGTACTGCTTCCCAGAGCTATGGATGTCCCATCACTGGTGGTACCCAAGGTCAGCATGGGTCTTGGGCAGCCTGAGCTGTTGGGGACAACCACAGCAGGGGCTGCACTCTGACAATCTTCAAGGTCACTTCTAAGTCATTCTATGATAAAATCCCTCCTTAAGCCATAATAACCAGTAGTGATGCTGCACTATAAATAAGGAAGAGTCAAGCTACAATTGTTCTGTTTCTACCTTCTGGGTCACTACTTGGCTTCCCATTGCCCACAGCCTGCTCGGTGACACAGCTGCCACCCAGATGTGCCCCTCAATAACCACGGAGTCAAGAAGGATCCCACCTGGCAAAGCCCAGCCTCTCTCAGCCACAGCTGTGGGCTGAGTCTGCAAATCTTAGGGAACCTCCTGCCTCTCCTCGTCAGTCCCTGTGCTGTGCCTCATTAGCTGCTCAGCTCCCTTCAGCTGGGAGACAGGAATCTGGCAGGAAGGTGTAAACAGCCAGTTTAATTGGGTGTTTAGAACAAAAGGAGCAGTGGCAGTGCTGTCATTTTCCAGCTAGCTTACAAACAGGTAGTTTGAAAATCATTTCCTCCCATCTGCACAGAGTTAAATCTCTCAATGCATGCAAGCGAGCATCTCTCTGAACATGGGAGAAGCAAACAAACAAAGTGATGCCTTTTCAGTGTAAGACTCTGTTTCTGTCCTGGTTTATATCCTGTCCAGTGCAATTGTATTTCATCTGCCTTGAGGCTTGGCAAGTTTGAAACTACCCTTGGTTTTTCTTTCCCTACCTGCCTTGTACACAATGTGCACATCTTTACCTTTCATCACTGTATTCGTGGTGACTCTCTACACCTGGGCAGTCAACAGTAGGTGCCAAAAATGTCCAGATGTGGTGACAACAGTGTTACATTATATCTTGAAATGGAGACACATTTTGTGCCATTCTTCGAGCAATCTCCTACAATTATCCATTCCTATGAAGAAAAGCTCTTTGTTCATTAATTTTCTTCCTGTGCTTAAACTCCGTATTTCCAGGAGGAAGGAAGAGGAGGAAAGAAAACTAAAGCTGTCCAGAAATGTCCTGCCTGCATCTCTAAATGCAGATGTGGATTTATTTGTGTTGCTTAGAAACCTGCATTTGTGGCCTGGCAGATCCCTCCATGTTTATTTAAAATCACATCAAACAGAAAAAGACACAGTTACAATGCTCAAGAGTGAAAGTTTACTGGGGTGACTGGTTCTGCACCTGAACCATTTCTCTGATCTCTCCTCCCAAGCTAAACAAACCATTTCCATGCCAATGGGATCCTGGTGACGCCATGGGACTTCATCTGGGGTATCTCCATTCAGGGCTTATGTCCTGCCCCAAGATAACAATACGTGTCTGTGATGGGAGTGACAGTATTTCAGGGTGGTAAGCATCTCAGTTTCCCTACAAGTATCCCATTTTTTTCCTAGATATCTCCTAGATATACAGATCCAGGCTTTCAGATGCATGCTGATGAAAGCCCAAGGATTGCTGACGTCTGGCTGCAGATTTGATTTCCAACCCAGTCTGACGGTGGCTTAATTTACACTTAAGCACAAAACCCAACTCCTTACTATTCTCCTTTCTTTCGGTGAAATAAAAATGATCTAGAACCAACAAATTGAAATGTAACTAATTCGGAATGTAATGGATTCATAAATTTCAAACATGAGACCATTATGATTTACTGCTCTGCCTTGCTGCGTAACCAAGGCCGTAGATTTCTTATGCTTACGGTTTCTGCACAAACCTCAGTTGGAGTCTTGTTTAAGCAGGGACATGCAGTCTTTGACACAGGTCCCAGGATGGCCACATCCATGAACAGGGCTTTCCAGTGACCACTTCCACTGGGAACGGGGTGATACCTTAATTCAGCTTTGAACTTATCTCTTATTTCCCATCAGAAAATGATAGTGCAATCACTGAAAAGCTGAACTGAAAGACTGATGTGAGGATCTGTTTAGTGCAGCCATAAGCAGAACATACCAGGAATTTCATCAGTCTGAGTTTGCTGACAGTGCCTGACTGCACTGGAGATCCGCAGCATCCTGCTGGAGGGGAAACAAACTTTCTGAGTGCTGGAACCACACCTCTGACATTTTAGAAGTTCACTGCCCATAAATAAGGGGTTTTTAATGGAAAGCCTTGTCACAAATCACAGCCACGAGGGCTTAGAGCGCTGTCTAATTTTTCAGCTTCCTACATTGAGGCTTGATTTCTTTTGATGGCCTTTTGTGTTCTTAGTTTATGAAAAATCAATACTTTAATATAGAAAATGAATCTCCCAGCTATTTAGGGTAATGTTACTTCCAGCAATGTTACTCCCTCTATTCTGTTCTCTACACTCCAACACACCGACACGTGTGTTCATCCTGCAGGGTAGGATCTTCTCACTCAAGCAGTGAATCATAGAACCATTAAGGTTGGAAAAGACCCCTAAGATTCCCAAGTCCAACCCCAATCCATCCTACCATGCCCATTGGCCACTCACTGCCGCTTCTCTATGGTACTGTAACAGCCCCAGGGATATTGACTCCACCACTCCCTGGACAGCTGTGCCAGTGCATTGATGCTTTTTCTGGGAAGAAACTTTTCCTAATATCCAACCTGGTGCAACTCAAAGCTCTTACCTCATGTCCTATTGATTATCTCTTGTCCTGCTGTCACCTATTTGTCAGATGCAGGACGTGCATGGGATGGCATCACATCACCTCTAGCAAGGAGTTGTTTCCATCCTCTGAGTTCCTATGAATATAAAAAGCCTGGAATTTCCACAGACACCACCTGCTTCTCACTACTATGCGGCTAACCAGGAATGTTCTGATTTAATACTCTTGTCTGATTGGAAGGTTGTTAAGATAAAGAAGAAAAATACTTTATTGTATTTTTTTTTCCCAGTTCTGACACAAACCAAAATGTAACAAACAAAATAAAGAAAAAATGGCTTTCAGAAAGTTACACTTCCAGTATTCATTTGGGTGTTCACAGGAAATAAAGCAGGTTCAAGACATTCATTTTCACTAAAGGTAAACACCAGATTCAAAATCAGACAGCCTGAAAACAACTTATACTCCATTATAAATCCGTCGACTGATTCATTTTCTCTGTGCTCTGCATTTGGTGCCATGGCTGGGGCAGCTCTGCAGCAGCACTTTGGGCACCAGTGTAGTGCACAGCTCTGCTCTTTCTATTCTTCCATTGTTTATAAAGGAAGGGATTCTGTAGCAAAGCCCAGGGCCATCAGATTCTTGTTACTCCCGCTGAGGGCAGGGGACCTCATGTTGATGTAAATCACTTTGCTTTACCCTACCTCATTCCTAATGCCCTCTGGTGAGTGCTCATCATGAAAGCAAATCTTTTCTTTTTTCCCAACACTTCCTTTGGTTTTTTTTTCTATTTAAACACAGGTCTGCTTGGTGCTGAGAAACATTGCCTTTTCCTTGCTTCTCCTCTCTTGTATCAAAGAGAAAGGGAGGGAAACACAAGGATCAGCTACTCAAAAAAGCAGAAACACATGATGTCGCGCTGCTTTCTCCTGTCCCTCAAGCTCCAAACCCAGTGGCTGTTCAACCCCCTGCCATCCCAAGAAATCACCCTAAGACAAAAGCAAAGGAGTTGGGAATGCGTGGCCTCTGCAGGCAGGTAAGCAGCTTGGCACAAGGTTATTTTCAGCTTGGTATGAAACACAACGTGGTACAACCTGCACAAAATGCCAAGCAGTCGGAGCCAGAACTGCATGCTCCTCATCTCTTGCACTGAGGTAAAAATAAACCTTAATAAAAGGGCTGAAAAGGCTTAATGGGAAGTGGAAATGCAAAAAGGAAATAAAAAAGAAACCTCTGCTAGGATGAACCTCTGCAGAGATGAGGGGACACAATGAGATGTCTGCATGTTGACTTCCATTGTTGCTGCCTTTCCATCACAGGAGCTTGGTCCTCCAGGTTGCAGCAACTATGGGAGAATCTGAAGTGTTTGGCTCTTACTGAACAACAGACTTGGGCAGCATTGGATGAGATGAGACTGGCACTAAGAATAACCATAAACCATTATCAGTTGCACTAATGAAAACGAATGCAAACACTTCCAGAAAGAGAAAAAGAGGTTCAGAAGTCAGGGAGCACAAGGTCCTGAGGGGAAGTGAGTGGGCTCTCACTGCCCAGGGCTGGCCCAAGGACCGTGCAAGGAGGAAGACAGAAGGTGGCACGTCCTTAGGTCACAAGGGATCCACTCTGCTTTTCTAAATGAAGCTGAGAGGAGTATAAAAAAAAGGCCAGTGAGGAATAATAATTAAAAAGTCCTATAGCAGAGACAGAGCAGTGAACACAGGCAGTCTGACAGTTTCAATTTTCACTTAGACAGGTTTTCTCAGAACTGATAGCTTTCTCCTACTGCTGACAAGCATCTCTCACTGCTGTAAATCCCAGACCTAGTGGCTGCTTCTCGCCTTCCTGCCCTCACCAGTGCCAATGAGCCTCTACAAGGTGGTGGCAATGGTGACAACACTGTCTCATGTTGGCGGAACACCTCAGACTGGAAGAGACAGTGGTGTGAGGCAAGAGTCAAACTGTCAGCATTGCCTGGGTAAAACAGATGCTTTTGCACTGGGTTAAAATGTCTGTCTGAGCAGGGCTTCCCTTCCCACACCAGTTGTTCTGTCCTTTGTGACTGCAAGGGTACTGCTAAGAAGGAAAACAAGGGGGGATGTTAAGATGGGAGAGACATGGTAAGGTCAGGGTACTGCTGCAAAATAAGAGAACAGATCAAAGAAGTGGGCTGTGGTGACAAACATTGGGACTGAAACTGCATATGCCTGCTTCTCTCTGAATCTTTAGTATCAGGATGGATGAACACTGACCAGTGCCACTGCGCAGGAATCCCTTGAAGATTTAACCTTTCAATGTTAAGGAGCGTTAACAACACCATTATTGGAGTGGGAGGAAAAGAAAAGTAAAATAGCCCATACCGAGCCTCAGGAGCTCTAACTCCACCCTGAGCTCAAGTGTTGGATGTTTAAATCATGGTTTTGCTTCCTTTTGCCTGACAATACCTTCCCAGTTCATTTATATTCAGAGCTAAACCTGAGGGGGTTTAGGAAAAGTCAGAGATCAGAGAGGGAGCAAACTCAGAATCAGAGATGGACCTGAACCAAACCTCTGGGTCAGCCCAGGACTCTGCTAAAGGACAGGCAGGGGGGTGAATTTTGCAGCTCAGTCCAATCTATAATTCATTATGTATCGCTGGTATTTCTAAGAAGGCTACAGCTGTGATATTTAAATGCCAAACCTTTGTGCATCTTTAGACTCATACTTTTGTTGTTGTTTTTGAGGAGCTGAAATAGTTTTCTCTCCTCCTTGCTTCCAGAAGAAACCAGAGAAGGAGAATGTGTTGGCATCATCCTGAATAGACTTGTTTCTTGTTACTGTAGCATCCAGGATATTCTGTGTTAGTCTGAAGCTCCAAACCATATAATGGCTACTTCACACTTAATTTCATAGTGAGTGGGTGGAGAAAAATCCAACCCTCTCCAAACTCAACAGGACAAACTTTGTGAACTCTATGGGTTATGACTTCTTTGGGATTTGAATTCTGTGACACTTTATTCCTAGGAACAAAGAGAACAAAGAGGTGTGAACTGATATCACCCACTGAGCAGATGAGGAGGCTTCTGCAGTAAACAGCTTGAAACAGTAAGAGAGGAAAAAGTAGAGCTGGAGAACATTTTAACAGTGAAGGGGAAACTAATTCACAGAATTGTTTTTGTTGGAAGGGACCCTTAAAAGCCATCCAACTCCCCCTGCAATAAACGGGGCATAGACAGCTCGATCCCATCTAAAACTGAGAAGTGACTTTTACTGTCTCTCAATACTTGTCAGGTTTGTCAAAGAAATTTATGAGCGTTCTGGGGGCTGATAATTTTTTTATATTAAAAAAATATGCATATATGCAACAATTAGTTGAAATTCTTCACAGAAAAGCTCAAGCAATGTATTCATTGACATTTAACCTCCCCTCCCTGCAATCAAAGTCTTTTAAATAGAGATTGCATCAAATTTGATTCCATTTTGGCAGTTATATTTCTTGAAAGGAAAAGAAAAATAATATAAGAGGGAGAAAAAAATCCAAAGTGAAACAGGCTGTGACAAAGCAATATGTATCTGCAGAGGAGAAAAAAAAAAACACCTTCTAAAAACCAATCCTGTGGAGCCCTAGAATTAAGATGTCAAGGAAAAGAACACAAGGTAAGGAATGGGAGAAGGAAAGAAAAATATCAAGAGAAATAACGGTGAGGTTAAAATACAGTGATAATGTCCTCCATAATGCACTGAGTCTCAGTCCTGCTATCCCCTAATGAGCATCAGGCACAGCTGATGTAGGTCTGGGGACAGCTACAAAGCCACAGTGCTGTGGAAGATGGGGTAACATCAGTTACTGATATTTTTCCTTCAGACACAGCACTAAGCAAACAGTTGCTGCAGGGTATGGGGTGAAGACAGGCTGAATGGGAAAACATTCTGCCTTTCAGAAGGGAAAGCGAACTAAAAAGCTGCATTTAGTCTGGAGGCAGCTGGTTCACCTGGAGAGGGGCAGCTGTGTTAGCCGGGGATGCTCTGCAGAACGTTTATGGCAGTCCTCCCTCCATCAGTATGAGCACAGCATCTGCTGCTTTTTGTATTTTGATTCATACACCTGCCACAAGCTTCATCCAGTGTCACGGGCTTTGCTTACAGGGGTCTATAGCATGAGGATCCACTTATCTCACACAACACTCCCATCACAGGGCACATGCTGCATTGTTCTGTAGCTTTTTGGGATGTGTTGGGTGGATAGCCTGTCTTCCTCCAGAGCCTGGAAAGCCTTTCGGGACCCAGAGGAATGAGAAGCTCTGTAAGATGCTTTTATCATTATTAATGGGAACACTTGTATTCAGAGGAAGATGGAGAGGAGATTTGGGAAACGTGAGACCTGTAAGTCCTGATTTCAGCAGCAGGGGGTTATAGATACTGGCTACACTAATCAGCAACAGAAGAGGGGAAGCCACCCAGGGAATTGCGATTTAATTAAAGATAGCTGCCAGGGATTCAGGGAAGAAAAAACAAGCAGAACAAACTCTTTGAAGGAGCACACAAAAGGGAAAAGTTGCCAAGACCAAACAAGAGAATGATCTTAACTTTGGCAAGAGGATAGCTGTGGATAGGCATCAAAATCCCTCTACTGAGTGTTTTCTCCCAACCTTCAGTATGGAAATTGGTAGCATCTGTGCACAGCTGGAATGGGATGGCAGCTTACATATGAATGTGAAGCCCTGGGCAAGTTCATGCAGGAGAGGTGACTTCACCCGTAACTTGCTTGCTAATCCCTGACAACCCTTCATTTTAGTAACAAGGCTCCTTTCGGAAAGCTGAAAGTCCTACTTGCAGCTCATGGAACTTTCCTTTTAGATTATTATTCTATTGGACATGTTTGAACATCTCTTCCCTAACAGGATGACACCCCTCCCCTCTCTAAACCTGTCACCACTTAACAGTGAGGTGCTGTGAGGAGCTCCAAGGGAAGCCAAGGATGTGGAGCAGTAGCTTCACTCCTCAGCCATCATTTATGTTATCAGTCATCCTTAAATCCCAGCACAAACAACACTACAGGGGCAGAAGCACGGCTGATGCCAGCGCTGCTCTCTTGGCAGGTTAGATATACTGCTTCATTTTACTTCTGGGCTCTGGGCAATATTAATTTTTTAAAGCAAGGTTAGATCTCAAACATTTGTCAAAGGCGTCGCTCACGAGGTTGAGATCCATCTCCTTCCTCTTGCCACTCCCTTGTTTTTTTTCCTGCCTCTTTTGTCTTAAACTACTCTAACATGCCCCAGAAGTCAGAGCTCTCCTCTTTGCCGACCCTCTTGGCTAAACCATCAGTCACTGTTCATCATCCTCTGTAATAGAGTAGGAAATGGCTTTTTCAGAAGAAATGCCAGGCTGGGATCCCCAGCAAAGCCACCTCCTTGACATCAAGAAGCACAGAGCATGAATGAGACTCCTGGGCAGGAGATGAGCTGGAGGGACCATCACAAATGGTCCTTGGGCCCACACTGATGGCAGCAAGCCCTGGCTGAGATCTGGGTGGTATCTCCAGGATATCAACATTCAGAAGCAGACTGGTGCAAGCTAAATTTTTATGAGCGGCATCGAGAGGTTGTTATTGACTTCTTTTTCCTTTGTTTTTCCTTTTTTTTTTTTTTTTTTCCTGGTGGTACTTTTTTTGCTTTCTTTCTTTCTTTCTCTTTTCCCACTCTACCTTAAAGGGAGAATAAATTAAGAGTTTATCTGTAATTTTCTCAGCAGGACAACTTCATTGAAGTGCCAGGCAGGATCCCCCATTGTATAAATCAATGCATTTTATCACAAACCTGGGCCTTCTGGTAATAAACTAAACAAGAGCTGCTGCTTTCCTCATGGATGTAATCAGCAAACAGGTGAGCACAAGAGCTTTTCCTTGTACTAATGGGGCGAGGGGGGAGGCAGTTAATTTGACCTGGACTGCGGATTTAGCCTTTCCTGCAGCACAGCTATTCCCACAGTTATCTCTCCAAGTCCAGCCTCTGTGACTTTCTGTCTTATTTCTAGTCCAGACATGCTCTGGAAACCATTACCATATTCATAAAGCTACCTGGGCTCACAGAGCATGCATGAAAGAGTAAGAAAGACCCATCTATTTTACCAGCTGTACAGCCAGCATCTGTAAGTGAGAAAAGGAGAAGAGGAAGGAAGGAAAAGAGGTTATTCTGCATTTGCTGTGTAGGAAAAAAAACAAACGTGTGCCCTTTCAAAAGTAGCATCCATTAACAAAAGAAAGCAGAGATACTCATACTGGCCAAGTCAATCTGCCCCTGAGGGCAAGTAGCAGCTTATCACATAGTCCTATTTAGATTTACTGCATAGCCAGGGAACACTTCCATGAGCATATCTTTCTTCAGGCAAGTGGAGAATGTAGCTTGAGACAAGGAGATTTAGGATACAGGGAGCAGAAGAAATCTTTGTTGATAGATGACTTTAGCCAAGCAAGTGATCTGTAGTGGTTGTAACAGAAGTGTATTTCCTTTACCAGGTAATGAGCATTGGTAAGAGGCCTTAATTCCTTGGACAGAAGATATCCAGGATCTAAAAATGTATGATCACATCTATTCTAAATGAAAGCCTCTTTGTGTATTAACTTTTTTGTCTCTGTTATCACTCATCTAATTCTTTAGCAGCGTAGTAGTACTGAAGACAAAGATGGTCTTGAATAAAACTGTATGAATTATATGAAATTGTAGCATACAACTTCAAGGTATTATTGCAAAGAGTCCATCACTTGGCCTGAGGCACTGAGAAGTCCTATTCTACAGCAAGGACATTCGGGAGCAAGTCTCATCAGGGAAGCCTGCAGGGGATTCCCATTCCTCACAAGCTCACATGCTCAGGACTTAACTAAGGCATCTCTTTCAGCTTCTGAGAACACAGATTCATCTTTGTCTTTGAAGGGAAGATGATAGAGTGATTATAATGCTGTCTTTCAGATGTGAGGTGGGAGAACCAGCTACACAGGGATGGTTTCCAGCACAGAGAAGAGGTCATATTTACTGAGTATTTAGTGGGTCTGAGAAATGTTAGCTA
Organism: Coturnix japonica; assembly: GCF_054131305.1. Classification (NCBI taxonomy): domain Eukaryota; kingdom Metazoa; phylum Chordata; class Aves; order Galliformes; family Phasianidae; genus Coturnix; species Coturnix japonica. The sequence goes on from NC_140683.1 coordinate 8,391,871, forward strand.
AAAAAAAATCACTGTAAAGGTTAGAGGCAAAAAAAATCTTTTTCAGGCTTTTTGGACTTGTCTTTGTGCAGTAGCACAGATATGAAGAAGATAACACTGAGAGATGATTCACCTTGCTTGTTCTGGTGAGAGTGGATCGGCAGCTACTTACACCCAGTGTAAGAAAAAAGGAAAAAATATTGATCCAGAGTTCCCACATCTATGATCTACATCCTTGTGTTTCCCCTAAAGAAAATTTATGGCTCCCCATCAGCAGTAAATCAGAGGACTGACTTTCCTGCTCCTTCTCAGACAGATGCTCTGTTGTAGAACATGAGAGAAAGCCCCCAAAGTGTGGAGGATATGAGGGTTTAACACATGGGCAGGTCTGAATAACAGTTCAGAGCAAGGAGAAGAAAGACAGATCAGCTGCCAGCCTGGTGGAGAACAGCAAGCTTTTCATTATGTTTAATGCATTTGCTAAGTGTAGTTCTATAGAACACTAGTGTATAAATAAATCATTATTTATACTAATATTTATAAATATATGTATAAATACAACTTTGCAAATATATGTTTATTAAACTAAATAAATACATATTTATATAGGGATATTTAATGCATTTAATAAACATACAGATCTTGCTGCCATGCTGGAGGATAAAACAAGGTGAAGAGAACTGGAAGCCAGCCTCGGCAAAAAATAACCTTTAGATTGACACCTTCTTCCTAATGGATTGCAAAGCTCTGTTTTACTCTAATTTACACACTGGTGAGAGATTTGGTTGCGATGTGCAGCAGCCTCTGAGATGAGATACAGTAATTGTGGAACCAAAATAGCAGTGCCACAGCTGAGTGCCTCCTAGAAAGTAAAATACTATTTATTTTTTTTTTCAATGAAACTTGGACTAACTTCTCAGCTTGGGAGAAATGATTCTCATTTATAGTGAGTAAAATCCTAACCACAGAATCCAGCCGAGAGGACGTCTATATTAAAGATCTGTATACTGATACATAAGCTGTTTTTGGAGTTAGTTAACAGCAGGTTGATGAGGACTATAAGCCCTGAAAAAAAATGGTATAATTCTGTTTGTTCTGAAGAGTTTTGTTAAAGTGAGCTTGGTATGGTTACAGCAGTGCTGTATTCCTAGAGGCGTTCAGAGAGGCTGGCAGCTGCCATTGACCCAGGGTTAGTTTGGAGCCCAGATTATCCACTCCTTCTTGATTGAGTTGGGTGAGTGACATGAAGGTAAAACTGAATGAGATCCAAAATACTTAATGAAGAGGAATAATGGAGATGAGGATGGGACTGTTTCCTGTGCCATAGAATCATGGATAGAATCATGAGGGTTGGAAAAGACCTCCCAGATCCCCAAGTCCAACCCAAACTCACCCTACCATGCCCACTCACCATGGGAATAGTAGAAATGTAGTATGCTTGCCAGTTTAGGATTGTTATTTCCGTCATGCTCAGCAGGAAAACAGAGCACTACTTGGTTCAGTAACTGGATTAAAACAAACTGCAGCTCAGGATTTGAAATCAAGCCTCTTACCTTTCAGCTGCATGATTTAACCTAAGTCCATCTTCTCTCTCCATGCAAAAGGAATATCATGGTATCAACATCTGTCTTCAGCACACGCTGCTCTGGGCCTGTTTCACATTCTGGATGGATCTGTGAATGAACACTTTTCAAATGCTATCAATATTTTATGAATTTCTATCCACTTACTTTAATGGGGGATTGTAAAAGCATTTAACCATATTACATCCAATCTCTCAGACACTGCATTATTTCAACGGAGCTATTTTATTAGAACCAACTGGCAGAGTTTCTGTGATTTTGTTTAAATATATATATGCAATATATAATACTATATATCTCAAACAAGATGAAATCAGATACCAGGAAAAGGGAAGCAGCCATGGAAACACTGCATCTCAGGTTTGTTCTGATGTACTGGGAACGTTTCATTTGCTGTGCATGGCTGCATGCAGACTTCTTAAGTGACTGTTTTTATAGACTGGGCTGAGACTGAGCCTGGCTGTCTGCTCTTCTCTCTCTCTCCCACAGCACTAAATCCAGATGCAAACACATGGCATCGTCCAGAAACAAAGCTATGCAGAGTCCTTGATGCTTGGACTGAGGTGTCCCTCTGTGGCCATGGCACTGGTTCCCTGACTGGGACTTAGGTGAGGTATTACTTTGCATCTGTCAGTGACCAGCAGAAGCAGGCAAGAGAAACAGCTTCCATCAGGCACATCAAATGCAATTCTTTCAGACCTACTTTAGGCTTTTGCCATGAAATCCAACAACCCCAGACCCAACCCTTTCCTCCTACCTCTGTTTTGGCAATGTATGGGACAGACGTGCTCCAGGGCAGCCAGACCCAAGGGTCCTTCATTCAGCAGAAGACAAAGATGCCCATTTCTTCTCCTTCTTGCATCCTTTCCGCCCATTGTTTGGATGCCTGTAGGCTGTTCAACATCTACCAAGTTTCCTTTGACCACATCACTGTTGGGTAAATGAATTGAAGGTCGGATTTAGAAATGCCTTTTCTGTTTCAAATGGGAGGACTGGTAATTGTCTACCTTCAGCCATGCAGGACAATGAGTTGTTCTGATCAAAGAAGCACAGTTTTTACTGGCACAATTTATTCAAGCCAGAAGAATTATGACAGGATCACTCTTGCACAACATAGTAATCGCAGGTCAGAGGCATCTTCTCCCATGAAAGACACCAAATCTAAAGCCTGTGATGCTGGAACATTTTCTTCTTACTAATTCCTCCTATTACCCTCAAAATAAAGCAGCTGCTCAGCTACACCTGAGGACTCTGTAATCCATGTTAGAATGACAACACACAAGTTTCTTTTACTGGCCGTGCCTGATGGCTCTCTGCTGCTCACACACCAGAAAGAGCAGCTCTGCAAAGCCAGCCTCATTGTTCACTAACATCAGTTATTAAAATATAGGATATCTCTGCTTCCAGAAGGCAAACTGAGTTCTACATAAAATTCCTCACTCAATGGTTTAACATACTTTTTTAAACCCTTTTCTGACAATTACCTGTAAGTCACAAATAAAACATCACAGAGATTTTTCTTGGTGGGACAAATGAGACCAAAAATTAGTTTTCCTCCTGTTGTTCTGTTTCTATTTTTTACTTTTGAGGTGACTGCTATAATTTTCAGCCATGAACTCTTCTCCTCCAGACCAATATTCAGACAGGTTTTTTTCTAAGTCTTCTGTACACCCTGACACCTAGTCAAAGTCAAAGGACTATAAGAAAGTCAGGATTTCTCCTTCCATCTGTCCAGAAAGGAAGGTCACAAACTACAGCAACTTCTGGACCTATTTATCAAACTCTTGGAAGCCACAACTCCCAGATTAAAAGAGCAGTGATTGATGACACCTTTTCCAGGGGTTACATTGGAAAAACATGCTCCTTATAAAGGAAACAGAGAGGAAATTAGTTCTCCTATCTCTCTTGGGTTTTAGTGGAAGTGGAAAACTGTAGATAAGAGGCTAAATCCCAAAATCTCTCCTCCAAAAACCTGCCTGCAGAGCCTGAGTTCTTTAACCGTCTTCTTCCCTCCACACTTTCTCTACATGCCCTATGTGTAAAAGCACATCATTATGTACCTTTGGATAGTGGTGGCTTATTGACATGAAAATCAGATGCTTTTAATGCAAGCATTCTGTAAGTTCCTTTACGATTGCTGGAACACTACTCCAGGACCAACAAAACCCATCATCTCCAGTTTCACAGACATCTTATATGATTTTTAGCAACAATTACATGTTTCTGTATGCTTCTAATTTCCTACTTCCTTGCCATGCCTTGGTGTTGTGTGGTGATCAGGCCCTGCAGTGATAGAATTTAGGGAAAGTATGGAAATATTTTGCAATATGATTCACTAATGCCACACACCCCTCAGTGCACTGTGTAAAGTCACCCCCCTGGAATTCTTCTCTCACTCAAAAGGAGTTGAGAGAAAAAGACAGGAACTATAAAAGATTGGCCCAGATAAGATGCGTGCTCTTAAACATAACAGGGAGGTTTATAGCCATGAAAGACTCCTCATTCCCAATCCCAGTGACAGGGCTGTTTTGACAGGACTGTTTTGACAATGCTGAGAGGAGTGAGATCAAAAGACACTGATCTGTTAAAGGACTGGACCCACAAAGAAGAAGAGGACAAAGCTGTCAAGAGGCTGACATAAAGCCAGGGGCTGCAGCAAGCAGGTTCCCCAGGAGAGTAGATGACACTGAGACAAAGTAAATGCAAAAGAAAGACATTATGGGCACAGAGTTTTTATTTCAGCTTTCTTCTCCAAGCACAGGGGCTGTTTTCAAAACCAAATATGATTTTCATTGTCAAGAGAAGCTGCTTCTAAGTTCTGGCTCGCTGTTACTTGCTGGAGGCTCTGGAAGGTGGGGTGGAAGGATAGAAGATGTGGCTATAACCATCTGTGCTAAGAAGTGTGGTTGGATAGGATCTGACCTGGTTGATAGGTGCAACTGTAGAGTGTGCTTGGAAGGGCTGCTCCTTCAAGAGGATTTGTGTCCCAGACTAGAGGGGAATCCAAGTGTCCCACTCTTGCAGTGTTATACTCTACACTACAGAAATACTTTCCCCTGCCTGCAAAAAAAACATTAAAGAAGCATATTCCTATTACAGGTGAATACTGAATAATGAAAATCAGAGGAATAAGAAGCACAGTTTGTCAAGCAGTACAGTGACAGCTATCAACATCCGAAGAGAGGGAAACCTGTTCCCTTGACCCCTGTCAAGTCTGGGTTGGCATGAGGACTTGGGGCAAAATCCCATCTCTTATCAGTACTGCTGGGGTATCCCTGCTTGAGATGTACCCAGTGCTCGCAGAAGAAATCCCTGCATGTGCCATGTGCCAATGTGAAAGCCAAGACATGTGAAATATGAAAATGATCACAGCTTAGATGAGGGATGCCAAAGCCAGTCTGAGGAGTCCTGGGTGTTAGCCAGCAAGTAGCTCACAACACAAGATGAACAATTATCCAAAGACAAATCAGTGCCATGCAATTTCTACTAAGACTTCAGGCTGTCATTCCTACACTTGATAAACACCACCTGTACTACTCCAGGAAAACAGTGGCTTACCTATTTCTCCTGTTTTACCAAGAAGTCTTTGACATCACCCTGGGGCTTCCTAACAATTATTTTGGGGTCATAATATCTAGTGTGTAGGTCTTCCTTCTCATCCCACTGCTTCCCTGCTGCTCCTTAGCTCCAGAAGCATGCATAGCCCTGTGCTGGCTGTCTCTCAGCCTTGCAGCCTGGGCATCAGCCCAGATCACAGTCTGAAGCCTCACATTCAGGCTATGCCTCTAGAAGCCTTTTCCCTCATAACATCTCTAAATAGATGTGACCTTTCCTCCCCTGCCTTGAAGCCAAAGCTTTTGTCCAGATTCTCGCTTTACATCTTATAATGACTGCAGGGAATGGCTTTTCCTCTGGGATTAATAAACACAACCTGGCACCACTCTTTCATCTTTCCAGGACATGGAAGCAGAGAACCCTTCCCCATCTCACTGCTGTCAGTGTGTCATCCCTCCATACATTCCCCTCCAGTGGCATCTCTTCTCTATCACTTCAGACATATGTTGCACATAGTTGCTTTCACAGTCCATCTTCACCCACCCTCTCCCTCATCTGTCACTCAGCATGGGAATGCTCATTCTCACCTCCAATTGGCCCCCAGTGCCAGTCTTCACTCGCCCACGGCTTCCATCTTCAAATGTGCTATCCTTGTGTTCATCCCATGCTGCTCCTCATGCTCTCTTTGACATCCACAATGTTATCTTGTCATCCTCCCCCAAATCCTTTCTTAAATCAAACTCATCATCATGATGTCTGCAAAAACCATGACAATTACTTTGCCGGCACTGGTCTCTCACTCTGACCCACTTCATCTCATTACTTCTCTACATTCCCATCTGTCTCATGCATTTCTTACCTTACATCTACACAGAAAGCTCTTTGAAACTGATTTTCATGCTGTATGTATGAACAACAACAACAACTCAGTCCCAGCTTAAGATGAGTAGTGACACGGAAACAACACAAGATAATTGTGTGTCACTTTTCCTAAGTGGAAAAATACTACCTTAAATTTCTGTGAAATTGGATTCTCATTTGCCTTCACTTCATGGACACAATTGTACCTATATAACATTCAAGACGGTGATGCTCCAGTCCTCATGAATGGTTCAGAGATGTTGCTAGGACATGCAGTACTGCATAAGCATCTCTATACTTGGGTGTAGTTTTGAAGAAATAATGTTGTTTCCCATTTATGACTTGTTAGAAAGAATACAGTCCTGATTCTGCTACCCAATGGGAAAAATCTAGAAATAGATAGGAGGGGATGTGTCAGGGGCAAGTGAGAATAAATAGTAAGAAATTACCCTTGGATACTAGAACATATCATCCCATATTCCTAAAAACGAGAGTGTTTTTCCCTAATCATATAAGTGGTAACAGCATCTGTCACTTCACCAGAATAGCAGCCATCTCCTGGTTGAGGCAGAGAGAAAACAATTTGCAGGAGGGAACTTGTTCATTCGACACGCACTCAGGACAAATCAGACATCAGTCACTCACTTTTCCTGCTAATGCTTTTTCTGGATGCTGCAGTAACCACAGTGTCTTGTCCTGTGCTTCCTGGCCTTGTGTGCCTTTGCCTATAGCAGGTTGTCACTGTGGAGTGAATTCGGGGCTGCCCTCCACCCCAACTGGTCTGTGCAGGACCTTTGCAAGGAAAAAGCTTTCTTGGAGCATTATTTCTTATTCAAGGCAGCAAACATTTCAGCCTGTGACAGCTTCTCATCACTCCAGCCACCTGGTGTCTTGCATCTGAAATGCTAACCAAGCCAGGGAGTCAGGCTCTGTTTCCTCTGCTCACTGCTCTGCCCTGAAATAACAGGTCTGGGATGGCAGGGAAGGGTCGGGGAAATAATAACCCATCTCCTCCGTCATTTGATGGGACCCCCGCTGTTCGCATGTCCATCAGCTTCCCGGCAGGCAATCACAGAGCACTTAAAGCCTTTGGTTCAGTCTTTCACTTTAAACGGAATTTGTGTAAAGCGTTCCCTGAGCTCCCAGAGCCTGAGGGCCCTTTGGACGGCTCCCTACGAGGATGCGGGGAAAAACACAACAGGAAGAGCCAAGGCAAGCATCAGACTTGCTGAAAGCCCGGTCCTGGAAACAAGAGTGGCTGCCAAGGAACTGAGAGTGTGGATCTGACTCTGGCTCCATGCTAAGAGCAGAAAACTGACCCGAGGGCATGAATAAACTATGAAGCAAAACTCTAAACACAAGGTACTATGAATTTGAATAATGCCTACTTAGGCTCATAAATGATATCGTTTCTCTTTTTGAAACACACCTCCACTGCATTTTCCATTTGTGCTAAAGTCACATTTAAGGTGAGTTCACGCCACTGAGCAAAACAGAAGTGAATTTGAAATGAAAGCGTCCACCTGCAAAATCAAAATCACTGTGTTTTGTACTGGAACAACATTAAAATGGATTTTTCAAGAGGATCTCGGATCAGCTCAGCTGTGCTCTGCCTCTGTTCTTCCCCATGCTTTGCATTCCCCAGCTGGACTTCAATTCCCAGCACACACTGTGGTGCTCCCTTGGGTCAGGTGACTGTCATTCTAACATCTCCCGAATCAAGATCAAACTGCTTGTTCAAAGACTGAGGTTTCCTAAGGGATGGAAGCTCTTATTTGAAACAAACCCTTATTATTTAGGCTGCACATGTAGTTCCAAAAGGAATTGGCATCAAGATTGATTTTATGCACCGATAGCCAGGGAATATGAGAATTTCTGGTGCATAGCTTTTGTTCTGGATGTAGAGAAGTACACATTGTTTACCTAGTATATAAATAAGATATTAACATCTCCCCATGAAATCATCGGCTGTAATGCAGTTATAAGCAAGCTGCAGGAAATAGTGAGCTGGCTCTTGTCCCTGGAAAACAAAGTTTGGGATAGCTTCGCATTCTGCAAAACCCTGTTGGTAAATTTTAAAGCAGCTCTTCATCTTTCTCATGAATTTTTGCCATGGAGTTGCAAAAAGAGCCCTTGCTTCCAACCTGCCTGATGTGTTTGTTAGCTTCTGTAACTCGATTCTGAATGTACTCTTCCACCTTATTTGTTTGCAGCTGCAATCCCCAACAGTATCTAAATTGGATCCCAGGAGTCCAAAACATTGTCTGCTTCGAGAAGCATGCCAAGTCTGGACAACTCTAGCAGATATACAGTGGATACCACATCTATAATCTCTCTGGTTTTTGGAAGGAAATTTGAATATATTTCACACAGGAATAACACATCTATCTGTTTGAGAGATAGAGACGTTCCACGTAAGAATCGAGCTTTCAAAAATTAATGAATGCCATTGATTGAGTTTATCCTAGTAAATTAAAGAAGAATCTTGCAATTTTAGAATAGGAAAGGTACATTTCCTCACATGTACATTACCATCTGGCATGGAGATGTATTAATATCTTGCAATATTTAGGTCATAAATCAAATCTAAGCCCTTATTGCACATCCAGAGAAAATTACTTTCTAGTGACATATGGCATAACCTTCAACTTCTATAAATTAATAAAATTCTAGCAAATCTACTTAAATTCAGATATTTTGTATCCACATTTTATTTTTATGGATGCTGCTCACCACTCGTAACATTGGAGGTCTTAGGTCAATACTGAGAGTTTATTGCATAGCTAAAGGAAATTACCTTTCAATGACCCAGGGCACAGACTTCAGCTCCCAACAGTCAACAAGGAGTTCCAATATTACAGCAACTGATACATACAGGACACCAAAATTATATGCTGGGTCTTATTAAAGGGTTTTTAGAAGGAGCACAGTTACAGCTGGCCATGGAGATGTTTGGCAAGGGGATCGGTTGGTTGAATTGTGCAGATTGAACATCTGTCTTGCCAGAATTCCCATCACAATTCTTGTTCCTTCCTTGTGTCTTTAGCAGATTCTTTGTGACCTTAGAATTCATCGCACAAAAATCAGAATATATGGGCAATTTGTCCCTCATTAGTAGCAGTATTTTTATACAGCTGAGTAATGAATTGCTCAGAAGGGACAAAAAAATCTTGCTTTGAGGTGCCTTGGTTAAGTTCTGCTTTTTAAATTAGAACTTTTTGGGGTAAATTATTGCAAAAAAACACGTTTGTCTGAATCATATTTTCTGTGGCTGTTGAGCAAAGCATCACTGAAGTTTGTGGCTTTTGAGTGAAGCTGTTGGGTCTTAGGTCTATTAGTGTAGAATTAGAAGACACCGTATGATGCACACCTAGTCTTTTCTGGCTCCTTGTGTGCTCTTGCAGGTCTTTCACAGTCCACAGCTTCTATTTTGATGCCATGTTGGACCTGCACCCCAGCACAGTGCTTGCCATGGTCATTAAGTTGAATATATGCTTTTCTTTCTTGGTCTTTTTTTACTGTAGCACTGCTTTGCCTCTCCTTCAGTCTGTAGTTTACATGGGGAAAATGTTATGTCAAGACATAGCATCTCTTTCTCTTGCATACGCCCACTTCTTCAGTTTCTTCTGGCAGATAAAAGACCAAGATGAGGCGGCTGGAATTTGAGGTTGTCAGTGTTGATGTCAAAAATTAGAGGCTCATTTTTAACAATAAGAGCAATTAGTCATCAGAGTAGGTTCCTAAGAGGTACAGTGAGTCAGCCTCTTTTGTGAAGCTGACTAACATCTCTAAAGGTTGTATTTTGGAATTAAAATCACGAGTTCTTGGGCTTGATGAGAGAACCACCGGATGAGCTCCTGCAGCTTGTGTTTTGCAGCAAGCCAGGCTGCAATCATCCTAATGGCCTCCTTTGGCCTTTAAAAGGTGTGTGACTTCTGTCCTTGGTGGATTTCAAGATCATTTTTAAGGACTGTCACATATTTCCTCCTACCCAACTTTATCTTGCTTCTTCTGCTCTGTTCCTTGAACACTTTGCACTTTCTTTGCTCCTCCCAAGGAATTTTCTTCATAGATTTTCCAGTGGTTTGTAGTTCAGTAGATTACTGCACAGAGATCTTTATGTCTGACTTATCTTGATGGGAATTTGTAACTGCCTGGGCTTATGAAATAACTCATGCTGTATCTCTCTGGGCTCAAAGACTGCAACTCCAGGCAGCATAGGGAAGAATATAGAATATTTCTGAACTATATTCATCTCCCAGTCTTCCAGTGCGCCCATGACTGATCCTAACCCAGACTAATCAGAAGTACAAAAGAGGATTACAAAGGCTCCCAGTCTGGGAAATGCATGCATGAAAAAGGGAAAGAAGAATTGCTTAGGATGGTCCATGGGGAGCAGTGATAGTTCCTGTGCTCTTCCCTAGCATCTATTATTAATGACTTCTGGAGACAGGATGGTGGCCTGGATGGTCTCATCTGACTGATGTGGCGTTTCCAGCAGTATGGGAATACAAGAGGGTAGGATAGAAAAACAACCCACACAGAAAATAGGAATCAATTCCAGGTGATTCTAAAATTCTCTGTAAAACATATATATATATAAATCTAATCTGAAGATCATGTCTTAATGACAGTCCTTTATCCAATTTGGGAAGTATTTGATATATCTCCTGTTGGGCTCATGCTCCTCTAAATAATGATTCTTTCCCTTTCTTTCTCTTACAAAGGATTCTGGGCAAATCTATTTCCTATAGAACCCATTGCTGCAACAGAAAGTCAGGCCTCAGGAGGAAACTTTTGCACATTTCTCTAGTTGGTTGGCAATTTATCTCATCTGGCATCCCCTTCCCTTCCCTCTCTCTCTAACCTCGAACTCCTGCCTTTAAATACTCCTTCCAATCAAAGCATTCAAAGTTTAAACAAAACAGAAAAGAAAACTGAAGTTGGATGTCAGGGAAAGATTCCTATCAGTGAGGTTTGCCAGAGCACAGAATAATCTCCTGTTGGGAGCAGTGGGAGTCCATCACTGGGATAGACTAAAACTAGATGAAACTAAAATCAAAATCAATATCATCATTAAGAGAAGCAGCCTGAAAGGCTGAGGGATGGACAGGAAAATGTGCTGCCCCTAGAGTTTAAGAAAATGGCTGTGACCTGCTGTCTGGCATTTAGCCGGGGTTTTGATCAGAGTGATACAAAGGTGAAAGACTGGGGTTTTATGCTGCACAAATGCTTTTTTTTTTTTCTTTTAAATTGTTATTTTTTTTGCGTGCTTAGTTTCCAAATCGTTTTCTGTTTTTGTAGCTGGGGAAGGTGTTTGTATGCAGAAAAAGCAATGCTCGGTGTGCTATTAAGGAAAAATACGTGAGGCTTACGAGTGATACAGTAATTTATTAACTGTGAGTTGAATGAGGAAGAAGAATGAGTAGAATGAGGAAAGAGCTCAAGATCCAACACTGGCCACCGATGGCACTGTCTAATAATGAAAACAGACTGTATGGGCTGGTTCTTGCAGTGCAACTGGGAGTGACAGCTTGAAGGAATTGGACCTTCATTAACTGCCAGCCTAACACCTCCTGGCCCCAGTAAATGAGTTTAAGGTCAGATCCTTGGAAGAAATGCCCTGTCTGTGGTGCATTTGGAAATGACTCGAGTGCTGCCATTTAACCAGATGCAACAGAAGTATGTGGACTTGAACATGCAGAGACAAACAACACCCCAAAGCTCAACTGCTCTGTGCTATTACAAAATGTGCTGCTAAACATCTTTTATTAAGAAATCCTCTAATTTCTAGAGTCTAATTACTTTCACCTAAAGCTACAAGAAGCAAATCTCCCTAACAGGGCTGGGGTTCCTAGTGGCAAGGAACTATAGGGGAAGAACATCCTTAAAAAGCCAAACAAAGAACCTGCCCCTTAATGGGAATTACTCAGTGGTCATCTCTCAACAAACCAGAGTGCTGTGCTTTTTGTCATAAACCTTTCAAATGATCCAAAACCACCTCTACTCTATTAGAAATTCACCACCTCATTTCTACTGCAATATCCCCCCAACACAAATAATTACCAGCCCCCTCTGACTCAGCTCTGTGCTGTATACCACCTCGCTTCCCCCTTGTGCACTGGGTTTTGACAGCCTCTGTAAAGGATAGCAGAGAGTGTGTGTTAGCTGAAAAATAAAGCCATGTTTTATTGTTCTGACCTCCGTAATGCCAAATGTAAATCAGACAATTGGCTTTATTAATGATTTGTAGACAGCACTATGTGAACAGAACAGTTATGCTTCATCCTGGGGAAAACAAATATTAAAACGAAATAGAATCCCAGCTCCTGGAGATTGATTCCTGCTGTCAGGAATCATTAGGTATTTGGTACTTCTGTAGGTGTTGGGCTGTGGGCCCACGTTGGATAATCCTTCAATCCCTAAATCATTTCACTGTAAACATAATCTTTGAGTAACAAAGTTGGTCTTGGGTATCTGCCAGCATCTTGGGATGAAGCTTGTCAAACGATTTCTCCAATTGCCTTTGGATGTAAATGGATGAAAGCTTGAATGCTTGGCAAGGTTGAGGATGCTGAATCAGCAGTGAAAAAGCAATATGCACCTACTCTGCTCCGAATATATGGAAACTTGAGATGAAATCCCCACCTGGAGCCCCTGCCAGCTCCCAGGAAACTTATGTTCACCCACTAACAACTGCTCCCCTTCCAAGCAGCAAATAGTCCCTCTTAATTAGAGGTTGCCTTTGGCTTGGGAGCCATGTGCTGATGTCTTCCTCCAGGACAGGGCTGTAGGGTCTGAGCACTTCCTCTGGGAGTTAAAACCCTGCCTGGCAGACCTCTCATTTTTCTGAGCCATGAACTGCACAGTCTCTTTTCATTATTCCTTTCCAAAACACTGAACACAGAGAGATTTTTCCCTGTACCTCACTGGTACAGTCTATCCGGGGCTTACTCGGAAGGAGATGAAGCTTTCCTGCATTTGTATGGCATGGAAGAAACAGCTGCTTGGTATTGTACATGGCTTATGTTCAGATTTACTGTGATTTGAAAATATAACAGATCTCTTTTTGAAATATGTTTTATTACTTTTCTGTGTATCTCAGCCTAGTCAGGACTTGTCAAAAATATCCTTTACTTATTGGACATTAGTGAGATTGAGTTGACTAACCATGCAGCACCAAACGTCAAGAAGCTGGCCTATATTTTTCTCATGTGAAAGCCTCTTTTAGGTATTATACCAAAGGAGACTTTGATGCAGTACAGATTACATGTTTATGGAAGGATTTATAGAAAGGTTGCTTATTTGGACACACAGATGCCAGAGGAGACTGGCCTTGCCCAACCTGCTGAAAAGTAAAGGATGTTCAGAAATGTTCAGAGCTGCTTCAGTTCCTGGGGCTGCTGAGAGCTGGCAGGGGCTACAGCAGCAATGCTCTTACTTTGCTCAGAGGGAACGTGGGAGAACATGCAGCTGGATGAGAGTCCTTGGTTGTCTTAGAGGATAGACTGGAAAAGATGTCTATGCTTCGAGTAAGTGGAAAAGCAGAAATACAAGCTTTAGGTCAAAGGGCAGGAGAAGGAAGAAGGGAGAAGCAAGAAGGGAGAAACCCTTCTTAAGTACCTCCATACTTAGCTGTGTATATTTTGCCATGAGCCCAACAAAACTATTACCCTCAGAGCAAAGTCAGTGGAGGAAGCACTGTCAGCATCCCCAAAACTACCCAATCCCTTCTTCTCACTGCCCCTTAACCATGCTGTATGACCCACTAGCTGCTGAAGCTGTTCCAAAGTTGCTTGCTGCTTTTAATCCCACTGGTCTGGATATCAGGCACTTTACTATGGTTGCCTTACTTTACCAGGTCTGTGCACACTCACTGGATTTCATGCTGATACTTATCTCTATTTTCAACTTCATGCTGTTCCCTGAGTTTTTACCTTCCTTGCCCTAGAGAGAGGGTTCACCTCCTCTCAACCACAATATCCCAAACAAACTAAAACTCTTCTGCTCACATTTCTCAAATCAAGGGAAGGAAAGAAGAACTTTTCAAATGGTCTCTGCATCCATCCACACTGAATTTATCTTTTCTGACCCTGGGTGATGAAAGCTGTCATACCATAGTCCTGATAAAAGAACATTAGGTCTTTGCATAATGGCACTAATATCTCCCCATCTCTCTGGGGAATTCTTTGCTTAGTACATCCTAGGATACCATTTGACATTTTCATGGACAAAACTCATTGGTGATTCACAGTCCTCCTTTGATCAGCTTGTACACCCTGATGTTTCTCCTCTCGTGACATTTGCAAAGGATGTGTTCCCAGCCTCAACACATGTATCTGTGAGTTATGGTATCACATGCCAGGCCCTCACCCTGGCTATTGAGATCAACCCAATTCTCTTCTGTGCGATACCTGCCTGCTTCTCTGAAACCTTCCCTCCCAACTCCCAATCAGCAAATGCTTGATCACAGCTGAAAGATTGCAATCCAAGGTCCTTCATGAATAAATCTTCCAAAATCCACTCCTCTTTCAGCTTTATTTGTTCTTATCTGACCTTAAAGCACTAGCAGAGACTAGTTTACAAGACTTTAATTCTCAGGAAAACTAATAGAATGAACATGGCTTGGTTGAAATATTACACCCAAACCAAGATTGGTTAAATACGGTAGTGTTCCTTTCTCTCTCCCTCTCTCAAAAAAACCCCCAATCATTTCCTTGTAGAAATGAGGCTGGTCTGAAACCATCTATCTTTGGAAATTGAGCTGATGAGAATGATTTCAGAATGTCTGGGTATTTGCTGACAGGAATGGATCTATTTTAGGTATTTACGTCGGGCACATTGTTGTAGCATATGAGACCATCGTGGTTTGCAATGTGTTTATTTTCTACAGGCTCCTGAAAGAAGTGAGATGGATGCCCATTTCAGTGATGGGAAGATGCGCATGGCCACTTGAGAAGTGCTTGTTGAAAACAGAACAAGATCTGAGTCCTTGCTTATAGAACTGGCATTTCTTAGAGGCTTCAACCCCAGATCAAGAGTTTAAAATCTTTTCTCTCTTTACGTTCTCCCTTTCAGTCTTCTTTCCCTGGGTACCCTTATACTTTTTGGCTAACATGAGTTCACAGCACACAAATGTTCTTCGGTTCTGAGTGCTGCCAGAGGACACAGCACTCACTTTCTTGCCACTGAGCTGAGACTTGGTATCTCCCAGGGAAAGGAAGGAGCATGTTATGTCTGTCCAAATGGCAAAGTCCTATGTATATATTTTTTTTCCTATGTTTCCATAGTATTTTATTTTCATGCAGCACCTCTCCTTCTGCTGGGTCCTTAAGCACTTTGCAGATGATCTTTGCAAAGCATCATTTCACCTAGCATTGAAATGCAGCCTCTGCTGCATGGAGAAGTGAGTAGTTTGCACCTTAACCACTGGGATTTTTGAGAGGCAATGGGAGGAACAAGTGAAATTGCTGAAGGAATCAAAGCAAGGAAAATCAGTTCATTAGAGACCTCACTGCCTTTCCTCTTGGAATAATACAGCACAGAAATCTGCATTGAAAGCAAGCAGCTTGGGACTATATTATGCCTTGCTCAGAATCCATGTCTCTGATGTCTCCAAACCATTGTTCCTGCCACACCATCCTCTGTTTTTCAGAAGAGGATAGAAATGCCGAGGGCTCCTTCAGGGAGTGAACACAACCCAAGAGGTCAATTCAAAGCATTCAATTATAAATTCTTTGGGGTAAAGCCATCCTGGTGGCTTCCCCTGAGCACTGCGGCAATGCTGAGGGCAGCAGCAGTTATGATCATGAACCACAGATGAGTATTTTGGCCGAGATGCTTTTATCAAAGCCGCTTTCAAGCAGAGGAAGGCTGGCCCTGCGGTCACTAACATGACATCCCTTGGCCCTGCCAGCTTCAAAGGGGAAGGATTTACCCTGTTGTCCTGAGGGATCTGTCACATCCACCTGATTTATGTCTGAACCCAGCTTGTGCCAGCAGTATCTAGATTTGCCCTGTCACAACTTCAGCCCTGACCTGGCTGAAGGCTACAAACATCCCTCCGAGAGTCCTGATTTCAGATGTGGCTTTACCACTTTGGACACCATCACTGTGGTCTGGCAGCTCCTTATGATGCCACATCCAGGCCCCTTAACATTCCCACTAAAGCATGCTGATTGAATCATGCCTCTAATTGCTTTCCTCATTGCACAGACATAAAATTCCTCTCTGTAACAGAGTTGAACTATTTCAGCCTGCACGCCTCTAACTCTCTTTCAAACTTCCTTCAGCAGCTACAGCAGCTTCCCTGCTGCCTTCTCCCCTCTGAGCAGCACCTCACTGCTCATCCTCATTCACCCCACTTTGCGCTTCCACGTGCTCCCTTCGTCCCCGTTTTTGGGGAGCTGTGGGGTCGGCTTCCTCCCTTGGGCTGCCCTCCGGTGGCCGCATGGGAAAAATGCAGTGTCAGCTCTTGCAGCAGGGCATCAGAGGGAAAATCCTCTCTTCCCTCCATCCCATAAAGCTTCCACAGCTGTCTTTTCCCCCTGAAAAATAAACTCTTCTCTCTTCTATACAATCTTTGGCAATATGTGCTGGTTAGCTAGAAGCACTGCAGAGCGCAGAACATGGAACTGTCTCACCCCTCTACCCTGGCACATCACATCTAGTAGTGGGAAAGGGAGATGGACTAGGGATATCAATATATGATGCTCAGAGAGATCATCTCTAATACCAGAGGAGCTCTGAAGGCAACAAGGGGGCTTAAATTTGCTACCCTGACATTCTGGTGGGCAGTTTTCTTGCACCCCCATGACTCAGGGAACTCCCACTGCAGCTGTAGAGCAGCTCCAAGGTGACACACTCATGCCCCTCTAACCCTTGTTCTCCTCATGCAAGACATTCATGCTGTCATCCAGGCCCAAGCAGCTCCTGGGACTGTTGCTCATAGCATCACTGAGCTGCCATCCAAAGTGCCAGCTGGAGCTCATTACTGGCACTGCCAGACCCAAGTTATTCCTGCTGGGGTTGCTGGAAGTTTCCGGACAGAACCTCAGGTTGAAAAGATGGCACTGAGCCACCATCTTGATAACTGTCCACGGAAATAACTGTTTCCCTTCTGGAGTCAAACCCATCTTCCCCTCAGGCCTCTCTGCTGGAAGCAGGACAGCCATTATCAAGCCCAGCTGAGCAGCCACATGGCTCTGCACTTGCCTGAACCTCCTGAAGGTCATGATTTTGCAAAAAGAAAGGGAAAAACCTGTGAACTTCAGACTGTTTAAACACTTGAAAACTATTTAGGATCACTACCAGGAAGGGGTGCATACAGAAGACCTCTGTGACACTCCCTGCTGCTCACTATGATGCTCTATGCGATGCTGTGTCAGCTCATTGCTGGAGGGAACCACATGAGCAGTGAAGAAGCTGCTACTGCAGAAATTGTCATCTCCACATGCAAGTGAAGACCAGTGTATGAAAAGGGCCAAACTCCACAAGATGTTGCCTAATTTAGCTCTTTTCAGAAGTCAGTGCTATCTCACAGCTTGAAAGGGTTCATGATGTGCAAGCCCAGAACGTGTCAGGCTTTTCTTGTTTGGCCATTTGTAGCTTTTTTCCTGCTCTTCATATCTCCATCTGCTAGTGCTGGGTTGGCTGCCAAAGACTGCTTCTGTCCTAAAGACCAGCTCCCAGGAGCAGTCACAATGGAAAGACACCAACAGGCCCTGCAGAAGGCTGTGCCATGGTGGGAAGGTGAGGAGCCCCATGCAAGGGGAGATGAAAGACCATGAAGTTTTCATCCATCAGAGAGCACCACGACAACAGTTAAGTGTGATTGGCAGGAAAGACAGATCTGGAGAAATCCCAGAGGAGTTCACTCAGAAACCTAGTGTTATTTTAAGGCCACATTTGATGTGTCAGAGCATAGGTAACAGACACTGTTCTTATGGAGATGAGGCTGCATGCTGGTGACTAAGCCCACCAGGTGTAAGGCTAAATCAGACACTGCTCAGGGCTGGTGTCCCATTTAATCACCATCTTGAAGAACAGGTTGGGCTCAGATCCAATAAACTTGGTGGACAGGAAACAAAGCCTGAATCCTGCTCCCAGCTCAGGCATCAAGCTAGGAAGTAAATGTGGGCAACTCAGTCCTTCATGCTGTGGTTATTCTCCCCTCTGAAAACTGGTCCAAGAAGTTTTAGTGCTTTATGTGTTTGTGCAGCATCCATCAACAGGATCTGAATTGCTTTTTTCAATGGTGAAGCCACTCTAAAATACCGCAGTAGTAAGTCGCTCGAAGAACAGCATCCAATTTCAGAAAAGAAAAGGAGGGATGACATCTGCCATTGATTCTTTAGTGAGAGGATAGGAGGAAGATGGCACCTACTGTCATATCCCAGGATATGAGAGGAGATGATCTCCCTTTCTCCCAGAGCTGCTGTTTCTGCTGCAAGGCATGGGCTGACCCTGCTGTCAGCTCCAGCACAGCACAGGAGGTGGGGACATATTCTAATATCTGGACAGGAGATGCCAAGGTTTCTTGGTGCTGAGCTGCCTGCCCTTCCCAGCAGGCTCAGCTTGTCACATTAGATTCACTCTGATGTCATTCATTTGACTGAAGTGGCTCAGTTCCTCCCAACATACGGGGCTGGGATGACAGAGCTTGCTGATGAAGCCGGTGTGTCTGTTAGCAGGAAGGACGGCCAGCAACCCAAAGTATCTTTAATCAGCACCATTTCTGAAGGGCTCAGCTTGTATGCATACACAGACCAAGCTAGCTGAGGACCCAAGAAGGCTTCATATCCTTCTGGCAAGTCAGGATCCAAGAAGAGGACCTAGACCTGAGGACCTGGACCTTTGAAAATGCTCCAGCAGCTTGGTTATCCAGCTCCTGGCAAGGGGCTGAGAAGATGTACCAACATCTCTTCCTAAGGGAGTTCCAAGGCCCCATGCTTGACTGGCCCTTGTTCCCCATCTGTCCGTCTCCCTGTACCTTGTCTGCTGCACACCAGCTCTATGGTGACTCATTCATGCCTGCTGGCTCCCTGCAGTAATTACCAGCGGAGCTTTCTGTCCTCACAGCTCTTGAGGTGGGCTCACGCTGTGATAAATAAGCTGCTTAGCAGCATGGAAAGAAATGGTATTTAAAGTTTAATATCTTTTTTTAGCACCTTTTCAAAGGATGCTGATTTTGTGATCTGTTTGGGAAGGTGAGGTGGGTTTTGTTTGGGGAGAGGTGCAGGCAATGGAAGGGGGGAAATGTGTGTGTGCCTGCATGTGTGGCATAGCAGAGCCAGGATGTGTCCCTTCTGTCTCACCTCTCAGATTCTCATAGAAGCGACTGGTACCCTCATTACACAGTTTAATTTCAGTGTGGCAGCTTAATTTGGCATTGCAGCTTTAGCCATATCAGTGCTTTGCACCCATGCCCCATGCAGCTCCTTTCTCAGGAGTGGAGAAAAATAATTACAACCCAGTAGCAATAGGCAAAAATTTCTACTCAAGTTCTCAGGGGACTCTCCTTGCTGTGGGGTGACACAGTCTGTAGATCTGCTTTCCAGGCTGAGCATCCCAAGCTCATGCCGTAGTGCAGAAGCTCAGTTTTGTGCAGCTGCTGCTGTTTCTCTCCATAAACCCTGCTCAAATTTTGGCATTTACCTTCCCAGCCCTAAATCCTGTAGGAAGGGGGGTGGGGGGAAATAAAATAAGAAGCTACTTTTCTCAGTCATGAAATCATAAGGCTTAGACCTCCCATGACACTTTCTGTCCAGGTGCTGCAGGCAAGGATGGCAGCTCACCATGGATCTCAGCCAATGCTTAGCTTTGTCCCAGTCTTCAGGAGGGAGATTTACATCATTTTATGTCAAACTAACCACTGTGCTCTGGGAATGTTGTTCACTGTCTTCACACTTCAGATGGGGAGGCTGAGATGTGGGCAGGGAGTGGTGCAGCCCCTCACCCAAAGTAGCCCCCAAGTCAGCAGCAGAGCATTCATCCAACTTAGACATCTTGCTTTAATCACTAATCAACATTGTATCTTTTGGGATGGTGATGGGGCACAAGACATCTATCCTAAGCCAGGCTGGTTGAGGTTCAAAAGCATTAAGGAAAATTCTCAAGCCAAACTAACACATGCTCTTGATGTCCTTTATGGCAAGGCAGTGGCCAGCATTAGGCAAAAGGGGTTGCTGCTATTGCTGTGAATTAATAGTTCAGTTTTCACGGCTCCAGAAAGGCTCCCAGATTCCAAATAAGATCTCTGAATTCAAAGCTTTCTGCATCGAGTTACCAAGAACCTGTGAGTGATTCCAAAGGCTTGTACTGCTTTGAGTAACAATTTATAACAACAAAAGCCTCATTTAAGACAGGGACCCCTGTGGGAATGTTCCTATTCATTTCTCTCTTCTGTGGGTAATTGCAGGAAGATGACATTTAAGTTGTTTTACAAAAGTGGCAAGGAAAAAAAAAAAAGGAGAGGAGAAAAAAAGAAAGATGGTATGGTTGGATAAGGAAAAGGAAAAGAAAGTCTGGCTGAGATCTTCAGAATGCAGGGAGTTTACAAACATCTGGGGGAAAGTTTGACCTGCAGAGCAATCTTGGCTCACATCAGGGTGGTATCAGCTGTGTGTACTGCTTCCCTACGCACAAGAGCACAGCTCATCTCTGGAACTGATGGGTGGATATCAGGTGTGGGTGGGAGGCAGACTTCAGACAGAGCTGCCTATCGTCTTGACATAAACAGGAGAGCCCTGATTGCCTGAATACCTCTGCCAGTGTGGTTAAAGAGGTGAAACTGTGGGTGGTCAAGCTAAGGAGCTTCAAACCTCTTATAGCATCCTGTATAGAATGAAGAATACCAAGGCCTGAAGGTTGGTGGTACCCCCTTCTCAAACAGGCTGGGCAAATCCTTCTGGGACAAAAAACTACATTCACCCTGCCTTGCATGTAGGCAATGAGCCCTCTTGTATTCTGTAGCTTTTCAGTGATTTACTACATCTTATAGTGGTTTAAACACGTTCAGTGTAATTGAACTCAAGGGGAGATGCAAGCATTCAATGTCTCATGATTTCTAGTATATGTAAAAAAGTCCCATTTTCTCCTCTGCTCTGCTGTAGTCCTGTCCTTGGTGACAGGTTTGAGGAACCCATGGTTGAGGCTTAATCCACTGAGCTGATCAGCTGCACGTGTGTGTATGTAAAATCATTGTAATCATCCCTAGTGGAGGGGCAAGTGGGAGAGAAAGGGTGGGTGACAAGTGGGGCACGTTCCTGCAATGCAGAGATAATTGGGTCTGCAATGGTAATGGAAGGCTGGCTGTCAGCCTCTAACAAAGTGTGCAAGAGATGAAGTGACACCCTGACAGGTCCTGCCAACGTCCTGCACTGCCCTGCCTCTGCCAAACAAATGATTACAGCCTTCCTACTGACATCCAGGAAACTAAATTGGAGGTAATGACTTTCCTGAGGGGTTTGGAATAGGGATGGCACGAGGGAGCCTCACAGCTTTACACCTTGCTTGGGACATCCTCTCTATTCTGCTCTCTTCCCCATGAGCTCACAAGATTTTCCCATAGGGGCAATCACATGGGCGTGCTGAGGTTCTGTCCTCCCTGTTCTCCTTCCCCACCACAGGCCCATATCTACCCATCTATGGCAGCACAACTGGGTACTGAATGGGACAGAGGTGGAGACCGCTCAGCATCAACCTGGCTTTGGCTTTCTTTTGGTTTCCCTTTGCTATTCCTCTTCCTCCTGTGTCACATCTCAAACTGCCATTCATGCTCTACTCTCTTGCTCTCATCTACAGATGCAAGGGGTCCACACTATGAGTTCACACAAGGAACATCAAAAGAATGTTATAAAACACTCCTCCAGCTCCCACTGCAACAGCCTGGTTAATTTCAGGCCTCCTTAAAGCTGAATCTCATTTCACAAAGGGTACGTTTCCATGCAAGAACAAAATGATGACAATCTCTGTAGGTATCTACCAGGCTGCATTCCTGCTGAAATGATTTAGTTCAGCTGGAGTATTGTGTTACTGATAGCAGTGAGCTCTAATCTAAATCCAGATGGGCTGCTGTGAACTTCTTGGTCTCCCATTTTGCAGTAAAGTTACATCATTATCGCATTGCGTAGCTCATGGTTTAAACTTGTATTGTAATGGCCACACTAGGAACTGCACTTATTGTGACTGTATGGAAGGATAGAGATAACTTGAAACTTGTTGGCTGGAAAGAGTTACAAGCACATACAGCCTGTAAGTACCTCCTCATCATATTCAAGTTTGTCATATCTGCATAAATATGCTTGGAAATTGTCCATCACAAGGGAAAACAGTCATCTCAAGGGTACTGCTGAAAGCATGTGTCAAAGGTAAGGCTGTGGGCATGTAAATTGATTGAGAGTACTTAATTGGCACTGTTTTCTTTAGCACGCTGATGTCATTCCAGAACAACCCAACCCCCAGCATGCTATATTCTGGGCCTATTTACTTCACAAGGTTATTTCCTTTGACTCCAATGGATTAACCACTTCTGTACTGAAGTAGAGAGGGGGCAGATTTAGATATATTCAATTTATATTGAATATATGTATGTATATATTTCTTGCATTTGTTAAAAGAAAAAATGCAAAGCATTTCCAAAATAGAATATAATGGAAAATGTATTTGCATTCCCATAACGTTCCCAAGCACTGCAGAGAGCCCACTCTGACATATGTCACCACATGTACTGGCAGACCAAACTTCCTGATTTATAGGTAAAACACCCCCATGACAGAACAGCTTTCGTTCCTAAATCAATCAGGGAGCTATTTTACACCCCCAAAACGAAGCCCTTTAATGCTTGCTTGAGAGAAAAGAGCTCAATTGCTTTCCTGGATTATCCCTCATCTTTTCTAATCCTTCCTGAAGACCTCTTATCTCAATGGCTAGCAGTATTTAGAAAACATTTCTCTTTCTCTAGTGATTGCCCTATTTAGGTACTACGGATTCATAGCCCGATAATAACCCCAAGAAAAAACCCTGCCTTGCTTCCTTCCTCCCACAAAGGCCATTGTTAGGCGACCCAGTCCTGTTCTTCTCCCAAGTATTACCCCAGCTATTGTCTGCTGCTCATCAAGGCAAAGCCTCAAATTCTACAGATCCTTCTTGACTCTATTAACCCTTTGTTTGCCTAATTTGGAAGAATATGCGAATTACTGCAGTCGCTACAAGAATTTTCCCCTATTTATTGCCATAATTAGCCCAATTCAAGCTCTTATTTTTGTTCAGCTGCTATATGTACATGCATCTTTTTCATGTGAGCTGTCCTTCAGGAAAGCCCTTCGGGGAAGTGACTGTCATAGTCAGTTCCATGGGAACCGTTTGGTGGACTTGGAGCAGTAACACCTGCTAAGACCCATAGCCAGGACCTGTTTCAGGTGCTTTTTCCCCATCAGTGCAGATAACAGAAACTGAGCTCAGTTCTGCTCTGAGCTTCCTGACTGAATAATATTATTTTATTGTGGCAGCTAAAGGACCCTACTGAGAACTGGCTCCATTTTGTGCTTCGTGATGCACAAAGACAGTAAGGGCTTCTCCTGTCCCGAGAGCTTGCATTTCATAGCCACAATTCTTCACGTCACATTGTGCTGTGCTATGACCTGCTCTTTCTTTCTTAAGACAGTGGAGCAGTCAGTGTCACATCATCTCTATCTGCTCAAATGATGGAGAAATCACTCAGTTGGCCGATTAGTGTCCATGCCTTTCCAAAGAATCTGCCTCAGAGCTGTTGCCAGGAAAAAGGCCTTTCAGGAGTTAATTTGGGCAATGTTTGCTTTGTATTGTTGCGGTAGAAAGAGGTCTCTGAATGAGCATACCTGTACCCAAAGCAGTTCTGTAATTGTAATGTTGCTGCTGTAGACCCATTTCTTTCTGGAGAAAGGACTAATGATCTGTTCAAACAGCCATCAATAGTCAACAGACATCCAAGATTATGAATATGAACACCCAAATTAAAGCCCTGGTTTGGAGCATGTATTTGAAGCTTTCTTACCATTCTAGCTTTCCTAGGATCCAGCAATGGTTTCTGACCAGAAATTCCACCATGCACAAAAACATCAGCTAAATTACATTTAATTGAAAAACTTCGGATTAAACAAATGGTTGCTTTGATTGATAAACAGCTTTGGTCCAGTTGCACTGGTCTCCTCAAGCATACTTTGAGTTGTCTCTGTAAAGATTGCTGGTGGCCCATGAAGGACTTTGGATAAATGTTCCCTTGCTGTCAAGCACATAGCTCACACACTGCAGACCCAGGCAGTGACTGAGTGGGAATCTCTGCTTATTGGGTATATGTGCTTCAAATGCCTGGCTACCAGCTGGCAGTGGCATTGGCCTTTGCACTGCCACCTTGGCAGAGGAGCTCTATGACTGCCATCTGTTGGCCTCCAGAAACACATTTTCTTGATAAACACAGCCTCCCAGTGGGAAATACATCTTCTCATGATGAGTGAAGATAAAATGTCCTTCCAGCTTTGGTGGGATCCTCACAAATCTGTTGGATTGTAACCAAATGTGAAGCTATCACTTTACAACGGATGTAATTCTCCACCTTGCTTCTTGTGTGAGAAGAACATACTCATCTTCTAAAGATTCCAAAGGACTTCTACCTTGCCATCTAAGATCTCTGTATTTAAAAAGACAGAAAACAAATGAATTTCTGGTCGTTGTCAGTTTTTGTTTGTTTGTTTTGCTTTTGTTTTTCCCTGTTGGTGATGATGAATGTTTAATCGTGCTTTCAACAGAAAGTGCATTTCTCTTTGGATTTCTCTCTGGGCTGCAGTAGCTGATTCTGGCACAGGAACAGACCTCAGGCTTCTGATCCCAATGGACTCTCCTGTTTCATCCAGACTTGGCTGCTCTTTCTAGTTTCCTGAATGGCCTTAAATTACAGAGAGAAAAAACTGCACACGTGTATATGTTTATGTGGGCAATATGCGTGCATATATTCCCAGAGGTTTTATATTAGCGCTTTTTAAAGGACAATTCCTATTGGAGAAAGAATGTAATAAACTATGAGTTTTCTTCTGAACTGTTGTCAGGAAAAGCTATTTGGGTTCCCTGGGAGCTAAAGAATATCATGTTCATGTCATCTACAGAAGGCAGACAGAACTTTCTGTGAAATTCTTCCAATAAATAAATAGCTTATGAATATAATATATTCTACAGAGAGATGCATATTTCCTCTAAAATTTGGATAGCAGAGTTCAAAACTTTAGGTGATGGCTATCACCAGTGGAATCTGCACTGTCTTTTCTGACATAACCATTTCTGACAGATTGATTAATAATTATAAGACCAGCACTCACAGGCAACAGGATCACAACAGAACAGGTACATCAGTTCATAAATAATGATATTCCCACCTTCTCTCTGTTAAAATAAGTAATATTCATCCCCTTTAAAAAGCAAATACATGGGGGGGAAAAAAAGCAGTGTCTGTCTGTTTCAGGTATCTTAACCAAAATAGTGTTTATATTCCTTCCTTCCTTCCCTCTTCCTTTCAAAATGACGCTGACAGAATTTCAAAACAACCCCAAATATCTCTTAGGAAATACTGCAAAACAGAAGTTCATTACAAGACTCTGGTTTCTACACATTCTCAAGGGCCAGAAAACTCTGGGGGCCTAAGATCAAATCCTAAAGTGGACATGCTGAACAAAGCACCTGGAGCATTTCCTCTGAACCACCAACTCCCCCAGGACTGCTGGCTTCGTGTGTTGACTTCTCATAACGGAGCTTCCCAGCCTTCTTCCAGAGCAAGCTGCCTGTGTAACTGAAGAACCAGGAATTACTGTTACTAGGAACTTGGCTTCAGCGCCCCAGGGCTAAACAAGCTCAAATTTGTGTTTTACCAGCCCAAAGAGACATTTCATGAGTTTCAGCCAGCATCACAAACACTCAGGGAAGGAAATGTGATCTTGGCCGCCCCTGTTGTCAACACTGAGAGTCTGAGTGCTGTAGTAGAGTGGGAAAGCCTTTGAGTTCTATGAAAAACAACTATATAAGTGTTATGGTGTTGTTTTTTTTTTCCCTCTTATTTTATTTTCTGTATTGTTTTTAATCTTACTGCTCTTCCAAAGATTAAACATTGGGGATTGGGCTCATTAAGATGGATGGAGCAGTTTGTTGTGAGCAGGGACATTCAGAAGCCAGGCTCTGAATCAACAAGTTGCTTAACTTCTCAGCTACTTAATCATAAGAACAAATGGAAGTCCTGTTGACTTCAGCATGTGCTTAATGCTTTGTTGAACCACAGCCTTAGTCCAGTTAGCAAACTTGTCATGAACTGATCCTAATTTATACGAACAGGTTTATTATTTGTAAGTATTCACCAAATAGGATGAACAAATAATTTTTCGACCTATCGGCTTTTACTGTTTGCTTTTAACTGTTTGCCAGTAATTCATTATTCATTACGACTGGTGCAACACGTGATGCTTGTGGACACAAAGGGGTGATGGGGGGTAAAAAAGAGTAATGAATAATGAATGCTGTACTTCCTGGTCTGAAACATCATGTCAAAGTGGGTGAAACATGAAATATTTGCAAATGTTTTATATATTCTCAGTTGTTGCCTGGATGCTCATTGAAAGAAATCATATGACTGCAAGTATTGCTGTTTCCTCAATAGATATTTTAATAGACTCAGATATACAAAAGAATAGAAGGCACATGGTGAAGCATAAGAAGAAATCTGAAAATCCCACTTGATGTTTACCTGCATCCTGGATCTCCAGAGGTCCCTTCCAACCTCAACCATCCTGTGATTCTTTGAAAATCCACTCTTCAGTCCCAGCCAGTGTTCTCAGCACGAGGCCACAGACGAATCTTCTGAATCATTACTTATGAAACAAAGAGCTTAGGAGCATTCCTGACCCTGAAGCGCACGCCTGAATCCTGCTGGAGGATGAAGTTATACCGAGGATGTGCTGTGATCTCAGTGTGGGGAGGAAAGAGCAAGGAAGCTCTGGGGAGGAGCTACTGTGATCCCTCCAGGTAGCTCAGTTCTCTGAAGGCTGTAGAGATGACTTCTTTAGGAGGCAACAGGTTGGAGGTAAAGTCTTTATTTGCTTGTTTTTCAATCAGAAGTAATAATATATATATATAATGTGTATATATATATAATATAGATATATATATTAATAAAAACAAAAAATAAAGTGAACAGGTTTTTTCTCACATTTTAGATGGAAGGTTTTTGGTTTGAGAAAATTAACAAGCACTATGGAGATGGCGATTTTCTGTAGAAAGAAGGAAAACGTGTTCAGCAGAAAATGCCATTTCTATTCGCTGAAAACCTCCTTCCACTGAAACTTCTGGAGAAGGTTGTTGAGGTTTTGTTGCTAGGATTTTGCACTCGGGGTGACACTGAGGGCATTGTGCTTTGGGTTTAGCTCGCGAAGCACAGCTGAGTCATTTCCACTTGGAAGAAAACAACCCCCATCCTTCTCTCTGCAGAAAATTCCCCACATCTCACTAGAGAAGTTTCCTGCCCTTTGCAAGGTGAGGTGCTCTGAGCAGACCTTGTCCGGCACAAGGGACGCTCTGACCCCTTTGGCATACACCATTTCCAATCTCTTCCTCCTGGTTCTGATGGAGGTCTCTCTGACATAATGCCATCTGGGTGCAGGAACCAAGCATCAGAAGCGATGGATTTACGAGCTTGCCACCAGCCACAGTGCCCCACTCATTAGAAACAATTTGCATGCTGAACATCAGCATGACAGCCTTAGCGAGGGATTTGTTTAGCTAATTTAGAGTAATGGAGAAGAGAAATTAATCACTTTAACACTGATGCTCCCTGGCACAGGGGGGCTGGTAGTCACCCCCTCAACTGTCAGCAAGACAACCCCTCTTCTCCCCAAATTTCAGTGCTGTTTGCCCACCAAAAAGAGCTCAGGTAATAACAGGGCTGCAGTGCTGCAGCACGGACACAAACAAGGCAGCTCCTGAGCACTTACAGCAAGGTTAAAGCAAACAGGATTATCCGCTCGAAGCACTTGAGAGTGCTGATGCTCTCAAACTAAAGGACGAGGACAGGAGCTGCATTCAGCTGTCCTCCAGCGCAGTGCTTCAGCTGGGGAGAACCTGGTCCCAAGCACATCTGAAGTGGTGATTTATGGAAGGAATAGTGCTGGGGATGGAGGAAGCCTGCAGTGTTGCTCTCCAGGTGTTTTGTCTTGGCTGGGCTCAGGGGGCTGTGGTAGAAAGTTGGAAAATGCTTCAGCTTCAGCTCTAAGCTTCACCCCCTTTTTTGTGCCTTTCAACTTTTGGCTTGCATACTTTTATCTGGAAAAAAATATGTATTTATATTAAAATATTCAGCTATGCTGCAAAATCCAAACATTCTCTTTACCAGAAGCAAATCCCCAGTTTTTAAATCTACGGATTTACCATTCCCATGTACTTCAAGTGTGTATCCTGTTCAAATAAAAGAAGACACAAGCTCATGACAGCTGTGATATGAATAGAATCCATATTATGAACTTAAACATGCATTATTATAATTCATTATTTAACATTTGTGATCACTCTGCTCTCAGGTGCTGCCATGCTTCTCCAGTGCTTTTTTTCCATAACCCAAGCTTGGCTGTTGCTCCCTGGACAGACTTTTCCTGGCACATACAGTCTCTATGCACTGCTCACCAGTCCTCACCTGGGAGAGGTAGGGCTGCTGCCATGTGTTGTCCCTTTTCTGCAACCCAGAGTGTGGGCACAGGCTGTTTTTCATGGAGTTCCTCTGCTGTAGGACTTCCAGCCAGTGTAAAGCATTAGAAACCCACATATCATCATTTATAGGCGCAATCCAAAACTCATCTCCTTTTATGGGCCCTAGCTTAATAATTGTGGCTGCAGAATGGCCATCAGTATTATTCCCAGAATAAGAACTACAGAACTTAAACAAGTGTAATGCAATAAGGGAGAGATGGAAGTACCAAAGCTTTTATGTACAGAAATGATGCCAGACTGTAAAATGTGAGCTCTGTAAAATAATGTCCTTAATTATATACATAGGAAGGAGGGTTTCAGAGCAGATGTCTAAAGACAGGCGCTCAAACCACAGAACAGACAGTGAACTCTAGGGAAGAAAAATAAGAAGGCGTTAAGATATGGACTGACAGGGATTGTGTTGGTTTTCCTTAGACACGTATCTGTGTGTAGATGCAGAGCTGGGTGCTTCACTGCAATCAGTGTAACAGATAGGAAGATTAAATATATATATTTGGTGCTACCTCCAGTAGAACCTAAAACAAGAGAAATTACATTACTGGATGCTTTTTCTCTGAGTTCAGAGGGATTTCTATCACATCCCAATAAAGGTATTTCTGTCCAAGGCTTCTCAGTAATTGGAGATGTGTGGGGAGTTTCACCCAGCACTTAATCAGAACAATTGCCATCTTTCTAGAAGATTATCCTAATGTTGAGATTTCTTTCTTTAATGTTTTATAATAAAGGCCCAGATATAAAGGCTGCAGTGTGGTTGCAATAGAATGTACATTAGCATATTTGGAGAGTTTTTTGATCATTTCTGCATGCATTAGAATGAAATACTCTGGAAAAATTAAACATTATATGCAAATGAGTGCAACAAAACTACATTTTGAATAATAATAATTCATTATCCCACTATAATATATGTAAGTGGCTTCCTCTTTCTTTTTTTTCCTATTTTTTAAAAGGGGGGAATGCAGAGTAGACATTAATTCAGCACAGCAGAAGTTTACAGAGGAGATCCACTGAAATTAGAATAGAAGAACACATTCTTCATTTGCATAAATCCCAGAATCCCTCCTGCCAAACCCCTCCAGCTATTAATAGGTGATATGAATGTCACTCGATGCTCATTTATAATGGTGTTGCTGTAATATAATGCGTATTTAGGACAGATTTTAAAAATCATTGTAATTAACAAAGCACACCATTACCAGCAAGTGTTTATTTGTGTTATAGGATAAAGATGTTGCATTAGGAAACAATTACAACTCGAGGTGTTGAATTACCCCCTTTGGAAGCGTTGCTCCCTTTTAGTGAGTGCAATACTTTTCCACAGGCTACCTGCATGGGAAAAATGATTTAAAGAAATGGCACTTCTGTGCATTAGCAATGATAACACTCATTCATGTCCCAGGCCGTGTCTGCATATCACGCATTTATATTTCACCCCAGGGCTGTCTGTGTTGGAAAGCGTTTTTCACCCCTTGGAGTTCTGAATGGGGGAACGGAGTTAGGGAAATGTGAGAGCAGGAGCTCTGTGACACCTTCACAACCCTTGAATGCACACTGATGGGTGCAGTTGCTGTGCACTCTGATGTCTTCACTTTTTTGAGTATTGCTATCAGAGGGCAGATCTGTGCTAGACAGAGCGTGATATAGTCAAGAGTTTCTGGAAGCAATGGTTCATGCTGTTCAGGTTGGTTTTCAATTCCTTCTTTCATAGAAATATAGAATCACCAGGGTTGGAAAAGACCTCCCAGATCCCCGATCCCCAAATCCAGCCCCAATCCACCCCACCATGTCACTGACACATCCCTCAGTTCCAAATCTCCATCATTCCTGATCACCTCTATGGATGGTGATTCCACCACTCCCTGGGCAGCTGTGCCAGTACAGCACCGCTCTTCCAGAGAAGAAATGCCTCCTAATATCCAACCTGAACCTCCCCTGGAGCAACTTAAGGCCACCACCTCTCATCCTATCACTGTTCCTTGGGAGCAGAGGCTGACCCACACCTCACCTCAACTCTTTTAGGGATTCCAGGGAGCGATGAGGTCTCCTCTGGGTCTCCTCTAGACTGAACAATCCTCATTCCCTCAGCTGCTTCCCATCACATTTGTGCTCCAGACCCCTCACAGCTTTATTGCCCATCTCTGGACACATTCCAGGGCCTCAATGTCTTTCTTATAGTGAGGGGCCCAGCACTGAATATAGCATTCCCCACTAGTGTTGAGTAGACAGGCATAATCACCACACTTACTCCAGCATAACTAAATGCCTCAAGACTTGGCCACACATAAGTTCTTTAAGATCCCTCCTGTTGCAATGATGTCCCATATCCCACTCTGGGCACAGCCCTGTCCCCAGCTGGGTGGTACAAGGATAAAATCCATTCCAACAGCAGCAGAGCTGCAGGCAAGGAAGATGTGAGATTCTCACATCTTTCATACCAGTAGATTTATTCATCCAAATCTGAATTTTTAATGCAAATCTCTTTAATTTTTCATTTTTTCAAACATTTCTGCCTCTTCCCTGATAAAACTGGTTATATCCCGCCTACAGTGCAGGACTGATAGAGGTGGACACAGCCGGAGATGTAACAGTCTCCAGGCTCCGTTCAGGACAGATTTCAGTTCAGATTTTAACTAAGCAAGCTGATAATAAAATACCATGTATTTTATTCTTCCATTCCTTTCCTCTTTTTCTTTCTCTCCTCTGCAATATTTCAACAAAACGCAAAAATAATCTTACATGCTTTCCAGAGGGGGAAAAAAAAGAATAAAAGCATCGTTTTGATATTTTTTTTCTTTGTCAGAGAAGCCTAACCAAATTTGATAGAGTTACATCTGTTTGGAGAATACAGAAGAAAATAAAAGGATAAAAAAAGAGGAAAAGACAAATGGAAGCTCTCCCAGTGCTGCCTGAGCACTGCTGAGAACAGAGACTTGTTGATCCTCGGGCTTTCTGGTTGCCCGAGGAAAAGAAATAATTAAAAACATTAAGTGAACAAAACACTCTCTGTAAAAGAAAGCCGATGTCTACAGCTGAAAACCTACCTTCTTTACTAAAGGCCATCATACAGCAATCAGTTGATGGGCTCCCACAACCCGGACCCTCCTGCAGCAGCATCTTGCACCAACTCAATTATGTTGGAGCTCCTGCTCTGCTTACCATGGGCAGTCCTTATGCCTCAGCCTCAGCGCAGAGAGAGCAGTGTATTATACAAGACCGACAGCTTGATATGATCAAATCCATCTCAGTTTATGCTCTTTCTTGGCTGAGCTGTGGCAATACTTTGTAACGGATGTTACAAGGCGCAATCATTGGAAAGTCACTCCAGGTCACCCGTGGGTTCAGATGCACTTTATCAGATTGATGCCACTCCTTTGCCTTACCGCTTCCTCTAGCAGCTTTCTTGTTTTGATGCCTTCATCTGAGTTCCCCAGTGAAGATCAGCCACCCCCGGAAGGGCTGCAGGGAACACGTCCCTCTGTAGATGTGATCAGAGGAAGGAGCTTTGAGTTTGCCTGATGTTTTCAGGGGAGCAATTGGGAGCAGTGCTTCAGCCCTGTGCACACCCTGATAACCCGCAGGCTGCCCCCAGTTTCCTGACATGACTTGGGGAAAGAAGAAAATTAAATAAAAAATAATGACAAAGGAAGCAAATAGCAAAATAGGCTATTCCCTAGAAACTTACTGTCAGAATTAGTCTACATTGTAGCCCTCAGGATACAAGGGGCAAGTGCAACTCACATCAAGCAGTGCTGCTGTGCAGTATTCTGTTATTGCAGGCATTTTGTTTGCTATGACACCACAGGCAGAGCTGTGAGCTGTCTGTTTCTCTCCGTGTTGACTTTCTCTCCTTGGGGTGCTGTGCTCAGTGTCCAGCCAGACCTGGCATTGCAACAGGACCAGCATCATCCACTCCTGTGGTTATCTGCATGCAATGCAACCATGAAGCAAACCCCACCAGGCTTCTGCACACAGACTCCTGTGCCTTCCACCAACACATGCAAAAATTCAGTTGCGTGTTTATAGATATGCACATGCACCCCACACACCTGCAGCTCTGTGGACAAGACACAAAGCAACCTACACACACCTCTGGAGCAGCACACCCGCAGCCTCCCACATGCACTCCCCACTGCACTGATGTTCCTCTGGCACACAAAGTGCACACAGCTGCTTGTAAATAAACACACCAACACAGCACCAGCCTCAGTGTCAGCTCCCTTCAGCCTTTTGGTTTAAATATAGGCATTGGCTCTGCTCCAGGAGGAGGTACAAGTGGTTCCAGCCTCAAACAAATTGTTATGAATCCCATTTGCAGTGTGAATATGCTTAGTGAATGTTTCTTTCTCTAATGAGACCAAAATAGCAATTAACAGGAGTTCTAATGCTATAATTCCTGGGAAATATGCACATCTATGTTTTTATCCTTAAGACTATTCTCATCTGGCTTCAGCCATCTTGCCTGATCCTGCATGTCACACATCACTCATGCACCTGTACCTTTCCACTGCACGCTTGGCTGGGTTGAGATGTGCAGGGAAAGATGCTGGCTTTCAATCAAAGCAGATCCAAGCTCTCATCACTGGTAAATCCCAGCATTTCTGTCCAGCACAGTCTTTTGGAGATGAGTTACAAGGAAAGCAAATTGCCTACTGGTTTCCTGCTGTCATTCCTGTGCCTCTGATGGGTCAGAGAATGGTCTTCTCTAATTAACTTATTAACATTTGTTTTGTCCTTTGAGCAGGTAAGCTATGCTGAGAATCTGTGTGGTGTCAGAGAAGCTGATATTCAATATTTTCTATGCCTGTTCCCAACTTTGTAGGGGAACTGACAGTGACTGCTATGAGTAATGACCTGTAGAAAGCTGTTGGTCAGATGGGGAACATCAGCACTGCTCTGGAATACCCTTTCTTATTTTGCATCCTTTGGGTAAGGGCAGCAAAAATCTTTAAATGGAAGGGAAATCTTCAGGAGACCATTTTCATTGACTTTTTGCAATGACCTTTTAAGGTCCCCACAAGTGTCAGGGCATCCAGTCCATAGAGTATCCTGGAAAGCCAAGTCAATAATATTATTGACCAATTCATTTAAAATTTTTTTCTCAGGTTCTTCAGATGTATGGAACTGTGGCTTTGGTGTAAGGAGGGGAAATAAATCCATCCAAAGCAGATATCTGCAGCAGCGTGTCTGGAATAACAATAATTGCAGCAGTAGCACATCAGCACAAGGCTGCTGGACATCACTGGTTCTCATGAGAACAGGGGTTTTAGCTGCGCTGGTTTACAGTTACCTGCTCTGTGAACTCATTTAGCATTGCCAGACTGACTTTTCTAATCATACCTTTCATTATGTTTCTTCTCTCCCTCTTCACCAGTTCCCATCCCCACTGTATCTCCCAAGAATGGCTGATTTCCAAAGTGCCAGTGAGTGCCTGAGAGTTGTGTAATTGCAATATAATTAATGAATTAAAAGAATGAGATGTTTTAAGTGCTTTCAATATCCCAGTCCCTGTAATTATCTGCAGAAAAAGTGTTCATTAACAGTCTCGGAGTGCAAGGCTGTGGCTCCTTGCTCTGACTGTTTCTTCCTCTGGTGGGGCTGGAGGTGGAGGTGGGAGCAGCGGAAAGGCTTTTGCAAATCTTTAGAAAGCTTTGCTCTGCCTTCTGACAGGGTTTAGGGCAAGTCAAAAGCAGAGAGTCTGCAGAATATCAGGCAGCATCCAGCAGATGTGGAGGCAGTGTGATTTACTAAAGCAGAGGCACAGGGCCTGTTTCCTAAGCCTGTGTATAAACTGGGAAGGAGATGTGAAATCTGGCAGCAGGGTTTATATGCATTCCCCCATCCCATAGGCTGAAATGGTGTCTGTGATGGAACACAGCTGTATATGAATAATTGTGCACTATTTATCAAGGCATTAGAGTGGGCAAACACTGGGAGGGGAATGCCAGGTCTCACTTGTGCTGGTGGAAAAATATTCTACATTCCCTTCTGGTTTCTCAGTGGAGTTGGGGGGGGCAAGCTCGCATTAGGAGGTGTGCAGTGCCTTCATCAGGACTTGGTGCTGTACAGGAAGAGGCTGGTTTTACTCACATGGGTGTAAATCAAAAGCAATTCCTTTGATGTCGATGCAGTAGCTGACATAAGTGAGAGGCGAATGTGGCCTATTGGTATTGAAAGCACTTAAAACATCTCTTGAGGGCACTCCTATGAGGGAGCTTGCTCTGTGAGGCTGATTGACAGGGTACAGCTCTGCTCAATGTTCTGTCCTTTCCAGTATCCTAAATTGTAAATTAACTCAGCTGAGATGTGACTAACACATTCCCCATCCAAAACATTTTAGCTGTGTAGCAGGCTGCAGGCTCCATAAATTGTTTTTTTTGGTTAAACTTTGGGAATAAATGGCCAGTTCATTTGAAAGGGTTGAGCAAGCAGCACACTGATATCGGCCCAGTGCTCAAGGAAGGGAAATGACAAAGGATGAGTTACAGGGTTATCTCTTCTGTTTAACAGCCCCCCATGTTTCCATTACAATAAACTCTTGCTGAAAAGGCAATATCCTCCATCAGACAGGGGTTAAATACCCCTCAGCTCAGGAAGAAGCTGAAAAGGCAAAAGAACTACAGCAAGGGCATGTGTTAATGAAGGGAGATCTTTGCTCAAGAGAGAAAGCACTCAGCAGCTGACAAGGTTGGGCCCTGGAGGGCAGGAAAGCTGTGGCATCATCATCCAGAGGGACACTTGTCCCCAGCGTGTTTGCTGCTCCTTGGATGTGGCATTCAGCATCCTTGAGCACCAACAGCAAGGGAAGATCCATGATTGGGTGATATTGAGCTTTCTGAGTTTAATGGGACAAAATTAACTTTAGAAACATAATTGCAGCAAGAGCTGGTTCCTATCACTGTTTCCACATGGAAGTAGATGGAAATCAACAGCCCAGGTCTTTGCAATACCGGCTGCACATCTCAACCTCCAAGTAGAACCATGGAATCGCAGAATCATAGAATCATCTGAGTTGGAAGGGACTTTAGAAGGCCATCCAGTCCAGCTCCCTGCAACAAACAGGGACATCCACAGCTTCATAACGTGCTCAGAGCCCCATCCAACCTGTTGGGCATCCAACACTTCTCTGGGCAACCTGTGCCACCACTTCACTACCCTTATCATAAAACACTTCTTCCTTAAATCCTAAATCTCCTCTCTTTCAGCTTGAAACCATTTCCACTTTGTCCTCTCACAACAGGCTCTGCTAAAGAGCCTGTCTTCTTCTTTCTTGTAGCCCCCATCAGCCATTTATTATGAGGGGAGGTAAAACATTCCAGTGCAATAAGGAGAAAACAGCCTCTTTGCTTTGCAAACCTGGCTTTTATTTTTGCCTTATGAAAGCCTCATCTTATCCTCAGGCAGTAGGAGAAGCCAGAATTCTGAAAATGTTCACACAACTGAGCTCTGGAAAAAATGTAATTTAAATAATTTTGAAATATTATGCTTTGATATGGGCATTTTCTAAAAAAACTACTTCAGTTTGTAGCAGACAAGTCATTTGAAAGGGGAAATCTAGATGGTTTTGTTTCAAAGCGAGAAAATGGAAATTTTGGCAGTCTTAAAAGGAATAATGTTTTTGCAACATGTTAAAAAAGCCATGAAAACTGTCTCTTTACTGAAAATATTTTCATTTTTGACAGTTTGCTATTTTTCACCCAAAAAGTGTTATTAGAAACATCTGAAAATAAACACGGAAGTTAAAAAAACTTCTCCACGTTGGGAAAGACAGGTACATTTCTGCACAATAAAATGAACTCCTTGATGTCTGCTGAGCACTGCTGTTAGTCTAAATCATGAGCATGCAAGTCAGGATCTATTGGCTCTTCTTCTTTACCCTATGAGGAGGCCAGGCCATATCACTGCTGGGAGTGTCTTGGAGCTACAAAAATTCAGCAAAGGCATTCTAAATATATCATATATATATATACACACATATAGACATATGGTGCTGATGTCTTGACAGTTGGACTAGAGGATCTTACTGGTCTTTTCCAACCCTAATGATTCTGTGATTTTATGATAAACAGTAATATGTAATGGGCATAGCAATCAACCCGTAACTTCATTCAGCTCCTCCTCCTCATTCTCACCCTGCTAGTAAGTCCAATAGTTGGGCTTATGGGATGATCTACATCCAATCATTCATCCCCTTCTTGCACTGGAACTATTCTTCAGTTCCCCGTCCCTGTGCCAGCACTGAGCCCAGTGATGCAGTGGTGGTGCTGAGCTGGGTCTCTGGTGGCAATGAGCCATCTGCCCACAATGATTCTGGACTGGGAAGAAATGTCAATCCGGACAGAACAACTTCCTTCTGCCAGATTCAAGGCATAAAGCTTTGAAGAATTATAACCAAACCAGTTCTTGGTTTCCTTATCTGAAGAATATAAATTATAACGCTTTCCTTCCTGACATTGTTCTCAGCAAGTGTAATTCATTAACTTTCCTGAAGTGCTTTTAAATCTCCTGTTTCAGGCATTACACAGGGATTCAGAAAAGAGTTCACAGAGCAAACTAAAAACACTTAAAATTACATTAAAATACTGTTGTTTTGAGATTATGATAAATCACTGATGACAAGAGTAGGAAGGCTTCTGTGTTTGTGGGGCTGCACTATTTCTGACAGCCCTTTGGAGGTCAAAAATTCCTTATTTTTGGAATTTCATATTTTATGTCCCCATTGCATAGTTGGGAAAGGAAGGAAAAACAGAGCAAATGATGTCCAGCCTCTCTCCCTCTGCCAGTCTCCAACAAAACCTCTGACACTTGGAAACTCAGCCCTCGTGGCTTTCAGAGGTAAGTTCCCCATATGTTAGGATGCTTCTGCCCTGGGGACCAGTGTGGGGCTGAGCTCTTTTGCATCCTCAGTGCTGTCAGGGGGAGGGCCCAGTGACAAGCCCGCAGGGGATCTGCCAGGCTGATGCTGGTGCTGAAGGGTAGGCAAGCTGTCCTTTAATACGTGAGCTTGTCTGTCCCGCTCTCTCTGTTCTCCCTGTGTTCAATAATGTAAATAAAGTCTTTAAGAAGCCCATTACTTTCATCTGCAGTTCTAAGAGAATCGTTCAGATTCTCCCCTGGCAGTTTTGTTTGTGAGTAATAATAATAATTAAAAAATATAAAAAAAAAAAACTCTGAAAAAAGTTTTAAAAGTTATAAAAAAAAAAAAAAAAGAAAAAAAAAGAATAAGAGTAGTAGAAAATCAGGAAGGCAAGAGTCCTTTTTAAGTTTTACCTTTCAAAGATATTTCCCCTGTTTGAAAGAGGGAAAAAAATGGAAAGACCTTGCTGGTATCAAACACCTCTGCCTGCATTTGAAAGGCTGATGAAGGGCAGCATCTGGCTTTTCAGAGAGAGGGGTGCAGGCACCCCTTTGCTGGGCTCTGTGCTGGCTCTGAGCACTGCTGGACCAGTCCCATGCTGGTGCCTTTTTCTCCTTTCACACTGCTTCCTATCTGCCTTTCAAATCTTGGTAGGGATTTCTTTATTTTGGATCTTTGGTTAAGTCCAAACCTTTTGTGTTGTTCCGCCACTCTGCTAAACCTCCAGCTTGGGAACAGAGCCTCATATTGCAAAAACTAAACAATGCCAAAATGTCTCTTCTAACATTCTCACTCTATCACTTTTTCATTAGATATTTAGAGAACCTTTTCACTTTGAACTGGGCTATTAATGCATGGGTTATTTTTTTCCTTACTGATAAATTGAAGCAAAACACTTTGTGAAAATAAGACGCCCGTGCAACTTCAGATATGTTATTTGCTTGGACGGCCTATTATTTCTTTTAATACTTTTCCTCTGGGGAGAAATTGCAAACTCTTGTTCTTTTTATGCCATTTGGCCCCGTGTCAGGCTTAAGAATCTAGACAGACTTTGTAGAGCCACTCTACCTGCTTATTTGCGTTAATAATTAATTTTTTAATATCTCAAATGAAAACTGCCAACCCTTTTTAATTACAGTAAAAAATGTCCTCCTTCACTAGGTGGGTTACAGAAGTGCTTCTCATCACAACTGCAGTCCAAATGCAATCAGTGGGAAATCCTCCATCTGCCCCTTGAGATGTTCCCATGCCACCCTGGGAGGACGAAGATTCATCAAATGCAGTTCCTTCGGCTCAGGTCTCCTGTTCTTATCCACAACCCCCTTCTTTTACTCTGCCTAATCTTTATGTATTAAAAGTAATCATTTTAAGGTCAATTTTGTTCTGTTCCATTTTTCCCTTGAAAATTGAACCAATCTCACTGTGGTCCTCACACCACTCTGTGTTGTGCTCTCTGCTCTGCTCGTCACCTTGGTCTCTTTTCCCTGTTTCCCAGAGAAGGAACCTATAAATATTTTATTGCCCATATTTGTGAGTCAGTCTTTGCTTTGATTGAATGTGATGACAAGCCAGAGAACAACAAGCAAATGCTGCTGCTGGAGCAGACAACAAGGTAGGCAACAATGGTCTATTGTCAGCTGGTTGGGCCTCCCCATCTTATTTGGAGTCCTGCTACTTAGAAGAGCAACATCTGCAAAACTGGGAGACACTGTACCATCACCTCCATCTCTGAACACCTGTTGGCATCATGCAAGCTGCCAGGAAATTGAGGTTTTCAGGAAAAGGGTAGATGTGGCACTGAGGAACATGGTTAGCAGGTACACTGGGGATGGGTTGGGGCTGGACTTGGTGACCTTAGAGGTCTTTTCCAGCCTTAATGTTTCTATGATTCTATGTAATACAGATGAAACCAAGCTCAGGGTTCAACCCCATTCCTGATGGCTCATGCTGCCTGCTGCCTGGGCCCCCAGCCCTTCCCCTTCCCTTGTGCTTAACCTCCAGCACAACGATTCAAGGTTTAGGAGAATAAGTCTGCTCCATAATTAAAATGAATACATTGTTTTTTTCCTCATTGTTCTATTGAAACAAAAATATAACTCTGCAGAAACAAAAAGAACTCTGTTAAAACAAAAGCACGTCGCTGTACTGCTTCAATTTCCATCACATTTTCAACAGAAGAAAGTGTAAACACACAGTTTGTCTTTTCATTGTGTAGAAGTGGGACTTTTGCTTTTGGCTGTGGTGAAAATGTTCATTTTGATGACATCGCTGAAGTCGCACTCTTTAAACACATGGCTTATATTGAAACAACGAGCAAATGCTATTTGATGTTTCCTGTTATGTTCACTTTTCATTGTAATAGCTTGACATTGTTGAAGTAGAAGATGCTCATAAAAATCAAGCGTTATGTTGTTCCCTATAATATTTTGACAATTTTGATCCAAGGGTAATTTCACATTTGCATTTTGATGTGTGGCAAAAACAAATGCTAAAAATTCAGGGAGAATTAGCTGAGTGTTCTGACCATGGAATGAAGCATTTCTCTGTGATTGTGTTTGGACAGTGGTTGTGATGAGAAGCACTTCTGCAACTCAAAGAGGAACAGTTTTGCTATAATTAAAGTGAGTTGGTGGTTTTCATTTGTGATATTAGAGAACTAAATACCAACACAAACAAAACAACATTAGAGAGCCTATAGAATTTTGTTCAGGAAAAAAAACAACTCTTCTTAGGGGAATAAAACACAGCTTTTTACACTCATTTCTCTCTTAGCTTAAATTTAAATGTATCACAGGGGTAGAGCTCCATACCCATAACTCAGCTTGCTTAAGAATATCATTATTTGCCTTAAATAACTCAGAGCTGTTTGTTAGAACACAGAATTAGAAACTACCTCTTTGCTCATCTCCTCTTCTTGAGGCCAGGATTATGCTTTGATTTGCAGTAATATTTGACACAAATCTGACAGCGTTTTCACCAGGTTTGGCATTCTGGAGATTACAGTAAGCATTGGGAAATAGCAGTGTGGGTCAGGGTTGCATTCCCCACTGCCACTCGTTCCTGTTGCTTCTCCTTCCTCGAACCCTCCTTGGTCCCATCCCACTGCTTGAGTCCCTCATGTCACCTTGACAGAAAGGACTTTCTCCTCCCCCTCTGTCCGCCTGGCTTCCTTCTACCACCGTATCCTCACGTCGCAGCAGCACGGTGTGGGCGCCGTCACTGTCCCTTACATCCCTCACAAATTGAATTCATCATGAACGTATGAATAAATCCCCAAGAGAATAAAAGTTCTCAGAGGTAATTGAATCACACAAGAGTGATAGGGCCTTTTTTTTTTTTCCTTCTCTCATTCCCAGAGTGAGGTTCAATCAGCATTCATTACTCCCACCTCCCTCCATCAGAACTGGCAGAGGAACTGGGTGAAGGAGGACTCTCAACCTTCTGATTAAATCTTCCATAACATGACGGCCTATCGAGCCTAGTAATCTTCGAGCCAGAAAACACGAGATTTTAATTCAACATGGATTAAAAAGCACAAACCGTAGAACTGGGAGAGAAGAACAGAGGAGCAGAGCTGTACAGCAATGTCAAATTTTCTTTGGGAAGGATAGTTTAATTAAAAAGTGCTTGAAAATATTTTCAATCGTGGAGCCGCTTACAGTAGAAAAATATCAGAACAATTAGCAATCAAAAGAAAATCATTTAATTTGACTTTTTATTTTTTTTCCCTTTTTTGCCCTCTTATTCAATTTTGCTACAGTTTCAGGGTAATGTTAGAAAAAAAAACAACTAAAATTGAACTGAAATAATAGCAATATTCTGCACATACATGCCACTTAATTAAACATTTAGATAGCGGTGTTTTGACGTTCTCAAAATGAAACATTTTGACATTATCAAATGGAATATTTCAATAAGCTTGTTTTGATCTTGTTTGATCAAAAAAATATCTTGGGATTCTCCCTCCAAACGGCGCTCTGAGGATTCTCATTGGAGGCTGATGGGAAGGACTGAGATTTCTGCTTTGCCAGGGTTCCTGCAGCAGGCAATGTGGGTTTTGATGGGGATCACGGCTCATCCTACACCAGCCTCAGTACTGTCCCTAATGTAGAACTGTGGGATCATATGGAGACACAACCAAGTGTTTGAGCTGCAGCCTCACACGTGCTGTTATGCCAATGAGCTGAGTCAGCCCTTAGGCATCCACCATGAAGGTGCTGATGTCCTCTGCCTGTGACCTTCAGCGCTAAGAACACAAGACTTCACTGCTCAAGCTAGAGGAACTATTCTGAATCTGTAATAACATTCTAAGCTCTGCCATGCATTTGCCCACTAGAGGGAAGTGCATTCACACACACGCGTATTGCTGTGCACATGCAATGCATTTGTACGCTCACTGCCTGCATGAGGACTGAGCTGGACCCAATGGGAGGCTACCAGCTGCCTCTGCCAATGCACTGGTGGCAGCTGGGCATTGCCTGAGTGTCCATATCCACAGTTCCCATCTCTCACCATCATAAATACACTTGTACACACACAGCCCCACTGTAGATAAATATCCCCTTGGTGAAGAAAAAAAATAATAATTAAAAAAATGCAGTGGCAAAACTTGAGCTCTGCAAGGAAAGTCTTCTACTGTGTGCTCACCATAAAGCTGTGCTTGAATTGGTGGAGGGATATGGAGCATCTGGTCCCGAGCCATTTCAGCGCTGTCTGCGCTTAGAAAACTGCTATATGCACAGATGTGATTCATACAGATGGGTTTTAAACATGAGCAGCCATGGCGATGCAGTCAAGAGCACTCAGTGACAGTATATATATGTAAGCAATCAAAAGCAGGCTGTACAAGTTTATATATATGTGCCTAAATACATGCTGTGCTGTTTGACTGTTTGTCCAGCTAGCCAGATTAGATTATCTTCTCTGCAATAGACTTGTTTATAAGGCATGCTTATGCAAATATGTGAGAATCTATATATCCATAAACACAAAAGCAAGGTAAGCATGTATTTATGATATGCAGATTAAAGTGAGTCACACAAGCCAATGGGTAACGACTGGTGTAAAACCCAGCATAGAGGCACATGCCTATGCACTTTTGCAAACTTGTAACTTCCATCAGTTTATTCTCTCTGCATCCCAAAGATGCAGATCTCATAGGGGAAAACTCACTGATATTCCCACTTCTCTTTTGACAGCCTGTTTCAAAAACTATAGCACTTGCATCTTTTCTTTTGTTCACGCCAATGGGTCTCAGGAGCAAAGTCTTTGACCAATTTAAATTTGTGATGCCCTGTGGAAAGCAATAGAGATGTAATGGAGCTACTTTGTGTCAGAGCATCTGGCCCCCAGTTCTCTTGGGAGGCAAAGTATCTTGTACCACATCAAAGGGCCAGGTTGATGTGTGCTACAAACAGGGAATGGGGAAATTTGTTAAGATGGAAAGTGATTTTGCCACCTGCTTCCTCACCTTGAATAGGACCTAAACCAAAGTCCCTGGCAGGGTTCCTAAATGGAGTTATATTACAGTAATTAACAGGAATATTACTACTACCAGTAGTAATTTTTGATTTACAATTTCATGCATTCCTAACTTCGCTCATTTTTTTCACCACTTAGAGAAAGAAAAGACAGAATATTATACGGAGAGGCTCTTGATGTCATGTTTTAAATATATTTGACAGCTAGAAATATGGAAAACCCATAAAGAAAGTCTTTCTGGGTAGAGTGAGATTTCCAGGATAATGTTTTTATTGATCTGGATGTACTGCTGAAAATTCAGCCCAGAATTGGGGTGCTTTCCCACCAAGAACACTGAGAATTGGTTTTCCTTCTCACCTCAAACACAAGATTTCTCTATCAAGAGTGTGTTTAATGTAGGCTCACTGCAAAGCTCCTGAACTGGAAGACACTGTTTATTGTTATGTTAATCCCATGCAATGACAGCATAAAGCAGAAACTATATGGGGCACAGAGAGCAGTGCTGCAGTCTGGCCCTGAATTTTCCAAATCAGACAGGCAATAGTGAGTGGCAAGGTAAAGAACAATATTCAGTACTGTGTATGAGAAGCTAAATCTAGGTATGACTTACAGTGCCATACTGACTTTAAAAAGCCAAAAGAAGAATAGAGACATCATCCCAGATCACTTTTATGTGACATCACCACTGTGAGTGGGACTGAAATAGGTTCCATCTCAACAGCATCAAATATTCTGCCATTTTGCAATCCAAACACTCTGCTCAGCATCAGCATCGGCCATCTGACATGTGCCCTACCCAATCCATCACATCAGCTGAGCAGATTATGATGGACTTGGGGAAGATTTTAGTCTCATCATGCTTCTCCTGTCCCCTTTCCTTTCCTGTGGTCAGGGTAGTTACCAAATCTCAGCTCTCACTGTATAACTGGAATCCCCAGAGAGAAAAGGCCTGATGAAGAGCCACTTAATTTTGTCTGCTTATAAACCCAGCCCAGAAGCTCTCCTTCTTGTGAGCACCACATCCAGGATGGCTGCTGCTGTCTCCATGTTGCAGAGGCTCTATCAATGCAATAAGGCTGCAGCAGCACACAGAGCATCTGTCACCAAGGAGCGGTGTGACAGGACAGATTCCCTGACACTGTTCTTGGGAAAGCACAAACCTGCAAAGCAATGGGTACATAGACCAGAAGCTGTGTATGTGATTTGCATGCACTCTAATATATCCATGTAAACAGTCGTTTGTCTTTCTATCAGAAGTCTACACAAATAAACGTTTAAAGTTTTTATGGAAAGATGAATCTGCCCCAAACTTCCTTTATGTCTGAGAAGAAATATTTGTTTGTCTGCCTGATAAGCTACCCATGGAAGTCAACATGACAAGAAACAGAAATAGCGAATTTAACTCCTGTGCTGGGTACACATGCCACCTATTGAGGTTGTGGTAGAGCATAAGATAATTCTGCCAAAAAGACAGGAAAGCTGCCTTTATCATTATCTTTTGAGGGAGATTTCTAAGTCTGCCACTGCTTGCAGGAAGATTGATTCTGGTTTGTTTCCATCCAATGAAATCCTCATCTTGTATTTGTGTTGTTACCAGGAACAAGATCAGTAGAAAA
The DNA here is from genome assembly GCF_054131305.1 of Coturnix japonica. Lineage (NCBI taxonomy): Eukaryota > Metazoa > Chordata > Aves > Galliformes > Phasianidae > Coturnix > Coturnix japonica. Next base: position 8,436,573 of record NC_140683.1, read on the forward strand.
CATTTCAGGAAATATTTTTGATGGACTGGATATCTTGGGTTTAATTCTGAACTGGCGTGACCTTTGTTATGGCATTGTGAGTCAGTTTTATAAACAGCACTATGTGGCAAAGCAAATAATGCCTAGAAGAATTCACAAGAGTGCTTGCAGAACTTTTGGCCCATTTATTTTCTCACTGATTAACAAGGGTATGTAGCCACGAAATCCTATTAGCCCCTTCTGGGACTCTCTGTCCATTCCCTACTGTGGGAAATCAGTCTGAAGGGCAAAAACTGGTGATATATCCAGTGGTTAAAGCTAGAAATAAACTGATCATTAGACAAGTTAAGCATCTTAAAGGGAAGAAGTTTCCTTCTACATTTTTCTTTGGAAAAATAGAATAATGGATTTTTCCTGTTTCAAACATCCAAAAAGGTTTGTCCATGTGGATGTTAGTTTGGGTTGCACAGATATCCCCAAGCATAATAGCATGATGCAGCTCAGGATCAACTACAAGGTGATGTTTGCAAGCTGAAATCAACCTGACACAAAAGCTGTGGTCAGGTAAGGTCTCTGCCCTTTCTTTATGTACCTGAAGCATTTCCAAACTGTCAGCCCCTATTAATCTGACAAAATAGATGGATGATATCAAGAGAGTGGGAATATTTTAAAAAACATTTGTCATTTTCTTCTTCCTTACGCTTCAGAAACACTGTCAGAATTAGCTTCCTTGCTGATGTTTCAGGACATCTGCATTTGATTCCAGGTGGAATCGAAATGATTGGAAAACACTGAAATGTAGGGTGAAATATTCTTTTAATGAAAAAGAAGACTCCTGGGTAAGAGTTGAAGGCTTATTTTATTTTTTTTTTCATTAATTTGAATTGATATTCTTCATGCTTTAGATCTCAACCAACATCCTTATCTTAACTAGGAAACAAGTCCCAGTAGATCTTCACTTTGGTGTTCTTGCCTAAAGTCTGTCTGAAGCGGAAGAAAAGTCAGTGCATCTGCTTGACTTTCTTTTTTCCCATCCATTTTTTTGTTTTGCTCTTTTTGTTTACACAGGCTAATGATAAATTAATGGGATAAACCAAAGGCCTTGCTGGAACAGCTGTAAACTCAAAGCAGGAAGTCATTCAAAGCCTCTGAAACCTGGCTGTGTAACGCTGGAGGAGTTAATGACGAAGAACCGAATCCTCAGCTGGCACAAATTGGCATAGTTTGCTTGAAATACACGAGTTTCACTGATTTACTGTAGTTAGGGATGTGGCCTGAAGTGTCTCACTATTCTGCTTTGTTTGCATTTTAAAGTGATCTCTGCTGGTTTCTTAATGGTTTTGTCTCCTATTGACAGATTTGCGGGATGCCAGTAACAGTGCTGGTCTCCAGCAAGCGCAGATGGTGGAGCATGGAAAAGCACTTGCTCACTTTCCTGGGAAAATCTTATTCTAAGAATTTAGGAACAGCAGTGAGGCCCCTGCAAAGGTTTCTATGGGCTAACAGCTGGTACAGCCGTAAGATCTACTATCTGAGGTTTATCTATCCTCTTCTAAACATGAGGCAATTTAATTTTGGAGTGGCTCAAAGATGGTCTTAAATTATAAAGGATATTTAGATGAGCTTTCTAACACTATAGAGAGTGAAATGTTGGGAACAAAAATAGCCCGGGAAAATGGTGGAATCCTGGAACCATTAAGGCTGGAATGGACCACTAAAATCAGCAAGCCTAACCCCAGTCCTTCCCCACCATGCCTACTGATCCATGTAATCAGTGCCACATCTCCATGTTTTTCTTAACATTTCCAGGGATGCTGACCCCACCATTTCCCTGGGCATCCCGTGCCAGTGCCAGATAACTTATTCTGAGGAGAAAGTTTTCCCCATATACAAGCTGATTCATCATGAATGGGGAGTTTGAAGAAAAGGCTACAGAACACCATTTGGATTCAACATCAGCAGATCTATCGTCTCTTGCACCAGTGGGATTGACTCAAAATGTCATTTGTGTTCCTCTGCAGTTGTACATTTTCTATGTGTAATACTAACTTTAACCCTGCTTAAAAGATTGCTAAATTTACCAGGAGGAAGAGTGAAGAAGAAATGAGTTACACTTTTGCTCTTCAGGAGACAGAGATCTATCAGTGAGTCTTTTTTTTCTGGTGATAACATCACCTGATGTTCACCTGGATCTCCAGTCTGTGAGCCAAAAAATCATGAATGTTAGCAGAGAATCATGTCATCACATTTGGCTATAAAGTGTTTTTACAGAACACATGAGCATTCAGCTCTGTGCCTTCCTGAGAATTAAGGACTTAAATATTAGAGGAAACAACATGTTGAAATTAAGCATAGGCAAAATTGCCCACAGTTATTTGCAGCTATAAAACTGGAGGCCACACTCTGAAAGCTGGGCTATCAGACAGAGTAGCTACTTCCAATTATATCCTACTGGAGGGGACTCCAATGCTTCCAAGATTCATGGAGGGAAGTTGTCCAGAAAAATAGTGACAAACTTCTCCCCATGGAATAAAAAGCTGCCTTGTTGAAGTCTGAATGTTTCTTGGAGATGTGCCTATTGCAAATATATTTCCATAAGGAAGATTTATGAGATCCAAAGAGGAATTTCAAAAAGGAGATAAATAAACAAACAAATAGAGAACAGTTTTAGAAACAGATGGTCAGGGAACTGACCTGGGGCACAGAGAATGAAGCTGAATCTCCAGCCCCAGAAAAGCAGCCTGAAACTGGGGATCCATCACCCAAAGCAGCTATGGGCAATGCTGAGAGGGGCAAGCTTGGCTCTAGATTGGAACAAGCTCAGTGGACATCAAGATATCCAAAACCATTCTAGATTCCACACTTTCATTTGGTTTCTGTGCACCCTTAGTGAGTATTTTTCACCCACTATGAGATATCCTGATATGTAGGGCTTTTCTCCCTCTCTTCTCCATTGGCAACCCCAGCCAAAATCCAGCCTCAGCCAAAATCCAGCTCCAGCAGTGCCATCCAAAGCATTCAAAACTTTCCCAGTTCTCTGCTTGCACAAATTTCTCCTGCCTTCTTCTCCTTTGATTCGCCTTACTGTGAAAGGTTTGTCCATTTTGCAGACAGCATGGAGGTGGAAGGCGGGGGTGGCAGGGAAGATAAAGAACTTGGTGATATACTGAGTATATAGAACAGTGTATAATATACTGAGTGATGCAACAGTGAGAGAGCTAAGTGGATGCCACTGCCTTGTGATTTACTGTTCGCAAATGGCTTCTCTTCTTCTGAAATACTGTTAATTTAATAGACAAACATCCTAGGATAAAGGCTTGCCAGAGATGCAACTGATGGGATAAACATCGAGAGATTAAAGACCTGTGGGGAAAGTGTATAATTCTGTTATTAAAATCCCAAAGTGCTCCTTTAAAATTAGACCCTAGCAGAGGAAGAGGAGTAGAAAACCTATGCTTAAAAGGGAGAGTTATTGTGTTGAGCACTTCAGAATCATTTGCTAAGCAAAGTTAAAAGGAATAATAGAGCCGAGCTGGGTCTTCTGCTTGTTTCCTCCTGCTGTCCTTAACTACCAAAGTGGTATAAAAGAAACCTACTTATTAGCTATGTGTTGAGAACATTTTCCAAAGGCAGACAGAAAGCCATCAGTGACAGCATTTCTGTGACCTCCTAATTGCACCCTATACAATGTAGCTGCCGTTAGTCCAGAAGACGGATGCATTTGCAAAGTGTGTCCCATGTCATTACATCCCAGCTCGTGGCCAAACCTGCCATGCTGAATGGTGCCTGTTAGGGTTTATTTTAGCAATATCTAGTGATCCAGCTGAGACCAAGCTGTCAGCGGGCTAACTGCTGCTCAGGCTTTGACACAGCTTCTGTCCAAAAAGTATAGTCCCAATAGAGAGACCAAAAATAAGGTGGTATAACCACGAAACTGGACAGATGGAGGAAGGCAAGATAGAGGGATCCCAATTCACTGGGTAACCCTGATCTGAGCAAATCTAGCTCTTGTCTGTGCCTTCAAACAGCACTGTCCTGTTTCATTGCAGATTGTCTAAACAATAGAACAGGGGGTGGCTTTAGTCCCTTGGGACTGCACACCCTCTCCAAATTCATCCAAGTCAGTGCTGGGTGACTCTTTACTGAAGTCCAGGTCACTGCGAGGGCTGGTTTGATTTTATTGGGTAAGAGAAGGTCCTGGTCTAGGAGAGAGGAAAAGCTGAAATAATTGTGATGGCATATAGAAGCAATTTGAGGAAGACCACTTACAAGCAAAGAGAGACCTTCATTCTCTTGCCAGTAGCACATCAGCTAGAGTGACATTGCTTCTGCTGGTTACCAAAGAGACTAACAGCTTGGCAACAGGACGTGAGCATTAGGGTGCCAAAAACAAAGGCAAAGAGAACTGGAGTACCTGGCTCCACTTTCTGCCTGAACACCAGATGTGTTTGTGTTAGATGAGCATTACTGGTGATATCATCTAGATGCAGTGGGTAAACAACTGATGAAGACTTAGCTGCTCATTACCACGGATTGAGCAGTTAGGTACAGAAGAGTTCTTTTCCAGTGCTATGGTCAGAACTCAGACTTTCTATTTCAGTACACATTTAGAAGATAATATTTTACAAACCACTCACAGTTCCATGCCCACCTCCCAGCACATCTTCCCACCCCCAGAATACATATATTTTCTGTACACAAGAATGATAGCATATCTTTAGGGACAGGGTGATATTTTAAGACTGAAAAAGAAAGCCCACACCAAAAAAACCCACAATCAAACAAACAAACAAAACCTCAACCAAACAACCAACTAAATATTCTGTTACCACAGACTAAACAGCTGTCTTCAAATGAAATTTTACTGAAAGCAGTGTTTGTTCCTGCAGCATGTTTTGATTTTGACAAATTGATGTTTTCCACTGGGAGAACATCCCATCAAGATGCCAGCTACTTCTGTGATCGGTGGAAATGAAGCTCGTTTTCCATGAATATGTATCTTGTGGTTGAATTCCTGGGTGTGCAGTTAATTAGGAACTCAAATGGAATTAACTTTTTTGTGAAACTTGTGAGAATTTAATGTGTTTGAGGGTACTAGCTGTATATCACATTTAATTGCAATTGGTCAATCAGTTCAAATGCTATTGGATGGGATAGCGTAGCAAAATAGGGAGATATAGGTGTTCTCACATCCAAAACAGAGCATGTATTTTCTTAGGTAACTGGTCCAACCAGCTCTTAAAGGTTGGTTTTGATTGAGGCATGTCATGTTATCCAGCTGGATGCTAGAGACATTAATGGCACTGTTCTTCACTCTAGAAATCCCTCTTGCTCCCTAGATGCTCCCAGTGAAGTCAGTGTCACTCCAGAAAGTAGTGCCAGGACCCATCCCATACTTTGGGCCTCCTCTTGAGTGGGTTGCTCCACTCCTTGATGTATACAGGGACATTGTACAAGGACATCACCATAGCAGGACTCCCTCCAGGCACGTCTTACAGAGACGCATTAGGAGAGAGTGGAAGAGAACCCCCAGACTAACAATTGCCAATGACAAATTACTTTGAAATCAACCGATCATGACAAAATGCACTTTACTATGTATTAGTCACGTATCACTGATAGCAATATGAGAGTCCATAAACATGCTTTTAATGATCAAATATTATTTAATGTATGCCGAATCTCACAGTAAGTGGAAATTAAATGGACAATTTAGTGTATCATCTCTATGCATAGGCTCAAAAGCATTTCTCCAGCGGATAAACATTGACAATAAAGCTGTTGTTCAACAGAATACTACAGCTGCCAGATGTTAAAGGTTTTGGCCTTTGAACGCGTTGTCCCACAGAAAAAGGTTGACATTTGCTGTCACACTGGCATATGTTTTGTAGCAAGAAAAAAAGAAATTGCAGTTCTTTCCTGACAGCATTCAGGGCTGGTGGGTAAAGGGGGGGAATAAAAGACCTAAAAGTTCACCGTTTTCAAGGTTGCGGTTGGTCAACAGAGTGGTCACGTCCTCCTCATCTGATCTCCTTTTTTAACCATTCTTGTCTTCTATGCAATAGCTTACACATCAGCAGGAAATTATTCCAGTTTGGTCAGGTATCAGACCTGACACCAAGACCAAGAAGCTGTATGCAAGTTTCCTTGGCTTGACTCTGTCCATCAGTAGTCATAGGAATCCTCTCCAAGGCTCAGAAGCAAAGATTTCTATCAGTTTGCTGTTTCTAACTTGTATTAGTCCTTCAAAGTGACACAGCAATAAGAAGTATTGAATAAATTTGGCATGCAAGACAGAGAGCACCTGTTAACTCCCTGGTACCATACTGCGTTTGCAGAGGTGGCTGTTAAGAAAACAAATTTCTTTTTTGATTTGTAGGCTGAACAAATTTAAATTGGAGTCCTTGAACACAGTCAGTGAACCTCATTGTGCTTTTTGTTTAAAGATCAGAAAAGGAGACACTCTTCTCAAGATGATGTTTTAAATACATTGAACTCTGCAATTCTACAGTTCCGTCAGACTCAAGCATATCACAAAAATACTATTAAATTCACATAATCACACAGTATTGCAGATTGAGAAGTCAGGTCTTGGTATACCTGTTCACTTTGAGGTAAACCAAGGGAAAAGATTATCTAGGTAGAAATGAAAAACAATACCATGTGACAGTGCCAGGAATGCTCCAAGACAGGCTATTCACATAAGGGCTCCTTCCCCTTCAGTGGTTTGGATGGGCATTCGCATTTAAAACTAAATCAAATTAAGGACCTTCAGTAAGCCTCCTATATCAATGGCAATTATGGTCTCCAGTACCTTCCATGTCTGTCTGTGTTGCAGTCACAGAGTATGACCATAACTAGATGTTCTGTGGAAGAAATGCAGAAATAAATAAATAAATAAATAAATAATAAATAAATATGTGCAGAGGCAGTGAGCAAGGAATTCTCCTCAGGGGAGTATTTACAACCCCAAATCAAAGTAACTGACTTGCACTGTAAAACTCCCCAAGCTCCAGCTTCACCTTCAACCCTGCCTATGCTAAAGGTGGCAAATGATGCATTTCCCACTCTCCCTCTTTCAGATAACCCGTTTAAGATATTTTTTTTTAATAAACATCCAAAGAGAGGATATATGAGGAATATTTAACTCTTTGTGTACTGTGATACCAGTTACTCCACAAAGTGGTCTTACCCCACTTGTGATCATGAGCACCGGATTGTACCCTTCTGATAACCTGCTCCAAAACAGCCTCCCAAGAGCCTGTTTTCTCAGAGTCTCATACCCAAATCTTCACTTTATCCACAAAATCACAATGATGAGCTGGTGAAAAGAAATTGAATTTTTGTGCCCCCCCTCCCATCCCCAGTCTTAATATTTCAGTTTGTCACTTTGCACAGGCTTGCCTTTACACACAGGAGCTATAAATCCAGCATGTCACTTTTATGATTATTAGTGGTTAGGCCTGATGAATATTGATATGTGGCAAGCGTTCTTTCGACATTAAATACATTTGCCAATTTTCTTCCTGCAAACTCCACCCGTTAATGCTTCATCCAATATGAATCAATATTGGTTTAATAATTAACATGTTTAAACATTTTTTAATGTATATTTCATGATGAGAAGATCTATGTTTATTTTATGATGATAAAATATTTAGGGCCCAGGAAATTTTACTGTGCTGTCATCACAGTGTTAGTTGGGTCCTTTTCATTGTGCCTGAGGGGCATCTCTCTGTCTCTCCTCGGCAAAGCCAAGGCAGAAAGGTTTCATCCCGCTTGCACAGAAGAGCTGTTTGTGTGGATCTGGAGCTATCTGAATCATAGAATCATTAAGGTTATAAAAGACCTCTACAATAATCGAGTCCAACCACCTACCTACCATCAATATTGCCCACTAGACCATGTCCCTAAGCAGTACATGTACCCTTTCTTTAAACACCTCCAGCCCATGGCAGGGGGGCTGGAATTACATGATTTTTAAGGTCCCATCCAACCTGAGCCATTCCATAGTTCTATGATTCAAGGAGATGAACTAGGATCTGATCTGCAGACTTGTAACAGGTTTGGCTTCAAAAGTAATTCAGAATAGAAGTTCAGGTCTACGAAAACATGCACAAAGCGATCAAGGAAAGAAAGGGAGACTAACTCCTGCTCTGGGAAGACTTTAAAGAGCCCATGGTGCTTGCTGCAGAACGAAGGCTTATTCTTCCTCTTGAAGCCAGCAGGCTTGGCTTTCTACTGCAGTTTCTGTACTGGTGAAAGCAAGTGTTAGAACAAGTTTCCTGGAGTGGGAAATGTTTTGTGGGAGTTGAAAACCTTCCTATTTAAGTGAAGGGGTTATTCCTTAGTGCCTATGTAACAAGCAAAGGGTCTTGACAGCCAGAGAGGGAAGGAGAAGAGCTGTAGGGTGGGAAAGACTTCAGAAGCACAGGTTTGGTACTGTACTGCATGGCCTTCACTGTGTGTAGCTCCTCAGATCCTACAAGGCCTCACCACCACATCACCTTGCAGAGGTCAAAAGCACAGAACCATGCAAACAGCATGCAGGTGATGCACTGGCCTTGTGTTGGATTTTATACAAGGGTGAATTTTGCTTTGGCTGCCCAGGGCTACCAGAGAATGAGAGATAATGAATAGACTGGCTGTGAATTCACTGAAATTCATGAAGGTTTCCTGTGAGACTGTGATTAACGTGATGAAGATGATTATGTTTATTTCCATGTATTTGTTGAGAATTACTCAACTGGTCACAGTCCAGCAGCTCCTGATGTTCCACTTCTGGGCAGCAGGACAAATACGTTGTAGTACATCTGATCTATCTCTAATCAGGTACCAGCACTGAAAACAGCCCTCATGGCAATAGACTGAAGGAGTACTGTGAGCCATTTTCAAGGGGGTGTTGATTGCAAGGAAATGCTATTTTTTTTTATTTTTTTTAATTTTTTTTGCAATATTTGCTACAGAATATTTTTATTCCAGAAATACATGTATATGTTTAAAAAAAACAACACAACCCTATGTATATGTATGGTAACTGCTAAGTCATGGCCTGAAGCACTGATTGAACACTGGGGGAAAGGACTCAGCCATGGGAGCATAAGTGAGGGCAATTCAGCTGTGCGACCCAAAGGATTAGAGCCTGGCTACACCTCTCTTAGACCCCATATAAGGGCTGACTGCCCTGCTGGAAGGGTATCTGGTTGGAGTTCCTTCCCTTGTGGAGTCTTTCCTGTGAGCTGAGATATTCAAAGACACCTTTACTTTTCCTTTTAAATATCATCCTATCCGTGCTGGTTCCTTTGCTATTACATTCCTGTATCACACTTCCACCAAGTTAATCCTTCTGATTGCAACAGTATCAAAATACTATCATCTCCTGAAAAGAGAGATACATATTTTTTTTCCTATTTCCTTGTCAAGATGTGTTTGTTTGGTAGCACATCCAGAGATGGAAATGTGGTGTGGTTTCACGCTTTGCTTTTGGAACCTATGTAAACTTCTGGCACTCACAAGAAACACAGCTCTACAACCTGGCTGTGCGTTTTGTGAAGCTGTTAGAACCTTCACAGAAGAAAAAAAAATCCATCAAGGGATTCTTTGGCACAGAAACCAAAGAAAGATAACACTTCTGGCTCAGGGAGTCCCTGAGCTGCTGCTTGCTGGAGCTTGAGAAAGAGTAAAAGGAAAATACAGCTACACTTACATTGGTGTAGTCCTTGCGACAGTTTTTTGCCACTACTGAATAGAAGATACTGGGCTAGATGACATAGATCTCTTCATTTTGTTCTTATGGAATGATCCAGTGTATTGGGGGGCTGGAAAAGTTGGTCTCCGGTTTTCCCTTCCAACCCTGACAGTTCTGTGATATGTGGATCTGGGCTGGGAAAGGTCAGCTTGGATGTTATTCTTTTTGACCTGATCATATAAACCTCCCTGACGAGTAAGGAGGAGAAAGGGAATGCTTCCCCATCCTGTCTGACATCAGAGAACTTCCTGAAAGATATGCACAGGCTAAAATAGTGCAAAACAACCCCTGACAGGTTTCGAAGGTTTTATTTAACTTCATTGTGATTATTTTCTGTGGTTGTGGTTAGGAGTAGCAATTATATTAATCCTTCTCCTCCAGGTTGTTAATCCGAGCAAAGCAACCTGTTGTGTGGAAGATTGCATGTTGTTAAGGAGCACCCTGAGAACATTTATTCATGCTTGGGGAGCACGTTCCTAATGCATGCACTTTTCATTTAGGCTGAAATTCACCCCTAGGAGGAGGGGCTGTGCTCAAAGCCGAGGTATCACTTAATTCCCACTTAAGCCCTTCAAATCAGGGGATAAGATGAAAACCAATGGAAAAATCTACTGTTGCGGTTAGGAAGCCTCAGCACAGAAATCAGTGGGGCTTTGGGTGAGAAAAGAAAGATCGCTGAAATTGAAGTCTCTGCCTCTGAATTTGATGGATCTGGGCTGTGTGAGAGATGGGAGAGAGGAAAAGGGGAGGGAAAAAAAAAAGATGCTTGCATAGTTATGAGCTTGTATATTTATGCTCCAAACCTGAGTGCATAGTGTAAATCGGATAAGACAAGTAAATTGCACCCAACGAGCAGTGAAAGCAGGCAACAGCATTCATGCGGAATCTCAATTTACACCGCAGCTGGGGTCCGGAGGAGCTTCACTGCAAAAGCAGGGGGCTGAATTGCAATCTGCTTTTTTTTTCCCCTTCCTTTTTTTTTCTTCTTTCTTCTCCCCCAGTGATTCGACATAGCGGGTTTGCTTCAGAGCAGCCACACAGCACTGCGAGGCTGCGAACCAGTCACCCGGTACCTGCACGATAGCGTCCCACATCAGAGGACGCGTTCCACATACTGCTAATAGCCTAAGAAAGATTTGCATGGGCACCGTGCTCTGACATGGATTGCTGTCATTTCCATGTTAATACGCTGCTGCTCACCAGCCAGCAACCTTTGTCCTTGTAAAATGCTCCCGTGGCTTTGTCACAGCAGAGTGGCTCAGGGGGCGAGCCGAGCAGCTTTGCTGCTTAATGCTAATGGTGAGATTTTTCCATCAGAGAACTTCCATGACTTTTTTTCCCCCTCCCTTTCAAATCCAATTGTGGCAAATTTCATCTCTCTGGGCTTGTTTGAAGTTTCTGATGCGTTGGCTGCACCTCACAGCACGGTGGGCCACCCCATGGGATGCACACCCTGTGCATCACTGACCCTCATGCCAGCAGATGCAGTGGTGGTCTTACAGGGTTTTAGGCAGTTAACATGGGATGGCCCACCTGCACATCAGGGCTGAGGCTCATCCTTTTTCCCTTCCAACTGCCTTCAGCCAAGCGATCTGTCTAGACTCCCCTTACAGTAGGGAAAGAGGAACAAGCAATTCCACAGCACAATTCATATGACTTGCTTTAGACGTCTGCCTCAGAGATGGATTGGGCTCTGGAAGTGACAGCTTCTCTGCCTTGATCATAAGGGGAAGCTCTCCAAGCTGTGGGGATGTAGGCCTGTACTCTCCACACATCTGTACACAGTCAGATAAATCCAAGCATTGACAACTTGTACCCATGTAGCCCAGGGACCCTCTGCTCCCACAGCAGCTCCCACAGTTGTGCCCTCCAATGGAACAAGATCTTTCCCTAAAATAACGTGAAGTCCCAGCTTGGAGGTTCAGCGCCTCATTTCTCTTGATCACGGTGGTTTGCTATGACAGATATTCCGATCTGTCCCTGTATAAATCTCTTCTGAAAAGCTGTCAGGCCATGTAAGAAAGAAAGATGGAGCTCCTTCTCATGATTTGCTGACAGGGCGCTGCCAGCCCTGGCACAACAGGGCACTGTGTGAGCATGTCTCACCCCTTGCTCCTCTCCTCCTGTCCCAGCTGGAGCATGAGAAAGGCTTTTATGCTTTGTCTTATTTTTCACTCCAGCAATATAATACAATTAATATATATATATTTCTTTTTCCTGCTAGTTTTCTTACTGCATTTAAATCAGTGCTTGATTCCATTCTGTTCTTGCCAGGTGTTTGTTTACAAAGCCACTGCAGTTTGCAGACACATTTCCAGGGGAGATTTTATTCATATGGCAGCAGGCGTCCTCCCTGGAATGCACTGATCCAGACACTGAGTACCGACTCTCCTCCTGCATTTAGAAGCATTATAACTCAGTTCTCTGCAGCCCACTGCTCAGAAGGGTCTTGGCAAGCTCTGCTCCCTGTGGTTGCTGCAGATCTCATAGAATCATAGGGACTGTAAAGATTATTTAGTTCTGCCCCCTACCATGGGCTGGTTGCCCCTCTCCAGATTGTATTGCCAAGGACACATCCATGGCCTTGGGTACCACCAGGGATGGGGCACCCACAGCTCAGGGCAGCAGTGCCAAGGCCTCACCATTCAACTGAGGAAAGAACTTCTTCCTAACAGCTAACCTAAATTTCCCTTCTTTTAGTTTAAAGCCATTCCCCCTTGTTCTATCGCTATCAGGCAGTGTACAGAGTCACTTTCCTTCCTGTTTATAAGCTGCCTTCAAGCACTGGAAGGAATCTCCACAGGACCTGGCCCGGCATCATACACACTGACCCTTCACCAATTGTTTCACATCTGACAGCATACCCTGAAAGGAAGAAGCAGGAGATGCCAGGAAGAAAATTACTTTTATATCTACTTTGGTGCATTTTCCATGTACGACTCTTTCTGCATGCTTTCAAGGTGCTCAGGTGTCACTGAGGGCACAAAGGTGGAAGAGAAAAAGTAAAACTGTGGAATCACAGTATGTGGATGGTGTTGACCTCAAGGTAGTCATAGAATCATTAAGGTTGGAAAAGACCTCTAAGAACACCAGGCTCAACCCCAACACAAGCATATGTGTATCGAGCATATGCATGTAGTTCAGAGATGCACAAAAATGGGAGAGTTCTATATATCCACCAGAGCACACATCCACCTACAAAAGCAATATGAGCAACCACAGTGTATTTATTTTCTGAGAAATAGCCATCTAAAGATCTACAGCAACCTCCCCTCTGTGCACAGATGTGCACGCAGAAACTCTTTCCCCTGGATTTTCTTGCAGTCTCTGGGGGTGGTTGGATGTGCCTGGTCTGCCTCACAGATCTATCACATTCCAAGGCTTTATCCAGACCCTTTCAATGAGGTTTCAAATGTTTCTGTGCATGTTTCAATCAGTTCGGGCATGTCAGACAAGTAAGTGCTGTGGAGGTACCTGCAAATTACACCATCTGGCTGCCTCGGTGAGCCAGACGAGAGCAGACTGCAAGGAGAGGGAGAACCCAGACCTTCAAGGAAAGCAGGGAGTGGAAAACTAATCATTTGCCAAGCAAGGATCAACTAAAAATCACTCCAAATAATCTTACAGTGAAGATTTACCCATTTCATTTTATTAACCAAATCTGGTAGGTGTGAACTGATTTCTTTTGGAGGGAACCCAGTCCACTGGAAGATCACTTCCAGCATAACCATCCTGCATTGGATGCCAGGAAAGATCCCATGCAGCAGAATCTGCATGTTCCCAGGTCACCAGGGGAAGAAGCAATTCATAATGAGATACCAGTGGGTTCAGCCCAGCTGTTACAAATAGACAGCTCTATGGATAGATAACAGCTGACAGGGCCTTTTGTTTCCAAACCAGTTTAAAAAAGAATTTAGGTAAATTTTCATGCATGAGTCTGAATGAAGTAATGTCATTTCCAGCTGAAGAATGGGCTGGTCAGGCTTTCTGTCTTGCGTAGAGTGTTTCTAGTTCTCATTAAAGACAAAATCACCTTTGCAGGTAGCTTTAAATCAAAACCGTAGGGTTATTATGGGGAAAGGGATATTTTCAGGGGGAAATGAATTACTTTCAGACAAAGCAGGCCTTTTCTTTCCAAAAGCTTAAAAGGAGCAGAAAAAAATTGTTTTCTATTAGAAAAAGACATAAAACCAGTTAAACAGGCTCAGAGTGTGTTCCCAGGCTCAGATGGATGGATGGATGGATAGATGGATGGATACCTTAAGCTGGGGGCAAGTAATTGGAGGAAGACTTTCTTGGTCGAGTTGAGGAGCAGGAATAGGGACCAACACAACAGCCTGTGCCACCAGGAGACCAAATACCCCTACCCAGAGCCAAAGCAAAGGTGCTCATCTCTTGTGATACCCATCCAGCAATTTGACCTCACACAAAGCTCCTAGCAGGGAAAGCAAGGAGGAGGAACAAAAGCATTCATTTGTTGAGAAGAGAATGTTTTTATTGACTCAGCCTTCATTAAACGGCTCTCATTATTGCTGCAGTGTGAGCTGTTGGCGCTGCTCTATCTCTAAACCCTAATACCATCTGGGAAAGGCAAAGGGAGCCTGAGCCGCCCCTTGCTCCATCCCAAGCCATGTTGCTGGGCTGGGAGGTGCTGGAAGCCCCGTGGCAGGGCCATAAATCTCACTCTGTCAGCAGGGAAGATTTATGTTCACAGCTTGGAAACGACGCCCGTAGCGTGTGCACATACACACACTCACATTCCCTCATGGCAAAAAGAAAATAATAAAATAATAATAATAAATACAGCAGCTTTGCCAGAAGTGAGGCTCGAGACAAGGTGCAGTCCCAGGAACAGCTAAATTGCTTTCATGACTTTCCAGCAGCGTTTGGAAGACAAATTGGGGGCTCGTGTTTTAAATGTATCCCCAATTTGCATTTTGATTGGCTAACAGGCCATGCAAATTCCATGGTAAGGTATTGATCTGTCAAAGGCATCTGACAGTTTTCAACAATTGCTGAAATGGCTTTAAAACAGACCAGGGAGAGCTGGGGAGGAAAAAAAAAAGAAAAAGAAAAAAGATATATCAAAAAAACTCTGCCTGATGAGTGAGTTCTTTCATCTGCTAAAAGCTCTCCAAGCTCACAAGCCTGAGGCTGACTTTAAATAGAGTCAATGGAGAAATATCTTCTAGACAGGGGAATGACGAAACCCTCCCGCAGTCTTTCTGCCCCTTGGTTGCACACTCTCTGTATTTACCTCTTGTCTCTCCATCCCTCTGGAAAAATGCTGTATCCAGGCTGCTGCTGGGTGCTCTTGTTTGTGGAGGGCAGTTATACAGCATCCCACAAGGTTGGGTTTCATGATGGTCTTCTACTCACGTGGGATCTTTTCCAGATTGGGCTCTAAGGCACTTTTGCTATGAAAGAAAGGGACTCTTCTCTTTCTGGGATCCTTAAATGAGTCACAAGGACTCATGGTCACTGAGCTGCCAATCAGACACTGGTTTTTTTTGGATTCAGACAGGAGATGAAATATTTTCTGAGGACATGCCATAGGGAGGCACTGACTACCCTTAAATACAGCATGGCAGTGTGAAATGAAGCTGTTTGCAGACATCACAATGGACCACCACATAAACACCTTATCCAGAGCAAAAGAGGTTTTCAGAGGCAGTGGGAAGAACACATTCACCTTTCACCAGTTTGTCACAATGCTTTGGGAACATGTAAGGCAACAGAGAGGGCCTCTCATTTTCCAGGGTAGCACAGCTGTGCTGGGTTGTCTGTCTCCAAATATTTTTGTAGGTTTGAAAAATGGTCGTATCCCGAAGCAAGTTGCAAGGCTGAAATTTCAAGCCCTCTGCAAAGTCAGAATAAGTAAAATACATATAGAAAACCAATCTCTTTCAATCAAGTGAAACTTGCTCTTTAAACCTTTCTCTTTCCTTTTGTCATATATTGACATAGCAAACAAAAAACCTTTGAGTCCCATAATTTGCTAAGCTACAGGATGACAAAAGACATTGCAAACTAGAGAACTGTCATTTTCCATCTCATACCAGTGATAGCTTTTGGACAGTGTCCAAAACCTCCCTTCCCCCCAAAAAAATTGAGTGAAGAAGATACTGAAACTGGCTGCATGTGAAAAAGAAATCTCAATGAATTCTCAGTATTGATTGAGGGAACCCTGAGAGAAGTCATATCAAATAGGTCCTGAGAAGCTGTTAGAAAAATGATGGATACCAAAAACTGCAGTTTCAGGCTATGAAGAGCCCAAGTAGTTTCTGATTCCAGAGGTTTAAAGATCTCACCCATTCCTTTCCTGTGCACAACAAAGTCAGCTGATTGTTGGGTGCCTTTTTATAGATCAGCTTGCTGACCTCTGCAGAGCCCTTAGGCCATCCCCATGCACAGTGACATAATAATGATGGATAAGAATCATTTACAGTTCGGGGGGAGAGGCAGAGCAAAAACAACGTTTCCCAAGCCTGCCCCAAACCATGGAGCCCAGCTCTGCTCTGACCTGCTTCTTTTCTCAGAGCTCTGCATCTCAGCACATTCCTCTCCCTGCCCTACAGCTTAGCTCCGATACCCCACAGCTCACATCCTTTTGACCTCACAAGCATTGTGCAATCTGCCTAAGAGCCTGTTCCTCCTGCTGCAACTCTATGCTTTCCTTCTGCACACACTGCTGAACACTGCCATGTGTTACAAGGTGGCCCACATGTCAGGTGGCGGGGTGAGGAGAGCAGGTTGGCACTGATCAAGCATGGGCTGGCAGAGATCATGGGTAACTTTGGATTAGCCATGTGGATTAAAAAGGTAATACATGTGAGATGCACGAGTGTGAATGACAGGGCTGTGAGCACAACACGTTGTTTACAGCAAGGTGCAATATCCACATACTTAGGATGTGGAACATCCCTCTGGGGATGGGGAACATTCCCTCCATTCTTATTCCAGGTGAGACGATCCCACCAGGTGACAGCTGAGCCTGGTTTCTAAGTGCAGAGGAGAAAGATCTGCAGTTGAGGAGCTCTGTCTCCAAGACATCCCTGAAGCCTCTGAGCCAGCTCTGCACGATGATGTATGGCTTTCACAGTTTGCATTAGCCTTGCATTAGTAATGACTGATGAATCTCTGCAACACTTGTCTTTGCATGCTCTGGATGGCTTCAGCAAAGAGCCTCAATGCTCCACTTCTCCTCTACACGGCTCTGGTCTCACTGGATCTCTGTTGTTAGCTCTTCTACTGCTTTGTTTAACATTCAGTCCCCAGTCTTACCTCAGTGGCTCCCTCCCTGCATTCTCTACCCATTTAACCTAAGGACATTAGTGATTTCATCATCCACTTCTTCCTTAGCTAAGGCCAGTGGCATTGTATTCTTGAGAGAGGAAAGGCAAGCAAGGTATTTTAAACTATTCTCCTTCTTTTCCCAGGCCATCTCCTGGCCAGATTTCCCTTTGGCCTTAACTAATCAGAAGATCCAGCTCAGAGAGTGGGGACAGCTGCCTCAAGGCACAGTTCAGGCTTCTTTCTCCTCAGCAGGTTCTTTGTAGCCGATTACACTCAGCCTTTAGCATCAGGTTCTTAGTTTCTTATTTCCCACCTCTATCAGGTGAATGGTGCATGTGTGTCACTGCTTTTGCAACTCATAGAAGTTTTCCACTTGGTAATGATTTTTTTTTCCTTCCTTTTCCTAAATGTGTTGCTCCCAGCACAGATTTGACATCTTGGTGGGTCAAAGATACAGAGGAGGATATATAAGACAAAGTGATTCCCAAGTGTAACAATGCAATTGGAGCTGAACTGCTCTTTTCCTCGCCCATTCTCTCCTCTTCCCTTGTGATGGTCATTGGTAGCAACTTGTGTCATGTCATCCTGGACTTTAAGAATCTGCAGATCTATTCATTGCAGCCCCCAGGAACAAATCCCATCAAATCACCAGTTTATAAACCACGTTTCAGATATGTTACACGAGCACTGATTGCAAAGCTGAAGACATTTCCATTTTGCCTGAGGCCAAGATTTTTAATTTAAAAAAGAAAAAAAAAGGACCCTGTCAGGGTCTGTGCAAAAGCTCTTTAGATATTCCAACCAGCACAGTTTATTTAAAAATTCAATAAGGCAATTTTCATGGCAGCAAGGAAGAAGAAGCAGTTCCGGTCTCTGCACACCCAGTAAGGAGGAAGAAGCAGCCGGTCTCCCAGATCCCTTCATCCTCCCTTCAGCTCTCCCCAGCCTATAGCCCAAAAACTGAGGTACCCCTTTGGTTTGACTGGAACAAGGATATGGAAGCTGGAAATAGAAAAGATCCTTTTAGAATAATCTGCTGCCCCAGCAGTTCCATTATCTAACACAGACCAAGTGTAAATGGTCAAATCTACCTCTGGACTTTGTGAGCCGGATAGCAACAGTTAAAGGAAAGGAGTGGATAGCGTTGCAGGAAGTATCTATAAAAATTAGACACAATACAAGTAGAATGCATATGCAAAGTGGCTATTCTCTGCTTTCTAAGCCCCATAAGCTTAGACGCAGAAACAAAATAGGTTTGCCTTGTTTGGACTAGTGGCCAATGAACACCCCCCTTGCTCAAAACAAGGAATGGAAGTATTTTCTGCTACCACATAGCAGTCACTATTTGTTTCTCAGGTAGGCATAAACAGCCTAGATATCCTTTAAGGCATTAGGATTCGCTCTTTGGAGTTTCAGGAGATTCCAATGCCATGGAAGAAAGGGGAAGCCAGAAGTTATCAAGGTTTGCATGAAACAGAAGATGAAGACACCTCGTCCACCCATCCAGCCCAAAACCTCAGCCCACATACTCCTCCCCCAGAGGCAGAGGCGTGATTTCTCAACTGATGCTCATCCAGGTCTCAGCCCATCAGCAGAGGTGCTGAAAGACTTTCTGATCCTGCTACTAATGAGACCATTAAGATAAACACAGCGATTACATGTACCATTCCAGTCAGAAAGATGAGGTGGGTTTTTAATTAAGGTAATTACACTCAGCTGGAAAGGCTATTTACAAAGGCATTTAAAGTCTCTATGCTGGCACATTGGGTTTAAAGATAGTACTATACATATGGCCTGGAGCAAGTGCAATGTGCTGTCCATGGGGACTACCAGGCTCAAACTGCTGGTAGCGATGGTGTTTGCTAGAGAATCCTGATGCTACACATGAGTGACAGACAATGTTCTGCCAATGGAATTGCTAGGGATAAGTTCATACTGCAGCATGTCCATCACAGCAGAGGATGCTGCTCTGCTCTCCCACTTGGGACTTTTCAGAGTGTCAGAGCTTCTCTCCAAAAGAGGATGAAGGCTTTGAACTTTAGAATTGTTCCTAGGTCAGAAATTTGTGGGGAGTGGACGGTTAGTTGCTTTAGGTCAGCTGTCATTTTGTGTTGGTAATCGAGGTATTGTTTTTGGTATTTTTTTTCTTCTTATTGTACCTATATACAATTTCTATATGGAAAGCGACTCCAGCTTGAAATTGGGAACTTGACATTCTGTCAGTGTCACATTTCTGTCAATTCAGAACTTCTGTGAATCATAGAAGATGGGTTGGAACTGACCCTGGCCTGCAAGAACATGAGGTTTTGACAAATCAATATTTTCCTACATGAGTTTCCAAAGATGACTTCTAACTAGCTCTCATTGTGTCCACTTCACTCCCTTTCCTTCCTCCTCTTTCTGACTGAAAGCTATTTACAAACTCATCCCACCCCCCTTGTTGGAGACTTGTCCTTCACTTCTTTATAACAGCTTTGCTGAGTGCTGGGGGTCCACGGTAAGGACATCTCATTGTTTCCTTATCAGCAAGAAAGAACAAATCAACGTGACTTACACTTCACCCTTTCCCATTCAGCGCTGCTTCTCATTTTGTTCTGCTTTTAATATCATCTTTATTGCAAGTCTGTTCTAATGCTGCCTGTTTATTTATGGCTATTACTGAGACGATGCTTTAATTGTCGGATCAGCGCCTCCAGTCCATCAGCAAAGAAGCAGGCAGCTCTCTATAAACATCGTTTTTATTTTGCTATGCCACATGCGCACACAACACACGCACACAATTAGGAACAACAATGGTGTTATTCCCGAAGAACCCTCGTTCCATTCTTTGTAATTTTACCCCCTCTTGAATAGGACAGCTTTTGTGCCTGTTTACTGTTCTTTCTGCGCTGAGCATTTTGCTTTGCAGATCTGGAAAAAGGAAATTTAATTAGAGTAGTATTCAGGATGTTTTTTATATATATTTTCTACCAATTAGCATTTCATTAAGGCAGTTAAATTGCATTTGCTAGAGACAGACACAACCCATTGCAGAGTATTATTTTAAGATCTCATTTCTTTTTCTCATCTTGCAAGCTGAAAATGAAATCAGGTAGTGATTGATTAATTATTAATTCATTACCAGTGATTGGGTTGGGATAGAGCTGGTGGGGAGTGTGAGAGAAAGTGCTAAGACACAATCTTGTTTTATTTCTTTGGACATCTCTGCAGGAGCTGCCTGAGATGGGCAGACTCATCCATCCTAAAGCCAAGTGTAGATGCTGGGCTGCCTTGGATGCCTGGCACTGACTTTGAGTATTCCATCCCTGCAGCATGGAGATGAGAAATAAGGAGTGGCGATGTATCAGTATCATTTCTTAATGTACTTTTGGGTAAGAACCATCCCACCCTGTGGTTAAGCCCTCTTTCTCATGATGCAGACTGTTAGTGGGGTGATCACATTGCTCTTTCTGGAGGGGTGGTGGAAGAATGCATCCCTATGTGCAGCATGCTTCCCCAGCTGATACCACACAACTGCAACATGCATCTGCTTTGCTCTAGAAGAAGGCTATGCTCTACATTCCCTTTAATGTCTGCTTGCTCCCAAGGCTCACTCTGTCCCTCCTACAGTTTGCAGTGTGGCTTTGTCTCTCTTCATTGCTCTCAAGGTCACCATTGATCAGATTGTGAGTGCTTTACAGCTGCAGCCTTGGATGGGCAGAAAGAGAAATTGATTGCAGTCAATTCAGCAGCAGATTGAACTGTATTGACTCGTCCCCTGTTCATGCAGACGAGGAGCTTCGCTACCTATTAATTACCATAGCCATCCCTTCTTGGCTTCAGTGGGACAGCCTTACAGAAGTTGGGGGAAGGTGTTAATAATGCCTCAAGTAAAGGCTTTAGGTTGTGCAAGGATTTATCCAGACCCACTGGGACTGCAGGGGATAGGAGGACAGATTGCTGCTGGTGAGGGAGTTTGAGTGATCTGGTCTTTTTGTCTTTGTGCAGTGCCTCTTCCCAGTGGAATCTCTGCTACTGGGAGTGACTTCTATTTATTTTCCATGTTGGAAATCAGCCATTTCCAAGCAAGTGGCACTCTGCTGCAGAAACAGCAGCTGCAGGTGGTGTAAGGGGTGTATCCCTTTGAGGCGGGCACATTTGGCAGGAAAGACAGAAGTTTGTTTGGCAGAAGTTGCATTGAGAAACATCGCTCCCACTCTCCCTGCCTTTGTCTCAGTACACAGAGGAGGGAAGGGAATGCTGCTCCAGTCTCTCTCCAACAGCTGGATGAGGCAGGCTCCTGATGAACAAAGTCCTTGGGTCAAATAATGTGGCCTGTACTTGCATCTAGGGATCAAGAGAGGCTGGGGGTGAGTTCAACTGATCCCAGTGGAAAGCAAGGTGGACGTGACTGATTTCCACAGAGCTGCTCAGGCTTCTCACCCTGGATTCTGCTTCTGGCACAGTCTGTGGGCTCTGCCATCACCAGCTCAGGGATTCATTGCTATCATAGAAAGTGCAGTTGGCGTTTTTGAAAGGTGCAGGATTGGCAGTTTTAGATGATTGAAATCCTCTGTTCATCTGCTGAATTTATGCCAGTAGTACCAGAAGTAGGAATAAGAGGTGAGCAGCAATTCCAACGGCTGGCAAATAACCCACTTTTTTTCCTTTGTTTTTAATAGTTAAATGGAAACCAGAACAAAAAACTGACTTTCATTTAGGGCCAGAGAAAGAGTAGCTTTTTTGACTACTAAAACTGGTCTGAGTATGACAAAGATATTAAAGAGAATTCAGAAATCATCCAGTCCAGCTGTCTGGTCACCTCGGGGTGAAACAAAAGTTGAAGTGTATTATTGAGGGCATTATCCAAGTGCTCCTTGAACACTGACATGAGGCATTAGCTGCTTCTTTTCCGAGTGATCATTAAGTGGAAGTTATCCCTTGTCTTAACAAAATGACAGATCCTCTGGATTACACAAAATGGGCTCAGTCCTGTACTCCAGCTTTCTTGGTGGAGAGTTTTTGTTGTCACCCTTAACATATCAAGGATATCCATCAACTTCTGTAATCCATACTGAAAGCTAACACAGAGCCTGGCTTTACAGAGCCAAAACCCTTCCTCCTGCCCTTGGAGAGAGACCTTTCCTCTCTTCTGTTCATCCCAAAGGGCAGACGTGAATTCCAGCAGTTTACAACTCCCAGGGAGAGAATGTATAGTGATAATCTCCCCCAGATTCTAGCTGTTAAAATAAATTCTTCCCATGTTAGTAAGGCTCCCTGAGGCCTTGGGAGAACAGGTGCTCACTTGACCCACGTGTCACCTCCACCTAATATATCACATCAGCCTCAGGGGGAAAAATGCAGCCAAAGCTTCCTTCCCCACACCCATCCAGGGGAGGGCTGGCTCAGCACGGCTGCAGATGGAGACCTGCATGTGTGCTGGAAGCTGCACAGAACACACCTCTCAGGAGACAGGATTTGCTTATTGTGCCACTTAGCCAGGTTGCCTGCTGTCCTGCCTCCTGTGATGAATGGTTCTTTGGAAGGCTAGAAGAAGGTGTGTAAGGCATCAGTTCATCAGTGAGTTTGGAGGTGAGGCATAACACTAAATGTCCTTCTACCAGGTGGCCATCTGCTGACGCCTTGAAGAAGGCTTTCAGATTCTCATGGCTTTATCTCACAGAGCTAGCACTGCTGATCTTCATCAGGGGCACAAACAGCTTCCTCTCATTTTGATTAATGCTAACAACTCTTAGAATCACAGAATCATTCAAGTTGGAAGGGACCCTTAAAAGTCAACTGGTTCAATTCCCTGATGATGGAAAGGGATACCTATAGGTAGATCAGATTGCTCAGCCTGACCTTGAATGTCTCCAGTGATGGGGCATCCACCCATCTCTTGGCAACCTGTGCCAATGCTTCCCTACTCTTACTCTTATAGTTTGCATTCTGATCTTTTTTTGGTGTAACTCAAACTCAAGGAGCACATACTTAATTAGGCACTTGATTTTTGTCCACACCTAATTGTGTGCTAATTATTTAGCAGATTATTAATTATTTGGCTAATTACTTAGACTAGAATCTGCACACAAGTGGTTATTCCAAATGATGTACAACATGGGTTAATTTCACGCTTCATGCCATGTTTATACCAAAGTCTAAAGGGCTTTTATTTATTCCATGATTAGAGAGCCATGTGGAGGTGACTGTGAAACCATTGTGCAGCACAGTGTTCCTGGGAACCTCAGCTGGGGATTCTAAGTCAGCCAACTCTGTTGTCTTCCAGTCTTCACAAGTTTGAAGTACGTACATGGAAATCTTTGGCAGTAGGAAGGAGTTTGCATGGCTTGTAAGTTTTTCAAGCTCTAGGAATAACGAATTGCAGGAAAAGAACATGCAGAGATGCAAGTGAAAAGGAATTGCTGCATTTGCTTGTTGTGAAATGATGAGCAAATGGAAACAGATAAGAAATACAGTGATGCTCTGAAAAGATTTCTGTCAGTATCCCTGTTAGTGATTTACTTCTCTTTCTCCCTTCTCATGTCTGTAAATGTTGGATAATATTGATACTCCTTCAAGGACAGCTGTAGGTCAAGGGGAAAAGGAAAAGAAGAAAGACAAAGCATGGGAAGAGCATTGCCTGGGTCATGTCCTTGCAGTTCATGCCGAGGAACTGGAGAAGAAAAGACAACCAGCTCTGCAATGTGAATTGCAAAGGCAGAAATAAGATTTTCATACAATTCTTACTTTATTCCCCTTACTAAAAGACAGGAGAAACTCAGTCCTCTGTAGTGGAGCTGGAAGTCTGTGTGCTTTTTCCCTCATAGCAGGCTTACAAACTTTTCCTGAGGGCTGCTTGTAGAGCAAAGCTTGCTCACCATGGCCATCTGGGAGTCACTAGAGACAGACTGAGTATTGGTGTTATTTATTTCCCTGTTTGCTGTAACCAATTAAACAAAAGCTCGGTTCATAAACAGCAATAGCCTGGGGAGAGTGGGAGGGAGAGGCTTTGCAAAGAGGCATTTTATCTTTGACACGTGCTCCTGGGACTGAAGGTCGATGCATATACGCCATACCAGGCTGATTAGTCTTGACAACCATTCACTTAGTTTTATGAAATTATCAATTGATCTGTGATTGCAAAATCTAATCAATGCATAAGAAATACCGTGGGTGGAAAAGCGAGTCAGGTTAGATTGTCCTATATCTGGCTGTGCAGGAGGGGGCTATCCAGGAATGGCACAGCTTCCTGGAACAGAGATTGTCACTTCCCCCTTCAGAGATTGGTAGGAGGACAGCTTTTGCTGTCATCCTGCTTATTTTCTGGATCTTGGGTCATCCTGTCCCTGTGTGATGTTTTCATACTGATGCAAGGAGCACAGATTTACTCACCCCCTACTAAAGTGACAGAGTTGTGGCAATGAGATTAATATTACGAAGATACTCGTTTGGATTTGGCATTTGGGTGAATAGCTGCATTTGGCAACATTTTAAAGCTATGATAGATCTCTGTGTGTTGACTGTTCCGTATCACCAGGAAAAAGAAATAATTTTTATAGAATCACAGAATGGCTTGGGTTGGGAGGGAGCTCAGAGATCATCTAGTTCCAGCACCTCTGCCATGGGCAGCTAGATCAAGATAGTAATTATTGAAGATACTTCAACAAACACTGAAGAAAAGGAAATCATCAGCCTGGAAAAGAGGCAACTCCTGGAGCAGAGCTCAGTAGTGTTTGCTGGAGTCTGAGGAGTGGTGCTGGAAAGGAGAAGGGACCATATACACAGGGGAAAATCTAATAATCTGGTTTATTTGCAGTAGGATGCAAGGCATCCTGAGAAAGTAATGGGAAAAGAAAAAAAAAAAGAAGGACTTCATCAGTAATGTGCACTGGTATCATTTTAATCAGATTATTGTGAACCTCATAATATCAATTCTATTCTGAAAGACGTATTCTGGTGACATGTAATTATTGGATAGTTCATTTGTTAGCTAATTGATACAAACATCAAGCTTCCAATCTTCGTAATAGAAAATAAAAGCTAGAAAATCCTATGTGAACACTTTGGAGGATCAGAAAATAGAAGGTACATAAAATATCCTTTCGCATTTCATGTTTTCTATTTTATAGAAAGTACCCTGCAGATTGAAGAGAAAAAAATGTTGTGGGGTTTTTGTTTGTTTGTTTGCTTGCTTTTTGTATACTTGAACTTATCATGGACATTGTGTCAATACATGGATTTTTTCCTGGAGCTCTCCAATCTGAAACTGAACAGATCTGCTATATCACCATTCTGTTTCTAGCAGGATGTACTATTTTCTAGATATCTGCACTGTTTTGTTGTGGTTTCTTTTCCTATTCTATTTCTACCACAAACACCCAGCACTTCCCTTTCAACTTCTTTGTGCTGTCACTGGAAGCGCCACGGTCAGAGAAATTATCTGAAAGCTGGAGTCCAGCATAAACCAATCATTAATTACAAGAATAACAGCCAGAAAAATGTTGCTGCTGCACTTCCGTAAGCATTCCTGCTTACGGATTAGCCTTCCATTGCTGGTGAGGATGACAAGATCAGCACCGCAGGTGGGGTGATATTGATGAGTTTTGCCTGCTCTGATGAACCTCCAGAAGGCAGAAGTAACAGCCATTAAGAAGCCTTAGCAATATTCTTGTTTCAGATGGGAACTGATGAAATTACTCAAATGAAAACCTGGGGTGGGAGGGGGAGGTGAATTATCAGACTGCAATCTAGGAGCAATTCAGAGCTCTTGCAAAGATCAAGGTGATGCTGTACCACAGGTTGTTCAGACACATAAGTAGAGACATATGTGGACAAAGGATTTTCCTACCTAAAAATGCAGAAGATTTTTCAGAATCTAAAAGATTCCAAACTGAAAGCTCTTAAACTCTTCTCTCCAAGGTAACAATATTGACTGAAGAACATATGGCTTTAAGTGAAAAAATAACAAGAGAATTTGGAGAGGTGGAGTGTGCCTTCTTTTGCTGAGTAAGGAAGATTCATATTCATTATCTCTTTTGCTGCTGGCTTAAGGAGGTATGAATGTACTGCTTATTTCTTTCCAAATGAAGGAAGCATCTATTCAAAGCAAATGGACAAAACCTTGACATTCTGGAGCTCCGTTAAAAGCACTGGTTATAATGGCAACTCAGACTATAACAGAATCTTTTCTCTAAAACAAACAACAGAAAAAAGTAAGGCCCATTTTGCAGAAGAGTTCAGAGTCACACTGAGGACTGTTCAAGTGGTACAATGGTGATAATTGAAACTGGTAGCTGTGATCTGCCAGTGCTGTTTTCCACCTTCACATCCTGGCTTTTCAACCTCTCTGGTACTCTACCAGCAGCTGGCAGAAAATATCTGTATCACTTAAATCCCACACCTTTATTTCCAATTTCCAGGTCCACATTTCTTTTCACAAGGTAGAAGAGAAATTGGAGGGATGATCCCATGCCCTCTCCTGATCTGATTGAGGTGGCTCCAGCAAGCAAATGTATTTCCACTCTCCTTTTAACATGCTTTACAGTTTAATAAAATGGAAAATCAAATTGCAAGAGAACAAAATGATTTTCATAAACACTGTTCTGGGCAAAGGGGTCCCTTAGATAATAGCACTTTTATCTCTGTTTTTGAATCTTCGGGCTGCCCTAAATGCATGTAATAACAGTAAGTCATTCACAACATGTACATTCTCACAGAATTACTGTATTAAACAACTATGTTAAACTGGTGGGAAGCCAAGGTATATTTTCTTTTATTATCTCTGCAGACAGAACAGAAGCCCATTGGTAGAAAGTCGCCTTGCAGCTGCAGATAGAGATCTAAGCCTGTGGAGGGCAGCTTGGACAGTCATCACTAACTCAAAGGTACTGTGCAGTGGGCACAAAACCACAGTGCAGGGGTGGGAATAAGTGGTGAAACTTGAGGTGCGGTAGCAGAAGGGTCTTTCTTCTATGGAGGAGGCTTATATTTACAGAGAACAAGTCAGGCTGGAGAACTGGGAAGATGAATTTTTCTTCTTACTCCATAGGAGACATCAAAACATATTTCCAGACAACAGCCACTGCCCACTGCAGGTGCTACCCAGTGACTGAGAGGGTTTACTGAAGAAAAACCTTTCCCCTGTAAAGTTTGGTGTTTTAAAGAGCCTTAACGTTCTTGAATGAAAACAAATAATCACATTTTATCAGAAAATGTACATCCAGCTCTATTCTGTAGGTACTGATCAATTTGTATGTTTGTAACAAGTGCTGAGATGGAACATTTTGTCTCTGGTGAATATGGCTTGTTTGGGGAAACCATGTGTTTGATGGATTGCTCTCAGAGCCTTCTGTTATTAGAAATGTTTCCCCATTTGGACTCTAAGGGGTAGAAAAGGTTATCGTTAGTAGCAGGAAGCAGATAGATCACTGTGTGGTGGAAATTCGTCCCTTCGTGCTGAGACCTCTTCAGTGATATTTTCATGGAGAATTATTATTATTATTTTTCTTTCTCCTTTTGATTTATGTTGTAAAACCTTTCTGGCAGACCCTCCAAAAGAAACACTGGCAAAGCCGAGGTGGCAAAAATGAGGACTGCCAGGTGTCCCCAGGGAGTCAAATCTTCCTTTACACACAAGCTTACATTGGTTAATTCTTCATGTATTTCTGGTGATACAAAGTCATGCATTTTAAGGCACTACAGAATGAAAGCTTCCAATAGGAGGTGGTTGATCCAGAGGTAAAGACCTGCTATTTTAGAAGAAATTGTTAACTTTTTTCCTGGGTACACTTTTTTATTACTCTGTGGATAAGACCTCTCAGTCTGTCAGATTCTAGTCTATAGAAATAAGAGTATTTCCACCTCTTTCTAATGGTATTAAGAAATAAATACAGGAGACTGAAGTTTTCTGTCTACCTATGTGCACACAGACATATACCTACAGTCCTTCCTCCCTTTCTGCAGAGGTGTTACTTCATTCTCACAGCAGATTCACAGCTTCTAGAAGGCAAAAGTGTTGGCTTCTCCCTGAACCTTCTCTCTTTGCTGTTCAAAATTGCATTCTAAAATGACATACAACATTCTGCTACCAGACATCAATTTCAGGATGCTTTCTGTAGCTGAGGGACGTCCTGGTTGAATGTTATTGTGAGTAAGCTCATATGAAGAGGAATTTGTCTACTGAGAACTGAATCAAGTGGTACTCACTATAGCAATGTGGAGGAAAACCCATTAACACCTTAACTAGCTCTAATTATGTATCATGTATAAATAACATTTAAATATTCATCTAATTATGAATTATTAGTTGTCATTCTTGTTTATCTGATGTACTGTAATACATTTTGGATTTAAAATTCTTGGGTTTCTTTTATTTCTCTGTTTGAACAACAGAATATTCCTCTTTTGTGTGTAGAACCCAATCTAAGATTACAGAACTGGTCTGGGAGAGCTAAGATCTTTTCCACTGATCTGTGGGCCAATTCTGATTAATGCTCTGACATTCTTGCTTGGATTTCCTTACATGAAAACAAGCAACAACAGCAACAAATGTGAATGTGATGGCTTGTGACACTGCTTGGCTCTCACTGGGATGAAAGACACTGTACTGATATTCAAATATATTAATAAGAAATTCCTTCTTCCACACGTTACATGAATATTGGTACTGAGAGGCAGCAAAAAGAATTAAACTCAACAGATGAAGAGAGAGACTCATTAAAAAGAGTTACAACAAATCAGCTATCAGGCATTTAAAGAAAAAACTTGTTAGAATAAACCTGTTAAATAAATCCTCAGCAAAGCTAATTAGGTCAGCATTGCACTGTCACAATGGCTCCATTCCTCCATAGAAGACTTGATGATAGTATAAGCCTGTTAAAGGAATACGCTAAGTATACAATAAGCCAGCTATTTAAAGGATACCTCCATCAGTTCATCCTCTAAATCTGACCTACCTACAGATTGTCACCGGTGAGGAATATCTCTTAGACTCCAAATGCCTATTGAAAACTCAGACCTGTGTGCTGTGTCATTTGTGAAAGAGACATCCATGGATGTGCCCCTTTTTCTGAACAAAGGGGCTGATGATGATGGAAGAACTATGTGATTGAGAGGTTTTTGTTTTCCTTTGTTTTCCTGTGTGGTACTCAAGGTGTAGATTAACCAACAGAACCTATTCTTGGAGCTTTAATGACAATATTGATCAGCTATTGGTGAAGCAGAAAGGAAAGAAAGAGAATAAAAATAATTACTTCACCCACCTATGGTGGCTTTTGTCAGCAGATGTGTAAAGATGGATGATTTGGAGATTAACGATGCTTAACAGAGGCTGGAGATATCTGAGTTTGTCCCTGCTTCTGCTTCTGGTTTTGTGCAAAACACGTTCTTTCTCATAAACTGCAGGGGAAACAACAGGGTGACTAGCATCTCCTTTTGATTTCACCTGTTGTGATACTGAGGCCTGTGAAGCAAGCCCTGCATCTCCCCTTGGGAAAGTCTACAAAGCCAGTTGATGCTTTGGTAGTGCATGTTAGCATTCCTGTATTGTCTTAGTCTTGCTGGTGTGGGTAACTGCAGGAGTGGAGACGTGAGTGCAAACCATGATGCTTTCAGCACTGACATTTCCCACGCCAGCTGAGTAAAACCAGTACAAATACATTAATGTCTGCTGTCGTTGCGCTCCACTCTGCTTGTAAACAAAAAGCTGGGTGTATAACTGCACTTAGCTCAGTTCTGGCTTCTGGGTGACAGTTGTAGAAACAACTATAACTCTGACAAGATGAGAGAATTAGATTGATGTGTTACCGCTTGTATTGCATAGGTGGAAGCAAGAGTGAAATGATCCCCCTGAGGTAATATGGCCATACAGCAGCAGAGCTAGAAATAGATTTCAGGTGTCCGAGTTGGTCCTGTGCTTCCTGTGCAATAGGCCACTCCCTCCAGAGGGGAACAGTTTGATTTTCCTCAAGAGATGTGGGAAGAATTAAATGCTGAGTGGCTTGGAGGAAAGAGGTCTAAAACAAGCAGGGAAAGAACTGTTTGTTTCTGGAGATGCTGCGAGCAAAAGAAAAGCTTGAAAAAAAGTATTGAATACTATGTACAGAAGTGTTTGACAGTCATAATCATTTGTCTTGAATATCTGTGCACAAAATCAATTGCTGGCAACCAAAAAGCAGTTTTGGTTCTGAAGACTGAAGCTAAAGTGTCAGTCTACTGTAATAGCACTGGGACACTGGGGAGGACAGTGCCCTAGGACTGGCTCAGAAGGTGACATGGACAAACAGGATCTCAAGATGGGGAAAGGTAGGAAATAACCTGGTACAAAAGAAATGTAGTCAATGGAGTGCTTAGCATTGAGAGCTCATAGAAATCTGTAATTGGTTTTGCACTTACAGAATTGCTAAGGTTGGAAAAGACCTTCAAGATCATCAAGTCCAACCTCAACCTGACCATAGTACCCTGACTGTGGGTAACATAACCATACTACCCTAAGCTGTGCCATGATGCCAGCCAGATACGTCTGGATTGCAAGAGGTGAAGAATCACACAGGCAAAGTTCACTGTCAGCAGTACTTCTGCTAGCAGAGAAAGGTAGCAGCTGAGTTGAGGAGTGCTCTGGGAGAGGTGTGCCTACACAGGCTAAAGTAGAAGTCTTTGCTTTGGGAAGATTCCAAATAAAATAAACAAGGTGCAGTTTTTATACACACTCTTTAACATGCTGCTTGGGAAACTGTAGCATAAAAGCTATATTTAAACAATCTGTGAGCCGTGCTTCTCCCTGCACACCAAGATCTTCATTCTAGACACATTTATATGGTACACAAGGGCTCATTCCTGGATAACAGAATCACAGAATCACAGAATTATCAAGATTGGAAAAGACCTAGAAGATCATCCAGTACAACCATTACCAATACTTCCCAGCTAAACCATATCCCTCAAACCTGACTGTGTTTCCCAAAACACATTCCCAAATGTTTTGGTTTGTCTCCTACTCTGACCACCAGCCAGAACAGTCTATGAGGCTGTGTAAAGAACATTGGCAGACATCTTTCACCATAGCTCCCAAAAACTGCCCACCTCAACTTTTTCTTAACAGAATGAAAATTCACTTTTGTAAGTGAGGAATAATACTGCTCAGGGCATCTGGCTACTGT
Source organism: Coturnix japonica (assembly GCF_054131305.1). Taxonomy (NCBI): domain Eukaryota; kingdom Metazoa; phylum Chordata; class Aves; order Galliformes; family Phasianidae; genus Coturnix; species Coturnix japonica. The sequence goes on from NC_140683.1 coordinate 8,467,731, forward strand.
AAGATAACAATAATCCCACTCCTCAGGGTGCCAGTATGCACCAGCTCTCAATCTTGTGACTCAGTGAATACCTGAGGCAAAGTGTGACTCCAACAGAGTAGCTTGCCAGGTATATTGGTTTGTGAGAAGACGCTGGAGATAGTTCTTTCTGACCCACAAAAAAGTCCCCAGAAGTTGTCCATAGAGTTACACTATATCAGCATCACTTTAAGTCATTCACTGGCTACTTCGCTTGAGTAAATCAGAATAGACCTGCTTCAGACTTATTTTATAAAGAATACAAATGCCAGTGGTGATCCTCTTCCTCCAGGTTTAGGAGGTCAACCTCCAGGCTGACCTTCCTAATCCCTTTTTGTTGGGCTATAAGACTTTTTTCATGCCTGTTTCACAAACATCAGGAGATATCAATGCCTCTTCCTTTGCAGTCTCCTTGGCAATGAACATTCTTGGGGCTCCCAGAGAAATGAAACAGGTGCAAGAACATAGATACATTGGAGTGAAGAATAAGACAAAAAAGCTCAACTGAACATTCTAGTCCTTCCATTTGACTGCATGTAGGTTTCGTCTACCAACACTTTTTTCTGAGTGGTCTGAAGTGCTAAGTGATTGCAGACAGAAGAAGAGTGAGGCTTGAAGCCTTCTATGCAGTGCAGCTCGTGATGGTTTGGGAGTTACAAGTAGTTCGATTTCAAAAGCCTTAGTCCAAGTTCAGAAGGAAGCTAAGCTGCAGGTGATGAATACTGATGGCTTGTACTTGTTACTACACAATAGTAACAATGGTGAGTATGAAAGAGTGCTAATAAAAAGGATAGATTTGTGACTAAGATCGGAAAGTCAGCAGATGTGGATTCATTTGCTTGCATTCCCATGAACATCAGCAAGCTCTAGAGGATGAGACTCAACTCTTTTGACTTCATCCAACTAAAATTTCACAATTCAGTCTAAGCTGATAATTTTTTCCCCCTTAAGACAACAGAGAGCTAGTTTCAGAAGGAAATTCATCTTATATCTAAGACAGTGTCTAAGATAACAGGATAATACCTCGTTCCAGTGACTGAGGAAAATATTTAGACAAATATCTGAAACCAAACACCTGTTCTGTTATAATTCCATGTTAATCCAGTGAATCATATCATTAATTTTGCTTCAGTTAACCCTGGCTAAGAACTTTCATATCAGCATGTCTTCTGAGCTGGGAAGTGATCTGTTCTTACTCTTTCCTGCCCACTGTGTCTTCCTAGAATTGACCTTATAGAGATCTCTGTCTTATTTTAAGCTTCAATGACAAACTACTATCACTTCGTTGGTTTTTTTTTGGTTTTTTTTTGTTTTTTTTTTCACAAACCATCTGCTTTCTACCCAAGACCAGTAGTAAAAATACAAAAAAGAAGCTCATCAGAAAGCTAAATCTCAGGAGATTGAAAATCTCATTCTGCAGCTCCAGAGGCTCACAGTGCTCAGAACAAGTATCCTGAAAGATGAGTGCCTAGGACAGCAAGTTCAATTTTAAAGCTGTGGTATCTCTCCATTTGCTGATTTGAAACTGGAAAGTGATTTATCTCAATAGATAATTTGGGGATATGTTAATTTAGGTGCAGTGCAAAGATGGAACAGCACCCACTTGGAAAATTCAGTAAGTTCTGTGCCTTTCAGGCTTCTAGAACTGCACTGAGGATGATTCAGTTTAACGCAGAGGAGCCAGCTATTCAGAACTCCTTTCAGAAAAAAACTAAGTTCTCAACCATTTCTTCCCACTCTCCTGGGACCTGTCAACATTTTTGCTTAGCTTTCACTATAAAGCTTTAATTCTGCACTGGGCATGATGCAAACAAGTCTCTGCCAGCTCCTTGCCTCTTAAACCTGACCTTTGAGTCCACACCCAGATTTTTTCCATCATCCATCAGAACAGCCTGGTATTCATCTGGCCACACAGCCCTGTGTATCACCCATCCATTTCACTTTGTGAAAGTGAGACACCTGCCAACCTGTTAAGGGATACCAACAGCAAATGAATATGGTTAGTGCCTAGGAGCTGAATATCTACTCAACAAACACAAAACATGGTCTAAATAAGATCAGTACTTATTGTGGTGTTGTTTACAGGGGAGATAGGAAATACATTTCATAAGGCACTAGGAGAGCACCAGAATGCCAATACCATGCTCACAGAGCAGGTTTAATCCATTTTTAGCCTGTAATAAACAAGGAAATCTGCAAACATTGACAAGAATACATTCTGCATCCTCAAGGAGGGTAACACAAGAGGATACATAGCAAGAAGTCTGCTGGTAGCACAAGAAACTCAAGAGTAGCATCTGATTATTATCAGGGACTCTGAAGTGAGTTTTTGCCCTAGAATCACAAATAGCAGTGAAGTACCCACCATGTGCACTTGGCACATGCAGATACTTTTGCACCAGGAAATAACACTCGAAACATCCAGTGGAAACTCAGCTGAACATGGACACTTATTTCTGCTTTTCAGATCTCTCCGTTTCGTGTAATGTCTTGCGAGGCTTTTGACAGTCCAAATTACTGTTTCTCTATCCTCACCACCATTTCTTTTTGCCTACTATTTGCAAACGGGAGACTATTTTTTTTTTACACCACATGTTACGAATTTCTATTCTCCTTCATATCCTCTCTTGATTGACTAGTTTCTATTTTCTTCATGGGAAGAATATTGTAATTTAAAAAACCCTAATCATTGCTTTCAAGAAGACTGTTGGAAGAGAAGAAGTGAGAATTGGACACGCTAAAATTGTTAACAACTCAGAAAAACTCCTCACTGGAAAAAGAAATAAAGATTCTTGTTCAATGGAGCTTTGCTGATCTGGGGTGAAGATCCAGGCTTTGTTCATTGCAGGCAAGTTGAAATATCCAAGACTAAAAAGAAGAGATGACTGAAAAGAGAAAGCCACTGGAGTGAAATAATTTTGTTTTGAAAAATGGCATCCAGAAGCCTTATCTTTGACACATAAGAACAGACACATAGCTAAATATGCTGTAACCTGCTTAGGTTTCCAAAGCAGCAAATTAAACCAGTGGACTATGCAGTGAGTGTCCATTCAGATGAGCAAAGCTCATTGAACACAACAATACTGTAAGAGAACATGTTGAATACTCAATGCACCAAATAATCCTCTTTTGATAGAGAGACAGTAAAAGCTTTTGGAAAAGAGGAGGGAATAGTGTGTTTATGAACTGGGGTGGAAGAGAGACAAGAGTCTGGGGCAGGAAAATTATAAGCAAAACTTCTCTTTCCATTTTGCTTTGTTTTCTTCCTATAAGTTTATGATATTGATGGTAATTCTTGTTTTCAGGCAGGACACTGATCAGTGGCTTTTGTTGACTCTGACCTTGTGGAAGAGGGTGTTACAGTGTAGGGAATTTCTGAGTTGTTATTTAGATCCTTGAGACATTTGGGCTCACCTGCTTTCTCTCACTGACTCCTCACTGGAATATGAAATATTCATCTGAGTTGTCCCAAGTCTTGATAAACCTAATCACACAGTAACCTTCCCTGGGGCAACTAGGAAAGATACCCAGTATTGTTCTGTTAGATGAATTAGTAAATCTCATGTGACAACAGCAGTTGTTCCTGGAGATTTTGCTTTGATTTTAAACATCCTCAACATCTCTCTCTAAGATCTAGGATCTCATTTCTGGTAAATGCTGTGATCAACAACGAAAATACACACTAGCAATAACCCCAGGCACTATTTATTTGTTTAAACAAATGCCTTGCAGATTTATGATCTATATAAGAGCTAATCTCTCAGACCTCTCTGTCGTGGTATATGCCATTCCCCTGAGGCCTTGTACCAGGGAGATCCATGAGAATTATTTCATTATTTTTTACATGAGCCAATATGATAGAATCAGAGGTGGTTTGCCAAGAAGCATGCTTTGCAGCTGAACTTTGCCAGGAAAAAAAGTAAAACTCAAAAGCTTTGGGTACACTGTAACTGAGATAAGCTAAGCCTCAACCCTATCAGAGCAGTCTGGATTTTAAGCAAACAGCTTCTAATTCTGCTTAGGAAAGATTTGCTGAAGATTTAGCTTAAGACAATGTTCTGCAGCCACAAGGGAAGGGCAGAACTGACTGTCCTTGCAGGCCAGAGAAAGGAGGTGGGAGGAGGATATCTTCCATTGTCCTTCTTGCCCCATATACACTGTATAAAGTGGCTGAATGTTTTCCCCTCTGGCAACGCAGCACAGCTAATGATTTGTCTGAGAGGTCTCTGGCTAGAAACCTCACACAATGGTAGGGAATGTTAAATGCTCTTTCTGCACTGGGCTTTGCTGGGCTGCGGAGATTTGTCTGGGTGAGCGATGCCCTTGAGGCACCTCCGTCTCCAACTCGTTCCTCCCTTGTCTTTCTTGTATTTTTTGAAGCACTCAGGCAGTTGTTGAGGCCCATTCTGTTAATATAAACCAAAGGCAAGCTGCGGAGGAGTGGGAGATCCCATTCCCACATCACCTCCAGCTGTGCATTGGGTTTTTCACCCACTCTGCCAGGCGAGCCCAGCCCAGAAACAGAGTCAGGAGGCTCCGGGGAGAGCAGTTGGCTGCTCGGTGCCTCCTGAGGCGACTCAGCTCGGCTCGGCTCGGTTCGGTTCGGCTACATTGGGTTCTTCTCGCCCTCTGCTGCCCGGGGAAGGCTCGGGGGTCTTGGGGCGGTCCCCGGTCGCCACCGCCCCGCCGGGACAGAGCTGTCCATGGTGCTGAACCGCACCCGACCGGCTCCTTCCGCCCGCCCCGAAGCAGCCCCCGCATCCTCCTTCCTTCATTCCTTCCTTCCTTTCATCCAGCATGCTCGGAGAATAGAGCCCTGCACTGTCTGGCTCCGGCAAGGAGAAAAAGAGGGAAGGAAGAGAAAGGAGAGGAAAAGGAAAAAAATATATATATTTAAAATATTTAATGGATGGGGGCTGCTTGGAATCGTAATCAGCTCCGCTGCATCTTTCTCTCCAAAAACGGGAGGTAGGCAAGTTTAGATCCCCCCCCCCAAGTCCCGTCCAGCGGCCCTTCCTCGTCTCATCCTTCCTTCCCACGGCCCAGGCTCCGTCTGGACGGAGCTAAAGCCCCTCCTTTTTGGCCCCCCACCAGCCCCCCCGCCCCCCTCTCTCCCTCTCCGCCCCTTTCCTAATTATGTACAAAACACTTCTTAGAATAAAATGGCCAGGCTGGGGCTCCTCCCTGCTTCCCTCTTCCCCATTCATCCTCTCCAGGCCGCTCTAAGCCCCTCCCCTTGTGGCAAGCCCAGCCTCTCGCTTCCCTCCTGGAGCCCTTTTCATTTTTATTTCTAACCCCCTCTCCATTCTCCCTGCTGCCTCTGCTCCTTCCCCCTATGGCCACGAACTGAGCAGCAGAGGAGAGGGGGGGGGGAGGGAGCACACGAATAAGGAAAGGGGGGGAAAAGAAAGCAAGAATAAAAGAAAAAGCAAAAAGAAAGAGGGAAGAATAAAACGGGGATTTTTGTTTCCTCTGCCCTTAATGCCCGCGATCTGGATCAAGGAGGGGGATTTTCTGTCTGAGCATGAAAAGGACTGCTAGAGCCCCAGGATTTTCACGCCTGCATTATCAACCCAGCACCCAGTATGCAAGCTGGACAGAGAAGCTCTCCCACAAGTTCCTACCGAGCCGAATAAAACCCACGGGCGAGCAGATCTCCGCCAGAGAGGGACATTAGCAGCAGGTAAGGAGAGCGCGGCGCTGCGGCTGCAGCGATGCCACTGCCCCGGCGTCCCAGTCCTGCCTCGGCCGCGTTGTATAACGCCCTCGGCACCTCCGCCCCCAGCCCCGCATAAGTGTGCCTCTGTTCCGCATCCCACCTTGGGCAGAACGGAGTTCCCAGGGGGCTGGATGGCACAGGTCCTGTGTAGTGCTTGGGGGTGGAAGGGGGGTGGGGGGGGAGGAAAGGAGCGTGGGGCCGAGGTTTGTCGGCACATGGGAGCACAAGGGAAGGACGCAGCCCTTGGAGGATGCCCGGCAATGGGGGTGCTCAGATCCGGCTGTGTTGGCAGCGAGCCGGGGGTGGGAGGCAGCCAGGCTCCATCTGTATTCTGAGTATCGATACATCCCGGAGAGAGGAGGAGGGGGGGGGGGGACCGTCCCCAAGGAGATGGTGTCATCTCCACTTAATCCACGGCTCCGTTTTAGCAAGTGACAAGCAAATCGCGGAGGAAAAGGAAAGTCTGTCGCCTCGAATCTCACACTGGGCTGATTGCCTCTACTTGGAGTGGGGGACTGGGAGACAGCGGCTGAGCCGGGGGAGGGCAGCGATGGCGGAGGGGCCGCATCCCACAGCTCAGGAGATTGGATTCTCCCAGCTCAGTACTGTCGTGGAGCACAAGTTTGCTTTTTTCTGCCCATGGGGAATAGGATGACAGAGGGCATCTGCCCACCATGACATCATTCCCGGGGTCCGGCACAGCCTGGGGTTAAAATCCAGCTATGACCAAAAGAGTGTGGTGCTGTAGGTGTGAGCGTGTCTTTTGGCTTGAGAGAGTCCCTCTGTGCTTTTACTTGAGATACGAGAAGGGACGGGGGGGGGTCACTTCTTATATATGGTTCTCTTTTTGTGGAGAGAAACAAGCAGCAGATGAAGCCCTGGCAGCGTTAATGTGTGGCTTTAGCCTTGTGATTGACATCTGCACTAGGTAGGACAGAGGGATCCTTCATGCTTTACTCTGCCTGCTCATCTGGGTGCATAACAATAATTTGTTAATGGCAGTTAAGCGGCTTTTCTGGGAGTTGTAAAGAAGTATTTGAGGGTTATTGAGAAGCAGAGACACCAAGTCAAAAGGAGGCGATGCTTTGCTGCAAGAAATATAAAAGGAAATGTATGTTTTATGCCTTGAAAAAGAAAAAAAGATTGATCAGATCTTCCCGTGAGTGACAGCCAGACAAACCCAGGCTCTCTCCCTCCCACACCGCACGCAGACAAGCAGTCGGGTTTTCCTTGCACGTTTGCACACGTTAAGCACACAAAACACGCGTTGTGAACTCACCCCATCCACCCCAAGCTAAGCACAGCACCTCGGTCTCACCCTCGCATAGAAGCTACACAGCCCCGCAGTTCCCCTGCACCCAGATACACGGTGCTGATCTACACATGAACACCGTAATGTGCAGGACTGAGCCGAGATTCTCATTATGTGAACCGAGGATTCAGACGTTCACACAACGTGAATGCACACGCTGCCTTCCTTGCAGGTCTCCTGGTAGGTGATTTACTCCTTCAGCATCGTCTTCTCCTTTGTAGCTGATTGCAGGCATTGATTTGGGGTTTGTCTGCCTCCAAAGCCCTTTGCCACTCAGCAGAAAAAGCGTTTTGTGAGTCTACGTTTGTTTTAGTGCTCTTTGCATGTTCCCAGGAACTCAGCACTGATTTCACTGCTGGAAGAGCAGAGAAGCAGCCAGGGACCGGGAAATGGCTTGGGGGAGCAGCGGCAATCCCACAGCCGTCATTCCCTCCTCTGTTCAAGGACCACTCCGTGAGAACGTGAAGAGCTCTGCTAGAATCGCATTGCTTTTTCCATCTGTGAGCAAAACCACACATGGATCTATAGCTAAATGCATGCAGTGCAGACTCTGCTTCAGTCTCACCCAGGTTCAGAGCAATTCCCATGTGTGGAGAGCAAATACAAATCTGCCTTTGCAAGCCCCCCCCCAAGTCAAAGCAGGCACAGTGCACACAGGGGAGGTGATGTCAGTGCATTAGAGGTATTTAAGCAGCATTCCCCTCTGACCTTCCTCCCCTTCCCCTTTCCATAGGGCCTAGGAAGGAGGCTGCACTGTTCTCCCAAAGCAGGATTGTGATGAGGCCAACTGGAGTCTATGGTGAAACTTTGGAGAGGAGGAACACGGGGTGAAAAGGTGTGCTGTGGGTAAAGGGGTGTTCCAAAGGAGATGAACACAGAATCCTGATGGAGAGTCCCTCCTCACCCGCACTGTATATTACACTGGAAGTATGTGTGAGGTTGATGCTGCACACTCCCATGGAGCTCTGAATGCTGCTGTTTGTGCAGCAAAAATACCTCAGAGCCTCGTGTTCTGCTCGGGCACAGTCCCAGTGCCTGCTCTGAGCTCTGCTTGGGGAAGGGCTGCACAAACCAGCACTAGCCAAGCCCCTTGCATATCATCTCCTTATGAGTTGGATGTGGATTTTTGGAGCTTACACCCAGGGTGTGGAGCAGCTGATGGGTTATTCAGGTTTACTCCATCCCCCCCCCCCCCCCCCCCCCAGAAAAAAGAAAGAAAACCCAAACAAAATTAGCATTGCCAAAGATCAGGAACCGGTACTGCAAAACCCACGGCATGCCGCTCCTGGACTGGGCAACACGCAGGAACCTCTTTCCTGTTGTCTTAATGGCAGAGCTCCATCCGCAGCCACGAAGCTCCTTGTCCCGCTGCGCCCCTGCGGAGCCGGTCCGCGGCCGCGGGGCGGGCGGCGCTGCTTTAGCCCAGGAGGGGGAGCTGTGGCTCCACGCAGCTGTTGTGAGCGGAGCTGAACGGGACTGAATGGGGTCCAAGAAGAGCCGAACCGGACCGAGCGGAGCCGAGCAGGGCGTACAGCCTCCCCCTGCCCGGAGTGGGGGCCAAGGGTGCTAATAACTTAAGGGCGAGGGTGGGGGAAGCGATAAATAACAACAGGATTCTCTTCTCCGAGGAGCCCAGGTGCAAATGAATGAGTTTGGGCTGGATCCTGGCTAGTGCAGGAGTCCTGCTGAGGATCTGGCCCTAAGCATGCAGGAATCCTTTACCCGGTGATGAAATGCAGCTACTTCTGGGACAGAGCCCAGCAGCTTCTCCGTGCCAGCAAATACTACAGGGGTAGTGAAAAATCACTTCACGCATTGAAAGTGCAGAGATGAACTTAGTGAGGCAGAATATAAATTACCCAGAGTTGGGTAGCTGCTGTCCTACGCTTTGATTTACGCCGTCCCTCTCACAAAACTACCATGAGATTTTAACAACCGTAAGGACCTTGGCCCATTTCCTCCCAGGGAGGACATCCATGCATGGCTTCTGGTAGACCCATGGTGCTGCTCTGATGGCTGCCCTGTGGGGCTGGGATGGGGCAGAGCATCTCGGCTCTGTGGGTCAGCATAGAGTGCTCTGGATTTTTCCCTGCTTGGTGCTGCCATGTGGAGATGCAGAGCTTGATATGATGAGGCTGCAGCCTGTGGTCAGTATGGGAATGGGAAATGGGGTATGGCTGCTGGGTTTGTATGTCCAGAGGGAGTCAAGCATGGGCAAGGATAGACTCGATGAACAAGGTGGTTTGAGAGTAGGCATGGGACAGCTGTGCTGGCATGATGAGCTGAATTGTTCCTTTTCAGGGAAGAAAAAGTGCTAGGACTGGTGCTAGAGTCTAGAGGCAGGGGATGCAGGATGTGATGAAGAAAGTCTAAAGACTGAAGTTTACTTCAGGGATGCTGGATAAGATCCTAAGTGGAGGTGGCATGAAGATGTCCCTTTGGAAAGAAGCTGAGCATCAGGGCCTGTGTTCCCTCAGTGCTTGGGCTGGGGATGCAGCATGTCCACATGCTTGCAGACCTCTGCACGGTGAGCTGTTTGCTTGCAGCCTGGATGTAGGAAGGCCTGTGAGCAGCATCACAGGAGAGAAAGAGAGAGAGAAAGATGCTTACTTGCTTTTTCTATTTGTTCTTCAGAAGTCATGTGCTCTACATCCATCTTACTGTTGCCTACAAGGCATAGCTTACCTACTCTCAGCACTGTTGCCATGCCCATCACCAGGCCTGCTTGGTGCTGGATCCTCATCGTGGCACCAAGCCCCAATACCCTGCTGATGGCATGTCTCTGTGTGTCAACACGATAAGCTGCAATGCTCTCACTTGTACCATTTCCCCTCCTATGTTGTTGTGCTGCTGATGGTTTGCCCTGTGCAGTGGCAGTGGGAATAGATATAAGTTGAAGCAGCAGAAGCTGAGCAGAGCAAGGAATCTAAGTGGACTTCCTCAAATAGTGGCTTCCAAAGGAGGACAGGGTGAGCAGCCTTTGCCGGATGCTTTATCATTGTGCAATATTGGTGTTAGTGATAGAAATGCTGGGAAGTAGCTCAAGGGCCAGGAGCACCAACACAGCTTTCAATCCCTGCAATTTTTTTCCTGTGTGCATTAGCAGTGAGCACTTTGGAATAGAATAACACCATCACAGTGACATCTTTCCTCTCCCAGGTTAACAAATCACAACAAAGCCAACTCTCTGCTGATACATACCAAGCAGTGACACAAAGCCTTGCAAACCAACCTGTAAGAGGTTCTCACACACAAGGGCAGCTCCAGAAATTTGCTCTAGGGCATTTTGTTAGAAATGAAAACACAACACAGGAGCAGAGGGAGCTCTCACACTCCCCTCTGCTCTCTTGTTTTGCATCATTTCCAGCAGAGTAAGGGGACCTAAGACCACAGAGTAGCTCAGGTTTCTTGCAGTCCCTTCATGCCCGTGACCTGTCTTGTGGCTCTCCTGAGAGGAAGCGTGCTCTCTGACCATGCTTATAGAAAAGAAAACCTGGAGCCTTATGGCAGGTGTACTTGTAGCCGTGACTTTTTGTATCTATGCATATTGCAGCTGAAATGCACTGCGCAGTGAGTGCCTGTGAAAAGCCAGGAACTGCTTGCTGTAAGTCAGCACAGCCTGCTGAAGCTGGGGGAGTTAACTGGCTTCGTGGTGAGTGAGGATCTCTATCATGGGGTTTGATTTAGAGTGTGATTTAGAACCTGGCCTGCTCTCTAGATTCTGCCATGTCTGTCATGGTTTTGGATGTAGTTTTGGCCAGAAGTACTGAGTCGGCACAACTGATCCCATTTAGCCATCTCTTTACCTGCTGGAGCAATGTATGAGGTTGTCAGATACACTGCAAACATTGGAGACCTTTGTGATAATTTATCCTTGTGGTTGTGGATGCTGACTTGCTAAGCAGAATGGAAGACAGGGAGGGCAAGCTTTAGAACCATTGCCTGGTATAAGCAATACATTCCAGACATGCTGCCAGGACCAGGAGAATAAATAAAAGATATTTGTAGAGAGCAATAGTTGGAAAAGTGCAAAGAAGCTAAAACTAACCATTGAAGGACAGAAGGAATTGAACTGTGACCCTGAGGAGGAAGCAAGTGCATAAGGACAAGCAGGAGAACCAAGACAAGGAGGTGTGAATCTCTAGCTGGGCTTTTGGGATGGGTGGAATACGCAGCAGCCAGGCAGACTCTGAGTGCTGGAGCAGCCGGACTGCTCTTCAGGCTGGTACAGATGGTGAGCAGGTAGCAAAAACCTCAGACATATGCTGGGGTATATATGTGGCTTTAGGTCCCTCCTGGCTCAGGCCACCTCCTTACCTACAGTATGAGGATGGTAGAGTTGTTCCAGGCATTTCTTGCACTGTTCAGTGCAGGGGGAGACTTGTACCTGTAATGTAGCCTTAAGACCAGCAGCTATTTCTAGAACTGTTTATGTCATGCTATCCAAATTCAGGGTTGTTTCTGCAAAACCACTCCAGGCTTCACTGTTTTGTGCCTATATATATAGTGCATTTACAGATAGATGTATCAGTAGTCTTCTTTGCTTTTAGAGGAGGAAAGTTAATGGTAAAACGTAGTGATCAGAAGTGATTGTGCTGCTCAGGATGTATGGTGGTGAAATGGAGGAAGGAGTGGAACATCTGGGTCGGATGGTGTTAAAAATGAGAGCAGCTCAGAAGTGGTCTCACCAAAATAATGGGAGGAAGCAACATGTGTTGGAATTGCTGGAACAGGGTGAGGGTGTCTTTACAGAATGGGAAATATAAATACAGGGTGCTCCAAGAAGTAAAAGAAAAAACACATCAGAAGACAATGGAAGACCTGCTGGCCTCGTTTCTGCAGGATACATTACTGAGGGTTTAAGTATTGCTCAAGGAATATTGAGCATGGGCTTTTAAATATGTGCTGAACTGTCACCAACCCAGAGCCATCATGTCTGCAGAGGGCCTGATCCTGCAGCCTGAATCACACAGACACATTTCCAATTACCGTGGGCATAATGAAATCTGATTCCAAGATCAAAGTGGAAGCAACTGCAAATCCATACGCGTGTGGAGTGCAGAGTGAATCATGTTTATGATCCGATGGAGTTCAGTGTCTTTGTTCCAAAATGCTGGTCAGGAAGGCAGAAGAAATATTCCCCAGGATATTATAAAGACTAACATATCATCAGAAGGAGAATCAATGGAGATTGATGGCAAATTAAATGGATACTTGAGACATTAAAAGGAAGGATGAAAAATAGAAACGATATTATAATTGAACTATATTAATATATTTTAAATTGCTTTACAAATATTAACAAGTTGAATGAGGAAAGACCGGAAAGGACAGTTTATTTAGTCTGGGGAAGCTTAGGACTAAGAAGGTACATTCGGGTTCCAGCACAAAAGTATCTGAAGGTTAGAGAGAAAAGCGATCAGAAACATTTTAATGCTTTGATGATACAAGAACAAGGGACACATCAAAATTAAAGGGCACAACTTTTAAAGCAAATTAAAAGGAAATAGTCCTTTCTTCAGCCTATAGTGAAGCTACACAATTCCCTGCTGCAGGATGTCGCTGAGATGAAAGTCTGGGTGGATTTGAAGTGTAAAAGGGCTACACAACTTTGTAGCAATTAATAGCATTTGCAGCTCTGCAATCTAGGACAATGGTAATCAGATCTTATGCTTCAAAGCAAAGGCTGACCATCTTCTGGGGTCGGGAAGGACATTTTCTCTCTGCCTAGTAAGAGTATAATATGGTTGGCCTGGTAATGTGGTTGGTTGTGGTAATATGACTGGTCGTGGTAATATGACTGATTGAAGCTAAGTCAGCAAAGAGATTAGCAAATTGCTTCTGTGGGTGCTGGATTAAGGTGGTATTTCTTAAAAAGGTTTTCATCATTGCCAAACAGAATATCAATCCAACAGTCTCTTCTCCTGTGTCAACTCCCACGTAAGTAATTGCAAAGATTACAGCAGATATTGAAGCAGCGCATAAAATGGGCGGTTGTAAGCAGTTGCAATGACCCTGAGCTGCACATTTCAACTTCCCCTATTGCTGCTGTTATCTGCAGGACAGCACGGAGCCCAGAGAAGCCTGCAGTCTCCTGTGCAAGGTACTGTATGGGTGTGAGCTCTGCCCTTGAGGGCTTGCAGTCCAGACAGAGGAGAGTAGGAAGAGAGGCAGGAAATGCTGTCACTACTGCTCTGTAGCAGGGGAAGTGCAGCACAAAGCTCAGGGATCAATTCAAATCCTATTACAGTCAGTGGAAGCATTTCAGTTTGTAGGGACGAGAGCTCTTTCTTAGCCCTCACTCATTTTGAAAGTAGTCAGTGGCAAAATAACAGAACGTTTGAGAAAACATGGCCTTAAATATTGCTGTAGAGTGTGTTGAACACTTGGAAAATCAGCCTCTAAGGTGTGTGTGAATTATCACCTGGGCTCACGGAGAAAGGCTGCGGCAGAGAGAAATGACTTGGCATATCTGGACTTTCAACCAAACTGCCCTAATAGGTGAGATAGCACTGACAGAGAGCTTTTGTGTCCCATCTCATCCATCCCATATTACATCCCTATGCATCAGGGTGTTCCAAGGTGCTCCCCCAGAGCACCACAGCCCATGGTGTTGTGTGCTGACCAGAATCCTGTCTCCTGCCCAGTGTCTTCCACCACCACCTGGGCCTTGTTTGTGGGAAGATAGAGGAACCTACCCTCCGCTGTCATATACAGACAGGGGTGCTTTGCTTTGGCAGGGGATGCTTTCTGAAGACCACATGTCTTGTGGCCATAAGCATCCCCAGGTGTGCAAAGAGATTCTGCTCTAGGACAGGTAACTAAAGTGTGTTTCCTTCAGAAAGGTGGGAAGGAAGAAAAGCTGATGGCTGTGAGGATAATACATGATGTAGATGGCATAAAGCTCCAGGAGAGGTATATGGCTGGAGCTGGGAGGGAGAGGAGAGCTGGTAGGCAGGAACACAAAGTTCACTGGTAAAACCAGTGCAAGTGCTGAGACAAATTGCCACGTCAAGGAAAAATGATTCTTTTACTTCCTGGCTTGCAAACAATATAGAGATGTTACAGGCAGGTGCAAATCTGCTGGCAAGGTGTTCTGTAGGTGTGATGATTGCTGTGCTTATAAGTTTGGCTGGAAAGAAGGATGGACAATGGAGTTTTCATCCTGCAAAATGCATGAGAAAGATGCAAGCCTAAAAGTAGCTGTGGGTTGGATTTTTATTTTACCTGCATTATTGGAAGATTGATTTCTGATGAAGGGAGCGGAAAAGAGGGGGGAAGTAAAATTTAAAGACAGCACGAATTGGAATCAGAGCTTTAAAATGGCAGTTGTGAGTTAGTATTCTTGAAGGACTGGTTCGAATGTGACTGCAGAGACCAGTGTTAGGTTCTGGTTTCCAACCATTTGCATTACAAATAGAGGTAATATTAAGGTAGAAAGGAACCAGCAGGTTTGGTGTTGGTGAAATTCTGCTGGATTTGCCCCAGGGAATGAGAATTGTCCCTGCATTTCAAGTACCTGAAAGGCTTAAAACACTGACAAGGCTGAAAGGTGAGGTGCGGGTTGGAAAGGAGAATGGCTGGTAGGAATAAGCGGATTGTAAGCTAGGCTGGGTAACTCAGGGATCTGCAATAAAACTGTACAGTGATGGATAGTGAATAAAAGACTATGGGTATATTATGGTTTACGGAGCACAGGACAGATGTGTCTCTAAGGAGACTGCGATAAGGAGTGGAAGGCAGCAGCGGATCGGGAGCAGTGGCTGTTTTGGGATGCAACAGTGCTGTGTGAATAAAGCAGCGCTGTGGCGAGATAGTTCAATTCTGATGCTGTCAGCGACGTGTTATATATGACCTTGGGCAGGTCACTTAGGTTGGTACCTTCCAGAAGAGCTTTTTAAATGCCTGCGTTTCCGTACATAGGAGCTGAATTTCTTCAGTCGAAGCTGCAGTTCCGAGCCCTCCGGCTCACACACTGAATATGAACCACTCAGGGAACTCGGCTCCACATTTGGCATGAGGAAAAATCTGGATTTTTTGAAGAATTCAGCAACCCGTGTCCTCAGGAAATATAGTCCCCCAAAGACTGGTGTTAAGCAGTGCTGAGTCTTTACATTTCCAGTGCAGGGCAAAAAGCAGCTCTGGTTTGCATCTGACTCCCTACCACCTCAGCAAATTGGCTCTGTGTTTAGAAGCCTGACCTGCATTTACTTATCTTCTCATTACCTAAGAGTGCTAATGAAGTTAGCCTTTTGCTGGAATACATAAAGGAAGAATATGTTGATTGTACCTCTTTCCCTCTCCCGCACACAGATGTGGGGTTTTTGCTTGCACAGTGTGCACAAGGAAGTATGCAAGTGCACGGATCCATGCATGCACATACATACTGTTCTTTGAGACACCTGAATGAAGACTGCTATTTCAGTGCAGCGTATTAGCTTTTTTTTACCAACTCCAACATTGGCAGTAAATAGCAATTAATGATAAAACTGCTTACATTAAAAAGAAGAGCAGAAGTCCTTTCTAGCAGTGGATTCTCCTGCAGTGCTTCTCATTACTTTGTTTGTTTTTAATTTTGAAAACAGTCAGTATGTTTTCCCATAGCTTTTTTTTTTTCCTTCTCACTTCTGCTCCTCCAGGCTGCTCACGGTGGAAGAAATCACTGTGTTAGGAAGGATGCAGCTCTGAGTTTGTCTCTGCCTTTGCAGCTCATGTCAAGGTAATGTGCAGTCGCATCTTCTCCCCTGTTAATACAACAGGGTCTGAGAGGAAGGGAGGAAGCACAGAGCCTTGAGACCAGCAAAGAGCAGCCCCCAAACCCATCTTGTCACGGAGGTCAGGGATATTTCTCTGGTGCTGGGGCAGGATCCTGTCTCAGGTGCTATAGCAGACTTGGCCAGAAGGGCTGGGGACAAACACGCTCTGCTGTGCTTGCACAGCATTACAGTTTGTCTGCAGATATCTGTGAATACAATTCAGTGTTAAATCCACTGGCTGCAGGAAGCTAAGCAGGTGATGCTTCCCTCAGTACTTTTAGTACTGAGGCTGACACTGGGTGGCTGGGAGCAGAGCAGCGTGCTTGAGAGCTCAGGAGTGGGAATGGAAGGCAGAGGATGCCCAAGGAATAGGAGAACAGGATCCCCTGTACATGCTTCTACTGTTCCTGCTGTCTGCATCTCATTCAGAGCACACTTTGGTGGGTTAGATTAGGGATTGCTGATAGTAGTGAGCTGTGCGTTTTGTTTGAGGTCAGATGCATTTGGATATCGCTCATTCCATTTTTCTGTAGAGACCTCTGATTACATGTTAGAGGGGGTTGTGCTTAAAAAACCAGAGTAGATCCAAAAGAAGAGGAAAGCAAGAATTCGGAGAAACAAGAGGTAAAAAGGGATGCTGTGACTGCCTTGAAACACAACAGCTGTACGTGGCAATTTCTAATGGAAAAAGAAAATCCAATCTCTCTGAGATTATTTCCTGGGAACTGTTCTCGCATATTGGAAACAAGGATTAGCTCACTTGTTTTTCTGTAAATCCAACTGTTTTACTTTAAATTCTCTGTTAAATGTAGGTTTGGACTAGAGGAGAGTAAGGTACAATAAAATCAACAGCACAACGTGAGAGTTTAGGAATAATGCTGTTGTACTTCGACTCATTTAGACTTCTCCCATCCTGGTTTTCTTCTGACAACCTCTATCTAATGGATTCGGCCTGAATTAATAAGCGTTGTCAGTCGATCCCATAGCACTTTTTCTGTGCCTGATTTTAGTGTGTGTTAAAAATAACGTCTCGCGTCTTCAGTGCCTATGATTGCAGTTTCCTTTGTGCTACACACTGTTTAAAACAATTCATACCTCAAATAACTTATACTCAGAGGGTACAGAGCAGTGGGAGATAAAAGAGAAAAGAAAAAGATTAGTCTGGAGTCACAGAGTAAATCAGTAGTAGAAGCCTTTGGAGAAGCTTACAGTCTTGACTTCCATTCCCCTGCTCTCTCACTAGACTGCAGATTAATTACAAATCTCTTTCTCACCCATTAGGTTTTTCTCATACTTCTTCTTCTCCAGCACTTTCTCATTCACACCTTCAATTCTTTGTCATTTTTCCTCTAATTCAACTTTCCTTCCTCTCCCTTTTTGCACACTTTCCTCTTTTCTTCTCCTCTGTTCCTCCTGCAGAAGATGACTAATGAAGTGGCAAGTGTTAATAGTGTGTCCTGTCTGTGCCTGCTGCAAGGGTTGAACAAGGAGCTGGATGGGCAAAGGAGAAGAGAAGCAAAGAAGGAGGGAAGGGACAGATGTGAATAGATGTCAGCTGAAGGTGTGCAGGAAGGTGAGCAGGGAGTGGGAGCACAGGAACCAAACTGAACATCTAAGGAGGAAAGCACAAACCCATCTGAAAGCTGGGATCTGTATCCTAAAGGCCCAAAAGTAGAGCAAAGTCTTACAGGGCAGAGAGATACGTGGGCGAAGAGGAACAAACAGCTTTTTCCTCTTTGCTGTGGCAGGACCTGAAGTCTGGATGTCTCGCATTCAATTTGTCTGGATGAGTTAGTGCACAGGGACTTCTAGTGCTCGAGTAAAATCAGATGTGAGTATGCATATTTGATCAGACAGGGGTTACGGGTGCTCTCTGCGCGCTGGGCATTGCGTGCTGGCAGGGATTAGACTGCCATCTGCTTGGTACAATGCACAGTATGGGGTCAGTACCTGAATCCCGGATGCTGCTGGAACTCCTGCCGAGGTCCTCAAGTTGTGCAGAATAACATTTTCGTCTCTGGAGTCTCTGTTGTGTGGTTAATGGACTGATGTGAACAGAGCGCATGGATTTAGGGAGGAGAAGCATTTAAGTGCCAGATAGGAGATGAGACTGAAGAATCCATATCTGGGCTGGTACCTATAGCTCCTTGGAGAATAGAGGCCAAGCACTCAGCAGCTGGTGGGGGGGACTGTACTGATACTCTGGGAACAAAGCCCGCAATCCAGGCAGGGGAAGGAAGAAAAGTGAGATGTAAATTAGGAAGACGCTTCCTTGAGCTACTTTGAGCCAAGAATATTATATCAAGAATAAAATGTCCAAGAATAGTTGGCTGTCTTTGTAAACAGTCACATTAGACATGATAGATGACTTCAGGCTTATGCCTTCACAAGCACAGTAGACTTTAAATATCCTTCTTTGAAAACTCCTTCCAAACACCTTCGATCTCACAGGGATAAGCCAGCTAGCCATTCTTGTTCTTGTTCTGCATTTGATTTGCCACTCATAGAAAATTATTTATCTATCTAGTTATTTATTATCTAATTCTATGGCTGCAGTTGAGGAAAATCTATTTATTCCTTTTTCCACAGCAGTGTCTCTTTCTCCAGCAGCTCATACTAGCTGGTAGGTGCCCTGGGGAATGTCGAAGCAGAATTAATTAGTCATGACCAGTGATGGAGGTGTTTTTTTTACATTTGGTTTTGGCTAGCTGACTGCACAGAGTCTTCCTGGGAGTCAGGCTGTTAGAGAAACAAATGTGATGCCTGCTCTGGATTGCTGTCAGGCAGTCACTTGGGAAGGATGTAGAGGTATGTGGGATCTATCAAGCAGTGGGGAACTCAGCTGTGTGCATGCTGGTGCAGGGAACCTGGCTCTTGCTTTGGTAGGACACTGTGCAGAATGATAGGCTGTACTTCAGCATGTCCTGTCCTGTTCCCAGCCAGCAAAGGTGTGAATCTGTCGGCATCCACAAGGGATCTTCTGGGTAGACCCTCATTCTAAATGTCCCCGTTTGGAACAAGAGGAGCTGTGATGCCATCTGACACAAGCCAAATTGAAAGTCACCCCTCCAGCATGCCCTCAACTGCAGCGCTGGCCAACTGCACAGGTTGTGCTGAAGCTTCAGTGTTTGTTTTACAAATAGCTCCATATTCTTCCAGACCTTCTTCCCTCCCCTTGTAGAGATGAGCAGAGCATGTGCTATTCTTTCTGGTCAATGATTTCCTCCTGGCAATGGAGAAAGGTCAAGTGTCCATGCCAATTCTTTTCGATCTGTCAGCATCCTTCAAATCCTCTGGCAATGAAGGGCTAATGATTTCCAGTACCTGGCTTGGATGGGCAATCTCTCCCTGCAGGAGCATTCTTCCTCTCCAAAGAGACTCCACAGTGCAGCTTGGCATCACGAAGCATTTCTCTCAAAGACTCTTCCAGGGTATAACTCAGTGCTCAGTGGTACTGATGCTGTCAAAGGGATGGGGCTGCAAAAGGGATGTGCAGGTGACAAGGGATGAGGTCACCCTTCAGGCTACTAAGTCCCAATTTTCAAATTTCTTCATCCTCTATCATCTTTTTCTGCCTCCAACTTGTTCCACTGTTGTCTAACATGGAAACAAATGGAGGCACTTTGCTCCTCTTGCACTGTGGCAATGAGGCCAAGCGTACAGAAGCGTTGGCTGGGAGGGAGCCATTCATGGGGCGGGGAGGTGGGAACATCAGCCCTTAATGGAAGTCTGAGACTTGATCAGTGCCTTGCTATTAGCAAAAAAGCTGTAATCTATAGTGACAGACCAGCTGGAGCAACTGTAGAAGACCAGGCGAATCTGCATGCGAAGATGCATGCTGAGCAGCTGCATGGGGGGGATTCAGCATTTCAGTTGTAGAGCCTGGCTATAGGGACACATCCCTTAGAGAGGGAAAGCAGGCAGAAAAGCCTCTGCTACTTGAAATAAGCCTTCAAATACAGGGGATGCTCGTTCTTCGGCCTCTTCCCTCCCAGCCCACAGGCAGCAGCTGGCGGTGCAGCCTAGTGCAGGGCTGAGCATGGAGCACCGAGCCCCGCTGCCCTCCATCTCCAATCGAACAGCAGCAAATGTGCAGTGGCTATCAGGGACACTTTCACCCATGACATGAAGAATCAATACAGCTGCTTCATTGCAGGCTGTGCTCTGTATGGCCATTTTCACTTCTCTTTTGCCCTTTTTTTTTTCAACCCACTTCCACCACCTCCTGCACTGGGTTGACGGCACAAAGGCATGGGGAGCAATTCCCCTCTGCAATGCATGGAGGAGCAAAAATGGGCTCTAAAAGAGGGAGATTTCCAAGGAGGAGGGGGAATATATCTTTTGAAAGCCCATAAGTGGTTTAGAAGCCAAAGGCCCCAAGGAGGTCAATGGTATTAAGAAGTTTAAGTCCCTGATGCTCATGAAAACATCACACACAGATTCCACCCTGGGAGAAACTTCATTTTCCTTATTAATGTATTTCCTTATTTATGAACCAAGCAGAGAAGTTGTGTAGAAGAGACCTGAGTTGTGCTATGCAACCACAGAGCTGACAGACCTGCTCAGAAAATGGACACATTATTTCCACACAAAAGTCTTACCTTCAGATTTCTGCTGTTTTTGTGTTTAAGCTGCTTGTGTGGCTTTACTTATTCATTTATTTACTTATTTAAAACTCCGTTTTGAATCAGAACTTTGCTCTTATGAACACAAATTTCTTCAGGCAAAATAAAATAAAATAAAGTAATAATAATTTGAGACCATCAATATCTTCTGTTTCTGCAGCATTAAAATGCTACAGGAAATATTTGGCATGGTACAGTGTTAATAAATGTTATAACTAAAACACCATCAAATGCTCCGTGCACTATATCATGTATTTTAAGCATATTAAGCATATATCAACACCGTACAGAATAAGTAAAAATGTCACAGCAAATTAATTGAAACAACGTAAAAATAATGTGTTTGTCTCCTCAAAATGAAACATTTTCAGTACAACTGAAATGAAGAGAGAGAATCAAAATGATTTGTTTTGACACTTGGAACATAAAAAAGTTTGTCAGAATTGACACGTTCCCATGTAATGTTTCGATTTCAAGAGGACTGCATTTTCCTGCGAAAAACTGTTCTGTCATAATTTTTTGACCAGCTCTACTTGCAGTCTATCTAAACAGACAAGCATCACAGCCAAGACTCTCAAACGCTCCAGGTGGTCACAAGATAGATTTAGCACAGAGCAGAACAGTCTCGGAGAAGGAAATAAATTAAACTCACAGATAGAAGTGGCCTTACACTTGGGTACCAAACTGCTTTAATGTTTGAGATGCTCAGAACGGAGTGATTCTGGAATCAAATCCTAGTGGTGGTTCTTTAGTTTTTAGGGAAGCTGTATAGCAGGAATGATGCAATAATGGAATGGTCTATTATCTGTGATGGTCAGATGCCAGTGCAGATTTTCAGTATCCTCTGGGATGTTTCAACTGGTTAGGATCTAGATACTAACAACTCTTCTGTGCTTCCTACATTAATATTAAGAAGTATGAGATGGCTTTATTATCCATTCATGCTTCCTTCTCAGTGCAATTCCCAGTATGGGTTCCTATGGAGTAGGTTGAAATGTAGCACTGCAGATAGATTGGCTCTGGGATTCAGAACTGGTAAAGAGAGCGTTGGCTAGGAATTCTCCCACTCTCTTGATGCACAGATTTTAAATCTTCTCATTATATAAAAGCAGTTTCAGGTTAATTTGTGCTTCTAATTTAATATGCTGTTCCAAATTAAGAGTTAATATGATATTTGATTATCTTTTTGCAATGAGATTCAACCTAAGGCTCATTGACTTCAATAGACCTTCCAGTAGAACCTGCAGCTTCTGTGTGCTGCATGGATGCACGCCTGCTGCAGGAGATCTGCATTCGAAGGTTTCTGACTAATATTTCAGCAGCTGCTAAAAATAGAGTTATTTGGGGCTATTATTACATATTTTAGCTCACATTTACGGTCTGAATGTAAACTCTTTTGTATGAGTGTGCATTTAACTCCCCCTATAAAGCGAGGCAGGGCATTGAGGCTTCAAGCCCACCTCAGCAGCCATTTGTCTTAACCCTGGTTCCAGATACAGCTCTGTTCCCCCACAAAAGTCCAAGCTACACCAGCTCTGTGAGGTCTCAGCCTGGCAGGACTCAGCCAGGACTGAGAGATGCAGAAGACCCAAGTCAGGAAATGACTGAGGGGTAAAAAAAACACCAAGGAGATGCATAAGTTACAAGGATCATTAGGTAACCTCAGCTTCCTAACATGCCAAAACAGGCATTGTTTGCTTGCATTTCCAAGGGATCATTCTGTGTGGCTGTGGTGGCATGGTGCCTGCCTAGGAATGAACTTCAGAACAACAGAAATATCACAAAGAATGTCAGGTGTGGGATAACAGTTGACCTTTTGGATTGAACATTTTATTTTTTACTCTTCAAGGCAGTTTTTTGGCATTGATTTTTGCTTACAGGTCCAAATTGTTGCAATGAATATATTAGAAAGGAAAGACCAGCACACTGACTGTAGTAGGCATGACGGCAAGAATCAGGGTTTATAGACTCTGATCCAAGCCTCTTGGAACTCAGTTTTCAGATTACTGTCTTTCTCAGTTTTAATGATAGGGAAAGGTGATGGTTTTGTTTAGTTTATTTCGTGATGTCTTCAGGTGTTTCTACAAACTTTTATTCCAAAATGCAACAGAAGTATGAATTGCATTTGGACATTTCCTTTGTGCATCATTACAGAAGTTGTTTTTGTTCGCTCATGACATGCTGTTTAAGAAAACACATCATTTTGATTTGGGATATGTATTACTCAACATGTAATGAAAAACAAAACACAATCTTGAACCAATCCTTTCCAAATAGAAAACTCAACATTTTCTGTTCCAAAGAAAAGCTGACTTTATCAAAATGCTTTTTTTTTCCCCCCTGTAAATCAACAAATTCCTACAAAGCGCTTTGCCTCTGATGAATTGGCATTTTTCTGACATAAAAATGAGCAATCCAAAAAAATTCTAAGCGGCTCTGTGGAAAGTCTTAGCTAATTCTGGAACAGTAGCATGAAGGTGCGTAGGAAGGATACTGCAAGGAGATGTAGTGTTGAGCCACGACTTAAAAGATTCGGGTTGAATTCCTGGAGCACTTATGAAATGATTTGGGGCAAGCCATTAATCTGCCCCGTGTCTCAGTTCCCATTCTGCAGAATGGGAAAAACAGCATTTCCCAATCTCAAGCTACTGCAAGGATAAAAACCTATTAACACTTATGAGGTTGCTGGACTTTGATATAAGGTGTATAAATACTGAGGAAGACAGAAAGCAGAGCTGCATTTTTGTGTAGCTTAGAATGAAATTATGGGGAAGTGGACTAGCTTGGACAATAATTTAATAATAGTAGAAATAATTTCAAGTTTGGGGCAGTGTTTAATAGAAATCACTGCTCACCACCCACCATACTTTTTTTTTCCTAATAAGCAGCTCAGAAAAGTGCGATTTATCATTATTATTATCATCTATATTCATTCTATCTCTGCCACTTCACAAATGAGAGGAGTTCCTCACAAACATCTACAAAGCTAGCTCATTATCCAGCCTCCCTATTTATAACTCTCATTTATGACAATAGCTATCAAAATCTTGCCAACAGTAGGGCTGCTGGTGTGCTGACACCACTGCTCCGCAGCACGCTGAGCGGTATTATCTCACTGTTCCCTTGCGTTTCCCCATCTGTCCCTGACCATCTGGTGTCCTTGGTCTTCTAATTAGATTGTAAGCTTTTGGGGGCATGGACCGCCTTCCTGGTTGTGCAGCACCTATCATGATGTTGTGCCAGTCCCAGATTCAGCAAGAATGGGATTCTTCCTTCCATGCCAGTGTGCACGTGCAGAAGATAGCATCCAGCTCCACCGTTGAACCCATAGCACTCTTTGGTTTCAAGCTGCCTCTGAACCTCATCATAATAACAATAGTAGTTGAAGTACAGGGACAGATGAACTCAAATAAGGTATGTAGTTGTTACCAGCGTGATTCTCAGCTCATTCTAGGCAGGGAGCAATTAGTGGCTTTGCACATAAGCTTTGCTTCCTTTCGACTGCTGGTTGTACTGCATTAATAAAGAAGGATACATAGGGTGATCTTTTGGTTCACTGAGTATTCTGACAAGTCGTAAGCAAAGTGTTGACAAACTGAAAAGAAAAGGACCTTTCTTCCTTTAAGTCATTAGGGTTCAAAAGAAATACTTTTTCTTAACTGTTCCCTCTTTAAGAACCTGGAAGGACAAATCAAAAGGGAAAAAAATATTCTTAGTAGTTGCAAACAGAAATTTGGAATCGTGTTCCCTTGGTGCTCTGAAAACCAAAACTGATGTTGCCCAATCATTATTTTTTTCAGCATGAACAATTTGGCAAAACAGAAGTGCATTCTTCAACTGTGCTGTTATTATTGGAGAAGAATTTCTCATCACCTCTCCTTGCCATCCTTCACCCCTACATTTCTCAGCTGATGAATGTCCCCCAGGTCAAACTGCTCATACATATTTCCAACTGGAATGGGTGAAGAGTAAGTGAACATTTAGGCACTGATCAGAAACTCAGAGCAACCACTGACTTGCAGCTGCACTGCTGACTCCAGTTGGATATCAGCCATTGCAGTTTGAGCTATAATTTCTCAAGGGCAGAAATGGCCAAATTCTGTGTTCCCAAGCCTCAGACTTATCCTCAGAACTTTGTATGACTTAACAAACCTTGACAGATTGGCTTCCCCATCCTTTTCTGTCCATGATCCCTGTTTTCCCTTGTCCCTGACACATGAGAGATGTCCTCAGATTAGTTGGATTGCTGGCCAGTGTTTCCAGGGACAGCTAATGCTGTCCTACCAAGTGATCTACCAAGAACTAAACCCTAAAGATGAAGGGCAGTAGGTATCTGTCTAGCAGGAGAGTGTGCAAGTTACCTTAAAGCAGGAACTGCTGAATAAAACCTAGATCTCCCATACTTAAAATTAAGTGTACACTTAAGCTGTTTGCTGAAATGAGGTCAGATGTTCCTCACTTTGCAGGGTCGAGCTCTAAACTAACATAAGCTGTTTCATCTCTCCCTTGACACTTCAGTCTTTTACTAATTTATCAGCATCCTAAAGCAGTGTGTGAAGTTGCTGCAGAACAGAAGTGTTTCGGATACAAATAGCAATTGTTAGCCTCTTCCCTCTGGTAAATGGCAGCAGGCAGAAACCTCTTTCAACCTGCCAAGAACGAAATGTGGGACACAAGAATGAATTATTGGTGCATGAAGCTTAAAGAGATAGGGAACTTATTTCTTCACTACGAATACTGTGTTCAGTAATTTCCTGAGTCTGCATTTCTGATGGAGAATAGTTTACAGCGATGAGCATGAGAAAACAGAAGGGATGTGTGCAAGATCAGTTTGACTCTAATAGAAGGGATAAGTGAAAGGTACAGAGGTTAGAAGAAAGGTTGAAAATCCCAGGAGGCAGAGGAAAAGAAGAGTGTTTAGAACAAGCAACGAACAGCTCTGCATAGCCTTCCTGATAAGAAAAAGATCTTGCAGAATCATTTTGTGCAAAATCTATCATTCCGAGCTATCTCACTGTAGAAAAATTACCTTTTAAGTGGCTAAGTAGACACTCAGCTTTATTCCTTTCTTCTTATTTCAAGAAACAATGGGAGTAACAGCACTTGCCTGCCTTACTAGAGTGCTGAGAGCTTTAATTAATGTCTCTAATTCAATTTGAACTCCTTGGATAAAAGGCACTGCCTTGTGACAGCAAAGGTATTGCCCAAAATAGAATATAATTAACACACAGATATCAATCACAATGAAATTAAGTGTACATTCAAATACAGCTTGCACTTTACAGACAGTACCTGCCTATTTTTCCTCCAAGAATCCTGAATACTTATAAGACAAGGAACATTTAATGTTCCAGGCTGAATTCTGATTATAATAAGGCCATCTTTATCTGCCTGATTAAGGAGGTTTGTAACACTGCCACTGTCAGATACGCCTTTGTGATGGACAGTGCTGGAAACTGACCATAAAATGACTTGGAATCAGTACTTCTCATATTTTGTATCCAGCACTTATTTACTGTGAACTTTAGCCTGGGTGCTGGCTCACCCGCTGATCATGTTTATTAACAGATGTGATAATCTCATCGTTTAGTTCATCACCCAGATCACTGCATTACTGTATAATACTCCAGACTGAGAATGGGCTTTATAGTTTGGATTTTTCTAACTGCTGCTTTGTAAAGCTTGCTGACGCCTTGGGGTGGTTGCTTCTCATTGCTTTTAGGAGATAAACACCTAATGCACCATGAGTGCAACAGGACGGCGTTTTGCTAAGTGCTATACTCAGATGATGGCCTCTCCAACAAGATTGCAAATCTGTCAAACAAATAATACCGTATGTCCAAACTGATAATTGGAAAGTGAGGCAAAAGAAAGCATTTAAGGGCATCGCTCAAAATAACAGAGGATGTGTTGGGCAGATTTGAAAAGAATGCCGGATTCCTGGATCAAAATCCACTTCCAGCAAGACTATCCTTTAATACAGAGATTGCATCTGTGCCAGATTTAGCTTTCACTTACTCTTGGGTCTCCAACCCAAAGGCTACATACTTGGAGACATCCCTCCTTCCTTTTCTTCCCCCATATGCCTTGCACAATCCTCTGAACATATCTTATGTCTGTGGAGCCTCATAACACCACATAACAAATTAATTTCTGATTCAAACTTGTTAGGAGTTAGATTGAATAGACCTCACGTTATTGCCTCAGACGCAGAATAATCCCACTTCAGTAAGCTTTAGAGCTTCCACAGGGACCAGCCCCATGGTGTGTATTAATATTTAACGTGAAACAACATCTCTACAGCAGCTACAGGGGGGAAAAAGATACTACTAAAAAATTAAAGTTGGTTTTGTGGTAGTCATCTAGACCCAGTTGTGCTCTACCATCCTCACTGCCTCGGGCACCATTGCCTGCTCTCAGCACTGATACCTCCAGCCAGCTTCCAGACGAGGAGGCTATTTCTTGGGATCTCAAGGCAAGTGCTTGTTATGTCTAGAAGTCTTGGTTAAGGCATCACAACACCACTCATCCTGACTCCAACCTAAAAAGAAAAGAAGGGAGGATGATGAAGAGGTGTGTGGGGGAAATTAATGAATATTGCTTCTCTCTCATAAGCTGAAATTTCCCCAGCGTATGCTGCTCGTGGATGCGAAGACACAGTGGGATTTCTTTGAAACCCACTTCATTTGATTCTTCTCCTATTTCAGTTTGTGCTTGTTTTGAGCTGGGAACTGGAGGTAGGCTGTCACTCCTCTTGGGTACGTAAGAGCTCCCTTCCTCTCTGCAATAGAAATTCAATAGGAAGTGAAATGCTTAAAGGAAAACTGATCCAGGCTGGCTGATGGAGGAAGTAGTTACAGAAGAGTTTAATGAACAGACAAGCAAGGGAGTTTGGACAATGTGTACAGATTGTTATCAGCAGCAAATCTACATACCTATCTAATAGCAAGTACACTGGGCTTGCAGCTGCTCACTGTGATGGCAGCGTGCTGTGGGTATGCAAAAAGCAGCAGGACAGAGAAACAGGAGAAACAAACCCCTGACCTGGAATTTGGAATTGCCCAGGGTGGGATGTAGGTGGGAGTGTGTCCAAATAGCCACCTCAGGTTCATGCCACGTGTGAGTGGAAGCTGATATGTACCATATCTCACTGAAAGCACACCGTGTTCCCCTCAGTGTAGGGATAGAAACTCTCCAAGCCCAGTTTAGTAAGGTGAAATAGAACCACTCTTTTCTGAGAGGTGATGGGCTAAAGCACTGAGACGTGTCGTGTTTATGGCAGAAATGGGAGGCAGTGGTAAGGGCTAATATTAAAAATGTCTCCAGAAGGGGAACAGCCTCTTCAGTTATGAGCTACAGGTACCGTTATTATTAATAACAGCAATATTCTATCTGCAATTGGAAAGAAGCTTGTATGTGCCCAACAGAAAAAAAAGCAAACATTAGTTGACTTTCCCATCGTTAATTTCTTTCATTTCTTCATGCAGTGCAACAGCTGATTGTCGTTTTTAACCAGACTTACACGACTCTGTTTTGTCAAGTGCTGCTGAGCTCGCTGCAGCTCCGTGAGCACATGCTGTGCACACGTGCAGACTCCCACACGCTCGGTGCACGCATACTCCAGTCTCTCATGCTCCCCATCACAGTCCCAGGTTCAATATGCCTGTGCAGAGACATGTGCTCGCTGCCATGGGTGGCAGCATTGCTTTGGTCTCCGTGAAAGCTCCTGAAGCAAAGGAGATGATGACCACATCAGCTGCAGAGCTGGTGCCCTCTGGTCTATACAATGGTGCTTACAGCACTAAAGCTCTGATGTCTACATGCAGTGCTGCAAATGTATATCTGTCCTGGCTCTTTGTGCTATATTCTGAAAAGTGGGTGTCTATTATGTGTCCTGAGGACAACCTTTGGCTAGGTTGGCATGGCTAGAGAGGGGTGGGCACACAGCTTCAAAGCCACTCTGCCTGCCTGAACATCCCCACCATGCTGCTACATCCCTGCAAGGACGGAACTCAGCAGGGCAGGCAGATGGATAGGGGGTAGAAAGCAGGAGGAGCATGCACTATGCATGGAGAGGAGAAAAGCAGCCTCACCAACACCCTGCGATGTGAATGTTCTGCCCATTGAGCTGGGGAGCACAACCCTGCACGTGAGGCTGCTGCTGTACTGCATTCCCTTGCATGTAGCAAGCTGCAGGGGAGGGGTTGCTGCCAGGCATGGGTGCTGACAAACCAAGCTGCTCCCTTGCACCAGTGGAGCACGCAGCTCCATTTGGAGAGGGGCATGGTGCCAGCAGTGTTACTGCGGGGGTGGATGATCTGACAGCTGAAATGCTGGAAATGGGACTGAGGAGTCGAGGGCTCTCTTCCAGCTGTATCCATAGCTTGCTGCGTAACCTTTGGCAAGGTGTTTCACCACTCTGTTTCCCTTCCCACTCATCATATGTCTTGTCTATTCAGACGCTGAACACACTGGGGTGAGGAGCTGGGCTGCCTGCAGCCATTATTCGCACAGGAGGGGGATGGCGTGCCCTGCACCAGGTGCTGAGGAGCATCCCCTTCAGCTCCCTAGTAAAATATGTTAAATATGCATGTTCAGCATGTCTCCCCACAGAGCCTTGATCTCTGGAAAAGACTCAAGGTCCAACAGAGGTCCAAATAGCAGCAGCCCCTATCCCCTGCTTCCATACTCACATCTCCCTGGCACCCAAGGAGCAAAGCAGGTTGGGGTGATTTTTTAGCTTTCAAAATTAGGCTGGATTCCATAGCTCTGTGTGTGTGTGTGTGTGTGTGTTTGTCTGCATGTGCTCGTCATTGAAACCTGGGTAATTATTTTGTTTTATTTCTTTTTTGGCAACACTTTAAAGTAAGAGCTGGGTCTTTATAGATTGCTCAGGTTGCACGGAGTATGGATTACAGATCGTCAGAGAGACATGAAAGCAGAAGACACGTTTCTCTGGCACAGCATTAAAGGGACAATAACCGGGTAATTGTAGCCTGGGGTGCGGCCACCTTCTGCGCCCAGCCCTCGCTCATCTCCACTGCATTGAGGAGAATTTCACTAGGGAGATGATGGAAAAGCTGGGGTGAGGATGTCTCAGGTCAGGACCTGGTTATTTCAAAGGTGGTATGCGCTCGGGAAGTTAAAGGCACCACTTAGATACATGAATAAAATGCTGCCAAATACTTCAAGCAGTAACACACAGGCAGACTGAAGGCTTTTAAAATGTGATTTTTCATGTCTGTTTTCACCCCGAGAGATGACTGTCACAGGATCAAAGCAATTCCCATTTTTAAACTCTCTCTTTCTCTCCCTTCTCCCTCCCCTCCATTTCTCTCTCTTTCCTTCCTCCTCTTCCTTCTCTTTTTCAACAGGACTCCACAGAATGGAGCAAGAATGAGAGGAAAAAGGCAGACAGAAAAGCATGAACTGGAGGCTTGTTGAGTTCCTCTACCTCCTGTTTATATGGGACCATATACTAGTACAGCCCTCCCACCAGGACCCAGCTGCCACCAACCAACATGTCTCCAAGGAGTTTGATTGGCTTATTTCAGACAGGGGGCCTTTCCACCACTCGCGGAGCTACTTATCCTTTGTGGAAAGACATCGTCAAGGATTTACAACCAGATATAAAATATACAGGTATGTCGGTTTCCTACAGCACCTGTAACTTTGAGGAGTTGTTAGGTAGTGGGCGTGCAGCCAGTTCCCTTGGGATCAAGGCTTGTTGTCAATGTAAGGAAGCATCACTGTACCCTCCATGCTTCTTAGGTTCCCCACATTCCTTTGGTGGCAATGCAGGCTGCCTCAGAGACTTGGCTGTAGTGCTGTCATGTAGTCTGAGAACTTCAACTCATGCACTTTATTTGTGGGGCAGATCCAATCACAGGCTCACAAGCACATTTCTCAAGTCAGTGTCCCAAGTAGCAGACCAAGTTTCTGCACCAAATTCATGCATGTGCACTGCCAACAGCTTAAGGTTCATGTGGGCGAGAACACACATAAAAATGCACAGTGCATGTGCTTAAGCTGTCTGCTGCCTACTGCAGCCCTTTGCAGATGGTCCCTGTGCTTGGGTTGGACTTGTCCCCAGAACCGTGAGCCTGGTTTGAAAGTCATTCAATTAAAAAACTACAGCAAATAAGCAGAATTTGGATTTCCCTTCGCCTTCTAGGTTTTGAAGCCTTTATTGTTGCCCGTTTCAAGTGCTTCTTGGCAGCTGTGATATTTAGAAATATACTTATCTTTTTGCTATTTGAATATGAAAAGCTGGAGTGCTCATGTGAGCCTCCTATTACAGCAGCAGGCACTTTGGAAGGAAGGGGAATAAGCCAGCAAGTATCATGAGATTTGGGCTAAAACCCAGAGAGACTGCAAAACTCTCATAGACATGTGCACATTTACATAATTATAGAGTCCTGTTGTGTTTCAGAAAGACACTTGCAAACATATCGACACAAACTAGTAGGTGGGAAAGTGTTGGTGAATAGCTTGCAGGCAGCGTGCATGCAGATGCACACACAGACTACTGGGGTCAGGAGGAGCAGAAAACCTGAGTGCATGCAGTAGCATTCTCCCATGGGCAGAAAGCCAAAAGCATTTGCAGAGTAATAGCAACATGTGAGACATCATCTTATGTGTGGGGAAGAAAAATGAGTTCTGCCTGTCCCATGGCCTCCAGCGAGTGCAGCATCCCCTCCCCTTGCAGCAACCCACAGAGCAGGGGAAGGTTAGCATGGCTTGAAAATATTGTCCTGGCTTGTTGTCTTCATTCAAAACAGCCTGTGGGATGTCAGCCGCAAAAAGCAGAAATTATCTTGCCATGCTTCCTTTAAGGACACCTTACAGGCTCTGCTTGCGTGGAGGAGCAAGGAATCAGGGAATACATGCCTTTTTCACAAAGATTTACCTGGCTATGCTCCCACCCTCCCCTGGCTGACAGCTTGCACCCTGATTGAGGCTGTGCACCCCTTCCCCATGCAGTGCCTCTGGAATTGGCTCTGCCCTTTGCTAAAGAGCTTTTCAGCCCTCAGTGCCACCGCAGCAGCCTGCATGAGCTGTTGTAGGAGGGAAATGCCTGCAATGTATGTGTTCAGACGCATCCAGGAACTGTCAGTGTAGGTCAGGGCAGAGATCCATCAAGCCTGGGATCCTGTCTCTGAGAATCACGGAGAAACAGCGCTGGAAGGACCTTGAGAGGTCATTTAATCCATGTCTCTTCCCCAAGGCAGACTCAGCCATACCTGTGTTGCATCTGACAAAGGTTTGTGGCAATCTCTCATGAAAGGTTTCCTGGGAAGGAGAATTCACACCCCAAGCAGGCAGCCTGTGCCGTCGCTTTGCTGTCCCCGTCTTCATAAAGGAGTGAGAATTTGGCTCAGATTTAATGTGAAGCCTGTGATTTCTGGCTAGTGAGGAGAGAATTCTCCTTTCATTTGTAGGAGACTGTAAAGGGTTTGAAGGTCTATTTCAGTTCAGGATGAACTTTATACATGGCAAGTGGAATAGGGGCTGAATTTCTCCATTTCTGCTGGATATTGCCAAATTATTTATCAGAGAAACTTCTTGCATAGGTAGGTCATGATGTTGTACCCCTGCAAAAGAGGGAAAAAATCTAGGGATGCATTGCTTGACCATATATCATGACTGGGAGGTAGCATGATCTGGGAGTGGCTTTTGGATCCATTGTAGTCAGCAGGAGTGGGAGACCTTACTGCCTTCAGCCGAGTAGTGAAGGCATTAAGTCAGGTATTGGAGGGTTGTTTGTTTTTCATATCTGGTTCTGCTTACAGGACTGATCACTTGGAAAGCTGGCCCGTGCATTTTTAAAGCAGTATCAGAATCAGGCTAGCTCTGGTGAACGAGTGGAGCCACTTGCAGTGATTCACAGCTGGACTCTGAACACACACGCTCCAAAACAAGTCATTGCACTGAGACCCACAGGGGGAAAATCTCATTTTGCAGGCTTCTTAAATTGACTTCAAGAATCTGTGAAGCTGTTGGGATTTTGTCAACTGCTTAATTCCAAAGTAGAGGCCTTTTTTCCTCCCAAATGATGTCTCTCAATTGCTCTTTGCACTAGACTAGCCCAAGGGAGGCACATATTCTGCATTAAGCGTAGCACTCCTTTCTGTAGG
The DNA here is from genome assembly GCF_054131305.1 of Coturnix japonica. Classification (NCBI taxonomy): domain Eukaryota; kingdom Metazoa; phylum Chordata; class Aves; order Galliformes; family Phasianidae; genus Coturnix; species Coturnix japonica. Next base: position 8,500,298 of record NC_140683.1, read on the forward strand.
ATAGCAGCTGATTTGGAGCATGGGAATTTTCCTATATTGTCTTCTCTTTTAGTGTTCCTTTTCTCCCAGACTTTTTGTTTGATTCTTTGGCTGTTTTTTCACTCCATCCAGCAGCTCCATCCAGCAATTGTTGTTCAATGAGGGTTGACCTGACTACCGATCTTCTAGCAGCAGATCTCAAACCAGCCATTGTGGCCAAGGCTTTTGGAGTACATGTGAAATCAGACAAGGGGACCTCACCCATCCCTAATTGAAATGCTGTCACTTGTTTAATGGTGATTTCCCCAGTGTCTTGCTGTGCAGGAGCATGGACATGGTATATTAGAACTGTGTCATTATCACTGAAAACCCAGAGAGAGGAAGCCACTGTTGATGTCACATAGCAGTGTAAGGCAAAGGGCAGCATTTTCCAACTTCTACAAGTGCAACATCAGACTAAAAACTGCAACACTCCCTCTTGCATAGCAGGTGATGTCCACCTGTCTGTCAGTGGTGAGGAAGAGCCTGTTTGGGTTAGCAAGGTTAACACTGCATGAACTGAACTGCTGTACAACAGTCTATTTCTTCATAAATCTAGATCCTGATCTACCATCTAGCCCCAAAGCAGCTCCCTGTTACAGTCTCCAAAGATCCATTCTCTCCTGTGGCATTTTGGCAGATTTTAGGACTCCTTTTAGCAACAGTTGAACCACTGATTTTACTGGTGCCCACACAGTCAAGGTTTGCACCTTGCATGATTTATCAGGAGGAAGACAAGTATAGGAGGGAGGTGTTTTATATTGAATTATGGACAGTGGGGTAGATACAATTGCATTAAGGAGGCACATTAATCAGCATCGATTCACACTAATAAGGCTGGTTTAGGGGGGCCTCTGGCAGGAAAATGCTGCTTTGATCATTATCTGTGCACTCTGATGCTAATGCAGATAGGGTGGCAGATGCTCAGAGTTGTTTGTAGGATGTCTGAATATTCATTATCACCATCCTTATTGTTCCTAGTCATGAGAGCCTTGGGTGCTAGATACTACACAAGGGCTGGAAAGTAGATGAAGCTCAGCTCGGCTTGACTTTGTGGCTGGGGCTCTGCTTGGGTCAGAAAGCACTCCTGCTACCACAGGAGCAGGGCAGGATGAGCTTTGTTGTAAGCAAGAAGTTGGACTGGAGACCCCAAGGGTCCTATCTCAATGATGTCTCTGTGATTCCCCCGATTCTCTAATTCAGAATGGGCACTAAACTGGGTGCTCATAAAGGGATTTGCAGTACTGAGTGCAGCTTTGGCCGTGCTAGAGATTTTTATTTAGTCCTAGAAAACCCACACATCTGAGCAGCTGCATGCTCTCTAATTCCCTTGACAAAGTGGAAGAGAATTACCATGAAGTGAGGATCTCCACTGTGCACATAGCACAGGCTACAATTGACTTACAAATGCAGATGCTTTTCTGCTGTCAGGCCTGGTTCTCTGTGAAATGAATATGTGAATCTGTTGACTTCCAGGAAAAGACACTCATTTTTGTTGCTGGGGAATCTGCTGTAGCATGGCCAGTGCTGCCACTGCCCCCAGCCCCACACAGCAATACAGGACTGGGCTGCTGCACATCCTGCTGGTATGGCTGGATATGTGTGGCTTGTTCTTATTCCTAGGTGAGAGGAGAATCCTATGTTCAGGCACTGGACATGCACAATCTGACTAGGTACAAGGGAGCCTTTAATGACTGCTTTCAGTAGCTCCTAGTATAAGAATTTTGGTTTCCCTGGCCAGACCTTCCAGGCATGTCGCGTGCAAAGCTGTGATTTCCACAGCCAAGGGACTGATCTGGCACAAATCTAAGCCTTCAGGAAGCAAGCAAACAAACAAAGTTAGTTTTTAGCCAGATCGCTTCTCCAGTTTCATTCACTGTGTACCCAGGGACTATTAAAAGGATGGGGCTATAGGGACAGAGGCAGAAAGGGACTGATGCGACTGCTGTTTTCAGCAGCAATGTGGATTAGAGTTGTGCTGAAGTAGTTGTGAAATGGCATCCTAAGTGTGGGCAGACAAGCCCTGTTAGAGCTGCTTGCACCATTGTTTCAGTCCATTTTGTTTCGGTCCATTTTTTTTCTTCCATCTCTCCACTCCTCATTGACTCCTTGCGCTGTTTCTCTATTGGATTGAATTTAATCTGCTGGTCACTAGAGATGTACAAATAATTGATTTTGTGGTTCACTGGTTGTATAGAAGAAAAAATAACATTAAAAATGGGCTGATCTGAAACCGATGTTTGTTCAGATTTCCAGTAAAGTGAAAAAAAATCAAACCATTTCATTTTAGGTTCAGCGCTATGTTTAAGCTTTGCTGTTTGTTTTATTTATCGTTTAATCCAGTGAAAAACAGTATTTGTTTATTTCCCCCCCATTTCTTAAAGCATAACAGTTCACCTTTCAGCACAGAGCCAACTGCTGCCACTTAAGATATATCAACAGAGCAACACCTTGATTCAGGAGTGTGCTTTGTTGAGCTCTTTGGCCTGTCAGTGTGCTCACTTAATTTGTGTTGCATTTGCAAGTGGTCACTCAGTCCTTGAAGCCAACAATGAGGAAAAAGAAACTAAGACAGTCTGACTGTGTTTGTTGTTCTTTGTGACACCTCGGGTCTGTCAGTTCCCCAGGGTTCAGCACTGCCTTCCCTTGGGTCAGCTTTTGGCCTCCTAAGGTAAAGACACATACATACATACATACATACATACATACACATATATATATATATATATATGCATTTTTCCCCAGCACTCCTTGCCAAGGGAGACACAGCCAAGACACAGCTGTAGAATGACAGCTTTGCTAAAGGAAGGCTCACATTTGCTCAAAACTCAGCTGGATGCTGAGACCCAAGTGCTATGGACTGAGACGAAGCATCCAGTATGGGTGCAGTCACAGTTCCTCTCCCACACATAACCTGGCAAGCTTTCAGTCCTGTTTCAGTTGTTTGGATGCCTGCAGCATCCCAAAAAGCACCGTGAAGGTTCTTCTCAAGCAGCATTAAGGTGATGCTCTGCGCTGGTACAAATTGATAGGCACCGTTAGGCTTTTTAATCTTTGCTTCGGCTTTTTTAGTCATGCTGAAGTTCTGCTGACAAGGTTTTCCTATTAGTTTTTTATGCTCTCTGTTTAAAGGGGACATCAACTTTTATGTTTTCCAGTCAGAGGCAAGGTTTTTTTTTTAAGAGAAGCAATGCAGCAATTGAAGGACAGAGGGAGCTGAGATGAAAGGAGGCTCTTGCCTCTGTGTGGAATGAGCAATGGGAGTCTGAACAGCGTTGCATGGCAAAAAATACAAAATCTCCATACTTTACATTATGCATGTAAACGAGTGATGTACGTTGGTTTGTAATCAGCAAATGCCTTGTAAATAAATGTGTGTAAACCCAAAAATTTAAATCTATTTCCATAGTGCATGTAAACAATGAAGCCTTACAGTGTTCTCTTCAATGTAAATGTTAATCTGAAAATGACATTACTACAAGTTGATGCAACTTTACAAGAGAGCCATGATTTACATTCCTGTCTCACCGGCTCTAACGCAGCAGCTTGGCAGACATGAGCCCTTCAGAGCTGGGGGTAAACCTGCCCAATCCCATCTCACAGCATCTCCTCTCAGCCACAGCCTTCATCCTTCATGCCGTTCAAGGACAGGAATTGTGGCGTTCCCTGCCTACTGAAAGCTTTTCATAGATTTGCATTAGAAGGAGAAGAGGCAGGAGGAGGGTGGCAGGGGATGGCTTGGGCTGAGCTGTGCAGTGCTGAGCCCTGTGAACAGGGCTGCAGTATCAGCTGTGCTGGCTGCAGGCAGATTCAGATGGCGAGGGCTTGCAAGCATCCCTTGCAGCTGTAGGAGTCAACAGAAGGATGCATCCTTCCCCTCCTTCCCTTTGATATTCTTGAGAACACAGGACACATGGAAGGATAAACGGCACCAACCTTTGATATGATCAGAGCTGCTAGGATCTGGGAAATGAACATCTCAGAAAGCTTTGGGGAAGAGTAGCCCACCTCATCTTGGTGGCTCACAGCTGTGGGGAATGGTGTATGACCACTGTTGATGAGTCTGTGTTCCAGTAGGGTGCTTGTAAGTGAAAGCACTTACAGGAGCTGCACAACAAGCAAGGCACAGCACTAACTGGCTGCCCTGCCTGCTAACCACAGGAAACTCCTCATTGAGTTCTGTAGAGTGGCAAACCCAAGCACCAAAACTTCCCTTGGGAACCCACAGTCAAACACTGTAGCCATCCTCCCAGCCAAGCACAGAAATCAGTATGGACAAACATTTTGAGTCACTGAGGCTTCCAAATAGATCTGCATCCTGCTGGGCTGGCAGGGAGCATCCTGCACAGCCCCTTGAGGACCTTGTGCAGGGTTCTCCCCTCTGCTTGGAGGTGATGGCAGGAGGGCTCTACCCAGCTGGCCCCCAAGGCTGCTTCAGCTTGCTGCCATGGCACTAACTCTGCATGCTCATCTCAGAGTTCTTCAAACCAGCAGATGACAGTCCAGTGGCTTGGGAACATATTTTAAAGGCTAACAAGCCAAGGAAAAACCTTTGCTCTTTTTCTTTTTCTTCTTATGAGCAGATTATTAATTCTGCTTTTACATCAGGCAGATGCTTATTTCAGCAGAGAAGCTGTTACATTAAAAAAATATAACAAAAAAATACATATATCCTGTTAGATGCATGGGGTAATTTTGTTCTGGCACCAGGAGAACTGGGAGATGGCATGACTGTATCTATTATAGGGTTTTTTTTCTATTTCTGGATCCCTCTAATGTTTCCCATGGGTTCCACAAAGTATGGTTTCTTTTTCCTTTTTCCTTTCTTTTCTGCTGATTGCCACCCACCAGCCTCTGTAAATGGAACAAGACACGTCCCACTGGGGCAGGCAGAGCCATGCAAGCTGGCTTCCTGTGTTAATCGACTAAATGCAGGTACAGAACCCAAGGACACCTCCAAGAAGAAATCAGCTTTGCCTGGTGCAGGGACAAAGGAGGGCACAGGCCAGCCACTTGTGCAAGGCTCTCCTCTCCCAGCAGCATACATCCAAGTCCATTATGAGCTGGTAGCATCTCTGAATGCAGCCTGATCTGGCCCAGAGAGCCCTAGACAGGTGACCCCTGCTTCTCTCCTGGGAAGTGGGGTGGAGGCAGGATTTAGGTTCATGGTGAATGGGGTTTAGGTGATGACTTTCTGCCCCATATACTGTAGTGATGCTGTGAGTCAATGCTAAGCCTGGCAGCTCCACATCTTGGACAGTCAGGCTGCATTTCACACCCATGGTGCTTTGCAAGTCCAACCTTAAAATCCCATATTGTGCACAAGGGAAGCCTCTCACCTGCCGTGAGAGTTCAGCCCTCAGCTCTGACTCCAGAAGGATCCAAGCTAAGGGCAGCAAAGGGATGGGATTCTCCCAAGTTATCTGCTGTGCATCTAAATCACAGCCCTGCTGACTGCACAGAGCACTAACAGCCTGCCTGGGGCCCTGCTCCCGCAGTCATGTGATGACATCAGAATTTAAGCTTTAATTAAGAAATGAGCATGGGGAGGGAGGGAAGAGTCTCTAGCCCTTATGACTGCAAAGGAAAGCTTAGAAACACGACCCGAGTGCGAGCAACATCTGCTTCAATGTGCAGCCAGCACTCAGCAGAGGGAGAGCAGCTGGGAGGGAAAACTATTAGATCTGATTCCCATCCAGGTCAGCCTGCTTGTGCTTCTGCTGGCCATGAAAGCACTTGCTTGGAGAAAGGAGGGTTCCTACAAAAGCTGGGTGATGGCAGAATTGCACCAGGCTGCTGGCTGCATTGTGCTCCTGCAGGCTCTGTTGGGTGAAGGAGAAGAGCACTTTTTAAGCAGTGAGGTAGAAGTTCTCTGTTCCATGCTTATGGCTGGAGATGGTTTGCTTCCTAGAGCTTTTAGGGATTAATCCTTTGTGATTCCCCTATGGCAGGCAGCCCTTCAACACCTGCTGTCCCTAAAGCCCAGGGTCTCTGATGTTCTTGGTACTGCAGTGGTACTTTGTTTCCTTGGATAAATAACACAAAAAGTAGCAGAAGAGCTGCTTCACTGCAGCTCATAGTTTGGGCCAGTCTGACTTACCCATTGGTCTGACGAGCTTCCTGACACTGACCCCTATGCTGATATAACCAGATATCTTGTAATTTCTGCCATAAAAGTGCTCCTCTGGAAACTGCAAGCAAGGGATTCATGGACTGCTTGCCTCTGGCAGGTTGCTCGGAGCACAAGGATGAGTTTGAGCACTGATTTCAATAGCAGGGCATTGTGGGGCACTCAGGGGATTCAGCATGGGAGAACACAGGCACATATCCACAGATGGACACTGCCTCCCCACAGCTAACCAAGGTGGAAGAAGGACAGGCTGAATTCCAGCACTGTGTGTTAGGAGAGCAAAACCTGTTTCCATCGTACATGTGCCCCCCTGCTCAACCTTGCTTTCCTTTCTTCCACACTGATTCCTTTCCTCTCAGCAAAGGAAAACCCGCCTATGGCATATGCAGCAGTAAATATTTCAGTGTTAGCTTCCAGCTCTTGAGCAAAAAAACCAGCAAGAACATTTCTTTTTACTCCCCTCCAAATGTTTGGGGCTCTCCCCAGGGAGTGCAGCCGTGCAGCCTGGCTAACACTAATAAGAGAACTTGGTACACAGGGCAAACTGTGTGCTGCATAACTAAGAGAATAAGAAGACAAGAAGATAATAAGAAAAGAAGGCTGCTACCTTCATGTCTAGTTAAAGATCAGTCCATACGAGACGAGGTTTTTCTCCTTGCACTTGACATCCCTTCCTCCCTGTTTTCCTCACCCTGCAAAAATCTCTGACTTCTATCCCTCTCCTGCCCATAAAAGACTCCTGACTGTTTCAGGGGAGAACTGGGTATTTGAAATCTGTGCCGTACTCCAGCAGCCGCATCACATGGTGAAGCTGTATCTGAAGACTATTTAGTGTCTCTTCAAATCCCACACTTTCAGAGTCCTGTGATTATGTAAGAGTCTCAACTCAATTTCTGAAGTAAGTTTACAGCCCTCATAATTGCAGAAGGAAACTTGATAATATGACTCCTACATACCCAGAAAGCAGAAGGCGAAAAAAAAAAGGAAGAAGGAAAGAAAAAGCAAACCTGAGGTTTATCAGATTTAAAAAGTCTCATGAATTTTAAAACCAATCTCTTAATTCTTTTTTGGAGCCTGACTCATGATTTTCAAACAGTTAGCAATATGGCTGTAGGGATTGTAAAGCTGGTTTGTTATCTTGTTAGATAACTTACATAAAATATCTGAACCCGTGGAGACTCCAAGATTGAGTATTGCACTTGAGGACACAGCCGGAGAGAACAGTGCCTTGTCTTCTGTATAGATGCTGAGGGCTTGCTTTTAATCCAGCTCTCTAGTCACTACAGCAGCATAAATATTTCCCAGAATGATATTAGTGCTAATCGTATGAATGAGAATAGCCATAATATTGATCTTCATAATACTTAGGTTATTAAGTTTGAGTTTGAAGGTAGTTTTGTGGGGCGATTCATAATTGTAAATCTCATCAGGCTGCATAAGCAGGGAAAACAAGTCATGGAGCAAGAGCATTGCAAACACTAAGAGAATTACATTCTGGAGTCTTCTATCCTACTATAGGATTGCAGGCTGAACAGACACATGTGGATGCTAGCAATGCTAATTGTGTGATAATCTAGGATGAGCTTAATTAATCGGGTGTTGCAACAACCTGCTCTGATGTTTCCTTCAAGCACGTGCATCACCCTGGGGCACTTTATTCCTGGAATATTTGCACACACATGCATCAAGACAGGGCTACTCCTGTGACGAGATGAAGGAGGACTGCCACTGTCACCACTGAGCAGTGGGCTCACATTTCCCAGCTGTGTTTACCCAGACTGGCCACATTCAGTTTCTGGGTCATGCCCATTGGAGAGGTAGGGAGGGAGCAAACACACCGTGCTTGTAGATGTGCCCAGAGCCTCACAGATGGGAGCAGTAGTCTTAGAGGTGCACTCCGATGTTGGGGTGATGAGCATCTTGTGTGGCTGTAGTGGATTAAAGGAAATCTGAAGATACTCTTCTGTGAAATGGCTCTGTAGTAGGGGACAGAATAAGTCCTACCAGCCCTTCTAGCATACAACAAAGGAGGAATAAAGAGCACAGAAGAAGCTGAATGCTACTATATATAATAAGCTTACAAGATAATTGCCAACTGTATTTGGACTGATTTTTCTTCTGCAGAAGAGGCACAAAAGCAAGTGTATTGTTTTCACTCCTGGGGACTGAGATATTTTCACCATGCCTTTTGAAAAAACACAGTGCTTCATCTCCCCACTTAAGCATATCAGCTCCATTGGTGGCTGTCTCCTGCACAACTGTGGGTCAGCATCAAAGGTAAAGATGCTGTAAGCGCAGCTGCTGCCTGCTGTCTGCTATGGAAGCTGCTCAGCAATCTGTCAAAGTCTTGCGAGTGTTTGTACCACTGGGGTGGGATTATTTCTCACAGTGGCAGGGATTGCATGCTGAAAGGAAAAGAGACCCAGTGTGCTTCTAGAAGGACTGGGGAAGGCAAATGGCAGGATGACAAAGCCTTTGTGTTTTAGGTGTAATAATATTGCCTCGGGGAAGGAAATATTTTCCTCAAAGTGAGGTTTTGTCAACATGCTTTTTTTTGTTGGCACAAAGTGTTTGAGGCTGATGAATTGGCTTCAGTGCGTTTGTGAAGCCGCAACCTCTCAGGTCACTGGTGACTACGGCAAAAGAGAGATCTAAGAAACATACCATTTTGACAAAATTCTGTCTGGTGAAAACATCACAAGCTGCTCCAGATCCTTCCAGAATGGAAAGATGCTAGATCCTGCAGCCATGAAAGTAGCATCAGTGAAAAGGCGTAATCTCCTGGATGGCTCCAGCCACAACTGCAGTCAGAGCTCCCCTGAACGTGAGCGATTTAGGCTTTGTCTGGAGACACAAAGCTGAAGTCCATCCCAATTACAGATGAGTTACCATCAGGTGCCACGGGGACATTGCAAAGGGACTGAGGAGTAACGGATTAGCCAGTGTACGCAGAAATATTGAGCAACCCACGACTGCCTCCTATTGTGCTCGTGCCAGTGGAAATCCTTCTTAGTATGGCATATTTTATTCAATTTTTAAGAGCTCTCAATTTTTCATTTAGGAGGAGAAGTTAGAGCAGAGTCCAATCTGTAATCAATCAGCCCGCCTTTGCAGAGCGGCTCTGAGGAAGCGCTCTTGCTCTTTGGTCCTTTATCTTCTCTGTGAACTCACAGAAATTATATTTCTGAATGGGATTAAGAGTGAGGGAGAACTACATCCAGGGCAATACTCAAGAAACCTTGCAGACCATCGTCTTGCAGTAACCAGCCCTACTGAGTATATACCCAAGCACAGCACTTCTGTTTCCATACAAAAGAAGCAGGTGATGCCTCAGAGAAGTTTGGTCCCCACTTTGAAAAGGCATTTAAGTACCTTTTTTTAATGGTGCTTAACTATCTAAGTGCCACATTCCTTCAGCTTTTAGTGGGCATTGTAAAATCAGGAACTTCTGAGCAGGACCTGTCACTACTTTAAATGAGACTGTCTATAATATAAGCCATGGATTTGTTATGCGTGGTAATAAATCACTAGAAATACACAATTATAAAGGGAATAGAAGAAAACATAGACCATCCAGGGATCTCAAAGCTCTTTGCAGCCCTTACTTACTAGGGTTGTTTATAATAGCTAAAGATAAGACTGAGTTTTGTTTGTTTGTTTCAAATGAATAAATTAATCATTAGTAAAATATTATGCAGTTCATCAAATATATTATTCACCAGCTATTTGTCAAAATAACAGCTCACTCATATATTATCAGAGCTAAGCATTTATAATGTGTGTATATCTAGTCAGCAGATGATTTATTCAAGCTTTGGAGGAATGGGTTAGTTATTGACCAGTTTAAATCACGGCTCCCTTGGGAGGTGGAGATGTATTAGGCTGCGAGTTCCTGGTGAACATGGAGCATCTTTTTTTTGCTGCATTGCTGTTCAGTGCCTGGCCCCACAAGCAGAGTCCTGTGGCTGGGTTTCCTTTTGACTCTACGTCAATGCGAGTAATTGTAGCTCTGCTTATCTATAGCCTATGCCAAGTCTATCTTGGACAGGAAAAATTCAGCCACTAATTCAAAACCAAACCTTGATCTGAGTTCTCTACTCTCCTGTGGGACCAGTGCCTGACTCCAACAACAAAGTCCTCATTCCTTCTTCCACATCTCAACTCTTCAGTGTCTCTCCACTTCCCAGTTGCAGGAAAAGAGTGTTGAGGAATCCCTGCCCCCCTGTTTTCCCTGCTCATGTGATTTCTGTACTGCTGGGAAGGAACAGAGGAGCCCTTTACCAGGTTCCTCCCAGCTCCTCACTCGTGCCAGCGAACTGGCCTCCTTCCAGCAGAGCCTCAGCAGAGCAGAGCTGTGTGACCAACAGTCACTGCACTCCCGCTGGCATTCGTGACCAGCATCCCAGAAGGCAGCTTCTTCTTCCATGCCTTTATTGGTGTCAAACATCGCAGCCTCTCCCTTGGGTTTTATTAGGAAAGCTGATGCCAAATCACCCAGCTTCCTCCTACTCGATAAAAAATGTTTATAACCCAGTAAATTCTAACATATCAGCAGCTTGTTATGGAGGGAAAAGGTCACTGGGAGAGAAAGAAACAAAGAGTGCCCTTCCATTGGAAATTCTGTCTGGGTACATGCGAAGGAGTCAGAGCCAGGAAAATATCTTTTGATATGATAAAGTCTCATAATAGAAAATGTTGCAGCAATACAGGCCTCGTTTCTTCAGATAAATATTTAATATAGATCACTAAAGATTAATCGAGTACAGAAAAGAGTCTCTCCTATGGTTGGTGTAAAGAAAACATCTTCTCGTTAATTTATTATGGAGCCTGAAATGAGAAAAATCCTATAGAGAGAAATGCAGGGTACGGTTTCCATAGAGAAGCAGTGCACCGCACCAGAATTTATTTAGTGTGTGGGCAGAGACCTTCCCAGAACCAGCTGCAGCGTGGCGTGCGCATGATAAAAAATCCCAGTGTAGGAAGAAGCCTCGCAGACTCATCCTGCTTTGCTGGGAGTTGTCTGACTCCTGCAGAGCCCGGTGTTCCCAGCAGTGGTGAGGTGGTGGGACCATGTGCTCTCAAGGTATGCTGCACCCTGGATGGAGAGCATCATCCTGGTCTGTGCTGTTGCAATGCAACATCCCAGGTGCTCCTGCAGGAGGGGACGTGTGGTTCTTTCAGGCCTTTTGTAGAAAGATGGTGCCCAAAGTCAGTGCAAGGAGAGCAGCTCTCAGCGTGAGTGTCTTAGCATGGTAGAATAACCCTGTTGGAAGGGACCCCTGAGGCTTAACTAGTGGTAGGACCAGAGGGAATGGCCTCAAGTTGCTCCAGGGGAGATTCCCATTGGGTAGAAGATAATACTAATCCAAAAGAGTGGTCAGGCACTGGAATGGGCTGCCCAGGGAGGTGGTGGAGTCACCGACCCTGGAGGTGTTCAAGGAATGTTTGGACGTTGTGTTGAGGGACATGGTTTAGTGAGAACTGTTGGTGATGGGTGGATGGTTGGACTGGATGATCTTGCAGGTCCTTTCCAACCTTAGTGATTCTATTTTCCATACTGAAGCATTAAAGAGCATGGTTACAGAGAATAAGTCATAAATAGCAGCAGAGAGAGTAAAAAGCCTGGTAAGAAGAGGGTTAACTTGAGTTTTCTAGAACAAAAAGGACCCTGTGAGTCCCAGCCTCCCACCTCCTGCTCTGCCAGGCAGAATCCCAGCCCTAATCCTACAGGTCAATACACACCATCTCTTTGCACAGTGCATCTCCCAGCTGCTGGCTGCTCCCTGAACCTAAGCAATATCCAAAAACCTGAATAATAATGCTCTCTAGCTCTACCACAGGCTGTTGGACTTGACTCAGGTGTGACTGGATGGCAAGCTCTAGCCTGAGGCTGTGCAAGGGAAAGAATAACAGATTTTTAATGGCAGCAGGGGCTCCTGCAGTCATCTAATGTAAAACTAATCTGCATTTAGAACAGTAATTTGCAGTGTGGGGATCTAGTCAGAAGTGCAACAGCCCCCAGGACAACCTGGGGCTGACTGAGGGGCTCCTGTTTGCATCTCCACAAACCCTGGGCCTGGCCGGCAGCTCAGCCATGCCACCTCAGTGCCCTCCTGCTGCAGTGACTCACACCTATCATCTAAGTAACACCAACATGATTTCATAATAAGTTTTCTCTGCAGCTGGGATAAAATGCCAAACAGAATCAAAAATCAATCAGTCAGAGAAACTCGGTGATGCCGATATGCGAGCAACCTGTAATGGTTCAGAGCTCAGGAAGACTGAGGCTCTACATCCAGCCTCCATGGCATGGGGACAGTGGGGCAGGGTGGTGGGAAGGTGGGAAGTGGGTGCCCAGAGCAACTCCCAGCCAGTGAGTGGAGGCTGTGAGTATGTGGTACCAGTTCCCTTCTAGGTCTCACAGATTTTATTTTTTCTAGTCTTTATAAGACTTGGGAGGGGATTCATATCAGTTTTTCCTCCCTCTTCTTTGAGCACTTCCAGGTTTGAGTCACGTAATTGTATAACTCACAGTTTCCACTTAAAAATTAAGAATAGGTTGTCTTTTAGGATTGCAAAGAAAAGACAGAAAAGATGAGTCTTTAAATCTCAAAACACAGCAGGCAAATAAAAAGCATCGCAGATATTGCTGTTTTGTTCACTAGGTAAATATATACTTATGCATATGCCTCAGAATCCTGGGGTCTGCTTCATTATTTCTGAGCAGAGGCTCAGAGGTGCAATAGCACATAAACCCTTATTCAGCCTTAGCTATGGCTTTAGCTGACATGCAGGCTGGGAGCTGGTGCTTTTCCTTTTTTTAGCCATGAGGGGAGGTCATTTCATCCTCTGATCACCCCCAGACTGGGTTTCCAGTGCCTTGCCTTGGAGACATCCTGACTTCAACTTAACCAAAAAAAGCTTACCATGAAAGTGAGCTGTGCAGGCAAGAGGGGAAGAGCTGACCTCACAGAAGCTCCCACCCAGCCTCAGCAAAGGATTCCTGAGCCACGACAAAGGCACAAAGCAAAGACCTGCCAAGCCAAAATGAAAATCTGAGGCGTAAGAGCCCTTACTGAAGAACAACCCCTTCACTCTCAATTTCACTCCCTAGTAACCTTGAAAAACTAAAACAACTCCCCACACAGTGGACTTCTCTTTCCTCCTTACATACGCTGAATGGTGAGGCTGCCTTTAAAAAGGCAGAGCCATATTCAGGGCCTTTCCCGAGCCCTAGATTCCGATGCAGCAGAACAGCTCTGCTTGCAATGCAGAGCCCTGCTGGTCCTTGAGATTGCTTTTGCACTTGGAGCTGGATGCTGTCTGCACTGAGGTCCAGGGGTTTTTGCTCTTAGGCTCCCCAGGACCTGAATTTGAAATGTGGACCTTAGCGTGCATGTGTACTTTGCTCTGCAGCAGAATTAAATGATCCCTGCAGGCAGGCACATAGGTAGTTCTGCAGGCATTGCAGGGCAGTTAATTTGCATTGCTGCCCTTATGCTGAACTCTCTTCCATCCCCATAGTTTTTCTGCCTACAGAGTTGGTAGAACAAACCCTCCCAGCTATTTTGGGTGTACCAAAGGTTCATTTGGCTGAGGAAACAATCTGGGACTCCTTTTTACACTAAATCAGCCTCCTGGATCATATGGCTCTAGTATAGTCATAACAAGGCAGGAATTTGGACAGTGTGAAGCAGTGTGGGTGAGCTGAAAGCCTTGGAGGTCTGCAGCTTCCTCTTCCAGACCAACTTGCAAGTTCTCATCTACTGACTGGGAGACAACAGTGTTGGCAATCAGCATCACCTTCCCAAAGGAAATGGTTTGCATTTCATTAGATTGATTTCACAGCACTGGAGTCCTATTACAATCTAGAAGATAAATGTCATGGGTGTACATTTGATCCCTCTCACTTTTACTACAAACAAATCCACCATCTCCCTCTTGGCAGTATCACACACTTCTCCACTGCTTGCACATGGTGATGTCCTCCCCAAAGGTACAGGATTTGGGAATCACAGAATCATTCGAGTTGGAAGGGGTCATTAAAGGCCATCAGGTCCCACTCCTTGCAGTGCACAGGGACACCCACAGCTCCATCAGTGCTCAGAGCCCCAGCAGCCTCACCTTGGCTGCCTGCAGGGATGGGGCACCACCACCTCTCTGGACAACCTATTACTGTTCCATCTGCAGTGGTGTTTTCTGAAGTCATTTACCTCCTGCTCTTCTTCTGTACTCCATCAACACTATGGGGCTGGGTCTGCATGTTGCTACTTCAGTCTTTTCAGCTGAAATGCTTCAGTCTGGCTCCAGACCTGGGTTAATTTTGTTCATGGCTGTGCTTCATGGTGGATCTCTTCCTTGGAAGAGCTGCTCGTCTCTTGCTGCCTTGGATCCTCTGCCTGCATTGACACATTTGTTTAAAAGTGCTTTGAGATCCATACATCAAAGTCACAGGTAACAGTTAAAGGAAACATGACGAGATTGGGAAATTGCTAAGCACATGCCTGAATAACCAAGTTCTTCAGAGCATTGCAAACAGATCCAAGAAAACAAAGGTATTTGCATTCACTCAGCCCTGTTCCCTGGATAGGACATGACAAAAATAAAGCTTCTCCTTGATGAAACGTTGCACGAAAGGCACGGTTGTCTTTTTATTGCAGGCCACTTTGCAGCATTCAAAAAGATTGCCTTTCTTCACGAGTTTGTGAATTTTTATTTTATTGTAGCCTTTTTATTTCTTCCATCAAAACATGTCTGAGATTGAAATGGCATGACTAGAAATGAAAATTAAATACATCAAAACTGATTTTGGTTGAAATGAGATTTTGGAGCGACTGGGGAATGTTCAAGGCTTTCTCAGTGCTTGTGTTCGGATCCATTTATTTATTTATTTTTTTGCTAAGGAGGGATTTAGTCTGAGGAAATGGGTCACCTTTTTCCTAGAGAAAATTTCTTCAGTTTTCCTGTAATTCTGAAATGTCACAGGCTTTTGGGGACTTGAACAAAACACAAATGTCTCTGATTATGGATGGTTTGAATTTTGCTGCAGTCCTTCTCTGCAGCCCAATTTCTCAGCTTTTACTGGTAACTTCAGACCCAGTTACCATCTGCCTTCTGTGAGTTCTGTGAACTCTGTGAGAGGAAGCAGTCTCTGCAAATAGCCACTGTATATATATCCTGGCTTACTGGATGTCACTGTTGAAACTGGAAGCCTTGGCAATGTGTCTGGATGTAAAAGCAGAGCTCGGAAACCAAGCAGATGTTGAGCCATGGAGCTTGGGGTGAAGGATTAGTCATGGGTGTCCTGAGGAACAGTGAGCAGGAACCACCATTTACCTCTAAATGCAAACCAGCTGTTACATCATAGGATTAAAGTCGCCAGGATCAGTGTGGGAGCAGAAGGTGGTTTTGTTCTATGATGGCAGAACAGATTTTGCTCTTATTCCCCACATCCTTGTGAGTGCTTTCTGCACAAGGGGATGCCAAAGGATTCCAGCTGCTGAGCACTCCCAACTCCTGTGTTCTGCTAAGGCTGGTGACCAGGTGCTGAGTTTTGGTGTGCCTTTAGGGGCAGACATGACTGTTCTCTCCACCCTATTGCATTTCTGCAGGTCAGGATTTGCTGTGTACCTGTCTACCAAGCAGAGCCCCCAGATGAACCCCCAGGAGCACCGTCTTCCACCTGAAGGACATTCCCCAGGCTAGAACCCCTTCCCTTCTCCTCACCTGGACTAAACCCCTCACCCAGCCTGCAGTACGAGGTCCCTGATGCAAACAGATGGTGTTGCCAGCAGGCTGGCGTTAGCCATCCAAGTCACTCAGCAGCACCCACTGCAGCATCTCCTCCATCATCTGAGAATGACTCAGGGGTGAGGGGTGGGCGAGGGGACAGCTTTGCCATCACTGCTCTGGCTAAGCCTGCAGGCATGGTCACAGTGCCCATATGGCTCTGCTGGGACATGCTGGGGGGCACAGCTGGGTGTAGGAGGGAGGAAGGGTTCTGTGTTTAAACAACACGTTTTTTTTTCCCTCCTCCTGGCACAATGAATTTGAAGCTTTGCCAAAACCACTGACCGGAGGGGGGTGATGGCTCCATTTTCTAACAACAGTTCAAATTTTGAAACATGGATGCATGCTGCGTTGGAGAAAATCCTGTGCTTTTTGAGAAAAGAAAAGGGCAATCAAGGCTAAATTTCTGCTGCTTGCTTACCCAGTACTGACAAATGTTTTGGTTGCCAGTAGTGCAGTAGTCAGGTACCCGTGCTCATAATGTGAGAAATTAAAGTTCAGGTACACGTTTATCACACTTTTTTTCATCCGAGTTTACTGTGAATCATGATAAGTAGAGAGCGAAGCCTGGGGCTGTGGTGTTGCAAGCTGAGGTTATCAGTTTGCTGTAGCTAAAATTAGGGGAAAATATCACCAGAAGTCCAAACATCGGTATCTTCAGGAAATGAAGCAAGTGCAATTTAATGAAACAACTTGTTCCAAACTGTGTTCTTGTTGCAGCCTTTGATTCGTACTGCTGTGCTCATAAGAATACTGGTGAGCAATGGTGAGTTTTGTGGCAGGGCAGAGCTGGCCTGGTGAGATGATATGTGGGACAGCAAGAGCTCACCAAGGCACAGCACAGGGTGGTCCTTCCCCAGGGGATTTTCTGTCTGCTCTGTAAGTGAGAATGTCTGCCTGTCTTCCATTTGAAACTTGCTTTAAGAAACAGCAGAGTTAAATGTTTTCAAGTACTATTTAGTCATATCAGGAGGGTTTCCTGTGGATTTAAAACCTCTGTCCTACTAGAACCCAAACAAAAACTTCAACATGAAGTTATCTCTTTATTATTATTGTTGTTTCTTACCAGGCTGACTAATTTCCATCTTTCTCCCATGCTCAAACTTAGTGAGGTCTCTCACCATCCTATGCCTTACCTTCCTTTCCTATGCTGAGGAAAGGATCACACAAAAAGAAGAAGGGAACTGGGAAAAAAAAAAAAAGATTCTGCATCTCCTGTGATCGTTATCGTAATTCACAGTGAAGGAATGGGTGTCTCTGTATTATCTGTTTCACTGCTTGGAGCACAGGACCTGGCAGCCCATTAGAACAGCTTCTTCGGTAGCTTAACAAACCATGTCTGGTTCAGGCAGGCTTTTAGGAAGAAAACAGCAACAGAACAGACCTCTTCCTATTGTTGCTAATGTTTGTAAAGCTACAGCGGTGCTAACAACGCTGGAAGCTCTCATAGAGATGTCACTCCAGCTTCTAGCAGCCAGTATCAACTGCTATGTAAATTGTAGTGGCTCAAAAGAAGCGCCGTCAGCACAATGCTGAAAACAGCTGAAATGGTGTTAACAGTAATGGGAACTACTTATAAGCAAGTCTCCAGGGTGGAGGAAGCTTAAGTAGGCTGGTGTTGGAAAGGGCATCTCTAATGCCTGAGGTTTGTGCTGCTTGCAATGAATTCTGCACAAAGTGCATTATGGTGAAAGTTGAGTGGAACAAATGTCCCACAGGCAGTTGCACTGTAACCTGATGGGTGTAATGGAAGGGAATTGGACCAGCTGACTCAGGTGGAATATGAGAATGGATCAATAGATGACAGACGAGAGTAACTGGTGAGTTTACTCTGTGCTGAAGCAGTTTAGAAGTTACTGTATGTTAGCTGAGAGTGCAGAAATATCTAACATGGGAGTGACCTCATTCAGTGGAAGGGATAGCAACCTACCCTTCCGTGCTTGCTTATGGTTGTCTGCCATGGTGGCTGTTTGGATATTAAACCTAGGAATCACGGCCATATCTTGGATAGGTTGAAATTGAATACTTAGCCAACTTAATAATGACCAAAAATAACGACCTGTCTTTAAGCTCATACTCACCTGTGCTGAATCACTCTGATTTGACTCTAGTAATCCATCTATTCCGGTTTCACCTTCTTTTAAATAGATCGATCTTTCCAGCACCCAACAATTACTCGCTGTCTCCTGAGAGATCCAGGTATAGTCACATCCTAACAGAGAACACAAGGCTCAGAGTCATGTTTGTCTGATTGGTTTTTAATTCACTGCTGGAACAATCTGTTTACCCAGATACTTTCAAGGTCACACGAAATCCACCTAACTTTGAAGTAATTTTCTTTCTTATTGTTTCTTGCAAACTTCATGCCATTCTGCACTTATTCATCTCTCTTTCCTTCTAAAAAAAGAAAAATGCATTTTTTTTTTTAGCCCCTGAACAATTTTATTTTTTAATTTTAGAAAAATAGCAGAGAAACAAAAGCCAAAACTCTGTTTGTAGCAGGCTGAAGTCATTGCCCAGAACAGGGGGAGATGCTGAGGTCTCAGATACCTCAGCCCAGACCAAAAGTATGGCCAAAGTATAGACCAAGGAAAAATAGCAGAAGGTTCTTCCATTTGAAGAACACAGAGGTGTCAGTCATCCTAAAGCACTCTATTTCTTCTAGATGGGTATCTGGAGTCAGCCAGGCACTGATGGACTTTGCTTTCGGTTCGTTCCTGTTCAGGTGTATGCTCCTAAAGGAGTAAAACTTGCATGGACAGCACAGCATAAATCAATAGATCAATAATCAATTTCTTCATCTTATTCACCTGCTGGCTGTCATATGGCAGCCTGTCTGCTGGCCTGGTTGTTACACACAGTGCTGTCAGATTTTCAGCTTAAATTATTCCTTTTTCATACTTCTTGAGCTTTTATTTTTTTCTCTCTCTTTCTTTTATGGCAAGTCTTCATCCTCTGTCTAATTTGGAACTTGTTTGAATCTATGGACTGGAGTTTTCTTAAACAGATTAGGGGGGATGAGTGCCAAGCCCTCACAGGAAACTAATTCTTGTAGGGCCTTTGAAAAGCTCAGCTTTGAAGGCTGACTTCTTCATGCTGGCCTAGATAGAGAAGGGGCCAGGCTGCAGAGGGAACTGCTGAAGGAATATTGCAGTGCTCAGCCTGGGGCTGTCTGGCATTTTGAGGGCACTGACTAGAAAGAAAACATCACCAAGCCCACCATGACCACAGATAGCCAGCACAGGCTCGCATTAAGCCAGATCTGGAGGTAAAAGATAAGCATTACAGTGCTGCAGTCCTGCTCCTGCCCTGCCTCCATGGCATTGTTTGCAGTCGGGCTCACAGCATCCTGGATGAGCTATTGCCCTGGGGACTGGAGATAACTGGTACTTTGTGCAGCCCCTGGCTGGGACAATTAGATTGAGAAAAGGAAAAACAAACAGAGCAAACAAACAGAAATCCCAGCTCTGTTGTAGGAGCATCCAGGAGGATTTTAGAGGATGCTGGGCTTAGTTCCTGATGCTATAAAAAAGCTTCTGTTTTACCTGGGAGAAGTCTGAATACTGTCTGTGTTCTAGCTCACGTGCATACAGCTAATAACACTTCTCTGCAACATGGGGGTGCCCCAAAATGTCAGCCTGAATGATTGTTAGTTACTCGGATGATAACAAGGGGTAACCATGAGTCCAGGGAGATGTGTGTGCACCAAAGCCCAAGAGAACAAGAAGACTCCAGGAGGTCTCTATCTCTTACCTGGCTTCCTATTGACATCACTGTATGTGCAGCAGGGCAGTGGAGGGCATTAAGCAATGTTTACAACTTGCTGTTACTAAAGAGAGTGCTGCCTTGTTTGGAAAGGCTCTGACTGCTCATCAGAGAGGTGAAAGGTGATGGATGGCTTTAAGTTATGCCAGTGAAGGTTCAGATTGGAAATTAAGAAGAATTTCCTTTAAGAAAGGATGGTGAGGTATTGGAACAGGCTGCCCAGGGAGTGCTGTTGTTCAAGAAGAAGGTAGATGTCACACTGAGGGACATGGTTAGTGGGCATGGTGGCGATGGGCTGGTGGTTGAGCTTGATGAACTTAGTGGTCTTTCCAACCTATATGATTCTAGCATTTTAGGATTCTAGGATTCTCTGACCATTGGAGCAGTCAACAGCTTTAGAGCTGTGTTCTATAACATGGATAAAGAACCACTGAGCAGGAGGGAGCTGGTGCCCTTTCGCTGCCCAGTTTCCACTGATATATGCAGCATCACAGGAGCAGAAAGGACTGGGATGATATTATGATAGTTATGGACTTTGTTCAGTTTCTCTCTATTCTGTTTTTCTTTCTTTCTTTCTTTTTTTTTTTTCTGAACAGACTCTGTCTCGTTCACTGTTTAATGCATTTAATTTCTTTTTGGTTTCAAGCAACGATCCCTGAGGTCTGTACTGAACTTATTTCTTCACTTATGTCCTTTGGTCGCCTTGGCTGTTTGAAGATGGGGAATCTAATTTGCTCCGACGGCCTCTCTTTTTCAGACTCCTCTCCCTGTTTCTGCCCTTGGATTCCCCTAGCCTCTCTGCTGCTGCAGTGGGGGTCTGGGTGACGTTCCCATTCTAGGCTTTTGATTTGTCTCTTCAGCATTTACCCCCCTTTTTTTGTGTGTGTTTCCCTGGAGGGGTCAGAGAACTAATGAGCACTGGGGCATCTCCAGTGACTCTGTCTGTCTGACATGCATGGCCTTGATGGCTAGCTCATTAACACAGACACTGGAGGGGGAGGGGAGGGAGGAGGGGTAAGTATTTTTCCAGATACAGCCATGTACAAATCAAATGCATCCCCTTACTTGACAAAGGGGAAGGGCTGAAATATGCACATCTGTCTCCCCAAGGCTACTGCATGTACTTCATCACTCACTTTCCCCTCCTTTAGGTACTAGCAGTGAGATACTACCCCTTCCAGCCATTAAGAGTAGACTCTCAGTGCTTTCACCAGATATTAGAGAGCAGACTGCTCTCCACTGACCTGGCAGGCATTTCCCAGTGTACTCTCCCCATTAGCAAGGGCTGTCTACACTGGCGAGACGTTAGAGCATAAACAAGTGCCTCTCCTCCACTACTCAGACGTTAGCTCATAGTTCCTCCTTATCCCGTCTCTACATCAGGGATACAGATCCTTTTTCCTCCTCGTTAAGAGGTTTATCTCCTTTCTGAAGTCCATAAAAGCTTTCCCACTGGCAGAAGTTCAGATCCTGGACAGGGTTTTCCCCTGAGGGTCACAAGGCTGTATTAATCCCAACCATCATTAGGGGGTTCCATCACAATACTGGTCAACTCTTTGCAACTTCTTCACCTGGAAAGCCAGCAAACAACAACATGATTTTTCTTCTTCATAAAGTGCCTTGAGACCCGTGGAGCCTCACCTGTGCTTTCTAGACAGTGGAACTGATACTGCTGAGAAGCAATGGTCAGTGAAATGGCATCAGAGAAGGATTTCTGGAAGGAAGAATTTCAGTGCCCCTCTGCACACAGCATCCATAAAACTGAGTCCTCCAAGGATTCACAGTCTCAAGGATTCTGTGGTGACAAGCAGACGAGAGCTTGTTTGCTGGCCGGGTAGCATGGATTCTGTTTTGGCCAACAGCAGCTGCTTCTGTAGAAAGTGCAATTAAGTCTCACATTGAAAGTTAATAGAAAACCTGCTCCTGGAGGTGTTTCTTCACAGATTTCAGGAGTTACTGGTTGGATTATCCCCCAAGGCTGGAAGTATTTCGCTCCCTGTAACCCTTTTTAATCAGTGACTTCAAGAATTCTCACTCGTTTCAGTGGCCATATTCATTAATGTCAAATCTGTTTTCCAAAATTGCACCATAATCTTGTCCTCAAGTGCATCCTATAGCACAAACTAACATGGTTTACACGGAAGATTGTTAGTATTCAGAGTATTGCTTTGAATATAAAATATAAAATATTCTGGTACTGAGGAAGCCAGGTTTAAAATGTGGAAAGGTATTTGTGGTCACTAATGAGGAAACTAAACAATGCTGTATCATTTGACTGACCAGTCCCAGCCAAGCATTCAATACACAGGAAGAGAATACAGACAAATATGCTATAGCCTAAAAAAATGCAGCTTAAAAAATGTCACTAAGTAAATCCAAATAGTGCATAAATTAGAGGGAATTGCAGCTGGCTGTTAGATATTCCATGTGCTGAAGATAAACATCTAAGTTAGTTGCATAAATTATTCAACATAACATATTTGCTCAGCTTTTCTCATCAGCTATGAAAGCCACACATCTAGGCAACTGGAGAGGATAACAGGACTGGGCTTTCACCTCCATGGTATGCTCTGAAAGCAGGTAGTGCTGGGGAGGATCTGCATGCAAAAGAATGAGGTAGAAAACCTCTCCTTCCAGTATGATGCCTTAGTGTGGACGTGGATGCTTTTCAGGACTTCTCTACTCTGTGAATGGGGGCTGGAATTGTCCCTTGGTAGCAGGCAAGGTTGCTGATAAGGCAGTGATTTCTCCCCTTTTTCCTCCTGCTGCTGCTGTCAAAAGATTATGTAGGATCTGATATTAAAAAAAGAAACAACAACAAAGGAACCCTTCTTTTCCCCTGAAAACTTTGCTTACCAAACTATCATTTTCTTCTCCTCTCTTCTCCCATCTGTACTGCCTACTGCATTCTATTACACAGCCTTAACTGTAGCTGTTTGTCCAGTCCATCTCCATCCACTTTCCTTGGGTTCTTTGGGGTTGTTCCTTGGGTTTGGGTGTTGATATATCAGTAAGAACCTACTTGAACAGCTGAATGCTTCAGCTGTGTTGTATTTTGCTTTGGAATAGATACTTTGATAGCGATAAAAGCAAAATTTCTGTCATTTTTTCTGGCAATATCAAGTATTCCCACTTCCCTTTCTGAAAGCATCCTGGCCATGGAGGGCTTAAGTATCTCCTGACTTTACTGATAGCACTTCCAGGAAGCAGCAATCTGAGAGCAAAAGTACATTTGATTTTACAGGATCTAAAAATGGTCTCTTTGAAGAGGAAGCACAGATGGTTTTTTTCCTACACTTACAGTCTTTATGTCAGGAACACGGGAATTTCTATTTATTATAAAACTTTGCCTGTATTTTAGCATCCAGATCTGTATCTTCCCATTCAGTGTAACTGCTCTACCAGTGAGAACTGCTCTGTCCTGATGGGACCGTTCCTATTTGTGCAAGGGGGGTTTCTTTCTAGATCCAGGTTTGGGATGATGAATGATGAAAGTACCTTCACCATGCAGTGTCAGACAGAAGCTCTCTTTACTTTTACGGTTCTACTTATCATTGAAAGCAATTGCGGGACACACAAATGTGTCTCTTCCACAGAAACTAAGTACTAGAGTTTGTATAAAGCAGAAGAAACTGCTTCATGCAATAACTTCACGGACATTGCTAATGCACTTGTTTCCATAGACTGTTCTTGAGCCAATGTCTGTCTATGTCTTCTCTAGTCATGATGCTGAGATCCAGGTGTGATCTGTCCCTGCCCTTTCCCCCTCCGTTTTTGTTCTCCTTTTTTTTTTTCTCCTGGGAAAAACCTACACTCCTGCAGATTTCAAGGTTTGACATTACTGACTTCTAGAATGTTATCAGAGGGGTGTTTTGCTTTGGGCTATTTACTTGGCTTGTGAAAGCCTAGGAGCTACAGAGGGGGCATTAGCTCAGATGGAAGGAGACATTTAGAAGTAAAAAGCCACCACTTTGCTATTTTAATGAATGCAACTGCTGTTAGGCAGCCTGGGGTGTTGTGATGGTATGCAATCAAAATAAATACATGCATAATTACGTTAAGTGAAAGAACCTAATACACATGAAATGGTCTGGGTGTAGAGTCAACCTCTGAGCAGAAAACTCTGTTTTGTGACCCTGGCTTTGCATCTGACTGATGGTACCTCCAGATCTGCCTGCATGTCAGGTTCTCCTCCAGCAGTGTGGGACTGCAGGTGCTGGTTGACAAACACTGATAGAAAGTGTCGTGCCAGTGCCAGGTATTGTCATTCCTATTATTTAAATGCAATTTTGCCTTAAATCCCATTTACAGGAATAATTGAATGAAAAGGGACAGAGAAGTCTGTGACTTGATTATCTGGGAAATGGGTTAAGATAGCGCAGGTGCGTTGTAGGAGAGTGGTTATAAATAATATTCTTTCCTTTTTAAGAAGGCCTTGCTCAATATTTTTCAAAGGGCATTATGAGGTTTCTCATCTTCCAGGTGCTCAGCTGGTGATGCATTTCAGAGGCCTGGTTTTTAGTTCACAGGTGTGCAAGGCTTTCTCAAGGCACTTGCCTTTGTGTTGTTTCAAAATGGATACTTGCAATGAAGAGCTGCTCCGGCACACATTTAACTTTATATATATATTTATATATAATATATGGACATACTACAACTTGCTATCAGTTTAGAAGAAGGGATTTGAAAGTCAATTTATACTTAAAAAAAATAATAAAGAAAAACTAACAAAACTTTCATTTTCATCCAGTCCTTCTGCTTACATTTGAATTGATCCTTTTAGATGGTTTAGCAAATGTGCTGTTTTTCAAGCTGTTCTTTTGCTGTACTTACTGGTACTGAAAGATATTTGGAGACAATGCATTTCCTTCGGATGAAGACAATGCATTTCCTTCTGTTTGTTTTGCAAAAGCAGTAGCTCTAAATACCAGGATGGCTTGTGAATGCAAGGACAGGAGGATATAGAAATGGTTAGACTGATTTGGGTCACAAGTTTATTGAATTGACCTGTTCTTTTTTACTCAGAGGTGGTGAGGTGCTGGCACTGCTGCTCAGAGCAGTGGGTGCCCCATCCCTGGAGGTGCCCACATCCGTGGATGGGGTCCTGAGCAGCCTGAACCGGTGGGGGGTAATCAACTCTCAGCAGAGGTTGGAACTGGATGATTTTTAAGCTAAGCCATTCTATGATTCTATGATTTGGTGACAGAGATCAGAATTTGCTGCTTTAGGGGGAGGTGTAATACCCCCAAAGTATGTGGGGGTGTAAGGGCCAGCCTGCTTTCCTTGCAGGGAAATGCAGCTCTCTGCCCGACACCTCTGGAGATTCCAAGGCTATCTCCTCACTAGCCCAGATCACAATCCCCGAAGTGTTTTGTTGCAGTGCAGTAATGTCTCACTTCTCTTCTCCTCCCCTCCCTTTCTGTCTAGCCCTGTAGCCCCACTTGTGTATCCATGCGGGGTTGTCCAGTGGGATCATCATCTCCTTCACCATCCTCCTTCCCTGCCCTCAGGGGCTCTCCTTGCCCCTCCAGACTCAGCGCCTCACTCCTCTTGTGTTCCTGTCTTGTCGTATAGGGAGTTTGCCCGTTGGAAGGTGAGGAACACAGCCATTGAACGGAGGGACCTGCTCCACAACCCACTGCCCCTGATGCCTGAGTTCCAAAGGAGCATCCGCCTCCTGGGCCGGAGACCCACCACGCAGCAGTTCATCGATACCATCATCAAAAAGTACGGCACTCACATCCTCATCTCTGCCACCCTGGGAGGTAGGTGGACAGCCTGGGCTCTTCTCTTGCAGCAGTATTGGAATGGGTTGGAAAAGCTCTGTGCAACACCCCTAGGCCATTGGCCATACCACGTGGAAGCCCCCAGCCCATGAATGTCTCATCATTAGGATTAAAAATCCCCCAGAGTACAAATAGCCATTGCAAATGAATTCACAGAGCAACGCGTGCACGTTCAGCATCTGTGATATGTGTGCACCTGTGCTCGTCTGGCAACAGTGTGCGTGCTGGTGTGCGGCAAGATAAATGTGCTTCGTTTAGCAGGAGCCTGTCTGCAGCTTCTCTGCCCCTGTCCTTAATTTGGCAATAGAGTGGGCTGATTCCTATTTTTGCACTATGAAACCAAATGTAGAGGAAAGACACGCTTTCTTGCTGGAACTGGAGGAGTTGTAATGAGCTCCAGGAGAAGGAGCTGAGCAGGGAGCAGGGGAAGAAATGGCCAAGGAGGTCTGGGCTGGATGGATGCAGAAGGGAAAGCAGCAGCATGGACCTGACTGCTGGAAAATCATGACTGACTGAAGTTCAAAGTGGACAGAAGGGACTGCAGAGAAGTTTGTATGTGCAGGCAGAATTTGTGACAGAAGACAGAGAACTGTAGGACCATTAACTCATGTGAGTGCACTGCTGTTGGTGCTGCATTAACATTTTAAGTGCTGAGAATATGAGGGGTGAAAATCAGCATCTCCTCTTAAAAATTCATGATGATTTCTTTTTTCCTTATATCATTTTTATCATTCTTTACCGTCTTAGGGCATGCATTTAAATTCCGTTCCTTTGAGAACATGTATCCATAAGGTTGCTGTGCTGGTAAATGGTTTTAATTTCAGTAGAGTTTGTTGCTGTTGCTCTTGACCTTCACCCTTGCCACACTGTGAAGTTTGTAGTGAACTTTGAGGGATTTCTGGCCGTCTGCCTATTCCCAAAGCATTCTGCAGATGCTCAGATGAGATGTAGATGAGATTAGATGTGTGCATGTGATTCATGCACAAATGAGGTGGTAAGTAAATTGGCACAGTTCCACTGAAGGCAAATGACCCTTCGTGCAGCGTGAATCCTTCAAAGAACCTCAGGCTGCTCTTCCTGCCCAGCCACTAAACTGGCTGCTCCATCAGCAAGAAATGTGAGAGAGAAGGTCTCCATGCACTAAAGTGCATGAGTGGTGCCTGCATCAGGCACTAAAGAACTTGCTGTAAGGGTAAAAACCTCTTCATTGAAGGAATAGTTTTTAAGACTGTAATTTATAGAGCCCGAACCAGCCAAGTAGGAAACTAGGAAGGTGTTAAGAGTTTTCTGTTGGGGCTCACTTTCCTTTCCATTGACATGCCTTTTTTTGACTGGCCTCCCTGTTCACATCCCTGGAAATTTGAAATAAGAAAGACCTTTGATGTTGAAATATATTTTTAATTTTGCCTGGGTGAGGTTGTGAATTATTCACAGTGCCTTGTTTCTTCTCCTGATTTTACAACACAACAATTTTAAATATGCAGAGACTTGCAATGAGAACTGCTATTGGAGAGGAGAGCAAACTGCTCTATCAGCCCAGAGCATGGTGAGCAACAGTGGGGGAAAAGAAGAATTTATCTTGGCAGTGGCAGCCCAACATAAGATGCAGATGAGGCTGAGCACACATTATGCAAGGAGGACACACTCTTAGCACAGTCTGTGGGCTAAACAAGACCACTGGGGCATAAAACCAGACATGCACCGACCCTTCTAAGACCCCTGGGAGATCTCCTAAAAAATAAATGTTCCAGGACTCCTGCTTTGGATTACAGGGGTTTGTAACTTAAACTGATGTCTTATGTTGCAAATGAGCAACAAATGCAAAGGAAATTTTTTTCCCTTTCAGTGCCATCTGTTGCACAGACCACGGGAGGCTGGGTGATGGATCAGGCCAGCCCAGGGCAAACACAGATAGTTTCATACCTGGTCACATAAGGAACAGCCCCCATGCTTTTCAACCTATGAAGCATCCAGATCCTTGTAGAGTCTAAAATCCAGCTCTACTCTAGTTTAGATCTGACAAAGGAACTGGTGAAGGGTCGTTTTGAGGGCATCTGTGCTCCAGGATGGAGCACACAGAGCTGAGAGCCAATTTGCAGGGAAAGCCCTGAAGGAAAGACAACTTTGAACATAGCATCCGCTTAATAAACGAGAAATTAAGACTTAATAATGCAGCAAAAGTCTATTAACCTCTCTTGATCTAAGGGTTGCTTGTTCACGCGCACTCTCCATGGGGATGCTGTGCTTTTCCTGGTCTGCACACATGTGCACAGAGTAGGTTTCCAGCAGTGTTATCTCTGCTCAGCACCCTTCCCTCCTAGGGACTGAATTTGCCCTTCAGAAAAAGCATCAAATCTCAAGGGCTTTACTTTCCTCTCCTCCTTTCTTCCTCCCAGTGGAGGAGTTCAGACACCTCAGGGAGCAAAAGTGATGACTTCTGCAGTAAAACCTTTCATGTCCAGCACCTCAAAGCACTGGGTTCTCCTGTCTGATGTCTAGGAACTGTCCCAGTCGCTCGTTGCCTTCTCTGTGTTGTCAGGGGGTCCGAAGCTGATGCTGACTCTGACGCTGGTGTCACTGCATGAGTACTTCAAGTCAGGCTTCCTGGTTGCTTTCTATCCAATGCATCTCCAGTCTCAACATTCCTCTAGTTACTGTTCCTCAGAACCTGCACTGAAAAGCTCATAGTGTTGTGCATGAGCTATCAGAAGGTGGAATCAGGTGTTTTTTCCCCCACAAATAGCTGCTTTTTCCGCTTCCTAGTGAAATCTCAGAGTTGGTGCTGCCTGAATCCCACAGGTTCCTCAGAGAGCTGTAGGTGAGGAGCACTATTCCACATCCTCCCTTTCCATTCACAGCCATGTGCAATGGAGGTGAAGCCCTATTTATGTCCGCAGCATCTCCACAAAGCTAAACACCCCGGTGAGCTGAGAAATACTCCTGCCTCAAAGCACACCACTTTGCACCCCCAAACCTCTCCCACGAGGCTGTCATTCCAGTGGCAAACAAGCTGCCTGATGAAAATTCACAAAGCCTGACCTTCCTTCAATCCCCTGGGAAAATCCACCTTGACAATGAGACCTGGAAATGCACTGACAGCAAGAAGGCACCTGGCACTCTGTGACTGCTGCTTCTCACACCGATCGCTGTTGTCTCATTGCTGTGTGCTTTTCTGGGTGTTTGCTATATGCACCTGTTGTGTCTCATTGGAAACTTGGATTTAAGTCCTCTGGTACAGCATCTATTCTCTTCATTTATTAAAGTCAGAGCTTTGCATGCTGAGGAGACAGGATGGTATTCTATGCCTCTGATGGATTTTAATTTAGCTCACGTAGCACAAGTTGAACTTTGAAGTAAATATAACTTCTCAGCTTTGTTTCCTTTTCATTTATCATCTTTTAGATTCATGTTTCTGATAACATTCAGGATGCCTGGTGCTTTCTGATCTTAACTGCCTCACTACCAAACTCCCTGTGTTTACTGGCACAAAGTCACCTGCTATCCCTTACCTGAAAGGAAAGGTGGATCCATCTAATAGTGTTTTTTGTGTCAAGATTTTCTTCCTATAGGTGTAAAATAGGATATCATAGAATCACAGAATCGTAGAACATCCCAAGTTGGAAGGAGCCTATAAGGATCATCTACACCAGCTCCTGGGATATCGTCTGCCCTACCTGGCAGCCTCCTGGGCCCCGCTGGCAGCTCTTTTTCTTCTCACTGCAGGAGAGGAGGCCCTGACCATGTACATGGACAAAAGTCGCCTCGACAGGAAGTCAGGAAACGCTACCCAGAGTGTGGAAGCCTTGCACCAGCTCGCTTCCTCCTACTTCGTAGACCGTGATGGCACCATGAGGAGACTCCATGAGATCCAGATCTCTACCGGAGCAATCAAGGTACTGTGCCTAGCTATATATTCCCATACCAATAATGCAGGGTTTTGGGACAGGGCTTTGTCAGGAACCAGAAATTCTGAACTGAACTCCTGAGACAAGTAATGTCTAGAAAGAGGTGTGATGGTTATGTAGGCTAAGAGATTTCCACTATCCGTAGCACTGACTTCTGGAAGGAAGAAAGGGAACAGATAACCCAGATAAGCAATGAAAATGGGAAAGGAAAGGCAGTTTTGTGAAGTAGACAACCCATGCAACACAAGAATATTTTCCCCTTGTGGCTAGAGGACTGATAAACATCTCTCTGATAAACTCACTGCAAGAAAAGGAGAAAAACTGAGTGTGGCGTTACCGAGGCATCTGCAATGAAATGGACTGAGAGAGCTTGAGGGTTGGAGCAGGAAGGAGGGAGAGCTGCTCAGAGCATACAAAACAGGGAAAATGGCTCTGCAGACAAAGGCTGCCTTCTCTGAAAGCAATCATCCTATACTGGGGAGGGATTTTATTGTTGCGGAGTTCACTCCAGGGAAGGTGAATGTGGATGGAGTTGTCATTGTTAGCCATTTCTGAAGGATTTCAGCTCTTATTATTGTTCTATGGTGTCTCATGGCTGAGTCTGTTCCCTCCTGGATGGGAAATCGGATTGAGATATTGAAACAGTGACAGCAGATAATCACCCTCTGTGAATTCAGGAAGGGCAACTCTCCTCCATGGCTGGAAACCAACAGCAACAGCCACAGAAGCAGCATTGCAGGTCATCTGTGCCTCCTTCTATCCTCAGTATGAGGATGGTGTGCGCATATGCTGTGGAAGCAATAGGTGCCATTGCAGGCTGGCAATCCATCTTACATCTTGTTTTCCATTAAGAGAAGCCAGGGAATAGTTCCTCTACTGGCTTCTGGTGTTCTCCACTGGAGATTCTCCTCATTTCTAAGCCCAGAGTAACATTCTGTTCCATAAGGAAAGCAGGCACAAGTCACTCTTTTCTTTCCAGCTCATGGGTTCCTCAAGCATTAGCCATGCTTGTTCAGTGAGAAGCCTATTTTCTCAGTTATATAACATGCATTTTGGATTGCACCAGCTGGTGGCAATGGGTCACTGTATCACAAAGTCTGAACTTGCCTGGGGAAGACGTGGTGCTGGAAGCAAAGGCAACACTCAGTTCTCTCTCCTCTACATCCTCTGCAGGTAACAGAAACTCGGACTGGCCCCCTGGGCTGTAACAGCTACGACAATCTGGACTCTGTGAGTTCTGTCCTTCTGCAAAGCACTGAAAGCAAACTCCACCTGCAAGGTAAGACACAGGAAGGAAGGAGAGGGGCAATCAGGGCATGGAGAGGGGGATGCAATGAGAGGGGTGATCGTTTTTATTTTCCCTGTTTGCTGTGATTGCCTTCTGCAGTTCAAGTTCCCTGTAGGACTGGGGCTCAATGGGACTGAACTAAAGGTAGAAGAAGGTGCAGACTGGGCCTAAGCAAAGAAATTGGGTGTCCCCTCCTGTACTGAATTTTGACAGATTTCTGTGGATCGTGCATACACCAATACAAATAAATGGTCACTTTTTTCCATTAATATTGATGGGATTTACTGCCCACACCTCACTTTGTCCCTCCCAAATCGATGACTGGCAGATCAACTTTTGGGACTCTCTTGTGAGCATAATCTTTAGGAAAAATCACAGAAGTTTTATTTGGAGGCTGAAAGCCATGGCTTCAGTCCCAGCTGGGGGACTGGTCCAGAAGTCTACAGGCAGAAGTCACAACTGAATCAATAAGTTAATAAATGAAATAAAACATGCTGGTTATCAAGAAGTCAGCTTAAGTAGAAGGAGAAAATGTGATGGGTGCATAATTTCCTAAGGTTATTTCCAGTTTTTTCTTATAAACTAAGGAAATGTGGGCTTTAATTGCTCATTTGCCCAGATGTTTTTATTTCTGGAATCTTTGTACTTGCACAAAGTCTAATTTTTCAGATGAATGGGCTACATTACATTCTCAGCTTTAAGTGTAATTTGGCAAGTGCTATTTTAATCTTGGTTTCAAAGAAACGGAGTTTAATTTACTGAGTCATATTATTGTTGTTGTTATTTGCCCTTAAAAATAATAGGCAGGTTGCTTTCAGTTTTCTTGTGATTCTTGAAATCACTGAATTTTGGTACTTAACCTAATTAACAATAAGTAATTTGAGGCTTTTTGTATAGTGTGGTGCTGATTGTTGGTAATGAAAACCAAAGAATGACACATCAGCTAAGTAAGTAAAGAGCTAAATAGACTGACAGCTTGGTTCATAGGCAGACAAGTGGGTAAGTAAGTAAATGAGTAGATATCTGTTGGCTGTCTGATGCTAAAAGGAAGAGAAAAAGCAAGATAGCTGAAAGGGAGGAGATGGAAGAAATGGGGAATTTTAAAAGAGGGCAGGTAAGGTGGACAAGGCAGCAGATGGGGATGTGGCAGTAAGATCTAATGGTCAAGAAGAAGTGGATTTCATGGCATTACATGGCATAATCTAGGGGTCAGACCCAATCCAAGGGAGACAGTGATGGAAGGAGGGAAGGCTTTGTCCTTAATAGGACAAAGTGACCTTTAAAGCTACACCTGAGTGTTTTTCTAATCTGGAGAGCGGCTCTTGGGATAATTACCCAGGATCCTTCCTCTGCTCTGAGAGGCCTCATTAGGAATTAGTCACAGGACTGTGGGTAATGGATCGTGACCGAGTCTTCTCCGATCTGATTAGCAGCCAAGCAAGAGCTGCTGACAGAAATCCATGTCGCTGCCTTCGCGTCGCTCAGTCTCTGAGGTTGGCTCAATAAAAGAGCAGCATCTTCATGGCAGGGAGGATTTCTGTTCCTTGCTGCAGCCCAGGCCTGAGAGTAATGTTTCCAAAGCTGTGCTGTTTGGGCTCGGTGGATGGACACAGAGAAACCTCCATACCTGCAAGCAGGGTTTGGGGAAGTCAGCCAGCCTGGAGATGTAGGGAAGGACTCTTGGGCAGCCTGACCATCTCTGTCTATATTGCAACATGGCACTGTTTCTACAAGGTAAAATCCCAGTGCTGTTCTAGCCACTGCAACAGTAATCAGGAGATATTGCTCCCTGGGCAGTTTGTTATATCAAATATGGTAATAGAATATTAAAATTCACTTCACAATTAATATTAAAGTCTTCACCAAGATGGGCAGAGCTGTAATGACAACAAAAACATTTCAGCTTTTCAGCGAAACAAAATGAGGGAAGTATGAAAAACACACTTAGACCTTTCCCTGTCAAAAGTGCTTTTTGAGTCAACATGTTCTCACAAAATGCTTCAATGAAACTGCATTTTCAACAGAGAACTCTTCTATGGAAAATGTTTCAAATAACTCTAATTTAGAGCAGGGGAAATTTACCTCTTTTAATGCAGGAAGCCTTTTGTATGCAGTCTAAAGCCAAACATCTCTCTCTAATAGATTTTCTAGGTGAATTAAGGACATGTTCCCTTGTCAGTTACTTAACATTCTGCCTGCAGTTTTCAAAGCCAAACCTATACTGTACCTATGGTCCTCTTTAAAGAGAAACTTTACACTTCAGAATTCCCCCTTCTGACCAATGATGTCTTCAAACCAAGACATTTTCCCCATCAGTAGTCACCAGCAAACATGCCTTCTTCCTGCACCATCAGCACCCAAGGCTGCTGTGGAGGAAAGAGCCAATTCCTTGTGCACCTGGCTTGCACTGAGGTGTTCACCCCATGATTTTGGTTCCCAGTCTTTAAGGCCAGGTCAGCTTGGCTGCTGAGACAGAATTAATCGATAGATGAAAATGAGGGAATAAATAGCAAC
Organism: Coturnix japonica; assembly: GCF_054131305.1. Taxonomy (NCBI): domain Eukaryota; kingdom Metazoa; phylum Chordata; class Aves; order Galliformes; family Phasianidae; genus Coturnix; species Coturnix japonica. The sequence continues at coordinate 8,533,493 of NC_140683.1, forward strand.
TTATTTGCATGTTTGTAGGAGTCAAAGACAATACCTAGGGAATGATACAGCTCCGTGGGATGCTTTGTTAGGGCTGGGGCTGGCAGAGATTTTTTCTGCAAGGAAGCTTTTGGCTGGAAGATCTCTAAGTAACATGTAATTCCTGTCCTGCATTTGCTTATGTTCTGAGTTTGGAAGAGGTACCACGCATGTTTCAGTGGGTGGTTGGATTTGTGTGTTACATGCATTCCAGGCCTAAGCATGTGTTTGAGTATGTGCTTCTTGTTAAGTGCTGCAATCAACTACACAGATTTCAGCAGAACTCCGTACTCAATTAAGTAAAGCATTCATACAGGTGCTTTGCTGTGTGTGTAGGGGGTCTGGCTGTCACTTAAACAAAGGGTCATTTACACTGCCATGGGAATATGAAATCTTTTTTTTATAAGAGAAGGTTATTTTGGAAATATTTTTCAGAAATCACATATTTCATGAACAAAAATCAAGTATCTGCAGTGTGGGATGTGACCATGAGCTTTCTGGGTGGTTTTTTTTTGGAGATTACAAGGTATTCATGTTTCCACATATTCTGGGACACACTGCATATGTCTTTTCCAATGGAAAGTGGTTTCCCTGCATCTTTACTGACTTGTTTTCACACCTTTCCAACTCCAGCCTGCAAAGCCTGTGCCATTTATAGCTGGAAATAGACAGCATGTTGGTGCTCTTATCTGAGTTAAAATTCAAACAGAAAACACAGTGAGCTGAAGAGCCTGTGGGCTTTTGGGCTTCATATTCAAAGGTTGAGGCCAGGGCAGGTTGCTCCTCCGTGAAGCAGGGAGTGGAAAGATTTATTCATGGGGCTTGGACCATGCATAAATAGGGTCATTGCACAGCAAGGAGCCTGGCCCCATCTTCGGTGAGCGTGAGAGCTCAGGGAGTGCAGCAGCCTTCAGGCTCTCCAACCTTCTTCTCTAGGTCTCAGTTCTCCAATAGCTCAGTGCTTTCTTTCCATTCCTCAGTGTTGGAGCCTGGCAGGAGGAACCATCCCTAATGTCAGTGTGAAGGTTTGAAAAGAGATCATCCTTCTGTGGTGTCAGCTTCAGATAAATCTCTAAAAGAGCCTGAATGTCAGCCCTTCCTGCAGTCAAGAGGAGGAAAACTATATTTTTAATTCAGATACATCTCAGGAAAGTGCAAAGAAACTTCAAAATTCTGCTGTTGCCCTGATCCTCCTCAGACTAGCTCTGTGATGCTTGCAGGGATGCTGTAATCTGCTCAGCCTCATGCATGCTCCCTACCCTCCTAAGGCCCAGCCCAAAGCCCTGCCTCATGTCACAAGCTGAGCTCTGCCCCATGCTCATCCCGCCTGGCAGCTGACACCGCTCTGAGCCCAGCTGCAAATTGGGTCAGACAGGGCTGCCACCGGGCATGGTGAACAGCAGGGGGAGGAAGGGATGTCCCCATGGTTCCCCTTGCCCCCTGATGCCCCTGGGCCTGGGGGACCCTGCCAAGGCTGAGGTGTCTGTGTGGAACCAGAGGGCATCTGGCTGTGTGATGCTCAGGGGCCTGAGATGAACAAGACCCAGCACAGAGGTGGTCCTGAACTCCTGGATGGCAGTGTGGCCCCTCCTGCCCTTTCTACACGCTCTCACCCTCTGAATTATTGCTTTATTTTCATTCCACTCCAATGAGCTGTCAGCAACAGATACGGTAATTCAGAAACACAAACAGATGGGTAATTGACCTGCGCGCCTTCACTGTGCTGGAGTTCAGCACTGCTGTTCGAGCCATAAACTCCACTCTGCCACTCTGCCATCCCTGGGCCATTTACAAGGGATGAGCCCATGGGCCTCCTCGCTGCCTCATGCATCCTGAGTGATGCTGACAGCCCCAGTGCAGGAAAACAGCTGTGAGTCCCCAAAAGCCCCAGGGCCATCATCAGGGAGCCCGGAGATGGCGGCTGAGAGGAGGAGAGGCTGCAAAGGCGTATGTATGTGTTATACACAGAGCACACAGGGAAACTGCCATCACGTCCTCGGGTACCCGAGCAGGCATCCGCCCACACGTGTGCCTGCACAGATGGATGGATGCACAAACACTCGCTGCACAGAAAGAGAGCTGGGGATTGATCTCTCAGCTAATGTAAACCTTCCGAGCACCACTGAAATCCCTGGCACTAAATCCATTTGCACTTTTATAGGATTTGGCAAGTAGCCCTCCTAGCAGGGAGTGAGCTGGAAAGAGTCAGGTACCCAGCTCCTGTATTTATGCTGTGGGAGCCGGGCACTTAACTCTGCAAGGCTCTTTTAGAAATCCCTCCCCATGTTATTTTCCATTCTTCTGTTTTCCTTTCTCTTTTTTTATTTTTTCCTTTTCAGTGCATAGTCTTTGTTTCTGTGGTACCAAACCTATTTAATCTCCCCCAGAACAATGTGATGCTCATCACTTCTGAGCTACTGCTTGGCTGCAAAGCATAAAAACCAATACATAGGGTGAGGGAGGCTTTGCTATGAGCTGCTTCACACCACAGTGGGATCCAGGACTGGGAAGAAGAGGGCATCTGATCTCAGCTCATCTACTGCTTGCATCCAAGGCGTGTATTTTCTAACTATCTTCCTTACCCGTGACAGCTCTGAGAGAAATCTCCCAACAGCTTTTAATTCCTCAGTATCGCTTCCCCAAGCTGTTAATGAAACAGGTTTTGAAAGCAGAGCAGATACCTGAAATGACCTTTTTTTTTTTTTTTTTCCTTCTTTTTTTTTTTTTTCTTCTTTCCCCCTACATCTGTGCTTCATTTCCAGGTCTCCAGATCATCTTCCCCCAGTACCTCCAAGAGAAGTTTGTCCAGTCTGCCTTGAGCTACATCATGTGCAATGGGGAGGGCGAGTACATCTGCCGGAACAGCCAATGCGGCTGCCAATGCGCGGAGGAGTTCCCACAGTGCAACTGCCCCATCACCGACATCCAGATCATGGAGTACACTCTAGCCAACATGGGCAAGACTTGGACAGAAGCCTATAAAGATCTGGAGAATTCAGGTAATCAAGCAAAACATGTTTTCCAATTGATTTCTTTCAAACAAACTATACTAGTTGAGAATCATTTTCTTCTCTAGCAAAGCATTACAGTTTGGATAAAAAATAGATGATATCGAGCCCCAAAGTTTGATTTTGATGTTGAGAGATTCTTGTTTTTTCTCTATGCACATACATATGTGACCACACACACTGCACATAATGATATGTGTAAGGAGATATTTTCCATGGAAGATTTTTTTATTTTTTATTTTTTAATTAAAAATCTGATTTTTCAATCTAAACCACCTCAAAACCTCTCTTTAATAGCCCTACAGAGAAATTTCCACAATATGAATGATGCAGAAATTGCTTTTCAGATTTGCATGAATGATTTATTCTGCTTTGGTGAAAGGCAATTCACAGGGAGAGCACAGGCCAGATGACACCTCATTTGAGACAGAGAGAAGGGAAAATGACTTCTCTCTCCTACAGCACCGATGTCTGTTGGTGTGAACATTTCTCTTCCTCCTCTGCTTTCTCCCAGTGCTGTCAGCATCAGTGGAGTTTGTTCCATGTTGATGCTGAGGGGGTTGGAACTGGATGATCTTTAAGGTCCTTTCCAAGCCAAACTGTTCTTTGATTCTATGATGCTGGCAAAACCCATAGTGAAGAGTGCTACATTTCTCATGCAATATGAGATGAAACAGCCTTGTGTTTGGGAGAGCAGTCAGAGCAGCAGCCAATGGCCCAAAATTTGATAGATGAGCACCTGGATGACAGCTGCAGGGCACACTCTTTTGGGAGCCACAGGCTGGGGCAGTTCCAGAAGCAGCTGGAAGGCCTCAGTGGTTTTCAGGCTATTTCTGCAGATTTATGGATGGAGCAGGAACAGCAGGGTAAAGCAGAGACTGAGCTCTGCTAGATCAGTACTGTATAAAACCCATGTTACTTGTTGCTACCTCTGGTATGGGAATTCCACACAAGCTACTCAAGAGCCATACATTGGCCACCACTCATCGAGTCCCTTTCCAGGGGATCTAACCCAGACATGTTGACAGCTTGCCCTATGGAGGACAAAGAATTACAGTCCCCCAGTGACTGTTTTACTATTGCACCAGGCACTTGTTGCAGTTGATCTAAGCAAAGACTGCAATAGATAATTATATTCAGTCTCCCTTGCCTTGAGATTTCCACACGGGAGGGTGTTTTTCATTTGCCATGTTAAAGTGACACATTGCAGTGCAATTCTCTGCTGCGCTGTGGCCATATTCCACCCAGTACTGGAGGCTTTTCAGGGCTAGATGGAGTGATTATCTTTATGTTTAAAGCTGCTGCATCTCGTTCATCATTTTGTTGCATCATGCGTGAACTCATCCTTTGAGATGAAAGTTGCTGTCACAAAAGACTATAGTATTAGTGTTTGGCTTCTTTGTTTTAATAAAAATTCCCAATAACTGGAGGATTTTCTTTATAATGAACAGCAGAAGAAAAATCTCTAATGACATCTGAAGGCTTTTTCAATAAAGAGGGGTGAAAGGCACACGAGCGCTCTGAAAGCAAATAGCATCCGTACAGGAAGATACTGATAGCCTAAAAGATCTATATTCTGTTTCTGATCTGTGTTGGATTCAAAATAAAACCCAAAGAAACAAAAACCCTGCGAGGGAAATAAAGGGATGGTGTGATGTGGGAGAGAACCTCCTCCAGAGGTGGGACCATGGACCTGCACTGCCTGCAGTGATGAGTCATGCCCAGCAGTGGGGTGAGTCAGCAGAAAGAGCTATAGGGCATTCTGGGAGACGTAGTCCCAGCCGTCAGCAATATTCTCTGCAGTGATAAATACAGCAGCAACAAAAGGAAAAACAACCTGATTAGTGAATTGGGATCCTCTGGGCTAAAAATGAACTATTCCCAGAAAAGTATAAGGCTTAAGAACAAGCTGGGCTGGGGAGGGGCCTCTGGAGATGGCTTAGAATATAACTAAATAATGAAGAAATACTTTTTGGAAAGTCTTCCATTTTTCTTTATGTTTTTCCCCCCCCCTTTTTATAAAACAACACCGTTCAGCTGTTAGTTTGCCAGATTTCTTTGCTCATTTGTTTTTCCCCCAACGTTGCACTGCAGTATCAAAATGTGCACACTGCACTGAAATTTCTCCCTTACCCGTCTCTATGAAAAATGTAGCACATTCATCATCGGAGGGGAGAAAAAAAAAAGCTTGGTCTTTTGCACAAACAGGCTTTTGAGGAAATTGATTTATAAGGGGAGGGAAGCAAATGCAAGGCTTTTACTGCTGAAAGGTACCAGGAGTAATCAGCATGGTCAACAGAAGCAATTATACATGATGATAGTTTCAGAGGACCACTGCATGGGAGAGAATCATTTTTGGGGAGGAGAAGGGCACCTAAAGCAGCGTTACTGATGGTGTGAAAAGCTGAGGGATGATTAAAAAAGCATCTCCCAGTTATCCTTTGGGGAAGAAAGAAGACAAGCAGATATCCCGTGGATCATGATAGCGCAATGGTGATAATTATTTTTATTAGGTGCTCAGTTTCACTGTGTGACAAGTAAGACATGATCATCCATTTACCGTCTATATAATGATACCACCAACTAATGCATAGATATTCTTTATTAAGCAGTTAAGAATGAATTGCAGATTGTTAAATAATAGGAAAACTGTTATGCAAATACATATAGTCTTATGAATTCACATATACGAGCTTTGTACAATAGGCTCTAAATTATCTGCTTTGATAATTCTATGTAATGCTATGGATTATTTCTTCTTTTTAGATGTCTGCCTTCTGAAAATGAGATGAAGATAAAATTTTTAAATACTGAGGAAAGGAAGGAAGATAGTATTGTTAATTTAATGGAAAAGAGGGCTGTTTTTTTTTCACTGAATGCATTGTGGGTTGGGATGGGGGTTTAAGCCAACTTGTCACTAGAAGCAGTGACCATCACTAGCACTAAATCAGGTCAGCTGTGGTTTTGTCAACCAGTCTAAAATAGGAGACTCTTCGTCTTCCAGCACTGTATTACCTCTAAGTGAAGTTTTCCAACAAGTCACTTGAACTTCTCAAGCTGCAGATCATGTCTGTTATTCCTTTCTATATCATCTGTCTCTAATGAGAAGACTTTCCTTCATGTTTGTAAACTGTCTTCTGAGAAGTGTCATTAGATTGCCCCTTGCCTTCTGCTTCACCAGATTAAAGATGTGCAGATCCCTGCACCTGACCTGGCAGGACTTGTGCTGAGGCCCCTGACCACCTCTATTGCTCTCAGTTGTGCCCTCCCCACTTTTTCAATGCCCACTTTTAATTGGGTGTCCCTAAAACTGGACGTGCTGCCTCAGCAGTGCCAAGCAATAGGGAATATTTACTTCCCCTTATCTGCTGGATTTAGCCCCATATGCAGTTTGCCACAAGGGCAGAGGGAACCTGGGGCTATTCCAGCTGCTCTTGTCTGTTTCCAAGCTTGTGCTGATGCTGAGGCTGTACTGCCCTGGTGTAGAGCTTTCTGCTTTTCTTTATTGCACTTTATGAGGTTTTTGTTGGCCCACTCCTCAAGTTTCTCAAGGTCCCAATGTGCCAAACAGTTTTCTGGTATCAAAAAATGGGCTGTTTTCTACTGAGGATGTTGGAACCATCTGTCTCATCCACATGAGGATGTCCCAGCCTGGCAATCAGAGTCTAAGCAAACTACTCTACTTGGTTTGGAAAAAAAAGGATCATAAACAGGAATGGTCATAAACACAAAAAGGATCAGATCCTCTGTTCTGTGATGAGAGAAAAAAACAACACCCAGATCTAACATAAAGGGTTTTTTTTTGTTTTTTTAAAAAAAATTATGATTATCAAGCAAAATCAAACAGAAATAAAGCGATCACAAAATAACATTTAAGAGCATCTTTTGGGATTGGTTGGATTTTTTCCTTTGGCTAAAACTGATGCATTTCGTTCTGACTTTTGTTTTCTTTTCATTGTTGCATAAAGTGACTCAATTAACTTCAAATGAAGAAGAAGAAGTGTCTTTAAAAAGCAAAAAAAAGAAAAAGAAAGGAGAGAGCAGGACATTTTAGTACAACTCAAATCATTCCATTGGGGATTTTCTTAAGCCCATTTCCCCCCTTTTTTCCTAATGACACAGCCAAAGCGATTTGACTTCCAGTAACAAATGGCATTTTAGGAGCATCTGAAAAACAACTGAAATGAGCACTCTAGCTGAGGGTGATTACAGCTCCCTGCTTTTTGTTCACAGTCCCCAGACTATACCTCCATGCTGCAGGGAATGTGTTGTTGTCTTTCTTCACCCTGTACACATTAACTGTATTATTTTCACGGGTTTCATTTCCCACACCATAGCAGCAATGGAAGCGGTGGGTTTCCTGGGGCAGAATAGCAGTCCAGTGGGTTGACAGCCTTCAGTTCCCCATACATCATCACTGCTTCTCCATCCTGCACGTGGAACTCCTTGTAACTTCATTATAGTCCTATAGTTCTATTCCTCCACTTATCTGTATGTTCCAGATGAGTTCAAATCCTTCATGAAAAGGCTACCTAGCAACCACTTCCTGACCATTGCGAGCATCCACCAGCACTGGGGGAACGACTGGGACCTGCAGAACCGCTACAAGCTGCTGCAGAGCTCCTTGGAAGCCCAACGCCAGAAGATCCAACGCACTGCCCGCAAACTCTTCGGCCTCAGTGTCCGGTGTCGGCACAACCCCAACCACCAGCTGCCTAGAGAAAGGTAACCTTCATCCCTTGTGGGGATGGGGTAGGGCTGGGCTTGGTGACCTAAACCCTGCAGCCAAAGTGATTGGATTGAGGGTGTGCTGGCATGGAGGTTTGGTGGAAAACTTTGCAACTGGCATTGACCAGAAAACCTGTGATGTTATTACAGATGGAGAGGGCAGATTTTCCACTACGGTTACAATAACTATTGATATCCAATAGTCACCTCCTGCTGGTTCTTCTCAGCACTGCCCTGTGGCCATATTTGTTTGCTTCTCAACATTTCTGCAGAATTACATCTGTAGATTTTTATTAAATATTGCTTGCTGTTTATTTCTACATTATCTGGAGTGAAGTGACACTGAAAATCTTGGGGGTAAAAAAGAGTCCAAGTGCCCTTTTCTTCCATGCATCTCTGGAAGCAGCCTGGCCAGGTTAACATTTGTAGAACTGGGTTTTAGCTCCTCTATTGCATATATATTCAAACTCAAGAGAAAATGAGCTGATTTTTGTGTCCTATTATCATCCTGCCCATTGGCTGCTATACATGTTAGGTTTTTATTTCATGGTGGTGCAGCCCAAGGTTTCAAGTCTCTTTAATATGCCAAAGTTTTCATGTCTCTGGACTAAGACTTAATGGTGTTACCAGGGATGAGGAGAAATATCTATTAGGTGTTTATCAAAAGAAGACTTTGGAGAATTTCCTGTTGTTGGACCATTCCTACCAATTGGTTCCATTGCTACAAACCAGCCGATGGGTGGAGGAGTCACAAGCAAGTCCAGGCTTTATTTTGAGTTGTGCCACAACAGCACAGAGCAGAGATCCACGCTGCTCCAAGCACTCAGCTAAATATGTCTTTAGCATTTCTCTTCTATTTTAAAAAGTCAGCCAGGCAGAAAGGGAGCCTCCAACTCATATTATAGAATCTGGGGAAAGGAGAACAAAATGGATGATGGCAGCTGGGTTTTTTAACTGACTGATGTGCTTGATTTGTTTAAGTCAACACCACCAGGCATATTATCATTTCTTTTCTTATTTGTCATTCTGCATTTGCAGCTAGGCAGGGGAGGGGCTCGGTAGACAGCTCTATGGTGGAAGAGGTATGCATTTCATTGCTCTTTTCACACGGCTTGGAAATACTCTTATTTTTTAATTGTTCCCGTACAAAACAACAGACACTTATTGAGCATGCCGGTGGCATTGAAAGGATGGGAAGGTTCCATTATGACCAAGCCTTTCTCCCTCTTTTATATGCATTATATGTTCAAAAGCAACATAAAAAGAGAAATAGGACTGCTGTCCATTGCCCTCAGGGAAAGGAGGGTGATGTTTCCAACAGAAAGGAAGATTAGGAATTTTTGAAATTAGGATAATCTTTCCATAACCTTTTGTAACAGTTAAAAAAGGAAATATAAATATCCATATTTGCTTATATTTTACTTAATGCACCTCTTTGCTGCCAAGTTTGTTGGTTTAAAAAAGAAACTACTCCCCAGTTGTTAAAGCTTCAATATTGAATGGGCTCCTGTAGTTGTATTTTAAAATTCTGGATGTAAAATATAAATAACACCCAAAGGAGGGGGTTGATATGTGTGCTGGGCTCCAGCCATATTGTCATTAGTTAAAATACTCCTCCCAGCTGCTGAGAATGAACATAGCGATGTCTACCTCACTGCTCCATACAGAAAGCCCAAAGGTATCTGCACAGCAGCTAGTGCTGCTGGAACAGTGACAGGTGAGCTTGCAAAGGAGAACTTCTTAAATTCCTACCTTTGTTTTTGCAATTGAGAGAACAAAAAGAAGGAAAAAGAAAGAGGAACCTGTTCTGCTGGCTGGTGGTTGGGTTTTGTTGTTGTTGCTCTTGTGCAATAGGTTTTAAATGGTGAAACAGGACAACCTGGCCCCTAGTTCCCAGCATTGCCAGGCTGCATGACTCCTGTGAGGAACTGCAGGAAACCAGTGCAACTTAATGCTTGCAGTTCTGCCTGGATGTCATTATTTTCATTTCAGTTTGGAGCATCAGATATTAAAGTTGAACGTAAAATTGCTTCCAGTTACCTTTGTAGGCAGTTTTCTTTTTTATTAATTTCAAATGCTCTAGTGCTTTATATTTAAATTGGCAGAGGTAGCAAACATTAAGCAAAATAACTCTTGCACTGATATTAAGGGAGAGAAAGAGAAATTGATGACAGCTTAATGAAAGAGAAAATAATAAAAATAAAAGTCAGTGGTGACTCTGCTACTGACTCTCATCTCTCAGACTGTGGCTCCTTTCAGCTTCCTTCTGTATCTTCGTTACATTCACATGAGCATGAGCCATCAAGGGCAGTATTTCAAGAAGTTGCCTCCTGTCAGCCCAAGGGCTCTGTCTGGTTCTGTGTATATTCTTACCCTGACCAAGCTGGAGGATAAAATGGGGTGATTTTACCACTGTTTCTCACTCCATCACACTTCCCATTGTCATGCTTGTAGCCAGTGCCCAGCTCTGCCCTGGATTCTGCATTTTCATTTAATTACATCCCTTATTGCTACCATCAGCAGATGGTGGGTAGTTCTTTCCCTCGCTTGTGTCCTACTTGTGTCTTTGCTGAGCGCTAAGATGCACACACACAAAACACTTCCTTCTACAGATCTTCCATCTTTCCTCCTCTAAGTTGATCTGAGGAACAGGAAAATTACTAGTTTGAATTGCACAATATCAGCTGAAACTCCTTTGTTGTTTTGCTCTGCCAACAGTTTATATAAGTTAGGAAGGGTAGCTCTTTTTTTTTTCTCTCTTTTTTTTCCTTTTTTCTTCTTCCCTAGGGCAGAACACACCAGCTGGATAGGATGTGGTCATCTTATTCCAATTTTTATAGCATCCCTTCTGGACAGCTCACATCTCAAGAACTCAGTGGCATCATCAACACATGAAATCTGTATCATAAAGCTTCAAACTTGCAGGGCTCCAAGCAGAAGTGTCCTAGAAAACAGGCAATGTCCTGGGCCCTTTTTCTAGGGACCAGGCTTTTCCATTGGCAGAAGAGCTCATGCTACCTCTGAGCATAGGAAAGCAACCCTGGCAGGAACGTGAAAATTGCCCCTTCACGGACTCAAGGCTTCAGGATTTTTTGTGATAATTCACTTCATTTTTCCCCTTCACTGTGTTTTTCCCAGTTTTCTTTGTGCTTCTTTTCTTTCCTGCCATTCCTGTCTTTCAATTATTGCTCTTTCCAGCATCCCTAAGCCTTTTGCATTTCTCGCCTTTTACCTGCACATTTTCCCCTCTTTTTCCCTTTCTACTTCTGCTCCTCGATTATTTCTTTCCTTACAGCGCTTTCCTCTGTTTTACACTCTCATCCCTCCTCTCACTCCCTCCCCCTAATCATCTTGCTGTTCCTTGCTGCTGTATCATTTAATGCCTTCTTTGATACAGCCTACAGCTTAATGATTATTCAGAGGTCAGGCGATGCAGGTGCCATGAATTTCACTAATCCAGCTCTGAGAGCCTCTGTCCATAATCACTCCTCCTGTTCTACAGGGACTGAATCCTAATTTGTCATTAGCCAGTCCTCTCACTGCAGTGCTACCAAGAACTTTTTGCCCAGAAGAGACAATGAAGTATTCATTAGCTGGGGGGGAAGGCAGGGGGGAGGGAGCTGGACGAGACTGAACGAGGCATTCTGCTGAAGGCTGCAGAGAAAGGAGTTGCTGTGCTGAGATTTCCCAGAGAGGGGGGAGAAGGGGCAGCGAGGCAGCTTAGCAGGGCGGTCGTATGAAAAGCAAGCGTGGGTTATGGTGTCATTCATTCGGAGCCAATGCAGGGCTGTGGGATGCAGAGATGAGGGTGCTCATGGAGCAATGATGGGAGTGGTGGGACCTGGGAAGGGGCAAGCGTGGCTGGATGAGAGGCTGTAAGAGGAGATTAATTAGCAGCAGATTTTTTAAAGGAGAAGCCATTCAAGCAGCTTGGTCTCTGTGCACCCTGACATGCATACTCTTTTCTGCTGGTTTCTGCACTCTGCACCATGAGCAGAGGTTACTATTGAATTCTCCTCATCCCATTACAGAATCTGTTTTTAGGGATTGGGGGGAACTGCCTGTGATATGGAGATGGGCGGCTGCCTCCAGCCACTCTAGGAGTTATGCTGCAATACCTGATAACACTTCAGCCTCTGGCACTGCTTTATCAGCTCTTCCCATAGTTGAACTTTCTCACCACTACACTGATGGGAGCAGTCAGGAGGCTGAGCCAGACTCAGCTCTTAGAGCAGCTTGAAGAGAGAGCTCCCAGATGATCAGTGCTAACTTATGGCTATTTCTTAGAGGGCTTTTGTTCTCTGTGGGAGGAATAAACACCAGATGTAAGATGTAGCCTAGAAATAACCTGGACTTGTTCCCAAATTTTGTAGCAGGGCATTAGTGCCCTGAGAGTTCTGCTCCAGGTATATGCCTAAAACCACTATGAGCATAGAAAGATGCCAACACCAAAGATTTTGTGAAGCTCTACAGTGCTAATCCTCTCTTATTCCTACCTGCAGGACAATACAGGAATGGCTTACCCGGGTCCAGTCCCTACTCTACTGCAATGAGAATGGGTTTTGGGGCACATTTTTGGAAAGCCAGCGGAGCTGTGTTTGCCATGGTGGCACCAGCTTGTGCCAGCGTCCCATCCCTTGCATCATTGGGGGCAACAACAGCTGTGCCATGTGCAGCCTTGCCAACATCTCTCTCTGTGGCTCATGCAACAAGGGCTATAAGCTTTATCGGGGCCGTTGCGAGCCTCAGAACGTAGACTCGGAGCGGAGTGAGCAATTCATCAGCTTTGAGACGGACTTGGACTTCCAGGATCTAGAGCTGAAATACCTGCTGCAGAAAATGGACTCTCGCCTGTACGTGCATACCACCTTCATCAGCAACGAGATACGCCTGGACACCTTCTTTGACCCCAGGTGGCGCAAACGCATGTCCCTCACCTTGAAGAGCAACAAGAACAGGATGGACTTCATCCACATGGTGATTGGGATCTCCATGCGCATCTGTCAGATGCGCAACAGCAGCCTGGACCCTATGTTCTTTGTCTATGTCAACCCATTCAGCGGGAGTCACTCCGAGGGCTGGAATATGCCCTTTGGGGAGTATGGCTACCCACGCTGGGAGAAAATCCGCCTCCAAAACAGCCAGTGCTACAACTGGACCCTGCTACTGGGCAACCGGTGGAAAACCTTTTTCGAGACCGTCCACATCTACCTACGCAGCCGGACGCGGCTGCCCTCCCTGCTGCGAAACGAGACGGGCCAAGGGCCTGTGGACCTTTCTGACCCCAGCAAGCGACAGTTCTACATCAAGATCTCAGATGTGCAGGTGTTTGGCTACAGCCTGCGCTTCAATGCTGACCTTCTGCGCAGCGCCGTGCAGCAGGTCAACCAGTCGTACACACAAGGTGGGCAGTTCTATTCTTCCTCCTCCGTCATGCTCTTGCTGCTGGATATTCGGGACCGAATCAATAGACTGGCACCTCCTGTGGCCCCGGGGAAGCCCCAGCTGGATCTGTTCTCTTGTATGCTCAAGCACCGCCTGAAGCTCACCAACAGTGAGATCATCCGTGTGAACCATGCTCTAGACCTGTACAACACCGAGATCCTCAAACAGTCGGACCAGATGACAGCCAAACTCTGCTAACCCGGACTTTTCAGTGGGACACGTTAGTGACTGATCCTTTTGCTGTAAAAAAATAAAAATAAAAGAGGAAAAAAAACAAAACAAAAAAGACAGAAAAAAAAGAGGAAAAAAAAAAACAAGTAAAAAGAAAGAAAAAAAGGGGGGGTGGGGAAAGTAAAGATGGGGGAAAAACAAAATTTGTAAAATGTAATTAATATACAAAAGAGGAAAAAAAAGAGGAAAAATTCTTCATTTGTTGAAAACTAAACCCGTTCTAGCAGCTGTATAAAACTGTCAGGCATGTTTGTTATTTCTATAATCCGTCATAAAAGAGTAACACCTTACTCTCTCTTGACCTTGGAGGTGTTGCTTGCTAGTCCTCAGGGGCAGCAGGGTGAATAAATAAAGGGAGAAGCTGAGAGAGGGGCAAATTTCTGTAATGAACTGTAAAGATTTCTGCTATGCAGGTGCCAAGACAAAGAGACAAAACAAACAAACAAATACAAAAAGCAAACAAGAGTTATATGTAAATGTAAAAGAACTGCCATTATTCCTAGTGGGAGTAAATGGTTAAAGATAAAAGATATTTCTCCTGTTGAGATTTATGCCAGCTTTATGTTGAGTTATTCACCCAGCCCGTGCTGAGCTTTGCTGAAGGACAGAATGTGATGGCAGACCTTTGAGAGTAAATCAAGTATCTCACTGGGGAGAAGACACAGCAGGTGGAAGGGTGGGTGCAGATCTGAGGTGAGATCTGATCTTCACTTTGGCATTTTCACCTTGGGAAACTTCTCACCAGAGGCAGTGTCAACTCTTGCCGAAGAGAAGGATGTGTCAGGTCTCCTTCCATTCCATTCCATGCCTGACAGCAGGCTGCTGTTGCCTTCATTGAGGCCAGAGCTCAACCCCTGACACTGCTCTTTAAGGTTTGAACACCCTAAAATTGAAAAATTATATTTCACACTGGAAAACCTTGATTTAAAGGCTAACCTGAGTTTTGTTTTTAACCTATATTCTGGTATGTGTAATAACACTGGGAAACTGTCATCACTGCAAAAACCCAAAGCATAGGGTAAGAAAACATATTTCCAAGGAAACCTGGAGATGCCGAGGGGTAAAAGAGTGATTTTAGTTCTCTGGGGAAGGAAAAATCCTTTATATTTTCTTATGATTCTGTAGCTGTGAAGAATATCCTTCTTTCACAGATTCTTTGTCCATAAAACAAACAAACAAACAAAACCAAACAGAAACCAAATGAGGAAGATTTTATTACGTTATCTCCAGAACTCACAAAAATCTGCTCTCAGTTTACAAAGATAAAGACAGATTTAAAAGGGTTGAGTTATCAGACAGACCAAAAACCTGAAATAACCAAAAGCTGTGTAAGGTTTTGCAGCGTGTGTGTGTGTGTGTGTGTTTGGATATATATTTTTTAAATATAGGGTAGAGTGTATGAAGTATAGGTATGAGTGTAGGATCAGCTGAGCTGGTGATAAAGCCTGAACACAACAGGAGGAGAATAGTGGGTTATTTCTCTTGATTTCACTATTTTTAGTTAATTTTTTTTTGGTCAAAACTGCTTTTTCCTTTCAGAAGGAATAAACAAAACTCTCATCCTTCAGACTTGTTGAGCTGGAGGAGTGTCCCATGGAAAAGCAGGGCTGAGCAGGAGGCCTTGACCCAACACCCAAGATTCAGATTTGGCTCAAGACTTAACGTGGTGGTTCAGCCATGTTCGAAATCGTGCAGGTTTTGATCTTATTTGTTACGTTATCTTGGAATAACATCAGTTCTTCTGGAAAGAGCTAAATGCATTGTGGTGTTACTCATATGACTTCAGGGACTTAGGCAATTAAGTCTGGCTTCAGGTTTTGTTCAATTTGAGAGGTTTTGGTTGATGCAAATGAAAGCTGAGAAGGAGTTAGATACCTTGAGGAAAATAAACATTCACTGAACTCTCCTGCGGAACTAATGATTGAGGGCATACAAGAAACTATCTGTCTAGTTAGTAAGAAAACAAAAAATAGAATCCTAGTCATAAAAGAACACATCAGTCCTTGTGCATCCACCAAAAGGAGTGGATATGAATGAGCCTGAAGAAGATCGGAGTGAATTCAACAGAAATGTTTCCAGGGACATTCATCCATTTCAGCTGGTAGTAACTTGTGTCTTTGTGTTTTTCCCAACACATACTGAGACTTCTTTCTGTCTTTACTCAGTCCCTGCAAGAGATTGCAAGGTTGCCTTTTTCTTAATTAGTTAATTTGTTTTTTTAATTGTTTTTGTTGTTGTTTTTTGGTCTTTGTTTGCATAGCAGAGTTTCATGCTTATGGACCCCCACCATTCAAATGTTTCTTTATAGCTGTGACATTTCTATGTCACTTCTCCAATGAGGGAAAATTCATTGGCAATGGTATGCATGGAAGACAGTTTTAAGCAAATAGTGAAGAGTATTCATGGGAAATGAATGTCAAATTAGTAATTATGAGTGAAAATAATGTTCCTGGCAGTTTCATCCATCCAAGCAGGGAATACAAATATACTGTTTAATTTACATGTATGACCTGAGGAGCTGACACTGAAAAAGAACTATAGTTATTACTCTAAAAATACTGACTACTGCTTATGAGCAAACCTATAGCCTGAGATGCAGTCTGCATTCAATGATGGGATCTGTTCGTGGCTGGGAATAGCGAATGTGTTCACATAAAGTGAAATTAATTCGATAAATTGCTTTCCTATGAGAAAAGTATCCAGCTCTAGTGACTAGCAGCCAGAGAAGTTGCAATTAAATCTCAGATCTCGTGGGTAGCTAACAACACATGAGCTAAATCTTGCCTGGTGTTCGTGGGACTGTTAGAGATCAAATTGATTGCTCTCATGTATTTCTAATGATATCTGGATACGATCAGCACCAATTATACTGTGCTTTGACAAGGAGGGCAACACCACAGAATTTTAAATCGCTGCTGTCCAGACATGACCCAAAGCCATGGCAGGCAGCAGTGGGGTTGGAGATGGGTTCCCTGAGATAGACAAGCATTTCCACCATGACTGGGATAATGAAGTTGGAGTGTTGAAAATCAGATTAGGAATATGGAAGGAAGTTTACACAGATAAGCACTGTCAGAATAGGAAGCTTACATCATGAGTTCCCGATCTGGTGACATGCCACCAAAGTATAATGGTACGTAACAACAGTGAAGTGGAGCTTCTGTGCAGTAAAGCTGTTGCAGCATGGCTGGATGATGTTTGGAGGTGGAATGAAGATGAGATGTCTTGGATCAATTCTCTTGTCCTTCAGGGGAAAAATGTAGCAATTGAGCAACGAGACACTGTTTTGAGCTCAAAATGCATGTCAGAAAAAAAAAAGGAAAAGCAAAACCAAATAACGTGATCAACTGTGCCTTGGGCAACACTGTCCTCTGCTTTTGATGACAGAAACAGATGTCTGGGTCCAGTTTATGTAGAAAGAAAATTTTCATGCCCTACCTTTCAAATGTGACATGTTCATAGTACCTCATACAGAGCACACAGTCTGCTTCTACTGCTCAGGCCCATCAACCTTTTGAGGGAGTCATGTCCAACACCTCCACCTGGCCAGAAAAATATTTTACAAGACAGTGTAAGATTGGAGGGTAAATAGAGGACAATTAGATTGCACTGAGAGAGTACTTTCACCTATAACATTAAGATTACTGAGCAACATGGCTGATAGACCTTGCTACATGGGACAAGGTTAAAAAGGGATCTTCAGACTATTAGAGGTGGGTAATCATTGACTGGATAATGGAACTCAAATCCTATCTCCCATACAAGAGGGAGATAGGGAGCGACCCCTGAGATGCTCCATCCTGACTAATACAGGGGTGGTCCTACTGGCTCATGATAGATGCTTGTCCCCTGCTGCAGTTAGGGACATTGTGAAAGCTGGAGCTTCCAAAAAAAAAACAAACACCAGAGAAAGACAGAAAGAAAAGCCAGGTAGCAGATGTCTTTAAGGCTAAGAATGGCAAAGACCAGCAGGTAGAGTAGACTACTTTTATCCCCCAGATGCAGAAGACTTCTGGTATCAGTTGCTTCAAGTCACAGGAGAGAATGGATGAGGAGCTGATTAAGAAAAGTGCTTTTTAAAAGTTATTCAAATTTAGAGTTCCCAGCCGATGTGGCAGAAAGCAAAGGACGTCAGCAAATCTTATTAATATGCTGATGCTACGGCTTCAGAAGTGTACAGAATGCCCATTTGGATCAGGGCTAAGAGCACAGCATGGAGTTGCTATGGAGACATGGGGAGGCCATTAATTAGCTCTCACATGAAATCATCAGGAAGAGTCTGGACCATGGCAGCTCTGCCCTCCTCAGAAGCCAAGGGCATGGCCCTGCTGACCTCCAGCCTCCCCTGTGCAGCTCCAGCAGCCATGTCCTGGAGCAGACATGTCCTGCATGCACCAGAAGCGAGTGCACAAGAAGTAAGGTGGAGGTGATGACAGGGGTAAACAAAGGATGGATGTTGTTCCCTCTCTTATTTTCCTCTTCTCAGAAAGCCTACTTGCTGTTGCAGAAAAGAACATAGGAGAGGTGCTGCTTTTGGTGACAATGGGACTCATGACTGTGACCTCAAAAAAGTCAGGGCTGGCCGCAAGGCTCTGACAAGCTCAGTTTGAGGTGTCAGTGTCTGCCTGGCTGAGCTGCACCCGAGAATGCCAATGCTTCTCAGTGCTGTCCTGTCCTCTGAGCAATTTCTGGCCATGCTAAGCCAGCGTTTCCCTTCCCCTAAGGGAAACATGGGCAAAGAAGAGAGGTTTGTTGGCCACACGCCCAGCCTCCCCGCAGAGCCAGATCCACCTCCAGCCCAGGCTGTGCGTGCATGTTCCCGTGACAGCTGTGACGGACTTCAGCTGCCATGCACAGGATGTTCTTTTTAGCCCACTTGCTAAAACACCACTCAGGAGGACATTTGGCAGATGGCATCTCCTGCACTAGAGCACACAGCAAGATCCCCAGCCCGACTGCTCAGCTCTCAGTACTGAGTGGCAACCCAGGCTGTGCACTCCTGTCTCCAGCTAAAGGACTTTCCTTGATGAATCTTGCTGAAAGGGAAAATAGCACAAGGTTCAGGTTCTTGTCTGAAAGCAGAGACAGAGGAGGTGGAGATAGCAGTTAGGTGTTGGGGAGAGGCATGAGGGAGATAAGACAGGGCATAAGGAGGTAATGAACAAGACATTTCGACATCCCTTCCAGCCTGGAGGGTTTGAAATGGACCTGCTGGACCCAGACAAATCATGGTCCTTGTTCAAGATCCCTTATCAAAATTACACATCAACTAAGTCCCTTCCATCTTCTCTACACCTTCTTCCAGTAACCTTTCTTTTTTTCTAAGCATAAACTTCTCTGAGTGTCATCAGGATTATTAATCTATTGTAAATTAAATAAACCTGAAAAACAATGAGGACTAAGATCTCTATAAGAAAAACTTGCTAGAAATTTCAGCTCCCTCTCTTGAATGTCCAGCTTGTGACTTTTCCTGGCATGAGATGGGTGCTTGATACAAGTCCACTCTTCAAGCCAAGATGACTTTCCTTTTTTGTAACAAGAAAAAACCCAACTATGTGAAATCTGTGCTCTCAGGATGCACAGAACAAACCTCACATTCAAAACTGCCAATAGCAATCTTGACCACCAGGAACAACTTTGTGCCATTAGATACATCTCCATGGGGCTCACGGATCCAGCCATGCCACTCTGTGCCCTCATTATTAGTGATGCATGGTAGAGGAGTGCAAGCATTGAGTAGTTCCCATTGCCCTCCAGTGCTTGCTTTCCTCAGAATGCAGGCAGGAAAGAAATCTGACCTTGTGCAGAGACCTAGAAAAAACAGGCCATGGGTCCTTCCCCAAGAGAACTCCGAAAGGTATTGCTAGAAAGAATTAGAACTGCAGCAAAGCCTGCAGAGGAGAATAATCTGATTAGGTGACCCTGAAGAGATACAGTCAGACACAAAAGAAATGGGATTACTGACCTCACTGTGCAGTGAGGACTCTTCTACTCCCCAAACCAATCCTGTTGCTGACCCTTCCCTCTTATCAGTTTTGGCTCAGTAATGAACAATGCCAGCCCATTAGCTTAGTATGTAAAACACAACCTATAAGTACAGCTCAAATTGTATTTTAATGGCATGGAAAAAATTCAAACAGATTTAGCTGAACAAAGAAACAAAATGAAACAGCAAAATCACAAAGACACCTTATTTTAGGTAAGATTTTGCCAGTGGTATGTTGCTGTGAGGTTGCTGGGAGTTACCAGCACCACAGCCTGCAGTAGAAAGTGGTCAGCTGAATTATTTTGGCTGAAATTCTAAAAGAAACCTAAAAGAAAAATAAAAGAGAATTGTAAATGCAATATTTCTGATGGAAATAGGAGCTAAAAGTACATGTTACTTTTCAGTTATCTGAGCCACACATTGTTTTGACTACCTGTCATTCATCTCATCTAGAACATAGACTTGTAAATGGGAAACAGGAGTTCAGCTTCAATGGCTTTGCAGAGTGCTCAGAGTCTCTTAGGACAGGGTCTGCCAAGGGGATCTGAAGTCATGAGGTCTCAAAGATGCTGCCAGGAGCAGAGCAAAGAGGTGCTGCTGAATTCAAGGAAGTCAAGAGACCTGATATCATCAAACCAGAAACACAGCATGTACACATTGCTTCTATATACACAAATATATTTCATTATTTTTTAGTCTCAGCCATCAGCCATCAACAGACTGACCGTTGTATCAACAGGAGAGACATCAGGACAGGAGGTGCTGTTCCAGATAGGCTTTTATTTTCCCTGACAGTTTTGTTGCCTGAGTGCCCCACTCACACAGGCAGTGGTAGTGACCTTGACAAAGATATACAGCAGTGTGCTACTATGGTGTGGATTTAGTTTCAGTCTTGAGACAACCCAGATGCTCCGGTCAAGCCTGAAAGCAATGCCTTTGCCTGATTTTGGTGCAAAGAGAAGCCAGTAACAGAAATATTCTAGAGGCAAAACAAACCTTATTTCAGCCTGTTTTCTGGGGCAGGCTTCTTGACAACGTGCAGCGCGTCTCTCTCTGAGTTGGGTTGTGGTGTAATTTAAGGCTGAATCTTGTTCTGCAATGTGATGACAGGATCAGATTATACAAATGTCATGCAGCTAACAGCTGAGATCTGGTTTTCAAGCTTCCCTAAGACACTCAGACTCAGGGTTCGGTTAAGTTTCATTCCAGAGTGAGAAAACAAAGCCTGGATACTGTCTGGGTTGGGATTAGGCACCAATTCTGATCCTGCTGTGTTTTCACAAACTACTCAATGAAGAGAGTTTGCTCCTGACTTACTCCTGGATATTTGGCAACCACCTCCATGCTTTCAGTCTCTCTTGATATGAAAATCTAATCATGTTTGCTGCTCAAAATCAACTCTGGTGAAGACTAATGCAAAAGGCTCAGCCTAAGCAAGCAGCTTGCTCAGGAAATGTAGATAAGAAGCCCTTGCGGTTTGCTTTGAAAGTCAATAGACTTGGGTTTAGAAGGATTAGTGAGGGGCTCAGTCCTGTGTGGTGCTGAGACCTCTGAATTGCAACATTGAGCAAGTGCATGTGTGGAAGTCAAAAGGACTGTTCAAAACCATGAATTATGATCATGACAACGTATTTTTCTAGCTGAGATCCATAGCTGTCAGTAACTGGTAATGGGTATTGAGTTCCAGGGGAATCCCACTTCTCAGGGACATAAAGGCCTGGGAACTCTGAGATCCTAAAGCAACTTGCTAGCCTGAATTACATCTTTAATTTCAATGTCTGGGTTGGGATCAGTCATCCCAGGCAGTGGGCATTAGACTGCTATGAACTCTTACATCACACCCAGAACAGCCAGTGAAGAGCACAGCAAATATCCAAATGGCCACAAATTGCATCATTTCTTAATGAGAATTAATATCTCACATGTGGCACCGGGGGACCTCAGTCACACACCAAGGCACCAGAGTGGATGGCATTTTAGAGACATAACAAAAAGGAGACCTCGTTTCAAGAAGCGTCTCAGGAGAGCACCAATTAAAAAGAAAACGACTGTGACACCGACTGAAGTTCCCAATCATTTTTCAAGGGTCAGTCTCACAGAGGAAGACCTGCCTGTCATCTGTTTGTTCGGGTATTTGTTTGCTGCCCTCTCTTCCCAGGAAATGCTGAACAGAAATGATTGCGTTTGTCTTTCTGCATCTCTTCCCATTTCCAAAGTGCTTTTTTTTTTTTTTACTATGTTGATATTCCTCATGGGGTGAGCAATGTTTTGGGTATTTTTCAGGCCAATATTACTTGTGCATTCATTATAGGCTCTGGTTAATGAAAATAAAAACAAAGAAACATTAAGGGAAAAAGAAAAAGCCAGTTAGGCAACAGGGGAATGAGAAACTTGTTCCCAGAAAGCATTCATTTCAGATGAGAAAGAAGGCAGAACAGACATTGAAACAGCTGCATAGGGTCTCACAGTGGCAGAGCAAAGAAGAAAACATGGGTCTGAGCGGTCATGCCCACACCATATCAGCACCCTTCAAAGTCTGCATCTGCAGAAGAGTCAGCTGGGACATTCAGGGTTTGTTGCCAGGGAGAAGGGAGCCAAGTAGCCAAAAAAATGCACCTACATCATGCTTTCTTTAGTTATCAACAGTAAAATAGCCCAGATTTTTCTGAACTATCAGGTACTGGCCAGAGGCAAGGTATTAAACTTCAAGATACACAGTTGCTCTAATGGACCTGGCATATCCCAACTTTCTGAGCTCACCTGTAAAACAATAATGTCGTTTTCTTCTTCATTATGCATCACACATCAGCCTGGCTGCTCATTAACAGCTTTGACCTGAATCTGTCACTTTACAACAAACTCCTGTAGGATTCCAGGTTTACTGCCATATAACTACGTTATTATACATGGAAGGCTGCAATAAGCTGATTACAAAAAAACCTTTTTTTTTTTTAATTTTTTTTTTTTTTTTAAGACTTAATATGTACTTTTCTGACATCAGATAAGTACAAAATAAACCTGAAACTTCACCCAAGATGCATTATGCAAAGAAATCTGTCGCTATAAAACCACACAGGGCTCCCTTCATCAGCTCCTCTCTGCATTGCCTTGGCTGCATGAGGAGCTCTGCTGTGGCAACTGTTTATTTCTACATGCCTTGAGTCAAACCATCCTGTCTATGATTCAGTTGGTACAAGACAACCTTCCTCCTTAGAAATGCAGCTTTCTGGAGCAGTATTTGTGTGCTGTGGAGGAAAGTCCCAAAACTAAATGAAAAACACTGTCAAAGTGCAGGGTGAGAGGCAACATCCCACCCCATTCTATTTCAGCTTGGGAATCTCAGGACAGCCTTACTTTAAATGATTGAAAGAGGTAAATCCAGAGAGGACTTCTCTGCTGGATTTTGATTACTTCATGCCAGAAGAGACAGAATTGGCCAAATGCTAAAGTGGAAGTGAGGTGTTTTAATAATTTCCCATTAAAAATGTCAACAAAAATATATTTTGCTGAATTTGCTTTTCTTTAAGAGAAGACTGTTCAGCTGGGAGGAAAAAAAAAGCCTTGGTCAGCTTCATCAGCAGAGTTGGCTGTGGGAAGTGAGGTTCATCACATCTGGGCTAATGGGGTGTGAAAAGTTGGCCTTGCTGAGTACACACAGACCAGTCTTACTGCTCCTGAGAGAGCCTGGGAGCTGCTGGGAGGAAGAATTGATCCATGATCACTCTGTCTCCCATTTACACAGCTGTAATCATAGAATGGTTTGGGTTGGAAGGGACCTTGAAGATCACCTAGTTCCAACCCCCCTGTTATAGTCAGGGACACTTGCCATTAGACCAGGTTGCTCACAGCCCCATCCAGCCTGGCCCCAAGTGCTCTCAGGGAGGGAGTATCTGCAACCTCACTGGGCAACCTGTTCCAGTGTCTCACCACACATACTGGTCCAGGTGAGGCTGGGCTGTGTGAAGCTCATGGGTTTGTACCACTTGCTTGTCCCACACCTCAGTCTTCCAGCCAGTCACATTCCCCATGGCTGAGGCTGAAGGCATCACACAGCACATGGTGTCAGTGGTAGAAAGGAAAAAAAAAACAAACAAAACATAATAGTAAAAGATCAAGGATTAATGTATCTAATAGAAAAAAGATGTATAATTCTATACAAACCATAAGGTGTATATGCTTTCTATAATTTCCCAGCTTTGTAGTCCATAGGTGGCTCAGCACAGAAGACATGGGACATGTAGCAAGGGTTTGTGGTTGTGAAGTATGGAAACTCTGTTCTGATAGTGATTAAGAGCTATCCTGGATAGAGGGAACCAAAGTTAATACACCTATGGACATCTACAATAGATATATGAGCATAATATTCTGTAAACTGCTCTGGTGTTTCACTTACAGGAAATGAGGTGATGGCACCAAAAAGAGTCAGCTCTCTCATGGGACGTGACTCCCTGGGTGCAAGGCCTCAGAGCAGAACAGTGGCTCATCTGGCCAAGCTTTTGGAAGGGGAAAAAAAAAAAAGAATTATGACAATTGTCTGCAATATTTTACAGCAGGATTTTACAAGACAGAGCCCAACTTTAAAGAGAGAGATGGTATTTTGAGTGTTACATCTAAGCCATTGATAGTGGCAGGGTTTTGCAGTCTATGTCATACAATCAGGGAACAAAAGCCCCAGCTATCTCTATTAATCAAAGCCCATCTTTGCAATCATTTATTGGGTTTTTCCTCTTGTTGCAATAATGGACCAGCACAAGCTGAATTACAGTGTTCTTTATTAACTGGCACTGCTTGCTCCACCTTAATTAGTGCAGACCAGTGGAGCTAAGGTGAATGAGGTGAACGTTAGATGCATTTTATCATTGATGTTGAAAAGACAACCAGACCTCAACTTTTCTCTCTGTAAGTGCGTGCCTTCCTTTTGTGAGATGATCAATAGCACTTCCAGTGGAGGAGGTGGGCAAAGCACCTTTCAGAACTGGTAATTGTGCAGGATCCAAATCTTTTCTAATAAAATCTTTCAAAACCTTGACAAAATTTCTACTGAAGGCCAGCTTTCCTAGGAGACCTATAATTATTGAGAGCAAAAGAGAAAAGAAATGAGAGTTACCAACCTGGTTCAGATAAATAGGACTAACTCAAACAAGGGATCTGAAAGACAGGGCTATGGAAAATGAAGCAGCAGAAAAAAAAATCATAATCATGATAATAAAAGAACAAGGATCAATATCTCTAAGAGGAAAAAAACATTTAATTTTATACAAGCCATAAGGTGTACACACACTTCTGTGATTTCCCAGAGGTCTCCCGGATGATTCCTTTTCCTTGTAAAACTCACATCTTTACACACCACATCCCCAGCTCCTATCTCAGCAATACAAACTGTACATTCAGACCACAGGACATCCCAAGAGATTGATTCCCTTGATGCTGTTATTCTTTTCTTTTTTTCATCTTTGAAAGTCAAATATTTATCATTTGGCATCTTCTGTGTTCTGCTCTGATCCTTGAAAGAAAAAAGTCCCCTCTCACTGACCTTACTTGGGAAGACCACAGAGGAATAACAGCACCGTATTCAATGGAGTGTCTAGAGAGGATGCGGCAAGATGTTCAGCTTAAGTTTGCAGATAATGCAAGATAGGAAAACGCCTCTCAAGCATCTGCTTCCCCCAAACAGCAGGAAGACATCAATGTACTGAATTACTCAAAAGACTGGTGTCTGGGAGGGAAAAATACCCATTCAGATTGAGGGATACACTCACACCTTCCCATGCTTTTGAAAACACCTGCTAAGTTCACAGCATTATGGCAGAGCATCATTTATGCTGAAGCACTTGGAGGATTAGACCCCTTCTAAGAAGGCTGGAGATCAAATATTATTCTTTGCACACTCAGGTTGGTGCATCCCATGGTGTTGCTTACGACATCCCTGAAGAACGCTTGTGGGAGGCAAGTTCTAAGTTTATCCTCATCTAAAGGCATTTGCCTTCCCCTAAATTTGATTATAAGAAATGAAGGTGCTGGTCCTGTCTCCTTGCTGACAAAGTGTGATGTTGAAAACTGGTGAAACCATGTGGGGTAGTGTGCAAAAAGGCCAAAAGTGAAAATAAAGACCCAATGACGTCTCTCCCTCCCACCACAAACGCACACAAGTCCTGTAGGAAGGAGCCCTTTTCCCACCTGCCTGCAGATGTTCAGCTTTTTGTCTCTTCTATTTTGTACAGAGGTGAGAGGAGAGCAGTCAAAATAAATGGATGAAACAGAAGCCAAAGAAGGGGGAAAATGCCCACATAGCAAGAACTGAAAACTTCCACAAATGCCCATATGAGAGTCAGGTCATTGAGGTAACCCCAGGGATGGCAGTAAGGACAGGAGGGGGATGAAAAGGTGGTGGTGGTGGGAAACCTAAACCCTTACACTGAAATCTCACTTGAAATAAGCAGGGGACTATGGGTCCGTGCCAGCTGTAACTCCCATTACTGCTGCTGTGTGAGCAGTGCTCATCATTCTGAATAGTTCAGGGATCTTTCAGGTGATTGCTCTAAAAATACCTTATCGCTATGGTTAAAAATAACTTCCTTCTTTCTATTTATTGACCTCCCTCTTTACCTGCGTGACCTCCCATTCCCAAACATCTCTCAAGTACTTAAAAATAACCACCTCTCTTCCTTCCCATCCTAATTTGATTAGTTCACATTAGTTTAACTGGGTGTGTATGGAAAACGAGGACCTACGATAGGAGCTTTGTGTTTGCTATTTAACATAGCACTCCATCTCATCCCTCCTCACAGGAGTGAACCCAGCTCCTTGCACACTGTCCTCTGCAAGAGCCCAGTACTGCTCAGCGTAGCTGGGACAGTGCCTTCTCAGACACTGCTTAATTGCCACCTCTTATGGACTAAGTGGCACAGAAATAGGAAGCAACCTTGAAGTCAATGAAGAAAGAGTCCCGTAGCACCACCACTTCACATTGACCTATCTCTTTAAGCCATCATATATAAGTTAATGTTTAAAATATAAGAGAGAATATGCTTGTGAGAGTCTGTGCAAGGGTAGGCATGGGGACGGCATCATGCTCTGGACAGCCTGGTGGAGCTGTGGGTGTCCCTGCTCATTGTAGGGAGTTAGACAAGATGGCCTTTAAGGGTCCCTTGCAAATCAAACAATCCTATAATTCTATGATGTGCAGGATGTTTGTCCTGGTTTGATTTGGGAAGAAGATGTAGAATCAGACCATTCAACCTTTGTGGGAGACAGGGTATTATTTAGCATGCAATAGTATGAAACGCAGGAGGGAAAAACATCAAGCAGAATAGATACAGATGCACTTCATTTAATTTAGTACTGTCATGCTCTTCGCTTTGTGATTGGGGACGCAGAGAACAGCAGCCACTCTGTGCTGCAAGCACAGCTTTTTATAAGGGCTTTGCAGTACCTTTAGCTCTATTAACACTTGCCGTATTCTACTCCCAGGCTTAATTATTCATCTTATACCCAAAAGTGCAGCTATGATTAAACTGAAGAGCAGTTAGGCATTTTCAAATGGATGTGACACTGCAGCACGGGAGAGAGGCTTCTTTCAAGGGTACCAACTTGTCCCTCTCGCCCTGCCCACATCTCCTCTCTACTGAGCCTTGCCTCTATGTTTCTCCACTGCTCAGCCTTTTAAGCAGACCTCCTGGCTTCCATCTCCCCCTCTCATGTTTATATCCCTTAGCTCTCTTGTGCCATTACCTTTCCCCTCTGTTGATTTGCCTCTGCAACTGAATTTTCTCTATTGCTCTCTCTGCAGGCTTGGATGAAAGCCCATTGAAGACAACTGGAATTTTCTTACTGACTTCTGGAAGATACTGTTGAAAGGACGAAGCACTAAGGATAACACAACTTAGCTGCAGCTTTCTGCCTGGGGTTTGGGGATGGGCTAAGTGACTTCTACTTATCCTCCCAATAGGTTTTAGTTTCTCTGACTCTATGAAACTTGAGAAAAAACCATCTCAGCACCATTTTGAAGGACAAAGATCTGCCGATCCCAGGAGGAAGCACAAAACAGTCCTTTGAAAGGGTCATCTACTGAGAAGTAAACTTTCTTACATATGTAGCTCTGAATTTTGAAAGTAGCTCAGGGCAAATTTGGGTGATAGTGAAACTGGTTTATTTCTGCCAGAAAGTGAGGCTTTTAGTTGAAGCTAGTCATTTAAGCCATAGAAAGAAAGGCTGTTGCCTTCGAAGGATGAATCATGCCACCCACTTTAGGCACTGCACATTGGAAGAGGTGACTCACCCTCTGGAGATGCCTCCCTTTCTCTCCACAGCCTGTAGATGAAGCCTGGATCACCAGCTTAGACACCTCAACTTTTAAATGGCTAAAACTAAGTACAAGTAATCTTTCCTGAAGAAGACACAGATATTAGCATGCTTTCCAGAACAGCACTAGGATGGAAATCACACCACTGCTGTTCCATCTGTAGGATGCTTGAGGCAGGTGAAGGTCTTGCTGCCCAGCAGTAGGTCAGGCCAGGTTCAGGCTTGATCTCAGCTGAGCTCTCCTGGGAGACAGCAGCCCTGTTTTCTGTTTCCTGCTTGTAGTGCTATAACACAATGGAAAGTACAGCAATAAGAGCAGGGTGGTGAAGTCCCAGGTTGCAGCAAATGAGAACAAGAACAAATTCAGCAGCCATGGACACAAAAACAAAGAAAATTTTGCACCTTTAAGAGGCCTCAGGTAGGCAGGGATCTCCAGCAAGAAACCCTCACCTCCACCACCAACCCTTAAATGAGGTCTGGGAAAGGGTGCATCCTGGCTCCATCCCTTCCACTCACTCAGGTGCATTGCATATACCTGAGCAACCCCGGCTTGGCCCTGCTTTCCCACTAGGTTCTCCATCACTGCTTCAGGCTCTGCCTTAGCAGATAGAGTGCTGTAGGAATAGAGCATTCAGAGCTCTCAGAGGCCAGAGTATCTTCAAAAACCCTTTTCCTCTTGTTCTCCACCATGCCACTTGGACACCATGCACATGGGTTGTGATGCCTTCTTTCCATCCTGAGTTTGCTAACTCTATTCCAGCATCAGCAGCAAGTTTGGCTTGGTGTCTCTGACGCTACATCCCAAGATCCTGTGAGCAGATGGGAATTGAGAACAGCACTCAGCGGCTTTTCCCAGATGTGCCTGCAGCTGGGCTGGCTGTGCCCATCCCTGCTGTGTTGGCCTGGAAGCACCAGTCCAGCACTTGACAATATTCCTGGAGCACAGCCAATTCTCTGATGACAGCGCATGAGAGCAGTGTTCACATTTTCCATTTCCAGAAAGCCACGTGACAGAAAAGAAGTCAGAACTTGTACTTGCTTTTTCATGCTCAGAGTTCCTCCCTTGCATTCTGTTGAGTGCTGCATCATTATATTCATTTATAAAACTGACCTGAAGACAAATGCGCACAAGCTTTCTTGCCTTCCCATTGCTATCTTGGAGGCAAGGCTCCAGTTTTTAGCCATATGACACAGTGAGATAAGCCTTACAATAAAAAGCAAACAATGCAAGGCCAGCCCCGGGCCTCCAAGTCGCGATCTCGGTTTGTTCAGCATTTTCCCAGAAGGTTGTTGGAGATACCTGTGGGTACGGCTGAATGCGGAGAGTCGACTCTGCAGAAGCAAAGAGCACAGCATTCTGGGTTATTAAACCATTTGTCTTACAGCCCTGGGGAAAATGAGTTTGCTATAGAAAGTCACTAATGGACTGAGTTTCCTCATCTCGAGCTTTCTTCTCTGTGTTTCACAGCATCCCCAGCTTGGCACCATTGTAAGCATGAGCACCAACTTGTGTTGAGAAGAGAGCAGAGACCGAGAAATGCAAAGAAGGGATGTGTCAGAAAAGCTATTTTTGAAACTGTCTCTGGCTCTTGACTGCAATATCTCCAGATCTGCCCTCAACAGTATTTTCTCATCGTTCATGGTAGGTTGAAGGCATTTTTCAGCACGGTGTTAAAAGAACATTGCAAATTCATCAAGAATTTCCCCCATAATTAACAAAACAGAAACAAAAACAGTTATGACTGTCAAAAAATTCATTCTAAAAGTAAACTATATTCTCTATGGCACGGTAATACAATATGTTAAATTCTTTCACTCAGAAGGGAATAAAGGATATTTGAGCATAAATGCATTATCCACATTCCACAATAGCACAGCCTATCCCCCTGTGGATAATGCTATTAGTGCTACATTTCAAATTAAAAAGCATATGCTCTTCTTCTTTCAAAAACAAGGGAGTGCTGCCCACTTCCTTCACTTGACTAAAAACAAAAGCTTTTAAAGTGATAAAACAGCATTCATTTGATAAAAACAACCATCTGCACCTGATTTAGCTGAGTGCTGGCTTTTAATGACAAATTGCTGGTTGGGGAAAAATTAAATGAAAGCAGGAAGGTTGACTTGATTTGACCACAGACTGGTTTCTACTATCCCCACCAGTCCTACCCCTAATTCTGATGCCAAATTGTGACCTTAAAGAACAAATTTCAATCAAGGGCTCTTCAAATCATTTTACTTACAATCCCACAAACAATCAAGCTCCCAGGCTCACCTCCTCCCTTTTCAACCTATTAGTCTGCATTAGTTAAAGTGGGTTGCTTATTAAGTTTTTTTTTTATATCTTCAGAATAATTTGGAAAGACACCAAGGTCTTAATGTACCACATTTCCATAACGCAATGTGATATTAACAAACATCAAACTCCATCAATGATCTTTGCAGCAGGCATCCTTAAAGCATGTAATTAAAATAACAGAAGATAACATCAGCCACAAAAATAAATAAATAAATAAATAAAAAGGAGAGGAGGAAGCACAACTGCAGTTCTATGAAGAGGCCACACTGAGATCGTTCCTTTGAGGTTGGGATGTGGCAGCAACATGGGAACAGGGAAAATGTTGTTCTGATAGTGTACCAAACTAAGAGGGACATAATTTTTCATGGATCATCCTCGGAACAACAGCAGATAGCAGAGTCAGAATGGAAGATGGATGGTTGAGCATAAAAGTGCTCCTTTAGGAACAGTTATGCAGAAAAAAATCCACAAGTGTTAAAACTAATCCTTAGATTTTTTCAGTCGATGGGAAGCAACACCTGGCTGCCGAGAGTGCTTCTTCTCAGTAGACCTCAAAGGCTTTGCCAAGGAAGTCAGTGTTGGGTTCTTCACATTAAACTCTCCTGGTGTTGTTCCTATGCCATGGTAGGTGGATGTGCCATGGTGGGACAAGAGGGTTGCTAACAAAACAATCAGTCCAGAAGCCAAAATTGTCACTATTTGCTCTTTGTGCTTTCCCATATCACCAGAGTCCTCCACCTACTGGGCTACTTCCATTCTTGGAAGACTCCAGTCTTAGAGTGAAGTGGAAAGAGTACTTTCTTTCCAAAACATTCCCAAAGGCTGTGAGAAGTGCTGGTGGTTGTGCACACCACACCTCCCAATCTCTTTTCACTGGTGGATGGCTCGATATATTCATGCTGGGAAGTGTGGTTGTGCATGTGTCTGCTGTTCTCATTTCTAGCATAGCTGAGTACATCCATACACAACAGAACATGTATATTTAGCTGTTAAGATAATATATATAAATCCCAGCACGTCACGATAGCAAGTTTATTTCCCACCAGAACATTCCATCCATTTGGACAAAACTTTCTGTGTTCCCAAGCACGAATAGAGAAACCCAAATATATATTAAATAACATCAGAGAGGAGAGATTACAAAGAGCTTTTCAGATGCTTAAGTAACTCTGGGGTAATTAAACTTCTTCTCCCTACTCTCAGCCCCTGGTAACAGGCAGAATAGTAAACCAGTGTGTCACTGTTGCTCCCCAGTGCCAGAATAAGTGTGTGCTGTTCCCAGTCCTTTGCCAGAGGTCACTGGATGCAGCGTCTCAAAGACTGTCAAAAGGAAAACAAGCGAGTGCAAACATAACAAATTGCAAGGAGGAAGCTCTGTCATGACTGGGATAGAGGTGGAGGGGGATGATATCTTCTGGGGAAGGCAGAAAGAAAAGATGTGCATGGTTCATCCAGCACAAGACTACTTTAATCGCTATGTGAGGGAATGGCTGCTCTCAAGGACAAATGGATAATACATGTTTCGCTTGGACCGATAGTGAGATAGTGAGTATCTTTGAATGTACTGATACAGCAATTAAATGAACTAGTGTCCTTGGGCAGCTGCTGAGGTTTAGGAAAAGAGGAGGTTTAGACAGCGCTTCAAGTCTTCCCTCTGTGCAGTGGGGATGAACAGTCAACGTGCTACTGTGAGTGCTGGCAAGAGCAGAATGCCTTCTGGGGACATCATTCCCTCCTCCAGTGCTCTGCTTTGCGGCTGCAGAGCCCTGCTGCTGACCTGCTTGTTCCCTACCCTAACCTGTACCTTCACAGGGACTGATGGAGGGACACTTTGGTGCCATTCCCGTGTCAGACATAAAGATGCTCCTTAGGGATGTACAGCAATAACAGAAACCATGACCTTTTGTACCCTTGAGCTGCTGCACATCGCAACAATTGAGCCATAAAATGTGCACCTGGGCTCACTTTCCTGTGCAGCTTGGACAGGTCTAATTTATGGGGTGATATAAACGAGATCCTAATTCTGGTATCCTCAGGTGCATAGGGATGTGACCAGCACTGCCCGTGTACACCAGCAGTGCATGCACAGGGGATCTCCAAAGACCTCAAGAGGAGCAGCAGCAGAACAAATGCTGCTTTGTCTGACCACAGAAAACTGGGACATAAGGCCTGCTAAGTTGGAAGTCATACCAGGCTTGATAGCGAGATGTACAAACCCAATATCTGTCTCCTACCAGGACCGGGCTGGGCACATGCTGAGATATCTGTTAGCTGATGAGCAATGGGTTGCAGGAGTTTCAGGGGAGGGTGAAATAGACTTTCCTCCCAACTCTGACACATCTGCAAGTGTGCATTCACACTGAGCTGCTCTCCATGCTCAGGATAACCCAGAGGGAAGTTACATTGTACCTGTGCACCGCAGTGATTAACTTCTAGCCAAAGGTTTATTAGGCTAATTTTGCTTCTTTCTAATTTATTAGACTCATTTTGCCTTTCTGTGAATTATCCTCCTTCAACTGAGATCATTAATCCTTTAGATTTATTTGCTAATTTTTAAAAATTATTTATTTTTTTCCCCTGGAATTATTCTACTGTGTCTTAACTTATTTGAATTGGAAGCTTCTGCAGGTTGTCTTTTTTTGTTCTGTTTTTGCAGCCCATCCAGCACTTTGACTGGGAGCACACCGTCCCTCTGTAAGATATGTATACATAATAGGCAGTGCATTGTCAGTACTCTGTATCCCATGCTCGTGTTGCAGTGGTTAGTTCTGACACAGCCCAGAGTTCACATGCCATGTCCCCATCCCCCTGATCTCATACACATTTCCCTATCAAAGCCCAGTTGTTAGGGCCGAAGCTTAGAAACAAAGTTGAGTTCCCCGTTGTATTCCCCAGCAGTCACTGCCGAGCGTGGGAAAAGGAGACGCAGGAGCAGAGCAAACAACAGCTGTATTAATTAGGCTGTTATTTTTGGAAAGCGTTTTGAGGTATTTGCTGGTTGTTATTTGACTCCCTTTTGTGGAACGTCTGTGCCTCATGACCCCACCTGACACTCTCACCACCATCCTTGATCCTTCGAGGCGTCTTTTATTGCCCAGACAAAGGGAAAAAGTAGATATTTGGATGTGACCACCACATGAGCCATTGCTAACATCTCTGCAATAGAAAAAGGCATTGCAGAATAAAGACATTGCTGATATTATTGGGGAGCCAGGTGTGGGCAGGGCTAAAGGGGCATCACACATTGCAAAGATTAAAGGTTGCTGGCCCTGGCTTCGGGCAGATTCTCAGCTGGTGTAAGTTCAAGTATCTTAAGCAGAAAAATAGGAACTATGCCTATTCTGTTCTGTGACTTCATTGCAGTTGAAGAACACATGACGGGAAGAGATTTCAGTCATTACATCCAGTCCCTTGCTATCTCAGGCAACGGCACCACACAATCCCACTCATAAACTGATCAAGCTTCATCATAAAACCAGTCAGGCTGCTGCTTGCCACCCACTCCTCCTGCTGGAAGGCTGTTCTGGAGCTTCCCTCCTCTGCTGGCTGCAAACTCTTTCCAGCTTTCAAAGAGAATTTATTAAACAGAACACATTTCAGCTTGCTTTCTGAATGCACAATTTTAATCCAGCTTGGGGGGGAAGCACAGGATGAAGGCACTTCTTTGCATTTCTTTTATTTCACAAATCTGGGAAAACCTTCCCCAGATATCAGAGGCCCCCTGCATGGATGAAAGGTGGGCATCAGCTTTCCTTCGCCTTCTCTTTAGGCATGGCGTGCAGGTAATGCCGCTGTGGCTGCTGAGCTTTCCACCATTTCACTTTGGGTTTTTCTTCAAAGCTCATTTTCTCCCAGGAAGGGTTTTCTTTTCTGCATGGTGCAATACCCCAGGATAATTAGCAGCAAGAAGAAAACATCTTTATGAATGACGTGTCCAAAATCTTGGATGAACAACAAGAAAACTGCAGATAGTTCACTCAGGAGCTCATAGGATCACCAGGCCAAGCTTGAAGATCATTAAATGCTAAGAACTTCACAGTGAGCAGCAAGATGGGTTACTCCTGCCCTCTAGACCCTGAGTGTGTCATGGCATTATCACATGCAGAATAAATTAGACGATATCCATTAAAGTTCATCTAACTATGATACTTCACGTTGGGTGAGGTCTGCTGATGACACACTTTATGCATTAAACATCATTTTGACCATATAAATTAAGATGACCATAATAGAGGCACCTGACTGATGCCAGTGTGAGTATGGCTGCATCAGTAGTGGAATGGAAACCTGAGTCTGGTCTTAATCTACAGCCAGCTGGAGCTGGAGCTGGAGCCCTGCACATAAGGTGATGCTGCTTAGTTGTGTTCTCTGGGAGCACCGTGGGGCACGGACATTTAGCAAAAACACAGAAGCACACCTGCCCCTAAATGGCTTTGAAAATTGACTTCAGAAGCGTGAAATGGATCAATAAAAACATGAAATTAAATTGATGCGAGAGGTTGTGGAGAGATGACAATAAATGGCTTCACAGACTTGAATTCCCCCTCAACTGGGATCTCCTGATCTTGGGCAAGTGCTGCAGCGTGCAGATATGGGCAGGGGACAAGGGCAGCTATACAAGTCATCAGGGTCACCAACTGCTTAGATCTTATGGATAACCCTACCTGAGGTGTCCATCAGAATTGTACTGAACGGCAGCATGTCAGATGATAAAATAACATCAGAGCAGGGGGTGTACACAATAACTTGCAATAAAACACAAAACTGCAGGAAGATTTTCCATTATAGGCTTATTTTGTCAACTATTGTTCCACATTTACTTTCTTCCATCTTACACTAAGAAATAGATCCTCCCCCCGCATTGTGAGAAGCACCTTTTGAAGACAAAGAAGATAGAATGTGAATAAAATAGTAAAATATAAAACAAATCCTGGAGCCCGTGGCTCCACTCACAGGTGAAAGGAGATTTCAAAGGGAAGCATTTGTAATTCAGATTCCTGAACAGCAGTGAAGAGCCCCGCTACTGACTTGTTCCACTGAAGAGGCTGGGGTTGTGCTTCTCAACCACTGCCAGCAACAAGAACTTGGGAATAAGCACAGATCATTGGTGTGCTCAAGGACACAGGCAAGATAAATGCACTTGAGTATTGAGAGTGGAGGGAGAAAGGGTGAAGAAGGGGAAAACATCAGTCTGTGTGCACACGCACATTGGTGCACGTGCAGTTTGAAAGTCTGGGCTGGTGAAATGTGGGGAATGTTCATTACAGAGCTGGGAGGAAAAAGAAGAAAAGAGAAGAAAAAAAGAAACCACTGCCACAAAACAGCCATCCAAGCCCCTTCAGCTGCTTAGTGAAATCTTAGTCAAATGAATTTTGCAAGTCACTCAGATGACTCAGATCAGGGTATTGCTGCCTGGATTCCTCCCACAGTCTCCTCTCATTGCCTGGAGAGACTGGATCCTGCTGCAGCAAGGAAACTGCCTTCGGCTGCTGCTGTCAGCCATGTGGCTGGGCAGATGTTTGGACACCATTGGTGCTGCTTATACAGTACAGTGGGGGCCCAGCAGAAGAGCACATCCAGCTTGCATCAGCCTGCTGCCACTATAGTAGGGGTCTGACCAATGCTCCATCTGAGATGTGTTGGCTGCATCTATTGCCAGCTGCCTTAGGACTAGCACATTTCATCCTTCATCTTCTCAAGCAGTGAGCCTCCAGTGCCCACCTCCCATATTTGTCACTGCTGAGGACCACTGCCCATCCTCTCTGCTCCAGCAAAAAGACTCAAGTGAGTTCAGCAAGGTGAACTCAATGTGCTGATTTTTATTTGGAGGAGAAATGAAATGTAATAAGATCCCCATCCCACCAGCAGCCCTCTATGGTTCTGGTATTTGAATGAGAGCTGCACGAAACAAGGGGAAAATATAATAACAGGGTCTGTACTGAGTACTTCCCACCCCCTCACCCCACCACTGTTTATTAAAGGTGAATTCCTGAGGGTGTTTGGAATCTGCCTCTGAGTAGCAGAGATAATAACATTGAAAGCTTTGATGAGACCAGACTGAGCTTCCAAATTTCTGAATCTGTATGAGATTTTGAACTCCTGAGGGATTAATATAGCCAGGTGAGAGAGTGGACAGCCAACCTATGTCTACCAACTGGTCAGACATCATATCAGAGCTACAGGAGTCCCTCTCATACCCCTCAGCCTCCTTCCAGCTCCTCTGTGGGCAGACAGTCCCACTTCTGAAGGGGAAAGGCAGCAGCAGAGCTGGGTGTGAGCTGGTGGGGTGGTGTAGGGCTGGTGTGCCAGGCCAGCTGCCCCTCTGTTCACAGTGCTCAGCGTTGTGAGCAGGAGAAGCCTTTCACTCCCAGCACCACGTCTAAAGACACATCCTTTAACATCAGGAACCACTCACGAGGCTTTGTCTCACTAAAGGATGCTCCCATGGTTTTCTTTTTCTCCCATCAGTGTCCAGCTCTCATCCAAGCACAAGCACAGCACCTCCAGACTGGATTCCATTCACAGGGTGTGGAATGAAGCACTTGCTTTCATACAGCAAAATCCAGGCTGTACTCAAAGCCTTCAGCAAACTTTATTTAAATGTTTTAAAATCCCAGGTGTATGAAATCAGCTGTGTAGACATATTTCTGAGTGAGCCTGTAAGTAGCACACGACTGTCTAACAAATAGAACCTCTTTTGAGTTACAGGGAGTAACCAAAGGTCTGTGTCTTAAACTTCTGAATTGTTTTCCCTCTGGCACTAGTAATTCCAAACCTTTGAAAGGCAAATCCTGAACTATAAACAGTATGGAGGATCTGTTTCTAGCAGCTAAATCTGAAATAACTTTTCCCTCTTTTCTTGTATGAATTGAGACAAAATGAAGTTGTTTCACAGCCCAGTTTAAAATAGGGGTGTTATACAACTAGAAGCAGAATGAGAACTGGTCACTGGACACACAAAGAGGAAGAAAGTAGAAAGGTCAGGACCAGCTGAGTGGCATCCAGATCCTTGGACCTGCCTGACTTCAGTCCCCTCTGAGGCAAAAAGTCAGTTAATAGGTTCCTCCCAATCCTGGGACTGAGGTCATGGCCAAACCAGCATTTGCAGAAGCAGGGCTGTTCTCAAAACAAACCTTGTGTAATTAACAGGCACTGTAAACAAGGCAAAGCCAACATGACAGTCACAGCTGCATTGTCTTTGCTGAGCTTTGTCTCCTGACCAAGTGCAGACATCAGCATCCCTCACCTCACTGGGTGCCAGGTGCATCCTTGGATCTCCCCTGACAACTCAGGCCTGCCTGTTTCACATGCTAAACAGCCTTTTGCAGTAAAGACATCTCTCTCCATTTGTGGTGACCTTTGCTGAGCCATCCTGGCGCTGGCAGCCAAAGGCTTCTGCTGACCTTGGGTAGCTACTTCTCCTTTCCAATCTTGTTACCAGTCTCTATTGGATTGCCTGCTGCAGCAGAGCTCCCATCATGTTTAGCAGAAAAAATGCAGGGGAATGAATTTACAGGGTATGTGCATCTCCCCCTTCATGTCTCTTCACGTAAAAAGCATTTCTGATTTAATTTCTCCTCCACATAGTTTTCTGTTACCTGGCAGATTTCACTTGTACAAGGCCTTCAAACTATTCCCTGTATAAAAACAGTTCAATCAGGAGGTGTCCTCTCTATAGAAACAAGCAAGTCTCTAATTGTCAACTGTCCTCAGCAGCTTTATTCTTCCATCCCCACCTGCCTCTGTTTGGAAGTTTGCTGCTGTCCTGTGGCTCTCCTTCCCCCATTAAAGCTAATGGTGCCCGATGCAGTCCCTGGGCAGAGGAGAAGCAATATAAAGTCTCTGTGTGTGTGTCCTGAGTTGCCAGCCCAGCAACCCCTGGTGATGAGTTGCTGATCCCGTGAATCACAGAGCTCTTAAGCTCTCTCATCCCCTCCAAATGCATCCTTTCACTCTGGATGATGCAGTGAGCTTCTAACATCTCTCTCAGTTGCCTGGTTACCAGGTTAACACTGATGACAAATGCTAGATGACAGTTTGTTTAGCACTGCTTCCTCTGTGATCTGGGCTACAGCCCTCTTCATTCCTAACCTCCTGCAGTGTCAAGTCGTCAGATGCTGCTGTAAAGTGTCTCTTTCTAGCAGCCAAACTCTTGCATTCCACCCTCACTTTTTTCTAATCTCAAGTGTCCTCTGATTGAATTTTCTTGTCACACTGTCACAGGCCAGTTTTGGCACGATCCCTCAAGAAAATCTGTGATTTAATACCTCCAACCTCAAGAAGATTGTAGCAGGAAATGCCCATGTGTTTCCCCTCCACCTGCAATAGAAGAAGATATAGCCACATGTCATTGATTCCTTGCCTCAGAAGTTCTCAGTTCTGAGGAATTGTCTGTCTTAATCTATGGTCACATACGCAGTCTTAATATTGAAACTGTAATGTAAAGGAATAATATTATTAACAACTCACATAACTGCAGAACCTCTCTTTTCATCACTCATATGTAGATGATGCTTTATAAGATACAGGCCACTTCTCTTCTGAATATTTGTATGGTTGAGCTCAATGTGGCTCTGTGTTTCCATAATGCCAATTAAAGATCCTTTGAAATCCAGGTTTCCTTCTGTCTTAAAGGGTTTTCACTTCACTTAGTTTGAGCTCCTCCTGTTTGTTTTTTGTGCTTAGTATCATCAGAGGCATTGCTGAGTATAAGCATCCGACTTCTAACACCAGAACTACTTCTCATAGAAGATAACTGATCATTAAATTCTCCCCTAGCCTGGCTCAGTGTGATCCTAGCACACCTCCAGCACTGCAGAGCATCATCCTCTAAGCTTCAATGGGACCTCCATCATCTCATGGCCAAAAGCACTCTACAGCTGAATGGCCATTTGGAGAGAGGTGTCTCAGCAGCTACACAAGAGGCATCGATCCAGCTGGCACATGGATTGACCAATATATATTTTATTCTTCCTGTGCTGGAGCCCAGAGTTTTGGATGAATATGTGCTTAACTATTTATAATTGACCTTTGCACAAAAGAACATGAAATTTTTATAGCCTAAAGCCTCATTTATTAACTTTACTGGAGTGTAAAATATTGCTGTTTGCTATAAATTTGTACCAGGACAAACAATATATATGCTAATTAGTGGCTGCGCAGCCATTCGGGGGCGTATGTGCTCACCAGTCATTTCCAACAGGCAACAGTGAAGCATGGAATAGACAAATGACAATTGACTAGCTTGATGCTCTCTGTTCAAACAGTGAAGTCTGAAGAGGTGAATTAATGGTGTTCATTATAACAAGTCCATTTCCTTTTCATTTCCTTTATAAATTAGTCCAGGTAACATGCTGTGTCCCTGAGAGAGCCGATCATAGGCAACCTGCTGAGATGCACCTGCAAAACCCATCACTCTGGAGTTCTTTCATCCCTTCTTACTCAGCTTTTCTCTTCCTTTGCCCTCCTCCATCCCACCCATTCATCTTCTCTTTTTTCTCTCCTCCATCTGCCCTTTTACCTTTGCTTTTTTTCTTTCCTTTTGATTTTACATTTCCTTCCTTGACTTTTCCTTTCAGTTCCATCCTTCTTTTCTTATTATTCCCTTTTCCCCCTTTTCTTTGTTATCTCTTGCTTCCTTTTCTCCTTGGTACCTTCTTCTCACCACATATTATCCTATTGGAAGCACTTTTGGTATCTCATTAAATCACAAATGCACAGATATACCTAAAGCTCATCAAAATTCCATATGAAATACAACTACAGGAAGGAAAAAAAGAAAAGGAAGTGAGATGTGTTCAGTTCCTTGTGGCTGAATCAGCTATTTCATGGTTGGCTGGAAGCAAAGAAGAGAGGTTGTAGGGATAATAAGAGGAGTTTGTTGGAAACATCTCTAACAGTCCAATCTCCGCAGCTGCATCTGAAGATCTCCTGTTCCTGTGAGTGCTTGTCACAAGCAGATCAGTATTACAGACCAAAAGGTAAGTGGCAAATTGCTGGTGCTGCGTGTCACTGCTCTCAGTATTTGTCTGAGGATGAGGAAGGGGAGGTCTATGCCATTTTTAGTCTGCATGGACTTGAACTGATGCTCCTCAGAAGGCGGCCCTCCTCTCCCATCTCCCTGCACCCCTCCAGGATATCACCTACAGGAGTAGCTACTTAGCTGTGCACCCAGACAGACAGACAGCCCTGTACTATTCAGACAAGACAGATGTGGCTGTGATGGGTGTCAATTTTGGCTGGCTCCCTGCTCAGGAAGGCTAATCCACTGCTCTTCAGAAACCCTCACAAGCGTCAATGGGGACATGGCTTTCCGTGGAACTTTGCCCACATAAGGAATTACATGCAGCTCATTGAATAGTGGCAGATGATTAGAGATTTACCATCAAAGCATTTGCAAGGAAGTATTTCGTTTCTCTCCGCACCCCCCACCCCTCCCACCCCCCCTGTAAAATATCAACATGGCAGAAATTACTTCAGATTTTCTTTTGAAGAAGACAGGTATATCCCTATTCTGAAGCCCATGGGAGAGAGTAATGTGCCCCGAAATAGCATTATCTTGAAACAAATTGACATATCTGGAGGATTTTCACTTAAAAATAAAATTTCCAGCATTTTCACACTATCCTTCAAACAGTTTGTGACAAAATTGAGTTTCTATTTAACTTTCTATCCTATCAATCCTATTGATATATTGAAACATCACACTGGAGCAAAATTCTGCCCGTGAATCTCATCCATATTCTGCTATAAATGTTAAATAGAAGCGCTTCCCTAAAACCACAAACTTTCTGCTTGCTGGGGAATAACAGAAACCATGCTGTGAAGCTGTCCTTGGATATGTGCAAAGGTAAACAAACAAATTTTTCATTAACAAAATGGTGGCATAGAAAAAACACCAGTGCATCCATCTCTGAACTTATACATGTTAAAAGGAAAAAGCTCCCTTTAATGATTTTTGTTTTCTCATAGCTCTCCATTAATATCAACAGTTTTGAAACGTTTGCAATAATATGCTAAAAGCTTCAGGGTTCTTCCATTTTAACAGAAACAGCTTCTTGAGAAGGCTGAGAGTTTGCTCTCATTTAAAGACAGACTTTTGGTGGAAGCATAATATTGATGTTAAGGAAAGCAATGACAACAGAGCAGCAAAGTCCAGGCTGCACCAAGTGAGGACTTCCTCAAATGCGATAGCCAAAGAACCAAGGAAAGAAGCCATTTACCTCCAGAAGGCCTCAGATACACAAGGGTCTCTAGCAAGATACCTTCACTGCCAACCCTTAAATGAGGTCTGGGAGGGGGTGGATGCTGGCTCCATCTCTTCCAGTCACTCAGGGACATTGCATGCAACTGCACTGCCCTGGGTTGGCCCTGCCTTCCCTCCAGCTACTCAATCATGTTATGTCACTGACTTAGCATTTCCACTACAGTGTATTTACCAAAAGACATTTCCCTTTTTTGCCTCAGTTTCCCCCCAGCCGAAGTGAGGATGTGGCACTGCTGTTAAAACAGAAGTAGCATCAAATGGCCTTCGTGTTTCATCGCACTTTGGGAAAATGAGAAGACAGGGCTGAGCATCATCATAGTCAGGGTGCTCCAGTGAGACCCCCAGCTCCAGGCCATGATGCTGTGAGGGCTGCAGGCAGCACAGGGCCTGGGTCAGGACGAAGCACCATGGGAGAGCAGCAGTGTGAGCTGAGCTAACGGTGCTCAAACACCCACTGCCTTCAGAGATTATTTCTTAAATTGCCAATCTTGAGGAAAAATTATGGGCCAAATTGTGTGCTGATGTAGCTCGTCTCAGCTCCAGCAGAGCTATCGTAGGAGATGCTTCAACTGCAGCCTGAGTGTGCCCAGCTTTACGTGTTCAAACAGCGTGAGAGTAGCTGAAAAAATGCATGAGGTTTTTATAAATACATTTTGAATTCTTGTTTATGTGTCTTCTCTCTTTTACATCTTCAGGCTATGCTGAGGTAGTTTTTTTTTTTCCCCAGCTGCATCTGCAGAAGAAAAACACGGCATGTTTTCTTACAGAAAAATGTGACTCTCCGTTAGTTCGTGTTTCCAAGAAATGAAGATTTACCTGAAAAACCAAACAAAGCTGATAACGCTGGATAGGGGGTGAAGGATGCATGGGATTTTGAATAGGGAGCAGTGATACGCAAGTTCCATCCTATTAATCCTTTGTATCACAGATGCTCTCCTCAGCATCCTCCTGGGCACTGTATTTTACATGAGAATAAGTGGGAGATCTCCACCATCTTATTGGCACTTCTCCTCAGTCTCAGCAGGGGAATGCATATTTAATGACTGAAATTCTCACTTCTTTCAGCCATAGGCCAGGTCCGAACCAGTGCTGGCAGCCCCAGCCCCTCCATCACATCAACAATTCGGTATTGTCCCACTGCATTATATTCATCAATAAAGAGTTTAAAAGACCTTCCTCCCATTCTTTTTATTGTCATATAGGATCTGAATTATTCACGTGTCTGTAAGTTTAAGTATAAACTGAGCTTGATGACCACTTTTCTTTCCTTTTTTTTAATTTTTTTTAGACAAACAGTATATCAGCAAAGGTCATCATCATAAAAATACTGATCTACTTTGTACCTGGTACATTTGGGTTTTCCTGTGGTTTTGAAGCTGCCAACCCAAGCCTTCCTCCAGCCCTACAGAAACCCCCCGCCCACCTTTAGACCCCCTTCCTTGTGTTTCATCACATGTATGAAGTGGCTTTCTGTGTCATTTCATCTCCATTCAAATTAATAATGCCTAAGATTGGAGTGGCTCAGCCAGCTCCAGATCTAGACTGCTTTTCTGGACCACGTTCAGCACCCAGCAGGCCTGGCAGCAGCATCCAGTTCTAACTGTTGTGAGGGAAGGGACCACTTTCCCCTGACTACTCCCGCACAATGGTTTTGCTGCCACTGCTAATATTTGAACAATGTGTTTGCCAATTACGTTAATACAAACAAGTCCCCTGGATTCCAGGGAAAAGGCTGTGCAAACCTGAAAAGAAAGAGATGCTGGAGGCCTGGCTGCTCTGCATATATTGATACTAGGAGGCAGGAGAGGCAAGGCAAGGACAAGACAGAGAAATGAACCTTTTCTAGCAGGGTCAATCTGGATTTGCAACATGGCTCAGCTTGGTTGAGTGATGGGTGACTCCCCAAACTCACCCTGCAGTGCAGGTAGATGAATGGGATAACAGAGACTACAGGCTGGTGAAGTGCCTCCAGGAGTCAAACACTGACTCCATGTCTTTGATTTTTCCATATATATCCTTTCTTGACTAAAAGTCATCCAGGTGAAATAAGATATTTTACTTTTATTTTCCATCTCTGAGTGATCTGCTCTAATGCTGAAGGTTGATGTCCTTTAGCTATACTGCAGCAGGTAAATTCTCCAATGTCAGTGAAAGCACTGAACATGAATGCAAGCTCAGATCACTACATATATATACGTACAAGGGGATAGAAGTCTCCAGCATCTTGGAGACTATTGTCCATACTCTTCAGCATCCAACTGGAAATTGTAACTAACTACACTTGTGTTTCTTCTGACTTGCCCTGAGATGAAACAAGTTGAGCACCTCCAGTGGTATAACAGATGTTAGAAGACAGCCCCAGCCCTCCACTGCCCTCTCAGCTCCCCAGCAGTCTCCATTTAAAGTCCTCATGCTTTAGTTCACTTTAGCCTTTCTAGTCTTGGCACACACACATACATGCCCACATGCAAATCCTCGCATTGAAAACTGGCACAGACCTTGCCATTCCTGGTCCTGTGTAATAGCAAACACTGCACAGCTGGTTTAATAGTCTCTAAAAGGCTCATTTGGAGCTGTTCAGGGGCTAAGCCTCATCACCACGGCACAGAGGTCTGCTCATCAAGCTGTCACCACTAATTGCCACCTCCTGCCACCACAGTGCTGAGGTCACATCTTTGGGAGCAGCAGGAGGGGTCCCACCTGGGATCCAGCTCCCAACCGGGCTGTTGCAGGTACCCATAGAGCACAGCCAGCTGCTTTGCAACCTCCTGCTACCTCAAAGTTTGTGACTCTCCCATTCTTGTTTCAGCTCCAAATGCCCATCTGTCTCCAGCCATTTCTTAAATTATACCTGAGCTGCCTCCATTTGTTTCCTTCTGAACCTGCTCCAATATTGTGGGTTTGAAAGTTCACCTCCAACCTGGTCATTATTGGCTTTGCCTTCCACTTAAGAGCAATCATGAAAAACAGGAGGGGAGAGAAGCAAGCAAGAGTCCTGAGAAAGAATAAACAAATTACATGCCATCTGAGCTCAGAGAGGCATTTTCCAACCTAAACAGAAAATGCAGCTTTCACGTTCATTATAGATCAGAAATAGGCATCTGTTGCTTTTGTTTTGTTTTGTTCTTTATAATGAGTCATTCTTAAGAAAGTCAGAAAAGTAGATTGGGAAGGAATGGATGGAGGTGAAATCAGAGCAAAATGACAAGCTCAAGGGAAGAGATCACCAGGTAAGTGCCCACGGTGATGCTCCTCTGCATGGGAATTCTCCTTGCCAGTGTTTGCCCCTGGCTGTCCACCTCTCCCAACCTCTCCTCCTCTATGAATCGATTCCACATCCCAGTGCTCTGCTCCTACATCCATCTTCTGCCTCAGGCTGATGCTCCTGCCTTGCTCCAGCCTCTCTCTGCAGCATTCCTTTCTTTGCAATCCTCAGTGCCACTCCATTCAGTCCCCAGATGTTCCCTACTTGTCAATTTTGTCAATCAAAATTGGCACTTTTGCCTTTGCTTCCATGCCCCTCAGAAACTCCAATTGCTCATTTAATCCCCTGACTCTCTCTCATTGCAACAGTTTCTTCTCCATTCTCACAGAA
This sequence comes from Coturnix japonica, assembly GCF_054131305.1. Taxonomy (NCBI): domain Eukaryota; kingdom Metazoa; phylum Chordata; class Aves; order Galliformes; family Phasianidae; genus Coturnix; species Coturnix japonica. The sequence continues at coordinate 8,578,367 of NC_140683.1, forward strand.
TCATAGAATAACCTGAGTTGGAAGGGACTCAAAGATATCAGCAAGTACAACTCCTGGACTCCACTGATATCTCACCTTCACCTTCAGCCCCCACCCTTAACCCTAGCTATCCCCTTTCAGCCATTCAATCTCAGATCTGTCTATACACCCTAGAAATACCAGCACAGACACTTTTGCCTCAGGGCCCGCTGCTGTGCTGGCATTACACACACCATCACACCAGACTTTTCCCTCTGGAGCTCACTAAAGCATCCCTTGGGTGACCAGCTCTGCTCTCCTGAGCACCATCCAGGCTGTGTTCTGCAGCCCTAGCACACACAGAAGGGAGATTCTTCCCTCACACAAGCTTTCTCCCAGTGGTCAGCTCATGAAGCATGAGATTAGAGGAGGTGGAAGCTATAAAAACTCACTTGCAGGAGAAATGCAAGAAAAACCCAGGCAAGGTCAGGGCATAACTGGCACTCACCCAGCAGCTATAAGGGCAGCAGTGCCTGGGAGGATAGCAAAGTAGTGCACTGATATGTGGCTAGGCAGCGAGCTATGGATACCTAAAATTATCAATGCATACAGATACATTAAAATATAGATTCTCTTCTTTCCTCCCCTATTTTCCATCAATACCATTTTATTTTTGTCAGGGGGGTGGGAATGGCTATGAATCTGCAGCAGATCTGGAGCAACATCTCAACAGCCCAAGTGACAGCAGTCTCTGTGAGCTTAAAAATCCACCTATACAGACTTCTTTCCAGCCTTATTTCCAATGGGTCTTTAAATCCCTATTACAAGTTCCCCCATAGCCACTGGTATCCCAGGGAGGGAGATGTCCCCTTTTGCCCTTAAGGAAGGAGAACAGAGAACTGCTGGTACGACACCAGCTGGGCGCTGCTGTGACTTATCAGGGATCATTTCTGCCTCCTTCAGCACCCGGAGCCTTGTGGATGGCTGCAAAGCTCCTTGAGAGCCCAGTGGAACATTTAAAAGAGGAGTCACAGCATTTCCTTTTTAAAGAGCTGTTCTGTCTCCAGCTAAAGTGCTGTTGTAGCTCACTTCTGGGAGGCAGAAGCCTCCTCTGGCTGCGTGATTCTGCTACTTCAGGCTGGAGTCCCTGGGGAACCACCATAAACAGGCTGCGGTGACAGCCTGATGGCCCCCAGCAGCCTCTTGGCAGTCCTGCTGCTGCCTGGGGATGGGGTGATGGGGCTGGGGCTGGGGATGAGATGGCATGGCCAGGATGCAGCCCCAGGGATGGGCACTGCTTTTCACCTTGGGGAAATCTCCACACACTGGACACCAGCAGCAAGTTATTTCTCTTGTCCCAAAGCACCAAATTATCGAGCACTCAAGCACAGGCAGCTTGCAGCTATTTTGCACTTGAGCAGCAGCCAAGGGAGCTCCCCTGCCCTGTGCTGCCATGTGGTTCTTTGCCATGTTGAAGAGCTCCAGCTGCTCTCTCCCCTTCATTCCTCGCATCCCCTCCATGCCCCCCTTTGTGACCCCACTCAGACTCCCCACATTCCCCATTGTGTGCAATGACTCTTTCAGCTCTCAGCAGCAGAATGATCTCTTGCAAAATCAGGCTGGGCGTTTCTCTGCAGACCTGAAATGCTTGCCATGGAAAACACCCACTCGCTGAATTTCACCGTGGGTTTATTATCTTCTGTGTGATGTTTTGTGACAGTCATCATCCCCAGCCCATTTCTGACCTCCTTCAAGCTGATAACCAAAACAGATGACTTACAAGGACTGCAATCCTGGGCTTCCCTTTGCATTAGCACAAGCACGTAGACAGAAGTGAGGGGGAGAAAAATGTGAAAAAATAAAGCAAAATCCTCAAGACTTTCACACTATGAACCATAGCAACAGCACTGCAATCTCTGTCCTCCCTTTGCTTCCTCCTCAGGGGAGCAGGTCCCTTGCTGTGCTGTGTGTTGACTCAGGGACCAAGAATGTGGCAATTTGTTATGGTAGATGCTTCTGACTTGAGAGGGACTTCCATGGTGTTTCTTGGGATACTGAATCACTCCAGCCCTTACAGCCACAATATTTGTATGGATCAAATCAATTTCCCCTTTCTCTTTCACAAAGATTACTTCATTTCTTGTAAACATGATTATTACAGGTCTGCAATTCGAAGAAAAAAATTAGTAAGGAAATCTAAACAGCCAAAGAGACAAAGCCGAAGTGCACACAGACACCCATTCATTTCCAATCTTTTGCCATAAAATATCATTATCTTTACAATGAGATCTTGATTTTTATGAATCTGCCACCTGATTATTGGGGTTGGAAGTGCAACTACCTATTGTGAACAGTTGAGCTTCTTCGCAGCAGTAAACACTAGCTGTGGTAATGGGGATTAATTGGTGGGATGGTGTAATGACCCAAATAATGGGGTGTTTGGAATGTCTTTCAGAGCCTTTAGATCTCTGTGGGTCTGGCAATGAACCTGAGGGTCACCATCATCTACACACAGAGCTGATGGGATGGATTGAGGCTTGTCAGTGTCAGCAACCAGCAGCCCTGGAGAGAGCAATGTGGACATCATACCAGGCCACCTTTCACTCCCTGCTAATAATTAATTACTCACTTAAAACTAGGTTTCATCTCCTGGCTTTATGTCCATAGGAAGCCACTACGTTAGCCTGATTTCTGTGCTCATTATCACACTCCAATCCTAAATAAACACGCAGGTAAGTGATAACATCCATCAAGTGACCACACAATGAGAAAATCCATTGCAGGGTGTATTTTTTTTTAACAGCGCCATTGAACATATTAAAAAGGTAGCAGAGCAGTAACCTTGAGATAAATGATAACATGGTTTTATTTTTTATTTAGGGAGGGGAAAAAAAGGATGACACAGTTTTATCATATTTATAATAAAAGTCATTGACATAATAAAACACTCCCATCACATCAGTATTCATTTCTGCAAATAGAGCGCTGACGTTTTATAATATTAACATGTGTTATAAATGTCACTGATATATTAAGATTTTCAGTCTCTCTAACCAAAAATATAGAGAGATGAGTGAGGAAGAGATGACTAATTCTAAGAGATTAAAGGGAATGTTTTCTCATGCAATTAAATCATCTGCTGATTGTGAGCCGAGGAAAACACACAGAAGTCCTGTTCTGTGACTGCAGGTTTTACCTCCAGCACAGTGATTACCTGGGGCACAGAGTGATGGGAGCACTGGGAGAACTCTGCATGCTGGGAATGCATGAGTTGGAGAGGTGTTGCAGAGAGAGCAATGCATAGTAACAGATCTGTGCTGCTGGGGCAGCTCAGGCTGCTCAGAACCTTAACAGGGGTTTTTGGGAGCCTGCTTGCAGGGCTGGAATGAGATGATTTTGAACACCTCTTCCAAACCAAGCCGCTCTGTGATTCTGTGATCCAGAGCCAGAATGAGGTCTTCATTGCAATAAACCCCCCCTTAGGGATAAGCTGTCAACAGGGCTAGATCCAGGAATGTAAGCTGCTAATGACATAGTGATAAACACTCTGAGTATAGTTAAACAAGCTAGGAATGACAGAGTCCCTCGATACTATGACTAATTCTTTCTAATAAAACCTCTCTACATTTCCAAGGTCCCATCAGCCTTATAGGTCAAATCAGGCATTGGGCCATCAGCCCTGCTGCTCTTGGTTACTGCAGGAGTGGCTGATCACAGGAAACTCTCCAAGGTTCCTGCTGCTTTGAAGGGGTCCAGAAAGGTTTATTTGGGTCACTGTCAGGGTTTCCTCCCCCAGGAGCCCCAATTACAGCTGTGTCAATGAGGGAGAAATGTAAATCCCTATCTGCAGATGAACTCACCAGTGCCAACAAGAAGCATTTCTGTTATAAAACACCATGTAAAATGACAGAGACCTTGGACAGGAGAGAGCAGGAAACAATAAACATCCCACAGCAGGGAAATGAATTTCTTCCCTGCCTGCCTTTCCTTTTCGCTACATTGCATAGGAATGGGGAGGGCTGGAATGGCCGGGCCAGGGCTGGGAGACAGAGGGAGAAGCAAAGGCAGCAGAAATGGAGATTTTGTACTTACTAAAGCAAGCTATTTTTCAACCTGCGTTCAGCTCTAAAGTTCACCACTGAATTATTAAGTGTGGCAGGCTAAGAATCTGTTCCAGCAAATAACAGCTATATTTCTCTGGGGGATCTCGGGAACCCGAACCTCAGGACTGTGTGTGGGGCAGAGCAGCTCTGGCCCCAGCCCTCTCACACCACCCCAGGAGCTGGTCGAGGTGCAAGGTTCAGTGCTTCATCCATGCCCTGCCCCACACCTGACTGACGCTTGTCCCAGTCCTAATGCCACCCAACAGTGGGGAGATGCAGTCTTGTAGTAGGCAGCAGGAGAAGCAGATGGTACAAATAAGAGGGTCCAGGCTCACGTGATGACTCTGCCTTCTCTAAGTGAGATATTTACCATTGCTGATTTGCAAGAACACGACCTTGAGAAGGTTTCATTGTGGTTACACCACAACAATGAGGGGAAAGCCCAGAGCTGCTTTGCCATTCTCAAGCCAGCATCACTGAGAAGAGGGTATTTGATCCCCACTGAGAAGATCCTTCTTGCTACTGAAGTACAGAAGACTTAATTATGTTTTCAGATGATAGCTTAGATTCAGCAGCATGAGCAGTGTTGTAAAACAGGGAAGCTGACTCAACGAGACACCCAAGACAGCCCAGCCCAGCCCCTTCAAATGCATTGCACAAATGATTGCTTTTCCTACAAGATTAAAAACTGAAGTAACATGAAGGGTTAGTATGTTTCACAATGAATTCTGATTTATCAAACATGATTAGTGGAGTATGAATATGGATGGGATTCCTAAAAACAAAAGAAAGTTCACACGGTTTATCTTTCTTTAAAAGATTAATTTAAACTCAAGGAGCATTAGCAGCAACACAAATATATTTTGTGTAAGATCAGGAAATACAAAGAAGGAGTTGACAGCGAGGGAAGAGATAAACAGGAAAAATCAGGTGGACTCAAGTAGGATCAGTTATGTCATAGAATCATAGAATTATAGAATGACCTGGGTTGGAATGGACCTCAAAGATAATCAAGTTCCAAACCCCTGCCACATGCAAGGCTGTCAACCTCCATGTCTAATACCAGACCAGGCTGCCCAGGGCCCCATCCTAACTGGCCTTGAACATCTCCAGGGATGGGACATCCACAGCCCCTCTGGGCAGCTTGGGATGTCCAGGGATTTGCTGTAGCCATACACAGTGAAGACAATCTTAGAATGAAAAGGAGTTATCTGAAATATATTTTTACTTCTGCTATTAGCCCTTGTGCTTCAATTTACTCCTGAGCTGGTGATCCAGATAGGTGGATCTGGATAAGTTCTCTCTCAGCCACTCAATTTTGTGTTTCTCCTCCTATGCCCTGACTTGACCCAGAAGGTCTGGCATGATGAGGGGCAAAGGGACCAAGGGAATGCCCAGCACTGCTCTAGCAGGACATCCTGGAGAGGAGGTGACCTTTCAGAGCAAAGAGCTGGATGCAAAGCTCAGAGCTGTGCCCTGTGACAGTGATGAACACATCTGGGAGCTGACTGTAAACTCACTGAGTCCATGCTTGGCCAGTTTGGACACTGAACATTGCAGAGGAGACCTTCATCTATATTTTTAAGCCCAGATTCCAGCTTTTCTGTCTGCCTTGCTTCAGGACAGCTTCCAGGTGGTCCCCATGAGGCAGCACAAACACCAGTGATGATGTTTTCATGCTATGGATGAGAGAGCTACTCCTCTGCTGTGAGGGCCATATACCTCCAACAAATATAATATTTATCAAGATAGCACTCTGTCTAAGCATACAAGGTCTCCTATGCACATCACCATGGTATCTGAGTGTCTCATTTATTATAGAAACAAACAACTCACTTCAGAAACGAGTTAAGGTTGCTAAGTGACAACAATGTACTTACTTATCACATCATTTGCAAAACCCTCACACTTAAAAGCAAGAAAATGAATGATTAAGGACTCCTGAAACTCTATACTGCCCACATAATAAATATATATTTTTAATCTGAGTACAAAAAAATGGACATTTTATTTCAGCCAAACAACCCTTTGCTCGACCTGTGAATTGTCTTCTCTCTAGTATTTCCTCCATCTTTGTGTGATATTTTTATTGCATTGAATTGGATGTACAAACATTTCCTTTTGAGAAATATTCATAAGTGGAAAATAAGATTAGTTAGTAATTCCAAGTGCCACCTCTATGGGCTGATACTGCTTGTGTAATAAGCAAATACGTGCACATTTTTATGGGAGGAAAAAAATAATGCTGTTTGTTTGCTAATCAACCTTAATGTTGTACTTGTGCTCCAAATTATTCAAAAGGCTTTGTTTTCTGTTCCAGAAATTCAAGAAATAGGGATAGAAAAATATCTCTCCTGGGTTAGAGCTGAGATTATTGAGGTGTTTTACAGCACACGTACTTGTTAAAACAGATAATGGGTAAAAATAGGTAAAATCCAAGTTAATCTAAAGCTAAGGAGTACTTTGACATCGTCTTCAGGTGGGTCGGGATTTCACCCTTCATATGTTTTATATAAGCAATAAAAGATGTATGAAGCTCTTAATTATTAATCTCCTAGCTTTTAAGCGCTTGGGTTTAGTACCTAATGCAATGGGGACAAGTGGTGCTGAGGGACCAGCGCTGTTACTTCATTGTAATCTGTTTGAAAAACAAAACTGCTGCTTGTTTCAGGTTTTCCTAAATCATTCAGATGTTTATTTCCTGCTCTTCTACCTTCTGTTTTTGCATGGATTAATTAAGGCATAGCACTTCTTTCATTTGCAGCACACCAGAGCCAGGTAGCACAGGAAGACATGAACCTACATCCCCAGAGGAGCCTCCCAGGCACTGGGGCATCCCCACTGGGGCTGTGTGCCCCTGCAGACCTTTGGCTGGAGGCAGTTTTCTTGCTGAGCTGTGCAGCATTCTGTATTTCCAAGAAGACAAGACATAATGGAGAGGGCAGATTTCTCAAAGCATTCTCTTTCCCTTCCCTGTGCCACTGCAGTACAGGCAAGGAGAGTTTCTAAAGGATTCAGTGCCCATCAAGCTGTGCTCTCTTGAAAAATGCAGCCACTCACATTGAGGCCTAAATGGGAGCTGGGTAATGTGGCTCTGGTTGCTGAAAGAATTAGTCAATGACAAAAGGGCAGTCACAGCAGCTCTTCTCCATTAGCTTCCTCTTTCCTTCAACAATATCAATTATGGAAGCTCTAGCCCAAGGTCCCAAATAATAGCTATTTCTCTACAATATTACTATTTTTGCACATAAAAATGCCTTTTGCATGAACTACTGTCAAGGTCTAATCTAATCTATTTATCTGTATTTACAAGGCACTTATCTATTGGAGTATCTAAGTGCTCCACACAAACACAATGCTGTTAGCAAAATATGGCATTATTCCAGTACTCTGCATCCCACTGAATGGTCTCCTGAGCTCAGATCTTCCCTCTTGGAAAGCACAATGAGAACTTTGGTCATGCAAAAAAAACACTAAGGCCAAAATGGTTGGTAAATTGCTTGTTGATTTCAGTGCATCAGCAGACTTTAAGCTGGGTGCCTTCTTGTGCTGGTACAGCAGAGTTCTGTGCCCAGCACCATGTATTAATGTATGACCTGGCCTACTCTTCCTTGTCCTATGCACTCCTCTGCCACAGCAGCATTTCCAGGCCAGCAGTGAGCCCTGTGTTCTTTTCACTCACAATCTGTCTCTGGGATATGTGATATGGTTAGACAAGAGAAGAAAAACAGACAGAAACTATCGGTCATTAACACAGCAGTAGATAGATATATTCCTAAAACTAAACCAGAATAAATTTCTAGTTCCCCCTTTATTTCATTCTTAATATCCCTAAATGAGATACCTTCTGTGATGAATTCTCCCCAGGCAATATAATACCAGATTTTCCTCTGATTTTGGCTGGCTGGGTCAGGCCAAAGCTGCCTGAGGAGGCCCATACATCACAGGGAAGGCAGGAGTGATGGAGAAGGTGGACAGCACAGCAGGAATATGAAACCCTGCACAAAGAGAAAATGAACAGATTTTGGTAGGGGAGAGGTAAGGATTCTATCACCAAATTCCCCATGCGAGGCAGTGTTGTGTGAGAGAGAGGAAGAACTGCTTAGCAAGGGGTGAAAGAAAAAGAGGTTATTAGAAACCACTGCTGAGAGTCCCACTGTGGAAATGCAGGTATCCAGATCCAGCTATAAGTGCAGGCAGGTTTCCTAGCTGCGAGAAAAGGCCCTGTTCAGAGCAGCTGTCATTGCAATCTCCTAATTGGAAATAATTTAGACTGTCTCAAATCAAAAAGCCCTGAATTAGACATTACAGCCTCCACCTGGAAGCAGCTCCACTGGCATCCAGCTCCCCCACTGGCCAACTGATATCCGCTGCATCCCAAGCACCCTGCAGGAATGGATGGTCAGGAGCAAAGGGTGAGAGCTGTGGGTGGCCTTGAGAGCTGGGGCTCCACTGAGATGCCAGGAACAACCAGGGGTATGGACAGGCAGGGTATGCAGGGAATAGAGGAAGATAGGGAGGGGGACTCATCAAGGCAGCCCTGCAGATGCTCCACATCACACACCATGGGAAAACTTGTTGGGATCAGCGCTTTTTTGCTGCTTATGTTAATGGGTCCTTTGTGCTGTTCCTATGCTTGTGTATAATTAAGATGAGATTTATTTGTTTGCTTTAGCTTTTGCATTATGAGGGAGAAGAGGGAGAATTGTGACAATTGTAAAGAAAGATTATGAGATGATGTAAGCCATTTTGAGAGGGTTTGTTTGTTTGGGGGGGAACAAACAATTTGACGCAACAACTGAAAATATCTGGAGCAGAGAAGGGTAAATCCCCAGAGTGCCTTGGAGAGTGATACCCAGTGAGATGAGTGCTGTGGTAGGACAAGCTTTCCAAGAGAGCTCAGCTCCAGGACACTCAGAGATACAGGCTTTTTTAGTTCCTCACAACAACCCCCTTTGGGCTGAACATTTAACATCCCATTGCCCTGCTGACCTTTTCATGGCACTCAGATGCTTCGAAGAGGGCAGAGGCAGCTGGAAGAGCAAAGGTGGGATGGACAAGCAGTCCAACAGGAAAGAAGAGACAATGTGTGCCTTTGGTAAAACATCTGAGACCAACACAGCAGCAGTAAATCCTCCCATGAACCCTGGTCTATGTGGGCAGGCAATGGATGGAGCTGCTTTGATATCCACAAACCCAGACTATTGCATAGACATCACCATACAGGGAGAAGAGTGGAAAGACCATCAAATGCAAAATGTCTCAGGTTATGCACAGTGTTATGCATTACCTTCCCTTCTGCATGTTCTGGGCTTACTTCTTTTCATTCACCAAGCTACCAAAGCCCTGAAACTGGGAATTGCAGACAGTGTGTGAAGTAAGCTTTATTACTGAAAAGAGTTTAACAGATGCTTTTAAAGCACATACATCCTAACCTGAGTGCCTTGGAGCCATTTTAGTTCTAGTACTGCACTTAGAGGTTTTTTCATCCTGGAACTTAGGAGACTAAAGAGACCACGGGGAAGTCTGATGCATCTTGATAACAAATTGGACCTAATTGCCTGAGTACCCTGTGCCTGGGGCAGGTGCTGCAATGAAGCTAGAAAACACTGTGAAAAACTGCTTCCATTTTGTTAGATCTGCATGACTCTAGGCTGGGAGATGGAGTGAAGGGAGATGTTTTCTCTAGATACCTTCCTTTACTGACATTTCTCAAGTGAGTTTAGTAACTGGCTGAGTTGTTCTAGATTTTCTGGGAAAGTTTCACTAGACCACATTTTACTTCCCGTGTTGGATCTTAACAAGCAGATTGTTGTATCTGCCTACTTATTTCTTAGGGAAAGCATTTAAAAAACACCATTGTGAGCTGGTCTGCAAGTATCATGGGGGCCCCACCTTACTCCTGTCCCAGCTTCAGACAGGAGGAGGGCAAAGGAAACACCTTTGCTCTCCTTACTGATACTATATGAGTACTCTTATGCCTGCTGTACTTTGTGATTAGCATGGTGGGTTCACACCCAAAGAGATGATCCTTGTCCTAAAATGCTTTTTCTTTTCCATCTCAAAGTCCAATCCAGTCTTCAGTTCATGACCATTCTATTGCCAGCACCTGTTCTATAAATTACACTAATCCCATCTATAAATTAGTTCATGAACTAGACATCAAGCACAAAACAAATAGTGTGATGGTGTCTTCACCTGGCCATAATCCTGAATCAATACCATTTCATTCTCCCGTCTAAATCACAGAGATGATCTGTGCTACCACTTCAAGTGCTAATGGTTCCCCTTTTAAAGATGGGACCCAGTAGGGTCTGGTACACTATGGACACTGTCAAGCCATTCTGTGGCCTAAAATCCACGAAGTCTAAGAGGTAGGGTATCAGTCTCTGATAATAAAAGATTAAGAGGAAAAGATGCTTAGGAAAAGCCTGGAACAGAGCTTGATAACTACAGCTGAGTGTAGTGTTACTGGTCAATTTTTTTGTTCACTGAAAAAGTAATTTCAGAGCACAGAAAGCTTTTCACCAATTTGTTTTGACTCCCTCAAATAGCTAATGTGAAAACAAGAGCAAATAAGAAAGATAATATCCCACTCTGGCATTTTAGAAATGAAGAGTCTTTTCAAAAGAAAACAGTGTTTTCTCTTATCCAGATTGTACTTCTCTGTCCACAGCCTAAAGATTTCTGAAGATGAAAAGAATGTTTGTGCTTGGTGAAAAACAGAACTTTTCCATTCAGCCTATGAGAAATTCCCTTTTTTTGTTTTTTTTTCCTCTAGGAAAGGCAAAGAGGGGAAAAAAAAAACGCATAATCCATATTGGTTTGCATGAATTCTAACATTTGTTTTACCCCTTCGCTCTGCCCAGGGATGCAGGTAGAAAAATGGCAGCCTTGCAGGGACGTCGTGCCTAAAGGATATTCAACTGCAAGGGATCAGATTGAATTTTGAAGCAAGAAGCTCCAATTTTTTCTACTTTACTTCTTCAGAAACACATTGAAAATGAGCTTTATAAATCAATCAGATGCCAAGGACAGAATTGTTTACTGAGATGCACATGCTTCATTCCTCAGGACAAGGCCTCAGCGTTCATGATTCTGGTTGGGTGGGACTCGTACCCAGAGGGGCCGTGACAGAGAAATCACTTTCCATTTGTGAAGACACTTACTTAACTACACTCGACAGGAGTGTGAGGACAGAGCTGGAGGCCTTGAGCCACTTGTTAGTCAGAGAAGACTCCAAAATGCTTCAGTGTTCTGAGCATCAGCAGCAGAGAAGTGGCAAGAGCTGGAGAGAGCACAGCAACCCAGGCAAGTCCCTCCCAGGATGTCTGCTCTTAGACGTGCTCTCAAGAGGAAGATTGCCAAGTGGGAAGATATATTTCTATGCAGGCAAAATATTTGCTCCCTCCCCCTGTCTGATCTCATTTTGTATTAAAATGAAGTGCACCACGAGATGAAGGAATTTGCTTTCATGGAGGTCCCATGAGCAGCTATCCAAAATTGTTAGCAACAATTGACTTGCATTTGTTTGCATTATCTGTAACAATTTCTCTTTGCTCTTGTAATAATAGTAATACTAATAACAAAAGCCATAACAATAAATAATGATACGAGTGCTGTCCATCACAATTTGCCACCAGCACCTCCCTGCTAAAATTGAGAAGTCCTGGAACTGGAAGAAATAACATGACACAGACATATGTACAGTATGCTGTGCTGAGGACATAGGAATGACACAAGATTCTTTTTCTTTTTATAAAAAGCCTCTTAAGCCAATATACCTGCTCAAAAATTCCTGCAAAGCATCTGACATCCCCAGCACAACTCCCTGTAATGCTCCCAACCTGCTTTTAGTCACAGATGGGCTCCATCTGCCAGCAGAAAACTGAGACCAGTATGAGGATAAAGAACAGCCAGGAAGAAGCTGACCTGCAAACCCATGCAGAGCCATGCTGTGAACCCAAGCATGTAATCCGGTCTTCTGGTGTCTATTGACCTGCTTGGAAATAGGTGAGCTTATGGGAAATTGCTGCTTCTGAGCAGCAATAAGCACACACCTGGGACAAAATCCAACACTGAGCCACAATGGGCTGCAGAATAACCCCTGACAGTCCCACTGCTGTATATATACATAGTGTAATGCAGGGCAGGAAAGGCACGATGCTTTCACCTCTACATCCCCCCTGCTAAGGCAGTCACCAGGCTGCTCGCAAGCCATTCTGGCTCTGCAGAAGAAAGCTACATGCCCAAGAGGGGAGCATGCTGCCAGGAACACTTGGGGCTGTGCACTGTGGCATGGCTTCTTTGGTGCAGCACAGAAACAATCTTGCTTTTATACTCAGTCCTCTGTGCTGGATTTCCTCAGGACACCCTCTTGTAGAACACAGTCTATCAGTTATAGGGCATGCAGCTAAACCTTCTATTAAACCTGGCCCCACTTCCTTTGCATTGCAACTTACACAAAATTTGCCTGTGAAAGAGTGAAAAAGAGGATAGGAAAATCCCAGCCACCCAGAAACGTAGCTGAGTTCCCCAGCTGCAGTGCTCCATGGGTCAGACAGAGGTGGGTGATGTTAGACAGATTCCTGCTGTGCTGTCCCATGGTTTTTCAGGTCCTCCCTCCTCTCCAGCCTCAGGAACATCCCCCATTCCAGTGCTACCCTAGAAACTGTTCTCCTGAATATCTGGAGATGCTTTTAGGATTCCCCTTCTTAAAAAGGTTCTCACGTCGGAGGCAGAGATGTGGGAAGGAACACAAAGGGCTCTGACTCTATTCATCCGCTATCCACCCTGATTAATTTTACTGCTAATGACTCTCCAGACATGGTGATGTATGGGGCTCTGTCGGTGACAAAAAAAATTGAACTTTTACTAATTAAGTAGAACATCTTCATAGGGTGAAAGGTTTTGCTAACGAAAGTAACTCACAAAGAATTATGTTGGCTGGAGACTGCTGCTGAGCTCACACGGAGTAAGGACAGAGAGAGAGGGATAAAATATTCGCTGCAGCTACCAGGCCCTGGGAAGTCAAAGAGGAGGAAAGCTCTGTTGTGCTCTTATACAAAGAACTGGTGAATAGTTGAACTGCAAACTGGTTGAGACTTTCTTCCCCAGTAAGCTATGGGAAGGAGAACTTGAAAGGAGCAGTGCTGCATACACTGGGCATTGGTGATTCCTACCTGATGAAGACATGCCCATGAGCTCTGCAGCCTTGCCTCACTTCTTTCCCTTCCCCTCTTCCTTCCAGCCCGCTTCCCATTTGCTGCAATGCTCATTACTTTAGTAATTCTATTGTCTCCCTTTCGTGGAGAGATTTGTGGTGTTTTAACCAAGAAACCTACATTAAAATATTGAAATGGGTCATTAAATATTTATTTTCTTCAGCTACTTGTAAAGACAGAAGGAAACTGGGAAAAAAACAGTCAGAAAGGAGCATAATATTCACATTTTTTGAAGAGGCTGTTTATGGTTATGTTGCCTGAGGGACCTGCAAAGACAGAATCACAGAGGCCATGGCTTTAGCTTTTCCTCCATGCACTTTGTCTCCCTCTCCAGTGGCCTTCTTTTATTCTAGGATTCAGCTTGTTGTGCTCAATTCTCCCCTCTCCTTCTTCAGTATAAATCACAGTTAACTGTGTTCAGGTTGGTCAGTGAGGCAGCCATATATTACTTTGCTCTCATGATGGAAAAATGAGGAGACACCCAGCCATGTGCCCCTGACCAGATATCCCACTGTGGTCCCTGCTTCTCCTCTCACATGTGCTGCTGGATACCAAGCACAGCTCCAGCAAAGGCACACAATATCTTTGTGACCCCTTTCATTAGCCAAAGGTGCTCACATCCAGCTTCTGCACAGACTATTCGTTCCCTTCCTTTCATGGCAGAAAAGAGGAGCTGCGGAAAGATGGCACAGATCTCTGATAATGCTCAGTGCCTGGGACCAGCTGCACAGGTTGGTTTTACCTCACTTGGACTATCTTCATTAATGTGTTCCTTACCATGGCTTAAGGATTTCCTCTGTAATTACCAATTCTCGTATCTAGAATAACAATTTCATCTTGCACAACCTGAACAACCAGGCTGAGAGCTGCAGTCCTATTGCTTCCCTTTAGCCTGAACATTCACCACGTGTGATGCCATGGTGTATGCAACTGGGACAGAATCAGTGTGCCTGGGGCCCTGGCCATGGAGATTTCATCCTTAAAAGGAATGTAGCTTCTAGTTATAGAAAAAGTGAAGAACACTCTGCTGTGTTTCTCCACTTCTTTCATAAGCGTGCTCCCTCTCTCCAGGGTCAAGCACAACATTTCTAGGGTGCTTAACGATTTATTTACAGCAGTAGTTTTTCTCTGCACTCCCACACACGCACACGTTTCTGGACAACGCTGGATTATTGTCGCCTGACTTTCAAATCATTTCATTTTCATCTGCAGGTGATGGATAGTACCAAGGGAACCAAATGATTACGGCCACAAAACTAAAATAGCTCAAATGTTTGTGAAATAGTTGGCCAGGACAGGCAGCAAACAGAAACGCACCGGAGATGGTTCTGCATGAATTCACTGGGCAGTTGGGCTTGTGGGATTAAGTGCTGGTATGGAGGAGGACCTGCTTGGTTCACCTGTCTCTGCAGATCTATGAATGAAGGTCAGGGGAATTTCCTGTTAGGAAGCTCAAAGCAGCAGCACTGACACCAGGCACGTTGTGTTCAGCACCTCAAGACCTGGAGGAAAAAGACACTCATCAAGACCTATTCAGAGAAAGGCAGGGCACACAACATTTATTGCAGAGACCGATGCAGGTTCTGTCTGCAATCATTTTTCTGCATTACCTGGCAAAAATACGTTCATCCTTTTGATAATATATCAAATGGTGCTCATGTCCATTGGTAATGCACCAGATAAGAAGCAGAAATAGAAGGAAAAACGTGCAGGAGTGTGGGGAAGCACTCCAGAAAATGCTGAGTTCTATTGCAGATGCCCCATCAAGTGCTCTTTCCCCCTCCCCATCACTCCCTAAAAGTGCTTAAAGTGTGTAATTTACCTTTAGAGAATCAACCATCATTCTCTAGTCATTTTGTTCACTGAATCCCCACTCATGTTTGACTGTATTTCTGGTGTGAAGAAATTAATTATTTCACCCCTGAATCTCTGGTTTCAAAAGAAGAATTCTTTCTTCAGGACTCTGTTTCAGCATATAGTTTTTTTGACAAAAAGCATAAGCACGGAAGCTACAATACAAAGTTGGCACTCCCAATGACAATTTATAATAATAATAAAATGAATTGTTTTGAGCTGCTCCATGCTTTGCTGGGTTTTCGGTTCTTTTTCTCTTGCCTGTCTCGGAAATGGGGGAAACTCTGCCAGGTGTTGGCCCAGGTACGTGAGAGTAGAACAAAGAAGATTCCTTTGAGACACAAATAAGATCCACCTTATGCATGACTCAGCACCTCATGTCAGAATATGGTCCATTTCAAAATGAACACAAAAGGCTGATCACAATGAGCAATAATCCAAAAATAAGCTGGCGAGAGGAGCACACTGTGGATTTGAGTGGGGCATGACAATTAGAGCTACACAAGATAGTCACAGGGACGAAAATAGATCCAATTCCAAGTGGAAGGTGCCTTTGAAATTTGGGATTTGCATTTTTTTGTGTGCTTTCAACTCAAAAATAGCGACTTGGTTAAATAGAAAAGGCAAAGTGTGAGGATAAGAATAAATATTAATTTATTTTAACAATAATATATCTAAATCTGGAAGAAACCCAAAAGTACTTCTTGTGCAAGATTTAACACAAAGGACTGTGCTTTGTTTTGTTTAGCTCTAACAAATCCGTTTCTAATTCTAAACACTATGAAAGAAAACTGTAGCTCCTTTCCATTCACCAGTTAGAGAAAATGCATCTCAGATTAAGAAGATGCCCAATGACATCAGGAACAGTTCCTGTTCTTGATCTTCCACTGACTTCTTAGATGGCTTCAGCTCTGTATGGGTAGCCCATAGTCAGTGGGATTCTCAGATGTACTTCAGAACCTGATAGCAACATACATATTTTTTTGGCATGTACTTTTCCCTTTGCATCACAGGTTCTCATCTGTACCATGGTGATCCCATGGAAAAAAAAAAAAGAAGACATGCTCTATGATTAATCCTCACCTGGGTCCTTCTTTTAGCCCTCCAGCTCTTTGCAGATAGGTTCTGCCTCAGGTAACAGCAACTTCATGCTTCTCCTATATTTATTCTGCTACTTGCCTCTAACAACATTTTCCAAGGTATATTAGGTTGTTAATACACCATTAGAACTTGCAGCTGATGCTTGAAATTCTAACATTTTCAACATTTTGTAAAACAGCTCATTACAAAATGTGAGCTCCTGTGCTGGTGTTTCTGTGTAGCTTTGCCTCTTCCTTCCACATGGACGAAACAGAAGGGTTTCCTCATAAGCAAGACCTCAAAAGAGGTCTTGTATTTATTGTGCTTGAGGCCATTCCACTCTTATTTTTAACTGGATTTGCTTAGCCCAGAGATTTGTCCAGTCTTGCAAACAATTGGACAATTATGAGAGAGCAGAAAGAAAGGGTTGATAAGAACCCAAGTAAGTATCCCTGACCTGCCCAGAGCTCTTTCCCTCACCCACTTCCCATTCTTCTCTTGCTCTTGTTTTTGGGACTATGAATAACGTTCAAAAGTAAAGGGTAAACCCCCCTGGGATAGAAGAAGCAGAGCATTCCTGAATTGCTTCCTGCAACAATTTGTTTGTTCACATTCATGTAGGATCGGATATCTCACCTACTGCCTTAGAAATGCTGATGACAAGCACAAATCCTGCCCACAATACAAAAGGCAGAGTGTGCAGAGACCCTTTGGGCAGCTTTTCTAGTAGGGATGCAGACTTCTCTAGACAGATGGTCTCTGTGAGGATCTCCTGTGACAGTTTCTATCAGATGCCTCTGATCTGAGCAGTCACTGACCACTGCAGCACAGAAACCTTCTCTTCTGCCTCTCCACATCCCATCATCAGAAAGGCACTCTGGTTATTTTATTTAACACCTCTTATTTTTTTTGTCTTTCTGCGTTGACAAATAACATAAGACATACAGAGAAAGGGTGTGGTGCTTAGAGTTCAAATCTGAGACAAGAAAAATGTCAGGGAGCTATTTTTACCTCTGCATTAGACAGTGCCTAGAGCGGCCAGTCACACTGTTTTCCTTTTCCTTTTCCTTTTCCTTTTCCTTTTCCTTTTCCTTTTCCTTTTCCTTTTCCTTTTCCTTTTCCTTTTTCCTTTTCCTTTTCCTTTTCCTTTTCCTTTTCTTTTCCTTTTCCTTTTCCTTTTCCTTTTCCTTTTCCTTTTCCTTTTCCTTTTCCTTTTCCTTTTCCTTTTCCTTTTCCTTTTCCTTTTCCTTTTCTTTTCCTTTTCCTTTTCTTTTCCTTTTCCTTTTCCTTTTCCTTTTCCTTTTCCTTTTCCTTTTCCTTTTCCTTTTCCTTTTCCTTTTCCTTTTCCTTTTCTTCTCCTTTTCGTTTTCCTTTCCTTCTCTTCCCCTACCTCTTCCCCTTCCCTTACTTTCTGAAAGCCATCATTGTTTTTTTCTTTCCTTCCTTCTCCCTTCCAAATAGACATTAACATGGCAGAAAAAGAGATCAAGAAAAAATCCACTACTACCACCCCCAAACCCTCCACAGTTAAAGCCAGCTCTGAAAGCTTGTTGCGATGTCAGCAGGAAAAACAATGTTGGCCTCTGAAAAATTAATATGATGTTCACTTGATGTCTAGTTCTCTCTTTGCTTGTCAATAATTCTGTTCATTCCACAAATATTAAACCTGTTTGCCAGAGCCCTTGATGTCACAAGCAGCTGGTGCCTGAAAGCACGATTACTTTCAACTGCAAATCATATTTAATTTATTACATAACCTGATGTTATTGCTTTTATTGATGAACTGTACAGTGTAAAAATGATTATTTGTTAAAGATTTCACCATAGTTAGAAAAGAAAAGAAAAAAGAAAGAAAAGGAGAAAAATACTTATTGCTGAAAAAAAAAAAAAAAAAAAAAAGGTACTTGTAAATGGTTTTATCTGAAAAGATTCCGGAATGGGAGTTACTATTATTACCTGATTTGAGGCTTTATACATTCTTTGCACTGCAGAACAGAACCACCTTTCTCCACAACTTGAATTCAATCTCCTTACTGAAATGGGAACAGGCAGCAGAGGAGCAGATAGGATGAAGTATATATAGCTCTTCCATACTCTGCATCACTGGGCAGTACTGGGATTTGTACCTAAGCTTAAGCTTCATCTTTTCCTTTGTATTACTGTAATATGATAAGAGCTCATTGGTCATTTATACTGAGAGAATGTCTTTGGGGCCCAAATCTGTTAAGATGCTACATGTTGGCAAAATGAAAGATGAGATTCCTGCCTTGAAAGAGCTTATACTGTGATTAGAAATGGTAATAAAAGAGGAATGTTGTTTTCAGCTTGATGCTCCTTGATGTCCCTTCCAACCCAAACCATTAATTGGGGGTGGAGGAGTAAAGTTTGCTTATGAGGAAATGAGTAAAAAATCAAAATGCAAAGCATAAGGCATGACTCAGTTTCAAGGTTTAGAAGCGCATTGTGTGCTGATTCCTGAAACCACGATATCAGCTGAAGTTTTATCTCAGGTTTCAGTCAGGTAAGAACACATCACTTTGAACAGAAGACATTTTCCAGTCTGCCACCTAAATAGAGATGTCTGCTGTGATTAAAAGGTGCGCTGTATTTCCATAATACACTGAAAGAAATTCAGCCTCAGAAGAATTCTTGGGATAGTTTGGCACTGAATCAGATGAAATGATGAATTCAACTTGCTGCTGAGAGACATTTCTCTTGTTAATTGGTTATACATAATATTACTGATGGCATCAATATATGAAACAAGAATTAAAAAATAAGGAAGCCTGACTGCTTTGTGTCTCATGGCTGATTGCAAGCACCAGTTGAATACACGGTTGATGGGGCTTTTCTAAAATAGCTCTTTTTCTGTAGACTTTTTTCTCCCTGAAAGTCTTGGACTTGCTGCAGTTTTCCTTTTCAGAAGTACCTGCATAGAATCTCCCAGTTCTGTCCAAAGCCCTATTTCTCCTGGGAGAAAGGAAATGCTGGGGCTAAAACCAGAAATCCAACCCAAATGCTCTGCATTTTGCAGGAAGACTTAAGTGATAGGAGGGATTAAACTTGCTGCTTCATTGTCTTCATGACCCTCCCTACTTCCTGCCTGCTAGGTGCTAACAAGACCTTAACTGGGATTCTGGGAAACACCATAAGAGATCTACAGCTTCTGATCATCCAAAAAGATCAGAGTAAGAAATAGAGATGAAGAAACAAGGAGAAATCAAGACTGACTAAAACAGATGAGCAGGGGGGAAGAAAAAGAGCTATAGAACTGATAATATTTCTAGATTGCCCAGGGAATTTAAGTCAAGTCAATCCTAAGATACTGGTATTTATCGAAATAAGGATCTTAATGCTGTAACATCTGAGTTACCCACTCTAAGAACACAGTTTTTCACCCTTCTCTTTTTTAGCTCAGTTTCTTCTTTCTTTCCTCACCTCCTCACTTGCTGTTCCATAGCAATGTCTTCTAAATGACAGCTTCTACCAAGTTCTGCAGGACACTGGAGGCAAAAGGGAGATGCAGTGGTTCAAGACCAGCAGTGCCAATCAGACTTTACATCGTGACAAGTTCTCCCCAGAACACGTTGCTCCTGCTGTCAGCCCAGCCTGTTTCTCTGTAGCCTCCCACACACCTACTGATGCACAAATGCAGGTTTCTGCCTGGCCCAGCCAAGAGGATAATGGATAGTGAATGTTATCCATTTTCACTCTGAAGCTGTAAGAACCCTCTCAGTTACCTGTTTTCCTTTGCTTACATCCCCACTCCAGATTCTAGCCATCCAACCTGAACTCCTGGGTAATTAAAAGGAGAGCTGATACAGGAGTTAACGGGCTTTGTTTTTGTTTTTGACTCTCTTGCTCATCTCTGAGGAATTTAGCAGACTTTATTTCTCAATTGCTTTTCTGATTTCCTCTCTGACGGCATGCTCTGTGCCAGGGATGTGGCATTGACCTCCAGCAGCGCAACTTCGCTTTGTTCCTGACACTGTCCCAAAGCGATATGCAACTCATTGAAAATCCATTAATTCTCTGTCTGCGCCCTATCAGATTAAAACTTCCCTTCAAATAACATTTCAAATATCAGTAGCTTCGCCTTAATATCTTTCTTCCATAACATTTCTCACAGCTCCGCACACACACTTCTCTCCCCTGGGTAATTCCCTTTTCTATGCGTATAGTTGATTCCTTAAGAACACACAGTCTCTGCTCCCAGTTCTTGCTGATCTCTATTGCATCTCACTCTCTCCTACTTCTCTCTTTCTCTCTCTTATAATTTCTTATACATTCAGAGGTGGAAGGTCTTTTCTGCTGTTCTCAGAGTCCCAAATTATGGCCACAGTCGAGATTTGCAGCTACCAGAGGCTTCTTGTTTGGCCAGCCTGCAAAAATCAACTACATGATTGGCAGAAGATCAGGCCTTGAATCTGTTGGGTCTTGTATGTGGACACAGCACAATGTTTTTCTGATAACCATGAGAGGAGCCAGAGAGCTCCTTATCAACAACCAGTTCATTGCTACTGCATTCACATACAATCCCTCATGGGCAAGCTGCAGCTTCAGGGACCAGGAGCATCCCACACCCACCAGCCTCACAGATGGGCTTGGGCTGTGACTCCATAGCATCTGCCACATGGCTTTTGTGGGTGGTAGCTGTTTTTCGTTTCCATCACAGAGCCCCAGAAGTTATGGATGCCGCACGGGGCTCCTGACTCAGTACATCCTCCCCTTGCTCAGCCAACACCTTCCAGATTTGGAACAGCAAAAGCTTGGATGTAGGTTCAATGTTGGTAGACGTGGACATGTGTAGGAGAGGCAAAATGAGATGACAAATACTTGATGCCAATAGAAGCTCTCCTGACGTCACTGAGGGCCTTCTAGCCCCTGCCCTGAAGCAGAAATTATCCTGGGGCCACTGGTGTTCCTTCTGGTTTCTCCTTCCCATGTTAACACCTGTCACAGTCCTTGTCTTAGCTCCCTCGCTCCCCAAATTCTCCTCCTCCCTCCTGCAGTGTGCCCAATGAAGGCCTGTATCTGCTTTGGATGGAGTGGGCAGCGCTGACAGGCAGTCAGGCCTCTCATCTCTGCAAAAATAATGCAGTGAGAGAAAGCATCAGGTTGCTCTGTGAAGGATATGGTGGTATCCTGTAACAGTCGGGCAATAAATGTGCTTACCCAGGTGGTTCTGATGGATGGGACTCATACAGGTGAGGGCTGGGACTGTCACCTCTCTGCAGTCCCAGCAAAGTCCCTTTGCTTTGTTTCTGTGCTAAAGACATTTTTATCCCCACGTGCAGACTCAGGTAACTTCTATGCAGTTTTGCAACTGACAACTGTGGTCAAAACACCACAGGTTCCAGTCCTTGCTGATTATACAGTATTTTACGACCCAATTATTAACACAGCTAATTGCTTTTCTCCTGGATTGCTAAAGTAAGTGATTTTTGTGGGGCAGAATTATCTAATGTGGTCTGAAATATTCAAGAGGAACAGCCACAAATCTCTGCATGCATTCATTCAGTGTATTTGGGATGAGGTTGCCCACAGAGAGAAGGAATACTCCATATGGATGTAAACCTGTGCAAAGTGGACTAAGCTGAGCGAGTATCTTTCAATGCATTATTTATCAGAGGTATTTGTCTTCTATTTTTGCTTATGGAATTCCTCAGATCATGGTTTTTTTTCTTACAGTACTTCATTACTCAAGCATAGTTGGAGATTTCTGTGTGTATATATGCATAAGGTCTCTGAGAGTTTGTAGTTGGTCTCAGGGCTTCATTTGCAATGAGCCATTTGAGTCATGTGCCCCTGGTCTTATTATCCGTATTCGTAGGAAGTTGCAATCACCGCTGTATAGCTGTGCACATTAATTTTGAAATTCATATTTGTCAGGAAAAATTCTGCGGTGCAAATGTTTATTGCTGTTGTTGTTATTATTGTTTATTCTATAATAGCAGGAGGAGACCCATTGTCCCAGGCCTCCTGGTGGACACAGAGGGGTGCAAGGCAACAGAAGGAACTTCATTATATGTTTGGAGGATGTATTAATACCAACATTACCATTCCATTCCTTCTGTCTGACTTTTTTTTTCCCCCCCTGAACTGAATACTTAATTCTTCTTCAAGGACCAGATTTAGCATATGCAGGCCCTGTGTGAAATCAACACAGCGCACTCATAGAGGAAAATTACATGGAGGGGACTATTGGAGGCTGGAATTATGAAAGTCATTAGAAAGAGAAAAAAAAAATGGACCCATGCTGACTCTTTTCTACTTCTAGGCATATAACAGGAGACCTGGTTTAGTGGCACAAACAAAGGGAGAATTATATGGATCTGCTTCATTACAAAGTAATCTTAACAGAATTTATTTTGCTATTTCCTAATCGTTCCATCGTTAGCACTTCAGTCAATAGTCAGACTGTGCAATCAGCTTCCATGTGGTTTTGAAGTTTGAAACAGGTAAGGGACTCTTCTTTACTAAAACTGCTCCCAAATGCCGATGATGCCCTAAAGTGGAAGGTATTTCAGGAGGAAGAATATACCTTGGAGCTTCTAAAGCCTGGTACCCTGAGCTTGTTGGAGTAAGGACTGAAAACTAGAAATATCCATCCCTTTATGATGTCTGCAGTTCCATAAGGAAAAGAAAAAAGCAATCAAGAATCTTTTTTTATTTAATATTTCTGGGGGTGAGAACAGAAGGACTTCCTGTGATGGCCAAGAATAAAGCAGCTACAAACTGAACACGAAACCCACTTTGAACAAAAGCTTGGATCCCCAAAACCTAAAGCATACTTCTTAATTAGCTCTTCCATAAAATACAGTCAGCATATGCTATTTTAAGGCAGATATTGGGTTTTATTTGCTTGCTTGCTTGTTTGTTTGCTTCTGAGCAGCCAAAGAGAACTTCTCCAGGGACCTGTTTGATTCCTCTCTGCAGTCTGGGCTGCAATATTGATCTAGGAGAAAAGACGTGCGCTTTGTGCGTATGGGGATGCAAGGACATGTGAGCTGTAGGAGCTCAGAGGAGATGGGGCCAGCACAGTGCTGACCCAGCAGCCCCATCCCCTCCCCACAGCACCACTCCTCCTCCCCTCTCTGACTCCCAGCTCAGAAGCTCATGTATCGCTATTGCTTTAAAACCCAGCTATAATTTTCTGGCTAATGGAAGACGTATTGACAAAAGTTGACATTAAGTGGAACTAATTACACTGTAACTGCTAAATAACTAAGAAATAACTACCCTGTAATTTATGGTGCAGCATGGACTCTGCGTAGCAACTTTGGGAGCTATTCCATGTGCACAGAGCTCACCCAGGCATGTGCTGCAGAACTTCTCCCCAGCCAGTAGGATCCAGCTGACGTGAAATAGCCAGATCTGCAAACACATTGCCCTGATTAGAGCATAAACCCACAGCCCTGAGCGGTTGTGCTCTGCGGTGATGGGATAAGTGACTGCTAAGATGCTCTTCCCAGATCATTAATTTTATTTCTGGTTTTCATTTAAAGTCCTAATCCCGGTCGGGATGTCCTCCCTCCCTTCAAGATGTACTCAGTGGTCCATGCCACCTCCTGCATCCCTGGGCTGATAGCTTTAAGAGGGGATACTGTGGCAGGAGTACATGAGGCAGCTGGTGTCCAGTTGGGTTTGCTGCCTGTTGCATTGCAGCAAGCAGTCTCTTTCCTCTACTAAAATCATTTCTCCAACGAGGCATTAGCTGGACAGCTGGGAGAAGGAGAAGGCATAACTCACATGTTCACAAGGCGGATGGGGCACCGAGGGATGGGGGAACCTCTCCCATACATCACTGTCACACTGCAATATCAGCATCCAATTCCAAAGACGCGTTCAAATGTGCCTTGTTCCTTCTGATCAAACTCAAGATTTCTTAAGCTCATCATTAAATCTGATGAGAAAACAGGCATTCTGTCTCCAGAGAAATTTAGCAACTAAGCATTTGTTTATGTCTCAGACAGGACCAAGTCAGAAAATATGTATTTGAAGTATGTCTCTTCAGAAGTTATGCCACCACCTACTGAAATGCTTCATCTTTATATTATTGAGGCTCCGTTTCGTTCTGCAGCACTGGATCATATATAGATATGCAACAGAATAAAATTAAGATTCTAATATAGAACTGAAAACAAGTGGGAAATGGAGCAGAAAGCAGCCAAAATAATAAAAAATTTTAAATCCATTTTGATTTCAAATTGATTCAATATTTTGCCTTTGAAATGTCATTGGAATTAGAGTACTCCAATGAAGCACTCACATTTTACCTATTACCCGAAGAACAGCCTTTTCCCAGAGGGAAGATGTTCCCACAGACCAATTTGCAGCCAAACGTGAGCCACAAAATTTTTAGGCTGGAAACTCTTTGCTGCTGAAGGCAATACTCTGTGCTTTGGTTGTACAGCACCAAGCACAGCAGGGCAGGACCCCAACCACCACCTCAATGCACAATGCAAATAATAGTGCCATTGGTCAGGGCTTTTGCTGATGAGCCCCAGAGGAGGATATATTGTGCATAAGAAAAATGGAGAATTTATAGGTAATGAGAGAAGAGAGAGAGGGAGAGAATAGTCTGACTGTGTTGGAGATGGGAAGGCTGACAGAGAAAAGAGAGTGAGACTGCAAAGACAGCCAGGTGGGGAGAAACAGAGAGAGGTGCCATTTGGCACCTGCTTCTGCCTGATTTGTTCCACCTCCATTATCATGCACCAGAACGATTCATTCTTTTTTCCAGTAAGCGTAATAATGTTCCACAGGTGAAGGAGTTATCTCAGCTTTTCTCTTTTCCAGCAAAGCTAACACTCAGTACTTGAAATAAAGGTTATCTTGAAAAATAGACGCTGCAACTTGCATACAAAAGAACCCTTTCCTGTGACAGGAAGCCTTTTCTGAAGGGGTCTGGTAGGTTTCATGCTCGGAAGAAGCAGGAGAAGAAAAGGGAATTGAGTGCTTGATCCCCCTGTGGGTCTCCAAGTTGGCTTTAGGGGAGGAGTGGGGACATGCTGTATAAGACAGGTGGCCTCAGGGATGGGGAGGAAGGCAGTGTTGTTGGCCATGCCAGAATCGGAACCAAATTCACTTCCCCTTCACTCCCAGTCCCCCAGGATGTTCAGAGAGCTGCTCAACAAGGGACAGAGCCTCTGTGCATTCACAGGATGGCAAAACCATGATAAGAGGAGGGAAAAAAAGACAAATTTCACACGTGCTTTATGCCAGTGTGCCCATGCACACAACATAGCAAGCTTTTGCTTCGCACTGTTTCCAGCATCCAGTGTTACGGTGCCAGTACTGTGACTCCTCTATCGGCCCTGCAATAACAGCTTCATGGGTGTTTGGATCCATTTGTTTTGCAGCTGAATCCGGGCAGTTTTTAAAACAAACTTTGAAAGTATGACTAAATAAAGATCTGTCTGTAGTTTCTAATGACGGAGTTGTGTGAACTCACACACTTTGCATTGTGCCCTGTAGCTCATTAAGCCACACTAAGTGATCTACAGCACACAAGCACTGTGATTTTCCTTTTTTAAGTGTCGTAGTGCTGATCAGAAGGAAAGAAGGCCTCTTCTGGGTGGCATCACCAGGGATCTCAGGTGTTTATTCAGTATTTCAGTATTCAGCTGGAACAGATCCCTGTGTGTTCTTTCCTAATTTCCTCACAACAGCCGCCTGTCATCTTTATGTTCTTGGATAGCTACGAAGAACTTACAGAAAGGATGTATTTATTTTACTAGCAGCTCCTGTCACTGCGATCAGCACTTGGGTGAAATATTTTATTTTTGTTGAATTTTATTTAAAAAAAACCAACACTAATAATAATTCTGCGGAGCTTCAGAAGTTTTCTTCCTGTCAAATTACTGCAAGTTTCAGAAAATCTCTAATGCTTGATAAAACAATTGAGTGTTGACTGTTGCAGAGAGATAGCTCAACCTTTGGTCTCCTCATGCAGCTTTTTCAGTCCAAAGTTCTCTTGCTTTGAAGGCTCTGGCCACCAGTGTGGATGATGGGGAAATGCTGCTGTATCCAGAGCAGAAAATGGGGCTCTTTCCAAGTCCCTTCCACACCTCTGCGGCTCCCTTCCCATTGTCTGCAGTGAGCCACAGTTCAAAGACTGTCAGAGCACATAAACATGACATAGCAACTGAGAACATCAAAGAGCATTATGTTTTCCATACATAGGGAGTGACAAGCTGCCTAACTCTTTACATTAAAAATTCAGACAAAAAACAATTCAAGAAAAATCAAAGCAAAGTCTCCCAGAGAGAGGCAGATGTCACACGTTTCTATTATGCGCTCTCATCTCTTCTTGCCTTCCAAAGTGGCCTCTAAACTATGCTCCCAAAAATATATACAAAACCTAATTTACAGTGGTTATGTAGCTATCTCTAGAAGAATGATATATAAAGATAATAATATCTGGAGAAACTTGTGGACTGGGAACCTCCAGCAGGTAAATTCAGAGGAAACCATTAAACAGCAAAGTCCATCACCATATCCAACATCCATCTTCCTGAAGTGGGATCTAAGGATACAGTTCTGGTGCTAAGGAGGTGATCAGGAACACGGGAAAAAGGAAAGGAGGCAGATGAGGAGAGAAATGACAACCTCTATCTGGCAAAGTATGGGGATATGTCATATGTAGAAGGAAGGATAAACAAAGAAGAAAAGCTTTTGTTGTAAAGCATGCTAAAAGGGCAGAAGCAGAACACAGCTGAGTCACTACTGTAGGAAGCCCTGGCGTGCACTGGGCACACTTTATAAAGTGATGGAAACATTAATGGGAATGTTTCGGTTCAGTTCATTGTGAATCGGGATCAAACTTGATGAGAAGTTTTGGACCAAACGAAGGGGAGCGGAAGGGATTTTGAAAGTCTTTAAGTGTTTCAGACCTACGTTAAAAGCTTTGTTTAAAGTTTTTTCCTGCTCAACTTTTCTTTGTTTCACAGCAGCGTTTTAATTTTAAAAATCAGCTTAAGGGAAAACGAGGTGAAAAGGTTAAATAACTCTGAGAAGAGAACTTCATTCTTTAAGCAAATGGAATGCTCCAGATAAAACACAGGCTTGGAGTTCTCTTTAAATTGTTGCTTTCCCTTTCATTCTCCTTTCAAATATATTTTCAAACCCTAAATTATTCGATCTGAAGTGGGCTTTGACCTGTAACACTTCTTATTTTATTTTATTTTTTTAGCTTTTCTTTTATTTCTTTTCCTCCTAAATTTAAACAGAAACGTTTTAACTCTAAACACTGGTAGCTCCCGGAAAAATACACGGAGCTAACCATTGTTTGCACAGGACTTGAAAGAGCTGAGACACCATTAACAAAGTGATCAAAGGCACTGGGGGAGGCTTGGGGACAAACTCCTGCACAAGCTGCCACCGGAGCGATGCCACGGCTTCAGAGAGCGTCTCCATTTCCGACCTCTGCACACCTTGCCTCCCATCCTCCATAAAGTCAGCACAGATTGAAATGCCACCTACTGCCTCCTGGTAAAGAACCGAAGCCTCAGGTAGCATTTCTATGCACAAAACACCTGGTGACAGCCTCAAGCTTTCTGCTTTTGCAGCTTGGGCTGCAAACCCTCCACACTGTGTCTAGAAAACCCAGTCCTTTGGGCACCAGCATGTGAGTGACTGATGCTCATGCACAAAAACACCCCTCACTAATCCAAACCAGAGGCAACCGGCCTGAGATTCGACTTGATTTGATTAGTATTATTTTGTTGTTCTTCCGTGGGTGGTGTTCTATCTGTTCCTACTTACAAGCTGGGGGTTATTTGAACTGAGTTATTCATTTATTTATGCACTTCTATTATCACAAGAACCAAACGGCAACCTTCAAGAAAACGTGTTTGCGAAGCAGGGGGGTGGGAAGACAACAATTTGAAGTCAGAGAAAGGGGGCTACATCTTTATCAAAAGACAACATCAAATTAATTTCTCTCTGGTCTCAGGAACTCATGTAAAATTTATAGGCTGCTTGCTAATTTCCCTGCGGTGCCGACAGCTTGCAATTCAGAGGGGAGGGGAGAGGAGGAGGAGGAGGAGGAAGCAGGGCACCTGGCTGCTGTCCTGGGTCTCCATGTACTCTGACCTTGCTGGAATTTGAGATCTACAGCCTCCAGGAGCTTCTCTCCCTTTGGCAAATCAAAGCTTTCTGCTGGAAGCACCAAAACCCTGATATCCACACCAGTTCCATACCTCAGAGCCAGGCAGGAATGCTCTCAGGAACACTGTGATTTCCCAGAATAACCAAATGCTTTTGTTAACTTAGCAAAAGGTGGGGTTTTCTCCAGCAATGCCTGCAACAATGCAACATAGCCAGCATAAAACGAGCACTGTAAAAATCCAGCTGTAGGGACTGCGTGGATTTCAGTTTCATCCCAAACTTTGCAGCTCTCACAGAAACTTATTGCATTTAGTTGTTCATTTTAGAGACATGAGCTGGCAATACTGTAAAAATCCCCAGTTGAACAAGAATACATCTTTTTAAAAATGCCTCTAGGCTTGATTTAAAAGCTCCAGCATCCCACCGCTTCCCTGGTTAGCTGCCCTAATGCTTTAAGAGCCCCACTAACCAAGCACGTGACTCATTTTTTCCCTTTTCTCCCTCTCATTCTCAGTCTTAGTGTGAGTAAATGCATCTGTCAGCCCAATGCTCACCTGGAGATGAATGCTTCCAGCCTTCCCTTCTGCTCCCCAGCCTCCCATCTCCTTGCCAGCTACAAGACATCATTTACATTACATTCTGTGATTATCTAATCATAGAATCATTAAGGTTAGAAGACTGCTAAGGTCACCAAGTCCAATCCAATCACCATCCCAACCCCACCACACCCACTGACCACATCCCTCAGTGCCACCTTTACCCATTACTTGAACACTTCTGGTGACTCCATCACTCTCTGAGCAGCCTGTGCCAGTGTCTGACCACTCTTATGGAGAAGAAGTGTTGCCTAATATCCAATCTGAAGCTCCCACAGCACAACTAGACCCCATTACCTCTTGTCATACATAAGAGTAGATGATAGATACATAAAGAGTAGATGAAGAAATCAACCACTGTTTCACACTCAGCTGTAGATTTGACATCTGCTTATCCCAAGCCTACTCTATTGTTACAAGGAATTTCCCTGCTTGGTGCTCAGCTGCCCACAGCACACGGGGGTGCTCTCTCAGACCAGGAGGGGAGGACAAGCTCTCCTGACAACCGGGGGCTGCTTCTTTCTTCCCCAGCTACAGAAAGGAACACTGTGCTTCATAAACACACTTCAAAAGATGCCACACTATTAAAAATACATGGGCATCACGTGGATCTAAGCTAAATACATATGGCCTTTGATTGCCTGGCATTTCCAATTCATACAGGAACATTACTGCAATGCATTATTGATGAACAGTAGCATTTCACAGTCTCAAACTAAGGACACCTCCTCTCTTACTCCCTTCCTTGTATGCAGCACCCTTCTCTCAGCGTCTGAGCAGTTTAATTAAGCTGTGATTAGCTGCAGATGCAATTCTGGCAGCCACTGACTTAGCTGTGCAGACACTGTGGCTGCAAGCTCCTGCTGCTTACTGGGGCACATCTGTCTGGGCAGTGCTGCACAGCTGGATGGACATGCCCTGCTGGTGCTCTGTGGGGAGAGCGAAGATGAGGCAGGCAGAAAGCAGAGAGCAAAGAGAGGGAGGCTCTGAAAGGTCTTAGGGCTGCAGGAAGGGGAGGTAAGGAGGGTCACTGGCTGTTGGCTCAGGATGGCAATGGGAAGAATTTCCATGGCTCAGTCATGGCTTAGGTCAGCGTTCATCCCATCATGAGTGGACCAGCTTGCCACCCTAGAGTCACATTGCACTCCTTGGAGCTGCTGTATACCAGGGCTTGGTCTCCTCCTTGGAGACCTCACACACAGAGACCTTCAGTTTTCCTGGACAAACCCACATCCCTCATCTGTATTTCTATATTCTGCTTTGGAAAGCTCAGGCACCTTCCCTGCTCTCTCCCAGGACACTTTGGCCACTACTGCCTCCCTCCTTCCTTTCCAAAAGCCCCATATGCTGCATGTTCCATGTCCCCCACGTGCCACACACATCACACACTGCCCACACACTGTCACCATGCACATCCCTGACTGCAGTGTGGAAATTCCATGGAAGAATGCTGGCATCCCTCCCACTGCTGGCTTGCTCGCAGTCTCTGACTAAGCCTCCCTCCACCTTTTATCTTTTTAAAATGAATTCTCCAGAAGCAAGAATTTAGGAGGAGAAGAAGATTTGGAAAGAGAAAAGCAGAATCATTACAGCTGAGAAACAGCTCTTGAAAGTTATTAGCTCATGACTCATCTCTCTGAAAGGAGCTAATACCTTAATTTCATATTTCTCTGCTCAAATGGAGACCAAAGCATAAACTGAAATGAAACTTTACACTAATGGCTTCTTAATTACACCCATCTAAAAGCAATTACCTGAGGTTTAACAGATACAAAGTTAGGGGTGAGGCGGCCACTGTTGGCTGGGAAGGAGTAGGCTGAGGAGAGGTGGTGTGGTGTAGCATGACATGGTGTAGCACGGCACAGCACAGCATGGCATCACATGGCATGGCACAGCATAGCATGGCACAGTGGCCAGGCTGCTTCAGCTCCCCCTTGTCCATTCCATGACACTGCAGAGTAGCTCAGCTCCTGAAATCATTCCATGAAGACCAGCATAACACCAGCCCCCTTATCTGCATAGCAAGATTCCTTGGGAATCCACAGGTGCAAGCAAAGGATTGGAGATATGACAAGGGAAAGGACAAGTCTCCCTAGGAAACAGCAGTTCCTGTACCCCATCTCCTGCCCTGCACCCTGCTCTCTATTTCAGCTTCCTTCTGTTGCCTCTCCTCCTGCAGAAGCACGATCCTCCTCCTCCACCAGTCTCCTACCGTGCATTTTAAGAACTTCTTAATACTTATTGAAGGTTTTGAAATTATCCACAAAACATCGCCACAGGAGATCAAAGTGGTGCCACTGCCGTTATTGCTAGGACTGTTATTATTACTGCTGTGGGCAGATTTCAGCCGTGCTTTGTTCGCGGTTTAATGGCTCGGCAGTGACAAAGGGACTCTGCAAGGCACGCAGCCTGGAATGCTACGTGAGCTGTGCAGGCTTCATGTACAACCAACGAATGGGATCCAGTGGTGCTCTGCTCACAATATGCGAACAACCTGTGTCCCTCTTCCTTTATTGCCCTGCTGTTACTGAACATGGGTTTGAGTGAAATCAGTGCTATGAGACCTTTCGGCCAGCCAGGCTTCTGAACTCATCACCTTTCTCTTACTGGAGAAGCAAGAAAACCTTCTCCTTGCTATTATTCTTTAGCAAGATGATATGCTGGGAAAGGAAGAATAACTTGGCTTCCCACTGGAAAAAGAAATAACCAAACCCAGACTTCTGAGTATCAGGAAGATGCTGCAATTGTTGGGCTCCTGGCTAAAAGGGAGGTGGTGAAGTTGATTTCTTTCTTGGTCACAATTTTGGTTGAAGTGTAAAGCATAAAGCTTGGAAGAGATCTTCCTGCTTCACCAGCACCAGGAGAGCTTGGCATTGCAGGAGCCAGGCAGGAGCTGGGGCTGAGCAAACTCAGGACATGGCAACATGTGAGCAATGGCAGGAGAGAATCTCTGAAGTTCATCATTTTTCTACTGGATATACAAAGCAGGTAACAGAGCAGCTCTTGAACTGTCTCTTGCTCCTGTCCCTATTGATGCAGAGGAATGACCCTAAGGACACTGAATAAAACATCCATAGCAAGGGCAGGCATCAGGCAGCTTTATGGCTCACATAAATGCTGATAACTTTGGAAAGAAGGAAGGAATTTGGGAAGGAACAGTTGCTGCTCACTGCCTGTCCCCTCAATGCCAGGGGCTCCCCATGCTTATCCAGACCTCTGGGGCTCCCTTCAGGCCCATCAGAGGCTGTGAGCAGCAAGGTGAAGGCTCAGGGCACCCACGTTATTTTGTGCATCTTGTGCCACGTCGCACACCACTGAATGAGATAATACAATTACTGGATAATTAAAGCCATCAGAAAACATTCTGCAAAGGCAGCCTTTTAATTGACTTCCCCATTAACAGATAACGATCAGCTCCAGCTCCTGCCAGGATGACCCCCTGCTTCTCTTCCCCCTGGGGACAAGCAGTTGACCTGAGAGGGAAGACGTACAGCTGTCCCACACTTACTCATGGCTAACATTTCCTTACACTTCAGTTGAGGAAGCAACAACCTGAGACTAATAGAAAGGATTCAGAAGGTTTTTTGAGCTGTCTGCAAGGGTGGAGGGCAAATCCATCCAGATTTCACATTCAAGTGAGACTCCTCTGTTCCAGAGCTGCCCCAGCAATACCCATAGCACACCCACAGCATGCCCATAGCACACCCATAGCAAAACATAGCAACCGATGCAGCTACACAGCCCCATCCTTCACCCATTAGCTCCCATCTCTCCCTGGCACTGGACGCAGGTCCTGCTGACTCTCCTCCTTCTTCTCTGCTCAGTAGAAACATCCAAAGAACAAGAATGCAATTTCACAGCTCCTTTCAGGGCACCAAACACCTGGTGTTTCTTTGCACTGGAACTAAAGCTAAACATTTCCTTTGTATTTCATGACACGGAACTGGGCTGAAAGCACTTGTTTTGGAAGAAAAGGTTTGAATTCCCCTTTTGGTGTTTGTTTCCCTCCAGCTAGGAGTGATTTGCTACCCTTACAAAGACCACTGGCTGGAAACTTTCTCAGGATGACACATGCTGAGAAGCCTCGGTGTAATAGGATCTTCTCATGAGAAAGATTTCACCCACATGCAGAGCTGCCAGTGCTTGGGAAAAATGCAGAATCTATTGCAACTGAGCACAAATCTTGGTTAAGATTGCAAGTGCTTTTGTGATCCACCTAGGTTCCCTACTACTGGCCCCAGACAGCTCCCAGGTCCCCTATTTCTCAGCACTGATGGAGCACCAGCTAATGGCAGCTGTGCAGAGCTGGTAACTGCTGAATGCCCATCAGTCAGCAGCTTTGTAGGTTTCAGGCTCTTCCTACTGCCAGCTTGACAAGTTGGGCTGGAATTTCATTAACTTTCCTTTCCTACCATGTAAAACTGCCTCATTTGTATAAAAGTTGGGGAAGAGTGACAAACGAAGAGACAGAGAACATGAGTGCGGAAACTTGGTTTCCTTAGGAACCAGTTTTAAAAATAAACCAACTTTCTGCTGGAGATGTGATGCCATCCTCAGGAGTCCAGTGTTTTCTCCTTCCATAAGTGCAGGCTTTCTTTTGGCATGGGGAGGATGTGATGTCCCCACATGGCTTAAAAACAGTAATAATCCAAAGGAGATGCGCTGCTACTATGAAATAGTTCAGATGTTCTTAGATTGGATCAACTGTTAAAACTGGTGCTGAAATCTGATTGAGACCAGCTGAGACTTGGACTTCCTTCGTTCTAAGCTCAAGGAGTTAAGGTTTAGATTGGATGTCAGGGGGGAAGTTCCTCACAGAGAGAGTGGTGAGGTGGAACAGGCTGCTTAGAGAGGCTGTGGGTGCTCCATTCCTGGAGGTGTTCAAAGCCAGGTTGGATGGGGCCCTGGGCAGCCTGCTCTAGTACCAGATCTGGAGCAGCTGCAGAATGAATCTACTTGTAAATTATGTACATTTCTATCATAGGAGCACAAAAAAAATTAATTAATGTTGGCAAACTAATTTGGAGGCGCCTCACAAGAACTAACTTACAGAGGTCTACATGTTTCTGCCCTGTTCATAGTTATGCTCTTTTTGTTGAGGGCTCAGACAATAATAATACTGAGCCTCAACCCTCCTAAATGTTGCTTAGTAGAGAGGGCAAGTGACCAGCAAAAACAAAAAGCTCCTGTTTAGCAATAAAGAAACTGGGAAGCAGTGACCAAACTGCGCTTCTCTGGCACATTATTTTACTGTCTAGACTGGCTGTCAGATGTTGTTTTGCTGTTCTGCATGCCTAGAGGCCATACCAAAGCTGGGATCCCCACGTACAGGCTGCTTTGTTTAATGAGAGACAATCCTTGTCCCTAGGGATCTGTAATCAAAAAAGGCAGGACAAACAAATGGAATAAAGTCACTGTGTTCATCCCATGTACAGATGGAAACAGGACCCCAAAGAGATTAAGTGGCTTGCCTGAGGCCACCCTGAAAAGCCATGGCAATGCCAAGGGAAAAAACAAACACATTCTCTGCATCCTAATGTCTCCAGGACCAATGTTTCCCTCTTTCCAGAAGCATCCAGAGAAATCCCAGTTAAGACATCACTGCTTGACTCCTACAGCTGCATTTCTTCCCAGAGAAATGCAGCCTGTCCGCTTCCTCCTCACTACGGAGCCTACAGATGCTTTATTTCCTTCTCAGAGTGGGCGAGAGCCCTCCCCAAAGGCACAGGGAGGAGACGTTGAAAGGGTGGGGGAAGAGAAGTCGCCAGCCTCTCTGACGCTGGAATGTAAATAGTGTTTTGCAAAAGAGCCATTTATCAGTGAAATTATAGAATCTGTTTGAAGATTCCCCTGGAGGACGTGCTAAAAAGATGGCTTGTATGGAACTTAACGAGAGGTTTCCTGCAACACGTCTGGGCTTCGTGTAGGAAGGAGCACTTTGCTGAGAATTAAACCCGTGTTGGAAATGTTAATAAATGCAGACACATGTTCTTGTTTGTAGGACGCGCTGTGCCTCCTTTATTTATTTCCTTCATTTTGCTCTTCTGTAGCTGCAGCGTCAGCCCCTTTCCCTGACACATCCCTGGGGACGAAGCTGCTGTCGCACTGCTCTCCCTTTGGGTTCCTCCCTGCCCATCTTATGACATCCCCCAGCCAGGAAGTGCTGAGAGAACCTGGTGGATTCACTATGAACTCTGATTTAATCATCTTGTCTGGATGCCTGATGTTCTCCCTTTCATCCTACCTAGCACAGCACCAAGCCCCCCCAGCATCCCTATCTGCACATCCCAGCTTTTTGTGGGGTCTTTGGGCAGTCTCCTATCATCCCTCCTCCAACCCTGCCTGCTGATGCTGCTCCCTTGCCCTCTCCAGCTTAGCTTTCCAGCAGATTTCTTTCTCCCTCGCTCTCACTCTGTTTTGCTGCTCCTCTTTGTTGGCCCTATTCATTATAGAAGAAGGGAGAGATTAATTAGCCAGGCCCCATGTCTGTCTGAGGGCAGCACAGTCTGACTCGCAGGCCCGGCAAAATCCAGGAAAGCCAATGATTGAAACTCAGCCTTGGAACTAATCTTTTTTCAGTTCATATTATTCTCCCTTTCTGTAATTTAATTTACAGCATAATTTCATATTCCCGCTCTAAAGCAGAAGAAACTTGCTCTTTATACATACAGATATTTTTATCCTGCCAGGTTGGGTTTGTGTCTGATTTTATTTCGTTAAACAAGGAAGCTGAAGTCACTTTGTTTCCTTGAATAGAGTAGGAGGATAAATCTCTGCTGGAGATGTGCTGAGGCATCTTTCCAAACCATGGATCTTAAGAGGGGATGGAAGAAAGTGTTTTAATCGGGCATCTTGGCACCTGCGCCTGAATGAGGAATTGGACTTCAAATGTTTGGAAGTATTACCCACTGAAGTATATTACACTGCTTCAACAAATGTTGATTTTATGGTTCCTTCTGGAGATTGGAGAAATACAATGTAGGAAGCTGCTGGAGAGGTCTGAGACCTTTACTGTATTGTTAACTAGTTCTTGTCTAATTAAACTCTGGCTCACAACTGGGAATCAAGGTCCTCAACAACATACAAGTGAGCACAAGCTAGCGGCATGCAGATGCTGAGCAGTGAGTCCTGTGGACTTCATTGCACATTGCAGGTCTTTCCTGCAAACCCAAGCAATAATTTTGCATAGGAAAAAAAGCTGTTAAAATAGTTGGTGAGATGTGGAAGAAAAAGAAGAGGGCACTCCCTCACTCTTTTGTGTTTGTTTGTATTGCTGAAGGCAAACAAGCCTTCAGCTAAATGCAAAATCCACTTCCATCTGATACCACTGTGTGTTTTTGCCAATAGATCTGGGATATGTGTTCATTGTTCAGAATTAGCAGGTTAGCTGTGATAGCAAAGCATGTGATTCTCCCTTAGCACCAATGGTACATTGCAGGTATTTGTTCCTAAGAATCAAATCTTTTCACTCCTTGGTTACCCTTGATGCATGCAATCATTGTGCCTATTGGTGAAAGCTACATATTTATAAATACTTTTCTTACAATGTAGCTTCTCGTATATTTCAGAGGGAATAACAAAGGTCTTTTCCAACAAGATAATTCCATTTACCCCAAGAAAAGAATACAACAAGATCACGTTTGTGTCACTACAGAAGTCTCTTCTACAGTGGAGATTTTCGTACCTTTGAGGCCAACAGCACTTTCTATTCCAATGGACTAGAGATTTCCTTGATGAGATTTATGCACTACAAACTGGGGTGAAAGTTGCGTTTGAAACTTTGCTCAGTTTTTCTTTGTCAGCAAATTCACTTATCGTCCTAAATGCTATCATCTGTTCTTGAAACATCAAGAAAAATATTTCACCATGGTGGCCAAACAAAGAGCAGGCTCTATCTTCAAGGCCTGATCCATATCTCAGAAACAAGATTGTCCCATAGGCATCCTCTTACCTCGCTGCAGTAACACAGCTCCATTTCTGTGATCCAAAAACATCTCTTTGCTAGATGTTTACAAGATCAGTTTCTCCATTTGATTTTATTTGATGGGCCTGGCCTCAAGTTCTTGTATTAAACTCAAAATGAGAGCTAATGCCATGCTGAATGGCTTCCACCTCTATTCCAGCACCTAGACGATTGATTCATCTCAGGCCATGCCAGTGTGACAGATATATCCATCCATACAAGGACAATTCCCAGGTAGGATGGGCTGCTAAATGAATGCACCAGATTGCAGCTGACACCCATAATGCTGATTTTCCCCTCTTCTTATAATCATAATGGGATCTCAGCAATAGAGATAGATTTGCTAATTTCCATCTCCACTCACTTTCTCCTTTAATCACTGTCAGGCATAAATTAATTTCTGCTTAAAGAGCTTTCAGGGAGTGATTCTGTCATTGCGTAGAGCACTTAAAGGTCGTAAGTCAGGATAATCCCAGAACATTTCCTTCTCAATCTGAGATTTCAGAGCTACAAATGTCATTTAATTTTTTGTTATCTCTACATTTTTGCACTGAGCCACCTGGGGACAGCATCCTACTGAACTGATTGCTACTTTGCACCAGGATGTAGGTATGACATATTCTGTACTATGTGAGAAGGAACTAATTGGCAGCACCCCCCAGATACTAATGCAAATTGGCCTGAGTACTGGGGACACACAAATAAGTGCAGAACAGCATGAGGCCAGCAAATCCAATCCTTTGCTAAAGAAGGAGCACTCTCAGACTCTGGACCCACGTCTCTGATGAAACTGAAGTGTTGTTAATGCCTGATGGCTCAAATGCAGCCTACTGTCACTCCAGAGGCTAATTACT
The DNA here is from genome assembly GCF_054131305.1 of Coturnix japonica. NCBI lineage: Eukaryota > Metazoa > Chordata > Aves > Galliformes > Phasianidae > Coturnix > Coturnix japonica. The sequence continues at coordinate 8,616,113 of NC_140683.1, forward strand.
GACCATACTGCCAAGACAGATGCCCATCAGATGTACTGCTACAATCCTCCCTTGCCCTTCTCCAGTCTGCAGAAAACAGGTATTGGCATGAATTTATTGCATATAAAAATAAGTAATCCAAGTAATGGCACAGAACATTTGTTTAGGGCAGGGAGTGAAGGAGGAAAGTTGAGCTCTCATTGTGGGACTCAAAGGCAATGTGAACACTGTGCTGTCAAGTTGCTTGAGTGCTGCTTCTTAAACCTCCATCCCAAAACTGCATTTGTCTCACCTCTGACAACCAAAAGAACTAAGAGCACAGTATTACATGTGCCCATCAAAATGGAGGACAGCTCAAACCTTGTAGGACCTGAACTGCTACCTTGAGGACCTTGTCTTCTTTCATTGCATCCTTGATGCTGACAGTGCTTCACAAATAAGGTGCTCTAAAGGCGTTTAAATGTAGGCATGGTGTATCTGAACTCTTGCATGCTGCAATGAAGACTGAGGCTGGGGGAAAGAGACGAGCTAACTAAACCATGAGGAGTAAAATCATTAAGAAAAGACATCTAAAAACAAGAAAAAAAGAAAAAGAGCTTGTGAATAAATTATCATTCTTGCTCATTAAAAATGCAGTGAAGATGAAACTGTGTGTGGTGATAATGAGCAAATGTTTATATTTGCAGAGAAGTGTAACTGCATAGATGGAATATTATTGATTTATCTGCAGCTTTAATACATTTTGTGCAGCCACGTGGATGGATGTCTGTCCAGCTGGCTGCACAACCACGAAGGGAAGAGTTGTCCTGAAGAATGGGTACAGCTTCTTCAAAAATACTTCCTTGGGAAAATTAAACTATTTTTACTGCATCTTATGTAATTATTCTCTTAAGAGAAGCAACAATGAAGACAATGTGTGTTATTTTCTCTCGTTCCCAAGTTTTCACATTAAAAAAATATAGAAAAACAAAATCCCAGCCTTTCTTCATAATGTTCTAATTTGCCTGAAAGTTATCTTCCATCCTCAAAAACATTTACCAATTAAAAATAGGGCTCCAGTTTGAGCTCATCTGTTTTTTTTCTGTTTTCAACCCAGACCAGGTTATTCATCCCCTCCCACCAGCACCTACACTTACTAGGAGTAGGCTGTTAAGAGTTCAAAAATGCCCAAGATGTTTTTTCCCCTCTGCCCTTTCACACTGGTGTTCTGTGTGCCTTCTCTTCACTAAGTCTGTTTAATGGAGCCCAGGCAACTTTGGTCTTGTAGCCTTTGGGCTTCCATCCCTCCCATCTCCATGGTACTCACACTTTCCTTCTCCAGCATCACCTCTCCCACCACTCTTCCCATGGTCCAGCCAGCCCTCACCTTGCAGGATCCTTGCACACTGGCTCCCCTCCCAAGAGGTGGCCTTCAGCATTGCCCTCTCCTTTCCCCACCAGCATCGTCTTTAAGTGTTTTCAAACGATGCAGTTTCCAGGTTCCCAGGCAGCCAGTTGGCACCTTTTCAAATGAGCCACTGAATGGCAAATGTAGAGATACACTGGGATAAAATGAGCTCTTCTTATTGATTTTCCAAACCAATATGGCACTGACGCTGCCTCTTTGTGCCATTTCCCTCCTCTGCCAGGAGGCATTCACACCCCTTCCATCATTTTAATTAGACATTACACCTGACACAAATGCCGAGTTGATTAACCTTAAAGGAGCTGAATAGGTTCTCTGATCATTAACACGGGGCCCCTGACATGCTATAACTCATGCTAACATGTGCTGTTGCACAAACTCACAGCTTCTTCAGCTCACTCTCCAAAGCCACAATGCAATGTAATAACATCTACAGAGAGCTTTTTATGAGACTGTCTCACATAATAATGCTATAAAAGCGAGATTTAAAAGATGGATGGCCGTGGACTCCACAGACTTCACTTTTTAATGTTTACATAAATGCACCTTTTCCACAGTGTTTTTGGATAACAGGCCTTCCCATGTTGCGAAGTGGAGGCAGCCACCAGCCTGTCATCCCCAGATGTGGCTCAGAGTGCTCTGCTGGGGCCCCTCTGCCATCCCCAGCTCCTCCTCTGCTCTGATGGGGACTGCAGGCACAGCGCAGCAAGCAAACACTCATTTGTCACATCCACAGCCCTCCCGAGCATTTTACACTTGTAGGAAAAGTTTCTGATGTCAACAGAATCTCTCCAGCCTTAATATGCCTTTGTTTTACCACACTAGAGACAAATGAAGGAACATTAAGCTGAGATGTTTAAGAGTTTGTTGCCAAAGAAATGTTTTCCTGCTCAGAAGTGACTTCCCACAAGCACACAGCTACAAGCTTCAGTTTGCCTGTAGCTATGATAAGCTATGATAAGCCACTGACTGACACAGACCCAGGGCAAATAAGTCAGTGCAACCTTAACAGTGCCTTGCAGAAAGTTGGTTTTATGGCCAACAGCCATATGAGAGTAAGTAGCCCAAGATGCACCGGCACCTAATATCCAACCTGAACTTATCCTGGCACAACTTGAGTCCATTACCTCTTGTTCTATTGCTAGTTATGCTGGTTACATGGGAGAACAGTTTGTGGACCGGATCTCTTCTGCTGCTCTCATGGCTTTGGCTTCATGGTCTGATCAGTTCTAGCTGCCAGGCACAGGGGCCAAGAATTGTACAGCTGGAATATGAAGGTGCCTGCTGCAATCCCACATGGCAATGCCACAGAACAGGGGAGAAGCAGCCACAGCTGGCTGCAGAGCAGCTTCCCTCAGAAACTCTGCACCAGGCAGACAGATGATGTCTGGCCAAGCTGACTGAGAGGAAAGCTGAGCACAAACACATCTGTGATGGTGTCAGACAGGAGCTGATGTTGTACGATGACAATGTTGTTCAACCCTTTTCCCACTAAGAGCAACGGAGCGACATTCCCCAAGGATCAGCAGAGTGGGAGGAAGAAGAATGGCTAAGTATTTCAGGCTGGCAGACCCCAGGATGTTCTGCTGCACATAGCACGGTTTGTACTGCTCCCACCTGCCTCACCGCTGGGTTTGAGCCCCTCCAGGCAAATGGGGAAGTTGAGGGATGGGCTCGAGTGTGCTGCAGTGCTGGTGTTGCACAGGGACAGTGAGGCAGACCTGAGGCTGTGGAACAACCTGACAGCTTGCTTTCATCCTCATGTGGGTTTGCGCGGTGTGTAATGGGATGGTAGCCACACTAAGTAGGAATCACTTTCCCTGGAGGGCGTTCATGCATTTTCTGGACATAACAAATGTATCCTGAATGATCACTTTTCCTTTGCACGTGCCAGGTTTCTTTCTCTCGATGAAGAACAGCTTCATCTTTCCCTTCTCTCCTCCATTCAGACAGCCTGCTGCAGGAAGCCTCCTCCTTTCCTCTATTTGCATAAGTGATGATGCAGCCATCCTAATCACCACGTGAACCCACTGCTCCCCCTCCCAGCACCTCCCCGCTAGCTGCTGCTCTTTCCCTGCTATGGGTTGTGCTGGCAGATGGGACTGGAGCCTCCTCAGCCCACTGGCTCTTCCTTGAAGAAGAAGGAAGTGACAGCCCTGCAGGCAGCCGGACGTGGCAGCATGACTAATCTGCCAGTAGTAGCATCCCAAAGGCTTGTACAGGATTGTGCTTGCCCAGCCGGTTTTAACAGGGAAAAAGGGATGCTGAGTGCAAGCAGCGGGAGCAGCTCTGCCTTCTCCTGGGCCAAGAACATCTCCCCCATACCCACTGCTGGGTTGTGGGGATGCCTCCAGTCCTTCCTTTTGTACTAGGGTCTGAGGTTTGGGGAAGTCAGCTCAGGAGCACACAGCTATGGGTAGTGAGGCAGTAGGGATATTTGCAAGTTCATGCATATGGAAGGGTGACCTTACCAGCTCTACTCAGCGCTTGCTCTGCAAATCAGATATGATTTGCAATCAGCCATGGCCATGTTTTCTCCATTTCACCCTCAAGTCCTGTCCTTACAGCACTGCTTACATATGCTTTTGCCCATGTTTTTGTTTTTGTTTTTTAAATTATTGTTTTTAACTTGTTTATCTATCCTACTTCTATCCCTCTAACCCATCACCCCAGCAAGTCAGCAGTTACTTGCATTGCCTTTTCTGCCAGACATCCCTTGCCTTGAGTTCAGATTGGTCCTTTCATGCAGAGGAAGATGGATTTTGTGGTGCTATTTATCTGCCTGTAACAAAGCTGGCAGCAGAGTTCAGACACCAAGAACTGCACCCATAGCATGGCCTGTTTTGCATGGCCCAGCCTGCACATAGCTTTTTCTGTACATAGCATCAGATGGCCTACCCACGTGGCCAGCTCTTTCTGTATGCCTGGAAAGACTCCAAAGAACTGATGAACCAATTGGGATTATAGACAGGAGTGAGTTTAGTTACAGTCCCTGGGGGGAAAACGAGGCCTGTGTGGAAGGAAGTAGGACAGGAGGGATGAAAATAGTCTATCAGGAAAGCAAGCCAAAAACCTGCCAGAACCCAGCAAAATGCACGGCAGCCTTCTCCCATACTGCAACCCTACGGCCCCAGCAGCCCACAAGCCATCGGCTGAGCTGTCAGCAGCTCTAGGACACCCATCTTGAGCCCTAGAGCTGCAAAGCACGAGAAATACACTTGGGGGTGTGGAAGGGAATGCAGGAACCACATCAATTTTAGGCGGAGGTGGGATAATCCAAGCTCTGAAAGTCCTGCACCACATCCTGGTGCCACCAGCAGCAGCCACACAGCCCCTCCACACATTGCCCGCCACAGTCCATAAGCAGCAAAGGTGCCAACAATCCCTTCCTTCTCTGCTTTGAACCCCGCTCTCCCCACAACACATCTTTCAGTTATCCCTCTTTCCATGTTCCAGGTTGGCAATTAGAATTTGCAACCTCTGAGCTTCTCTGCAAACTGATGAGCTGCTAAAAATACAGCCCCTGCAGGCACCCATTCAACTTCTATTTCTGTATTTTTTATTATTTATTTTTTTACTTCTTTTTTTCTTTTTCTTTTTCTTTTTTTTTTTTTTTTTTCCCTAACCAATTTGAGATGAACAAAGCACTTCAACAAAGGGAAGGAGAAAATGCTGTGATTGTGAAGATGGATTGCTGCCATTTACTTTGTTCATTTTAATTACACAAAGTCATCACTTAGTAGGGAGCCTCAGGATAGGAAAAGGAAAAGAGAAGGAAGAGGAGCCTCCATATCCCACCTCCTTTTTCTTTATGCTCCATTTTAAAGCTTTGCTGCAATCCTAGGTATCAAAATCTGAACTAGCACTGCTACACTGACATTACATTCATAGTAATAAATGCTGCCATGTTTAATAGGCAACACGCCTCTCACATCTTTAGCCCCTAAAACCACAAAGACCCAACCCCCTACAAGACCCATGGATGACTTTTATGCAAACTTCTCCTGCCCAGTCCCCTCCTGCCACCTCCCAGCTTGGCTGCAGCTGTGGGCTGAGGCTGGAAGCAATTAAGTAGCTTGAGGACAATGGTACAAAAGTACACACTGATTCCTGACGGAGACAAGGGAGCGGCTTTCTTTGTCTTCTATTACCTCATTTTGCCACCTGCAGCAGACAACATTCCCTTCTGCCATCCCCCTGGCACCCCATCCAGCAGCCAGCTCCCCAAAGCATTCCTCAGGCTGACATTCCCAGCTTGGCTAATGGCAGTTGTTGGGATAAGCCATTGAGCTGAAGCACCCGAGACCCCATGAGCAGATTCCTGCCCCAAACCCAACCATGCAGGCTTGGCTCAGAGCTCAGAAGAGCTCCTGGCACCCTTTCAGAGAGCTTGTGCAAGGAGCTTCTGCTGGGTCCATTCCTGATGTCAGTGTTCCCAAATCCATAAGCTTTCTTCTTCTCTCTTTAGGGTAGCAGCAAACTGTCTGGTTTTGCCCATTTTCCTGAGTGCTTGAGGTTCTTTGTTTAGATATTCTCTCCTCTCACACCAATTGCCACCTTGTTCTTTGTTTGGCATGGATTTTCTCCTCTGTAGTTTTATCTTCAGAAAGCTGCTGCCTTTCTTGTTTAACTACAGGGCTTACAGGCATTAGCCATGTGTCCTTTCCCTCTAATGCCTGTGGCGTGTATTTCCATTTGCTGTTTCTTCTGGCATTGGTGCAAGTTTCTCACAGCCAGAATCAGGTCCTTGCACTATTTTTCACACTCCTTTCTGCATCATTTTTTTAAATACACTATCCACTTTTTCATCAATTAGCAGCAAAACTGACAGGCTTCGACTTCGAACTCTAAGCTTATGCCCACACTCTGTTACTACCTACCTCCTTTCTTTCTGGACTGTATTCAATAGATAAGACTCTCCCAGACAACATGCTGCTACTGTTGTTGAGGTTGTTGCTATTTATCTTTAAATATTTACAGCATTTCTTCCAAGCTCTCTTTCCATTCCTTCTCCATCTTACTTGGTAAAGATGTTGCATTAACCTTCATGAGGAAAGTTCCGTTGTCATTTTTGTTTGAATCATTCCTTTCTTATTATTTCTTTTGGGCGCAGGTAGAATTAGATTTAGATAAGGGTCAGGATTTCTATTTCTAGGAGAGCTCTTAAATTTCTTTTCAAAGTAAATCCGATTCCTGACGAAATGCCACATTTTTGAGGCTCTTCACAAAACAACTTCAGCAAATTTTTAAACAAATCAAAGGGTTTTGTTTGGAAAATAGTTAAAGAAAACTGAGCTGGGTGGTGGTGAAACATAAAAACAGTCACTGCTGTGAATACTGCTTCACTTTGCCATTAAAAGCAATACCAAGATGTGCAGAGGGAGGCTGGGACTCGATGATCTTTGAGGTCTCTTTCAATGCATGCCATTCTATGATTCTATGATAGAGCTCTACAATTGAAACTAATGCTGTAAAAGGGTCAAAGCTCTAGATATGAGGTGATTGTGGCAGAATCCAACAGGATATTACTCAGTAATATGCCAGTCACTGGATTTTTCTCTATCATGATCCCCAGCATCTTCACTCATTGCCTTATCCCGTCCTTGGCTTTCATGGAGGTCACACAGCTGTGCCGTCTGCATTACCTGGGGGTGTTCTGTCCCTACCATTCATACAAGTGCATCCTCCAGAACAATACCCCTCTGTGTGTCAGTGCTTTGCTTTGCATCCCCAGTTTGTATCCCCCCAGCAAATGTATCACTGAGATGGCTCCAGTATGTATTGGACATCCAGGGAAATCACAGGGCAGAGCATGAGTTGGGTGACAAAACCTCACAGTGAGAGAAGCTCCATGCCCAGAGCCCAACCACACACCGGGTGACCCTGCACAACTTGGGACTTGGCCTTCCCTCCACTGATCCTTTGAGCTTGCAGCAATGCTACATGTTGTTTGTATAAAGTAATGATTTTTCTGCATGGAATCTGAATGGGGAGATGAGTGAGCAAGGAGCAGCACATGCATGAACAAAGCCTTTTCTCTGTGCTGTAGCTGCACTCCCTCATGTCCCAGAGCCCCTCCAGCAGCCGCCTGCATGGCCCAAACCCGACCCCTCAGAGCCAATGGTGTTTTGTCACTGCTGTCACCGCACTGCCTGCTTGGCTCCACCTCAGGCCATCTCTGCTGGGAAATTAATACTGACCGGAGCCACGACCTCTCCATGACTCCCAGAGCTGCCCAGGACTTTTAGCAGTTCTGACAGCTTTAGTTTTGCTTCGCTGGTCTCTCATCCAGGCCGAGCCTCTTGTGCAGGGGATGAGGCTCAGAGCTGGCTCTGCACCTCACTGTGCAGTGCATCCCACCTGGGCAGCATCCGTGCTACCAGCTCCTGCATCCCTTTTCTTCCAGTATCACCCCATAACTCTATCTATGCAGACACAAGAATGGGAGTAGATCTTTAGAGAGGAATAAACTGGGGGAAAATCTGAGAAATAAGGGGGTAGGTCCCCCTTTCCTGCAGGCTCCCGGCAGTGCCAAGTGGCTGTGCGAGGTGGGCAGGCTGGATGCTGGCTGGATGCTGAGTGCTCCCTCTCACACTCCACATCTGCAGCCAGCCCTGCACTATTGCCCAGCCAGGCTCTGGGAGCCAGTGTACTTGAGAGAGAGGTTACGTGGAGGAAAATGACATCTCTACGTGAAGAGCAGCACTTCATTGCTTCTCAATCCTTTTGCTGATGCCAGTTCACAGACTGCAGCGGATCCTAGAATGCACCTAAAAATAAAACAACACCTGGGCCCTCTGCTGCTGGACAGAACAGGCACAGCTCACAGAATCAGCAGTGCTTGTGAAAATGCTACGAGTACCAGGGATCTTGCAGAGGGTCAGCCTGAGGCCCTCTGCTTCTGATGCTGATTGCAAACATGGGCAGTGTCTCCTACAGAGCACGTCTCCCTGCTGCTCTGCTCAACATTGTCATTCCGGTGCGCATCTTTGCTTCGATCGCAATCATGCGTAGAGGCAGAAGAGCAATGTGTTGTTATTGCATTGAACCCACCAGCATGGAAAGCGTGCTGGGGAAAATGGGGGCTTTTCTTAATGAACATGGCGTTTTTGGTATCTTCTAGATGTGGCTCCTGTGTAAGTAATATAGTATGAGCAGCAGAACGCTGACAGACTCCAAACCTGTGTGCAGGCAATGGAGTAAAGACCTGATCAGCAGGACGAGGGGATGGCTGGGAGACAGACTACACAAACATTTCCATGTGAAAAGGAATCAAATGTTGTATCTCAAAAGATCCCAGAGGAACAGCAAGAAGAGAAATAAAAAGCTTGTCTGATCTGCAACTGCAATTCTGATATAAAAATTCACTACTGGATGATTCAGGAGAAGGTTCAACATACCTGCTCATCAGATCTGGTCTAACACATTTAATTGTGCATTTCTTCCCATGGGAGGTCATTTTTGCCTAACCCCTTCTGATAATTAGATTATGTTGCAGAGATTTAGTCATTAGAAATTTCAACCTGTATCATGTTTTGTCTGGACAGAGCTCTCGGTGAGGTTGCAAACTCTTTGATTCCTCCTAAATTATTCATTTCATTAATATCCTGTGACAAAAAAATATTCCTCAGTCTGAGTTTATTGTATACATGGAGGGTTTTACCACACTGCCTGTGTTACCTGTGTTTTGTCAGCCTCGCTTCCTTCTCTGTGCTGGGCTGCCAGTTCTCTAGGGCTGGGTTTCTCAAAAGGAGAGTATTTATGGGCTAAGATAATCACCTCCTCTGCAGCACCATCTATCATTGCAGGCTTCAAATGAATTAGCACTGCCAGAGCTGTAGGGACTCAATGATCCTTATGGATCCCTTTTACTTCAGGTTATTCCAGGATTCTGTGACATGCTCAGGCTACAGAATTTATGGGAGATGGTGCTTCATCTTTTGATACACAGATGTGTCCTCACAACGTTACGGACCTGGAACCATGGGCCAATACTGACTCATGAACAAATACACGGGGGTGTTCTGGAGAGTATTTTGGGATATATTCTTTTCATAGCCCTACCTTTTCAGACTGTACAACCCAGGTTGTATCTCAGGCACATCCTTCTTGGGTGTGAGACCTAAGGCACCAAGACAGGTCTTACTTCAGCAACATGTGTACACCCACCCTTGTTTTTTCCCTCTCCCATGAGAAATGGAAGCAATCTCATCGCACAGCCCTTGTTTCATAAAGAAGTAGAATGCTTCAGCACTTGAGCAAGGGAGACAGTAGCTGTTACTCTTCCTTCACACCAATTTCCATGGGTTTTTAGCTCAGATGCTGAGCTGCACAAAGCATCATCGAGCTCTTTGATGACTTGCTCCTTTCTCCTGGGAATTATCACTGAAAAAATGCAGAGCAAACATCCCAGGAAGAAGGCTCCAGGGAGCAGTCCCTGCATATATTGGTCAGTAAATGTGCTGTTCCTCTCACTTGGGAAGCAGGTGGGAAAAACAGAAGTAGAGAGGGTAAAATCCAAGGTAGAATATGATGTCATTTTGCAAGCTAGGGCAAAAGGATAGATCTCATCTGCTCAGGAGCATTGAAAACCTGTCAGTCACACAGCAGTTTACAAGGCAGTCTTTAACTTAATTTCAGTGAATATGCAGAAATGTCTCTAATAATAAGTTGTCAAAAGAGCATGGGATCAGACAGGAGAAAGAACAAGGAGAGGGGAAAGCTTCCAAAGCAGATCGAGTCCCACTCCCCACCCTGCCCTTCCCAATCCCTGCTCTGGAGCAGACAGGACTGCTCTCACCATTAGCTACCTCTGCTACACACTACCCTCTCCTCTCCATTTCCTCCTCCCCTCAGGATATTTTGGCTGGCTGGAGTTTCCCATTAAGCCAGCTACTCTTGTAGCAAAGGGAGATGACATGATTAATGCCATTCTGTGGGGAAGGCGGTGAGTGCAGGAGCCGGGCTCGTTCTCATCACTGTTCATTAGTGTTTGCCCCAAAGAGGCATCAGGCACCTGGTAGACACAGTTCTTCCAGCTCTGCTCTGTGCTGGCTGTGAGCTTTTAGTCCCAAGAAGGAAGGAAAACTCCTCTATTTGTTTCTTTTTCAATTTGGTCTATGCCCAAACCATGGATGCATGCAATAACGATGAAGTGGCCACCCCACAGGGGTCACATGGAACACACAACTCACATTAGCCTCAAGGGAGATGACATTCATTTCATATCTTAAATCAATGAATAAATGACTAAAACCACCACCACCATTACGACCACCAAAACCAAACCAAACAGACTGAAGAGTCTTTTATTATCTATTACCTCATCCCCAGGTAGGTTCCTATAGAGAGCTCCAGAAGTTTCCAAGTCTCCCTTCATTTCCCCACTTTGTGATGCTATCATTCATGGGAAAGCAATGAAAAGCAGCAGCTCTGACAGTGATCCATGTAAACTCTTGTTTACATTCTTGTGGGCTTTGTTGGTTTTGTGTTTTGGTTTGCTGTTTTTTCCCCAGGTTATCCAATGCCTTTGGACACCAGCAGTTAACCCATTTCAGATGTTTAAGGGCTCTTTGTCTATAATGAAATCAGCACAATAAAGTACCAGAGGGCTGGGATTTACTTAAACAAAAGTCAATCCATTATGTGCACACACACTTCTATCAACCAAAACTGCAGTCTCCAGTAATAAAAATAATTCTGTTTGAGAAGATCTTTTTCTACAAAACCACTTTGAAAAAACCCTCGATTTCCTTTCTACCCTTTGATTCTTTATTGACTGGCATCAGCTTGTTTGGTCCCATTATTTTGCCCACGACCAATACCATGTCACCTATCACATAGAAACAACCTTCTCAACCTTTTTTTCTTTAAGTTATTACTCTGTAATGCTCACACAGCCATTTACTGTGGCGTGAGGTTTATTAGAAGCTAAAGTCAGCAGACCAAGAAGTTGTTCAGCTAATTCTTCAGAGTCCTCACGCAAGCTTTCTGAGTCTGCTGAGCTTCAACTGTTCCTCCCATCTGTGTACCTGACTTGTTTTCCCGAGTACTGCAAAGCACTTCATCATCATATAATATAAATGTCCAACTGCTTCCTTCTCACAACCAGAACTGCTTCTTTGCATGTGAATGTTTCTTTTGCATTTCATAATTTTTCTGCTTCCATCCAGGAGTGCTTTGCTAGGATTTTTGTTTTCCACAGGCAAACGATTTCATCCCTCATTAATTTCCTTTGTCCCCCCCCAGTCATTAATTATTTTTTTCCCCTGCAAGTTTTTAACCCTCCTTATCCACTCTCCTCACATCCCAACCCCTCATTGCTACTAATCCTTTTCCATTTCTCATCTTGAATTTTCATAGGAGTTGGTTTCTAATGCATGGATATGGATCTTTCGCCACCATCTTCCTTTGTAATGGATCAAGGCTTGGATTCCAGCCAAAGTTATCTCCTTACTTCATATGAAATTGTGGTGTTTGGGCCATCTAATAAACTCTTGCAGGATCTTCACTTTGCAGTTGCTTTTTTTTCTGACTGCAGTTTCTCTTCTAATCATTTCCATCTGTAACTTTTTCAGCTTCTGAAAATTAATGCTTTTGAGGCAGTAAATGTACTTATTACCAGTTATGACTACCCTCTGTTTGCCCATATTGAATCTTTCTCTACTATTGAAACATCTGGGAAGTAAAGAATAGAAGAAAACTGTCTAGCAAGTTCTTAGAGCATATTAACAAAAGCAAGAAAATATTAAGAGGTAAAGGAATGGTTCCTTAATCAAGGATTTTGAAATTAGAGTGGTGGAGAGTTTGAAACTGAGACAATAACAAACATCACAGTGCTGGAAGAAAGCAGACAACAGACTGGGCTGGTTTGCTTCCATGATACACACCACAATATCTCTGGTCAACGTGGACTTGTTTACCTGAAGGGATAGTGATATTCCTCCACCAAAATGTATGTGTTAATTTTGCACCCTTTGTTACAAGCCAGCCTGTCCTGCTCCCCTTGAAAGCAATGGAGACACTTTGACTTAGTAGTTCCAGGGGAGACTAATTGTTTTAATTAAACTTTCTTTTAGTATTCAAAGTCAGGCAGCTTGAATGCCTCTCCCTTGATCCAAATGCAAGCCAGAAGCCCAATTTCTGTGTTATCAATCACATTAAACCCTGTATCTTTCAATTCCACCTTTCCAACTTTCACCTACAGATTTCCCCCCTGCATCATGCATTGCAGCCACCAGATTTCAGGAATGCCAGTTATAAACAAGTGGTCCAGACTGAAACTTGCACCATGAATTCCATGCATGTCCTTCCCAATAGAAGTAGGAGAACTGCTCTGGTCTTTCCTCCCTTTCTCCTTCCTGCTACTCCACTTTCTTCCCTTTATAAGCTTGCTTTGAGCTGACATTCAGCAAACTTTGGTAGGAGCTGAAGTTCCATCAGCTTTGAGCAATGAAAATTGGTGACCACTCAGAGAATTCCTTCTTTCTTATGCAAATTACCTTGCTGGGATCAGGAAGTGGCCTGACACTCACACAGATCAGACACTGGGATGAAGAGAGATCGTTATCAGATCTGTGCTCCTGACTTAGATAAATAAGCATTGGACATGATTCTCCACTCATTAAAGTGTCTTCCTCAGGAGATGGCTGACAGTTCATTAAGTAAGATGAAATGTTATTATTTAAACTCAAGACTGATCAGACTGGGTGGAACTTAGTCTTACTGTACTCCTAATTGTACTGTGCTGACGAGCAAGTTCTTGAGAATAGCCCTCTGAAGTGGCTGACCCTCACAGAAATTAAGAACCTGCTGTAATTATAACGAACAAGGGCTGCCATTTGAACAGTAGAACTGTTTATGTGTTATGTAGATTCAGTCCCAGTAACAAAGGTGATCAGCAATGCAGCTCCCAGCCTGACTTGTGCAGAGCTCCCTGCTCACGATGCCCTACACCCAAGACCTGAACTCCAGCCATTTGGATTCCATGTTCTCCACCCAAATAACCACTTCTCTTCCACCAAAGGCGATTGCTGCAGCCAACTCCAGTCTCCCCATGGCCTGCTGGTGAAACAGGACCAAGAGGAACACCTCAAGCAACCAACCCCACCTGGCCATCCTTGTTTACACTGCTTCTTTTCATGCCCCACATTCGGCTTTTTAAACTTGGTCTCCAAAAAGGCCCTGTATCTGATCCAGGGTCATACATTTTCAGGACAAGTGTCTATTGATCAGTTGTTATCCAATTTACAATAGCTATGTAATACAGCCTGAAATCAGTGGGCTCAAGAGGGAATTCAGTGTGAGACCAAGGAAAGCACCTTCTATAACCCCCACACCACCCCCACCTGCAGGGGAGTGAGGACACATCTGACCACACTGTGACAGCAGAGAGAGAAATTCATACCCAAAAATCCTTACAGAGAGAGTCCATTAATCTCTCCAAAACCCTCTATAATATGCAAGGGTTATATATATATATATATACTTTTCCTGAACACAAAGAGCAAATATCCACTTTCATGAAGAGTGACCTTTACGGTGCACAAGGAGAATGAAAGAACAAGGCAAGAACAGAGGCAGATCTCAGTGAAAGGAGATGCACAATGTGTGCATTGACTCTCAAGGTTGGTGTTGGATAGAGCCCAAAGAGGGTATTTGTCTCTACAGCCTGCAGAGCTCTTCAGAACAGGTGTGCTGCCCTGCAAACAGAGGTGCAATGCCAACGTGGCTTTGCAGCAGCACAGGGGATGCCTGCGTACTTTTCAATGAGCCTATTTTTCTTTGGAAAAGTCCACTTCTTTGAAATCAGAACTGTTTGGAGGAAAGGGTCAGGTTTAATAAATCCTTTTTTATTCTTTTCCCTCCTCTTTCATTTTTATTCCTTTTTTTTTTAATAGAAGGTGCTGTTGGTTTCTTTGTGTGGTTTTGGGTTTTTTTGTTTTTCTTTTCTCTGTTTTATCGGTTCACCTGGATTAAAATGCTTTCTTCCACTTTTACAGCTAATTAAAAACAAAACCAGTACACCAACGTGACCAGAAACACCACAAAACAAGAAAACGAAAACAGAAATGCTTCTATTGCCCTCATCAGATTGGAGATGTGCATAAACTTCAGACTTCCAAATGCTCAGATAGATTTGAGATGGGAAAGAAATGGCAAAACTTGATATTTTCCCTGGGATAGGAAGGCCTGTATCATGCAGCTGCGTATCTTGCTGTTTCTCGTGTTAATCTTACAGGACATGAGTGCTGATGTTACAGGTAAAGGAACTATTTTGCACCTTCCTCTCATTTCCTTTGCCTTCTTTGATGTTCACCACCCACTACAACATTCTCTCTGATATCATTCTCAGGCTGAATGCGACCTGATTCACATCTCACGCCAATTACCCTGACATTGTCAGAATGGAGCTGGTTTGCACTAACCGAGGAATATGATTATATTGCAGTGATATCAGCCCTCTGCCTCCCCCTTGAGATTTCTGGCATGGGTGAAGGCTTGGAATGAAAACTAACTCCTTCCCACCCACCCACTCTAAAAAAGGGAGGGGATTAACTCCTATAACTCCTATGTTTGTTAAAAAAGAAAAGATGAGATCATAGCTGGAAAAAAGTGGATTTCCTTTATGTTATTCATGATGCTGAAGAAGTGAATCTGTATCCCTCCCAGGCTGCATTCTTTTTTTATATTAGAAATGCAGAACAGAAAGGATGATGTACAGCCTGGCAAACCCCATTCTTCATAGGCCAGGTCCCACTAGTCATGGTGGAAACAGAATTAATTGACTGCTTTGGTGGCAACTTCTCAAACCTGTTTATGATCAGCAATGACCGGGGCTGAGCAAGATGAAAGGGAGGTGGGGGAGCCCCTGTGGGTGTCCCATGGCTGTGGGTTATCAGGGAGTACATTAGCAGGACAAGGGAAAAGGCTTTAAACTAAACAAGGGTAAGCTTAGATTTGATTTAGGCCTACATATAGGAAGGACCCACACACAGAACGCAACCCTGTGCTCACCTTGTTGTATTAAGCTCCCCTGGGTGCCTCCCAAAGCTTCTTCTTCCCCACACAGTCCTGATGCTCTCCTACCACCTTGCAGCAACCCTCTATTGTCACTACATTCCCAGTTCTCCCTCCATCTCCTCAAAGGCAGAAATTCTCATCTCTGGCCATGGTTGGGTGTAGATGGATGCAGACCCAGCCCAGCACACCCAGATTTCCCAACTGCCCTTTCCCACTCTGCAGCTCAGTTTATTGCTCCAGATACATGGAGGCAACTGCCCAAGGGCTGTACTGATGCTGGACTATGTTTAAGAATAGATATTTTAAGACTGATCCACTTGAGCCCCTACACAGCACTGTGTGAATGCATCCAAGGAGAGGGCAATGTGCAGCATGGGGAAGGAAGAACTGGATGGAGAAGGGCAAAATCCTCCTGAGCTGCCATTGCTGCCAGGGGAATTGTAATGCAGAGCCATCCTTTGCCTTGTGCTTTATCTGTCTTGTTTAATTTTGGGTGAAGGCTGTGTCTATGAACAAGCAAGTAACTGGCATATGTTAGATCCACATCCAACAAAAATGACTATTAGGGAGAACCAGAAAGTGGGATTAGAAGTTTGCACCAGGTCTGGGCTCATTCACATTCAGGGGTGGACACACAGCTCTGGCTGCTGCTCCGTTTGTGCATTTGTTTATTCTCTCTCTTTTTTTTTCCCCTGTGTTTTGCTTCATTTGAGCTAATAAATACACATCCAGACATGAACGATCAGAATCTTCCCAAATTTCAGGATATGACATTAGCCTTTTGATCTAAGGCCTGTCTGGACTCGAACCCAAGTAAATGGATTTTTTTTTTTTCCCCTTGCAATAACTGTAAAAATAATAATAATAAAAAAGTCAAACTAATAGTGCTCCCCTTCTACCTTCTTAAAGTACAGGGTTGTAAACACATCTGATTCGGGGCCTAACATGTGATGAGATTCACAAACAGTGATAATATCTTCCATTACAGCAACGGATATTGTTAGAAAGAACTTCAGCAAACCTCATTTTCTTTGGGAGTCGCATCATCTTAACTGCAACACGTTTGGCATATACACAAACTGAGGGGCTCTCAGCCCCCGGCAGGTCCTGAAGGCACAAATCCATTATCACAATATCCCAAACACTGGGAAAAAAAAAAGCTGCGGGGGTAGCAGGGGGGGCTGGGGGGGGGTTATTTGTCTATCTTTTATGTCTTCAAATTGAATCTGACACAACACCCAGATTATCTGCTCAGCATGAAAACAAAGGAAGGGTTTTGCTTTTTTTTTTCTTCTTTTATGAAAGTGGAGGTGTGTGTTAATGTCTTGGGGGTTGAGTGTTTCAAACAGCCATTACCGTACTGTAATGGTACGTTACAGTACCATGTACTGTACCGTACAGCCCTAAGACGTTGGGGCTGCCACTTATCTGCTCTCGCATCCCAGGCTGCAGACCAGGGGAGGATGCTCACTGTTGTGCACATGTTGTTCTCCCCACCTGGGTCACTGTGTGCCTGGGGACTTCTTCATGTGGCAAAACAAGGGAGAGCCTGGTTTGTTTGCACATCAACCTGTTGCTGAGTGATTGAGAACTTGAACATCACATTCTTATCGAGCCACAGTCTGATGTCTGGATGCAAATATTTGAAGTATGAAGCTTGGAGATGTGGGACAAGAGGAAGGAAGGAGGAATGGCCAAGTGAAGCCCTGATGTTGGGAGCCATCTGCCCTTCCTTGTGGATTTCAGCCACATGCTGCGAGACCTGGGATGTTTCTTCACATGAATGTAATCATGGCAGTGTGGCATCACTTTGCATCTATTAAATACTCACCATGCACTGGTGCAAATGCCCTCTCAGAGGACAAGGCAAGCATTGGCCTGTTGTTTTTGACAGTCCTGAGCAAAGCTTGTAAACGTGTGTGCATATGTACAGCCAGACAGGATAATCCTCCACATCATTAGGAAACAAGCATTAAAGATACATGCCACCTTCTCTTCTACCTGGGTACTCACAGATCTCCCTAATCCTTGTCACCCACCAGGATGTATTATATTCATACTAACTAATTTCACAGCCAGTAAATTACAGACATACCCTGACTATCTTCATCTCATTAGAGAAGGTTAATTTAAGCAGACAATCAACAAAAATACAGAAAACAAGTTTGGAAAGCGGATTTTGCTGTGTTTCTGGCAGGCAATGAATCCACAACCCCAACATCTGCCACCACTAGAGAGAAAATGCTGGAGGAAAGAGAAAAAAAAGAAGAGAGAAAGAAAAAAGAAAGAGAAACTCATTTCTATTTCGTCTGATGAATGGCGAATTTCCAATTAGCATTTTAATTACTCATGCCAGACTTTGAGCTGGTTTGATGATTACAAGAAACTCTATGAGCAACAAGTCGTGTTGCTTTGAGAACACGTGCTGGGGTAATTCGCAGCTCTTACCAGAGCTGGGAAGCATTCTCTCCTGCAGCATTAATGACTCCCAGGTTCTTATCTTTGAGTTCATATAATTTTTCATGGTCCTTTGTGCCACCCAAGCAAATCCTACAAGACTGCTGTACTTGAAGCTTTGGGAACACTGGCACGTAACAAATATTCTGACAGGCTCTCTTCAATTCATCATCAGGCAAATCCTATTCCAAATCCATCACTAGGACCCTACTCATATGAACCTGTATCGCTTGCCTGAGCAAATCCTGCAGCAAATCCATCCCAGAGCATTGCAGACACGTTCTCTGTGTCCTTCACCTGAGCTAATCCTACAGCAAACCCGTCCCAGGGGACTGATGGATGGGCAGAAGGCCTGGTGGTGATAAGTCACCGCATTGTTTGCTCACACCATAGAGAAAGGGCAAGGCATTATTTTAAGTACCTGTGCAGCATTAGAAAATACCAAGTCCTCCTGAGAAGGGCTGTGGCTGTCGCTGCAGATGAGGATCACGGCTCTGACTGTCCTGATATTTGCACTCTGCTCCTGCATCGCGGTAACCGTGCTCAGGTATTGCATGGAACAGGATTCCAATGTGAGCTGGGATTTCAAAAAACTGCTTCATCAGTGCTGCTATTACAGACTATAAATGTCCCAGTGGATTCCTGCGTTGGGCTGGAGAGTGAAATTGCTTCTTGTGAGCATAGTCATAGCTCAGAGGGGGGTTGATTGCAGGATCAAGTCAGCAGGTAGTAGTGATGGTGCAAGGGAGGATTGGGATATACACTTCCATAGCAGGACATGTAAGCAAGGACCTTTTGATTTAAGGAGACTGTCAGACTTTATGGCAGAGTGGGGGCTCTTTTTAAACCCGCAAGAAGCTGAAGCCTTTGCATCCATATAATTTCATTGCTAATAGAGATGCTAACACAGACCGCTTCTCTACTTCCAGGCACTGGCTTACACACCTCAAGGTTGGCCTTGAGGAGAAATGCTGGATGGTGGAAAGATGGATTCAGCTTTGATCCCACAGCTCTGTGCTGAGGACCCACAAATACTTCAACAAATATGGAAAAGACATAAACAAAAGTCAGCCAGAAGAATCAAAGCACTCAGAAACATCAGAGACTTCACAGAGAGATCCTGAGTTGGGGGTTGGGTTTCTCTAATTTTCTCCCATTTTTCTTTGCTCTTCTAATGGAAAAACTTCATTTTCTCTCTCTCTTTTTTCCCCCCATGAATTCTCAGCCTTATGAAGATGTCAGATGTCCACCATACAGAATCATTCTGTGGTGCCAAAATACCTGCACGTCATGGACGTGCACACATCATCTGTGAAAATATAACCTTCTATCCTTGGTAGTAATTGCAAAACACCAGAACCAAATCTGTTTACTTAGAAGAAAATTATATACGGGGCAATCATTTATTCAGAAGGAAGAAAAACAAGCAAACGACCCTCAGAATGTTCATGAGATGAATAGAAGTGGTATTTTTGAGTTCTTGGCAGCCTGATGAATAAAGATAAGGTCCCTGCCCCATCAGAAGGTCCTTTCTGATGGAGTTACAAAGTAAACAGAAGGTTTAGGAAGCAAAGCAGAGCTGAGGTTACAAAATAAGCAGGCCTAAGTGGTAGCTTTGCACTGCTGTTACACACAAGGCATGCAATGATGCCAAGCATGCACACAAGCACTGACGCAGGGCAGGAGCTGGTCCTCTGGACACTAATGAGTTTTCATTACATGATCTTGTCAAAGAAATCCTTCACTGAAAGGGAAACTCTCTCTTCTCCTTTTCACACCCTACTGTTGCATTCCCCTTTTAACCTGAATGAGGAAGTACAAGCCTATTACCCTCTGGCAGTTTCTTTTCTCCCCAGAGTTCTAATTGTGGACCCTGTGCAGTCACTTGGAGAAGCTTCACGGTTTCACAGAACCATTAAGGTTGGAAAGGACCACTAAGATCCCCAAGTCCAACCCCAACCCACTCCTCCATGCCCACTGACCCCTGACACTCCCTGGGCAGCTTTGCCACTGCTTGACCAGTCTTTATGAGAAGAAATCTTTCCTAAATACATTTCCCAATGAAACATAACACCCCAGGAGCAATGAAGGAACAGCAAGCCAAGCAAACCCTACAGGCAAATCTACGATACCCAGTGATCTGAAAACCCAACTGCAGGCAACATTTGCAGACACCCCTTCCTTGCTTCCCATGCACCCTATCCCTCTTTCCAGCCCCTCTTTCACTTTGGGAGGGTTTCCCCAGAGCAGCCAGGGGAACGCTCCGCTTTCCATCCCTGAAGGAGACCAGGGCACAGAGGAGTTTATTATATTGTAAATTAGAACATGAAAAGCTAATACATTGTATACATTTGTCAGACAGAGAGAGAGAGAGAGGGAGAGAAGAAAAATTCTTTGCTGCCAGGTTCCTCACAGCAAATCTGTCACGTTTGAGAGAGGCTGCTGAAATAGAAGTATTTACAGACAGACACAGCCCTGGCGCAGAATAGCAAAGCTTGCTGCTGGCCGCTTCGGGGCTGCTTTGGGAGCCAAGATTGAGTTCTCAAACCAAACAGCACACAGACCCACCGTAAGCTACCTCAGCTCTTCTTTTGTGGGGCTAAAATGATGCAAAGCACAGAGCTGGAGCAGAGTTGCCTTGTGTAGAAGATGAAGAGACAAACTGAGATGTCCCCTCAGCCTGGAGGGATGTCTGAGAACACTGACATCTGCGCATACCGTGGGCATCTAAGAGGGCATGTCCAGGGACATAGGGGATGGGATGGGATAAGGCAGGGCAGGATGGCTGTTCCCAGCCCCTCTGTACACCCTGTCCCTATTGCAATCATTGATGCATTTCTGCTCCCTGAAGTACTGAGCTGTCAGCCACATCCACTGATGACGACTTTCATATCTCTCCCTTCACAACTCAGAAGCCAGGTCAGGAGGGCATTTCCCAGACATAATCTGCCTTGAAATAGTTGGCAAGTCAGAATTAAGATAATGAATGGCAAAAAGCAACCGCGGTTAAAACTTGTTGCCTGCACAGATGAGAAAGCAAATGAGCGAGGTGCTGGAAGGCTGCTGTGTCTGAGGCTGACATTCATCATTTTATCCAGGATGAAACATGCATGATGGCAGTGGCGGTTATTGGTAACAGTTCAGCTGAAACTGTACTCAGATGCTCCTTGTTCCAGCCTGACCAGCCCCTCATGCAGCTGCTGCTGCAGTTACTGAAATGCAATGGCTGCTGCTCTGGTTGTTTCTGCTTCCACCATGCTTTGAGCCTTGTGCACAACTAGAAGCAGAACTGTGAGGCTGTTGTTTTGGGAACATTTATTTCTGTCAAGCAAGCAGCATAGCTGAACACAGTGCAGGTAGAAGGGCCAGCTGACCCATGAACATTGCAGAAATCCATCCAACCTATCAGCCATCCCCGGCCCCTTTGCAGAATGGACAACTGCAGCCCCAGAGTAGAGACCAGACCTCAAATCACAGTAGAAGAACAGAACCAGACTGGGCTGTGAGCTCTGCTCTGTCTCCAGAGCTTTATCTGACTCAAGTGTTTTGGCTTGTGCTTCCAGCCAGGATGCTTTTTTCAGACACTCGTGGAAGTTGTCATACGAAACATTCTAGATTGATTCCACTCTCTTCCTCTCTCTCTTTTTAGAAACTTTTAATTAGTCCCCAACTCAGCACCATTATTAGTATTTGTTATTAAGTATTAAAACTGCTCACTCTCAGCTCCCTCTCCCTCTGCTTCCCTCTTCCAGCCCTTTGTTTTAATTGTTATATTTTTTCATCAGTGATCAGCCAAGCTTCCCTAATGATCTAGACTCATTTAAAGGGTTTATAACTCTGGCACAAAACTCCAATAAAAAAGCGGCAGACTTGCTGGGAACCTCCTGGGGCTATTCAGCAGTCGGGAACACAAACTCATTTACTACTTGCCTGTTCCCCACTTTCCCTAGCCACCATCACCCACTCTGTCAAAATATCCTCCTCTCCGCACGCTTAAAGCCCTCACTTGTCCTCTTCCACAGCTTCCCCTGCACCCTCTCAATTCTTTCCCCCCAAGGATCAAGACAAGAGAACCGGAATAAGCCTTGATGAGACACCTGATGATGTTAACAGCCAATAGACCAAACCTACCGCTTCTCCCAGCTTTTGCTCTACCAATGCCAACATTCCCTTCTCCTCTCAAGAGGGAAAATATAAAGCACTATGGAGAGACTAAGGAAAGAAATGTTCTGAGTGTATTTCTCCTTGAGCATATTTAGCAGCTGTGAGTTACTCCATCAGAAATCTTAAAAAGCCTTTTTTATAGACGTGCAAGTCAGCACCGTCTTTTCCATAATGCTTTATTCACTTTGCAGTGGGTAAAGATTTACACAGCGGCCAAAGGGCTGTTTGGCAAACGCTCAGCGCCTTGGCCCAGCTTCCCATTAAGTACAGATGTGGCTTCCAAACCTGTCCTTAGCCTTGTGCACAGCCTGCAGTAAATCTGTGGGCATCCAAACAGGAATAGGAGTGTAAGCCATTCCCCATGGCCGCAGGCATACTTGCGCTGGGGTCTCTCTAGACCTACTGGGCTTTTTGCCCATGGCCTTGGGCACTGGGTAATTAGTCAGGTTTAGGGGTGAACCATGAGGATATGCTTGTCCTCCAGCAATCTACTTATAGCAACCTTCTAGAGGGAAATCTCACAAAAAACACTCCTTCTACCTGTACACACAATCCCCTTGTTTAATAACAATAAGAACATTTAACATCTTGGCTACCCCGCTTTTGGAATCCAGATGAATTTTGACCCTTTTTACACTGAACTCCCCTGTGTTCCTGCAGGTGCATTTGCCAGAAGCTTCCATTTCAAATTACAGTGCAAACAATGGCATTACGTGGTCTTGCTATGAAGACACTATTCTGTCCAGAGATGTGCTTGACAACATTACAACCACAGCGGCCACCTGAGTCACAACTGTATTGACATGATCTACAAAGAGCCCTTTGTGCTCACATGAAAGGGGCTCCGCTGAAAGCCCCATCAATGCATTCAGTCCTCTTCAAAAAACCAGAATCATCTGTTGGGACTAAACAGTAGGAGCTCCTCATTTAGTCCTTTGAAAAGACCAGTTTCCCAAGGAACTTTAGCACTGTCCTCCCCAGTGTGCCTGCTGGACTCCTGAGAGAGATGATTCCTGGAACAGTTTGGGCTAATTTGACACAAATTTCTCATCATCGGTTTGATTTTGGGGAAAGAAAGATACAATGCATAATAAAACAAAGCAAGACAGTATGTCAGGAAAGGTGGAAAAGATCATAACGTTTTGGGGCGCTTAAGCAATACTAACAGGTTTTAAAGTTGGGTTGGAAGTGCAGTATACCAAGCAGGGTCTGTGGAGGATGCCTGCAATTAGAGAACTGGTTGGTGATACAAAACTGTCTTCCTCTTGTTTCCAGCTGCTACATTTAATTAAAAGGAAGCTAAACAATCCATTACATTAAATTACTTTCTGAACGTTACTTTTCCACATAGGCAATTGCAATGGTTGCCACAGGGATGTTATCTGACCACAGATTGGAAAGCAGATAACCGTTCTCAAAATGATTCTATTCCTGCTTTGAAATATGGTCCAGAAACCCTGGTCAGGGCTCACTCCCCATTGTGTGAGGAACTACAGGAGCTGGTCAGAATTTACCATGTGCATGAGGGGTATTAACAAACTGTAACCTCAATCCCATCTCATTTGTTCCTGCATCAGGGCACGTGATGATGAAGATGCCAAATCACTCTAATGCCCTGGCAACAGAAGTGGTTTTCTTTCATGTTTCCCTATCTACTCTTTGTCACCTTTGCTACTGAAGCTGCAGGTAATAAAATCACACAGTAAGACAGACCCAGCCTCAGCTGCTTCCTGGTAGTCCCTAATAAGAACCGAGCAGTCAGTATGTCGTGTTTCAGCCACTAAACTGAAGAAATAATTCACCAGTTTAGAAGCCAAAAATACCAGGTAATTCTTGAAATACCACGTGGTTCATTTCTAGAACGCTGCCTTATCTTGTGGACATTTCATTTCTTGTTTGTAAGGACACAACTGTGGGACCTGTCCTTGTTTTCTCAGCAGTGCACAGACATGGCATCAAAGACCTTAAAAGCAACTATCAAACCTCTATCTCCTTATGGTAAAACCCAAACCCTCTCTGCTTAAGGTAAGGACAGCTAGGGCTGACTCCAGGAGTAGAACCAAACCAGCAGCCTGGCTCACCTCCATCACACCTACATCCTTTCTTCCTGCACTCTGTACCATTTTTCCTCAGAGAAAATAATGGCCAAGTGGCTTTTTTGAGCATGGCTCAGTTCTGATTACTAAAGGAGAGGCAAGCAGAAGCTCCTGACTTGCAGACTATTTTTCCTTTATTCCTCTTCTCAGATGAGAACATTCAGTGGGTAAGTGTCTGTTTACTCTTCACACGTTGTGCATTATGATATGAAATTGCCTTTTCTTCCCTCATTTCCAGCACTTGTGCCTCATCCCCTGATGACCTCACAGCAGCACAGACCTTTATGAGCAGGGAGCTCCATTACTCTCATTCTCCCTTAGCTGGCCTTCCAGAAGTGAAATGCCATCGGCCTTGGTCTGCTTGGTGCATAGCAGGAAATGTGCTCACTGCTTGGAACCAGTGCGACTGTTCCACTCCATCTCACATTTCCCCTATTTGCTGCCTTTAAACTGCTGGGCTGGATGTTTAGTTATCAACAGCCTCTTAACCCAAGTGGCATTATCTAAGTCGCTCTGTAGTCTCATGCAGGCAAGCATCTTACTCAGGTTCCAGACACCTTGTGAAGTGTTCATGCTCTGAGCTGGAAGGCACATCAAGCAGAAGAAAGTAATCCCATGTGTTAGAGAGGGGACGGAGCAGGTAGAAGACAACTTGGGATGCATCTGCACTTTATCACAGTCATAGCAAACACCAAGCTTTCTATTTTACAAGTAAAAACGTCACCAAACAATCCATCCACATGGGTAGCATTCAGTCTCTCACAGATTATGCTTCTATTCAATGAAATAAATCCTATGGCCTTACGAAAACAAAAAAACCACATCTAATGTCACTGACAGATTGACAGGGTCTACTTCCTAAGGAAAGCACCAGAAAGGCACCTAAAATAGGAGGTCAACCACATTACC
The DNA here is from genome assembly GCF_054131305.1 of Coturnix japonica. Classification (NCBI taxonomy): domain Eukaryota; kingdom Metazoa; phylum Chordata; class Aves; order Galliformes; family Phasianidae; genus Coturnix; species Coturnix japonica. The sequence goes on from NC_140683.1 coordinate 8,641,145, forward strand.
AACCAGCTGGCTTTGTTTGTTGTTTTTCTGTGTTGTTTTTATTTCACCTCCTATCATTAAAATTCCTCCAGCAATGTATCAGCTCCTCTCCCTTAAAGCTTTCTGAAATTCCTGTGGTCATTCTATCTGATCATATTCATGTCTGTAGCCCCCAGTTGCACACAACAAAGACAGAGTGAAAAGAATGATTGTCTTTAAGTCAGGTCCTCATTGTTCCCAGCATCTGACTCCAGCCTGCAGAGGTGTGAATCAAAGTCTGGTTTCCCATGTGGTCACGCCAGATGGTTGGCTCAAACCCCATCATTTCTTTACAGCAAAACTCACTAGACACAGACAGTAACCATAAGATATATTGGAAGCTTGAATCCTGTATAATTTAGACTGCCAACACTCATGCAAAAGATACTTTGCCCTACAACTTTTGTCAGCTCTTCAAGGATAGCTTCTTTGCTGAATGTGTCCTGGAAGGCAATGGCAAAAAAGAATCACTTCCAGTTAGGTTGTACCTCCCCATTCTGAAAGATGATGTTACTTCTGAACTTCAATTGTCAAGCTGCATTCAGTGATCATTTTGTGTGCTCTGCTTCCAAGGAATGCTTGAGAACAGCTATGCAGAGCAACAGGTCACATAGTAATGTTATTTCATTGTCCGTGGCTGTACTGCAGGGTGCTCTGGCATTTGTCAGGGGGTGAGGATCTCCAGCTGTGTCACATTGTACCTCTACAAAAGCACCAGACACACCAAACAAGTTTCTGCTCTGGTGGAATTGTGAGGAGGGCTCTGGATATAACATTATTCAGTACAGCAAATCAACGTTTGGGAAGGAGACAGTGTGTTGCACACAGTCATATGCTTGGAAAATCTGGGAGTGTATATTTAGTGACCACAAGAGGTCAGGACATCAGCTTTCCATCGCATCTTAAAGCAGCAGATCTGAAAGCCTGCACCCAGGGCAGTATTTTAGAAAAATAGAAAAGCTCATCTTTACACATTCCTTAAGAGCTTCTGTATCTGTTTCCTCAGCAGCAGGGGTTACCGCAGGAGCAACAGCCCTCCTTTCTCTGCACTTGCTTTTAGCAGCACATTAGGCAGGTTCGCCTTTTGTCAGGTTCCAAGTCTTGCTCCTCAGTTTGAAGGAATACAACAGTACGTACATAATTTTTTTATATATATACTAAAAGCCACAATCAACATTTCCCCTTCCTTGGCACAGTGAGACTCCATTCATTAAGAACAAACCGTCCTGGTCACATATCTGCCTCAGGTGTGACCCAGTGTTGTAGTGTTTCCTCCTACAGAAATAAGCAGCACAAGCCTCCTTCTTCTCCTGCCAATGGCAATTCTCAAAGTCAGTACAGGAGATAACAAATACATTATGTATTTAAGCTACAAAATAAGACATTCCTGTTCAAATGCAGTTCTCTCTTTATGAAGAGTCTATGCTAGGAAGACAGAGGATATGAATTCATCATACCCAGACTCGCAATGCTTGAAGATGCAGCCTTGGACCCCTTCAGCGTGTCCTGCTTTGTGAAATGCCATTTCTTTATTTACTTTGCATGGAGGTATAAAATACCTTTTTCTTTTATTAAGTGAAAGTTATTAAGCTATTTCCAGCATAATGCCCCTAATGTCCTAAATGTCCAAGGCTTGAGAGGACTGTACAGTTTGGTGTCATGGCTTTGTAAGGAGAAAAAGATGCTCCTCAGCAAAACGTCATCTGAACTCTGGGAGTTATTTATTTCCTTTCAAGCAGAGCATTGAGCGCTTTTAAAAGAAGTAGTAGCATGATTTGCTTGTAAATTAAACCCCACCTGAAACAAGTAATAGCAGTAAGGAGCCCTGCTCAGAGTTCGTGGGACAGACAAGAGCAGAAGGATGGAGAGTGCTGCCAGTATTACAGCAGTGGTGTCTTTTCACTCTATGTGAGATGGATCCTGTATGCTGAGATGGAAATATTCTGAGAAAAACTAAACTGCAATTGAAAAAGCTGCTATCATTTCTGTGGCTATTACCTGCAGAGGAAAATGGGAAGGGGAACATGATGGTGATACAGAGACCTCAGCTTTTTGAGATCATTCCTTTGGTTGTCTGAAACCATTAAGTCTGAATTAAGGGCTTTTGAGGGATGCTCCTTATCCTATAATTCATCATTTTTCATTTACTGGTCTGTAGGGAATAGGGAGCAGGGGATGAGGTGCACAGTCCTGGGATGGCTCATCAGGAGGTCTGAGGGTCATTTCAAACACATGGCAATCAGGCTGAGTCTCTGCACCTTTCCTTCCTTGAAAATAAGTGTGTGTGTTTTGTTCTCACTTCTCTGCACCAGCTGGGATGAATGGGCTGAGGCTTCTCTCTGTGTTTTGTTCCAAGTCGTGTATCAGGTTTTCCACAACTGAACTGAAAACCCATGATTCATAATCAGTTTCGTTTGCAAAATGTTCTTCTAATTGATCGGACTGAGACCAATTTCAGTGTGGGAAACTGAACCCTAAGAAAATTAATTACCCGCCAAGCTAAACCCATTTCCTTTGGCCCAGGTACAGCTTATTGTATGTTACTGAGAGATGACCTAGCTGTCGAGAGAAAGGCAATGCTATAATTCTTTCTAGGACACACTACAGTGGTAGCAGAGAAAGTGCTGCTGGCTGAGGGCGCAGGCTTTGCAGAGTGGGGAGTCAGCGTAGATAAAGGGACAGCAAATACATGGCAAAAGCCTCAGAGGGAGCTGAGATAACAGCAAGTAGAAAATATACCAATTCTGAAATCCAGGAGCCTCCCAGAGATGAGTCACTACAGAGTTTGCCTTTGGGAACAAGAGTTTTTAACATTCACTGTGAATATTTGGGACTCACTTTACACCTGCACAATATGGAGAAGTGTCTCAGAGGCCAAAGGGCTGGATGGGGAAAGCTGGTGAGCCTGGGCAATGGGTCTGGGGCAATGAGCAGGGTAAACACCCCCCAAAAATGCCATAACTGAGCAGAAAGAACCAGGCAGTAAAAGCAGACATTTCTTCCTCTAGGCTGAAGACATGCAGAAGATGTGGGGTCCCATGTGTGGCTCTAAGAGAACACAAGGCCACATGGAGCACAGGGATGCTGCTGCTCCTGGAGTTGAACGCCTTCCCCATGAGGGCTCTGACACTGAACTGAAGGCTCTCAGTGGCAGGAGGTGTTGCAGATGTTTTACATTAAAGCCAACTGGGCAATGAAAATAGCAGGAGTGTGTTCGCACTCTGTGAATGGATAAATTAAGGCTCACAGCAGAGACGACGCACATGAGAGAGAACAGATTTTAGACTGAAATTCTAATGACTGCCATCTTTAGGTTAATGACAGCCTGCCCACACAGCTCTGCCGGCTCCCAGACTAGCAAAATAACCACAGAAGGAACACGGATTTCCTTCGGTTTAGTCTGGGTCTCTAAGAGAATGTGTCAGTGTTACAGGACGCTCCAGGCGCTCTGAGCCAGATGCTCCCCTGCTGCTCCAGGTTAATAGAAATATTTCCTTGGCCAGATCCCAGCACAGAACAAAATGGGATTTATAGCCGGAGTAAAGCTAATCAAAGAAAAAGGACAAAGGTTTATCGGCCACCAGAACTTCTTCGGAGCGAAGAAGTTAGTGATGTCTGGGTCGGCAGCGTTCCCTCGCTTCAGAGCCCTCGATGCAGATTGCCTGGGGAGCGCCATGCCTTGATGAAGAGCTTTAACCCTTTGATTTATGAAAGGACAGGATTTCGATTCAGGTGTATTTATTTGAAAACCTCAGATCCAAACCAAGTAATCTCCCTGTCGCTGCCAGCCCTTTGTCGGGATCTGTGTAGATGTGCTCTGGATCTCTGGGGAGCTTTGGGTAATCACAGGGTACTTGAGAAACAAAGGTTGAGTAGAATGACCTCTTCAAATGCAGATTGTTAGGCTTCTTTAAAGCCTTGGGGTACAAGGACCACAAAGCTGGGTTAAGCCTCCTATCCTGCTTTCCTTCTCTGCTCACCTTTATGTTTTGCTCCAAGCAAAAGGAAGGTACAACGGAGAATCAGGCTCCGTGTGTGTCTCAGAGGAAAATAAACTCTATGGCAATTCCTAATGGTACACCTTGGGACTTCCTCCTTAAGATGGGATTTTCCTTTCCATGTACGATGCATTAGAGATCCCTGTTCATGAAACCTCAAGTGCTTCAGGCTATCATCTCCCCTAGCAGATAAGCTGAAGCAGGCATTTACCTGCTATGGAAGAGGGAGGAAAACCCCACTGTAAGTAAAGAGGTGTGCGAATAAACACGTAACAGACTATTGGAAAAAAGTTCCCACCGAATTAATAATGTGTAGACAATAGCTGTTCTATTTAGTACCTCTTATTTTAGCCAAAGTGTAACTTAACATGGAAGCTGGTCCATTGATGTTTATAGCTGCTGTTAGTTTCTCGTAGATCTTGATAGTCCGCTAAGTAAACACAGCATCTACCTCTCAAAGTAGATTTTACGGCTCCTTGAATCTCTTGCAGCCAGAATTCTTTTCTTTTGTAACCCCACTAATGTTCTTGGGCTGCTGCTTCTTCTGTGGGCACAGCAGGAACACTCCAGAATCAGAGCCTTCTGAACAGAAAAGCTTTGAAGGGTGCAAATCCCCTTTTATTGGGCTGTGAGCCCAATCTTCGATTATAGACAACTTCGTGCCAGCACAGAAACACTCAGTGGATGGTTGGTGAGTTACATCAGTGTGGCATCACCCAACATCTGAACTCCCAGAGCTCTTTGTGTGCACAGTGAGCCCTCAACTCCTGGATTAATTGCAAAGCAACACTGTCCAGCTTTGGCTCTTTTATTTTCAGTGCTCAGTCTTTCTATATATAGCAGGAAAAGAAAATTAAGAATTCTTCCTTTATTAAGTAGGTTTTATTCAGAAAGATAAAAGCTGTTCTTTAAGTTTCTTTCAGTTCTCAAGTCTGGAAAAGAACAATGAAAGATCAACTTTCTGCTTACTGAAAGCGAATTGAAGTGAACAGTAACTACTGGAGAATGTTGCTGGACCAAGGGCAGCCTACCTGGCCATCCATCCAGTGCCCATTCAGGGAGAGGGGAGATGAGATATTACTCCATTATAATCTGGAATTTATAATTCATACAATGCCAATGAAATAATGATAAATGATTGAATTGCTCACAGAGGCCATTCTTCATGCTTGAGCCCATTTTTAAAGATCTTTCTTTTTTTCCTAACTTTCTCTTAATGACTCCTCTCCTTCCTTAGCTTCCATTGCAGCAAGTTAGCAAAGGTGTTCCAGAGGTGCAGAAAGCAGATGTGCAGGAAGGAAAGGGAAAGCAGCAGATGATCAACAGCTGAAACCAGGTGAAGAAATCATACCTTGATGAGCTGCGGTTCTGCTCTTAGACTGATCCTAAGTGGGAGATGAATCAGTCATCCCTTGCTCTGAGTTACTGTGCAGGGTAATCTACTCCTGAATAAAACCCTGTAAAGATGACCTCGTGCAGATGGATGGCTGCATGGCAAGATAGAGCATAAACAAAAAATAATCGTTCCAAATTACTTTTCTTCTTGTGACCTCATTTCCAGAAGACCTGAGTGTTCATTTCAGTTCAACACACAGGGGAGCAATCCTTTGGGGATTAGTCTAGATGCAGGTGCCTGCACTTAGAGACCCAGATCTTAGTTATGTATATTTGGAAAGGTGAGAAAGCACCAGCCAAGGATGATTTCTAAAGGTCGAAGCTTTCTTTTTGCTGGAGCTTTCCCCCTCTGCTTGCTTTTATTTCCAGGTACTCCCTAAGGGCAGATTGAAACTCCAATGCTCAGAGCACATCCTTTGTCCTGCCTAATCATTGTCAGCAACCCAAAAGATGAGATAATGGGGACACATCTTGGGGACTCCAAGATTCTGATTGTTCACAAAGGTCAAAGAAAAACTAGTTTTCTAATCTTTGCAAAAGGAGAGATTAGCGGCAGCCTTGCTGAGATGTGAAGGGGAAAAAAAAGAAAGAAAGAAAACCCTAAGATGATATGAAGCTATTTGGATTTGTCTGCCATGCACGGTGCTAGGAGCCATGAAACAAAGCCACAGCACTGAAAAGAAAGCAGGAAAAAACTCCCCTGCAAAATACACCACTGAATACACCAACAGTGTGAGGAGCAACTAAGAAGAAAAATGAAAAGACACAAATGAAGGGGCAAGAATATTCTGGGACTAAACAGTCAGGATGCTCTTTATTTCTCTAGCATTTAAAGTTGCTAGCCTCAGGTTCACCTCTGATTGCTGTGGGAGGCTCGTGTTGAAGCTGATGTAGCTGAAAATAGGAACAGGGCAGATGGAAAGAATGGATGGGATTTCTCTCCCATTAGTTCAGACACCTTAAAGCTGATTGCCAAGACTTGGCTGCTGTCTGGGCTTCCTCTGTGGTCCTTGGAGAAATCCACAGCCATGAAAAGCAATTCTGCCCTTCATAAAAGTGACAAATGTGGAGATGCATCGGCTCCACAAGCTGCCCACCTGCCTTCAGTGCCTGCAGAAACCCAGGCAATGACTGCAGGACAGGGAGGTTAATCCCACTGAATAAAGTAAGGAGCAGCTCATGCAGAGTAACTGAGGAACGCATTCAGGACTGCAATCCCAGCTGCAGCTTTGAGGCTCAGATTGGAGTCAGTGGAGGCTTTATGATATTTTATGCAGGACGTACAGCTTGGACACGTATTTAGTATTAGTTAGAATCAAACAGAACCTCCAATTCTTTTGGAAGCATTCCTAGAGCAAGAAATTACCCGTTTCCGTATTTTTGTTGCTTTTGATGTTTCTTTTTGACACTCAGGAACAAACTGTCTCCATTTAAACGAGACGAGAAAAGAATCTCCTGCAAATTATACCATTTCTTTTCTCCATTATGTTTTTTCTGCATCTTCCAGCGGCGCTGTTACAAAACCAACAGCAAATGGTCGAATGGAACAGCAAAGACAATAATTTTAATGGAAAGAAATTGGGAACTGGAAGATGACACCGACTGAATTAGAAGGAAAAAATAATAATGAAATAATATTTAATTTCCCCGGTCATAAATAATCTGTCCACCCACGTTACAAACACATCAAAGATGACAGGAAAAATAGTCAGCGACATGAGAAAATATCATTATTTCCTCATTAAATGTTTTTATGTTTTTATAAGGGAAAAAAAGAATAAATTCCAAAGCACCCTGACAAGCAAAAATATAACAGCTGAAGGGCTGCTGGAGAAATGAATTAGGACTATGTAAGTGTGCAGATGTGTGAATCAAAGGGAAAAAATCACCTGGCACTGAGAAAACTTTGCCCATCATTGGAACCAAGTTCTGTTTCAGAACTGGAAGGACTGCAGCCATTCAGTCTGGACACCACTCAGCAACCAACAGGGACAGTATGTTCCCAGCATGTTTCTCCAAGCAAAGCATGGGGATGCACCCTCCCCTGGTGCAATTTGAGGCCATTTCCCCTAGTCCTGTCACCAGTGAGAAAGTGCACACACTCCTGCATGGTTTATTTACCCCATGCCCAGCACTGAGGTGCTGTCTGTTTCTAACAATCCATCCCTTGCATCTCTCTCCAGGCCTGGTGACCAGAGCACATCTATTCAGAGCAGCATCGTAAGCGCATCTACTCAGAACAACATCATGACTGTCATTTCTGCTCCGAGACACAGGGCATCGCTCATCAGCGAGTGCTCAAGGTCACGACACCCTGAACAGCACACAGCCTCCTCTTGCCTGGCCTCGGTGCAGCTGAGAACCTCCCTCCTCACAAGCACTAATGGCCCCATTACTGCTCCCCTCCAGATTGCCTAACAGATGCTCTTGATAAATACCGAAGCAGCTGAAATTCTGCAGGAAATGAAGCGCGGCAGCCCAACCGCCACGGCTGCTGGTGAAGGATGGGAGACACTCACAAGGTCTTTGGGGTGGGACTGCACAAGCAGAGGTGTTTGGCCCCTTCCAAATGGAATGCAATGGGTAATGCAGTGGGATCTGTGCGGTGCCACCAGCCCCAGGCTGCTGGCAGGGGTGGGTTTTCATCGAGGAAACAGGAGCAGTGCCAGGCTACGGGGCTTCCAGCTGCATCTGGGCATGAAATGAACTCACTGGAAGCTAACAAACACAGAAGCTACAGCTTGAATAAATATACATTGATATGTATACTGTGTATCTGTTTCCACTTGCTTTTATTAGAATTTTACTGTTCTCAAAGAGCTATCTAATGTATTTGTGATGACAAAGTCAAAACAACCCATTTCAGGACAACAAGCACATTCCAGTTTTTTTACCCATGCTGCTGGAGAAGCATCCCAAATGTTTTTTCTGCTGATATTCAACACAGATTGCAGTATTTTAAGATTATTTTGTCTCCTCTTTTGATTTGCAGAATCACAGAATTGCTCAGGTTGGAAATGACCTTCAAGATCACCAAGTTCAACCTCAACCTAACCATACCACCCTTACAACCCACAGCTAAATCATGTCCCTGAGCATCACATCCAGATGAAAGTAAGGCAGCCTTGTAAAATGCAACGGTCCTGTTACATATATCCCTCACCAAGAGAAGAGGTGTAAAACACCCTCAGAAACAGCAGTGCTAATAATTGCTGCTGCTGCCCCCCTTGGAATCAGCAATGCAAAGGGCTGAGTGACCGCACAGACATTCCTTGTAAGACATGGAAGACCTTCCCGTCCTCTGCTAATCCCCCTCCCTCCACTTCTTCCTTTGTCTGTTCCAGATTGCCTCAGTCTAATATGATTTAGTTCAATCTTTACAGACTTTCACTTACTTCCTATTTAAACTTCTTTCAGCATATTGAGCATGGCTGAGCTCTCTCCAACGTGGTTTCTCTCCTAACACAACCATGCTTTTGCTCCTTATCCCATTCCTTATTCCCCCAGGCCCATGGTTTATTCCCATTTTCTCTTGAGTATGGGAGATTTTCACTGAATATGCTAAGAACAGGAGGAAAAAGCATCATAGAACCATAGAATGGCCTAAGTTGGAGGGGAACTTCAAGACCAGCCACTTCCAACATCCCTGCCAACCCTGCAGCATTGCCAGCCTTTAGATCAGGCTGCCCAGAACCCCATCCAACCTGGCTTTGAGTGCCTCCAGAGATGGGGTAGAGAAGGAGGAAGGAGTGGTAAAGACAGAGGCAAGAAGGATGGTGAACATTTGGAGAAGGGGAAGGATGAGTTGCTGGTGTTATAACTGTGGTTAGAAAAGTGAACCAGCACTTTAACAGGAAATTCCAAGCTGGAAGCAGCAGCCTGGCTTCTCAAGTCTTCTTACAGAAGAGATACTGTTTAAACCTAATAAAACCATTTGGAGACATCAAAATGACATAATATGGAGCACGATGCTATTGTGAACTATTTAAAATTAATGCATTAATGTAATATAAAATCCATACAAATTAGGTTGGAGGAAAAAAACCCAACAACCTGGAATCCAAGAGTTTTCCAGTGCTCAAAACAAAATGTTTTGTCATTACCAAAATGAAATTTGAAGTCAAAACAATTCCTTTTAACTATTCCCCATCAAATGTTATATTATAGCTGACCAGTTGCTGTGAAACCTCACACCAAAACCTCCAGCTTTCGACAGAAAATCGCTCAGCTTAAAACCAGCCAAAAATATTGTGGGGAAAAAATAATTAAAAATAAAATAAAATAAAATAAAATAAAATAAAATAAAATAAAATAAAATAAAATAATCACCTCTTTGCAGACTAAAGGGAGACTGCAGATCCCACGGCCTACACCGGGTCCTTGATAATTGCTTTTGTATTGGAGACTTTGAAACCCACAGATCAATGTAGCCTAGGTTGTGTCAGGAATACCTCAGAACAACAGCCCAGCCTGTAAATTACTCCTGCTAATCCTCTTCAGCTCAACCCTGTCCCTACTGATTTGTGAAGCCTGCAGTGGGATTACTGCAAACCAACACAGTGCTCGAACAGCATCAGGAGATACTGGGCTCCCTGTTCCCCCACCCCCAGGTTGGAGTGCCTCTGTGCCAGGTGACAAAGAAGGCAAAGACATAGAACTTTCTGTAAAATGCCGCATCTTAAAATGCACAAAAATATACAAATGGCCACAACATTGTGCTAGAATAAGTCCTTAGAGTGCAAGGACTCTTCTGGGAATCGGGCCATTAAGCACGGATTTAAGAGCTCTGCTGTAGGCACTGGGATTTGTTTTTGTTGTACAATTTGCCCAGAATTTTCAGAATCTCTCTTAATGTCTTCTTTTGGCCACTTTGCAAGTATGAAGCCATTGATTGGTCTCACTATTGCTTCATGCAGCAGAAGCTGGGAAAATCCATATGGATTTTATTGTAAAATGCATTACACGCAGTGGTTTGGTCTTCAGGATAGTAAAAGATCCACTGCTGACTACACAACATATCAGGCACTGTGTTGTGACACAGAAACTCTGTACACTTTGCTCTGCCTGAAGACACCACAGCATCACGGGACAGAAACCTGTTGTTGTGGAGCCAAATTCTCAACCAACAGTGCCTCTGTCCACACTCTTCTTTCTGTTTCCTCTAATTCCCATCTCTCTCCTGGCTTTCCAGCCTTTCTCCCCACAGCACTTGGATCTCCATTTGCCCTTCTCTCCTTCCCTGTAATGATTTCCATCTCTTATAGCTCTCCTTCATTGCCTCCTATTTCTCCTTCATTTTATTTCCTCCACATCTCTCCCAGGTCCACATCTACTCCCCCTCTTTCATCTCTCTCCTTCTTGCCCTCCCCACACCACGGACAGACATGAACGTACCCCTGTCAATAGCGGTGATTTCTGCAAACTGCTTGGACAGGGTCAAGGAGTTTTCTTCATTATCTTTTTATTGCAAACAGCCTCTGAATACAAGCAGCTCCATTAGTAAATATCGATGCACAGCAGGCTGGGTGCACATAGATTACCATGACACGTCAAACAGCAGAAATGACAAATAGGCAGCCGAGCGCAGGCAGCAAGAAGAGCTGTGTTAACGTAAGCAAGAAAACAGAGCGAATGCAACAAGGGAAATAATTAAAAACAAATACATTGGCAGTTTCCCACCACTGGAAAGGCAAAGGGGAGATGGAGGCTTCAAGCTCAGGAGGGGAAACCCTCACCAAAAGGCAGGGCACGTAAGAACCACTATTAGGTTCAGAAGGAAAGCTCACTTTCTAAAGTATCTTTCCTGTACTGTATTGGCATTTGAGGTCTCATGAACAGCATCCCTCTTCCCTATATGCAGTTCCCTAACTTCTGAGTTTTCTATGACTCATTGCCCCAAGCAGCAATGAATTTTCTCTGCCAGCTTGCTAGTTCTGAAGTATTAACAGAATATTGAGAATCTAATTTCTGATCTCCCTTAAAACCTCTTGGTAAATGGATCTCACTCAGAGAAAGGATGAAAATAATGTGTGCAATAAAAAAGCCCCCCCAAAAAGGAAGAGAAAAAGAGAGAAATGAAAGAAAAAGATGGGATTTCCAGAGACTCCTGACTGATCTCCACTTCATTATTGAAAGATAGGACTATTAAAGGGACACAGTAGGCCTGAAGGAATTGTGTGATCATTTGTGCAAATGGTAATTTCAGTGTTCAGTCTATCATATCCATAAACATAATGTGCCTGGGACTGACATGAGTTATAGCAAATCCCTTTCCCAGGAGGCTCCATGCCACTTTGATGCAATGCCTGAGAACACAGAGCACTGGAAAGGAAGCGACGCTTCCCCTGCCGCTCATCTCCACCGAGCCGGTGGGTGAAGCCACTCTGATTACAGCAGATTTGTGGAATTAAATGGAGGAGCCATAGGGCTGACAAAGAAACTGTTCCAATTCCGGAGAAGCTCATCTCCGTTTTGTACTTACTCGCTCATACAACTGAACAAGCAGAAATCTGTTTGGTAAATAAGGATGTGTGACTCGGGCTCAACGTGCTCCTTTGCTGAAGTGCTAATCCCAAGGGAAGCATGTGCCAAATACTTCCCCACTCTACAGATGTGCTGCCTGGCTCTGGGTGTCCACACATGCTTGTAGGTGGAGGAATACATTTCCTAACATTGAGACGTTGCTCTTTTCTTCCTAGTGAACTCAGCAGCCAGCCATGCAAACAGGGATTTTCCTCTATGCCCGGTAATGCTGCGCACCCTAATCCCATTGACCTTAATCTCAATCTAGTCATGAGAATTGAACATTCTCAGATGAATAGGAACCCATCAGCAATATTGTGAATTCAGCATCGGTCCTACACAGGGAGAGCCTTGACCTCAGAAAACAATCTTGTTCTGTTTCTGACCCGGGCAAATGAAGCTTCCACACAATTTTTCTACACTGAGACAAACATACCCAAGCTCTCCCAACTTTCCTAAGACAAAGGGCAGAAATTTATGTTCTGTGTTCATCTATTCCATTAAGTTGGAAAAAAAGAAAGCAAAACAGATATTTAATGTCACAGTACTCAGTATTTTTTCCATACAGAATCCAAAGAACTGGATTCTTATTGGTGACAAAGGCTGACACTGTGCTGAATCCTACAGCAAACACTGTGTGAGGAGCAGAGCTTTCCTTCATGAACCAGCCTCCCTTGGCTGCATGGAGAGGGGAAGGCAGATGGGCTTTGCAGGGGAGTTTCTTTGAGAAGTGGACCCTAACAACATCTTTCACTCAATGCATCACAGACCCACAGCCCTCTCACCACTTGGCTACCCCACATTCCAGCTTCACATTTCACCTTAGTCTCGTATTAAGACCATGAACAGTATCTAAGGTAACATCCATGTTTCTGGAAGCATCGCCTTTGATATTTTTACCAGTTCAATTTAAAACCTCGACTTGTTGAGATATTTTGGTTTTGGGGTTTTCTTTTTGTGTTGTGTGTTTTCTTTGTCTGCTTGTTTTCCTTTGGATGTTGTCTTTCACAAGTAAGAAACAAGAGTCAATTAAAAGGAAACATTTTCTTTGCTCAAGGGAATTTGTCTGCAGTAGCAAAGGAAGTGCTGTGTAAACAGGTAAACCTGCCTGGCATGCCCCAGGTCCCCACAGTGGGTTTGGAGACCTCGGAGCTTGCCAGGAATTCTTCCTCATATCTCTTTGGATGGCATTTGACTTGCAAATCTGAATGTCCTGCAAATGGGCATAGAAGACAAACCCATTAAGAAGTCTAACAAACTGTTTTTACACCTCATATCATGTTCCAAAACAGGATATGGCTTCCTAAAGCAACCAAAAACACAAAATCTGCATCTCACAGCCATGGATTCAGCCACAACTGACCCCCTGCCATGGCACTGACTGCATCTTGGCTATGACTGCAATCTGGGGCTGGCTGCAAGCAGCAAGTTGCATTGCGGTCTGGGTGACTGGTACAAGAACTGAGGATGAGCTGCTTCTGTTGAGCCCACTGACAGCTCCAGGAGAAACAGAGCCAGAGCAGACATAAATGAGAGACCTGCCCCAGGGTCTGAGCCAAAAAAAGAGGGAAGAAGTTTTTCCTGGGGTCAGGTCTCACACAGTCTGTGATCAGGACATAACATCAGCCATGAAACCAGAATAGCTTTGGTAGGGAAAGCTGCAGCTCATTGGGCTGCATTGCCTGGTCACATGCGGTTTCTCTCTCAGCTCAGCAATGCTTTCCTCGGTTAGACATTGGCCTAAATTATAGAGTTTATACTCAAACTTTACAAAGCATTAATATTTAGATGACGGGTTAAGTTTCCATCTACAACACCGTTAATTTTATGGGAAAATCACACACATTCTAGCTTACATGTGCTATTTCTCAGCTGCTCAGCTGGTTACTCATCTGGATTCCTGCTGCTTACTTTTTTTTCCCCACCAGTGTAGTTCTCAGACTTGCTGGAGTGTGTGAGAGTAACACCTGATCTTTGTCAGTAATGGAGACCAGAACTAGGCTGCCTTTCACCCTTGCCATTCAGAGCTAAGGATACAACCACCCTGAGCCTGGTGCCTCCTGTGACTCAGCTTTTGATCTAAGAATAAAATGAAGACATTTTCTAAGTGTGTAAATCAAAACCCACCTTTACCTATCACCCTTGCCCATAGGAAACCAAGTAGGTTCTATCTGTTTTGGTTTTTAAATGCTCAGTGGATGAAAACAAAGCTGCTTTGCAAAATGAATTTCACCTCCCAGAGAAGAACTCTGCCACCTTTGCATAACACCATGAAAACAAGGGCTGGGAACAGGGAATGTTGCTATAAACTACAGAGTCATTAATGGGCGACTGTAATAATCAGGTGTATTTATAAACCAGGAACAACTTTCCCAGCAAGACTACTTTCCATCACCTCCCACCACATTATTGTTCACTGCCAAATCTGTCAGCTCACACTTGCATTGTTAATTAAGTGAACCACTCGAGGCAGGTGAACAGAGAGGAAACAACTGGTAATTTTCCCTGCGATCATTTCTCTCTTTGGGTCCCTGCACTTGGCTTTGTCCCCAGCACAGAGGTGAGCCCAGGAATTGCATCTGTGGGGAGAAATGCAGCAAATCGAGAAGAGAGGAAGTACAAAATTTGCTGAAAGCCTCATCTGTAGCTTTCAGCATCTCAGGCAAATCCTATTACTGCCCTCAGAGGGAGGAGGGGGGTGGCAATGCTTCAAGGATCAACAAAAAACAACACTTCATTCAACTTCCCCATCCTTACCTCCTCATCCTCCTCCCTTCCTTCCTTCACTCGCTTAGGAAATGGCAATACTACCAAAACCCACGGCTATCTTCAGCTCCTTCCCCTCTCTCTTGACCTTTTCACAGTTCTAAGGGTTATTTAATGAGCTTAGAAAAATAATGCATCAGTTAATGGCTGAATCCCTGGAAGGGCAGTGTTATCGAGCTTCCCTCTCCTCCTCCTCACCCCCACTGGAGGCCATGTCACCTTCCAGCCTCCAGCTTTCTTTCTTGTCTAATTTCAAATGTCTTTAAATTAGTACCACTTTATGAAATGGAGAAAAAGATCAGCAAGAGACCTGGAAAGGGCCATTTGAGTGTTGATCTTCATATGCTAGTGAGAATGAAGAGCAATTTCTTTACAACTACGATATAGAAACTGGTGTACATCAGAAGACCTGCTAATGTAGACACACTATTATATGTCATAAAGAAGGCTACAATACACTGTAAAATAGTGAGGGAATAGGATAACAAACCCAGAAGATCTGGACAGCTTAACTCATTCTATAAAAGAACCCATAAATCCAAGCAAAATTAAGAAAATTCATTTTAATAAATCTAGAAATCAATAATCCTGCCTCTTCTCCAACAGAAACAAAAACTACTGCCCACAGGTACTATGAACAACCCATCTTTCATCCCAGAATTAAACTTCCCATGATTTCTGATGACACTTGAGACTGTTTTATAATCCAAGAAAGAATCCAGAGGCTGTACATGGTTCTGAAGATAACACCAAGTGGAGCCTGGCAGCATAAGCCTCCTTTTGAAATACTTTTGGGCTTTAGATGTATGTGGAAGTAGGCTGGTGCAAAACAGAACTGGATCTTCAAATCAGTGCCTTTGCTCTGGTAGGTAGCTGCTCCATATCACTGTTCAGTCATTCTTTGTCTAAGAGTAAACTAATCCTTTCCATACGGAGAATCATCCATCATATTTTAGGGACTTAACCAAGGTATCAGCAGTTGGTATTACCTACCTTGCACCTCTTGTGAAATAGAGACATCTCCAGGATGACCGAACATACCTAAGATCTGAGTCACATTCTGGAGGAGGCTCTTACATTAATTACAGAGGAGTTTCATATGACTAAATCCTCGATGTAAGTACCTTCACCAAGTATCTAAAGTTAGATGGGATGAAACTCAAGTTTTCTGAACCCCCGAAAGTCTTTGAAGAAGAGCTCTCCCCTCTGCCTCTCAGAAGCCTTCCTATGTTTTTCAGCTTAAATTTAATCATGGCTAGTTGGCATTCATTTGTTCTTGTGTCAGCGCTACCCTTGAGCTTAACAGATCATCTCCTTCCCTGGCATTTTGAATTGTTCTGCTCCTCTTATCCTCCACAAACCTCTCACTCATTTAGCAACAGCAGTTATTTATTTCTCTTAAGAACTCAAGTCTTTGACTCCCCATCCACTTCATTATTCTGCCAGTCCTTCCCAGAACCTGCTCCTCCCCAGGACAGTCTACACTGCACAAGGTGTCTAGAGCAGCATATAGCAGTAAAAATGAAGATTAATACCATGTATTAATGTCAAAAAAATTTGCTTTTCTCTTGTTTTATTAGACACGTTGCCTTGGGTATCTGAGAATGTTTCTTTTTCCACAGTAACACCACTTACTGTTGCTTCAGTGATCTATGGTTGCCAAACATACCCATTATCACCACTTTCCTACACAGATTTCGCTGTTCACTTTGTCCAAGAGTTATCGGCAGCCCAGTAATTTCCACTCAATTAACACTGGCTTTTTCCACTATCATTTGTCACTGGTATTTTGTGTCAATTTCCATAAGTAGTAAGAATATGAAATGGGATCAGACAGGACTGACCCTTCCACAGCTTTATGACTGACCACCCCCTCCCCCACCCCCCCCATATATTTCCTTTCTTGGAAAACTCATCTTTTTTTGCAGCACTCTTCTGATCTGCTTTAACTTCATTTTACCTACCTCTGTCTTAATGAGTATTTCTCATACTGCATATATCAAATGTTTCTAGCTTATTTGGATTCAGACCTAAAGCACATCAACTAGATAGAAAATAGTTACCATATTATTCTTCTGTGGTCTTTTCTTGCAGAACACGTTGTGATCCATCTTACTGTTTTAATTATTTTGCCTTTCAAAGTTGTTTTTGCATACTACAGAGGTCACACTAATAGACTTACAAATGCCTTGATCACTTTTTCCCTCTAAAATAGATGTGCCATGCTTTCAATTCCTTTGTAATACAGTATCAACCTGCTTCTGCACCAACATTCTGTAAAACAGCTCTTTCACATATCAGAAATAAAAGCAATTTCTTCCCTTCATTATCATCTCATTATCAAACCTCTTGCATCATCGAGCAGTTTGAGTTTTACTTCTACCTCAGCTATAAGGATTTAAGTGTCCACACACACCATTCCATTTGTGTCCTGCCCTCACACCATGGTCATTATTAACATCCATACTGAAACTGAGAGGAAATTATTCATCTTGTTTTGTCATGGGACATTTATCCTTTTGACTTTCTGAATCCACCCAGTTGCCTAATAGCTTTAATCTAGAGAATTACACAATAGACGCCTTTTATCCTAGGATCTCCAGCCATCTCCCTTGTGCTAATATAGACAGCTACATTGAAAAAAATTAATAGAGTTGTTTCTAGGATTAAGAGAATGATCTTACACCTCAGATAGGGAAAAAAGAAAAAAAAAAACCCATAAGTTATTCACTCTAATTAGAAGTCCACGTGCAGCCCCAGGTGTTGAACAGAGCTGGAGTGATTCCTCCAGTGTACCCAAATGATGGACACAGTAACACAAGTCAAGTTTATCTGGAAAACATATTGTTGAATATTGAGGTCAGACTCATTCCTCTACAGGGAAGCAGAAAGACTTTTGTCCACAAGTGATGTAAGTTTACCCAAAATGCATTCTAGGCATGTAAAGCAGAGAGCAGCTTCTTTCTTGGTGCTCTGCGCAATGATGACTTTCACTTTAGTAAATAAAGCCGCTTCTTGTCTCATGATCTAATACTGAAATGCTCATACGAAAACCCAGATTTAAGTGGTGTTATCAGTAGGGAAAAATCTGTGATATACATTCAGTTTTAATAAAGGAATTATGAATCTGAATTCCCATTTGATTTTGTACTTGGAAAGAGAGCACCTTTTAATGTCGGACCTCACGGTGCTCAGCTGGCTGGCTGCCTGGACAAGCCATGTTGCATCACCTTCTAGCTCCCCATTAAACCCACTAACTTGGGACTGAGCATTTTAGAATGCAAAAACATCGGAGTGGGGACATCACCCTTCAGTCCCATTCATTTCCATGTTTCCTCAGTTTCTCTATTGAATACTGAATCTCTAGCATATGCATTGTCACTCATTCTGGACCATTTTCTTTCTATTGCACGTACTAATAGCATCTGCTAGCACACACATTGCTGCTCTACAGAAAATGGGGACCTTTAAGGACTGTCAGATGACTGGAGACGGATTACCTTGGGGTTCCTTCTCCTTGAATTAATCTCCTATGAAATTCTCATTTGCAGGCTGCAAAAGGGAAACGACAGAGAGAAAAGAAACAGCTTCTCCCTGTCTAAACTTTCTGAGGAGCCTGTCGTGCTAAGTACTGGCCTGTCTCCTCTCGTTTGCGTTAACAGTGTCTAAATCACTCTTTCAACTCTCTGCCTTCCACAGAAGGAGCTGAGGCAGCAGCACAAATGGATCCTTAAGTACAAGGGGCTGGAGTGAGCTATTTCCATATGTACTTGGAGGTAGGGAAAGAAAAAAAGGTACTTTTAGTTTCAGGTTTCTCTCTCTCTTCCATTAACACAAGAACCACTTTAGGTTTGATTTTATATTAAACACATCTCAAAATAACTTAAAAATGGGTTGGACTCTTAATATCAAATAATAACAGCTTGGGGATGAGTGTGGTTTCTGTACTGGTGGCCACGTGAGGTGGAAGCACCATAGTACTCACACATCCCTTGCTCCATGCTTAGGACATGGCAGGCATAGGTAGGCAGCCAACCCAACCCAACCCAATCCAACCCAACCCATCTCAGCTGCCTGCTGGCCCTGATGGTGTTTGCTCCAGGACAAGGCACACCTGCTAAAGGCTGTCACTGCCTTTCCCTTTGGTACAGCTGGTGGAAGAGCACCAAAAGCCAAAGCTGTGTCCTCCAGGGCTTATATATCCAAATCTTTTCCTGTTTCCCACTAGCAGGGAAGAAGAAAAGCCAAGCGTGGGTGTGCAGCAGGGCTTTGGGGCTTGGATGTGGCCAATAAGTTGACCCATCTGCTCCAAACAGCAGTGAGGCAAAGCCAAGCCAAGTTCTGGCTCCTGCAGCCTCAGTCTGTGTGTGCCTGCTCTGCTGGAAGCTCTATCTTTGGAGTGTTGCAGTCACCAAAAATGAGACTGAGGCCGCCTACGGGCTCTCTTGCTAAAATTGCTTTCATTTAGAACTATTTATCAGCATTTTCACACCATTTTTCAACCACTCTCCTCAGCAGCTCCATGCAATGCAAATACCTCCAAGTCATCACGGCGAGCCAAGAGAGCCCAGCCTGATAAAACATAATGCGCGAGGCAGGGAAATTCAATTACAGCGGGCTGATGTGCTAGCCCCAGCTTTTTGCTTCAAAGGGGAGGGATAACAGGTAGACAGATTTTCTAGACATGTGTGTGCAATCGCTCTTGCTGCTGATCTCTCTGAGGCAAAGTGACAGGCAGCTTCACTCAGACTGGGAGAACTTAATTCCTGCAATGCGACCCACTGCAGAAGCTGAAACTTCATCGACACCACGTAAGCTGTAAGCTTGGTTTTGAGGATGTACATTAGGTAAATCTCACCCTTACACCCAGCACACAAAGTGCTGAGGATTAAGTTTGAAACACTTCTATGATTTGAGGGTGGAATGATTTACAAATGATTTTTAAGAACCTTTGGCCATAGCAGCAGGGCAAGGAGGGAAACTGGCACATCTGCCTTATCAGCCATTACACCAGGTAAGTAGAAGTCACAGGTTCTCCGCAGGCATTTCTCTGCATATGCGAAATTCATCCCAGAAAGCTGAAGACCACATAGAAGAACTCTTCAATATTACATCAGCAATGTGCATGGGTGGGGTCTGAGCAGCCTTACCAACAGGCAAGAGAATCGCTCTGTTACCACTGAGTGCACAGTGAAGCTCCAGGGCACAGCTCCAATGCTGCTGTTGTTTCCAAAATTCTCAGATTACTCTGTGATGCTTCCCTCAATTCAGAGCCTTCACTGTGCAGCAAGAACAGAACTGTTACCCTATCTCCATATTTCTCTAAAGCACAGCATAGACCTGTGGGTGCACTTCAGAAATCTTTCCTGAACATATGCACACACACATCCTTTTTTGTTTTTTTTCCCATCCTTTGAGTAATTATTTTTGTTCTGACAAAACCAGAACAAGCAGAGCAGCTGCGAATATCTCCGAAGCTTTCAGAGATCAGGCACAGCCCACACACCAAGCTGATCCATGCTAAAACCCAACACGAGGAAACTGGCATGGCTGAGTCCAGCTGAGAGATGCTGCCCAAGCACTGGGAAACCTGCAGGTGGGGTGAGGAGGCTCCTCTGCATCCCCAAGGCTGCTTGGCACCCTCCAGAGCTCACAGAATCAGGGGGGTTGGAAGGGACCTCTGGAGATCATTGAGTCCAACCTCCTGCTGAGGAAGGTTCACTACAGTGGGTTGCATATGAAAGCATTCAGGCAGGTCTTGTGTATCTCCAAAGAAGGTCATCCTCTAACCTATACTGATACATACAGTTATGCTGTACAGTTTGGTAATTCTGAGCATCCCTTGCACAAGTGCAAAGCCTTAATACTGCTATCTTTTACCTTGGGTAAAAATTGGAACAACAGCATTTGGAACACAACACACCTGGATGCAAGTAGTTCAGCCCTGAGCTCTAAGGAGCCCACTGAACTGTTAAGCTGCTGAACCCCTCCTTGGGTCCATGGATCCAAGGAATTAACTTGGCCCTATCTGCAGCAATTGAAGGGCACTGAGATGTGGCTGCACTGCCTGCACCTCTGTGTAATTTCAGGCTGGTACTTAAAGCCCACAAAGTTTGCACAAAAGTGCTTTTATAGGGAGTGTTTTCCTGTCCTGAATGCCAATGTACTGCAAGCTACATGAAAATCAATAGCAGCAAGAGGAAGGAATCCTCTGTGGGGAGAAACATCTTGGAAAAGCAGATATAAAGGATCCACTGCCTCACGCTAATATTCCATTTCAGAAAGCCAATTTATTATCCCTAAGGACTGGAATATTCTGTTCCAGGAAAGGAGTTGTTTGAATAGATGTGTGTGAAGGGAGACACAAACACACACACAAACATATTGATCCAAGCTGTATTTATGATTCCTCAGATCTCTAAGAAATTGATTTCAGACTATTCTCCCTCTCTCTGCTTCACTCCAGCTGAAAATCAAAGCTCAAAATCAGTGTAGGATCCCCTTAAAGAATTATTCTGATTGGAAAAAAAATTAACTGGAAAGCAAACTTTATCTGGAAAGAAAAATCCTTCAAACCAAGAAACCTGTGGATTTGGTGTTCAAATACTCTGACAAGCATCTTTTCAAAGAAACTGAAAACTTAGAAATACCATTTAAGATTAAACAAGCAAACAAACACAGCTCCGCTTCTTTCTTCCCCTTTCAAGGAAAGGATTGAACTTATTTTTCAGTAAGTTCAGATGACAACTTGAGTTTGCAATTGTTTGTTTTCTCCCAATAAACTTTTTCCCTGGATTTCAGTATTCTCTTTAATGATTTTATTTGCTGATTTATTGGTTTGTTTTCTTGCGGACTTGCACAAAACTGGAGTCACAAAATAGTCCCTGTGCCAGCCATTTGCACAGGCACACACCTACAAAAGGGATTCCAGTTCTGAACCTAAATACACAACCCATCTTTATTAAGCAAAGTGCCAAGACTTGATTACCTTTAAGCCCCAGCTTAAAACAAGTCCTGCAGCTTTACTAAGTGTTAAACATTCTCAAGAGCTGATGCACAAAGCATTGCTTTGAAGGAGGTTGGCCTTCAGCTGGTGTCAGAACTCTACAGGCTCCAACCAGGACCGTGCTGAGAGCACATATCTACAAGCTCATTCTTGGGTGTCCGAGCACCCAGAAGTCTCACCTGAGCATGGAAAGATGTACAAGATGAGAATGGTTCTCAGCTATGGATCCTCAACTCCTTTCAGCTCCAATCATCACCTTCCCCATCTTCATCTGCCCTCCCCCTCTCCCCCACATTCTTCCCAGCCCACTCAGTACCTTACCCACCAAAGGGATCCACTTCATTTCATTCTAAGCACCACACAACAGCTAATTATAAACCAAACACAAATTAAACCCATCTTCCCATCCTCCTCTCCGAACCCCCTAATTGCCCATTACCCTGCATTGTGCTTTGACACAAAAGTAATTCTACTAAGTGGGGAGTTTTGTTGTTGTTTTTTTCTTTCATAAAAACTGTTAATTTGCTATTAAATCTCTTGTTGAAAGACTAATAGCTTAATGAATGCATTAAACATGTGCAAATTAGTTTTTTTTAACTGCGTTACTTAGTTGAAGATTGAGAGGGTATGATACATCATCGTTGGCTGGGGTAGGATTTAATGAGGCATTAGGCCATCTTCTGTCTTGGAGGCCAGACTTATGAATGATCCCCAGTTCTGCACAGGCAATGCTTGTCCCAGGTCCCTCTCCTGCTGGTGACATATATTTTCCCTTTGCCTGTTTCTTCCCCCGTCACTGCTGATGTACATGAAATAAAAATGTAGTTTCCAGATCAGTTTTATAATGAAAAGTAGCCCATTGCTGATGACAAATGTTGTTTACAGTCACTAGAAAAGAGGGTGGAATGGTGAGTGAATATATTAGAGGAGGAGAGGATAGCTTTTATATTCATTATACTGCCATTTTGGGCCCGTGAAGACACATAACCTTTCTCTTTCTCCCTTCATCATACAGTCACTTTCAGATGTCTACATTAAAATAAAAAGCTGCAGGCAGTGTGTTTTGCATTAGCTACTATCAATGACGAAGACATTTTCCACCAGTCAAGCAGAGCTCACTGCAGGGACACCATCCCTCTGAAAACATTTAGGGAGGTTTTTCCTGGGTGCCCCCTTCCTACTGCACCCCTCCTCAAGTTCTCCCTGCCCCACATTAAATAAATCCTGTATGGGATACCAAATAGAGGCCAGTGTAAGGCATTGATCCTGATAGGTCATATAGGAGAGTGGAGCCCATCAGGGTGATGTAGCACAGCAGCAGACATTGGATCCTATTGAGAAGTAGGCAACCTAAGCAGGCAACAAAGGAGGAACAGTGGGGTTCGTGGAAGAAAGAGTTATGTGTTGGCAATGACAGAAAAGAAACTCTTTATTTTGAGGAAAATTTAGACAAATTAAACTTCAGGGGAGGGAAGGATGGTTTTAATACTTCTGGGGTTCTGTCTGTCAATTGAAGAGGACGAAGTCTGAATTGAGGTGGCTGAAGGAGCTGACATGTGCTGGAATGAACCCAGAGTCAGACAGCTGGCACCACTCCTACCCTCACATTTCTGCTCCACGCCATGATCAAAAGGCTGTCAGATACTAATGAAGTCTTAATGCATCATTTCCTATTCACACTGACTCATGTGAGACATCTTGGGCAACTGAGTTTCGTTGATCACATACCGAGGCTCCTTCTGCAGTGATCAGCTCTTCCAGATTCAGAACAGCTGAGTTCGGATCCTGGCATGAATTACCATCTTTTCAAACCTTCCTCCACTGATTTCATGTGGAGCTTTAGGGGTTCCAGCCACTTATCCCTTAACAGTCAAGTCAGATGTCTGAAATTAGACAATGAATAGCCTTATAAGACTGTCATTTATTCATCTCTGAAAACTCATGTGCGTGCTGCAATTAATGGCTTGTGGTGAGACACTGCCTAGGGGCTAAGAAGAGCCACAGGCACAGAATTAGTACTGAGTCAGTGATTTCATCTGAGCTGATACCTCTGCTGCCTGATGGAAACCTGATGGAAAGGGCACTCAATAGAAGGAACATCAAGGACGTGTGCCCTGTCCCCATGGACTTTCAAGACAAGTCTGGATCAAGCCCCAGATTTAGCTGTGCATGTCCCTGTTCATTGCAGGGGAGCTGGACTAGATGACCTTTAAAAGTCCCTTCCAACTCTAAGGATTCTATGACACTCTAAAGAACAGGAAATGAAAGAGGGTTTAAGGACAGTTCCTCTGCAATATCATTTAATAGCCCTGGTCAGGCAGTGGCAGCAGAAAGGTTCACAAGCAGGTCCTTTATTCCCTTAACATGCTTAGATTATTGGTGGTGGTAGAACTGTAAGAAATTCAGGCCTATTCTGCACATACCCTGTACTTACAGTTGATTTGTCTTACACTGACTCACATCATATGACATAAAGAACAGTGCCCTACATCATCTGTCGAGTAACAACGAAGAGGAAGCTCTGATTGGGCTGAAATCAGTAATAATTTGGCCATAGTATTATCTCTGGTGCTTCCCTTCCCCATTTATGCCAGGTGGCTTGTGATGGAGCCAGAGCAGAGTGAGACTGTCAGGCAGCTCTCTTCTGGGGGCTATGGCTTTTAGGGGAACATACAAGGAAAAGAACTGATGCCTGGTTGGGAAGCATTCCTATCCGCTGAGTCCTAAGGACATGCCTCATATAGCCCCAGTTCTCTGACACGTTCATTAATTTGTTAATTAATTGGAGCACAGCTTCTGAGCTCCATTTAGCCTACCAAGAGTTCGGGGTTTAGACTTGCCATCCCCCGAAGGTGCACCCAGAGGGTGACTGGCAGCTGCAGGAGATGCATTATTCATCCCATCTCTCTGGATATGGGCATTAGTATGAGAATAGTCAATCTGTGAGATGTGTAAGACTGTGCAGAGACTTCAGCAAGATCCTGAGCAACCATCCTAGACAAGGTACCCATCTCTCAGGTGGTTAATGGAATGAGTGGGATCCCATCACACCAAAGCTGGAGAACAGTTTCATTAGTGCACTTGTAATACAGTAATGCGATAATGTGTTGGAAGGTGCAGCCATAATAAGTGGGGTGGCACAATCCTAAACTGCAGCATGTGAGGACAAGCCCACATGTAGCAGCCATGGCCACAAAAACAGAGGAAGAAAATCTGCTTACCTTTGGAAGGCTACAGGTAAGCAGGGATCTCCAACAGGAGCCCTTTACCCCTTCACCTCCACTGCTAACCCTTAAATGAGGTCTGGGAAGGGGTGGGGGGGGGAAGTACTCTATTAATGCACCAACAGAGTAAAATAAATGCCTTCCTATGTTCAGCTAATCTTTTAGCACCTCATAAGTTATGAAAATGTTTTACAGGTTATCGGCTCACATCACCCATAACTAGAAACACTGGATTTAAAAGCCTACATTGATGCCAACTGTTCCCCTTTAGAAATACTACTGCTTCGGGGGGGAGAAGGAAGCCCACAGACTTTACAACACAGTTGGTGCTGGAAGCACGTGGGCCCGTATACAAAGAGCAGTGGGAACCTGTCTTTTCAAAATATTTTAAACCTAAATATTCGTGCATGGAGTATTAAGAACAACATTTTTTGTTTTGTTTTTTCTTCCAGGACAGTTAGAAATCAAAGGCATTCACTCAAACCTTCAAGAACTGTGACTAATTGTACCCCATACACAGGTAAATATTGGCACATGCGCAGTGGAAGAATTCCCTGCTATTCAAGCCAAGCAGTTGTGTGTTCTCAGAACCTACAGTCTGTGCTTGTATTGTTACCTGCACACAGCATGGCGATGCACAAGGTCAGCAGTAGACTGCGCTCCTATTGTTGGTGTTTGAAGAGGGAACATTTTATCCTTCACAACAAATCTACATATGGGCTATTCAATGAAATACAATAGCCTCACTACATTACTTCATCCATTAGCTACATGCCTGTAAGAAAAATAAAGCTGTAGGGTTTTTTTAAGATCCATTATGGATTGTGAGGTAAACAACTTGCATTCAGGCTGAAAACTGCTATCTGATCCCCAAAGCAGACAATTTTTTCAGTTTGTGTCATTCAATGAGAGGTAGATGACTTCCTTTAGCATTATTTAGTACTGTTTTTGGGGGGGAGGATGTTTCATGGCACTGCTGTGTTGTGTTGCCATTTTGTACGAGTTCCTCTTGGTTTCTAATTCCTAGGAGAAAACAACAAACCATGGGTGTTGTTGAGGGAGGGATAGGAGAGATGGCAACCTGGTCTACTCGTTGGCATGGCAATTATTTGCGTGCTCTGGGCAAGAAACATTAAAAAAACAACCTTAAAGGGAAAGAAAACAGAATTATCACAACAAAGCTTGTTTTGACGCCCACAGAATGTGTGATTGTTTTTCCTACACATAGGAGTCTGAAAATGAATCAAAAGTCACTGACTCTGAAGCAGGAGACGTTCAAATGACATGTCCACACTGACAAATTCCTGTGAATTAGGCAGTCGTAATATTGCTGAGCCAGCTTGGCCTTTCTCCATGTTTTTGAGCCTGACCCAACTAAAACACAATGCAGGTGGAAGAGGGAGGCAAAGCACTGCTTGTTTCTTGGATGCACAGAGCACAGGAATCACTTGGGCCATGGCAAGGCTGTGCTCTGCTAACAGCCTGCTGGGGAACCAGGCAGTGGTGAGGATGGGCAAAGACACATCCAGGCCATGAGGCAACAGATAGGAATCCCACAGTCATCACTCCTAACCCAGAGTGTCCAGTGCCATTGTTCAAATCTCCCCTTTAAACTAGACCAAAGTTCCTGCGCTGCCTTACAGCCCTGGTCCAGCCTACAACTCATCTCACCATCCCTGTCTCTGGTCTCTGTGAATCAAAGAAGCTTTCACAGCATTGCATTCCCCACAGGCAACTTGCTCCTCAAAGCTTCTTCCACTGCCCCAGCATCACCCCCCTCTGCTCCTTCAGATCTGTTTCTTCTGCAGCAAATTTAATTAAGGCCTCTCCAGGAGCCTCATGAGCAAGTCAATACAGTGCCCAAGGTAGGATGTGTTAAAATAAGGTTTAAAGTGAGTAGATATGAGAAGAACTGGAAGGAAGGTAGGCATTGCTGTTAAGGAACTGGAGGAAGGCAGGATCCATCACTCTCTACTTAGGTCTATGTTACTACTAAGGAAAGTGTCCGTGCTCTCACTGCAGTCATTACAGATCCAGTCAATACACTCTCATCCCTAAATCTGCTGAATGTAGAGGTAGATCTTCATCAGCGGTCACGGAAATTGATTGGGGCAATAAGGGGAAAATATCCCACAGCCCACCCAATCAGCTGTGTGATTCTGGCCATATGGAATAAGCTCATCTGTATGGTCTGTAGTCTTCTTTCTCAATTACCCTGCAGCTGTATCTGTTCCAAAAATAACAGCTAGCTCCTTCGCATTTTGTGATTGTGCCATCGTAATTAAAACAAATTCCAGTCTCCAAACAGCAGTTGTAGGAGCCCATCAATTTCAGGGGGAGGGATGGAAAAACATTTTTGCCAAATTATATTCACTCCAACCTACCTGGTTTCTAAACTGTCTTCCATTCAATTTGGTTGCTGTGGAAACAGCCATGACATCAGACTTGGGAGTCGTGACATCGTCGAGTGAATAATCTCATGCTGGAGAAGGCAGCTGGAAAAATGGAGCAAACAAATGTGTTTATCCACAAATGCTCCTACTATGAGGAACTGGAATCTCCAATGGTAATTTACCACACGTTGCTAATGCGTTTGTTATAATATATTTCTTAATTCTTTTCTTTTTCTTTTTTTTCTTTTTTGGCTGGATATGGAAGTTCATCAAGGCTGGAACAAACAGGGGAAGCATATTGAAATGAGCATTACGGATCTGTCGTGCTCTAGTTTATGGTCTTTTCTCAGTGATACACAGTAAGTAAAACAAGCGCTGATTGAGTCAGCTGCCTCCTGGGTGTTCATTTGCTGTAGTGTGAGGAATATTAATGCTAAGTACATCCGTGTGCATCAGGAAAGGCAGGAGGAGGCAAGCAGATTACCCCGGCTTAGGGGTATTATACACGCGTCTGCAACTTCCAAAGACACAGAGAGGAAATATTTCTGTGGGTTTTTGTCTCTTATCTTCTTACAGTCTTATAGATTCTGGAGATGCATTGCCCCGGAGTTTTAATACTCAGTTTTTTAGGGGGGATTGTGATTTTATTTTAAATCCTCCTTTCTACAGAAGGGAAAAAAAAAAAAAAAAAGGAAAAAAAAGCAAGCAGTGAAATTCATCAGGATAAAGAAAAAGCAGATTCCAAGAGAAGAAAGAGCAGATGAAAAAGTTTGATTAAAATCCCCTCTTGTTCCATGTGTTTGATGTAAATATCTTCACACCTTTCTCTTCCTTGCAACCTCAGCAGAGGGTTCAGCCCGTCACCAGGGGATTGAGTTCCAGGCTCAGGGCTTTGTAGTTGCTGCTGCTCTTGCTGCTGTTGTCTAAAGGGATTATAAGCCTTTGTAAAGCTTGTGTTAATACCCTGGAGGGGAAAAATAAGTTTCCAAATAACCTTTTTTTGTGTGTGCATCCCCTGTCTAAGGGACCCTACAAATGGAGAAATTAGGATGTGTTTTGGCTTCAAGAGCAGGCCACTTGAAGTTCATGAGCCATGTGTGCTGCCTGTGTGCCCCAGCCTGTCCCAGGTATCCTTATGCTGCTGACACTGGGGCCCATGGGGAGCAGCACTGCACTGCTCTGCTCACCAGGGAGAGCATTTCATCTGAATTAGCTGCTGGGCTCCCAGTGCATCCTTCAGCAACGTTTGGTCACCTTATACTCCGTATGTTCTTTGGCAAATCCCAATTCAGGATCCGATTCCACAGCTTCAGACTGACTCTCTGCATCTTTTTTTTCTTCTTTTTTTTCTAGGTTTTGAGCCACACTGCAGCATTTCCCCTCAGATGTGCTGCAAAGATGCGAAGAAATCCATTGCTGAGCACTGCAGGGCTGTGCCATGCTCAGTTCCAGCAAGCAGCCTGGCCCACCAGGTGATGGGTTGCACAGCAAGGGCTGCTGCAGGTGCTCAGAGGCTGGCCTGGAGCTCGGTGCCCATTGGGATAAGGCACTCAGTGCTTTCTTACATCACAGCCACCCCTTCCATCCTGCTGTGTCAGCCTTTGGGAAAGTAAGTGAGCAAAATGGGTAGTGAGAAAAAGTGGAGAGGAATAGCGCTGAAAGAAGGGATAGATGTGAAGGAGCAGTTCTTTAGAAAATGAGAACTTAGAGCATCTCCTACAGGCACCTTCCATGAGCTCTGGATTAGGGATGGATTGAAGAGGTGAGGGCAGTGCAGCCCATCATTGTAGGGCTGACACAAGCATCCAAAGCAGAGCTGCTTAGATACATGCATTGTTGTGCTTTTTGCTCCCAGGCAGTGTTACATGACAAGAGGCTCATCCCTGCAAACACAGAGCGCAGGAGGAGGCAGGAAACACTAATGAGAATGGCAGGACCTGAGCAGGGCTGGCACCAGAGCACGTCAGCCCCATCACTTGCCTGAGATCCCCACTAAGATCAGGATCAGGGGTTTGGGGCCCATTTTAGCCACAGGGAGGAGCCTTCTAGGACAGCAGAAGGTTTTACACAAATCCGTATCCAAATTTTCCTCAATCTATTTTTCAGACATGTTGATATATCTTTGGAGAAAAGCACAACTCCCCAATTACTGTTTTGTCTGCAGTTGTGACAGTTTCAAAACGATATTGAAACACACTCATGATTAAAATAAAACTTTGTGATTGACTCAAATCACTTTTTTTCTTACAAACTGCCCGCCAGCAATTTGGGCTTTTTTTTTTCTTCAAATAACATTCAGATTTGGAAAAGAGGAAAAAGAAACAGAGTTTTTGGATAGGAGCAGAAGTTGTTTCCAGCACAGCCCTTTCCATAAGACCATCTGCTCTTTTGTTCCCAGGTTGGATGTGCAGAGCGTTGTGCCAGCTGCAGCAACAAGCCAGCACCGTGTGCAGGTAGTGCACAGCTCCAAGCAAATAGGCTGCCCATGCAAGTGGAAGTAAAGGTTCTGCTTTGCAAAACCAAGAAGGCAAAAGGAATCCAATATGTGCTCACGGAGATGTTACAGAGCAGTGAGAGGGAAGCAGCCTGTGGCATGGGCACCAGAGCAAGCTCACCCCAGCTTCATAAGGAATTGATCTCTGGAGTGGGTAACAATGCCTCAAGGGCAAAACAAAACCATATTTCTTCATTGTTAGTATTCTGCAGTTTTACATAATTAACATAAGCCTTAACGATTCTTCAGACCTCTCTTCTACAAGCCCATGTTTTTATGGAAATACTTCTTTCTCTCCTTCCCTTTTCTCTTCCCTGGGTATGTCCACTGATTTGGAAGGCTTAGCATGTATCTTTTCTTTCTCCATCAACCCTTGGCCTTAAAGCATTAAATCAATTGAAAATATTTAGTGGGTATAATGTTTATCTGTGATTCTTGATTCACTCAACCCATTCTCGAAGGGAATCTCTCCCAACATGCCCCCCAGTACTTAGCTGTGAAAATTACTTTCCCTTCTCCATGACTTTGTCAGTGCAGAGAACATCACAGCCTGCTTCAAAATGCTGCGCTGCACTTCTCAATGGTATTTTATGACACATTTTTCAAATCAAATTTAAAAGCATAACTGAGTGGAATTAAATTAATGCCGTCTGGTAATGTCAGCAGCACCGGAGCTGTGCATGGCTGGCTTAGCTTCTAAAACTCTGGCAGCTTCCTGGGACTTAGTTCTGACTTCAGGGAGATAGTGAGCATTGCCACGTGAATTATTTAAAAAACTGTATCTGTGGAAGAGAGTATGTGGGAATAAATATGTTAACTGAGGTCTTGGCAGAGGGTTGATGGGCAAGATGTCAGTAAGGGTATATGTGGGTATGTTCCTGTGTACATCCGGGGAAGGACAGTACATGAGTTCATAATAGGGATCCATGGGCATTTTGGTGTGATGGAAGGGCTAAGAACATCCCTACCATTACCTTGGTAAACCTTACTGTGTCAGCTTTTTGCTTTCTCATTCCTGCTCTGATGTAGTTTGCTGAAATGTAGTTATTCCATCCCTGCATATCACTGGACTGATTCTGATAATGAACATGATAATGAGTTAGAATAGCAAAATGCTGCATCTCCAGATCACTGAGCAGAACGTATGCACACTTTGTACCTGTGTATATTCTTATCCGGGTATAGTCAGAGGAGCCTTCCTGTAGCATTTGGGCTGCAGAACTGCTAATGCAACCCTATATGATGGGATGGGTCATGGATCTATACAGGTACGTGCTCAAAAGTAGGCTCACATACCACACTTGCAGGCTAATGCATTTGTAGATGTCTTATTGCTTATTCTACTGACACAGAGTTCACATATATCTGTCTGAAATGGTGTGTGTATGGGCACAATCTCATTTGTGTATAGCCAACATCTCCCATTTTCTCTCTCTGTTTTAAATAACAAAATAATAATGAAACCAGAGGAATTTTCTGCATAAATCTGAGATTCAAAAGTGGGGATGGAATTAAAAAGAAAAAAAAAAATTGTAAGGCTACATTGCTTATTTTTGGCCTATGAAGGACTCAAATAGTGCGACACAAGGTCGAAATAAAGTTCTATAAGCTGTTCTTAATGCACAGGGATTGATAGCAGCTTGGCTGAACTGTGGTAATTTTGTATGCTAGGCAGGGTGGGATTCATTCCCTTAATTTTAGCATCTAGATGTTCAACATCTAATTGTGAGCCAGCCACTCTGGGCTCCCTTTACATGCAGGAGGGAGAAGCAGGCTCCCCAGAAGATGCCTCATTCTGTTCTTGAGAGCAGCGCCTAACCGGGGTCAGAGGAACGCCAACGAGGAACGCAGGCCCAGACTGCAGAGAGATGGGGGTGATTATCTCGGAGCTCTCACTGTTAGACTTCT
This sequence comes from Coturnix japonica, assembly GCF_054131305.1. Taxonomy (NCBI): domain Eukaryota; kingdom Metazoa; phylum Chordata; class Aves; order Galliformes; family Phasianidae; genus Coturnix; species Coturnix japonica. Next base: position 8,672,869 of record NC_140683.1, read on the forward strand.
GAAGGGAAGGGAGATGAATCCTGCCCTCAGCAGCTATTACATTCCTGGGGGTTAGGGTGCTTAAAACATCTCTTTTTTGCTAGCTTGAAAGACTCCATCGCTCTCACTGAGAGACAATTTTGTGCTCTTAAACAAAGTACTAAGGCATGAAAGTACAATCCAAGTCTGCTCTTTCCATAGGGCTGAGTAGGGCTGGTTAAAGAAAAGAGCCATATGATGTGCTTTGCATTGAACTGAGGAGCTGACATTGGGATCTGGGAAACATTCCAGCAGGCCGAGGCAGAGGGCTGTGCTTGGTGCCAGCATGAAAAGACACAGTTTTCATGGAGTTGCATCCATTTACACCCGGCCTGCATTTGGCATGGGGAGAAGAGAAATCACCCCTTGATCAGGGCTTATTTGACAGATTGAGTTATCTCTCTGGTGAGTAATGGAGTGAAGATGAGTACACGTTTGATATGTTAGAGTGGCTTCCTATAAATATTAAAGCATGAGGAAACTTCACAGGCTAATGGGACGGAAGCACCTGCAATTCATCCATGCGGACCATGAGTACAAGGCAACTGCCAGCAGCAGGTTTCCCAGAGGGGCCATTAATGTCTCTCTCTGGGTCTTTCCTGCTTCCTTTTCTGCCTTTCCGGGGTCTTCATGGCTAGAAGGAAAATTTTGCATTGCTCAGCCTCCAACTCCAAAGTAGCTGAGCTAACAGAGCTCTTTTTACTCTGCCTAGGGACGACGCAAAATCCTCATCACTGAAGGCACTTAAAAAGAGATTAGACAAACTCAAGTCTTGAAAAGCATTCATCTTCTTGACCCCATTGGATAGCAGACAGGTTGACCAGAGGTCATCCAGTAATTTCTCCAATTCCATTTACCATCCGTATTCTCCAATAGGAGGATCTTCAAAGAACGATTTCTCAGCCTGCTGTCTGCAAACCATCTGAACACGGTGCTTTTTGCAGTCAGTTCATGCAATCGAACACTAAGAAATTAAAGTTTATTTCCACATGGTATAAACAAGGAAAACGGAGACAAAGCAATCAATGAATCATAGAATCGTAGAAAGGCTTGGACTGAAAGGGACCTCAAAGAGCATCTCGTTCCAGCACTCCTGCAGACCACGAAACGAGTGAACGCTCAGAAGCTCAGCCTCATTTTTATGCGTCTGTCCATTAAAACTGGGGAAGAAATGTCATGGTTTGGTTTTGGTTATGAAAAAAAAAAAAAAAAAGAAAAAAAAAAAGAAGAAGAAGCAGCAGCTATTCACTACTCAAAAATAGAGAAATGCTGTTCTAAGAGGTGGTTACCCGGATTTATATCATTAGTCTGACAGGTGGGCAGCCCCCACCAGGAGCTCGGGGAGTCTCCTCACTTCTAAGAGTCAGAGCCTGGGATTTTCAAAGGCATTTGCTGGAAGGAGCGACTTTCTGACAGCCCCGGGCTGTCAGCCGAAAGGCTGCTACTGGGAAATGGGGAAAGAGTTTCCTCTTGCTCGGTACAATACCTGGCTCTTGATTTCCCTGGATGGTTTTGCACCGCTACCTGTCCTGAGGCATGGAGTTAACTAAAAGATATAAAGAGGTCACTGAAGAGCTGAAGAAGAAAAGTGAGATGATAGGAAGTGTAACTTCACCTCCGTGCAGCTAACTTCAAAATAGTTGGATCAGCAAGGACGCCAAGTGTATCTACTGGCTTGTGTGTCTGCTTGTCGGGTTTTTTTGTTTTATTTTTATTATTCTTGTGTTGCTGTGAACTGTAGCTTGAAGAAAAGAGAGCCGAGAGAAGTCAGACAGACAACTGCATGTGTCAGGGAAAATGTGTCAGGTTAGAAAGCATCGCCTGACAGAGGCAGCCAGGGAAGGCTTCCTCCTGCTCAGAGGATGCATGGTAAGCCACCATGCCTTTCAATGAGAATTTGGCAAAAGAAATAGGTTTGTGGGTTTTCCTCGTAAAACTTTCTCTACTTCAGCCTATGCACCCGGTCCAATCCAGGTGTGAACATTAAGGGTGGAAGGGCCAGAAGCTGATGTAGGACCTGAAGGTCTACTGCAGCACAAATGCTTCTCCTCCTTCCTTCCCCCAACATAGTTTCAATCTTTAAGTCTTTGTCTCACCTTATTAACATTACAACACCACACACGCTGTCAAGCACAGACCTCCATCAGCAGCCACAGCAACCCAACAATGGCAGGTATAATGATAACCAGACCAAACCCTGATTAATCCAGTTATGAAGTTCGACAAACCCCATTCGTTTTCACATTCTGATCCCAGATTTTCAGGACTAAGAGAGAAACAAGCCTATTTTCTTCATAAATAAGGTGATATGGGGATTGGGTGCAGGACCTGAGTGCATGGGACATTTTCCAGCTGCTCTCAGTCACTGTCATTTCACATCCAGCTCAAGTGCCAGCGATTTGTTAAATCAAACCTCTGCATTTAATAAGATAAAATAGTTCTTTATGAAATTAAAATTAGGTTTTAACATCTGTAGCAAACAGAGGGTATGCTCTCATGTCACATCTGCACCTGTGCAAATGCCAATTAACCCAGTATAATTAGTCACAATTTTTGCTAATTACCACTAAGATCAGAATCAGGATTTACTTCCTCATTTTTTATTCCCCTTTCTCTTCCAGCTCGTCATCTTTCCATCACTACCAGGAGCTGGGGGGTTATGCAGGTGGCCACGTGGGACCACCTCTAAAAGCAAAGCCTGGGCACCAAATTCCCAAGAGCTCAACACCTGAAATGCAAACACGATTTTCAGAACAGTGTGGTACTTATTTCATCACCCCTAAAAATAAGGGGTAAATCTCTGGTCATTCCCCGCCCCCAGCAGATTTTACAATGGCTCATACCATCAAAAGGAAATCAATACGCAGTAAATGGAGCACTTTTGAGAGAAGTTGGCTCCAGCTGTGAGCCTTGAACCTTTCTGAAAGTGGTGGCAGAAAGTCACTATTTCATCACTGCAATGGGCTCTCCAACCCATCCTCAGACTGTCACATGAAAAGCAAGGTTGCTTCCCTCCTGCCCACCTGCCCCATTTTTTATTATTACTCATTAATCACATCTCAGCATTCATCTCTGCTATTCATTGTCATTATTCATGATTTTGGGATTAGTAATAACCATAATAGGTTTATTTTATCTGTTTCAGTATTGTCTGTAGTTGCCTTGATTTTGATGGTGTCTCTGGGAGAGGGATTTATACCACAGATTTCCAGTCACCTCTAAAACAATCGTTTGTGATCCCAAAATGCAGCAGAAATGGTTCTTGCACTTAAATAAACATAAGGTCCCTGACCTAGATGGCCAACAACAGAAACTTTACTAAAGTATTCTTAAAGGTCCAGTAAAGTTCACGGCTGTCCTTGCTATTCAATTAAAGAGCTAACATTTCTTTGTCTATAACAGACCTTCTTTCTGCTGGAAACTAAACCTAGTACTCATTTTCTTATGTCCTCAGAGAGCAACAGATCATCTGCTAAAATGTCCTTTAACGTATTAGAAAGTTGCATTGTGTCCTCTTTCAGTCTTTTCCTATTAAGGTTCTGCTCCTTCAACATTTCTCATAGGTCTTGTTTTATGAAACTCTCCTCCTCCTTGCTGGTATTTCTTTGAATCACCCCAATTCGTCCACATTATCAAACCTAATCCCCCAGAGATCTGGCACTCCAGCTGGAGACTCCTTAGCGCCCAGCTAAGCAGAATATACGATCTCTCTGTTGTTACTTTCCAGAGCAAGATTTGCCTCTTCTCACTGTTAATTCATATTCATCTTCTGCAGTATTATAACCCCTTGATCCTTCTCCACTGTACTCCCATTAAGGCAGTTATTCTCTCTTTCACAGACATTGCTATGATTCCTCCTTCCTAAGAAGTCATTTGCACCATTGTCCTATTGAATTTCGTCTTGTTGATTTCCTACTGCTCCGCCAAAGCATCAGAACCATTTTAAATTCTAATCTTGTCTCCCAAACTGCTCGCAGTCCCTCCCAGCATAGTGCCATTTGTAAGTTTTATAGATGTGCACCTTACTACATCATCCACGTGGATAATGAAAATACTGAAGAGGTGTGAGACTCTAATTCTAGTGTCCTTCCAGCTTAAAGGAGAACTAGCCATGAGTGACTTCTCAGACAATTGCAGATCCATTTGGTGAGGCCGCCTTCTTGTCACATTTCCTTGTTTGCTTATCAGAAAACAAAGTGGGACTCTATTAAAAGCAAGGTTCATCACAACCACTGCATCCTCCTAAACCATCGGGGCCAGTGGCTCTGCTAAGACAGATTGATTTGACAAGATTTGTTGTTCACAATTCTGTATTGACTGCACATTTATGATTTTATTACCCTCCAGATACTTATAAATGATTGTTTAACGATTTACTCTCTCGTATTTCTGGGTTAGGATGACTTGTCTGTAACTCTGGGCCCATTTTTCCCCTTTTCAAACATGGGAGCTGTGTCTGTCCTTCTCTGGCCCTCTGGGTCCTCGTCTGTGTCACCAGGAAGCTGAAGACGATTGCTAATCACACAGACTATAGTGGCACAGTCCTTGAGAGCTTTGTCAGGTTAGGCTGACTCCTATGCAACAGCTATCTACATGCTCTTTAACTCATCTGTCTCCTTCTGTGGAAAATTCTCTGCTTCACCAGTACTGTTTTCCTCCATTTCCTTCACTTATGTCCCTCTGAAAGTCTTGCACCGGAGCCCGAGCTCCTGCTGCACTGCTCCTTTCCATCCACCCCCATTATACATCATGGCACTCACATCTGATTAGCACTTCAAGTTAATTTGGCAGGTCTTTACAGATATTTCTGTGCATCTACACTGATCTCTTTCTTGTCTTTCCAGGTAGATCCAGTTCACTACTGGAAACTGTTCTAGAGGGTTCACTCTTATTTCTCAATCTGTCCTTTAGCTCACATCTGATTTTTCCTTCTTGTGTAGTTTCTTGCATTTCCTATGCATGCAGGAAGTAGTTTTACCATCTCAACACCACTGGGCACGTTCAAAAAACCACAGCAAAAATTCTGGGAAGCAGTAGAAATGTACTTTCCTTCAAGACAGATATTTAAGCCTTAGATATTTTGGTTTCCTCAGAATATCAGTCACCTAACTCATTTTAATCAGCAAAAGCCAGGTACTTAAATAGCTGTGAGGAGATGTCCCCGGTGACTTCCAGCTCCAGGACCCAATCACTGATCATCAATCTCTGGATCCAATCACCAGTGACTGATTTAATGATGTCAATATTCCTTTGCACTCCTCCATAATTTCCTGTCCCTGCCCTTTATGACTTGCCATAGGAAGCAACCCATTATGATAATTCGCTATTCCTACATTAGAAAACGGTGCTGAAAATGAAAAATAAAACTCTACGCAGATCCAAGCAGCAACCATAGCTGCAGAATTAGCGGCCAGGACACTATTTATTGAATTATTTATCTATAATGCAATGCCACAGTTTAAAAAATTAAATTAGTCTAATTATCCTATTTAAGGAGATAACTCTCCTGTTGCTACCACTCCCATAATTTTCTGCATTTCCATCTCCTTTAAGACTAAATTATCTACTTCTAGGCTTTTTTCCACCCCGTATGTATCTGAAAAAAATATCCTTCGAGGTATAATTAACTTTTTCATTCAGAATCCTAATTTCCTCTCTCAGACATTTTCTGCTGTGTTTAAACTATTTATTATGCAAACTGAGAGAAGTCAAACTATGAATTATGTACAAATCTATGTATAGAAGTTCTCAGCTAATCACTGTATCTCGGTGTCTGCAGTTCAAGGTAACCAAAGTACACGGAACGGAAAATATCAGAGTCCAGCATTCAGCATAAGATATTTTTCCGCACGTTATAGGCACCTTTTCCCAACAGAATAAATACTTTATGTCATCTTTTAATGATTTACTTGCTGTCCTGTTCTACAGTGATTTCGTACTACCACCCCTTGCATGTCTTGGATTTTCCATTGTCATTGCAGGGGTGGGAACAGCCTTACAGGCACGTTCAAAAGTGCCCCAGAGTATTTGTCTTTCATGTAACTTAGGTTGTGGCATCATCATGCAGGTTACAGCTGCTGATGCTATTGATTATTAGCATTAATAAAGTTATACATGGCTCTGAGCCCAGATTAAGGCCTCAAAGACATCACAGACAAAGGTATTTGTGGTCCCAAGGATTTTTCAATCTCTGATTACTCTTTCACTTAATTAATAGCACATCAGTGGCTATCTATCTGTCCTGTCAGCATGGAGATGTTTAAAAAACCCTCTAGCTCCTCAGTGGCATATTTCCTAGCAGATTTATTTTAATCAAAAAGGAATTATCTTGCTTGGAGAAACCTTTTGGAGAAACCTTTTCTTCTCCAGTGCATGCAGTTTCAAGTAAACGAAAGGAAAAAAAATACGCTTTCATTTATTTTTCCATATGGAATTGTTATGATTCATTAGCACGGAATGTGGATAAGCACTTCAGGGTTATGTCCAATGAGACAATAGTAAGATAAGAGAGCTGTTAGGGCTGTATTTCCTGCTTGTTTGCTTCATTGAAGTCTGTTCTGTTGGGTTGAAAACTGAATATGGGATGCCTCTACATACTGTATATATATATTTATTGTATTACATATATATTTGTGTTTGTATATATATAAAAGTGAACACAAGCTAGACACCAAAAATCAGAGGATGTCAGAACAACATTTATTTATAGAGGTGATAGGTGGAGAGAAAGAGAAATACAGCCCTGATTCAGAGGAATAAAATCCCTTCTCTAGGAAGATTCTTTGGCGAGGCTTTAATTTATCAGGGCCTTAAGGCCAGATGAAGTCAGTGCCTTTTAAGCACAATAAATGAATGTGTTGCTGAAGCTGTTTCCACATCTGAGAGCAAAGACAAAGATGTATATGCTTCTGGAATTAAGCTTGACTAATAGAGAAATGCCATTAAATGTGTGCAGCTGCAGAAGGAAAGCTCCAGGTTGTTTTCTGGGAAGGCTTTTTTAACCATGAGCTCCCATTTGCAATCCTGTGAATTTACGTATTTAATTCCACGCCTTCACGCAGCAGCCCAGCAGATAAAAGAAAAACCAGGTAGGTTCAGTTCATTAAGAAACACAGGATGGAATTTGTGAACGTGCAAACCCAAATCCTATGGTTCTCTCTGTGAAGTCAAAGAAGTTTTTTAGGGATTTTTGAGTGTCCCCAGAGCTTTCCCCAGTTACTCTTCTAGAAGCTGGGAAACAGACCTGTCCTCAGAATAACTCTGCTCCAGTGTGTCTTTATGATGAGGATGGGTCTCTCAGCCTCCCAGAAGAAAGCATATTAAGGATTTTCACAGAAGCCTTTCCATTTCCTTCTAATCAGCTTTATCTCATTACCAAAGCATTCTGGCACTATTTTCATGCCTGTGTGCCTGGGACAGACGCATCTGTTTGGATTTTTGTACCTGTTTACACCTCTTTAGAGCTCAGTAACTCCAGAAAAAGAGGATGCTTGCAGCGCTATAGCTGTAACCCCAATGAGTTTTATTTAACTCCTGAGTCAGGTCCGCTGGGATTCAAATCTGCAGTTTCAGAGTACCTAGTAGGAATTGCAGACCTTGTGTTTTGGTCCCTTACGCCATCCCTTTGGTCTTGAAAGTTCAAATAAGCATGCACCAGGAGGAGAAATAATTGCAAGAGAACTCCCAAGCCGGGGCACTGGAAGGAAAGGGGAAAAAAAAAATCAAAGCAAGTTAAAAATATCCTCTGCAAAGACAACTACAGGCCAGTAGCTCCGGAAAGCTGAATTCCTCAGAAGGGATTTGCACCATCATTGTTATTTATTGCTTCTGACACCTGGTCCATCACGTCAGGAATACTTGCGGCTCCACAGCCTCCTGACAGATGCAGCATGCAGCAAATGCCTCCTCGATGCATCCTCCTCTGTCCTAGCAACAGGCTCTGGATGCAATCAAATCCCACTGCCATCAGGGATGGACAAGGTAAGGGATGGGTAAGATGGATGCGGTGATGGCTGCTGAGAGGATAAGGCTGAAACCTGTGCCTAGGAGATTTAAAACTGGCTGCAGCAAATGAAATATGCACAGCAACCTGATCAGATAATGTCAGTTCGAATTTTATTTATCTCATCACTAGCAGCTCTGTGAGTTTGCTGCTTTCACTTTTTCTACTATTATTTCTTTCTGGAAGCCTCTCATTAACCTGCTTTTCTCTGGATTTGTTTGTGCCTTGCTTTGGCAGCTGGCCAGAAGAAAACAGGGCTTTAATTCCACACACTGGAGATTGTGTCCCAGTTATTAAACCGTATTTATTTCTCTGTTTCCAGAATTTTGCTGTTGCTTTTCTTTTTTTTTTATCCCCCTATCTTATTTTGCTTCTCTTTTGGAGAGATTTAACTCCTGGGCTGGGCTGCCAGAAACTAAACTGACTTTCTAAGCAAAGCATAGGCAGGTCCCAGAGCGTGACTCACAGGGCTAGATGCAGCTGCAATCAGAGATCAGCTATCTGAAAACCAGGCTTGTAAGTTTCTGCCTCTCCTAAGAAGAAGACATTTGTGTAAACACAGACTCACAGTTCTGCATCTTGGAGTTTGAAAGAGGGTTTAGGCATCTGTGTCCTTATTTTAAATAGCCCTTGTGCCTGCTGGAGCATGGACCCGTAGATAGGAGCAGCAGAGCTGAATAATCCACACTCAAAGTTGGGCTCGGTCCAAGCTACTGCTGTGAAACTCTGGTTGCACAACTCAGGCAGAACATTCAGCTCACAAAAGGGACTTTAATTCTGTCAGTTTCACCCATACCTGGTGATGCCTTTCCCCACCTAGAGCTTGTGATAGGATAGAGCTGAGCAGAATGGCAAGGCGTGACCAAGGCACATCATTCTGTCTTGCTGTAACACAACTCTCATGGGATTATAAGACTTGTTTCGTCAGGGAATATCATCAATAAATCTGTTTAAGATTGTTCATCCCTTCACTGAATGCCATCCAAATTCTCCAATTAGAACACTGAAAATTCCAAGAAACAAATTCTCTTTTCCATTACTTGCAAAGAAAATATATCAATCCACCGTTTTTCACCCAGTGACGACTCTTTTGTCCATGCAGGTGCTAAGATGGCTCATTCAGTCAAGAGATATTACTCAGAGGCTTGCAATCCATCAACCTGGCATCAAGAAGATGGATGGCAAACTCTTTTTAAAGACATGTTAGATACACAAGCACTCTGAGAACTGTATTTCAGATCAACCCATTCAAAGAAAGACAAGAATTGTAAGAGATAAAAGTTCCCCTCCAGTTTTCCCCATCACTAAATGTAGTTAATATCTCCAGCACAGCTGTTATTCTAATTAAAGCCTAGTGTGTTTTAATGCACAGGAAGAAAAAACCCAATTGGATCCTATCTCCAGTCCCCCACTGTACCGTCTCCACCAGGCATCACCAAATCTGCTAAGAAGAAGTAAACACAGAGATCTGAGCCCATAATTGAATATATTCAGGCTCCTAAGTCCCCCATTGAAATGGTTTCATCAAGGATCCAGACAGCAGCTCCAGAACTGTCATTCATGACCCCAAAGGTTTCAGCCCACATCCCCACCTCCTGTCTGTAGCTTATGCAGTGGCTGTGTTTGTTCACCCTTCCACTTCCCTTCCATTCTGAAGATCCCTCCTGGCACAAGCTAAGCCCAGGACCCTTAGTGTCCCTTCCGCAGAGTGGATGTGAGAACCAGATGGCACATAGCTCTTGGGCTGGCACAGTGCACAAAGTTGAATTTCAATGTCACTGAGCAGCTAAATGGTTGAGGGCTCATCTGCACACGCAGTTTATTCACTGGTCTGAAGGCATCTAAACTGAACTGTCACAAACACTTAGTGCAGAACTACCACTGTGGCTTCAAGAGAGCTGCACATTTAGCACTCTAATCTTGAACAAACATGAATGGGGGTTGTCCTGAATCTACTAACTGCATGTCTGCTAGGTCATATTTGACATAGGTGCTTATCAGTCATCCTCTGAACATTAGGCCAGGTTTTTTGCTAGTATGTCTTCTTTTTATTATTATTATTATAAGAAAAATACATTCTTCCCTTGCTAGTGCTAATAGCATTTATTGGGACAAACCAAATGTTCTCGTAGAGTTCCTACTTACTTACTTTATTCTCTTTAAATCTATTTACTCAAAAGACTGAGTTCATAATAGCTTTCATCTTTGTGCAGTCAGCCCTGTGTGTGTGTGTGTGCATCTGTGTGGTTTGGACCTTATTCCATCTGCATGTAGCAAGTGTAATCAAGTCACCTGCATCTAGACAGTTCTCTGACTTTTAACTCATGACTGAATTCTCTGTCAGACTGATGAGGTCTAGTGCCATTTTCCCTCCTGATGGATAAAATACTTTTAAAGTTAGGAAATTGTCATTTTCATTTAAAAATGAAAAAGAAAGAAAAGAAAAAATCCCAGCAAGGATGTTCCAGCTCTGACAGCAAGAGATTTCCTTCACATCATTCAGATTATTGCCTTCCTACTTGTAGTAGAGGTGGTTAAAGAAATAGACAAGAAACCAGGTAATTTTCTGGCCTGCAGTGCATAGCAGCCACAACCAGGACCGAATTTGGGTATTACTTCAGATAAATTTGCTTCCCAGTTGTCAGAGATTCAGAAACATATGATGCCATTTCTGACGTAAGTATATATATATCACTTCTGCTCCTTTTTGACCACTTATGCTTCCTAACTAGATTGTAACCAGTCCTTTCCACATTCCAGCAATGCAAATCTTCCCATCAGCTTTCAGAAACACCAAAGTAGGTCGATTTTATCCTCACATGTGAGCAATTCCTATTCCTCCTTTACTACCCAGAATCTTCACACTGGTATATAAGCAATTAAGGATTTTCTGTTCCTTCAAGTCTCTTGATACCTCAATTAATCTGGTTCTCAACATCTTGATTTTGTGCTAAATTAGGGCTCCCTGTCCCTTCTTTTCCCCCTCCCTGTTGCTACTGCTTCAATGTACCCTGCCTGCTGCACAGCCCCTCCTTTTAAACTGGCTTCTCCTCTCCTCTAACAAGAGCCCAAAGGGCACAGCCCCTTGTTCACAGAGGACAGCCACTACTTCACAAAAACAATGTTGCCCAGTTTATACAAATCCATTTGTTTGCAGCAGAGGAGGTGTTACATAAAGACTAGTGACAAATAATAAGACATATTGATTCCACCAAACCCTTGCCTGCCAGGTTCAGCCACACTGTGCAGTCTTGTCTGGTTTTCTGTCGTTCAGGAATGACCAAATGAGCACATGGCTGCTCTAAAAGCATTTCTCGTTTCTTAAGAAAGAATATGGGAAGTTATCTCTATTCTCTTTGGCTAATGGCTTTTTTGTTAATAGACATACACGATTTTCTGTGCTATCAGGAAATTCTCAGTCCCTTGTAGATCCCTACTCCCTTCCACTAATTGGATCATCAGTGATAATTTCCTCTGTAACAACCTAAGAGACTAGAAACAATTGAGCATTTCCAGTTAAGTGAAAAATTATTCTCTTTTACTCCGGTTTGAGGTTCTCATTCTCAAATGACTGTAGTTGAGCAGAGAGTTACCAAGTCCTTGTGGTGCTGATGGTTACAGTGTGTCTGATGGGGCACTACAGACCCCAGCTCATAGACTAAACTCGAGGGAGCTCAGGCAATGCATTATGGTATGCATCAATATGACACTATCAGGATGCTGCTTTCCCAGTGCCCCAGGCAATGTGCACATGCTGCAGAGAGAGGAAACTTCCTGAAGTCTGCCAGCCACTGGCCATTCATCAAAGTACCACCAAGCCATTACTCCAGAGTGGTCCCTGACCACCTTGGGGTGCCCATCCCCTTTGGGGATGAGCATGTTGACTTCATCCAATGAAGCAGGACTCCAGCACATCCCCAGCAGGGCCCAGTTCACCACGAGGTGCTGACTCACCCACGACTTTCCTTAAAATCTCATGCTTTTAAAAGCAGATAAAGAATGAACTTCCCGGCACATTTCTGCAGCTCAATGGTGACATCCAGTGCCTGGCTCAGTTATTCCCAGGTGTGTTCTGCAAGGGCCAGCCAGCCCAGTTTCTTGGCTCAGAGAGTGGCTCAATTGTCTCTTGCAATTACATCATGTTCATACTGGAAAATACTTTAAAACAAAATCCCTGTTTAGATTTGCATAATTACTTAATTGCAGGGCCTCACATCTCTTTTCCTCCTGTTGAGCAGTGTTCTGTGCAGCAAGCAGTGCACCCGTAAGCTCAGCTCACAGTCCTAATGTACCTGGAAAGGGGTTAGATCCACTGAGGATGAAATTCCTGTCTTTCAGTCTGAATTTCACAAACAGCTGCTATTTACTTTTCTGTGACCTGAAATGATCTGAAACCTTCTACAGCCCAGGTATGGAAATGAGGTTCCTGAAGCTGTGCCGTGCCTGCCAAGGGTTCAGGGGTGCCTTAGTGAGCTACATGGGCAGAAGGAACAGCAGAGGAAAAGGGGAAGGAGAAAAAAATAAAAGGAAAATTGAAAGAATGATAAGGATTGGGGGGAAAATTGAGGGGAAAAAAAAAAAAAGAAAGAATACTTATAGTGGGAAAGATAGAAGAAGAAGTAAAAGGAAACTGAAGGGAGAAGCGGTGATGAGGTAGAAGATTGAGGCGTCCCAGTCTGGGCAAGGAACGATGCTGTTAGAGGGACAATGATGGTGTGTGCTGAACAGGCTGTCAGCACGGCAGCACCCAGCCGTGATAAATGTCACCTGCCTTCTCTGACACTTGATAAAGGTTCTGTCCATCAGAGGTGCCAGCTATGGTGGCCAGCGGGCTCAGTTGTGACCTTCAGCACTGTTCATTCAGAAAGAAGTACCAGAATTTTCCCCTATTTCACCACTCCCTCTGCTGAAGAACTGACTGAGTAGGAAAGGAAGGCCCACAAGGGAACAGGTGTGGTGTAACAAAGGGACTGAACCACCGGATCGATGGAAGTGCTGCTGTATATTTAAAGATACCTTAGATTCACCCCTGAGAGCACTGGGAGGTAACCAGAAGCACAGTGCTTCTCCAAAAGACTGTAGCATCCTTTGGAAATGTGAACTGATTATAAAGCTTGGAGCCATCACTGGAAACTGCTGGCTGGCCACACTGCTGGCTTCATCCTAGGGTTTGAATCAAAAAGGAAAAGTGATTTATCTAAGGCAAAAGATCAGCAAAATCCCCAGGTACAAAACCAGTACAACTCAGCTGCCCAACAAAACGAAGGAACAAAAACCACCTGCAGTTTGGGTATTCAAGAAGTCAGTTATGCAGTAAGACAAAATGATACGGATAAATCCCATACTAGCATATCAGGTTAATATAGAAGCAGTAATGGGAGGATGGGGTTATTTAGGATATATATAAATTCTAGTCAAGAGAGGTCATTCCCCCCCCACCCTTTCTGGGCTCAATGAAACAAACATGCAGTCAGTTCTGAGTATCTCAGCATCAACAACATATTGACAGCTTGGAGAGAATTCAAAGAACATCCTCGGTGATGATAAAGGGACTGGAAGGATTGATTTACAAGGAGAGGTTTTATGACCTAAGTGGGATAGATTCATCTCTAGTATAATTCCATTGATGTAAAAGGGCCAAATTTTGCCCTCAATTACAGCAGCGTAGATGTGGCAAAACTTCACTGGAGCAAAAATATAAGGTCATCATTAAGGGGAAAAGAAAAAGAAAGAATCAAAAAGGAGTATGTATTAGGCTCTGGACACATCTCTAAGCAGAAATGGTTGAACCTCCAGTACTTGTGACATTTAAAATTAGGCAATATAATAGCACTGAATAATATTATACAGTGAACACTTCTGCAGTGACAAGAGAAAGAAAAATATATGTGGGATTTCCTTGTATTTTTATTATTATTATGATTACTGTTTTATGAAAGGAAGAATCCATATCTAAAATTAACATCCCATAGGCACATTTAAACAGAGTCTGTTTTAACACAAGCAAAAAACGTCAGGGGAAAAAAAATCTATCTTTTGGAAATGCCAAAGAAAATAAAGAGAGTTTTAAGGTAAGTTAGGGATAAAGAAATGTCTAACAATAGTTTCAGCCCATTACAACACGTGATGGCTGGTGACAATAAAGCAGAGATGACAAACTGCTAATAACCATGGAAAAAAAAGGCAATTCTATTCAATAACAGTTTATATACTGCAGTGTAAAGAGATGCCTCGGTGGAAAGATTTTAGAGGATGGCTGAAGTAAGCTCCGGGTTGATTTGTAATTTGAAGTGTGAGGATGATATAGTTCTCACTGCTGGAATCACAGAACTTTACCAAGAGGTTATATGTTGTAGAAGGGAAGAGCTATTGCCCCTTCACTTTTATCTCCGAGACAAAAATAATGTCCATAACAGAAAAAGACGGTGATTTTGGCAGAAAGGAGAGGACCTGAGCAGGTTTCAGAGATTTTTTATGTCTATGCTTAGAAATAAATCGAGGCAGTTAATGCTGAACAGAGTGCGGAGGAAGTCAGGCACTGGAACCATCATGTCCATCACAGCATGAGCGTGATAGACCTGGGATCAAAATGGAAGCAAAAAGCACAGGGCTCCGAAACTTACCAGTCACTCCCAGATTTGTTGAACAAGAAGGTGCCTACCCCACAAACACTAATATTAATTGTAAATTAAAAGAGAGCTTTGGGTAACAGGATGCTCTGATAACAACATCACGTTCAAAAATACTACATGGGATGACTAGTTACCATGGACTGGTAATTTATAGTGGCATAAATACTGTGAAAATAATGGAAGAGTTAATACAAGAACCAATTAATAAAGCATTAAGGAATAGGAATATAATTAATGACTGTCAACATGATTTTATGGAAAATAGGTTTTATCAAATAACCTGATTTAATTATTTGGGAAGATTCCAAGTTGGACTGATAATCACATTGATAGACTTGGCTCCAGAAAAGCCTCTGACTTAGTATTGTACAATGTTTTGACTTTAAAAGTTACAGCTACACTAAAACAAAATACACTGAACAGATTAAAAACTGGTGAACTTGGTGAGTTCAGCAAGGAGCAATTAATGGGGCATTATCGTAAGCGTATTTACTTTGAGGAATCTACATAGATATATACTTCTACAGCCAGTACTACCCAAATTAATACATAATATATTGATAAAATCTGTCAGTGCAACAAAACTTGATGAATTAGCAGGTGAAGTACTGGTGAGTACTTCCAGGCAGTCCCTGAATTGCCACCTTATCAGCCAGCCTTTTATAGGGGCTGCACACTGCAGCCTGAATACACAATGCTGGGCTGGTGTCCACCTACAGAACTCTCCTTGGCTAACCCATGAGGAAATATATGGTCCCACATGCTCAGTATCCCCTTCTTTTCTCTGCCATGGATCCCACTGAGGTGTCCATTGACTGCAACAGGCTTTTATCTCCCTGAACTCAACCAATCAGTGACCTTTGTGAAGGTCTTATTTTCCTCCCCCTCTCTTTGTCATTCTGATAGATCTCTGTCCAATCATATAACAAATAAAACCCCGAAGAAAAACAAGCACTTACACTCCCCCCCTCCCCTGCTGCCCACAAACACACAATATGCTTTTAGTGCACTTAGGATTCCCTGATTATGTTAAAATATACCACATGTACATAGCTTTTCTCTTTCATGAAAACTTTAAATTGCTGTTTCTGGGCTCAACTCAACCCTTAAATCACTGTGTGATGAAAAGACTTAAAAGCACCATTCTGGAATAGAATAAGGTTTGGGTTTGTGGGGTCTTCCATGTTCACAGTGTTCCAAAGGGCTGTAAAAGGCACTGGTGCAGACACTGGAAGCACAGCAAGCACAGCTCCCATTAGGTGCTCAGTGATGGTTGCACTCAGCCTCACACATCAGCAACAGCTCTGAAGAGGGAATGGAGCATTAACCTGATGCCAGCATTACTGTAATGGGCCATAGAGACAGCGAGGAGCCTGAAATAGGTGGTGGGGGGAAGCAAGGAAGACTGAAAATCCTGGTTGAGTGATAGGGAAAGGCAGAGGTGCACTGTAGGATTGGCTTAGGGATGCTGTACCTCCCCATATGTTGTGAGGGAAATCATGGTGTGGGTAGGTGGTTTGTCTGCATCAAGGATAAAATGCAAGTGGGGCAGGAGCCACAATGAGATGGAGAGACTGCAGTGGGAAACTGTAAGATTGACACAAGGTGATGATGCACGTTCATGGCTGAATTGCTTGAAATGTTTTTAGGTATTAAAAGGAGGAGGGAGAAATTGCTTATGCTTTGCATGCACGTGCGCAATGAAGGGTGAACAAGTGCAGATATTCAGTTACCCTTCAGACAGCAGAAAAACTTTTAAAGGAAAAATTTAAAAAAGGGAACTAAGTGAGATACGGTGTTGGGAAGAGACTGTGCGGCAGGAAGAGGTGAGATTGCCAAGGGAAACAAACATCACACTGCATTAGGGCATCACACGGGGGGAAAGGAAGCTGCTGACCCCATGCACACTGCTGTACCTCTGTAGAGCAAGGCAAAGAGGTGTGACTATTTCCCAGGGAGCACGTGGTGTGAAAAGGAAAGGTTTTGTCTGAAATTGTCTATGTGATGTCTTGATTTTTTGAGTCAGAATGATTCAAAAGGAACATGCATCACTACTGCCTTTCAGTTCTACACTCCTGTCAAAATTTGTCTCTTTAGGAGCACAACATTAAAAATAAATGAAAATTTCGTGTTAAGGAATGATTTATTATTTTTCAATGTATCACAAGGCGTGCTTTCAAATGTAGAATATTCTTGATGATGTAAACACCTAAAGGAAGTTATGTACTTGGTAGGAGTGGACTCCTGTTCCAGTGGTGTTTTGCCACCTGAGGAGCAGATGCCTAAAGAACAAGACAGATTTGTTTTGTTCTTTTTTGTCTTGTTTGTCTTGTTTTATCTTTAGACAAAAATAAAATAATAAATAAATTAAGAAGTGACTTCCTCTGTGAAGAAATACGATCTAAGTCATGTTCTGAGGTGATGAGGACTGAGAAGCCTCAAGCTGAAGTAAATGACTGCAGTGCAGGGACATGGATGTTTAGCATGTAAGTCAGGAAAAGACACGTAGGAGGGAGAGACCTACATAGTTTTCATGGGGAATAACAAGCTTACCTGAGACTGTCACAGGGGCTCTGACATTATAGCCCAATGTATCTCCCCTGAGATAATTGGGAAAACATTCCTACGTAGATACAGGTTTTAGAAGCGCCTAATGCATAAATACTTTAGAAAATATTATGCTTCATTTCCACTACACAGCTATAATTCCCTTCCTTCCTCCCCAAACAGGTCTTGTCTTTGAGCAAAGCTCTGCAATAGCAATTTCCATCTGTGAGAATTACAAAGCTTGCACTTGTTCTCACATGCAAACGTGTCCACATGTTCCATTTGCAGCTCCTTCATGGGTCTACACGTTGCATTTTCCTCCCCCTTGCCTATACCTTGTGTTACAAAGAAGTGTTTGCTGCAGGCTGGACAGGACAACATCCCAAATGTCACTGGAGACTGGGATTCTAGAAAGTCCAAAATGCTCACTGGGAGAGAAGCACTGTGAAGCACCTGGCAGTAGAGAAGGCAACAGAGAAGGAGATAAAGAGAAGGACACAAGTGGAAGAGCAACATTTTCCTGCTATCATTTCAAAACCGAATTGTCTCAAAACAAATATGCTGATGCTTTATCACTCAGCACCAGGCAAGAATCATAGCAGCCTCCTTCCTGCTCCGGGGCTGCAGGGAGGGCTCTGCAGCACAGCCTGCCCTCCCCAGCGCTGCACTGACTCCTATCAGGAGTGTATCATCCTTTTCTCCAGCACCCAGTTTGGAGCAGATGAGATGATTGTGCCCTGCTTGTGTATGGGATGAGAGAAAGAGCTTAAACAGTAGGGGAACAGCAATGTTTGTCTAAAAGAACTGGTGGACAGAAAGTAGATGAGCCATAAATGCAGAGGAATGTCCCGAGCCTAAAGTAAATGGTAAGCTCTAAAAATCTACCTCTGAGAGATTATGTAGGTGGAATTGTACAAAAGAAATCTCTGGGGTTTACCCCAGTGTGAGCCATTGCTTTAAATCATTTGCTGAGCAACTGAGAGTTTAATATCAGCTTTAGATACGGTATTTTTCTAAAGTGATTTTAGAGATTACATGGAAGGGAAAGGTAAAAAATAAACCTGAATGGGAAGGTTTTGTTGCAGTACCAGTCTTAAAGCTTGACAGAAAAGTCGTGAATGTCTTGTTTAAGAATGAAGCCCTGGCAGTATAGGATATCATTTCTTAACTTGAAAGCACACTGCAAAGTTTCCAGCAAACCATCTAAAAATACCAACAGGCCGATACATCCAGGCAGACAGAAAGAAGCTGATAAACCACAGAGAAAGGAAATATCCTTAAATATCCTTTCAAAGAGATATCATTTTAATGGATGAAGCATAGATAATGGGCTTGGATTAAGGCACTGAACCAAATATCCACCAGCAAACACAGAGGGTCTGTCTCACGGAGCTTTGAAGATGCTGCCATTTAGTTCTCATTTCCAAAAAACTCCTACATGACAACTGGATAGATTGTGGAAAGACAGGGAAAAAAGCATGACAAAAATCAATTCCCAGTGTGTCAGCTGCTGACTGAGATCTAATAACCTGGTTTCCTGAATGAGTAGCAGAAAGAGGACAATCTCAACTATTCCCTTGATCCTAGAACCAGGAATGATGTTCCATAATAAATATTCGAGGAGAGAAATGTCAAAGGAAACTGACCCCACAGAAAGTGAACAAAGCATCCAAAAGTGGGTTGGAAATGTATGGACCTCCTGTAACTGACCTCATTCTGGAGTTGGGCTTTTTTGAGTGGTGAGATGAATTTTCACTTATATTTGGGCAAATACAAGCCCTACAGAAATACTCCAGTTCAATAGTTTGGATTAAGAAATACTCTTAATTCTGTTACTTCTAACACAGTTTCCTGCAATGACAGAACCCAATATCTCCATCCAGAAGTGTTCATTCCTCAGACCAGGCAAATTTCCCTCCTATGCCCATTCTGTGCTCCACCAGCTGCCCCTCAAAATAAAGTAATAAAAATTCAAATGAGTTCTCAGAAATATATACCAGTGAAGGGGAGACTTCTTCTATCACTTTAATAACATACCGGGTTAATAATATTAAATCACTAGAGGCCAAGGAAATGTCACTGGAAATATTTAAGGCTTCCCACCCAAGTGATGAAACTCTCAGGCAGATGGGAGAGAATTGCAATGGAGCAGTGAGACTGATCCCAGTGCTAACAGAAAAGCCAGTTTGCAAGGAGTGGCTTAGTTTGTTCGTAGATGTGTTCTTTAAAAGAGAAAAGCGTATCCAATCCTAGAAGTGTAACCAATGCTGCTGTAAAGGGGCAGAGCAGCTCTGCAGCTCAGTTCCCAGTCTGTCCACCAGACCAGTAAAGCACAGATAAGTGAGGAGAGTTCCCAACTCCTCTCTCTGCCAAGAGACCAGTTATTCAGCTGATGTCAGAAGTGAGAACTGTACTGAAATGAACATAATGGCACCATTATTTTCACTTGGGTTTTGCCCTGACCCTGATTTGTTCATCTGGGCACCTTACTGAGGCAACCAGAATAGAATTTCCTTCACTAGGTTCAGTACTAGAGATGAGGTGTTCCAGACTTTGTAAATAAGCACATGTGATTAAGGTATCCCTGCTCTCATCTCTCCCTTTGCCAGTTAAGAAAAATAACTGAAAGCTTCCCTGAACCAGATGGGCAGCACGAGCTTAAGGCTTTTAAAAGAGCTGTGGAATGTCATTTAAAACAAAACTCATTCTGAAATCATGTCAATTCCCCAGATATAATGGGATGCTGTAAAAGTAGCCAGATCCATCGCTCAAAAAATCCACTGCAGAGCCGTTCTGATTTACAGCTGCTGAAGGTAAGATCCCATTTAGTTGAGGGATAATCCAAATGTGTTTTCTCCTTGAGTTTGCTGGACAAATGACTGAGGGAGAAGAGGGACTGAAGTGTGGTGTGAAGGACCCTTACTCCTTCTGCTGCACACAGCTGTTTCCCTTTCCATCAGGAGGAAGACTGAAACACAAATACTACATATCTGTCAGACAAAACCTTATCTTTAAGAAGCCCACAATCTCTCCATTTCCTCCTACCTCTGTAAATCATAGAATCATAGAAAGGCCTGGGTTGAAAAGGACCAGAGTGATCATCCAGTTTGAACTCCCCTGCTATATGCAGGGTCACCAGCCACCAGACCAGGCTGCCCAGAGACACATCCAGCCCGGATATGGATGTAAACACAACTTCTTTTGTCTGATACAGTAAAAAACACCCCTAATCTAAAGATGAGATTGAAGAGACAGCAGATCATGACAAATGTGAGCATTCAGAGCCTAGAAGAACACACAGTTGGGGCTGATCCTCCAGTGGTCATCAATGAAGCAGGGGTGAGGACTGTGTCAAGTGCCAGCTGCTGCAGCTCAGTGGAAGAAAGCAGTCTCCATGTAGGAAGGAGAGGTGGCAAACACACTTCCAGCATGAAGAACCCTTTGTGGAGCCGATTGCACATCCCTGACCAACAGACCTGATTGCTGTACCTGGTAAATTTGTCAAATTAGTTGAAACTAGAACAAACAGAATTAGCGAACACGTTGACACGTAGTTCATCGGGAAGAGTCAATAGAGCTGGTGTACAGGGAAGTCATGCCACACAAATCATTATGGGGTCCTCTAAGTAATTAAGAAATATATCAATAAAGACTATGCAGTCAATGCAGCTCTCATGAATGAACAAACAAACAAAAACCTTCAACCAAACAGTAAAAATCCCCACAGCTCTCATGTCAACACCCAACTCTGAAAGCTCTGAAAGGCGCTGCGGCCTAATAGGATGAAAGAGAAATTTTCTTGTTAACTGCTCAAAAGGACTGTATGCATATTCAATGCAGTCACAAACGAGCTGGAAGTTGGGATTCATAGCAGGATGATGAAATTAGTGGCTGACACAAAATTACTGAGCGTAGTCAAATCTAAAGCTGACTACAGAGATCTGCTGAGGACTCGTGTGATACAGCGTGATTGAGTGACGAAGTGACAGATGAAATTCAGCACTGATAAATGCTAAGTATCGTACGTGGGGAAAATAAGCCTAGCTATATATACACACACAATGATGGGGTTTAAATGAGCTATTACCAGTCAGGAATAGGATCATGGAGCCATTGTGGATAGTTCTATAAAAAATGTTAGCTTAGCGCTCGGAACACTCAAAAAGGCAAATAGAATAGCAGGAAGATCAGAGAAGAAAACACCAAGAAACGTTGTGCCACTGTATAAATCTACAGTCCCCTGAATCTCCAGTGCGTGTAATTTTAGTTCCCTGCATCTTTAAAAAAAGAAGAAGAAGAAAAAAAAAGAACAAAAGATGGAAAACGTGCAGAGAAAGGGAGCAAGAAGCACAGAAATGGGATGGTGTGCAGGGAAGGTTTTAATAACCAAGGACTTGGAGAAAAAAAAAGCTACATCCAAACGTCTTGGGGCTCTGTCTTGCAGAGAGCCAGGTCACCTCCACCTCTATTGCCTGCACCAAGGCATATTTACTCCTCCTGGGAGCCATGCTAACATTGAGCTACTGGATGCTTGAAGGAATCAGAGCACAGAGGCCAAGCATACCTGATGAAGAACAGAGCCAGCAGCGACAAGGGCAGGTGGTCCCGTGTGCCTCTTTGCCACTGCAGCATCAGGCAGGTTCATAGCAGAGGAAGGGGACTGCAGCACATCTCCCAGGGAATATTGCACCTTCCTGTGATCCAAGCAATCAGACAATGCTGGCTTACATAACCTGAGCAATTTAAAAGAGTTTTTGCACCAACAGACCCCTCCTGTGTGCGGCACATCGCAGCAGCAGCCCGCTCTCCTTCTCCACAAGGTGCCACCAGCACCAGTGTCACTCCTCATAACCATGGACCAGATTCTCTACAGGAGTAAATCAATCTCCTTCCTTCTACATCAAAAGTGATAGGCCAGTTTATACCACATCAGGAGCTATTTAAACACCAGTAATGTTGGAGACTGCTTGAAGGAGTTTTTCATTGCATCTGAGGACTGAGAAACAGGATCAGGTGGGTTTTGTGCTCACCATAGTCAGAAAAATAAGGTTTTGTTCAGTGCAATACAGATGTTTCTTCCAGTAAAAGAAAACAGAGCTTGCTTTTGTTTATTTGATGTTTCCCCCTTCCTACATCCCCTCCACACAAGAAAATAAGTTGATAAATTTTATATTAGCACTAACACATGTATCAACAATACTGACATGTTTTCAGTTGGATTTTCAGTTCATTCTATTTTCCAGCTCACAATGAAATTCAGTTCAATTGAAAGATTCAATAGTAATTGGAAATAGGCTCTGGAAATTGCATAATCTAGTTCTCAAAGACCCAGAAATTAACAAACAAACAAACAGAACACACACAAAACTAAAGTAACCGTATTCTGTAAAGATGTAATAAGTCAATTAAATTCATGCACAATGTGATTCTTGGCTGACGGGAGAACACAAAGAGAGAGGTCAGATCCTGTTTTCATAAAGGAGCCTCATGAAAAGGAAAGCAAATGGAAATGTCATTATTGAACATTACGATGAGAGATGAAAGGAGGCTCATCCAAAGAAGCACCAAGGGGGTGAAATGTAAATTGTTCACAGAGGAAGCAAATGAAAGGGGATGTGATAAAGTTGGCGATGAGTAAACATGGGGGGGAACTGCAGCTCGAGTTCAGATGGTAACAGTAATAAATAGGAAAGGGCCTGATCTGTAGCAAGTAAAAATCAGCAGGGACCCATTTATGGGCAGTATGGCTGCAGTTTCACACCACTGATTGTTGTCCTCTGATAGCACGCAGCATTTAGGGAGCTCTTTCATCTATTGATGCTGTGCAGACTATTATCTTTACACTCAGATGGAGATAGGGAGGGGCATACAAAGGAGCTGTGGCTTTTCATTCTTTTTTGTGGTTGTTTTGGGATTCCAGAGCCTCACCAAAAACCAGAACCAAGGCAAAACCAGCAGCTGAAGCTACTAAAGACAGGATTAGATGAATGAGGCCAGAACTGGTACTTCCAAAACACATATGGCAGTCACAGTGCTATAAAAGCAATGCAACACAAGACTACATTAGTTAAGACCCTCCGTAGGGATGGTTTGAATATAGAAAATATATACAGCATCAACTCAGTCTTCCGCTGGGACTGCTTTGCAGGTTTCAAGGACAGTCAATGGAAGAACTTTCTTTCGTAACAAAACATCCATGCTCAGAAGCTTTTATGCCAAAGAGAGGACTGGATTAGATTAAAACGGCCAATTTTTCATTATAGTTACCTAAATCTAGGTTGACATCTATTCTCACAATGCCTGCAGGAATCCTCTTTGCGGACAAGTGGCAAAGAGGGATCCCTAACTCTCATTTCATGCCTGTGCACCCCATGGTAGCTACATGTGAAATGAAAGCCCCGCAGAGACATCATTTTCTTAGACAAGTTAATCATCCCATCCAGGCACTCCTTCCTCCCTACTGCATTGCACAGCTCTGCTGGCTGCTGCTGAGCCACAGTTTGCTCCGACGTGGAACTGCTGCATTCACTCACAAAGAGGTAATCCCCATGCTTGGAGCATGCAGGTTTGTTTAACACGTGAAGTTCCATGAGATCCACTGGGATAGAAGGTTCTCAATGGATGCTCATCATCATCAAATGCAGGATGATAGTTAATTAGCTCGCATGTCTCTCGGTACCCCATGAGAATAGCCATTCAAGCTTGACAGAGATAACTTGCCTGAGAAGAGAGTAATCCTGATAAATGTAACTCTGAGAAAGGACAGTAGAAATTAGATGCAGAAGTAGCATCTCCCCATATTATGAATCAGATACCCTGCTGCCGTGATGTGTGCTAGCACTGACACCCTGGCTGCAATGAAGGTTACACAGGTGCTCACATCATCACTAGCTCTAGGAACACTGACTGCAAATATTCACAGCTAAACCTGTTGCAGCAAGAAGGTATTTGTCTTCCAACAAAAATAGAATAAAACTGATAAAAAACCAACTGTTGGTCATTACAGTTTACCTACAAGTGTTCAGCATCTGCAACATCCTGATCCTTTCCTTAAGAGACTCAGCAAAAGCAAATACACATCTCACTTCATGCACCCACATTGTCACCAGGCTGCTATACATTAACCCCAGAAGCAACAATGTTTTAATTGTGTTTCCAGTGCAACATATAATTCCTAATACAAATTTGCAGCTGATTATGAGACTCCACAAAATGCTCCTCAAATAGCGACATCTGCATCCAGAACCAGTCAGTGCATGAAGTTGTTTCCCAAACCTGGACCAGTGCTATGAAACCTACTGAGCAGAAAGGTGTTCTGTAAGATATTATTATGAGTAATTTCATGAAACTTTGAAGCTTATTACGCTTCAGATTAGATAGAAATGTTTAATTATGAACAGAGAGAAGATTCCTGGACTTTGAAAGGGATAGGAGCTTTTATTGATTTGATTAGTCAAAGAAGGTGATAATTTTTATATTAATAGCCAGAGAGCAATTTCTCTGTTAAACAGTGATTATAAAATACTAACCGAAATACCACTGGCAAAGTCCGAGGAAGGTCACTCTTTTTTCTTATTCCTTGTAATCAATCTTACTCTATCAAAGGCTGCAGAAATATAGTAATAATCTAAGTTGAATTGTGGACACTTCTGAACTTGCAGGCAGATGTGGCAATGCCTTTCCTCTTAATTGAGGCTGGATCAAATGAAAGTCTTTGATTGAATGAACTATAATTGCTCGTTCGATAGCTGCAAACATGGCTGGCTACCTGATGTGGTTGCTAAACAGCTGTATGCCTTATGCCAACCAGGATGGAAAGCCCTGGAAAAACCTGGGTGGAGCTGAGACTGATCTTTCAGTATCTAAAGGGGAGCTGCAAGAGAGAAGTGAACAAATCCCTCAGCAAAACCTGTTGTGATAAGACAAAGGGAAAGAGCTTCAAACTAAAGGATGGGAGGTTTAGATGGGATATAAGGAAAAAAGTTTGGGTTTTTTTTGGTTTAACAATAAGGGTGGTGAGTCAGTGGCACAGGCTGCCTAGAGCTGGTGGTGCTCCATCCCTTCAGACACCCCAAGCTCAGGTTGTTGGGGCTCTGAGCACTGATGTAGCTGAGGGTGTCCCTGTGCACTGCAGGGAGTGGGACCTGATGGCCTTTAAGGGTCCCTTCCAACTCAAACCATTCTGTGATTCTGTGAAAACAGTTGGATGAAGACTGCATAGGGATGACTGCATATCAGCAGAGGGATCTTGTGTAATTCACTAGTATGGCTACTTTTGCTGTTTTTGTTTTTTTTCTTCTTTTTTTTTTTTTTTTTTTCCTGAGATTACACATAGATGGAGCAGGTTAAAAAAAGCTAGAGAGGTCCAAACAGGAGAACAAAGCACCAGCTTTCAAAGACACGGGCTAGCAGGCCACTGTGGCTGAGCCATGTTGTTCCATAGGACAAGCTCAGTGGGATCTTTGGTTTGTACTTTCACATGTAGGTGGAAGTCACCTCACCTGGACAGGCTGAGGGGCAGCCCAGCACCCACCTCACGACATGAACCACCCGATGGCATCCTGTCCATTGGGGACGATGCTCCCCCAGCCCTCATCAATTAGCAGTTGCTTTATGCCCTGACACATGAATTTCTCCATCTCATACATTTTTTATTTTCTCTAATAGAATTTCTCATTATTCATATGAACGTCTAATCCTTCCGTGAATCCTACAAAGCTCTTGGCTTCAGTAATGTCTGTGGCATTGAGTGCCACATGCTAATTATACGCTATGTAAGAAAAGTATTTCTTTCTATCAGCTTTAAATGATTTGCTTTTGAAATGATTTTAATGGCTAAATAAGCCATAATAGAATATAGCTTTTCCCAGATAAGTCATATCTTGCCTTAAAATTGTAGATTTCTTTAGAACACTGGGAAACTGAGGCATGAAAGGATCCAACTCACTGTTGCTCATTCACTGCCAGATACAAAAATAGAACCTGCAGTTCTACTTTTTTTTTTTGTAGACAGAATAAAAGGGAAAAAAACCATGATGTTTTGCCATACACTGAAATCTGATTTAGACATCTCAAGTCTTCATGTTCATTTTAAGAAACAATCTCATTGTCTCACAGTTTAAGGGGGGGAAAAAAAAGTGGCATTCCCATCTGATACAGAGTCTGTGTTAGAAGAAATGTCAGGGATCACATTCTGCCAAATCAAGTTTACTGAGACCCACTGGGAGCCAAAGATAAACTTCTGAAAAACAGAAGACTAACATGTTAAAGCTACTGGGAATTGTCTGTACTGGACAGGATTAACATCATTCTGACTTTTCTATTGCCAATAATCTCTGAGAGGAAATTTGATTTACCTTCGCCATAAATAACTTCATACACTTCACTCACTAATATTATTGGGTACAGCATGATGAACAAACTCATGCCAAAGATACCCTACTTATCAGCATGTAAAGAAAGGCTGTGGGAGAAAATAACCACCCTCCCCCTCCCCCCCCCAACAAATGCCATGGACACATGCGAAGGAAAAGACAGCTGAGGACAGGGAAATATTTCCCTGCTGCTTCTGGCTTATGTGATGTATATGTTGGACCCTGAAAATATTTCTGTCATAAAAGAGATGGGAAATAATCACGCTTACCCATCTAAGTACATTATTTAGATTATCCTCGTTACCACTGTATTTGAGTACCTCCATGCAGTTACTGTACTTACACTCTGGAAGTCTCATGAAGCAAAAAAACATTGATAGCTCCATGCCACAAGAACTGACATGAGGAGAAAACAAGTGACACCTGAGGTGGCAGAGAAGTCCCATAGCAGTACAGAAACTTGAACCCAGGTCATCCAAGGCACAGGCGACTGCTCTTGCTGCTGTAACCTGCCTTATTGACCCTTACTGAAATGGACCATACAAACCATTTTGTCCATCTATAAAGGAGGGATTTTTAGTAAAGAGAAACATCTCAGAAAATACTACTCTCTGCTCAAGAAGCCTTTCCTGCTACAAGTGATAGAGGTAGCATTGTGCAAATGGTCCATTGCATTTTTTTTTTAATCTAGCATAAAAGGATTGATTCCAATTCCAGCAAACACTTCATGGGGTAGGAATGCCATCACCTCGCGGGCTCAGATGGTGAAATGCCCCTGTGAGAGCTATCCATAGCCATAAGGGAAGGCTGATAGAGAGGAGAATCGACAGATGTTTTTGAAGTCTCAGGTGATCACTGAACCATCATCTCCTCCTAATGAAGAGACAAGATGCTGCAAAAAAGCTAGAAAACATGGCCCAAAGCATTCTCAGTCGCCCTCATTTTAAAGCACGTAAGGTCCAGACAGATAGAGCTATAACATTACTCCAATCAGAAGACAGTCTGCATTGCCTTCTCAGATCCTAACCACACAACATGCCTTCCTCTTGTTTACAGTTTAATTTAAATTAATGTTTTAATTTTTCAAACAAACAGTGACATTGCTTATGAATGCATTACCACTGAATAATCTCCCTTGAATATCAATTAACTCTAAACTACAAAACCCTTTTAGTCAGAAGCATGTGCTCACAGTAACAGATTTCTTTAAAATAACCAAATTTCATCAGGTTTCAGCTGTCAGAAGAAATCAGGGAATGCTAGCTGTGTTCTGAACCCTAATGGGCTGTATATGTGTATATGGCCTGCAAAGCAGCAGTCCAGAAACTGTCAGCATCATTTCAACTTGGGCAGAACAATGAGTAATTAGGTGTGTTGAAACTTAAGGAGATGGAGCATATCGCTACCTTCCATCTCCTCGTGGCCTGCCCTTGCACCCTTAAGAAGGGAGGATGGCTCAGGGCAAGAGCTCAGCACACAAGTCCCAGACTGGAGAGGCCACTAAACTAGACACTCAGCTCTGAACTTTAACTTACCCCAAGAAAAGCGAGCCCTGCAGCCTGACAGACAAGATTCATAGTTGAGGATGCTCTGTTAGCCCTGACCCAGCCACAGGGAAGAAGTGTGACTTGTGATGGAGCCTCTGACGGGTATTTTTTGCTTGCTCTCTCAGGTGATAAAAAGGTACACAAGACTGAAACAGTGTTTAGTGACAGATGAGAAAGCAAAGGATGCCTTTGGGTCCATCTGCCCTGCACAAACTCCCTGGTGGTGAATCAGGCTGGGCAGGTGGGAACAAGGAAGGCAGCACCTGTAGTTCCCAGTGCATTCCTGCTGGCTTAGGTCATGCTCCACACGCTGCTGAGCAGGGCTCTGAGGACACATACATCCCACAGCCCCTGTCCTGAAGCTCTTCTTGCTCTCAGCTTCCTCCACAGCCACAACAGCAGGAGCTGCAATCCCATTGGGATGGACAGCAAGGAGCCCTTGGAGACTCTCTTCCATCTGTTGCCTTCAAGCATTTTGCAGAGGTTTAGCTGCCAGGTAAAGCCCCAGGGTGCTGAGAACTCTGGCCTCAGCCACAAGAGAACAGGAGCCAAGGAGATTACAAGCTGCAGTCTGCAGTCAACACCTCCATGATCCCAAATTAGTTCAGCTCCTCACATCTTGCTCATGGGGAGGACACGTGCTGCAAGTGAACACCTCAGCCTCAGGGCTGAGCTAACAAATGGAAGCTGCAATATTTCAATCAATAGGGGAGGGAAAAAAAAAAAAAAAAAAAAAAGCAGTCAGGGAAGACAGAGACATTATTGATGCTTCTATTACTGTCTGAAATTGGTCACTGTGGAGAAAAACAAGTAGCCACAGAGTGAACCTGGCCTGACCTTTCGCTCCCCAGCAGGCAGCAGATTGGTCATTCCAGTCACTACCAGTGAAAAATGAGGCTGAAACCTTCTTCTTGTAGTGGCTGAGGGACCAGAGCTCGATGCCCATAGCAAGAGAGAATTCACAGGTTAGGGGTGAAGCTGCAGCCCTCACTGCAAGAGATTCCCACACAGCATATTGGAAAGAGGGATTGATTCACTGCTTAAAGTGAGCTGTGTGCATTCAAATAGGAAAGGACAGAGCAGGCAGATGCCTCAAAAAAAAAAAAAAAAATAAAAAATAGAGGAGTATCAAAAATACAGACCAATGTGCACCCAGTAATGCAGGGAGGCAAGGAAATTTCAACCCAGAAGTGAAGAACAGAGTGGGCCCAAGCACAGAAGGGCTATTTGGGTCACGCAACTCAGACCAAGCCCTTCATAGATGCTCAAATTCAGAAGGTAGGACAGCTTTAAGCTTAATGCATGGGGCAGGCAGTCTGGTATCAGCTCTTCTATGAACTTCTCCCATACCTTGGCTAAAGTCGCTTTGACTTTAAGTGCTGCAGCTCCCAATAGCTATAAAGATGCTTTTCTTGTTTACTCGAATGATACAGTCTCTGAGGCTTACGTCTAGGTGTAGTGCTTGATGCTTTCTTAAAACAAGTCATAAATAAAAGACTTAATATCTTCCAGCAACACAGCAAAACTTGCACACTGAAGGCCAGATGAGGTTGGTCAGACACGTGCAGGGCTCAGCCTGGTGTGAAGGAGAGCAGGGGACAGCTACATGGAATATAACCTAGGACAGAGAAGGAATAGCTCTGCCAGTGGTCCAAGAAGGGTAAGATTTGTACGTCCAAAGGGATGAGCCAGTATAGGACAGTGTGGCAGAGGAAGATAAGTAAATAGAAGGCATTAACTTACTAGTGGGCAATAGCTCATGAAGCAGCACAACAGCCTTCTCATTAAAAGAGAAGAGGAGAAATTAGACTCTTCCCCCCCACGCCCCACATGTTTCCATTTGAGGGTCTTGTTCTGCTTCTTTCACTTCTCCCTGCACATTCATCCACCTGAATGAACACACAGACCCTAACATCAGCCCATCCTAATTGGCTCAGCTCCCAAGACAAGCTTCAAGAAATAGCACTTACCTTCATGCTACCACTCTAACCAACTTGGGTGGTGAACTCTAATGAAGAACAGACATCAGAAAAGTGCTTTAGAAGAACAGGTCACAAATGCTTGTAATAAATCTGTTTGGATGCACTTTGGGGAATGCAAATCATTTAAATTATTAATTGAAGCACTGAGCTGTTAGGACTCAGGTTGAGAACTGTTGCAGCAAAAGCTATTGCTGCTTAAAGTGAACAGGGTAAGAAAGGAAACAATGGCATCTTAAGTACAAGCTTCTCCACTTGTGCTGTAGCTTGTAACCATGAGCTACAGTCTGAAATGGTCTAGGGGTACAAGACAGGAGGAGATAAGTATTGGACAGAAGCTGTGAAGAAAAGAGGAAAGACAGTAAAAGCACTTGGCTGTAGAGCAAACAAGGACTAGAAGATATATGTGATATGATGGTGATGTGATAGATTCCCCATTTAACATCCAGCCACAATATATGTAGAAAGCAACTTATCCCCTCTGTTTTCCTAGAGATTGAGTAATCTCAAGGAAATGCTAAAAATCAGTTGACTTGTCCAAGCAAGAGGTACAGAGTTGGATTTGGGTCCACTTCTCCACCCAAGACAAGGTTGCCATGTGCAGCTCCATCCAAAATAGTTGGTTTCCTTCACCCGCCTATGCCTATTTCCCCTGAAATACTGTCTGTAATCCAGCTCTTCAGATATTTAGACATACGCTTCTAATTACCAGCCTGAATTTATTAATGGTCTGTTTATACCCATTTGTTCTTGTTTCAGCATTGTCCTTTAGATTTAATAGCTCGTTTCCTTCCCTGCTGTTATGCCCCAATCTACTTACGTGCAACAATCACCTCCTCTTTTTCAGCCTTCAGTTTTGCTTGGCTAAAAAAAGCTAAGCTCCTTAGTTGGTCCTTGTAAGAAAGGATCTTCATTCCCAAGCCATGATTTAGTATTCTATTGTTTGAGAAACGCCTGTCAGAAGTTCATTATTTCCTTCTCCTTTTTCCTTGGCTAAAATTCAGAACTTTGAGGGGAAAAATAAGCGTAGTGCTTTTTCTGTCTATCGCTACCACCGGTAGCATAAAAACTAACTCAAGTTGCTACAAAGAACAGCACAGGCAAACTGTGCAAGCAATTCAGTCATCGGGGGAGTTTAATTCTACCAGCCCACCTGAAACCTTTTTGATTTGCTTTTCAAACACATTTTAAAGAGGAGCAGCAAATTCTGCCTGTGACAAAAAGCACGTGGGCATTATTTGCTAAAAGAAAAAAAAAAAACCCTATTTATTCATCAAAGTCAATAGGAGAGTTTCTGGTTTATATAGATCAGGTTCTGCTCAGTTACAGGCAACACAGTTCAGAGAATATTGAGGCTCAGATAAAAGCTAGACTTAGTTGATACGCTATCTTGCGTCTCCCTGTACTTAAGGGCTTTAGAAATTGATTAACTGAAACCCTTATCAGGAAGGTAACTATTATAATACTCATTTTACTGACAAGGAAAATAGAGCACAAAAAAAGCTTAGCGACAGACACAAGGTTACAGAGTGAATTAGTGGCAGGAATACTGATTCCATCTTCATCTCCCTGGTCTGGCTTATAGATACGGTGCCTTAATCAGGATCTTCCCCCAAGTCTGCTAAGTTCACGTTTTAAATATATTTTCCCTGCCTTCCAACATTTCCTCATCTGGCTGGAAGCTGTGAAAAAAAAAACCCACTGCCTGTAGACAAAAAGTTGGCCTCAGCAATATTTTAAATACGACAAGGAGGGAAAAAAAAAAAAAAAAAAAGAATCTCACTGAAAGAGCACATCCTCATAAGATTTTCAGCCTGAATTTGCAGCTTCAGAGAATTGAGCTAAGCCACCAAATGGCTGGGTGCTTTAAACGAAGCAAACCTCTTAAGGCTTTGCATTTATGCATTATTAGTAGCTTCATTTTATATCTAAGTTACTTATATGGCTCCTAATTACCGCTGTATCTTAATACCTCATCTTAATGTATTTATCCCTACTGCAGCCCAGTGGAGCAAGACTGTCTTGAGACTCCTGCTCCGTGGACAATTTTTTATGCTACAGAAAACTTCTGAGTGAACATGAGCTCAGCCTTCCTCTGCTTCCCATCCTAAAAGCAGACTTGAGGCTCTACCTGGTACTGCCTCCCCAGAGCCTGGTCTTTTGTGCCCTATGGCCACATCCAGGCTCTTTAAGCAACTTCTGTGAGGTCACCTAGGAAATCTATGGCTGAGAGAATTTCACTACAGCCCCGTGATTGTTCCCCTGGTTTGGTAACACTGACAAATTCTGGCTAAAATTAGAATGAAATACACACCGAGAGATGAAAACATGAGCACCAGGACTCCATTTTGGGACCATGATGCTGGAAGACTTAAAACAACAGTTTTAAGATCTGTGCTTTTTCTCTGGGCTGAGAAAGACTTCTCCCTGCTTCACCTTCTACCATCAGCTTAATGACTGAAATGGATGTATGAGAAACTGGTGTTCAGAACTGATTTCTCATACAGGCAGGCCATTTCATTGCAAGGCTACGATTGCACTCCTGTGCTAAGAAGTGTTCTCAAGGGCTTCTGGATATCTGAAATGTTGCTAAAAACTTCATCTAGCCCTTCTGCCCAGGGGCAAATTCTACCTGTAATTATTAGGACCAGCAATGCTCACCTATTCCAGGAACCTGACTACTTGAACATTTATCTCCATAAGCTTTGCACTTTAATAAATAATTTACCCCCAAAATGCACTTAAATTAGATCTATAATTCCAGCGTGAGGCTCTGGTGGTGTGAAGAGACCTCCTGACTTTGTTCCGATCATTTATAATGCCACCATAAGCCATCAATGGAATTGCAGCATTATTATTTATAGCACCGCTTATATTGTTCCTTATATCGTTTATTATACTCAATTGGAATGGCCCCAGCTAGTCTGTATGAAAAGATGCTGCACAGTTACCAGCTTAGGTTATCTCTTAGCAATGAAACGTTACCATCTTAAGGAAGCTACAGTGTTACCAGCATGAGGATGGATACAAATCACCTGGATCTCCTGTCCTCATTTCTGAGAGCCCTTCTGTTCCATTTGGGCAGTATTAAGGGGGATGACATCTTTCAGTGGCTGCTTCCATTACCCAGCTTAAAAAGTAGGGATATACAGCCCCGACACAGCATGAAGCTGCACCTGTATAGGTTGGGGAACGTTAAGTGACCCATGTTCATTGCAGAGGAGTTGGACAGCATCCAACCCAACCTTTAAGGGTCCCTTCCAACCCAAACAATTCTATCACTCTATGAAAAGCTCACATACCTGTGCACCTTTCCCCACAACCCCCGCACCAGCCCACACTATTCAGAACAGAATCAGACCTCTGCAAAACAAATCATGCCCTCATTACTCCATAGAAACAGGTTACAATTACTAAATCGGGGATTCAAGGGAAAAAAAAAAAAAAAAAAAAAAAAAAAAGCTCAGCTTTAAGATCACCCAGTATCCCCAGTGGTTTTTCTTTCCAGATGCATTATGATAATTTTAAATGACATCACCTCATGCTATTTTTATCATAGGTGACTTTCTCATTACAATGCATAGAACATGAGAGTGATCCCGGTGGTGGCAGGGGTGTGTAATTCCACTTCACTTTACCTCAAACTGCTCTCGCAAAATCTAACCTGCAACAGACATTCAGAAGGACAACACGAGCCCAGATAATTAAAAGCAGTTTTGCAATGGGAAAAGCTGCAAGCATAACCCATAACAAGCTGTTGTGTAGTCAGTCTCCTGCCTTGCCCTTGCTCTTACTTCTCCATGAGTAAGACAAACTATCTGAATTGCTTAGGAAAGGCTTCCTCTTTTGTTGTAACTGAAGAAAGAAGCCTGGAAGGATGGTGCTACCCAGAGAATGATCAGTGCCAGGCAGGTGGCACTGACAGCCTGTGATGTCCCATTGGCTGCCAAGTTAGGGATGAAATGCTGATAGCATTGTCTGTGGGTCCCACCAGTTTCTATTGGAGCAAAAGCCTTTCTGGGCTAGTAATGCACCACCAGAAATGACCCAGCCATCATTTGTGCCATTAACAGGTTGATACAAGTCAGACCAAGCTCAGGACTGCTTTCCTAGCAGGAAAATTAGGAAGGGACAAAGAGGGAAACAGAGTATCTGAGTAACTGTGGCAACTGGGCCAAAGAGACCTTAGAATAATGCATTTTATTTGGGTTGGGGTTTTATTACCCCCCCCCCTCCTCCCCCCCTCAAGTACATTTGCCTGCTGAATACTATAAGTTTGGTGGACTGTGCAAGTGGCCATCTGGGATTCATATGTAAGGATATATGTCATTAAAGAGTTATTCATCTCAGACCTAAAATTAGCTGTCATACTTCTGATGTCCTCTTCTCTGTCAGCAGCAAATAGTTACACAAAGAATAAAAGCTCCTGAAAATAAAGTAACATTTAAAATAGTAGAAAATAACCCTTTTCAGTCCCCTCCATAACAAAGGGTTTGTTTGAGGCACTTTGCTTCCTGTCATTGTTATTTGCTGTGTCTGGTTTGCAGGATGGCAGAGACAGACGTGCAAATTCTGCCATTAAAGTCTGTGAAATTGGGCAATTGGTTATGCAGAGTTCCCTTAGAAGTATTTCTAGCACTTCCGGTCCCTGGTTGGGTACTGAAAATTGGGATGGAAGAAAAAAATCTCTGTATGTACCAACTATTTCCACACATTTGTTCTTTCTTTAAATCGAGAAGGCCTGTTCCATTTTACAAACCAACTCGGCTTGCAAAGACAAGCAAGGAAATGCACTGATTGCTTTGCTCCTTTGCTGAAACTTCCATGAATTTCAGCCTGTTCCTCCTGTGATACAGTGCTCCTCTCGAGCACAGAAAGGTCTGTTTGTGCAATCCCTGTCATCAATATATAACAGGAACGCACCAGATCCATCAGCACTTTGGTGCTCTTACTCCACAGCCCCACTCCCATCAGTGTTTTTCAAATTATGCTGCAGCTGTTTAGACTCTGCCCTTGCTTCGCAGGTGAACTTTGCTGTCAGGTAGATAGAAATGATCGAGAAGTCCCAGTTATTTCTCAAGCATTGCAGGCTCTTTTTGTCTATTCATCTGTCGATAGGTACATTTCCCCTCTTGCTAACATGGTGTATTCAGACAGGATGACATTTTTTTCCCTGAAACATTACCCAGCCAAGCGCTGCAATAAATGGTTATATCTTCAGAAGGCTTGGAGATACTGATTGTAGGACTCTTGAAAATCTCCCTGGAAAGAGCAAAGGGTTTGAAATCACCATTGCAATTAAGCAACCAACATTCCGCTCTCCAATTTGAGGTACAAAGGTATATGAAAAAAGCACTGCATCTTGCAACAAGAGCCATTCAGTGATCAGACCTCTGTCTGAATTTATATGACCTGAATTTATATGCAAATGCATTGAGCTTTGCTCACAAGACCAGGCAGCAAAGCAAAGGGTGCAGTACATTCAGTGGGCAGAGACAGAACTACAGCTCTGGGATGTGTTGGTTTGGCCACCACAATGAGGTTGGGCAGAAGGCTACAATGCTTTCTCTTGGAGTTATAACAAAGTGGCTTGGAAAGCTTCATTGTGAGCATCAAGCCATGTCATAGACCCTTCCCAACAAGAGATGCATGATCTCAAACTTATCTGTCCATGGGAAATACACTCTCGGCCTCAATTTCTCATTCTGCAAACCTTGAAAATAACATTCACCATCCCTTCCCTCCACAGTTCTCTGTTTTTTCCTATCATTAATATTTCCTGATTGAAGTAGGGCCTGATTTCACTCAAACTACTGCCATCTCCAAGCAGCAAGAGGCTCCATTGTCCCTGGAACATCCGTATTACTCTGTACTCAGCAGGAATGAAACTGTGTGACTCTGACCTACCCTTGGGGACTGCGATGAAAATGAGATGTCTTTCTCATGAGGACCTCCCAGCAAGCACAACTGCAATGCCTTTGTGACTGCAGCAGCTCTGTAATGAATGAATTAATTGATTTCACCCTCAGCTTCTTCATCAACCCTGCTGCCCTGCAGTGCGGAAGGAGCTCTGTTCTAGTTCAAGTCTCCCTCAAAGCCCTGTTCTATTTAAAGGCAGATGAGGTGGATTCAGGTTGAGTGTGGGAATCCCAGCCCTCAGCTCTGGATAGTAGCCAGATGGGTCATGGTGGTGCACACAAAGCTAGAGTGAAGGATGGGAACCAGCACCTCGAAGGCCTCTGTTAGCAGACGGAAAGTGGGGCTGGAAAGACTGGTGCCCTATTGGTGCTTCTGCCTGGAGCCACACAGTGCCTACTTGTGGACGCCACAGGGTCTCCAGGCAGCCTTGTTCTTCCCTCACTTCTTAATCTGAGATACTTTCTGAGATAACAGATGATGATGCCCCACAAATGGGACAGACTTATATACCTAACCTGGTACATGCCCAGATCATGAATACTGAAGCTGAAGTGATCCATCAGCATCTAAAAAGAACAGATCCTTCTCTCATTTACAGGGAAACAGCTCCTCCTTGAGTCAATGCATCTCAGGGCACTTTGTGCGGCTCCCAGGCTGGGATAGGCAAGCAATAACATAGCAAAGCAGTCCCAGCCTGTGGGACTGGGGTCACCACAGAGGTATTACAAATAATCACCATAGAGATTATTCCCATACCCTGGAAAGCAAGTAACAGACTGCTGAAGGACTCATATAGGGCATAAGGAACAAAAGCTTCTGTGTGGGGTCTTCTAGGAATTACCTCCTCCTAGATTTTAACCACAGGTCCAAAGTGACTCTTCTGTGCCTCTGAGCAAGTAATGTGGCTTCTGCCCTGCCTCAGTTTCCCCAAAGTGCTTTCTAGCTCAAAGCAAGTTCCCTACTCCTTGCTAAAATACATATTTTCAGGTATTCCTCCTCTTCTAAAAGACACACAGCTATTCGAAATAATAGCATAATAAAAGCAAGGAATAGAATGTTTTACATCATTTTCTCAAGGGAAAGCTTTGAACACCTGAAGATTCAAAATGTTGTTCCACCTTTACTGAGGGGTTTCAGATCCTTCATCTTGATTAGTGGGAGCAGACATTCTGTGGAGTTTCATATGTTGTGGAAGTTAAAATATTTTATCTCAATTTGGAGGCAAAACCAGATGATAAAATACTGGAGCAGGACACAGAAGGAAGGGGCTTCAATGGAAGCAGCTGTTCCACAGCGTAAGGATAGGAGGCAGCAGATATTAAACCACTTTTGGACCACCCAAAAAAAGCAGCAATTGCAGTCTGGTAACAAAGAAGGAATTGATTATCCCTTCTGATCAGGCCTCATCAGACACTCCAAAGAAGGCAGTCTCTAAGTAGAAATGTTTTTCTTGCAGCTTCTATCCCTTAAATGAGCTTGGGGAAGGGCTCACCCTTTTTGACTGCACAGAATTGCTCCCTATCTGTGCTCCCAGGGCTGGCTACATCTCTTCACCAAGTGCTCAATCACTGCTCCAGACTCTGACCTAATGATTCCTATACACACGTGCAGTTATACTCTGGGCACAGAACAGGGATCAAGCCCAAGACATCAGGCATCCACCCGTTGAGAGAGGGATGGATGAGCCTTCCATTGCAATGAAGCTCCAAATACCTTAGACAGCTGCTTGCTACATCTCAGATTTGGGCTTTCCTCACTCATGTTTTGCCCTTGTTCTGTTCCTGCTCAAAGCTACCTGGATGGTTTATACTGGAAGGAGCTCTATTCTAGCACTTGTAGATGAAGAAAGTTTTGCTCCAGTGTACAGCAGGAAGTATGAAAACAGTAAGTGGGATTTCCTTGAGAAGGCGTGAAAAAGGGATGCTAGAACCACTACTAGCCTTCACACAGCCCCTCTGAACTGTATTTCCTGATCCTTTTCCAGCCATGCCATCCACAGAAGGGCATGAGTTCAGCATCCTGAGCTGAACCAGTAGCAAAGACTGCCCTGAGTAGGAAAACAGGAGGAAAACAGTGCTCAGCTGAACACTGCCAGCCCGCTCTCACTCCTCCTCACTCCTTTTTCTGCTGTGTTTCACTTTGGTGGAAGAGAATTGTTTTGACTGTATCTTCCTTGTAGACATTAAATACCTTTCAGAGCAAGGTCAGAGTCCCTCGAGCTACAACAGCATGCACAGAGATAACAGTTCAGGCTGGGTTTGTTTCCCTTGTAGCAGGCAGGAAAGGAGAGAAACCCATGTCACAGGGGCGGCTCTCCAGACATCACAACTCAGCACATCTCAGGCTTTCGAGGGAAGAAGCAGATCTTGCAAGCCCCCATCCTTGCATTTGCACACCTGTGGTAAGAGATGTCTGAAGTAAGGCCAGGAGCCAGGCATTTGCTTGCATCATATCTGAGATTCTTCACATGTACTTGCACATTTCTAAGGAAAAATAATGCATCCTCAGCATCTAGACAGCACAAAGAGGAGCAGCCTTGGAACAGGAGCAGCTAATGATGTGTGGCAGACAGACAGAGTCAGACAAACAGCAGAGCAGCACCATGCACACCGAGCAGGTTCCTGGTAGCTGGTTCATCTCTCCATGTCACATCTGATGTCTGAGTGGACAGAAACCACACGGGTTTGTTTCCAGTGCCACTCCCTGTTAGGCAGGTGACATTTTCATAGCTTTGCCTCATGCATTGAGGCACATCATGGAATCTGAGCTCTCAGGTCCAGATGGGGCATTGGGATGGCTTGTCCCTTTATCCTGTGGAAAGGATGCCAGGCTGGCAGCTCTCCCTCACTGGCCCCTTCAATCATCACAAAAGGTTGTTAAGCCTGGGAGGGCATTGGGATATTTCCCAGTGATATCATTCAGTGCCCATTCTGAATCAGCATACACAATGGGTACCATCATCTCTGCTTCAGAGCATCCCAGTCTCCACCTCCTGTGCCCACAGCAAGCAGAAGATCCCAGCTGGCTCCCTTCAGGCTTCACTCATTGGCTTCTAGAAGGCATCAGCTCCCAGCCAGCCTCTGGCCTGTTCCCACTGCTGCTTGCTATTGCTGATATGGGGATCTGGGCTAGAAAAAGGCTTTCAAAAGCCAATAATAACAGCATAACCTCTGACCAACTCCAAGTAGGAACCACTCAGAACTGAAGGTCATCTCCTCTGATCCACCAGAAAGCAGAAGGAGTTTGTAATCCAACTGATTCCAGCCATTCTCCTCAGCAAGGCTTGAACGTGACAGATGCAAACAGGACTTTCCGCCGGGTGAGCTAAAAGAGCTGGAAGCAATGACTGCCTGGATTACGGCACACAGCAGCTCTGTGATTTGTACACAATGAGAAAATTGGACTGGGCTTGCATTCACATCTATAGGTAACTCAGATTCTTCTGCATCACTCGCTTCTGGGAACGGTCAGACAAGATGAGTTTTGCTTGAGCAGCTTATGTTTCCTGAAAGTTTTCTCGACAGAAAATGTGATTCATCAGCTGTGGCTTTTCTGATGAGATAAAAAGTTTACAAACAGAGCTGCTCTCCTAGAAATTCCTTCCCAGCTTGCACTTGTTCTAAAGTCAAAATCAATTAAACGTCCAGCCTAAGCTGTCAGGCACTTTGATTCGGGTAAGTCCCGTTTCTCAGTCCCCCAAATGCCCTTTGTGACAAGCCCTTTCTTTTATGTGAAACTAACAACAACAAAAAAAGCAGTTTGTTTGTTTGTTTTCCGTGGAAGATGGGAAACCAATAAAGCTTTTTTTCCCCAGTGAATCTAAGTAAAATGTCTCTTCCTTAGCACACAGTAGCAAGGTGAGCCGATATCCCTTGCACACCTTCTCAAAATCAGGTCCAACCTTGAGGACCACAGATTCTTTTTTCAAGAGTGGAAAAGTTTAGCTGCTTTCCTACTCCTATCCCTCTTGTTACCTCTCTGCCTTTTGGGGTACAGCCAGCGCCAGAAGGAGAAATAAACAGAGAGAAAAAAAACTACCTTGTGTCTTGCCAGTGCAGTTGGAAATGGGAAGCGCTGGAGATCTCCCAGTGAAGCCTGGCTTTGGAATGCCCCCAGCACACTCTGCCAATGACTGGGGCTCTAGGGGCTCTGCAAAAGGCTGAACTTTGGGGAAATGCTGCTGAACCCAAAGAGTTCAACTGTGCAAGTAAAGAGGGCCTGATAGGGAGCTGAAGGATGGGGTAAACTTGACTTGAGCAAACTTTGGTGTGGAAGATGTATATTTTATGTTCTCGTTGCATTCAGATCAATAAGCACTAATCTCAGACATCTATTAAACTTGAATAACAAATAATTTTAGGGAAGTCATGCTTGTCTCTATTCCAGGTTTACAGATTTTGGGGAAGGTGAGGATGAACAGAATGCAGGACAAGAAGGTCGACCTACGCACCATCACAGAAGCACACTGCACTGCACTCTGATGCATTCTCCATCTAGATATCCACAAGCTTTAAGAGCCAGACCTGCAACCAACCCAAGAAAACAGACCACTAAGGCAGACACGAGGCTCTTAGCCCCAGCACTGCTGTGGTTCTATGTACTGAGCCACTTGCTGACACAGCTCTGGGCAGCTACAATCTGAATGCTGGTGCCAGGTGCACAGTCACAGCGCACAGACTCTATAGAGACTGAAGAGGCTGCAGCTAGTTTTATTCCCTGGCACTGTTAGCTAGATCAGGGAGTTAGCAGAAGTTTGGGTTTGGGCATTTGTTGCTGCTGGCAGCTCCCTCTGCATTTCTAATCACGATCCATCTAACTCTTTGCCCAGCCAGGCTCTGAAGCCACCTCCTGCTTGGAGTCAGCTGGGTCTCAAACACACCGTGATGCAGAGCCCAATGGTGATGTGTGCCATGATGGTGAATCTCCTGCATTGTGTCATCACACTGATGGCTGCACAAGGCCTTATCTCAGGATGACAAATGCAGCCGTGTGTGCAGTGCCTCCGCAGCCTCAATGTGGTCACAGACACCCCTCACTGAGGACAGACCAGCAGACACCTGACTGCCAGCTGCTGCCCTCCCTGTGCTGGGATGCTCACTTGCAGCCCCTACCTGTGGCCATGGTAACAAACAGAAGGCCTCCTCACCAGGCACACTCCATCCTATTGATTCCTTGGGAGATTTATGGCAGAGACCTGATCTCAGTGAAGGAGCTAAATCCAATTCAGTATGGAATTACAAGCCTGTCCGATCAATAATCTATTTATCTCCTTCACTTTGCCATCTTTAAACACTCCAGTCCTGTCAAAAGAAATTGAAAGCTTTTTAAAAATGAAATTATCAAACTCTGGAATGGCTCTGCTAGGGCTTCTGGAAAGGATCTGGAAGCCAGGATGGGACCAGCTCAGGATCCAGCATTTAGGAGAGATATGTCACAGCTCCATAACTTGGCATGCAAGGCAGGACGGGGCAGGGGGATGCTGGCACTCAACATAATGAGAAAGACTCTAACACCTACATACAGATATACAGAGCTAAGGGGAAACCGAGGTGAGAAGTGTTAACCCCAATGGAAAATGCACTGCTGAGGTCCCTGCGAGCTGTAAACTGCATTCGTTCATGACTTGAGCAGATCATGAAGTTTTATTTAACCAGCACATGGCTCTTCAGCAGCAGTCATTACATTTCCCTAGGGCAGAGGTGTGTTGCATCCCAGAAATAATGTTATTTTTCAGCTCTCATGCAGCACTTTTAATTAATAGATGGTAAAACAGCTCACATGGAAGAAAACTGAGGCATGGAGCGGGAGCAGAGCTAGCTGAAAGCCAGCCAGCAGCAAGAGCAGAACCACCACCCCTTTGAAGAAGAGCAGTTGCCATCCTTTTTCAATCCTCATAGCTGTTTTTGTCTAACAGATGCAAGATTGACAAAGGGGGGCTATGGGGTCAATTCACACACATCAACCGCTTTTGTAACGTCCTTTGTCAAAGAAATATTTACATACATACTTAAGTCTATGTCTCTCCAGACCAACTCCTACATGGAGTAGGATATTCTAAGTCTTATCTGCAATCCCAGTGAGGTTTAGCCATATATTCTGTTGGTCAAAAGACAAGATATTTCTATATATCCTATCGGTTTGGGGAGGTTAAAATCGCACTGGCACCAATGATGTTGCACTGGAGTCTGCATGGGATTTCAGCCCTGTGTATGATTTTGCCTGCTGGATATTTGCTCCCCACGTTGCCCCATTTTTAACAGCTTCGTGTACCAGAACTAGTTTTCTGTACCCGAAACTCCAGAGCTGAAGCTGGAAGGGGCTAAATTTCTCTGGAGATGGAGAGGGGCCAGTTCCTCTCCCTTCAGAGGTTAATGAATAGAGTCATTAGGATAATTAATGTTTTGCTGATGAATTAATCACCCTCGCAAGCAGTTTCTCTCTGCAGAGAGCCAGGGCCCTCTCGAGATCCAGCACATCCCTCACTAAGGTAAGCTCCCTCACTCTGATAGCTGCCCATTTCAGAGCACTTTCTGTGCATCTGCCTTTTTGCAGGGGGCTGCAGTCTGGGAGGGACATCCTCAAAGTCACAGGCTGCCAGGGGAATGATTCTCTATAAGATGAACTAATAGTCCCCGTCCCCAGCCCACTGCTACCCAGTGAACCCTGCTGTGAGCCTTCTTATCTCCTGAAGAACCATCTCCCCCCACCCTTCAATTCCTTCTCCTTGATGCTTTTCCTGCTTTCTCCATCCTCCCAGTGTTACTCCAGCCCTGACCCCAGCTCTGTGTATTGATCCCAAGCCCACTCTTTTTCAGGTCCTCTATCTAAAGAGCATTACTGGAGCACTTCACTAAAGAGTAAATGCCCTTGTTGTTTCCTTGTTATTGCCAATGTGAGAAAGCGTGTGGTGACCATGCCAAAAAAATCACTAACCTTTCTCTGGCAGTTTATCCAGTGCAGTGAAACACTGAAAAGAGCTGCTGTCACACCCATAACTTTCTCCCTTGACTGCAGGCACATTTGAACTGTGATTTCCAGGGGACGGGAAGCTGAGAGTGGTTTCACAACACTGTTCCTTAAAATAATCCCTGTAAAGTCAACAGGGCTCCTCTAGCAGAGCTCAGAGTCACAGCAGTGGCTGCAGGCAGAGGACATGCACAGGGTAAGGTTAAGAGATGCACCTCTCCTCGTTAGGGTAAATTTAGCACTCCTTAAGATCACAGATTGTCATTATGTTTTAACAGGAGGAGACAGGAGGTAAGGAACTTATCACTGAGCATTTTTGGCAAAGCATTTTGTATAGATACCTCAGATACGATGAAGATATCCAGTAGGAAGTATGTAAGGTCCTGGGTTTTCTGACTAGCTCTTATCAGAAGGAGAAAGCAGAATCGAAAACTTGACCTTTTTAGTGGAAAATGAATACTACAACATTTTGCTGTTTCCGAGGGGTGAAAAAATGGCAAAGTAATTTAGAAATCTTGAGGTGTGGGAAAATAGGATTGCCATCCCATGGCCCGCACATCTCAGAATGGTGCCTTTTCAGGTCAGCTTCTCCTATGACTGACCTCGAGTGTCCAGCCCTGCCTGCAGAGCCCAGGCTGCGGTCTCACATCCCATTCCCCCTCCTGCTGCCACATCCCATGACTTGTTTATGACAGCCGCTCGGATGGCCACCCATTGGACAGCCATCCATCTCGAGGTGCCCTTTCTTCTTGTCAGCTTAAATGCTCCCTGTGATTTATGGCCCAGCCGACCCCCAGACACATCTCCGGCATGTTATATGGTGCTGGCGTAATGCTAACTCTTAAACCACAGAGGAAGCAAACACTGCTAATTTATGCCTGGCTTTTTTTTTTTTTTATTCCCTGGC
Source organism: Coturnix japonica (assembly GCF_054131305.1). NCBI lineage: Eukaryota > Metazoa > Chordata > Aves > Galliformes > Phasianidae > Coturnix > Coturnix japonica. The sequence goes on from NC_140683.1 coordinate 8,716,760, forward strand.
ATAATTCTGATTTTAATGTTCCATCTCCACCACATCAATATCTTTTCACCACTAGCGAGTAAAAACAAAAAAAGATAAATATTTCATTTCCCATTCTTTCCCTCTTAAAAGGTTTCGCTTACACCAGCTCACCCGGCATGCCCTGAGGTTAGACAAATAGGAAGTGACTGTGTGGTCTGCCACAGGGGTGCTTTATGGGAAGGGCACTACCCACACGTGTCAGCTTGCTGGGATAGCTGCTGTCTGTCGGTGCATGAATATAATGAATGCAAACATCTCCTGCATCAGGCTAAATTACTAGCCTGAGCTAATACAAGGGTCTAATACATCGCTCATTTATCAGTCTGGTATTACTATTTACTTCATGTTGCTATATTCAGAAAGCACATCAAAGTGCTCCGGGAAAGGAGGTAAAAAAAAAGAGAGAGAGAGAGAGGGAGGGAGGGAAGGAGAAGAGTAACAAACCATTAAGCAGAAATATTAAAAGGCTAAGACTAATCTCTGGGCAGGGGCACTGACAAAATGACTTGGCAGCTGGAGAGACACGCATCCTGCTGTCTGTAGGACATCTGCACAAGCTTCATCTTACTGAAGAGCATCTGGATCCTTCCTTGGGTTCTGGAAGCCCAGCACCATTCCCCATCAAAACACAAACCCTGTGAGCCTGGATGGCCTTCACATCTCCCTAGAACTGTGGGTAAGGTAAAAGCACTTCCCCCTCCTCAAGTTTTAAGGGGAGAAGACAGAGAGACAGCAATGATGCTAAAATCTCAGCCGAACCCCAGTCTCCAGAGCTCTCTGACTTCTTATCTGCAAACACAAGAAAAGTAATTCATTATCCAGCCCAGGGGCTCCAGTGTGTGTCACCCAGTGCCAAGCGATGCTGAAGGAAGGACATTGGTACAAGGACTTCATATTCTTCCCTTCTGAGGTAAGCAAGGAGCAGCAGCCACAGCCTCTGCTGAAAGCCAGGTTTCTGTCCTGCAGCTACTTGAGATCAGTTTGTTTTCCTCCAAAAAGATCTGCTGCAAGACAAATAGCTCTCTCAAGACGATTGAAGTGGGTCACATTAGACGGAGCTCTGGAGAACCTGTCTGACACTTTCCCATCAGCATTAAGCACTGCCATGCCTTTCTTTCCTCTTCCTCCCTCTCTCCCCCATCCCTCCTCTCCTTTCGCTGCTAAAAGTCTGTGAAAAGGGAGCTCTGTGAAGGGGAAACAGCTCAAGCAAAATCTGTTCTCTGCTTTGGCAACTGGAAGAATCAATGCTAACACAGCCTATGCATGCAGACAATGGCTTACATCAGTTGAGAAGTATCAGATGGGCTAAATCATGATGGGGTTGAACAGGGGAAGGCTGTGCTGCGTGAGGAGGGAGCCCTGCAGAGAGTCAACAATAATATAAGGACTACAGGAAAAGGTCAGGCATCATTTAAATGACAGGCATCTGCAGCAACCTAAGAGACTGTACTTGCTTTTCTCCAGGCAGATACAGCAGGTCCTCTGCAGCCTTTGACATCCCAGCTGCTGTCCCTCATGGAGGGGTAGTCTCATCTCCCCAAAGTGCCAAGGAGCCTTGTGCACATGTAGCCCAGCACCCTGACCCTACACTCATTTTCCATTATACAGCATCACCTCTGAGCCTCACTGCATTGATGCAGCTGCCACCAGCTAGCTGCAGAGAGAATATGGATGGTAAGGAATTCCAGTGACTTGTTTTAGCTTGTAAATTAGTAGCAGGCAGCCCTCAGCTCACATGATCTGATAATAAACTCTAAATATCAGACAGTAAACTGACATCAAGTTATAATGAGCAAAGCCTTTTGCCTGGTAAGAGGCAACAGGAGATATATATATCTTTGGCTCTTTGCTCCTCATTGGGTGCTCTGTAGAGCAGATGAGAGGGATCTGCCTTCTACTCCCTGCCAGAACTCTGTGGCTGTAGCTCAGTGCAATCCTAGAGCGTGTTCCTCCAGCCTGATACACAGGAGGTCATTGTTACTGCATTTAAAGGCTTAAACAAAGCAACAGAAGAAAGCAAAGCCAGAACCAGCAGCAGCCAGTAAATGCCATCATCTTCACAGCCAGACCGGTAGCAAAACAAGATGAGGATCTCATGGTCACACGCCTGGAGCAAGGAGAACAGACAGAGTGCAGCTCCTGCTTACAGCACCCAGCTGAGCCCACCTGCAGGCTGCATGAGCACCTAAGCTAAACCAACTGAATTATCCTAATGAGGAACAAAATGAATTCAATGGTTTAAGGCTGTCTGTGTTTTGGAGGAATTTGGGGTTGGATGTTTAGGGAGCTTCTGTCTCTCACAGATGAGCTGCATGGATTGCCAAATGTATGTTCTCTCAGAGGAAAAAATTGATTCTGTTACAAACCTACAGGAGTTTCTTCAGTTTTACAAATTCCCTTTCTAAATGGAAGTACTTTAGAGGAAAAGAAATTGCTTCAAAAAAATCCTTAAAAAAAAAATAACAATAATAAAAAACCCCACAGAAAATGTTTTGATTTGATTGATCCATCCAGCAGTGGCTCAGGGTAAGGAAAAGATGATGGATGCTCCTTTTGCAGCGTGCTGCTCTGATTAGCTTCAAACAAGGCACTCCTTGTCACCCACAGCCCTCAGCACTGTGAATCCATAGAGCTCTGCGGACGCAGCCAAATGGCCTCCTGCTATAGAAGGAAAAGATTTTCTTGCCCAGGACTGTTTCCATAAGCATGATTGGATTTAGATTCAGAATAGCAATAATAAGATGTAGAGAAGATTTAAGGAGTCTTTCCAGCAGTATTCAGCGTTGCTCTGTGGCTGTTACCAGGACCAGTTCTTGTGAGAGCAGATCAGGAACAGCCACACAAGGAGGAACCGTGGAGATTCAGGTTTCCCAGCATCCAGGTTCCCCTGACCCTCTGGGGTGACCCGCTGACCGTCCGCTGTTTCTGAAGGTATTACTTATATTCCTTTCCCATGTGAAAGAGTTCTGTCCCAGCAGAACCACAACCCCCCAAACACAGCAGCATCCTCACTTGAATTCACACTGCAGGACACGCTCTGGGAAAGGGAGGAGTAGGTTCTCAAACTAAGCTAAGAATAAGCTGAAGCACACATGTGATGTCACTATATGATATAAACTGTAGATACACCTGACGTTTTAGGATGCTTACCAGGAGCTTGGAAGGATTTTCCTGTCACTGGGGGAACAAAAGCTTCTCCCAGCTGTATTCAAGCAGTGCAAACATTCTGAATCCCTTTTTTAGGAGGATGAGGGCACTGATGGGTATTACAGATTGCTTTTTGGCACTGGGGGGCTGAACAAAGGCCAGGAGATAGAAAAAATAGTCAGCCACATCCCCAAATGAGAAATATGTTTGGCTCCAGCTGGAGGCTCTGCCACTCAGCCCCATCCGTGTCACCGAGGATAAGTAGCTTGTTGGAATCCTAATCCAGAAAAACCGAGAGCCTGAGCTAATGGCTAAATAATCCCCACATTAAAACCTTCCACAAAGCTAAACGAGAGAACTCAGTTTCCAAATGCCTCCAATTAACTGAAACATTAAGGTCAGCACCCAGGGTGAAGGCAGTGAGGAGAGCAGGCTGAGATGAGCTGCATTTCCGAGGCAGCATTGCTGATCCTCTCTCATCTCTGGCAGTGTTAAGCACTGCCACAGCATTACTGAAATGTGGTCAGTATTGGTCAGTTTTTATCTCTGTGCATCTGTTTTCATTAGGACAGGGATGGCTATTTGATGGCAGCTTGGGATGGATGGGTAGGGGTGGGTTTTTTGCTTCTTTTCCCTCTTTGCACACCTCCTTCCCCCACCTAAGACCAGAGGGCAATTTGTAAACTGGCTGAAATAAAACCCACTTAACGATGAAGTCCATGGCTAAAGCCTGTGGACATCAGTGCAGCCTTAATGAAATTTCTGTGCCTGAAACACATTAGTAGGCAAGAGCTGAGACTGAAAAAGGATGAGGTTGCGGAATAGCTGGCAGAGCTGCAGCCAGAATGGCAGAGCTCGAGTCACGCAAGAGAACAATGGGGATAAGGACAGACTGAGCTACTCTCTGCCCCACAAACCCATCCCATGCCTTGCTGCTCCCCAAGCCCCCACCAATTCCCAGTGCCCCCATGGATCTGGAGAGCCTCTCCCACACGCCCACAGCCTTCTGTCTGTGCACCCACAGCTGGCAGCAAGGCTGAGCTCCTGTGCTCATGGTTATTTTGTCAGTCGAATCACCCGAGCTCTGCCAAATCAGTCTCACTCCAAGTGGAGGCTACCTTACTTTTTCTTGATTTCCATTTGGATTTCTTTGGTCTGTTTCACATTTAGTACCCAGAGGGTATTTGTGCCCCTGTGTAGTGGTCAGACTGGGGGAAGCCCTCGAGCTGCTCCAATTTCTCGCTGCAGACAGCTCTGCTTACACGGCACCTCGGTGCCTAGGAATGAGCTCAGCAGTGGGTGACCCTGCACCATTCAGCAGGTGACTGCTTTCAGGCCATCTCTCACATACAGATGGGTGCTGAGCAGACAGGGGAGGACACAGTGTGGGGAAACCACTGTGTTGCAAAGACAACTTCATTAACTGGGACCCCACTTGGAAGCTTTTGCCTGAAAAAGCTTTTTTTCTCCCCATATTTGTACATTCTCTCTGGACATTTGCTTCTTACAGCCCAACAAAACACAGCACTAACCTTCACATCTATTGCATTAAAACAAAGTGGGATGAATAATCATCAATACTATGGCAAGACCAGATCTATCTCTCTCCTAACTCCACTAGGATTTCACTCTGCCTCCCAGAAGATGAGCGTCTGGCTTTTCTGCTGTGCCCTTTCCATTGCATTACAGTCTGTGATCATGTCTGCCTTCTTAACAGCTTTGTCAGGAGATCATTTCTCCTCAAACCTTGTTAGCAATAATAAAGATAAAATAAGTTATAAATACATCTGTGGTTTCCTTTTTGCTGAGTTGTAATTTGCCTAATAAATTAAATTAATTTAATTTGAAAACTAATTATTATTTGGTTAGAAGTAGATTGAAAGAAGTTCAGTTGAAAATGGACTTTTTATGGAAAGAAAAGAGATACCAATTCTTGGAAATAAACGAAATGTGGGAAATGAGATGAGTGACATTTCGAAAATCCCTTCTCATTAACCGGCTTTGGCTTTCAGTGTGTGTCATTTTTATCCTGATTTGTAAAGCTAATATTTCTTTCCATCACATATGTTGGGTCGACAAATCCACGAAGCTGGAAAACGTTGGTGATCGAGCTATGAAAGCAGGCAGGTCTCACTATAATGGTAATGGTCCCTTTTCAAGGTTGGCATTTCAGCTTTAGCACTTTTTCCCATGTATTCCAAAACCACATCCAGGAAAAACGATGCTCCTGCTGCCACTGCATGGTTTTACTGACCCCTTGTGATCTAAATGGAGAGCTTGCTTTGGTTCTCTGTTTTCATTTGTTAACTGACTCCTCTCTCACTTAAGATAGGAACTGGGAGCAGTCTGTGATAAATGGATTGCACCGTTTGCTTTGTTGCAGTGCAGCTTCTGTGGAATAACTGCAAATTCCTCATGACTCCAACAGCGGTATTGCATTGAGTAACAGGGAGTCAGACTCTGGGACTCCCTTTCTCTCCATCAGCAGAATGATACTGTTTTTAACTCAGTATCTAACGTAATATGAATGAATGGCACATAGAGCACAGATCAGAAGGCACTACTCCCTTTCCCTGCATGGCTCACAGAAGTTCGGTCTTTGTGAAGGCTCAGCAAGTCCCCAACTCCTGCACTGTGCAGCAGGGCTGGTGGCTTCACCCCACTTTGTGCCTTGGACATCCCTGCCCAGTCTGAAGGATGGGATTGCAGCTCTTCCTTCCCTGGGGAACCCTTCCCCAGAGCTGTAACAACTGCAAACAAGAGGATGGAACCCTCTGCAGGTTTTCAAAGAAAGAAAAACCCTTCAGGAGTGCTCTGTGGACTTTCTACAACCTTAATTAGGAATACATGGTTTTTAGCATTAAGCACGTTTCCTGTTTCAGCAGTGAGATTTTAGATCCACCTTCTAAAGCATGTAGCTCATTTCAGGCACTTAAAAAGAAGACAAAACTGTGCCTAACTATGTCCTTTATTGGATCTGGCCCTCAAAAAAGCAGAAGGTGTTGGCAAACTCTGTTGCAAATCCATATGGTTGCTTTGTGGCTCCCTTTGCTCTTTAAAGGGAAAGGAAGACATGCTCTCACTCTCATCCAGACAGGCTTTGCTGCCAGGCTCTGATCTTCCAAATTATCACCTCTACAAAGAGGCAGAGACCTTTAACAAGAGTTGGCTTGTCCCCTCTGCTGGTTCTTCAGCCAGTGTTTCTTCAATATCAGGGCAGCAGCTCTGCATCTTTCCACCTCTCTGAGTATAATCTGCATCTTGCTCAGTCCTCATCTCTCCCAACCCTTCTCTTATCTCTCCACCCAGTCTGTTCCATCCAGCACCCTTACAACAACAACAAAGTCATAATAATACCAAAAAAATCCCTCCCCAAAATATTTTGCAGAAACAAAGAAAATCCTTTTTATTTCCACCATTGCATGGGAATGATGGGGAGAGGATGCAGTACTTTAAATACCTAAGGGATGCTTGATATGCTAGTGCATGCATGGCAGAAGCACTTAAGTGGTGCTGGGAACAGGACAGAGGTTCCTGCATGCAGAAGATGGTCTCATGTCACTGTTCTGGCTTTCTGTTACCAACAGGAAAGGAGCTCAGATCATGCTCAGCATATATCACTGTGCTCTGAACTTACACCAGTGTAAATCTAGAAGAAAAAAGGAAGAGACATTTGCCTGCAAACATCTTCAGTGCATCCCTTGAAGCTGGGATGAAGGTGGAAGAGCTTCAGAAGGTGCCATCTGGCTGGTGAGTGATCTGGCACTGGGCAGAGAACTGGCTCCCGATTGAGCTGGCATTTAAATTCAAAAGAAACTTGGGCAAAGGCTCAGGCACTGCCTCCTCCATCCTCCAGGCAGCCCAGGGAAAGGCTTTGGCCCTGAAATGGGTTCTCCCTCAGAGCTCCAGCAGCAAGAGAAGCTGTGTTTTATCAGTGACCACAGATGCTGCCTGCAGACACATGAACCAGCAGCTCATCCAGGGCTGAGAACCTTCTCCCCTTCTTGCGGGGTCTTGCCACTCATTTGCTCTCTCTGGGAATAAAAGGACCACAGCAGGAGGATCAAACACAAGGAGACCTTTCACTTGTCATCCTGAAACAAAGGATAGTCCTGTCCTGACAATGAGACCCATTCCACCACTTGGCAGACAAGCACGGCAGCAAGGTATAGATATGCCATAGAAATTTCTAGCTCAAGCTTTAATTCTCCTCTTTTGGGGTCTCAGCTAACCGCATGAGCTCAGAGTGCCTCAAAGCACATGCTTCCTGAAGTAGAATCAGATCTCGCTGTCCATTTTAAAGCATTGTTGTGTTAAAAGGAACAGCATCAAAGCCTGGAAGCAGCCTCACTCCCCTGCCCAGTCCCTGCCTTTGCGTGAGGCAGCGGCTGGCAGAAGATGGAGCCAAGCTGCAAAATGAGCATCTCCATGGAGATAAGCTGAGAGCACGAGAAGGTCAGAGCCAAAGCATCAGGAGCAGCAAAGGAGTTCTTCAAACTTCATTTCCTTCCACAGCAATCACTTGATGGAGATTTGTTGAACGTGACACCTGGCTGCCTCGCATTGCAGACTCAGATGAGGAGACAAAAGAGGAAGCTAATTGTTTCCAATGTATTTGAGTTTAATACATTAAGTGCATTTTTAATTAGAGCTCTAAAGGAGAAGGGAATCAATTACCTCTTGCAGAGGCAGATGCCAGTGGCAGGTGATGCCGTGCGGAGAAGAGGAATTGCAGCAGGATGCTGGTGCTCCCTGAGGATAGGACCCATGCCTTTGTGCAACCCATGCCTGGTGGCTCTGAGCAGCACAGGGAACCCATCCAAGAGGACATGATGCTGCTGTACCACCCCATTGTGAAGATGCCTGAGTGTCTCTATGAAGGCAGCACCTGCTCTGCAAGCCCTGAGGTGGGGATAAATACCTCCAGCAGAAGACATCAGGAGCATCCTTTCCCACCACCATGGTGTGAACTAAGCGACATGTTTCTCATTTGAGCAAGATTGGGAAAGTCCAAAATGTACTGCTCGAATGGTGTTTGGTGGCCTGTTCAGGGGGAGAGGGAACCAAAAGACAACAGCTGATCCTGATCTGCAGGGACTTCTGTGCTCCCATCCCAAGGAGCTGCCACTGAGGGGACACCAGGGAGCAAGCTCAGAGCCCAGTGGCTCACTAGTAAGTAAGTCCCTATTGCATAATGCTGAAACACAAGCATATATGATGTGAAACTGGTCTTGCTAAAAAGCCATATTCAGATTGTTCTGTGGACTGAAGCTCGGGTCTCCAAGGAGTTCAATTTCATGCCTTTAATGAGAATTGCATTTCCTAAAGGAAGAAGGCAAAATCCTTCAGTTCAGTGTAATGTATTGCAACAGCAGGCAGGCTTCAGAATCCTGCTTTCTCAGTATCCCTGCATTCAGTGTTTGCTAGGCAAAAATCCCATTTCATGTCTTTCAGTAGGACACTTTGGGGTGTGCTGAATTAACTCCCTGAGGTTATGAGTGTCTTCAGGTGTACGGCTAAAGTCCACACCACAGAGATTTCTTTGCAGGACCTGAGGAGACAGGTTCAGATGGCTAAAAGGTAAATTAACAGCACCACCCAAGAGATCCCAGAACATCTAAAAGCCTGGGGTTGGCAGGAGCAGCAGAAGACAACCGGAGGCTGGCATCCTTGCAGCTAACTGGGATGCTTGATGTTTTCCCCATACATAACAGATACCTCTTTCTCAACTACAGAAAGCAGGGAGTGCTTGGCAAGTTTAACATGTGTTTGATGCAAGTCTAACTCAGCTGTAGCACAAGACAAGGCCTTCAAGCTGTACAGTGCTATGCTTCAGCAAGTCTGAGGACAGAAATTAGCTCCTAAAAATAATTCAGAATGCTCTGATAGTGAGGCTGAAGTTAACTTAGTATGAGGCACGGCGAAGCCAGAAAGAGTAAAATGCAAACAGTATCCATTAAAATGAAATGATGTGTACAGACTGAGTGCTAAAGAAATTAATCCAATGGTTAAAATCACTTTACATGTGTAAGACCGACAACAGGGCTTTATTGCCTGGAAGAATGCATTTTTTCTCTTTGCCTTTCTTTCTCCTTCTGTCTATTCTATTTCTTCATATTTTCTCAATGAATCTCTGGAAGATGCTGTTTATGGACAAAATGGAGCATGCTTCATGAAAGATTTATTAATCAGAACTGCCAAATTCATAATTACTTTCTGGGCACTGAAATTGTTTGGCCTTATCAAATAAATGAGAATAACCAGTGATTATTGTTTTTGGAGAAAGCAGTGGCTGGTAATAAGGAAGAAACATGCACATATGAGAAAGAGGAAGATAATATAAATGGACAGAGATGTGTCCATACAGTTGTCTGAGTGGTCAAATGACTCATCTGTCCTAAAAAAGAAACATAATTTCCATATTATGAGGCAGTGAAGCAAGACAGCAGTGCTTTCACCCTAACAGATAGATGGACCTCATTTGTTCCCCTGATCCTCTTCTGCCACTGCAAACTTTTATGGTTCAGAAGCATCTGGCTTTTCCCTTTATTTTTTAGGTTTATAAATAAGAACACTCTACCTCCATAGAAATTAGTGACATTTAATGCCATCAGATTTGGGAAAAAAAAAATAAAATAAACTTTAACCTCTAAAGTTCTTCTACCTTCAGCCACAGACTGAATGGCCATATCTCATGCTTACGTATAACCCTGCAGCAATTTTTGTCTTGTGCAGAGGCTTATTAAACAGATGGGCCCTGAGGTTTCTGGTATATGATAGAACATATCGGCTTCCCATTAGAAAAAATTCACCATATGCAGGTGCTTTTGAAAATAAAACCAGCTGCCCAAAAACTGGAAAAACTTGGCACACCGAGCTAGGAGTGAAAAAGGCATCACAGCCTTCGAAAAACAACGTGGTTGTGCCCACCTGCTCTTTAAGCATGGTAAAGCACGTCTTTCTTTACGGACAGGACTTCAGGTGCACTTCAGAGTGTTTCCTGAACTTGCCCAAAGTTGCTCAGTACATTACGAGCTGCTGCCCTCAGCCCTGAAGCTGTCTCCCAGCCTGATAACTTGGGGACTCATCTCTTGTCCTCTTCCCAACTCTTACAGATTTTCTCTTCCTCTCCTCCTGTGATGATTTATGGGGGGAAAAAATGATTCTAAAATGAATAATTGATATTCTTTCAAAGCTATCTCCTTTACTCTACTTGTTCTCTTAATTTACTTGGTTTATACCAACTGATGACAGAAGCCTATTGTTTTGCTGAAACATTAACTTCGCAAAGTCATTCCGCTCCCATCTGCAGCACTAAAATTAATGATTCCCTCTGCAACATCTGTTTAATTAACTATCGGCACCATAGAAGAGGCATCCAAATACCCCAGCGACTAAATCAGCCTCAAATTAGGGAAATACGATGTTAAATTGTATCAGAGAGAAGCAGAGATTATCCTTTTGAGCACTGACATTCATTAGCTACCAGCCACCCCATGTATCTTCATAATGAAAAAGTGTCAGCAGCTCTTCACCGTAAAGTTTTCATTTAAGGGCTGCTGCTCCTTTAGCCACAGTGATTGGAAAGAGAAGGAGGTGGAGGGATGTGAGCAAGCTTCAGCCAGTGCTCCATCATCCTTGCTGATGGATCTGCTGCTGGGAAGAAAAGTAAAGTAAAATAGTGCTGCCATTAGGTGCTCCCTGCATTGCCATCACGCCTGCTTCCCAAACAGCCCAACTTTTTAGGCAAAGAGAGCAAGACTCGCTGCAAAAGCTGTCACTGAGGTAGGGAACAGCTGGGGGCACCTCCACAGGGACCCCAGCTGCTCTGCATGAGAGGGATGGGAGGAGGCAGCTTGAAGAGAAGTGTGGAGGTTTGGGTCTCCAGCGAGGCCTCTGTAAGTACTGAGGGTCTCCAGGGTTGCACAAGCAACAAACAAAACAAGGGGTCGATTCAAGAGGTTTTGAGGGTTTTTAAAACTTTTTCTCCCCTACTTTGAACTCCTCTTTTTTTTGTTGCTGTGACAACGAATATGGTGTGAAATTGCAAGTTTGCAAAAAGGAAGGCAGCAAGTATCACAAAGACACTGCTGGGTGAAGGAAAGGAAGCAGCAGAACAGGGTGGAGAGACAAGCAGGGCAGGAGGAAAACAAAGGTGAAGCAGCTTAGGCTCCCATAACGCATGAATCAGGAAAATACACACCTCTACCCACACAGTTCACTAGCTTTCTGGTCTTTCTACCTCATGTGAACTTACTCCAGAAAGGGAACTCTCTGGGGACTTTAGTTCAACCACTTTGTACACAGCTAGGAAAGCGTTCGGTTGTTCACTTTGAGGAATGAGCTTGAACTGCTGCAAGTACTGAAATAACTCTAAGCTTTTCCCCTAATGCATGAGCTTAGGTCAGGAAAGTGCATCCCCCGAGTTCTCAGGAGTGAGATTTTTCAAAAGCATATTCAGCCTGAGGCTCAGTGCCCACAAGTTCAGTTCCCATTTAGGCTGCTAATTAATCTCTGCAAACACCTCAAAGCATCTAAACTGCATCTGCAGCTGTGATGTCGCCCTGAAGAATGGATATCGTTAAATGAAAACTTCACAGTTTAAAAATCCATTTCCTCTCTCTTTGGAATCATATCTGCTGGCTTTCTTGGCAAATCAGATCTGGCTGTTGTCTCACTGTTTAAAGAACCAATGCACATACGAGAGACTTCTCAGAAATCCAACTTTACCTTGCCTTCAGATTGAGCACACATTTAGGTGCAAGAAAGGAGCTGAATTTGGCCTCCTTCACATCTGTTCAACCAAGATAATAGACAATTAGAGACAATGTGTCAACATTGGGAACATGTTTCTAAATGGTAAACATTCTTGGGAATACAGAGACTGACTGAGTCTGCTGTTAGACAGCATTCAGAAGTAGTGCACTTTTTTGAGGAGGAGGTGAAGGTCAATAAACATAATCACTTTTCTACCAGGTCTGTGTTACCCTCAACTTCCACTACATTAAGCACTTTTTAGTTCTTCCCTTCCCACCTTTTCCTAGAGATCCCTGCTAATGGGCCCCGCTATCAACTACAACTCATCATTAATTCAGGTATTTCAAGGTTTCTGCCATAATGAATTCTCCTATTTTCCAGCAAAAATACAACTGTTAAAATTAGCCTTGGTTTAAGGAGAGCAAAGCTTCTTGTGTCTCTGTGGAAAACATTCCTGCACGTTTCTTGGAATGACCTTTCAAAGTCAAACTTCATTCAAGTGCAAGATAATTTTAGTTAACTCATGGTGAGGATGTTTAAGACCACTGCAAGTAACTTTGATTCATTTGCTTTACAACTTAATTCAGCACAAAACACTCAAGCATCCTTTTGTAGGCATTTCCTACTGTTATTTATTCCTCAAGTCAGCACTGCAGGTGAATACCCCAGTTAATAAAAATCCTGCCTTGTTGATAAGAGGGGCTGGCACAGCCGCAGCAGCAGGAAGACAGTTTCTTCCCATGCAGAACACATCTACAGTTGTGACATCCACACTCTCGAGCACACAAGGCAGCAGAGCCGGTGGTTGCTTTCCCAGCGCTGTGTGCGCGGAGGTTATTGGCAGAACTCTACTGACAGAGCATGTAGAGCATGTACCCAACCACATTTAGAAGTGTGACATGAAATTCAAAAGCAGCCAGGGGAATTACAACACTCTGTAGCAGGATAAGATGCTAAACGAGCATGAAACACACGCCATGCTCAATGTGATTTTATAATTTTTTTTTAAGACTATTTCCTTTCCAAACCTGCCAAAGAATACATTGTACTGTCAGAGCACAACTTCAGATGTGAGCAGCCGTGGCAACAGTGCTGGGCTGGATACAGAGCTGGGGACATCACGGTTTGTGCTTCTGCATAGATAAGGGAGTCCTATGAACATCAGCTATAGCAGAATGCACAGAAACCACTCAACACGTGGAACAACACTGAAGAAGGAAAGTGCTGTTCCAGGTACAGAGGATCTTAAGCTCTGGATATTGCTGATAATGTAAGGAGAGGGAAGATAAGAAGATTGAAGGCATAAGATAAGGCCCCTGAATAGCCAGAAGCAGGAAATGAAGTATCAATATTTACTGGGCAAAATGGCACGTGGCTCTGGAATCCAGTAGGTGGGGAACTGGAGATTACTTGGGTTGTGCCCAAAGAAGCCAGCTGGGACTGCACTGAAAGTACGACAGCAACTGCAGGAGGATAAGGAAGTCACTGCCAAACTGTGCTTCTAATTTTAAAAAGATATGATGAAAAGATAGTGGGAGAAGATGTGAGGGGAAAAGGTGGCCCAGGACTGTGCAGAAGATCAGTGCCAGAGCTGCAAATTGATTTCTGAGACTCCTAGTCCTTAGCCCATTATAACAAAAAATACTGAGCTCAAAGGAACAGCTATGAGTCTCCGTCTTTGCTATTATCCTCAAGGTTTGGATTTATGTATTTATTTATTTATCAAGCGCTGAGATATGACAAACAGAATGAGAAACACAAAATGCGTAAGAAGGCCCATAAAATCCTTTTCATATCTTTAATCAATCATGACTGGTCTATCTCCCATACGCTTTCCCAGTTTAGAATAGAATAAAGATGTCCCTTCACATACTAATCTTTCTCCAGGCAGCTCTGCTCCTTACATCAGCACAATGACCCAAACGGGATGTCTGTATTAACAGATACCATCTAGTCTTTAATGGAGCTCAGCAACTGGGATTAGCTGCCTGTAATGCAGTTTGGGCTGTCAGGCACTATATGAAACTGCTAACCTATTCCAAGTTATAGGCAACAATTCTTCCTAAGTAAAAAGACATTTCAAATTCAAAACACTTCAAACCTAATAACAGGAAATTATCTCAATGGATCCCCTTCAACTTGTAAAAAAATAAAGAGATGAGAAGAGAGGGACAGGCGTCCGATCAAAACAAAACTATATCAGTTCTATTTTTGTTCTTTAGTTCATAGCGAAACAGAAATGTGGATGTCAGGGAGGCAGAGCTGTGGAAATTCAAGGCTGGTTGAGAAAGAAAGTTTGCCAGCTGGGTTACAAAGAGAGGAAACAAAAGTCTACCTGTCTACTTGGGTCAGTGCATGAAGCAGAAGCATTGGTCTAACCCATAAGGGATTTCTCTCCTAAGAAATCTGCTTAAATAGTCCCATGCAACTCCTCAGGTTATTTTTCCTGAGATATTGTAACTAAGCAGATGACAAAACAGAAAGAGAGAAAAATAATAATAATAATTCATAATACTAATGGAAGTTTAGTTGGGAGTTAAGGTTTTTTAACTTAGCTTGCCATTTCTTGATGATGCTCAAGCTGGACATCCTTAGCAAGAACTGATGATTCCAATCAGAAGATGCTCAATGCTACCTGAAAAGCAGGTCCATTTTAAAAGAATCTTTGCTCAAGTTGGGCCTCCAAAAGCATGCTCAATACCTGAAAATAATGTCAATTTGCCCATTTAATCCTTGGCAAAGATTGAGGGTACCCTGTTGATAGCTGGAAAACCTCTGACAGGCTTGGGAGGGGAGACGGAAGGGTCAGAGTCCAAGTGATGAACACTGACAAGCTGAGTCACTGATGAGCTGCATGCTATCATCTATCATTTTTAAACCTAGCCTGTCTGTGTTGCCAAGCTGAGTCATTTCTGCCCATGAAAGAGAGGGCTGGGGAGGGGACCTTATTTCATCTCTCAGCGCTGTGGCTATGAGCTAATCCTATTGCTGTCCCATTTTCACCACATCTGTCTGTCTGCCTCTTTACTGTCATGTGAATTGGCCGAGCCACCATCTGACATCCCAGAAAGAACAAAGCTTCCCTGAGCTGGAGAAACAGTCCCTTAAGGAAACGAAAAGGGACTGAAAACAAATTGAAAGCAAGACAGACAAACCTAAGGGCAGATTTTCCTTTTAGCACATTTTTGGAAGAGGAGGGGAGAGAAGTCCCTGATGGCCAGGAACCTGCGCTGCTGTTGGATTTCCAGCTCCAGTCAGAAGCCCAGGGGAAAGATAGCTCTTCACCACCTGTCAGGAGGGATTGCAAACACAACACAGTAGCTTGTAGGAAAACAGCGCAGGATCGTCACTTGAGACTGCCTCATTAGTCATACAGCATTTGCACATGTTGATGGCTGAAGGCGAAATATGACCTTAAGTTACATTATCACACCAAACACAATGTCTCTTTTTGCAAGGGGAGAACAAAAGCAAGCAAATGTGCTACTGCACGAGATGTGAGGCTGTGCTCTGATGGTGACAAGATGCCACAGCAGCACTGAAGGTGACATCCTTGATTCTCGCTGCTGTTGGGGTGTCAGCTCCAGTGTGGGGCTGCACTGGGTTCTGGATAAAGGTACATGGGGAACAAATGTGATCTGCTCCAATGGACTTTCACCCTAAATACCTGATGCCTCCCATTGGGTGAATTCTATCAATAGACAGTCCAAAGTATCAACAAGATGACATTAAAGTTGTTGGGAACATAATTCTTCCCCAAAATAGTCAAAGCAGAAACTATTGCTGACTGTTGGAATAAAGAGGGAGGGAAGTGTTCTGCTAAGTGCTAAGCATCCAACCAACTAGAACTGAGAGTGTTCTCCAAATCCCTGAAAACACTGTCCCCATATTCATGGAAGGTGACACTTGTCTTCATGCAGAGCGTGAGCCCTGCATGCTGTTTTATTCAAAAAAGAGAGTGTGATTTCAGTGGTGTGAAAGGCTGTGAGCTGGCAAGCCACAGGAAGATCAGCTCTGCATGCAGCTCTGCTTTTCTCCTGTCTTCACACTCCACTCGGGTGGGCCTGGATTTCTTCCAGCAGCCAGAAAGAAATTAAAATACTATACTTGCCTATCAGCTGACCCAAAACTTGTTTTCTTTTTTGACTGAGGAAAACAAGGACACTTTTGCTATTTAAAAATAGACCTATGGTCAGATTTTTTGAGATACTCTGTGACTCAGGTCGTTCAATCAGATCTGAGTTTGGTCTGCCACCAAGATTAGCAGAGCTACCAGGGATGCAGATGTGCTGTTCTCTGACTTCCACACATTCCCTCTGTTTTCCTATGGAAGACTAAATGCATCAGATACAATGTAACTGTAATGGAGATACACTTTTAATCTAATAAAGTGAATGCCGGAGTGCTAAGGAGGGATCTCTAAAGAAAGCTTCTGAGTTTTCTCATCAACAACATTTGTGCTTTTCTTGTTCTAGACATATTTTATGTCTATTTTTTTAGGCTTGGAACATAGGAAGAATGGGTTTTAATAAGAACAACTGGCCTTCTAATTCTGAAGATGTAGAATCATAGACTGTTTGCATTGGAAGGCACGTTCAGATCATCTGGTTCCAACTCCCAACATTACTGTTGTGTGTCCCAAAGAAGAAGGATGGTCAGCATGTTCTCAAGGTTTCTTGCTTTGGCAGAGAGGAAGATTTAGCACATTCCAATATCTATTTCCTCTACAGCTCTAATCTTAACACCCACCTACTGCATGCTAAATGAACATCCCAGCACTTCATAATGGAGACAGGAAATTAATTCCTCATAAAGGGGTTTTTTTTTTAACCCCTCTTATTAAGACTCCTCTGCCCTGTCAACAGCCAGCTGAGCTGCTCACGGGTCATAATGGTGCATTTCTGCAGTCTCATTTCCTCAAGCCTCCTACTTGATGGATTATGCCCATTAATTACCTTCATGTTGGAGAAGAGCAGCAGCTGGGCATCAAGGCACCTTGTTGGGTGACATAACCATGAACCTTTGAGCAAAGCACTCAGAAAAATGGAGATATGAAGTGGTGTTCCTGCTGACATGCCTGCACTGCTCAGTCCCTCTTAGAGGCAACAGCTGTATGCCATGCTGGCCTAGGATTCTCATAGGGAGCAGCAGATCTGGTCCACCAAGGACAACATCTGAATCCAAGCCACCAGTCCTTTAGACTGAGACACTCTAAGCACATCCATCTCTCCAGCACCAACAAAGTGCAGGTGCTGGATCTTCAGGATATGGGTCTTGTCCAGCACAACCTTTTAATAGGAAGCACTCCACGGGGGGTATTTAACATTATTTCCTTCCTTCACATAGAATTTATCCAGAAAGAAATAAATCCCTAAATTTTGTATTACATTTTTTCTTTCCAGCTCATAGTATCATAGAATTGCTCAGTTTGGAAAAGACCTCAAAGACCAACCACAACCCAACCACAGGACCCTAACTCTAACAACCCTCTGCTAAATCATGGCCGTGAGCAGCTCATAGGTTCCGAGGGAATATCTTTTCTCTGGTGGATATGACTAATCTTAAATCTTGCCAAGTAAAGAAAAAAACAACAACAACAACAAAAAACTTTTATGTGAACATTAAAATAGACCAAAATGCATTAAAATGACAGATCTGGTTTAAAATTGTGCCACTTCACCCAGACTTCAGCTCAGCAACATCATCTAGAAATGATGTTCAGAGAGATGGATCTTAAAACAGCAAGCAAAGTTCTTGTGAAAAGCAAATTGCTCGTATCCATATGACATGGATTTGGAAGCAGCAGAGTGAGAATTCCGAGCTGGTACTGAAAGCTGGAGGGCAGTGCAGAATAAACACACAGACTGCATCCCCAATTTTGGTAAAAACCTTTGCAAAAAAAAAAAAAAAAAAAAAGAAAGAAAATTGTCATGCGCTATCAAAAATAAAAGCACAAAATCAATTTCATGTTCACGGAACCAGAGAACATCTCCTGTGAACACGATGCTTGGAACTCTCCTCAGTTTTGCTCCACATTTTCCAAATGTTATGTAACATTTAATTTTGATTTCTCGCATACCTACGCCATGCAAACTGTGGAACAGCAGAATAATGTAACTCCTCAAAGGATTTCAAAGTTTCTCTACCAGGCCTAGCACAAATGCTCTATGGAAAAGTACAGTGTTGTTGCCTAGCAAATGTCTGCAAAAAAAGGAGTTTCTGTTTAAGTAGAGAAACAAATTAAATATAAACCTTCTGCAAGGGCATGCTCCCATGGGACAGCAGGTTCCTGAAGATTCAGAGGGTAAAACTGTCAGAAGCTTTTGTTACAATATAGGCAGCACATCACAGTCACAGAGACTGAAGATATTAAAGAGAAAAACCCTTTTAGTTTGGGCTCGGTCAGAACTAGCTGTGTGCTTCCAGATCCTTTGACCCCAGGGAGTTATTAGTGACATTTTTGTAAGTAATCTTTAACATTTCTGTCTTTTGTTCTTAATGCATTAAGAAATTACACTCTAAGGGGAATGGACTCCCAAGTGCCACATCACTCCCTGGAGCAGCCAGCTGGCAGCTCCATCTTCCCAGCCAAGCCTGGTGTCCATGCCAGGAAATACACTCTATATCTACCTTCTTAATTGGTATTAGATTGTCTTTGGGAAGAGATTAATGGGCTGCTTTGGCATTTTAAGTTCTCAGTTATTCTATTGACAAATTCATTCAAAATCTTTTGTGTCTCCCTGCTGCCCAGTATCTTTCCCAAATCTCACTTTGCAAGATGGAGAACCAGTGATGATGTCTTGTTGTAAATAGCTGTTTTCGGCCTGGAAAGTTGTTCATCACTCTAGTCTGAAGTTTCTGATCCCAATACTCAAGCTATTTTGGCTTCCAGTGGTGGCAAGATGGAGCACTCAGCACGTAGTAAAAGAGACTGCACGTCTGTCTTGTTTGCAGCTATTTGCAGAAATGTTTAGATGTAGGGTGAGTTCGATTTATGTGCCTTATCTTCCTCAAACCAGATAGAATACTTTCCTTCCGTTACAAACACTGCTTAATGGATCTCTAACAGCCTTGCTTTCTCAACATCAAATATGCAAAAAATAAGGGGGAGAAGGACGAACCAAACAAGTCTTTATTGTTTCCAGGTGTCCCTGATTACGGTTGGAGGAGGAGGTGGAGAAGAAAGAGGGAAGAGAGATTGTAAAAAAAACCTGTAATTGGGTTCTTGGTTCTGTCTTGTCACATATAAACTAGCAGACAAAGAACTAAACGTTAAAAGAAGTCCTTAACTCCTGAAGATCCTAACTATTCAAAGCACCTCAAAACTGCATTTTGCAACAGGTTTTTTTATCAACACAACCATAAATAAGGCTCGAGACCCAGAGTGAACTCTAAAGGACTGTTGACTTTCACAAGGCTGGGCAGTGACTTTTCAGAATCACACTTTGATAGGCAAATACCACTGAGTGGGATGTGAGCACAGCCAGTGATATTTTTAAAATGAAAAATTTGTGTGTTTTTGTTCAAAATCTTTATATTTCTCCGCAGATGTAGAGGCAATGTAGGGAAAAAATAGAAAACACTACTGTTATCTTGATTCTGCATATCAGAACACACTGACAGGCCCAGGGCTGTAGAGGTGGGAAAAAGTGGGAAGTTTAGAAAGCAGATGATGTGATCCAGGGCCCAGTTCCCACAGAATATAAATGAGAATTAAATGTTTCATTCCTGTTGGTGGTGCTAAGGCAGGGAAGGTCTCACTAAGGAGACCAGTTTTATGTCCCTTATCAATGATTCTAATAGGAATTTAGTGTCAGAGATGTTGATCTACATTTTCTTAAACATAGCCTTCAGTGCCACCCACATCATTGTTTTTGATCTATTGTGCATCTACTATTCACCACTAACTTTACTTTACTTTACTTGTCCGTGACTTTGCTGCATCACATTCACAAGGCATGAATAGTCCCTGCTTCACACGAGATATGCTCTGAAATGCTCCTGAATGAAATCAGAAACACACAATAACCAAAAGCAATCAGAAAACCCCTTCTAAGAAGTGCTTGAAGGTACTGTGGATGTGTGCTGGAAAGCAGCATCTGGCAAACAGCTTTCCACTTGGCAGCTGAGATGCTCAGCTGCAGGCAATGTCAGGAATCACCTGCGTGCATGCCTGGGTCCTCCTTGCTACTTGTAAGGATTCCCTTCCTATGTATCACAAAGTATATGGGGTTAGAGTGCAGGAGGTACTATGCAGCGTACTGTACTGTGTACAGTATTAGGGATCTGACTGCTATCACTTTCCCTGGGAGATACCGAACATGGCCTTGATTCCTTCCTTTCCTTTATCAGCAGGTCCTCCAGATGACACAAAATTTCACAACAGATGTGCTTATACCATGGCAGTGACAGAGCAGAGGGGAGTTTTCAGAAGGATCCAGGATGTGCTGCTGCCAATAGCAGGTTGCTGTGCTAGCAGCATCATGGGGTAGCAGAACTCCTGGCCTAAACCTTCCCTGAGGTGTGCACCTGCATGATTCTCCATTCACTTGTATAGAGAAGAAATCCACATATCCATTCATTTGGCCCTCATGGTTTAATGAACACTGGAGCCATTCAACATCCATCACATTACACTTGATCCCTTGTCTCCCAAATTTACCAACACTGTGGAACAACGTCAGCAGAAGGGGAAAGAACAACCACAACATCAGATACAGAAAGGATGAAAGAGAGAAAGATGGGACATAGCAGAAGAAGCAAGCACCTGCGTGAGGTGTAGCATACAGACAGGGAATCTAGCACAGTGTGAGACCTTGGGATCCTGGGAGATTTTTACTAATGGTCTCTGCAAGTCTTATTATTTCATACATATTCTTGTATCTCTGACAAAGTTACTGCATAAATCACTTCCCCTTGTCCCAGGCTGACCCCTTAACCTCTCAGAGATAATGAGGCATGGTACCTAGCATCTTCTAATATTGCCACGATCTGTATCAAAGATCATTAATTCTCCATGATAACATCTCTATTTTTTAATGCCTTTAATCCTTCTTGAGTATATCTGCTTAGCAAGCCATCTTTACTTTTATTCCTGAAATTTCATTGGAATTAGGTGAATGGGCTTTGTGCCCCTACAAGGTGGATGTCTCTTAGGACCTCAGATCTCATGTGTCCCTTTGGCACAGTCACACTCCTCCTGGTCAGCTTCACTGTTTCTGGAGGTCTACTTCTGCTGCAACCCAAGACTCAGCATGGAAAGAACTTGTCTTTCTTCCTCATCTTCTATTTGTAAGGCAATTTTCTAAAACTTTCCTTCTTTCACTCTGTCCTGCCTGTGGTTGGTCTATTTAGGACCATTTAGATGCTGTCAGGCACCTTTTCCTATTATGTTTCTGTACAGAGTGCAGCGCTACAGGGTTCAGATCTCCAATTTAGTCTCTACATGCAGCGTCAATATTACTTACTAATAAGTATTAGACATCAGCCTATAAGCAGAAAAGAAGAAATGTTTCCTCCTTATAACAGGCATTATTGTCCCATAAGGCAATGACAGACAAAAGTGGAAAATCGATGTAAGAAACTGAATATCTGGACTGAACTCCAATTTGTCCTATGGTCCGATCTGGCACCTATTCTCCCCTGCTATTCAAGTAGAAGTCCTCTCTACATCAATGGAAGTTCTTTGCAATTAGGGAAGGAGTAAAAAATAACACACTGTAAGGCTGCAGTTCTGTCACCTTTTCCTTTCTTGCCCATCAAATGCTGGGAGATTGACCTTGTTTTCATTAAGAAGAATACCTTGTGAATGAATACAGGATGTCAGATGGAAACAGAGGCAGACAAGGCAAAGAATTCATTAGACAAAGTTTCAATATGGCAGAGAGAGACATTCGTTATTTTACAGCTAGTCCTTGTGAGTTTTAATTAAAGAAACCAAGCAGTTTGTATATAAACTACCTCATCTTAAGCATTAAAATTGCACTAGATATGAACCCAAAGTTTTCTCACTTTAAACACTCCTGTTCCATTGTTGCACTTTGTCACAGGGCCAGCTCCATCTGGAAACATGAGGGAACAGTGGGCCCAGGGGGTGTCACCTGCTCCTGGGGGGCTCCTGGCCCTGGTTGGCAGCCTCCAGAGCTGTACATAACTCAGAACATCCCTGGATTTTTCAGTGCGTGGATGTACAGAAATAAACCTGCAAAACCTCTGGGCTCCCTGATACTGTGAGGAAACTGCAATGAACAATGCAGCACTGAACTGGATTGTGATATCCTCCTAGAGCAGCACCAAGCAGCTCCAGGGAAAAGCCCATTGATTAGCTCGAGGCTCCTCTGAAGCCAGGACATTTGAATCTGAGAGGCACTGGTGTTGTTTTATAAACTCAGTTAACTTAAAACATTCACAGATCCATCCTGCACCTGGGAGAAACTGGAAAGCTCCATGTGTGCAGCAGGTGTTGTGCTAAGGCTACTGCACAAAGCAACCAGAGGGACTTGCAGATTGAACAGTACGAAACCCTACAACCTGAATTAACCAAAGAAGCATCTCATTAATCTCACATGTATGGGCCTTAGGCACTGGTCAGGGCTGTTTAACGGTGAGCAAAGATTGCTGTCCTGTGGCAGATATCCTGCAGCAATGGGGCCTTACTCATGGGTGGCTGCTTGACAAGGAGGGGACACACAAGCGAGGGATCCAGGAACATTTCTGCATGAAGTGAGGATTGCTTCAGGCTGATTCACCTCTGTGTATGCATGTGGCTGGGTATCTGAATCACTGTGTGCATATGTGTCTGTGTGTTTGTCTTGACTGAATGAATCACCCTACCTGTTATAGTGTAAAACAGCAAACATTAGTAAAACTGATAATAAGCCTAGTGGTGGTGATTCAACCAAAGCTAGCACATCTGTCACTGAGCAACAGACTGCCAGGCTTTTCATCAAGGGAAATACAATTGAATAATAATGTAGTAAAGGTAAAGCAGCTTCAACAGAGCTTTCTGCCAAATTAAATACAAGGTATGCTTAAAAAAAAAAAAAAAAAAGGAAAGAGAGAGCAATACAAATCGAACCCCTCTTGAATACAAATCCCTTCATAACAGGTACTTCTGAAGACAGAACACATCTGCAGCATGAGCAGCTTGCCCAGGGCATGGGGGTGGATGGGGGTGGGTGGGAGGGTGGTGAGGACACTGACAGGAGTCCAACACTGGGAACACAGTCTTCTCTGTGCCAGCAGACAAATAAGGAATTGAAGGGGAGGAGGAGATGGGCTTTCTGACTAATATTTTAAAACCTGGTTCTCTAGTGCCATCTGGTCACTTTGCAATGCTTTTGGCAATGCAGAGGAGTGGTAACCCCATCCAAAGTGGTCTCAGGGGGATTTCCCATTGGTGGAAAAGCCTCTGATGGCAAAAGGCTTCTGCAGCATTTGAAGGATACAACTGGGAGAGAAAAGCTCACCAGCCAGCACTGAACACCTGTTGTCCCTTTGACAACACCACTGTGGCAAAACTGCCCCAGGGTCTTCAACTCCAAGCTTTCTTCAGGACAGGATGCTTATTCATGTCTGTAATAGAAGAAGCTCAAGAAGTGAGGTGGCTTTTTGAGGCAGCAGCACGCCATGGGAATGAGCTACAGAAGCAGCCTGCCAGACACCATAGGGATGTGTTAGTGGCCATGCCACTTCCCATAGGGTGCTAACCAGCTCTGCATATAAGCATGTTCTTTGTAGGCTGCTCCGGCTGCGCAAGCAGCTTTTCATGGGAGTATCATTTTAAGTGACCCTGATGTGCCTTGCCACAGTGTAACTAAGTACAATGGGCCATCGATCTGCCAGCTACAAAGTAAGCATCTCCAAAAGGAAATGAAAGAAAGAAAAATCCAAAAAAAGGGGGCTACAGTTTGGACGTTCTTCTGGCTGCAGGGTGATGTCTGGGGGCATCTCATATTCAGCATCTTATTTCACTTCACTTTCTCTTTCCCTTCTACATGGAACCTCTTCTACTCAGTTTTGTTCTCATTTACCTTTTTCTTTTTAAAACCAAAGAGGCATTAAACAAAAAACAAAAAAGCAGCACCTTCTAAGCATTTGTGCTTAGCATTCGCTTAGCTTCTGAAACTACTGCAGGGCTGGAGATAAAAACACACACACACAAATATTCAGACCCCTTCTGGCAGGAACGGGAGGTGAAACGAACCTTTCTGACTATTTTGAGACGAGACAGATTTGCAAAAGCTACAATGCAAAACCCACTACAATCAACACTGCGACAGTTCTGCCAAGCTGAAAGGAAGCCTTCCTGCAAATTGCATTTTCAAATGTGCTTTGCAATTGCCTCTCCTGAACACGTAACAGCCCCAGCATGCAGCTCCTGCTGAGTCACTGCCACAGGCCAGCCAATGCCTCTCTGCCTTCCCATCTTTTGTTGGCAGAGAGCCCCACGATCAATGTGTTGTGCCCAGGTTACCAAGCACAAATATTCAGGCTAATAAATAGCACAGACAATACAGCTCACAACATCAGCACAGGGTTTTTTTTTTCCCCCTTCATTCCCTACTGGAGCAGACAATAAATAGCAAGTGGATGTGTGGAGGCAGTGGAACAGTGACTACTTGCCTGGGGTGGGCAGGATGGGAAAGGATCCCTTCTCCCTTCATAAGCACAGCCCTGGGATTGGTAATTTGGAGCTGCCTCCTAATACACCTACCTCATGTTCATTTAAACAATAAAGAAGAAGGCTAGGAGCCATATAGTGCAACTCCAAGGCAGAGAACAGCCGTGCATCCTGCTCACCAGGTTTGTGCACAGGAGGAGGCTGCTGGTACACAGCACCTGGCTTCCTGCCTCAGGCAATGGCCTGTCCCTGATGCTACAGAGAGAAGCGAGAATAAACCCATAACACACCTAATTCAGCTGTGGGATGTTGTGCTGCGGTTGGGAAGGTTATGCCTTGGTAACATCCCTCCAAGAATCACAGCCAGAGGAAAGCAGACCCGAGGCAAAGCAGCCAGCGTGCCCTCCCAAGGCAGCCAGCACTGCACATCAGAACACCCAGTGGCATAAGTTCACAGACAATGATTTTTTCCTTACCACAGAGACTGAAAATCATTTAAGCAATGTTTTCAGGATCCTTTTTTTCTGACATTTTTTGGTTTATCGGTGCTTAAACAGGGTTTACAAGGAAAATGTCATTGCTACGGCTTTATTTTATTCACCCTACAATCCTGTATAGTGGATGATCTTCCAAAGGAATTATTTTAATATTAAATCAGATCTTTAAAAGGAAGTTCAAAATAGGTGCTGGAACAGCCGCCCAGAGAGGCTGTGGATACCCCATCTATCTCTGGAGGTGTTCAAGGCCAGGTTGGATGGAGCCCTGGGCAGCCAGGGCTGGTATTAAATGTGGAGGTTGGTGGCCTTGCCTGCTGTGGGGGGGAATGGAGTTTGATTATCCTCAAGATTCCTTCCAACCCAAACCATTCTGTGATTCCATACACCAGACAATCTCAAGGTTACTTGAGATCCAAAACTCCAAGTTTCTTCCATTCTCTGCCATAAGTGACTTTCCATTTAGCAAGAAGCTGTATCTCACCAGCTTATTCTACCAAAGCTAAAATCCCCTTCCCAATCCATCTCAGCACAGCCACCAATTCCTGGGTTGGATTTGAGCCAGGTTTCCAAAAAAGAAAAGAAAAATAGAAGAGAGATGCAGTTAGGTGAAAAATGCCATCTTGTTGTCTCTGTATCAGAGCAGATGATTTGCCATGAAATATTACTGCTTAAGACACATCATTGCTTCACTCAACACTGCTTTCAGGCTAGTGGCCTGCATGCATTCATTTTCACACAGAGACAAGACTGTAAAACTCTTGGGGGAAATAAGAAAACCCACCAGGAACCTGTTTTCCCAGCAACTTTTGCAGATAGATTTGTGCCACCATTTTTTTCACCTCAGTGTCTGATTAAGCAAATCCCTTTACTTGTACAAATACACTCAGGTATATCTGCGGGCAAATGTGAGCAAAGGACAACGGTGGAATCTTATCATAACACAGCACTGGTGATAACTTGATATTTTCAAGTCAAAGTTTTTAGGGATTCAAGGATTTTCTGAGCATCTATAATACAAAAGTAATTAGGAGTGAGTTTCAAGCTCTTTTTTCTCTGCTTCAGCAAGAGAAGGAAAGAAAGCTTCAAAATCTAGCTCTAAATTCTTTAAAAGCAAAGTTGTAAATAAAAGGCCCCTTGCACATGTCACTGTTTCCCACTGTTTTGATGCCTCACAGCTCAGCTCTCATGGGCAGTGCTGAAGAAAGGATGCAGCACCTTCAGCCCAAGGAGCTGAAAGGCTTTGGGCAAACTGCTGGCCCCTTCCTGATGGATTCAAAGCTCCATCATCATTCCAAGCTCCCAGGTTACCGCAGAACAGGCAGAAGAGCTCAGGGATCTGACCCTGCTGCCAACAGCTGCTGGTGTTTTTCCATGGTGTCACAGCACAGGGCTTGAGCAGCAAAAGGCGCTGCTGCTGCTGCTGCTGCACCTTCCATGCCTTCAGTGCATTTTAAATATTAAGCAATAAAAATATGTATAAGTAAAGACTACATCCATAAATAAAGCAAATGTATAACCCAGTGAATTAATTATTATTTCATTACTAGCAGCCACATTCTCTAACAGAATAACTAAGAGCAGAATTTTCTCCTGGCTTTGCTTCTCATTATTATAATAGCACTGACAATTACTTGCAGGACAGATGCATACTTCAGCTAATCATCTGAGGATTAATTTTATGTATGCATAAATAACTCATGTTTTGATTCAGGGTCTTTCAAGCAACTTACTTGATAAAATAGACTTGTGTTGGAATAGCATTGGTTCAGATATCAGATACAGAATTGGAGCACTACTGTCCTTTCCTAGCAAGCCTTTGTACTCTGCTTTGTGCTGGGGTTACTCTTTGAAAGGGGCTTGTGACTTGCTTTGTTGCTATCCTGCCATATAAAATAACCAGAACATTTAAAATAAATGCAGCCCTCAATAGTTTTTGAAAGCAGTGCAGAGCGTTTCGTTTCAAGGAGCAGCAGCAGCTCCAGCTGCATGGCTGCAGTGCAGAACGAGGACGCAAGGTGACCTGAGGACAAGTTCAGTTCCATCACAGGGCTGACGGGACCACTACTTCTGCTTGCTGGAAAGGCTGAGGACACACCCAGCCGCCCCCCCTCAGTGAAGCTCCTTGTTTGGACACCAGCACATTTTTCCAATGCCAGATTTCCTTCTTGCTGCTCCCTGCCACTGCATGTGCAGGTTAGCAAATGTACCACAGAGCAGGTCACAAACACAACTGCTGTGCCTCTGCATCTGTATCTTTCACCTGCCTTGTCCACCAAGGTTCTAAGTTGTAGGAATGTGCCATATTTAGCACAGAAGGGGGCAGATCTCAGTGTCAAACACTAAGTGATGATATACAAATTCATCCCCATATTCACACACACATACATGGCCTTACCCTAGCACTTAATTTTGCAGAAGGACAAGTTCCATCAGTTTCTAATCTGCTTAATAAGTTATTTCAGAATTGTCAAGTAGGTTATTTCTCACCTTTCTCCAAAGCCAAATTACTTGGATAGGGGAATATTGAATGCAGTCTTTCCATGTCTCATGAAAAAAACGTTGAGATCTTACATTTCTCGTTGAATTAAAATTTCAGAGATGATTAGTTATTTAAAATACTTGATTTCAGTTGTGTTGCAGCATCACATTTTAATGGGGAAATGGCCCCTTTTGGTTACATCAAAGCAGAATATATTACGAAATGCTGCCCACAGACATTTGTATCTATTATAGTATGAACTGTCATAATAAATGCAGTTGGTCCTTTTTAATTTATCAAAACAGTGATGTGATATCAAAACAAACACTAAATGATTTGTTTCAATTATTCCCAGCTGGAACTATCATTGGAACAGATTATATCCAGAAAAATATTTTGGTTTTGAAAAAACTCTTACTTTTTGGAATGCATACTGTTTTCTCAAGATGTTTTTTGGTGCCTTCCACTCCATATCTCTAATACTGGCCATGGTCTGAGCTGTGATTAACTGTTATTAGGGTCAAGTCCAGCTTCGTTATTTACAATAAGACAGCAGTAACACAGGCTGCCAATACTGATACCTTTATAAGAGGATGCTCTATGGGCTATGGATCCTTGGGGAACTTGCCATGAGTTAATCCTTGATGTAGGAATGGTTTCACCACCAGGCAACAAGTGGGCACATTGCCCTCACCTGCTAGAGCCACAGTGTGGGCTGAGCTCAGGACTTGGCAGCACATGAGGAGCTGGAGGGGCACTCAGGACAGGGCTGTTGTGCATCTCAGAACTGTACACCTGCTGCAGCATCCCCAGCTGGAGCCTTCCCTCTCCTCTCCTGCTGCATAGAGTCTCTTGCTTATTGCTACCTGCATGCTGCCCCATGGATCCTGCTCAACACAAATACACATCAAACTCAATAGAAATGTTATGTGTGGATGAGGGCAGCTGGACACCAAGGAGGAATAGCAAAAAGTGAGGCAGAGGAGCAGGGAAAAAAAAACAGGAGGAGAGAAGACTGGAAATGAATGCTTCTCTTGTCTCAGTGTCCCCATGGTGATGTGAAAAGTCATTAAACACCTCAACAGACTTGCACAGTAGAGTAAACAGGAGCAGCTAATAGGACAAAGGCACTGGCACTTTATCTATTGCCTCTCTTTGGATTCAGAGCAATGAAGGTTACACGTTCTCATGGCATCCTCCTGTGTTTTTAATATTCT
Source organism: Coturnix japonica (assembly GCF_054131305.1). Classification (NCBI taxonomy): domain Eukaryota; kingdom Metazoa; phylum Chordata; class Aves; order Galliformes; family Phasianidae; genus Coturnix; species Coturnix japonica. The sequence goes on from NC_140683.1 coordinate 8,745,500, forward strand.
CCTATCAAGGAAGATAAAGCAGTCCTTGCCTCTTTCCTTGAACATTTCTTATTCTAAGTAGAGAAAAAGTGTCTTGCTCTTATTGCATGGGAGATTTCAAAACTAGAGCTGTATTCTTCCTCCTGTCACCACCAACTTGCGAAAACCACTTGCAAAACAAAACAAATTGTTTCTCTGGTTGTCCTTGGCCTGCACTCACTGCTATAAAACAGCAGAAGAGGAGCAGAGCTCAACAGGAGGAAAACTTCTGTGAAAATATTCAAAGTGACCACACTGTGAGCTGATGTGGGCACAGGGCAGGAGGAGCAGGGAGTGGAGGCAGGAGGTTTCTCTGTTGCTGAAAATAATGACAGTCACAATCATATTTGTTATTAGAAGTGACTAAGAGCAATCACATGTGAGCATCCACTGTGCAGCATCCTGTGCAAAGCCCACTCAGCATCTAAATGGAGATAAAAGCATTCAGACAAACAAGTCAATACCCACTGAGAGGGACGAGAGTCCTGATGGGAGTGGTGACTGCTCATCAGAAAGGCTGAGGGGCTTGAGACCTAAGTCCAGCAGCAACACCATCCACCTTTCAGGACCTCCATGCCCCCATTTGTGAGCAAAAATGGGAATAAACCTTCCCCAAATCCTTCTATGAGCATATAACATCACTTGTCCCTACAATACTCCAGAGAAGAGACACACTCAGATAAACCCCAAATAAATTGTCTTTACTTTTTTCTCCTCACAAAAGTAAGTTCTCTCCTACTATCTAAGCTGCTATTTTCTTTTCATGTTGGCTTTTAGACAATTCCTTGTTTTTTGCCCATTTGTACCGACAGAAAGTCAGAACTCCTGGTAAGCAGAACCTGGAATAATTGAGAAATATTTTCTCATTGCTACAGCACATGAACCAGGCTAGGCACGATGTAAAAGACTTCTCAGCAGATGATGGAAGGTGCTGGCATTGCTTTTATAACAAGTTACACCTGCCTTGAAAGCAGAGTTAAAAACCACAAAAGTGTAAATCCATGCAGATTTACCCCAAAGTGCAGATGCTGCTGAAAGCACTTGGGTTTTCATTTCTCTCCCTGCCCTTGAGCATGGAAATGATGGTCCAGCTACGATGGCCAGGCAGTGAGCAAACTGAGGACAACCTTGCTCAAGAGCTGCCACCTGCCCATCCGCTTATTCTGCAACACCGAGCACAGCTGCTGCCTTCAGGGAATAGCAGAGAGCCACGGAGTGGGTATTTGGACCATCTTTCTTTCCCACTACTTGCTTTAATGCTGGTTTTAAAGACAATTTTTTCAGTAGAAGAATAATTTCATCTCCAAGGATGTTTATTTCCTCTGCCTTCAGTGCATCCGTCCCTCAGCTGCCCAGAAAGCTGACTCTGAGCAGGTTCTGCTTCCATTCCCTACCAAGGACAACGGAGGTTTAGAAGACGTTGATGGTCCTTGACCAGCAGTATTAAGACACTAAATTACGCTGACACGGCCCATAAATCGCTAAATGAGGGACTCCCAGACTGAGATGTGGCGTGAGCCGAATGCACGAAGAACGATTGCAAGAGCTGCCCACTCGCTGGGACACACAGCTGAGGGATGCACTGAGCTGGGAGCTGGATGCGCTCCTGCTAGAAGAAAAACCCCATCCAGAGCTTTGTCATCACTGCAGACATGTCCCACTTGTGTAGGACTTAGGAAGCTTTAGTCTGTTTTCCCAGCAAGGCCGGCTGTTATTTACATACATTGAGTAAAGGACAACTCTCTGAGCGGGTACAGACAGACATGGTCTCCATCTCTAAAAATAGAATGAAATGACTATTTCTAAAGAGAGGAGAAAGCCTTTAAGCTCCTTAAGATTGTGCCACCTGTCCACCAGCAGGCAGAAAAGCTTTATTTGACTATTCCTATTTTATTTAGGTTTAGACATAAAAGATCTGAGGCAGCATGAGTAACATTTGCCAAAGTGAAATGGAATGGGACCATGGTCTTAATTTCCAGGAGGATGCCATCTGGGTCCTGCACCTGAAGGTGAAATTGAACCCACCTTGGCTAAAATCCCAGGGACTGAACTAACAGCAGTACAGTTCAACCCTCACACAGCTATCACACCAGTGAGGAAACAAGCTGTTCTGTCTGGGAGTTACCCATAATTTCTGGGGTTGTGTGAATAATAGGCCACTAACTGACCTTTATGAATTTCCTCCTTAATTGATATCAGCAAGTAAAAACTAAATGTTAAGGTGACACGGACAAACGGGCTCTGCTCGCTATGAAAGCATGCTGTGCTCAGAGGATGGCACACCCAAGAACATTTTCCCTTCAAGGAAACCAATTTTTTTCCAAAGTTATTTTCAAATAAAGGAAAGTACAGGATCTTCTCTCAGCAGAATATCAGGGTCTCACCTTTTGAAGCTGCAGTGTGGTAATGCAGGGGGTTGCTGCTAACCTGGGATCTTGGGCAGTTACAGCAGGCAGCCAGGGGCTTTAGGGATGGGGTGGCAGTAGGTGGCTGTAACTCACAGTTACTGACACCCAGCAGCTCAGTAATACTTCACATGATGCACTTCACCCTCTACTTCTCTCTGCTGAGAAATCAACTGACTTCAAAAACAAATTACATTTTTAGGACTTTCTTTTTGCTCTGTGTCATGGCAAGAGAATACTCTGGAGACAACAGGAGACAAATTTTGCTCTAGGTGACCTAGCTGGCATACCGTTACTACTTCTAATACAGCCGTACCTCCCAGGCTTTGATTAGGCTTATTTGGACACTTGGAAAAAATAAGGAGATGCCACAAACAATTTTGTTTTCCAGATTTCACAATGAAAGGAAAGATAGAAGGAAAAGGAAGAGGAGTGTGGAAAGAGCTGAATACAGGGAGCAAAACAGCCAAGCTTGCTTCCTCCACACCCAGCTTCTAGACGAAGGCTCTATGCTCTACCTGCATTTTGAGCTGTTAAATGATCCTCCATCAGCATGAAGACAAGCACAAGGGGAGAATTTTGCAGGGAGTCTCAATGGCAAAGTTATGCATTCCCTGTCCCGCAAATGTGAAATTGAGATGATCTCTACAGCTTTCTTGTAGGGAATTGCTTCAACATCTAAAATGAAGCAGATAGCTTCCCCCTCATCTCCACCCCCAGTCAAGATTGAAAATGGTGTGGGAAAGATGTCCAGAAACTGATATAGTCTGGCATCATTTACTGTGGATGTAGAGTGTGAGGAGGAATAAAAATGCAGACTCAACAGTTTCAGAAAAGTACCAGCACAGCAAGAAAGGCAGGCGGACAGATTGCTTGGATAGACTCCTTTTTAGTAACAAGATCTATAGCAGCACAGGTTTTCTGTTTGTTGTGTGGTTTTAAGAGGGATGTATTTTTTGCTACAGGATTAAGTAAAAAGGAATATTTTGCTTTCCCTAATACTCCATTCCTCTCTATCTGAGGTATTTGTTAGGCGAGAGGGGAGGAAGAAAGCTTATTTTTATGCTCCAATTTCTGAAAGCAGCTTTCAGTTTGGAAACAGCTGCTAATAACTTCAGGACCTGTGTGGGAAGATTTTTGCTGTGGGAGCAGGGAGCTGATCTGTGTCTCAGACTGCTGCCTCCGTTTCATTCTGCCACACACTCACTATGCAACTTCGTATAAGCCTTAATTTAAGCACTCACATTTCTCCACCAGTGAAGCCTTGGTGATGATTAAGTCACCTATTTTCACTGTTCTTTGCTGATAAAGATACAACCTGACATATAGGAACACAGCAGCACCTGTCCAACCTGGCTTTGCACTTCCTGGCAGTGATAACCCAGTTTCTGCATCACCAACATTCACATCCAGAGCAAGGGGCAGATGACCTCCTGGGCATGGACATGTCCTCTTGCTTCCCAGAGGTAACCCTGCATCCCATATCAGCTCATACTCCCTACAACCCTAAGGCTTATAACCCAAATCTTTCAGCCTGAAAACATCCCAACCATTTTCTTTATTCATGTCAACACCTGGACTTACCCATAAGTCCAAACCACTTGGAGCTTGTCTTGGATCTTTTTCATTCCTGCCTATGTGTTGAAGTAACCCAGGATTTTACATGGAAACAAGGAGGCTGGAACTATTTCTAATATTTGCAGTAAATCCTCTGCTTTAATAACACTGACACAGCAGCACTTAGCTGCGCTCCCACTAATAAAAACACAGAATTCTTTCCTCTCACATTCCAGTTGCATGCTACAATACAGCATGGCAAGTAATTAGTGTTGCTTGTTGACGTGATAGTAGGAAGGAACAAAAGAGGGAAAGAAAGATGACAGTGTAATCAGTTATGTGTTGGTGTGCGTGACTGGGTGTGAAGTGGAAAGTAGTTTTCCTGTGTTGCTATCAAGAATGCCTGCAATCATAGCATTCAGTCTGCCCTTCAAGTATCATGCAACAGAGCAGAATATTTCATCTTTCAAGACCAGGGACTACATCTGTGATCTCAAATAGGAACTGTCCTTCCTTTTACACATCCCTCATAATAATCTGATTTATCCCAGACAGCTCCTTCCATAGGATGTATCTCACACTGACTCTCACATTCTCTTTTGAAGGCAAAAAATCATATTGTAGCTATTTTGAAATATGCCTTTGATCTAAGGAAAATCATGAGCAATTTGTGCGTGACATTTACTAACTAATGTGCTGAGGGAATATTACTCCTAGAAAAACACCATTTTCTGGTAGTTTCAATATACTGAATAATGCTATGCCAGTGATGATTCATCTAGAAAAGGTAACTATTTCAGCATGATGAGCGATATTAATAACAACACATTATACACAGTGCCTCTCAACCAGACAGCTCCTAGATCCCACTGCAAACCTTTATATATAACGACCACTTCAGTCATTGAGTGAATTGCAGGCACCTGCGAGTAGAACAGGAACCCCATTTCTAAACCAGCCACAATAGGTAGTATACTGCAAAAGGCAAAGGAAAAGGTGATTGGAGTTGAAATACTAGCAGAAGTGGGAGAAATGAATAAAACAAATAGCCTGAACTGAAATCTGATATCAAGTATGACACTCTCACAGCCTTAAAAAAAAAAAGTGTATTGGATCATCAATCATCCAAAGTGGTCAGTGTAGGGTCTGTCAAGGTAGAGAAGGAGTGCTGAGCAATGATTAATGCAAAGGGAATTCTCTGTTGCTGGATACAGACGGTCCTTGCTATCCCAGCTCCCAGGACAGCTATCAGCCTGCTGCATGAGTTGCTCCAGCTTCCTAAGCCTTGGCATCAGAAGGTCTGAGAACCACCCAACACCAGTCAGCACCTGCCCAGCAAGGACATGCTGACCCCTACCATACAGTCAGGCAGCCAAGGGATGTTTTTTCCCCACAAGGAAAAAAACCATTGATTTCCCCCTCCTCCTGTCTGCAGTCCCCTTTGGGTCCCACTCCCAAACACTGACCCAGCCCACCCTTCATCTGAGAGCTGCCAGCAGCCTATGGGGACAGTGTTGCAGGGCCATAAATGTACCTTTAGTCTTTAACTGTCACTGGCTAATTTTTAAGTTATATATTTACACTAGATACACACAAATACAAACTTGATAATGACATCACTGCTGGCATACAAGATATATAGCAACTTTCATAAAACAATACCAAGAAAGCAACAATAAAAATCCGTTGAAATGGATTTGAGAGAAAATGTGAAAGCGTTAATCTGTTGTGTGGAGATATAAATACAGACACAATCCTTGCCTCTGCTGATGACTTAAGCTCTGATTCAGCAAAGTGCTCCATCACATGCTTAGCATTCAGATATGCACTGGTGCACTTCCTTTGAGGCTTGGCAGCACAACAGAGAACTTCTCCCCATTTCCTTTTCCCCACAAGAACTTGCAAAGTCAAACATCCTGTACTCCCATGCTCATAACCCTTCTGAATTCAGCTGTTGCATTTTCGCTAATTGGATTAGCCACCCCACTAGTGGATCAGTTCATGATGGTATAAGATTGTACAGCACAGAGTCCAGTTACTTACCCAAAGAAGGGTATACCTCTCCAGGCAATGAGCAGCCAGTTTCCCCAGGAGATTACTGTGAGAGACCACGTCAAAGGCTTTGCTGATGTCCAGGTAGACTTACATCAACAGCCTTTCCCTCATCTACCAGTCAATAGGAACCCTGAGTTTACTTTCCCATTCCTTGCCCCCCTAGGAGCTGTTCACTTAGCATGCTTAGCATTGTTTCCCTTCCATGGGCTGCTGTACCCTCCAAGGAGTTGTTAAGCTGAACGTGTGTTGTAGTTCTACTTTTGTATGTTAATTGATACCTTTTTTAATTTTACTTTTGCATATTATTTGAATTTGTTTCATTGTAAATTAGATTCTAAAGAGCCCCTGTAAACAATTACTGCTTGCCAGAAGATCTCTCAAACAAGCAAAACCTCCTTCAGAGGAAACGCTGATGAAGTTCAGCCTTGCTTCTGAATCACTGATGCAATGCAAAAATCCCACCTTTAAGAATCAGGAGGGGAGGGGGAGAACCTCCATTAATATAAATGCCTAATTTCCACTGACATTTACAGGGATGATGATAGCTTCATGGAAGCAAAACATAACCCAAAGGATTACACTTAAAGTATCTGTACAACTCCACCTGATGGTTTCCAGTGCTAAAACAGATAAAAAGGGCAATTTTTTAATACTAAAAAATGAACTTGGGAGGAAGTGGGAAACAATTCAAAATGATCAGCTTTCAAAATTATTTCTTGACACTATCTAATAAGAGGAATATTTAAATACACAAGATTAATTACTCTCTCCAAACTCGTATCTTACATCACTACCTGCCAGCCTTGATCTTTCCAAACATGTTAAACTTGGAAGCCCTAAAACTAAATACAGGATGGATTGAAATTGAGATTCTACATTTGACTAATCATAACTTCTACAACAGAAAAGGTAAAATTAAGTGTTTCAAGAGCCATTGCTCCTATAAATGCCTTGAACTGAAATAGACTCTGTCAGATCTTGGTACGAGGCAGGCTGTGTGCCAGCATGGAATACAAAGCCTTTCTTCTGAGGTGGCCTAAAGCCACACAGCCACAATTTAGCTCCACAAAGAACTCCTCAAACCATAATGTTGATACACACTTGATATTTGATAAAGTCACGGGTGATAACGTGCCACATTCTGGATGACAGATTAATTTAATCAGAGTAAAGGAAGGGGGAGAAAATTGCTGGTAAAAAAAATAAAAAGCGCACTAGAAACAAGATTTCCAATTCAGCTGTCCTTCTCAGACCTGCAATGATATCAAATGTGTAAAAAGATGAAGCTTCCCTCAAAACATGTCCTTCGATTCCTTATTGAGCCCCACATGCTCCGCAGAAGCAGGCTCCACCAACAGAGCTGCCCTCCATCAGGGCTTGAGCAGGCTCTGAGTCAGGCTGACAAGCACTATAATAGAGAAAGGACAATCTTTGGGATAAACAGTTATTTTCCTTTCCTTCTCCACTGGAACTTTCTCTTATGCTGCTGTATTTGAGATCTCAGACAGAAGTGACTGGCACTATCAGTCCTATATGCTATGGCTTCTTTTACTGCCATTATTTTTAAGTTCTACAGGAATCAAAGCAGAGCTTGAAGATGAATTTAAACTGGGAAGTTTTGAAATCTCAGAAACAAGAACATATCTGTACCAGTGTGTTTTCTCAGCTCCACATAAGCTCTCCAAGAAACCAGCTGCAGGGTGGTACTTACTTTATTCTGTCTTAAAATCTACCACACAGTTCAGTGCTTTGACTTCCAGCAAGACAGATACTGGACAGAAACTCTTAAAATACTCTATATGTGTAGTAGATGCAGCAAGTTCAAGAAAAACACAGTTGGCTGAGCAATTATTGAACTCAATTTGCGTCTGAATGGAGACTTTCCAATAAAACAGTGGGTTTGGCTTAGTTCTCTCCAGCAGGTCACAGTAAATCTGAAGTCTGGAGCAGCTGTGCAGTGGCAGGTCAGGCTGGGCATCAGTCTGGGAGTGAAAACTTGGGTATTCTTGGTGTCCATCAATGGGCTGCATCATTTGCAGATGCAATTAGACTTCACTACATGACAGTTTGCTGGCAAACAGCTAAGCCCTGTAAATCCGATCTAAGTCTTTAGCTCCAAGTACCATTTTCAGGTCCTGTTCTACGAGGTGGAAGAGTAATTTGAATGATTTCCGGCACTAAAGTCATTAAGAGATAACTGGCTTTTCCTCCTCCATCTTTTTTTTCACCCTTTTCCCTTCACTTCATTTGTAAAAATATTATGGCTGGGCAGATTCATATTTGCAATGACTCAACACTAGCTGCAAAGGATGAAGATCTTACATACAAGACATCTTCTTTATAAATACCGGATTATCATGGTAAAAACATTCCCCGGGGTTCAGCAAATGGACTACAGCTGAGAATAGAAAAAGAAATGACAAAGCCAGTATAAGTGAAATCCTTCTAAAACCAGGCTGTACTAGCCAAACTTCCTTTCCCTTGGAAGCAGTTGATCTAATAGATTATTTGCTTTGCTTTTCACCTCCAAAATCGATAGACAAGCTTTAACTAGGTCACAAATTAGATATCTGGGAAAGAGAATGCTTTCTAAGGAATATTTTCTTCTCAGCAAATAATTAGCTATTTCTTTACCAAAGAACTTAAAGAGAAGCAGCAGCAGTGCTGCAGGTTGATCAATCATTTTGACTGGGTAAGGAATGGAAAACTGGCTTCGTTGTTTGTTTTTTTCTTTTAATTATGCTTTTCCCTGATCCATTTTTAAATGATGACTGGAGACAAATCCCAAACAATTCTTTTCGTCCAGATGAACATGTCCTCTCCAACAGACTTGTGGCAGCCACAGAAGTGTTCCTCTGAAGCCTCTAGACAAGGACTGCTGCCAGGATCATTAGGCTGTCCAGGGCACACGATCTTTTTCACACTCCTTTTCTGCTTTTATTATCCATAGGAGACAGACTACTGGACTTCCTCCAGGTGTTCAGACATAAATAGAGCAAGAAGCTTCTATCAGGCCAATGTAGCTGAACATGTGGAGGGATAAGAGCTTCTCACCTTATGTGAGCACATTCAGTTCTACTTTTTCCTCTGTTCATAAAACAGAGAACTTGCTGCAGTTTCTGAAACTTGCTATACACTTCCTCTAGTATCATACTCCACATCCATGCCTATTTACATGATCAATACATCACAAATCCATTTTTCTCCACAGATGACACAAGCACCTCAATTAATCTATTAGCTTCATTAGCTTCTCAGATGTCTCTAGTCAAAACTACTGAAATTGCAGGCACTGCAAACTTCTCATTAATGTGATGAGTACAACAAAATGACTTGAAATCTCTTCCTTCTGCTCTACCACATACAGTGACTTGGCGTGACGTGATAACACAACACAAGTTCCAGATACCGAAGGTTAACCTTGAAGACCATTCATCTTGTGACAGATCTGAGCATGCTGCTGCTTGCTGGAATCTCACCTCTTTCTCCCACTCAAGCTGTGTTGCCGGCTACTTCAGGCTGGATTGGGCAGTAAGTAGAAGCCCTTCCATTAATTTTGAATGATGCATTTCTATCTTCAGCTATGAATAAAACAGATCAATGACACAAGCATGTTTTATTAGGCCTCCTGTGCAATGAATTGGTAGTGAGACAGCCAGGGAGATGGAGTCGACATGCAGATGAGATTTGTAAGTGAGGACATATTGATTATTTCCATCTCAGTTCAGGCAGTAATTCCACACGACACCTCTTCTCCTGTTTCAGCTCATTATTTATGCCATAAAAACACTATCTCAATGATAATAACAGGCTTCATTTACAAGCCAGAGCATAAAGCATCGATGCTTAAGATTTCAGGAAGTGGGTTAAAGGAAGTGAGAGAGATTTAACAAGTTCTGGAGATGCACAAAACTGCTGAGGCTGATCTTGTGGCTTTTTATGCCCTTAGAAAGGAAGATTGAGAGCAGGTGTTAGATTACCAGGCTTTTTATTAATAACTCAAAGCTTGTATGAGAGTTGATTGATAACACAGTCAGCACTTCCCAGTGAATAAGCTCTTCCCTCACTTAGTGCCATCTTTCTCACAGAAAGCATCAGGCATGTTCCTGATCACTTCAAGGTAGAGATGGTGCCAGAAGGTTCTTCACTGGAGAAGGTCCCATGTGATGTGTGCATAAGCTGTGGCTTCCCACCAGGAGCTCAATCACTACCTCAAGCCATGACTTCACATTTCTGCTACACCTGAAAAAACAAGTAACCAGAATGACTTGACCAACAACTCTTCATCCTCTAAACAATCCACAGGCTGGATGGGTCCATCCTACTTCAGCTTACATAAGAGAACATCATTCCTTACTTCCAAACACAAAGTACAAGCATTTTAGGAGATAAAAGCATTTATTCCAATAGTTTTAATGTGTCTGTTCTTTGCAGCTTTCTTAAAATAGCAATAACATCAACCTCAGCTTGTTTCCCAAAGCGCTGAAGGGCAGCTGTGGTTAACAGCCTGGAGGAAAAGTCTCATGCCATCAGTTCTCTCCCTTAATTGCTAAGAAACGGTCCTTGATCATTAGTATATGTCTGATACTTCTGTGTTTAAATCTCTATAGAGCTACCATGTGCAGAAAGAGAACAGAGCTGGGTACCCAGCCAGACAGCCCAAAAGCCTTTGTTAAGCTATAGTTAAGGTTGCACATGTGTCAGATAAGTCAAGAGAAAAGAAACAGAAGAAAATTCTCTTAGGGCAGTGAGAAACTGATCACTAAAACAAGATCTATTAAAACACAGAAATAGAGTTAAGATGTCCCAAACAGCCTCTCAACCACTGCCAGATCCACACCCAGACAAAGTGCTTTATCAATGCTGTTGTGCAGCACAGAAGTAAGTTCTGATGCTCTGCAGAGCATGGGGGCCTCTGTTTCATCTCTGCTGCTTCAGTTACAAGCCTTTAAGTGCTTAATGAACCCAGCTAAGAGTAACAGGGCTAAAATATTTATAGATACAGGACTGAGTAAGCTGAATGCACATGAGCGATTATAACAATACTAGAAGACATTATTTGCAGAAAGTCACTGCCCAAGTTCTCCCATATTCCAAGACAAAGCTTAACATCTAGCAGCATCAGCACATTACCGGGCAGTATGTTCATGCATTCAACTAGCTAATGGATTTATGTTTCTGATGTGACTTTATGAAGCCTCCTTCCATGACACATCAATGGACGCCCTTTTAACCTAGCTGTTTCTAATTAGGAGAGCCAAAGGAGTCCTCAGATGCTCTAGGAGCTGCACAGCTGTCCTCGCACAGGACTAAGACTCTTCTTAAAGTGTTCTTCAAAGAAACTTTACCAACCTCAGTAGTCTCATCACTGCCCAGGAAGCCATATCAAGGAGGAAGATATTTCTTTAAAATATTTAGAGCAGTGTGGGAGAAAAACATCCCCTAACATATGCTGCTGGTATGCTCAGGGCAAACTGTCCAGCAGCAGAGGCCAAGCACAGCTGAAGTGAAAGGGATGGATTTGACACTGAGTTCAGGCATGAATGACAGCTCTTGTAATGAAGTGGAGATAAAAGCTGTCCCAAAATTTGTGTAGGAACCAGAGACGAGTCCAACTGCACAAACATCCAAGAGGTAAATCTTACTTTTCCTCAAAGTCAGGGAAATAGGTAAAAATATATTGTTGATCAAGCCCTGCAGAAACTGGAATGAAGTTAATACATGTAGTCTTATTTTAAACCTTTGCGAAGATAAGGAATACAAGGAAGGGAACTGAGAAACACTAGGTTTTACTATGTCTGTGTTAATCACCAGGAGACAACTCTGCCTCTGTTGCACCCAGAGTTAATAGGAAGCAAAGGCTCAAATCATCCTCACCTTTCCTGGGTCTCTAAAACATTTCAGGTCAGCAAGGCTCTTTGGGACATGTCACCAAACATACTGCTAGGTAGGATGCTGCAATTATTCTGCTTCTGTGAATTTTTAAGCATGAAACTTACGTGCATGTTGCTAGAGCACATCAGCTGGAAAGCTGCCTGCCACAAAGGCCAACACAGCTATGAGCTGAATGATTAGAGTAAGAGCAACAAAGGAACACCTCCCTGTCAGCTTCTTCATTTACTGCAAGCTTATGCAAATAGACCAAATAAAAGCCCAAAGTACTGACCCCAGTCACAGAATAAATCCATCCTCCAAGGAGGTAGGGGGAAGGTGAGGGAAGAATCTGGACTAGGAAGGAGGTGTGCATTCTACAGAGGAAAAAATAGCACACTCTGAGAATCCTCTCTCCCCACAGCAAGCTTTTCTGATTCATTAAACCTCCCAATCTGCAACATGTTTGACTTCTGTGAACTTCGCTGCAATCAGCAACAAGAAAGAAGACAACTCTGAGGGAAGGTGCAGAGTCAGCAGAAAGGAGAAAGCTTTTCAGCTCCACCAACAGATCCTTCCCTCTCCAAGGGAGTAGGGCCAGGAGATATGAGACTTACTGAAAGGAAACAGTAAATAAGAACTGCAATTTCTTATTCACACGACCAGAATTCAAGTTTTTGGTAAATGCTCACAGCCCACTAATAGTTTGCAAGGATAAGGGATGAAACACATGATGTGGCATACCTTTGGGATCACCTCCCAGCACATCCCACGAGCCTAGTGATGTTATTTCACTGATGTACAGTGAGAATGAGCAAAGCCAGACACCCTGGAAGTACCTGTAGAAGGCAGGTACTGAACCCCAGAGTGTGCAGGGGAATAAGAGTGAAGAGTAGCAACACAACCACCTCCCTTTCTGAGCCACAGCTGCCTACCCATCCATGCTGTCTTGATCCCCCCCCTGCACACCAAGTCAGGGGTACAACTTAAAGTGCTCTGAGGTCCTCCCTTTCATTCTGCCTGTGAGTGGATTTGGGGAATGAAAGAGGTTCTTCAATAAGGCTCCAGGGGAAAAATAAACTGCAGCTGTAATTTGGATGGAGTTTATGACATCTTTGCTACCTTCGTTTGCCACTAAGGTGCAACTTATCCAGTAATTACTGGAATCTGCCTTTTTGATTAGGCTATATTTAACTGTTCATCAAGGACATGCAGGCCTTGGGATAGGCGTTTGTGTGCTGCTGTATACAACTGATTGTGATTAATGCACATCTACTAAATGCATGAACAACGCAAGGAAAAACAAGGGGCCTTTTTTGCTTCCTCTGTTCCATCCTACAGGAGTTGTCTCCTACTATAAGAAACATTTTTCTTTTCGTCTTTTTAAATACTTCTGTATAGAAGCACCTGCAACCTCCTCCCATCTCTAGTCCTCCTTCTGGAAATAACAAGTAGACTGTAGCTTTATACAGCACTACAGAAAAGGCATTATTTGGCTCTCCTTTGACCTCTGATCTTAGCCAAGTCACTGAATGAAAGTCAAGCTTCCCATTTGCAAAGCAGGTAGCCAAGCCACACTGCTCCACAATTTGTAAAGAAATTGCACGGAGTGACAGCAAGCACAATATTTGTGTAACCTGCTTTGTTGTTACCCATTGGCACATTCAGCCTCAATTAGACAAGCACAAGCCAGCACATTAGCTGCAACAGTGCTCCTTTTATTTCAGTTGCTTCTCATGTTTGCAATCACAGCACAACATCGCAAACTTCCAGGGGCAAATTTATCCTGCAGCAGCCCTGCCGGATCCAGTCAATTTGGGCCTGCTCTAATTAACCTGTGTGCAATCATCATCATTTCCACACCATCTAGAACAAGAAGCAGAGGTCACTCTGCACTGGGCATTGCTTCCTTGCATTTTAAGCAACAGAAGATTAACTTTTTCACTGCTGCTTGAAAGCATCCTGCAAAGCAAACAGGAATCTTGGGGAATACATTTGCATGCAGCACACTGCAGGTGAGAACACCAAAACTGCCATGCCTATGCATGGAAGCAGCTTCTCCACATCTGCTTTACTGTGTACTGTTTTGGAGGGAGGGCTGTTGTTTTTTTTTCCTGTGGCTTTGTATTGTTAAAGAAATGACACCTCCTGGTCCACATAACTCCTTGCACAGATGTCACCAAGGTGCCAGTAGGTAACAGCCATCCAGGATGTGTTTTTGGCTCTCGTGTATTGACTCAGGACTCTTTGGTAGACACCAGATGAGTTTCGCTCCCTAGTCCCCAGACTCACCGTCACTCTCCAATTTATCTTCCCTGCATTAAATACTCGTATCTACAAACTGCCTCTTCCTGGCCCTTATCACTGCAGAAGAAAAGGAAGCCTATTCTCTGCCCCTGCCAGGCTCCATACACTGCTTCTCCTGGAAGCGGAGCAAACTTTTCTTCACCTTATTTCTATGCAGAGATGGCACAGGGGCTCCTGCTCAGAATGACAAACCAGTCCACAAATCACTTGGGAATCTTCTACACTCAATTTGCTCCAGCTCTGCCGGGCAAACAAGAGACATATACATTACTACTGATTAGTCCATGTCTCCAGTATCAGCAGCCATGCACACAGGCTGACCGTAACTTTAAATATTGATAACCAAACTCATATATCATAGGCCTGAGAGAGTGACAGTTTCAGTGCATAACGGCACAGGCTTTCTACAATAATCAAACACTCAATAATTCATGAAAATATAACCCCCCAAATCAAATTGGAAGCTATTTTCTGTAATATATTATTTAAAATTCAATATTATAATGCACACAACTTCTGCTCCTACCACAGAGGACCCTTTCAAAATGTGATTATGTGCGGACTCTATTTAAGAGTGACAATTTTGCTTTTCATTTGTTTAACGGCTTAAATGGAAGAGCTCAACTGGAACTAAGTCATCTGACAATGAAACCAAAGCCGACATAAGCAACTTTGCAAACTTCATGACAACTCAAAAAAAGGCATAAATCTTCCTCATTGCTAACACAGATAAATTCCCCACTCCAACGCTCACCTTTACAGATTCTTCAACACTAAGTGAAAGGAAATATTCTGCAAAAACCATCTGACAAATGTTTTCAGTTTCCTCAGCCTGTCACCCTGGTCTGAGCAAACAGCACATACAAATTTACTTGCAGTCCAGGGACTTTCGCATAGAAAAAGCAACTTTGACTTTGCATGTCTGTTTATTCCTGTTGGAAAACCCATTTGTGTAAGGGAAGGTTGCCTGATGTAAAGTGCCAAGAGAAGAGGTTTTTGCCCTTGTAAACAGAATGCGCTGGAGCATAAAATACAATCAAGATTTGTGACAAAATCCAGCCCAGGCAGACGTCACTCCTCAGTGGCAGTGGGGCATAGGGTGAAGTGGCACTGTGTGATTGAGGGGACCAATCTTACATAGTGATGGCAGGGGGAGGCTCAGCAGCCAGGAGCCCGAGCAGCCGTGGCTGAAGCGCATGAATTGGCTTTGAAGGAGAAAACCACTGTGAAGAGGAAAATCTCAGCCTGTTTATGGACTGTTTGAAAGCAGAGCCTTCCCAAGTTTTGTGTCAGGCAGTTGCCAGCACTTTAGTCTGTACTAACAGCAATCTTTTTTATTGTTCATCTGCAAGAAATTAAATTTTATTTTCTCACAAACAGTGGTTTCTAAGAAAAAAAATACTGGGCCCTGTCCGACCACATGTCAAGCTCAATCCTGAAGCAGGATCCACTTGGAAAAATGGAATAAGGACTGATCACCCTGCAGCAGTCACCATATAGAGTGTTGAAAGTGTTCGGTGTGATACGGCACTTTGGTATATACACAGGCATTCACACATGGCTGCATCTCACTTTTAAATGTCTCTCAAGAGTTGTATATTAAAGAGAAGAAGGATTTTTCCAGGAACTAACACAGTTGGCAGCCTTTTGTCTCTATTTTTTTAAAGCAATTTATGAAAGAAGAAAAGGAGCAGAGTCAATTTACAAAAGGCTGCAGTCTGGGCTTTGATAGATGAACAGATATACTAACAAAACCTCTCGCATTTCACTGAGAACTCCACCTTCTTATCTCTTCATCCTGGTGAGGAAAGAATAAGGTAGGCAGGCAGATGAGCAGCTGAAAGAGCTAGGCAATATTTAAACTAGCAAATAACCAACCAAGAGATCATCCTCCTTACATTTTCCAGACCCAACCAGATAATCAGCTAAGGGCTTTCTCTTGCATTTTACCTCCCCCTTGGGAGGGAACAAGGAAGATGACAGTGATTTACACTACAACCTGTTGTAAAGAAGTCCTATGTAATTTTTTGAGGCACAGCCTGGAAGCTCTGAAGGAGTAGTCCCCCTTCTACAATCTAGGACACTTCAGTGGGGAGTAATAACAGTGTCAGAGGTAGCATCAAGGAGATGATAGCAAACAACAGCACTTTTCCCAGCTGGTTATGCAGGCCTGCTCCCAAGCAATATGTAGACTTCCTTCTGAGGATGTTACTTGAGTTACACCTTTGTTGATTTCTGATGAAAGCATCTCAGCCATTAACATACTGTAAGCTAGAACTTAAACACTCAATAAAGGGAAAAAATGACTTTTCATTTCCAGGAATATACTAGTGGGTCTAGGCACTTCCACTGAAAACTTTGTGGAGCATTTCAATTGCAGGCTAGGATTTCTGGGATGGATTGTCCTCTATTGGGTTGTCCTTTCACTGCTACATATTCACAAGCTAATCTAGAAACGGTGCTCACAATCCCACCTCCATCAGCAGTTCTCATCTTCCTGCATTCTCAGCAGAGCTCCTACTCTCTGCACAGCCAGACATCCTTACACTCATCTCTAATGCAATATTTTTAAAACACCGTTCTCATTTCTAAATTTAAGAAGAAAAATAACTTCCAAACCTCAGCATTTTTTTTTTCCCCACAGTGAATTTCTTGATCTGTGACAAATTCTATAGGAAGAAGCAACTCTTCTGTGCTTCATCTGCTCTTGTCCCTCAAGTACAGCCTTCCTCTCCTAACCTGGAATTTGTAATCCATTAGATTTTAATGCAGAAAAAAAAAACATTAAGAGATTTGAAAAGAAAGAAAAAACAGATGAAAAAGATTAATCGCTCTTTCCTCACTTCATCCAGGCTTACTGCAGGTTCTGCTGAAGTTCCTCACAAGCACTATAAGCAACAAGATACACATAACAAGAAACACTTGTCATAGAACTATCTACTTGGTTAGAAGGGCCTCATGTGTTTCTGTAATAAAACTACAGATATTTCTTTGCACAGTAAATCCATTATGTCACCATACTATGACAGAAGAAATTCATGCAAGAGTGGGTGAAGGTAAACATAAGTAAAAAAGAGGTTTCTTGAGCAAAACCTGCAACACAAGCGAAAAAAACATTCAAGATGGCAATAACTGCTGCCCAAACTCGGATCTACAGATCCCATGGCTTTATTTTTTTTCTCCTCAAATCCCATCTCCTGGAGTCATGATGAGGAGAGAACCTCCTCAGGTCCAACTTCTTTTTCTCAGTCAGAACGAGCTTGAAGAAAGCACCCATTAAAAGATTATACATATATATTAAAAGATACATATATATATTTGTGTATGTAGATAGATAGATAGATAGATAGATAGATAGATAGATAGATAGATAGATAGATAGATAGATAGATAGATAGATGAGTTTACAAAAAACATTGCCTCCCTCCTGCTCTGAGTGGTAGGAGAGAATGAACATCCACTTCTGCTGCACTGCTGCACTACAATCCTTACTCCTTCCCCAAATCCTACATGAGCTCTAGGATCTGCAGCCCAGCTTTCCCTCTTCCTTGCTCTGCACTGCATCATTACATGAAGCTCCTGCATTCCCTCCCCCGTCTCTGCACAGCTCCTCTGCAGTGCAGCACTACCAGAAATCAGCAATACCAGAAACCCATTTTTCCAGCTCCTTTCCCCCATTCTCCCCCATGCTGCAGCATTGCAGCCTGCACTGCTCCACCTCCCAGCCCTGCACTGCAGCAGCTTGCCAGCTTCCCGTGTCTCTGCTCATGAGTTCTGTGTTTGCACTGCAGCAAGCCTTGAGCAACACCACCTCTCTCCAGAGCCCTGTGGCACAGCCCAACCCTGAAGCACCAACCCCACGCCCTGCTGCTTTCCTCCCTGCTCAACTCTTCCTATTCAATACCAAGCTACAATTTTGCTGAAGCATTTGCCAGCTTTTGCGACCATCTTTATGCTTCTCAGTCCCTACCTGCGGTGTTGCAAAGATCCCCCCTTATCCCAGTATGTTCTCAGCCAGATCCTGCTTTGGAGTCCCATAAGATTCACCCCTCCATCCACTGCCACTGCTCAAGCACAGTTTTATATTCTCTGTATCTGTGCAGGAGACTGCAGTCAGTGCTCAGAGTGAATACTGGAGCACATTTGGCAAGTACAGATTGTTTAGAGAGTCATCCTGGATTTACTATGGGGAGGTCATGCCTAACAAACTTGAGTAATTTCTTTAAGGAGGTGACAATGACAAGGGAAAGGGTGAAGAAGTAAACCATAATTTAGCTGGACTTCAAGAGCTTTTTGATACAGTACCACATAAAAGACTAATTTATAAGGTTAATATGTATGATGTTAATAGCTAAATACTCAGCCAAGTAAGAAGCTGTTTTTAATTGCCCCAGCACAAAACTAGGAGGCAGGGGAAACCAGTGACTGATCACAGGAAGGGGAAAAGGAGACTAACACAGGAACTTCAGAAATTTGTGCTCTCACACGCATCCCCATTTTGTAGAGAGTTTTCTTCTCATACTTTCTGAGAAGCTGTACAAAAGTCATCGTAGAAATTATTAGTTTTGGTCATCAAACGGGCTACACTTGGAGAAAGGTCAAAGTTATATCCTTATTGTGCCTCGAAAGAATATGAAATATAATAAAAAAATGTATAGACTCGTGGTGCTTTATATAACATACCACATGAGATGAACTGGGGAAGTTACAAGCATATGAGGATAGACAGATATTCAGATGACATTAAAAGGAAGGCCAAGAAGAAATGAAAAGGAAGATTCATAAGCCTGAACACAGCCTTAGGTCTCTAAGGCATGCACACCTTTCTTGCTACTCCAGAGTCAGATTACTGCTATAGTTGGTTGTCTTGCTCCAAGTGATATCAGAGGTCAATGATGACAGCGACAGAGCAGGTTCCCTGACTTCACATACACTCCATGTTCTTCTCTGACATTAAAATTCACCTGGCAAGAAATTAACAAACAGACTTAAGTACTACCAAAAGACAGGAAGGCACTTCTCTATTCTGACGTGGTTTCACTAGTGCAAGAGGTGCAATTACGAGACCTGTGGAAGGTCCTTGCAGCCACCTCCAGCTCCCCCACAAACCAGAGACCGCAACCTGACCGCTGCTCTCTAATGTCAGCAAGCTCAGCATTTCTCTTTTTTTCCCAGAAAAAAAAAAGCACATCTGTTTTCAGTAAATGCTGTAAATTAGTTAATGTTTGTAAAGTGCTCTGATCATGTGAAGTGCTATATAATTACTACATATTATCAATATAATTTGGCTAGATTGTGCCTCAGCCGCCTCCTCTCTTCATTACAGTTTTGAGAGAGTTTTCTCAAACATCAGCTCTTTGGGGCAGAGACTTTGTGTGACATGCATCTCAAAACAATCTTGACCTCTCTTGAAAGGCCCCAGAAAGTAATTAACAAGGCATAGCACTGAGATAGGCATTTAGAGTCATGTACTCACCCACAGTGCTGCCTGGCAGCAAACTGCCAGATGCCTCTCACAGAGGAAGAGCAGCTCTGGTGGGAGGTTATTACCTCTCCATGCGTTTGGGCTTCACAGCTCAACTAACCAAAGAAATCAAAGCCAATGGTAATGTATCCCAGATCTGAGCAAGGATGGCCTCAGCATGCCATGGCTGGGCTCATTGTAGGGATGGGTGAAGTCCCTCATCTAGAGGGACTGCTGCAGGAGATGCCTACTAACTAATTAATAAAACATCTGCTCATCTTCTTGTATTTGTTAGGGTTTCCATACAGGGTAAGGAACATGAAGGCAGATACCTGCTTCAGGAAGCAGTGAGGAGAACCATCCTCATGTTAACAGCCATGCATGCAGTCCTCAGGGGCGCAGTGCCATGTCAGGCATCCCTCTCTCCCCCTCCATGATGGATCCAAAGGACTCTGCCTTCTGCTTGGGTGAGCTTCTCAACCAGACCTCTTGGGTCTCAGCTAGCAATAGCTCTCCCACCACACACCACTGTTCTAAACAGCCTGCTTCTCTGTGCCTTCTTCTAGAGAATCCCAGATTTCTGTGGGCTTCAGAAGGAGAAGCTTTATGAAACTCCTCTCAGCTGCAGGCTAAAAGCTGATCAAAAAACCCACAGCTCTTTAATGTAAAAGAAGTGAACTTAAAAATACCTGGCTTAACTCTTCTCAAAAGGCACAGAAAGAACGTCAAGAAAAATCTTTAAGTCCAGCTTACAGAGAGCACAAAATCCCCAAAGCTTTCATTTTTTATTATTTTGTTTAAAGGACATTAAATAACAAAATCAAAACTGTGAGGCAAACACCCAGCTCTGCTGCCCAAAGGCTGCACATAGTACCTTAGTCCTGCTCACTACACCATTCCTGATACAAGCCTGGATGCCATTGGCCTTTTTGGCCACCTGGGCACACTTCTGGCTCACATTCAGCCAACTGTCCATCAGTACACCAAGGTCCCTTTCCATCAGGCAGCTTTCTCATACAGTTTCAAACTCATACAGTTTGCCTTGTCCCACTGATACAGTCTATCCAGGTCCCTCTATAGTGCCTTTCTCCCCTCTGGCAGATCAAAACTCCCTCCCAACTTGGTGTCATCTGCAAACTTACTGAGGGTGCACTCAATCCCCTCATCATGATCACTGATAAAGACACTAAATATGGGTGGCCCTGGGGGACACCGCTCATGACTGGCCACCAACTGAATTTAATTCCACTGATCCTCTTTGGGCCCAGCCATCCAGCCAGTGTTTCACCCAGCAGATTGGATGCCCATCCAAACCATGGGCAACCAGCTTCTCCTTGAGGATGCTGTGAGGAACAGTGTCAAAGGCTTTAGTAAAGTTTAGGTAGACCACACTGGCTTGTAAGTTCTTGACTGTTAGGGCTGATAGAACAATGTGTTGTTGGCCAGGCTTCACATGACTGGAGGGAGAAAATGGGATTCGGTTTTATTTGCTTTGTGCAGATGCAGACTCTTTGAGACCCCCTGCCTTAGTCTTGTATTTTGGCCAGCAACATCTGTCAGTTGCTGGTTGAGCTCTGTCCCTCATTGGAATACATTCATTACTCCTCATTTTGCAGCGTGAGGGGGGTTGCTTTAAGAAAAAAAAGAAAACAAGAAGTTCCAGTACTTAAGATTATAAATATATCCTATTAGGGTTTCTTTTTCTTCCCTTCCAGACAAAAGCATTTCTGCTTCCAAGCTTGGTAGACCTCCTGACCCTGCTGATGTGGGTGGATGGCTCTGCATGTTCTGAATCATTTGCTTCCTTTTCAAGTGTTGCTTTCTCCTTATTTCAATTACCCTTCCTTTATAATTACATGGGCCGCTCCAGTGAGCGGGAGTGCTCCGGAGCTGACAGACCGTCTAACAGCAGGGCATGCTGAAGGCAAAATCTACATCCTTATCTGCTTTGGGCACTGGGGAAGCTGTGTGTTTAATAGCATAGGAGAAGTTGTTCAAGGATATTCAGACACAAGCGATTGGTGGTAGGTTCACTGCCCAGGCTTGTACCAGGCTGGACCATGTGTAATTGCTCTCTCCCTCAGAGAATTGTAAACTGCATGTACAAGGATCACCTCCCTTCATTCCTGCTGAGTGATTGCCTCCGTGGCACCAGGAGTCAATGAAGTTTGGTCTGATACCTATTTGAGCTCAATGGGAGTCTTGTAAGTAAACTTGAAAGAGATTAGTTCGGCCCCCAGTAGGTGCAGCCTACAGCACAGATGTGGCCAGAACAGGAAAAGAAGGTTGGAGATGGTGACTGATGCCTGGCCCTGCAGCTGCAAATGGCTTATGGATGTACAATGTGGTGGCTCCTATGGCCAGGGATAAGTACATACAATTCAGGGTTTTGCACCATGCAGTTTCTCAAGCAACTGACTTCTTTGTTTCTTCTTGTTCTGATTTTCACCTTATTTGCAACAAAAATGAAGCTGTTAGTTTTATACAGAAGTCTTACAAAGTGGCAGACTTTAAATTGTGAAAGATTAAGCTTTAAGAGGGGGAGGCTTAGCTTTATATTGCAAGTTCATTCCAATGAAGCTGTGCTCTGTCTATTTTAAGAAAATGCTTTGTTAAAGTTTCCTAAAAGTTCAGATGGATTTCTGAGGCCACTTCCTGATTTCTTCTCCCCATAGAAGCCAGTCTCATTGAAAGTCCCATCCAGACAGTGCACTATAATGTGGTGCCTTTTAGTAACGCATAGGGATATTGGAAAAGCATCTGCTTAATTGGACCTTAAAAGCATATCTCCAATTGCAGAAGGGCTATTGGAGCTGTGGAAAAAAAAAAAAAAAAAGAAGAAGAAAAAAGGGTGCAACCTGTGAATGCTTGAGCCGAAGGGTGTTTATTGTAGAGGAAGGGATTTTTTTAGCCAATTAATTACACATTTCAAACTTAATCTCATATTGAAATTCTAAGAGGAAAGCATGTGGGAACAGAATGGTAGAGGGTGTGGAAAGGTTTTTCTTTAGCAGCAGTTCCTGCAGTGAGTCATGAAGAAAGGGCCATAATTGTTCCTATTGTCTTGTGTGCTTTGGTACAGCCACCTGTTGGTTATTTGTGAGCTCATCATTATCACTTACATTATTTTGGCTCTGTATGAAAGAGATGAAGCTGCTGGGATTGGGTGGCTGAGCAGTGCCATGGTACCAGAGGTAAGAACGTAGAACTGTTTTTCTCTTGATTCATCTAGGATTTAAAGGCATAAAATAACTTAGAGAGACGGTAGGTCCTTCCAGAAAGACAGCAGCTGAGTATCTTGCATACACAGCTTTCCTTCCACTCAGTGTGTTTCCTTGCTTGTACTTGTTCTGTGCTCAGCCAACAGGTAAAAACTGAGGCACGGATGCTTGCTCTGTACAAAGTGAGTCCAGGCCACTGCTTCATTCATGGGGACAGAAAGCAAGAGGAAGGCAGTCTTCCCTTAAATTCAGTGGGGATCAGAAAGATATGAGTGCATACAAACATGTCAGGGCTATTAAAGAGAAGATAAGTATGTAGTCTGCAATTGCACTTACCTTCACAGTGTTTTTAGCTGAAACTGCAGCCTTGCTGCAACCCAAAGTTGAGAGGTGCAGGAGCACCTGGTGCTTCTCAGCTCGCACAGCAGGCTGCCTCCTAAATCTTGCTTTGTTTGCAGCCTCAGACTGAAGAAGGAAGAGAGCAGGGAAGAGAGGAAGCAAAAGGGTCAGGACAGCTGAGAAGAAAGAGTGGCCACAGATCAGGCTGTCTTGTTATAAAGAGTTGAGCATTAAGTAAAACAAGGAATGGTGCAGAAGAATATTCTGCTACGGAGTCGTTAGGACTGGCTTTTGTGCTTTATTGGAGTTACCTTGAGGGTACAAGGTCAGCACTATCCTAGACCTCTGTGCCCATCAGAGCTATCTCAATGGAAACAAGGAAAGCTATAGTTTCTCCAGCCCTTGTAAAGCGTACATTGTGCTCTGTGCCTTGCCTTTGGGATGTGACTGGGTATCTTTACCTGCAGAGCATTTCTTTTTATTCTTGTATTTGGATGCAGCAAAAAGGCAGGGGACTGCTTAAAGGTCCTTTTGACTTTTTGAAATGTTTCTGGGAGCCTAAGGTATTTGTGGGAGTAAAATATAGAATTAGAGCCTAGGTGCTTGGTTCAGACCTCTGAAAGGATCTGGCAGTGATGGGAAGCAATGGCAGATAATACCCAGGCCTCTCAGAAGTGGCTGTGAATCACAGAACCTCACTGAAATCAAAACCCTCTCCTTTCCTTTTAATTCAATATGAACTTATTAAATCCAAGGAAGTCTACAATGGACATGTGTGAGTCTACGGAATCCAGGAGTGAAAGACTGATTTCTCTTAAAATGCTCCCACCTTCCTCAATCATCTTTCACAAGCTTTAATTTTCAGGTATATTGACAGTGCATCATACCTGCAAAGGTATCGAGTAATGCATCAGATGAAGAGGAAAATAAACTTGTGTTTCTATTATTCAGGGAAACCTCAAGATATGACAGGAACAAAATCTTACGGTACACAGGTTGTATAAATAATAGAGTTTAGTTCTCTCCTGAGATATGATGAGAAGTGAGAGTAACTTCCTGGATTTTTTGAGAGTAAAGGATCATTTCTTGTCTGGGATACCCTGCAGGAGGGCAAGAGCTTGTGGAAAAGGGTCAGAGGACAGAGGTCTGGAAAATTTGGGGCTCACTTGAAGGATTTCAGAAGAATCCAGCTCTTCAGCTCCCTTGCTGAATGACCAGGATAAGGGCTTAACAACTTTCGGTTTTCCTGCCGTAGAGAAAATGCTTGTATAAAAGCATGTTTCTTCTCTTATCACCTGTGTCCAAGCAGAGGGTTAGTATTACAAGCACAAAATAATGAAACAATTTAGACTTGTCTCTGTATCTTAGTTTCTAGTAAAGACTCTACTGCCACATGCTTTTTATCAGAGCAGCTGTATTCTGCCCTGAGTCAGTTCCACCCCAAGTAGTTCTCAGCTTCCCCTCACCCTGGGGAAATGAGAAAATGGGCTATGGGATAAATGCAGTTTTTCTCTCTTGGTCTTCAGTGATTCGTCCTGCTTCATTCTGCCTTTCTGTGCCTTTTTAGCCTTATTCTTCAGCTTTCCCTAACTTTTTTTTTCTTCTTTTTGCAGTTGCCATTCATCAAAATCTAGGGTAGGACTGAACCTATAACCCAGAGCTAACACTGAAGTGCCAGGCTAGCATAAGTTGTTCTTGCAATTAGAATGAAGGAAAAGCTCGGAGAGTATTTGTTGATTCCATATCTTATATTTACACCATGAAGTCTCTTTGTAGGTCTTTGCCCTGAGAATTGCCTTGGCTCTGGCTCACCTTTGCTCAAACATCAGAAGCTCATGCCATACAAAGTCAGATAGCTTTGAACACCAAACCATTTGACATATTTGTTCCTCAACTGGACACAACTTCTTTTATAATCAGGATTCAGATGCAGGTGTTTGCTAGATTACATTCTCTTTACACATACTGTGTTCTCTGCTTCTAGGGCCCAGGAGATCAAAGAGCTTGGTAGCTGGAAAAGTCACAGAAAGCAGCCTAAAACAAATGAGAATGAAGGAAAAACAAATTGCTTTAGTAATATGAAGGTGTTGTTGCAAATTGCCTTTACAGTGTTCTGCTTGCTGTTTTCCCAGCCTCGTTGAGTATTTGGAAGAGGGCAATTGATACGTGGTACTATAATTTTTATGCCCTTGAGGCTTGACACCTTTCCCTTATTTCCATAAAATGGGAACAATGACGATGTTTAAATGCTTTGAACATGTCCTTCATCGTAACAAAATCAAGATATTTTCTAGAAGTAAAAATGTCCCCGAATGTGCTCATACTCACAGCTCTGTGCAGATCTTGTGTGTTCTGGGAACATCAGCTCCTTTTTCTTTCTGCCTGAAGGCTGGGTCCTTCCATGTGATAGGAACGAGTGGGCACCAGATTTGTATCTTCACTGGCAAGTGTGTGGTGCACCTATAACACGTTCTCATGCATGAGATACAGAAAAGTAATAAAATTAAAATAACCCTTAGAGCTGCCAAAAGGTATTTTTTTCATTTTGGAAATCAATTCACTATGTACCAAAGATAATTAGGGCATCTTATTTAAAACTTATGATCTAATTAGTGGCTTTAATGGTAGTTAATTACACAGAGAGCAACAAAGCAGTTATATTTCCTATCAGACTTCTTCTAAGTCAAGGTGCAGGTATTTATCCAAGGCCATAAAGGAGAGTGGATACCACACTTAACATCTAATTACACAAAATTGTCCACAGTCATTATGAGCAATGTGGTTTTATTTATCTGGTTTAATTACAGGGGCTCTGCAGTCTCTGAGCTGGCATGGTGACAGTGAGGACAGAGGGCAGATGAGGTGCCATCCCTTACGTGAACACTATGGTGGAACTGCAGGCTTTGTCCTGAGCATGGAGTCAGATCCCAGCCAGAGACCAGTAGAGACCCTGAGGATTTAAGCGTCCCATCAGATCCTGGAGACTCAAAGAAGCCGTGAAGGCACATGGGATGGACAAAAGGCTGCAATTACAGAGCTACATGAGATATTTCAGGGGGTGTCTTATAGCATAAGTAAGGACATCTCATCTGTTTTGTTGTGAAAAGGTACTGCTTAGCCCCATGTCCCCCCACATCATAATAGTAAACTTTTCCCAAACACCATCCACTGCTGAAACATTATAGAAGCTGTCACAGCATCTCCAGAAAATCAATGTTGCACATGACCTCAAGACCCTTCAGTTTACATTCCTACATTCTCTTCCTGCCCAGTCTTTTCTCTCCCACAAATCAGTTATCCTCTTATGAGCAGGGTGCCATTAAGTTGCAAAATTTAGATACATGTATCATTTACCAGCCGGAAAAATAGTTGGCCTTATTCCTACAGCCTCCGAAGACAGTATTTCCAACTACTTTGACTTTATAAAGTTGCAAGAAGCAGCATGTAAAGCTCTACTTCTTAACTCATACCCTCAGGACATTTCCGTGTTCTAGCAAATCACTTGTTCAGTGGCCCACTAAGATTTTGAATTAGTGGTAAATACATTTTGACCTTATTTTTCTCCTGATAATTGCTCTATTTATAGAGAAGTCACTGACGGTCATGCTAATTTCTTCCATCTGAGGATTAGGCTGGCTCCATCAGAAATAATCTGTGGTATATCCCATTTAAAATAAAGAAAAAATGGAAGCTTTCTTCTTTAAGAATAAATCTGCTCTTGTTCTTTTTTTTTCATACAAGACAGAAAGAAACACTCATTGGGGGAAAAGACAATGATAACTTTCTCTGGCAAGTTAAGTCATCTTCCTCCTTTGGGTATCACTGTTAGCTATATTTAATGCCTCTGTTTTCTTGGAAGTATTTGATCATCACCTAATAGACCATTCTGCTCTGTTTTAGAGCCTTCACGTAACCTAACAAAGTACCTACAGCCAGATTTCCAAAAATCCCAGTCTGATTTCTCAGTATTAAGGGCCAGAGTTCAGATCAGCTTTTTCAGGGGGTAGACTTTATTTCTTTTAACAAACATAAGCACCACTGCTACATCATTTAATTCATTGCATCCCTGTGCTTGTACAAAGTCCGTCATTTTTAAGATGCCTGAGCAAGGGCTTCTCAAGGCATCCGACCCTGCTCTGTGCACAAAGCATATCTGCAACTCTCTCCTCTCTAATCATGCAGAACTGCACGTACACCCTGAGCATGGGGCACCTTTGCTCCTTGCCACAATGAATCACTGCATGGAGTGACTGCTTGCTGGGAGGTCCATCTCTGATAGCGACAGCTGGGTGGCCATAGCTTCTAGTTCCTATTGACACAGCATCTGTGCTGGTCGTAAATTTGGGAGGTTTTTATTCTGAGTGCAATCAACTGGCCCACAGTCCAGAGAGTGATGGAGGGACCTTGATCTCAGTATGCTTGGTCCCCACAGCTTGCATTGCTGGGTGCTTGCTCAGTCTTGAGTCACTACAGGTTTTATGGTTCAGTACCGCAAAGCAATTAACAGCAAGTGAGTGAGCGTTCCCAACCTTTGCTAAAAATCATGGCTGTTTATCAATGTGTCAGGCCGCTGGCAGATTCAAGAAATCTAAATTTAACAGGTGACTGGTTCCTCCATGCCTGGCTGAAGTCAATGGATCTTCAAGAAACAGCATCCCAACCAGGCAGCCAGCACCAGCAGAGGAAGGTGGGGAGAAGTGAATGAATGGGGCCAGCTCCAGAGTTCGGTGTAGGAAAGGCTTTTTTACACCACAGCTGCTTAATGACTTTTTCAATTGATTTCAGCAGTGCTGCTTTTCGATTACTGATTCCATCCCAACCACTGGGCAGAGAAATGGGCTTAGGGAAATAATAGGAAAAGGAGAAGAAAAAAAACCACAAAAACAAGTACACAAAACTCAACACCAGCGATAACACAGGGACATTTGTTCAGACACTTGATGCAGAACTGGAGAAAAAGAGAGAAATTGCAGTTTATCCCATTGCTCACCCCATGTTGTGGAGACGAGTACACATGTCCTTGCTTGCTTGCAAGCCCCAGTTCATCCGTGCACATTGACCCGCTCCTTGGTTTGGAACCAGCTGCAGAAAGCAGCTGTCATCCTCTGTTACTCTGCCAACCCTATTCTTAAGGCAGCCATCAAAGTCCAGCACTGACTGAAGGCAATTCAATTAGCTGTGACGGTCAAACAGAAACTGAGGGTCAATTGAAGTCTTTCTTTCCCCCCCCCCCCCCCCCCCTTCTTGCTCTTTATTTTCATCCTGAAGCCTAAAGACAAAAGTTCAGCCCTATCTTTGGAAGGTTTTAGTGGGTAAGAATGAAGGAAGGATGTTGTCTACATAGGAAAAGCCCACTTTGGTGCCCATTGAAGAAATGATGAAAGTGGAATGGACATCTGGGGGTGGGGCAAATCTTTTCTCAGACCTGACAGCTCTTGTGTTGCCTCTTTAAGATTCAGAAAGCCTGGGCAGTGGCTTCTTATTGGATGACTTGAGACGTGCTTTGGCTGAATCCGGTACTAATAATTAAATGTCCCTTAGCTTTCCTGCTGCCATCTGCTCTGTGCCCACCACACTGGCCATTTCAGGCTTTTATCAGGCCTGTGGGCTTATTCCCAGTGTCTGCAGAGGAAAGAGGGAAGGTGGGAGGAGGAGGAGGATGGGAAGGTAGGAAATGAGTGCCAGAATGTAGTGCCAGGCACAGCTGTTTCTCCAGCTCCTGCTTTGCAGCCAGCCTCTGCAGTTCCTTGCTAGCGTGCAAATAGTTGTAAAAATAAAGGTCAAACAGATAATCTTGATAAATATTTAATGGTTACTGTTTTTACATCTCCCTTATTGTTATGGATTGAATGTCTAACACTTGTGACATCTGGTGCACACGGAGCTGGAAGGAAGCACATCCAGCTTTACCTGCACAGGGGGCCAGCTTCCATGGAGCCTGCTGCTACCAGCATGGCCAGCTCCAGCAACCCTGCACAGCCTGCCTGGTGCTGGCTCTGAACAACTGCTTCCAATAGCAGTGCAGGCTCGTTTTTATTCTTCAGTAGGGTTTCGTGGAGTTCTTTGGTTCGTAGTGTTTGTCATAGGGCTAGAGACAGATTTCTGCCTCAGTGGGTCCTTGCTGGACTTTTCAGGTTAAAACCCATCATGGGCAGATTAAATGAAACTTGTGGCAATAAGATTGTTGACTTCAGGGTCCTCCTATCAACCAGCCAAGTAGTTACAGCAGAGCAAATGCAAGCTGTGCTTTTAGGGGATTGCTCAGCAATTAAGCAAACTGTGTACTTCCTCATAGTAGCTGGTAAGAAATCATCTGTCTTTGCACAGCAGATGAATTCTTAATATACTGTGGGAGTTATTCAGTTTGTCCGTGCATTAATTCATTGTGATCAATGGAAAACTCAGCGTGCCCTGCAAATGGTGTGTTGAGAAAAAGGAATACATCTTACCCACTGTGAACTCTATAAGGCTGTGCACACGAGGTCTCAGTATCATCTTTACAATATGGTGATCCTGTATGAATCATTTGACTGGGCTTTGGGAATCCCTGGCAGTAATGGATCTCCGCATGGAAGAACTAATGACCCTAGATACAAAATGAGTCAGTGTGACAAAAGGAAGGGAATCCAACTCCACACTCACTGCTTTACATGCCCTGAGTCTTTGTACAGCAGATGAGAAATGCCAGCAGCGTGGCCTGGCTATGCATCACCCATTTTGCATGGGAGCAATCAGTCCTCGTTTGGACAGGACAGCTCAGGGATTTAGATCCCTGTTCCAGCAGCCTAAAGACCCTTCAGGATGCTATTTCTGCCCTAAATAGAAACTGGTCTTGGCACAAGTAACTTTCCTGTATTCTTTCAGCTGGAACATGGCTTTTTTTTTTCACTCTTTTCCTTTCAACCTCTGTGTCTAAAACCTCAGCCACGCTCCTCCCTCCCTGCCCCAACCCAATCATCATCTCATTCTCATTGCAAGGAACATGTCATTAACATTTGGTAGTGACTCCTTTCCCTCTCCTTGGCTACATTTCTTTCTTCTTTTTTTTCCCCTTTTGTTGTAATTTTATCACCCTGTTTTAGAGTCTACACAATGTAAAAACTGGCAGAAATTCAGGTTCAGATAGAATCCAGAACTGGCTCTACATATGAATTTAAGAGGTGTCAGTACTGGGGTAGCACATCATGCTCCCAAATTGCCTGACACAAACAGAGTAAACATCAATGACAGTTGAAGAGTCACTCAAACATTGCTTAAAGTCCTTAACAAAAAAAAGGAAGACTTGGTTTTGACTGTGATGGGAAATAGTCTTCTGGCAATATTTCAACTGGCTGCTGAGACGTGTTAGTACTGCAGACTTGCATTATTCCAGAAAGGCAGTGCAGCCCCTGCTCAGCAGCTAATGATCGCATATGGTACCAGGGCAGTGACCTCAGGGTGGTTCAAGGTAGGTGTTATTGTCATCAGAGCAGTATCAGAAAACCTAGACCTGGAGCTTATCTATGAAATCATGACCTTTTTTTCCCCTTTTTTTTTAGTGGGTGTTGGCAGGAACTCTTTGGAAGTGACCTATAAATGGGCATCAGCAGTGTCTGCCATAAAAAAATTGTTCAGTAAACACTTCAGGAACATAAGTCTGAACAACAGCTCGTAGGCAAGCAAAGAAATCTCATTTCCTAGCCTGTTTGCAAGCATCGCTCTGTAACCAGCTATGCAACAGCCACTTCTGACAGAGCATCACTGGCCATTTCAATTGTCAAGTGGATTGTTTGGGGCTTTTTGCTAATTGGACATACAAAGTTTTAGAAATAGGAGAAAGTCAGTCAAATGCTAAGGTATCACTATAAGTAAAGAAGAAAAACAAACAAACAACTTTTGCCTGTGAACCCTTGCAAAATAGTCATTTAAGAGCTTGCCCTATCTTCACTTTCTTGAAACGTTCTTTAAACAGGCAAAAACTAGCTCAGTAAGTGATAAATGATAAAATAGGTCAGAAATGCAACTGGAACAAATGTGTTTGAATAAAAGAAAGCCAAGCAAACATTGCAGGTACCAGAACTGTGCAAACACAGCAAATAACATAAAGCTTCCCCTCAGGAGAACAATATGCAGAAGTTTTGATACTTTAGTTCACTTAGCAGGGGACTGAAAATGATTGTGTCCTACCATTATACACCCTTTAATTCATCAGTTATTGTGTAGTGTGCAAGGTAGGACGGGACATGTGAGAGTCAGTCAGTTGTGACATTTGACTTCTATGAGATAGAGCAGCCTTGTGGCAGCTCTGAATTGGTCTGTAATAAGAATTCCATCAAAGAGCCAGGGATCATTGCAGTGTACTGTAAGATAGCTGGGGCTCCAATGTCCCCATGTACTAAAAACCCAGAAAATCCCATGCATTGTTATTACAAGGGAGTAACTTCTAACACAAATACCTATCTTCTGTCCTTGTTGCTGTTCCAAGGACATCCCAAGTAGATCTGTAATAGCTGAGCCACTCTTGTGTGAACAAAAACACGCATGCTAATGCAAAGTGTGCCTACTGCCTGTGAAGCTGTGTGCTTTTGTGTGTAATTCTGAAAGGTGTGACAAAACTTCCCTCGTGCAGTTATGTAGGATTGCTGCTTTTGTCCAGGTGGAGATATCAGCTGACCTTTCTATGCCCCATCGTCACCATTACTCCTGTTTAAGTGTTGGGAAGGCCACATCATCATGCTGGTATCTGCACATCCACTTAGAACATTTTCTAAAAGCCTCCCCAAGCTGTATTTCCTTCTTTTGTCCCCAGACTTCCCCCAGAGGAGCAGAGCAGCAGAGGGACCTGCACTGAATCCTTGTCTGTGGCTCCCTCCGAGCTTGCTGTCTTTCACTTATTGAATTAGGATAAATTGGAACTTTCATAAAGGGTGATATAAATCATTATCTCAAGTTAGCAGATGCGGACTCACCAGGGTAGAGCTGTGTTAATAACTCCTTCAGATTAGGGCTGATTGGTACAATTTGAAACTTGTTTCTCTCAGCTTGATCAGTCTAGTTGTAACTGTGGCAATTATCCCATTTCACTTTCAATAGCTGAGCACAGAGGAGCTGCTGCCTCCAACCCATCCCTCTGTAATGAATCCAGCGTGATATGCTTGGTCCTACGGACAGATACATCCAGTCAGCCCCAGCTCCTAAAGAAGCATTAAAAAAATAAATCCTATATCCAAATGACAGGTAGGAATGTGTCTTGTAAGGACTGAGATGCTTAGTGTCCATGTAAACATCATTTAGGTATTTGGCTGTTGAAAAGACTCTTCTTTCTTACAGCATCACTTGCACTTTTTGGCAGTATTCCTGCCTAGGATACTAGACAAAAAAAAACAGGGTTTTGTCCAAGCATTGAAGCTGCTTGAATAGATTCTGATGAATGTGTTACATGCAGGATTTGTGGGGTTTTGTTAAATAACTTATCTGGTGATTTTTTTATTTTTTTTTCTCCCTGGGAGTCATTAGTAAATGATTTAATGAGTGAACACAGAATTCTTAGTATTATGTAGTTAAGTATTTTCTTTCACTCCTCTATTTGACTCCTACTCTGTGACTCCATTTAGCAGACCCTTGAAGAGCACACTTACCTTTGACAATAGGTTTAAATCCATCTCTGTTTAGGAAGACACTTGAACAAGTGTTTGCTTTAAGCCCATGTTTAGATCTTAGCTCAGATACTGTGCTGGATCATGGGCTTTAGCAGTAGGTTAACCTTGTGCTTAAATCAATGCACTTGTGGTTTACTTGCGGTTACCTGTTCTGCTCTTGACTCTTTATGACCTTTCCAATAGCACATATATATTAGAGGCACAAGTTGCATTTGATTTCCATGTTTCCTGCAGTTAGGAGCCACTCAAGTGTCTTTGAAGCATCCCCAGCCAATCTTAGCTCCCAAGCTATAAAATGAGAAGTATTCCCTTCTCTTCCAACTGTTGTCTTATCTTTTGGGTTGTAAATTCTTTAAGCCAAGGCTGCTGCTCACTTCTTGTTCATACAGCACCTCATACCATGTTTTATGAAGCCAATAAAATGTTAGAGATTAAAATACACGGACTGATTTGTCTCCCACTTACAGCACCAAAGCCGTACATCTAAAGGAACGTTGATGATGCCCACAGAAACATGCCAGTGGAAGCAACAGTGTGATCCCACACAAGCTTTGATTTCTAACAGTGGGAAATTCAGAGCTTTCCCATTTTGAATTCAGATCTCATGCACATTCATTGCTGGAAATTCCCAGGGGGTGCAGAATAAAACAAATAATGGTGTCCCAAAGATTCAGAGGAGCAGCCACTGCCTTCTCCCTGCTCTTGCTTAGCTGCCTCCTGCACAGTGCTGAGCACTCAGCCTCTTGCAGGGGCAGCTCTGAGTCATGCTGCTTGCAATATGGTTCTGCTAAAAATAATAGTAGTAATTAATGCTCTTAGTTTCAGTACTGCCATCTGCCTTGGTGACAGCCACAATGGGCGTTTTCCTTTGTGTTCCCCATAGCAGGAAGGAGGACAGAGAGCTGCTTATGCCTTCATCTGCAGCTCTGCTTTGGTTGCAAGTACCTTCATCTGCCCAGGGACAGGCCTTGGTGCAGGAACAGAAAGAGGTACTGAACAAAAGGCATCTGCCTCAATACATTGCCTTGTGTTTCTCTGAGGAGCCTCACTCTTTGTCTTGCCTCCTTCCCCTAATTACTGAATTTACTTCCTCTCCCACTGGAGAACAAAAGGGCCACTTCAGGCTGGCAGGAGAGGAAGTGTGTACAGAAGCAGAAGCACTCACCTGCATGCAGACAGAACAGCATCGATACAAATAATCCTTACCCTCAGCTGGAAGATCGAGGAGACAGGGAAGGCAGCAGTGTAGGAGGCAGCCAGGACCCCTTTAAATCTCAAGATAGGGAGTTTTTAAGATGTAGTGCTTTACAAAACCACTTCTGCCTGATCCTTGCAGAGCAAGGCAGCAAAGTCTTTTTCTTCTATCACAGAAGAGGTATCACACATCAGCCAGCCACATATCTCCTCCACGGTGAATGACACTTCAGAAAGCAACCTGTTGGTCCTCGTCCTGTCTGCCATGTGTCTGCTCTGAGATGCATATTTTGATTAAGGTGAGGAGAAAACAGCTGTTCAGCTTTGGGGGAAAATATGCAAGGTGTTGCGACAGCCTGTATTTTGATAAAGCTCATCGAGAAGGAATATTGGTGGTGAACCCAAAGCTGCACCACTCCTCCATGGTCCCAGCCCTGCACAGCCCGAGCAGCTGAGATCTGTTCCTTCTGCAGGCCAGAAGTTCAAGTTGACTCATGTTACTGGTAATCAACTGGCAAACCACAGGGTTTTGAGGATTTTGTGTACATCAGGCTTACGTTACTGTCTTACCCTCATTCTTGAATCTAAGCTTGGCTTCTTAAATGGGAACACATCCTCAGTTTCCTTCCTCCACAAAAGGTTCTGAAGGGACTGAAGAGGAGAATTTCAGCCCAAGGGTTTCCTTCCTTTTTAGGGAAAGAACAGAAGCTTTCAAGGTGACACAGTAATGGTCACGGTCCACCAAGCCTGCAGCCTTCCCATCTCTTCTTGTGAGGGGCTCTTTGGGTTGCTTCTGTGCGTTTTGCAAGGGTGCCTCTGCCAAAAGCAGGGCAGATGGTTCTATCTCAA
The DNA here is from genome assembly GCF_054131305.1 of Coturnix japonica. NCBI lineage: Eukaryota > Metazoa > Chordata > Aves > Galliformes > Phasianidae > Coturnix > Coturnix japonica. The sequence goes on from NC_140683.1 coordinate 8,780,418, forward strand.
AGGGATTTTGAGCCTCACAGGCAGCACCAGTATGGACAGGCTGTGGCTGCATAGCATACAATGAGTATTCATGTGAGAAGAGATCCCAGAAGGTCAATATTGACTATTCATTACTTACTTAAAATATTTGCCATGCTTTTCCCAATATTTGGGACTGAGACAAATTCTCATGACAGAGGTGACCAGCCAGAGTATTTGAGTGAAAAATAAAACACGATGCTGTCATAAACAAGGACTGAGCCTGTTTCAGAAAAACACAGGAGATAGATAGAATTATTCACTGCTCATTTTCTAGACTTCTAAAGAAAAGGGGGGAGGGAGGTGGGAAGGGTGCAAAAATGTGGATCTCATAAATTCCTGCTTCTTAATCACCAAAAGGACAAAAAGTTGCAAGAAATGTCAGTTGTGATCAATACTTCAACCAGGAGAAGTGGCATTATCGTGAGTGTTGCGTGGAATGGAACAGACATCAGCTGGCATTTGATGCCGTAGCTTGGCAGTTATCCAGACAGGTAGCTGCTTATCTGCAATGGTAGGAAAGACGTTTCAGTTGAGTGGAGAGGATGGGGCTTCTCAGCCCCCAAAGTGCAGGACCTGTGTCTCCATCTCTCACATTACCTGGTGCTGCTGCACTGCCCAGAGTGCTCAGCTTCCCTACTCTTATTATGCCAGGGTTGTTAGACAACCTTTGTAACATGAACGAGAAAACAAAGGTGATTGTAACTTAAATACTGTAACTTGCTGATCCTGCAGCTTCCCAGTGTTTCCATTCTTAGAAACAAAAGGTGAAGGTCATGGCGATCTTGAACTGGCCCAAATATCACCCTCAAATCCAGTTCCATCTCTGTCTCTCTGCCTTATTCCTGAAAACAAGAAGTGTAAACAAACATAAGAACTGCTGAAGTATTTAAACAGCAAAATAACCAAAGCAGTTCTCCTACAGGCTGGTAAATAGCAGGCAGGCAATCAGAACCCAGAGGGGTAAAGTTTAGCTGAAACTAGTTACAAGATCTCAAGATGCAGTGTGACAAACTCCAGCTTGCTCCTGCTCTTGCACGGCATTGCCATTTTCCTGCAGAATGACAGTTTTCAATTATTGGGCTGTAGCTAAGAGCAAATTGTGCACTTCAGCAGCTGGAGTTCTCTCGCCTGATTTTCAGACATGGATGGTAAAATGCACACAGGCAATGAGAATGGCTTTCTGTGCACAGCTAACTGAGCAAGGACAAGCCCAGGGATGTCGGGAGAAAAAAGAAGTGAAAAGGAACAGCATGGTCAGGGGGAGGGGGGAGCACACAGAGGGGGGCTGCAGGGTTCATTTACCTCCCTCTACCCCCACCCTGAGACTTCAGCTGTATGTGCTACAAGAGTGAAGTTGTCTCAGCCTGTCTGCTTATATTGTGAGCACAGCTTAGATCTGTTTCCCCTGCCCCCTCCTCCACCCATTCTCCAAACAATCTAGACCTGACTGTCCTCATTCCTACAGATTCTCCTACTCTTTCCCCCATTAGTGTCTCCCATTAAGATGAAATCCTGGGCTTTTGAATGTACTTGATCTGGAATAGATCTGTGGGGTTGCATGTCCCAGGCAAAGGAAGGAGACAAACCCAGTCTTAGTGGTGTCCTGTACTGGTGTTGTATCCAGTACCATTCAACTGAAAGCTGGGAGGAAAAGCCTCCTTTTTTGAGTTATTAAGATGGAAGAAAAAAAGAAAAGCAAATCTGGAAACACTTTGTCACCCTTTTTCTCCTTATCCCGTGCAAGGTAGATTCATCCGGATGGAGACAAGAATCACTGAAGTCTGGGGCAGATGTTTCCTGTAAGTAGCTGCAAATCACACAGCAAAAGGAACAAATGGGGTTGGGAGGGCCGGGGTGGCAGCACCTGGTGCTTGCTGATGGCTGCACTAAGCACTGTGTCTTTTAGCAGAGAGTGGACTTGATGAAATCTTTCCTGTTGGGCACCTTGGGATCAGTCATTTTCTTTCCTTTCCTTTCTTTTCTTTTTCTTTTACAGCAAATTAATGTTTTAACATGACTGCAGTATTTTTCCTGCAGAAACCTTTGCCCTGTGAAAGGAGACTCCTATGCCCACGGCTGCCATGACTGTACTTGCTGCAGAAGACAGTGAGTCCCACTGCAGGGCTCAGCCAGAGGCTAAAAGGCTGCTCTGTGCCTCCCTGGCATCACCTTCTTTCATCCCCCATCAGCATAAATGACATCACTTGGAAAAATAAAATGTTACAAGTGCTCTGCTGTTTCAGGTGCTATAAGGAGATCAGTTCTTGCACATTAATGCCACATCACCTGGGAGGGGCTGAGCCCATTGCCATCCCCCATTACTGCTCTCTAACACTCTACATTCGTGCTTCAGACAGCCTCCACCTGTGCATGGACCCCCGATGCAATGCAGGACTATGGAGAGCCCTGACTGCGAGGCTGCTGCCTCCCTATGCCCCATGAGTCAAACTCATGCTCTGACCAAACAGCATTAAGCCTCTCTGACAAAGCCAGAGAACCTGGAGAAATTTCCAGTCACGTATGACAATGTCTAGCAACGGGAAGGAAGAAAGCAGAGGGTAGGGCTAGATGAGCACACTTGGTGGTGACATGCCATTTTTAGACGTAATTATGTAAATTGCATAATTCATCTTGAAATATTGAGGATTTTTTTTTTTCTGTATTTACTGCAATTACGTCAATTGACCTATTTATGTTATCTGACGTGCTTATCATTAAAATGGGACAATATATCCCATTAGATCCTCTTACTACATTGAATGGAATGATGATTAATTATATCATAAAAAGGAGCTGTGCTGCACATCTCTGAGCATGGGATTTGAAACTTAAAATAAAACAACAACCTACCGTCGTAATTTCCTGCCTTAAAACTTCATCCGTTCCAGTTGGGAAATATGTTCAGGGTTCCTCATCTGGGATTTTATATATATATATATATACTTTTATATGAGCAAAATACTGAGGAAGCCAAACAGTCTTTGTTTTTATAGGACCTCTTGCTGTATATTAGGAAGAAGCAACATCCCTAGAGAGAAATGTAGCAAACCTGACTTTTGATTTCATTACATGAGTATCTCCTTTCAGAATGGAGGGAAGGGAGGTTTCCCAACTACACATCAACACATGGTGACGTTGTGTTGTACACAACAGGGAACTGCACCTACACTTCTTTCTAAAATCCTTGTTCTGAGTTTCTTTCATCAAATCCTTGTCCCAGGGACTGGACCATCATCCAAACTGCTGTGGTGATGCTATCCTCCTTGGTCTACCAACTAATAAGTTTTACAGCCTACCAAACTTAATAATTCATACTCTTTGAGAGATCCAACTCATTTTCTTCTGGGTGTTTCTCCCAATGCATGGAATATATATTTTTGCCTGTTGGCCTCAATGCTTTCCTCTTTTTATTTGACTTTGTAGGAGTTTGAGTCTTCCAGGCCATGTTATGACTAGTAATGTGGTTGCTCTGGGAATGCAGAATGACAGTGAGGGATGTAATTTTAATTTCTGCTTTAAATATCATCTTGAAAGTGTAGAACAGAGCAGTCTGCTTGGTAAAGTTGTTTATAAGGGTTTCATCCCCATCTTCACTTGAGTCAAGCTCCATCTATCTCTTCTTCCACCTAAACCTTGTCCTCCTATAGCCATTACAGCTCCAGCAATTTCTTCTGAACATGGTCTAGTGGGGACATACTGGCGGTAGGTGAATGGTTGGAATGGATGATCTTGGAGATCTTCCTCAACCTTGTCGGTTCTATGACTCTATGATTCTACAATCCCTAACCATCTCTGCTCCTTTGAACAGGCAGAGGTGATGGAGAGAGAAGGAGGATTATTGCAGAATGCTCCCACATAGTTGCTCTCACCCTCACGTGTTAACCAGCACGTGGTCCCAAAGGTTTCAGCTTGTTTTAATCCAATGGAAAGGGCTCAAGTGCATCTAAAGAGGGTTTCATCGTCGTTTGTTTCACTCAATTAAAAACCTGCAGACACAGATTAGCTCCCTGCTGCTCAGCGGAAGAATTCTTTTAACACTACAGTGATTTACGATTTACCAGCCAGTGTTTAACGAATGTCATCCAAAACCCAGAGATGCTTAACATAGGGACTGGTCACTCGTGTTAATGAAAAATGGATTTGAGGCGACAGTCACTTGCGTGGCTGCATTTTTATAACAAATGACATAGCAGGCCCGGAGCAGAGGGAGGCTTTGTAATTAATATTACAGTAGACTCAGGTATGTAAGAGAGAGCTTGACTTAGAATTAAAATCAATACAACAACTGTTGGGACATGTCACTCCTGTTCCCCAGGCCCTGAGATATTATGCCAGACGGAGGAAGGGCTGATGAGGAGGTGATGACATGCATGGAATATCCATCTTGTGTTAACTTCAGGCAAGAAATTGTGCTTAGTGGAATGTGTTGGCAGTTTGGGGACATTTTATTGGTTTTGGGTAGGTTGTTTTTTCTCTCTCTCTCTCTTTTTAGTGGATGACTGAACAGGAGGAACAAGGGACAACTTCCTCCTCTCTGCTGCTGCTGTTGATTTTCTTTTCAAGCAGTGTTTTACACTAACCAGTTCCTTTGTTGCTGTGGTGTGTCAGCTTTTTGGATTGGTTTTGCTCTCCAGTCTGCCTGCATGTCAGTAGAAACCAAGTCTAGTGTCTATAGATGCTGTGACTTTTATGAAGATATAATAAGCCTTATTTCTAACAAAGCACATTAGTCTATACTCCTGTTGCTTTTCTCCCGTAGCCCTTCAGATGGCCATCTTCAACTCCACCACAGCAAACACTGTAGAACAGAATTCTACTTCAAGACTTCAGGATGTGAGGATTAGGAGATGTCAAGTAATATCTGTATCAGGATAGCATAGAAATCCTATTGCGATTTCTAGGAAATTCTTTTAAAGAAAAATTACTGCAAATGAAAATTGGAAAACTTCAACTATTATCACGAGCAAGAAACCCAAAGTGGATGGGGAAAGAGCTTAGAGTTGATCAAGATGTACGATATTTTGCATTTCACATCAATATTGAGCTTTATCCTCTTTTGCTTTTTGTTGTTTTATATATATGTGTGTGTATTATTATTATTATTATGGTGTTAGAAGCTGCAATTTCAAAACTCAAAGTGTAAATCCACTTTTGTTCAGAAATGCCAGTGGGAATACTATGACAATGATGGAGCTTTTTCGGCACTTTCTTAAATTCACTTATACTTTAATGCGGTTATTCAGGAAGCCAGGCAAGTTTTACTACTGGTTTTTGCTCCAGCCAAACAAAATAAAGCCTACAGATCATAGTCACACTAAAGACAGCCTAGACAAGGACTTTCTGGTCATGTTCAGCACCAGCTGCAATCTGTAAACATTATGGTTGGACACTGCAGCAACCAAATACCACAGCAGCTACTAAATGAGAAGCAATATCTATATATCAGATGAAGGGAAATCCATTATGTGTATGCATCACCCCCAGGCTGGAGTTCAAAGCTCAAGCCAATCCCAGAACAAAAATCAGCTCAGAAATGATGCCCAAAATTCTGTCAGTGCCTGTGAGTGACAGAAGTGCTTGTTAACATCCACCACTGAGATCAAGGGCTGTAATTGTATCCCTGCAGCTCGGTGCCTAAATTAGGGCCTCCTCCAAAGTCCACGAAAGCCAGTAAAAAGGGTTCTGACTGATTTCATTAGGTTTTGGAGCTCGTCTTAATGAAAAGTCCATCTGTTACACAATTCACAGGCTCCTGAGCCTCTCACCTTCTCCCTGCAAAAGAAAACCACACCTCTCATGTGACACCAGTGAACTTCTCAGCTTATTTTTGATGAAGAATATAAAGAACAAAAAGCACCATAGCGAGGCTCATTTGGATGGCTTAGTGGCTCTCCTGCTGCAGGCAGAAATCTGGACAGATGCACTCAGTTTGGCTCCTGATCCACTAAGCCTGAACCTTCCTCCAGTGCTTCGTGAGTGGTTTAACCCAGAAAGCCAAGACATTCCGTGTGTAATGGTTATGGATACATGGAACGATCCCTATGTGAATCTCAATTACGGGACCATATTCTGGGAATGTGAGCAGGCTGTTTGCTTTGCAGCAGGATCTCTCTGAGCGCAAAGCATTGGAGTGTCTTTCTTAAGCATCATCTCAGAGCATCTCCTGCTTCTCACATTCTTGTGACCTTGGTTGGAAGGTCCCAGCTGAAGGCACTCACTGGGAAGTACAGCTATGGAGAGGGAAGCAAAAGTTGGCTCTCGTCATGTGAGATGATCTGTGAGACCTCATGGACCGAGGATGCAGGCAGCCAGAAAAAAAGGAAGGGGAAGGGTTGTTCTGCTCTGTACTTTGGGCATATGCAGTCTTGTGGAATATTTCCCCACAGGGCTAATGCAATTGATGCTCAGCAACCCCCTTAAAGACGGGCTTGGAAAGCAATTGCCCATGATGCAGAAAAAAAAGGGAAATACTTCTGTAAGTGCTAATTTAGTGAACACTGTGAAACTGAAACGTATTGCAAGGAAGGCAAAAAGGCAGGGGAGAAGGATTCTGTGAGAAATGCGTCTCCAGTTACTGATGTGACTTTTATATGTATATATATATATATATATATATGTATGTATGTATGTATTTAGTCCCACCAGGTTTCTACAGAGCAGTGATTGAGGGGCTAATCCACTAGGGATAATTACCTCTGCCCCATAGGAGGTGAAGTGTACTCACTTGGTGAAAAGCACTGATGAAGGACCATGCAGTGAAGGCCCCAAACAGATCAGTGGAAGCAAATTGGTTCTTAATAGCTTTCAGTCTGTGACCTGTATGTCTCCAACTCACTGGAGCTGCACCAGCCAGGAAGGCAGCTCAGATGGCCGTCGGCTACGGATGTCATTTGCTTATTTATGGAGCAATGAAAGCAGGGAATGCAAAGGGTGCAGGACATCACTTGCAGATCTGAGCCATATGTGAATCTGTATCCAGGTCCAAGGCTTTTCCTAAGGGTTCAGGCCTATTATTGCTGTTCTAATCCTTTCTCTTTAATAAAATGCCTTCATTTTCATTACAAGAAGACACTGATACGCCTAAGCTGTCTGGACTGCTTACTGGACAACTGGCCTGATCATCAGAGCAGAGCTCCCAGCTCCTCAGTTCTTGGAAGTGTGGGAAAGGCATATGTTCATCAGCTCTGAATGGTTGCCCTGATGCCACACTGGTTTCATCAGGTTGGCTAAGAACCATGAAGAATCAGCACGCATTAGCACAGCTCGCTCCTGCCTGCTCCTTTCTATCTCCTAATTCATGCTTATGCTCATGCCATCTTTAATCATCCATGACACATTTTGTCCAAAACTTGGCTAGATTTGGGAGCTCCATGGATGAAAAGGGGGCAGCTCTGTTCATTTCTGTAGGAGACAACAAACAGGGGCCATCGGCTTGATAGGCAAATCAGCAAGTAAATGCATGAATGTACTCCTATAGAGTACTCTTAACTTCTGGAAGAGAAAAAAGACAAGAGTGCCTTTAAGACACTCACAGCTGTGCAGCAGTATCACTGGAATGGCTATTGAAATAATGATTTATTTTTGAAGGCTTTGTAAATAAACAAAAGAAGATCAGTCTGTGCCTAGAATCACAGGACATTCCAAGTTGGAAAGGACCACTAAGGATCATAGAGTCCAACTCCTGTTTTGTATCACATGGGAAACCAACGCACATCACAGAGCAGATATACCTCAGAGTGTAAACCTTTCACGGGTTAAGCCATAACCTGTCCCAAGCAAAGAATTGTCAGCTGAAGGAATTGGCAAATAGATATGAATAACATTAGGAAATTCGGGGAAGTTTGTGATCTTTTCAGACAATACATGAATATGCATCAGTGTGCCACGTTCTTTGAATAAATTATTCCCTTTAAATTATTTACTTAGTTCCAGTGATTGTTAAGCTGAGGGGATTTTGACATTAAGTGCTAACTAGTCAGGGAAATAAAGCTGTGTACTTTTCTTTTTGAGAGTTCTCTACCTGTGTCAGCATCGCTTTTCTCTTTACAGATAACTCTTTCTTTAAACCTGTCTCACATTCTCTTTTCTTTCCATCCATCCCCTTCTGCCTCTTTCTTTTCAGCATCGCCTGAAGACAAAACAATTCCTCTGAAGGAGAACCTTTCAGGCTATAATGGGATTAGGCCTTGGAACGGAGATCTTGTTTGGATCAGCTGTTGAACTCACAGGAGTCCTGTTAAAGGCCTATTAAAATTCCATGTAATACCTCAGTAAGTAACATGCGAATCCCCAGCTCATCTTTGGGAATTAAAGTGTGCAGAGCTTACTTGGCTGCTGTCAGGAAGGTTACACAGACCTAGGACTCATTTGTTTGAAGAATGAAAGGACATCACCTGCCTGTTTTCCTACAGCTACAAGAAAATTCTGGAGTTAAAAATTGCAGAAGCAAATTGTTCTTGGACTGACAGGGCTGGAGCTTCTAAGGCTGGAGGTGAGCCCAAGGGAGACGACTGACCCAGCCAGCACAGCCTCTCCATCCACATACAGTGCTGTGCATCTCAAAGTGAGGTTTGGAAGATTAAGTTTAACTCAGATTATTTTCTCAGAATCCATCCGTGCTATAAATTCAGCAGAGTTAACACAGAATGAATTGAAATTGCTCTCAGCAGGATGGTATCTCCCCTGGCATCTCCTAATTCTGCTCAGACAAGAAACACCATAAGAATTAGTCTTTTTATTCCTTCTGCACACGAGGTCTTTTCTGCTTAGATTTGAGATCTGAAAGTGCTTCCATTTCTTCAGTTCCTTGCTATTTTCAAAGTTAAAAAGTTAGGAGCAGCTCTCAGAATGTGCTTGGGTAATCATAATATTAATACATTCTTATGTACCTTGTATTATATTGATCACCCGGTGCTACATCAAGCTTTGATGGTTTATAATAATGCCAAAGAAATAATTCTTTCCGCCCTACTGAACAGCAGCGAATTGCTACAGCTTGAGGGGGCAAAGGCGAGGAAAGGAGGGGTGAAACGTGCATTCAGAAATAAACACTCTTTGCTGTCTCTGAAATTAGATGCAGCTGATCCAAAACCTGTCAGAAGTAGAAGCTCTTGCTTGATGTAAGGCACTTGCAGTTTGACAGCCAGTTCCACCCCAGGCCTTTGCAGCCCAGGCACGCAGTCCTGTCCCATAATGTGACCGTGGTTCTTCTTGCAGTGCTGCAGCCCCTGGCCTCACATCAGCACAGACATCTCAGCAGGGCACCTTGTACTGCTCTCATCTTCCAGCCTTGGCCAGTGCTGAAACATTTTGGGGACGTCTCTTTTCTTTAGACAATCTCGAAGCTTTTTACAAATCTTTATTGATTAAGCATCAAAAGCTTCATCTGATGTAGATAAGTTTAATGCTATTACTTGGGTTTTACAAGACAAATTTTATTGAAGGCACAGGGAAGTTAAGCAACTCACTCAAGGTCAGGCATCAACATGTAGCAGGACAGGCAGCAGGGCCAGGCACACATACAGGCGCTCTGTGCTCTTCCTATACATCACCTCTCATAACATTATAGTGCTCGTTATTCTGCCTTTGGATCATTTCAGGCAACATTATGGATTTTACTAACAGGTGTGACAAGGGAAATACATTTGCATGCATGGGGAAAGAATTGTCCAGCAGTGTGTGACTGCAATTGGAGGTGGGCACCGACTGGCAGGGTTTCAGAGATCTGTTCCTCCTTTGTTGTGATTTATGTGGTACTCGGCTGCCTGTCTTGGCTCCCATTCCATAGAGGGTGGTGGTGGTTATTGCTGGCGTTCAGGAGGGCAGGATCAGCTGATGCCTTCTGAGATGGGGAAGGGAGAATGTCTACAGCTTTTGCATAGATTAAAATCCATGTTTTGCCCCAAACCTTGTCTGAATGACTTTTGCTCTCTATGCCACAGCTTTCTGCTTGTAAAATGGGGGTATGTGTGACATTTACCTGTGCTAGAGAGGTGAGTAGGTCCAAGAATGGTAATGGTGCTGCTGTGTTGGATGTCTCCGAACTGGGAACCAGAATGTGCAGTCAGCCTGGCTGCAGAGCAGATTGCTTCTGTGTCGGGTACAGCAAGGAGAAGGGAGGATGCTGCAGCTCTTCTCTCATCTGTCCCATTGCCATTTGGCCACACCAACCCCTCCCTCCTGTCACTCTGCTACTCATGGACACACCGCACACCCGACCTGCACTGCTTCCCCAGACAGCTGGGATGGGTTCTCAGCCAAAGCAAAGAATCAAACCAGCAAAGGTAGGGAAGCTGGAAGGACAGTTTATTGCAGCTGTTTGCGAGCCATATGGAACTTTTGGAAGGCTGGACTACAAACCTGGGGAGCTGCAGGCATCCACAGAGGAATTTGTCTCCGTTTACCCTCAGGTAAAGCACTGCCAGGGGATGAATTCGGTTCAGTGCTGGCAGGAGCTGCAGGCGGAGCGAAGCCGGGCGGTCACCATCGGCACAGCCTCTGCCTGCAGAGCTGCTGTAGATCACAAATGCCCCCTTGAGCCCAGGGAAGGGATTGTTCGTACTTCTCATCCTCTGACCTTCCCCTGGCCTTCTGCTGCATTGAAACTGCCTTTGGTAGCGGGGTTTGGGGGATGTCCTCATTCTTTCCACCCTCAGTGTTTTAGGACCTACTCCTGTTGTCTCCGTCCTCCCGTCTTGCTGGGCAGGTTTGGGTGCAGAGCTGGTTTGAAGGCTGACTGGTGTCTGTGCCCACTGCTCCATGCCCTCCTCTCCACAATGTGCACACGATGAATTTCCCTTCCCTGACCCTTTACCCTTTGCTCCCATGCACAGTGCCAACTAGGCTGCATTTTTATGGGAGCTTAAATGCAGCTTGTGCTCTGAAAATGTTTTGGAATCCCTTGTAAAAGGCAAAAGTGTGCACTTGGTTACAAAAAGCTCAGCAGCAGTTTGGGGCATGAAGGCATTCTGATCACATCAGCATCATTCAGCACCTCTCACTTTGGCCTCCTCTGTTTCTCTGGCTGCTGTGGAAGTCTGGCCATGGCATGCATCTAACTGTTAAATCTTTTTCACGAGTTCAATTTTACTCCATAAAACTTCCATCCAAATTTCAGAGCTACTCCCCCTCCCTTCCCACTATTAGTGCATTTGCTGTTGCCCCGCTATCACTGACAGACACTCCAAGATGTCATCTCCCAGGAACTCAGCAGCCAAGTGTTTGCAGGGCTTGCATCCTCCAGCAGCCAGCCATAGAGCCCAGCACCTCGCTGCTGGCTGCATTGCTGTGTGCCACGTTGTGAATTTTGATGAGGCAAACAAGGCAGCGCTCTGCCCTGGCAGATCATCAGATCTAGAGGAAAAATGAATGGGCATGATGAAACCAAGTGATTTAATATGACGTCTGCCCTGTTGTTCTCCAGTTTGGGGATTCGTAGAAGTGAGGAGCAGATGGGATCTCCAGGGGGAAATTCCAGGCTTGCATTACTAAAACCAATGCAGATTGAGTACTGTACTTCTAAAGTGCTGTTGGTAAGCAGCCAGGAGTCTGAGACCTACCCAAGGTTTTCACCTCTCTGATTCATATATATATGTATATTGAATATAGATACGTTCTTATTTATTCATCTGTTTCTCATGGATAGGAATATGAGGTTGCACTGTTTTGTGTCTGTAGCTCCTCTAAGTGTCACCTCACTCTCCTTTTCCCCACTCTCCCTTTTGTGCCCAACCTCCTGATGCAGTGTCCCTGTCATCTACCCATTCCTCTTCTGCCCTTGGAGATGGCTACATGTGAAGAACTCCACATTACCTCACTGTCTGCATTTTGCAAAGCCCCTTGAGGAAGACAGGTATGCTATAAATACAGAACCCTTTCTGTAGGGATCACTAGGGTTGCATCCAACCCACGGGGCATGGCTTTTCATTAAAGTCACCTGAGGCCATTCTGGAGACAACAGCTTTCATTTGGCACGTTCTGCATCCTGTCTCCTTATGCTGCTTTCCCCAGCGGTGTGCTGAATGATTTGGAAGTACTACAGCCAGGAGAAATCTTGGTCCCATCCTATATAATCTGGTCAGTTCAGCAGAGCGGGAGTGATAGAATCCTACAAACCCTGCCAATGAAAATGTTTCCTTTGGCTCAGGCTGCCATTTGGTGTGATCTTTATCTGTATGTGAAAGTGATTGAAAAAATTACCAACAAGAGTTCCCTCTGAAAAATCAAAGCTAAGATTGAATGGTAGGAAAACAGAAGGCAGCACGAAGCAGCCATCCTTAGCAGGGCATTAGATCAGCTGAGACACTGCATGAAAAGATGGGAAGGCTGCGTGCCTTAAGGATCCTGCACAACACCATCACCTCCAAAGCAACAACAGCCTTTCAGCCAGCCCTGGCAGTCAGCAGTTGCAATGCTGTCCTGCATGGACCCCCTGACACGCATGTGCCTCACTAGGAACCTCCTAAAGCAGCAGGACGAGCTGAAGAGATGTAGGAAGGCAGAACAGCATTTGGGATGGGCAGTTGGCCAAGCAGGACAGGATGTTCACTGAAGATGATTCAAGACTAAAACTCACATCTGAGAAGCTGCTGAAGGAAGAAAAGTGAGGTTATGGGGGCTTCTCAGAGCTGCAGCAATTCTGCAGAGGCTTTCCTTTGAGCAGATTGGCATGGAGGATTTCTGTAGTCTTTTTCCTGGTGGAAGGAGCCTTCCAGGTCTTCAGCAGAAGACACTGCAGCAGTGCTAAAAGTTGCTGTGATGGCAGGTTTGCCAGTGTGTGAGTGATGGACTCATCTGGGTTTGGAGATGAACCACCAGCATTTTCAAGCTATAATTTAGATATTATTCTTCCAGATCAGCTTCAACAAGACTAAAGGCTTAAATTGGGCTTCTTGTTTTGTCCTGTATTCCATCTTGTAACTTTTAGTGAAAGTCTTCATTTTTTATTTTATTATTTTTTTTAAGAAATCAATATATCCCTATTAAACAGTTTGGTTTCAATCAATCAGCATTTTCCAATAGAAAATCCGTCTGCCTATTCTTATTTTATTTCTGATCAGCATTATATTTCAGAGAAATGTATTTTTGCTGGGCAGCTTCACAAACAGGTGAATTACTGTGCTGGCTCAGATCCACAGTTCGATTAGATTCGTATTTTGCATTTGACAGTACAGCAGAGAGGTCATTCCAGAATCCATTGCTGGCAACACAGGGATGGAGTCACTGCTCTGGGTGAATTCTATCCCCAGCCCATCCAACAGCTGTCCTGAATCATCCCATAAATGCAGTGTTCTCATTCCCCCCGTAGGAAGGTTCTTCATCCTTCTTCATTTCTTTATTTCAGTCTCATTCTCGCAACAGCTTCAGAGGTGACATTGATCCGCAAACACACACAGCAAGAGGTGCACACAGGGCCTCCTGCAAATGACCCCTGGCTGCCAAGGGGCTCTGGCTCCTCAGATAACCTTTCCATCCTGATGCAAGCCCTACTTCCCTGGGACTGCCATGACCTTTCCTTTCCTACAAGGAGGAGACAGGGCGGCAGCTGCCTGCCCTTGGATCAAGCTGCTGGATCGTTCAGCAGATGTCTGGTTTTGTGCCACTTGGAAAATGTCACTGCCTGCTGGCAGCTCCAAGCAGGTGATTAATGCCAGATTGAGGAATTTTCCGAGCTACGTTCAGGTCCTTCTGTTCGCTGCCGCTTAGTGAAGTGACAGCCTGACCCTGGTGTGACTGGAGGCGAGCAGAAAGCCTGGCACAAGGTGGAAGCAGAGGATCTTCCATGTCTCGCAAGGGAGGTTGAAGAGCTTGGAGATGGCTGGTGAACCAGGGATGCACAGGAAATCCAGCTGAGGGCAAAGCTTGCAGCCACAGCTCCAGTGTGGGCTTGGGAACACCCCGTCCCTTCTCTGTTTGCTTTGCCTCATCAGCTACAAATTGCTCATTAGAAAAGCGGTTCTAATTCTTTGGCTGCTCTCCCCAGCAGTATCTCCATTTAAGAAGGTGCTATTGAGTTTCAAAAACCTTTAAGATACAGGCATTTAGCAGAATTCAAGAGACATGAAGCTGGAGTATCAGTGGTGTGCAAGAAAGCCTTCAAGAGGTGGAATAAGAGGAGTGCTATTTGAGAGATTAGATTTTTATCCTGTTAGAAGCAAGAAATGAAGAAGGAAAGATGAGAGATGAGGGAGGAGTGAGCATGAGGATGAGATGCCTTCTTGAACCAGAAGATATCATAGGAAGAAGCTACATGTGATTGTAAGGGATCATGCAGAGCTCTGCAACAGGAGGATTGCCCAGTGGACTCAAAGAGGACTTTGGCCCATCTGGGAGTTGCTTCTCAGTCTTAAAGGGTCATACATGAGAGAGTGATGTCTTCTAGTATGTGCAAACAGGTTTCTATCCTCAGTTCCTTCATCGGCGTTAAAAAACACAACATTTGCTCTAAAATACAGTTTTTAAGCAAGCAAGAAAAGGCTGCAGTACCTTGATTCAGGCACTGGCAGTGAAAAAAGGAGAAAAAATAAGCACTTGGCTTTCTGTCCTGCCTCTTCCCAGCTCCTCAATGTAATGTACACCTATTTCCTCTATTTCCTGCACATCCTCCATTCGGTTGCCTGCACTGCCATGCAAGGAGCTGCTGCTCTGAGCTGACAGCTCCTTTTTGCAAGCTGAAGAGTTCCCGAGTTGCTGGTGCTGCTGGCTTCTATATTTTAAATCTTTGATCTCATGACTGAAAGGAGAGAGAGAAAATCAAGGCTTTGGCGAGGTTCCCAGCCCTGTCACTTTCTGACCTTGAGCCAATCACATGAACTTCTAATGTCAATATTCCCATCTGTTAAATCTCACAAAGATGCTGTAAAGCAAAGTTAACGAATTGTATCGGGATATCTGCACTTACAGTTGGTAACATTTCTTCCGTGAGTAATTCCATTGACTTGAGTGCAATCACGTTGAATAAAATATTACTCATCATGACTAGGCTAGGAATCCAATGCTTAATATTTGTAAAAGGCTTTGGGATTTTTGTGGAAGTAGTTGAAGAGAGAGGAATTTTCTCTGATCCAGGCTACAAATGTGCAGGAATTCATCCACCATTCATCAATAAAGGCAGGTAGCTGTGTGCTGATGACTCTTTTGCCCACTTTCCCTGCTGGAAGGGTGATTAGGAGCTGGGTGGTGCCCAGGGAGTGATGTTGAGCTACAGCAGAAATATAGATATAGGAGAATAAAGACAGAAAGTTTGAGAGGAGTGAATTAAAGAAACCACCCTGTCAAAGGGAAGGAATATCCAGTATTGAGTCCTAATGTAAAATTACATGGGGACCCAATTTAGCAGCACTTCTGAACTTCTGCCCATGATGTGGCGCACCCTGAGGAAGATGCTTCTCTTGGGAAGCAGATTGCAATGTACTAATGTCAGCAGTGAGCTCACGGGAGAGGGTGCTGTGGGATTGACACAAGGATGCTAACTTTGAGAATGAGAGATTTTTTACCCCTTAGCCCACCTGCTTATCACAGTGAGATAACAGCTCACAGAAGCAAAGCTGGACATGGTTGCTGACATTTCCCTGCTGATCTTTTCCTTTCTCCCTACTCTCAAGAAAATACAAGAGAAATCTGACCTTGATAGCAGCTGTCAGGCACAGTCACCCTGCTACACAGAGCTCTGGAGACTTTCCCTGGGGCAGACAAGGAGGTGGTAGAACCAGGAATCCCATGGAGAAGGGCTGTGCAACATGACCAGCCCCCAGGTACTGAGCTGTGCTAAGGCATCCAGTTTTATCTCTTTCCTGGGGCATCCCTCTCCAAACTGCTTCTCAGGGAGCTGCTCCACCTGTTCCAGATCAGGTGCCTTGATCTGTGATGGCAGGCTGCAGCCAACAGGAGATGCCCACTGACCCATCTCTGTGTCCAGCCCACTCCTGCTTTGCATTCAGAGATAACTTCATGGAATGGCATCATTTGGGGATTTGTAACTCGCTTTATTCTGACTCCTGTTACAGTCCCAAATTTTGGCTAAGATTTTCATGATCTCTGGCGTGTGATGCTGGAGAGAACAGTCTGTCACCTGGAATTCAACTGACAGCAGTCGATATATTACACAGACATGTTCCTGCCACAGCAGAATAAGGGAACACTCCCCTGGTCCAGGTTTTGATGCAAGCCATAAAGCTGCACCCTGATCTCTGAGCATACGGCTGTGTCCCAGCAGCCCTGTGCATGTGAGGATTCACATGGGTGTGCTTTCCTCCCATAAAGAGAAAAAAGAAACTGGTCCTCTTGTGTGTTTATAATTTTAGCGAGCGTATTACACCAGTATCTACAATCAATATACTATGCCCTGGAAGAGCATGTGATAAACAGGAGCAGCTTCGCCATGGTAACTGATTCGTGTTTCATATATTGGGCCTGATTCTGATAGCTTTGTGTTCGTGTAATCCTCCCCTCATACCTGCATGAGTCAATGTGAGATCAGCATCAGGTTAATTGATTTGTGCTTTCTCCAGCATCAACTTAAAAGCTTTCAGCAAACAAAGATTTAAAATAATAATAATAATAAAGTTTAAAAAAAAAAGATTTGCTAGATCTATTTTCTATCTGCTTTGGGCATCTGGCACACTGGGGTCTCCTACAGCCTTTGAAACAGGCCCTTAAATCACTTGGCTGGTAACTTAATTCTAATAGCTCACATAACAAGTACTCCGTCACGGATATATATATTCCTCGTGGCAATATCTCATGTTAAATTGATGTTCTGAGGTGCATAGGGGAGGTTTGGATCAGCACTAGCAGCAGTGGGTCTGTGTGGGTCTTGGCCCTGCATGGCTCAGAGTCTTGTCCTGGGTCCAGACAGACAAATTTGAGGTAATTAGAGGGTAGCTGAGCCTTTAGAATATATATCCACAACTATGGCAGGCTGGTAGCTTCACCCCTGCACCACCAGTAAGAGCCCCTGTGGGCACAGATCAGCTGTTTGTCAGTCCTTGGGCAGCCTCAGCTCATCCACACCTAGGCAGTGCAAAATGTTGGACTTGGTTGTGTCCCATCTAAGGGAAATATTGCTCCATTTTCGTGCTGTGGGTACAGAGCCAACGCTACAAGAAATGACCTTATTTACTGCTCTTCTGAGGTTTACGTTTGTCATTGCAGCCCACATTTCCTTCCTCTGAGAAACTCAGGAGCCCATTGTTGTTATTTGCCTCCAAGCAAACAAGCAGCTGGAAATGGCACAGGTTAGTTATGTTTAAAGAGAGAAATTTTCCTTTTATTTGCTCTGGTTTTTTTTCTTCCTAATTTCCTGAAGTGACCTTTTCTCCATTTAGTGCTGAAAAGAGCAAACAGAGCAGCTGACTGACCTGGAGATTCTTTATTCCGTTGAACTCCGAGAGCTCACACGCAGTTCAATGGATTTTAGCATACATAAAATAAAAGCATAAACAAACAGCATTAAATAAAAACAAGAGCACTGCTTGCTGCTTTGCCTTCCCTGCCTTTCACATGGCTACCAGCTGGATGTGCCCTGGACACTCCTCCTATGTATGACAACCAAGCATCCCTCATCCTCATCATCCTCCTTTTTGCTTTCCTCCTTTGCCTGCTTTCTGTTCCCGCAGTGCTTTCCTTAAGTTCCTGCTCCAAACGATCCTGTTTTCCAGTACAAAACAAGGCAGGAAATACACTCTCTCTCAAAACAGCTTTACGTTTCATTTGGGTCTTTGATGACCACTGTGCATTGTATCTTACACTGAGCTCTCCGCAGTAGCCTACATCTCTTTTTGTCCCCTGGAGGACACGATTCATTTGTATATGAATAGCTCCAATTGTTCTTCCCGCAGCATCTGATGCTGGCCGTGGCCTCAGCAGGATTTTATTTGCCATCGTTACATTCTTCTCCGAAGTCCATCTTAAATTAATTTCTCGTTGTTGTCTCCTCCAGACCCAAATGACCCGAGGGAAAGTAGGGGAGAGGGAGGAAATTTTGTTCTTTGAACAAATATTGCCCTTCTTCACTGCACCACCCCATCCTCAGGCTCTCAATGCGTATCTGTGACAATGCTTGTCCCAGGAGCAGTCCCTGGAGCACCTCCCACTATTAACCTCTATCCATGCTGAGAATTGGACTTTTTATTACAGCTCTTTGATTTTTATGTCATGGCTTGTTTTCAATCCATGAAAGAACTTTTCCCTCTCACCTCAAGGTAACCCACGAAGCCTTCCTTAATAGCTCCTTTTGAGGGTTTTTCTCAAAAAAAAAAAAAAGAAAAAAAAATCTTTTGAAAACCTAAATAAATCGCCTCTGCTCGTTCAGAGGTATCTATTATTTTTGTTAACATTTGGAAATGCATTAAAATAGGTGGAGAAGCACAGTGATTTACCCTGACAGCCTCCATGCTGGTTTGTCCCAAGCATCTGCAGGCATTGTAACTCTGTCTTCAATGGTTTTTCTCTTATCTTTTCTGCAATTGAAGTAAGCTTGCAAGCCCTGTAATTCCTTCATCTCCTTTCACACCTTTATTTAAAGATGGATACAGCACTGGCCACTTTTCAGCCCTCTGGCATCAGTTCTGATTTTAATGAAAAAAGTGACAGGCTTTGTGCTAATGGCTCTACTTGGAGCTCTCATTCCTTCTGAATTTGTGTCTGGTCTGGTGACCTACAGAAAATTGATGGTTTCATCCAGTAGCCTTAACTTGTGTGAGTAGGTCCATTAACTTCAGTAGCCCACTATTTAGCTTCAAAGAGTGCATCTGTAGCAACGAGTGCTCTTCCATCAGGGCTTGTTCCTCTGCCTGCCGTACTAGGTATGGATGTTGCTGTGCCATCCTATGCTTCATGAATTGTTTGATTTTGTGCTTTTTTTTCCCCATTGCTTCACTTTTCCTGAGCACTTCAGGATGAGGTTTGGGCACGGATAATTTTTATCTCTATGTATATGTGGTCTGCATGGAGCCCTCCTATGAACCACAGACATCCAGCACACATCCTTCTCTCTCCCTGGCACTGCATCGCCTTCATTATCTTGAAAGGAGCACTGCGAAGTGGAGACTTTTCAGTCTCCTTCATGGAGACATGCATGTTTTTTTTATCCAAATAAAAATTACTTTCTCCTTTACGCCCGCTATGTTTCCTCCTAGGGATTGAGGATTGAGAGAAGGCAGTGAACCAGAAAGTAAATGCGATTGCATTCTCAGAATAAAATGGGAAAGGTATAAAAATACAGGAGAGCAAAAAGCTATTTAGGTTAAGCAACGTTACGAGCTCGGGAGTTCTTGGATATAAAATGTCACAGGAGGACCAAGCACTATAAGAAGTATTATAAGAGCAAGTTTAGTAACTTCAAATAATGGAAAGGGGACAGAAATCAGGCTGCCTTTAAGTTGGTGTTTGATGTGTTTCAGATCAGGGTTAGGTGTGTGATTGCCTGAGATGGCAGAGAACTGGATTTGACAACACAAGAGATTTCTTTCACCTTTTTGTCCCGGTGTTTCTCAGAATTAAGTAAGGATGGTGCCCTTGGTGGCAGCTGATTTAGACCACTGTTAAAGAAGCGTTATCTGGAAGACAGAGAGTGTCATTAACTCTCAGGCATTACTGCTGCCTTATGTGTTAAAGCCTCGTCCAGTTGGACCGAATGATTAACCAAGAATGTGGATAATCCTCTCCAGTTTGCAATTTAGGATGGATGCAGACAACCCAAAGCCCTAAGCATCTTTGTGTCAAGCCAAGTTCAAGGTCTTCAAGACAGTGGGAAGTATCCCCTGGAACCAATGCAAATAGTAATAGTGTTACAGAGAAAAGGAGTGCCTGATAGATGTCAGCAGAAGAGAAGCATGAATCACATTTCTACTCCTCCTGGTCTTTATTCTTTCTTCTTGACAGAATGTCAGGAACTGCTTTTCTCTTTTCCTCTCCACTTCCTCACATGGCATCTTCACAGTCAGCCTTTGGCAAAGGCGTTTTGGTGGCCATTTATTAATTCTGCTGTGGCCTTTAGTAATGTCATCTTGGCTCAAATGCTTTCTTGAAATACAGTGCTGCAGATTTCTCCAAATACACTTGGCATGTTATACGGTGCCGGAGCAAAGCTAACTCCCTTAAAACATAGATGAAGCAAACAGTGCTAATTTATGCCTTGCTTTTTTATTCCCAACATAATTTTGATTTTAATGTCCTATCCTCACCACATCAATATCTTTCTCACTGCTGGCATGTTACAGCAAAAAGTAAATATTTCATCTTCCTTTCCTTCACTAAGATGCTCACCCACAGCATCTGGGACAATGCAAATGAGACATAACTGAGAAACACTGCTTGGGTGCTTTATGGGACACTGGGACACGAGGAGATTGCCCACGAGTGTCAATGTGAATAGAAAATTAGCTACGCAGGGTAGTGATAGATGATTTAATATCACAAAGGATATTTACAGTAAACCAGCAGCTCACAAGAATACATTGCAGAACTGTAGATTCTGCCTGAAGGATCAGAAAGGTTTATTTATTTAAGATATAAAACTCAAGCTGTCCTCTCGCTCTGCTCTGCTGGATATACTGAGCAGGGCAGTGGCCTATTGCTTTAACTCTGCTGCATTCCCTTTCCCCCACAAAAACCCCACATGCACTTTGAATAGTAGGCTATCAAAACAGCACATTTCTGATATCTCTTCTTCAGGTGGTATCCAGAAATCCCACACAAGTGGCTGGTCACCATGAACAAAGCATTTTGCCTCAGAGGGTCATTGAAACTGACCCTGGCTGCAGATACGCAGCTCCTGTGTGCATCAGTTCCTTCATCATCCTTTTGACTGGCTGCACTGAAATAGTGGTGTTTGTGAGATCCAGCAAAGACTTCTTGCATTATGCTCTGCCTGTAAGGAGTCCCAAAGCATATCTTAGAAATAGGCCTAGAGCTAGACTTAGTCCCCTGGAAATGATTTCTTGAAAGACTTTCATCTTGCAGCCAAGATCTTGTAAGGAAAAAAAAAAATAAAGAGGGAAGGGAAGGGAAGGGAAGGGAAGGGAAGGGAAGGGAAGGGAAGGGAAGGGAAGGGAAGGGAAGGGAAGGGAAGGGAAGGGAAGGGAAGGGAAGGGAAGGGAAGGGAAGGGAAGGGAAGGGAAGGGAAGGGAAGGGAAGGGAAGGGAAGGGAAGGGAAGGGAAGGGAAGGGAAGGGAAGGGAAGGGAAGGGAAGGGAAGGGAAGGGAAGGGAGAGCATAACAGCTGGAAGAGCCTGGTGCCATCCCCAGGGGGCACTGCCTGGCTCCAGCCCCCCAGCACTGTTGCATGTATTGCTTGCCAGAGGCATGCTCAGTGAAATCAAACCTGATGCAGCTCAGTGCACACCATAGACCATTTGCTGGGGATCTGGTACTCCATTTGTCTCCACACTTGCCTTGTGCGACAGGTAATTTAGTGGCAGCACTGGGATATTGAGGTGATGGATGCCTTGTAAATATAGCAGATAGATTAAGTTATTAGTGTAAATGTAGAAAAAATCCACCACAGATATGGCAGGCACTGGGCTTGTTTCTGTTTTCATGGAGGATGTCATGAAATGCTCAGGAGTTGGTGCTTAAAGTTGCAAATGACTCCAATAAACTTTTATATGACCAGGCAATGCAAGGAAAAGAAGGCAGCCTGTGTTCTCTCTTTTACCACCCTGTTGAGTTCAGTCTTATCATACAGAATCATACCATAGAATCACAGAATGGCCTGGGTTAGAAGGGGCTTCAAAGATCATCCAGTTTCAACCCCTATGCCATGGGCAGGGTTGCCACCAGGGTTGGCATACACAAGTGTTGTTGCACCTGGCATAAGCTGAAGCAACCCAATGGTCTCCAAGTGTGCCAGCTACCACTTCCCCATCTTCCATCCAGCCCCAGGACTGCCCAGATCCTCTGGCAGCTCCTGATGTGCACAGAGCCTGCAGAGAGCTGAGTCACCTCAATATTACCAGGTCACTTCATTATTGCTGTGTCACAGCAAGAAGGCAGCCAGAGAGGTCTTACTACAGCCCTAAATGTGACGGAGATATAAGATAAACCTGGCCCTAGTCTGAAGCAGCTGGGAGGAACTGGCTCTGCACGGTGTTCTCTGCTATACAAAAGTGCAGCTGCAGCCCTGCAGTGCATGGCTGGGCCCCCTGCAGTGCCTTTCAGCTTCTCTTAGTGCCTCAGCAAGGGATGGAGCACAGGGAAGGCACGAGCCCTGCCACCCACTACAGGGGTGAGCTCCAACCTGGCGAAGGGGAGGGTTTCTGCCATCCCACCATGGAAGGAGTTGGCCTCATTTCTTAGAAAAAAAAAGCTAGAGGCCAGGATCTGCAAACAAAGCAAGTTTAGCTTCTATAGTACAGCATCAGTTCACTGTGGAGCTTGCTGGCTGAGATTTCTGCTGGGTAGGAAGACTTGGAGCTGTCAGGGCTGGTAAGGAAGAGGCACATGGAGTGTACATGGAAGAACAGAGCCCTTCTCATGCCAGGACATTGCAGAATCCTTCCTCCAGACTGCACACCTTGACCAGGGTCCAATGGGCCTTGGCTGCAGGAGGCAGGTAGCCCTCAGAACCACCCCAGGGAGGGACCCTATGAGAGGAAAAAGAGCTCCCAGTTGGTGAGAATTGGGTTTGTGCCCTTGAGAGGATCTCTTTGAAGTCTGTGGGGACGGCTGCCTGCTGAAGAGCTTTTTCTGTTCTCACAGATCTCTGTTTCTTATCCAAATCTTGCTTGCTCACATCCTTGGCACTGAGTTCTGTGTGCCTTTGTATATATGCAAATCGGAACAGTTTTAAATTTGCCACCCTTCTGTTTCATTGATGATTCTCTTGTTGTTCCCTGCTAATTTGGAGGCCATTCTGGTGGGGTTCGAAGCCTTGGAAAGCTTTGATTCTCTTGAAAAATAATAAATATCTTCAGGATGTATCTGTATTTCCCTTTTTGTGGCACAAAAGAACAGAGGAGACCGCAGAGATGTCAAACAGTAATCTCTCTTCAGCATTAGGAATGAACAGGAAACTACTCTTCCTGTTTGCATACAATATATTCTTCTTTCACGCAGCCTCTTTAATCAGGTTTTGTGATCACATTCTGGTCTGCATTGTGTAATTCACAGGCTGGTTTGCATATGCTTTGCAGCTAGTAAATGTGTAGATAACACACTGAGATGCTTGTATTTGCAAAGTGCTTTCCAGTGGTGCAGTGAGCAAGGCAGTCTCAGAGCTGGGCAGAGTTGGGGCATAGCAGCAGCTGCTTAGATGGCTTCATGCTCCCAGCACATCTCTGGGTGTAGGGATTGTGCTGAATGTGAGCAAGCACAGCAAATGTAATAGCTTGAGTGTAGGGCTGTGAAGTGTGAGGTTATAGGGTGTGAAGCTGCAGCTAAACTAGAGGATGAAGTCAAACAGGGGAGAAAACTCGATGTGCTCACACACGACTTTGTTTTACACCTTGCAATCAACCAAAGTGCTCACATCAGCACTGCTGAAATCACATCCAGGCAGTGCTGTAGCATCCACGCTCACCCATGGGTTGTGAAGAGCTTCTGTCAAAAACTACACTTCTTACAGTGACCCTACCTCAGACCTTTAGCAAGAGTGAATTCTCCAGGCTTTTACAGATGCTGCCCGGGACTTAAAAGCAAATAAAGAAGATTGAAGCTTGCCAGAAAGTGATGATAACTTGGGGAGGGAATGTGCAGAGGAAAAACACAGACACTGTGCAAAATGACTGTGAGAGCTTTCCAAGCAAATACCTGTAGATTAAGACTCTTTGGCACAAAATAAATATGGCTCTGGTGAACATTTATCACATCTTTAGGGTCCCTTCCAACTTAAGTCAGCGTATGGTTCTATAAGTGTGAATGGCAGAGATTATAAGGGATATACATACATATTTTCCTCAAGTGTATCTATATTACAGATATCAAAAGCAAGAACTTCCACCATTAATAAACAACAAAAGGATGAAAAAAGGGGATTGAGTTGTGCAGAACAATGCAGGATGAACATGTTGTGCAAGGGAGTTGTGGCAGCTCTTCCCATCACTGGGCATCCTGGGCCCGATCCTTTTCAGCTGTGCAACATCTATACCTGTTTATCAAACCTGGAGGGGAAATATGCTGAGGAGACAGACCCATGGGAGAAAAAAACAAAAACAGTAACAGTAACAACAGCAAAAATGTGGCAATGGGTTAATTGCAGAACAAGGCTTGGTTACCCCTGGTTATGTTATGTTATTCCTTCTTGTGGTCATTGAGGTTGTTTGGCTTGGCTAGATATTTATTAGGAGGCATTAACTCAAAGTAAAACGCCAATAACCATCCCACAGTATTAGGAGAAGTTTGCCACCTTGAAGAATTTCCTATCAAAAACATCCATAAGCAGGACACTAAATGTAGTTTATGAGGATAAGAAAAGCCATCTAGGGAGCCAGTACAGGGAAGCTGCTCCTGTGGCTGGGATGCTGGCTAGGAAGCAGGAGTAATGTGGTTGGTTTGTATGCTCCGCAATGTGTCTTGCTTTTGAACAAGTCCATTTTGCTCAATCAGTAAATTGTAACTAACAGCACTTTCTGTTTTGGGTGTTATTCCTAAAGCCTCCCTGCAGCCTGCTAGGGACTCAGATGCTATGAAATGAGGGTTTGTATAAAATATCTAAGACAGATAAATTCAGATATAAGCCTGTAAGCATTCTTACATGGACAAGGCATATACCTAGACTGCCTGTCTGCCTTTGAACAGCTGCTAAGTAAAATGATTTTTTTTTGCAATGATTGATTATAGGAACCCCATTCCTGTATCCCTAACATATTTTACAATCACATCTTCTTTTCATTTGCAAGGGCTGAAAAGAATTTTCATCTCTTTTCTGCTCCCCCCCCACCCCCCTCCCCGTGATTCATCATTTCTGAGGCTGAGCCTGTTATCAACATGGGTTCACACTAGAGCTCCCAGAAGTCATAACACATTAGCATGTCTTATTAAAGCTAGGCTGTGGTTAGAGCTGCAGAAATAGCAGCATTCTTTCAGAAGAAAAGGAAATAATAAAGGATCAAATTCTGCATTTATTAGTTCTCCTGGCAAAGATCTCTATGGATATCGATTGCTTTCTGCTGTACTGTCAAGGGCCACATAAAACAATTTAGGTGGGATTGAACTAATCATATTCAGCCCATCTAAAAGTTCGGTACTTAGTCTAAGGAAGCTGGATTCTTCCTGTAGCCAGTGGAGAGTTAGATGGTTCATCCCACCATGC
This sequence comes from Coturnix japonica, assembly GCF_054131305.1. NCBI lineage: Eukaryota > Metazoa > Chordata > Aves > Galliformes > Phasianidae > Coturnix > Coturnix japonica. The sequence goes on from NC_140683.1 coordinate 8,805,687, forward strand.
TACCAAACAGAACATGTTCAGTGCAGATCAGAATGCTCCCAGAAGTGCCCCTCCTTTGCAGCTGCTTTGCCACGAGTCCAGCTGCTCAGCCTGTATCTAAGCTGACCAGATTCTAAGCAGCTCATGTCGAGTCTGATTAAATTCTGTCTTACAGTTTGACTCAGAGCACATTGGCACAAACAGGAATTGACCAGAGTGAGCCCTGGGACAGCTTTTGATGTTTTGAAAATAGGCAAATCCAGCCCCTTCCCTGCTGAGCTGATCAGGGTGCCAAGATCTTGTTCTCTTGTACCTGCACTGACTTTGGAAATGACAAAAAGGCCCAATGACCTGAATGGGATGCTCCTCTGAGGAAGAGCAGCAGGACTGTGATCCCAAAGAGGACCATTTCTGAATTAATACAATGCTAAGTGGCAGAACCCCATCAAAAGCATCTGAAAGATTCCCAATGGGAGTTAGTTCAGATATCACATTAGGTAACAGAGGTGTTCCTTTTGCTTTTGCAGATGAATCATGGTTCCTGTGGGTCTAATTTTACAAACTCCCTACAGAGATCAAAACCAACCTATCTGCAATGTGATCTTCCACATGCTACTAACTGTGTCAGTTTGCTCCGATGGGATATAGCTTCCTGTTCATTATAAGGGTCCTTCTTCTAATCCATCTCTACAGAGGTATCTTAAAGAGCTCAAATGAGTGATTAGAGGCATTCCTGCTGTCACTTTAACACACTTCTAACAGAAAAACTCAGTCCCAGGCTCCCATCTTCTAACACAGACCCTTGGTGCCATGGCAGTGGGTAGGCTCCAGAGCCCCCTGGGAGGTGGCCCATACCTGTGCTCTCCTTGGTCTTTGTTTGATTTTATTTATAGATCAATTGCAAGTTAGTTTAGTCTTCTGGCTGCATCTAGAAAGTGCCTGCATGTCCATGGAGGTGTTGGAGCCAGGAGGGTCAAAAGGTGTGAATGTCTCCAGTGCCTGCAGTCGTGCTCTGCTGCCCAACAGCATGGTGTTATCTCTTGGTCTTATCACGATGTGATTGTTGCCTAGAAGTGAGCCCACTTCAGGACTTCAAGACAGTGGAAAAGACAGCAGTTGAGAATCTCAGAAACAGCCTGATCTTGTAAAAGCAGCATCTCACACACCATAAATCTGTGGCCTCCAGTGTGACCTCTCCCATCCTAATGGTGGTTATTAAGAGGAGTTTGTTTGTGCCAGGAAATCAAAGCAGAGGTGGAAAGGATGTGCTTCAGTGATCCACCATAGTGAGGGGATGGATAGGGAAAACAACTGGGCAAAAAGCTGATCTCCCATGGGAGGATCCAGCTCCATCACCTGCAAAGTTTAAGATGGCTGATGCAGAAACATTTATAACCATCATGACATGGAGGAAGATGAAAGGCTGGAAGAGATCCTGGCTTATTTGCCTTCCATTTCTCAGAATGGAAAAATACAGGGGGATGAGGGGGAGGGAAAAAAGGGTGGTGAGACTGGGTGTGTAACATGAAAACAGAGCTGGTCACCCCTGGGTGTTCTTTGCACTTGCTGGAGCCAGAGCTTTGCCTGCAGAAGGGCACCAGCTTATTTTGCTGGGTGAAGTGGGAACATGAATGTCAAGATGCTGCTGACTTCAGGACCAACCAAACTCCAGAGCAGGGCAGGTGAGATCTCAAACACACAGCTGGGCTCCAGATGCCACAGTTCTTAAATTTGCTTAAATCTCTGCAGTGCAGTAGCACATCCTCCTGCCTCGTGCCCAGCCAAAGAACATGGGAAGCTTTAAAAATTGAACCAGGCCGTGTAAATCTCAAGGTAAACAAGCCTAGCAGTTATTGGATTCTAACTTTGTCTCTGGTCAAGGACATTAAGATGCACCTCTTTTGTGCAGCATCTCCTTCCCCCTGTGTAGACGGAGTGCTGGCGGCTGCCAGGGATCCTACAGCCGATCAGAGCCTGGAAGCTGCTGACGTACTTTGTTATTGTAATTTCTCGTTCATTGTTTCCTGCTGAGCACAACCATGCTGTCCAATTGCCTGTGGCAGCAAGCAGGTGAAATGAGGCATCAAGGTGAGAGCGAATAGTACAGCTACAAAAAATCCCAACAGCCGAAAATACATTAGTACTTCTATGTTCCCCCTTCCCCATACTCTCTATTCATGTCCATCTTCCCCCTACTGCTGTCTGGGTTTTTTGTAAATGTGATGTGAATAGCAAACAGCCCCACAGGTAGCTGTGCTCTTCTGGACACAACTGTTCAGATGCTCCAGCTAATCCTCTGTAATTAAGCACAACCTCCTCCATCTCAGAAAATCAAGGGATGCATTAGAAACCCGGAAAAACTTGGAACCTGGAATAATCAATGTTAAAAGACTGAGCTTCCTAAGCAACAACTTCCCGTGTTTGGAAACTAATGTATGGACTCTGATGACTAATGAGAGTAGCAATTGCTCCAGTCCCTCAGCAGCCAATTGTTCCCTTAATTGCTCTCCCAACTCAATGTAAAGCTCAGCTTCCTTTTGACTCCTCCAAAAGAAAAGTTTAGGTGCAAAATCTAAACATATATGACTGAAATAAACTCTATAAATAAAGATCCCTAAAGTATTTGTTTAATGTTTCTCCAGTTCTGAATCCTTTCCTTGGCAGCCTGTTCTCTCTGTGAAGTGAAAGGGCTGGGACTGCCTGCCAAGTATTTGAAGACTTCAGAACAGTACATGGGAGATTGCATCTTAAGGATGGAAGCAGTGCAAAAGCCTTCTCCCTGCATCCCACGTCACGGGTGAAAGATGTTCCCATTCAGCTAATGAAAAATAAGGGTTTCTGCATGTGCTTTCATGTGAGTGCGTCATGCATCTGTACTTTTCTTGAAAGAAAAGCTTCCTGGGAACTGTCTGCAAGGTCCCCACTGTTCTGCACCTTGACATCTTTTATTCCTGTATTACTATTATTATTATCATTTGCTCCCCGTAGAGTCGCTGCTAAAGTGCTGGCTTTGAGATTTGAAGTCCTCATTTCTTGGATGGGAAACTCTTTGTGGTTTTGAGCTAAGAGTCATCAACTGGGATTTATTTAACAGATAAGTTCTTTTGTACTTTATTAAGAAACAGAGGCACTGGGTATTTGGATTTAAGAATGCTATATCTCTAATAAAAAACACCCTGTGTATACCTGTATTCTGTAGATACATGTACTTCAATAGACAGTGATGTATCTATGAGGGCTGGTCTTACCCTAAAGCCTTTCTCTAAAGTAAAAACCAAGAGAAGAAAAACATACCAAAAAGAAAGAAATAGTTCTTACTTTCCTGAGAGTTGGTTTAGAAGTTAACAGTGACAATTCTCTCAGGTTAGGATCCTTTGCACTCAAACGTGTAAAGAAAAACTAACTTCTGCAAGGAAATAACTGAAGATAAGGGGGCTGGTCTAGCTCTCAGGCACCACAGACCTTCTGAGAAGTTGCTTTTCAGACAGAGTAGAGCTTAAGTCACATTTTTTAATGGTAAACATCTATTTTTGCTGAGCCCTGTAAAGTTGAATTCATGACACTTAAGTCTCAGTGTTGCTGAGCTGTTTCCATTGCCAAATATTCCAGTTATTTCTGTACACTCAGTGTACATCCTACTGACAGGAGAGTTGTATTTAATAGCTTTGCTATCCATGACACCAAGGCACCTGGGCCATGAGCAGGGGTTGGGCAAGTACCTATAAGTTTCTTCTTTCCCCTGCAAGCTGATATTCTTCCAGGCAGTGTGGCTGCAAACATGGGCTGTGACCCATCCCTTAAAACCCCTTGGAGTCCTCTGTGAACAGCAAGAAGCTCCATTAGCAATGTCAGGGCTCTTCGGCATGCTCTGTGTCATCTCCTTTTCCATCCTTCCCCTATTTCTCCCTCTCCAGACCTCCTAATTAGGTCATTAACTCCTAAATCAGGCACACCATAGTGTCCCTCCATGGGGGATAAGCAGACCCAGGGAACCAGAACCAGTTGCATCTCAACCACTGTGCGCAAACACAGCGGTGCTCTACAGAACCTCCTGGCTGGGGAATGGAAACCCAGTGTTTGCCACTTGTTGAGAATACTTTTTCTCTCCGTAAGCCACCTGGGTTCTATATATACATGTATATATTTATTCCTGTTTTCCCCTCGCTTTCCTCCCCCTGCTAACTTGCACGCTGCAATTATTTTAAGTGAGCCGTCTACAGTGTGCAGAGCAGGAGAGCTGCCCGCAGAGGCGAGGCTGGGCCTGTGATTGGAGATGTGGAGCTGATAGCACTCTTCTTGGCACTCAACCATTTCTTTTGACTTCAAAGCAAGAAACAAAAGATGTTTCAAGGGCTTCTTTGGAAAATCACCATTAGATATGATGAGGCTTAGGGCCGTTTCCATGGAGATGGAGCCTTTTTACATTGTGATCATTGCTGCAAAATGGAAATGTTCTTTTGTCTCTGCAAGTCTGTTCACTTATTTATATGTGTGTATGTGTGTGTGTGTGTGTGTGTGTGTATTTCATTCAGCAACAAAAAATAACTGAGGTAATTAGATCTCATGGCAGGTTCCCTAAACTGAGTCACCTTCTCACCCTCGGAAGTTTCTCTTCATTCTCCAGACTCCTGTATCAAAGTGAAGGCTTCACAAGGGTTTGATTTAAGTGAATATTGGTTATGTAGGCCAACAAATTAACAACCTTTTAACAGGGGGGATAACATGCTGTTGTCCCAGTAGACTGGGAACATGACAAACAGTGAGTGATCTGGTGACCCAAAAGAGCAAATCAAAATCTCTGTGTGACTGCATCACCTTTCCCATCCTGCGGTTCATGATGACTTTGCATCTGTTGCTTCATCCTATTACTGTCTCACCACAGATCATAAGGGGCTTGGGGATGGAGCATGTAATCAAAACCCTAGGCTCCCCCCAGATTGTACGGTATTCCAGGACAGTAAATGTCTTTATTCAGACATGGGGTGGCCATTTGAACACACTGTAAGTGGACCCTGCCCTTTTGCTCAAAGTATCTCAATTTTCTCTTTCCGATGAGCAAATTATTGTTGGGCAGGATAAAAGTACAGCTGTGGGCAGGTGAGAAGTATGGCTCAGAGTCTAAAGAGTATTCAGTTCTCATTCTTACAGTATTCATTCTGTTTCCAGTGCAACCAAATGCCACATCAGGCTATTCAGAAAACCTGAGATAGCATTTGTATATACTTCCCCATCTCATAATGGCCCATTCTGGATCTTGCCCAGGTCATTACTTAGAACTCTGCATGAATGGCACTGTCCTGCGGTATTGACAGCCAGCTCTGTGATCCCAGGGATCCATACAGTGTGGGGTGCAGATCTGCAGTGTATGATGGACACATCCATCCCAGAGCCTTTGCACTCTCACAGCATCACTGCTCTTCCTCACCACCCATAAGTGCGCTCAATAGCCTTCCACTCATGATAGCAGCTGAGGAAGCTGCCCATAAAAACAAAGGTTTATCTCCTGCCAGTTTCCCCGTTTGTTGTTTTATTGTCATTTCACTGCCAGTTAAACGGGGTTTTCTTCCACTCTCGCCTCACGCTCCTTTTGCTTGCATAAAACATGATGCTGTATTGTGAACAGTGCAGGAATACATTACATAAATTTCTCTTTGATATCCAGCGTGTTTCCTGCTGTAATGGAATCAGAACAGAGCAACCTCTCCTCCCCGACATGTCAGATAACTCTCTATCCTCTCTCCATTAGGACAAATGTCTGCAAGCCTTTGAAGAGCTAAAGCACCATAAAGGAAAAAGAAAATGTTAAGGGTGCTCCAGTGGGTATCACTGGAAATAATTGGGTTGAATTAAGTGAAGGGAAGATTTAGGCCAACTAACAGAAATAAAAGAGCAAAGACTGTTAGGCTGAGAAGTTGTCTCCAAAGCTATTAGCCTCGGGAATAGGCTCAAAGGGAGATGGTGTAAACTTTAAAGAGCAAAATGTATGATTTAGGGAGACAGTCTCTGAAGACAGTTGGTGAAAAATGTATGGCTTTGAGTCATTTCAAGCTAGACTGAAATGAAGCACTTCAGTCCATAATAGAGCAAAGAACATCTTGTTAGGCTGCACAGAAGATGCTGACCTGTTGAAACTCTTCCACATTGACTCCTTGTGCCTTGATAATTTGGAGAATAATTCTGTGTTCTCTCGTACAGTGTATACTGGCTGTTAGCTGAGATGTGCCAAAGCAGGCTACAAATCCTGCCTGGTACACAAAATAAGCCCATGGAAACTATGTGTGTCACTATTTCCCTGGTCTGGTTGCTTATTCCTAGTTGGAAAGCACACACCCTGTCAAGTTGTTTGTCGGCAGAAACCTGAAGGCAAAATTCTGCTCTTTGACTTATGCTCCCTTAGCGCTCTCTCCCACGCTGCTCTGGGCGATGGCACGAAGCAGCCTGTTAGATGTCATTGAGATATGCCTGAGCAGGTTGGCATCCCACATGGTCTAATCCACGCAGATTCAATGAGAGACTGGAAGAAAAATGCTCAAGTGCCACCCACACTTTCTGATTCTGACTAGCAACTGATACTGGAAATGCTACAGATACCTTTGGAAAGCGATGGAAGCAAGATTCCTCCTTTCATTTAAAGGTTTCTTCTTTGAATCTTCTCACTATTTCTTGTGATATAACATGTAATTGAGTTTTGATGTTAAAAAGCCTTCCTTTTTTTTTTTTTTCTTTCAAACTAGAAAACTAATTCTTCTCCCTACATTACTAGGCTTACTGATGCTGTCTCCGCAGATCCCGTGTCTAATTTCTCATCTCCATCTGGTGAAGTTCCAGTTCACAGTTCTTACCTCCGTATCTTTGTCCTTCACTGCCAACCTCTCCTTATGTTTTTCTTACATTTCTTATTCTGAAGACACTTCCAAAATCACAGCTGCAGATCAAGACCAGAAAATGAAAGGCAGGCTGGGCTCATTCCGGATCTCACATTGCCCATGACTCGGACCTGGCTGATGGGATGTAACTCTCAGCTCTGCATTTCTCTCTAATCATGTGGAATCCATGATTCTATTCCCAGCTATTCATAGGAGTGAGTTACACCCAAGCTTTGCTGTCTGGGACTCTTATGTCTGGATATTTTTGGCTGGTAACTGCATTCATTCATCTGTAGCGTCATGCATCTAAAGCTATTAGTAGACATGCTCTTTCAAAACTCCCGTGTTCTGGGACTCTCTGTCCCCTTTACCATAATAAGCACTCAAAAATTCTTCCAGTTTACTGCTTTCATCCTGTCTCCTGGGTGCTTGCTGATCAGATCTTCTCAATGACATGCTAAGTTGTTTTACTGACGTTGATGCATTATGCTGGACTCCATCAGCCTCACAACCTTTGGGACCAGTCCTAGGAGTCAGGCAGCCAGACAGCTCAACTTGTCTCCATCAATCAGGAAGTGAGACTTTATTGGCCAGAATGAGGGCTACAGGTGTCACAGTTTTAAATAAACACGATCAGTTTGCCCAGTGCTAAGCAACTCTTTCTGAGAGCGTGTTGGTAAATGTGTTTATAAAGCATGAGAGTCCAATCCATCAGCCCTCAAAGAGCCTAATCAATATATTCCAATTTGATCTTAGAGAAGTTTCGCCTCTGGGAAGTTTAATTTATTTCAACTCATGACCATGAAAAAATGAACAGCCACGGCACTTTGACAAAATAGAAAAAGCGGATGATGTTGTATCCAGCACCCGTTCCATTTCAATTTTCCATTTTACCTGAACAAATCACCCCTACGACTTGAATGACCATGAAAACTGATCGAGTGATGGAGAGAGACTGCGGGCCAAAGGGGAGGCTGAAGGAATAAAATATGGGCAGGAAACATGAGATGCAGGGACTTCTAAGGAGCTTGGCTGCATGAGCTTGCTGTGTGCAGAGTAGCCAAAGCAGAATAACTTAAAGTACAAGGTCAAATCATTTGCAGTTGCAGTCGCACAAGGCTGCTTATCTAGATTCTGTGACTAGGCTGGTATATAGACATCCTTTCCCCAGAATTTATAAGAAACTATTCTTGCATGCTCTTTTAACATTTCCAGTTATGACCCTACTGCCCATTTCTCATGATCCCGCATTTAGGAACCAACTCTAAATCCTCCTTTGAAACATAAGTGCAGTGGCTAAATGAATGACCATCTGGAGTTCCTCCCCTGAGCCACATCCAAGTACTGCAGTATCCGTGCAAATGAGTGCCAGCAATAGGCAGCTGAAGGGCATCTCTCCCGGGAGCCCACCTGAGCACTGCAGCTGTAAATCCTGTGCTTATGCCTCCCCCTGTGAGAAAACATTTGTATAGGACCTGGTTTTCATGTCTTCTGTTCCAACAAGTTGACTGTCCCTTTAGCAGGAATGCTGGATGAAACCTTGCTGACATGAATGGGCATTTCAGGTAATCCTGTTTTTATTGACAGTCAGTCACCTCCGTTCCAGAGGTTAAGATCACAGTGCTCTGGTTAGATCAATGTACAAGACACTTCAAAGAGCGTTTAACAAAAATATCATGTAAAACAAATGAAACATTCACTTCACCAACCCTCTAAGGAGTTACACCAAACAAGATACTTGACATGCTTGTTATTTTACAGTATGCCTTGTTTTATTTTCAACCCAAGCTGGGTTCCTACAAGGATTTTGTCCAGAGCAGTCCATAGGACTGCATTAAAAAGGCCCCTTTCTGCATCTCAGTCAAGATGGAGGCTGCAGGAGGAAAACAAGCACCATCTCAATGCCAGAGATACTCTTTCCTTCCTGGGAATGAATACGGTGTAAGGAACAAATATTTTCCTGGCCTTGCCTTATGCTGTTGGAAGGGATCTGGGGGAGGAGGCTCTGCTTAATGCTAATTTGTTAAGAATTGAGTCTAGTGTCCTCAGCAAATGTAAATCAGTTGTTTATACCAATGCCAGAAAATGTAAAATCAGAAATGAGTGTGTTGATTTTCTTTTCTCCAACTGCATTTCATCCTAATGCTTTCTGCTTTGATGCTTCCTCCCCAATCTTATTTGATATAGCATCAGACCATCTTTTTTATGTCAAACATTTGCTTCAAAGCTTCTCATAGCCTGTGCTAGTTGTCAAAAGTTGGAAGCAACACGTTTTAAGCATTCAGCAAGCATTCTTCCGAAAAGAAAACCACTATTTCTAATGAGCATTTGAGAGTGTAGTCCATTGCAGAAACTGTTTTCTAAGATCTGTCACAAATGATTTACTTTTATTAGTTTTAATGGCCCTTAGCTACAGGCATGGAATATAAGTGAAAATTAAGATATTCTTCACAAGGCGAAAATAGATTTAAATCAGAGACAGTGGGCATTTCCCTACCCTAAATGATCCCCACTTTATTTTTGTTTCTGAACAGACAGCCCCGCTCCAAGGAAATGACTTCAGAGCACTATGGCAGACACATATCCCCCTACCAAGCACGAGCTCTGTTGACATCAGACTGCTCATCAACAGCGTTTGTCTCATTCCCATTGAAACAACTTACACATGCTTTACCAGGATCCTGTTGTATGCAGGACCATAGCAAGATGTTTCTACTGAGAACCGTAGGTTTGTCTTTTCTGCTATTGAACTGAAGAACTCATTTGAAACCAACATTTATTAATTCTCAGTCATAATCTCTCTGTCTCCTTTCATTTCTCCCCATTGCTCACAAGCACTGTCTCAGACATGTTCTTCCTGTTTGCATTCTGGCCATGTTCTTTATCGATTTTGGGTTTTGTTGTTTTTTTTTTTTATTGCAGTTTTTAAGAATGTACTTCTATAATGTCTCATTTTGTCTCCTTTTCAGTGGAGAAGCAGTGGTATAGGTATGCTCAGGCTCTTACATTGGTGGCAAACACCAGCAAAGCTCCAAAAGAAAACTGGTTCTGCAAGAGCATCTCTCACTTCCATTCCAAAACCCCTGCTTCATTTCCATAACATGTTACTCCTACTCCACAATAGATTTTTACGTCATTTGCAACCCATGAAAGTGAAGCAGAAGTCTGTATTTCCTAGTACAGCTGCACTGTATCAAAGGCAGGTGTCTTATTATGGCTGTCACTGTGTGGAATTCTTTCTATTGCTTCAGCAGTACAGAAACTCATTGTTTTAGTCTTAATAGTTCCAGATTCAAACCTTCCTAAAACACCTGAATTAATCACCTTCATCTCTCTTTCTAATCTTCAGCAGTTTAAGATCTCCCCTCTGGATGAGTTACAATCTCCTGTAGTAAAGACCTGTGATATCCAAGGAAAGCCACTGAAGAACCTTGATGCCAGGAGCTCTCCCTACATAGTCTTTGGACACAATTTCCAAGCTAAAAGTATCATTGTTGTTTTTTTTTCCCCTTAGGTCCAGAACTGCACTCTCCATCTGGAATGTGCACTCTTTCATCATGCTCAGTAATTAAGCTTTTACAGCTAGAATATAATTGATAACTTTGTTGTTGATTAAAAAGATAAACTGACTCCAGCTCTGCTCACAAACTCATCAGCCGTGTGGGACTAAGAGAACAACCTCTTGTTTTCATTGGGAAGGCAAGCATTTGGGATCTGAAGGCATGGAAGTGGCCAGAGAGGGTTACCCCAATGAACAAGTAGACTAATTTCACTAAGTCATAGTAATTACTCTGGATTTACTCAACAGGCTTGGAAACACAGCTTGGTCAAGACTGCAGACCAGTGCAATAAAACTGAACTAATTTAGCAAGGTTTCTCCTCAGAGTGCAGCCACAATTTAATGGTCACCTATAATTAGTTAATTCGTTTACTACTTTAATAAATGCTTCGCAGCCCTTGTAAGTGTCCATTAAATGTGTCAGATCTCTTCCTCCTTTCATCCACATGCATGCAATTTCCTTGGCAAGTGAGAAAGTGGAACCAAATCAAAAGGTGAAAAGAGAGATGTTGTACGAAGAGGGCATGCTTTCCCCCATCATTCAAATTCTCATGCTTGAATAAGGAAGGTGTACTCAGTAATGATGTTTTAAACACAGTGAATTCTGTCCCCAGAAGAGGAAATCAAGTCTCAGGAAGTGCTCTGAATCTGGGCACTAGAAGGGGCAAGCCAGAGCAGCCCACAGATTGCTCACCATTCCCTTGTGGAGTGCAGCAGCATGAAGTATGGCACCTCTGCCCTGGTAACATCAAATCCTCACTGGTTTAACTGGGCACTGAGGGCTTCTGCTGGAGCTGTGATGCAACCCATGGGTGTGCAACACAATCTGCTCTGAACTCCATGGTTTGCCAAACATCCACACCATAATAGAGCAACCCTTAATCTGTCACTTGCATAAATCTCCTAAATCCTACTTTAATCCAAACTGTGTGCTTAGAGCACACTGGATTCATTGACTTGCTTGCTTTTTCTGTTTAAATACACAGAAAAGACAGATCAGTGGCTAACAGGCAGAATCTCAAGTGGTGGGTTGGAAAATGCAACTTAGTCAGGGTTTGGAGCTCTTCATCTCAGTGTTGCACAGTCAACAGACAGTGCTGTGTCCACTGAGATTCTGTTCACAAAAGGTGCTGGTTTCCCCATCTCCTGCCTTCATCATCCAAGTCTTTCTCTCTTTTTGCCTCACCCAGAGGAAGTCAGAACAGAGGGATGACAGGAGAGTAATACAACAAACTATAACACATTGTGTAATTGAAATGGACCATAATCACTAATATTAAAGATAGTGAATCATTCTAATCGAGCCACGCTCAGCAAACAATGAAAAATTATGTGCCAGAAAAGCTAATGCTGGTTTTAAAATGAACAGAAATGAGATGAAATGGAACCTCACTCTTTATTCATGAAGGTCAATTTAACGTGATTATTTTTTTCCTGGCATCACAGCTTCATGATTACTGTTGTATACCTCAGTGATATTTTCTAACCTAATAACAGTAAAAAATAACCAGCTGGTGATGATTCTGTTTGAAGCAGAGACTACATGCTCACAAAAACCTGCCACTGAACAGTTGCACACGCTAATCAGACAAGCTCTGCCAGATTCCCAGTAGAGTCCATATTTTGCACATTTCAACTGGTTGACTACATTGAGAAATTAGATTACGCCTCGGACACTGAAAACTTGGAGTGATCTGCATTCGTTCATTCCTCCTGGGTGGAATCAAACCCTCCGTAGATCCAGCCAGGTGCTTTTAATTCATCCCACTCCATATCTTCCCATAATGTTTACCATCGCACCGTACAATCGCTTTAGGGACTCAGTGTTGCAGCGGAGACGATGGGGCCTGATTCTCCCTGGGCTTGTTCTCATGTTGTCAGGAGCAACAGCTTTGAGTTCAGTGTGGTTACTCCTGGTGTCACCCAGGGACAGCAGGGAAAGGATCTGTCCCCACGCAGAGTGACGCCAAAGGAGGGCTCTGCTGACGATACTGCAAGGAAAGCTGATACTGCTAATAATTGATCCTTCCCATTCTTGCCAGTGAGTGCTGTGACATTTGAGGAGATGGGCAGAAGGAGGGGGTAAAAAAAAAAGTTAATTAATAATAATAATAAAAAAGCCAAAATGTTTCTCTCTGCTTGGAGGAAAGAGTTGTTTGTACTGGAACAAAGCAGTGCCTTTTGTTTGGTTTGTTTCTCAGCTCTCTGTAGATCTTAGGCAGAAGCATCACTGAGGTTTATACTGTACAAACACAGATATTTTTAATAGATAAGAAGTAAATACTTTTTTTTAACACTTAGCTCCTTTCTTTAATTTTGCTAAAATCCCAGAGAGACAAATTAGTAAAGAGGCAGAGCTTTGCCAGGGAGCCTTCATTAGATCAGCACTAATAACTTCTTTCAGCAGCCATGGATAGCTTCTGACATCACAGCTCAAGCTTGTCCGAAAGCTAATTATTTTCCCTGTTATAAAACAAAGGTTCTGTATCAAAGGCCCATAATGTGACACGGCACATGCTCCAGATGCACTGATTTGCAAAATAAATCAACTGTGTCAGAGAGGAATTTGGGGGAGAAATTACAACAAATTGCAATTATACTTGCATTGGTACACCATTTAAGTGCAATTTGTTAAATGCAAGACACCGTGTTTATCTTTTTCCAGGTTGCTTCTGAAGGAACAGAGGAGGAAAAATTCTTAGCCATCAAAAAGAGAAAAATCTTCTCCTCCCTTTCACCCCCATCCAGCTCCTTCCAGCCTACCAGTGCTATCATGGCAGGCTTTATAAAAATGCTAAGTGCTGTCACAAGAAGGCAGATGCAACTAGCAGAAGCACGTCGTTGGAGCTCATCCCTGGCAGAACGAATGAAGAGATGTGCTTAATAACAGAAAGATTCCAAAGCCCCTCAGATTTTGTTGTCTTGTTTAGATTGCCGTTGAACCGTGGCACCGAACTACACAGCAGTGAGACGTGTTCTGCTTTGTGTTCCTCTCCCACGGGGAGATTTTCTTTCGTTGTTGCCTTTTCAGCTCCTAAGAGTCTCCCACAGACCTACACATCCCAGAGACCTCAGGCACCTCATCTGCATGGCACCAGCACCTGCAGCCACAGCAGCATTGATTACACAGCTCTCTCCTCCTCCTCTGTGGATGCATTTTCTATTTATTTACACTTTTCCCCTTCCTATCCGCTCCTTAATTTATTTTCTCAGTTCCATCTGCTTTTATCTCCTTCAGCCTGTGTGTCTCCAGCCTCTAATTTCTGCCACATTTCCTGTTTGAACTTCTCCTGTTCAATCTCCTTTCCCACCTTAATGTTGTCTGCTTACTTTGCTCTTTGCAAACACTTTTCCTTTCATTTCCAGGGCTTGTTTCCCTCGGATTTGTGTCTCTTGCGTGGAGATCCACACATACATATCCACATATACACACGTACATAAATCTTGAAGCCTCAACCCTTTGTGTTTCAAAACCAGTCTGTGCCAGGAGTCAGTTTGTTATTCTGGTCTCATTCGTGTTATTGAGTTATTTTCTTTGCTGCTATCAGTCTCTAAATACAAGCCAGTAAAGATACAGCAATGATTTTTGACAACCTGACCTTTCTCTGCTTTCTTACACTTGTTTAATTAGGTACCGCATGCAGCTGTGACTTGATCTTTACAGTTTTCCAACCTCCCCACCCCCTACCTGGAGGGGGGGAATAAAAAAGAGAGAGATGTTATCGAAAGAAGGTCATTTTTGACAGCTCTGCCAGTTATTTTGGGCGTCAGAAGGCCAGCAAGTTCTGCAGGAATGGGAGGCCGAGCTGTCTGTGTTGTGCTTAACAAGTTAGAGAAAACTTTTGGCAGGAGGAGGAGGGGAATTAGGGGATTTACCCATTTGAGGTAGGTCTGCAGTGGTTGAACCTTCAGGCATCCAGATTAAACCCAAATCTGACATGCAAGGATGGCAACAAGATGAAGATCAGCTGGGGTCTTTGCTTTAGTAAGTTGGGCTCCCCAGCTCGGGGACAGGAAGGCTCCTCACTGATCCTCAGGTATGGAGAATTTCCTGGTGCCAGCTATCAGTAAGTCCCAGCCATGACAGCCAAAAGCCAAGGCAGCCATCATCCCACAAACAGCTTCTTGGGCAATAAGAAGGTAGGGAGTGATGATTGTGGGTCCCCATGCCTGCACATTCACACACAACCAAAACCCCTCTGTCTCCATCAGAAGGGTTGCGCTCCATGGTACTGCAATGCCTGCAGGCTGCGGTCTTGTCTTCAAGTGAGCTTTTTATGGGTTTATTGTTCAAAGCTTCCTCCTTATTGTCCATAATGGTCCTGTGTCAGTGGTGATGGCTGGTAGGTTCACCTGTTTTGATACAGGTGCTAAGTCAGTCTGTTGTGGTACCCACTCACATCCTACGGAGGACAGTTGGAGTCCTTCAGCTTTTCTGTGCCCTCCAGTACTGATCCTTCTGTCCTGACACAGGCAGATCTCCCGCTGTCTTCCAGGTGCATACATTACTGGTATTTTGGTATGGATATTATTTAAGCAAAAGGACATGACAAACTGCCTAGTAACGCTGATTAATGGGTGCCCCTGGGGAACAGTGAGGCATGAGATGAAGTTAAATATCTCCAGTGTGCATTACTCAACACTGCCACACCACCTGAAGTGTCTCATTGTGTCTAAAAAATGGATTTCCTTTTAAAAAGGAACATTTTTAATGTTTCACATTAATTTTCTCAAAAGTCCTTACTCTGTGAAAAATATTCCCTATGGAAAACCACCTCTCCCCCACCTCTCCCATCACTGCCTCCCACCAAGCCTTGCCCTACAGGTGTCCAATGCATCTTTGACAAGGTGAAATACCTCAGCACATGTCCTGATAACTCGCCTGCCTACCCTGATTTATATTACACACGTATGTGGTGATGCTTTGAAAGCCAATGGGTTTCTCTTTGGTGCAAAGCAGACTGGAATACTGCTCACTGTATGTATCAGAACCGTCCTAAGCTTTTGAGCTGCATCCTCAACTATTCCGAAACACTGTGGACATCAATTCACACCAGCAGAAGCTCTGACCATCCGAAGTTTGCTTTCTCCATTTGTTTGCTAAGCTGGCCCTCATGGACACAAAATCTGCACTCAGTTTGGAGTGAGCACGCATGCATGAGTGGGCAGCTTCCCTTGTCCATGGGTTTCATGGGAGTTCATGGCAAAAGGGCTTTGCAGCTTTTTTCCAGTGAGCTGGAGTGCTGGCTGCAATGCCACTGCGCACAGTTTTTAAGTTATGCATGTGCCTTTCCCAGATCTAGCAGAGAATTTAAGTCTGTGTATTGAAAAATCTTCCTGACGCTTAGTTAAACATACCATGTGCAACTAGTAGGACACGGTTCTTCTCCTTCTGATTTCATTTTTATGAAAATTTATGGGTACCGAAGATCAGAGATTTAATACATGGATATAAAACAGCATTCTCTGATGGTATGCACAGCAGATAGCAGAAACTGCTATCACAGCTCATTCTTCCAACCAAAAGTTCCACGCACAGATAAGAAGCACTTGGTCATTCATCACACACTCAATAGAACACATAGATAAATAGAGAAAACAACTTTTTTCTGCAAGAAAAAAACTCTTCCTTGAAATATATTCACCTAAAATATTAATGCCTGTGGCATAATAAGGACTGATAATGTGTCCTCTTAAAAAATAAAGGGATTGACTTTTAGGGGCACTAACATCACTGAGGGTAGGAGGGAGCACTGGCAGGGGAAAGGTTGGATACCTGGGGTTGAGTTTTGAAGTGGCTGATCTTTGGCTCCTTCAGTCATGGCAATAACTTTGTGTAACAACAGTGCAGGGACTCGCAGTCTCTTAGACTGAAAATTGGGAGTTATTCACCACAAAGTATGTGGACTTTTTTTGGTTTACATATGATGCTATGAAAGAATGGTGGTTCATTTGTTTTCACTGACTTGGTTTTTAACCTCTGTCAAACTTGGTGGGGAAAAAAAAAAAAAAAAAAAAAAAAGAAAAGAAAAAAGAAAAAGAAGAGTATTTAAATAACCCTTGTTTGATGGCAGAGAGCCCAGTGCAGGTGTGAATTCTGCACCAGCAAAGTAAGCTTTCCAAGGGAGACTGGCCTTCTCCTGCAATGCCCTTGGGCAGGCTGTGAAGTGCTGCAGATAACCAGATCCCTGGCCTTGTCCTAAGGCTAATTGCTGGGTGATGAATTTCAAGACAGAGCAAATTTTGACAGTCCTGTGATGAGGAACTGGAATTTGCACTGCAAATTGTGGTGCAGGTGTGAAGGGTGCGTGCATGCAGGTGGTGGGGATGGCTCATGGGCAGCTCTCACTGCTCCCAGAGATGCAGTGAGCTTCACAGCAACCTCACTGGGTCCCCGGGTTAGAGGATGCAATGTCCATGTTTCCTAATGCCCAGAGTCCTGCACAGCACACTGCTCCCTTGGATTTGCTTTACAGAGTCCTCAGGATGCTCTATTTTATTCTAGGGTAGGAAGAGTTCTGAAAAGACTGTGCTTGGGGTCTAATTACCCACTTTGTCTGCTCAGCTTAAAGTCAGCTTGCTAACTGAGTGGAAGGTTCCTTAGGTGGTGAATGGACAGCCCACCCAGGCCAGCAAGGATGTTCTGGTAGGCTCTGATTGTTGCTCATCTTAGACACAAGGCAAAAAAACATCATTGAATCTTACTTTGCTTTTGCTTTTGCTCAGCACAGCCTTGTTAAAAACAAACTTAAGGATGAATACTGGAGGAGAACTATTTCCAGTGCCCATCAAGAAATAGCATGGACCTTGAAACATCTGGGAGTTAAGTTGTGTAGTTGCTGGCATTAGTGGGGGTTTTAAATGAATTATTTATCAGAGCACAGCAGCAGGCTTTTCTCATAACTGGCCAGAGGGGAGGGCTCCAAAGATGAGAAAGTGCAGGTGCATGGCCTTTGTGCATCCTTCTCCACATCCAAGTTGACACAAATAGTCCAAAGTTGAACAAACTCTTCATGAAGTTTTGAGACATTCCTGAGTTATGTGCAGCCTGGGAAGGATGGGTTCAGCAACTGAACAGTAAAAAATGCTGTTTGCCCAATGCTCCAAGCAGGTCCTCAAGGTCTACAGACACTGAAGCCACATATCTGAAAATGATTGAGTTACTCAAGTAATTATTAAATTGGATACCAGTCAAATCTGTTCTGCTCTTTATTATACACAATAATTCACCATTTATAGGGCCATAAATTTATTTGAAAGAAGTGCATCAAACCCAGGCTGGGTTTGCTGAGGTCTGGCACTTCCAGACTGCAGAGGTCTGCAAGTGAAACTGAAGCTCCAGAGAGTGGCTCTTCTCCAGGGGTGAGAAGAGATGCCCTCCAACCTGGGGATGGCAGCAGGTGATTTACAGCCTGTCCTGCTGCTCTGCAAGACAGATACACATGGAAATATGAACCCTGCCATGTGCCAAAGGTCTCTTTTCCTTTTCATGTTGGTTCGGCCATCTTATTAACTATGCATCCACCAAACCAGCTTCCCATATGACAGTGTACTTTACTTTCTTAAAGTAGTTCTTTACCAAGGATTCATGTGAGCAGTTGTTAGCTTGTTTTGCTGTATGGGAAATGGTTTAAATTACCGTGCTTTGATCATCTTTTTTTTTCCCCTCTGTGCACACATGCAGGTGAGAAAAGTAAAAACAGTTCCACAGAAAAAAAGGGTCTGTTTTGCAAACAATCCATTCTTTGGGGGTTGGCGGGGAAATGGTGGGGAAAAATGCTTTATTGCCAACAATTGGCCATCCTCTTGTTTCCTCCTGCTCCTGTTCCCTTGGCAGGCATTGTACAGGGGAAATGCTGCTGTTGTTATTTTGGACTAAAGTCTTCACCTCCACAAGCACCTTCCCTTGTTCTTATGGAAGCCCAAATGAAAAGCTTTGCTATTCTTGAGGCCTGAGTTATTCAGGTATCGGCCAGCTGATAACAAGGAAGTGAAGTTGCTTCACACCTGCTAAAGCCGATGAATCCACTCCATTTCTCAGTAATGACTCTTGTAATTTCTGTCTGGTTCTAGATGTTCTTTCAGGACTCAGATTCTTCTCCTTGCACAAAGGAATCCCATTTCTTTGAAGAGATCATTTATCAGGAGAAAAAGCACATTTCCTCGCCTCTCCCCTCTTCTGAGCAAGACAGCGGGAAGAAAAACCCACCAAAATCCCATGGATTACTTTATCTTTCTAATTGTGGAATCTTTGTTTTTCCATCTGTTGGTGACAAGGACTCAGATTTGCAAAACTGTTGAAAAAAAAAAGAATTGGGCTTTATTTTTTTTTGCCAATCTGAATGTGAAAAGCATTAGCGAGTCTGAAAACTTGGATGAAATTCAGTTTCATTTTGCACTGTGAACTTGAAAACCTCAGTTTGGCTAAGAAAATATGTTAGGAAGTGAAAAAGCAGATGCTGCTTTCCAGGTCTGTCATTCACTTTTTAAATGTATTGCTCAATAATCAGTAAAACACAGATTTCTCAGGTGTTGAAACATCTGGGATTCGACATCTCTCTTAACCCAGATCACTGGGAATTCAGAGCTGACTCACCAAGCTGTAGGGAACACAAGAGGTAACTTGGCTGAATTGAATCCCGTTAGCGGAACGTCCACATCTCATGAGCCTTAATAGATCCAAGCTGTCAGCAAGCATCTCAGCTGTGAGCAAGTTGGTGTTTTTTAGGAACATACCACAAAACAGACGGGATATCCAAACAAACTGTGGTTGCATGCTTGTCTATGGTAGTGTAAGGAAAATCTGTGTGGGCAATTAAGGAATTGGCACTCCCTGGTGGTCGACTGTAGCATCTGTGCCTGTGTGCCAAACAAAAGCTGCATGAGAGTTTGACCCACTGGAGTGTATCTCTGAGACACATGGTGGTCTAGCACTGGGGAGGGGTTTTTTTACAGCTCATTTTACTGCAGTTCTCCCAAGATACTTGCCAAGAAATATTATCTTCAGAGATACCCGTGATGTCTTCCAAGATTCCAAGATATCCTTCCAGGAAATGCTGGGTACTGATGCTTGCAGCAGACTTGCAGGGACATTGTAGCAACCACCAGCCTGACTGCAGAAGGACCTTGCCCATCTCTTCTATCTCCTCCTCGCTATTCCTCTTAAACACTGCCAGCACTGTTGCAGCTTGCTCAGAAGCAGGTAGGGATATCATGCAAATAAGGATTAGGCTTTAAAAACAAGTAATTTGCTGGTCACTGATTGTGTCTTAATTAGTATGTTTCTGTCCCTGCTTCAAGTAAAATGGTCCACAGATGGCTTCAGCCTGAGAAAAAAAATGCAGTTTTTGTTTTAGCAATCCTGTTTGTTTCCACCACCGCCCCTCCAGCTACCCTCTAATTGAACAAAGTAGACTTAATTTGAATTAAACTGTCAAAAATCTTCCACTTAAATTGATTTATCAGCCTTCCTGGCTGAAATGGATTCGTTTCTGCACAATATATATGAAGTGTGTGTTGATGGATTGCATTTCAGAGAATGGAAACATTTTTTATGCATCTTCATTAGATTCAGCTCAGGTATGCAAGAGAACGGGAGAGATAAAGCAGGGAGGAGAGAGGAGGAAGAATGAGTGTGCAAGAGCAAGGAAGGGAGGGAGCATGTGAGAGGGAGCTCCCACCTGAGATTTACAACTATTACTTTCCATGCATGACTTCGTGCATGCAGAGCCAATGCAGCATTCCATTGCTCCATATAGCTGCAGCTGTCCTGGGTGGCACTTCAAACAAATGCCACAGAATCCCAAAGTCATTACAGTTGGAAAAGACCTCTAAGATCACCAGGTCCAACAGCCAACCCATCCCCACCACGCAGACTAAGTAAGTCAAGTGGCAGTCTGCTGGGCTGGCTGAGCTGGACCTGCAGCCCACTACAGCTGCCTGTCCATGTACCTGTGACAGGCAAATCAAAGCTGTCTCCAGCAAGATGCATTTCAAATGGAGGCTTATACGGAAGGGCATTAGAGAGAGGAAAATCAAAAGCTTCAGCCAGCTTCGCTAAAAGCCTTTCAATTATAAAAGATTGTTATTGTCTTTATTTCTCTTCTTTTCCTGACCTAGAGTGTGTTTAATGCAGTAGGAAGCATTCGACAAACTCAATTAATTTCCACTTAGAATAAGGTATTTAATCTGAAGAGTTTCAGATGAACTGGGGCAGGTGCAGTTTGACTCTCTGATTGATTGAATTAAACTTCTATTCATTTCCAGCCGTACCAGATCCAAAATGTTTTCAACAGTTTGTGTCTTCTCTTCCTGCTCCGACATTTTCCTTCCCTCCTGGACAAAAGAATGGCCTCAGAAAGTGTCTGGTGTGGAGAAAGCAAAGGAAGAATTGCACTATATATGGGGAAGGGAGGAAATGATAGGGAGACTTACTTGAAAGCCTGATGATCGTGGGAAGTGAGTGGATATCTGTTAGCGAATGGAGGATGGCAAAAATGGTTGTTTTTTTCTTTTTTCCTGAATGATTTAGCACACAGTGCTGAGCATCAAGGCCTTCCACAGGTAACAAACTGCTGATAACGAGACCCGTAGTTCTACTGAAAATCTATCTCCATTGGCCTTGTGCAAACTCGATCGAAATCATTGGGAATGTTTCCCATGGTTTCTATGGGCTTTGAAAGGGTCTTATGTCAGCGGGTGAGGGATTTTGTACTGTGAAACCTGCCTGCAGGAGATCAGAACTCTGCCTGATGACTGCATCTGTAACATTCAGTCTTGTATCTGGAACCCACATCTTTTCTGTTGAAGGTTGCCACAAGGAGATGGCAAAAGTTTTCTCCTTTTACACCCTCTCCTTCATGCTCTTGGACCAGCAAGAATATGAATCAAGCCCTGAAGAGAGTTGTCAGTGAGGGATGATTTTCCTGTGATTATTGCCTGGGTGAGAGATTATGCCTTGTTTTTTTGCAGACTGCCTTATTTGCAGAGCAGAACACATTGGGCTCATGTCCAATTGATACATTCCTCTTCAAACAGCAGATCCAACTACAGAGTGAGATGCAAATTTAATTATTCCACATGTAGGAAACAGAAACGGAATCTCATTGTTAAATTTGTTCTCCTACGTTGGAAAGATAAAAAACAAAAAAAGATGCTGAAGTGGCCTGTGTGAGCAGAATACATTTCACTCCCCAGGGCTGAAGAGAAATGAACTCTGTTCATGCTACTGAAGCTTCAGTGGATCGAGTCTTTTCTTTTCCACATTCGGTATTATGATGAGCTGCTGAAACTTCTTTCTCGTATGCATGTATATGAGCAATTCCATCCTCATTTCCAGGGAGTGATTTGGGACCACATTGCTTCCCTTTGAAAGGGGTCTACTGGGATGGGAACCAAGCTGTTTGGACCAAGGTGGGTGAAATTTAAATCAGAGCAAAGACACCCAGCTTAGGCTTAGCTCAATTAAAACTGTCATCTCTTTTTGCTGCCTTGCAATGGGATGGTTCTATTTTTTGTGATGATGCCTACAGTCACTGGGAAAGGCGCATATTTGGAAGGTCTTGCCCTTCTCCTTTGTCTCTTTCTCTCTGCTAATTGTTGCATATTTCTTCACACCCCACTTAGACAGTTCTAGTTGTAATGAAGCACACATGTACTATGGGTGTTCCAAATGGAGAGATGGTTCATAGTATGAAACAATATCCCCTTGGTACTGAATTGCTTAGTCACTCTCAGTATATGCTTTTATTTGGGCAGAAGTCACTCCTGAAGACAAGCTGTTCCATCCATCCATCCATCCATCCATCCATCCATCCATCCATCCATCCATCCATCCATCCATCCATCCATCCATTCATCCGTCTATCCTTCCTTCCTTTCATCTGTCTGTCCATCCATCTATCCTTTCAGCCAGCAAGCCAGCTATCTCATAGCATTTGGTTCCAGAAATTGGGGCTTCGTAAAGAGAATGAAGAAGGTCCCAAGCATCACCTGTTGCAATAAGTGATGTGATTTCAGAGCAATCCGAGCTCAGAGTCTGGTCTGCTTACAAAAAGGGCAGCCTGAGATTCAGATCCGTCCCCTTGAACTTGCAATCTGGGGACTGTGGCTCTTGTGGCACGAGGACAGTTTGGCCTCAGCTGTGGACATTACTGGTAATCTCCCATTCCCAAGCTGAACATAACTGATGAGGCTTGTCCCAGTGGGCAGCAACAGGGCCCAGAGCCACACAGACTCCCCTGCATCAGACTGACTGCTGCCCCAGAGCTAGTGTCACACTCTGCCCAGTGATGGATCAGCCAAGCCAAACCCATTCATTATAGCTCCTATCTTATGAAAGGAGGAATAGATCCTGTACATCATCACCTGGAGGAAAACTCCATCTTTTATCAGCCAGTACATCCCTCGTAGCCATAAGCTACCGAGTAACATCAACACTGTATGTGGATGGGGAAAATGTCCATGAAAGAAGCCTGTGTAATGGATTACATATCACCCCACAAAGCAGAGGCACTCCTGGGGCATTCATCTCCTGCTGTTCATTTGCAGATGCCTGCAGGAACTTCTTTTTGCATGAGCAGTCTGAAATTTACTTCTGGAGGCACGCTGCCTATCTGCACACAAATATCAAGAAGATCTGCTTTGTCTGGGCACATTTCCCAACCAGGAGCAGAACAAGGGACAGGCAGGACTCTAGACAAGAGCATTTAGATCCATGCTGTGCATTGGCAATGTCCTTTTTACAAAGGGTTTCTTTCCTGAAACGACCAGAGTGTGAGTGACTGAGGTTTGGTGGTTTTTAAGCAGGGATCGTTTCTGTGAAGTGGTTTGCAGCATAACCCCCAGATAAATGTACAGGTGAGGGGGTGAAGAGTTGCAACCAGAGGGCAGCCAGAGGCAAGAGTTTTTTAATTAGCTTTTACACAGGAGAAAGTGTTTGTGTGGCCACACTTTTGGCTCAGGGGAATCCTTAACCCAGCCTTGCATAGCCTTAGCCTGCTTACTGCTAAAAAGGAAAGGAGTGGAATAGACATTGGGTCACAGCTGAAAGAACATCATTTTCTACCAAACTCATCCTGTGTTTACCATATTAAATGATCAACACATTTGCACCGCATCATACTGTGCAGATGTAGCATTAAAAGGTCAGCTGTTAACCTGCAGGAGCAGAGGGATTCCACATCACTCTCTTAAAGATGATACTCTGATCTGAACTGGTCCCCCTGGTATTCCAATAACAACATTAAGGCTCTGAGTGGCCATATAGTGGTTCTCATTTGCAGGGCATGGAACCTTTTCATTAAGGCTCAGACTCCCACTGAGAAGATGGGAGATGATTTTCTGACAGCACGTGAACAACTGGGGAAACTGAGACACACGGAGATTGAATTCCTTCTGCAAGAGAAATCCATCTCAGATTCCTCATCCTCAGCCCCTTGTTCAAATCTCAATCTGGTTGCCCCCACAGTGGAGTTTGTGGGATTAAACCTTCAAAAAGAAAAAAAACAAACACAAAAAAACAAAACAACACCACAGAATTGGGAAACTTTAAAGAACTCAGATCTCTTCCAGCCAAATTGTTAATCTGTATGGTCAATAATTCTAGAACAAATAAAATGAGAGTATCTTCTGATGCAATGATATCTGGAGTTGCAGGAAAATCAGAGGCAATGAAAGAGCAAGGCATTGCTCATGTCTTGTATTCATGTAATATTGGCTGGCCTACCCTTGGGAGCAGCTTATAATATAAGAGCTGTATTATTACTTAGACCGTTTGGGACAGATAAGAACTAATCTCCCTCGAACCTCTCTGCCAGACCTGATCCTTAGAGCCTGGAGGTCCACGCATTTGTTTACGCTTTAGTTCAGCAAAGGATTTAAGGCCCTGTTTATCTTTAAGGCTCCTGGTAGATGTGCTCACTTTCAGGTATTTTTCATTGGAGAACGAGCCCTTCAGTGAATCAAAGCCTTGTTACGTCCCTGTAGCAGATGGGAGAGGGTGAAAGCCTGGCCCCACCTGCCCAGCTTGCTAATGGAAGCAGCTGAGCCAGAATACAGATGTTGCCATGCTTACCTTTATTTCACAGAGGAAACCTGGAGGAGAAGGAGGTTTGAGATTTAGAGCAGATCTACACTCACAAGGCTATGCAAATTACTTATTACTCTGGCTCCAAGCCTGTGCTTAGAGGTACAATATAGGTTAATTAAAGACACAAGAGAGTAGGTGGAAGATGCACAGATTGGATGAAGCAAGAGTGGTGTGGCAAATGCTGAGGAAAGATGTCCCAGGTGGATGTGGGAAGAGAAAACTGACTCCACACACCAGCTTGGCTGTTTTATTTCTGAGAGGAAAAGCACAGCATCAAAGTATTGAGCAGAACAAGTTGATGTGGGGCTGTGTGTCCCTGCCTGTGATGGGTGCTCCTTCAAAGTCCCTTCCAGCCCAAAGCTCTCTGTGATTCTAGGAGCCTGTGAAATTGGAATGGGCACTGTCGATGCTCCCACAGCTTCCTCAACATGGCACAAATTTGACAAACTCTTTGTGTGTTCATTCCCAAAGAAAGGTTGTCGATGAGTCACAGAGGGCAAAACAGCCTCATTCTCCACAAATGGTGTGGCAGATTTTCAGGTCTTTGGGCATACTGAAATCATGAAGGCATGGGATGAGTTTCAGGAAGAGCAGTTTTGGTCACATACTTTATAGGGTCACAGCAGGGACAGTCATGAGCAATTTGGCAATGATGTGTATTCTGAAGTGGCTAAATGACCCAGTAACCTGTCCCTGCCTCACATCCAGCAAGGATCTCTGGGTGCCAGGGTTGTTACGCTTGTTTTATCTGAACATTAGGGGCTCAGTAAAGAAAATGATCAGAAATCGTCATTCCTGCAACTCCCAATGCACCCAATCTTGCTTTGCATTTCCTATTTTCTTCATGTTGTTTTGTTTTTTAATAGCTTTCTGAGTTTCTTTACTGAAGCCATAAAAATACAAGGTATGAAAAGCCAAAGATTCTTTATAGGCAGAGGAATGTGTCTTTGTATATGCTTGTATAGCAAGTAGCACAAGAGGGGACCCGATCCTCAATATGTTTGTAGGATGTGTCACACACTGGGGACCTGAATCTGATTGAGCCCTCCAGGCACAACCGTAATGTAAATATTAATTAACATTAATGGTCTGTGGCCTTGCTTGTCAGCTGGAAGCCAGCAAGGCAGTACACAGCAGAATGGTATTCATTTGTTGTTGGAGTCCTGAAAGCTGTATGAGAGGTGGTATGGGAGCCCAGCAGTTTCACTCCCTCATGCTTACTCCTCTTTGCTCCAGTATCCTCCACAGGGAGGGAAGTCACAGCAGGAAGGAGGTGCCAGGGCTGAGAACACAGGAGGAGACAGGCGCATCGTGGAGCTCTGTCCTGCTGTGAGTTCCCCATGTTGCAAACTCCAGACATGGTGCCATATATTCCACAGGCTGAGAGCACTGCAAGTTTTGAGTCACATTTCCCCAAGCCTGTCACATTCTCCTGGGCTGATATTTGCTAACTGATCCCCAGTTTTCTTGCAAGCAAGCACACGGTAATCACTCTGGGAACTGTAAGTAGAATATCTCCGCTTCTCACTTGCTCCCAGGCCCAACTCTCAGCAACAGCATCTTCCTCATTTTCCCTCCCTCCTTCCCTCTACAAGCACCTCCAATAAATTATTAATTACAGCTCATCCAATTAAAGGGCTCCTGCATGTTAATAATTCATGGCTGCTCGTCAGAGCTGTTGGCGGGCAGGCGAGGCAGCACCAGGGTTGGGGCTTCGGTGAACTGAGAGGAGTGAAGTGCAATAAAGAAAAGAAGAAATCAATAGCGTAGCACAGGCTGTACGCATCCAGGAGACTCTTTATTATATCTGAAAATTGCTTTCTGTGATTGCTACCATCATTACTTCTGTATTTATTTTTTAACGACTCGTCCATCATGGAGGCTGTATACATAACGAAAAAGGCCAATTGCACTAAAACAGTTAAATTCTTTTAATGCCTAGCACTGGTGAAAGCAGTAATGAGTTCATTTTGCCTCTGCTCCCTCTTACGGTGAAACCTACCTCATATAGAAGCCAGTTTCATTGCTATCTCTGTAAGTTAGAACAGACCTACTGCTTTTCCCTCTGGAAACAGACACATCAATGACGTCCATGAGTGTAACTTGGAGCTTAGCAGGTTTTACCTTAGTATATAAAGGCAGATTCCATACCATGAGAGTGCCAGCAGGGTATCCAGCAGAAGAGTGAGTGTGGTGCTATTGCAGAAACAGGGAAGAAAGGAAATGGGCAACCTTTCCCAATGTTTGAGATGAGTTGGCATTAGAGGAAAGGTAGACAAATAGCCTGGGATGAGGGCCATAAAAGCTGTACACATTAGAGGGGATTTGGCCTCCCACGAGGATGATCTGAAACATGAAGGAAGTGGAATTGTAGATTTTAGTGTGTGAGCGTTGTCATAGGGAGCAAATTCAGACTGGTAACTGGCCAACCTCCTTGTTGTCTCAGAAAAAGGTACATAGAGAACAAAGGGTTAGGAGACAGAGCCAGAGAAACTCAAAGTAGAAATAAGATCCACTTTATTTGCCGGTGATGTCAGCCCACTGAAAGGAAATACTCAGTGGCTTCCAATGAAGGGATGTGTAGGTGGAAATCACAGCAGGACTCAGAGCCTCATGGAAGATAGGCATCAAACACCAGGTGATGGTTTACTGCCGGTAAATAACCCAGGAAAATGGTGAGGACTGCCCTGAACAGGAAGCAAGCTTAAATCAAATTGCCTTGTCCTCCAAAGCCTTTTGTCTCTGGAATGATGTGTCTTTAATAGGGGTCATTCCCTCCTTTTATAAGCTTGGGGACTACGAGGAGGAGGTCAGATGTACTAGAAGCTACACAACTCTTTTTGTGGCCTTGCACACCGGGAGCATTTTGCTTTAAACCAAATCTGATGGAAACCATGAAAAGTAAAAAAAGAAACACCGCTGATGCGTGGTGCAGTTGGTTCTGTGTGTGGGCTGTGAGCTTATTTGGAAAGAAATGATGACTTTGTACAGCACCTACTTCAGTGAGACTTCAGGCTGGGGCTTTCCACCACACTGCAGATGCATAATATTGATGAAACACCATTCCCTGCATGGGGGTGTGATATGACTGCCTCTCGGATTCTAAAATATGTAAGAACTTGGAGAGAAGAGTTACTCTCTTTTTAATGTAAGTGCTGATTTGAGAGCCCTGAGGAGAATGTGGAGTACGGTCTTCATGCCCCATTCAGTCCTTGGTCTCTCAGCTGCAATTTACAATTAGTGCTAATTTGATTGTGGTTTCTGTGGCATGGATCATGATGACTTTTTATACCCCACTGATCCTGCACTGCAATTTGATGGATCTTGCCCAGTGGGCAGAAACACCATCATATTTCCCCTGTTGTTTTGTTTGGACCCAGCTCCAGGATAGCCTAGTTCTTAAAGTGCTCAGGTTGACATCTCTTCCCTCTTTGCTTCTGTTTCCAGACCCTGAAATCACATTGTTCTTCCTGGTTTTGTACGCTGACCAAGTCTCCTGCCATGGGAATCAGCCCTTCTGCTCAGAGCCACAGAAGATGTCTGCAAGGAGCAAGAGATGGGAATTTCCTTAGTTGTTTGTCAGCACAGGAGTTTATCTCCTAGCCCTCATGCCACCCTTGTTTAATACATAAGAAGCAGGGGTGGATGAGACAAGAACATGGGTAGGCTAAGACAAGGCTGGCACTATGTGATACTGTCAGCTTTCCTGTGCCATAGTTCCAAACCACTTTCTTCTTCAAAAAGCAAAGAGCAGTGGATGGATGTCTTTTTTCTCCCCCCCAGATTTTTGCAATATCTCAATTTGTCCACTGTGTACGCACAGATCAATTCCAGAGAATGAAACCAACGTGAACTCGTAACATTGCCGGGCTTTTAAACAACAACAAGACCACAATGAACAGCAAATCTGAGCAGAGCACCACATTTCTGATAGTTTGTTATTGACGTTTTCATGAAGGAGGAATTGATCATATCTCAGCTCTGGAGTTGAGGTCTTTGAAAAATCTTGCCATTACTTTGCAATAAAAAGGTGGGGATATGGACACAGATGATGCCCCACTTGCAAACACCTCCCTGGAATCTCCTGCCTAAATGCAGTTCTCTTCCAGCATTGCTTTGTATAAAATGATTTTTCACTCGGTTCTCTCTCTGCTGTTTGCTTTATGTGTCTGTTAATACATAATCCTGCTCTTTTTCATCTGGCTTGTATTTTTGGCTTTTTTTCCCCCCCTTTTCTTTCCCTGCTTAGTACTAAACTGCAGCACACAGATCGTGCTTTCAGCTGCCTGTGATCTGTCAGTGGGCCCAGGAGCTTAGCCTTAACAGTCTATGTAAATATTGTCTCAAAATTACAAATATTCGGAATGGCAGCAATATATGGGGCTTTTGTTAAAGCATCTTGTTTTATGGGTTTAACTACGGGCTGGGAAGCATGGAGATGTTGACGTGTTATTTGTACAAGGGACACACACTCACGTGTACACAGAAGCTGACATTGTACAAATAGCAGTTCAGACCATAAATATCACAGCAAAATTGCTCCCAGATCAAAACAACCCCCAAAAGAGACATGATGGAAATGAAGTCAGACTGTATTACTTTTGGGGCACACACCCTATTATTTTTTTCTCTGAAGGTGGGTGGAAAACTTCAGTGCTGAGGAGCCTATTTTGGATGAATGCATTTAGAAACAAAATGTACCTTATATCTAAAAATCTGAGTGCCATGAATATTTAACGCAGGGAGGAAAGAATGATTTTGTCAGTGTGTAAAGCAGTCCCGGGGAGGCTTGAATTCTGCCTGGTTTCTATTAGCTTTCCTGCTCTGTAAACAGACTGAGTTGCCTGCTGCAGGAGAGATGTGCATGAGCAGGGAGGAAAAGAGGTGAAAGGGGAAAAGCCCAGTGCCATGGGAATGAGTGGTGATGGATTTGCTGGCCAAAGAACTGCCTCCATCCCCACATGTCACGAGGCATTGCCTGCTGGGGTACATGGGAACAGATATCAGGCTAGGCACGAGCTGCATCCATCCCCTCCCTCTGTACCAGCACAGTTTTCAATAGCATTTTGCTCCTTCTATCTTTCCATTACTCCAGTTTTCACGTGAGAAAGACCATAGGACTGATACAGCCTACCTGGACCCAGTCCTGCTGTTCTGCAAATGGAGCTAGTTTAGCATCAGCAAGCAGCAAAGATTTCTATCTCTTCCTTTCTAAGTTGCTTTATCCCCTCCTGCCTTTACCAAGCAGGTGCTCAGCACAACCATGAGTCAGAGCCTTTGCAGAGGGCTGCTGGTACCAGGCTGCCATCCAGAGGGGAAAGATGCGGAGCTGGGAGCACCAGGCACTTGCTGGATGGGGAAGGCACACAAAAGGGACAGCCCAGGTCAGGAAATCAGAGCAGGAATTTGCAGCTAAGGCAATAAGTGGTTCTGAAGGGAGTCAGATGTTTACAGCTGTTTTCCAGGCCCTGCCAAACCCTTCCTCCAGAATCCTTTCTGATCAAATTCTGGATCACGAGCATCAGCAAAATTTGCAAATGAAAAGGAATAATCACAATTTCTGTACGTGACATTTGTCACGGGAAGAGCCTCACCTTCTGACTCTCTGCAGCTCTGCTATCCCTGCCTCTGACCACGAATGTGAGCCTCCGTTTCTACAGGACTGCATCCCTAAGCCCACTCTGTGCCACTTGGTCTTTTTAGGAGGCAGAGGTGGCTGAAAGAGCAAGAAGGACAGTAAGCAGTAGAAAGCTGATGGTTTCCAGGCTGTCTGATGCCTGCAGGTACCTTCAGTCCTCAGATTATCAGCCCATGTTATTAATTGCTGACTGTGAATAAGATGAATATATCCCAATAGGACAGACACATCAATATAATCAATACCTACTAGATTTTTCAACCCACGGTATGTATGTATATATGTGCATATAGAGCTAGGTATATCTGTGCACACATTCAGGTCATTTCCAGTGACTATATAAATACACACTGGTATACCTCTCATCTATATAGAGAGCATGCTTCTCTCTCTGTGATTTTTCACTAGGTCTTCCTTTTGCAGTGTGATCAATAACAGTTCTATTGCAGAAGGTGAGCAAAGTGCCTTGTTAAACTAATAATTGCACAGGAACCAAATCCCTTCTAATAAAACCTTTTAAAACCTTTATGAAATTTCCACTCTCAGGCCAGTTTTCCTGGGAGACCTATAATTACTGACAGCAGAAAGAGAGGAGCATAACTAGTCTCTCTTACCAGCTGCCCGATTGAGACACTAAAATGGGGCTGCACCGAGAAGGTGGCCCCTGTGGAGTCTCTTGATTGAGACACAAACCTGGACGCTTGTGCTGTCCATCTCCTGGCAGGGTTTATAATTAAAGTTGTATTGCTGTTGATATTCCAGCAGCACCTATAAGACCCGCTGCACAAGGTGCTGTGCAAACAGAGAGACAGCGGGGCTGGCTGCAAAGGATTTACAGCCGTAATAGATAAGGTGTGCAGAGAAGAGGGGGGGAGGGAGGGGGTGAAAGGGGTGAAGAAGAGGAGGAAGGACAGTGAGTCCTTCAAGATTGGATGTTAACAGAAAGCAGAAGTCAGGGGCCTGCTTGCCAAGCAGCTTTGACTCTGCCAAGCTGCTCCTTCACTCACATTTAGTCGCCAAGAAATGCACACACAGCTCAACCTAGGCACGTCCATGTTGTATTTGTGCATGTGATCATACTGTATGGCAAAGTGATGCTTCTTACCTGCAGATGAGATTTTCATTATCCAATCAGGTCCCACGTGGCTGTAGGAATTCCCAAACCGATGCATTTCTAGGATGAACTCCGCAACCAAAAACACACCATGCATGGCTCCAAAGAAGGTCTGTCTGCAGGGTGCTGGGGCTGGGGATGGCAGCTGCTCTGCACAGTGGTTACATGCCAGGATGGACTTGTTCCTTGTTCCTTGCCAGTAGGCCAAAAGGGAAGGACAGCACTTGCAGGATGCTGATGGAAGCTGGGAGTGGGGAGGAGGAATGCAGGCTTGAAGTGAAGGATGGGCACTGCAATTCCCATCACAGTGGGTGCAGTGAGGGCTGCCACAAGCTGGAGCAGCCAGAAGAGTGTGCTGTGTCTTGTTCTCTGCAGCCTAGCACCAGTACTGTGGGGGAAAGGCTGATCACTTGTCCATGAGGAGATATCTTCCCAGAAGTGGCTGCTGTTTCTGTGATCTTTTCACTAGCTTCAGCCCCATCCATCTATGCAGCATTGGTAACACAGGGAAGAGAGGGAGGAAACCATAAAGTTAGTAAGTCATGGGCTGTGTTTGGTTAAACAGTGTCTCCAGGCTTCAAAACTAATGCATATGGAAGGGGGTGTTATGTAGGGACACTCAGCTTCCTTTCTCTGAGTTAATTAACCTCCTTCACCTCTGTGCTGTTATAGACACAAGCAGTTTTGCTGCATATGTCAAGGGCGTAATTAGCACAGACTGAGCAAACCACACACCCGGCATGGAAGTGTGCCTGCAAGATGGACTAGAGTAAATGCCAGGCATAGGCAAGGCCAGTGAGACACAGCACTGCTGGCTGAGTGTGGCTGAAGGGAATCTGAGCTCCTGCCAGGGGAGAAACAGGCTGCCCCTTTCTGTTCCCCCATCTACTGTCCATGGTTACAGTACATTGATGGCAGATGTGGCCATCTAAGAGAGTTAAATCACCACCTCTGTGGCCCTGCCCAGCCCTGAGCACCCAGTACCTCTGCAGCCTGCACACAGACCCTGTCTGCCCCCAGTAAACAAGTTCCCAATTCCCATCTCTTAGGATGATGCCATTACTTCTCTGCTCTCTTAGGAGAATGAAAACCCTTGGCAGGGAAGGCTGACATGAAATCCAGAAGTATTTCACTAGTAGAGGAAAACTTGAGGGTAAGCCCGCATGGATGAGTTGTGTGTCCACCATTGCTGACCCAACGAATTTCATGGGACCTTGTCCCTCACTTCACAGCCATGATGGACCCTTCCATGACTGTTGATCAACTCCATTCATATTGGAGCTTCCTCTTCTTCCTTCCAGTTGATCTATTCAATTCTCCTGTTGTATTTCACCTGTCATACAGACTGCAAACAGCCTGGGCTCACCCAGTTCCACAGCCAAAGATCTCCAGTGCTACTGTAGTGCAGTTCACAGTGAACTGAGTCTGTGAGAGGAGCAAAGCAGTGAAGGCTAATGGTTTCTTGCAAGGCCTCACCTCTTCTGCAGCCCACAGCCTCAGACATCACCTCCTCCCTTCTCCACAGAATCACAAAACACACATGCAGAACATTCCCAGTTTTTAAATGCTGCTGTTTTAGAGAAACATAGTGCTTGTTCCAGCTGCAGGCACTAAATCATCCCTCTTCCCTGGACATGTGCTGAGGAAGTAAGGCCAGTGATGAATGGGGCTGTCCGTATTTACATTGGGAGCAGAACAGCTGTGTGCATCTCACTGTGCAATGAGTACTCTGTGCAAACTCGGCATCCCCCTTGCTTCCTCCCACACCGCTTGCTGACAGTGACGGATTGTCCACTTTTGCAGAGCACTGCCTGGCAGTGTGCGTGACTCCCAACACCTCTTGAAAGCGAGAAGGGGGGAGAAGCTAACCCTCAAGTCATCAGAGTTGCTGTATTTCTTTGGCAAGTCTTATTTCCTGCGGTGACTTTGCAAACAAGCAGGCCACAGAAATAAAAGAGAAGAAGTGGTGAATTGGAGAGGGAAAGGGGAGGAGAAAGAGCAGCACGCCTGTTTCTTGCAAGGGAATGCATCATGATGTGAAGTGTCTGTAGCACTTTTCATCCTCCAGGTAAATATTGATATATATACGCTCTGCATAATCAGATTACAATACCCTGCATAGGGATCTTGGGCTTTGGGATTTAAGAAATGCTTAAAACATTGGCAAGAGCTAAGCAGTGTATGGACAACCAGTAGAGGATTCTCACCCCTACTAGAGCCACTGATCCATCTCCCCTTGATCTATATTGTGTGCTGCTGACTTCTCCTGGTGGCCTCATCTCAGTGGAAGAGAACATCTTGTTCTTCACACAGTCCTGGCAGTGAACTTCACTCCTCCCTCACTTATGGATCTATGTGTTTTCCTCATAACAGTGCCCATGTAACCCTGCAGGAAAGTTTCCAGTGATAACAACGATCTTTGAGGGGCTTCATCACAATTAATATGTCTCAGGAGAATACTTTGCTTTCCCCAGATCATCATATCTGAGAGGAATAATATATGTCCCACATCTGGACAAACATTTTAGCTCTCCATCATATTCTTCAGCTAATGGAGATGTCCTGGGAACAAGACTTGCGTGCCTTAAGCAACCCAAGGTGATAAGAACTGGCTCCTTCTGTTCAGCCTTCTGCTGCCGCAGGCCAACAGAAGACCCACCTTGAGATCCCAAATGCGGCTGAGGTTCCCTTGAGGCAGAGTTTAGCCCCCAGCTTCTATCCACATCTGGAGCCAGTCCAGCCCCACACAAGATGGAGGTGATGTGAGATTCCTGGCTCCTGAGCCCACATTCATTCCACACCACGGAAGTGCTAATCTCTAAAAGAGGGAAAGAATGAACTGCAAATGGAAAATGGCATTTTCAATCTGCTGGAGCGTCAGGGGAGGGGGAACAAAGCTAGATTCAGGGAAAGGCAAAGAGAAGAATGGCAGGGAGCTGGAAAAGGCTCCTTGCCTTATTCCTATGCTGCTCCACTCCACACTCAGATAAAGTGGTCCCTTTTCTCCAGCCTTCTCCTTTCTAGTCACACACTCTGTTGGTTAATTCTCTCCTCGTCGAGATCAGAGATTAGATAGAGCCTGGATTTATAGCTAGTGAAAATAAAAAGAGCTGCTCCTATCAAGGATTCAAATGATTAAATATCCCACCATAGAAATACTTTTAACTTCACTTACAGTACAATTTCACTTACACACTGATGCAGTTGACAGCGCTAACAAAAGCTGCTTGAGTAATAAGGGGCCTGAAGAGAGAGAGAAAGAAGCTGGAGGAGAGAAGGAGAACAAGGGATAGGGACAGAAATGGAGAGAGAAAGAGAAATGGGATTAGATCGTGAGATGCAAAGAGAGGAAAGGAAAATCACAAAAAGGGGAGGAAAAGAGGAGGTTGGCTCTTTCTGCCGGCAGCATTAAAAGTACAAGAGCTAAACCAATTAAACAATGACAGGAAAGCAAAGGATTAAATGAAGGGCTATGTAAAACAGCTCCTCTAATCCAGCTCATTTACTGCTCTTTATTCTTCATTTCCCTCTCATGTTGATCCTCAGATTCAACAATGCCAGAGCCCAGTGCTTCATGCACATGGGGCTTTGCTGGCACTGTGCTGTGCTGTCCCTCCCTTTCTGCCCTTGCCCTGGCCCTGCTCGTGGTGGGGACAGTAGTGTGAGATCCAGGCAGTGGATCCTCATCCAGGGGATGCTTCAAAACAGATCCAGCTCCAGTGAATGCAAGAGATAGGCACCTCTCCCCATATGCCCATCATGCTGAGGGATGACAGTGGGAAGGGGCATTTCCAGCCCCTACGTCCTGCCTCCTCTGGGGCCCACTGAATCATCCCAAATCTGCTGCATGGGTCAGGGTCTCCTGCAGAAATCTCTCAGTTATGAGAACACAAAAGGAGACTGATGTGGACTAATGTCACTTACCCACCTTCTACTTTTCCTCTTTCTCCATTTGTCCAATGTCCAAGAATCACTGTTTCCTTTCTGGTTCAATCATGCAGTTTTGATCTTAGCCCCAGGGACAGCAGAAGGAAAGCAAAGCAAATTATTTGAGGAAGAACTTAGACACTGGGGGATGCAGTGCCCTGGAGGAGTTTATTTGTGCTTGGTCACTGTCTGCAGGGATACAGTGCTGTTTGGAAACGACTTTTTTTCCCCTTCAGCACTCCAGAGCTGAAGATCATTTGAATTCACCCTCTCCTCCTCTTGCAGGAGACAGAAAGGCCCCAGCCGTACTTGAAATGAGACAGATGCTTATGGAATTGTGGTTTTAAAAGCATTTTTCAGTTGAGTTCTTTCCTTTTCTACACAGAACAGTCCAATGTGAGCTGACTAATAAATGCATTATCTTTTTTTTCCCCCTTTCCTAGGAGGGTTTGATATGGCAGCTTCATAGATCAGCCTGGTCTCCAGGGATATTTCTGCCCTAAACAAAATGGAAATCGTCTGCCCCCTCACAAGCCCTCAGTGATTCATACAATAAAGAGAACCCATAAATATTTGGGTAATTACAGTCCATTCACCTAAATTCCATAAGTGGCACAGCACTTTCTCACTTCCTGTCCTTAAACAGCTGCTGTGTGTTGTTGTTTGCTGCTCATGCAGCTCCATACACATCTGCTTTCCCCTTCAGGGTCAGGTAGCGTGGTTCCACTTGCAATGTAGTTAGCAACAGTTGGGGATGTTTCATAACAGAAGCATGAGATGTTGTGTAATGTATAGCAAGTTAAAGAAGTTAAACATTTCCTTCTGTATGGTCTGCATTGAGCAAGTGCTTCTTGCTCCTTAATGTTCCAACCACCCTGCAGCCTGCTCCCCAGCCATCTCCTTCACATGAAGGCCAGCAGCTGCTGAGGGCTGCTGTGGGCAGGCTCAGCTCAGCACAGTGACAGCCCCAGAGATGAATGTGTTTTCTAATGTTATTATCACCGTGTTGTTGTTAATATTTTACTGCTTGTTGTCACCGCTCTGTGAGGCAGACCCAGTTATACATCTGTCTGATCAGGGTGGTTGGCAGCTCGTTGTACATTGCTTGGAATGCTCTCTGGTGGCCTCTTGCATGCAGCTGGTGGCTGCAGCAGCAGGTGAGCCACAGGTTTCCTCCCATGCATCCACCTAGGCAGGTGGATTTGCACAAAGCGTGTTTCTTTGCAACTCTCCCAGAGTACTTCCAATGAGCACTGAGCAGGGTGTGCTCACTGGAGGCCATGGTCACCATGCCTAGCTGCCTCCTGAGTGCCTGGGATGCCTACAGTCTGACATCAGGCCTTGTCACTCACCAAAGTTTACATTTGAACCTGCTGCTTCATCAAACATTTCATTTTATCTGTGTTGTGTTTTTTTTTTTCACTCCCCACCTCTCCCTCCTGTTTCTTCCTGCTACTTAAAATTTGTTTCTTGCCTTGCTATGGGTGACAGTGCTTCTAATCAGCACTTTCCTTGTCTAATTGCCTCATTGCAAGTTTCTCCCTGAACCTGTCAGACATAAACTCACACTTCTTGCCTTACTTGTCACAAGAAAAATTGTTCTTTTCAATGTATCTGGGTAGAGGCACAAGGACACCGAATACTCTGGGGAGAGAGAGAGAGAGAAGTGAATGGCTGCAGGTACTCATTACGTGGAGTTTCTA
The DNA here is from genome assembly GCF_054131305.1 of Coturnix japonica. Lineage (NCBI taxonomy): Eukaryota > Metazoa > Chordata > Aves > Galliformes > Phasianidae > Coturnix > Coturnix japonica. The sequence goes on from NC_140683.1 coordinate 8,842,562, forward strand.
AAGGCTTCCCCAGCTTACCTGGGGACACACAAACATGGGGAAAAAAAAAGAAAATTCTCCATCTCAAAAACATCACAGTCCAAAATATGTTGACACTGAAAATTCCCTGCGGAAGTTATACCTGCTGTGTCTGAAGCAGAGAATGAGTGAATTACTTGGGGAAACAGAGCACCCATGGCAGCGGAGATTATTTTGCCTGTTAAAGGAAGATCTGGTGACAAGGAATACTAATGCCCAATTTTGATATAAGTATCTGTTGCATAGGAACCTGCTTGCTGACCTAGTCCCTCCGTGTTTTTACCACATCAGATGTGCTTATAGAGAAGCAGGTTGCATGCTTTTTCCATCCTAGCACTGCATTCATGTAAGAAATTTCTGTCCTGTTCACACCTGAACAGAGCGTTGAGTTTTCCTCCCACATTCAAATCCTGTTATTCACCTAAATTAGATTATTTGTGAATCACATTGATGCTCACCCCTGGTGATAGTGGAGTATTTCAGGCCAAGATATTTGTGGTTGTCATCTTATCTCCTGATAAGAAGATAACAGTGTTCTTCCACGCTACTGACATGTTAGTTTTAGAGCTGGGAGATTTGCCTATCAAAGGCTGGCAGGAAGACAGAGTGGGGTTGGACATTTTTGCAGCTCAGCTTAGCGTTTCCTTGCTGAGATAAATGATGACCTTGGGCTTACCTCCACCTGCTTTGCCTTGGACTAAGTAGGGGATGAGGTTGATGCCACAACTTCAGAACTTGCCTGAAGTAATTTGGAAGATTCCAACCTTATGGCTGCTGGATTCTGTTGATGACATACTGGTCTTGTCATTCACATTTCATCTCACAAGAGCAGATTCCTTCTGTGGCCCAGGACAAGCCACTTTCTCTCTTCCCCTTGTTTCCTTGTCTCACATTCCCCTTGTTTTAATCTTTTGCATTGAGGTGTTCTCTACAGAAACGACCATGGGAATGAATTTAAAGAGGATTATTAATCTTATCCTTTTTTTTTTTTTTGGAGTTTGACTTTTAGCTTAAGTCGAAAATATTTCAGGTCTTTAGAGCCATAATTAGACATATTGTCCTTAGCCAAATGCCAGATAATTTGTACGCACTCGAGGTAAATCTTTTGCTGGAAAGGTAGGCAAATATTGAAACATGTAATGAAAACAGGAAAAGGCACGAATAAAATAACCACACAACTGTTTTAAATCTTTTAAATTACTTTCTCTTCTGCCTCTCATTAGTAAATATTTTAGTTATTCTTTCATTGAACAAATCGTCCTTCCAGGACCTGAGACTTTCTCTCTCATTAACGTCTTCTTTTTTTCTAAACCAAGTTATAAAGGTCTCCTTATTTCTTTAACTCACCTGCTGTCTGAGATCCAGATGTAGAACCAAAGAGAGAAAGAAATGGCAGCGTGTTCATTCATTCCGGGCAGGGATTATTTTTTGTTCCTACTTTGGGTTGAAAACATTCAAAGTAAGTGCAACACTTTGGGAAATGGCACATAAAGAGACTTTTCTTGTGGGAGAGGAGAATGAAAAAGGAAGGAAAAGTCTCACGGTGACAGAAGTAATCAGAGAATTTACAAATTATGTTTTTTGACAACGTAGACAGCTCTAGGAGGCTGCCTTCCCTTTCAAGATAAAGTCACTTGTCATTCTGTTAGGAAAAGACAAGGAACGTGTCAAGAGTTATTTGAAATGTAAAGTATTGTTTTTAGCTTCTTTTTCTCTCGTTATTGTAGTAGCAAAGTACTTGCTGTGCTGATGAAGAGATTGAAACTGCAGCAGGACTGAGGGGCTGGGAGATTCCCAGGGCTGGGAAAGACTGATGGAGGAAAGAGCAACATGGGGACCCACAGCACTGATGATATGGGGCAAAGGAGTGGGTTTGCAGCATAGAAGGGAAGGAGAAACAGTGACCTTTTCAGAGGAACCCCAACATCAGAAAACAAATCCAGAACTCTTTCTCTGGGCACCTCAGATATCCAACCCACACACCCAATGCAAAGTTTCACATCAGCTTTACATTCAGTGCCAGCTATTGCAAGCCCCAGCATTCTAGAAATGCTCCCAAGCCCAATGGGATGCAGCACAAGGAACCCCAGTCTCTGGTAAAATAGGTTTCCAGTTCTCCCAGTGGAAAGCAGTCCCAGCTACTATATGTTTTCCAGCAGAGGTTACCCAGGCAGGCAGCTCTGATGGGCACTCATCCCAGCTTTCCTCCTTTCTCCTCTCCCCGTGTTGGCTGCAGTAAGCAAAATTGCACTGGTGGTTGATAAGCATCGGTGTAACCCGTGGCAACCAAGTTCTGTTCTAAAATGTTTTACTGGTAATTTCATAAACGAGGGGGCATTTTTGTTTTTATTTTGGTTGGAAATAGGGGGAAAAAAAAAAGAAAGAAAAAAGAAATAAAAGAGAGGAAAAGACTAAAGAAAGGCACAGGTGTGTGGATAGGCACAAGTCATGAGTGTCTGCATAGGGCCATGGACACCCATATGCTGCAGGGATTAACTCTCAAGTCAGGCAACATGGGTATACACATCTATCTTCCCCCCTTGCTCCTCCACCCAGAACCTGGGGAAAGTGGGGTATCCAGCAGCCATTTCTTCCAAATGTCACCCTAGCAATGCATTTGGCTGCTAAATACGGCTTACAGCACAAGGCTGGCAGATGAGATTAGATAGACGTACAGACAGGCTGGCAGACAGGGAGACAGATACTTGTGCAAGTTGCTGTTACAAGATGAGGCTGATTATATTCCATTCTAGATTTGATTAGATTGCATAAGTAGACAGGCCAGCAGAAATGAGCTGCCTGGTAGAGCAGGACATTTAACTAAAGGTCAGACAAAATTGCCCTGGAAACTGGTACATACAGCAAAGTGTGGAGGTGGAGCTCTCAGGGCCTGTTTCTTTTAGAGAGACAGAAGAAATTTTAATTGCTAGAATTTCTGAGAGCTTTGCATGCCTGTAAGCACGTCCATACTGCAGCACGTGTAGTGCCTTACAGCACATGCATCCCTCGCCAGCACCTCGAATCCTCATCACCAACACCCTAAATCCTCCCTGCATGGCCTCAGCCATCCCCTGCTGTCCTGCAGCACTGGAATGGAGAACATCAGGTAAATACTCTCCATGGTTGTAACTGAAAGCCACAAAGCCAGAACTGCAGGAAGCTGCCACTCACAGCCTGTGTTGACAGCATCTGTATTATTTTTTCATATATACTTTTTCCTCCCTTAATTAACTTTTCCTTTAAATACATTATTTTTTTTTTTTCCAACAGGCCAAATAATTGGATTTTTCATTGTTAGAAGAAGGGAACATAAATTACTCCTGTTGGGTGCAGATTAGGTTACGGGATTTCTTTTCTTCTGTCACCGTCAATGCCCCAGTGTCAGAGAGCTTTAATATTTAATGCATTCCTAATTAGTCTCCATTGGCCCAGGGCACTTAACAAAACCTGACACCAACCATAGAGTCAAGTTCATTTAGAGAACACAATTACCCAACCATCATTTCCATGCAGCGGCTGGATTACCCATAAAATTCCCTTCCCAACCCCCATCCCTACTCCCACCTTCCCATAGTCACAAGTTAATTACAAAAAGAAAAAATAGCATTTGATTCCAGTGACAGAAGATACAAATTATCTCATTTGGTCAGGGCAATGACATTTCCAAGACTCCTTTAATCGCTCGGAAGCCCTGCTGCATTGAGCGGCATTTACCGAAGGATATTACTGCTTGTGTCACTGCTGCCTTGATGCCTTGTTGCTTTGCATGCTCAGAAGATCTGATGTTCATTCTTTCTTGAAGCACTGGCTGGTCATCTGGGAAAGGACGAATAAAAGGATCTGGAAAGGAAAATAAAACACAACTTCATAGAACAGGTGTTGGCTTAGGGGGCCTCCAATCTGCAGGCATGGTAGGGTAGAGGGAATGGGTTGTTAGGGGCAGAGCAGTGATGGGAGGGGATGTGGTGAACAGTGAAACCAGGGCTGAAGGGAAAATGCCTTCTCTGGGCTGGAAGCTGAGCCCATGCATGGGGTGTCCTCATGCTCAGCTTTTAGGACCTAACCCCTATGCCATCCAGGTGCACTTCTTAAATCCAAGAGAAGCAAGCTCTGAGCTGCTGTCTGGAAGCACTGATCTTATGCTGTTGGCTCTAGGGACACTAGCAATGCAAAGTTCATCCTCATGTGTTCCCATCTAGAGAAAGACTCCAAAAACTTCTCCAACTAAGCACTAGGAAAGCCCATTCCGAGGAATGATGGCATTTCAATGAGTGAGGAATCACCACTTTCCTCATTATTAGTGCTATGCATGCAGCTTCATCCTCTGCGTGTTAGGAGGCAGCAGCTGAAGGGTTAATGGGGAATATTAACTTGTTAGACTGTTGATCTGCCCTGGGGCCATCGGGAGCTTAAATAGGCAACAGTTAATTAAAAATAAACTGACACTTTACTTTAAGGATAGTTTTAATAACCATTTATAAATGTTACATTAAAAATTCATGCACTGTTATCAACTCCTGCTAAGGATTTACAGCACAATGGAGGTGTTATGAATGTTTTATAGCTCCTGTGGAAAACCTCTTTCTGCACAGATATTTTCAGAGGTCCGTGTGTCTTTCCTGGGCTGCATCATACATACCCACAACAACAGCAGCACAGCAAATACCAGCAGCTTCCCAAGATGTTCAGGCCTAAATTTAGACTTAGAGATGGCTTGTCTATAAGTCGACCTATCAGAAGCCTCAAATATCTCAGGAAAGTGTTAAAAATAAACCACAAAACCCCAAAGCAGCACATATCTGGATTCCTAGCCAAAATTCTACCCTGGTGTTTAGGACAGCCCTATCAGCTTTGCATGCGCTGTGCAGAGGATTGGATTTCTGCATTGGTACATCACAGCCCCAGGAGGGTCACAGTAAACAGCTGGGGGCCTCCGAAAGTGCAGCAAATATGATTACAATCTAGAGCAGAGAAAACAACCTAATGCTCCAGAGTAATCTTCATCAGCCTCTCCAAATGTATACACACACAAGCAAACACACTCACAAACACATCCGCCTGAACACAAACACCTCCTTGCTGTGCATCTCTGTAAGCTCAGCACGGTGTGGTTTTTTTGTTTCGCAAGTCACTGCTTGCAGCAAAACCGTTGTGCTTTGGCTGAGCAGGGCTTGTCCTGGAAGGAGCTCTAAGATGAGCACTCACTAATAGCTCTCTTAGAGCTGCTCCCCCTCCCCGTGCTGCTCCTCTGCCCTGCTCCCAACTGGGAGCTGCATGCTGGTCCTCCAATGTCACGGATAGACCCACGAGCAGGCAGGAGGTGGCAGGAGGATGCGATGAGTGCAGCTAGAGAGACGGTACATAAATGGAACGTCTGATCATCGTCATTAGCCATTTGGAAACGCGCTCCCTCTGACAATGGCGCTGCCCCTTTTGTTTCAGCTCTCCGCAAACGCGATGTGATTGAAGCTGGCTGGCTGCACGCTTAGAGAAAACAGATTCGAGCTTACGCTTACCTGCTTCTCTGTGCCGTCTTGCAGCTCACATGGCAATAGTACCTCGGGGGGATGCTGCATGCTGGGGCTGGGCTGCCAGGACCTCAATGACACCCATTCACAGGAGTGATTAAATGTGCGAGGTGAGGCCTGAGCACCTCCTTTGTGCTTCGTGCTGCCCATGCAAAACAACGGTCCTCGCTGTGCAAGCTCTGATGGAGAACAGCCTTCAGAATCTGCAGCCTGCCACCAATCAAACTGGCATTCACCTTGCTTGCTTTTTCTTTCTTTCTTTCTTTCTTTTTTTTTTGTTTTGGCTTTGCTTTAAAGGAAGGGTTCAGAGTGTAGACTGTGGAGCCTGGCAAGAAGAAGTTAAAAATGAGTGAAAAATAAATGGTGCCAGGCAGGTTCAGAACTCTAATTAGGGTAATTGATAATACAATGCTCCAAGGTAACAGGAGCCCTTAGGCTTCTGTGCAAGCATCCCTGAAGAGGTGATAAAGATGGAGGAGGTATTTGCCCTGGTTCACCTAATCAAATGTGCACCCTTCAAAGCAGCCAAATCCAGCTGGTCTCAGCCTCCTGCCAGCAGCCTGCTTGGGGCTGGCTGTCCTGGCTCTCCATCCAGCAGGGTTGGGTCTAACACCCCACCAAGGGTGAGATGGGTCAGTGAGAGCAGCCACAGAGCACCCATAAAATATCGTCTTCACCATCGTCCCTGTACTGTCGCTCTTTCTCTGCTCTATTCCCTGAATTATTCTAATTCAGGGCAACTTCTCTGTTCCCTCCAGTGACGACAGATTTGTTCTGATGGAGTCATGAAGGGCTGCTTCTGCAAGGACTTCAAAACACTTGTTTCATGCACTTGGTTCCTTTCATCCTTTATTGGCCCTGGGTTCTGTTGGACTCCCAACTGTTCTCCAGCCTTATCTGCTCGCATTTCTGCTGAGAATTTGGAAGCAACACAGTCAAAATCCACATGTGATACCCAGGCTGAGAGCTGCTACTTCCCAGCTGACAGAAGCTCAAAGAGACCCAACATAACACACACAAACATACATATAGCTGTGAATGCCACCATCACGAACCCTGAACCAGCATCACCTGAACAAGCAGACAATGTGCATAGATGTACTGATGCACATCCCAGGTGTGTGGGCTTCCAGCTGTTGGTGGGTACCCTCAGCGATGCTCTGAGGTGGCCCCTTTGGGCACACAGCCCATCCACAACCAGAGATCTCTTGGGTGTGCTGCAAAGCACTTCTCTCTGCAAGACCCAGAGCCTGGAGATATGGGACTCACTGCCTGGGGATATGGGCATCCCAACCCTCTGTGTTCAAATGCATGCAGTGAACCCTCATGCATCCTCTCTGGTACATCCCAGCCTGCAAATAAGTACCTGTTACCCATCTCCTGGCACACTTACTGCAAGAAGGTGCACCTCCCCAGCACCCTTCCACCCCCTCCCCTTGCTCCATCTGTGCTGTACCCACATGAAAACTTGGAATCTTATGGATCTAATTTGCACTTTTGCACCAGATCCAAAGAAACCTGAGGCATGCACTTTGCCCAGCAAGCCCAGACTAATGGTAAAGCCCCATATGGATGCAAACAGTGATGGAGAGACTGTCAGATGGGGAATGTATGCTATGCAGCGCTCACAGCCCCTACCTGGACCCAATTTGCTGCTTGTGTTCTTGTCACCAGAGGATTGTTGCCATGTGTTCACTCACCCAAATCTCCCTGCAGCATTTTTAATCTAATCTCCTCTATAACTGCAAGGTGAGGGTCATTTATGGCTATTTTTCATAAAAACAATATTTCAAACCAAATAACAATAATGCAGAAGAGGAAAAAAAAGAAAGAAAGGCCCTGAAAACATAAGGAAAGCTTCAAGCAGGCAGCAATGAAGCTCAGAGGCTTGTCTCCCTCTGCTGGCTCCCAGGCACAGTATGGATGAGCCAAACCACTTTTTAAGAAGAAAAACACAACAGAAACCCCAAATACAGCCACTTGCCCACTGCTGGGATTTGAGCCCATGTTTGTTTGGGTGTTCTGGGTTTGTTTGGTTTTTTGCTACAAAGAGAGGAAAGGAAAGGGAAGGAGCAGCCACACGTGTGAGTCTGATTTCAGGATGAACTCTGAGAGATGCAATCCCTCTGTAATATCTCATTCCCAACTCTGCTAAGCTGTGTAGATCCGAAGCACTTTCTGAATGTCTGTTGATGGTTCCTTTCTGCTTGATAATCTGCTGCATGAAATCTTCCAGAATGGGCATCTATCATGCAATGAAATCTGTAAGAACGTTCCCTGAGTCCTGTGATCATCCATATTGCAAACAATTAAGGGCTTTCACTGCCTTGATTCTCCAGAAATTACTCTTCTTTTGGGGATGAAATGTTAAAGGAAATCAATGCTGTTAAGAAAAAGACATCATAATTCGCCAGGGGGAAGGGCAAACGTGGTCATTTTTAGCCATCACGAAAACAAAAATTGCTATCCCTGGCTTAAATATCATTGTGATGAAGTTGTTTTTCCAATCAGATTCTCATTTGTGCTTGATACTTTACCAGAATATTGGGTCTAACCACAAATAAGATCTCACTGGCATTTATACTAATACGCCTTGAGGAAAAGCTGTATAAAGACATGGTATTATCTCTATAACAGTGCAGAAAAAGCAGAGGGATTTGCTGCTTATGTTGCTTTTGCTTTTCAGAAACTTTGCTGTTTGCACACTCTCCAAAAGGAGCCACCCTGGAAAGTTCTCAGCCACTGGAACAGGTTGCCCAAGGAGGCTGTGGATGCCCCATCCCTGCAGGCATTCAAGGCTGGGCTGGATATGGCTCTGGGCAGCCTGGTCCACTGGTTGGCAACCCTGCACACAGCAGGGAGGTTGAAATGAGATGATCATTGTGGTGCTTTTCAACCCAGGCCATTCTATGATTTGATTCTGTGATTGCACTGGGAAGAACCAGGAGCAGTGCCAGCCCCACATGAACAGAGTACCCCAGAAAATAGTGGAGCAGCAGCTAGCTCCTACATAGACATGTGGGAGGGAGGGATCGGATGACCACACACGGAATGCTGATGGATGGTCTGCCTTAGACCTGAGATTTTCAGCCTGGATCATGAAAGCTCGGGGCTACATGAGCTTTTGCTGAGAGGACTGAGAAAGTTGGCAGAGGAAAGTGAGCCAGCAGAGAAAGCCAGCCAACTGTGAGGGCTTATGTCAGCCTTCCACCTCCAGCAGGCAAAGCTTCAGGAGGCATCAGACCAAAGTAGGGCGGAAATCAGTGTTTCTTCCCAAACAGCCCCATCAGCACCACCAGGTGGGGTTAGTCCAGCATCAATGCGCTGCCGACGAGAGCCAGGTAGTGAATAGCAATTGCGGCCCAATTCCTGCAGCGATCTCTCCATAGAGGTTGCTCATTGACCCAGTGCAGTTTAGCTTGTGAGGTGTGATGAAATCACAGCCGGAGGGCTTCTGGCAGTGGCTGCAGGCTATTAAAGCTCAGGTGCCATCCTCAGCTTCTGCTGTGGGCTCTTCTTTATTCATGACGTGACAGGCAGAGGATGAGGTGTCAGGCATAACGCTAATGTTTCCGGGCACCCATTGGTTTGTACTGCTCACAAAACTTTGCCTTATTTAGGAGACGATTTGTGTATTTATAATTAATATGGATTAGATATTATTATCTATGCAATATGGCAGGCAAGCAGTTGAGAGAGGCTAACAGCTGTTCAATAATGCAAATGATGCGCACATAAATTACAGTTTAGTAATGGGATATTATTACCAACGCACACAAAAGTTCAGAACCCAGGGGTGGCAAATATAAATAACCACGGCATGGAAACAATCCCAAACTTTCCCTAGGCTTGCAGCTGAGGTGCAGGGAACAGACCCAGGCATTGGTTCCTCCTACATTCACCAACTGGCCTCGCTGTTTGCAGCAGTTATGAATGAATGGGAAAATAGCACAGCTGGCCTCTAAAAAACCATCCAAGCTTTGTGTGCTTGCTCCCAGCCAAAAAAATAAAAATACAACAAAAAAAAATATATGCTCCCAACACTTTTGTTGGCACCTGGAGTTTCTGAAGAAAGGCATCAGCTTTGACAAATGTTTGGTTGGGAAGGTTGGTCTGCTCTGAAAATGAGCCTCCCCAGGGAAGGATGTGTCTGTGTGGCCTCTTTGATTTTTCCATGCTATGTATGGTTTCTTTTCCTTCACAAAGCAGGATTTCTTTTCCTGCTTCCCTCGCCTGCAGAGCTGGGGGAGCTGGAAATCCCGATGTGCTCAGCAAGAGTGAGCAGACCTCTATGGGAAGCAGAGGCAGCTGGACCTGGATCGATGTGCTTGTCCCTCTACACGTGCTACAAATCCAAGGTGCTCCAGACAGGCTGCACACCCTGTCCACGAGCTGCACAAAACAAAGGGAGCATTTCCCTCTGGTAAAATGCAGATGAAAATCTTGGCTCTATTTTTCATAGAGATGCCTGCTTCTAGACCAAGAACTCTGCCAGCAAAGTGCCCAAAAGTAAGGTTTCTTCCCACATTTCTGACTCAAGAATTCCTTCTTAGCAGCATCATGTTAAGACTCCTGGAAGCTTCATCTGGAGCTTGAGCTTTATTGGACACTGAAGTCCTGCAACCCCCCTAAAACCAGGACACAGCAGTTCTTGCATCTTCAGGACTCCTCATCCCACAGACATTGGGCTCTCTGCACTCCCAGCACCCATCCCAGTAGGGATGAGGATTGCAGGAAATGTCTCTCCTTAACCCAAACCCAAATGAAACAGCACCAGGAGAGGATGGTTGTGGAAGCAACACATCCACCTTCTCACTTGAGAGCAGCAAACAGGCACAGAAAGCACAGAATTCCAGCACTGCCTCTACCCTACAGGTGAGGAATGCAGTGGGACTTGTCACCAGCTCTTCATGATCTTGTTAAGCCTGTCTAGCGATGTAAAATATACTGACAGGAGTCCTGTTAACACAGTGAATCCAAATCAGCTCCTCTGCCAATATCCCCGCAAGGAGCATAGGAACAAGGGAGAAGCAGGGCAGCAAGGAAAGATTTGACATCGTACTCCCAAATCAGCTGTCACATAGAAAAGGGATAGCCGGAGGTACAGAAATGTGGTGGGAGAGAAGATGGGAGCAAGAGGAATGTAAAAGCAGAAAAAAGTGAGTAAGAATTGCACTTGTCTTCAGGACTGAGTCTGCATAGGACACATCTATGTCAGAAATCTCAGTGACTCGGAAGAATCATTTCCTTCACCACACCATCCTGCAACATGGTGCACCTAAACCACAGCACCCGCTTACTCCTGCTCTGAGCAGCAGCTGAAATCCACAGGTCTCTTCTCCATCCCAGCTTGTAATTTTGCCTGCAATAGCAACACGTGACAGAGGGAAAAGCGCAGCATTTCCCCAGTGTTGTAAATAAGGCTGAGATTACTGACGGCTAGAATAGGACTGACTATTGCAATATTTAATTTGCTGGGTGGGCAATTCATTAAAACAGATATCTAGGGCTTTAATCACTCTGCCAGGCTGCCATCTGCTTCCCTCACGCTCCCTCCTGGCTTAGGCCGGGTCTCGATATAGGAGGGGACAGCTTGTGAGAGGCTCTCTGGGGCCTGTGTCATAATTCATCTTGTGCACACAGCAGAGCAAACTGCTTGGTGCAATGAATCCTGCCACGTGTGTGCAACAGCACTGCTTCTGTTCTGACAGGGACTGCAAGAGTGAGGGGTGTCCCAGGCTTTGGAAACAGGGCTGGGAACAGAAGTTTGGGAACAGGTCGGGGAATTGGATCCCCTCACCTCCCTGCCATGTCAGTGGGGTTTATAGAAAGCATCCGGCAGCATTTACTGAGATGCTATTCACAGATATGAAATAAATTCATCTTACCAACTTGCTTGCTGTGGTTCTCAGTGGCACTGGGCTTTTCCACCAAAGCCTGCGCTCTTTCTGTCTCTTATACAACCTTAGAAACAATAATTCCACCCTCCAGGTCACGTCTTCCAACCACAAAAAGCCAGGACCTCAGAGTGCTCCCATGGAGCTTGACATCAGGTGTAGCTATATTAAGCTGCCTTTCCTTACACTAAAATGCTTGGCTTTTTCTCAATCAGATGTAGAGCTGCCTATGCTCTTGTAAGCAAGGCAAAGGCTGAGCTGCACTAAATGTTTTAACATGTTTAATACTTTTCTCCATTGACACTTCACTGAGAGACAGAGTGAACCCTCCTGGGATAGGTCTCTAAGTCTGGCTTTCATATACAGCCCAGCAAGGGGACGGAAGCATTCAATGTATTCAGATTCCCCTTGAAAGTCTTCAGGAGGCTCACGGAGCCATATGCCAGCAGGATGGAAAATGTAAATATCTCCTATTGAGATGAGGGACTTGGGTCTCAGGAAGATTAAGAGGGAAATGAAGAGGAAAGAGCGGATGGCAGTGGGGAAGATGGGGAAGAGGAAGTATTTCTGTTGTATTTCTGCCATAAGGACCAAAGGATCCCATGGATGACAAATTAAATATGTTATTATTCCTGAGCAAGATGTTGTCATTTTTTGTTCGTTAAGGCTCCCAATTCTCAATCCATTTTTCTCTAATAGCTGGCCTACACAAAGAGCAATTTTGGCTACATACAGCTTTGGGAGGAAAAGATTCTCAAGTGGTTTCATGTGTAGCGTGCAAGGAATTGGGGTAGACAACTGAAAATGGGCAGATGGCCCTGGAGTCTTGTCTCTATGGAGACAAGAAGAAGGATAAATAGGAGACCCCTCTTCCCTCAAAGAGAGAGGTTTATGAATCATGCAAGGAGTTGTGGGGCATGATGAGTAAAGCATCACTGGACAAAGCTCTTGTATCATGGTGAGCAGGGCAGTGCGATAATGGGGCAGAGCACAGGATTCTGCCTTTATTGGAAGAAAATGGCTTATGGTAAGTGAAAATCGTGATGTTTTTAGTTACAGGATTGCTGGGACCCACCTGGTGCCAGGGAGCAGCACCTGAAGAAACTCCAAAGTCGTGCAGATTAAAGAAGCATTTAACCAGCCAGGCAGGAGCCTGTCCCAGTCAGAAGTCCATCTTAACCGATAGGGGTTCAAAACTAATTTGTCTGTTTGATTTCCAAGAAGTTGATGCCTTCAGTGCAGTAAATGAGTCTTGTAAATGGAGGTCACAGCAGGGCCTGTTGTTTGCTTTTGCTCCTGTCAGGAGCCAAGCAGAAGGGCTTTCACACACACCACTCTGCATTTCAAACCAGCAGCAGCAACAGCCTGGGAGCCTTTAAGTAGGCCCTAATTAGCACTGATAGATTTCAGGGTGCTCTGAGGCTCGATGCAGAGCTGGGAGGCAGTCTCCTTCATTGCCTGAATGACAAAAAGCTTTTCGCTGGGACTTCTTTGAAAAAGCTCAATAAAAGTGGTTATGGCATGGCCACAGGCTTGGAATTAACAGCCAACCCAACAAAGAAAAGAGGTAAAACAGTAACCAATTAATGCTGCTTCCTGAGCATCCTCCAGACAAACTTCCAGAGAGCTGCAGGTTTGGGCTTCAGCTGCTTCTGAGTGTTCTCCAGTCCTTTGGGTTGGCAAAGTTGGAGATAAGTTCTTAGGAAGAAATGTGTCAAGTCATAAATTCCCGGCAGTTTTTAACTCCCCTTTGTATGTGTTCGATAGTTTATGAACTGTTGCAGAATTATGATGATTAGGTTAAGCTTCAGCAGCTTGTGCTTTTCACTTGGCATGCCTCCATCTGTGACAAGTCCATGTGTGTCGAAAGGCTCTGCCCTATGTGTCTTTGACTCATAGAACTATAACTCTGCACTGGTTCTGTTTTAGCAAGAGGAAAGGGAAATGATCCTGAAACGGTCAGAAGAGAAAAAAATATTCCATGAGATTTAATCAATCCTAGTTTCCATGTGTTTGTGTCGCTGTTTCACCCTCAACATTTCCTCCTTGGAGTCACCTTGCTAGAGACGTTTACCATCGTAATCACCCACTCCATTACCTCTGCCATTCCACCTCCACCACCACCAGCTCTGCACTCAGCTGGATCTCTAAGCTGGGATATGCTATGGTAGAGCTGCAATGCAATGTCTGCCTAGCCCATGCATGCTGACCAAAGGGTTGCCCACTACAGTGTATAGTCTCATCTTGTTCAGAGGACTACACCCCTCTTATTATGGTTCTAAATGAAGAGAGGAGTCATCTTGACTCCACTAGTGCAGTGGCAATTGGAAGAACACTGGAGATAGCTTTGTTTTTCTGTCATCTTCACATACCCTCTAGTAGTAGCCTCTGGAACCCAGAAGTGCCATATGAAAATATTTGAGTGAGCTCATGTGTTGCCATTCTGGAGGCTGAGTTCAAATCTCTGCTCCAGCATAGTGGCCTTGGAGAAATCCTTGCTCTGGTTTCTCTATATGAGGAACCAGTGCTGTTCTGTGGGTTATTTTTTTCCCTTTTTGCACACTGTACAACCTACAGGTGTCTGTAGGTGACTTAAAGTCATGGGTCCCAGGCTCATCTGCTGATCAGTGCTATTCTGCTGCTGAACGAGCATCATTTAACCCACCATACTGGAGAATCTCTCTCATACACAACAATACGCCGATGTCTGTGCAAGATCCAGGAGGATGCACTGACACTCACACGTGATATAAGCTGAAATCCTGTGCTCTTTTCAAATCATTGCAGTGGTATTAAACTAAAACAACAACAAAAAACCCAGCACCAACAGAAAAGTTTCATGTTTGCAAAGTTAATGCAGAAGGGCAAAGAGCTTTGTCTACAAGGGAAAGGTATGCAGAAAGGAAGAGGAAAAAAAAACAAAAACTTATATAGCTGAAGGGAAAAAAAAGGTCAGTTAAGAAGGGATTTAATTGATAATGGTTTAGATAATGTCAAGTGAAGTTTCTATTCTCAGCCCAAGTGCAGATGATGAGGCGAAAGGACTAAATGTAGAAATTAAAGAAATACCCATTCAAAGCTAAACTGAGAAACCTTTTGTCACACAGAGAATCATAAGTGAGTGAGAAGTCCCAGCAGGAGAGGTTCTCAAGGCAAAATAACACTGGGGGCATTCAGGAAATAATTAGCTGGCTTCCTGGAGGGAGCAAGTAGATGTGTGTGAGGGAAGGAGGAGTGTAGAGGAGGGGGGAATGACTGGAATGATATAAGATTCTAATAGAAAGAATAGATGAGGGGCCTTTAACTCATTCTGTGCAGGGGGGGAAGAGAGTAATCAAGTCAGTAAAGGAAGAAGATCTCATATGCTCAATGTAAGGAGCTCCTCAGGAGTGGCAGTCTAGATCAGATGCGTGAAATGAGGCTCCCTGCTCTGCCTGAGATACACCATCCCATCACACAGCATCAGCTCTGCAGGAGGCCATGTGAACAAAGTGACCCATGGGCTGCTCCTGGTCCCTCTATGTGTACTTGTGGATGTCTGCTCTCCTCATTTTGTGGTTCTGTTGTTACTAGGCTGGACCTGAATGGCTCACACTTATACCCATTTTGGTCAGGGATAGATGCGTTTGTTAACAGTGTTATTACTGTTGTTGATGCTGTGGCAAGTCAAAGCATTTTTGTAGGAACAACCCTTCCAGCTTTCATGGGAGGACCTCCTCATCTCTCTCAGACAACACATGCCAACGTAGAGTTGGCCCTCAACATTTCTGCTGTTAACAAATGGAGGGCAGGTAACTTCTGTACCCCCAGCACCTGACTTTTGGGTGTTTCATGCTTAGAGAGACAAATCCCACACTGAAAGCAACACTCCGTGCAGTGGATTTGCAGCAGGGCCTTGGTTTATGTGTCTGGAATTATGATGATCACTTTGATATCGTTACCTCTTTGCATGAACCTTCTGGCAATTCTTGTGGAAGAAGTTTCTGTCACGATTGCTCTCATTTCAGTAGTTTCTCTTCTTTTTTTTTACTCTAAAGTGATAAATGATGATGCGTTTAGAATTAATTTCCATTCTAGCAGCTCGTGACAGCCTCTTTGTCTGTGTTACTTGGGACAAAGCAAAAAAATTAAGGAAGGGATTTCATAGGTTTTATCCTGAGTGCTAACATGGAAAAAAAGCCTAAAGCAGAGCCAAAAGGTACAAGAGCCATATAAAGACATTTGTCTGTACCAAATACATCTTCTGATTTTCTCCCTTCACAACTATTCCCAAACTGAAAGATGGTCCTTTTTAGAGCACGAAGGCTCAGACCTTCCAATTTCTATGTATTCTTTGGGAAGGCAGCAAGTGGTTCCCCACACCCGCCTGCCAACCCCTAATTGGAGCAGTCACCTTCAAGGAGAAGAGTTCAAACTTTGGGCTTATTCAACAAGTGGATTTTCAGCAGGAACTGCTAACGAGGGCACCAATTAGCACTCACTGTACTAGTGGCTTTCGCTATATGAGTAGGAGTCCTCTAGGAACCAAGTGAGACCGCCTTAGGATCTGACCTGACCATTGAGCTCCAGCTCAACGTTAGGAAAAGGTCACTGAAGCCTAAATCATTCTCCCAGGCTCTCCCTAAGGAGATGGAGGGGAATTGGGCACTGTGGCTGCAAGCTACAGTTTAAAAGAGACAAACAGGGAAAAAGCTTCCATCCTCCCCCAAGGCTGCTGACAAGGGGCAAATTAATGGGGAGATACAAAGCCTGGAGATTAGTATTTGAGCTTATTGAAGGAGCAGAGATTGTAGGAGGTCTGAGAGGGGACAACAGAGAGTTTACAAACCCTTTAATCTGGCAGATAGTGGCTGTCGGGGATGCATGTTCCAACCTGCTCCATGACACTGTAGATCATGTTAGCCTTTGTGCTGGTTTAATTGGAGCTTTGCAGTTGCCCTTGGTCACTGCTAATTGCCTTAATTGAAATGGCTTGCGTCTGCGCGAGTGGGAATACATGCTCATGTGGGTTTAAGAGGAAAATACATCCTCAGCGTTCCTTGCCATTGTCCAATGAGCTTGGGCTGAGTGATGTGATTGCATCAGCTGCCTGCTGTGCTTTAGAAAAGCTGGCTGGATTTATTGCAAGCTTATAAAAACCCAGCTTTAGGCTGCATTGGTTGCACTTGGTTACTTAAAGGAATAGAAGGGAAAAGAAATAGCTGTTTGTGTAACATTCACGCTGACGCAGAGGGATTTCCATCCGCACCCCATCTCCCTACACTCTGCATCTCCTCTCTGCCCATCTGTGTGCACAGCAAAGCGAATTAGATCAGGAGCCCCAGTTGTAATACTGTAACAGGCCTTAGGACAGTGGCAGGTATCTCTTCTCTCTAGCAAGTGCCTCTTACTATAACCAATGCTTTTAATAGTGTGAATTCTCCCAGAAAGCAAAATCAATCACTCCACCACCTCGCTTGAAGGCCCTAATCTCCAAGCAGCCATATGAAAGCTGTGATTGGAGTTCAGGAAATCCTATACTTAGCAGTGAGAAGCCCAAGAAAAGGGCTGGGTTTCAGAAACATCTCTGTACACATCATTCCCATACTGGCAGCCAACTGCCTGGCATCTTCCAGGGTCTTCTGTTCTCCCTCATTTAAAGTGTTGAACTCAAGGCCATGTACTCCACTCCTGCCAGTAACCTCAGAGCTGGGTGCCATGACACCAGGGCCAAATCCTTCAATTATATCCGAATCTAAGACTCCAAATCGTCTCAAGGACCTGGAAGCTTGCACAGGTTTTGGTATAAGAAAGCTTTGGCAGCCTACAAAGATGCATCACTTTGAGTTAATTTATAAGAACTTGGACAGGGAGAGAGTTCATTTAATTGAAAGATGTAATTATCAGGTGTTGAAGGCAAAGAGGCTCATTAATTTCTGAGACATGCTGTTGACTGAACTGTTCTCATTTTCATTTTTCACTCCATATCAAGGCTGAATCCACGTGCCAGGGAGGGCTGGAAGAAACCAGATCACTGATGGCCTTTTGCTTGTCTTACTTTCCACAGGACAGAGATTTCTCTGTAGCCCAATGGTGGCCACAGGCTATGTTGGCCTGCCCTTGTTATATGACAGCTCCTATGCAGACACCTTACCATGGTTTTATAAGAACCTGGACTCAGGAGACTCCCAAAGCTTCTTGTAGCATGGTAGGTTGGGATAAAGTGAAAGGTGATGGATTGCATGGGCCCCATCTGGTGATGAAAAGGAAAATGTGAACTCCCATCACACCTTTTCTCCTTTCTTCAGCTTTAATGCCTATATCCAGCCTTCAAGCAAAGAGGATGAAGATGCTTGAGTGACAGACACAGGAGGGAAGAAACCTTATGGGGAACACTGAGAAGTTGTGGCTGAAGGCTATCAGTGTCCTTTGCACAGAAATCCAGGTCACAAACCTCTCCATCTGGATTTGCACAGCCATCCCACCTCTCCTACTTCCTCACTTCTGCCCCCAACAGAAACTGAGGCTGCCTTGCCACCTCCCCCCTTGCATTGGTATTCCCTCTGGCTTGCCATTCTGCACTCAGATTTATGATTTATTTAGAATTGGATTACACTGAGGCTCAAGGCCAGCACTCCCTAATCTGTCACCGTCCCTGCCATGGCCGTACACAAACATTTGTTTTAGCTGCATCAGCATCTCTGGCTCCTGAAGAAGGACGCTCATTGTTAATTGCTATAGCAACCACAATTCAGGGTTTGGGCATTTTTTATTATTATTTTTTTTAATTCTCCTATCCCTGCCGAGAAGCTCTGGCATTGTCAAGTGATAGATATTTATAACTCAATATAACAGTGGCACGTTGAAGTTACGCCGCTGAAATGCATCTCAAGCCAGAGTTGTTCTGTTATTTGTGTTTGTGCTGAATAGTAGCAAGCACTTTAAGTTATTGTCCTCACTCCCCCATAAAAAGGGGAAAGAAGGGCTGTATAATTGTTGCTTGTATTTATAGCAATTGGATGCAAAGTGCCAGGGTGCAAGGAAGTCTGCCTTCAGCAATGTCACTCACGATGAGATGGAGGTCTATGTTCCCTTCAAATATGCTGATCATGAATGTCGGTCCGGATTGGGAAATGAGGTTTTTGGGTTTGGATGAACAAACTGATTGTGCCAGGGATATTTTTGGCCCCAGCTGGCTAAAGTTTGATGAGCAAAGACGTGGAACCAACATAAAATAATGAGTAAGCCCTCTGAAATTACTGAGCATGAGCGCAAACCAGGAAACAGCAACCCTTCTTTAATGCACCATGACATGAGTGCAAAGAGTTTGAACTCAGCCTTTTTCCTACTGCTATCTAGGCAAGGCCCTGTGCAGATCTGTTCTCCTCAACCCCCTGGAGGGAGGCAAGGCCAGCTGACCATACACTTATTGCACTTTGGGATTGCTCAGAGAGGATGGGCCAGGAACCCAAGGCTGAAGTGTGAAGTGTGCAATCAGGACATGGGTTCATCTTGAAGGGGCTCAAGGGTGTGTCAGAGGGGAAGCTAATGGTGTAGGGATGGAGAAAAGGCTAAGCAAAAAGCTGCTGTTGTGTGGGCTGGAAGAAAAAACAGGAAAGCCAGTGTGTAAGAAATAATCTGTAGCAAAAAAAAAAGCGGAAAGCCGCATGGGTCAGCTGTTCTAAGAGGAAAGAGTCTTAGAAGAGTGGCTGGGATTGGGCTATGATGTGGAAAATCTAAGTAGCTTGCTACTGCAGTGGGGCCTTTGCATGCCAAGGGAAGCTCTGTGCATGGATGCAACAGCATCATGCCGAAAGGAAAGCTAGAAATCACTGAGGGCCTCTTCTTCCCCAGGTCTCGAAACTTTGTTCCTGTTGTGCTGCTAATGCTCATGTGGTCCTGAGCTGTGGGGCTTCCCTATGCTCTTATGAGTTGGGTTAATGTTTGGAGACCAGGTCACTGTCCCTGTGTTGGAGGGGAAAGCCCCAGGCTCAGCTGCTTCAGTGTGAGGCATCTGATGCTATTTCCCAGCAGCTGTTAGGTTAACGGGGAACTGCATAAGAAGCTGCTTGTGGGGCTGGGATGGAAGGAGGTAGGGCATTTCCTCAAACAGCTTTAAAACTCATCAATGATTTGATTTGCTTTCTGAGAATGCTTTAGCTCAACAAACAATTGCAAGCTACACAGTCGCAAGGTAAAATGAGAAGCCCATGGGCATTAATTATATATATAGATATTAAAAAAGAAGCTACTGCTTAATTATTGTTTGCAAATCTCAGTATTTAAATTGACTTATTTGCAAATGTCTGTTTAGAAATTGACTTTGTAATTATAAAGTCGGTGCAGGCATATCACAGGCCCTGGAGGGGTCTCTAACGAGGAATGATAATGTACTAGGCAAAGTGAACTATCCTGAGCTGCATGTTAATAACCAAGAGGTGCTTGGAAGGGGGAGTGGAGGGTCTGTAAGAAATCCCAAAGCCAACAAATGTAGAAGGAAGAGACAGAGGATGGAGATGGCTCCACAAAGCAAGGG
Source organism: Coturnix japonica (assembly GCF_054131305.1). Classification (NCBI taxonomy): domain Eukaryota; kingdom Metazoa; phylum Chordata; class Aves; order Galliformes; family Phasianidae; genus Coturnix; species Coturnix japonica. Next base: position 8,862,520 of record NC_140683.1, read on the forward strand.
GCTAATGTGTTTGAGAAGGGGCTTCAGGGAAGCAGGCAGCTCTTTCTGAAGCCCCAGCAATTGCAGTGAGTTGGTAGCAACCTCTGTTTCAGCTCCTGAATGAGAATGAGGCAGGCTGTTGGCAGCCAGGCACTGGCTGCTGCAGACCTGGAGCTCCCCACCACTGGAAATGACACTGCTGGGCTTGCATTCAGCCATCCCCTCACCACACTCTGCTGTAGCAGGTGGGATGGACTCACACTGACAGTCATAAGCCCCTTAGTGGGCATGTCTACATGCAGTGGGAGGGCAGCTCACACTGCTTGCTCTCCAGGCTGTCAAAAGTAAGGTGGTTCCCAGATCTAATGTCCCTTTCTTGCACTTGAAGCCTTGCTAACCAGACTTGGTGGTAGAGGGCAATCTCTGTGACTGGACAGCCTGTATCTCCAGGTACCCGTGGCTGTGCTCTGCCATGTGAAGCAGTTGACCTCAGATGGGTTGCAAGGTCTTCTGGGTGAAGAGTGGTATATTTTCCAGGCCACAAATCTTTGTCAGTGCCACAGCATGTGCAATAACTCTTAAGATTTAACTTCTGCACGTGTCCAAGTTGTATAACTACATCAAAGGTGGAACAGGAGTGCTCTATCACCTTTTCCTCTACATCATCCTTGACAAAAGCACTTCCAGTCTCCAAATCTAGTGGTCTAGGGTATTTCTTCTTTATGGACCATCTCCATTAGCTTTATAGCCAGCCACTGGCCCATGGTTCCTTGCATAGTTCATTAACCAAGGGGGAACAAAGCTTGGCTGCTGAGCTGCACATTAGCAAGATCAACAGCTGGCAGGGTGCAAAAATAATAACTAAACAAATTACCATGAGCAAAAGCTCTGGGTTTTTGACTCGTCTGCTATGCATAGTCATGTTATCCCTTATTCGTGAGCATTCAGATGGTGCCAGTATATTCATGAAAATGTGGCAGCTTAAGACAAGGTCTGAAAGTAAATAGGATCCAGGATCCTGCTGGAACAGAATAATATTACACTTTTGAGTGAAGCCATGAGTGAAAGTGTGGTCCTTGTGAAATTAAAGGCAAACACCCAACACCTTTTTGACATCGCTGGGAAGGCAAAGGAACTGTGTGAATCAAAAAACAACTGTTTCCCTGACCATAGTAGCTGTGTTGGTATAAAGCACAACTGATGGACTCAACATCCTCCTGCTATGTTTTCTAAATGCGAAGCATTGCTCAGTGTTTGCTACTCGTTCCAATGTGCTGCTTCTGCCTATTAAATACAGAATAAATTCTGCTTGGAATAGCAATAAGTGCCTTGCTGGAAGATACGAAGCCCCACCCATTATAACCAGTGACGTGGAAGACCTAAATTCCTTGATGTCTTCTTGAGCTGGCCAGAAATATGCTATCTCCCATCCAAGGGCCAGGTAGTTGTACTGAGGCTGAGCTGAGAACTTAAATAGCCACTGAGAGCTGTTTGTAGGCACATGGCCCTGGACAATGTGTTAAAAGGTGGAACAAAAAACCCACCTTAGTACCTCAGTATTAGCTCACCTCGCAGAGAGACAATCCTTGTTCAATTGCAATGGCCTCCATGTTGTGAAGGACGTGTGCAGTCCTAGCAGCTTTCCCAGGCTCAGGATTCAGAATGGGATCAGAGCAGCCCTCATCAATGCTCATCTTCCTCCTCAGGTGGATTCTGCTCAGAACCTATTTATTTGTATTTTTCCCACAATCCTTCAACCCAAAGGTTGTGCTAGGACAATAACTGTTCAAACAAGAAGCATATCACATCTCCTATTCATGCATTAATTAAAACCATCCAAGATCTCACCAAGTTTGTCGTTGATTCAGAGTGAATGGGACCTGCAGATAATTAATGACTCTCAATGACAGTTCTTGAAAAATTGGTTTCTGGCAGCAATCAGCATATGTTGGATTGGATTCTATTTTATAAGCCTGTTCTCTTCTTAAAGACACAAGAAGCGGGGAAAGCAGGCTGTTCTTTTCAATATTAATTAGACCGTCATTTATTGGGAAAAGAGAGGTTTTTGTTTTAGATACTTATGTGCTAGCTGCTGAGAATTCTACCCCAAGTCACTTAATAGCCCATTAAGAAATTGTTGTGATGACTAATTATTTATTACAAATTCAGAAACCGTTTACTAGATAACTCTGATTTTATTAATTAATAAGATTACTGCTTACACCCCAAACCCGCAATGGCAATTCTGGCATTGTCTTGAAATACAACATATGTGAAATATGATACATCTTGCATTTTCCTATTAGTGTGTTCTAAATTCTGTCTGTGGAATATGACCGTTCTGTGCTTCACCGTGGACATACCATTATGTCAGATTACAGCTAACTGCTTAAAGCAAACACTAATCAAGGGCTTCATTTTACCTTTAGGAGCAATGGAGCTGTAGAAATCCGTGCCTTTGCATGTATCTGTGCTACCAGGCAAAATAAATGGTGAGAAGCCATGATACAGCATGGCTAGCCTGAGTTAGTCAAATGGTAGGATGAAGGCAGCCTAGGCCTCAACTTATAGCAAAGCAATAAGTGCTCAGATCCACCAATGGACCTGAACTAAAGCTGAACCAAGGCTGATTAAAACTGTACTTCCATTGCAAACCTCTAGAGATCCTCCCGGACAAAAAGTTCCATCCTTCTACCCTTTGTCAAGGAGAAAAGGTATTGCTTGCCTACTTCCACTAAATACGAGCTTCAGATCTGGCTGTTATCTATGCTCAGTTTCCTAGGAGTGTATTCACAAGTTCAAATCCAAATCCTTCTCCATCAACACAACCATTGTAAGGCTCTTTCCAACTTGCATGACTAGGCTGGATAGGGCAGCACCCTGCCCAGGTGCCACAGCTGCCCATATCCTCCACCAAGGAATGCTGCGGCACCATAACACCCAAGGTCTGTGCCCAAAGGAGCTTGCAGTCTATATAGCATCCATCAGTTTCAGAGGGCTGACCTTGAGGAGAGCACCTCGGACTCTCTCCATGTGGAAACAGCACCACGTCTAATGAAAATCCATACTGAGAGGGTATGCAAAGATCAGACTCGATTAATTCTTTCCAGAGGTGCCCCCACAATGTCAACATTGATCTGCTTCCTAGTTGCACAGTTTTCTCTCAGCTGACAACCATATGCCAGTCAGAGCTGTGCTGTGTTGTAAATTGTAACAGATATGGAGATGGGATCATTAAAATACCTAGAGAATACGAAGCAAGTCATTGTTTTGCTGCTTTTGCTGAGAAAACCTCACAGTCATGCTGAAAAAGTAAATGTTATAGGCCAATCTGATGGCAAAGAAGTTAATCCTACAATGAAATTGGATGGAATGCCTGAGGATGGGGATCAGTACATGGGTCTCTGTGCTGCCTGCACTAAAAAGTTTCTGCTTTATGAAGAAGGCTTGTATGACAATCACTGAAACACACAGGGGTTTTATTTCCAGCCATACCTATGGGAAATGATAGCAGCCTGCTCTCTAAGTGGTCGCTCTCAGGGTGCCAATGTCTCCCTTGGATGGTATTACATTAGACATGGGTTAGGGCTCAATCACTTCATCTTATCAGAAGAAGGCAAACTCAGTATCATCTGTCTTTTTCCATATGCAATCTTGTGGAATCATTTTGAATATCCATGAACCTGAAACCACATGCAACCACAGGCTTTTGGCTCTGGGTGTGTAACTAAGCCATGCACCAGCCACTCAAATCCTCTTCTCATAAACTTGGCCTGAATCTGAGAATGTGGGTTAACTCCGTCACCACTCAGCTGTTACATGCTTGATTGAGTCCAGGGATAACCGCTCCTAATGGCCTATTGCTAATAAGCAGGAACCTTTTTTTCACTGTAAATACAGACCTTGGAGGCTTCTGTTCCAGGAAAGCCTACTTAGCATCTCCAGGTAATGATGACCTATTTTAGGAATGACCATTATTATTTATAAAATCCACCAGTCAGGATTCTGTCATTTTTGCTGTACTTTTTAAGGACAACTTCACTGCTACCCAGAAAACCACTTTGTTTGTTCATCTACCAACCTTTTCGGGCTAAACTTAAGTCAAACTGAAATAAAATATGGGAAAAAAAAAGAAAACAAACAAACAAACAACAGAAACTTCCCAATAAAAGAGTTAGAAGAAGGAAAATCAGAGATGAAGTCGCTTATTTTTCCTTAGGGCCCAAACTTTGAAATGAAAGCTTTGCAAATAACCACCACATGGCAAAGACAACGGATGCACTGAAGATATATGGAGGCTCCTGCTGTCCTAAAGGTCACAGGCACACATGAAGGATCTCCTTGCCAGGGTAAGCAGAGCCCAAGAAAAATGTACTGAGGATTACTCACCTTTCAAAGGAGTTGCAGACAAATGAGTACGGCCTTTCAAAGGGGCGGCGTGATTATGAGCACGTGCCTCCCTTAAAATGCCTCTGAAGGCAACAGGAAAGAAAAAACACCAAACCCCAGTTGAATTAAATCATCAATTCAGCAACATCTTTGCTACTCATCGAGCTGGCATTTCAGGAGGAATAGGGGTTGAAAGCAATCCAGAAAGAGATGTCTGTGTAGAACTCAGAGTGCTCCCCACGTGCCAGTCTGCTCTCTTCAGTTCTGGTGTCTCACCTGCACCTCCCATGTGCGTGTTTCCTGCATTGCATTCAACAACATGTGCAGGTTGCTGAGCCCGCTGCTCCAGCACTGGATGGCCGTGACTTCCACAAACAACAAGGCAGCAGCGAAGTACCTGACCTCATCTTGAGAGCAGGAGAGGGAGAATTATGAGAATGAGCTTTAAGGAACAGAAAGAGGGAGAGAGACAGAGAGATTTTATTGCTCAAGGGGAGAAAAAAAAATGATTATAATTGAACTGCAGAAAATTCTCCACGTCGCAGGTAATGGTGCCTGGGTTACCTCTCTTTATCTGTGCAATAGAGATTAGCAAACGGGGTCATAAAGGGAAATTAAAGTCAAATAAATTCCGGGCCAGCACTTGGTAAGTACTGATTTCCTACCATTTAGAAAAGGGAACATCAGGGCAAATGGAGTGGTGCAGCATAAGGCAGCAGCCAAGGGAGAGCCATGCTGCTGTGAGCACTGCTCCTGCACTGCAAAGAGCCTGGGGGGCTCTGGGAGCTCCCTGCAGAGACAATAAGAATCTTTGGAGGCTCCCAAGATTTCCCAACCCATTCAAGATTCTCCAAACGTGGTTGGAAAAAAAAAAAAAATCTCTGGAAATTAGGTTTCTGTAGGTGTCTGATACAGGGAATAAATAAAACACATGGGGAGAAGGCAGAAAACAACAAACAAAAGACAGCCCAAAGCAGGCAGTACCACAAATCACTTCGGATCTGCTGAAAGCTCCTTTCTGCTCTTCTTAGAAGTGACTGTTGCCTGTTGTGAATGTTTTTCCTTGGATTTCTTAAATAATTTTTACTGACCTTCACAGAAGTTTTACAGCATTGCCAGCCAGTAAAATATTCAGGGAGCTTTCTGAAAGGAAGCTGATGTCTATATTGAAGCATCTCCATTCTTTTCTTACAGTGTCATATTAAATCAGAACTCACCTTCCTCCCCTGGCCTGGATGGGCTGTACGTGGCCAGGAGGACAACCAGGATGTGTTGGGCTGTCAGAAGCTGTCAGCAGGCAAAGAGCTGGGCAGCACCCCCAGCCTGCTCACTGCCCATTGTGCCAATGGAGAACATGCTGCACATCTCCTTGCCAAGTCCATTTTTCTTGCAGTACTGTGGGCAATTGAGCCCGAAGCTGGCCCAGCAGCTGGTAAAGCAGCAAGTAATGCTTTGCAAGCAGAAGCATCCTTATTGCTCAGGACTGGGGTGGTCGTATGCACTTGGGTTATTAGATCGTCTTTGGAATGCAAAGAGCCTGCTTTGGTTTAAGTGAGGCAAGAAAAGTGAGTGGGTGTGGGTAGCAAAGATGGACAGAGATCAGAGGGAGAAATAAGCCCATCTGCACTCTTTTCCACTTACTCCTTTCAAGGGAATGTGTTCCCAACCATCCATTTCTTCACTCCCTCCCTCCTCCCCCGCCACATATTCTCTTGACTTATTTGATGCTGTTTGAAATCAAGTACTTGGTTTACCCTTCTCAAGCAGAGCTGATCTCTCCCAGCATGACTCTGACTGCAGCGGGAGGCACAGCGGGATGCTGGATATGGAAACCTGGCATTAGTATCACTTTCAGATGACAGCAGATCAGAGAGCTGGACCTGGAAGCGAATTAATATAGGGCTAGGATTCACTCGGAGGGTTTGCTGCTGTCACACTCCTCTCAAGATGTGAGAGAGAATTAATGCGAGGGGCTGAGATTCACTGCTAGTGCTGCAGCAGATGCCTGTCATCACAGAGAGCGTGGAACCGGGGTGAGGGAGTATGGGGAGCAGGTTAGTTCCATGGCCTGCAGGTGTCCCATAGGGCAGATAGAGACCAATTTACTTCTGGGGCTGTGGGTTAATGGTTTGATCCAAAATCCACCAGTGAGGATGACTATGGTTGGGTTAAACTCTTACACACAACTAGTTGGCATGCTGCTCTGTGATCCCAAGGGATTCATACTCCTCATTCAGGGATGATGCAAATAAGAATGACATGGAAAATGGTAACAATGCCCCCTTGTCTCCAGTCAACCCATCACCCAAGGGACAAAGCAACAGATCCTGGTAGTTCAACAACATGACCCTTTCCACACATCATCCTTAAAAAATGGCATTGCATGTCCTGGACAGCCTAAAGCTTGTGGTTGTGGACCTCCATCCTCTCCTGTTTCAATGAGGTTGTCAAGGACTTGGGCTGGGAGCAACATGTTGCTCTAAATAAGTTCTGGTGGCCACAGAAGAGGTCCACAGGTCCACAGAGCATCTCACTGTGCTCTGTAGGAATGCACCCTGTAGGAACACATGCATCATCACTGAAAAGTGGTGCAGGAAAGACGGGGAGAAACACTGCAGCTGCCTGACCCACATTTAGGGGAGTTTGGTTCCTTAGAACAAGGTGTCCCTGAGCCAGTGGCTCTGTGGGACAGGAGGCAAAGGAGAATTTGCTCCCTCTTTTCAAAGGGAGAGAGGTTTGGAGCCTGGAGCATAAACACAACCGAGGTTTCTGAAAACAGACAATATCCTTCAAACACAGCCTAGGGATGAGATCAAATGATCCCACACACCCGATTTCTTGAGGAGAGAAAACAAAACAAAACAATAAAGGGAGGAAGTGGACCCTTGGAATCAAAATAAAGACAGAACAATGGGAAACTAAGCACTGGAGGAGATAGCTTCAAATAATTACCCTGTGCCAGCCTCCCACTGGGAAGCAGCATATGCTGGAGGAGCCTGGGGTGGGGATGGAGGATGCACGGATGGGAGGAGGGTGAGGAGAGGAGGCTTCAAAACAGCTAATGCCACGCCAAGCTCGGAGCCATTCCAGCTCTGGGGAGGTCAGCAAAGCGATGCCAGAGATGAAAATATCCTCCTGCTTAAAACAAATCCCTTCCTTCCATTGCTGAGAGCACCTGGTAATAAGCAGCAGGAGAGGGACTAATGTTGTAGCAGGTATTTGGGTCACGGGCTGTCACTCAGTATGGGCAAGCACTGCGGGTGCACGTCACTCAGTGCTCCTACTCAGAGCAGCATGGAGCCCCTTGGGGAGCTGGGAAATGGCATTTAAGTATTGGAGATCAGAGGTCAGGCTCAGTGAAGGCAGCACAGGACACGGGGGGGTCGGCCCCTTGGGTTAGGGATCAACAGCACTGCATTGAGGCTGTAATTTCCCAGCATCGAGGAAAGTTAGGAGACAGTGAAAGGGGAGAGAGCTGCAAAGAGCTGAGACAGAAGCACTGCCTGTCACTGCACTCCATTTGGGAAGCAAGGCTTCAGAGTTCTGGCCAGGTTTGTGTTGTTCAGCAGGGGAAAAATGCAGGGAGTCAACACACTGCAAGATGTGAAACCCACTGCTATAGGCAGGCACTGTATGTTCACCATTTACACAATAAAAATACAATTAAACTGCACGAGCACAAACACACTTTTAGCACCCGTGCTTACCAACTCAACCCAGTCATACCTAACCTATCCAACCATCTTTATCTGCCCTGGTTGTTGTGGCAGCTCTTAGAAGCAGAGAAAGCAGCAGAACCCACTGGAGGGCTTGCAAACTGCTCAGAGAGATGCACTGTTAGAAGGAAAAAACATCTCCCCAAGCACGTCAGTGATACACAGCGCAACTTGTTAAGGCTGGATGTTCTGTAAAGTTCTCTGAAGTGGCAAATGCCTGAGCATGCAGCTCTCTTCTGCCTCCCCCCACTTCGATTCATCCTCCGTGCCCACAAAATGAGAATAATGTCATCCCTCCAGAAGGCTCCTCAGCAATTCTGTTATCGATCCCCCGACTGTTTCATTTCAATATCGACCAGCTCCTTGATGATAATTGATGAGAGATGCAAGTGATGGAAGTGTGAAGGCTGAATGCTGAGCAGGTCCTCCTGTGCACCAGTGGTGGGCATCTCCTCTCCATGCCTCATTCTCATCTCCTTTGGTATTTGGAAAGGGAAAAAAGAAAATGGGGCACGGTGTGTGCCCCATGAGCTGAGGCCAACAGGGCACAACACAGATGTACAAATGCAGACCAAGTCATGGAGGTCACTGGATGCATCAGGCCTATCATACCTGATCTGCTGTGCAATTAAGACCATAAATATGGGAGAACATCCGTATCTAAAATGGTAAAGGAGGGAAAATAAGAGATCAAAGAAAACCTAATTATCTTGTCAGGGAGAGCAGTGAGATGCTTCCTTCCTTAGCCCACATACAGGGCTGAAGTCCCTGGCAGATGGAACAAGAGTTTCCAGGACAGTTTCTGCAAGGAGTGGTTCTCTGTCAGACTCTGAGTGTATGTACCCAGAAGACAAGTCAGTAGACTTTTCCTACTTCTATGCCCTAAAATATATAAAACAGGCCTTCTTTAATGCTGCCCCACACAGTGCTATGCAGCCGAATTTACACACATCTCCATCTCTCCTTCCCCCCATTTGCCTGCTTGGTTCAGAAAGCAGAGATGTATAATGCCAGATTTCACTTATCCCTGGATCCAGCTCCAGCTCTGCCTGAGAACATCTCCCATCCCTTCCCACCCACCATCTCTCAGTCTTCTCAGGTATGAATGCGAGTTTAGGCCATGCCTATGCTGGGCTGTGTTTTCGAGGTGGACCTTGAGGATCAAAGAACCCAACTTCCAACATGGATACCCCTCAAAGCAAAAAATCACTCTGGGAGAAGAGTACCAAGCAAAGAATGAGGCTTCATTTAGACGGTTTTACACAAGTGTGCAGGTTGAGCTCCTAGTGGCTGCACTCAGAAATTGCTCTTTAACGACTCACAAATAGGAGTAAGGCAATTGCAATGTATATTCTAATAACTGCAGCTATAATAACACCCCCTCCTGCCCACTTTCCTCTTTAGGGGTGATCTGCCAAAATGAGAAACAAAATTACTGTGTCTGTTCAGCAAATTCTTACTGACAAAATCTTTAAGAGTTGACAAGAGTAATATACTGAAAATTAGTTTAGAAGTGTTTCAAGTTTCAAAAAATCAATCAAAATCAAATTAAGTTCTGAAGACGCTGTCTGTAGAGTTTAGGGAAAATAGAGATCAGCTGCAGCAATGTGGGATCGTGGGCTCAACTTCTGAGCAGGAGTAACTTCTGCTGTGCCCCCTCCTCTGGCTCAGGGCAGGGGCTGCAGCTGATGCTCTGGCTCCTGTGGGGGCCAACAAGAAGAAACCCAGTCAGAGCAATCCGCAGTGGGGTCCTCAGCGTGGCACTTCCCCATCCTAATGCTATCCAGGGGGCTCCCAAACACCTCCAGGGACAGTGATCCCACCACTCTTTCTAAGAAGACATTTCTCCTAATGCCCAACCTGAAGCTCCCTTAGCACAACTCATCATATTGCTGTTACTTGGGATCACAGGCTGACCTCCACCTCACCATAATCTCCTTTCAAGGGGTTGTGGAGAGCAATATGGTCTCTCCTGAGCCTCTTCTTTTCCAGACTGACCCATCCCAGCTCCCTCAGCTGCTCCCCATCAGACTTCTGCTCCAGATCTTTCACAGGCTGCTTCCTTCTTGGCTGTGTGATCTCAGCTATCCCAGTCCTACCCCAGCCCCGATGTCACCAAAGCAGCTTGGGTGAGAACATGAGAAAAACTGCTCAAGAGTTCGTGCTGCTTCTGAGTGATCTTGGGGTGAGCAGAGCGTGCTGCTTGTTCAGACACTCTGTCTTTCTTGCCCTTCATCCATATGGCACTCTGACCCCATCCTGGCCCCGTCGATCCAAGAGCTACTGACCTACAAATCCTCAGCCATCTGCTTTGCAGTTCAGGCTCAGCCCAGCTATTCCTCCTTGCTGCTTCAGCACTCACTCTGTGTGGATGGGGTTTCCAATTATGTCTTTCTTAATTATATTCCTCCTTGGGGTCCTGGAGGCCCTAGAAATTTCCCCCCACTCTGTCTTTCCCCAAAGCTGTGAGTCAACAGTTCAATTATAGTCTCTTTATACAGGCATGAGAATTTGTTTCTTGGGCAAAGTTCCTTGATAAGATGATATGCTACATAAATGTCTCTAGCAAAACACATTTCACAGTGAATTTATCTCTGCACAACTTCCCTGCCTTATAGCACCTTATCATTCCAAGACGTCTCAAGGCACTTTCCAAAAGGTGTGCAATAATAATACTTCACAGTTATACACAGCCTTTCATGGGAATATCTCAGAGTGCTGTATGGAAAGAAGCACTCAGCTCCATCAAACAGCCAGGACTGCTGAGGCAAGGGAGGAGGAAGTCAATTGCCACATGAACTGGGAAAATGCAGGGCTGTGATGGAGCCCAAGACCCACAGAAACCCCCTTCCTTAGGGCGTCTTCCCTAAACCTTGGAACATAAATGTACTTTTGACCACATTTCTTCTCCTGACAATGGAGGTGTAGGCATTTCTGGTGCTCTCCTCCAGTGCTGCGAGCAATTGGCCAAGCACCTTGTGCTGCGGTTCCTTGCCTGGCTGGATGACAAGCAGGAGAGCCATGAATAACGATGAGTATTTGCCTCCTCAGGTGTGAACTTCCAGCCAAATAATCAGTTTTCTTCCAATATGAGATGGGGACCAGGCCAAGATCAATGCACTGGGGTCCTGGTTATTTTTAGGGGTATTTGATGGTTCCTCATGAAACTCCTAAATAACACACTACAGGGGCACAGCATCCTGGATACCTAACCTCTATTTCATCCAGTTCCAGCTCCTGGCACTGACCATTCCCCTCCCAGCCCCAGTGCTGAGCTGCCATGTACCCATCAGCCCAGTGCCCTTGGCTCCAGCTCTGCTTGTCACCTTCCTCCCCGTTTTATCATGTTCAGCAACCCCTCCTCTCCTTTCTCCCTCCCAGCTCAGCTTATATCATCAAAAAATCACTTTGGCACCTTCACTGTCAGCAAGCGGCTGTTTATCTGCTATATCATTGGAAAGATCTCTAAAGCCAGGCTTGGAAAACAGCCCTTCATTTTTTGGTTTGGTTTTTCTTTTTGATGCAGGATCATCTGAAAGGAGGATGAGAAGCAAAAAGAATATGTTTTCCTTGTACAGATCAATATGACTTTTGCCTTCCTGCTGCCTTTGCTTACTTATTTTCCCCCCTTCTTGTACTTTTGCACTTCCAGCCTTCCTTAAACGTAGCTCTCCTGGCCTGGGGTGCATCAGTGCACATTCCTGCCTGGCCAGAGTGAGTCCATTCAGTCCTTTTCACCCCACTCTCTTTTGCAGCACCATAGAGAACTCCATTTCCAGTCATTGAGAAACACAAAGTCAATTTTCCATCTCTTTTCCCTTTAGGGCAGAAACAATCACATCCTTCTCTCATGCACCCTTCACCTCCGCCAGTGGCAGATTTACTCCTGCCCAGTTTCCTGGCAGCTGCTGCAGCTGCAGCATTCAACAGGACCGCACTGTGCTGTTTGCCTGGAGGTCAGAAGGAAAGCAGCAGTTGTTTGGGTCCTACGGTGCAGCTCTGAAGACCCAAGGTCAAACCAAGATGGGCAGACTCATTCCTGAGTCTTTTTATCTCCAGGAGAGCTTGGTAATAGACCACCGTTATCATGTTATACTCAGGGAAACTGAGGCACCACTTGGTGGAAGGACCGTGGTGGCACAGGGAGGGAGGAAGAGGTCCCTCAGGGCACCCAGTTCAACCATTACTAAAGGAGATGCTGAGATACAGTGGGCAGGCTACTCTCAAACATTCAGCCTGCCATTGGGCACTGGTGCTAAGCTCATTTTCAAAGGAATAAGACAGAGCTCTTCCTCTGATCAAAACCCAGCAGCACACCCCATCCTGTTAATCATGCCCAGAGACAGGGAAGCACTTCTCTTCTCAGATGGAGATAGGAGGGGGAGACAGGTTGTTACTGTAATAGCAGTAAAGACGCCCACCACTGTGCTAAATGATATATTTATATGCACGTCTGTAATGAGAGACTGTTCTTGTTCCCAAAGCACCGACAGCCTGAAGGAGAAAGGAAAGCGCTTTTTCCAAGGTCACTGAACAGCACTGACTGTGTCCTGGTTTCAGAAGGTGCAGGGAAAGGTTTACCCACAGCCCCTCTCCCATCAGAAATAATGTTCTCTGAGCACCTTGGTCAGCCAACCCAGGCTCTGAGGGCTGACACATCCACACAGATGGATGGGGAATGGGACGGGGAGTGGGACTTTATCCTGCAGGAGCAAAGCTGCCAAAGCACCTCACCTCAAAATGAAACAAGGAGCAAACAGGATCCTGAGAGGGGAAAAGCAGGTTGAAACTTCACCTAAAAAAAAAAACAGCAAAAAAACCCACAAAAAACAGAAAAAAAACCACAACAAAACCCATAATACAATAAAAAACAACCCCAGAGCTGCTGTGTTCTGTCCATGTCCAGCCAAGCACCAGGTGCTGTCAGAGATTAGACGCCTTAGTAGATAAAAGCAGGTAATAGGGTCCTACCAGATAAGGACAATAGAAGGAGAATAAAAAGGAGGGGGAAAAAAATCCAGAGGTGAAAAAGAGGTGAAAGGACAGACAAAAGCATGGATAGCAGCAGATCAGAGACAGAGGGACAGATCCACTGCTGGGCAGAGGGAAAGCAAGGCTCTGGAGCCAGCAGGGGAGCATGGGGACTTGGAACATGCAGGGAAATGCCCTGGGCACTGGGGTCTGTGCTTCTATTGCCCCTCATGGCATCCCATCCAACCAGAGGTTGCTGCTGTCCTGACAAAGAGCTGTGCCACTGTTTCTGCAAGGTCACATGGGCAGTATCCCAGCACTCTGGTCAGGCTGGAGCTGCTGTGTGCTATGGCTGCTGAGAGCATCACTGCTGCTCTCCTGCCCAAGGACTCCAGCATGAGTGGGAAGGAAGAGCAATCACGCAGCATCACCCTCCCTCTCCTCTCACCACCAAAGCTTCCGCAGGGCTAACTGGGACCAGTCTGTTACAAAGGGGCACTCAGCTTCCTCATTGCAAAGGATGCTCCAGCACAGGTAGCTCATTTCAGTGCCATTAATTATGCTTTGTGAAAAGAAGGGTTGTGTTCAGGTCAGCCATTTTTCTCCTTGTGTTATGTCCCAGCCACCTACTTGGGATGCAGCACATCCTGCATGCTGGGTGCCAGATCCCAGGTTTCAGGGAGGGACCTGAGCAGTCCCATGGGAAGAGCTCAACCCCTCAATGAATCCATCTCACTGTTCCTTCTGCAACAGGCTCCTTGGGACCCCCATTGAGGGATTCGATGGCTTAAACTATTCAAGGCTCCCTACTGCATTCTCCCTGAAAGAGAAATACCTGCTGCTTTCTGTGATTTATCTTCTGTTTGAGGAGCCTGGTAATTCCCAAATCTGCTATTCTTCCTCATAAATGTGGAATCCTCCTCACTTAGCAGCCTCCTTGTTGACAACTTAATACAAGGGGCTCTGAAGTAGATATTGAATACCTGGAAATGTCTTGGAAACCTGGAGTTCTGCAGCAAACCAGGTTGCACCAGTGGAGAAAACCACATTTAGAGGGAGCTTACAACTCAGCCCTGGTCATTTGTGTCCAATAAATCTTACTGTGATGTTTTAAAGGAGCTGACACTGATGTCTGTGCCCCAGTAAACCTCCTTTCCTACCTTTCTGGCTCACACACATCTCTCTGGCTGGGAAGGATGGAGACCAGCAGCACGTGCAGCATTTGACAGGAGACTCAGGCTTTGATTCACAGCTCCACTTCCCTAAACTTTTCTGGTGGAAAACGGGGCTGTTTTGCATAAGGCAGGCATATGTTGCAACTTTGGCACGAGGAGAGCCAGTTGGCTTTTCCTTGCCAGACTTTTCCCACCCTCCTCTGATACCATCTGCCTCTGCGAAACGCTGAAATTCCCATCTGTCAATTTGACTGTAAACACACAATTACCCGGGATGCCGGGAAGGAGTGTGGCTCAGCCAGACCTTGGCCATCATGGAAGGGGCCAAGCTGGGACATGAGGACCTCTAGCTGTGGACTCCGGACACAGACAGCACACAGTCCATCACAACCAAGTTCTGATGTTTCCACTTTCTTTCCTGTGGCTGCTGTCCCACCAGGAGGAGAGACAACCACCTCAGCCACCCTACACAAAATCTCAGCCTTGCAAATCACCCTGGGGCAGAATCCACACCAAAACATTGTCAGCATTAGAGAAAAAGCCTTCCTGTGCTTGTTCACACCAGCAGCGTATCTGCTGTCAAGCTGGTCCCTTGCATTCAGCGTTTATCGCACCAGTGCCCAGATCCTGTGAGTCTGGATAATCCCCTCCAGGGGCTGTGAAGCTGAGAGTGTGAGCCCAGCAGGATGAATGCAAGGGCTGCAGGGAACAGTGGGCTGGGGGCTGACTTTGGGGCTGGGAGGCAGCTCTGTGCTGTTAGATGGACTCTCGGTCCCCATGCGGTACCTCCAGCCCTGGAGCCAGCTCTGCCACCTGTTTCATTTAGATGAATGAGGAGGGAGGGGGCCGTGGGGTGGCAGAGGAGCAGGCAGATGGCATGTGTTCCCAGAGATAACATGGGGCTAGTTCAGAGGTCACTAATTGGGTTCCTGTTTGCCTTTCATATTCAATGTGAATCAAAATGAGAACATGCTGTTCAGTGCATGGTGGGCTCCTTCCCCAAGGATGCTTCTGCATCCCTCACCCTGCGCATCCCCCTCCCCCCCCCCCTCAGAAATCCTGCATGTGCTGTTCATTGACAAACCAAAGTGAAAGGGAGAGGAAGAAAATAGCCAGGAGGAGAGCAAAGAAGCAATTAACACTTTTCTCAGACCCTCAGGCCTGCAACCAGCCCTTCGGCACATCACAGAATCACTGAGGTTGGAAAAGACCACTAAGATAATCAAGTCCAACCATCAACCCATCACCACCATCCCCACAAAACCAGTGTTCTGTGGAACAGAATGCAGCAAGTGTGCACACAGGCACCGAGTGTGGAAGAGGACAGAAGTTAACTGAGGAAAAAAAAGAAAGCGCTTTGGAAAGGAAAAGAAAACAGAAAAAAAACCATCAACCTCCTTTTCAAAGCTTTTTGCAAATATTGCTTTTCCTCCCATCCCTCATTTTCCAACAAGCTGCAATCAGCATTCAATATTGTCACTCAGCACCCGATCTCACAGGGGCTAGGTATCCATGCTGTAAGAAATACATAAATACATCTGGCCATGTAGCACCAGGGCTTAGCTGGGAGCCGAGCTCCTCTGGAAATCCGGTCAATCACGGTGACATTGATTTCAGGACAATTACTCCTGATTTACACTGGTGTAAATGAATGGAGTGGCATTAAAGTGCTGACTGGGGAGCCCATGCACAGGCAGAGCTCATCAGGAAGCCGAGTTCCTGTTCTATGAAAGATTGAGATTAGCTTCCCCATCCAAATCAGGACCAAAATGGTCTATTTTTCTTCAAATGGAACTAAAAATGGGTGAGAAAAGGCACCCGGGTTCAATAAAAACTTTGTTTTTGAATGTGTGACATTTATCAGTCTGACGCTTTGAAATGTTATTCATATCTAATAAACATGGCTGAGCCAACTTCCCCAATGCCACAATGAAGCGTTTAGCTTCAAGTTTTCCTTTCACCCAACTTAAACCTCATTGGGTCTGGGGGGGACACTCCATGTTGATGTCCCCCACCCCATTCACCTCCTGCATTTTCCACTCCAACATGCAGCACCTGTGGCAGCAAATGGAGTGATGGAGAGATGGGAAGAGGAAAGGAGAGATGTCAGGAACCCTGAAGAGCAAGAAGAGGAGGGGAAGGAGCTAAAGCTCTGTGAAGGCCCCTCCTCCAGCTTTTAAAATACTTTTTACCTGGATGTATGCCCTGGTCATAAATCACTGTTGCTCAGGATGAATGGAAGCCCGTAAGTGCCATACACGCTAATGACAACATCCATCAAACACAGAGCTGCTCCATATTGTGGCGGTCTCTGGGATGCCTGCGGACATATGGACCCAGAGCGCACCAGCAGCCCCATCCCAGCCCTGCAGGGACAGCCCTCTGGTGCTCCTGGAAACACACAAAGTGCATAGAATAACCCCACAGCATCTCACTGTGCTTTCCCATTCTCCTGAGAATGTTTTACTCCGGATTC
This sequence comes from Coturnix japonica, assembly GCF_054131305.1. NCBI lineage: Eukaryota > Metazoa > Chordata > Aves > Galliformes > Phasianidae > Coturnix > Coturnix japonica. The sequence continues at coordinate 8,879,226 of NC_140683.1, forward strand.
TCAAAATCATGCAATTGTGAAGGTTAGAAAAGACAGCTAAGATCATCTAGTCCAACCACCAACCCATCACCAGCATGACCACTAAACCATAAAATACAGGTCTTGACCCCACAGGAAAAAAATAACAACCCTCCATTAGAAGTGTTTGCAGCAATGGGATGCATCCTACGAGGCAACTGAGTTCCTGAGCCTCCACCATGCAGCATCTTGCTGCTAATCCTGCTCTCTTGTGAAGTGCAATGCATTAGCTTAATTGGTGAGCAGAGTGGGGCAGAGCTCTGGGAAGGGTTTGGGCCAACAGGAGCTGCTCCATAGCGCTACTGCAGCTCCAGTGATGGATGAGGACTGCATGGTGCATTTACCCCTCTGGTCCCCACGTGCTTCCCTTGGGACAGTGTCTCCTTCTGAGGGGACACTAAGCCTCATAGATCCAATTCAGGGCAAAAATCCCAACCCTAGAAGGAAGGCTTTAAAACCAGAAGGGAAGAAAGGGACGTGAAGGGGGGTAGGTGTTGTATATGAAATGCATTCAGTGAAGGGGAGCACTGAGTCCAGTGTTTCAAAGCACAGCCTGAACCATCACACGGGTTACTCTGTCATTATATTTATCAAGAAACATATTCAAAACGAGATCTATTTTTTCCTGCAGATGTGTTTCAAGTTGAAGTGTACCTGTTCTCAAGGTGAAACAGGCAGGAGCCACAGGAACAGAAACCTTGCAGGATACAGAGCTGCGTGATTCTCAGCAGGAATCTAAAGCTGGGTCTGTCTCACACCCCCAGCTGAGCTGATTTCTTGCCAGACCAAACTATTCCCCTCTAAAAAAAGAAAACACCCAAAAGAACAAATCTTTAAGTCAGCAATGAATAACCAAATAAATAAATAAATAAAGAGCAAGGTAACCTCCTCATTTCCTGGCTTTGGAGCTTTAAGAACGAGGTAAGCAAAGCAATTTCCTCCATTTCCTAATTTAGTTAAGCAAGCTGCAAAACTTGGGTTCAATTTAGAAACAGAAGGTACAGCTATAGCCACAAATGACACGGCTTTCATTAGGAGAAAGGGAAAAAAAAAGAAAAGGAAATAAATGTACTGCTCAGATAATGAGAGGTTAGAGATTTTGTTTGCTTGCTCGCTTGTTTTCTTAAAACCTATCAGAAAGTTAATTTTGTGTTTGAGCTAAAGCAATTGTTTATGAAGATGTTGATTATAGTCATCTCGCTGCTTTCCCATGGGCACCGCGGGAGGAATATCAGCACAGACTGAAGGGGAACGTGGCATTACCCAAGTGAAAATCAGCATTAGTTTTGGACTGTGTTCTGAATTGCTCGAAATATTCATGAGCGGGAACATTCGCTCAAATGGAAATAAATAAAAGTTTATTGAAATATGAAACTGCAAATAGAAACGGCTGTTTTTAGGCCCTTCTCAGCAATTATGAGGGAGACATTCATTTCCTAGCTTTTATATGCAACTAAAAAGATGCTTTAAAGTAATTTTATAATTTATTTACTCAGGGAAAGCCCAGCTCAGATGCAGCATCTGCTTTGTTTTAACTCCTCTCTCCAAACCTCAGCACAGAATGCATTTGCCCCCCAGTGCTTCTTCCTCATCCAGCTTTTAGCTATGATGCAGATGAAAGGCAGGGGATGCTCCTGAGGTCACCATGGTGGCCAAAATCAGCCTGAGACCCCTTTCTCAAGGCTACTTCACGTTGCATTGTCTGCAGTGCTGTCAGACATAAGTATATATCAGAAAGGAGTGGTGCTGGAGAGAGAAGCATGAGGACACAGAAGGAAGAAGCACTGCTTAAGGCCGGTCCAGAATGATGATGCTCATTGCTGGTAGAGCTTCCTTTGGACACCTCCCAGCCAAGGGCTGTAACAGCCTGGAGAGCAGACACCAAAATTCAGTTTTCAGAGCAGTCAGCAAGAAATACTGGTTCTGTTCTCTTGCACTAATGCCCAGGCCATGATGCTGTTTGAAAGCAAAGGTCTGGCTTTCAGTAAAGGAGTTAGAGTGATACATGTCATATTTCATTAGAGCTGCTGCTCAGGGAGGGGTTGGAGAGGTAAGAGTACATACAACACAAGTGTTCCCCAGGTCTGAGCCCAGCTGCACTGCACAGAGAGCTTTGAAAAACATGGAGTGCCTACCATGTGCCAGACTCGAGATACTTAATTTCATCATTCCCTCATTTCATGGGTGAATTTCATGCGTAGAAAGGCAAGGAATTAATGGGTATGAGTGTGCTCTGCGGGTGTAGGACCGGATGAGATCAGGACAGAAAACACCTTCTTCCATGAAAAATTTCAAGCTATTTTTAAAATTCTTTTAAGGGGGGAGAAAAAAGAAAAAAAAAAAGAAACAACAAACCTTCATTCCTTCATCCTGAAAGGTCAAATATCTTATTAAAAAGTTGGGGAAATAATTTTGTGTTGCTGGTTCAGGGCAGAGTAGAGAGCTTTGTAACACGCATGTGCCCTTCTAGCCACCAAAGCGCCCATATCTCTCATCCCCTCCTGCCCCACTGGATGGGGCGGTCACCAACCTGAGCACCCACTGCTCCTTTCTCCACTCTCAAAGCTGTTTGCATCAAGAAGTTGCACCTTCTGAGCACCAAGGCTTCCTTCTCTACCTTCACAGATGTTCCACATGACTTGGTTTGTGCTTCTCAGCCTCTGCATCCAGCTGGGTGGGACGTCCTCACCTCCTTGCAGCCACCCTGTCCTTCACTCAGCTGCCATATGCTTTCACATGAATTCCATTCTGAGCTGCTCATTGTCTTGTTTCGTGTCCATAGGGAACAGCTTCTTTAGGATTTTCTCCCTGGAGGTGTCCAAGGCCAGGTTGGATGGGGTCCAAAGCAACATGATGTTGTGCCTGATCTAGTGGTTGGCAATCCTGCCCATAGTCAGGGCAGCTGGAACTGAATTATCTTGGAGGTCCTTTCCAACTCAAGCCATTCTATGGTTGTATGATTCTATGATTTTCAGCAGGACTGCCTGGGAGGAGCAGGGGGAGAAGCAAACACTACAGGGACAGCAGCGTGTGTCAGCTTGCATTTGTTCCATAGAGTACTGAGGAAGAGAGGAACACAGAGGATGGAGAAATGTATCAGTGGAAGGAAAATAAGCAGATAGTAAAAAAAAATAAGTGTTCATAAGTGAGGGAGAGGTAACACATGTGAACTGCATGGGTCCTAATCTCGTTACGCCTTTGGTTCGAGAGGTTGATATACCCCTGAGGACAGGTTGACATTTTGATGCTCCTAGTTAGGGAAAACATGAACTGGGGGAAGCTGCATTAACAAGCAAATAAATTTATGGTCGGCTGGCACCAAAATGAATCTCGCTGTTTGTCGGCAGCATTTTCTCTGTGATGAATGAGGAGGGTGAGCTGCAGGCACAGAATCCCTGCTGCCCCTCGGAGCCAGAGCTCAATGCTGGAGGAAGGTCATGGGATTTCCAGTGCTGGAGAATGGGAATAGATAAACCAGCCCAGGTGGGAACCCAGCCTAGGGGCTGGGGTGTTCCGCACCTACAGAGGGCTGATGCTGGGGGGTCCTTTGGGACAGCCCCCTGGCCTCATCCTGCTTCTGCCTTAGGGGTTTGCAGCCCCACAGAGGGCTGGGGAGGGGTTGGATGCTCAGGGGTCCCTCAAGGAGAGGCTTCACACCATGGGTATGGAGCCCAGCAATGGAAAGCACAGCTGTGTCCTTAAATCCTCGTCTTTCTGCCACCTGGTGAAGAATAAAACTTCACAGAGTGTCGCATCTTTACACGTATCTTTACAGATAGGGGAAAAAAACACACAGAAAGCTGTGAAACGTGGACCTTCTCCAGTCCCCCTCCAGCAAAGGAACCTTTTGCTCTGACAGCTCCCTCCAAGGCACCTTGTGCAGAACAGGGGTGTCAATCACAGGGCTTTGTCTCGCACTTTCAGGATCCACATCAAAACTCACCAAAGACAAAACTCTTCTCCCTGACATCCGTGCGTTCCTCGCTGCACTTTTATTTCCCATTTAAGGATATGATTGAATTAAACCTTCCAGCCCCTCCACATGGGAGAACGGGAGGAACTATGTGTACCGAACTGCCTCCCGCACACTTTGGGGACAGCCCAGCAGCAATTCAGTATCATGCATTAAAGCAGGTAAAAGCCATCACAGCCCCCCATTCCCATCCCACATATCGATGCTGAGTGGGTGCAACCCCACGGCTGTGACCCACCAGCAAAGGGGAGAGTCAAGCCACAATCTTGCCCTTTCTATTCATCCCCCCTTCAAGCAGGCATTGCTAATAACCTGTTTTCCAAGGAATCGGACGTGGGAATTTATAGATGTAATAACAATATTAATCATGATTTGTACTTCTTGAGCATATGTCGTCTTAGGAACTCAAAGCTCTTTCAAAACCAAATTAATTACACTTCTCGTCCCACTCTGGAGGTAGGTCAAGGGCAGTGGGGGGTTCCCACCTCCCCTGGGAGCAGAGGGGAGCACTGAGCAGCTCAGAGCCACTGAGGGACAGTAAAATGTCACCAGCCAAGGTGGGACAACCTGGGATCCCAGCATCAGACCTGCAAGAAGCAGCCTTGGAGAAGCTGGGAGCAGGTTGTTTCTGTACACAAGTATTATATATAATATATATATACTATATACTATAAGTACTGGTGATTCGTTTCCCCTCCTCTCCTAATTAAGACCAGGGATTTGGAGCAGGTTTTCTTTTGTACCAGTTGAATGCCTCCCTCCAAAGCTTCTCAGCCATTCCGCTCCCTCTTTCTCCCTTCTCATACAACAGAAATTTAACCCCAGATCCAAAAAAGCTTTTCCAGTAAGAAATTGTGGAAGCAGACAGAATCCCTTAAGAGATTTTGGCTGGAGCTCAGGGTTGGGTGCTCACAGTGTGAACCCCCAAAGGATGCTGATGTCTGGATCATCAGGGTAATGTGTTATGAGATATGGTTTAGTAGCTTAGTGGTAGTGATAGGAAGATGGTTGGACTGGATGGTCTTGTAGGTCCTTTCCAACCTTGTGATTCTAAGGAAGGCAGCACAAGATGCAGTGCTGCAGAGCAGGGCTCAGCTCAGTGCTAAGCAGCTCCGGCCCCATCCACCCGCACCCTGCAGCGAGTGGTTATTGCAGTCCTCAGGCACAGAAACATCCCCAATAAAACATCCCTTATGGGTATTAGGGACAGGCTGGCTCATTTTCCAGGTCCTTCATATCTCCTGCCAGCAGCAACAACACCTCAAAACTCCTTCAAAGCACAGCACCCCAGGAAAGCTCGCAGCCCCCTGCCTTATCAGCATGGCTCAGCACAGCTGATTTGCCTAATGGCATCTGAGCGCCGACACACAGTGCACCTGCAGGCAGCAGCCGTGCTCAGCAAGGGCTTCCCCAGCAAAGCACCCCACAGCCCTGCAACCCTTCTGCTGCCACCTTCCAAAGGTAAAGGAACTGGGCATCAGGGTGGCCACAGCCATCGGAGCTGTTATATCACAACTGAGCAGCTGGAAAACAAACCTATAAATCCGTATAAAAACATACGAGTGTCTATGTGCAAATGCTCACGTATAAATATAGCTCAATTTATAAGGAAAATTATAAATTACAATGCAGCCTGACCTGTGGATCGCATACGCACGCTGCTCTTTACTTTGCAAATGGAAATCTGAGCACAGCTGGGTCAAAAGTTTCTCTGCAGCAGATTTTTCAGGCAGCGGATGCTATTCAATGAATGCAAAGTGGTGAGCAGGAGGATGACAATTCCACTTACATTTTATTGCTATTTAAAAAAGCAGATATCAAAATGATACGGTTCTTCTTGGCCATGTTTTTAGCCTGTTTTGGGTGTTGTTTCCCCCCCCCCCCCCCCTTCTCTTCCTGTATAACCCCTTGGAAAAGACTCCCAAAGTCAAAATGCAAATCTCAGGGTGAGCCACCAAAGTGTCAGAGCACAAAACAGTCTCAGTGTTGATGGTGCTTTTATTCTAAATGCAAAGACTTCTTTCCAGATTATTCTGGTGTGGGTATTTTGCTTAGAAGGAGGAGGGAGTTGGGAAGGGGGGGGGGAGGTTGTTTTTTTCTCCAGGAAAAATAACTTTTATTCTCCTTTGGAATGAAACAAGCCCTGGGAATATCACAGAACATCAAATCTGAGCTCTGTTCTTGGCTGCTCCCCACACACCGATGTGATCCCACCCCTCTGTTTCGTAACGCCGGCCCCAAAGTGCCATCCGGATCTATTCCTGGGAATATTCGAATCCAAGCAGAGCCAACGCTGCGAGGAAAGCGTTCATTCAGCCTTGTGCCAAAACGGACCCGAGCCTGTATTTCATCCAGAATTTCACTTCTATATATAGTTGTAGCGCCATTCCTGCTGCAGAGGTTCTGGCAGCGTCCCCGCAGCCCTTTCTGAAGTCGAAAACCGAACAGGGCTTAAAAGAGACGAGAAAACAAAATCCTGCGCTGCCCCTGCGAAAATGCCGCGCAACCAGAGCGCAAACAGGGACAGCGCTAAGGATGGAGGGGGAGAGGGGGGCATATCTGGGAAGCCTCGATGTTTTAGGAGCTAAAACACACTAATAGCGGCGATTTTGCAGAATACGGATGGATTTAACGAAAGCATCCCCAAATAACTCAGCTATGCGCCCTCCATTGCCGGTGATGGAGCTGTGCCGCCCCCTGCTGGGAGACCGCCGCCACTGCACCCACCCTGCTGGTAATGTATTTCAACGTGCACATTAGTGGGTGCAGTGTCTTCTGCATGGAGGAATTCCGTTTCATACCTTTGCTTCATCCACATTTCCACGCCAGGTTCTGATTCCTCAGACCTCCCCTCTGCTGCCAACGGTAGCACGGCAATAAAATGCAACAGAGTATTTTCGGGGAAGATCCCATAAAATAGGAGGCATTACTTTTGGAGCAGCCCTCATGTATATCTCAGTATTATAGAATGCTTTGGGTTGGAAGGGACCTTAAGGCTCACCCAGCTCTAAGCCCACAGCTTGCATTAGCCTGGCCCACCGGCACCAGCATCTCCCTGCTGTCTCCAGAGTTAAAAGGTGAATTTCAACCCCAAAGTTTCTTTGGGTACATCCCATTCAGAACACCTCCCTGGGAAAGTTCCTTTTGGTTCTATGATTAATGTTGAGAGTGAAAGCAACCTCAACCCAACACACACAGTCACCCCACCAGCTTCTGCACAACCTCTGCAAAACATGGGACAATAAACACTCCTTTATCCTGCAGGCATTTAGTGAGGCTTCGTTAATTCTGAGCTTCAATTAAAGTCTATAAAAGGCTTTGAGCTGCTTGACCAAAAGGCTCTTAGGCAAATTAATTTAGTGCTTTTGTGGCTGCTCAGCACTGCAGTGGGATGGTATGTACCACAAATGGGTGTGTGCTGTGCTGGCAGCAGGCAGGGATGCAGTGGGAAGGGATGCAATGGGGAGGGATGCAATGGGAAGGGATGCAATGGGGAGGGATGCAATGGGGAGGGATGCAATGGGAAGGGATGCAATGGGGAGGGATGCAGTGGGAAGAGATGCAATGGGAAGGGATGCAATGGGGAGGGATGCAATGGGAAGGGATGCAATGGGGAGGGATGCAATGGGAAGGGATGCAGTGGGGAGGGATGTAGTGGGAAGGGATGAAGTGAGAAGGGATGCAATGGGGAGGGATGCAATGGGAAGGGATGCAATGGGGAGGAATGCAGTGGGAAGGGATGCAGTGGACAAACCATTCTCTGGGTTTTAGCGCTGCTCTTCCTTGGGTAGCTGACTCACAGCTACAGGCTGAAAGCAGCATGCTCATCTCTTCACAGCTGTTAGGTTTGCAGTGCTTGGGATCCTGATGAGATGAATCAGAGTAGGAAGGGGGTTAATGGCACAGCAGCATCCTTGTGGGCTTTCCCAGGTAGCCAGGAGCAGAGACAAGCCTGGGGCCTGAGAAATCAAATACTCTGAGTGTGGCTATTTCCTCAGTTTCCCTCTCTATAAACACTCTTAGACTGCATCCAGGAGCTGGGCAGCCTGGTACCCCCAAGTACAAGGAGGGAATTAGCCAAAGAAGAGGAAAAGTGAAAGGGAATGAGGGAAAGGGAAAGAACAAGGGAAATAAAGAAAGATGAGCATCGGCGAGACGCTCCATTCTGAATTTAAATAAAACCAATCTCTTTTCTCCTGTTCCCTGACAGTTCTGTCTGGGGGTTTGTGTTCAGCACAGGCTCCTCAGTAAACAAATACGAGAGTTTTATGCAACAGAATAATTGTTTAGTATCAAACAGCTCTCTCCATTTGTACACTTCAAGCTGCAGATGCCAGGCAGAGCCGACACTCCCTGCTCAGTTAGAAAGGGAATTAACCACACAGGTATGGGCAAAGCACTGGTGGCCCCAAAATAGGCCCAATATGGAGACTGTCCTCTTTGCTGTCACCCATGGGACATCACCATGCCCATCACAGGAAGCCCTGCTTGTAGCTCTCCACTTAGAGAGGCAGACAGACGGCAACTCTCAGGACTCCAGCACTGCCTTAATACAAGACGCTGCAGTAAGGGAAATATTATATTAAATCTCTATATTTATATGTGTAACAAAAGTGGTATCAGCAAAATCCGACAGCATCAAAGCAAATCACTTACCTATTTTTAGCTGTGTGATTTAGTCACACGCTGAGGAAATAAGGTCAGGTTCTTTGCAATGTATCCCTTTTCTCTCTGTCTCTCACTGTTGTGTTTTTTTTTCCTCTCCATTCCTTATTAAAATTCTTCACCCTGCAGCAGAGCTTTACGACATAGAGAGTTTGTGAGATCCTCACCATCTGCAGGGTCATGCTGTAGCCCTGTCCCAGTAGGAGTCTGTCCTGCTGTCAACGTCTCCAGATTAGAGGCAGCGAAGGATCTGCATCCCAGCATCTCCACTGACCTCCACTCAACAGGCTGGAGAACCCTGGGCTTTTTCCAGCCCAGTGGGGTTAAATAGGAACCCTGGTGAACAACAGTGCTGGAGCCATGAGGGACATGGCCCTGGGATGCCAGTGCTGCCTCCTCATGGAGCTCACTGCCTCAGTTTCCCCAGTTGCTGCTTCTTGGCTTTGGTTTTGTTGAGTAGCAAAAGGGAAAGAGCAGGGAAAGGGAGGGAAGGAGAATATCTTTCATATTTAAAACAGAAACTCCCCCACAAATCTCCCATAAAGTTGTGTTCTCTGTTTTCTCTGCATCTGTTTCCTACCCCTGTGCAGCACCTCTGCGCTGTTAGCAATGACAAACAGGTAAGGGAAGCTAATTAAAAGAAAACAGAAAATGGCTTCTGTCACTTCTCTTGAAAGACTCCGAGTGAGATTTGTTCTGCCTTCAGTTGCCAGGGAAAGGTCTGGGCTGGTAAGCAGTAACACATTCATCTCATGATGCTGCTGAACTTTGAACTCCTTTGTACGGCACAAGATAACCTTATTACTTCTTCTTTTTCAGTTTGATAATTCACAGTTATTTATAACTGGAACATTAACCACTGTCTAATACATTGTGATATTTTACCTGTTGAGCAATGCTGATGATTTATAGCCTTACTATCCTGTGAGCACAGTTACTGACCCCTGAAAATTCCTTTTTGCTTTGCAAGTTGCAGTAATACACACGAAATTGGCTCAAACTCAATTTCTGTACCACGTGAAACCGAGCTTTCTAATAAGGAGCCATAAAAAAAGCCCTTCAAACAATTGTGTATTTGTTGCTATAAGTTATGCTGCTTTTGGTACCGGGGCAGAGTTAAAGTTATTGTTAGAACTTTAATCAATACCTTTGTTGCTTTTTGGCCCCATGTGCTTTTTGACCTGCTGAATCTATGTTTGTTTTCAATCTTTCCATTGAGTGATGACAATAGAAGTCCTACTTTTCTTTTTCCATGAATAACTGCGAGGTACTAATTACGTTCCTGTAAATTAATGGTCTATTTACTGCCTTAACCTATCTTAACAAAGATTTTGTTTGGGAATATATTACTAATGAAAAAGCCCTGACATCTTAACACTCTCCTGAGTAAATCGTTAGAATAGATTCTAAATGCAATTAAAGAAAGACTTTTTTTTTAACCACTGTATTAGCAGATAAATGGGCACGGTCTCCCCTCTGAAGGATTGTTTGTAAATGCACAGAATTCCCATTAACTCCATGCTTTTTGCAAAAGAAAACATACCAAAACAAGATTTGTTTGCTGAAGATGGACCAGAATGGAGTAAAGTTTGGGTAAGAGGGACAAGAACTGTCCTCTCCTGTGTGGCTTGCACCAGGCAAGCCCCCAGCTTTTTATTGCAGATGAACATAAGGTGTTTATTCAGCTTATCATTACCACTCCCCTGCCCTTATTTGCCAAGAGGGGGCTTTGCTCTGTGTAGGGGATTTGGAGGGACATGAGATTAATGCACTCCTCTCCTCGTCCCAGATCTGTCTCTCTGGTGCGTGCTGGCCCCATTGGATTATGGCACTGTGCCACTCCTCTGCTATCCTCCTGCATTGCAGAGATGTCCCCTTCCCACATCCCTTCCCACTTTCCTCTATGAGAACAAGCAGCTTCAAATATGCCAGAGCTGCTCGTGTCACTTTCTTCTTCCTAGTTCGGTTTTGGTTTCGTAGATATGTTTCTCCCCAGTGATTTTCCTGCAATTTAAATATGCACTAGAACCTTATGAGCCTTTCTAGATGCTGCTGTAGGCACTACTGTATGTCTTCACCTTCCCTGCCATCAAGATTTAGCTGGAGCATCCAACTCCAGTGTTAAATACCTGGCCCTTAAAATTCCAGCCTACTGCCATTGATTGCAGGGGGTTGTCTGGGGTTTAACAACTCAAACTGAACAAAGCAGTGCCTTTAAAGAACAAAGTACCCAGCCTATTGATGTGGGGTTCAGAGAGCGGGTGGGGGGAACTGGAGGCACAGCTGTGGGTGCTCACTCGGCCCCATGTTCACCCCAGCACCCTACACTCAGCCCACTATACTGCACTCTCCCCATGCAGTAGATGCAGCAAGTTATTTCCAGCAGGTAGGTCATAAATCCCCCATTTATTGCCTTTTATTATGTTGTTTCAACAGCTCTTAAAGCTGGAACAGCCACCGATTGATAGCTGCTTTAAATCTCTTCCATTTTCTGCCCATATTTCTTTATTTTTCGGGGAGGGGGCATCCACTTGTTTCACCTTTCCACCATTGCCTTCCCTTCATGAGTCAAACCCCGTCTCTTTCCCTTTATGAGCCAAGTTTTGCAGATCCCCTTTTTGTTGGAAGACTGTACTGGAAGAGAAGCACTGGTGGTGCTGGGGGGCTGGGGCCAGGGAGCATGGGATGAGGATGCAGTGTTTGTATTTTGCACAGAGTAAGGGAGAAGACTCAATGGAGAAGGATTAACTGCTATGCAGCAGGGAAGGAGAGACCTGCAATTAAAATAATATGAGATGATTGTAGCTTGGATCAATGTCCAGGTGTTCATTTGCAATTGTATTCACTCCTTCTGAACCACCGTCTTGTTCTGCAGGGGACAGGACAGCAAGCACAGCCCTGTCAGTACGGCTCTAAGGATGCCAGCAGGTCTTTATGAAGACACTGGAGGAAAGTTATGGATTAAATCTCAGTTTCTCAGGCAGCCCTGAGCACGAACCCTCAGCTAAGGGTCACCAGGGTCCTGTGAGTCACAGCAGCAGCAGCCGTGCTCCCAGGGCTTGCTGAGGCAACCAGCCTGCAGGCAGGGATGTGATTGATGGCAGCACTGGGGATCTCAAGCATCATCCTCCCAAAGTCTGTATTTTTCCAAGAGTTGATCAAAATCTTATTATTTCAGTCATGGTAGCTATCTACTAGCAAAATAGAGTTTTCCCATGAAAACATTTCATAAGGATATGTCCACAGCGCTGAAATTTATCATGGGGGGAAAAGAAAAAAATCAGAGTGAATTATTTCAATAGTGTTTGCTCCAGCTCTCATTTTGATTACCTTCATTTTGACACGTATTTTAATATATTCATATTTTCATGCTTTGACCTTATCAGAACGAAACGCTTCATTCCATCTAAATGAAGGGATTACAAATGGGCTGGATGAAACTCTTGGCTGTTCTGAATCTGCAAGTGTGACAGTTTCTGTTCTGCAGGAAACTTCCAAATTTCAGCATCTGATATGCATTCAAAGCGAACTCCCCAAAGAGTGAGAAGGTCTTGAACAAGCACCAATTAAAAGTCTGGGTCCTCTCACCAACCAGGAGCCTTTTTAGGCAGGTTTCCAGTGTTCATTAAGGCTCCTGAACTAACAGCAGATTTTCATGCTGGATTCAACCTGGTCACCGCCAAGAACTTCTTGCTTTAAGGGTGGTTTTTAAGCACCTGGAATTGCAGCCCCAGGTTCCCTGGGCACTCTGATTCCAAGCCTTTTGCACATCTCTAATGCTCTTTTCTCTGGCTGGAGGTGAAGACTTTTAGCAGTCCATTAGCTGTAAGCAGACCCTTCTCTAGGGGTTAAGAAAAACACCGAACACACGCACACATACACACACACATACAAAATGTTGCTTAAAAACAAAAAGTAAACAGTCACAGGAATTAGCATCCTTCCTAGTAAGACTCTCTTAGGGCTGTGGCTGCATGCTGTGAAAGATGCCATCCACCCAGCAGGGCTGCTCATGTACCATCTGGGAGGCCAGCAAAATGTGTCTTCAGGCTTCCAGGGTTATGTTTTTCCACAGAGTGCATAGGGATTTATTGGTATAAATCCCAAAGGCCAAGCGTGACAAAACTAAATCATGTACACACACCAAAGAGGGGGGAAAAAAATCTCCAGTCACTTCAACGCACTCAGCAGGTTTCCTATCTGAAATGAGAATTAACTGTCTTCTTTTCTCTTTAAATTAACATGAAGTGCAGAAACCAGAACTTTGCAACACATGACTTGTAGTTTTACAGTGAGTGCGTCTGGATCCCACATCTTGACTGGCTCCACCTTTCTGATTTATGTCACAATTTGCTCTACTGGGAACTGTGACAAAACCTCGACATCTCTGATAGATGGGATGTCACCACTGAATAAATCCTTACCTGGGTGCTTTTCAAGCAAGGAGTGCACCTTTTGTCCAACATCTTCATTTTGACACTCTGTTATTACACTTTTAAAGCTTTCCCAGATAAAGGCCAAGTGTACACTTAAAAGTTTGGCTAGGCTGAGCTATATCAGTATAAAGGGTGAATCACTTTAAAAAAATATACATTATTTAATTTTATTTTTTATGACTTAAAAGTGCCAATAAAACTCTTGGCTGGTTTTCCCACAGTTTGCTTGCTGAACAGAGAGCAAATTAAACTGAGAAGGTAATGATTTTTTCCAGGAGCAGGAGCTGGTAGGAGAGCTGCTTTCTAGGACGGCCATCCAGGCAAAACCTCTGAGCATCAGCTAAGAGTCTCTTTCTTATGCAGCATGGGGACAGAACCATCCCTTTCTGACATGTCTCATTCCAAAGAGTTTAACTGATGATCCAAACAAATAAGCACAGAAATAGAGTTAAGGAAAAGTGGGGTATAAGCTGAGATAAATCTTTATCCAAACATGAATAAGAGTGGCTTGGGTGTTTCAGGACTATGGATGACACAGTGCAAAGAAGACATAAAACTATTAGAGAGTGTCCAAAGGAGGGCTACAAAGATGGTGGCAAGTCTGGAAGGCACAATGTGTGAGAAGCAGCTGAAATTCCTTGCTTTGTTTGGCAAGGAGAAGAGGGGGCTGAGGGGAGGCCACTGTCACAGCAACCAAACATTGTCCTCATCAGCTCCTCTCAAACAAGGACAGTTGCTCACAAAACTTCTCCCTTTGCCCAAGTGCCAGACTGCTGGCTCTGGTGACTGGCGTTCTGACTATTTCTGCCTTTAATAGCTGCAGCACTGATTAGATTGCTCAGAGTAGCCCATGTTCAGCAGTTTAATGGGTACCAGCCCAGACAGACTAATGGATCTGGAGACCAGGAAAGAGCAGGAAGGTGAGCTGAGTGGGGAATATTGAGGCTTTTAAGACAGAAAAGTAGCAGCTAGACATGGGGTAGCTGACTCGCAGAGCCGCACTGGAGACAGATATCCTCGCAGAACGTCCTCGGCCATTCATCACAGTGCGACATGCCCATGAAAAGCGGTCATTTCTAGAAACAATTGGCAAAATGCAAAGCAGAGCTGGGAAGGGTTCCTGGGGCTCAGGGCCAGGTGAGTTATTGTAGGCTGCACTCACAGGCTTTTCCCTCTGCTAACAAAATGCGTTTCTATTCCCAACATCTCGTGTCACCACACAAGAGGTGTCAGCTGCTCATACACTCAGTGTCCTTGCTCCATCCAGTATGGGCCATTGTTCTGGCCTTGAGAGGTATAGAGAAGAGATATCTACTGCTCCTCCTTGCAACAAACCACCCCAAAAACCCTGCCAGCACTTTGAGCCTTCTCTCATAGAAGAAAGAGAATAAACAGGGAAAGATTTGCTAAAATTCTTTCTCATAATCAGCGACTTCCCTTTGTTTTGCATTTTCATTAAATAAAGGACGATTCTGATTACATATGGAAGGAAGAAGATGGAAATCTGAGATGGTGTGTGTCCTTTGGAAAAAATATTCATAGAAAAATGCTTATCATTCCTAAACTGACTATGATGAACATTCCCCAAACATTAAGAACTCTGAGTAATGAAGGATCTGCACCAACAGGAATATGAGGACCTGGAAACCATCTGAGCTTATCTAAAGCACCACTCTCTGGTGGAGAGAAAAGAAGCTCATGGACTTCTCACTGATACAATCTAAAGGGAAGCTGGGAGGGTCTGGAAAGGACAAAAAGCTTTCTTTAAAGTCCCCACTGATAGTTATCCTCCTGCAGGCTAGGAACCAGCTTGTGTTGTTTGGTTTTGTTCCACCAGCCATAAATACCAGCTCTTTTGGGAGCTGTGAGGAAGGTAAAAGTAGCACTTGGAAGAAGAATTGCAACAAGGACAAGAATGCGATGGAGACCTCAAGTAAGGGATGTAGCAATACATCAGACTCTAGGGAAATGCTGCAGACTTTGCTGTCACTTTGCTGTCTACAAAAGGGTGGGCTCTCCAGCAAATCCATCTCTTGGGGTTTCAATATTAAGTACGTATATTCAAATGTGAACATAGACTTGTTGATTGCATTCATCTGCATTTCTGGATAGCGTTCTGAACACAGCAATGCTCCTTCTCCTACAGACCAGACCCTTGGCAGCTAATGCTCTACGACAACGCTGAGCACATTTTCAGTTTAGTTACTTAAGGTAAATTGCATCTCAACCCTGGCAAATTTAAAAGGTAGACAGCAAACCCGCAAAAGAAGAGCCATGATAGAATTCAATTTGTGTTGACTCCAATGTGGCAAGGATTTACAGCCGTGCTCAATCCAACACAATGCACTTTTAGTCTTTTTATAGTGCAGCCTGAATGCAATAGTGTAACAGTCACGTTAGAGGGAGTCAAGCAGAAGCAAAAAGAATAGAAAGGAATTTTATGGATACAATAAGATTTATGAAGAGAGACGTTTCTCTGGAGCAGGAAGTGAGGGAACTTCCAAAATACCAGAATAATTCTGCTCTTTCCCTGGATCCTTTCAACAGTGCAAGGAGTCTATTGTATCCTTCAGGTATTTGTTTAATCGTAAAATAGAAAGGAGCACAAAGTGGGATTGTGTTCCAGTTAGGATGAGAGGCAATAGCCTTAGGATGTCCCAGGGGAAGGTCAGGTCGGACTCAATGAACCAATGGTATAGGACGAGTCCAGGAGTCTGGGCAACTTCACACACCATAGTGAGATCTATAAAGCATTTGGAGGCTCTCAGATGTTAACATATTGATGTATGTGAGGCAGTGGACCTCTGCTAACAGTGTGCATGAGAGCTGTTCTTCTTCCTTCATTACATCGAGTCAGCTGAGTATCCTCTTCAGGCTGCACAGCCCCACTGGGCTGTCCCAGTGGCAGAGGACACCAGGTTCCTGCTCATCCCTTACTGCCATCCTCCTTCCTCTGCCGCCAGCACTGCAGCTCCGCCAGCTCCAGCCGCGATTAATTGGAAGATCTCCCACTGATTCCTGATTAGCTGCTTTTGATTAGGGTTTAATGACTTCACTCGGCCCCTAATTCACAAGGATGAGCTTCGAAACGCCTGTGAACTGCTCAAACAGAATTACATTTTCTCCCACCCTGGAGCCACCACTTAAGCTCTGTACACACAAGCCCTGCTCCTACAACCCTGCATAACCTGCCTCCTCCTCCTCTTCCTCTTGGAATCCTGGAGAGTCTGCTTCCCTCCTCCACCTCAAAACTCTCATTCAGTGCCTAAAGGAGAGCAGAGGTAACTCCACATGGAAGGTGGGTGACAAGTCCCTGCTCCTTGAGTCTCTGGTCCCAGCACATCCATCCCAGCCTGACCTTGCTGCTGCTGAAGGTCATGTATCTCTGCCTGCCTGCCTTGTTGCCAGCCAGAAGCGGTTGTAAGCACAGGTTTCAGAGGCTGCCTCGCTTTTTGAAGATCTGAAAGTACATTTATCTTCTTGAGACATGCATTAATCTATCAACTACAGGTGAAGATAAGGGGGATGAGAAGAGGCTTGGGGGGGAGAGAGAAAAAATAAAATAAAATATAAAACATGAGTAATTTTCATCAGGAAGAGGAGGTTTGTGGGCTCTTTCTTGCTACCTTAGGCAAAAGTCCCACAGAGCAGCTGCCTTATCACAGCTCCCTGAGCACCCAGCTTGCCCCAGCGCTGTGTGGTGACAGCTCACAAAGTGACCGGGTCCCTCACTGTGCCCCAAGCCATGCAGTGTATCTCTTTAATCGCCACATCTCTGTGAGGAGCCAAGAAAGCAGCTCAGCTCCCAGCAAGACAAACCCAAGGCAGGCTGTCTGAGCTCTCTGTGCCTGGCAAGAGACTCCATTCCCCTGGCTGGGAGAAGGGCAGAGCTGGCTCCTGTCCTTCTCCAAAAAGGAAGATGATGACAAATGACCTTTTTTTTGTTGGTTGCAGTCTGTTCTGCTGGTGGCCTCCCAGCTGCAATGCCTGTCCTGTGTGGCAGAAGTCCTCTGGGTGCAGGTAGTGCCAGCTAGAGAAAAAATATCCCTTCCTGAAGGACACCCAGTGAGGAAGGTGCACTATACAACAGGAGGGGGAGAGGATCCAGAATGCCTCCAGCCCAGGGAAGGCACATTCCCAAAACTTTTTTAAGGGGAAGGAGGGTTCATCACCATGCAGTGTGCTGGTGATTTCACCAGCAGCATAATCTGGGCATAGCCACCGTGGGGACCTTTTTTGTGGGGGAACCTCAACTGCATCCCAGTAGGCTCAGGGTGATGCCACCTCCTCTGCTCATACAGCCCAGGTGCCCCTGTGTGTCCCTGGACTGCTGGGCTCTGCTGCAGCTGAAAGCTGAGGAGAAATTAGGTAAGGGAAAGTTGGGGGGAAGTGCCAGAGAACTAATAAACAGCTTTAAAAGGGATGGAGAATTGACTCAGGTCCACATTAAAGAGCAAGGAGATGAATGCCGAGATGAAGGCGCCTGCAATTTCAAATGTATCAAGCTGATAAATAAATAAAGTTAAAAGAATGACTTTAAATTACATCTGAAAAAGAGAGAGAGACGTTGGGGGGTGGAGGGGGCTGCAAAAAAAACACACAAAAAAACACCACTGGCAAACCCAGCTGCTGGTGAGCTGCACTCCTGTCTGCAGAGCAGCCAGTAGGTCCCAGCAAGATGAGCAAACATGCCCTTAATGCTTCAATTAAGGTTCACTCCATTCAGCTTTAAAAAACGATTTAGCCCTGCTAAGCTGCACCAGGGTCAGAAGCAGGGATAGATGGCAAGTCTCATTTGAAAGCCAAACACATATGTTTCCATCATTAGCAGTCCCTTCCCATTAATGAGAATAATATTGTTGGCTTATAATGTTGCTTTCATTTAACAACTGAAGAAGAATGAAATGCTTTCCTCCGTGCTTGGTCTGGTGCCAGGAGGCGCCTGTAAAATCCAGATAAGCGTTCTTAGCACAAACTTCTGATAAGGGAATTACCAGGTAAATCTTAAACTTTGGTGGAGGAGGGGGTGAGGAGAGGGGAAGTGCTTAAGGTCCCTCATAGGTGTCAGCCTGATGGGCTGAACTTCACCCTACAGACCCAGCTTCTATGCTCCATGGGTCCTCATCCCTACTGTCCATCCATCCTGGGAAATCAGCCTTTTCCATGGCTTATGCTAAGGCCTCATTCTTGAAGGATGATTGTTTTTCCTTTCCTTTTTATTTCTTGTCTCCCCATGCACCACCATCCTTACTATTCCTTATATAACACTTCCCTTAAGCAGAAACTAATTCTCCATCAAACCTTTGGGGGTTCTTTCATCCCATTTTTCAAAATAACTTTGCCTACATCATCCACAAGTTCAATTGAAGCTAAAAATTCCTGCATCTCCATCATCTTTGCTGCTGTTTGGCTGGGTAGGTTAACTGCAGGGGTGTTTCTTCCAGCTCTCCCCTGTAACCTTGCCAGCACATCCCTATTACCCTCTGGCACTGCAGAAGGAAAGCAAGAAACAGAGACATGACAACTCACAGCAGCACCAAGGTTCAGCAAAGTGCTCCTTCCTGCCTTCAGATCCTGGCTCCTTGAGCCAAGCCTCCAGCAGGGCAACATGCAGACAGCTCTCATAGGAATAACAGAGTCTAAATAGAACTTGAAAGTTTCCCCAACATTGTTGTTTCTTGACTTATACATGCCAAGAGGGAGAACCAAAATAACATTTCAAAGGCCATACACAGCCAATTCCGAGCATGCAAGCTGGGAATTCCAGAGCTTTGGTCTTATGAACACCATTAATGCATCAGTCTCAGATATGTTGATGATCAAGACCTCCAAGTTCTCAGATTTCAGGAAGGCTGACATCATAGAATCATTAAGGACCAATGAGATCATCAAATTCAACCACCAACCCAACACCACTGTACCACCAAACCACATTCACCAAGTGACATCTCCCCTTATCTCAGATACCTTCATGACAGCGACTCCACCACTCCCTGGGTGGCTGTGCCAATATATCACTACTCTTTCTGATAATACATTTTCCCCCATCTTTATCATTGGCAACCCTGTCATTCTTAGCTCTAACTCCTACAGATGTACATTCCCTGTTTTGAACCCCGGCTTCACATAACCCAAAACTTCTGTCCTCTGTGCTGCCCATCATCGCTAAGGCTTGTACAGGGAAATTCACCATTTCTGGAACAGCAAAAAGCCAGGCAGCAATGTCTTGTTAAGACATTTATTTCAGTTTGAAAAAGGCTGATTCATCTCAATTGAAATGCTTCACAGAAAGAGCCGGTTTGATGAATTTCTTCTGTCGCAGGGGGGGAAAAAAAAGAAAGCAATGAAATGAAGACGACCTGTTTTAACTTGTTATTCAAAGTGACTTTGTTTGGAAATTTAAGCTGATTATAATAAAAAAAACATTTTCTTAAATGAAAAAGAGGTCACACATGAAACACTTTGATACCATCAAAATGAGGTATGGCGGGCAGTTTATTTATTTATTTCTCTGTTTGTTTGTTTAATTACTTTTGTCTGTTCACAAAAGTCTCAGAGATTTTTGACTTTTCTTCCAGGATGAGGAATTTTAAGCCCCATCTCAGAAAGAAACATTTATTGCTCGTTTCTGATAGAAGAAAACAGAACCAGCTTTGCCTCGTTGAGCTTTGAACTGAGGCTGGGAGTTAACTACAGCGATCCAAAGTTGTTAAAAACCCAGAGAAAAAGCTTTCATATTTCAGGCTTCAATCTTACTCCACTCCCAGTGGCCAAAGAAAATGCCATTAGCTTTGGAGGTGCTTTCGGTAAATAAAGAAAAGTGGAAAAAGGGAAAAAGAAAAAAAGAAGACAGGCAAGAGAATTCTCTCTCCTTTATTCCTCCTCTTGTATATGTATAATAAACCATTTTTTCAAGGGTGTGAAAGTGCCTCACTCCAGTCCGCAGCATAAGGGGAAATGGAGGTTTCAAAGCCGCCTTTTGAAAGGGGCTTTTCGCTTTAAAGCCCATCTCAGACATAGTTTGCTAAACCAGGGCCCTTCACAAGGGTCTGCCAACACGCTGCTCCCCGCAGGGACCCCCTTAGTGCAGCTGAGAGGAATCAGCTCAGCGCTGCTATCTGCTGCTATTCGCAGCACCCAGAAGGAGGGGATGAGCTGCTCTGTCACATCTCCCAGCTTGTGAGTTTCTCCCTGCTTCACCATTTGAGAATATTTGTGATGGGAGTTGCTGTCAGGAGGCAAAAAGATGCAGGGACATCACTGCTGTCCTTCTCCAAAGGGATTTGAGGCACTTGGCGGTGGCTTTGGCTTTTGTAAAGCCGTCGCTGCTGCTTCTGTCTTTACATGGAGTCAATAGAAAGAGAAACAGAGTTGTGCAGCCATGCAGCAGCTCTGCTTTATGGAAGCTGATTTGGACAGAGGCTACTTTGAGAAGTTTTGTCTATGAACAAAGTCAGGAGTCCTTGTTTGACTTTCTGAGTTACTTGCTCGCAGAGCAGGTGACTTTGCACTTTGCCATCTTCCTGCCCCAAGGTGGGAGGAAAAAAAAGAAATAACCAACAAAACTGAGGCATGAGACAGAAGCAGCAGACCTGGGCTGCTGAATGGTGTCACTTTGATTCCAGGATGTTCCCATAGGACCAGTCTTAGCAGAGCAGTGGCAGTGGTGATACACATGTCCTGCCCCATGCAACCCAGAGCTGGCCATGCTGACAGTGACAGCTTCAGCACCATGACGCAAAGTTTCTGGGCTTCTTCCTGCAAGAAAACACTCCAGTTCCATCTCCTGTACAGGACTGATTTGTTGTGCCCATATCTCAGATCTCCTCACCTAACTGACTTCTGATGCTGGTATATATTTTTAAATGGGTCTTAAATTTCTGCCCATCATGCTGTCCCACAGAGCATCAGTCTGAGAAGCATATTCCCCTTGGGAAAGTACATCCTCCATGCCTGTTCTGCTGAACCATCTGCTGCCTAATGTCTGCCTTGATATGTAATGAAATGCAGCTCCGGGAGGGACAGAAGTGCATTTGGGACCAAAGGCATCTTGAATATGGGGAGTGCACTGCTGACAAATAGCACACAAACATTTACACCTTGAAGATTTCTGACAGTATTTTTGCACTGTGCCCTTTGGAAAGTCATCTGTCTGCCAAAATTAGAAACTTCGTTTCCATGCTGAAGGCACTTAAATTGCATAGGGTGGGTTTAGGAATGAGAGAAAGGTGGAAAGAGGAAAGGGAAAGGGATAAAGAGAAAGGGGAAAGGAAGGAGGAAAGGGGGGAAAGGGAAAATAGGAGAAGAAAAAGGGGGAAAAAGAAAAAAAGGGAGAAGAACAAGGAAAAAAAAAAGGATAGGGAGAAGGGGAAAGGGAAAAGAGGAAAGGGGAAAAAGGAAAGGGAAAAGGACAAAAGGAAAAGGAGGAAAGAGAAAGGGGAAAAGGGAAAGTATTCCTTCAGCTAGAAATAATCTGTGCTTTGAATAATCATGAAGTTTATCAAATTTTGCATTAAAACAAACTTGTTTCCCAGTGTGCAGAAAGAAGAAGGAAAATACTGACGGAGCAGTTCCATCTATTTGTTCTTATTAAAGGAAGGTTTCAATAACAAGCGCCCCAGATAGATGAGATGTAGACTCACATCCCAGTAGCTATGGCTGGAATCCCACCTGGTTGCAGGCAGATAAACTGCCTTTAGGTGGTGGCAATTTGGGGACAAGACAAGCGTGTGATGGTTCATCTGGAAAGCAACACATGCTACAAAGGCTGTTGCACTCCCAGCCTGGGAGAAGCCATCAAGGGAAGGACACATTCACCCCACTCTTTGCCACAATGCAGGAAGGGCAGAGGAGGGGCTGGGCTTGCGTGCTGTGTGGGAAGTGTTCAGAGAGAGAGCACTGTGAGAGAAACATAACAAGATAGTTTAAATGCTTCCAAATAAATGGCTCCCAGAGCGAGGCATCTGCTCCTGGCTCTCCCTGCTGAGTTCTTTAAATGCTGGTGACAGTGTTTAGATTTGAAGTCACTGGGAGTTTTGCAACCACGTTGAGTACAGCCTGAGATTTCACCCTTTCTGAGAAGGGACCTGCAATCGCCAGCCAGACGAGAGCATGAGGGAGGAGGGAAACTGCAGGGCGTGCTGGTAGGGTGCAGGAAGTCAGCTTAATGGGGCTGGCTGCAAAGTGGGTTTGTCATGCAGTAATTGCATCCACTTATTTGCTTCCCTCGTGAGTCTTGATAACAGAACTGCTGCAAAGCAGTGCTGATGTTGAGCCCATGGGAGGTGCAGCTCTTTTCATGAACAAAGATGACTGTGCAGGGGGAAGGCAGCTCCGGTGCTCGTGATGCTCCCGCACTGCAGTGCTCCACGGCATTTCTGCAGATATTTACAGTTGCACTCCTAGGGAGTCTAATAGTCCCATCTGGAAACATCAGAGCTCAGAGGAGGCTGGAAGTGGTTGTGGTAATTCTGAGCAGCAGGAGATTGGTGTATGGGGCTTCATAAAAGCCATGGCAAGGATGTGATACAGGCAGCCTTCAGCCCATGTAGCATCAGAAATGGGGAAAGGATGCAGTGTGACTGTGGGAAGAGCAGAGTGTTGCACTGTGCTTTAGGGCAGAGCTGTGTGCTCATTTGCCCTGGTTCTGTCCAGAACACTCCAGGCAGAGCAGGCCCAACCTTCCTGAGCCCCTACAGAGCTCCTGGAATGGAAGCAGCCTGGAAGTCTCCTAGTTGGCAGGTTTGGGTTTAGGGAAGAGGATCGGAAACGCCCAGTGAAGCAGTGCATCAGTGGGGTTCACTGCCTGCTGCTGGTAGGAAGGGCAGTGCCTCTCTGTGCTCCTTCCTAAGGTCACGCTGCCCCATTGCTTAAGCTCAGGGTGACCCTTACTACATCGATCAAGTATTTAACATCCCAGACAAGCAAAAACATCTGTGTCAGCAGCATCTCCCATCATTTCCAGGAGTCCTTGCGAAAGCACATAGCTCTGCGTCCTCGTTATGCACAAGTGGGTGCCTCCAGGCACATTTAACAGTCTCAAGTGCTTAACATCCACTGAGAGCCACTGCCTGACTCCACTCACACCACAACTGGAGCACACCGCAGCCACCACAAACCACAGGCACACACCCCAGCACAGCCAGTCACATTTAGGGCAGGCCAGATCCCTCTCTGCTCACAGCATCCAGAGCAGATCAGCCTTGCAGCCCTTCTCCAAGGGGATAGGATGATCTCATGCAAGATTTGCAAAGTTTTGCTGGGATGGGTGGTAAAGGGGAAAGCCAGCTTATTGCAGGACTGACAGCTATCCTATAACACAGATTTGCCATGTCTCAGAGTGGGTTGAGCCTTTGCAGCTGTGCAGAGTACTACGGAAGCTGTAACCACAGTAGCTCTGATGGGACTGGTGCACAAAAAGAGCAGCTGGTAAATGAAACTGTGCCCCAGGGTTGGTGGTCACCACAGCTCCCTGTTCTGAGAATCACATTTAGGGGTTTGGTATTTGGGGAGTGCTGCAAAACAGAGCTGAGCTGACAAATTCCACCCCTCCCCTCCCTTTTGTCTCTTTTATTTTGCTTTCCAATCAGTCTAATCCAGAGACAAATTATAATTAATAAAAGGAAGGGAGATGAAGGTGGCTTTTGGTTTTAGGCAAAATATGTGATAGGGAGCCACCCTGGTGAGCATGCTTGGGAGAATGATGAAGGTACGCATCCTAGAAAGAAAACTACAAGTGTTCATTCAGGATAAGAGAGCCAAGCAAAGTGCAGATTCCAAGTGGTCATTACTCCATCACATTGCCCTCTAAGCCTGCTCCTTGTGGGGCCCTTGCCAAGTACTTTCAGACAACAAATGAACCAAGACCCCCAACAGAGGCTGGGGGTCAGGGCTCTGCCCTCTGCAGTGCTTCAGTTTCCCCAGTCAGCCAAGGGTACTGTGAAGGTGAGTGCAATAGCAGCTGAGAAAGGTTCCTTAGAGGGAAGGACTAAGGACAAATATAAAACAAATGAAACAAATGAAAAAGCAGAAATAGCATTATTATGAGCAAAGCAAAGCAAAGCAAAGCAGGCCATGCTATTCTGGGCTGCACATGCCACAGTCCTGCATTGCTGAGCTGGACAGGAGCTGGCACTGCATGTCTGTGATTGGGAAGGGAGCCAGCAGTATCCTTCATGGCAAGAAGGATGAAGCTCCCCAGGTGGGAAGTCACAGGAATATGGGACTGAGAGCTGGGAAACAGCCTGCTGCTGTGACTTGTGTGGGCTGAAGTACTGCTTCTCACCTTCCCCATCCAATGCCAACAGTGTTGATGCCAAGCAGGGGCATTGCCCCAGGTGTAGAATGCACCCAGAGTTTGTGGCATGTGCTGTGCTTCTCCAGTGCAAAACAAAATGAAAGGGGGGGGAAAAAAAAGTGTCAGCAAATTGGAGGGTCTCCAGGAAAAGGAGATAAAGATGATTAAGGGTTTAGAAGGATTGACCTATGAGGAAAGATTAAAGGAACTAATTATGTACAGCTCAGATAAAGGATGAGTAAAGAGGTGATTTAATAATGGCCTGCAAATACTCAGAAAAATGTCAACAGTAAGGAAGGGGGAGGAATTATTTAGAGTCCTTCACTGATGAGCAACACGAGATGGAATGAAAGAGGAAGGTTACGTGGGACATCAGCACAACGCAGATAGAAAGAGATTTCTTGAGGGAGCTGCAGGTGAGTCAGGATCACAAATCCTTCCATCACTCAGTCACCAAAGAAAGCATTTTCAAATGCGTTTAGATGCTTAAAGGTGCAAGGCAGTTCTTTAATAGGATTTCCAGATGCATCTAAGCAGGTTAGGCACCAGATTTCAATGGGAGTCAGGCTTCAGTTCCATCAGTTGCTTACTTACTCACCACACAAAGTAACTTGAAGGTTTGGCTTGAGGACTGATCAGAAATTCCAGGAGGAGATTACAGCTGAATCCCACAGTGCTGGAGCAGCATCAAAGAGGGCTGGCTGATGTGCAGGAGGATGTCCTGTCCTGTTGGAAACCAACTTGCCTTGTCAGGGCATTGTGCATTGATCTGCACCGTCAATTTGAAAGTCAATGAGATGTAGACTCCCAAGCCCATTAAAATACAAATTTAACAATGCCTTTGGCACTTCAGCACTTCGGTCAGTTAGGTAAGTCTGTGATGCAGAGTGGTTGTGGGTTATCAGAATCCAAGGTGAACACAGACATGGGGAGAGGAGCTCCCAGAACAGCATGTTCTCTCTTGTGCTTCACTTGGATGGGTCACCAGGATCTGAGGAAATATCCCGTATTTCTTTGTGTCACAGTTGTCATCAGCTGTTTTCCTGAGGACAGAAACGTCCTTCCCCTTTTGAGTGGTGAGAATACTCAACTGCCCTTGTGGATGGAGGAGGAGTGGGAAGACTTTAATTACCAAAGAGAAGGGGTGGGAAGACATTAAAGACGAAGTAGCACTGACAGTGAAAACTGAAAGTCAAGAGGTTGCCAGGACGAAACCCCCACCAGAGACTCCAGCCACTAAACCTATAGAGAGGAAATGGCACGTGTGGGCTTCAAAGAGGATTTCTGCTGCAGTGCTCCATGCAGACATTACCAAGGTTCCATGACCAAGCTGGTCTCCAAGGAGCTCAGCCAAGAACAACTGGAACTCTCTGCTGTCAACAACATGACCAATGCACTTTGCCCATGGCATCCAATAGGGCTTACTGCACATACCTAAGGTAGGCAGTGTGACCTTCCACCACGCACCCTCCAGCTGCTTGAGGGGAACTCTAACCCTGCACCATGCACACATAGAGCTCTACATCTCTGCCCTCAAGCCCCAAAGCACAAGAAGCTGTGAAACGCATTTGGTTTCCCACTGTTCCCAGATACATATGGATGTTTTTAAAACAAGAGGGAAAAAAAAAAGTGGAAGCCAAAGTGGAAGCCCAACCAATACCCAGCGCTTGGACTGTCACAGCTATCACAGCAAGTCCTGGTGACATATGAAAACTTTGAACACGGTAATAATAGAAAGCAGAGTGAGAGGAGAAAGGCTGTGACTTGTTCCTGTTATCACCCTGAAGGATTCTTCAGGGCAAATATTCCAGAGACAGTTTTCATTAAACCACAGACTTGGCTATTTAGCCTAAAATATACATATATTTTTTTTTATTCCAAGTAATTGCTTAAAAAAGGGAAGATATTTCCAGAGGCCAGTTAACCCTTTCACAGCACTTGAGTCCTCTTGAAATGCTATGAAAGAGGAAAGTTAAATACAAAGATAAATGCATAAATGGCCAGAGTTGCTATGGAAATGTAAGAGGATGGAAATTGAAAGTCAATAGAGGACTAACTTACTGTTCAATTTTAAAAATAGTCTTTCCATACAGAAACAGAACATTTCTCAAATCTCTGTTGGCCTGTATTATACAAAATGGGAAGTGGTTTTGTAGCTGGGTACATCTATTTACTGCTGCATGTTCAATCTGCAAACTGCACAGTCAGTGGTATATACTAAGTGGGACCTGCTCTCTGCTAATCTCTATCATGGCTACAGAGCCCTGCTGACAAATGCCAACCATGAAAAGCACAGGTATGTGAGCCAAAGGCTGTGGGATATAAAGACAAGTAATTTGCAGAGATTCCAGGTCAACTCTGTTTATTTTTTTTTTTCCACTTCCCAAGGGAGGAAGGCTCATGGGATTGGGCCAGCTGGTCCACAGGCATTGAGTATCAGCTTTCTAAACCTGCTTGTCTGCAATCAGGGCTGGCAGAAGAATAAAGGTCTCAAAGGAATAAAGTTCTAACAGAATTTATAAGGAAGGATATACCCAAATAACACTTCTTCCCATTATCATTCTACTACTTCTGACACCGCTCCCAGGCTGTGATATGGGCTCAGCCACTCTAGCTGATACCAATGGTCGCACATGGGAGCCCACCACAGGAAGCCAGGCTTCCTGTCCCATCGCTTGCAAGATGACCTGCTTTCTTAAGACAAATGTAATCCACTTCTCTAGTTACATTCAGAAAAGGAGAGAATTATGTTTGAGCAGCATAAAGCATTGTCCATGAGCATCATATCAAGAGGAAAGCAAAGCTCTGATTCTGACTGCCTATACATATCCTCTCTCCATTTCCAGGTGCTTCCTTGGCTTGGTGATAGACTTCATTCATCTACAAAATGCCCCAAATTCAAGATCAGCACATCTCACATCCCCACGGTTCGGCTCTTTGAGCCTCATTGCTTTCTGTGCCTGCTTGCTGTGGCATCCTTCTTTCTTCACATGAATTCCCTACAGCTGGAGGCATCTCACTGACTTTAGCACAGAGAACCCAAAAAAAGACACACGAGTTGTTGAAATTCAGCTCTGCAGGCGGAGAGTTGGCATGAGATTCAGCCTTGGCAAAACAATCCTGACGCTTCCTTTTTAAGCCACATTCCCCAAGTCTAGCTCCATTCCTACATGGGGTTTGAAAGCAATCCGTGGCACCAGCAGGATTCTCACCAGCTCTATCTCCCAGCCTGACAGAAACAGGCCTTTAAAAATAGTTCCGTGCCGCTGGGTGGGATTTTCCTCTGCAGGTGCTGCGCAATACGGAGCGAGATGAGATTCTAATCATAGCTCCCTCGCAGAGAGAAGGGTTCAGAGTTGAGCCTCATTTTCACAGCAATATCGCCGTGTTCTCTGGGTGTCAGGGGAGCACATATTGCTGTCATTTTCCCGTGCTGTGTTTGGATATCGGATGCAAAGAGTGGCAATGATGCACTCAGCTTCCCCTCTTCTCACACCGCAGCCCCACCCCGGGCTGCTAAAAATCCCCCACACTGTAAAACAAAAGGTTTTTTTCCCCAAGTTAGTCAGAATCAGCGCGTTTCTCTGCACATCCAGTTGCCACCAGCTTGCTGGAGGTGTGCGCCCTTCTTGGCTCCTCTTGCTGGCTCCATCACTGCCCTGCCAGCGGCTGAATGCAGCTCCTGCCAGGTCCCTTCACTGCAAAGCCGACAGCCCCTGGGAGGAGGAGAGCTCAGCATCTGCATCCCCTCGGCAGAGCAGCCGGGGTGCCTCAAGGCATAGGGGAATTCTGACAAGGTCTCTCAACCTGATCCAGCCAACGCATCTGCCATCTGCTGAGTGCAGTGCAAGTGGGAATTGCATCACCAGCGTGCAGCACAGACAATGGCATCTTCTCTCTTTATTTTCCTCTTTATCTGGCACTGGCTCTTCTGAGCTATGCTCATTGCCTGCTCATACAATTTGGGCTGCGGTAACTCTGCCTTCCCTATTTCTCCATTGCTGTGCTTTCAGAAGTTTGAGTCTGGCCACTCACGGTAACCTCAAGGCATCACCTAGGCATTCAAGGCCAGGCTGGATGTGGCTCTGGGTAGCCTGGTCTAGGATTTGGCAACCCTGCCCAGAGCAGGTGGTCTGAAACCAAGTGATCTTTAAGGTGCTGCTGAGGCTCTGGGTATTTCTGGAGCTGTGGTGTCCCTGTTCATTGCAGGGAATGGAACCAGATGGCCTTTAGGGGTCTCTTCTAACGCAGTCAATTCTATGTTTCTGTGATCACCCAGGGAAGGATGTGTGTATCTCAGGCCTGACCTAGGGAAGGATGGGAGCATTTGGGAACCATGCCCATTCTGCTGGGCACCCAGCCTGGAGCATCCCCTCAGCCAGCACTTGCCCTGGGGGACCCCATAGATCAAAATCATGGAAGCAGAAATGATATCCATCATATGGACCCAAGCAGCCACAGCCTCATCACAGCACACACAGTTTACTGCTGCCCTCCATCTCACATCACCCACACTTCACCCACAACCAGCAAACCACAGACAACAGCAAAGTCATGGCAGTGTGACCACAGAGCTGTGACCTACTCTTAGCTCCACACCTCCACATACGCAGATGTTTAATCAGATGCATGACAGCACCAGCAACTCCTGCCTCAGAGCCATTCTGTGGTTACCAGCAGCGAAGCTATTAAGCCCCTTTTGCAGCCCCATATGCATTCACTTCATGCATTTAATCCTGACAACCCCAGTAAATTCTTCCTGAAAATAAAAGAAAGCCCTTGTTTCCCCCCCCCTCCCTGAGCTACCACTTCTTGTTAAATGTCATTAAAAGCAGAACCCACAATAACATCAGCCCTGCTGAAGGTTGAAAACACCTTGACTGCAATCCT
Organism: Coturnix japonica; assembly: GCF_054131305.1. Classification (NCBI taxonomy): domain Eukaryota; kingdom Metazoa; phylum Chordata; class Aves; order Galliformes; family Phasianidae; genus Coturnix; species Coturnix japonica. The sequence goes on from NC_140683.1 coordinate 8,908,504, forward strand.
GGCATGGCACTGGATACAAAAAATAAAGCAGATACTTCCTTCCACTTCTCTGTCAGCTCCACTTTGCATCAAAATCTCCTTTGTATGTCACACAGTTATTAAAGTTGTGGATTGTGGCTCGCAGTGTGTGTGTGTGAATGTGAGTCTGCCTTGAAAACTGGGTCACCCGGAGAGCTCTGTGAAAACTCGGCCCTGACAAACCAGGCTGGTAAGGCTCAAAGATACCCCTTGTAATGCTTTCCTGCCTCCCGTCATGCTTTGAAAGGAGCAAATAATACTACTTTCTGCTGTATTCTTGTATCTTTTATTCAGCAGTTTCCTGAAGGTAAATAACCTCCGGCAGGCAAATCTAAGAGGATGCTCCTATCTCGTTCGCTGTCTCCTCACACCAAAATCATGATCTGTTTTGATTTCATGAGGCTTTTTATAAAACATTCCCTTTTTCCATGAGAAGCAGCTATCGGGGGGGCAAGCAGCTCCCCAGTTGTGGCTCCAGCACCATCCCAGCATCTCATCTCAGCAGGATAAGAGGTGATGGCCTTAAGTTGTGCCAGGGGAGGTACAGGTTGGCTATTAGGAAACACTTCTTCTCAAAAGAGTGGCAATGCATTGGCACAGGCTGTCCAGGAGGCGGTGGATCTCACCCAGCAGAGCCTGTGGTGCATGGGTGGACACCTACAGCACACAGCAGCTTGGCACTACACCCCAGCATGGGCTGTTCTTATCTTCTGCACCACCCCTGCTGTCCTCCTACAGTTGCTTTGATATGCAACAAACCGTTCCTTTTTAAGCAATACTGGCCTAAACCCTTATTGTGATACTCAGAACCACTTGCAGGCTTTCTGAAGCCCATTATTACAATTACAATCAAGAATCATAGGATGCCAGAAATGCGTATGCACCGAACTGTTTGCAGAAGAGACGCAAAGAGGGATGGAGAAATGATGCTTCTGTATTGCTCAACTCAGCAGCAGTGAGTCTTACCCCATTTCATTTTCCCTCGTTCTCTTTCCTGATGTAACTGATGATATCCGGGGCTAATATTTGCTTTTCCTCCATGTTCTCCTGTAGCCTTGAGGCCCGGAAACTAGAGCTGGGCCTGTGTCCCAGCACTGCCTCCCATAGCCAATCCTCATCCCCTGCCCTAGTCAACAGGTGCAAAATAAACTCTCTAGGCAAGCAAACACAGCATCCAGCTTGGTTTTATTAAAGCTTTGTTTCATGGGTCACAGAAGACCTTAGAGAGGTTTTTGTTAGTGTTATCCCAATACACTACTGATAGAACACACAGAGAAGGGACTGTGGGGCATCTTTTTCCAGCACAAGCCCTGAAATTAGCTTTCCCTCTTTTGGAAGTAATGTCTGAAGTCAGTCTCACCTATAGCTGGCTTCCACAGAGATGCTGCTATCTGGTGCTGAGAAAAGTGAGATGGATCAGGCCTTTTCTTCTGAGAAAATATCAGGTCTGATTCACCACTCAATTGCTTCTGTTTTACCTCTGTAGAACGGCATTGATTATAGAGGGATTTGCAAGTTTAAGACTAGACTAATTCAGTGATTAATCCCAACCAAAGCCTTCCGTAAATAGAGAGCGATACTCCAGCAGTACTCAATATCCAACGCATCAATAAATTGCTCTGTACTGTGATTCAGTGGCATTAAACTTTCCCTCCTTTTAGTCACAGTTAGTGATGGGATACTTTTAGTTTAGCTAACCCAGACCTAAAGACTTAAATCTTATTTCTTTTCCTACCATGTCTAGAGTTTAGAGCTGTTCTGTACCTTTACCCTCCCCCAGAAACCCCGGGGTCCACTCAAGGTGTCAGACTGAAATTCCCCTGAGCAAACAGCCCAAACTGAGTGTCAGAGGTAAGAACAGCCCATCCGTTCTCATATCTATTCACTGACCCACCAGATCTGCATGGATTTCTGGACCGGCTTCAGCTGACTCCTACAGACAACAACAGAGCTCAGGCATCTGCAGTTTTTCAAGCTGTTGCCACTCCTTATCTTGATAGCTGCCTGGAGGAAGGGCAGTCATCAAAGTAGGTGTTTCTGTAGTGCTTTTACATTGTCTCTTTTCACTTTGTCCAACCCTGAACAGTCACAGAAGGACGGGCTTCTGAGCACCAAGCATCAGCCAAGGCCAGGGTGGGAGACAGGACAGAAGTGATGTTTCTTTCTCTTTACATGAGTTTTATCTCCTCCTGATTCCATCTTTTGCCTTCTAGCAGGACTGATGTCAGCTGCCTCCAGAAGATATGCTTGCTTATTTCTTTGTCTTTCCACTCCAGATACGTGTTTCTCCTCAGATATCGGGACAGTCCCAGCCTCTGCCTCAACAAGGCCTTATCCACTTCCCCTAATATGATCATGATGATTCCAGCCTTCCCTTCAACAAGCTGCCAGGACTGAGCAATGTCGAACTCAAAGCTACACCACTTGCTTTCCAGAAAGTCAGCTGAGATGACTGCAATGACATTTCTGCTACTCAGAAAACCTTCTTGGATTATATTAGTGACAATGGGTACCCCCGGTAAAAAATCCCTGTAGTAAAGACAAAGCTGGAAGGGAGGTTTTCCTTCTTCTAAGGGTTCCACCAGCTCTTTCATCACCCATTCTTGGTCTTTGCTGGAATGGATAACAAAGGCATCGTAGGTATCTCCCCTTTCTGCAGAGTGTTTGCACCCACTGAGCAGCACCAACGAGTAGTATAGCTGGAAGAAGTACTTATAAATGAGGAATAGAAACACTCCTGCGGCAACCAACACAATCACTGAGCATGCTACTGTGGTTGGGTTGGGATGGCAAGAGGACATATCAAAGCTTGACAGGCTCACGTTCTCCATGTAGGCAGGTGTGTGGCATATCATTGAATGCTTGTTCTGCAGTAGATCCTGCTTTCCCTTGACCCATTTCAAGAAGTTCAAGTGTATGCAGGAGCATTCAAACAAGTTGTGAGAAATGTCTAGTGAGACCAGACCATCAGGCAGGATTTTCAGGGCTGAGTCTGACAGGAAACTCAGCTGGTTGTTGCTGAAATCCAGGGCTGTGAGGGCTTGGAGTGGCTTGTAGGTTACAGGATCAAAAGTCAATAGCTTGTTGTTGCTGATGATTAGCTCTTTTAGTTCAGAGAGAGCATTAAATGTACTTTGGTCCACCCATACCAATTTGCAATTTGAAATATCCAAGATGCGGAGGCGTCTTACGTTCTCAAAGTAGTTGGTCAGTGTGTTGTTCTCAAAGGAGTTGCCTGCCATCTTTAGCACTTGCAAAGAGTCCAAGCCATGAAAGATGTGATGGGACATAACATGAGTTTTGGTGTAGGAGATATCAAGGTAAATGAGTTTCTGAAGGAGTAGAAAGACAGGGTAGGTGCCATGATGAATTATTGTGGTGTGTTGAAGGTCCAAGTAGAGCAGATTTCTCAGATTAGCAAAATCTCCAGTCAAACTGATGTCAGAATTGAAGCTTAAGTTCAAGTGTTTCAAATTTGGAGACCTGGGAAACTTATGGGAACAGCAGGTAAGGAAGGAGAGACGATTCTCACTCAAATCTACAACCTCCAGGTAAGTCAGACTCCCAAACTTTTGCTCGAAGCTATTTAGGTCTTTGCTCTTGGTAATACGAAGCACTCTCAACTCCTTAAAAAGAGACAGCTTCTCAGCAGGCAACTCCTGAAACTTAGATTTCTTCCATTCCAGGTGTTTCACTTGAGAAAACATAGGAACTTCTGACAACGTTTCAAGACGAAGGTCCACGAACCGAATAGTGGAGACATTGCCTATGCAGTCAAAAAGAGTATCTGTGTCATTCTCAAAGTCTCTGAAACACATTAAGACAAACTCCTGCATCTGCACCTGACACAGACCGCTCAAGAGTCCATTCTGAAATGCTGTCAGCTTCAGAATGTTAGTGAATTCTCCAACTATTAGTCTGTTGACCTGTAAACCTGCCAGGCCCTGAAGAGAGGACCGCATCACACTGAGGTTCTCGAAAGAGGATCTCAGAACCAGTTCACCAAGGTGAATCTTTGCAAAGGATCCTGACTGGATGTATTTTATATTGTTCAGAGAAAGTACCAGTGTGAGGTTGAGCCTGTTTGTTTCCCTCAGGGCATCAAGGTCTCCTCTGGAGATGTATGTTATATTATTGGAAGAAAAGCTCAGGTACCTGAGAGAGGTCAGGTTGGTAAAATAGTTAGGAAGTTTCAATGAAGCAATGTTGTTATGGCCCAGATTCAGCTCCTGCAGGGTATTCAAGTGTCCGATGGGTAGGTCAGACAAGGAGGATATGCTGGTTTCCACCAATACTAGTTTTTTCAGTGACGTTAAGCCATAGAATGCTTCCAGACCCAGATGCTGGAGAGAATTGGCAGTTAAAATTAAGGTGGAAAGGTTATAAAGATCCACAAAAGAGTTATCTTCTATTGTGTGGATGTGGCACCTGTTAAGCAGGAAAAGAAGATAAATGTGGATGAAACATTGTCCCTTTCACCCCATGTTCAGTAACACTATTGCACTAAGTACAGATATAGTGTTATCAGGCTCAGTGTCACTAAGTACAGATACAATGTTATCAGGCTCAGCATCGCTCTGGGGTTTGGTTTGGCTTTATAGCAGTGACCAGTACCCCTGAACCCAACCCTTCAAACTATAGGTGAACACCCTCATTTTCCAGGAAGGGGATCCACTACCTAGACAAAAAGAACTATAATAACAGGAGACCTTCTCTTGCCCCTTCCTCCCTCCCTAAATTTAAAGCTCAATTGCAAAGCAAGAGACCAGGAGCCACAGCAAAGGTCAGAACTCGTACAGGCAGAAGGACAGAAGACCTGAAGTTTGACACCCAAATCCACTTTGCAGCGAACTCATGAGCCTTACAGCCAACCTGCTCTGCCACTCAGTCACTTCAGAGCTGTAACTGGATGGAGTGAAACAGTTTACCCAGAGAAGTTATTGTCTTAAGCAAATGAAAACTATGTATCAGTTCACATCCGCTAATAGGCTTCCCCCATCCCCTTCCTCAGATGTGTGAGTATAAAGGAAAAGAGGATACGTTGATATTTTAAAGCAACCTTTTAAAAAATTAATGTACCCTCATTTGTATTTTTTACTTTACTCGGGATTACAAAAACAGTCCACCCAATGTGTTCCACTTCGGAGCTTTTCTAACAGTGAAAAGTCTGGCATTTTTCTTGTTTAGAGAGAAGTGGAACATCTTCCTTCCTCCTCCTCACATCCCATCCTCAAAGATCAGACTGACAGGCTCAGCTCTGGGCAGCGTGCACTCAGTATCTGGACTGAAAGCTGCACGTCATTGCCATGGGCATGTACAGAGAGACAGAGGGATCGAGACAAGAGCGAAACAGGAAACAGCCAAGAGCCACGAGACTCCAGAATAAGGAACTGCTGAGGCCCAGATGGTGAAGACAAACCCATAACCACACAAAAAGGCTAATTACCTTGAGAGGTCCAGAAGCTGCAGTTCAGGTACTGATGAAAAGCAATTTGAGCTCAGTGATTTCAGATTGTTGAAACTGAGGTCCAAGTCCAGGGTGGTGTTTGGGATTTCAGCAGGAACTTCAGAGATGTTCAGTCCTGTGCATCTGAAAGCTTTGCCGGGGATGACCTGTGGCAGATCTTAGTCAGCACCAAATGTCAGGAAATCATACTGCTATACAAGAAAGCAGGAGCAGAACCTTGTAGCTCATTTTTAAATGAACCTTGTAGCTCATTTCTAAACGAGCTGCCCTGAGCTTCAGGAAATGAGCTCATATATCCCGAGCACCTGTCCCGCTTCTAATAAGACCAATCCTACTCCCCAGTGAGAGCTGCATTTCTTGTTGATTGAACAGGACAGTGTTCCCTGGGGCTGAGGGTGACCCAGCAACAACCTCTGAGAGAGCAAAACAAACACACAGGGAGGTGTGCTGTGCCCAGGACCAGCTCTCAGCTCAGTGACCTTGCAGATAAGCTGGCAGATAGAACAGAAATCTCTGAAAGTAGTAAGTAAAGTTTGTAACAGGCATTGATTGGTGCCAGGGGGTTGGGGTCATGGTGAAATCAGTGCACAGTGTGGATCGGGCAAAAACTTGTATAATTTGCAGTTGTTTTAGGCAGGGCTTGGATTTCTTCCTAAAAGGAATAGAGCCATAGAATTGTTTGAGTTGGAAGGGGCACTTAGAGGATATCCCATCCCACTCCCTGCAGTGCACAGGGACACCCACAGCTCCATCAGTGCTCAGAGCCCCATCCCCTGACCTTGGGAGTCTGCAGGGATGGGGCACCACCATCTGTCTAAGCAAACTATGGCAGTACCCCACCATCCTTACGGCAATATAAGCTACCAATAAGGAATGGTTAAAGCTTCTTGTTCTGGTTCTCGGATGCTTCTGGGACCAGTGTTTACTTCAAATATTTCAATTGCCTTGGTAACAGCAGAAGAAAGAAGAGCTTTCCTAGGATAACTAACACACGACAGTTTTGACTTGCAAACCTCTCAAGCAGAAGAGAAAGTTGCACCAGAGAAGCAAAAGGGTTTTGTGTTCCTTAAGAGATCACATACCTCCAAGCAGGGACTGAGGATGCATCCTGCCAGCAGGGACAGCACGAACAGCAGCTGCAGCAGCACCCCGAGTGTTGGAGCGATAGGAGCCACTTTGCTGGGCATCTTCAGGAGAAAGCACCATGGGTGGCACTCAGGGATGTGGAGCAAAGGACCCCCTGGAGCACTGCATGCCTCACCACTCCTGCTTCTCACTGAGCGTCACTGCGGGCAGCACAGGGCAGCACGGGAAGTGAAAGTGGTGGCTGCCCAGTTTCTAGACATCCTTGCACTGAATTGCTCTTCTAGCAGTGCTGTGCATTAAAAAAAAGGAGAAAAAGGAAGTGATGAAATACATGGTGTCGTATCGGTGTGATGTCACTTGACTGCCTCTGTTTAGATCAGGCTAAATTAATGAAAAAAGGGAAACTTTCATGAAACTCTGAGCCATTTCCAGAAGGCCAGATTTCACATCCATAACATGAGCACAGGACTGGGATGCCCAGGACTGGCTGAGCTCTGGATTCAGATACTTGCTACAAAACTGAGTTTGTTGAGGGCTGTCTCAATGCCATCCTTAACTCACAGCACAGACACAGCCATTGTTTCTGGAGGAGACGTTTGTAGTATTAATTTAATTCAGCTGTGAGCTTTCTAACAAAGCTCCTTGCCTTCATTTACCTTGATAAATGGTAGTTCTTTATTGTATCTACTCGTGTGTTTCTGTAGATAACTGAGAGTTGTTACTGAGGATGTAGCTGTAGGGTTGGGGGATATTACTGACACAGAAAAGTGGCAAGAATGGGAAATGAGGACGGGATATGAGTGTAGAAGCAGATAGAACAGGGAGTGGTTAATCGTGAAACTGAAAACTGATAGTAAATATAAGCTGCTACACCAGGTGAGTAGCAATACACTTATATAGGTACGATTGCAGGGAGAGGAGAGGGATGTGGGACTTCTTTGGCAAGGTCAGCAGAGGGCCACTGAGGGATGAGGAAATCCTAACTTAACAGATGACCCTTGTGATAAAAAACACATGGCAGCACAATGGGAGCAAAATGGGATGCCCTGATATGCAGCCAGATAGAGCCCATTAAGCCAGCAGACAAAAAGTTTGTTGAAAATGGGCAAGTTCAACAAAAACCCTGTTCTGAAAAGCCTCTTGTGATTGCAGGTATTTCCTTTTGCAAATGGAATCAAAAGTGAATGGAAACAATCGCTGACTGCTTCTGTGCTTGGATTAAGGAAATTGGCAGAGCATCATGAGTCTGCAGAGAGGACAAATGAGTGTGTCCTTTAGTATTCAATATGCAGAACGAAGCAATCCACTTTTAATTTTTATCTAAAGCTGAGATGAGCCTGAAGTATGCTCGAGACATTAACATTTCAATGGAGACTCGCTGAAGATGTTGGAGAGTTTGGGAGCATCACAAAATCCATCCAACAGCCACACTCAGGGGTCAAGTGGAAAGCACGGTGTGAAGGACACACAAGAAATGTGCCACTTCTGTCACAGCATCACAGTGACACTATCACAATGCATGTCACCAATGGTTCAAAAACAAACCATGTTGAAATTGCAAGGAATGGGGAAACAAGCAGAAAACACACCAGCTTGCAAATCAAACCCAGCCACCAGTTTAGAAAGTCAGTGCTAGTTAACTTCACATTCTTCAGCTTGCATACAATGTGCATTGACTGTAGAAAGCATAATGCCTCTGTAATTTCCTCTTTCAGTTCACAGGAAACAAAAGTATTATTTTGAATCCTTTAAAGTGACAAGAATAACATCTAAAATCAAACACGACTCACTGCGCTGGCAATTTTCTGGTAGGATCATCAAAGATCTCTTAGGAAGGAGGTGTTAACGGAAAATCGCAGTGCTTCTAATAACACTTGCCAGGGTAAACTCTGTTCTGATTATTATAATACAGGTAATGCAGCAGCACACAACATACATGCAATCTCTGTCATCTGAAAGGAGATATTACCCAGCATAAGATGGCCACAATATAGTTGGACCAACAAAACACATTATGTTAGTTAGACAGTCACTGAGGTTCAGCTGAGGTGTGGTCCTTCCTTATGCACAGCAACTGAGTCATCTGGCTGCAAGAGAAAGGGTGTCTGAGTGGACACAAAAAGGAAACATCTGAAATTCAAAGCGCTGAATATCACTGACTATTTGCTGGGAAAACAGATCAGCAACAGTTTATCTAAATCACAATGAAAACTAAAAAAGAAAATCCAAAAATGGCTCTATGAGATCCTCTTGCTGAGAATAGCAGCATTGCATTGCATTGCTTCCTGGAAGCAATGAGTCAGTGCCTCCCGCAGCGGCCAGCCATGGGTAGAGGCAGCACTGAGCCCTGCCCTGCACTGAGGCTGAAGAAGAGGCTGAGGATGGGAGGCACTGAAAGGGTCCTCACTGCAGTGCTTGGGTGCTTGTGATGCTTTCCCATGTGAAATGGGTGTGATGGAAGATGAGACTGAAAGACTTTTGCTTGTGCAATCTTGTACCTCAGAAGAAGAGAATTATGTTCACACTGAGAGTGTGACTAAGGTCTTACCCACCAAGGAAAAGGACAGGTGTGGGTATACAGTGAGGAAGGATACAAAACCAAAAACTACTGTCCAACTTAGTTTGATCGAAAGCAGCTGAAGTAGGTAATGTGTGTCATCAGATGGGCTATTCCCCAAAGCCAAGGTCATATGAATACCCCAGATCTATTCAAAAGCTATTAGGGAAGAACTGTGTCAGGCAACCAGGGACAAATATACAACCAAAGGAAGTGATTAATCAGTGTCAAGGCAGTCACTATCTGTGGCAGGTACTCCATATGGACTATGTCAGGTCATTTAGGAGCCCTACATTTTACACAAGTCAATGTTCAGTCGAAATGGTTGGAAGGATTTCACACAGATGGTGGAGGCATGCAGACTTACCTGCCAAGTGCTGCCTGGCAGTGATGACAGTGGCTGGGAGCTCCCTCGTCCCTTGAGGACAGGCAGGCAGGCACCATGCAACCCAGCAGCTCCTGGCCCTTCTGCCATGGTCACCCCTTCACTGCAGAGCTGGGGACTCATTGTCACCATTGATGCAGGACTGTTTGCAGTGCCTGGAGTGAATGCACAGTGCTGGGAAGGAGTGCAGTTGCCCTCCTGCAGCTCTGAGAAGGATGCTACAACAGGACTCATTTCCCTTTTCTTTCCCCCTCCATTACATCCTTATGGTATCTGGTAGCCTAATTTACATATGTTCTGTATTACCATGGCTCTGCTTTATCCTACTTATTCCACCTCCTTTCCCTCAGTTCTCTTGATAATAATGAGCCTGCTGTAGGGCAGGGATTTATTCAAACTACCAGGCAGGAAATCTGTGTAGGACATGGAGGACTGCAGCTCTCAGCCTTGATGGCTGTGACCGGTGCTAAGACTCCTGAGCCTGGTGTTTATGGGTTTTGCTCCCATGACTTGTCACTACACAACAGGAAAATGTTGCAATGACTGCGGCATAAAGTGCAAATGCAGCTCCTACAAAGCGTGGTGAAGTTCCTCTGTGTGTTACCTAGAGAAGAAATGTAAACCATCTCCTGGGATTAGCTGGTAGCACACCTTATAGGTCAGCTTTTAGACGTTCAGACTTCTGTGCCACTTTACCAAGAGAAGAACAGGGAGTAAGTGATTATCCATATAGTTGAGAGCCCACTGTCACTGCATACAGAGCACTGCAATAACTTCTGAAACAGTCTGAGCCAGATCCAAACGCATACCTGTAAACATTCAGGAACACCGGATTATTGGAACCCAGCAGAATCTGTGTGGTTATTGTGTGTTAGGTAGAAAGTAAAGGTTTATTTGTTTTCAGAACATAGCCCAGAGCCAGTGTTTAGCCAATAAAGAGAAACTTATTGAAACAGCTTTTTTTTCTTCCTTCCAAGCTCAGTTCAGTTCAGTTTGCATGCACAAGATTAGGTCATCCCCTTTTAGCCTTCAAGTGCCCTTTCTCAAAGCTGCAATGAGGCCTCGGTTCTTCCACAAGGCTCTTGGGGCAAGGTAGTATTTCTTTGGCCACAATGGCATGCAGGGACCAGGGCAAAACTATTCCAGCTCTAGAGGAGGAACCAGTCTGAGTAAAGAACAACATGAAGGGGATCAGCTCTTCACAGATCATGAGAAGGAGTAAGAGAAAGCCTTCAGGAGAGAGGGCTGAGAAGTTACCCAGGAATCGAATAGCATGGGAAGTACCCTGAAAGCCTGACCACAGCATAGAGGGGAAGGAAGTGGGAGGGGAAGCAGAAGCTTTGCCTGGTGTAGAAAGTGCCTGAAGTTATACGGGTAGCATAGTAATGCTGAAAACACAGCATGTTTCCACACATGCAGTCTGATATAAATTAAGCCAATCCCACCCTTAGAGCTTCCTTTCAATGAAGACCTGGCTGAAATGGCTGCAACAAAGCTCAGAAGTCCATTTATTCTCTAACAGAACAATAAAAGATACATTTTTTGTGTGTGTGTTTACTGCAGACATTAACATTTCCCAACAATTAGCAAGACAGTAAACTTGTGTTTTCAACCTAGTCCATTTCCAAAGCAATGGATGTAACTTTCTTCTGCTCCAATTTGTGCATGAAGGAGTCTGAAATCTCAGGGTAAACACTACTCCTTCACCTTTGAGTTTCTCAGGGCCTTCAGACCAGCTTAGCATCTCAGTCTGGTGCTTTTCACAAGTAGCTCAGTGAGTACAGGATGGCTGATGACAAAGCAGGAGGAGATTATATAAGGAAGAAGTGTTGTGCAACACTCATCCTCCACTACAGCAGACAGTGGTGGAAGCCAGAGGCAAATGGAAGATGGGGAAAGTGCTCTGAACCTCCGGGTTTGACCTCCCATTCCACCTGAAAGAAGGGAAAGCCCAACTGAGGTGTCTGGATGGGGATAGCATGGCCTCCCCTCAATGGTTCTGGGCCTGGAAGGCATGGTAGGTTAAGTCAGCAGTCACTCCCCACTCCATCATTTTCAGAAGCCAGTTTCTCTCTGCTGTGAGATTATGCTGAAAGAGCTGCATGGATAAGAAAGCCGAAGTTACAGGTTAATCCTTACAGTGCCTCTAATTCTCCCTGAAATGCACAGATCCTGCCTGACCCAACTTACAGCCCCACTGCACAGGACCTGAGTCAGCAAACTAGGACAGATTAAAGGCATGAAGAGGAAACCAGCATCTGTTTTCAAGTAGTTTTGGGAAGAAAAAGTACCCTAGCACTTACAGAGGAGTTGGTCTAGTTGACCTTTAAAAGGATCCCTTCCAACTCCAACTATGATTCTAATTTCCACAAGCAGCACTGGCAATAGGTACCAGCTCTCATAGCTCCTTTAGTCCCAGCTTTTTCCAATGGGTTCCCCTATGGAGAACACCTTAGTTTGAAGGGAAAGCATTTTCTACCTCGTTTTTCAGTGAGAGACCAGTATTGTAATAATGTATTGGTGTAGCATTGTCATGGTTGCCAGGGTAACTAAAGCCTGCAATGTTGACCTCTTGGCACAGATGGAGGGCTAAGTTCAAAGCAATGATTCCCGTGGTGGCATATCTCTGAGAAGGGAAAAGAGAGAACATCTGTTTAGCATTTCAAACTCATACTTTTACAAAACTGACATCAGCAACACCTTTGCAGCTGGGACCAGTAGCTTCCTTCACACTCCATGCAGGAAAAAAATACATAAATAAAACAGAACAGGTGCCTGGATAGCAATCCCAGAACTCAAACAAGGAGCATCTTATGAGGAGATGCTGCAGAAGATGGGGACTCAGGAACGTACAGCCTCTGAGATTATCAAATGTGGAGCTCCATGGAAATGAAAAAGCTTTTGGATGGTAGCACGCCTTCTAAGAAGACCACATCTATAACTGAGCCTGTACTAAGTCCCTACATCTCTTTCATTTCTGTGTGCCTCTTTGTGTGTGTTCCCTGCTGGGGGCCTTCGTGTGAAACCTTAGTTCCTATCCATGCATTAAATTCCTGTCCCTGGCCTATGTGTTACAAAACTTCCCTCTGCTCACATAAAACTAACATGGCCTTGTACCAGCTGAGACCTTGCCTTAACAACCTTGTGATGGTGCAGAACACCCACCGCACTGTGAGTGGCTGATCTGGTCCCACAGGCTTAACCAAGCACTTAGCACTCCTCCTCTGGATTGCCCTGCTTCACACTTTCCAAGCAGTTTAGCAGGGAAATGTAGTTTTTTACAGCACTGCTTCAGCAGTCAGGAGACTTGGCACCTAATCTCAGCCCCTACCAAGTTAGTGCATGACCTTGGACAAGGTTATTTCACCACACTAGGCCTTCAAGCTTCTCCTGCTTTTGTTGCAGATTATAAACATCCTGGTGGTGCCCAGCAGGCTTAAAGTTAATTAAAGATTGCACAGCACCATCACAAAGATCGTCAGGACTGAAGACAAAGTAGATTCATTAATGAAGTAATCCTCCATTGTGCAGTGAAGGGGAAATTTGCATTCCCGAAGTAGTGGGCATAACAGCCAGCCTCAGGCCAGAGATCTGCAAGACCTGAATGTTTTAAGGAATGCCAACCAAAATTCCTCTCAATATGCTAGTTAATTATCAGTAATGGTCTAGAGACAGGAAAATCACAGGAACACGTATGAAAGAGCTTTATGACAAAGCTGCTATCACTAGAGAAGCAGGTGTCCTGAGGTCTAGAACTACAGCCAGAAATTCAACTCTGAAAAGTTACTTGAATTCAAAATGGCAAAAGCTTACAGGGCAGACTGGAATTAGAGTAACACTGTGCTGTGGTGACAAGCAAGAAAAGCCTTCTTTTCTTTGAAGAAACAGGGTTCAAAACCCAAAACACCATGCTAAAGTAAAAGATGGCCCTGGCTGGATGCACAGAAGGACTGAGAGTTTGGAGGAATAAAGCATCTCCTGGTCTTTTCCACTAGTTCTCCTACACCCATCTGCAATCTAGGTGGGGTCTAATTAGTGACAAATAAGGTCTCAAGTGCCTTGTGTGGTTCATTAAATATTTGTAAGATACATGATTATGAGAGCTATTGAGTATGTGACTACAGATAACCTGGTTTCAACCATCTGTCATTAAAGACATCTCACCTTGTTCTTTGTTTTCAGCAATACTTCCCTCAGCCATAAGAAATCTGGAGGCTTGAATGGAACAAACACCATCAGTGTATTGTTGTCAATGTTTTCCAGAGGGTGTAATGTCCTTACACATTCACAAAGGCAACAGGATATCATCAATATTCTAGAGGTGGGACCTCTAGCTGGCTGGAGTGAACAAGGCACTAAGGAAATAGAAAGTCAAGTGTGGATACCCAGCAGAGCAGTAATTATACCAGCAGATCTCTGCTGGAGGTATACAGTGTATTAGGGAGAAGAAGGTCACAGAAAGGGTCCAAATAAAAGTGCTTGTCTACAGCTGCTGCAGACAGGCTACTTCATTTCCTGCTCTCAGTGAAGGTGGGCAGGAGCATTTCAGGGATTCATCCAGCTTGTCATGCTTGGGATGGAGTTAGAGCAAGAGAAAATAGATGGGACAGGGCAACACTGAGAAAAGAATTCAGGGTATGACAGAAGTTAAAGGGAGGGAGCTAGGAGCTAGCAGCTTAAGTTCATCAGTATGAGAGCTGCTTGAAAGGGTACCTTTAAAAAGGACAGAAAGAGAAACCTACTGAGAGAGGAGATGAAGAGTGGCAGAAAGACTGTGAAGTTGAACACTAAGAGAGAGAACTTCCAATAGCTGCAGAGAATTTGGGACTGTGGATGCAGCAGGGAAAGGCTCCTCCATCATTTACACCCTTCTGTTGACATGACGCAGAGCACAAAATGGGAATCAACACCACGGACACTGCTGCAGCTCTAAGACCTGGGGAAGGGGTAGGATTTCCCCACGAACCCTGTGGGTCTGGGGCAAGCTCTGAGGTCTAACCCTTCTCCTTGCCCATTGTTGTACCCAGCTCCTCTTTCTGGCTTCACAAAGATGCTGCTGTGTTCATGCTGGCACAAAAGAATAAGGATTTTTTGGCATTTGTTTTTTCTTTTTCTGTTCTTCTTACCATTAGTAAAGAATCCATTCTGATGGTAGATAAAAGGCTTTTAATTTTACTTTCCTCAGCACTTCCCATATTGTACCACAAAATAGTCATTATATCACTGTACACTGTGATAGCTCTTTCCTCTTTATGAAAATGACAATGGTCTCATCTTGGTCATTAAGCAGCAGTGATTTTTTTTCTCTATGACAAACAACTGGCCTCTCAACGATGGTATGAAATTAGAATTGGTTTTCCTTCTTTTAGAGGGAGAACACAAGCGGTGACATACACTCAATGCAGACACTGCAACACGGGGTCTCTCCCACATTTCCTACACTCACCACACAGAGGCTTTCATCAGCCAATTATTTCTGCATTGCTACATGCATAAACACAACGCAGGTAAACACCCATTTCTGAACCCTGATCTTGCTAAGATCACAGCAGCAGTTGTCAGGAGGTGACTGCCAGACTTTCACCCCAGGAATTCAGACTGAGTATCACAGAAGCACATTAACCCTGCCCCAGCCTCCACAGCCCTGTGCACACAGCATACAGGAGGCAGGCCTCATAACGGGGCTTTAAATATTAATCAATATTAACAGAGGGGGGAATTCACTGAGTCAACACCTGGTTGTACTAGTGCAAAACAACAGAGGAACCTCCATAACTTGGGGGAAAATAATCCCCTTTCAGTTGCTTTTCTGCTCTCCATCCTCCCCCAAAACATCCAGAAGGACTCAGTTTTCCAAAAATTCACCCAAAACAGGCACAGATTTTGCCTCTCTTGGAGACTACCATTTGCTGAGGTTTTCTTACCCACACAGAGCAAGAACACCAGTTTTTTTTGCGCTGGAAAAGGACAAGGAAGAGTCTTCTGACTACAGCTATAGCATTCATGCTTGTCTTCATGCACATCCTGCAAAACAGCAGATGACATCAGTCGAACAAGACTAATGAGCTTTCATTCAGCAGTACTTTTGCTCAGACAGGCAGGCTGTGTGCTTGTCTCACCAGCCTAGGTCTCCCAGTGCTGTGTCCCTCTGTCCACATAGCATGGGTGTCCCCAGTGCTCTGTCTGCTGACCCACAAAACCCACATGCACATCGATCAGGATCAGTGCAGCTCATCCCACTGCCTGCACAGGACCTGGCATCACAGCTGTGTGTCCAGTGAGGACTGGAAACACCTCACCACCATCCCAAGGAGGTTTCAGACTCACACTCCATAGTTGGTTCCTCTGACAAAAGAAAAGAGTCTACAAAGTGCTGCTTTGACTGTTACTAAAGTCCTATGATCAATCCTCCTAAGCTGTAGAGTTTGTAGTGTTTAGGTGTAGGAGTCTGAATGGCAACCTTAATTATATAAAGATAGCACCACAGTCACATAGACAATTACTGGCTCAGGCTGGTGAAAAACAAGAATAGTACACTTCTCTCTTGGAGGGATGGTGCAGAAAGTGAGTGCTGAGCTTCCCCATCTGATGATGTTCATCTAATTATCCTCAACGAGCTGGATACAAATCTCAGCTTAGCAGCAGAGAAGTACTTGAAGATGTTCTCAGTCCATCCTCTTCTCCCTATTCTATGGCTTGGAAGGAGACCTTTGTAAGGCTGATTAATCCATCCAAACAGACCCTTCTGCTGGTTGCCAGCTAGCTGGTGCAAGGCTGCCCTCCAAATTCCAGGGCTGGCAGCTGCTGTTCCCCTACACCACATCAAGGAGGTCCCATGGTCCTCCTTGACATGGGCAGAACCTGCAGGGCATCAAGAACCTGCCTTATGGGAAGCCCCAGCTGCACAGTGTGCTATGAGGCTGCAGGGTGTTTTTCTGGTTGGATGTACTTTCAGGGAAAGGAACTGGGAGGGTTTCCCATAAAGATATTAAGACAAGGATGTAGAGAGAGCTAGCTCATCTGCTCTGACTGCAGACCTGGTATGGAAATGGGAGTGGGCTGAATGCACGTCCTTCACAGGCTGCTGCTGCTTAAAAAGACTAAGGAAAGCAAGAGGTCTCTTACCCCACTTCCCTGTAGGCTCACACTGTGCTCTCAGTTATACAGATGATCAACTTTTCTCCTATTCACACAATCTTAAGGACTAAAAAACAATTTTGGACGTGTATCCCTCTCGTACATCCCTGCAGTTAATACCAGCCTGGTAAATGTAGGCATTTCTTGCTGCTTTCTTCTGCTGTAATTTCCCCAAGGCTTGCAAAGGAGGACCAGCAGGTAGGAGAAATCCCATAATGAATTGCAGAAACCACTGGGGATTAATTTAACCCTTCCGTTTCAAGTGAAAGAAAGAGGCATGGCCAAGGCACTTATGACAATAAACGGTCCCCTCTTCCCTTTATTGTCCCAACAGAATAATTGTAACCAAGCCACACATCTGCCCTGCAGACAGAGCTGGAGCTGTAGGAGGTCGAGCAGTTTGAGAGCAGCTCTCAGTGCCTGCAGAAATGGAACACTGCTCAGTGCAGCCAGGCTTCCACCTGTGCCTCCTTCCTTGCACTGAGCAAAGCAACCCCCACAGCTGGTGTGAGTACACACACTTGTTTGTGCAAGATGCCTCCTGCCTGGGCTTCATTTGCTCATTTCTACTTCTTTCAATCCTTTCAGTTTTCACAGAGCTGCTTTATTTTTCTGTATGATATATTTTTTTTTCCTCCCTTCCATTCTAATTAAGGTATTTGTCTCCACAGCAGGAAATATAAACTGCAGCAGACAATCTCAATTATGTATTTTAAGGAAGGGGAAAAAAATATTTAGAAAAGCTATTCACTTCAGATATGCACAAAAACAATCACTAACTGCATCCCCAGAAACCAGGAAAAACAAGGAGGAAAAAAAGGAGGGATGTTAAACCTTTAAAAACTATTAAAAAATATGATGAAGTTTTAAATTCCGTGCCTAGGAATGAAGGCTCAGGTTCTTGGTAAAGGAAAAGCAGCCATTGCCATTAGTAAAAGGCAGGAGCTTTTCTTTAAGTCACTCCCAGAGTGGAGGAGCTGAATTCTTTTGAAAACTTGCTGCTCAGTATTGTCCCCGCTAAGCACTGCTGAAAGCCTCCTTTTGTCTAAGTGTAAAGAGCTGAGCGCCGCTGAAAACGCCGTCTGGATTATGTGTGCTGATTGAACCGCTGTCCCACGATCTGAAGGGGAAGGAACCAATTTACTACGCCTGCCTCAGTTTCTCCTCTTGCAAAGCGGAGATGATCACAATTCCCTACCACTAAAAGAGGCTACAAACCTGAAATCATTGGCACAGAGCAGCTACGGTGAGTCACTGCAGCAGGCCAAGAATAACACAAAAATACCGAAAGAGACGAGGCATTTTCTATTCTTCAGAGAGTAATTGATTAGTTGAGCTATACTGGGATTTTTGCCCATCAGAGATTGCAAACTTGAGAAAATGGCCTAGAAAACGAGAGTTCGTTCTCGTTGATTCTCTTTCCTTCTTCCCACACCGCTCCCAGCCTCTACCTCTCCTGCTCCATTTCTTTGTTTTTAAATCTACTTCTCTAAATATTGTTTCTCTCACATCAGCCCAGCGGGAGAGGCAGAAATCAAATTATAACCACTGAAAAAAGAAACAACCCATCAGTGTTTAAGTGCCAGGGGGGTGGGCGGAGAGAGTGGAACATTTTGCTTTGGGTTTTAAGAAAATATATAATAAAATAAATAATCTATCTTTATTAAAATAAGCAGGCAGAAAAGGAGAAAGAAAATCAATCAGCTGCATTTAAAGCAGGGAGATATCAAGCAAAGAGCATTCCATCCAGAGAGATGGGCTAGAGCTGTAGAAACCAAACCCCTCCATCCCTCTCCTTTCATGGAAGAGCTTTCTTCTCTTCTGATGCTGATTTTGTGCTTTTCATTCTGGATACACATCTTGGTACTTATGGAAAAGTCCTAAGAATAACTTAAGTTCATAGAGGGGTAACAGGAGGACAAAAAGCAAAGCCATCCACCTGGTAATTCAAGAAACCTCTACAAAGGTGGCTGCACTGTTTTACGTACCTATGTGATCTGGGCAGAACTTGCTGCATGTATCCTTCAGTACAGCAGGAAGCTCTTGTCTGCAAAGAACAGCCAACTATCAGAACTGTCACATGCAAGTATTTTTTAAAGGATTATTTCAGGAAAAAGCATGTGCTCTGTGAAAATGCAATTATAGCTTTTCTGCTCCTCTCTACACCTCTCCCTGTTTTTTGGCTGGAGGATTAGTAACTTCAGGAACCAACAAACAGTCTCACTCTCTTCTAAGCCTCAGGAGCCAGCCAGCAGGACATTATCACACAAGACTTGCACCAGGGCTTGCTTCTGACCAGTGTGCATCTGAAGACCGTCTCTCTACCTGCACGACCTCAAAAAGTCAAGACAGCTTTAGGGACCCAAGGGGAGGTTGGAAATCCTCAGTACTCTCAGGTGAGCACGTTTTGTGCATATTAGTTTTTAAGTGCTGTAGCCCAGATTAGCTCTGCACCTGTCTGGCTACCTAACTAAGCACGGCTGGTCTCTTTGGGGAAGGTTTGTTTGGGTCATCATCCTCTTTGCATTTTGGATGATGTTGGTCACACCCATTGCAGCACCATGTACTCTTCTGGTTCCTCCTGCCCCATGGTGATGGAGTGATGCTGTAGAGGCAGGCAGCAGCCTGGGCTCCAACTTTTGTCCTAGTAGGGGACAGCACTGGGCTGCCATGTCCCCCAGAGCTCTCTCCATACCTTGTCCCTGTAAAGTGCACCTGCAGGACTTTTGCCTCCTCGGAGGGCTAAGAAACCCAGCTGAGCTGCAGAGGGGTCTGAGGCAGTTATACGCTCCTGCAGTGCCATCGTGTGCTTTAAGTGTGCACTGCAATATATTCCGGCGGCCAAAACTCGCAGAGGACGAGGAAACGGTGAGCAAAACCCCCAGTGCTCCCAGGTGTGCCCAGCTCCCAGCACTGACCACTCAAGAGTGCCAAATCCTGTGACCGCTGCCACATATGAACACCCGCACCCAGAGATGTTAAAGGACAGCCCTGCACAGTGATGTTTCCCGGCCCACCGATGTGCTGCTGCTCCCCCTACTGCAGAAAGTCAGCTGGGTGGCTGTGTTATATAGCTCAGACTGTGAGTCCAGGAAGTGCCGTGAGCAGCGCAGCTTAATTACAGCTTAATGTAGCTTAAAGTGACGTTTTACCAAAGGGAAAGAGACTGGGAGGACCCACAGATGCATTCCTGGGGGATTCTGCAGGGAGCACCCCATTAGTGCAGTGCACCTACCCTGAACAGGTTCTCATTCCCTGCAGATACCCATGCCCAGAGGCAGGAGAGAGTACCAAGATCTCAGAGGGGAATAACAAAGAGTTCAACAGAAAAGGAGCCGAGGAGTGAATAAATAGGAATTTTGCCCTCTGATTCACCTGGAAAATTCCCCATCCTGCAGATGCATCCTCTCTGCTGAAGAAGCCCTGTTCCAGCTGTGGCATGTCCTCAGCTCCTGTCAGCAGGCACTGTGCCACACTGCTAAGTGCATCCATGGGAGAGAGCACTCATTAACAGTGTGAGTAAATGGCATAACGATGCCTTGACAGCACCTATGGTGACAGCTGCAAAGTGTCCCAATCAGTGATGGCAGCAGCAAGCAGCATGCACAGCATGGTCTATGAACACCTTGGGATGGGGGAACACCATCTGGGACGAGGATATCAAGCTGTAAATCTGGGGACAGAGGAGCCCTGCACTGTGTACAGCATAGGCAGGACAGAGCACGTGGCTGGCAGCACTTGGGGCTGATGGCATCACTGTGTTTCTTTAGCCAGCTCCAGACTGGCTCCTTGCTGGGAAAAGGCACCTCAGGGTGCTGCAGCCTTGTCTCTCTGCAGCCAAACAAATTTCCCTTCTCTTTGCAGCCAGCATGACTCCTGTCTCCCCACACTGCTACTGCTGTTCCCCTAGTCCCTTCAGGGCACAGCTCCAAAGGAAACCCTCTTTCAGAGCTCTTATTTTCTCCCATTGCTTTGATGTCAGCCTGCCAGCCCAAAGCTGTGGCAATTCATCCTGTCCTCTGCATCCCTCTCTTTTCTTACTCCTGAGCCTTAGAAAAGTAGCAAGGCACACAGGCAGACCCTGGAGCCTAACCTAGACACAACTTATTCAGAAAAGAAAAACACAAGCTGCTGCATAGGAAAAAATTAACTAACCCAAGGATTCAGGGGAGAATTCCTGCAGGGCAGGAGGAAGGATCCACATACATTGTCAGACCCTGGGGCAGAAGCTGGCTCTCTAAGCCCTGGGCTGTTAGCATGTCCTAGGGCAGACTGTCCAGCTAAGCCCATGGGAAGGCAAAGCAGGAGGAATGGACTGGAGAGTAATGAGAGGAAATAAAAGCCTTTTATGGCACCTTGTGGTTTGAAGAGCAGCTGAACCCAGGTCCAGCCCTGCATGTTTGGGGCTGCAAAGTGGATGCTGTGAGCGTGGACAGACACAGTGGCAGCACAGCGTGACCCTGGTTTCACAACAATACAAGTAAAATAAAACTAAATCACCAGAGAGAAGGAAAATGAAGCTGTCTGACGGCAGGAAGGATAAGCAATGGGGTATGTACCACTGGGGTCGGGGTTATAGTGCTGTAATAACTGCGGCCTGGAATATCTTTTCTGTATGGGGGGGAAGTGAGGCCTGCTGTTGCAGGGCGCAGTGTGAGGAAGGCCGCAGCCCTTGGTGCATCCCTGCTGCTTGGACCAGCATCGTGAGTCCCTCCCCAAGGGGCTGTACCACCCCTCTGCCAACCACAGCCCCAAAGAGTGTTTGCCCACATGTAACCCAACTAACAGAGGTCCTCAGACCCTGCTTCATCCTCCTTGCAGCCCGCAGTCATGCAGCAGGCCACCATGCCGCCATTCCCCTCATATCATGCGGCCTTGCAGGCCTTGGCTTCGCACCTCCCACCCCAGTACTACAAGAGAACTTTGGGGGCAGAAGGGATATTTCTGTTTCCTTGCCATCCCTATCTCCTTCCCCAGCCAGCTCCCATCCATGCTGTGTTAGTCACAGAGGCTTCCATGCCCCCAGAATGCCAACCTGCTCCAGTCCGGCCTTTGCAATGCCATGGCAGCCATGCTTCACCTTGTGCTTTGTGTGGCTCCAAAAGAGCAGCTTTATGATTCTTGATAAAATCCCTGGCAGTGATGAAGCTTGCACACCGAGGTAGACAGGTAAGAATTTACTTTCCCTGGGAAGCTGCTTTTTCAGGCTATGTATCTGTGCATCTTCCTATTTTCACTGCAGTGCATGGCTTTGACAGGCCATGTTCTGTTAGTACTTTTTAATGAAAGAAAAAACAAAAGGTATTTGGTAGAAAGTAGTTTCTTTTCAATCAAATAATAAAATAAAGAATCTACCTCATCCAGATTCTGAAAGAAAATAGTACTGAAAAGAAAGTTATGCAAATACAAATGAATGTAAAAAGCATTAGAGTGGAATCATAATATTTTCCTTACATTTTTTTCTTTCTGGTGGTTTAAATGACATCAAAAACATTAGCAAAATTAGAAATATCCATATGTTTTCATTTCTTTCCTCTTTGCATTTCCTTACCTCTCCTAGCCTGCTCCATCTGGAGAAAGGTTTCCAGCTAGGCAGCCTGGCAAGAAGTCAAGGGCAAGAGATGCCTTCAGGCCAGTTCCCAGGGCTGAGTGTGGGTAACAAGAGGGAAAGAAAGGCATGGTTTCTTTAACCTCTTGCTCTTTGCTAAAGCTTTATGGAAATGCACTGTGATAGAAAGGGTACTGAGGCTGCCCATTGCAAGGATGTGTCTTATACTGCTTACACTCAATGTGTCTTATACTGCTGTGAGCCAAAAGCTTCCTACGACTAACCATTCTCTCGGTCCCTTCACAACTTAAGCATATGCTTTGAAATCACGTTGACAACAGTAGGATGCAAGCAGTTTTGCTTAGATGCTCTCCTGATGTGGGTGTCTAGCTATCCATCAGCCCTATCCCTCTTCCTTCCCCCGCTTTGAGTCACTTTTCCCAGTTTTTTTTTGCTGGCGGTGGTGTCTATTTTAGTAGATGGGAAAGAGATCCCTCTTCAGACTACTGTGCTGCAGTCAGGTAGCTAAGAGTTGCTGCATTGATGGTTTCTAATTCATAGAAACATAATAATTGGAGTTGGAAAGGACTCTTAAAGGTCATCTAGTCTAACTCCCCTGCAATGAACAGGGACACCTACAGTTCAGTCAGGTGCTGAGAGCCTTACCCAGCCTGACCTCGGCTGCATCCAGGGATGGGAAATCTACCACTTATCAGGGCAACCTGTGCCAGTGCTTCACCACCCTTATCATAAAAGTTTTTTTCCTTCTATTCAAATTAAATAAACGATCTGCCAGCTCTTCTCTGCTCCCTTGTCCTTGAGAACAGTTTTCCAGTGGGGAAATGACCCTCTGCATACCCAGAAAGGTGGCAGGCAGCCCCACATCTGCTCTGCATCAAGTTCTATGTAAGGGCCAAGCCTGTTGCAGTGCTTTGGCCCAGAGGCAGATAAAAACACAGCTTTGATTAGAGATAAGCGGCATGTTTTCCATTCAAAACTCTCAAAGAGATATTAGGCAGGATCAATGGAGCAACCTTCTCTTTAAACACCATCTGTAGAAGACAGATCCAGAGTTAATGGGGAAAAGAGCTGTCTGACACAAAAGTGGAGGCCTTTGATTTCGTCTTATCCCTGTGCCAAAGCAACCAGCCCTTAGGATCACAGTGTGCTTTGGTGCATAGCGAAACATCCTTCTGCGGTTCAGAGAATCTGCACATGAGCTGGGGAAACCTCACTTTGCCCTAGAGCAGACCCATGTTAACAGGGATGGGGGAGGTCTGAAGCAGCAGTTTGTTGTCATGAACCAGCTCCTGGCAGTGATGGGTGCTGCTCTTAATTGCACTGACCCCTCTTGAAA
Source organism: Coturnix japonica (assembly GCF_054131305.1). NCBI lineage: Eukaryota > Metazoa > Chordata > Aves > Galliformes > Phasianidae > Coturnix > Coturnix japonica. The sequence goes on from NC_140683.1 coordinate 8,932,059, forward strand.
GCAGGTTAAGCCCCTCCTTTACAAATGGTAGCTTTTTTTCAGTGTATTTACACAGGATGTCTGCAGGAGGGCTGAAACAAATCATCAGAGCAGACAGAGCTCGAAGGCCCTGCCAGAAATCTGGTGAACTGAGCTTTTTTAGCTAAGACGTTTCATGCCGCTCAGTACCTAACAGACACTGCTATCCCACCACAACTGGCTGATCCCACCGTGGATGTCTCTCAGAGCCCTCATTCCCCACCCACTGCAAGGAGAGGCAGAGGAGAAAGAACGAAGGTTCTCTGTACAAGCTGCCAGCCACCCACTTGTGTCTGCCAAACTTCCCAGTGTAGTCCCCCAGCCCAGATGAACAGTGTAGGTTCAGTCACGCCATTGCAGAGCATCACTGCTTCGAATCATGAGGCTGACTTAAAAATAATAAACTTTGAGAAATGATGAATGTTCACATCCTCTTCGTTTCCTCGGGTTTTTGGAGGAACTCCCGCTTTCAGCTTTTCTTCACTGCTATGATGGATAAAAGTTTGCATTTGCCTTAGTGAAACCTTATGTTTCTTGTAATTAAAATGTTCCAAGAACAGGACTTAGAAGTTGATCAAACAAAGAAAACCACCAAAACAAATAACACTGTGTTTGCCATAAAGCCCACTAGAGCAGGCTACAGTAAAAGGAGGTCTTTGGGCAGGCAGTTTGCTTGCCTGTGTATTTAGAGGATTTACTGAGGTGCCATAGAAATGGGAATAGATTAATAAGGGGGCAGGTATTTTTTAAGTCCTGTAAGTAATTCCTATAACTTCAGCCAAGGGACTTGGTTTCTGTGCCATCTCCTCTTCAGAGCAACTCTATCAGCTGAATGACTATGTATGGGCTCAGCATCTTCTCCAACCTCACAACTGGAGGTACAGAGATACAAGGTGTCTGTGTGCACACTCCAGCTGACATGCCCTGTGAAATCAGACTTAGTAATTCTGGTCTCCCATTAGCCCAGGCTTCCCTGTGCTGCTCCCTGTTTTGTGAGCCAAACATGTCCAAAGGATGAGAGCTGAAGAGAAGATGATTTTTCACTGTCTCTTTAATGCAAGGACTGGGAGTATCAAGTAAAATTAGTAGGTGATATACAGAAAACAAAATAAGACGTACGGCTCCATTCAGGAGAACTGTGGGAGTCTTTGAGTGAAGATTTTGTGGATGCTGAAAGTTTTCATGAGTTTAAAAAAGGATTAGGCAAGTTTGTGAAAGAAAATTCCAGTTGGAGGTAGAAACCATAAAGATCTCCCTGGGCTGTAGATTGCTGGAGGCAGCTAGAGAAACAGCACTCTATGATTGACCTATTCCTGTACATTTCCTAAAGCATCCACTCTTGGTCACTGCTCGAGACAGAATACCCGGCTAGATGGACTTGTGCTCTGACCCAGCCTGGTCACTTCTTTCCCTTATTTATACTGTTGCAACAGCTCTTGAGGGAGGAAAGATCTGTGCCATCGAGGAGCTCATTTCTGCATTCTGAAAAAGAGGTTCCTTTGAAGACTTAGTCTCATCAAAAATCAGTGGTGGGACTCAGGGACAGCAAGTCAAGGGTTCAATGACTATATCAACAGAAACGTCCCCAGAACAGCCAGTAGAGCTTTATTAATAGACAACAGTCTCAGGTAGGTTGGGTGTAAAAACATATTCCTGCTATCAGTTCCAAAGGCTCAGCCTGGCAGAGAGTGTGACTGCAGATTGTGACTGTCTGCTTCCTTTTCTTTGTTTCCTTGTTGTCTTTTTTAAACAATCTGCCAATTCATCATTAAGAAATTAAATATTTTATAGCTGCTGTGATGCTGATGACAGGTGCCAGATTGATTGGTTCTGGCAGAGGAAATTTGTTGCTCTTTTCTTCCCTTTGCAGCAATAAGTTATGTGCACAGGGGTAAAAAGAGGGAAGAGCTGAAGTCTCCAAGCTGTCCAGATCTGACCCAATAAAGAGTTTAAAAATAGGTGCAATCTGGAAACATTTTGGTGCCAACAACAACAGCAACAAAAAAAGCGCAGCTAGAATGGCTGCATTTGTTAGTGCTTTCTGCAGAGGGTGGAAGGAAAGTCCTTGGTGTGGCTGGTAGAGATGTCAAGGTTGCCCTGACTTACTGGACCCTAATAATAATCATGTAATTCTACCAGTAGCCCTACTGCCAGAGACTGACAAATTAAGGGTTCATCAGACCAGCAAATGTCCCCTTCCCACATGCAACCTGCCTGCTCTTGCTTCATCCTTATCAACCCCCGTCTTGCATCCTAGGAATGAGGGGAGTTGGAAAGTCTGTGACCATCTTTGATCGCCTCCACCACCTCCTTCTCCACTGCCTTTCCTGTAAGCCAAGTTCCCCTGGGGCAACCTGGTTATGCAGCACTCGGCTGCGAAGACAGACGAGACACATTCCCAGAGATGACACTAACAAGATTTACTACGTGACTAAGGCTTGCAATCAGTGGTGATAACTAGAGAATTACCCTGATAAATATTTGATATGATTTGGAGAGTAATAATAGATTTTTCTTGCCCACGATTTCCATCAGGAAGAAGTAAGGGGAAAAAGCTGCTGGAAAGGGGAATGTAATTATGGCATCCATCTTTCTGGCTGAGGTTACCTGTCGTCTGCAACAGATCAGTGGGGAGTAGGCAGGGGGACATGGAGGGGTAGAAAGTGACAGTGCATCTCGCAGCTCCATTGCATGCAAGACCTGCTGGCAGGTGTGTAGCTGTGGGAGGCTTGAGTGTGAGACAAGTGAAAGAGGAGGAAAGGGAGAAAAGGAGGTCAGAGAAGGAAGATGGGATGGAAAGATGCTGGGCAGCAATGGAAAAAAAGACTGGGGTGAGGAGGGAGAGCTGGGAAAAGGATGGGGAGGGAGGGCTGGGATGAACAGGCAGTTTTCTCTTTGATGTTAGATGTGAAAGGACAGGAGAGCTGCAAAGGCAGAGTGTCCTTTTGTGAGTCATCTTGGGACGTGTGTCCAGAGGAAGATGGAATCTGTCTGCCTGTAACTCCAGCCACTGCCAGGTCAGGGGAAAGGCTTATGCCTGTGTTTATCAGCCCTATTCCTAGGCTGCAGGGCTGCTTGTGAGCTGTGCATTTTCTTTAAACATTGCCACATCCAAATAGGACTTCAGTTCATCAGCACAAATATATTTTGTTAATATATAATCAGCAAACATCTCTGATGGATCTTGGAACAACAAAAGACACACAACACAGCCTCAAAGAGTGTGAAAGCAAATCTTCCCCTCTCCCCTGGCATGGAGTGGTCTCAGTTCTTTCTATGTTTGGTGCCTTCATTTCTTTCCAGTGCTTCATGCACCAGTTCTAGCTGTCCCCTTTGGAGCAGAGGCTTGACAATGCCTAGCACGGCAGCAGGATATAAATCGATGTGTCCTGATTTCCAGAGAAGCTGTCACTGGTGGAAGCAGCAGGAGCTCTCTGCCTCTGGAACAGTGGGTCTCCTTTCATTTTGGTGCCCAATTTGAGGCCTCTGACAGTAAATGTTCATCTCATTCTTTATTCCCATCCTTATTTTCCACTCAAGTCATTATTCAGGTTGCATTCAGTGACACTGGCTAAAGGAGATTTTAAGCTAATGCAGAAAAAGCAAGTGAGAACAAAGATCACAGCAAGGAAAGTGGTACTTTGGCATGTTCACATAACAGCTACTCCGTCAGGTGGAACATGACAGTTATTGTAGGAATCTCTCCATAAACCCTAGTACACACTCAATTATATACTGTTAGGATTCTCTTTTTTTCTCCATGTCATTCATCTAAAGAAGTGTCAGATGGAGAAAGGCAATAATCCACAGAGACCCCAATTCATTTTATCCATATACTCAGAGATATTTATTAATAGCAAAGCTGCCGGTTAATTGCACGTGTCCTGTTACAGGAGATCAATCACATACAGAGGAGCTCAAAAACAGCTCAGTGTCATTTTATACAGAACTGTTTAGTCAGGGCTACACTCCTGTCCTTGCTGGGTTCAGACAACCTTTGGTGAGGGATAAAATTTGCTGTGGTTGAGCTGTCCTAGAAGCATTGCTTCCTTCCCTGAGCATGGAGTGAACCTTGGTTGGTCTGCTTAGGCCAGTGTTATACCTTTGGGTGGTGGTGTAGGCACAATCCATGGGGCCAGGGCTTGCAATATTGATATGCACAGCCTTGATGTCTTCCATTTTAAAAGATAACAGGAAGAAAAGGGCAAAGGGCTGCAAGAGCCTGTGGACAACCTGGTTGTCTCTTTCTCAAGACAGAAGGAAGAAGGGAAAAGGAAATGTGCAGCACATAACAAACAAATGTAACCAACATGTCATTGATAAACAACCGTGTTTTATTTAGGATCACACAAAGTTCCTAGACAGAGATAGAGATCTTTCTGCATGAGGTGCTGTGCACACATATAAATAAGATTTAAACTCCTTCAAATCATTTCTTAAATTAATAATAACACCGCATTGAAATCAGATGTGAAAAAAAAAAAAAAAAAAAAGGATCAGAAGAGTCCAATAAAAGGCAAACTCTATTTTCTCCCCTCATCTCTGTCCCCAAATCTTAGTCCAGTTTTCATCACTTGCAGCTCCCGATAATATTCACGGGCTCTTGAAATGAACAACAACAACTTCCATCATCACATCGTAAAGGTTAATCTCCCCTTCAAGCAATCATCTTCATGAGAATGACGAGTTTAATTTTAAGGGATAGGTCCTAGACAATAAAGCTACAACTTACACTTCTGGGCTGAAGTCAGATTCAGACAAACAAGGCACTGTCTCCAATGATGGATTCATTCAAACACAGAGAGCTGAAGTCAGATGAAAAATTCAATAAAGCCTGCTTGATTTTTTCCTTTACTGTCCATTAACTTGTCACCAGATGCCTTAATTAGATATTGTTATTAACAAGAACGTAACACAGAAATTAAACTTACTGCACGCTTCATCTCATTTGGCTAGTAAGGCAATTTTACCCAACTGTGCTCTCTTGAGGGCACTGGATCTGCTTTGTCTATTTTCTTCAACTCTGGAATAGCTCCAGATTTGGGTCCCAGTTCAGCTGTGTGTTTGGGCACACTAAACATGTGAGGCAGTGAGATAACAAGGCAGTGAGATAGGCATTTCACTGAGTTCAAATAGTCTGCAAAGACTTTTGTTTCTTACCCTGCAACCAGGATCTCCAAAATCACACCAAAAATGTGTCTGATGGGACCCTGGACTCCATCTTTTGTCTTTACTATGTAGGATATGGGACAAATAATGGAAGTGGTTGACCCAGGGGAAGTCAGACATGGCTCCATTCCTTATTCCCCCTGCATGAGTCCCTGACCAGATGCTTGAAGTGAAGCATCTTATAGATAGGAGGATCAGTGCAGAAGAAGGTGGTTGACTTCACACTGCTTCAAGCACTGCAGCACCTCTGAAGTCTCTGGCTGTAAACCAGCTGAGAGCTGGCTGCAAATGTGTGTGTGTTTGGGAGACTTTTATGTTCTGCCACTAAAACAGACTCCTGCAAAGGCTGCCAGCTGCCCTCCTGCCCTGGCCTTTCTCCACAGAGCCACTTCCATCTGTCTGTGCTTTGAAAAGGTCATGGTACCACTGCCCAGAAGTGCTGGGCATTGACCTTTTCTGGAGGAAGCAAATACTGATACTTAGAGGTTCAATGTAAGCTCGCCAGTGTGGTGATCCCACAGGAAGGGGAGGGGAGGGGGCTCAACACAGATGGTGAAATTATATCTGTCACACAACATATGTAACGAAAGAGGACTTCGGCCTTAGCAGAGCTTGTCTTCCCCATACAGACTTGCTCCAGGGTGGTCCCATGAGCTACCAGGACCAGGGGCAAGGACAGGATGGGGTGACATGTAAGTCACTGAGCATGTACCTGTGTGCTGGCTGGACATGCCTGGCTCAGGGCAGGGGAAGGATGCTCCCATCATTCAGACTCAGCAACTGAATCTTGCATCACATTGAATAAAGCACCAGATGCTTAAAACTCCTAAATACTTTCCATAGCTCTATGCCTTGACTTTGGGGCAGCACTTTTACTCTCTTTGCCTCAGTTACCTGTTTTGACAAATAGGAATTACAGCATTTCTTAGGGTTTTTGGCAAGGGTCGACTTTCTGGCAGGAGCCCAAAGGGATTTTCAGGAACATCAGGAATGAGGAAGCTGGCCAGAATAGTTGGGGTCTCTGAAGGGAGCAATTCCCTGCCTGGGAGCATATTAATGTCAGGGTTAGGAAGTCCAGTCCTTGTCATTGCGAATGGGAGAGGAAGAGCTCAGACCTCAAAACTTTGCATTCTGTTCCTTCAGCTTCCACCAGTAGGCAGATGGATTCTCTTTTCCTAACTCTAATCTGACCATGTTGCTACTGAAAGTGCTTCAGGCCCAATATCCCATCAGTTCACAGAGCTCTTTTCATAGAATCATAAAATCATTGAGATTTTACCACTCTGGAGCTTCTCCTATAGCAACATGTATTTTACCAGATCAAACATGCTGTTCCTGACTCCTCTGCTCTTCTCTCTCTAATCTGCTTTCCATCTTCTGCATCATCTTCCAGCCTTTCTCTGTGCTCCTGCAAGGTTAAGCTCACCTTGACCTTGAAAAGCAAGGCCCGCAGTCAGTGACACCATTTGCTGAAATACCTCTCCAGATAAATCCAAGAATATCATTTGCCTTTCTGTGCCTGAAATCTGTTAGCCAGTTTTCACTTACACCGTGCAGGTCTTCTTGATCATTTGCAGCTCATAATCTCCTACACTACATCTGAGGCCACTGCAAGTCCTCAGATTTGTGACCTGTCATCTGAAACTTTTTTGTTTTCCATCTCATTTCTATTCTTCTTCTTCTCAAGGTCATTTTGTTCTTTCCGACTCGTATTCTTATTTTCCTCTGCATCAACAGAACTTCCAGTTCTGTGTCACTGGGGGATTTTAGCTTCAGGATTCTGCTTTCATTGCCAAGATCACACACAAGAAGAAAAGAAGATCAGTTCCCAAACTGTTCTGCGAGAAACTCCTCTAGTAAATTCCCTCTGGAGCGTTGCACCTCACCTTACAGTTTACTAATCCTCATTTCCTCCAGCATCACTAATACTTTCCCGCATGGCACCTATCAGATACCTTACTGAAGCCTGGATAAAGGAGATCAGCAGCATTTCCTTTGTCTAGAAAATCAGGTATCTTATCAAAACAAAGCTATCATGTTTGTCTGACACAATCTACATTTCGTAAACCCATGTTGCATCTTATCTCATTTCCTCTTTATCTCTAGGCATTTAATTGTTCTTTCCTTCCAAATTCACTTTGAAATCTCAAGTCAAGGTTAGACTGAGAGGCGTGTAGTTAACAGGATAACTTTTTATCCACAACTTACTATTTCTGCTGTTCTCTGCCAATATGGCATAGCCCCTACAAGCTGTTATGAATCATCTTTTCTGGTTGACCTTCACCTCAGTGTGCTAATTCCTTGTGACCTACTGCTCTATGTTGTGGGAACTGAGTGGTTTCAGGTGTGGTCTGGTGTCAAAGCCTTCTTGGGGATACAATGCAAGAGACAGGATTTGCTCACGTAACCCAGCAGAGTGCTGGATGCAATGGACAGAAGTTGGCAGGAGGAGCAATCCGGGACCTGTTTTCTGTTGAAAGCCAGTATTAAAGTGGGTAAAGACGAGGCTGGTTCTGCTGTTCATGAAAACAGGCAGCACAGGGTATTAACGAGGTGCAACCGGGCTGTTTTGTTTGTGAGCAGCTTTTGAAATGTTAGACTTATTAGCGACGGTTGTCAAAGTGCTGCTTGCAAAGTTGCAAGCGACTGCCAGAGCTTTAATGTTAATTGGACAGATTGTCTCTGGTTTTGAAGAGAAAGCTGTGATTAATGAAACAACTGTTAACGAGGCTGGAGGAAAGCAGACCCTTCACCTTCCTTCTTTTGAGAGGAGGTAAACAACAACTGGCTCTGGCTGCCCTTATGAAATAGCAGATTGAAGGACCTCCTTAAGAGCAAGGCCAAAACCAGGCTGTAAAGATGAATTCAAAGAATGGAGAGAGACGAAGCAGCTTCATGCCTTCTTGAAGGTGGAAGCTTTTGCTTCCAGTCTGCCTTCTGCAGAAGGAGGAGGCTGAAGGGTTTAGTGCCGAGCCCTACGAGGACCTTCCTGCTTCCCTAGGAATTGACTGAGGCATCTCTATGGAGCCTCCCAGCCTTGTGATGGGCAAATACATCTTAATGTTGTTCTTTCTGTAGACAGCAGTGCAACTGCAGTCTGACTTCTAAGGGGACAAAGATCAGACCTCCAGTGTCTGCTGTGAGCAGTGAGCTGTGAGTCCTCCCCCCTTCTCATGGTGTGCTCGCACTCTGAGGTCTCTGGTCATTACTCTCCTTGCTGCCTCATTACCAGAATGTGCCATTAAAGTTTCGCTCACTTGAAAATGATCTCTTATTATCTCTCCATGGAAATTGCCCCGGCAACAAGCTTCCTTCAATATCTATCAAGCCAAAGAAAGCCATTAGAGAAATTACAGTGAGCTGCACGGATGCTCATACCCTTTCCCTGGCAGGTAGGGTCCCCGGGCACGCTGTGCCACCTCCTCATGCTGCTCTGGCTCCATCGTGAGGCCAGCAGAAGGGAGCCTGCCAAGGTGCCAGCAGGGATGTGCTGGAGGAGACCTAGAGCCCAGGCCAAAATGGCACCGCTGGAGGTGTACCCAAACATGGGCAAAGGTTCCCAGACAATCCTTACTGGTTGCCTTCATTTGGGGGTCTTCCATTTGAGATGCCCCGAGAGCCTCCTCTCTTCCACCTGGATGTCTGTGGTGCTGTTCATCTGCTTTTATCACACTTTCCATCCCAAAGAACCAAGCAGGAGGCACATCCAGGGCATGATTCATTTCACTTGTTTGACACATCTGCACAGGATGAGTTGTACCCCAGAGCTGTCTGCTTCTCTCCCATGCCTACAGAAGTCAAAACAGCTCACTCTGCTGTAGGTGCCTGTGTTGTCAGTTGAAGCAAACTCTGTGCACAGTATCCAGAAGTGCTAAAGCATTCGGATTAAGGGCTTTGAAAAGTTGAGGAGCACCAGCTGATTTCCCATTTCCAAAACATAACTCAGTACTGTGCAGAAGGACTTTGTCTCGTGTTATCTTGGCTGTTTGACAGGGGAAGTGTCAGACTACTTGAAGCTATATTTGATATTTAAAATGTTATGAAGTCCTTTGAATTTGGATGTGTTGGTGGCAGGCCAGGTCCCAGGTCCCCCTTTAATCTGTGCACCCTCCCATGACTCTAAGCCAAACTGAAGGCACATGGTTATTATTTTTATTTCTGTTCCTCTCCCTTGGCAGAATAACAGCACTGGCTTGTCTGCCACCTTCAGCAACAGTGTAAGAACAAAACACTCAAGGCATTTGCAGAACAGCAAACCAAAAACAAACTGCTAGAAACACACTGCAGGAGCAGGGCCCTGCTCTGCCCTTTCCATCACCAAACTCTGCAGGCTGCCCTTCCACACTTCAGAAGAGGTTTGATTCGCTACCTGCAGCCCTAAAAATGGTGAAAAGAAAAAGAAGGGTATTTTCTTATTGCCAGCTGGATGTCTGTCTTCAGAAAGATTTTTGTACGAGGAGCTGCAACATGGCATCTTTTTGCCAAGCACTGGACAGCCTAAGCACAACACAGCTGTACTACCAGGGTTACATCTTGCCTTTAGCTAAGACATACTAGAAGGGAGGATGGTAAGAGGTTATCTTCCAGGCTAGTGACAGGAGCATGCGGTTTGAGTGATCATTATGCTAGAAGCATAGACTGATCCCTAAAGGGACTGAATGTTGGATATCTGCTTTCTTTGAGCCTGTACTGTAGTGGCTTCTTGTGTTTCACAGCCCTCCGCTGTGTGTGCATTCTCCTACCTCTCTGCACATCTCTGTTAGGGTGGTTTGTGTCTCCCCTGAAATACTGAGATCTTTCTTCTCCCTTTTGCCACCAGCTTTTGCAAATATAGTCCACTGAGCTCCACATTACACAAGTGCTGACACATTTGTGGGAGCAACTGGTTCCAGGGAGACCTCCCCTTATCTTCACCATATTGTCACCTATGTCAGATATTTACCGTGATGCTTCCAACTTCTCCTTGAAGTGGAGCAGCTGTTCTGCTTGAAGGTGGACCCTGACCCCCAACCAAGGTCTCCAAAGGCTTTAATTATGCTACTAATTAAAAACAGCTCAGTGTCCTTGTGCCTAACTTATTCTACCCCTCCAGCTTGCCAAACTGCCCAGGCAAAGCAGTGTTATGGCTTACCCTAGGAAAGGAGGGGAGAGTGAGAAAGGAAAAGGGGGACTGAAAAAGAAACAAGAAATCAATAAGAAAAAAAGTTCAAGTGATGTTGGTACTGAAAAGCAAGCAAGAGATATGGGCAAAAAGAAGCAAGCCATGGGCATGTGTTATGTTCAATGTTCTTAACTCCCAGGGAGCAGCGGGTTTCATGGTAGTGCTTCTCAAAAGCCTGCCTAGATGTGTTGGCCTCTAGAAAGCCTCACAGTACAGAAGTGAAGGGTTAGAGAAACAGGGAAAGTGTTGGAGAAACACGTTTATATTTACCTTCACAGAAGACTTGCAGCCTGAACAAATCTCGTCTTCATGGTTTCCCTTGCCAGTGCCACTAAGATGAGTTCATACTAGTAAGCAGAAAGGCTCATCTCCTGTAAGGAGAGGCAGGTTTTTCTAAGCACAAAGAAGAAGGGTTTCTAGAGGCTCAAGAAGTGCTTATGGGACTTGGTTTGGACTTCACATCCCACTGAGCTGCAGGAAAGAGATGTGGCCAGAGATTTTTGCTAGCTTACTTGGTCTTAAAACAGCCAATTAAGTCTGAAACTCCCTTGAGAGGATTTCATTTATTTCTGCTGGACCCTATGTGTGCTCTCTTTCTCCAGCTGGCTGACAGCCAGGTCTGCTGGAGCAGCCTGGGTGTTTCTTTTACCTAGAGAGGCTTGCTAGCACTCTGTTGGTTTCTACTTACACTCCATAATGGACTCCTGAGTTCTTTTCCTGAGCCCACCTCTTCCTTGAGGTACAACTTCAAATAAATCGCTTCCTTTCCCTGTGCTTGCTGTGTGTAAAACATTGCCAGTGATACTCTGCTTCCTTTTAAGATCACTTCTAGATTCTCTATGGACTTGAGGTCGTATAGTATTATTGTAGCGACCCCTCTGGACTTTCCTGATGCAAAAATGATTTTCTGAGATAAGATAGAAAAAGGACTTTAAAATATCTCTACAGACCTAGGCATGAGTGGACAGCCCCAGTACAACACTGCCATTTCAGGGAAGAGAAAGACATTTGTGCTGTGGGAATTGGGATCTGAATTCTTTGCAATAGGTGAAGAGCCACTACCCATGCTTCCCATCTGTACAGAAAGATCTGGACAAATTTAGCCTGGATATACTTAGACTGTATCATTGTATGTTCTGGGTCATTTCACACCAGGGAAGATGTCAACGTTTAATTGAGATTGAAAAATTGAAGGGAAACAAAGGCTATTGAAGGCCTAAATGGGGTTTGTCTGTGACTACCCCATGTGGCCAGAATTCTCAGAGGATACTTAGCCTGGGGAGGAATGTTAATGGCAGGAGTATTTTAGAATTATAAGAGGTATAGTGAAAAGCAATTTCTTGCTCTTCTTGTCTTACCCCATAATATGAAAACTGTGGTGTTATTCCATTAGATTAATGGTTAGGTAAATTTAATACAGGTTAGAAGGAAAAAAAACCCTACACCTGATGTACTGTGTAGTCAGTTCATGTAATTCACTACTGCAGGAGGTCAGAGAGTGATATGCTGTTGCTGGAGTTAAAAAAGAGCTCAGTAATTTTACAGCCATTAAGAGCATGTCATTATATCTGTGAATGGGGGAATGGAAATCTCGAACTTCAGAATGCAGAGAAGGAACAAGCTTGGGAAAGAAATTTCCTCATCTTCTCCCATCACCACTCACACTGCTGAGAAGCTGTATTAGACTGGGTTACTGCCATTACCTTTGGAATTGCCAGCCAGCAGCCTCCATAATTTATGCAGCTGTGCACTGGTGCAGTGAGGCACATCAATGGTCTCGTTCAGTTTACTGAACAACACTATGTTTCCTTGCAGGATCGAAGAGCCCATCCATGTATGTGTTTAAGGGAACACATTCTGCCTGCACCCTGAAATGCATCGGTCACAGTACTTCCCACCAGCAGATCCTCTCCATCTCTGGTGGGCCTATCGAGGAGAAAGCGAAAGGAAGAGAAGGCTGTTTTTGTAGCACTTGATTACTAAAAGGAAGCCAGAAGGAACTGTGTTTCTATGGTGGCAAATAGCAACAGTAGCAGCCGGAGGTCTCCAGGTAAGACAGTTCATCCTCTAAATTTTCACAGATCCATGAGATCAGGTTAGTTTGTAAATCTGGACTTTCACAGTTTCCTTTTTCCCAGGGAGAATCATGGCATTAAATACCCAATGCCATGCTCCCACTCTCTGTGCTAATAGCTCATATTTGGATGAGGAAGTCTACCATAGAAGGGCCTCCTGGGTCCAGGAAGGATGTCATGGTTGTGGCAAGCACACTGTGAGCCCACGGGACACTTTTTTTGGGTGATGTTTCTCCACCTCCCCCACTTTGTGGTTCATCTGCACCTTCAGGTGACAAGCTACACCTTCCTCCCAGCAGCCAAATGCAGACAGTTGGGTTTGTCACATTCTTACGGATTAGCCACACATGGGAAACCAAGGCTTTCTCCACCTGCCTTTATCTTCAGAAATTGAATTAATCTGAATTTAAATTGGCATTGTTTTCTGTGTGGTGTGTGGAACTGGGGAATAGCTCCTTGCTGTAGTCAAGTTCTAATTTGGTGGAGAAATAAAGCCTAATACGGCACAGTATTTATTCTGCACATCTGATGAAGACATCCTTCCTATAGTGCCAATACAATCCTTTTTCTTTCTAGAAGCTGGAGACAGGGAAAGGCAAACATTTTGTATGCCATCAGCACATAAAACTCATGGCTGAAGCGCTCAGCTGGTGCAAACTGGCACCAAGCAGTGGCTGGCAATGCAAATGCACCCACCAGCCCTGCACAAGAAGGTGGCAGAGCTGACCTTGCTTTGCTCTCACACATCTCAGAAACACTGCTCCCAACCTGTGCAATCACACATGAATCTCCTTCCAGCTTTCCTGTGCTTGCTGTCTGCTCTCAGTCTGCAGGAAGCAAGCACAGCCCTCTGCTCTGTGCCTGCCTGCCTCGCCAGCTTCCCAGGGTCCAAGTGGCCTTTCTCCAGCTCAGCTAATCCGTCACTGCTGTATCTGTCAGCTGGCGGATAATGTATGTGCACCAGCTCTGAGGTGAGCAGGGAGGGATGGAACAGACCCAGGATTTACACACAGAGGGGAGAGGAAGAACAAAAGCTTCAGGCATGATGCTTTTCTCCCCCCTGTTCCCAGCAAGCTCCCTATACCTTTGCAGAGGGAGAAGCCAGCTACTGATATCAAATTAATCCCAAATGTTCACTATCTCCCTGCAAATAGCCCCCGAGTAACTCCCATAGCAGACTTTTACCAAAAAAAGAAAAGCATGGTTCTTTCCAGGAGCACATTTCCTGCTCTCCTAGGTGAGTTTGGACAGCACTTCCATGCAGCTCTCAGTGCCTGCCACTGCAGATGAGCAGATCTGCAGTCACAGCATTCCCTTATCAGGTCAATCCGGTGCTCTAAGCCCACAAGCTGTATGTGTGCCCCCCAAAGATCCCAGCCAAATCCCATCTGCAGCAGGTGGGGGCTGCACCCTGATGGCAGGAGCCCAGCTGGCACTGCTTCAGCTGGCCATCATCCTCCGGTGACAAGCCATGCTTTACAGCTTGTGAATCTCTGTCTGTTCCTGGCTATCTCCAGGCTCTGCATGGCAGCCAGCACCTCACTCAGCTCCCTCACCTCCCTGTTAAACAAAGCTCCTTATAATTAACCACCACCCAAAGTCCTGCTCCTTCCCGCAAGGCCACCAGGCCCTCCCTGAAGGGCAAGCTGTCTGTTTCTAAAGGCATGGGTCAAACAGCAGGCAGAGCGTTCAGTAACACGCTCTGAAAAGAATGCTATGACAGGTAATTATGGTGATCCCTGTCGTGGAGATCAGAGCTGCACTCACAAAGCAATACAGCTGATCTGTGTGGTAGGACAAATCTGAATTCTTGCACTCATGTCCAGTCCCACATTGCACTCATATCATGTACCACACTGAGATATGTGGACACACACATGCCATGCTGGAGCAGTTCCCAGTGCACCAGGCAGGACAACTGCAAGGTTTCACAATGAGCTGATGAACTTAACAACGCTCAGCATCGCTGCAAGCACCGCATCACCCAGGAAGGCAGAGCATGCCTTTGTGAGGCTCACTCTAATTGCACGGAGCTGTGACAGCTCTTGTGGCACCATGTGAATTACTTTGTCAGCTGGACACTTATCACCAGGAAAATAATAAACACTTAGAAACAGGGTACATCAATGATGTGCATGGCCTTTGAAGCACGATCAGTTCTCCCATCACCAAAGCAGGTGTCTCTACTTGATGCTCTTCTTGTGAAGCCAAAGAGGCAGAATCCTGCTGCATGCTTCTGGTAGGATGGAAAGTAAACAGTAATTTACCACCTGTTCTGCTCTCAAGTCCTTGCTGAAGAATTGGGACCTGACATTACCCCCAAAAAATGGACAGAAGTCAGGAGTGACACCGTGGCAGTCTGCTTGTAAAGGTGGCCAGAGGTGGCCCCAGAAGGGCCACATTTTCCTGTCCCGAACTTTTTGATGCATCTGCTCTCTTCAGTTCCAGCTCTTCGGTGTGAGTGTCTGTGTGTCTTCTGCAGGGTTGCATCCATGTAGGGCTGGATGCTTGGCATGGGGAGAACCGCATGGGATCTGCATGTGGTGATATGTTATCACCCAGATGGGATTCCTCCCCACTAACCAAAGCTCCACCACTAAGTATAAACCGATGGTCTGGATGCTTTCTGTGATCATGGGAGAAAGATTGGCGTGTCCCAGGGTAAATTATAGCCACAGGGCAGTGGTTATCTAGGGAAGGAGGAGTTGGATTACTACCTCATTAGGGCTATGTAAAGCAGAAAGGACATGCATCTCACCTTGATTTAGCTAAAAAACCTGATCTGCCCCTGGGGTAAGTTAGTAAAGCTCTTCTAAACCATGCCAACAGCACATTTGGATTGATCAATAGCCCTGGCTCAGCTATCCATGATATGCAGTTGTGTTCATCTACAGCAATTACCTAAAAAGCCTGGGGAGGGGAGGAGTTCAAGTAATTTAGCAAGGGGACAGGGCCTTTGCATTGATTAAAAATATAATGGGATCTTTGCAATGGCTTCAGAGTTGCCCCTGAGCTACTTCATCAGCTTCAGGCAGGAGCTGCAGAGCTGCTGGGGCTTTGCACCCGTCCTCAAGCCCAGCAAGCCAGACACGGTCAGGAGACCTGTTTTAGGCAGTGCCTGGCTGGAAGGGGCTGTGTCTCTATAGCCCCGTTACAACAGCTGGAGATCACAGACTGAAAGAGAGGGAGATGTGCCAGAGATTAGAGAGCGTGGGGATGGAAAGAGGGACAGGGCCAGCATCTTTAAATCGATGGAACAATCAGGCTGAGGCTAAAGCAATTTTGAGATTAGACCTCCTTTATGGAAAGCAGTGATCTCTTTCTGATGAAAAAGCCATCCCAGCCTCTTGTTGTAATCTTAACTCTGCTCATGTACTTTCCATGTGTCTCCTGGCTGACCCACTTCCTTCATCTCCTTCGCTTGCTTCCTTCAAGTGCAGTTTTAGCTCCAAACCACATAAACACCTTGTTTAAATTGCTTTAATCTCCAAGTGCTCTTTCTATTGATTTGAAACAGTTAAGCTGTCAATCAGCCCTTTCTCTTCACACTGTAGACTAAGGAGGAAGATTAAAATAACAAACAAACAAGAGGTGGATGGGCAGGGACTTTAGTCTGAGTTTTGCAAGGGATGCTGGCTCCTAAGAGGTGGGATTAGGTATAAATAAAGTCCATCTGACCCTTGAGATCTGTAGAAAGGAGTTCGGAATGAAAGGCAGCATGTGATGCTGCCCAGAGAGTAGTGGATGTCCTTGCAGACAGACAAGGTCAGGCTGCAGGGGCTCTGAGCACTGCTGGAGCTGTGGTGTCCCTGTGCATTGCAGGGAGTGGGACCAGATGGCCTTTAAAGTGCCCCTTGCAGCTCAAATGATTCAATGATTCTGTGTTTGTGTGTTCTTATGCTCTGACTACCTGTACCTTTCAGGCATTGCATTCAGAGCAGTATCTAGGTGTTAGTTCAGGCTCAGTGCCACGTAAGTGCTTCTAAGAGGCAACCTCAGTGTTACAAGGTTTGCAGTCAGTGACAATAAGATAATCAAAAAATATTCACATGGCCTCTGAAGCCCAGATTGCTTGCATCTCTGCCCTCCAAATCTCTGCAGAAATGCCATTGAGGAAGGACATCCAAGCTGGACCACCGACACTGTGGATGCATCCCCTGGCACGTCCCCATGCCTGGATAGCACACCAGGCCATCTGCACTCAGGGCAATCCTGATGGCAGGCTGGAGGCAGCAAGCTATTATTTCATCATTACAGCAGGGATAATGACAGGGCCAGGGAGGCTGATTGCTGCTAGAGAGGTGAACGGTCAAGGAACCACGAAGGAGAATGAAGATGAGGTATGGCCCATGTGTCTTTGCAAGAGGTGTACAGCTGGCTTAGCCCTGCTCTGGTTGGAATACTGATCACTAAAATGAAGCTGAGGGTATCTGGATAGAGTGCTCAAAGTGGTCATGCACTGAAGCCCAGTTCAGCGTTAGTCACATGCTCTGAAAAGCTACACATTAATCACATTATGCAAAGCCAATGTTAGACAGAGTAGCACTCAAATACTCCATGAGCTTGCATAGGCTGAAAAGAAGCCCTTCTGGTGCCCCACTTGTTTCTTTCCCCAACATCCCTCCTGAATGCCAACGCCAGAGGGAGGAGAAGGACCCTAATATGACCAAGCAGAAGCACCTGCTCACCCCAAGGCAAAGCTGGCATTCTGCAGCCGGGCACAGAACCATTCCTGGAAAGAGTCTGCAGAAGAAAGAAGCTTGAAATTGATTGGGTCATTCGTTTCAATGTGTAATATAATTATAATAATCATAATAATAATAATAAAAACTCCTTGAATGGGTTTCTTTGCCCTTCAGCAATTCAGGCAGCTGCTTGATTTCCATTTGGCATCAAGATCCTTTTATTGATACACTATAAAAACGTGCATGTGGTGGAAAGGTCACAGGAGAGCTGGCAGGAATAGGGGCAAACCTTTTGCTGCAGGGACAGCAGTGCTTTCATTTTCTTCTTCTGACTTTTGGGAGAAGGACTGGGAATAGACACTGGGGCAGTGGGGTCATGGAGAAAGAGGCAGAGATTACAAGTGAAAAGATCACCTTCTGAAATGAAGTGACACTCCTCCAGATAACATCTCCTCCATTACAGTTCTCTCTCAAAAGGCATCAGTGTTAGGCACAGACTAAGATGAAGGTCCTGGCTAGAAATATGAGGTGATCAGAAGAATAAAGATGGCATAATGAATTTAAACAAGCTGCAGATTTAAGGTTAGATGGACTGGTCTTTTGCTTCTAGCTGTACAAATAATTCCTTTTTACCATTATGAATAGTCTTTCGCCAAATATGAGAAAGGGAAGGGAAGAAGGGAAAAGGAAAGGGAAAGGATAAGGAAAAGGAAAAGGGAAAAGGAAAGGAAAAGGAGAAGGGGAGGGGAAAGGATCTATGTGATTTTTGGAATGATTTGCAAGGATGTTGTGATCATGTTGCTTCTGCCTGGGAGAGCTTCAGGAAACCCTGACACCTCAGAGAAACCCTTCTGGATCTCAGGAGAGGACAAATTCACACAGCAATGTCACATGGAGGAAGAGGGTTATATGGCAATGTTTCCTTTCTGATGAAAAAGCAGGGTCAGTCCAGGAAAACCAAATTTCAAGAAGGGAAAAGAAAGGCTGTGAAACAAGCAGATTGTTTTCCATGCACAAAAGACAAAGGCAGAATTGATTTCATGTTTTGAGAGAACTTCAATCAAATGAATAAAGAACACTTTCCCCTCCCTTTTTCCACTCGTTAACAGCTGGCACTGAGCACACACAGCAGTGAGGGCTACAGCACTGAGTGGAGCATCCAGAAGTGGCAGTGGTGAACGAGGACTCCAACAGCAGGACAGAAAGAGGGCTGGGAAGAGGTATCAGATCGAATAGAGAAGGACAGCAGCAAGGCCACAGCACAATTACTTGATTTGTGGGTTTGTTTGAGGGCTGATGTGACACCCACGCGCTGAGCAACAGCTGGCAACATCTGCTGCAGCTCCTCCCCTTCTCCAGCTTCCAAACACTTGCTGTCCTCATCAATTCTTCCTTCTTCTCCTCCCCTTGTGCTTCCTGATTGCTGCAGTTTGCTATTTTTTAATGAAGTCCCATATTGGGGCTTCAAAGGGGTGGTGTACAGAAGCCAGGAAGAGGGGGGAGAGAGGGCCCTCCAGCCTTTCAGGTTAAAACTGCAGACACACACATATGCATGCACATTGAAAAAGCAAAGCAAGAAGGGAAATCAATAGCCCTGGTCAAAACTCATTTTCAAATCTGAATGAATCTTGTGATTAGTAGAACCTCACAGAAGCCATGGTTTCCAGACTTGATCTCATCCTAAAATGTCAACTTTGTGGAATCATGTGAGGTTAGGAACCAGCAGGACTCCCAGAGGTCAGCTAATCCATCCCCGTGTCAGACAGCACAGTGTGCACAAGATTCACCAGCAGCAGGAAATGTCAGCTCCCTTCTCTGGTCCAGCTGAGTGCTTGGACCAGCAAAATGCAGCAGGCAGAACCTGCTTTCTTTACTAATGGTCCTCCTCATTGCCAGCTCCACAGATGGGCTTCAGCATCTTTGCACTGGGGTCAAGAGGAATGGGATGAGCTGAGTGGGATGATTGTGTTTGATGAAGAGTATATTCACACAAATCCAATGCTGTACCCAAAATTATGGTCATTTTTTTTAACCTTTATTTCATCAAACGGCACTTTTACCACCACAGTCAATAAATAAGTGGAGATAGGTGGGAGGGTGGGGGGCCAGGCAGGGACAGATGGGAGCATGAGAGAGAGGAAATGAGAAAAATAAGCTTTGGCCACCTGAGCTCATTTCTGAAGGTGGTCATAACTGCTGATTAGCGAAGCCTGGCTTTATTACTATTATTTCCGCCCCAGCCCATGATGTAAATGTCAGCTTCCAGCAGCAAGGAGAGGACCACTAATGGCTGCAGCAAAGCAAGGAAGGGTGAGGAACTTCCAAATGAGCTTGACATTTTCTTAACCTGATACAAACGGAGGCTGCAAAGGGCAGGGAAGCAACCCATCGAGTAACTGAGAGGGCTATAAATGAAGAGCAAGACCTTGCTTAAACACAGCTATTTGTAATGGGCTGTTGAGCTGCTACTGAGGGTGAGCTGTGGGAGTTTGCATTGGGAGGGGGTGCCAAGAAGGTGGGTGGAGCAGCAGATGTGTTCACACTCCCTCTTGGCAAAGAGGATAATAACATTTGCCTTCTTTAAAGGGAATACTGATGAGGAGTCGGTAAGTGTGGGTTGAGCTGCTTTCCATGTGCTATTTTCTCTTTGGGCTGATGGTACAGGATAGTTTGAGAAGCAGGACCTCCAAACTGAAAAAAAAGTAAAAATAAGAAATGAAGCTACACAGCAGGAATGATTCCCCTGCTTGCAAAACTTAAAACTCCAAAGGAATCAAAAGAATTTTCCATCCTTCTCAGGGGAAAGACAACGAAATATCAAAAGTGTAGTCGCATGGGAAACGCATTTCTTCAGATGAGTCAATATAATGATAATTAGCACAGCCACCTAAGACTTGTCAAACAGATTCAGTTCTTTTCCTCAGCCTGCTTCAGACCAAGACTGGTCTAATATCACAGAGTCCATGCTCTTGGTGGCAGTCCTGTGCACCCCACCATTGTGGCTCAGTTCTGCATCTCCCTGCTGGGCTTTTCCAGCTGGGAATTCATCTCACCTGGCTCATTTCCCCCAGAAAGAACTGATGACAGCCCACAGTTTTAATTTGGCATTTAAAACCTATTTCAGAGAAATGAGGGCTTAATGAAGGGTCTGTGGTGCTGTGCCAGACCAAAGGTTCCTTGAACTCAGTCTTGGACAGCAGACTGCAAAGCTTCAGAGAGGGTTTAAGATCAGTGCACAAAGAATGACCCGTTCCATGGGCACATTTCCAAAAGTCACATGTCTTACTAAATGTAATTCGTGCCACTGGAAGAATACTTGGGATTTGAGGTGCACTTCCACTCCGGGAAGACCAAAGCACCAGAACTTTCCTTGAACCTACACATAATCTCCACATTATTCTTGCTGCATGTAGGTACGTGCTTATTATAGTTCAGTGGAGAAGCACAGGATGTATTTTATCACAGATCCACTTGCAAGGTTCATTATTGATTTTAATGGACCTGTGCCAGGAGGCAATGGCAGGCCCAGTTTTTTAGAGTGAATGAAGGAAGACTAAATATACTCAGTCCTTGCCACCTTAGCAAACATTTATCCATCCGGTTCTGTGTGATGAGAAGTCTCTATTCCAATGAAAGAATTAAATTTTAATAGGACAAGAAGTTGTTTGTAAGGTGTCACGGTCCAAGATAGGAACAGATTACTGCACTGCAGGGGAACACAGGAGGCTGCTGGTAGAAGAAAACGAGGTGATAACTTATTCCTGAAGTGACTGATGGCACAGGAATAGGTGATGCAGAGCAGAATGGATGTAACCCCTGATGACAGCAGAGATATTCCCTCCTTGGAAAGAGGGCAGAGCAGCTCCTAGCATTACATTGGCTGTAGTTGTTGCTCACAAATGCAGTGCTGAAGTTACAGAGAAGGCCAGCAAATGCCAGTAGGGACTACAGGGCTCCTGATGTATACTCAGTGCCATGGGCTTTCCCAGCAGCAGGAACCGGCACGTTTCCAAGTTAACACCTTCCCCTCTTTGCAGATGGACTCTGGCTGGGGAATGCTTAATCCCTCCAGACAGCGGCAGCCAAACTCAATGAAATGGAGAAGTTGGCCATCTTGTTTGGACAGAGAAAGGCTCCCATGGAGGTGAAATTTTTGCTGGGCTCTTCAGGTCTACTGGACTAGAGTGGGTGATATAATGTGCATTAAGGAACTGTGCCAGCATGGGCTGGAAGATGGTTTGGGCAGCCAGCACCTTCTCTGCTGTGCTTGGCACTGCGGAGTGGGCACAGCAGAGGTTGTGCACTCCCATAGTCAATGCATGCACCATGTTTCACCCCGTGGAGAAGTCAGTTCACTTCCTGCCCTTTAGTGGCCTCCACAGCTTCTTACTTCCAGTCATTACTGGCCACAGTCTGGATTTAATGAGGCCAGAGTTCACTGGATGAAATAAATGCAGGTCCTCGCACCTTCTAAACCAAAGCTAATGAAAAATATATGCTCCCTCACTCCTGCTCTCATTTTCACATCCTGCAAATTATCTGTGCTAATGCACGCAACTCTCTGCTCCTCCGCGGCTTCAGATGCTGAACTTTGAGTCTTTGTCACATCAGCCGGCACCAAGTAATTCCGTACAGAAGTCTGACATTTCCAGTTGAAAAAAATAAATTGATTAAAATTCAACAGGCATGTAGTGTTCAGCTTTTAAAGGTCGGCGATTCTAAGGAACTATCAACTGTAAAATAATTCAGCATTTAGAGAGGAGGGGCAGCTGGGGGGGGGGGGGGTCCTGGGAAGAAGAAAGAAGTGAAGAACATCAGGATCATTTACCACCTTTATTTCACTGTCAAGAGCATAATTACAGGTAATTTAATTACCTCATAATGGAAGGGCTCCATCTTGCTGAGCATCGTGGCCAGATCCAGCTTTGCGGTGCAGTGCCAGTATGGGGGACCTCTGACAGCAACTGGTGTGTTCCTGTGGGTGAACATCTGGGACCTCACAAAATGAAGATAGATGGTGCCATTTTTAGGCTGCTACTCGTGACAGAAATGGATTGGGTTTATCTGAAGACTTTCTGTTGCCTAGTGGAAGGGAGATGGACAAGAATGGTACAGTTGTGGCAGAAAACCCAGCTGAGATAACTGCTTTCATTTGGGGAGGATGAACCCATCTAGGCAGGGGTCTTCTGTGGAGCTCACTGCTGTCTGGATCTATATGTCTCCTATAACTGGATGGGGGGGGGTCTGCTGAACCTGGAGGCCAAGATGGGTGCACGCTGCCCATATGTGAGCTGCAGAGATGAGTAAGGATCTCAAAGAAAACCAGGTCAGGGTTTGGAGAGCTGCCTCATTCATTTCACTTCACTGGAATGCTGCCTATATCCTAAAATTATTCAATCTATGTCACCTGGATTTTGCTTTTTGAGGTTTGTACTACTTGGTTTTGAGTTAGATCAGGTTAGACAAAGAGGAAACAAAACCCATTTGCATCAACCTAAATGGATCACCACTATTTACATGAGCAGGAAGTCTGGGCATAAGTGGAAATCTTGCATGAGCCTTTTGTGATAGGTCCCCGTCTCTGCTCTTGATTGCTCTTGATTGTTATGACCTACATCCTACAACAATCATCTGAATCTCAGTGTCAGAAAGAGACAGAGGAGGGGTTGGAACCCACTTCTGAGTGGGGTTGGAGGCAGTGAACATGGGCTGTGGGCACTTGGCATCTTGCTGGTTTTCTGGTTGTTGGTTTGGCAGGATGTGGGCAGTGTGTGCTCTCATTTCCCATCCCAGTGATGGGATCAGAACCTGTTGTACAATCCAACTGTGACCCCTAGAGGTCTTTGAAAGGAGAATACTGATCTCAGACACACAGGGAGAGAAAAAGCATGAGCAAGGGATCTCCTTGGCCCTTATCACTCAGTGCCCTTGAATATCAGGGCACATGTGATACACTTGTGATTCATTATTCCTTGTAATATCAGATTCTCCCCACGCTCACACAGTTGCCATGCCATTGATATCAGTGGAAACCAGAGAACTATGCCTGAAGGGAAAAACATGATCCATGAGGTTGCTGGTGAATTGTGCTCTCCAGACCAGAGAGCACCAGAAGGACTCAACTCAGGGAGCAAATACACACATCAAAGCAGAGCAGGATGACTCCTACCGCAAGGTGGCTGTAGGAGGCTTCTCCACGGGAAATAGTGACTGAACAACAGGTCAAATCAACCTGGAAAATCATAAGGAGGGAAAAGAAAGAGATAGCAGCAGGCACACTGCTGCTGGGTATCAGTGCAAAGGAGAGACGAAGTAAAAGGAATGCTGTGTCTTCTTCACATGAAGTGAGCCTAATCTCATTTTGCCAACTCATCTTCATTCTTAGGCCTCTGTCTTACCTCATCTCAATAGGACTCCACTGCAAACTCCTGGCAAGCTTTTGATCTTGCTGGTATTTGTATCACCAGAAGAGTCCCCTACTCTTTACCTTGCCTAGTGGGTCTGTTTTGCAAGCAATGGCACACCTATGCACCCACATCTCCACCCACTACTTTAGCCCAATAGTGGGATTCACCTACTGATAGCATAGATGTCACATTGTGTGGCATGGTCTAGAACAACCACGGGTATGTTTTAACAGTTGGACTTGATGATCTTATTTGTCTTTCCAACCTTAATGATTCCATAATTCTGTGGTCTCCCTACAGACCTTGGCATTCTCCACTTCAGTTCCCTTCTCAGTGCTACTAACAGTCAGCCACAGCCTCCAGTGCACCACATACTTAACCCAGTCCATGCTGAACCAAGCTCACTGCACACCATCAGGCTGCACAGTGGTCTTCCCACATGGTTGAGACACTCCAGCTTTCAACTATTCTGGCAAGAAAATCCATAACCTGAAACATGGGGCAGAGAAATAGGAGGTTCCCTTGCAGCTCCACACCCCACCAGTTGTCCTGTCCTGGGGAAGGTGGGAACAAGGTCTCCACTTTGAACATGGTTTGCTGACTACCAGGCCAGGGCTCAGCTGTGAATCAACAGCAGTCAGCCAAGCTGCTCTGCCTCCTTCCTCCTCCCACTGCTACACAGCAGCCAAAAAGCACCATGTTGATTATTCAAGAGTGGACTCTTAACAGCTCTAATCAGCTGCTAATCCAATAACACACTCAGCTGAGCCACACTCTCTGCTCCCAGGTCCCAGCTGCAGAAAGAACATTTACAGCTGCCTGGCATTGATAATAACTGCCCAGCGGTCAGGAGGAGAGCTCAGCAAATGACTTAGTGCTGCTGAGCCAAGGTGGTCCCCACCTTCCCCTGGCTCTCTTTGCCCCCCAGGAGCACAGACTGTTGTATGCGTGGTGGGGTGCTGCCTTCTGCTTTGTGTGCAGCCCAGCTCCCCGGATCCCTAGGACAGTAAGCTGCGTCTTCTCTTGGGCTTCCCCCTGGCAAAGCTGCTTTAAATGTAATAAATAAAAGAGGGAGCATCAAATCCATCTTTCTGAAGGCATTTGAAATGCAAGATGCCAGGGACCAGCCAGCACAGCCTCGGGCCCTTTCAGTTCTCCAACACTTCAGTGCAAACTGTGAGTGTTCAGCCTGAGTGGCCTGGAGCCAGCATGCAGGGGAGAGGCATTAAACGCAGAACCATCCCTTCCTCTGCACCACCCCAGCTTTCCATCCCCAAGCTTTTCCTGAGGCAGGCAGAACAACATCACACCTGCTTCTCACTGCCTTCACAGCCTGGTTCTCAAATAGAGATTTTGGCAGCATCTCCTGCTAAGTCCTCTCTCTTTGCCCTACCTTCCAGTTGGCAAAAGCCCTCTATGGGTTTTCGCTCTGTCTGTGCTCAGCTCACTCCTACACCTACTCTCTCCCTTAATCAATATCCCTCATTAACCATATGATTACAGATGACTTTTCATTTTCCTCTGGGTGCACCCTAAGAGCTGCACTAGCAAAAAGGTGTGGAAAACTGTTTCTGAGCTTAAAAGGCAACTTCTCATCATGAGCTGAAAGCGGTTTATCCTAGCACTGAAATAACTATGCAGCTGTGTGTGAGGGAATTTGTGTGGTCAGGGTATGTCACATTTGTGTTCCTGGTAGACTTACTAATGAGTCCAAAGGGTGTGAAGAGAGGTCCATACCCCACTGAAACCCTTCTTTGGGTACAAGAAGAAAACATGCAATATAGAATAAGCCAAAGAAAGATCTGTGCAGGGTATTTCATTATCACCAGCTCTCACAGTGCCCAAATGAATCCAAATGGTTATTTTTCATGAGCAGTGCGTTGGGTGAGGGAAATCCTGATGTGGGACCAGAAGAAGAACCTGCAACCCCTGCTTCCTCCCTGCTGACACAGCATGTGCAGACAAATTCATGCAGTGTTTTCCCTAGTGCTGTTTATTTTGGGTAGCATGCAGATCCTAATAGGTTGGAATGGCTCCAATGGGGCTCTTCTGCTCTACTGTGTGCATAATCTCCTCCCTACGACACAGCCCTGCCTGACTGTATGCTTAGGCAAGAGGCTAGAAAAGCCCCAGGGATGCTGAATCTCTCTACATAGGAATATGAGAAGAGCTGAGTTTTTGGAACTCAAACTTTGGACGACAAAGTGAAGATGTGCCACTGACCCACTTTTTTCCTGCCTACCAAAAAGAGAGAAGGACCCATCTGTGTATTAAGCTCAGCCCTGCCCAGTTGCCTACCACGGGCTTTCCTACTGGGCAGCGATGATGGTGCACAGCAGCTCTTCCATGCTGGCTGCTGGATGGTGGCCAGTTTGGGGCAGCAAGTGTGTAAAAGGAGGATGGAGCCCACCTCTAGGCTGGGTTTGGCACAGCCCATCCTGTTGGCACCAATCCCTGCATCCAGTGTTCCCAGAGCCGCACGCTCTGCATCCCCACACTGCTCTGCCCCTCCTTCCTGTCATTCGGTGACATAATGAAATCAAATTAAAGCCCCATTTACCAGTTTTATTGCCTATTATTTATAATACTCCAGCTCCAAAGTGCTGTTTTATAGAGTGCTTAAGCTGCCATTGCTGGATAGAGTTTGCCATAAATGTCTCTGCATGCACAGAACATAATGTCCTCGCGTCGCGCAGGAAAAGGGAAGAGATTATTCTCAATTATTTCATATAGTCTGTTTTATTGTCTTATTGTAATAAACTGTCATACCCTACAACACTTTAAAATCAATAGTTTGCATTAAAAGTAATGAAAAGTAGTTATTAATCCCGCTCAGTGCTTCCGCTCTTCTGCTCACCGCGAGGCCCTGGAACAGGGACTGGGTGATAATTATTCATTTCCGATCAATAGGAACATTTCCCAGCGCTCCTGTGTGTATTGCTGCTCTTGCAGCTGTGCCAGTTGATGATGATGGAGGCTGGGGGGGTTGGGTGCTTGGTTGTGCCTCAGTTTCCCTGTGTGATTTGCCCGTGAGACAGAACTGTTTTGTTCAGGGAGGGGAAATGCAGATAAAGCAGGGTTTGGTTTGGTTTGGTTTGGTTTGGTTTGGTTTGGTTTGGTTTGGTTTCCCCAATAGCTGCCAGATTTTTGTCATGCAAGGGATGTTTGCAAACACTGAAAATGAGAAATATGGTATTGTCCCACAGCAGATTTTCCTCATTATTGGACTAACTCATACTGAGCTCTCTTCCTTGCCCAGGCTGTGACCCTGTCACTTGGCCCACGTTCTGCTGATGGCCAGATGTTCCTGAGAAACCCACTAGTGCCTTCTGACTGCTGTAACACGACCGCCCACATCACAGGACCTTGGCTTGAAGGTATGTGTCCAGGTGGGCTCTGGCACTGAGTGGTGTGGTGTCACTCATTGCTATGTGAGTTGGGATATAACAGGAATCTGTCTGTGTGCACATTCACACACAGACCCCAAGCCTTTGTAGAGATCTATTGTGAGTCTGGACCCATTACTGTCTATGAATGTAATCAGTGCCACCCTAAGCAGACCCAGCATCTCTCTAGCACAGTGAATCATCCAGCAACCACCCCCTGCTGTTCCCAAATCCAGGCTTTAGGTTTCCCTGGCATGTCAGACCTTGATAATCCCTAAAATCTTGGATTTATGCATAGCTTGGAGGCATAGATCTCATCTCCTGCAGAGAAAATCCACATCCTCTGTCTGCAGGACAGGCTGGACTTCCTGGTCCCACAACAGTGCACTTACTTCTCTGGAGGGGAGGGGAGCAGAGCCAAACAGCAGCAAGGGTTGAGCACAATGAGCATAGAAAAAAAGTAGAGCTGGATTCCAAGTTTCTCTGCAATCCTGAAGCAGGGTATGCAAATCTCACTGCAGCTGGGCAGGATGAAACAGAGCTGAATCTCAGCTGAGAACGATGGAGAGAGTTAACAAAGGACTGAAGGGACACACTGAGCAACAGGTCTATCTTTTTATTTTTATTATTTTTTAAATAACATTTCCAATATACGTATATATTTTTCAATGGGAAAACCCAGCTGGTTGCTTGGATTGACTCTGTCTCTGATTCAATGCAGTTGTAATGAAAAGAGCTCACTAGCACATTAATTGCCATGATAAACATCAGCATCACCCATCCACATGCGTACACACAGCTCGGTGGTATTGTGTCAGTATCAGAGCAGCATTTCTTCATCGCCGCCTTCTGCAATAACTGAGAAATAGAACAGAATCCTTGTACAAGCGAGAAGGAGTTATCAGTGCTTGATCAGATCTTGAGAGATTTCTTTATTTTTAATAAAGTCCACCTTCCCCCTTGTTTGTCAGAAGCACTTTGCTTTAAATGTTGGATGAGCAAAAGCAGGAACTACTTGTGTCTGCATTCACTCAGGGAAGAAAACAGACAGGCACTTCCACTCCTCATGCCCAGAGACTTCAGTGCATGTGAGAGCATCTTCTTCTAGCACAATGGATCCACTTTGGTGGACTCCTTTAACAGGAAAAGAAACCAAAGCCTGTAAATGCTAGTTTCCTAATTTCTGTGTGATTCCAGAAGAACCAAGTCAATAACCCTTTCCTACTCTGCAGGCATTCCATATGGGGGATTTGTGGACCAGGCACAGCAGTGCCCTCCGCATATGTTGTTTCCACCATCCTTCATCTCACACATGTCCATGAATTACATCTGTCTGTGTGTCCCCTTGTCCATAGATGAAGCATGCTGGAACCATGTGAGCATCCTTGGAGTGGGTGACACATGGAGGACAGGGGGGGCTCTTCTGCCGAGGGCCAGCACTGGGAGAATGTCCTATGTTGGGTGGGATGTCCTTTAGTTTGTTGGGATGCTCTACCTTGGGTGGACTATTCTACATTGGGCAGGATGTCCTTTGTTAGGTGGGATGTACTATGTTAAATGGGATGTCTTTCGTTGGGTGAGATGTTCTTTGTTGGGTGGGATGTCCTTCATTGTATGGAAAGTCCTACATTGGGTGGGATGTCCTACCCTCCCATGCAGAAGTCTTAGAAACACATAAGTGCATGCAAAGGGAAAGGAGGGAGTTCTGGGAGTCATCGTCCTGCTGGCTCAGTGAGATGGGTGGGAAGGATGGGTCTCTTTTTCCCACCTGGCTGATAGGGCTTTAATCTAACCTTGACATTATCTGAAATTAAAATCAAACCTGACATGTGGACAGTGGCAGCAATGAATTACACCTTTCCTGTTGGTAGATAATCCCCTTCTAATTCCCTCACTTTATTCAGATGAGAGATGATTTAGGAAAAAGAGAGGTCGGAAATATCCTCCCTTTTGCCTTCTCTCAGATGGCAGCACCCCATGTGGGATCTCACAGGAAACCTCAACCCCAGTCTATCAGCACCCCATTCTGCAGCCACCAAACAATGTACAGCTGATCTTGAGGCTAAGGTAGAGGAAGAGAGAGATATTGCCTCAGTGCAAAAGGGAACAAAGGCAAAAACCCAAGCACTGCATCCGGGAACAGCAGAATGAAGACAAAAACATTGATGCAAAGCAGCTTTATGCATTCTCATCTCACCTTGCCCACCCCTCAGCTGTGAGTGTGAAAGCCTTGAACCCCCAGCATGCCCTGGTCAGAGGAAAGTGAGGTGTTGGTGGAGATGCCACAACTCTTTGATCCATCACTGCAGCTCCAGAAGGACATTGTGAGAATGGAAGTGTGGAGATGAGCTGTCTGCTCCTCCTTCACAGGTTCAAGCCCATCTCGGAGCAGCACTGACTGAAAGCAGGGGAGGATCAGTTCTTCCATCAGCTCTACAGCATCTCTTCCCAAACACTTGTGCAGCTTTTCCACCACAAATGATGTGACTGAGGACAGCAAGATGGCCTCGCTCTCCCCACAGCTGGCCAGAGGTGCACACATTGAGTCAGTTTTGCTTAATAGTGTAAAGAATAATTTTTAATGCAGTTTCTTAATCTGCCTGATGAAAGCTTCTGCATAGGAAGTAATTTTTTACAGAGCCCCACATCACCAGCTGGTTCCCCTCCTCCATCCAGACTTTACTTTTCTTCAGTGCTAATTCAATCTCTGGCTATGAGAGTGGGTAAAATCAGCTTGGACTCTGCAGCACAATTCAGTCTCAAAGCCATTCCAGCCAACAATGGCTCTAAACAAAATATAATGAGTAATTCACATAGTAATATCACCTTAGTTACATTCTTTTGAACAGGCTTTTCTCTCTTGGTGTCTCCACCTTCCCATCCTAATAAGTATATCTAAAACTAGAGAAAGAAATTCATCTGCCACTTAAAATATCAATAGAATTGGGAGGGAAATTGCAGGAAGAATAGATAAAAATTGCGAGGAATTTTGCCCTTTTTGTAGAGCAGTGTTCTCAGCATCACCCTTGCATGCTGGGTAATTGATTTTCCATGGAACTCTTAGGGGTTATTTTTTTCCAATTTAGTTTTTGAATTTTAAATGCAATTCTTGCTAGTTAGCTGGGCCTGCACATAGAAACCGCCTGTGTTATCCTCAGAACAAGCAAAGAAAGGAGACAGCAGCGCTGAGCCATAATCTACCTGTCCTACTGATATGCCCTAAAACTACTGAATGCTGTCTAAACACTGACCATAGAATCATAGAACCATTAAGGTTGGAAAGTCCACTAAGATCATCAAGTCCAGCCATCAATCCATCACCACTAATGCTTATCCATTCTCATGCAGACGGTTATGGAAATGATTAGGTTATGCTTAGCTGGAAGCATGGGTCCTAAGGCTGAAAGAGCAACATAGTTTGACTTCTGGTCTAGGCCATGGGATTACCCTGCATTCATACTTGTTTGAAGTACAGTGAAAATGTAGCACTGTATTCCTTCCCATTTAACAGAGTATCAATTTCAGAGACAAAACTGTAGCTCCA
The DNA here is from genome assembly GCF_054131305.1 of Coturnix japonica. NCBI lineage: Eukaryota > Metazoa > Chordata > Aves > Galliformes > Phasianidae > Coturnix > Coturnix japonica. The sequence continues at coordinate 8,962,504 of NC_140683.1, forward strand.
GGTGGAACACCAACACATTGCAAGCATCTGCATTGCAGCTCTCCAGCATTTGAACTGAAAGATACAGCTCCGTTACCATAAGCTGCCAGAGGTCCATCAGCAGCTTTGTGTGACCCAGAGAGCACAGTGAGATGGTATGGATTACAAGCACACCTTCTGCTGGAACAGCTGATCCCATCCGTGGCTGTAGGAGCACAGCTTCTAACACCTGTTGGGCGAGTGCTGGAAGGAGCAGCATTTAACAGCAGCTGCTACACACAGGCTATTTTCATAACACAAGACACAAGACATAATCTTGACTGAGATGCCCAGCAAGAGGCTAACTGGGAGTCGACAGCTAGCAATGCACACAGCTGCGACTCACCAAGGCAGAGCTGAGCCAAGAGCAAGAAGCCATTAGAAGGTAATAGTGTGAAAACACTAATGGCCTAGAGCCAGATTTGAATTAACAGCCCAGGAGAGAAGGAGCCTATCAAACCTTCTTTGTTTCCCCTCTGGATTGTTATAGGATTGCAGTGCTGTCAGACTGCAGGGAGAAAAAGGTGGCACATCCCATCCAGGATTCTGCCCCCAGCACTCTGCAGTGCATAACTTCAGGCTGTAGGATCCTCTGCTCACTGTTCGTCCAGGCTGGGAGGTTAATGAGGGGAGGCACTGAATGGTGGACCTAAAAATTAAAGACCAGTAGGGCTTTCAGCAGGAATTTACGGGCAACTTTAAAGAGTGTCACATCACAAAGACATCCGAGTGACTCTGAAATCAGATTCTACTTTATTCTCCCTGTTTGAATTACCCGAACTGAAAGTAATTATCCACTGAGTATTCAAGAGAACCTGTACAAACGTCAGTGATGGATGAACGTGCAATGGAGTCCATTCCCTGAGACCCCATCCAGCACAAATCTGAGACAGAATCAAACTCAACAGAAGTCTAATCCACTTTGCAAACCCTTCTACCACCAGCCTGTACCTGCTGGCCTTCCACACCCTGAGCCACATGCTGCTCTCAGCATCTCTGCTGTACAGTGTCATGGGTACTTTTCAACTCTGGATGTGAGTCTCCAAGGCCACACTCTGGCCCATTGCCCTTCCACAGATGGTTCCTTTCCCTCCCTCACCTCCCCTCCCCAAAATAAAAATGAGGTCTCTTTGCAATTCTGCATTCTGCTGTGACCGACAGCACTGGGGTGAGACCACTTAGCACAGATGGCAAATTATCCTTTCCAGCTGCTCCTGGGTAATGGGGACCTTTTCCAGCTTCATAACTCTTCATCCTTGGGTTCTTCTTCTTCTGTGCTGTCAGGGGATCTCTGTGCAACGAGGACAATGGGTTCCATCCTCACTGAGCCCCAGTAACTCCCAGTAGCTCCCAGTGATGTCAGCCGGGGCTACTTTCAGATTGAGAGGACAAGTCCCAGGGAGGGACCTCCCAGAGATGAGGAAAGGCAGTTCCTGTTCTCTAGGCTGTGCTCCCATCTTCCAGCTTCTCTTTTTTTTCCCAGAAGTTCTTTGTTTTCTTTCTTCAGTGGAGGGAGTTCACAGAGGTTGTCAGGGTGGACTGCAGTCTTGTAAATACATGTGTGACCTCTCATAGCTCTCCTTTGAAAAAGTCTTTTTTATTTTTTTCTCTACTAAAACACATCAGTAAAACACCCTTAGGGCCCCTTCTTCTGACTGCTGTGAACATTTCATCTCTTGCTGATGCACCGTCCGCCTTCCTCTTTTCTCTGCCTACAATCAGTGGTTCCTCAGCTGTGCTCCCAACAGAAGAGCACACACACAAGAAGGCCTCCATTGGTTTCATCCACAGTTAAAACAGCCCCTTCCACTCCAGCAGTGTTCCTCTGGTTGTTGCTCCGGTTGGAATAGGTGGCAAAATTTGGAGCTGAAAATGAAAGGCCTCCACAGAGAGGTCTGTCTGCCAGCTCTGTTAGTCCAGTTCCCTTCCCCTTTGTGGGATATATCCCAGTCCCACCTTCTACCTGGGGGCATCAGAGCTCCATGTTTGCTCACACAAAGGCAAACCTTGGGAAAACAACCAAGAGATGCCCCTCATTATGAAGGAGCACTGCAGAACGGGAAGAAATTACAGGCAAAGCGCCTTGAAAGTCCTCCCATCTTCTAAACATTTCTCTCTGGTTTCTCGCAGATTTCAAAGGTCGCTGGGAGCTAATGAACCTCAGATAGCAAAGCTGTCTCTTGTTTGTTTGTCATTTCGAGTTCTTCTGGTTGATTAAGATCCATGCTGGCAGTAAGGTATAAAATAGCAGGTTTTGGTGTGGATAGTGAGTTTGCAATTCCTATCCCCAAAAATGCTGAACTGAACAGGAAGGCACCGTTAGCCCCATAGACCAGAGAGCAAAAGCACAGGTAGGAAAATGAAGATTTTCCTTCCATGCCAGTAGACTTCTCCACCCTTCCCTTTGTTTTTTTTTCTATCATCATTTTCTGCTTTGTTTCACACATTTTCAGAAACAAAATGAGTTTTTGGTTAAAAGCAGAGAAATTGAATTCTTAGTTATGGGCATAAACTGATGAAGAGGCATGTTCAGAACAAGGCCCAATGAGGCAGGTCTCAGCAGACCATGCTTCAGTGTGGGTCTGTTTGCTTATTTCCCTATTTATTCCCAGTTCCATAGGCTTTCATTGCTATGCACCAGCAGAGCAGTGCACCAGATGTACCCCAAGATGGGTTGATTGTAGTGCTGCCCTATGTTAGGGAATGACAAGATCTGTCATCTTTTTCCACCCGAAGACTTCATATGGGGTGTATCTGAGGACTGTGGCTGTTTCTATGGCTGGCCACCCACTTGGGGTAACAACAGAGCTCTAAATGCTCCCACACTGACATGAATGGGTGGTACTGGTGGCAGGTGGATGGTTAGGATAGATGATCTTGGAGGTCTTTTCCAACTTCAGTGATTCTATGATTCTATGACACATCCGCAGCCCTGTTATGAACGCCTGTCACCCCCAGCTAAAAAACAATCCAGACTGGAGTAATGCTTATTGCCTGTGAGTCAATTAGCTCTGCAAAATACTCTCCCAATGCATGCTGGATATGTTGATCTGCAAATACCCTGTGCATATGAAGAAGAAATCTGCCACATCAGAGCTCTGGAGTGAAGCAGACTGGTAATGCATTGGAGCACAGGAGGCTTAATGACTCGTAGGTTTGTCAGACTCATTCTAGTTTGCATTCATGCTAGCACATGCTAGTCAGAAGTATGTTAATATCCCTATTCAGTGCCGTGCCTGATGACTCATCTTAGCCCTGCCCCACTGCAGAGTCCTTGAGGGCCAATTCTCCTGCTTTTATCAGCAGCATCTCATCTCTCCTCCGGAGCTCTGGACCCAAGTGAGGATGGTAAAAACAAAAAGCAAACATCCAGTTCAATTTCCCACCTACCTGCTCCCTCTCCCCCTTCCAGCCTACTCAGAGCTAAAGGATGAACACAGCGCTGTTCTCTTCCCTGTTTAGGAGCTGAGGGTTCACAGCACAGCTCTGAGCAGCACCCATGGTTTGTGCTGGAAAAGGTCCCCCGGCACTCACTGAGCAGCAGCTGCCTCCCAAGAGCTGTTGACTGAAGTGGGAACGTGCTGCTTCCACTCATACCATGAGAGAAACAACCCTGGGGAGAGAAATCTTTCCTAATGGAAGCTTTGATGTCTGTTTTTCTACCTGCTGCACTGGCTTATGGGCACTTTAGGGCATCTCTCGGACGTGCTGCTGCTCCAAAAGTAATGCCTCCTATTTTGTGATGTTTCCCCATGACATCAGGCAGATGTTGGTGGGATGGCAGTAGAGGCTGGATCTTCCCACCAATATCCTATTGCATTTTGTTGCTGTGTGACAGAATGGCGTCTGATGTGGCAGTACAGATAGAGCAAAGGTGTGTCACCGAATTCCTCCGTGCAGGAAAAAATGGCACCCATTGACATTGACTTACTCTTGTTCATCACTGGTGAAAATGCACAGCTAATGGCAGTGACTATGTTGAAAAAGATTGTTTTGCAGCTGAGAATGTGCTCTTTGCATCTGTTCTAGTTTTCTGCCATAAATGGGAAGCAGTACTTTCAGAGCAACCTACATACTGCCTTCCCATTGTTGATTTCATTGGGAAGGGTTGGGTATCTTGAAGAGAAACACAGAGAGGAGTCTGAGCTCCCTGGCTGCAAGAACCTCTATTGAGTGGCATTACCTCACCAACTCTGACCTTTCCACTGAAATGCATCCCTGCTCCCACCGGGAGTGGGGAGCAGATGTTTAATCACACACCACGGCACAGCAAACTGGTGCAGGCCAGGGAACAGTGGAGATTCCACACTCCAGTGAAGCTGCAGGATGGATTTTGCAAAGCAGAATGCAATTATCCAAATTACAATTTGCTCAAGACGTAAGTCTTTTGAAATAATAATAACACTTAGCACATATAAAGCATTATAAATGTTCAAAGCACAAGCGGTAATGTTTATGTCAAAGAGGTTTGAACTTCCAGTAATTATTAACAAGCAGAGAAATTGCATAGCTGGGAGAATTTTCCAGCTTTAATTCACAAGGAAGAGTTTGCTTTTGTTTTTAATTCCAGGAAAACTTTGCTCAGATTTCTCCCTGCTTTCAGCAGATCCCAGCTGAGAAAGAATTGAAAGAAAAACAAAACCAATTTCCCCATGCAATTAAAAAAAGAATCTTAGGGAAAGAAAATAGAGAAAATGAGGGGAAGATGCGGCTCTGTGAGCAGACCACTTTATGTAGCTAAATGGATATAAGTGTGTCAGACGTGTGTGCTTTATATCTGTGTGTACACGTCTGCATGTGTATAAAACACACCAAAGTTCACACTTTGGATGTAAACCTTTGGTTCATTCTGGCTCCGTTCATCTCAGATAATAGGGATGTAGCTTGTAGTGACATTTCCTACCATTCCAGGTGCTCCAAAAACAATAGGTTGTATTACCTCTTGTCTTAAGGAACAGATGGAGATGGCCATAGCGCCACTGGTGCCTTGGCTGACCATCCTGCCCGCAGATACCACCCCAGTTTTCACACACCCTCAGTGCCACATCCCCATGGTTCTTGAGCACCTCCAGGGATGGTGACCCCACCACTCCCTGTGCATCTGTGCCACTGCATCATCTCTCTTTCTGAGAAGAAAATGTTCCTAATATCCAACCTGAGCTCTGGTTTCACACCTTACGCCAAAGCACACAATGAGCCAGTATTGGTTTTCTGACTGAGAAGGAGCTGAGCATCCTGCTTTCGCTGGAGCAGCCGGGGGACTCTGGGATGTTTGTTCATGAGAACAGTGGGCACTGCATTGAAACAAATAGAATGAAGCCACGTCTCTGGACAACTTGAGGAGCCAGAATTTGTTTCTCTCATTCTGGTCTCCTAAAGCATCAGAACGGCCAACATTTCAACCACCGGTGGCACATTGGCGAACTCACCAGCACTCCAGGGCCCATTTCTCATTTGTATATTAACATAAATTTCCATATGGCACAGAAAATAAGCCATAAATAGAGGTAACGCTGTAATTCTGTAATTTTCCATGTATTTGAGGTTGGGTTTGTTTTTTTTTTTAAACCCTGCCTGTTGTTGAGCCTTCACTGCCCCATTCAGCACGAGGACATGAGCTGGTGCTCAGTGTATGGGGGCAGATGGGCTGATGCCAAAGTGAGAGCTGTGCTCTCAGAGAAGCAGCCCAAGGTGACAGCAAGAGCACCGGCATTTCTGAATAGCTGTCTGCTTCATCTTGTAGATAATACAGGGATAGGAACCTTGGAAACAGGTGGGATAAAGAGAGAAACTGCTTGAGGAACAGACTGGGCCATGGTGCAGAATACCTTGCTATAATGAGTGGGGCTTGCTCCCTGGGTCACTCCTCCTCGTTAACAGGTAGAAAACCTGCAGTTTAGGGAATGGGCTATGGGCTGCCCCTTGGCCTTCTCCAAACAGGGATGCAGAAGAGGGAAAGGCAGCAGGAGGAAGGAAAGGGAAGGGAAGTGAAATGGAAATGGAAAGGGAAAGGAAAGCAATGAGTGTCCTCAAACCTCTTATTAAAAAAAATATAAATAAAAAAAATCCAGGAAAACAAAGAAAAAATCCACTCAGCCACAGCAGTATCCAAGCAGCAACCTTGGTTTAAATACCTTTTCCAGACACAATTACACTGAGTAGGCTGCCTGAACTTTCCCTGCAGGAGGATCCCACTGGGGTTAAGGCGTGCTGAACTCACAGTGCCCGAGTTTCTCTTTCCCCAGCTCAGAGCTGGAGGGGAGATTGACTCATTTGCTTAAAAATAAAAACACTGCTATCTAAACTTTAATGTCTTTGTTTCTTATTGCTGCAGGCAGTGGTTCATATGCATTCCAAACAGCACTTTGACTGCAAATGTACCATTTTGGAAGCTATTCCACCTGAAAAACAATATCTTTCATCTCCCTGCCTTGCACTGTTGGGGGCTGGGAGCTCGGCTGTCCTGGCACCACAGGCAGCAGTGGGGTGGAAAGGAAAGGAGTTGGCTCTGCTGCATAGATGGCCCTTGCTGTGTGCAGAGGGGATGCTGAAAGGCTGAGGTGTGGAAAGCAGGACTGCAGCCCTCACTGGAAGAGAACGGATTAGCCATGCTGTTGGGCAGTGGGGTGAATGGAAAGCCTGCTGCACACAGGATGTACCCAGGAGCCATTATGATCCCTTCACATCTCTATCCATGGGCAGCACGCTAAGAGCATAGGTGCACCTATGTCCATATTGGTTGCCCCTTCCTAGCCCAGGGACCAACTGCACAGCAGAGGGGATGCTGGAGCTGTGGGATGCTCTACCAGATGCCCATGCACTCTGCACCAGTCTTTGCTGAAACCCCTTCCACGATGTCCTCACCAGTACCACCACCAGTGTTAGGATGGATTTGTTGTGCTATCACCTGCCCAATGCTCACCCTTCACCTTGCTGCTACTGCCTCTGCAAAGGGAAAGTGCACAGGGAGCTGTGCTCTATGCATGTTGTGCAGTGGTCACTGCAGCAGCCCTGGGCTTCACAAGCCAGCATGTCTATGCTGGCCGTCCCACTTCTCATACTGAGTTGCTCCATTTTTCAGAGTCTTTTTGTGAGATGTTTGGATTGGACCATTCCCCTGTTGCTCCTGCAGAAATCACTGAGCAGCCTCTCACCAGCTTTTACACGGCGAGATCTGCTTGGAAAGGGACAGCCAAAAGGGATCAGGGCACACAGGGGTGGCCAAATGCCTGGTCCTCTGAGGGGGCTGCGCATTCGTCTCACGCATGTAATGACTGTGTGGTGTTACCGTAGCAACTACATCTCAGAGATGATGCAATCAAATTTTGGAACGATGTGATTAGAAATGACAGGCAAGGGGAAACAAAGGGAAGCAAAGTTGCTGCGGCAGCTGGGATGCAGCGCTTAGCGCGTAATGCATGCAGCGGGGCTGCGAGACGTTCTTCCGAGCAATTACACTAAATATCATATTCTATTTGCCAGCTAATTACAGAATATCATTCAGTGCCTGCCGTCCAGCCTGTCCCTGCTCTCCCCACTTTGCAGAGGCCCAGGGAACGGCACTCTCATTAACCCGCCTGTGTTTGATCTGCTCTTACATTTCCAGTTGGCACCTGCCCAGCACAAAATGCCGCCCTCTTTCCCCCATCCCTGCATTATTCCCTCCCCCACATCGCAGCCCCCTCTGTCCCAGGGTCCCGCTGCTCCCCCCTGGGCAGCCTCACAGCTGCTCTTTGGACATGGCTCATTCACATGCCTGGGGTCTGCCCCTGCAACTGGAAAGGAGAGAGAAACAGGTGGAAAAACCAGGAATGGGAACTTGCACTGTAAATACTGCTGCTGATTCATAACCCCCCTCTTCTCAGAATTTCAGGTTATTTAACTATTATCCCTCTTGCAGAAAACCCCGGCTGTTCTTTTGACAGGTTTATGTGACCCAGCAGGCACTTTTCAGTCATTTTCACTGTAAAAACAACAGGCTCAGTTCTCCGCTGCTCAGTGCCTGGCAGCGTGGTTTGCTCAGCACTGAGGATAAGGAGGGGAATGGGAAGCTATGACACCTCTTTGTAGCAATCCATGCTATCTTTGGCCATCAGATGGATCTGACAGCAGCTGGAGGTTGCTGGGGACACTGGGTTGAGATCGGTTCTCTCCCAGCCCACCACATGGCTTTCTTTCCATTGCCAGAAAAAGAAAGGATGATTGGAACTGTGCACCATCGGACCTCTGTTAGGATCCTGATGGTGAAAGGACACCTAGATGGGAGGGCAGGATGAACCCTGGCATTGCCTCTTGTGAGCAAACAGGTCCAGAACAGAGCAGCTTCTGAGTTAAGACTTCAGCATAGAGTTAACCACTTGGGAAATGCGATGAGCTGCCACAGCTCTGCTGTTGGCATCCCACGAGGAACAAGCAGGAACCTTTCCAAGCCCTTCTGTCTCACTCCAGATGGGACAGGTGGGGGCCAGGGCTGGGGCTGGAGCTCTCCTCCTCCCCCCCTCACCCCCCAGGGACCCCACATCTCCCTTCCATCCCTGCTGCTGCAGGTATCACTCCAGCAGGGAGCTGCAGCACCATCGCTCCCTGCTGCTGCAAACAGCTGCGGCGCAGAGCACTTGAATACCAATTTTCTTCTCCCACTTCCACCAAGTCCCCATCATGTATCCAAGAATGAGCTGTGGGAAATGGCTGAGGCTGGGATTCAATGAGCCTCAGCGGGTGTCTGTGCAGCGCCATGGGCCCACAAAATGCAGATAGATCAGCCACCATCGGATGAGTGAGAGGGAGAGCAGCTGAGAAGGCAGCACATGGCAATGGGGGATCTGCTGCTGCCAGATGGGGCACGGGGAGCAAACTTCATTTGAATTGCTTGCAGGCTTAGCAGCCAGGCAGAAAGAAATCATCACAAATCCATCTAATGCAAACTAATGCTGGTCATTAGGAAGCAGGCTGGAGCAGTGCTGCCTGCATCGGGGAGAAGGCATTAGGAAGAAAGTTTCTGAGCAGGTTGCTGATCCAAAATAGATCTTCCCTGAACAATTTACTCTTTGTTTACTGTTGTTCTCCAGCCTGATGATGAGAGGGTTTGTATTCTTCCTCCACAAGGATGAAGAACCCCAAGAGGATCTCACTGTATTTGGCCAGATTTATAATAACACTGGCCAGAGAGCAATGCTTGCAGTTGTCAGCGAGAGCCCCAGTCACCCAGAGTTACTCAGAGAAGAGCAACCCTTCCCTCCATACATGCACATAGGGTAATATCCCCAGTTGGATTCCTGCAATTCTGGGCTGGAATACTGAGCAGTGTTACCCAGTCTAATCCTGACCACATCCAAGCTGCCTCAGCACTGCTTTAACAAGAACCAAATGCTTTTTGATGTTTGTTTGTAAAAACTAAACAAATCAATAATAAATCTCAGCTGAAGACCTTGGAGGAGCTCTCCTAACTCTCCTGGATGCTATTGGAAGACAGCGGCAGAGCCAAAGGGACACAGAGACATCAGAAAGTTATCTATCAGAAATAACCCGTCTGCCCCAGAACAGCCTCTTTGGTTATTCAGATATCTCTGGCACCAAGGCTGTGTCAAAATGCTTTTCCATGTGTGCTGATTCTGTTTCAGCATTTACTGTTGGTCCCTACCTGTCCTGGAGCCAGGGGATGGCAAGAGGCAGGATCACTTCCTATTTCAGTGACCTATGGAGGAGAAGGAAGAATGGCATATCCTCAAGAAAGCGGTCACTGTGGAATTTAGCAAAGACCAACAAGGAAAAGGAAGGAGTTGTGGGGAGCAACTGAACTAGAGCTGAAGCGAGACGGCTTTTGGGGACATGACCTCTTGTTTTTAAGTCTCTCCAGGGGGAAGAAGGATTTGGGAGAAAAGGACACAGGATGGGAGGCTTGGGAGCAAGAGACTTTGTGAGTCTTTGAGCTGAGTTAGTGCTACACCACCCAGATGGGCATCGGTGCAGCTGGAGCAGGAGTACTTTCTCTTACCACCCCTCAGCTTATGTAGCAGCAGCCTGCGAATTACAGGCGTTGGAATGGCAGCAGCCCAATCTTCTCTTATTTTTGATACAAAGTGCCTTGAGCCCACCTAAGCAACTGCAGCACCAACTGCAGCCCTTGACCTGCACATTGCAAGGGCTGGGCTGGGTTCCCGGTGGGGAAGGAGTTAACACGCTCATCTGGCACAAGGGAGATTGAAGCCAGACTGGGCTCAGCTGGAGAGATTCACTTTATCAGAGGAGGTTATGAGTAAAAGAAACTCTTAAAAGACTCTCCAGCACACTGTGCAGCTGGGGAGGAAAGTCGTGTTGTTTGGAGCTGGGAGCATTGCATGTTGTGAGAGCTTCTGCTGATCTCTTCCAGAGGCAGATTTTGGTACAAGGAGCTCACTGCTGTGAGCCCAGCTTCTGAGGATGGGGGCATGGAGAGGTGATATTGCAGCCCTGTGAACCTCATGGGGATGCACTGACAGAGAGCTGAGGAAACTCCATTCGCTTCACAGAGCGGCGTGCCCAAATTAGAAATGATCTTTTCTTATTTCTTTGATAGAATGTGAATTTCTCAAGGAGGTAATTAAGTGCTTGTGTTGCAGGTCAATGAGCAGGGTTAGCTTCAAAAGAACGAGAAGAAAAAAGAAGGAACATTTTGGGCCGTGTAAATACTGTTTCACTACTATTTCTTACTGGTGTGACGTGCTGCAGCAGTAGTTCTGCTAAGCATAGGGTTCTTTTCCTTTCTCATTTAGAAAAAGCTGAAGTTTTAATATAGATTAAAAAGAAACCAAATAACTTCTGAAGTCAATCATTCCATTCTGGCCTTAGGATGTGCCCAGAGAGGGTTGGGATGGGTATTGGGAAATATTTCTCTAAAGGAGCAGTTGGACAGGGGTGGTGGGGTCACCATTTATGGAGGTGTTTGAGAACTATAGAGATGTGGCACTGAGGGATGATGTCAGTGGGCACGGTGGGATGGGTTGGGGTTGGAGAAGATGATCTCAGAGCTCTTATCCAACCTCTCTTAGTGCATCCCCGCAGCTCCAAATTAAGCCACACACACAGCAGTGCTTCTCTATCTTATCTCTTGTCACACAGCACGGAGGTCCCAGCACTTGAAGGCCACCATCACCTCTCTCCATCTCCAGCCCTCCAGGCTCACACATGCCGATGTTTGGGTTGATTTCAGCTTTGTCTTTCTGATCGCTGTGCTGTGACTGTTTTGCCACTGCTACGCCTCCCCGTCCTCCTCCTGTCTGACAGGCAAAAATAAGAAGAAGAAAGAAAAAAAAAAGCAGCTTAAACATATTTTGTGGTTAAACCACTTTTTTTTTTTCATGTCGACCGGTTCCCACTGGGCTGAAAAGCAATAAAAAGTCAGGAAGAAGTATGGGCTCCCCTCTCAGCTTTGTCATATGGATGAATAGCACAGTAAAAAGCGCTGAATGCTATCGGTTAAAACGAACTCGCCGCTCTTCCAAGTACATTCCGCAATGCTCTGATGCAAAGGGGTGGGGGATCAGATGGTGAAAAACCTCTCCCATAGATGGATCCTTTGTCGGACTAAAGATTTTTGCATTAAAAAGAAATTCTGGATATAATCACTCTCCCCACAGCAACATTTCCAGCTCCACCCCCTCTCCCCCCCCCCACCCTCACCCCTCTCACTTTTCCATGGCACCGAAATAAATCTCAAGGTAATGTAACTTGCAGCAAGGCTATCTTTGAGTATCTTGGAGGCTCTGTCAATAAGAGGCCAGGCAAGCAATGCTGGAGTGCAGAGATCCTCCTATTATCTCTCCCTGCAAGCCCTTCGTGGGCATTTCTCTCGCTTGTGTTCCTCATCAGGTCCCTGATCAGACTGATAAATGGGGAGAAAAAGGCAAATATTATGCATGGGGTTTGGGGGGAGGGGGGTGGAACAGCAAAGTAAAGATGACAAGACCTCTTTGTGCTTTACATTTTCACCTGGAAAACACTCCGGTTTGGAATTTTAATATCTAATTGCAGATAAAAGTAGCCAAGCAATTGCTAGAGAATTTCCCATTAAGATGCTCCGATACTTAGAAATCACTTCTTACATGGGGTTTGATCTTCTATTGTTGAGCAAGCTGAGAGCAGTTCACATGAGGAGAAAGCAGGCTCCATTGTGTGAGACGGAGCTCTTCTCCAGCAACGAAAGCCAGGCTGCAGGTTTTCAAATAAATGTGCTTTTCTTTTCTTTTCTCCCTCACTTTCTCTCCCTCTCCCCACCCTCCCCCTTCTTTTTTTTGTCTTTTTTTCTTCTTTTTCTTTCTTTTTTTTTATTTTAATTAGAGTAAATCCAACTGCTCAAAAAACAAACCTCCCCAAAGAGCATCAAGCCCTGATGAAGCAGTGCCAAAGAGGGACCTGTGGTTAAACCCTTCTATGGGAAAGAGACCTAGAGAGCAGCAGAGGGCTGCTGGGTGCCTGGTGCTCAGAGCAAAGCACAGAGTGGATGTTTGGTCAAGAGTGGGCATTGAGCCCTTCATGTGGCTCCAGACACCCAACAACGGGGTGCTCGGAGAGGACAAGATGTCATGAACTCTCAGTTATCTCAGTGGGAGATGATATTTAGGTTGTAACCAGCTTGGTTGGATGGACGAGCCATATCCTGCCCAGACCTACCCAGAGCCTTACCCTTATCTTGGACCATTTTTTTTTGGTTCTTAAAGATAAAAAGTACACAGGCACTTGTTTCTAAGGCAAAAACATCCCAGACAAGGATAAAACTGGTTGTTTTGTGGGTCTTTTTGAGGTCTTTTTGTGTCCCTGGTGTGCTGGAAAGGAGCTGCCTGCACAGAGGCTCTAGTTCAAGCAGCATGGACAGCTCTGGTATCCCTCTCTGGCTGGTTTTGATTGTGCTCCACAAGGGAAATGCTGAGGAAAAACTAAAGAATGAGGTTTTCTCCTTTGGTGTCCTTGCAGGATGTTGTTGTGCCAACCCCATCTCACCTATGCCTGCCCTAACCCTTAACCCTAAATTGTCTCGGGATTTTCATATCTAGCTAAAATTTCTCCTTACTACTTGTGGCCGTTGCTGCTCATCCTTCACTGTGAGAGGAGCCTGGCTCTGATTACACTGAAATCTGAATGGGCAGAAGGGGCTGACTGGTGGAACTCAGTGCTACAAACCAACCACAGAGGGCAAGGGCTCCAGAGGATTCAGAGAGTGATAGACAGATAATGAACATCCATAGATAAGAGGATAAAATGCTTACAAGGGATATAATCCCTTCTGTTCCTGGTGATAAGCCAGCTGCTGACTGACAGAAGCAAGGAGGAAAACCCTTCTGGGAAGATTATTCCAGACCTGGTGAATTGAAGCCATGGATACTTGCAGAACTGGCTGTGGCAGTCACAGAGTCATTAGGGGTTATCTCTGGGAGAGTCAGAAGACTGAAAAAGGACAAAAAATGCATAACTTAGAAAAGCATAGGGGAGAGTGAGCAGGGGTGGGGAGCTATAGACCCACCAATTTAACTTGAATCCACCAAAAGTCCTGAAAAAAGACACTTATATAACATTTTTAGGTATCTAGAAGGTGTCAAAGAGAGGAGGCTCTGACTACGGGTTTATCAGCTACCTTTTTTAAACACCTCCGTGGCAGATTGGAGAAATGAACTGAAAATAAGAAGTGGAGATTCAGCTGGGGCAGCCTGAGGTTGATTGACTGGGCTTTGGTTCAACTGAATGAGAGCTGGGGCTTACTTTGTTCCACAAAAGGAATGTAAGGCAGCGATATCAAGCTGCTACAGAAATAACAAACATCATCCAGGTTGTAAAAAATGGCAAATGATTCAGGACATGTGCAGTCATTGGGGATGCTGAACTGGAGCTCTGTGGCCAGAGGGGTTATCACATGGGAAGGAAGAGGTGGGACAACTGGACAGAGATCAAGGGAAGTAACAGGAGTAATGAATCACAGAATGGCTTAGATTGGAGGGGACATTAAAGATCATGTAGCTCCAGTGCCCCTGTCATGGGCAGGGCTGCCAACCGCTAGGTCAGGCTGTCGATCCAACCTGGCCTTGAGTGCCTCCAGGGATGAGAGATGGGAGAATCTGTCTGCAAACTAAAAAGCAGTCTAGGAGAGAAGGAAAGTGGAACAGCTCTTTGGGTAGTGCAAGGCTTGCCTGTAGAGCCAGTTTTGCAAGGAGAAATTTGTGGCAATTTCCTTTCTGGTTGGATCTTGGATTGGAGTAAAGGCTCTAAGCAAAACCCATGCCTGGGAAGGGCAGCTCAGGGAACCCTGGAAGAAGAAATTTCCCTATTTATTTGAGGACTGAGTGGGTGTAAATGAAGTGAGACATTCTTAGGATATACCCTAGATCTGCATCAATGGAAAGTGCCCTGCGTGGCCCCCAGCATCTGCTACTGCATTGCAAGGGGATAGCAGAGAGGCTGGGGAAATGCTTAACTTGACTTTCTTCATTCTGAGGTGTTCAGGAAACATGGAGATGTGGCACTGAGGGATACAGTCAGTGGGCATGGTGGGAATGGGCTGGGGTTGGGCTTGTGGATCTTACAGGTCTTTTCCAGTCTTCATGATTCTGGGATTCTATGGGAGGTGAAGAGGCACAAGAGATGATTATCCTGCAGAAAGCCCCAAAACAGCCTCACCACCAGCATGGGGACAGCAGCCAGCAGGGAAAATCCTTTTGTCCCACCCCAAACGGGTCCACAGACTCCACAGAGAAGCCTTCAGCAGTGAGCAACCTGCACAGCCAGCCCAGCTGGGATGCTCTCCTCGATCAGTATCCTGGGGGAGAGAAATTATTCTTCCTTTCCTTTACAGAATCACAGTTTGATAGAGAAATGGGAGCCTGCAACAGCTATTCTGAGTGGGCAGGAGCCCAGAAGAGGAGCAGAGAAAGGCGCTCAGTGCTCTGCAGGCCTCATGCCAGCCCTGTGCTGCTTCCAAGAGCTGTCCCAGGGAAATGGTTCATGTCAAAGGAGTGTGAAACAGTGCAGAGTTCTGCTCCATACAGCGTGGTGGAGGTGGGCTGGGAGGAACGCATGGGGAGCATGGCCTGGCATGAGGGTGAGAAGAGCATGGAGGGCACTGCATGGAGGGCACCACGTTTGTATTGATAGAAAAAATGGCTTTTGGCATCCTATGTTTCCTTAAAAAGATATGCTGTTATAAAAATCTCCTGCATGCACACTCTATGTACGTGCTTTACTAAAGACTTTTGGCCTCATTTATAGAAATCCAGGAAAGACTCTGCTTCCTACCACCCAAGGGCAAGCCAGAGTATCAAAAGAGATAACATCCCCAGCTATAAAGCACGGTGTGCATTTACCCAGACTCTAAAGGCCGTTTTTATAACTTCAATCTTGGTTTCATTTCCAGTACTCTTATCTTTTTTGCCATGTTTTGGAAAATATATAAGGATTGGCTATTGGTACAAGCAGCTTTTGCAAAATATTTAATCAAAGCCCTTAATTGCAAGCTGTAAATGTAGAACCAGTGACAGATTGTAAAGCCAGAAACCATGTGGTCAACACGCAGCAGCAAACAAGAGCGTTTCATCAGAGAGAAAAAAGCATCGTCTAAGGTGGTTGTGTAGAACAGACATGAGTTTTAATGCAAAAACAAAACGAACCTCTCGTGAAATTGAGGAGGAAGAGAAACGTGTTGGGAGATTCAAAAGGCGTCTGGTAAAAAAAAAAAACAAGGCTTTTTCTCTTCATTGCTGTTTCCCAGTAGGATAAAATATCTGCTTTAAATCAACCCGGAGAGGCAATACATTATCTTTACTGAAAGGGATTTTTTCTATGAGCACTTTCAAGACCTCAAACAAAAACAAAGGATGGGAACGTGGGAAGATGCTCGCCACTGCTGTTCAACCCGTGTTTCCTCTTGTTGCTGCAAAGCATGGTTGGTTCTCTGATTGTTGGCAATGACAAGCTTCTCCTGAGATGCACGGTGCAAGGATTGTGCATCTGTGCAAAACAGCTTCCCTTGTTGCATTTGCTACACGCTGAGCGAGATGCTTTGTGTGCAACAAGGTCAGGTGATGCTGCAGTTGGTTACTGCTTCAGTGGGAGCTGGAGCATTGGATATTTATATTAATGGGGGAATTAGCTATCTGTCAGGAGGCACCTCACTAAAGGTTGTTAAGGAGAAAAAAAAAAAAAGGACAATAACGTCTTTAATGGCTGCCTGAGTTTTAAAGGCAATCTTTAAGAATTAATTAAATTAAGAAGGCTGTTTTGAGAACCGAGAGACTTCTGTACATAAAAGTGAGGCTCTTTGGATTTATTGGAAGCGGAATTTCAGCCTTGAGGAAACTAAAGAGTGACTCAGAAATCTGAGCGAACAAAAGAGAAACTCATCAGATGCTCTGAGAGTTTCCCACAGCGGAACAAAGGCAATAAGAAGTGCATTCCATTGGTGACACATGCCTGAGCTGAAGACTTCAGCAGGTCCTTCTGCAAGGTGAAGGGATGGCAGCCATCCATGGCCCTTCCATAGGGCGGAGGGGTGAGGTGGGCTCTGAATCTCCACACTGGGCTCAGTGCTGTGTCTCTCACCTCCTGCTTTGCCCAAGGGTGGGCTGGGCAGGATGGAGCCATGAGATACCAGCATGATGCTTCGTTTGTGTTTTTGAGATGATTTAAGCAGCCCCGAAGTGCCTTCATAACTCACTGTGTTGACAGCTCCTCCGCCAGGCACCAGATCAGTTAGAATGCAACTTCCAGAAACTGGGAGCCCGTCTGAATTTGGGTCACAGGGCGGGATGGTGCGATTGTATTCAGATGTAAGAACCTCCATACCCTTTGATCTGTCTTTCTTAAGGCACATCTTGCTATGGCTCCCTCTGAATAAGTGACTTAAATATTTGCACTGGCTTCACAGGGTTTACTTAAGATTATTCCAGTTTCTTATTACCAGCTGTTTAGATTATCCCTGATATACCAAATAGGATTTAACAGGCTCCCCCCACACACATAGATGAGCCCTCTCTGCACCTTGTTTTTTATCTACCATTAAAACAAGATTCCAGCCTGTTGCAGGAAAAAGGCACTTAGATCCCCTCCAAGCGTAAATCCACTCTTACCATATAATCTCTGTTATAAAGTCTCCTCAGAGAGACATACGAAGGAGGCTGTAACTGGAATAATCGTCATTTATTGCTTATGATCTCCTTTGGTTCAGAGTTTTCTTTGCTTCCTTTGGCAATAAAATAACCACAAGTCAATCACACACATAGCTGTGCTTTCTCTCCAGCGAGGAAAGTTTTGAGAACAGGGTGAATAGCTGCACTGCCCCTTTGAACCGCTACAAAAGGCAATTTTGAAGATGAGACCTTCCTTGTACAGTTTGCTTTTAGCTCTGTCTGAAATGGAGCCCAGCAACAGGAGACATCATTTCTAGTCCCACCTGCTGACAGGTTCCTCCCCCTTGCACCTGGGAAAGGCTGGCAGGCCAGGAGAGCTCTAACGAGCCTTAATTAGTCCCACCTGTCTCAGCCTTGATGGGTTGTGTTTAAGTTCAGATGAGTTGCTATACTCTTTCTGGTGTGGTAACCAGAGTGTGGGCACACCAGAGCAGGGGCTGCCATTATTTACTTCATGCTCACAGCTCAGAGGGCTGTTCCGCATGGCCCAGGACAAACAAAGAGCAAAATGACAGCGAATGGGAGCAGCCAGCTTGTGGTGCTAATCATATTGCTGCAAGATGCCAACAGAGGGCATCCGCTGCCAGGCACGCAGCCTGCGAGCTCCTGCTGCAGCCCCTCTGCCTGCCTTCACATCCAGAGCAGCTGAGTTTAACCCTCTCCCACCACAGCTCAGGTTCAGCTCTGCCAATGTTGTTAGTTTATTTTAAAGCAAACAGGCTGAGGTTGTTTGTTTGTTTGTTTGTGGTGGTTTTCACTTTCTTTTGGAGAAAGGAAAAGGAAGAAGGGAACAATAATCCCCAGCTGCAGTCCTTTGGCCAAGGCAGCGCTTTGATAGTTGGTGTCGGAGCAGGGATCTGTGCTGAGCAGCAGCCAGGTTCAAAGGGAGGTGGATGCTCTGATGTTGTCCTGTGCAGCTGTAAACAAAATCAGAGACACTTCTGTGCTGGGCTTGGAGGCGAGCGGGAGCCTTTGTGACTGATGTACTGGCTTTTGTGGGCTTAAATAGTCAGTTTTATTTATAGGTGTTTATTCCAGGTTTTTAATCTCCTTGTTTCATGTCTCTTGTGGACAGTCAAAAAGAAATCGAACTTCTAAAGCCTGCTGTTCCCTCTGGTAGACACGCATTGATGTTTGGGCTCACTCTGAGCATGCTGCTGCTCTTATTTTTGGACCTCATACTGAAGCAGCAGCAGAGACTTTTCCAGCCCATGTAGCTGGTACAGAAGCACACTCATTAATGCAGGCTTGACTGAGGTCCCAAGGCAAGGACTGCTGGTAGACAGGGCTCATGTGAGGGTTAGGAATAGCAGAAGCCTGATCAGAGATTTCCTTCCTGTACATAAAATCAGCACAAATTTAATGGGTGAAGAGGGTAGGGAATTGTGCTGGGAACAAGTGGGCTGACAGCAAGGGTCATTCTGAGCTGGGTTGGTGTAAAGGGCTGATTCCAAGCTCCTAATGAAAATGACAGCAGGCTGTGAGGTTCTGCTCCCCTTCGTGCTGTGTTTCTCTTCCATCAGCCTGGATGGAGCGTGGCTGCAGGACCTACAGAAGCTCAGCAGTGCAGTGGCTGCTGATTGCTGCAGTGCCAGCAGTATGTTCTGTTCTGGGGCTCCCAAATGCTATGAACACAAAATATGGGGCAAAAACCTAAAAATTCAGGATGGCTGCTATGCTGTCCTAGGGGAGTTTCCTATGCTTCGAGCTCCATCTCAGTAAGCTACAGCTGATCCAGGCTGTGCCATGTCTACCCTGGGTCTCTCTTAACCTTTACCTTCCCAAAAGCACATTATCAATGGTATCACTTGAAATACATGGATGTTACCTTTTGCAGATATGGTTTTCTCTCTTTTTTACCCAGGGTGTGTCCAACTGAGTGCCTAAAAATCCCCGTACATGTAGGTCATCTGCGCTTCGCATTACGCATTGAATGAGGGCCAGAAACAGAGAGCCAAAACTGATTTATGGACTGCCATAGGGACGTAAGAAATTTATGATTTGATTAATCCATCCCATCTATCTTTTTCTTTATTACCGGTAATTCATCCCATATTTCATCACCTTCTGAACGGTGATTTGGCTGGTGGATGCACGCCAACATTTCCAAAGGGTTAAACGACGTGGTGCACCAACCAGACAATAATCTGTTGTGATCTGCTGGTTAAATATGCATTCAGTGCTGCTGGAGTCTGACTTACCAGATAGATTTGTTCTAGTTTATGAAGTAGCTGTGTATTTAGGACACATTATGTGCAGATGTACTGGGCTTGAGGGGGGAGCTGATGTGCCAGAGTGGTCAAACTTTGGAAGAGGAGCAGAGAGGAAGGCAGCGCTTTGCCAGGATGAGTATTAGCAGTGAGGTTCTCAGCACTGCTTCTATGCAGGGGGAGGAGGAGGCTTTGGCATAGGGCAGGGAAAGCAAACCAACCTATTAACTCAGTGAGGAAACAGAGAACGTGCCTCGGATTGAGTGAGGATGTGACCTGAGATTGCGTGGTTCTGCTGCTGGTAAACATGTTTTCTGTTTTTGCTGTAACACTATTGACATTTCGGAATGATCAGAATATTTCAGCGTACATTTAACGAGACAGAAGTACAGGATTTCAATACTGTCAGCTCCAGAAAGCAGGAGGCAGGCCCCTAAATTACCTTCACAATCACAACAACTGAAAAGTGCCATACTTCTTTATTCGCCTTCTACTTTTCCAACCCTCTCTGCAGCCTCTCCTAGGAGCAGAGTGCAGCAGGAGGAGGCAGGGGCAGGTGTGCAGCTCCGGGTGCTGGGGAAGCAGTGAGCGCACACACCTGACAGCCCCAGGGCGCATTCCTAGAGCAGCTGTGTGAGCTTCCCCTGCACTACCTTGCAGTGCCTGGGGGATGCCTTGCCCTCACCCTGCAGCCCCTGCACTTTGCTGTGGGTGCTGGGATGCCAATTAGCACAGTGCTGGGTCCGTGTGGCAGTGAGGACTTGCAGCTGGCAGGGACAGGTGAGCTGAGCATGGTTTCACCCACAGATTGTAATAATGGCACAGCACTGTGAAGCTGCCCACTTTCAGCCAGCCATCTCTTTCAGAAAAGCCCTGTGTCTTCATTACCTTCCCCTCCAGCCATCTGGTCCCCCTGTCTGACCTTTTTGAAAGAGATTGGCTCCAACAAAAAAACCCACCAACACCCAGAGCAGTCCCTGAACAGCAGACCTTGTGTGTCATGTCTGAGCCCAGAGCAAGTTTTTATGTCCAAGCTGTAAAACCTTGAAAATAAAGATTTATAATTGAGATTCTGGCTGAAGCGGAGTGAACAGAGATGGTCTAATTAAATTCTGTGGTGGATATAATTAACCCATTTATTCATTTATTACCCTTTATACAGCTAATGCAGGCTGCACCATCACCATTTGTTTATGGAGAAACCGCTATGTAGTGTTGGGCTGCCCAGAAGCTGGCTCCATTGGGTCACCCATTGGGTCGCCCATTGGGTCACCTATTGGGTTGCCCATTGGCATCTCATTGAATCATAGAACTGTTTGAGTTGGAAGGGACCCTTAAAGGCCATCTGGCCCCACTCCCTGCAATAAATGGGGACACCCACAGCTCCATCAGTGCTCAGAGCCCCATCCCTTGGTCTCTTTGCAGGGATGGGGCATCCAACACCTCCCTGGGCAACCTGTGCCAGTGCCTCACTGCCCTTATTGTAGAAAACTTCTTTCTCATACCCAGTCTAAATCTCATCTCTTTTAATTTGAAAGCATTTCTTCTTGTCCTATCAAATGCTCACTGGGATTTTACTCTGGACTTCTGGGCAGACCTGCCAGGTGGCTGACAGCATGTTGCTTTGGGATCAAAGGGCTTTTGTTGGTATTCTTTAAGAGCAGAGTGTCTCTGCCGTACACCAGCGCTGTGGCAGCGAGTTCTCACTGTGCCCTGTCAAGGGCTGCTGCGATATCCACACTGACGTGTGCAGATTTCTGCTTTCTCTCCTCCATAGCTCAGTGTGGGAATGGCACTTGCCAACCAGTAACACAGATAACTACTCACGCATCCTTGGGGAGAGCCTCATCTGACTAAAAGCCACGTTGGCTCTTCTGGAACGGAGCCGTCTTTTTATATTTATTTATTTTTTTTTCCCAAAGAAACATCTCACTTCTCTCTCTCACAGCCATCAAGAGATAAAAAAAAAAAAGCACAACAACAATGAATCAACCAGAGATTATATTTCATGAAAGTTTAATGAGGCGCTGTCCCCTTCCAGCTCCTGCATGAGCCAACCTGGATGAGCACGCAGGGCTTGAACGTGGAATTCAAAACTGTTGTCTGAGTGGCAAGAAGAGCAGTGAGAACCCTTTTCTTACGGTCTGTCTGCCTGGATGGAGCATCCTGCAAAGTCTCATTGCTGGCAGTGTAGTCTCTGTCCCTCTGCCCATCCATCTCCAGGCAGCAGCAGCCACTCCTGGTCCCTCCCCCTACAGCCTTCTCCTTCCCCTCCCTTGGCTGCTCCTTAATATTTCATGCATCAAAGAAGTTCCACTTGTAATGCAAAGAAAAAACAATACCCCAAAAATGAAAAAAAAACCACACCAAACCCACCTGATTAATTAAGTAGAGTGCAAGAGTTACGTGCATTTAAAGTCTCTTTCATCTTGGGAAGGAGGGGAGTGATGCTGGAGGCTGTTATTGCTCAGGGGTGTCTGAGGGCAGGCAGTGTTAGACCGGTGGTGAGGTAGGGAGGGGAACAAGAGTGTGCAGCATTCCTGCTGTCTGTTCCAGCTAAAGCCTCACCTCCCTTGGCTCCAGTAGTTGGTTGCCTTCCATTTGTCCCCATGAGGCACTTTCTCAGGCTGTCCCTGCTTCCCTCTGCCCACCGGGCTGCTTGGAGAGGGGCAGTAGGGTGAGCTACAGAGAGGTGATGGCTGAGCCATGGAAGATCAGTGAGTGCATCAATGTTGTGGTTATGAGCACCAGCCCACCTTCCCACTGGGGTAAACCAAGTTATTGATGCTGATGGGACTCGTACAGAGTGAAACACAGCCCCATGACTGCACCACAGCCCAGACTTTCCGCTTGCTGGCGATGTGTTAGCAGTGAAGATGCTCTGTATAATGTAAATACAAGGTGCATTTTAATGGCTGTTGCTGTGTGCACATCTCTTTGGTAATAGAGCCAATTGAAAGCCACTTCAGAAAGCTGCTATTGATAGCTTTGTGATAACCTCCCCGGTGCCAGCCGATAAAAGATGCATTAGTTCTGCGTGCCCAGAAACCCAGCTCCTGGGATTGGAAGTCGAAGAGTACTTCATGTGTGACCCTTTAACTCCAATGACTCCTCCCTCCCCGTCCTTTTTATGCCTGGAGAGTTTGAGTGTTTTAAGCATTTTCCAGTAAAAATGTCTGCAGAAAGTTCCTCCCAGAGGAACAGAACCACAGGTTTCTGAATCTCACCTGGGATATCTTCATCCAGATGAAACCAATGCTGGAGCTGAGCTTGGGAATAAGAAAGAAGGCAGTGCCTAAAGCTTCTGCTACAAGAAATCTGCTTGGGTGAAAAGCTGGAAGGAAGATGGGCAGGTGCAGACAGGAGGTGGAACAGCACATACACTGTGCCTGATGCACTGAGAGCACCCCACCGGTGCAGCAAATAGCTGAGGAACACCTGGCTCACTCAGTCTGTGGTGTTGTGCATGAAAACCCACATTTGGGACTGCCACACATACCATTTCTGCAACCCTTTGTATCAGTTATAGTGACATCCAATTCTTTTCTTGCATTTTTCTATATGCAGGTGCTGACACCAGCCCCCATGTGCTGATGGAAGGGTGGGAATAGCACTGGTGTGCACACTGCACACTGGGTGTGAATGGGGCCATGGCCTCCTGACAGCCCATCACTCCCCCTTGCACCCACAGCAGATGGGGCCTGTCAGCAACTTCTGCAAGTCAAGCAAAGTTCACTAAGTGTTCCTCAGTATCTTCCTAGCAGGAGGAACTTCCTCACCGTGGTGTGTTTTCCTTTGCTCATAGCATTTGCTTTCCTATTGAATGCTGCTCAGGGTGGATAATAGAAATCCATTACCTCCGTTATAAACCAGGACAGAAATATTTCACTTTGCAAATATTACCATTGGCTTTCAAACAGTTTTGTGTTTATCTCAATTCTTCAGAACTAAAAAGCAGGTAGAATCCTTTTCTTGCAAAAGAGAAACTGAGATGTGTGCTTACACTGGGGCTGCATTTAGGCTGAATGTGCCTATTTAAAGGCAGTGGCTTGAGGAAAGCTCCCCTTTATCATCGTGCCCACGTTTGTACAGGAGAGCTTGCAGAAATCTCAGCTAGCTTCTAACTGTGCTTTACTGATGTGGGCATTAAGGCACAATAAAATGGGTGTGCTGAGGATTTAACACAGGGTATAAAACAGACAGTGCTGATCTGGTTTCTGGGTAGAGGCACAAACTGAACATCCCCCTGAAGACCCTCCCAGCTCTGTTTTTCTACTATCTCATGATTCACCCAAGGATAATCTGATGTCTCCCAACCTTCTCTTTCCAACTCTACACCCTAAAACCCACTCCATTTGTTGTTCAGTGTCATATGCTACATCAGAGAACAGCTGGACTAAGCTGAGAGATGCATTCCCCTCTTCAATTCAACCACACCAGGCATAAATCTGAAGGAAGAAACATGCACACCAATGCACGCTGCCCACTGGGCTCCATCCTGACCTCATGGGTTAGATTGCTTTCCCGTAGGTTTCCCACTGCCTTACCAGAGGTTCCTCTTTGTCTTCTCCTAGGTTGCACCCGTCTATTCCATAGCTTTTCCATTGTCTTCCAATAGGCTGCCCCTTGCTTTTGCCTTGCCTTCCCCTAGTTTGACCCTTTCCTTCTCCTTGCTTTCACATGGTATCCCAAGGCCTTTCTTGAGGTTTCTCTTTGACTTCTTCCCTTTCCCTGCTTTCCCCTTCCCTTTTCCTAAGTCTCATCTTCCCTTCCCCTGGTTTCCCCTTGCTTAGCAGTGCAGAAAGCTCTCTGCTCCACATGCGACGCATGCAGGTCTACAGCGAGTGGCTACAAGGAGATCTAAGCACCAGGGTATGGCCCTACACAGAAATAGATACTATTTTTTTTTCTTTTTTTTCAGGATTTCCAGTTCTGAAAAACAAAAGTGCTCTTCATCTCCTTTTAGACAGTCTGTCTTACCATGTGTCATTCTGTATGCCTATGCAATGCTGTTCCTTTGCTCACTCTTGCCTAGAATCTTCAAAACTAGGAAAAAGAAACCAGTGCGTGTGTAGTGACAGCAGCCTCAGCCAGTCCCAAACCTATCCATTTCCCCTTAAAAACAACACTAAGAGGATGGGTGGGGGAACCTTTGTTCTCCCAACCCAGCGCTCCCTGTGGATGCTCTCCATGGGGGCTGTGGTTGCTGGGCTATGAGCTGGAGCAGGGCACGGCCCCTACTATTTGTTTGCTGCATTTTCTCTCTGCCATTCTGCCCTTGTTGTGGTTTGAACAGTCAGTGACCGAGGTACCTCGGAAGGCTGTTTTGCCTCAATAGGCGTATGATGAATTGATCTTAATTAGCTTGTGGAAATAATATAAGCCTGAGCGTTAAGCACACTTTGTTAGGGTTTTGACATCTTCTTTTATCCGTACATCTACAAATAAAATCAGGTGGATTAGCAGTCACTCGGAAATTGTTGTTGTGAGTCATCAGCTCACAACTGCTGTGGGCAGCCCGTCCCCATTGCCGTTAGTCACTGCCCACCCGTGGGCAGCTCGTGCTGCTGGGGGCCACCTCAGCCCCATTGAATTGCCTGAGGTTTGCCTCCCAGCTGACCCCTGTGGTTCCAGCATCCCCCCACCTGCAATTCCAACCTCCCATCCCTCTTGGATCTGCTGTGGATCAAGGTAGAGCATGAGCCAAAGCCACACAGCTGTGGAGCTCGTGCAGTTGGTGTAAGCACGCATCCAGCCCTCGGACGGCATCAGGACACCCGTGTGATGGATGGATATGGGCACCCGTGATCGGACCTCAGCAGCATTTTGGCCTCTGGCTCCCATTGAAGCACCTTCTGTTAAAGACCAAGTCAAAAACCTGCTATAAGTCAGCGACGTGTCTGCTCCAGGCTCAGCACTGAGAGCCATCTCCGTGTGCCCACAGATGTCTGTTCACCTGTAATGAGCTAATTACGAGTAAAAGCTCACTGTGCCTATTGCAGCCAGAATGATCCTATAGGGAAGAATAAGCCTGTGGGTACATGCAGCAATGAGCTACATCCCATCGCCAGAGACTGAGCAGATGTAGAAGGGAAAAGCTGGATAAGTAGGAAAAGGATGGTCTGCAAAGGATGGTGGTGATGGGAGGGAGATGTGATGGCGTGGGGAGATGGGAGAGGATGAAGTGGTGGTGCGGGATGGCAGGAGGGGCATGATGGGGTGGCACAGAGCTAAGGAGAATCACCGGATCACAGAAGGGCTCCGGGGGCCTTAAAGATCGCCCTGCCGTGAGCACGGTCGCCAATCGGACTGCCTGGGATCCCACCTGCAGGCTGCTACAGGTAGCGAGGGAACCGGGGCCCGAGTTAACCTTAAAGCGAGAAAAAAACCGACGGTGAGAAAGGAACCAGCTGCGAAACTGAGCATCTCTGCGGGGGGTAACGGCGGGCGAGCGGGGTCGGGGGGCGACGGGCCTGAATCCGAACGGGGCCGGGGCGGGGTGGGGGAGGAGCCGGGGGCGGAGCCGGGCGGCGGCGGTGGCGGCGGGCTGGGGCGGCTCAGTGCGCCCGGCTCCGCTCGCATCTCTCCGCTTCGAGTCGCTTCGCCGCGGTTCACCCGCGCCCCGGCCCGGCATGGCCGCTCCGCCGCGCCGCCGCTCCGCGTCTCCGGCCCCGCTGCCGCCGGTTCCGCCGGTGCTGTTGGTGCTGGCGGTGCTGCTGCTCGCCGGGCCCGGCGCGGTGGTGGCGGCGGCGGCGGCTGCGGCGTCGCGGGAACCCCCCGGACCGTGCCGCGTGAAAACGGTCACCGTGTCCACGCTGCCGGTGCTCCGAGAGAACGACATCAGCTGGAGCGGAGCCCCGCCGCCCGCAGCCGCCGATTCCCGTCTGCTGCTCTTCGTTCGCAGCGAGCTGCCCGGCCGAGTCGCCGTGCAGGACGATCTGGATAACACCGAGCTGCCCTTCTTCACCCTCGGTAAGCGACGGCCGATCCCGGCCCGGTTCTGTCCGTAGCGCCCACAGCCCGTAAAGGCACCCGGCGCTGCTTGGCGGCTTTCCGTTCTTTCTCTTCTTATAGAAATATCGCTGCTATTTTTCTATTTCAGCGGGGCCTGAGAGCTGCCCGTGTTAACCCTGCGAGTCAGCGCTCCCTGCCAAGTGCCGCCCGTACTCGGGTTCAGCCCCGGGGGAAGCACCGCGGCGCCGGGATCTCTTTTCTCGGCAGCCCGCATTTCTAAACGCTTCGTCTCGGCTCTCTTCAGCTTCGTGCCCAACTCCCGTGTTAGGCTGTGTGAACGCCTGCCGACTTTCTCCCTGTTTCAACCTTTGTGTGTGTGTATTGGGGGGGATTGAGCTACAGATAGTCGCATGGCCGTGCTTTGGTGTCGGTACCGGGGATGCCCCGGCTTCGGTCCGGTCCCTTCCAGCCCTTTGTGTGCCGTAAGCAGCGCCGCTCAACCCGAGCGAGCTGCTCAGAATTCTGCGTGGAGTGCTGGCTGTGTGCTGTGCCAGAGCGCCGGCGGCTTGTGCTGATCTCTTTAGCCAACAGCTTTCTTGCTTTTTTGGTGTCTGCACGTTAAGGTAATCCCTGCTGAACTTTGTGTCTGAGCTGCTGCTCGATACAGCCGGGCTGCGTGCATTGGTTGCACTGTGTGTCCCCTCGTGCAATAACCGCCGTCCTCCAGGTGCAACGGGAGAACACCTGGCTGTGCCTCCCTCCCCCCTACCCCCCATGAAGCCTCGTAGCAAATCCCTCCAATAAATAAGTTGGTGGCACTTCTCAAACTGAGCCTCTTCCATTCTGCCTTTGCCATGTGCCTCAGAAAATCCCCCACAGCCCAGCTGCTCTATTTCAAGTAATGTAAGTAGGAATGACGTTTGCTTTATAGTGATTAAAAGTAACGACAAGTTTTGTGGTTCGCTGCCTTGAATTCCCCCATTAAAGCGCGGTTTCTTCAGGGTCTGGGTGTGAATTGGGCACTGATCTGAATGTATCAGAGGGCAGAGAAACCCCGTTGTGTGCAGTGTAGGTTACAGCTCAAGTTGGAGGAGAGAAATGTGTCTTGATAGATCCGAGACGTGATCTTGTCTCACAAATCCTATTGCTGTGACTGACTGCTGGTACAGAGACCACGGCTTGGGCTGAGAAATCCCATCTCCTTGCTCGGCGTGCTGGTTATGTGTGTTCTATGAAATAACAGGACACGTTTCTTGCAAATCTGTGTTTCTGTCGCTGTCACTTTGCAGATGTGAGACCCCTGGATGTGTAGTGCAGCTAAATGGGGTGGTGGGATGGCTGTTGTGGGCCTGAAAGCACTCAGTGGGATGCCATCCTGGGAAGGGAAAGCCCTCATCATTGCCCACAATGTATCTCATTGCCCACAATGTATCTCATGGATTGGGGTGGATGCTCAAATATGTTTCTTCCCATCTCCTGGAGTGGCATCTGAGGCTCAGGTTTAGCTGTGCTCTGGGTCAGTGCTTTGCAGGACCGCTGCTGGCCGTGAAGTTTTGTGCTGTTTCTTTTCCTGCTGCTCCGTCTCCTTCTAAACTGAGCGGTGGTTGAGGATTGACCTGAGAGCTGCTGCTGCCTCAAAGTGGGCTCTTGGAGGTAAAATTGTGCTTCTGGGGGGGAGATGAGAGCAGTCGCTTAGCTGGGATTGCTTTAAATACTTCCCTGCGCCGGGTTCTTTGGTAGTCCCCATTGATGGTTAATTTCTGATGTCTGTGTGTGTGTTGCTGGATGTGTTTGCTGGGTGTCGAGGCTGGAACAGAGGGAGATGTGTAAGGGCTGAAGTCCCATTGCTTTCTAGTGTGACAGAGGCTCCTCAGTGCCTCTGAGCCCAGGCTGCTGGCAGCTCAGTGGGTGAGGCTGCGATAGGGAGCTCTCCTACAGCCCGTACTCAGTGCTGGCATTGTGGTATCAGAAGTGAAATTATTTGGGATAATAATGTGATCCTGTCCATGTGCAGCACGGTGGCTGCTGGGCACTGCCCTCTCTCTGTAGCTGCCAAGCGCTGCTGCTTGCACTGCCCTGCTCCATCCCGGGGCCAAAGCCCTTCCAAAGCATTGCCCTGACATGGGTATGGGTTGGTTTGGGTGCTGTGGCTGCAGGAGATGGCCTGTCCTCTTCTAGATTCTGAGCCCCTTCGTGTTGCTGGAGGATGGGGTCTGCAGCTGGAGCCTCATCTGCAGCAGTGCAAAACTTCTGCTGGATTTAAAGGTAGACGGGTGGAGGGAAAGGCTGCTTGGAGCCAGTGTGTGCTGCAAAGCACAGCCAGGAGCCCTCCTGGGTGGGAGGTGGCTCCGTCCTGGGGTTGTCCCATTGGCCGCCTGCTTAAGGGGTGATGGAAGCCCGGTGTGGCCCCAAACTTTGTTCCCTCCTTGCAGTGCTCCTGGCTGTGGCAGCAGTGCCCGAGTGCAGCACTTGGGGCCCTTCTCTCCAGGTCTGAGCCATTTGTTCCCTCTGTGGATGCACAAAGGATGGGTCTCCCTTTTCTCCACGCTTGTATTACTTGAAAATCACACAGCAAAGCACAGTGATGGCAGGAAATGACAAATGTAACTTCGCCACCAGCGCATTATGAATTGCTGCGCATCCCCTTTCCTGAAGCAGCCTCCTGCCCTTTCCTTAACCTTGGGTACAGCCAATGCTTTGCAGTAGGATTTTTTTCCCCCCTGCCTCTCATTCTTCTGGTGTTACACAGCAAATGGTGCAGCGTGGCACTGACTTTGTTCTTGCACGACGAGGCTGTGTGAGGTGTGTGCTGTGCTGCAGTCCATGCCGTGCACCACGCAATAGCAGCATCCTGCCTGAAGTGCAGTTTGGGAGCGGAGCAGTTCGTTTCCACCCTCGTTTGGCTGAGCTCTGTGTGCACACAGATATAGGGGGAGGAAAGAGGCAGGCAGACGTTTGCTGCTCTTAGCTGATAGTGGCTTACATAAGGATGGTTTACTACTATGGTTTACTATGGCTTTGCTGGATGCAATGTGCCATACCTGGGGCTGTTGCAGTGGTGCTGTGCATCACCTGCAGCCCATCCCAGTGCAGGTATCCCCATCCTGGAGCCACGCAGCTCCTCCAGCACTTCTCTTTTTCTCTCCGAACTTTTCGCAAAGCCATCTTGGAAGTTCTCTTTTTCTCTGGGATAAGAATGCATTAAAATAATGGAAAGCACTTAGTTCCCTGTAGATTGTTTGAATTTACTGCTTTTCTCTTTTTTTTTTCCCCCCCTTTTGAGCAGACGTGAGCAGGGTTTTGCTGCCTTTTGCATTTGTCAACAGCTGCGGGTTTTGTGGAGCAGGTGGGGAGGCTGAGAGCTGCCTGGAACCCTGCTGGGAATGGAGCTTTTTGGTGCTGCTTTAAAGGAGGGCAGGTCCTCCAGGTGCTCGCCCTGCTGGGCAGAGGTTTGGTCAATTAGGTGCTATTTTTTTATTTCTTCTCTATTGCACTACCTGAGGTTTAGGTCAGATCTGCATAGATGGGGACAACCTGGGGAGGGCAGTGGCACTGCAGCGGTACTGAATGCTGCAGTTGCATTTATCCCTGTGAGCTCTGGGAGGAGGTCCTGGGCTTTGAGGTCCCTTTGCAGTGGATGCAGGGGAGGTGAGCACCCTGATAGCACCCAGAGGGCTGTAGACACAGAGGTGTTTGTTGGGGTGGGTCAGCCTTGAGGTGAATGCTGACCCCAAAGCACTCAGTCAGATGTGGCACATCCAGGTGGGCTTGCATTGGTTTGGTTTCATCTCCAGGAGAGACGTTCCCAGCTCAAACTGGAATCTGTAGTGGAAGCTGTACTTGGGGAATTGCTGCTTTCCAAGAGTACCCGTGTTGACCAGCTAGTGGCAACAGAAGATTAACTATAGCAAAGGCAGGCAGCGCTGCGCGGCAGGGCTGGCGGCTGGAAGGCTGTGCTGGGATCCCCTGCTCCCCATGGCAGCAGTGGGGTTTGGGATGTCAGTGTGCCAGGAATGAGCTTTGTTAGTGCAGGGAGGAATGTGCTTTTGTCCAGAATGAGGTTTCTCTGTGTGCACTGGGGTTGGGGGGTGGGGGTATGAGTGTCCTCCAGAGCAGCCTGTGCTCTGTGCAGGAGGGCACTGCCTCCAAAATGCACTGCCTATGCCTTTCTAAGCCCTGGGTATGGCTGTAAGCTGGGTTGGCTGGCCAAAAAGCCTCAGGGCTGCCATAGTGATGGGGTGCTGCTGCTGGAACCCCGCTGAGCAGCAGGGCTGTGCTGGTGCAAGGCCAGGATGAAGACAGATTGATGTCACCTGTGGGAGCAGTGAGGGGCTGATCTCATGCTGCTGGCACATATGTTAGCAGTCACAGGTGGCTGGAGAAGCACCTCCCAGCACAGCAAAATGCCTGTTGGAGTGTGGGGGCAGGCAGGAGCTGGAGGCAAAAAGGGTGGAAATAGAAATGCTTTGGTTGAAGCCTTTCATTGACAACACTGTCCCTGCGGTGCAGCTCCTGCAATGGGATACCTCGACCAGCCCTCCTCGCTGTGCTGGCATTGGGCAGGGATCTGTCTGTGTGTAACTGGCTGAAGAAGTGGTGCCACTTAAAAGAATTGAATGCTTGTGCTGCTGCTCGGGTCCCGGCTAATTTGGTTAAGGTTTCCAGTGTCCAGACAGTATGGAGACACTTAATGGTATTGAAGAAGCAGAATGGTATGCGGAGGGGTTGAGCAGCGATCGAGGCTTCCTGCGTCTGCTCTGCTGGGCAGAGCTTTCTGGCAAGGAGATGGGGCAGATAGGAGCAGACAGGGGCTGGTGGGGAGGCACAAGTCCCTGTGTTTCTCATTACCAGCTCCCTGCCAGTCTTACACCCCTCCCTCTGTGCCTCCAGCTCCGCTGTCTCCGTGCAAGACAAAGTCTGCATGAAACCAGACTGGCTTTGAAAGCAGCGGAGAAAGGGGAGAAATTTTCCATTAGCAGCATCAGCAGTAAAAGAGATTTCCCAGTCACCTGGTAACTGCTGTGTTTAGGAAGATTACGGGGCTGATGGGGTTGCTCCTAGGCACGTTCAGGAGAGCTGTTCTGGTAGGGACAGGGAGCAGCGGCCACTGGTTTTAGGATCTGGGACTTTTCTTTATATAGTGTTGGTGGGCTGGCAGTCCCCGAGGACATCCATGCAAGAACTCAGCTGTATTGCTGTCTTTGTGGCTTTTGGTCACGTTCTTTTTCCCTTTCCTCATCTCTTGGTGGGACAGGAGGGGCTGAGGCCATGGTACCTGCTCCAATCATAGCTCTTTCTCATCTTCTGTACCTCTCTGCTGTGTAAACTGGAGGAGTTTAAGCTCTGTGCTGCCTGGGGGGGTTTATCCCTGGGTTTCTCTGCAGCACTCCTGCTGGTGTCACTTTGCAATGGGGTATGAGGCTCTGAAGCTGACGAGGAGGGATGCTGCAGAGGAGCTGCTCACAGCATTTTGGGGACCTGACAGGTGCATTTGGAACAGGGAGACAGCCTGCAGGCTGCGGGGTGGGTGGCATCAGTCTCATCTGCTCAGGCAGCCCACTGGGTGCTGCATCCCCATCTCTAGTGATGCTGAGTTGGCTTTGTCACACACACACACACACACAGCCCCCAGGCTCTGGCTGAACTTCGTGTTCCAGCAATAAAACCAAGCTGGGAGCTGTGTGCTGTAACAAAGCCCACGGATGTAACACACCCGTCTTGCAGCACACCTTTCATCTCCAGGAGTTCCAGAGGAGCTTTGCAGACCTGCTGTGCTGCAAGTGATGGAGTGCCATTGGTGATGGCTGCAGATGCTCCCTGGGAGCTCTCTGGGGTCGGGTCTCAGCTTAGTGCTGCACTCACTTGTTTTTCCCTAAGCATGAGTTTCTTGGGAGTCAAAGGAGAGCGGTGCAGCTGTTTGTTATGCAAAAGCAGTGAAGAAATATTCTTCCTGGGGGCAGTAGGAGTGGGTGGGGATTACTTTTTTGCACGGCTTCAACAGCTTTGGATGTCGGCAGCAGAAGCGTTCAGAGGGGAACGTGCCCTCCATGCGGCCCCTGGAAGGTGGGTGATCCAGTTTTGGAGTGCTGAGAAATGGCTCCTGGCCTTAAGGACAGAGTTCAGCTGTGGGGTGAGGGGTTGCTTTGGGGGCAGAGATCACGTCTTGTCACCCCGCATCCCCTTCCCAAGTGACACCTGCTCCTGGCATCCCCAGAGCTGCGCTGGTGGGAGTTTGAAGTGCTGTCGTTGGTGGCAGCACCCAAAAATCCACATTGCAAGTGGGAGAAGTGGCACTAAAAGGAGCCGTCATCAGAGGCATATGCTTGAAGAGCTGAAGTTAGCTCGAATCTATTTCGGTTTGGAGTGGTGCTCACTTAGCCCGTGCTGTTTAAGCAGTTAGTTTATGGGATGCATTTTCCCATCCTGTGTTGCTCCTGCAATGTGTGCTGTAAAACTGTAAAATCTGAACTTGCCTTTGTTAGTACCCATTAAAAGGGCATCCCGGTGCACGGGGGATGGAGGATGTGTGCTGTGCAGCGTGGAGGGAGGTCAGAGCTGCTGCCTGTAGGGGCTGCTCACAGCCAGCGTGGGGATCAATGCACAGCAGCTTGCACCGTCCTGGGCTTTGATTTGCTTTTGCAGCAGCTGGCCGTGCTGCCGAACAGCAGGCTGTGCCTTAAGCACGCTGTGTCCTGTGCCATGTGGGAATGGGGCTGAGAATCACAGTGGCAGGGTTTGGGATTTGCTGTGGCATCCCAAAATTGAATTGCTCTACCCAGAATGTGTGTGTCTGGGGAGTTGGTCTCTGTTGTCCAAGCTTGCTGTGCAGGCTGTTGTAAACCTGCCCCTCCTGAGGGGTTTTACAGCATGTTTCAATGAGTCACTGAAAGGCAAAACAGGAAAATAATCTTGTTTGCAGCTCTGCTCCCTGCAGGGCAGCCCGGGGCGAGGTGAGGATGCAGGGTGCTTTGGGGGATGCTGCAGTAAAGCTGTGAGGTGAGACGTCTCCCTCTGCAGAGCGACCCTTTGGTGTTCCTCCACTGCTCCTCCCCTAAAGCTGTATTTGTTCCCCACTGGTGGGGACCTGCATTTGGCTGTTGCAGCTCTTTGGCGTATTGCTGCTCAGCCTTGGTGCATTTTTCAACCGACCTTGGTCTGCAGAGCCTCCCCTTCCTTGCAGCAGGAATGGTGCACAACTGCAGCAGCTCCGTGGTCACCTCCCTGTGGGGTGGTATCCCACATTGCTGTGTCCTACATGGAGCTGGCACGGGGCAGCAGCTCCTCATCCCAGGGTTGCTGGGAAGTGAAGAAGTCCATGCCCTGACTGCGGCACCAGTTGCAAGCATTGCCTGTTATCGTGGGATTGCAGTTATCACTGCTTGTTCTGATTGCCTCTCTGTAAAACGGTTCTGAAGGCACCTGAGGGCAAAGCAGGAGGTGTTGATATTCTTCTTTTTGCTGTTGTTGGGTGAGGGAAGGATTGGATGGAAGAAAAGCTTTGCTGCTTGTAATGGTGCTTCTCACCTTGTCTGTAGCAGCTGGAGGGCATGGATGCTGGGGAATGAGCTGCAGCTTCACTGGGACAGCTGGGAGTGTGTTGGTCAGCCTGCTCTGCTTCTTCCAAATCCATCCTGATACCTGCAGGGCTGGGGAGCTGCCCAGGGAGCATCATCTATGCCCGAGGGAGGACTGCAGTAGGAGCACAGTCCTGTTATCTGTGGCCCGAGAAGATGTGATGGAGCTGGTGGTGCTCCTGGAGCTGGGGAATGGTGGGAGCAGCTGGGCCCGTTGTGGTTCAAGCTGGTCTGAAAGCTGACAAATGCAAACAAATTTTTCACAGCTGTTTAGCAAGCATCTGCATAATGGATTAGTCAAAGGACAGCATCTGGGCTGTGGGTGGAGGGGGGAGACTGGAAATGGTCTCCTGCAGTCCCGGGCTGCTCTTGCTGGGGCAGGGGCTGGCTGTGAGTGCAGGGTCAGGAGGGGCAGAGAGTGGGGAGCTCCCAGCAGCTCCCAGCCTTCTCCAGAGACTTCTCTATAGAGTTCTCCATCTCCACATCCTCTGTGTCCCAGTGCTCCCTGAGCTCCAGGCCTGCTGCCCTGGGAGCTGTGCTGGGGTACAGCCTTACCCCAGCCCTCACCTGACCCCAACAGTTCCATGCCATCCCCCTGGGTGCACCCCACTGGGATGCAGGACAGCAGATGACATCTGTGATGTGTGATGGGGTTGGATAGCACAGCTGGACATCCATCTGTGCTTCTTGGCATTTTCTTTTCCTTGACCTAAATGCATCGCTGTGGGGGTGATGGGTTTGTGTTACTGTTAAGTTCTAGTTTCCATTGTGTGCTCTCAGATACCCAGTGCCTCTGAGGCTGTGCCCTGTAATTAAAAGCCATCTATTATGATGTCTGAGGGGGCTGTGCTACTTTCAGGGCCACGAGCCCTGGCCTGCTGCAGAAGCGCTGTCAGGCAGTTCCTTCATCAGAAAATAGGCACCAAAAATTCTTCTTCCACCCCCAACTTTGTCTTCCTGCCAGTCCTGGATTCCAGGTTTATTTTGGGGTCCTTTCTTTTGGGTTCGGGTGGGTGTGCAGGGAGTATTTTTTGCCATGCGAGTCTGACAGGCCCTCGGGGAGGATGAGTGGGTGCCTCGGAGCATGAGGGAGAAGCTTGGCAAATGCTTCATTTCCAGGGATCTCTTTGCATTTTTGGCTGCAGCTGCTTTTTTATTCCTGCTGCTCTTCAACTTCTGTGGAACAGCTCAGTGCCGCCCCAGCAGCACCGCCATCCAGGAACAGTGCTTATCCTGTTCCTTGAAAGCTTGGCCATGGATCCTGGGCAGGTCCTGATGTTCTCCCACTGTTGCCAACGTCTTCATTGTGATGGATGGGGCAGCCCTGGGCTCTCTGTGCCTGCTGCTCGCACGTGTGAGCATGCATCGTGTACCAGCATGGTGATGTATTGCCTCAGTGGTGGAGGGGAGAGTGGAGAAGTTGGGTGCACTGGTTTGCAAAGCAGGGCTGGGTGGTGGGACAGTGCACTGGTAAATGTGGTTGAGACTGGGAATCATAGAGTCTTTTGAGTTGGAATGGACCCTCAAAGGCCACCTGGTCCAATTCTGCTGCCATGAAAGGTAGAGGGGAGGCTCTGCATTGTGCCCTTGCTGCTGACTCACAAGGTGACCTTGACTGAGTGAACAGTGTGTGCTGCTCAGTGCACGGCAAGATGTGAGTGGGGGGGAGATGTTACGTGGGCTGAGCATCCTGGGGTGTCCCCATTGCCTATGTGATGGCAGCAGCTCCCCCAGGGGCTGATGGGTCTGGCTGTGGTGGCACAGTCCCATTAGTAGTTAGGGCACTTCTATGCTTTTCCTGTACTAAAACCACTCTGCATTGTTTCAAGTTCCCCTCCTCCCCACCATGTGCACAGCATCTCCCGATCTATGCTGAGGGGTAACCTTAGCAACTCTGCTTTGGGAGGTGTAGGGATGCATGCAGCTGCCTTGCACAAGACCCCAGGAGTGTTTCTGTCCCTGAGGTCACTGCAGAGCCCCCCCTGCAAAGCAGCACGAGTGCGAGGAGCTGCATCTGTGCTGCTTGTGCTTTCCTTGCTGATGGCTGGGTGCACCGCCTGGTGCTGCAGCCCTGGGGAGATATGGGAAGGGAGTGCTGCAAAAATAGTGTGATGCAGGAGCCTGCCTTCTGCTCACCCCATCCCATAGGTGCAGGCAGTAGCCCTTGGCTACTCCAAATGCTGCTTGGAATATATTTTTTTCCCCCTTGTTATTATTTTTTATAGCAGCTGGGAGCGAGCCAGGGTGAAAATGAGCCGAGGCCACTGAAGGGAGATAAGCTGAGACGTAAACTGTGATTTTCTGCCCTGTGAGCCCTATGCATGGATTTCATCTTTTAATGGAAGTGCAGTAAATAAAAGCCATTTTCACAATAAGCTGAGCAACAGGTCATAAGTGTCTGAGCCACTGAAATTGATAGAAGTGAGCTAAGCGTAACAAATCTCCCAAAATTGCACCAGACTCCACTTGTATCTACTCCCTTCCTGCATCTCACCAATTACAGCAAATGGCAATTATTTCTGAGCCACAGATTTCTCTGAATAAAACCTCACTCGAACCGGAGATGCTTTATCTTCTTTTTTTTCAAATACATTTGTGCCGGAGGAAAAAAAAAACCCCGATGGGGAGAAATCCCTTTTGATGGGGCTTTCCTGTGCAGGCAGTCAGTGCTGGCCCTGCAGCTCATCCTTGTTGGGATGGAGCATCAGTCACCATCCCTCAGCCCTGCTTCTTCCCTGTGCATAGCAGTGGGGTTGCTGAGTGCTGCTGGAGTTGCTGATGGATGTGTGCTATGAAACAGAGGGTGCAGGAGGGTCTGTGGGCTCTGACTGATGCCATCAGTGCTCCCTTATGATATAACCCTGGGGAAGCTGGGTGGTCTCTGCCTGGTTTTCTTTGGGAGCTGTAGATGAGCAGCTCATTGAGTGTGCGAGGCTGCTGATGTGGCACCCTCCTGGGTCCCTGAAACCCAGCAAAAGGCCTTGAATTGCTCAAGAAATGATTTGTCTCTCCAGTGTGTTGGTAGGGGAAGTGCATTGCTGGGGGTTGTGCATGGTATGGGGAAGGACAAGAGGGGTGCAGTGTTCTCACGAGCTCAGCAAGCTCCCCAGGATGCTGCGCACTGCACCTCCCCCTGTGCTCCATGGAGCCTCCCCTGAATGCAGATGGCCCTGCTGCCCTCTGCTCGGTTTAGCAAGCACCCTCTTTGTTTCCTTCTGTCTTAACCAGCTGTAATCCGTGCCCGGCTGTGCCTCTTACTGGGCAGCCATTTATTTTCCTTAATCTCTTATGAAGCACTTTTATCATAAGCTCTCCGAAAATCTGCTGAAATTAGACCCTCTACATCATCTTCCTCTGTTCTGAAGCCTTTCCTTGGCTGCCTGTACCACCAGGCTTCCTGGTGCCTCTCCTCCATTGTTCCTTATGGAAGTGATGCTGCCCTGACCTGCTCAGGTTGTGCTGCATTGCCTAATGTGTTGGCTGACCCTGGCTCAGAATAGCCCCTTTCTGGCCCAGCTGCTCGTCTGTCTCCTTGAGGTGAGCTCTCCCTGCTGGGACAGGTTGCTCTCAGCTGATAGGGACATCACCTTCTGCATCCACTAGGAAAACTTGGAGTTTAGAGAGGTCAGAATAGAGAGTGAGGGTTAATGTTCTATATTGTTTAGACCAGAGCTGTTGCTTTCATGATCTGGCCATTCTAGGAACAGCGGCTCTGACCATTGAAGGAAAAGTTTGTACCTTTATATACGTGTGTATGTGTATAAAAGCATATTTAAACATGTTGGCTAATCTATTGCAAGTAATTGTTATTGGTTACACAAATTACTGGCAATACTGCTGTGACTGTATTACAGCTTAAATTCTCACTTGATTGCCAGCACATAATTTTTAGCAAATAACTAAAGCATTCCAACTTAAACATTGTCACAGTATCCTTTAAATAGGCAGATGAGGTAATTACAATCTCCTTGGATAATGGGATGGCTTCTACCTATAGTGGGCACGTAGTGCATCTTAGTGATTTCAGCAAGCTTCACTGGTCTGCCTGTCCTTAAGTGCTAGTTCTGTAGAGCTTAAAACGTATCAACTTTGGGTTGATGGAGAGCTCTGTGAATGGGAGGGAGAGAATGGAGCAGGCGGGCACCCACTGCCAAACCTGTCCCCCTGGATGCTGGCCCCTTTTCTCCCCATGCTGCTGTTTGGTCCAGGAAGGAATGCACAGCTGCAGAGCGAGCCCCATGGCCATACCTTGCTGTGCTCACCACCTCTGATGATTGTTCATGTAGGAGCACGCCTGATTGCTGACAGCTTTCAGGAGTTGTGGCACAATTGAATCAGTTCCCTTTCAGTGCATAGAAGCCCTCCAGATTGTAATCACGGGCCATTCTCCATCTCTGTGTTTTGCCCAGCAGGCAGCTGCCTCCAGTGTGCTCTTCCTGCTTCTCCCAGCCCGCTCCCTCCCTCCTGGGATGCTCCTCTGCCCCAGTTCCAAACACTGAGGTCCCTGCAATGGGCCGGGGACCAATGCTGTCTGCACAGAGTGAGCCGATGCACTGAGGGTCAGCAAGTCAATGGAAAATTGAGTGTGGAGAGAATTAGGGCAGCAAGGCATAATAATAAAACCTATTGCTGTTGAAGCCGAGCCAGGAGAAGCTATAGAAGGAGGGCTGGGTGCCAACTCAAGGGAAAAAGTATGATTCAGTGTGGCCCTTAGCTCATCCATCTGCAGGCTGGAATGGAGACGGGAATAGGTTCTGGGGGCATGCAGGCAGTGGGGAAGTGTTGCAGAGCCCTGTGCCATGCCTACAGCTGGGATGAGGCGTTGGGGAGGTGATGCTGAGCCCTGTGCTATGTCCATAGTGGGGGAAGGTTGGACAGGAGGCACCTCCAGGGTGTACAGCAGGGTACACAGGGGGATGTGGGGCTGCCCTGGGTGCCCTGAGGCTGCACTGAGCCTCGCTCCTCTCCTGCAGCCCCATGCCTGTAGCTTGTTCTGCTTAGCTATGGTCTGGCTGCTGTCAGGAACTGCTCTTCCTCTTCCCTGTAGGGTTTGGGGTGGTAAAAGTGAACAAAAATATTCAATGGAGAACTGCTTGAGTGTGGTGCTGTGCACTGAGCTTTGTTTTTTGTTGCTCTGGCAGTACTCAGCATGCATGCCTTTTTTCCAAGGGGGAAATCTCCAACTTGTTAAACAGGAGATGCCTGAGGTCCGTGGTGTGAAGGGCTGGGTGGGAATTGCTTTGCAGTGAAGCACCTGTGCCGTGAAGGCTCTGAATGAGTGTGTGTGCTGAAGAGCATCCTGTAGGCTTCAGGGCCTGCTTGCTTTGCTGTGATCCCTCCCTTTGGAAAGTAGGGCTGTATGAGAATGGCAGTCAGATGGAAAGCAAAATGTAGAGCCCATCTTTGTGATCCTCCTCCCCACAGTCAGCCCCAGCAGGGGCTGCTGAGCATGGGCTCAGCTCTCACAGCCGTGTTATCGGCTGCCTATAGGCTGCTTTGTCTCCGAGGCTTTCAAACTTTTCTTTGTCCCAAGAAGTAAATTGCAGGCAGCCAGCTAGAACGTGCTTTCCTCAGGGATGCATTTTCCTTGGCAGATAAGCAGGATTTTGTTAGGCATTGAGGTCTCTGCAGGCTCCTCAGCTCTCCCCCTGTACAACTGGTGATTATGGGCTGCAGGATGTGTGCCAGGGGAGCCCCTGACCGAGCTGGGAAATAGGGCATTGGATGGGGAAGCACAGGCATCCTTGCAGCATCCTTATTGCATCCTCCCTGCATCCTGTCTGCACCTCGCTGCATCCTGCAGCATCCTCAGCTGCACACATGGATGATGCTGCTCTCACTGGGAGAAGGGAAGAACCAGCCCTTGTCCTATTCTAGAGCCTCACATGGCCCCAACTCCAGCTTCAGATGATGGCTGTGAGTCGGTCCGGGTGGAGGAGCTCATATATCCTTGTTTCCCTAAATGAAGGATGCACTCAAGCAATTGAAAACAACTTCTGGGACAATCTCGTTCCATTATGTCTAATGGAATTGGGTATACGTGGTGCGTAGTGTGTGCTGATATCTTAGAGAAACAAAGAGGGATTTTCCCATTATACAGAGAATGGATGAGACGTGAAATGAACTCCTCAGAGGCGTTTCAGTTTGTCACAATAGAGCAAAGTGAGTCACATTTGGAGGATTTGGGAACAAAATGTGTGCAAGTTTGTATTCCCCATGTTTGTATGTTCCTTCCTCTTTATTCCCCCCCTCCCCCCTTCCTTCTTTTTCTGTTAAAATTTGGCAGCAACAACCCAAAATCCAAGGACATTGCTTACAAAGGGATGACCCTCTTGGCTTTGTCCCTCTCTGTCCCCAGGGTGGGCTGGGGCTCATGGCTGTGCTGTGGGCTCCAAGCTTTGCTCCTGGCTGCTGATGCAGGAAACCACACAGGTTCCCAATGGAAGCATCATCAGGCTGTCCTGGAATGGGCTTTATTTGCCATTCTGTTGGCGAGCCCAGAGGAGATGTTGTGTTGTGTCTTAAAAGCTGGCAGTGACCACAAGGACTGGTGAATGCATTGAAGCAAAGCAGAGCATCTCAGCTCTTCAGAACGCAGCATCTGGAGCACACCAGGAGTACCTGAATATTCTGTTGAGCTGCAGTAATTAATCTCATATTGATAAGTAAGCTAATGGAATCAATGGACTATGGGATGTTGTATGGGCAGTGTTGGGATTACTCAATGATTGACAGCCAGAGAGGAACCAACAAAGCTTTCCTCACTGTTTTCCACTCAGACTGTATACTTCCACTGAAGAAATAGGGGAAGGAAAGGGGTGAAGGCTCCCCTTGGGCTGGCTGCATTAGAATTAGAAGGGTAATTTTACTTGGAAATATTGTTTCCCGTGTCTCAATTCCAGGAGGTTTTACTGGACGTTGTTTGGCTGATTCTTCACTGTTGTGTTTTTTGGGGGCTGGGATGGGGCTGGAGATGCAGCGTGGGCAGCAGCTCCCCTCCATCACCTTGTGTTGAGTTCAGAAGGGATTTGGAGTCTTTGTTTCATGGCACCAAACACTGGAGTTTGTTTCTCCTTTGGCCGCACTTAATTTTCTCCTGCAAAAGCACTGCCTGAGAATAAGGTCCTGACAGGAGAAACTTGATTAGAAAGAGACATAAATCTCTTCCACGGCCCTGCAAGGGCCCGGCTTCATCCCTGCTCCTTCCTTCTTTGGGTCTTTGTGCTGAGCTCCTCTGCTGCACCCTGACGAAGAGCTGCCTTGAAACTCGCAACTCTTAAAAGGGCTGTTTCCCGACTTAACAAATCAATGCATTAAAGTCTATAAATATTTAATCCCTGCTCGCCCTCTGGAGGAGCTCCATGCTTGCTGCCTTGCACTTCTTCCTCTCTGTGCTGGGGTGAGAGCCCTCCCCATGGCACCCCATAGCACAGCTGCCCTATGGCATCCCACTGTCTGTAGGGGAAGCCCTCAAAGACCACTAAGAGCATGGGAAAGCCCGGCTGGTGTTTTTTAGATGTGAGTTAACTAGCAGGTTGCATGGCATTCCTAGCAGGTTTAACCCTGGAGCTTGCAAGGGTGTGGGAGTTTAGTTTCTGAGTGTTCTCCCATCTGCTTGAGGTGCCCAATGATGATCTTGGCCAGATAAAGAGTCTTTGGGAATCACAAAATCACTTGAGTTGGAAGGGTCAGATAAGTCCCGCTCCCCATTCCAGTTTCCTGTCCCCACCTGTTGTGGGAGCATGGCTCACCCATAGCCCTCATTTCTGTGCATGCTGCAGCCCTGAGCTGCAAAACACCAGCCAACTCTAACAATCTCTAGAGAAGAGACATCAATAATGTGATGTGTGATAGGGGTCCTTCATCACTATTGCTTTTTTTTCCCCCTATCCCCACTGCAATTACATGCAAGGCCTTGCATCACCTGCTGTCAGAGCTCCCAGGGAGAAGCAGGGATTGGCTGGAGGGTTTTGGGGGCTGATGGCTTGAGGGATAACAGGCCCTCCTTCAGTCACTCCTGTGCTGCCATCTGTGTGTCAATGAGCTGCGACTTTAAGAAGCCTCAAGGATGTGGATGCTGACATTCTTTTGGGGCGATGTACCCCAAAGTGTGATGCTGGATGCCTTGATGCCCCATTTAGTGCTGGCAACCAGTGGTGGGAATGGGAGGGCTGCATGATGGCTTCTGCTATAGGAACCTTGTCTGGGTGTCCTGCTGCCCATGTGTTGTCTGCAGTCTGTCCTGAAAATAGGACAGAACCCAATAGGTAAGAACGTCTGGGGTCTGGCTGTGATGTGGGGATGCAGCCTGCAGGGAGGTGCATGGGATCCATCCCACGCTGAAAGCCACGAGATGCCGATCATCTTAAATTCACCCCACTCCCTGAAATGGAAGGGAAATTCCAGAACTCTCACCGTGACAACTCTGACACTTCTGTTCCCATTTGCTCCGAAATTGTCTTTCAAATATAGTTCAATCCTTCTCCAACAGAAGATCTGTCAGAGAGACTCTTCCAGGACAGCTGAGAAGGAGAGAGAATGCTGCAGCTTCCCTCGGAGGGAGCTGAATGTGGCACATCTCCGCTCCCAGAGCCGTGCTGTGCTCTCTCCTCCTGCAGCACGAATCCCAAAGGGAGGCAATGTTCTGAGTATTGTAATTTGATGATAATAATTCGGCATTTACAGAATCTTCCATCTTTGAATAACAAAGCGTGTCAGGAAAAAAAGAATGTGATCCCCGGTGACAGGTGTGGGGGGATGAGAGGTGAAGTGACTTTGCTGGCTGAGCTGAGCTGCAGATCTGGGGGTGAAAGCTGCATTTTGGGGCCTTGAGCTGTAGGGTTTCACCTTTCTGCATTGAGAAGGGAAAAGGAGTCTGTGCTGGAGCTTGGGAGAGGAAGGGATGACATTGTTCATCTGCAAAACAAACAAAAGCAAGCTCCTGAAAAATGATCCCACTGCTTTCTGATGACATGTGAAATGTCAATGCTGGAGAGAGCAAGCAGTTTTTGCTCTCCTGCCCTTGAAGAAGTGTTCAGACATCTGCATGGAAGCAGTGTCCGCATTATCATTATACCTAATTGTTCCAACTCCTCCTTATCTGCATGGCTTCCCCTCTGAGATGACCGAGTGAGGGGATATGGGAAGGGGAGGGGACAGTGAGTCAAACCCCGGGACTGGAACGGGAATTGTCTTTAATTAAAGTGCTGCAGTGCTGCACTCACTGACGTGGCTCAGCAAAGCATGGCTTGAGGTGCATGGTGGGCAGACAGTGTCCTGGCAGGCAGGGAGCAGAGTTTGGAGATGAGCACTGATCGGAAGCTGTTTCTTTCTGACGTCTTTGTTAAATGCTCCTGAATTAGCGGAGCTGCCTGCAGGCCGGTTGCTGGGCACTGGGACGCTGCCTCTTCTCATCCCTGTGCTCTCATCATAGAATCACTAAGGTTTTAAAAGACCACTGAAATCCAACCCCATCCCAAGGTGCCCACTGTCCACATCCCTCAGTGCAGCTGTGCCAATGCATCACCACTCTTAAGGAGAAGAAATGTTTCCTGGTATCCAACTCAAACCTCTCCTGGCACAACTTAAGGCTGTCTCTTCTTGTCCTATGCTGTTACCTGGGAGCAGAGGACAACCTCCACCTCACCATAACCTCCTTTATTGCTGGGGGTGCACAGTGATGCTGCTGTGGTGTGTTGTGGGGTTTAAGGAGCCCGGCATGGAGAAAGAGGGGGCCTGGATTGAGCATCCAGGCTGCAGTGCTGGTGAGAACACACATCCCTGCAATATGCAAAACACTTGCAGGAGCAATGGGAATTTCTGCCTGACCTCAGCTGGTGTGATCAACTGATGCCCTGAAGCATGAAAATAAATAGCTCTGACTCATAAGAACAAGTGGTGCAATTACTTTAGCTCGGATAAAATATTTGTAAGTATCTAATCCTTTCCTGTACCGTGTGCAGAAGCGAGCACTTATCTCCCTGCTGTTCCCCTTCCCCACCCCGTGCTCTGTGTACAGTGCCTTTGCTCCCGCAGCAGTGCAGGGAGGGATGCTGTGACCCCACAGCCACCATTCACCGCACAGAAGTTATTCTGTCCATCCCATGCAGCTGAGAGCAGGGCAGGGGATGCTCACAGTGGTCAGCCCCATTGGATACCATGCAGAAGGCTGACTGCAGGTTGCTTTATGCGCAGGGAGCTGTGTGGGGTTGCCTGTGGTTATGGGGCTGAGCGTGGGTTGCGCTCACTACTGGGGTCCCCAACCAGGCTACCCAAAAAGGGACCCCCCTGTGCTGACTGCTGCCTTGCCCTGCAGCTCTTTGCATTCGCCTTGTAACAT
Organism: Coturnix japonica; assembly: GCF_054131305.1. Taxonomy (NCBI): domain Eukaryota; kingdom Metazoa; phylum Chordata; class Aves; order Galliformes; family Phasianidae; genus Coturnix; species Coturnix japonica. The sequence goes on from NC_140683.1 coordinate 9,006,746, forward strand.
CCCAGGCTGTCTTTGTGCTCATATTGCAAAGTACAGAGATTTTTCTGACTGAAACATCTTATGTTTCTTAAGAAGTATTTTTGTCCAACACTGAATTAATGGTACTTTTCCTCAAGCTTGCTTTTCCTCTCAAGCACTCCGTGTTTCCGAACTAATTGTCAAATGAACATTAAGTTGACAGCAAAACATTTTAAGTGGTTGTTGTTGCTTTTTTTTTTTCCCCCTCGATGCTTTCAGCAAACAGAAAAATGACTTAATCACATGGCTGTGCCCTGATGTCCAATCTGCCTTTGGTTGTGCTATATTTGGACAGATGTACGTGGCAATACGTCCCTCTATTTTTTTTTCCTCCCCTTCTTTTCCTCCCAGTTTCACAGTCAGCAGGAAAATAGCCCTGACTTCAGCTGTGCTATTGCAGGATTAGCATCTTGCCAGGATCTGAGCTGTGCAGCTGGAGGTGTGCAGGTTTGTGAGTTTCCCTGCAGCACCAGAGTGAAGCACTTATTACTGGATGGGGACTGAGTGGCACTGGGCTGCTTCACCTGAGCTGCTCTGAGGCAATCTGAATCTATAGAGCTAACAGTAAGGATGCTGGACTGCTGTTCCTCATCCTCCTCCCAGCCTTCATCCCATGTTCCTTAGGGCGGTGGTGGTGGTGGGACTATAGGGTGATGGGACATTGCATCCCATCAAGGTCAGTAAGGAGAGCTCTGTGCTGGGAGAGTCATGGTGGTGTTAGGGCTTTGCTGGCCTCGTAATGGTGCAGACGGGTTTCTGCATCTCAACGTAGTTGTAGCTGCACCTCAGGTGCTGTGTTCAAGTTTAGGGCCCCTCACTACAAGAAAGGCACTGGGGCCCTGGAGTGTGTCCAATGGAGGGGTGAGAGGTGATGGCCTTAAGTTGTGCCAGGGGAGGTTCAGGTTGGATATCCTCAGGTATGGAGGAGTCATCTGAATGTGTAAGAAGGACGTAAGACCATAGGGATAATCCTTCATCTGCTTTCTAGAAGGTGTTTGCTTATGGGAAAAGGGGCACCAGCCTTTAGCGAGGTGCTTTTTGGACAGCAAATAACTGCAGGGATGAGGCTGTGTGATGAGAGCTTGGGGCACACGTTGGGCCAAGTTTCTCTGCTTGGCAGTTTGAGTATTCCTGCCAGGCACTCTTAGCAGGGCTGGAAACCAAAAGTACCTGTGACACACACAGACTAATTACCATGGGCTGCCCCTGGAGATCGGCTGTGAGCAGAGCGGTGCGTCCTGTATCTCCATCACTCCCTGGGAAGGAAACAAAACCAGGCTTGTACCCACGGTCCCTGCGGACACAGGGAGATGTGTGGCTCAGACTTGATTGTATTACTGTCTGCTGCCATGATATTAAAAGCATTTAATGAACACATTTTGGGCGTGCATCGATGTACCAGCACTCTGCTTGCTTTGGGAGGGAGGTGCAGAGGTTCCTGATGGAGATAGCACACCCTGCCACTGGGCTGCCACCAGTTTCCCATAGAACTCACTTCCTGGGCATTAAGGGAGGAGACAGTATCCCGTAGTGCCTACGTTGTGAGCCTATATGTCATATTTGTGGGGCTTTTTGTTTCCTTTCAAAATGGAGCTCTGTCAGTCTGCCTGTCTCGGGCATCCCAAAGGTTGTGTTTTACAATGTAGCAGGATTATTTCTTTGGCTGTCTTACTGATAAGAAGTGACAAGAGTCTCCATATGGCACTTGTCAGCCTTCCCTCTAAAATGCAAGTAGCCTGGAAGACTTTGGCTTGAGCAAAGCGTGCCCTTCCAACAGAAACCTATTAGCTGCTGCTTTAACTTTCCTCCCTCCTCCGTCCTTGTTAGAATAAAGTGCTTTGCATGATTTTCCCCCTTGTTTCAGCCAACAAACATGTTTGTTTCTCCTTAATTACCTGGGTGTCAATGGGGTGCTTCATCACTGTCTCTCCTCAGCCGGTTCCTTTTCCTTTCCATGTGTAGCAGCTAATCAGAAGCCTGGATTGCAAATCCTGCAAAATCCTTCAGACTTGAAACTGGAAAGTAACCCAAAAGTGACCTTGAAATGACTTTCCGTGTCCATGGAAATTAAAATTAACTGGACTGATTTGACTGGCCTGAGGGGAAGAAGGTATTTTAAAATAAGAAAAAAAATAGTAATCTGACAAATGAGCCAGGAAAGTTTTGAATGTCTCAGGTGAACAGGAACATTAGAATATGCATTAGTTATAAATGCTGTAGTGCCTGGAATTGTTAGAGGAAATAATCAGTGGGTTTGTAAGATATATGAGGATGTGGCCGTGGGAGCTGCTCAAGAACTGTGGAGATGTGGCACTGGGGCACGTGTCAGTGGGCATGGTGGGATGGGTTGGAGTTGGACTCAGTGATCTTAGAGGTCTTTTCCAGCCTTTGGGGTTCGATGCCAAGCAGACAGAATTGCAGCATCCACAGGGGAAAGGTGTTGGTGTGCTGACTTGGAGAAACATGGGGTATGAAGGAGTACTGGGGTTACATGGCAACCTCTGTTTCCCTGTTGTCAGTCCCATGACTGCCAATGGCCTCATTTGTCAGTTTTGAGGTTGGGCAGCAGCCTTATCTTGACAAGAGAGAGAGATTTAGAGCTCTGTAATCCATGCTTGTCCATCCTAATTACTTCCCTTATCAGCCTTCAGGAGAGTAAGTTCACAATGGTAATTAGTCCCCTCGAATCCCACCCTGTCTTAATAATTAACAGACAGTTTGAATAGCAGGGAGGGGGAAAATTGCTGTTTTGGGCTGGGAAGGTCCTTTTTGGGTGGAGAGTAACACAGATTTCTTAAGCAATCAAACACTGTCTGCAGAGGGCAGCCTGGGGAGGGACTCTCGGCTGCAGGATGATGAGCAGGAGTGTGTTGCATTTGTGTTTGCATAGCATGAGCTGTTCCAGAGCAGGGAGTGCTGGTGGGGCAGCATCAAGGCTGTGAGCGCCTGTGGCTTGTGTGGGTCCACCTGGAGCTGGAAGCAATGCCATTGCTGCAAATGAGCCCATTCATCATTGCTGGTGGTGGAGATGCAGCACAAAAAGAGGGCAGTTTGACCTAATGCTGCCCTAGAGCAGCTGCAATTACTGGAGTATAATTCATTTCAAATGGATCCAGAGATTTCTTTCCATTAACATCCAGAGCCAAATAGAGGATTCCTGAGCTGAGCGGGGAGAGGCTGCATGCAGCAAGGGCAGGGCTGGACCTGGCAGGACTCCTCCATGCTTCCCTGGGTAGGCACCACTTGTCATTGCTGCTGTTTAAATGAGCATCTTAACACAGGTGGCATTATTGGGTGTGATGTGATGATGATGAAGGGCAGCCAACGGTGGCAAATCTCTTGCAGAAAAGCTTAATGTTCATCTTTTTCCAAGTGGAAGGGCTTCGGTTCATAAAATGTGGTTATTCCAAGCCAGCGCGTTGTTTTGTGTCCAGAAGTTTGCAGGAGATAGAAAAGTGTGATTAGAAATGACTCAGCTTTCATTGATTTTAGGAACTGTTGTTGGGGTTCAATGCGCAGAGAATCATTAAGGCTGGAAAAGCCCTCTAAGATCCCAAAGTCCAACCCCAACCCATCCCACCATGCCCACTGACCACATCCCACATCTCTATGGTTATGGAATGGTGACTCCATCATTCCTTGGGCAGCTGTGCCTCTGCACCAACACTCTTTTGGAGAATAAATGTTTCCTAATATCCAACCTGAACCTGAGACTGTGGTGTTAGTTTGGATGCCTGGTGTCTCCTTCACTAGAAGATCCAGCTGTGAGTTTTGCATTTAGTGGTTCTTTGAAAGCAGATGAGTCCCAACCCAGCCCTGCTGTGTGCTATGGAATGAGGCCATTCAGCAACAAGGTGGGTCTGAGGGGCAGGCGGTGCTTTTGCATGCTATGCTGGTTCGGAGAATAAATGCAGCTCGGGCTCCGTGCTCCAGAGCTGACCTCTGTCTCCAAGGACCCTGCAAATAAATATATGTAACAGGAAGGACAGAATTGGAATCTTTTTTTAGGTCGCTGCTTTAATTTTCAGATGTCTTCTATCTAACCTGGCTCCGGGAAAAAACATCTTGGTTTTTATTACAAGCCCCAAAGGCTCATACTAATAGGTTGGTTTAGAGCTGGCAATAATACCTTCCTGAAAGTGTGTGCAAAGCTGGCCGAACTCGAGGCTCTGCCAACGCCTCAGCATCCCCATCTCAGCATCTTCAATGGCTTTTTCCATTCCCTGCTCCCAGCCCATGTAGACCATTAGCCATGTCCAAGAGCTCATGGTTGAGCCTAGATTTTTGGGGAAGGGTGCAGGGACATGAACTGGCATGGAAGGTGCGTTCCCTTCTCTTTCCAAGGCAGTTTGTTCCTTGCGATGGTGCCAGGCAGTGATGGCCATGAGGAGGCAGCGGGCACAGGGTAAGGACCCTGGTGGCTCCCACATGGTTCAGCTGTGCTGGGGGCACAGCTCCTGTGCCATCTGCCTCTCCTTCTGTCACTGTGTCTCTAAATCAAAGAGGCATCTCTATTCAATAATTCATAGCCTCGTGTCGCCTCTGTAATATTTAAAGGGGGGAAAGATGCCATTTGGGTTGTCCTTCCTGCAGGCTGGAGGGAGAGCAGCTGGAGTGGTGGGGATGGGTTGGTTCCTTGAGCAGTGCAGTTCATCTGGCAGCCTTGCTATTCCCAACACTGACTGGCAAAGCTGTCCCTTAAGGAGGGCCTTATAGGGGTCTTATCCTGCACCCAAGCAGGCTTATTTTCATTCCTGTAAAGACTGTCCCAAAATCGAAGTGGAGTGGAGGGTGTTATGCAAGTCCAAAGCGTTTGGTTGTTTAGAAGTCACTGGAGTATCCCATGTTCATTATTTTAACAATTGGAGAGAGGATTTTATTTTCTCCAGAATCATAAACACAATCTTCAGTGTGTTTTATGAAAACAATAAAGCTAAACTCTAATAACCACACATTTTCATTGCTTTATGTGCACTCATCCTTGGGGAACGGGGCCTCAAGGACTCATCTTGCTCTGCTTTTAACAGAGTTTTAATGTGCTCAAGTTTGGAAGCGGTGTTGAGCTGGATTCTGAATTTGCTTTGGTACCTGAAGGAATTTCTTTGCCTTTAAAAATGCTCAAGGTGAGCAAAAAGGGAACGTTTGGATGAGAAAATTAGTGACACAATGCAAAGAAAGGACCGTGATCTGCAAGCCAGGCTTCATTTAAATGCTGTATATCACTAACTCTTCTATACGAGGTCTAATTCGTTTTCTAGCATCTCTTTTTTTCCCCCCTTCTTTTTCCTTTTAAATCCTGTGAATAATATTGTTTTCTTTTAGAAGAGATCTGAGGCTCTCAGAGGCAATTTGTGACATAGAACCAAAGTGGGGAGGTGAACGAAGCGGCTCCTAAAGTGGTTAGCCACCTGATGGATTGTTTTATATTGGAGTGCAGAAGTAGGTTAGGGCCCCAGCTCCTTCTGTGGCTGTGAGTTTTGATTGAGAACTCACTTAACGAGATACTTTTCATCCAGAAGTGTTGAGAAATCCAAAATACCATGGAGATGCTCCAGTTTTGAACACTTTTCGGGGAGCAGGGAGGGAAGGAAATGCCATCTTATGGCATTTCTTTGAAGAAGTGTGGGTATAGAGCATTCTGTGCTGTAGGCACTGTGGGACAGCAAATAGCAACTGATTGAGTGGAGGAGGAGGTGGTGAAGTGGGGGTCGGCCTCTCCTCCCAGGTAACAGCGATATGGTGGGATGGAATGGCCTTGAGTTGGCTGGTCCATGAGAAATGTGAGTGGCAAGAGAAGGAACCCAATATGTGAGACATGGAGAAGGATGATTTGTGACTGTGCATCCCAAAATCTCGACTCCAGAGGGCTGAGGAGCCCAAATGGTGCTGGGGTGGGAGGAAAGGAGAGGAGATGAGATGTGGTGCTGCTGCTGATGGCAGGACATGGTGCGTGGGTGTGGGCATTACTCAGAAGGGGACTTTAGAGCCAGCTCTGTGCTTTGTACACGGACAGGTCCCACACTGCTCCTTGGGGTGTTTGGAAGGGTATTTGGGGCAGCGGAAGAAACGATGTGCTCTGACCATCCCCAAGGGCACACACAGACATGTGCTGAGCAAACCCTGGGATGCACACCTGCTCACACACGTGCCCAGCAGTGTCCCTGAGCTGGCAGAGCCATCCTGGGTAGCAGTGCTTAATGAGCCCCAGCTTGAATGTGCCAGCACTGCTCGGTGCCTGTTGGAGCTGACGCGGTGTTCTCACGTCCCGAGCCCTTTGATGCTTGTCTGAGAGCATCGACGCGCTCAGGCTTCCAAAAGAGCTCTCGGCAGAAGAGTGATAAATGTGTTTAATTTTTGCAGAGCTTGTAGCCTGGTTTTATCCCAGGATCCGTCTCTTGAGGTTTTATTAGCTGATGGCGACTGTAGGAAAAAGTCAAAGCAACCAGATAGGAACAGCCGTGGAATTGATGTCGGAAGCAAGAGCGTGTTTTGGAGATAACGTTTCTCATTCTCACCATTGCTGTGTGCTGAGTTCTGGCAGCACAGTCCCATTTCTGCTGTAGCTGTGTGGCTGCTGCACACCAAAAACTCCTCCTGTATAAATGGGGGGTGCTTTGTTGTGCCCTGCTCGGGTCTGTCAGAGCATCCCTTCAGGGACTGGTGATGAGACAGGTGACAAATGCCCATTTCCCTGATGTGCAGCTGATAAACCTGTGCAGGGAGAGCTCAGTTTGGGTGGCAGGAGGGGGCCCAGCTCCTGTGTGCTGGGTGGGGGAACCGTTACCCACCTCTGGGGGCTGCAAGAGGGACAATTTGCAAACATGCGTTGATGCGTTGCCGTAGGGAGCCGGGCTGTAAATCATCACCTTGCAGCCTGCATGCAGATTCATCCAGGGAACCTATTTAATTAGGGGATAAATTTAGAAATCAATTATTATTTGCAGAAACAGTTTCCTTCCCTCTAATGAGGCTGCAAGGATTCATCCCCCTCTGCCTCTCCCATGACCTTTGTGTATGCAGAACAGGGCTGGAAAGGCTCGATATCTTTTCTTATTATCGACGATCCCTTTTGGTGTGGCGATGTAGGACTTTCCCCAGGACTCTTGTAGGGCAGCAGATGAGGATACAGAAGTGAAACCATGCTGTTTATGGATCTATTGGTGCAGTGATGGTGGGGGAAATAGGTCCAGTGTGAATGGGGATGTGGATCAGCCTTTCCAATGAGTGGGCTGCTCTCTTCATTGCAGCAAGCAAAGCACTTGATGTGAGAGAGGTCCCATGCTGGATACAGGGTGCTGTGCCCAGCCCAGTGTGGCAATCACATCACTGTGAGAGCATCACTGCTCTGGGCTGCACGTGTCTCTGCCACTTAGGTGCTTTTAAGCTCTGACAAATTGCTTCTCCTCTCTTTTGATTTATCCACTTCTGAATGTGGAAAAACTACTTTACCCACAGGCTCTGAGAAGTCTTGAATAAATTCATTTGCTTTTATTTTACTTTATTTAGGATTTTAATGCCTCCTCGTCATCTGATGCCACTTGCGGAGCCCTCTGGCTGCTCTGTGCTTTTAGCTCTTTTGGCTCAGTCCGCTTCATCTCAGCACAGCACAGTTCAGTTCAAGGAGAGGTGGCAGTTTTCATAGCCCTGTTTCCACAAGCCTGTATATTCTGGTAGGGGATCTGTGGGCAGCCACTGTATTGCCTGGTACATGGGCACCTGTGGGGCTATCCAGGGAGCAAGAACTCACAAGCATCTCTCAGAGAAGGGCCAGAATGCTCAGCTAGTCCTAATCCTTGCTTGAAGTCTGCCTTGAAAGCAAGGGCAGGACCCTATTGGAATGCGATCCCCATCACAATGTACATGGAGGAGTTTTGTCAAATGTTCCGCTTTGTATCAGGTAGTTCTTGCCTTTTGGGCAAGGACAAGCCCAGTCTTTTCCAGGCTGCTCATCCTGCTGCTCCAGTTGATCCCATCCTTGCTGTCCTGGTGCTGTCAGCCCATGGGCAGCTGCTGCAGTTCACCGGCTGCTGGCTGTGCCAGCGTTCACCAGGATGGGAGGATCCATGGGGGAACCGTGCAGTAAAAATTGCTTTGCTTCACCATCTGAGCAACGCCGTGAGCTATCATCTTACCTTATGGTTTTAAAAGGTATGTCTCCCAAAGAGAGACGTTTAAAAATGCATGGAGGTTATAAAGATCTTGGCTAGTTGTAATCAAGCTCTGGGCGATGCTCGCCCCTGGAGTGCCGCTCTGTTGCTCCAGTAGTGCGCTGTGTACACGTATGGATGCTATAAGCCTGCTGCAGTGCTCGGCTTTGTGGTGGAGCCTGCTGGCTTTGCAATGCCCTTCGAGTCACCCCAGCAGGTCCCGCTGCCCTTTCCTCCCACAGCAGCTTGCAGTGAGAGGATACAAAGCTGCCCCATCCCTGCGGACTGTGCTGCAGCCATGGGCACTGCCTGACTTGGGGCAGAGCATCCTGCCCTTGTGCTGCAGGTATTTTCACAGAACTGAACTCCCAGCCCTGCGTGTCCCTTTTGTCTCTCATAACCCAGCCCTAGCACAGTCACGGGGCACTGCTGGCAGTGAGTGTTACCTGCAGGAAGGCTTCCCAGTTGGAGAGACCTGCACCGGTTTCTTTAATCGGGATTAATAGTTGAGTTATCAAAAAGGAAATGGTGCTTATGCGTTTGAAATAGCTGGCAAAAGCCTCTTCAGACTATCAGCTATTCCCATTTATCAGCTGTGTCTGCTTGGCTTTGGGTATGGCACTCCGTGAGATCTCAAAGTGTCCTTGGGGACACTGTTCTGTCTCCATTGGGAGTGGGGGTGCAAAAAGGGCTACAGCACACCATCCTTCCTGCAGGCCTCCTCCATCTCTGGAGGGCACACAGGAGCAGCCGTGATGCTTGAAGTTGGGTTCCTTTGCCTTTTTGGGGGTGACAGTGATGTTGGCCCAACTGGATGAGGAAGCCACCCCCAGCATCTCTCCAACCCTGCTATTCCGGCATCGATTTAGTGGGCATGGTGGCAGTGGGTTGGCAGTTGGACTTGGTGATATTAGTGATCTTTTCCAACCTTAATGATTCCACGATTCTCTTCTGGGCTCAGCATTCCCCATCCAAGACGCAGTGCCCTGCTGTGCTGAGCCACATGCCAGACATCTCCATAGGGCTGGTTTAACACGTAGCAACACCATCTGCCTGAGTGCAGTTGGCTTCCACGGCTGGTCAATGGGAGTCTCTGCTGACAAATAAAAATGGAATTGAATGGAAGGGAATTGAAAGTCAAAAGGGCCCTGTAATAATTTTAGACTGCCTGAGGCTCCGCGCTGAAGCCCTGGCATTATAAATAAGGGTAATGGACTAGGGACTGAATTGCAATCAAAGCAGCTGTAAGAACGGGGAACGTACACAGAGCTTCCTTAAGGTGCGTGGAGGCTGATTGTGATCTGCAGGCAGTGAATGCAGATCAATATCTGCTCGTGGCTTCTGTCAGCCTCTGCAGCCTTTGGTTAGAGGGGATGTGGGGGCTGCAGAGCCACGAGGAGGGGTTTGGGGTGCACGGTGGGAAGGGCTGGCTCTGTCCTCATTGCTTGTCCCATCTCATCTCCTGGTCCTCAGCTCTGTGTGCACGGTGATGCAGCCTGCTGGCCTCCTGCTGTGCCTCACCATAATTGCATCTGCCCGGAATATGCACTTTTTAGAAGGAAAAGCACAGTGTGCACACATGAATGTATATGAATTAGTTTGGTGGGAGAGTGAGAAGAATCCCAATGTTCTGGTTGGGTTCACTGTGCCCGATGTACACTACTCTATAACGTACACGAACCCAGCTTCTCATTCTTCTTCTAGACAGACCCAAAACAGCAAAACCCACCTCCGTGTACACCTAGCCTTGTGCTGGGCTTTGGCCATTTGATTCATCCAGCATCAAGCAGAGCAGATGCTGAACTCGAACCCTTACAGTGCTGAGGCTGTTCCCCATGGACCAAGGCTTTCTGCTGCCCTCCTGCATCCACAGCAGGTCCCACTCCCAATCCTGTGGACGTGCTGTGCCAGAACCACCCGTGGAGTTCCTTGCAGGTGCAGAGCATCTCATGCTTTGAAAAGAGATGATCAGAGGGATCTTGTCAACCTTCTTAAACTTCTGAGCTTCTCAATTCCTTTTTTACAACGTGCAGCTGTGTTTGTGTGTTGCCCTGGGGAGCACTGCGAGGGGAGCACGTTTAGAAGGAAAAGAACATGTTAACATTGAGCGGAGGGAAAGGGGAAGAAATAATGAAGTGAACTAATGATCGAGGAGGAAAAATACCCACCACACTGCCAACAAAAGGCCCAAACCTTAAGAAGTGTTAGGGCCTGTTTGACTGCAGAATTGTTCCCCTGGGGAGCGGGGGGAAGCCCCATTACTGGAGTCATTTTGGAGCAAGTCTGCTATAATCTGCTCTGCAGGGAGCAATTGTGTGCTGGCAAGGGCGCTGGGGAGATCTCTGTTTATGACTTTGTGCATAATTTTGGTTCATTAGCATAAGTGGTAGTAGCTAGCACCAGAGAATCTATATACCAGCACTTGGACAGTGGGTGATGGCTTTGGAGAGCATGAGCTGGGGAGAGCCAGTGGCTGAAGGCAGGAGTGATGCTGAGCATTAGAGTGAGGGATCCGGGGACACTCTGCTTCTGTGGGTGCACCCAATGGGACTGGGGATGGGGATGGCTGTGTGTTAGGCCTGGGGCACAGAGCAGGGGCAAAGGGCACTAAGCAAAGTGGGTTATTTTAATGCCGACCTTCAAGGATGAAACAAAACGTGGGCGACGGTGGTGGATTAGCAGAGAACAAGCCAATTAAATACAAAACACGCTTTGTGAAACTTGGTGGCAGATAAGGCAGGGCTGCAACCTCCCGAAGAACTGATGAACGCTGAAGCATTGCATAAAGGCTGGTGTGGGGGGGGAAGCTGCTGAATATTTCAAGCCTGGCAGCCTGCCTTGGAGAAGGCAGGGGTGAAAAGGCTATCAGCACTCTTTGTGCCATCAGCCAGACAGCGCTGGAGGAGGAGGAGGAGGAGGGGGATTGGGGGGGGAAGGCAGAGCGCCCGACAGCCGGGAGGCACGAAGTAACAATTCTCCAACTTTAATATCTGCTGTTTCATTTTATATTCATCATGTCAGCATAATCTGCTTTTATGGGAATCGTCTTGGTTCCCAACCAAGTGCGTTTAGGCCTTCTTGCTTTTAGGTTTGATTGTGATAAGAGCTGAAGACTTAGAAATGTTTGTGTGTGAGGATTGTAGGAATGGTTGGAGGGAAGATGGAATTTCCACATGGATCTGAAGGAGCCCTGCTGGGGTCCCACATCCCTCTGTGACCTGTCCTGGATTGGTGTCTGTCCTATTGCCATGAGCAGTTTGGGTTCTGAGCAGTGGGAGGTTTTTGTTTGGAAGGTTCAATATCCAAGGAAAACATGAAGCTGCAGCCTTACGGGACCCAGAGGAAGGGCAGAGAAGGAGAAAGTGCTCTGTGTACTTCTTCTTGAATTCAGAGCATCGCTAGCAGATGCCATCCATCCTCTGGGGGCAGTCAGCATCATTGCCAACACAGGCAGGGCTGGATCTGTGGGTCAGCCTGACCATTTTCTCCTTGTTTCACCCACAGAGCTGTGTCCGTTGCTTTAGGGCCGGCTCAAACGTTGAATAGCTCGAGTTCTTGAATAGCTACAGCCTACAAGTGCTTTTCCATTGCTGCCCATTTCGAACCCTCGCTGTATCTCATTCTATTTTAGTGCAGGAATGCCCTTAATTTGTTCCAAAAGTATTTGAAAGCTCTGATAACAGGCAATCTTGGCTGCAGACTATTGCATTCCTGCTGATGGACGGCATATCGCCGCTGTAACTACCGTGTAGATAGCGGAGTGACAATGCGTGTCCGGCGCAACATGGGCAGTGTAATATTCGTGTCAAGTGCTCGAGGCCAAGAAACTTCCCTGCATTTGGATATTGAAGGGTTCAGCAGCTAAAAGGGCTTGAGAACATTTTTCTTGCTTTTTTTTTCCCCTTTTTTATTCTCTCCTCGAGCAGCAGATCTGCTGGAAGGCTCCCAGTGTTCTGGCAGCGCTGGGGGTGGTGATGGCCAGGTTTCTTGCATCGTGGGGTTCAGGGCTTTGGGGAGCATTCAGATATTTATAAATGGATGGTAAATGGCACCCGGTGTTCATCAGGAATTGCCTCGCTGCCGGGTTTTGCTTAACGTCGCGAAATGAATGTTAAATTGAAGTTTCTACTTTTGGAAGAGACCTTTTAAACATGAAACAGGCTTATCTCCAGTCTAGGCTAAAATCCAAAAAATTGCCTGAATCTCAGAACTCCCCAGAAATGTTCTCTGTGATCCGTTTAAACACCCCTTGTGAAAAAAGATACGTGTGGAAAGGGAAGAACTTTGGAGGATTCTGGCTGCTCCTGGGGTTTTCTCCATGCTGCCCGTGGTGTGGTGAGCCTTTGGGAGTGGTGGTGGTCGGGTCCTGGAAGCACCACGTTGTGTCCCTGCTGTGGTCCAGGCAGTGCAACTTCTGATCCTGAGCCCATTTGGGAAGCTGCAGAGATGTGTGGGAAGTGTGTGTGCCCAGCAAGCAGTAGTGCAGATCACCCTGTCCCATGGGTGACTGCACCTCTGAGCAGAGTTAGGATGGCTTTGAATAAGGAGGGTCCTCCCCTGTGAGGCTTCTGTTCTGTTCCCTCCTTGTCTCTGTAGGAGGGGCTGTGCTATCCATCCCAAAGCTGTCAGAGGTTCCGCTCCTCCATGTCACCTTTGTTGCAATTTTAATTAGACAGGTAGGTGTTTTTCAGTGCTGAGCTTTGAACTATTGGTATAAAGACAACCATGGTTGAACAGCCCTGATACTGCCTTCATTTTGTTCTTACTTTTACCACCATACGAGGCCCTCCACTCTCATCTCTTTGCAGGTGAGATGGCCGTGTTCCTTTCCTTACTGTGCAGTCTCGCACCAGCTCCTGTCCTGAAGTGTGAGCCGCAGACCTGACTTGATTTGCAGGGCAAAGACTGCGAGCAGCTCCTCTTGGTTCTGCTTTGCTCCAGCAAACAGCTATTTATATTAAAGGAGAGAAGGGATTATTAGGAGACGTCTCGTTGCAATGACGGAGATGTGACAGTGAGTTCACGCATCCCCTCCAAAGTGCGAGTGTGGGCTCTTTATGGATCCCATGCATGGTCAGGAGCTGTTTAGTTTTTTTCCTTTGAGTGCTCAGATGTGCACAGAAATTGGGGATAACGACCAGTGCTGTGCTTGGGAGGCAGCGCTAATGAGCACAGCCCTCGATGAGGTTCAGCTGGCAGTGGCACGCCTGCAGTGTCATTAGCGATGTGCTGAATAAGAGGCTGGCAGTAGCAAGGTTGTCTTGTCCTTGCCCCAGCCCCACTGAAGCCCCACAGTAGCAGTGGGACATTGCCATCCTGCAGTGGCAGCCCCATGGAGCCATCCCGTAGCACAGTGGGGACTTATTTGCTTTAATCTGTGGTTCAAAGCCCAGAGTCTGCTGCTGAACAATGTGCTGCTTTCAGGGTTGGGAAGACGTGTTCCTGAAAAATAGACTTTTGTTGTCGGGTCAGGAGGGGTCAGGACATGGGTCTGTAGAAATGGAAGCGCCTGATCTTGTGGCTTGTGAGGCTACCAGTGATCCAGCACCTTGAAGGACCTTGACCCAAAGGATGTTGGGAGCTCTCAGGATGCCCTCAGCTGGGCTCACTTCACTGTTCCAACTCCAACCCCAACCCATCCCCACCATGCCCACTGACCATGCATCTCGATGCCACAGTCCACTCTCCTTGAAAACATAATTTTGAAGCATGTCACGACCCACTGAATCAGATGTGAGGTGGCTCTCTCCAACAGAAGGGAATTGGGTTTGGGTTCCCCATGATGTGACTGCCTGCTGATGCCTCACGTCCGGTGACTCAGAGAACTGCCACTGGGAACCTGACATCCTTCCCATTGCTTGTCTTGCAAATGGAACAACAAATGCAAAAGGAGAGGTGGTGGAAGGAGAAATATTGTGGCTTATTTAGCAGTAGTATTTTTTTTTTCAGTTTCAGTTTAGCTGCCAAACTGACAAATCGGTTCTTTGCAGAGATCTGTTAAAAACTTGATAGGCAGCTGTGGAGCTGTCAGCACTCCTGTTCTGCTGCTGCCTGGCCAAGCCAGAAGCTGCAGCTGCAGATTGGAGCTGCTGGGAGTGCTGAGTGCAGAACTGTGCTTGCTTTCAGTTGCATGATGCCCAAATTGTCCCAGCTCCTCATTTGTCAGGTATGGTGCCGTGGTGGTGTCGGGTGGGGATGCTGCAGTGCTGGGGTGTGTTGGGATGCTGTCATCCTGGCTCCCGGTCCTGAGATGGGAGATGCAGGTTAGATGTTAGGAGGAAATTCTTTATGCAGAGGGTGGTGAAGCCTTGATGTCGTGGAACAAACTGACCCTCCGTTGTGTGTTTTGTTCCTGCAGAGATGTCAGGGACGGTGGCGGACATCTCGTTGGTGCACTGGAAGCAGCAATGGTTGGAAAACGGCACCCTGTACTTCCATGTCTCCATGAGCAGCGCTGAGCAGCTCTCCCGGACCACCCCCCCCAGCCTCCAGGAGCCTTCTGAGATCGTGGAGGAACAGATGCACATTCTTCATATCTCCGTCATGGTGAGTGGGAGTGTATGGGGACAGCGGTGGTAAAGGACAGGCTGGAGAGTCTGACGTGCGTGTCTTTGTCCTTGTCTGTGTCTTCTTGTCCCTCCAGAGAGAGAAAAGTTTGTATGAAAGGGCCAGGAGACAAAGTGGGGCTGGTCTTGTATCAGAATGAGATGGTGGTCTAGAAGTTAGGTTTCTAGATCCCCAGAGCACTGTGTACCTCACGTTGCTTGCACAAAGGAAGTATTTTATAGGACTGGGAATCCTATTGCAGCATCCCTGTGCACGAGGTGCATCTGTTTGTGTTTTACAGCCTGTGTGCCATTTCCATGCCGTCTGTTTTTTCATTTTGGAAAGCAGAGCAGAGGTAGCTTCATGATGACTTTCTTTTTTTCCTGCTTGAACAGGCAGCTATTTGGCTTCTACAACCTAAATCTGGTGGGGTTTTTTTTCTGGGTGCCTCAACCCTTGTCAGCGAGGCTTTAGATTGGGCACTGTGTGCAAGTGAACACAGAAGGAGGCTTTGCATTAAGGCTGTTGGGTGAGGGACCACCAGCAATGGGTGCTGTGCTGGGGACCTGCAGTGCTCCCTGGGCCAGCACTGCCCACCAGCAGGAAGCTTTGCCCATCTTTTGGAAGATTCATTAACTTCTTTGAGTGAACCCAAGCCAAGGTTGGAGTTACTAGCAGAAGATAAATGCCTTTTGTGGGTTTCTCTCAAAACCACATGGAGCTGTGTAGCTAAAGTAAAACTGTTCTGAAGTCTTTGTTTCTTGGATTAAATTCTAATCCATGCCCCTGAGCTTTGGGCTGCTTTCCCATACTATTACCTTCCATCCTGACTCCAAGTCATTGCATCCTGCAGAGCCCACACTGCAGGTGTGCCATCCAAGTGCCCAACTCCTGCCCTCCCATGTCCTGCTGTGTGCCATTCACTTGACATGATCATACCATCATTTGTCTGCATCCTGCCACAAGCCCCAGTGGCAGCTGTGACCCTCCCTGCAACTCTGCTCAAGCTCAAGGACATCTGTAGCAGCACAATAATACTTTTTTTTTTCCCTTTTTTTTCCTCACCATTTTGTCTTAATCTTTCCCTGATGAAACATAACACATTAATTACTGCAGTTAAAGGGAATTCAGTCTCCATTACTGTTTGCCACCCCTTTCTTCTTGGCTTGAGCAACTAAGATTTGTCTCCCAGATGAAAAGGGAGGAAAGGAAATATATATATATATAAATATATTTATGTAAATGCTAGATTTTATTTACTCTTTATTTTTTGTGCAGCGCCAAGTAGGAAGGAATCGATATTTTTGTCATTATGTCTGTTGTGTTTTTTCCCCATAATCTTAGCTGTTATTTGGGTTTAATTGTGTTGTTTCCTCTTGTGTGGAAGTAAATCTTATCTGTTTTGGATTAAAATTCAATGAAGGTCACAGCAGCTCGAAAACTTACCAGGCTGCAGCAATTAATGTTCATTTGGCTTTGATAAATTGGAATGTTCCCCACAATAGGACTGGAGTGGATTTCAGAAGCAATAATTCTTCCATTAACTCAATGATTCCCTGCATGATAGAACGTCTTGTCACTGCTCTGTTTGTCGTCTGTCACTTTGAGGATCTGGGCATATGCCTGATATGATTTATCATGATTATTGGGGCCGCTTGTGTCAAAACATTTTAAACCACTAATTATTCCAGCCTTGTAAATTGCTGAATTTAGCAGAACATAAGATATATTTTTCTCCACCATATTGTGCCTGTTCAGTTATTGTTGAGCATCGTTGTGGGCTTAGGCTCAGAGCCACGTTTTCTAGTACTTGCTGCAGCTGTGTGTGCAATTGCAGGATGTAGAGCTGTGGGCATTGGCAGGATGGGCACATTTCACCTTGCACCTGAATGGCTGAGCTCTTTGGCAGCTCTTTGGCAGCTCTTTGGCTCTGTGTTGCCCTGTGCTGTGCCCCTAAGATGGGAATGCACGACCGGTGCCCATGGAATGTGATCGGTGGGGAAGGCCCCCTCTCACCTTCCCAGGATGATAACACACCAAAGCCTCATTTCGTCTTGTACCACCTCCATGCAAGGGGCTGTTGGAGTATCTGGAATAAAGATGACCAGATATCATCAAACTGATCTTTATTTTGTAACTTCCTTCTTTCTGCATGAAGCAGACAGTTAGCTGCTGGTTTTTTGGTCTCCCGGCAGATTTTTCAGCTCTTATTTAGACAAGTTTCCTTTTTATTTCTTGATCTTACGCATCCCAATGTGTCCCTAATGATCAGCTGCTTGCGCTGTGCTCTGTCAGCTTCTAAGATGGGTATAAAGTGTGCTCTTAAACGCTTCCCTCTGATTGAGCATCCTGCTCTGAAGTGGAGCAGAGTGGCATGTGCAGCCCAATGCCTTCCTCCCATTGCCAGGGTCAGCACTATAGGTTCAGAAACATTGCATCTGTATCTAAGAGCTGGGGGGGGGGGGGGCAGAAACTTCTGCCTCCTTCCTGAAGCTGCTTCTCTGCCATCATCCATCCATATTTAAACTCTCTTTTTCCCCTTTTCCTGTCGAGAATGTCATGACTCTGCCTCTCTGCACTGCCTGTGTTTCCTTGAAGAGCCCCGTTCCCATTGGGCTCCCAGCTTCAGGTTGGCTGCACAGTGTATTGGGTGTAAAGGCTGAGAGCTCTGGTGTTTGTAGGATGCTTCTGGAGCCTTGCTGGCTCTTTGCAGTGTGCCTTGTTGATGGCAGCCAGCTCATTTGGAGAAGAAGTGTGTAACATGAGTAATGAGGTAGTGAAGGAGGCACAACATCTGTGTCATCATTTCTGCACCAGGAGGTCAACCGGATTCATAAAACATGCACTTCCAGCTTGTGATATGTTTAGGAATTAATTAGGGTAGGGGAAAAAAAAAATTGCTGCAGCAGCAGATTTCCTTATCTGAAAGTTATTAAGCGGCTAAATTGATCTCCAATGAGCTGTTTGGGTTTAGTTGTTTTTTTTTTCTTGTTGGATATTTTATTTTGCCAACCCTATATGGTGCGCTGAGCACTGATGGTCCCGGTAGGAGCTGCCCCATGGCTGCTGTCCCTGTCCATGGTGCTGAGCCCTCCCCGAGCTGTCTTAGTGCGCTGCTGGGCTCCCGGCTGTATCTGATGCCCATCAACCAACTCTTTCTGGTCTCGGAGAGACAACCTCTGCCTTTCCCAGTCTTTTCCCCTCCTCTCCACCTATGCAGAGATGGGATAGAATGGGAACCGGATGTAATTAGCGATGTGCCCTTGTATTTTGGGGATTCGTTTTGAGGGGATTTGTCTTTCAAGTGTTGCTTTTATGACAAAGCGTCCTGTTATGTTAATAATTCTTCACTCATTCCTCTTTTTTTTCTACCTTAGTTACTGGGATTACATTATTTTATAACTCTCCATCTAGCAGAACCCCCTGTGTTAAAATATGTAACTGGAGTGCTTGATTTGCATCCCTGATAAAGTAAGGATGAATAAACACTCTTAGTTCATCTGAGCTGAGCAGCGAACCAACTTTCTGATGTCATCCCCAGGGCAATCCAAGTTGATATTAGGGGAAAAGCAGCCATGGGAGGGACTGCTCCTTGCAGATGGCATTGAATGCGTGGGATTCATCTGCTGCCATAGAAATTTTCCATCTTCAATGTGCTGAAGAAGGAGAATAGTTGGAGGGGGAAAAGCATGAGCTCATGTTAGATAGGTGGTTGGTATGACAGAGGGTGCTTGAGCAGATGCTGAAGTGAGGAAATTGAGGAGAAGCATAGGAATTTGGGGAGAAGAGTAGGGTTAGTGCATGGCTCAAAACATGGGCAAAAGGGAAGGCGCTGTGTGCATCTGCCCTCACCCTGTCTGTGTGCACCTTCATGCTACTGAAATGTCAGGTGTGTGTTGATAGTGGGGCTGTGTTTGGAGTTTGCGGATCATAGAACCACCAGGTGGTTTGGGTTGGAAGGGATCTTTTAAACCCTTGAACCCCACTCCCTGCTGTGGTCTGGCTGCCCCCCAGCAGCTCAGGCTGTCCCGGGCCCCATCCATGGCCTTGGACACCTCCACGGATGGGACACCCACAGCTCTCTGGGCAGCCAGTATGGGAGAGGAAGGCACATTCATGCCCCATATGGGCCTCCTGTGCCTTGTCTCGCCTTTTCCTCAAACTCAGTGTAATTTGCAGCTTTGCCTTCTCTCAGTAGTTGTCCTCGTTTGAATATATGTGCAGTGCTGCTTAGAAATGCTTCTATCAGGTAAACGTTATCAGCATCGGGAGCCGGCTCTTGTTGAGATGAGCTGTGACAAACCTGATGTAGGATTGCTTTGAGATGCTTGGGAGAGATTTTTGTACGAGACAGAACGTTTTGTTGGCAAATCTCACAGCCTGGAATAAGTCTTAATGACAGGATGAAACACAATATCTTATTTGTCCCAAGAAATATGATGTTTGCTTTCATTTAGAGCTTCTTTTTTTTTCCCATTTAAAAATAAATTGGACTTAGTTTCACACAGCAGCATAGCAAAGTGAAAAGGCAGAGTGCTTTGTGCTCAGGAAAGTGTCAGAGTGAAATGTTTCTCCTCTTCAGCACTTTCCATATCCTCCTCACAACGCTTTCGTTTCAGCTGATGTGAAACTGTCTGAGCAGACAAACCGTTTGTAGAACATCTTGCCAGGCTCTTTTTTTTTGGAGTAACTGCAGCTAAACCATGGGTGAAAAATATTTGATGAATGGCCGTCAGCATCTTCATCACCCAGGAAGAGGGGATTGGCTGGAAATAAACCCGAATCTGAATCTGGGTTCCATTGGGAAGGGATGCTCCAAAATGTGCTGATGAGAAGCAGAGGAAGAAGCTCATCCATGGGTGATTTTTTCTGATTGTTTCAGGGCTGCTAATATAGCTGAGAACTTCTTTGAGGGGAAAAAATGTGTGTGTGCGTGTCTGGATCTGCTGCAGGAAATTGGGCACAATTCCTACTGGTGTAACTGGGAGCAGCGTGGGCCACACGTGGTTATTTTTGCCTGTCCTGCTCCTGCTCCACCTCCCCCCTCATCCCCCCAGACAGCAGGACCCAGCTCTTTTTTAGCCTTCACAAGGTCTCAGTGGTGTGCAGCAAAGAAAATAAACTAATGGTGCTTATTATAAAAATCCAATTACCTAAAACCACGGGAAAATAATGATTACTGAGGGAGCGACGAGGGATGGGTGCGGGTGCTGGTTCAGCCTGAACAGAAGGCTGTGGGGAGAGATGAGAGAGTGGTCTGTCGGTATCTAAAGGGGCTGTAAGAAGGAAGGGGGCTGACTCTTTAGAAGGGACCATTGTGGTAGGACAAGGGGGTGTGATTTCAGAGGGGAGATTTAGGTTGGATATAAGGAAAAAGCTTTTTATGGTAAGGAAAATGAGGCACTGGCACAGGTTGCTCAGAGAGGTGATGGTGCTTCATCCCTGCAGACACCCAAGGTCAGGCTGTTGGGTCTCTGAGCATTGATGGAGCTGTGGGAGTCTGTGCACTGCAGGGAGTGGGACCTGATGGCCTTTAAGGGTCCCTTCCAACTCAAAACGTTCAGTGATTTTGTGACTACCCTGAGCCCAGCTTTCCTTGTTGCACCAGACTTGGAGGACTTGGGTGAAACCATCATGCTGATGGCAGCAATTGCAGAGAGAGCTACTGGGGAGCATGGAGCAGCTGACAAGGTGAAATAGAAACACTGAGGAGTCCTGGGAGAATGATTGAGCTCCAGAGAAAGCAGGGAGCACTGTGGTGAAGTACAGGTTTGCCAGTGCTGGGTGAACTTTGGGACATGTTGTATGGATACTGTCTCCCATGCCATTTTAGGACGTCATTCTTTGAGACCTGGGGTGCTGCATGCTGGTTTTGGACATCTCTGAGCTGATGCTGCTGGTCACAATCACCTGTGTTGTGGGGTTGGGAAAGACAAGACTTGCTTACAAATTGCAAACAAAGGGCACGGTAGCTGCAAGGCTTACAAAAACAAACAGAAATGAGGTGAAAGCTGCACATGCATCGACCTACAGCTCAAATTAGTGCCAGAGGCTCATCTGGCTTCACAGCATCAAGTAAACGAGCTGTAAGGCGCCTCTCAGCTTCGTGGCTAAGGTCTGGTTATGGAGGTGTGGGGTTGCCCCAACCATAGGGTATTGCTTGGGTTGGGGTGCCCCTCCCAGGACCTGCAATGGGTTTGGGTGAAATGCAGGCCCGCAGAGATGCTTGCCCCATTGCCTCGTGCTGGCCACGTTTCCCTCAGCAAAACAAGCCATGTGCTTTGTTTCTTTGCTTTTCCCCTTTTTAAAAGGCCACTTTTCAATCCTTTGTGCTCTCCCTCCTTGGCATGCAGGGCCTCGAAGGGGAGGGAGCCCTCAGCCAAGCTCTCCATCACATGTCCCTTGTTTTGCTGTGTTATTTTTTCCCCACTGCTGCCCTTGCCAATGAAAGGACATTGTAGAGCTGCTGAGACTGGCAGGGGCTGGGACACTGCCTGCCAATAGCCTCAGTGTCTGAAAGGGCTTAGGAAGTATGAGCTCTAAATTAGTTCCTAAATTTTCCTCTTTTTTCCCTGCTCAAAGAGCCCTGTAAAGCCTCCTCAGCACCCCCGGCATGAGGGGCTTTACTCAGAGAGCATGGGAACACCAAGAGCACCCTTGGAGCACCCCATGGATGGAGGGGGGCAAATGTTGGGCATATGCTCTGGCTGTGCTCCCCCCTTCATGGCTTTACAATGCTCCCTTGGCAAGTGCCTTCAGGTCCTCAGCTGCAGTGCTGAGAGGGTGGGAGGGGAAGTGCATGGCTGCCTGGAGGCAGTCAAAAGCTGTGGGGTGCCCGGAGCTCCCCTGAGGCTTTGGGATGCCCTGAACTTTGTGGAGCCATGGGGTGCCTCAACCTCCATAGGGCTGTGGGGTGCTCAGAGCTTCCTAGGGCCTCAAACCATCCCTAAAAGGGCCCTGTGCTTTGAGACTGTGGCTTTGCTCTAGGGAGGAAGGAAATCCTGCAGCCCCGAGTGCCATCAGGGTGCATGGAGGGAGCAGGAGCTCTGCATAGTAGCCTGGGGTACCAGCATTCTACCTACTTTCTCAGTGGTACATTAGGAAACAGCAAAGGAAAATTCCAGTTCCTGAAGCCTACTGTTGTCTTTCTCAGGGCTCAGGCTCCTGCTCTCCCCCCTCTTTATGCCTTGCAGCCAGCTCTGAAGCAGAAGCAACGCTCTCTGCCAACCTAATGATTAGCCTTTCTGCTAATGACCCACGAACAGTGTCCAAAATAAATGAGCCCAACCTGCTCATCTTATTAGCCAAATGATAGTGAAGAAGGAGGAAATATCTGCTAAAAATTGCTTAGGCAGCTGGAATTTGGAAGCGTGATGGAGTCAGTGCTTGAAGCGTGGAAAGGGATGGATGAGTTGTGCATCTCCAGAGCTATTCCTCTCCTGGAGGGTGAACCCTGTGTTTCTGGGGGTGTTTCTGCTTCCTCCTTTACTCACTGGGTTCCTGGGGTCATGGTGCTGTTGAGCTCATGCTTAGACCTCTGCACGGGGCAGAATGGGTGGGATGGATCTTCATGCTGTCATGTCCCAGTGGTACACAAGGAGGTGTGTGCAGCTGGGGAAAGCCCTGCAGTGGTGTGGGCTGGGAAATGGCATTTGTTTGGCTACAGAAATAGAAATGTATCCTACAGCAACATGTGGGGCTCTGGCTGGAGCTCCTGTTAAGGACCAACCGTCTGCCACCTGTAAATAGGGGGTGTGGGAACACAAAGGCTTTGCAACATTGCGGCCTGGTGATGGTGGTGGGGAAGGGCTCTGGGGTCTGAAAGCATTATCCAGTCAGCCCCAGGACTGGCCCTGCAACCTCATGTTTAGTAGCAGAGAAAAATGTCCTTGTTGCCTCGTCCCCTCCTCAAGCAGGAGACCTGGCTGAGGATGCTGAGGACTTCCTACTCCATCCAGCACCCAGCGTGCCCACCATATGCTCTCTGACATCAGCACTGCAGCTTATCCTGCAGGCTCCTTCCGTTGTACATAAGCTTAAATTGTGTCTTGGGATTCTTTCTTCCTTTACTAACTGGTAAGGGAATTGCTAATTGTTTGGTTTTGTTCTGAGGAGTTTCAGATTGAAACGATTATCTGTGCTGAAGAATATCCTGACAGTGCAAAAACCTTCAGACAGGTGGTGGATAACCCATGGCTTGTTGTTCCCATTGATGCCTCCCTCTGCACTGACCCATCCTGCAGAGCTGCCTCTGCTTCCCCCACTGTGACACCTGGTGCACATGAAACTTCACCCCCAAGAAGGCTCAGTGCCAGCTCACAGGTGTCACCTCAAAGTCATTCCTGTAAGCGAGTTTGTCAGGTTTATGCTGACGTGGTTTTGCTGGTTTTGGACTGAAGGGTTGGTTTTGAGAGTGGAAATTGTTTCCTCAGTGCTCTGATTTCACATCCATGCATAACCCATCGATGGCACCAATACCCATTGAAATGCTTCAATGAGCGATGGATCTCCATAGGGCTTTGCTGGATGAGGATTCCTTCCCCATAGCATCTCAGCAGTGGAATAGATATGGAGACATCATTAAATCCATCCCTCTGCTCCGAGCGGGATTAATAAACCCCTGTCACTGCTGATGGATGTTTCCCTATCCTGTTCTGCACTGCTGCCCTGGTCCTGCTGGTGGATGGAGGTTTGGGGCTGAGCTGCAGCTGACCTGGGATCACCGCCTCCCAGCATGCTGACTGCAGCTCCAGTTTGCTCCTATTTCAGGGCAATTTTACACTATTTGGATGGATTTAAATAAGCAGGTGGTCAGAAGTGATTGATTGAGATCCTTTCCCTATAAATGCTTTGCTCCGAGGGTTTAGCAGCCCCAGTGCTCCCCGCAGTGCCGTGTGTCTGTCCTTCTCCCATGCAATGGGCTGCGTGCAGCTGGCTGCTGCAGGACGTGCTCCTCCTTTCCTTGAGTGTGAAAGCCCCTGTGCAGCCCAGCCCTGCTCTGTGTGAGCATTAGCAGCGTGTAGCTTCACCTGCTGCTGCTCTTGGGACGGGCTCTCCTTTCCTCGTGCCGCCGGGGCTATTACAGTAAATTGCCAGATGCAATTGCTTGGCCATCTCATAGATTCGTATCTCAAGTGTCCTTTGGAAAGGGAGCCCTCAGGTGATGCTGGGAATGTTAAAACAATAAATCCGCTTCTTCCCATTGCCCTTCTGCAGAACAGTGTTAGAAACTGTACCGGTGTGTGGGCAGCTCTGTGCCTGATGCAGGGCAGGAGCAGAGAGCAGATGGGCCTTGTTGCTTGTCTGCTCTCTCAGCTGCTCCCCATTGCTCTGTTCTCAGACCCCTCACAGCTCTGCTGCCCATCTCTGGACATGCTGCATTGTGGTGAGGGACCCAACACCAAACACAGCACTTGAGGTGAAGCCAGATGTGACAAAATAGGGATTAACTCTACCAGCAGTATGGAAACCTTGAACTATTTAGAGCTGATAGAAAAAGAGATGTTTCAGCATGGCACCATAGTACCCCATCCTGCTTCATCCACTGCTATGTGCCACCGATGGCCAAATGGGCACTGCCTTCATTCACAGGTACTGCAATTACACAAGCCAAAACTGGCCAGTAGCAGTAATATACACATGGGGCTGGGAGGGGGTATGAGCCTGTTATGATCCATTTACCCAGATATCCCAGCTAATCAGCTTTCAGATGGGGAGAATTAATTGCTTTCATTCAGAGAGCCGGGCAGGTTTAATTGAAATGAATCCTTTCCTGTTTTCAAATGGCCACTTCCTCAGAGGCTGCAGCGTGGAGCTCTGCCTGGCTGCCTGCTTGTAGCAGGGCTGGGCAACGCAGCCCCCAAATTGTCTCATTCTCCCCATGAGTGCAGGGCAGTGTGTGTGTGGAATGGATTTAGGTATGGAGCTCAGTGTGTGCCCGCTGCTCCAGGGGAGGTGATGGATGGATATGAGGTGGTTTTGCTGTGCTGTCCCCAGAAATACAGGGCACAGTGGGGACAAAGCTGCATGTAGCATCACAGTACTGTGCCGGCAGCACAAGGCAGGCAGGGACAGAGCTGTCACCGTGTCCCCGAGCCGTGCTGCTGCCTCTCCTCCTCCCCACTCCTCTGCTGTCTCTGCCCAGGCAGCGCTGGGCAGGCTGAAACCCAGCTTCCCTTAATTAAAGGTCTGTCTCCTCATCACAAGGATGTGGTTGTAATTAGAGCTGGATGCAAAGACTGCTCTGCAATGTGTGGGAGCACAAGTGACAGCTTGCCCTGGTGAGCATCCCCTCGGATGGCACCAGCAAGGACACAGCTGGGACAGGTGGCTCTGAGCTGCCCCTCCAGGTCCCTTCCTGCAAGCCGTGCTGCAGAACAAGTTTGCTTGCTGTGGGCCTGGAAATAGTAACAGGTTTGCAGATGGTGGTGCTCTAAATCCAAACCTGTTGAGCAAATCATTGCTCAGAGCTCAGCCCGTTTTCAAATGCAAGCATCTCGATGCCTGCCCAGCTCCTGTAGCATCCCACAGGGAGAAGAGTCATGTAGGACAGGGGAAAGGTGTGGGAAGGAGCTGTGATTTCTGCCTTGTCCTTTGCTGGGTTGCAGAGCGCAGTCGGATGCTGTGGGTGCTGTGTGTGGGCTGAGTGTCCCTGCTGCAGTGCCTGAACCCCCAACAAAGCAGCGGTGGTGCTTGGAGTGGAGCGGTGCTTTGTTCTGCCTCTGTTCAGAAAGGTGCTCGTTATGCTGAAATATTTGCACTTAAAGAAAACTGCCTGACCATATTTACACAATAGGCTGGATCGTTCCCAAAGCAGCTGCCAGCTGTTGGCTCAGTCATAAACCTTTAACAAACCCCACGGGCAACGAAGGGAGCTCGTTCTTTCCTTCCCTACATGCACGAAAGCATCTTCCCATCAGCTCTGAGCTCTGTAAGTTTTGAAACATCCTTATATAAACCTTCACAATCCTCCCATGTGTCATTGCTTTGTCCCACGTGTGGGCAAAAGTGACAGCAGTTCACTTGGAAGCAATGGGGACCCAAGGCACAGCGCTGGGCCACCAAGTGCAGGGCACATCCCAGCTCCCCCATTACTGATGGATCTCTCAGTGATCCTAAGAGGTCCTCTACTGTAACCCTGCTGTGTTATGCTGATTTTTTCCCCCTTCTTTGCCATCTTCTCTGGACAAGTGCACAGGAGCTGGCAGCCCCATGGAGCTGGCTGGCTAATTGAGCAGAAGAGCTGTTGTAACGTGCCACTCACAGACACTTGGAAGCTGGAGGCACAATGTGAGTTGTGTTAATGTTCCCTCATCCGGAGATGTGCATCTCTTATTAGATTAATTTTTTTTAATATATGCAGAATATACAGTGGGAATGGTATTAATTCGCACTAATGGTTGTGAGATCCAGCGAGAATTAACCACGTTTTTTTGTAAATGAGTGGGAAGTGGATAAACACAATTATTACAAAAACAAAAAAAAGGCGCTGTTTGCAGCAGTGGTACATGGTACTCATTTATCTGACAAGTGTTCTTTACTTTTAATTATATTCCATCACTTGCTAGCAAATGCTTTGCTGGTAGATGTTGTAATAATCCAAGTTGTGCGAGGGCTCACTGCGGTGCAGGGTGTTTGGTTGGAGAGCTGGCAGTGTGGGTGGTAGGAGCTGCAAGCAGTGGGGATGCTGAGGTTTGGGTGGCCATGCAGGGGGGCTGAAAGCAGCCAGGATTTGCTTCATGGCTCCTAAAGGATGGAGGAGCTTGTCCACATCCCTCCTTCTCTGTCCCATCACTCCAGGCCATTTGCTGTGCCTGACACTGGTGCTGCTTGGTGCGCTGGGTGAGGGCTCCTTTCTTTCTCCTTAAGCTCAAGGAGGAAAGGTTTAGATTGGATGTCAGGGAGAGTGATGAGGTGCTGGAACAGCTGCCCAGAGAGGCTGTGGATGCTCCACTCCTGGAGGTGTTCAAGGCCAGGTTGGATGGGGACCTGGGCAGCCTGGCTGAGTGCCACATTTGGAGGTTGGTGGCCCTGTGTGTGGCAGGGGGTTGGAATCATAGAATCATGGGATCACGTAGACATTAAGGTTGGAAATGACCTCTAAGATCCACACATCCAACCCCACTGACTGTGTCCCTCAGTGCCACATCTCCATAGTTCTGGGACACCTCCAGGGATGGTGACCCTGTCACTCCCTGGGCATCTGTGCCACTGCATTATTGCTCTATCAGAGAAAAGATATTTCCTAATATCCAACCTGAACCTTAAAGCCCATCCAGTCCATACTCCTGCTGTGGGCTGAGTGCCAGCACAGGCCAGATAAAGAGCAGAAAGCAGCACACCCTGACTGGCCCATTATCCATGTGTTCTGCCAGGGGGTTGGGATGTGCCATGTGGTCACCCAGCAGCCCAGGGCATGAAATGCTGGCAAAACCCCACTGGATGTACCATTACTGGATGTAGTGGCCCCTCCTTTAACAGCTTTCCCGTTGATCCTTAGCTCAAGAGGCTTTTTTCCCCCTCTGTTTTATAATCTGACTAAAACGCGATACACTGAGCAGCTCTCAGTGAGCCGAGCAGGAGGAGCACGTGAGCATCACTCAGCAGGGAAAGGGATGGGGCTGGGGAGCTCCGAGCCTTTGTGTTCCTCAGCGATTTGCTCAGTCTGTCTGCGTAAGAGAAACACACTACCATAATGCATTTTAAAATCATCCCTCTCTTAGGGCAGGCCCCGGGTTAGCAGGTCAGCCCAGCAAGGTGAACCGTTCAGAGCGCATTAAAACCACAATTTATGCAATCTGCACTCAAGTGTTAGGAAGAGCCGGCAATCAGGTGCTTAATAAAATCACCTACAGCCCTCCTCTTTCGGCTGGCTGGCAATAAATGCCTTTTTTACATGATAAAAATGGATTAGGAGTCATTTGGAATTGTTAGCCAGGCGTGGGGCACGCCAGAGTACGGTGCCATCGGGGCAGTGCTGGGGAGTGCATTCCAACTGCCAGCAATGGAACGTCCCCTGTCTGTGCCTGAGCTGATTGGCAGCTCCACTCCTTCTTTTTGTTTCTGTTCCCGAATGGAAGTGCAAAACAAAATTCAGTGTGGCTTGAAAAAAAAAAAAAAGTAAAATTATATGGAAATGTGACTTTTTTCTGACTCTTTTCTTTTAATGTGGAAGAGGCAGAGATTTTAAAGTTATGGTTCCCACAGCAACTGTAACTCTCATCTCTTGTACCTCTGCGATGCTTTGCAGGACTCTATGTGCTATTAGATTTATGCCCGATGTGCTTATGTACAGCATAGCAAGCAGCGTGCAAAGATGCATGGGCTGGCAGAGCAATGCTGCAGGAACACCAGGGCCAGATCCTGCACTCTCCTGTGCCATGGAAACACAGAGTGACTGGGGTTGGAAAAGACCTATGGGATCATCCAGTCCAACTGTCCATCTACCACTAGTATTGCCCGTGCCCACTGATCACGCCAATGGGGGAGGTGACTCCATCACTCCCTGGGCAGGTTGTGCCAGTGCATCACCACTCTATCTGAGAAATGTTTCCTAATATCCAATGTGAACCTCCACTGGCACCAGTGGGACAGTTTCTGATCCCAGGCTGTGCTGCATGTGCTAAGTGTAAGGGAAGTGGGAGTCCTGGGGGAGCACGAGCCTCTGCCTGTTGGAATGATGTTCACAGGGTCTCCATCCCACAGTTTGCCATCACTTTGAGTTAAATTAATTAGAAATCTGCTAGTTCAAATTACAGCTCGGCAAAAACCTCATGCAAATGTTTGCTGCACCTGCTCCTTAAAACTGCTTTATTACAGCCTTGGACCTGGAGAGGTTTGGGCATCCAGGTGTGAGGTTGGTCCATGCTGCAGCATCCTCCCCGCTTTGGTGCATCTGCATTGAGCTGGAGTGGGGTGAAAGGTTTGGAAGAGAGATGAGGTGCTGGAGGGACCCCAAGAATCATCAAGTTCCAACCCCACTGGCAGAGGCAGGGCCACCAACCTCCAGGTCTGGTACTAGAGCAGGCTGCCCAGGCCCCATCCAACCTGGTCTTGAACACCTCTAGGGACAGACTGATGGACCAAAAGGGGCTGTGGGGTCTTCTTGGACCTCAAGACTTCCCTGGAGCCTTTTATTTCTCATTGGAGTAAAGCGTAACTTTTCTGAAAGCATCCAGCCCTGGTATTAAAAATAATAATAATAATAATAATAACAATTGACAGTGATGGATAATCCAGTGCAACCCGTGGTAAATTGTTCTAGTGTTTAATTACCTGTACTGCCAGAAAGGGAAGAGAGGAAAAACTACAGTGTGGAGAGCTCTGAAGGGCTGCATGGCCATCACTTGTATCACAGCACAGCCCCTGTATACCACACCCCTGCTGCTTTTCAGCTTCACCTGAGCCTTGTTCCTGTGCTGGGTTTGACCCCAAAGTTTTGCAGTGCTGCACGTGCCCTCTCCTCCCTCGTGCCACATCCTTAGCAGGACCAGCTCCATTCCCCTCTTTGCTGTGCTCCCATTGCCGTGGCTGTGCAGCTGGGATGTGTCCACATCCCCATGGTGTCCGGGGGGTCATGGCTGCGTGCAGCCCAGGGATCTCGGGAGAGCAGTGAGGAGGAAGGACATTACGTGGGAGAATATGCATGTTCACAGCTCACAGGATTAAAGGCCCATGTTCTTATCACTGCAGAACAGAGTATTATAAATCCAGCCTTAGCATACCAAATCCCCTCGCGGCTCGGCCATTGTTTGGGAATATTAAAAAGCTCTGAGACAGAAATAATCAGTTTCCGAATGACACATTGTCAAATAAAACATTTCTCATATTATCCCTTCCTTCCCCTTTCTCTCTCCCGCTCCCTCAGTTGGATAATTTAACATGAAAAATAGATTAAAATGAGGCTGGCTTGAATGCCTCCTAAGTTTGACTTTTCTTTCCCCAGGAAGCTCTCCCTGCGTGTGCACAGCACTCCAACAAGCGGCTGTGATGCGGGGTCAGGGATGTGGGGAGCACATGAAACTGAGCTGCTGCTGAATGCCGGCGGTTGGCACAGCTCCTGGGCACATGAACCTGACCCAGAGCCACCCAGCGTGCAACAGGGCCGTGAGGCTGAGAGTAGGGCAGCAAGTGGTGGGGCCCTGCTCCATCCTATGTGCAAACTGAATTGGGAAAGTCAAGCTGAGCAATGTCATCCTGAATCTTCCAACCAGGCTCCCATTAGTGTCAATTAGTGGAGAGATGAGAAGGCAGAGGGCAGGGCAGCAGGCTCCTCCTGCAGTACTGCCCACTCCACACCCTGCCCCATCCACAGCACACTCACTTCCCATGCCGCCTCTTTACAGATGATCTTCTCTCTGCACGGCGCAGTGCTTTGTATTGTGTGCAGAAGAAATATTTGCA
Organism: Coturnix japonica; assembly: GCF_054131305.1. Taxonomy (NCBI): domain Eukaryota; kingdom Metazoa; phylum Chordata; class Aves; order Galliformes; family Phasianidae; genus Coturnix; species Coturnix japonica. The sequence continues at coordinate 9,036,859 of NC_140683.1, forward strand.
CGTCTTCACGCTGCTCTTGCATGCTCTGTAAGGTTCCCAGCTATGGCATTCTCTGTGCCAAACAGATGCTTGCCTGCCCCAGCTGCTACATGTCACGCTGCAAAGCACCAATTGCTCACACTGCTCCTGATTTATGTGCTTTGCTCATCTGCTGTGGGGTGAAATTGCTTCGGTGCTGCAGAGATATGGAAGGGCCCAAGGTGGGTGAATGCACAGCTCCTGCTTGTTGTTTCCTAAGCAGTGAGATGCAGATGGGAGATCCTTTCCCATATCCTTGGGCAGGGCAGGCTGACTTGGTATCCATTCACATTGCCTGATAGGACCAAAGGGATGAGGACAGAAGGAGTGGGCAAAGCTGAGCTGGAGAAGTCACTGGGGTGCTAAGGACCTCATCCAGGACTCCATCCAGAGCACAGGGAGGGCTGTGTTGATTACAAGGTTATGTGTAAGAGGGGAGCAAGCGCTGGTGGTTGCTACTCCTCACCCATCCCTATGTCTGCTGATGTGTCTCTTTGCTGTCCCACAGGGTGGGCTGATTGCCCTGCTCCTGCTCCTCTTGGTCTTCACAGTGGCCCTGTACGCCCAGCGACGATGGCACAAGCGCCGCCGCATCCCACAGAAGAGCGCCAGCACTGAAGCCACCCACGAGATCCACTACATCCCCTCGGTGCTGCTGGGCCCCCAGGCCAGAGAGAGCTTCCGTAACTCACGCCTGCAGGCCCACAACTCGGTCATTGGTGTGCCCATCCGTGAGACCCCCATCCTGGATGACTACGAGGATGAGGAAGAGGAGGACACGCCGCAGAGGGCAGAGCCCAGCAGCAGGGAGGATGAGTTTGGCAGCCAGGTGACACGAACACTGGAGAGCCTGGGCCGGGGTGGGGAGGAGAAGCCTGACTACGAGAAGAAAGGTTGGTGGCTGTTCTGCCTGGTCTTCCCCTCACCCTGTGCCCTAAGAGTGTCTGAGCTGTGTGGGGCTTCCTGAGGAAGAGGTCCTGGATCTGCTGTTTTGTCCTGAGATTTCATCTTCCAGCTGATTCCATAGAACCATAGAATGGTTGGGTTGGAAGGGACCTTACAGCCCCCCAGCCCCATTCCTGCACCCCAACTTAGGCTGCCCAAGGGCCCTATCTACAGCCTTGGGCACATCCAGGGATGGGCACCCACAGCTCTGAGCAGCAGTTCTGGGGCCTCACTGCAGAGCATTGCACAGGGCAGAACTGTCAGTCCTACTACTCCAGCAGTGCTGATGTGCATTTGTTCCTATTTAGTCTGTGCCCCAGGCTCCTGAGTAGGTTGGGAATGTTGGGATCCCTGCTGACTTCTTGCTGTGGGTGAGCACTGGCACATGGGCATCAATCAGCCTGGGCTTTATTCTCTAGGTGGCAGAAATGCTCATTGCCTCGCTGTCAGGTAGTGCATCAATTCCAGCACAGAACACATCAGTGGGGCCCCACTGAGCAATGCTGCTCCTCAGAGAGCTGTACTGCAACGCTGTGTTTTCCAGGGGCTCCAAAACATTGTGATTTATTCTATGAGCCATCAGACAATGATCCTGGAGTTCTTAGGGTGCTGGGTTGGGTTGGAGCTCAGGTCCCTTCAGGTTTCCCCCCAGGTAAGGCAGCGTGGTGCTGGGGTTGGGTGCAGCAGGACAGGGAGCTGTGTGCCAGTGGGCTCCTATTGCCTGGAGAAGAGCAGTGCTTTCCCCAGCATGTCTGGGCTAATGCACATTTGATTGCCTGCTTTTTTAAGGTCTGTCTCTGGGAAAGTGTATTGCCCGCCTCTGCTTATTGAAATATCATTAGAAGCAGTTTGATGTAGTTAACCTGCGACGTGGTGAAATGCATTGGAATAAACAAAAGCGGAGCGCGTTGGTGCTAATTGCTGAGCGACTGCAGCAGGACTGGGGATGGGCATGGGGAAGGGGTTCTGCTTCCTGCTCATTGCATGCATCCATCCTTGGAAGCGTGTCCTGCTCCTTTGCTGTCCCCATTGGGTGGCAGGGATGGGGACAGGGACCCCAGGGCTTGGCTCATAGGAAACAACTCCACACGCTTGGCATTGGAGGCTGTTCTTTCCAGCCATAAAGTGCTCTTTGCCCTTCCTCTTCCAGGCAGAGCTGTTACAGCAGTGATGGTTATCATTGCTCCAGCAACCCAGGGGTTCTCCTGCTGTCCCCATGCACTGCTTGGAGCATCCCCATTGGCGTCCTCCTTTGTGGCTCTCATCAGTTCATGGGGTTAAGAGGAGCTCCCCCAACCCTCTGCATGGTGAGAGCGAACAAATGAAGGCCTTCATGTACTGTAACTGAGCAGCCTCTTTTATTCTTTCATATTCTCTTCTTTGTTTTGCTTTTCTATAAATTATTTAGAGTTGTGTGAGTGGGGGAGACAGCAGTAACTGCATTTCAGTGCTCTTCAAAACATAATAGTAAACAAGATCTAGGGCAGAATATTAAACTATCTCAGGGTTTCGGGAACTGGCAATAACGTAATTCTTGTGCTGAATGCAGAAGCCCCAAACCAGGGCTGAGGGCAGGGACAATCTGCAGCTATGGGTGCAGTTGGGCTTCCCTAGGGATGCCCAGGTTGGACGTTGCAGATAACACGTGCCCAGCGATCCGCAGGGGAAAATCAGGGCTGTTGAGGCACAGTTTCACAGGTGGCTTTGAGATGGATGTGGCAAGGGAATCCCAGCTGGGGCCTGGCTCTGGGCTGCGTTTGTATGGGCGCAGCAGGTTTGGCTGCGGAGCTGTGCCTGTGAGCCTGGCAGTGCCCAAGGGAGAAGCTGCGTGTGGTGCGTAACGTGGTGATAAGACATCAGCTGGGACTTGTCAGCAGGCTCCAAATGCTATCATTGCTGGGACTGTCACCAAAGACTCTTTCAAGTGTCAGTTCCCAACATTAATTACCAGGGATGGCAAATGCAATGAAGATGGAGTGCTTTGGCTCACCCTCACCTGCCTGTGCCGCTCACTTCTCCCACGTGCCGGGCAGTGATTGATTTGCAGGTGCTGGTTCTTTCCATCCATTGGGATTCCTGCATGCTGTGAGCTGTGGGCTCAGTTGCCTTTGCCACGCAGAGGAGTGCTGTGCTCTCAGTTGGATGGACAACTTTGTGTTGTTACAGCCCTGCAGAATAGGGGGGGGGGAGCACCCAGTGGATCTGCAGCACGGATATCTGCTGTGCCAAGCGTGGGTGCACCCGGTGCAAACACACAGCACCAAATGTCCCCCTGCCTGCTCAGGCGATGCGCTGCAGCTGGCGCGGTGCAAACAAACATGGGAGCAGTGTGCTGAATAATGACATCTAGCAACAAGCGTGTAGCAGTGATAAAGTTAATGAAATTACAGGTTCTGACCTGATACCAGGCTCTGCAGCGGGTTGATAAACAGCGGGGCAAAGATGAGATGTTTATTTCTCCCCAGCTGCAGCCTGTAATCTGGATGCTCTGCACGGGGACATTAACATTATTTGCTGTTATGCAAAATCAGTTTTGATTTGGGGGAAAAAAGGAAAAAAAAAAAAAAAGAAAAAGAGAAAGAAAAATTCCCCCAACTGCCTGGGAAATGGAAAATGGACAGCATTAGAATTGCAGTAGGAGCACAAAGTGACCTCGTGACATTGCACAGAGCCCTGATGAATTTAGACAGAAGAAAAATCTAAGGCAGTTTAGGAAGAGGGAAAGTAGTTTTTTTTTATTAACGTATTGAAATGAGAGAGAGAGAGGAGGCAATAGGCAGCTCTAATGAGCTGAAAGGAGGCCTGTGTGCTGGCATGGAAAGGGAGCTTTGAGGTCTCCCTGCAGTTTTGGGGTTGTCTGTGGCAATTTGAGGATGGAACCGAGTGATCTTTGAGGTCTTTTCCAATCCAAGGCGTTCTATGATTCTGTGAATTAGAAAATTTCCTTGTGGTTTGTGCCTCATGGATAACATGTGTCCAAACCCATGTGTCCAAAGCCCCATGTGGATGAAGCACTCTGCGGTGAATGGCAGTGAATGAACATGGATAGAGCCCAGCAAGTGTGGCTGTGGGGCTGACCTGGGTTCCATGGGGAGGGAAGCCAGTGATGGGCCATGGAGAGCAGACTTTGCTCTACCAGGCAAATCAGCTGTAGGGCTCTGCGAGTTATGGCACTACCAGAGGCTTCCTGAGCCTTCAATGAATAAAATGATGGCTTATCATTAGCTGGAGCTGGGAACAAAATGGGACAGTACATCAGGCTGGCATCTGATGCGTCCTGGGGCTCAGCCTTCTTTTCAGTGACCTAATGGGATCATGACCCTCTCTGTATTTGATCAGCTTTTCCCAGATCTAATCCCCGCCAGCTCCATGCGTAATTGACAGAGACCTTTGACAAATACATATTCACGCAGGCTGCGTGGCCGTGGCGCAGAGGGTTTTCTGCACTCTGCTCATTCCTGGCTGCAAAAAAAACCCCACTGCAAATTCTAGTTCTGAGAAACTCAGAATATATGGGACGCAACAGGGTGGGAAATGGATCAGCTTCAAAGATGGGTTCTTCCCACCATGGCTCACCCCAGGGATAGCTGTGTTCCGTGCCTGCTGTGTGCCTGTGTGCTCAGGGATGGGGCAGCTCGATGATAGAAGGCTCCCAGGATGAGTTTCCTCGCACAGTGTTGTTTTTCCACCCCTCCCTTTGCTGTCGCTTTATCCCACTGGCTGATTTTATGAGACAGAGGAGGGAAGAAGCAGATGGAAAATCAGCTTCTTGATGGCACTGTGGGGAACGGAAGAGGAAAAGGGGTGTTTTAATATTCCAACACTTTGCTGAGCATCCCAGAGGGACGGTGGCTTCGTGACATCTGTATCACACCGTTGTGACATCCCATACCCACAGCCACCAAGTGCAAAGGGAAGGGCCCTTGGGGATCCCCTCTGCTGGCTTGTGGTCCCCCAGCTCTTCAGCTTGAGGTTTATGTTGGTTTTATGTTGGTTTTATGGGGCTGTCTCAGCCCCTCAGTGCTGCTGGAGATGTTGTGACAGCTTTGTGTGCAGGAGCCCTGAATTCCCCAGGTGTCCAAAGTGCTTTTCATCCAGGCAAAATCACCAGCGTGCAGAAGATGAGCTGTGAAGTTCTGGCTGTCCAAGGAAAACAAGCCATCAAGAACTATATTTCTATAAATGCCAGGCTTGCGTGGTTCATCACTTTATGCATAACTATGAATGTTTGATAACATGCTGCATTATTAAAGGTGTAGCTGGGTTGTAGGCCAGTTGTTGACCAGGATAAGTTTCAAGAAGATTGTTTTTTGCCTTGCCTGGTGCAAAACATAAAAAGTAATGTGGTGGCTTTTTGTTGTCTTTGAGACCTGAACATCCTCCCCTCTGGGGCTTTCTGTGCTGGGTCTGCCCCATGGTGTGCTGTGTCTGCATTGCTGGGAGTTGGGATCTGTCCCCAGCGCTGTTCTTCCATCTGTAACATGGTGTTGGCGTAGAAAAGCTCAGCTCAGTTTGGAGTGGACCCACGCCTGCTACCCATGGCCTGAGATCCCCAATGTTCCCCTTCCTCCTGCCCTGGATCTGAGCTAGTGGCTTCCTTGGGCAGCTGGGGATGAGCTTCATCTTGCTCTTGGTTTTGCATTAATTTAGGGAGCTGGAGGGAGGAAGGAGGGCTGCTGGAGTTCAGTGTGCTCAGCACTGTCAGCTCTCCCTCCTGCCATGCAACATTAACCTGGGCTGCTTCGTGTATCCATTAGCACCAAATGGGGAAGCTTCCTCCAGAGTGTTTTTATTTAACTTTTCAATTATTTTATAACTTGAAGAGTATTAGCTGCTGCTGAGGGTCTGCCCATCTTCCTGTTCCTCTCTCTGCTCGCTGCATAAGCTAAGAAGTTATGGTGTCTCATAAAATAGGGAAGTGAAGGGTTTTATTAGGCTGGGAAGGAGAGCACCTGGTGGCCTGGATCTTCTCAGTGCTGGGGCAGAGAGAGCTGGAGCAGGGTTGGAAGGGCAGCATCCTTTTTACCAAGGGCTTTTCTTTGCTGTGGTTCCATCAGGAGGAGAAATGGGCTAAGGGGATGTACGCTGTGTTAGTGGCAGGGGAGGGCTGTGCTCAAAAAGCCTTTGCCCCATAGGAAGAGCTGAGGATTTCCTATGGAAAAGCAGCCTTTGGGGAGGTCAGGGGTAGGCTGAGACGGTGGTTCTATAGAAGACGGAGCTGGGGCTGTTGGACCGTGGCACACGAGCTTTGATCTTTCACAATGTGTTTATAATTATACTGCATTATCTTAATTACCAAAATGGGAAGTCAGGAGCGTGACGAGGGGAAGGGAAAGGCAGAAGGAAGAAATGCAGGGAAAGCAAGGGGTGACAAATAACTCGCAGCCTCTGTCGATGGGGCTGCTGGTTGTGGTCGGAGCTGGGAGTGATGCTATTAATACCACGCTTATTCATTTCATATAATAATAATAAAAAAACAGGGAGCTCTTTGCAATTACCCGATTCCAAATGAAATTAACATTCCGTGGCATTTCCCAGTAAACGGTTAGTTTGCACACATGAGTGGAGGCAATTAGCTGGCAAGTGATTGAGCGCCGTGACTGGAGAGAGGATGAGGAGGGTCAGGGCATTGGGTGCTGGGGAGGGAATGTGTTTTTTCTTACCATCAGGTTGTTTTTAAAGTCTGCCTTTCCCCTATACATCACAGGCTCCTCCAGTTTTGGCTTTTCCAAAGGAAAAGGAGCATTGAGTTGAACCTCCAGACATGTGTAGGAGTCACAGCTTTCCAGCAGGTAAAGCAGGTTCCAAACCCAAAGGTCTGTGGGGTGCTGCCTTGTGCCCACTGTGGGACCATGATGGGCAGCTCTGCTCCCATCCCCACACATCCCCCCTCCCCAGGCTGCATTAACGACCGACGGAGACTTTTCTCCAGATTTGCTGAACTACTGAAAACTTGTGATCATATCAGGACTCCTTCCTGCCTCGTACCAGATAAGGACAGTGCTGGCTCAGAGCCCGGAGCTGAGGGTGGCAGGGAGTGGGGTAGGGAAGCATCAGCTCATGAATATATGAAGGAGGAAAGTACATTTGTTCGGTTTCCTTCAAAGGAGACATCTCGGAGGAAGTTTTATCTCTTCTTCTGCCTCCTTCCCCCTCCAATTTGCAATTACAATTAGGGTTTTGTGGTTTTATTTTTTTCTTACGTATAAAAAATCTATTTTTATAGCTAGAGATTTATTAGTGGATATAATGATCTATTAGTGTATGTTAATGTATATTAGAGAAGAGGAGATGGGTGCATCACAGGAGCTGCTCGGTCCCCTGAAATAAAACTCTGTGCTATCTGGCTGTGTTTTCTTCCCAATCAGGGTAGAACGGTTGTACAAATCTCCCACCTTCATCACACAGGCTATGGCATAATTACCCAATTTTATGCTTGTAAAGCTCTCTGCTTCCTGGAGCTCAGTACCTTGAGGGTGGCACTGTTGAAAATCAGTCCACATCCCAGTTTCAGAACAAACACTGCTGCTTATTTCATGCTTCGGAAAACAACAAACACCTGTTATGTAAAGCTGGTGAGAAAGCAGGGTTTCCACCATTCAAAGAACTTCCAGTGTTGTGAAATTGATGCCTATCCCAAAAAGAATAGGAAGGCTGATATTTTAAAATGCTTTGTGGAATAGAAGTCTCCAAAAGGTCGACCCCCAACCATTCAAGTAAGTGTATGGAAACTCAGAGAGTTCATAGAATGATGGAATCATAGAATGGCCTGGGATGAAAAGGACCACAATGATCATCTAGTTTCAACCCCCTGCTATGTGAAGGGTTGCCAACCACCTGACCGGGCTGCCCAGAGCTTTGAGTTGGTTTGCACAGAGTAATTATGACAATATTAAAGTGTTGTAGGAATCTGACACATAAATACACAGCGTGTGATGGCCATAAAGGTGCATTGGGATTTCAGAGACAGCATTGAGGGAGAGCACCCTGCTCTGTGCATGGCAAAAGAGGGCTGTATTGGGAATAGTGGAGACGCTGGTGAGAGGGGAGGAGCTGCTTTTGGAGTGGGGTTTGCTCTGGGATGAGTCTGCTTTGCACACACGGCCACAGGACCAGCAGAAATGCATGCAGAAGTCAGGATGAATGAGGATGCAAAAAGACCTCGACCTCGATTTCTAATTACGTCCAAATGTTTCTGTTTAATCCCTAATTGAGTTTGATGTGCTGCTGGGAAATGTTGCGATCGCAGCATCACGGTGCGCTCAGCTGTGCTGCTCTGGAGCTGCTCTGTGCATTGCTCTGCATGGAGCATTCCAACCAATTGTTTTGTGGGAGATGTGCAAACGGATAGGGGAGCCATAAGGAGAGCAAATGGCTTTCAAAATAGCGTATGGGGGTGGACAGGAAGGAGGTGTGCAATGGGAAGGCGTAATGTGCTTCACAAAGGTACGGTGACCTTCAGCTGTGTCCTTAAATCACTGACGGGGCTGGAAGCTGATTTGGAGGAGGTTGGGAGCCTCGTGCTTCCTCTGTGTGAGCATAGTGGGGGGGGTGACTTTGTGCTGTCATGGCGTTTTAGGATGGGGTGAGATGGAGATGGTGGTGGAGCTGTGCCAAAGCCGGGGTGGATCTCACCACCACCTCTGCTTGGCTTCAGAAACGCCCCACATGGCGATGAAAATGTGAGCTCAATGAATTCATCCCAATTGTCCTGATGAATTCATCTCCTTTACCTTGGAAACCAAGGCAGGAGGGAAGGTGGACTGGGAAGCTGTGCTCAATGAGAGGGCAGTTGGCTGGTGAGCAAAGCTGCATCCTCAGCACTTGGGGAGGAGGAGTGCTGGCACTTTGTGCTGCCACTGCATGGTTGGGGCTCTCCCTCCTTGCTGGTTTCTCTGTCCCCTTATTTAAGCTCATGTAGGATTTCAAACTGAACAGGGAATATCTATGGCCGCAAATGGGCACAGATGTGCTGTGGGCAGGGGGAGCTCTGGGAGCTGATCTGAGGCTCCAGGACTCTCCTGATGGAGGCAGAGGTCATGCTCCACTAATGAGTTTATTCAAGCTGCTGACAGAGGCCAAGCTATTTGTTAAACCTGGGTGACCTCTGTGGCCTTCTGGAGGGCAGACCTTTTGATCCCAAATTTCATCTTTGCCATTTGCAAACATATTCATTGTTTCTGCCTGCTGTGTGGGTGGACAGCAGGTTTCATAGGGCAGCTCTGTTTGGAGTTATTCTTTTTGGCATTACTGTGTGGTGGGGCAGAACCAACCCTCACCTGACCCTCCCCTGATGCAACTCCATGCTGTCTCCTCAAGCTCTGTTGCTGTCATAAGAGAGCAAAGATCAGCTATGCCCCTCTGTTCCCCTGTGAGGAGATACAGGATGCCATGAGGGGCTGCAGGATGCCATGATGAGCTATTGGATGCCATGGTTGCTTGCTGCAGTCTCCTGTTCCCCTGTCCAAACAAACCCAGGCACTTCAGCTTCTCCTCACACCTCTCCTCCAAACCCTTCTAACTGCTCTCCCTTTGCTGGCATTGCAGCTCCCGAGGTGACTCAGGAGACGGTGGAGTCCCTGATGCAGAAGTTCAAGGAGAGTTTCCGCACCAACACTCCCATCGAGATCGGGCAGCTCCAACCAGCCCTGCGCAGCACTTCTGTAGGGAGACGCAAACGCCGGAGCCGACCCCGAGGTAGGATGGTGTTTGGATGTGGTCATGGCTGTAGGGTTGGCCATGACTGTAGGGTTGGCCATGGCTGTGGGGTTGGCCATGGCTGTGGGGTTGGCCATGGCTGTGGGGTTGGCCATGACTGTAGGGTTGGCCATGGCTGTGGGGATGGCCATGGCTGTGGGGTTGGCCATGGCTGTGGGGTTGGCCATGGGTGAGGGCATGGCAGAGCAGTGAGCCTCACATGGAGATGGATCTCTTCTTTTATGGGGGGGGGGGGTGAGCAGATGTGTCTGCCCAGCACTCTGTGGGAAGCTGGGCAGGAAATACTGTGCTTTCTGTTTACTATTGGGTTTGTTTTTCATTTATTTATGAGTCTGAAATGTGATCTTTTATTCTGGATGCATTTTGCTGCGATACAGGCCTGGAGAGGGCCTTTTTTTTTTTTCTTTTTTTTTTCTTTATAGCTCTGTCCATAAATTATTCACTCAGTGTGAAGAAAATGTTCTGACTCTTTAACTGGTTTAAATTATTTGGTATGTTTTCTAGTCGTTATTCAAATCCGTGTAGCTGGGTTTTAGTGTGGCCGAGGGGGGAAGCTTTGGGGTCCACAGTGACTGCCTGCTAAAATATCCCTGATTTCCTGCTCCAAATTCTTTGTTGCTGTAGATTTGATTTTTCTTTCGCTTTAAACCACATTGTAGGCATTTTGGTCACTAATAGAACAGCTGGATTCATCCTTTCAGCTGAACTCAGGAGGAGCTGTGATGTCTGCTACAGGAGCACAGCCACAAGGCAGCTGCCAGTGTGGTGCTGCAGCACCCATCCATGGGGGGTCTCTTCCATCTCCCCTCACTGAGCCGATGCTCCTCCATACAAGCCCTCTGCTCCATGTCCACTTGTGCCTCAGGGTGTGGGAGGACGTCTTCTGGATGTCCTCCAAATGGTCTCCAGGGCAGGAGGTGGCCTAGAAGGTCCCCAAAGCCCCAAGTCAGGAGGATGTCTTTTGGACATCCTTTAGAAGGCTCCCAGGAGCACATTTGAGTGAGACCTATGTTATGCAAACCAAGGCAGCTCCAGCAAAGAGCTCCCCACGGCCCCATCCTCTCCTTTTTGCTCCTGTTTCTATTCCTCTCTGCCCTGAGGGCGGTGTCTGGTCACTGCTCTGGGCTGGGAGTGTGGGTTTTACAGCCCACATTTAATTGTCCCTGAGGCCGTGAGTGGTTGGAGCGCTCCCGAGCATTAAGGTTAAATGATGATATCACAACTTACGATGTTTGCATTTTACATCCAATTGCAAACACAAACCCTTCGCCTCATTAATCCTTTGCAATCCGTTTTGGGTTCTTTTTTTTTTTTCTTCCTCCCTCTAAATGAAATTGTCCGTTTGGGATGCATTTATTTCCCTCTAACAGCCACATGACAGTTCTGCTGATGGAGTTTGCATCCAACTTTGTTACTGGGTAGTGACAAGTTGGCCTGACGGATGCGTGTGTGTAATTATTTTCTTGCAGTTCGATTTAATTAATGCTTAACCTCATCAGAGTCCTACAGCTGGAGGGCTCCCTCTGCAAGAACTGCTCGCAGCCAAAGGATTTTCTCCCTTGCAGAAAGGCTCCAAAAGGGCCCTGAGTGCATCACGGCAAGAAGGGAGGACTGAACCAAACCACAGCAGAAAACAAACAGCCCCAAAGCTCAGCCCTACAGAAACAAATCTCGGCTAAGCTCTTCCTTGCTACGTGTCCCCACACTAAGTGCATTTAAACTGCTGCCTATTGCTTGTCATTAAATCTGACTCTGCGCTAAGTGTTTCTAACAGCTCTGGGAAAGGTCATATTTTGCCGAGAAGATGTGCTTTTATATATATAAAAAAAAGAAAAGCACCAACCTTCTCCATTTACAGTACCACATAACTTTTTTGAGTGTAATGCCTTTCTCGTACCAACTTTCTCCCCAGATGCTTTTATTGAGTGGAATGTGTTTAAGCTTTATAAATAATACAGGGAGAGAGGATGGTGTGGGTGCAGGTGATGGTGGGCTTCACATTGCTGGGGATACAACAGGAGCCCTCTACATACCAGGATGGGAGCACACTGTGCTGCATGCCCATTGCCGTGCTGCTTGTCCCTGTGCCCCCCAGGGCCAGGCTGTCCCCAGGGCTACCCCAGGAGCAGCAGCCAGGCTGGGTGCTCAGAGCAGAGGGCTGGAGGTGGCCCTGGGGAGGTGGGTACGCTCTGAGAGGGGTCTGGTGCCCTCTCCTGGGGCAGGAGCTTAAAAGCACCCTGTCTGCCGGTGGTGTGTTGGTAAAAGTCATCTTTGTGTTTGTAAGAAGTACCCAGATGCAGCAGTGGAGTGAGGTTGGTGGCTGAGTTCCGTAGGTGCTTTGCTCTTTTAAAGTAAATGTGTGATTAATGGACTGTTCAACCTGAGGCTTGATTTAGTGTAGGTGAAGGTTGTGTCTTAATGCATTTTAGAAGTCACCACTGTGCCATAATCGACCAAAAGTTACAGACCCCAGAACAGCAGCTTGGCCAGACTGTCCCATTGCTGCTCTCCTCCCTTCTAAACTCATCCCATGTTTTGTGGCTCACTCAGGGCATTTACCTCAACCAGGTCACAGCATCACATCCTGCTCCTGCCGGGTGCTCCTGATGGAAGCAGAATGCAGTGGTCCCATCTCAGCCGAGCAAGTGTTGCCGTGCTGTGAGGTTTGGGGTCTTGGCAACTCCTGACAGCAGTCCTAAAAGGAAAATTCCAGATCATCTGTCTCCCTTACCCACCCAACAGCTTCGTGTGCAGTCACAACAGAGGGGCTGTGGGGACATTGCCACCTCTCTGAGCTGCCAGGTGGGCTTTGTGGGACCATCTGGAGCCCTAGGACCTGTGCACATGTCCTTGGCCACCTCAAATCCCCAAATCACAGGGCTTACACAACCCCAGCTGGGCTGCAATGCACGCACCTGTTAATGATAGGATCTTTAATTATGTGATCGTGGGACGTGTTTGCCTTGGATCCCTGCCTTGCTCCCATCTAAATGAACATCGGACTGAAAGCCCGCATCAGCACATGCTGCCCAGCGTGGGTCTGAGCTGCAGCTGTTTGAGGGGATTAATGAGTTTGTCAATCTGCAAACAGGATTAGCACCGGGAGCACCTTATTGAGATGTCTGGCAAGTGCTGCTGGGCAATGTGAGCACCTTTCTGCCGTCCTTTGGGGCTGGCTTCATCCGTGGGTGCTGGGGTACATCAGCACTGGAGTTTGGGAGTTGTTTGCTATCAAAGTCTTGTAGGTTTTGTGGGTTTCTTATTATTTTTGCATGTGTTTTGCAAAGTAATTGTGTTGTCAGCTCCCATTTGCTAAAAGTTTCAGTGCAGTGCTGCAGCACTCCTGTAGAGCTGGCGTTGCGCTGTGCCAGCACAGCTCTGCTGCTGCAGTACTGCTGCAGGGGGGTTGTGTCTGTGCCACGTTACCTCCACCCAGCCCTTCATTCTGCTTTGGGATTGGGGTGGTGATCAGGGTCTCCTCCATCCCTATACCCTGAAAACCATCACCAAGATGAATCCTGGTGCCCGCAGCAGCTGGGGGGATAAAAGCATCCTTGCCCTGATAAATTGGAGCAGACATTTCCACCACGGGCTGGGGAACTGCACTGGGTCCCCACCTCCTGTACTTTGGCATCCCGCACGGTTCTGGGTAATCAGAAAATGCAATATTGCTGTCACCAGTTCTCCGAAGACATCCAGCCTGAGTAATGTAACATGTCAGCACCATCCATCACGGCAACGCGGGCAGCAAGCAAACACGGGGCAGCTGGTGGCCGGGATTTGGGCTGGCACGGGGCTGGGCCAAGCTGAACCTGGTCCTCTGCCCTGCAGAAAAATATGGGGTTTTGCTCTGTGGCTTTTATGCAGTAAGGCAGCACTGCTCCAGCCATCCCTGCTGCCCTGCCAACACTGCTGCTAGTTGCCAGCCCTGCGGTTTGCAGCTTGTGTGGTGGGATGGAGGGGACCCTCAGATCCCAGGCTTGGGGGTCTGGAGGCACAGCTGTGAGTGGGGTCCCAGCCTCACTGCGACCAGCCTCAGTTCTCTTGTCAGCTCTGTGCTGCATTAATGCCCTCCTGCTGCTTTCTAGGACCCTAATAGAAATATCTCGGTAACACCAGGTAATTAATGGTCACACTTAAGGGCCCTAAATCACACCTGGTAGTAAAGCAGCAAACACCAGGCAGCGTTTAAAGCAGCGTGAATCACCTCAGAGCCCTTCATTCCCATTTCTTCTCAGTGCCTCTTATCCTGGGCACTGCCTGGCTCCAGACCTGGGAGCTGCAGCTGGGGATGCTCTGGGTACAGCACATCCCCTGCTCCATCCCACAGAGCTCTGGGTCTGAAGGCTTTTCCACCCACCTCTCATCCCAGTGATGGAGAATTCCCAGGGCAGGAGGCAGCACTTTCATTTTCTGTTCCCCTGCCAAGAATCTGTGCTGCTGCCTTAGAATAAAGGATTTTTTAAAAACAGTAAAATATTTTAATGGCGGTTTAAAGGCCCCACTGTCAACCTCCAGGGGCCTCTTTGCTTGAAACTTTGTTAGGATTTCAGGCCTCCTGCCAGAGCTGCTTCTCATCTGTCTGTCCCTCTGTGTCACAAGGAGGTGACACACAGAGGTGTCTGTGACTCCCATATCCCCACTGTGTGTGGGAAGCAGGTGGAACTGGGTGCTTGGGAGCCAACCCTGCACTCAGTGCTCCTGAATGCTCCTGAGTGCAGGATCTGCTCTTTTATTTCTGCTGCTATTCCTGTGCATTGAGCCCCTGAGATTCACTGTGCTGCACTGCGTGGGTGTCTCTGGGAGGAGCAGCTCCTGGGTGTGGAGGTTTTCCTTGTTATATCCATTGCAATTGTCTCATTGCAGCAAGAACATCGTGAGCGTTTGCTCGTGCTGCAATTAGGTATTGGCAGAATCATGAGTGGCCAAAGTGCCTGGCCACATCTGGAGGCTTCAAGTCTCCAATGAAGGCAGTGAGGCCCTGGCACTGCTGCCCAGAGCTGTGGGTGCCCCATCCCCGGAGGTACCCAAGGCCATGGATGGAGCCCTGGGCAGCCTGAGCTGGTGGGAGGCAATAATCCCACTGGTTGGGGCTGGGGGTGTTTTGAGGTCCCTTCTGACACAATCATTGTGTGCTTCTCTGATCTTTTCTTCTCTGTCACTTCAGGTGGCATCGGCTTTGGTCGCGCCAAAGGGAACTCTGGCTCAGAGGCAGATGATGAAACCCAGCTCACCTTTTACACCGAGCAGTACCGGAGCAGGAGGCGAAGCAAAGGTAAGAAAGAAGCAGCCACTTGTGCTGCACATGGGTAGAAGAGATAAAAGGGGCTGAACACCTTGGCTGCACCCTTGGGTAATGCATGATTGCAGGTAAGGGCAACAGTAGTTCATATAGGGAGAGCATCCTGTGATGCAGTGTTTCTGTGATGCTGTGTGGTGCAGGAGCTGCTGATAGCATTACCCAGTGATATTGTTGAAGTTCATAGCTTGTTAGTTTCTGGTGTCAGTTATCTACTATAGCTGGCCAGATGGTTGCTTCCAAGCCCCATTTCCCCATGGGGAATGGCTGGGGATGCTTCCTCCACAAAGCTCCACTGGGAAGCAATTTCAGAACTGTGTTGTGGATCTGCTCCCTCTGCTTTCCATGTTGGAGCAGAGAGCAGCACACCAGAGTGCCCAGCACAGCACACACCTCCTTTTGTTTCAGTGATGAGGCACTGGGATAAATGCTTGCAACGTGTTGATTTGAATGTGAAATTACCTCAGCACCTGTGATCAATCAGCTCATTGATTGCATGCTGGAATAAATGTATGCACACGTGGATGTATTGTGTGTGTTCCTGCTGAAAGGTGGGAATTCCATCTTTTCCTGTGTGTTTTAGAGCCATGGGAAATTCCCACTGGGTTTAAAAGGAGCTTTGGAAGAAAGGCCAGGAGAGAAATGAAGGCTGAGTTACACTGCAGTGCTAATGCAGCTGGATTAAGAGTAAAATGGTTTCTTGGTGCCTGTTCTTGAAAATAAGGAAGAAATGGCTTGTGTGGCACACGGTGACAGCAGAAATAGTGCTGCAATTCAATGGCACAAGGGGGAAAAGTTCCATAGTCCTTTGTTCCGTGAGTTACAGTGCAGTGCTGGGCTGTGTGTGAGCCCACAGGTACTTTGGGAAAGTTGCTGAAGTTGGGTTTTCTCTCTTGTTTTGTTGGGAAGGGGATCATTGTGTGCGAGCGAGGGGGAAAGATGTGTTTGAAGGGAAAGCAAATAAAGGCTGGCTTTCCTGCTGCCTCTGCACCATCCCCATTGGGCCGAGTGCTCCATCAGTCTCTTGAAACCCCCTGTAGCTATTGCAGAGACATCTGAGGTGTGTTTGTTTGGGTTGTTTGTTTATGCTTCCTTTACAGCAAGGAGAAGGGAACAGATAAACAGGAAGAATGCTTTATTTTCCTTTGAATACAGCCTTGTTCACCTGAGCGACTTTGATGGCTGAGTTAGAAGGGAATTCAGGAGGCAGAGCTGGCTGTTAGATCTGTGTTAGGGATTGAGTGATGTTGCAGAAAGCAGCTTTGTTTGTGTTTGGTAATGGCTAAACAAGGGAATTGTCTAGCGTAAAGTCCCCATTGTATTTTCCTTCCTGTCTAGCTAAATTTTGCCGTCACTTCGTCCTTGAAAGGAATTTTCCATTATACTTTCATTGACTTCTCTCTCCCTTGTGGAAGGAAAGCAGTAGCTTAGTGGGAAGTCACAGCACCGAACTCATAATTACAAGTTCAGAAAGATCCATAATTGGACAAGATCATAATTCTAATAGAGGACGCATGGTCAGATATGGTTCATTCATATGGCGATGTTCCCCTATCGATTCTGCGATGGTTGTGTGTCACTGATGATGCTGCAAATAGTTATTGGGTCCGAGGAGAGAAATTCCTTGTGACTCCTCTCCTTAATTTTGCAGATTTGAGCTCAATTACCAATGCTGTCATTGATCCCAGACGGCGTGATGGGAAGTTTCTGCTCCGTGCTGTGCAGGTTGGCTCTGAGTTTGTGCCGCCCCAAAGCAAGCGGTTAAATGGTCGTAGGCTTAATTTGTCTGCTGCAGAAGAAAAGCTGCGGGTTTCATGGGGCCCAGGGGTGTGCTTGACAAGGTAAATGAGCGGGACGTTCCCATAGGTAAATGCTGAAGGAGGGCAAGTGTGCTGCTGTGTGAGCTGTCGGCCTGCTTGGTATCTCCACAGCAGCAGCCACTGACATTTGCTTTTCAGTATGGGAATGCATAGAGGAGCAGTGCTGAGGCTGACTGGAGGGACCCCAGCTCCATCCCAGCACAGAGAGTTGCAGCGGGTTCAGCAGCTGCAGTGCATGAAGGGCTCCATCTGAGGCCATCATACAGCAGCACTGAAGTCTCCAAGAGAGCCCACCTACTTGCAGAGATGCTATCCCACGTCCTTAGATGCCCATCATGAGAGGTATCAGACCTCGATGCATGTTCAGTTCCTCCCTTCTCCAGAGTGGCATGGGCTGTGTTCAGCCAGATCCTGCTGCTGGGTTTGAGAGGAAAAGATTAGTAGCAAAAAGCAAAGCGGAGAAATGGAGCCTGGTGCACAAATCCTTCCTGCATGGTGCACAGCTCCTGCTCCATCCCCACTGCAAAAAACATCCAGCACTGAGCTGCACAGATCCCAAGGGGACGAGCCCCCTGGGTCACTTTGCCTTGAGCTGCAGCCTGGTGCAAGAGGAAAGATCCCAATGAATTCCTATGCATTGCTGTCAGCTGGATGCTACTTCGATGTCCCTGGAGAGCTCCTTGGTGCTGCAGGGATGTGGGATTTAGGGATTAAAGGATGAAGGGATGTGGGATGCAGGCATTGCAGGATGTATTGTGTATTGTGGTGTGGGTTGCCCTTGGGTGAGGTCTCCCTGAACAAGGCATCCAACTGTTTCCATAGCACACGGCGCTGTGGAAAATTAGCACAAATTAGCAGAGCCCAATTATGCACCTTGGATTGGTGTCAGACGCGTGTGCGCACGCATGTGTGTGCCTTGCTGGCTGGCAAAGTCTTCTGAGGGCTGTTAGAGAAATGAGAAGCCGAGCTTTGATCTGCCTCTGTATTTGGTGTTTAAAACAAGGCCTTTTATAAGCGAATATTAGGTATTCGGAGTCTGTTACATACGAGGAAGCTTCTCTTTGATCCTCTCCTGTCTCCAGAGGCGGCAGACACTTATTATTTCATGGGGAACTAAATGAAATGCAGAATGAAATTTGAGTAGTGCTCTCGGTGTGTGCCGGCCCCAGTGGGGCTGAGCCGTGGTGGTGGGGCAGCGTGTCACCGTGTCACCATGTCACCATACTGTTGGTCTCCATGTGCTGCATCCCTGCTCCGTGCCATTACAGTGGTGCAGGTCCTTACCTCTGGAACACCAGTGTGCATCCCCCACCCCACGCACAGCCCCACATAGTGATCCTGCCCTGCTCACAGCCCTACTTGATGCCTCCTGCCCCATGCTCAACTCCACACTGGACACAGCTGCAGGCTGCTGTGACTTCCCCTCCTCCTCAGCTACGGGAGCTGTGCTGTGGATGCCACTTTTCCAGCAAGCTAATGAGCGCGGTGCTTTTTGCATGATGGCTTATTTTGCGGAGAGAGCTCACATGCCTCCCATCAGCAGATAAACCCCCAGCCCCTCATTCTTCCCTGCTCGGTGGCATCCAGAAGCCGTGCTGGAGCAGCTCAGGGGAGAAGACCCACTGCAGGAAGCAGCTGCAAAGCGAGGGGCCGGCAATTAGAGCGGTCGCAGTGCACAGCAACCACAGGCGCTTTAACTTCCGCAGACTGCGCCGCAGATAACACAGTTACAGCCGCTCCCGGAGGCAGCACGAGCCTCCTCATTTATTTATTTATTTTTGATGGTATCTGATGCAGCCTCCGCCGGTAATTGAGTGTTTTGAGAGTGAAAAATTATCTCCCCCAGCTCGGCCCTTATCTTGACAGCAAAGCAGGGCTTTTAATTTAATTTTGTTCCAAGCACGCGGGTAACAAATTTCACTAATCGCTGCGCTGTCGCCCTCCGCATGGTAACAAGGCTCTGCTCCCCAGGTAGTCCAGTGGGGTGGAGGGGGATGGCACATGGTGAGCTGCTTCTCACTCTGCCCATGCTGAGATTTATCCCTTCTTGGAGCAACGAGTGTGCTGGAGGGCAGAGTGGGAAAGGAAACAGAGACACGGCCATGGCCCGACCCATTGGGAGCTCCCGCAGAGCAGGGATTCCTGTTGTGCGTCTCCTTTGGAAATAGAAAGAAAAGTGGTTGTTTGGGGTGGTTTGCGTTGGAGCAGCCCAGCTTGGCTGAGCATCACCCCATGTGCACTGTGATCCCATCTCAGCTTGCTGGCAGCAATCCTCCCAGGGCTGTGACATGGCATGAGCTATTGAGTAGATCGTAATTACTTTATTTTTCCCTTTTTCCTGTAGGAAATACGTTTTCATAGTGCTGGATTGAGCATTGCTTGCCCTCCTCCTTGCAGTGAAGCTTCCCGCTCAGATTTGCGTTTGTGCTCAAATAGTGTAGAACTGGGACTGGAGTTGAAAACAAAGCACAAAAACGAGACCTTAATTCCGAGCGAAATGTTTCCATTGATTTGCATGAAAGAAAATTCCAGTGCAGACAATCTCTGGCGTTCTGCATGTAACTGCTTCTTTAATGTGATTTTATCTCAACTGATTCTGCACTGAGAACATGAAAGCAAAGCTGACTTCATTGCCTTTAATTGTCCATGATCTGAGAAATGCGAGAGAAGTGGCAGCACTGGAGAACAAATGGGGCTGCAGGAATTCTCCCCTACATGGGGAGCCTGGCCCCTCTGGGACCCCACAAACCCTCAGTCTGGGCTGCCTCTCTCCTTTCTCTTTCTTTCTCTTCTGCTGTCCCATTCCATGCCAGCCTGCAAGGCTCCCTTTTGCCCTTTTCTTCCCCCTTCCTCCTCTTTCTCCACACCAAAATGTGCTCTTGACGTCTCACTGCAAGCTGCAGGCTCTGCATTTTAGACTGAAGCGGGAGCACTGCTGGAAATGGCATAAACACAAAGCAAATGCATGAATACGAAACAAACACTTTTATTCAGCACAGGGGCAATAACACTCCAGAAGCACATCAGCAGCTGCAGCACTGCTGGGGTGAGCAGGAGCTGGGGTGCAGGCTCAGCCATGGGCCCAGGACTTCACAGTCCCCATCCACCCAGCCTCAACCTCCCCTCATTTCCTTCCCTGTCCCTAAAACCCTGGTTTGCTTTTCTTGCAGCCCCCTATGCTTGGCTGATTGCCAGTGGGTAATTCATAAGTGTTAATAGCATTAATCTGATTCAGCGTGTTCTTTGCAAGATGAAATTCTCTCTAAATTCAGATGCGTCTGATCTCCCCCATCTGCTGCTGACACTGGTTGGGAACCGTAATGCAGTGATGTGCATCCCCTGCTGGATGCAGGCACTGGGGCAGAGTGGTCCCTGCAGGGGGGGCTGGGGGAAGAGGTGCATCCCGAGGGACCCGGTATGGGGCAGAGGTGTGGGGCAGGGAGATGGGAATGGAGTGTGGGGCTCTGTATGCTGACAGCAGCCTGCCAGCACTGCCGCTAATCTTGATTGGTATTTGATTTGATTTAACATGATCTCCCGCTTGTAAAACACCTTGAGATGTTTCTGTGTGTGAGGCTGTCCTGGAAACGCTGTTGTAGTGTATTAATGAGCCTCTGCTGGAACATAAAGAAGCATCATTAGGAGTGCTGAACTCGTCTGACGTGCAAAAAGCAGCGCGCAGCATGGGCACGCCTTACATGGAGCCCTGTGCTCGGGCTGCCTGCAGCTGGGCTGCTACTGGTAGTGCCAGGATGGGCTCGGGGATGTGGTGGGTGCTGGGATGCAGTGGGCACTCAGGATGCAGTGGGCACTCAGGATGCAGAGGGCACTAAGGTGCAGAGGTCACTGGGGTGCAGTGGGCACTCAGTATGCAGCAGACACTGAGGCACAGTGGGCAGTGGGATGTAGTGGCTCCTGGCACGTAGCTTGGCATACCCGTGCTGGCAGCAGTGCTGTGTGTTACTAAGCAGTCGCAGCACTTGCTGTGCTTCCCCTATCCTTGTCTTTCTCAGGTGGCAGAAATGCATTTTAATATCCGAGTAGCCTCAGAGTGTGCTGTATTATGCTGTTATCATGGGGGGGCGGAGAAGATTGCGAAGCACTTGGCGTTTCACACCCACATGTGGCGAACACTCTGGGCTGTGTGCTGATAAAGGTGGGGTAATTAAGGTTTATTTTTTTTTATAGACTAATCTCCCAAGTATGTATTTATGAGCCTGATTTAGAAACATCGTATTACCGAGAGCACGGGGTGTTTGTGTTGCTTGTAAATCCATACGTGGTCTGAGCTTACCTTTCTTTTTTTTTACCTTTCTTGGATTTAAGCAGTGCTTCCACTGTCAGACAGTAACAAGCCTGGAGTTTCGCTGTACCTTCCCCCCACCTTGTTCTTTAGATGAGCAAGGGACAGTGTACAAAGCAGTGAGTAATTAACTGCATGAGCAAATGATGTTTTGTAGGAGGCACAGTGTGTTTGGAGGGGCTGCTTGCAGAGTGCTTTACACCGGTGGCTTTGAATTTATCTTCATCGTGCAGGAGGTGTGCAGTGTTCAGGGGATGGGGTGCATTGCAAGCACCAGCACAGCTCCCTTTTCTTTCCTACTTCTCCTTTGCACAGTATGGCAAGTCAATTCTCCTCATGTGATAGGATGTGATTCCTCCTGCCCACCCTCCTGGGGCATCCCCCTCTGGTGCAGGCACTGCTGGTTGTTGGGCTCCTGGAGCTGCCCTCATTGCTTTCTCCCCCTACAAGTTAGGCTACATCCAAGGCTGAGCTCTGCTGGAATCACCCAAGGCACGGCAGAAAGCTGATTAATTAAAAATAAGGAGGGAGCATCTCAGGATAGCAAGGATTTGCTGGGAATCTGGGGAGCAAGCTTGGGTTCAGCTGTGCCCAGACAAAGTGCAGCAGTCATGTGCACTGCGGGTTTCAGGGTCTCCCGAGTCCCATCCTCCACCTGGGGAGGTTGTGCATTCCCTTCCACACCTTCTCCTGTAGCTCACGGCTGATACCAGCCTGTTCAGTGGAAGTACGTTTGCAAATCTGCAATTTAAACACTTTCCTGGAAGCCCAGAGATCACAGTGGGAGGAGGGAGGTACCCGAGCGCAGCTTCTCCTGCAGCGCTGAGCCGCGTTGGATCCCACCCCCAGGACAAGGGAGGAATTATTCATTTTGTTTCACATCTCCAGCCGGAGCGCACAGCCCTGCTGAACCTGTTGAGGTTTGTTTGGTTAGCAATGGGTTGTTAAGAATACATTTGTGTTGCTAGAGGGCTGCCGCTCAGCTGGTTACCTCCAGATGGGTGTTTGAGCACGGTGCAGGAGTACTTATGCTGGAGAATCAGTGGTGGGATGGAAAGCAGGAGTTTCCCTCTGCTGAAGGAGCTGCTTTTCCATCAGCATGCCTTGAAGCTGGCAGCAAACTGTCTGTGAGCAATAAAGAGCTGAGCTGGAAAGCACATTGCTGCTCGAGCAGAAGTCCCGCAGTCTTGGTTCAGTTGGTGAAAGCCAACTGCAGGCAGTTCTAGGGGTCAGTAATTAGCAGTGTGATGGAAACAAGGCGGGGGGCAGAGGAGCTGGGAAGGCAGCTGGAGGAGAACTGTAGCAGCAGCCTTCCCCTTGGGCAGCCAAGCTCATGCTCATGGAGATGGAAAGGGCTTTTGGTTGGCTCAGGCTCCTGTGCCCCTTTCTTCTTAGTCACAGGGAGAGAAGCAGCCATGGGGATGGGGGTTGGGGTGGATATGGAAGCTCCGGGGCCCTAATCCAGCTCCACTCTGCAGCAGGGTGCTAAAGGCTGCCTCATATACCTGTGGTTCAGGCTCTTTGTGAGAAGGGGATAATACTCCCCTAACTCATAAGGGATTTGTGATTTGCAAAGCACTTTAAGACCCTGGATTGAAAGGTGATTTATAATGGTAAAATCCGGTGTTCTCTGTTCTATTGTGTACTTGACTGTGTCCAATTATCTCGATAGCAGCCTTTTTTCCCTTTATTTTCAATTTTTTTTGGTATCTTTTGCATGAGTATCATAACTCCAACCTGGAGCTGGGTTTGTGGCAGGCACGGGATGTCCTGGGAGGGGATGAGGTTGGAGGCACTGATTTATGCTGATGATACAAATAAAGATTGGGAAGGAAGAACAGGGTGTTGGGAGGTGAAGGGCGCAGGAGATGGGTGATAAAGCTGTGAAATAGTGGGAAAGCTGTTTAGATGCTGCATGCGTAAAGAGAGTGAGAGATGCTTTGTAAATAATCATTTTTGCTACTCCTGTTGGTCACAGGGATATGAGGTGTTTTCCAGCAGATCAGCCACTCCTCCTGTCCTGCAAATGCCAGGAGTGGGGAGGCTTTGGTAGGGCACACTGCTTGCCTGGAAAACACAGGCTGTGCCCTGGGCTCCTCCAGTTCCTTGCTCTGGCACCAGCGTCTCTAAGTGGATTTGATCAAATTATAGGGTGAAACACACGAGTGCTAACTCGCTGGATGCATTTCCTGTTCAATTTTCAAGCAGATGCTTTTTAAATCTCACTTTGCTGATGAAAGAGCGAGCGCAGGGAGCAAGGAGGGGGAGCTGGATCGGATTCCAACGATAAAGATGCGTCCTTGCCTGAATCCTGAGCAGCAATGAGGCCAGAAGGGCAGGGAGCAGATCTCGGATTGATGCCTCCCTGGAGCCAGGATGCTGGGGCTGTCCCTGTGGGTGGGTAGTGTTGGCTGGAGAACATTTCTCCTGCTCCCCTCCATCAGCAAAGTGTGGTTCATGTGCTCCTGGTCTGCTCAAAGCAAGAGCATCTCTTTGGACAGCCGGGTCCAGGCGCTGGATTCAGAGGCTCCTCTTTGTGCTGGGAAATATTAAGTTGGCACTTGTAGCAAACCCTTCGGTGAGCTGCTTTTCTGAAGATATAAGCTTCTGTGACTGACGAAATAAAACTTCTTTTGTATTATCTGCTGCCTGTAAAAAGTGGCTGGCTCTGTAGATTACTTTGTTGTTCATCACAGTCCATGTGTGATGACTGAATGTTTATACGTGTTTGTATAAGTAATTAATGCTCATCAATGCTAGGTAAGATCTGCAGGCATGGATGCTACATGAGAGGAAATGTTGTGATGGTGCTGGCTGCCCTTGGGTTTGGGTTGGGTGTTTTTGTGACTTGATAAAATTTGCCACATAAACCCAGGCTGATGAAAACTACCTGAGGCTTGTCTGGAGGGTCCTGCAGGACCACAAGCAGAATGTGATGGGAAGGATAGGGTTGGAAGGCTCCAGGAGCTCTGCCAGTGGGGAAGGGAAAGCAATCTGGGGAGCTTTGGGGCTAAGGCATGAGGCAGTCCCTTCTGTGGCTCCCATCTCTCTCTCTGCCTTCCAGGTTCAATGAAAAGCCCCGTCAACAAGACAGCCCTGACCCTGATTGCTGTCAGCTCCTGCATCCTGGCCATGGTGTGCGGCTCACAGCTCTCCTGTCCGCTGACCGTCAAGGTGACGCTTCACGTCCCCGAGCACTTCATTGCTGATGGTGAGAGCCCACGGGCATCAAACTCCTTAACCCCTCCTAATGCCTCCTTAAGTATGCACTCAGCAAGAGGACCGCACCATGGAGCTGAACTTGCCTCTTCTGCATTGCACCTTAATTGTTGTTATCACTGTACATATCTGGTGGGTGTTCCTGTTTTCCCCTGGACTCGCTGATGAGCCCTGGGAGCAGCACAGACAAGTTCCTGTCCTGCAGCAATTGAGCTGCTCATCTCAGCCCCTTGCAGCAGCACGGAGTGGAATTACTAGTGGTTGAGCCAAGGCAGAGATGCTTTGAAAAATTAGACAAGGGCTGCTGTCACTATTTATTGCTTTCTCCGACTGGGCTCCTTGCATTTGTTGTGTTTCGCTGACCTTTTCTTTATAATGTGCAGCGAGCGTCAAGTGCAAGTTTGCAGTAAGACGAGGGCAAATTTCATTTTCTTCCAGTCAACGAAAGCCATTATTCAGTCGGTTCCAATTGCTCAGCTCCTGTACTCTCCATGCTGCTCGGGGCGTGCTGAGGGCGGGTGGGTACAGCTTCACCCTGCAGCACCCAGCCCCAAAGTGGGGTCAGGATGGAGGGCAGGGAATGAATATGTTGGGGATGGGAGTTGACACCACTTGAAGAGGTGCAGTGGTGGTGGAAGGAGCAGGGCTTAAAGCAACATCCCATGACATAAAGGAGTTCCACAGTCTTTTTTAAACGGGTTTCATCCTTACTAAGGGTGGTTTCTTCCTGGGGTTGGTATTTGTATGTAGGAAGTCACTGCAGTGTAATACAGAGCTCTGCTCAGCCTGAGCCTCACCACGTGTGTGTGTCTGTGCCTTTAAGGATGCTTTTAGGATGGCACTGCAGGCCCAGGGAAGGCAATGTGGGCTCGAAAACTGAAATAAAACGTAATGCGGCTGCTTAGAATTGAAATGAAAAGCTGAGCCCGTGCTTGTCACCACGGAGGGAGTGGCAGTGCAAATTATGCAAATATGGAGAACACTCGAATGGAAACAGCAGTGAAATACCAATAAAATAGATTAATATCCTCAAAACTGGGGGGAAATGGGATGATCTCCGGTTCCGACTTAATGACTTTTCTAAAGAGGAAGTGGCAGGAGGAATGGTGAGGACGGTTTGGAGAAGAATTAAAACGAGCTTTGTAATGAAACTGTAAAATATAATTACAAACTGCGAAAAACTTGAGAAATATTTTTTATGAGAAACAGTCAAATTCTGCACGGAGGAGCAGTGAAGGAGTTTTGCAGCGGCCATCAGTTTTACTAAAATCCCATCGTTTTATGCAGTGTCAGAGTCCTTTACAAGGCAGAGTCCTTCGCCTGGGAAGGGAAAAGCTCTTCCAGTTGTCCCTTTTATTTGAATAACAACAAATCCCAAGGCAGCACCAAACTGGCAGCAAAGTGCTGTGAAATGTTTAAAGGCATCACTGAGCTCAGTTTGGAGATTGTAATGGCACCCAGGAAAACGTTGCTGGCTGTGTTTGTAGAGATGGGATGCAGCTCGATACCTCCTGGTTGCCAAACGTTGGGTCTGGGCACGTGGGCATCACGATGTGGAGCTAGAAGGAGCACGGCCCCAACGAGGCTGGGAGTTTGGATCAGCCTGAATCCTGCTGCATGTAGCAGCTCATCATTCTGCCATGCTCTTAAGCAGCCTGGATCCTTAAGCTCTTCTCCTTTGTATTTGCATGATGGTGAGGCAGGCTCAGCGAGCAGGAGGGGCACCGCATTCTCTGGAGATGTTCCTGCACGACAGAAGGGTGCCCACTAATTCCCATTGGATGACAGTATTTCAGTAGATGCCAGCAGCCAGGGAAAATCTCACAGCAGAGAAGGAGGCTACCAGCACCTCTGCAGGAAAGGCCAAAGAAAGACAGGCTGAAAGCTATCCTGCAACTAACAGATGAAGACTCAGCTTTGAAGGAAACTTGAAATAGACATGAGCCAGCTCTGGCGCGCCAGGATCCAAAGCCAAGAGAGAGGAGGGAGGGAGGTGGCCCCAGCACGTCTGCAACCCCCAAAGAAAGAAGCTCTTCCTGCAACCAGCAGCAGCAATGGGAAAAGGAGCTCCCGAGCCTGTTGGAGTCGCTAATGGAAAGAGGAGGGGGGAAGGACTGGGACCAGGAGCCAACTGGCAGAAAAGGCTAGGAGAACAGATTACCACCAGCAGTATTAATAACCAGCCTGTCTCTATTGCCCTTATTTCTCTCTCTTGGTTCATTTTCCTCCTTTTGTTCATTTGATGGGTTCTCCCCCCCTTCTCCTCTCCTCTCTTAACAATTATTGCCTGGTTTGTACAGCTGCTCTGTCTTCATTTTCCAGGCCAGCCAACTACACGAGGACCTGGCACAAGCTGCCATGCTCTGTGCTGCCATGGCTGGCAGGGGGAGACTGGGGGGCCTCCCAGAAACACATCTGTGCCCATCAGTCCCCTCTTACAACACGCTGCTGCGTGGGGCTGAGGAAGGTGCTGGCTTTGTCCTTGCCTTCCATGCTGCAAGATGTTTCATTAAACCAGCAAGGACAGGGACACTTCTTTCTCCTCCTAAAATGACTTGAACATCATCTGCTCCTTTCTGCAGCATCCACGGAATCATAGAATGGCTTATGTTGGAGGAGACCTTAAAGATCATTGAGCTCCAAACCCTTTCTATGGACAGGGATGCCAGTCACTAGGTCATGCTGCCCAGTGTCCCATCTTCTGCTCCCTCCTGCAGCATCCTCCTTCTCTTGCTCTAGGCTGTGGGATCATGTCCCCCTATGGCAGCAGCTCGGGCAGCCTCTGTTTGCACCCAGCAGCAGGCACTGTGCCCATTTCAGAGCAGGCCTGAATTGATGGCAAGGCTCACGGTGGCTTTTATGAGGATTCGGAAATGCAAAGCATTATTTAGAGGAACGTTTAGCAGCATCAGAATGGGGAAGAAGAAAAGGGAGCCCCCTCCATCCGAGCAATAAACCCCCTTATGAATATGATAGCCACTCAGCTCTGTGCATTCAGGGGGACTTTTTTCTTGTAAGCAATCATTCAAAAAACGGAAAGGGAGAGCAGAGGGAGCTGATTGCAGGGAAAGCAGGGATGGAGAAAGATACCCTAGAGGACTTAGCCTGGAGTATGTCCTTGCTGAACAACAGTTTGAAATATAGTATCAATTAAAGCTTCCCGTTTTTACGGCCTGCAAAGGGGTTATATATGGTGTGGGTGGATGTTTGTATCTGGATACTTTAGTGGGAGAGGTAAGTGAGGTCCACCGCTGCGTACGGAAGGAAGGAAGAGCTGCATTTAGCCAGGGGCTTGTAGGGCTTCATGTTATAAGTGGAAATAAAGTAAAGGACATAAAGCAGCCTTCTGTCGCTTCAAAGACATCTCCGGGCATTTACAGCCTTCTCCCTTCCTCATTGGAGATGTGTGCCAGAGAAAATATGGTGATGCCTCTGGGATGTCATGCAGCTCAGGTCAGAGTGGTTTATGGAGGTCAGAGCAGAGGCATTGCCTGTGCAGCTGTGATGCAGCCAGCTCTTCTCACAGTGCTTCTGTTGCTGCAGCTCCAGTCTGGGGTTAAATGTGGCTATGTCCTCCTCCAGCTCCTGCAAGACAAGGGGAACACAAACCGAGCACCCCCGTGTGCAACCCATATGGGGCTGGTGAAGCCAGGTGGGCAGCAGAAAGGGGCACTGCCACTTGTGACTGTGAAAACCCAACCCAGCCCCACAGTGGGTCCAAGGAGCTGGTAAGGTGGAGGGAGCTGTGCATGTGGCTTTGTTTTTGTTCCAAGCTCTGCCTGCCTGAATGATGACACTGTGAGATTGTCACGCACCTGATCAGTAATTGTTTTGTCTGAAGATTATTTATTTCTTCCCCTCCACAACTGTTTCCTTCAAGACGCCACTGGAATTGGATGTTGCTATTAGCAGCTTCTGCTAATTTTCCCCAAAGATCTCCAGAGCTCTGCAATTGTTGGACTTGCAACAACTTCTCATTTTGGTTTTAATTAAATTTGTTGCTTTAAATTGTTTGCTTTTGACATCTCCTGCTCAATCTTGTGCAGCCCTCAGAGGTGACCAGGCATTAGGTTGGTTCCTCTGGTGCTGGCTCGTGTGGGCTCAGCACGTGCTGCGCATGCGCTCGCATAGAAATGAGCAGTATGAGAGATGCAGGCGGTGGGGAATTGCCCAGTGCTGGGCTCTGCTTTGCAGTGAGGAAAAGCTGGAGATGCTCATTGATTTACAAATGAAGCATCCCCACTTTGCACCAGGAGGATGGAGGAAAGGCTCCAATCTCAAAGGAGTCCATCCCTTAGCCTTCCCTGGGAGCAATCAGGCTGCAGTGCTCCCCAGCTGGTCCCAGCCTCACCAGCCCCCTAAAATCAATGTGGGGAATGGGCTGCCTTGAAATCAGACCATTTGCTCAGCCTGGAGCCTTTCATCTGTAGAGATGCTGTACAGAGATGTGGGTCAGTGCTTGGGCAGGAGCAGCAGTGTCCCCTGTCAGCCTCAGCCTCACTCTGCCTGCCCCAGACGTAACATCTTTTGGTGAGGTGGCTGTGCTGGGGCAGCTCTGCAGACTGCATTTAATTTCATCAGCTCTTAATCACCGGGTCATCTCCTGCCTTACAGCTTGCTCTCTCTCCCGCGCCTGCTTGGCTGGCAAGAAAATGTGAGCAAATGGCTGCAGCGTTACCAGACATGAACTCTAAATATTAACATCAATTTATAAACTGTATCAGCGCGGATCAAAGGGATTCCAAGACGGTTTTACGGCGTGAACACTCTTTGCATGAGGAACTAATAAGATTCTGTAGGCTGGAGTACATCATGTTTTTATCGTGCCTCTGTCAGGCTGTGATCCTGAGCTCGGCTCGTCCCTGTGCTGGGGCAGCTCTGTATGCAGGGGAAGGCAAATGCCTCCTCCCCAGTCCTCAGCAGGGTATATAGGAGCTGATTAGTGGGGGTTGGTGCTGGTGTTTGACTGGCGTCAGTGGGGACCTGCTGGGAATTATGATACCCTGCGAGAGGCAGAGTGTGTCCATCACTGGAGGGTGGCATCTCCCAGTGTCTGCTGAGCTTGCACCAATGCCATTTACCCTCTAATCTGGGAGGAACAGCAAGGGAAAGGTACAGTAGGATGTAATGACTTTGACCATCAAGCATATACTCTTCCATAGAAAGGAGAGATGCAAATCTTGGCATCTGTATTTGCAGGATGAGACCCTGCCCAGTCTCACCAATGTGGTAGTGGGCTGAGTCTGGGGAGCTGACTGAGGTCATGCTTGGCAACCTGACTTAGGTCATCCTTGCTTTTGTACAGAAAATATGGGATACCTGCAGCAGCAGCAATGCAGCAATGCAGATAGGATTTACTGAGGCTGCATAGCCAGGAACATGCTGAGTCGTGTTCTGATTCTCCCAAGCGATGACATTGGTGTTGCGTATTAATCTCATGATGAGCAGCTGGTAGCTCACTGTGGCCCTATGGCATGTAGACTTTGCATGTCCTGTGTCTTGGCTGCATGTTCTGCAGCCTGGGGGGATGTTTGGTCTTTGTGCTGGCTGAAAAAAATCTCTTGCATTCACACACACTTGGTGTTTCTTAAAGCTTATCATAACTCATCCATCAGATACGTGGAGGAGTGATCAGATTTAGGCAGGATTTCCCTGAACTCTCATCCAGTATCTTGAGAGTCGCTGAAGAAGAGCCTCTGGCTGGAGCGTGGGAGTGGGGAGATAGGGAGCAATGAGGAGAAGCTGTGTTTAGATATCTGATCTGTGTCAGCTGTTGCTTGCCCAGATGCCTGCTAAGGACACAAACGTGCTGGTACTGGATGGTTATGATGTCTTGATAACACCATAGAGAGGGAAGGTTGTTTCCTTAGCTGTTGGAGTTGTAAGCTCCAGCCTGAGTCTCGCAGAAGCGAAGTTGCAGCACATTTGCACGTGGGCGTTTGGGTTCCTTTTGGGTTTGAGAAAAGGCATCTGAGTGATCACTTGCTGTATGAAAGGAAATACAGGCGTTCTTTGACAGAAGTTCAGCCCTGGTGAAATCTGGACTGATTTCCAAGAAAACTCAAAGAAAGAATCTGTCAGAATTATCAAGCAAGTAACAATTTAACAATTAAAATGTAACCCCGCTCTTCCCACAGGAAAGATGCTTCTGTGCTGTAATTGCATACAGGTTTATAGCGCTAATTTGTTTCTGCTGTACCAAGTTGAGCACTGTGCCAATTGATGGCATTTATAATGCGTGGCCATGGGCTGGGCAGCCCACGGTGTGTATGGAGCTCAAAAATACCTCCTGGAGCCGAGCCCTGCCTGATGGGAGCTGCTTTCAGTTTGGCTGAGAGATAAATAAATAGACAAGAAAGTCGTACGTAGAGGCTTTTGTGGTTTTAAAGGCTTACTAAACTTTCTGTTTAGGCGTTAGATAAACAGAAGGGAACGTCTAGGGTGGATTTGAACACACAGCGATACTATCCTTAGTTTCGATTGGGGAGGAAGGACTATAGATGTGACTTGGAAGAACTGAAATTAGTCCAAAATTCTCAGGCTTTGTGCTGAGCAAAGAGCTGGAAAGCTGGGCTCTGTGTCAGTCTGTGGGTGCAGTCCTGCCCCAAGCCCTGTATTGCTCCTTGGCTCACTGTATGCGTGTATTGGGAACTGCATGTTTGCTTGACTCTTTGTTCAATATCCTGAAAGCAAATTAAGAAGCAGAGTTCTTTATCACATAGTGCAAGGATGGGAGAGCAAGAGCTGATCAACAGGAAGAGCTGATAGGGGAGGAGTTGTCTCTTTGGGAAATATTCTTTCAAGATTTACAAGAAAAAGAAAATCTCCAAAGAAATGAAATCATCCTTTGTGCCTATGGGGGATAATCCTTCCCGTGGTCTCCAAGAAAGTAATGGGAATCTGTAACAGGATTATAATTGTGAGATAGTGTAGGGATGGATGCATTATTAGCAACCTGTCGTACGACCTCCTGCAGGGTTCTAACACCAAATACTAATTTTAGATGACAAGGAGTTTTGTTGTCCAAGATACAACAAATGGAGCAAAGAAGAAAGAAGGAGTGGAGGGAGGAAGAAACAGAAATTCTTCAAGAACATATATATATATATTTGATCTCTTCCCTCGAAAAAAACACACAGAGAGAAAGGAAAAACCAGCCCCTTTTGGCTGCCTTTTGGGCTCTTTGTTCTTTTCCCTTGTTATATATCTCTCTTCTGAGCTGTTTTATCCTGTTTTGTTCTGGCAAATGATTTTCGAAATGTCAAAACTTCAAGCTTCTTTTGTCACGGCTTAAGCAGTCCCAGTGAACTTTGAAGGAGACCTCAGCATGAGAGACATGAACTTTTGCTGCTGTCTTAGCCGGCCCGGCTTTGATCAGCATTGAAGAAGGAAAGGGGGAAAACACACGTGCAAAAACCCAAACAACGCAATTCCTTGAAGCACCAGCACTGTGTAGCCATGCACTGGGGTTCTCCTTAGGGCTGTGATGCCAATTTGCAGCAGTGCCTGGCTTCTGACTGTGCAGCTGCAGGGCCGCAACCTACAGCAGGGTTCCTGGGCAGTGGTCCTGCTGTTATCTGCTTGACACCTCACCCTGCTTGCTTTACCCCAGGCCCTCAGCATCACTGTTTAAAAGAGGATTTTGCTCAGCTTTCAGGTGGGAATATCGTATAGAGCCTGTGGATTGTGCTGCCCTTGGAGTGCTTTGAGTTACAGTTGAACCCCATACCCCAGAGGGTGTTTGCAGCTGGGAGCTGCAGCTTCCCCCACCATCAACACAGGCAATGTCTGATCATCACCGCTGGCCCCATTTGTTTACCTCTGCTGAAGGACCACGCATTAGACAAGACAGATCTGGCGGGTCTTTCTGACAAGCGAACCATGTTGGAAATGACACTTGCTTAGAAGATGTTTGTTCTTGGTGGTTTCTAAAAGAAGCTGCTATTCAGCCTTGCCCCTTTGTAGCTATTCATGATGGTTTTGATAAGCGCGCGCCGGTGCCTTGTGAAAACTGTTTTATGTCTGAGGATTCTTTGAAAACAAAATTTGTGTAAAAAGGGCTTTGAAATCTTCGGAATTTGAGCTTTCAAAATGTTTGTAAAACTACTTTTCCTGTTCTTTTTTTTGTTTTTGGGGGGAGGGTTGTTGTTCTTTTCTGAAGCAAAGTATGAAAGGATCGAGGTTGGGATTTTTGTTTGTGTTTTCAATGGGGAAAAGTGTCTGTGGATGCATTTAAAATGGTACCCAGCTGAGCTGGAATGTGAGAGGTTTCCTGGCTGGAAGCAGCCCCTTCCACACACACCCCCCCTTGGAAAGAAAGTGCTTACAGTTAACCAGAACTATCCATTTCCCTGCTTTTTAATTGCTTATTTATTTGTTTATTTTCTTTTTCTGAGGTGCAACAGTGTACACAGAATAGAATAGGAGAAGGCACAATTCCCTTCCCAAATCTGTCTTGTTTTTTCCTTTCTCCCAAACAAATTTACACCTGATCCATCAGTCCCACCCCCGAGGTCACCCTGCCATCACCTGCTGGATTCTCTCCACCAAGGTCCTGTGCCAGGACACTGCTGGCTCAAGTCAGCCTTGTCTTTAATGAAAACTAATTATACGACTATTTTATGTCTGATTTCCTTCTGTTGCTTTCACTCTGGCTCCATTTTAAATAGGAGTGGGGTTCATTAAGGATTTAATCAGGAGCTGGTGGTTTTTGCTTTTGAGTCTTTGGGCGCAGAGGGACTTGTCTGTCACCAAACCTCCAAATGCACTTATGTGTTTCTCCAGCCACACTCATTACTAAGAAGCTATAAAAATAAGTAAGCAACCAGGACTGATGCTATAATAGATGTAAACACTCCCAATGGGTTCATGATGTATTTCCATTTGGTAAAAAAAAAAACAAAACACAAAACCCAATGACCAGTAATAGTTATCATTGGTTTTTTAAAGCTGTCTTTAAATATTAATGGAAAAGAAGGATAATTAACAGAAAAAGTTAGGCAGCTCTAGGGTCCTTTGTGCTTGGTGTTACAGTGCAGTTGCCTTGAGCTGAGAAGTTCTGCAGCACTCAGTATCGTACTTAGACATTATTTTTCCAAGTGATTTAAGCCTTCAAGTTTCAAGAAAATACACCCTGGATCTATAGAGTTCTTGACTAATCACAAAGGAAGATTTGAATCTTCAGATAGTGCTTGCAAAGCTTGCCCCTATTTCCAGTCCTAGCACTTAAAATAAGGGTGCCTACCAGCTCCTGGGCTACCTGGCCCACTCCTCTTCTTTGAAGGTTACTTCTCCCCTGTTTTTAGAGGCTTTTACCTGAGTAACTTCTGCAAAGCACCTCTTAATGGCAGAGGCTTTTTGGCTCCCCTCTGATCTGTACAGCACTATTATGGAGGCAGTCTTATAATCAATGTAATTGAAGATCAGAGTTAATGAGGACCTCTGCGCCTGCAAAATCCCCCAAGCGATGCTGGGCCTCAGATGTTAGATAAGGAAATGATTGGGCTGAACTGAAAATCTATTTGGCTAATTAGATGATGCATATTCCCAGAAGTCAGTGGGGAAAAATACATTTCACAAAAATAAAGAAACGTAAGATTTTGTAAGAAAAGGGTTTTTTTTTTGGCAGGAATTTACTTCTGACTCTCAGGAGGGAAAGTGCAGTAAGTTGTTCTGATAGAAGTTGTGTTGGGTCAGTTCACTTGCCTTGAGCTGGGAGACATGGAGCAGAGACAACCCAATGGGCTGCTGCCCTCTCCCATCCTGGTCCTGGGATCTGGCTGACTGGTAGACATCATCTGCATTAGCTGGGAAAGCGATGCTCCGATCCTATGGATCTGAGTAATTGCATTTTGTCCACATTCCTGCAGAGGTGTAGGAAACAAATCCAGCATTTTGTGACAGAGTGTCCATTCACTGGCCGTATTCATATGCTTGCATTAGGAATGAAAGAGTGCAAATAGTCTGAATAGTCTGTCAGAGAGGAGAGCCTGTAGCTGCAGGCCTTTGAAGCTCTGCTGCCTCACGTATAGATTCCTCTGTACCTTATTTAGAATCATGGAATGGCTTGGGTTGGAAGGGACCTCAAGGATCATGAAGCACAAACCCCCTTGCCAAAGGCAGGGCCACCAACCTCCACATGTAATACCAGCCCAGGCTGCCCAGGTCCCCATCCAATGTGGCCTTGAACACCTTCAGGGATGGAGGCTAAGATAACTCTGTTCCTTCTTGCTACATGCTCCCTTTTGGCATAAAATGCTTTTCATTTCCTTTCTATACTCGCCTAACATGCTTTTTTTTTCCACTCTCAGGCAGCAGCTTCGTTGTGAGTGAGGGGAGCTACCTGGACATCTCCGACTGGCTGAACCCAGCCAAGCTGTCCCTTTACTATCAGATCAATGCCACGTCTCCCTGGGTGAGAGATCTCTGTGGCCAGAGGACCACCGATGCCTGTGAACAGCTGTGTGACCAAGAAACAGGTAAGGGAGGCCTGGGGAGAGAGAAAACCCTGTAGAGGCTGGAGGTGTGTGGGAGTTTTATCATGATCAATGCAGCATGATCACTTCAGGCATCAGCAACTCAGACACCTCTGAGATAAGGGAAGATGAACTCAGTTCTACCCAGGGGAGGAAGAAGGTAAAGCTTCTGCCTCCAGCAGAAAACATGGAGAGGGTGTATGGAGGCAGCCCCAATGCTCTACTTGCCAGTCCTGTGCTGCCCTTGGCACTGATGCAGACCCTGTGTGATGTTGGCTGTTCTCCCACAGCAGCCCAGCTGCTGCTCCCCGTGCATCCTCAGCTCTCTATAGCAGCTTGTCCCTCTTGCTGGATGCTCCATGCACGAGTAGGACATGTCAGATCTCATTTGCAGGGAAGGGAGTGATGCTCTATAGCTCAGCTCCAGCACAGTGCTGGCTCCTAACCTCATCAGCTGCTTTACAGCTCCCATCTCTGCTTCCCATCAGGCCAAAACCTGTCAGCATTGACTCTACCTGATAAAGGTTGAAATATGGTGTGTCCTGGATGTGCCTGTGAGAAGGAGAAGTGGTTCAAGGGGCTGTGGCCTGCTTGGAGCAGGAGAAACAAGGCAGAAAATCTGTGATGAACTCAGGCACCTCGTGTTCCCAATGCTGAGCACACTGGGCAGTGTCTGTGTGTCTGCCTGTGCCTTCAGCTCTATGATGGAGGTGAGGGCAGAACAGCCATGCACTGAACCATCAGGCTCCTTACCTCAAATCTGTACACCCGCTTCTTTCACCTCCCTTCAACATGGGAATTTGCATATGGATAAAGCAAAACCTTTCTCCTGTCTATGCCAGTTTTATCGCAGGGGTAGGACAGAACTGGCTGGTGGGGCTGTGGATTTGAAGTACGAGTTTCCAGACTTTACCAAGAGCTGAACAATTAACTACTTACTGACAGTGAATCCTTTGGAAGTACCTATGGGACTCCCACCCCAGGAGATAGCCCCCAGCATCGCTTCCAATCACTGCTGTTGATGAGCCTTCAGCTGGTGAGAAGTTTCCATGCCAGGCTGGGAGCAGATCGTAATTCCATGATGCACAGCATGTATTTTTAGATTTATATTTATTAATGTCATTCTATTTTTAAGGGTGATTTATTTTTATCACCACGAGAGAGAGAGAGGCCTGTGGTTTTACAAGGGGACATAAATCCTTTCTAGATTTCAACCTTTCCAGGTCAGGGATTTTATCGTCGCTGTGAGCATCTAGAGGAATGGGTGCGGGGGGTTTCCCTGCCCTCCATCCTCTCTGGATGGAAGAGGAGAGGTGCTGGGTCAGGTTTTGTCCGGTGTAGGACACGAGTGACCTGAAGGTTTCCCTTATGAGGAGCAGCAGGGCAACCCCTGAGGTGCTTCAGTGTGTTCACAGCCATTTTGCCTTCAGTGCCCCTTGGAGGCCACTCTTCTTCAATGAATGCCTTATCCCAGAGCTTTCGCCATTCAAGCTGTATGCAGACCACCTCTACCTCTGTGAGAGGACTCATCACAGGGACTGCTGGCACAGGTTTGGACAGAAGCCACCAGGTCACACATGCTGTCTGGTGACGCTCAACCCCTTACTCCTCTTCTGGGCTGGAGTTTTGTCCCATCTGTCCGTGCAATGCACTGATTCGTAACCAAAGCCACAAGTGCTGCTTCAGTATGAATAACAACCCACACTGAAAACCATGGCTCGGAAATGCTAGGAAATGCCAAAACACATCTTGCTTGCCTGACCTTAATTTGCTTTCCCTTGTGTCTTCGCAGTGTGACTCATTCTTTAATTAAATGATTGCTGCCCTTGACAAATTCCAAGCCCTCACTGCAAAGCACCAGCTCATCAGAGCTTTTCAGGGAGAGCACCAACATCTGCACAGGAACAGAATATCATCCGTGGCTTTGGGTGAGCTGGGTGCCTCTCCTGCATCTATCCTCAGCCTCACACAGTGTGGATAACGTGCTCCAGAGCTGCGCCATGGTTGGGTTTTCCAATGGACATCGCATTCATGCCACGCTCTGAGATGCTTTTTTCCTACAATCGAGGAGTGCTGTTTTTTCATTCACCTCCCTTACAGGTGCTGGTAACATTTATGAGGGCATCCTTTTTTTTTGGTGGCATATGCAAATCCTGATTTGTGAGCACAATTACCTGCTTTGTATGCACAAAACTGATTCACTTGCACATTCTGTGGGCATCGCTTAAGAGACCTGCTGGAGAATTAGTCCCTTAGGGCCAAACGCTGGAAAAAACAGCCTCTGATTCTATGCTGTCAGGCTTGCCGGAGCAGTGGCATAAATGAGATGGATCGCTACCTTGATTAACAGGTGCAAGTGCGTTGATTTTTTTTCCCATCCATAAATCAGGCACTTACCCGTTAAAGCTGTCTTCTATGCATTCACAATTGATTGCACCCACCAAACAATAGGCGCACGCTTGTAAGAACCCAATTAGATGTGGTAGCAAAAGGTCTTTTTCTGGAAATTGGCAGGGGGAAAAGAGGAAAAAAAAAAGGTTTCCATCATCTTCCAAATGGGTGAGTTCATCATTGGGGCTGCAGATGGATCTGCTGCTCTGCTAGGACAGGGCACTTGTGGGTGGGAAGCAGATGGAAGTCGTTGTTAAACATAGCCTTTCTTTAAAGGCACTTGATAGAGGGGGGTTGGAGGTTGCAGAGCAGGACGTGTAAATGAGCAGATGACCAACCTTGGTGAGGGGCTACCCGTGTTTATGGAAACAGCCATTTTTGCCAATAGTTCAATTTAATATCATGTGGCTTTGGCGCGCATCGAGTAATATTTGTTTGTTCTCATGAACTTGTGCTATTTTCGCTGTTGGAAGATCCTAGTGTCTTTATTGACTTTGACTTTCATAAGATGAGGTTCTGTCTCTCTAAGGTATGTAGTTTAATAACTTGGTCAAAACTCACATAATATGCAATTGCTTTTCATGCGGCGGCGCAGCTTGCCTTGCGCACCAAGCAGGGCAGGAGGCAGTTAACTCCCAAGCTAACTGCTTCGGGCTGTGGTGTTAGACATAAACAGCAATCAAAATGCATGCCCGCGAGGGGGCTGAGTTAAGGTTATCTGTGCTGTCTTTGCACTCTCATTTTCTGCCATTAGAGTGTTTAATCCTGCAGCTGCTAATGTTCCTGTAATGGCATTTCTGAGCTTGTCTAGAGGCATTGGAGAGGGAAGGGAGGGAAGCGCTGTGGCTGGAGGTGCTCCTGGGCACATCTTGCCTGCTTGGCCCGTCCCACCAGCCCTGGTGGCTGACTTTGGTGATGTCAGCCCAGAAGGTGATGGCTGGGCTCTGCAGAACACCCTTGTGTGCTGCCTGCTCCGGACCTTGCATCAGCCACACACGTGCGCCCATGGGGAGCTTCCTTAGCCGTGCAGCTTAGGGGCTTAGCAAATGATAATGAGAATAATATCTGTGTTGAGCATAAACCCAGACACAATCCTCACAAGTTAGGTTTGCTCTCAAGTGCTTTGATGCATCTGGGCAAGGAGAATGACTTGCAGTGGGGGGAGGGTGTTTGTAGTGTTGATTCCATATTTTCCCTCTGCATTTGTAGCAGAGCTGAGCTCTCTGCATCTCCTCTCAGCCACCTCGAGCTGCCCCTCGTGTCTGTACCAGCTTGATGCTGCCCATGTGCTGCAGTGGAGGATCTCTGGGGGTCTGCTGGTCATCCTGCCTCATGGTAGCTGTGTTCCTTTAGGGAGGAAGAAAATAATCAAAGAGAAAGAAAGTTTGTCCTGCTAGGAAAGAGTTTTCCTTTCTTGTTCCTCGAGAGCTGAACAGCTTTTAGTGAATTTCTCATCAGGATTAAGCAGAGTTTGGAAAATGCCACCGCCAAAGGCCAGGAGCTGTAGATAATGAGGGTGGAAGAGAAACTTAACAGAGCTGGGAGCTGCTGAAGAGTCATGGCCTCAGCTGGGCCGGTCCTGGCTGCAGCAGCCGCTTTCTGAGGACCCCTCACTTGTCCATTGAATTTAGGAATTTAATGATCCATTAAGACCATTTTTATCCTTTCTGTGTTGAATTTTCTCAGATTCTCTGCCATCCCACAGGGTTGCAGCAACCCATTTAAAGAAGGGTTTTGTAGAGGTGCCTTTTTAGCTTCCCTCTCATCCGCACCTGTATCAATCAGATACCCGTGCCAACCCTTGTGCACGTGTGCACTGTGCCTGTCCCTGGCCAGCTTATCCACTCCATTGTGGCTGCCAGCCAAGGACAGGAGCAATGAATGCAGTGTTGGGGTGGTGGAAGGGACTGAAGGGTCAGGCTGTGCCCTGGAATGAGCCCTGCAGCCTCCTGCCTATACCCAGGGTACAAGTTGTGCTGCTGGGAGAGGTGCCCAAGGGCCAGACCTTGTGCTGGGATCCCCAAGGCAGAGGCACAGTCCGTGATTCCATGAGTAGAAGTTCTGCTGCCTGCAAAGAGCAGCTTCCCCAGGAGCACAGGGATTCTGGGAGCCTCTGCTATGTGCCAACTGGAGGATTAGAGGGATCCCACAGCATTATCACAGCAGATCGCCTCGCCCTAACGAGGATAACAGGATTACCAGCACGCTGGCTCAGGAACACTTGGCTGCATTGCACTCATGCAGCCTGGCTGTGCTGCTCTGTGGATAAGCAAGGAGATGGCTGGGGGGTGTTTTTGCTTCAGGAGGAATAGAAATGTGGCAGGCAGACGTGTGCTTGGTTTGCCCACCTCCTCCATGCTCTGGGTCCTGCTCCTCTTCCCAGTTGCAGCAGTAGTGCTGGATGGAGGCATGGCTCTGCGTGCCACTCGGTGCTGCTTTGATCTCTGTGCTTTCTCGGTTCTCTGCCAGTACTGTGGACATGAAAGCACAGCGGGAGGAGGCTGTGAGATGTGTCTGGGGGCTCTGCATGCATCCTGCAGCTTCTGCAGCCCTGGAGACTCTGTGCTCCCTGCCATCAGCCATGGCTGGGCAGTCTGATCCATCCTGATTTGTGGGCTCTGAATTCGAAAGAAGACAAATGGCCTCAGCATCAGAGTTTGCACCATGTGCACAGCACGGGTCGGTGTCTGCAGAAATGGGCTGCTTGTCACAGCACTTTGGAGATCCCGATTCATTTGTCCTCCCTCAGCAGAGGCACAGGGTTTTGTAGCCCTCAACAGAAGCGCTGTTGCTTGGGCTTTTGGTGGTGGCAGTTTTTAGCAGCGTGTTGATATCTGCTCTTAAGGAAGCACACCTGCTCAAAGGAGGAATGAGGGGCTCGGGACCCCCGCCTTGATCACTCTGAGCTCAGGATGATTTGCCCCACAGGCCATGGCAGCAGCTGGTTCAGCATCACATGCAAAAGGGCTGAGGACAGAGGAAACGCCAGGATATTTTGGGGGGGCTGAAGGAAAAGGGTGCTGATGGACTCAGCCCTGCACAGCATCCCTGCTACGTGGTGCTCCCGCTTCCCAACACAAACCTCCCCATAAACCTCCCAGTAGAGCCTCCAAGCGCTGGCTGTAGCTGTTGAAGCTCTAGGATTGAAGTCAATAAAATCAATA
The DNA here is from genome assembly GCF_054131305.1 of Coturnix japonica. Classification (NCBI taxonomy): domain Eukaryota; kingdom Metazoa; phylum Chordata; class Aves; order Galliformes; family Phasianidae; genus Coturnix; species Coturnix japonica. The sequence goes on from NC_140683.1 coordinate 9,077,211, forward strand.
TTTCTGCAGGTTGATAGAGTTCCTCCTTCCGACACGGAGCTGCCTGAACTGTAAACAAACTGGCGGACAAAATAAACACATCGTGCTGCGGGAAAGGGGTTAACGGCCCTGGCACCTGCAGCCATCAATAACCAAGGCAGGGATCGGGCTGTTGGATGCCAACCTCTGTGGGTATTGTTTTTTTTTTCCCCTTATTTGCTCTAATTTCTATGGCAGGCTCAGGAAGTGAGCCGGTGCCCCAAGACTCCCATCTCTGCTTTGCAAGCACTCTGAGATGTCTCTCATTTGCAGATCATATATTTGTTATGTAATAAGCGCCGGGAATTAATGATCCACGGCACGGCTGGGGGAACTTGCGTACTAAGCACGCAGGGAAAGAAATAACTTCCCTTTTTTTTTTAACTCACTGATGGAGCCATTAGGACATGAAGTTCTTGTCATCAGACCGCCCTGGGCCAGGCAGGCTGCAGCATGGTGAGCCAGAGCAGGAGCTCACTCCATCTCCTTCCCAGCTCCTTCCCTTTGGAGAAGTAATGCTCCTGCCTCTCCCGTTATGAATCATGAGGTTAGCAGCTTTTGACAGATCATAAATCAGTGCTTGGAAGTCACTAGGACAAATCCCAGGACATTTAATCTTTAATATTAGACGCGTTTAAAGCAGTGAATATTTCATGAAGGTGCTGTTGCATTTTAGCACATCATTAGCTGTCTCTTTCTTTCTCCCCCCCCCACTTCTCTTTCCCTACCTCCCCTTTTCCAGACATCTCTTTGAATCTCGTGGGCTGCACCCCCGTTTCGTTCCCTCCTGACAATAAAGCTCTTTACTGTAATCCCTACAAGACACGCTGAGCTCTGCTGAGGACTGAGGTGCACACAGTCCCTGCCCACCTGCAGCACTGCTGGTGCTGGGGGCTCTCCTTTTCCTCCCCTCTCCTTGTGGTCCCCCCAGCTCTGCCCCAGGGCTTAAAGCCCAGCAATGAGGAGCAACACAAAGCGAGGCAGAAGGAGTGGGAGAAGTAATCGACAGATGCTTGTAACAAAACTCCACGTGCTAATCCAATTCATCTTTTGATTTTGCTGTTTCTTGCTCCGGGTTATATATTCATACTGAAAGCAGGATCGATCTGGGCCAAGCTCAGGTCTGTGCTCCTGTTGTCAGCAGGGTGTAACGGGGGTGGGAGCCCCTTGGCATGGCAGAGGCTGGAGGCCAGGAGGGGAAGGAGGTTGATTCCTTTGTGCTGAGTGGGCCAGAGGGTTGCAGAGTGGGCTGCACCTATGGGGTGGGGGTTTGCTGTCCTGGAGAGAAGCTGGTGTCATGCTGAGCTTCCTTGGAGGCCATCAGGCAGGGCTTGGCTGGGTCTTGGGAGCTGCAGGGATGCACATGGGTTGGGGTCTTGCTTCGTTGCATCATATCTCCAGCTCCAGGAACACATCATGTAACCTTGTCAGAAGAGTCAACCTTTTCCTAACTTTTTCCCAGCTGACGCAGCTCTACACTGTTCTCATCGGAGCAGCCAGTGTGGTGCTTTCTGTGTCTTTCACGTGTCCCTGGTCTCTTGCAGGGGAGTGCAGCTGTCATGAAGGCTACGCACCGGACCCCATGCATCGCCACCTGTGTGTGCGCACTGACTGGGGACACAGTGAAGGGTGAGTGGGAGCTGAGCCTCTGTGCACAGCAAGCTGGCTTCATGCTGGGCTCAGCTCCTTTCCTTGTGACCTTCATCGTTATCACCAGAGACCTGGTGGTGCTGCTGTCCTTGCTGGGGGATGTGACGCAGCTTCTCTCTCCCTCTTGGTCTCCCAGGCCGTGGCCGTACACCACACTTGAGAGAGGATACGACTTGGTCACAGGAGAGCAGGCACCGGAGAAGATACTCAGGTGGGTTGGGTAGCATTCAGCTTGTCTGTTTGAGTTGGAGGTCTGCCATTCACTGTGGATTCTGTATTCCTGTATGACATGTTTGTCCCTATTCCAGGTCCACATATAGTCTGGGACAAGGCCTGTGGCTCCCTGTCAGTAAGAGCTTCGTGGTGCCTCCTGTGGAGCTCTCCATCAATCCTCTTGCCAGCTGCAAGACAGATGTTCTGGTGACAGAAGATCCGGCAGATGTCAGGTAGGAAACAGGTTTCTCATTTCACTCGTGCTTGAGTGGCTAGACTGGTCTTGGAATTGCTACTAAGGATTCAGTAATTTATATAACAAGTTTGGTCAGTTTTCTTCCAATAAGAGATCTGATCTGATGTTATTCTCCAGCTGATTTTTGGTTGTTATGGGTCTAGGTTGGACTTGTCATGTAACTGGAGCCTGACAGTCCTGTCAAGTGAATTGGTCAGACCCATGACAAGGCTGTTTCCAAGTGGCTTAAATCTAATGTTTGCTTGCATAGCTCAAGTCAGTGCATTTATAGGTACGGAGGATGTCAGCATCTTTCTGAGATGCTGATGTGTATCGCATCTACTCAACCACTGATTTTCTATTTTGGGCCTCATGAAAGGCCAGGGTCAGAGCCTGGTGAAAGGTCGTGATGCTCGTCCAATTACTATGCAATTAGAGGGGTTATTTTTCTCCCTTGATTCAGCAGATGCCCAGATTGTTCTCTGGCTCTCCCATCCTCACTAGCTTGTGCTTCAGCCAGACTTCCTCTGACATCTCATTCAGCAGGGCTGAGGGTTGGCAAAGTTTGGGGCTTGGAAAGAGAGTCCAGGCAAAACAATGGTCTTCTGTGCCTCAGCTGGAAGGTGGTGGTTTTATTGCCCACCTCCGCTTGGTTTGCAGAGGTTCAGCTGTTTGATTTGTAAGCTATTGGTGTGTATTTCCTCTCCTTGCTTAAATCAAGATGAAGTGTGTGATCGCAGGGTGCCAGGGATTCCCTAGGAACCCTCCCTTGCCTTCCTGCTTGCTGCCTTCTCCTGCTAAATGAAGACAATTTCTTGATGTATTAATTCTCGTCTGTGCTATGGATCATATTCCTGTGGGTCCTTATCTCCCCCAACCCACATCCTTGCGTTTTTCAAGAGCAATGGGATACTGGATTTCCACTTTCCTGTCCCATCACTTTGGCAGGGATCCTCATGGAGGAGTGCTGGGGCAGGAGGGCAGTTTCTGGCACAGAGGCTGTCGTCTGCTCTCCTCCAAAATGAAACTCCAAATGAGAATTCCTGATATAAACCTGATAGAAATATACCAGGGGTGACCCAGGTAGAATAAAAGAGGTGAGTTCGTGGCGCTTGTATCCTACATGCGGGAGATGCTAAATTATTAAAACTTTAATAAACGGAATGATAAATATTTGATGCTGAATTATGGAGGTTTTCACAGATACAGTGAAAACCCCAAACTGAGATGTTATTATTCTTGCATTAGAACCTAAATGCTTCTCAAAGGAGGATCAGGCTGGCAGCTTAGGTTCCTGAGCATCCTGTGAAGGATGGGATGGAGGTGGTGCTGCATAGGGGCTGCTGGAGGTGCTGGTGCAGAGCAGCTGTGCTTGGGATGCTTGGTGTGCAGCCCATGAGGAAGTATATGGTGGTGTTTGGCTGTGGTGCTTTAGCTGTGACCCCTCATGTCCCCATGCCAGCATCAGCCCTGTGCTGTATTACAGCAGCTGGAGCACAGCTCAGCTCCTACAGTGTCCTGTGTGCTGTCCTGTAACGCCGTGATGGTAATTCAGTCCAGTATTTCTTCTGTACCTTTAGTAACAAGCGTACTGCATTCCTGCAGACCTTTCATTAGTCTGGCACCTTTTCACTCTGAGGTCACTTCTTGTGAAGAGTTTAATGGAGGAAAATTGCAGAAAGCCTGGCTTGGAGGAAACAAGTGATGAAGTCTTTACAATTTGGAGGGTTAAAGGTTTGAACACGGCCCTGTGGTTTTATGAAGACACCGGGGACTGCAGAAAGGCCGGGTGGGGCTGTGCCATCAGCAGATCTCTGGAGCAGTGCTGGCTCCCTGTGGCTCACAGGGATGGTGATCTATATGTGCTTCACTGCTGAGGCTTCTTCCAGCCTTCTGCCATGGCTGTAGCCCACCCTACAGGTAGGGGTGGCAGGTGGGATGCTGCCTGTTCTCTGTGTGCACCAGGCAAGGAAAAAGGACTTTTTGGTCCTGCTGGAAGTATCACTTGTCCTGTGGGATGGAACATTGCTGTGCTTGTTCAGCATGGGCTGCTCATCCCACGGGCATATCTCTATGTACATCAATGAGGAGGACATGCAGCTCCTGCTCCCACCCCAGCACTGAGTTGCAGCAGCCCTTGGTGGCCTTCCAGGTGTGTGGGGTTACACTGGTGCTGAAGGTGTCCTCTGGAGGTGGTGCAGGGTCTCCTGCCCTGCTATCACCGTGCTGGTGGTGTCACCTCGTGTCCCTCCGTGCCACCAGCTCCGTGCAAAAGTTTGTAATTTCTCCTGAGCACGTATAAATCAGAGCAGTGAGCCTCAGCTGCTGCCTGACATGACATATAGCTCCATTGTTATGGCAACCATAGAAACAAATAAAAGCTTTGCCTTCGCTTGACAAGCCTTTGAGATGTCCTGATGGAGAGACAAGTGTTCAGTGGCAGAATGAATTCTCTTGAACTCTCTGTCAATTCATCTTCGTTTTGTTCCCAAGCGAGCCCCTTTACTCTTGGAATTCTGTGCCACAGTACAATCAGTGAGATTTTTTGTTACAGTTATTATTATTATTTTATCTTCATTTCTCCCCATGCTTCACACACTGCATTTGAGCTGGTTATGCTCCTCAGCTCTGAGCCCGTGCATCCTATGGAGCAAAGGCTGGTCTGTGTTGAGGCCGGGAGCTGTGCTTTGCTCTGGACACATGGCCTGACCTGGCTGAGCCCCTCCGTATTCTGTAGCACACTACCTAGTCTTGCTGGTGCTATCAACCAGTAACACCAGTGTGGCATCAGCTTTTGCAGCAATTTGGGTACTTTACACCTTGCTGTGAGTCTCCCTGTGCTCTGTCCTTGCAGCATCACCTGCTCCCAAGCCTTGAGATGTGTTTGTGCAAGGGAAGCCCATTTTAGGGCTGTTTCTCAGCAGGAGCAGTGACCCCGGGCTGCTGCCTTCCCAGCTCTTTCCCTGAAGATAACAGCAGCCACAAGCACCAGTGATGCTGCCGTGAGTGGCTTGACAGCAGGTGTCTGTGATGAATGGACAGTTTAACATGATGGAGCAAATTGATCATTCCATCACCAAGCACAACTTACTCATTTCTGGATGGAGGGCAATCCATTACTGTGCACACTGCAGAGGCACCGGCATCCCCAGAGATAACATCCTTGTGGCTCTGGCTTAGGCTTCTTAACACCCCAACATGACAAAAGGGTAGAAAAGCAGCTCCTGGTGCTTAAGGCATCATCTTCCTTGGGGAAAGGGTGGGTGCTGCTCAGAGGCAGCTGGCAGCCTTTGCTCTGTGTATGTCAACCCCACATTGTCCTGATGCTTGTGGGATTTTCCTGCTCACTGCCTCCCGGTTTGATTTCCTAGAGCAGATTGGAGGAGTCAGCTCTGTCTCATTTGGCAAAGGGATGACTAAGTGGGGCTGTAACCTTGTGGCAGCCACCGACAGCTGTGAGTGCAAGGAGGGAGGAATTGCAGGAGTGGTGCAATGGGGGGAAATGAACAGCGGAGAGGAAATGAAGGAAAACAATTAAACTCAATCTGGAATCACTCAGGGAGTATCTTGGTTAGGTCAGAACCAAACCCATGCCTAGCAGCACCTCCATCATACTGGGAGGGTGCAGAGACCTCACTGTGCTCTGAGTATCTCTCTCTGATCCCCCAGCAGCAGTGGGATCTGCGCTGCCCAGAGGCAGAGGGATATCTCAGCCCTCCTTCTTTGTGGGCTTTGCAATAATCCCTGCTGCTGTAATGCTGAATTTCCCTTTTCATGTGATCCTGTGAAATTCCTGAGCTCTTCACACCGCATCATAAAGCTACGCAGAAAATGATCAAACCACACAGGGGCAATGCCTGTAAATTTGAACCGAGCTCATAGGCAAATCCATTACAGAGAGCACACACCAGGAACAGCCGTGAGTTGTGCAACAGAGTGATTGCTGCTCCTCTCATCAACAGTGCCACAGAGCCCAGGAGGGAAAAGCAAACAAATGCACAAGCAGATTTTGTTTATGTATTTATTGAGACAATTAAAACCCCCAACACTTGCCAAATATACACATGCTGTCTCATATCCGGAATGGTTCCCTTTAATGTAGCTGGGATCTCCCATTGCAGAGCATGATTTGGCACCGAGCTCTGAAGCTTCTCCTTACCACAGATCTTCAGTTGCTGGTAGCTGTGTGTGTGTCCGTCTGTCTGTCCATCAGAGCAGCTCAGCCCTGGGCAGCAGCTGGCATCCAAGCAGGATCTGGGCATAAGAGATTTGCAGGGCAGGCAGTGGCTTTGAAACACAGGACGGGTGTATGCACTTAGAGAGATGGAAGGCTGCTAAGCCAGCCATTAGAATTGCTTTAGTGAAAGGAGTTCTCCCATCTCTGTTTGATGGCAGCATTTGTTTTTACATCCCTGCCTTTGTTTCCTATTAAACACTGGCTGGAGCGTGCTTTGTAGCTGCAAGTTCAAAAGCAGCACAGCCCCATGGCTTCTCATTTTGTCCAGCCTGTCTGTGCTGTTTTTCTCTAATTATGTATTTTCCCTGCGTCTGAGTTTTCTTAGCTGTCCTTTGTGAGTGTCTGCTGCTTGGGCAGGGCAATGGGAAACAGGAGAGGGACTGGGAGATCACCTCCTGGCATCAGCTGCATCCAGCTTCTGCTGAGAGACTCTATTTTCCTCTTTCTCCTCCTTTTCCTCCTCTTCTGCCCTTGCTGTTTCATTTGCAGTGAATGATCGAGCTGTGCAACCTGCCTGGGGTTTCACAAGGTTGTGCTCATGTCATCCAGGGCAGCCTGGGGCAGGCAGGAGGCAGCTGGGGAACACGGTGCTCCCGGGCTGCTGAGCTGGTATTGCAGCAAAGGAACAGGCTTCGTTTTGCTGGCAATTGCATGTGAAGGAGAAATGAGTTAAAAACCACAACATTGCTTGGGGAGGGTGGGATGCTGGGGGTTTGCAGCAGGAGTGGCAGGTGCTTCCTGGGGTTGGCCAGGCTGTGAGCAGAGCACAGGGCATGGCTGACATCACTCATCACAAGCCGAGTTGTGCAGTGTGGCATTGATTGCTACAGGAGAAGGAAAGCTGGAGAATGGGGACAGTGGCAGCAGAACAAGGGCCAGGGCTCCCCGTGTGTCTGGGGAAGGATTTGCTGAGCCTGTGCCCCCTCTCCCAGGGCTGCCAGGAGCAAACTTGTCCTAAAGACACTGCGGTGCTTTGAATCAGGAGCAGATGGGATGATGGCCTGTACCCGCCTGGCTGTGTGCCTCCCTTCCAGTTCAGCTGTGTGAGTGGCAGCTACAGTCCTGTGTGTGGCTGTGACACTGGGAAAAGATGAACACCTTTTCTTTAGCTATTTTGTAATGCAATTGGAAGGAACTGGCCCCATCAACCGGCCGCTTCTGATGAGATTTCAGATGCCATAAACTTGCCCGATGTGGTCCATTTCTGCTCCTCCTTTCTGGTTTTTTATCTCCCGTGACTGCTGTTGGATCACTTCATCCAGAGGACAAAACTAATAAAATGCATCCGAGCTGAAATGTTCCTGGGAACGTGCCAGCGACCTGCGATGGGCTTCAGAGCTGCCAGAGGATGAGAAACAACCTCACAGTGAAGGCAATGGGAACAGAGGTGGACATGAGGCGGGGGGGGGGCTTGTCCTTCTGTTTGAGGGATGTTTCAGGGGAGACACCATCCCTTGTAGGTTTGGAAAGGACCTTTAGAGAAAATAAACCCCTGGGGTCATTTGATTTCTAGGTGGTTATTTTAAGGGATGGTTTATGCACACGTGGCTGTGAAGGAATCGTGTTAACCAGCAAAACTGCCTGGGAAAAGCCTCATGCAGCTTCAACCACAGGTCAACCACAGCAGCAGCTGGTGAACCAGAGAGGCTGTGCTATCCCAAGATAAATGCAGTTAATTAGTGTCGGCTGAGCTCCTGAGCGGCCAGGTTGATGTTTCCACTGACCCCGCTGTGCTGGGCACAGTGTCCTGCAGCTGCAGCATTCTCCATAGGCTTTGCTTTGCTCCGGGATGTCTCTGTGGCTCTTGTGGTGCTTTGTCATGCCCTCTGCTCTCAGGATACCCATAGGGAGAGACAGTGCAGCACTTCCCAGATGTAAAGCTCAGAAAGCTTAGCATGCGTGTTGTGTCTGTATCAGTGTCCTGTGTCCATCATTGCCCATTGGCATGGATAATCCTTGAGCTCTCTGTGCTGTGCCACAGCTGCAGACCCTCTGCCCTTTGCCTCCGCTATGTCCAGATTCTGCATCATTGCCCTTTTTCGTCTGCTTATTCACCGTGTATTTGACTTCTCTGTCTGTGATGTAGCTAATGCTAAGTCCTGCACAGGTTCTGCAGCCTCCCCAGGTCTGGCTGCTGGCTAAACAGCGAGAAGAAAAAGCTCCCTCAACTTTTTCTTGCTGCTGTGTATGTAAAGCCCGGGGGTCTGGTGGGCGGTGATGCTTTCCTGAGTGCCACACTGCAGCGCATTAGGCAGGATATTGTTTGGAGAGACTAAATCAAAGTGCTGCTAAGCTGGAGAGGGTGGGAAGGAGGGCCGGGGAGCGAGCGGGAGGAAAAATAACACCAAGAAAATTAGGTGAAGCTTTGCAAAATAATAATCCCATCCTGGGAATTGCCCTGCTTTCACTGCCTGAAGAATTCCTGTGTGCTAATCAATTCAGCTCCAGACATTTCCTCCGGTGCTTTTGATATAATGAGGTGCTGGCAGCTGAACCAAGAGCCTGTTGTTGTAGCTTAGGGTGCAGGCAGGGACCTGCTGCACCACGAGGCACTGCTGCTTTCTGTGCCCTCTGTGTGCCACTGAGAGCATGCTTGGTGGCAGTGTCCTGCTGCCTCACATGCATACTTTGCAATGGGCTGAGCAGTGCCCTGCCAGGAGCCCTGGATACCCTGAGCAACTGATGTAGAGGATGCACCAAAGTGACATGCAGGGGTAAGGGGATGTACCTGCAGGGCCACATTCCTATTCCTTGTTCTCTGTCAATGCCCAGTTTCCCTAGCCTAGACTGAGGCTCTGCCTGCATGCGTCTGAGCCATGTAAATATCATTACTACGGATGTGAGCCCTTAATGCCTTTGAGGCTGTCCCCTTGGTGATGTTCTTGGGCAGTTCTCACCTCAGGGAGATGTCCCACATCACTGCCTGCCCGTGTCCCTGCTAATCCCAACCATGCTGCTCCGACCACCCGTGGATGGAGGGTCTCCCTGCAGCAGCCCTTAACCCAGAAGCACACAATTAAACACCAGCTAATACTTCCCCGCTACTGTGCAGGGCTTAAAATGACACAAATGAAGAAGCTGAGAATTAAGGCAGGATACTGTGTAAATATGCACTGAGATTTTGCAGTAAGAAGTCTCTTTATTCAGTTCAATCCACATTTCCTTTCTTTTCTTCTTAATTAGTGTGTACTAGACACAGATGGGCAGAGCTGAAGGTGTTGGCTCTGAGTTGTGGTTGCTCTGGAATTGGAAGCAGCTTTGGGCCATAACTGAGTAGTTTATAAAGGGTTAATGATGAACTGGTGGGTGGTTTAATAAAGAGCTCCTTGAACTGTGGAATCCGAGAGGCAAATATGTTGCTTATAACCATCTATCGCAAGGCTGATCTGTGTGTAATGGGCCCTGACATCTGCTAGGGCTCAGCTACCTGAGTAAATGCTACGGAGCAGCTGCTGTGCGCCAGCTCCCCAGAGGGGTGCCCTGAAAACCCCATGGAAAGGCATGGAGTTAACCTGCAGCGAGGCTCTTGAACCCAGCCCCTGTTTATTCAGTGTGTGCCCGTGCTGACAGCCTGTCATCTGCTGTTAACTCTCATTGGAAGTGTCACTGCAGGCTCTTAACACCAGAGCTGAGTTTCCTGGTGGCAGAGCCTGGTGCATGAGGTCCCCATGTGGTTGGGTGTTGGTACCCAGGGCTGTTCCTCCTTTAGATGTGTGCTGATGCTCTCCTATGGGGAAGCAGTGGGTTCCTGCTCCCTACCTGCCCTGTAGTGGTGGTTTACCCAGGAGCCGGTGATTGGATTCTATTGGATCTGTTGGATTTCCTGGTTCCTCCCAGTGACAAAACCAATACCAAAAGGCTTCCATTAATATTCCAGGAATGGCAGAGAAGATTGACTGCCTCATTAGCAGGCATCGTGTGAAACTCTGACAATAATTAACAACTCAACGGTCTTATTTGCTGGCCTATCACAGAAGTATTCAATCAAAAATGTAATTTGCTCGACGCTCCCATTTACCATAAAGAGAATATTCCTTCAAAGTTTTAAATAGACTAATTAAGAGGGAAGAAATACAGGGAAAAAAATTATTAACAGTATAGTTTTAATGGGAAATTACTGGAGCATATTAATAATGCAATAACCATTTTTAACAGCTGTCTGTCAGTTTGTGGGCCGGGGTAATTAAATTAGTCACTAAAGGGTTAGTCAAATTAGGCGTCAGAGAGCAGCGCTGGGGCTAACGAAGGAACGGCAAAGCTTAATGCTCAAGCACAGGGAGGACAAGGAGAAGGAGGAGGAGGAGGAGGAGGAGGAGGAGGAGGAGGAGGAGGAGGAGGAGGAGGAGGAGGAGGAGGAGGGGATAAAGGCAGGAGGCACTTAGTGCTGGGGGTCACCCCATGCTACCAGGGCTTGTGCAAGCCCTACATGGGGCATAGTCTCTAAAAGCACCCGGGATGCAGCAGGACTCTGAGCATGCGGATGGGGCAGCAGAATGCTGGATGTGTGCTGGTTCCTCTCCAGGAAAAGGCATGATTTAAGAATGAAGAAAAAACACCTAAAAAGCTCCTCTCCGAGCATGTGCATGGCCTGCAGTGGCCTCCTTCAGCCTGATGTTGCTGCAGGTTTTAATCTCTTTGCAGAGCCAGGAGGCAGCTGTGCAGGGGCTTTTTGGCAGTTGCTACTAAGGCTTTATGTTCTGCGGGTTTCAGGCTTGTGTTCCCCCTGCTTCCCCCCCTTCACCCTTTTTGAAATGAATCTCAGTTAATTTGGGATGTTGTTGAGTCTGAAACACATCTTTCTTGCCGCCAGCCTATTAAAAAATGTATTTACAGCTCCATAAAGCAAAGCCAGCTGTCAAGGTAATGTCCTGCTGGCTCCAGTGTGTTCAGGGCACGGGGTAAGGATGTGGAGAGGTGCTTGCATGGTTGCAGTGAAGATTTTAAGCTAAACAGAGAGTTTTCAGGCTGGGAAAACCATTGCATTTGCCTGGGGTTGTGTTTGTAGGGGGCCTGGGGTTCCCTGTCAGGGAATGGTTGCTGCTGTGATTCACTTTCCTTCTCTGCTCACTAAATCAGGATGAGGATGTTGGCCTCTGGGTCTGTGTGGGACAGGATTGCTCCTTCCATTGTGCTCCTCTAAGACTTCAGATGTGTCCTCCATTTTGTATTGATGGAGTGGGACCTTTTCAGTAGTATGTAGTATGTAGCTGGAGATGATTCTCTGACTCTTTGATAAACCCTCACCCATAGAGAGGTATCAAACATGGCTGGGGCTTCTGGAGGGCACAGAGCTTTCTGAAACCATGGCAGGACATCATGCAGGACAAGAACATGTTTGTCCAAATATTAGCCAGAAGCCTGGTCGATTCTGTACATTCCTCTTGGTCTGATTTTGCTAAGAAGCTCTTGAGTTTGGAAACAGATAGAAGTCAGGTCCAGGTCTGTGTGTTCCCATGAGAAGTTTCAGTTTTCATCAGTCAGTGGGGTTTGGTAGCATCTTTTATTACCCATCACACCCAGTTTAAGCCAACTAGAGACACCCCTGCCTACCTCAAGTACTTGGGACTTTGTGTTTCTTTCGTTTTTGTATCATTAGGGTGAATGCAAAGTAAATAGTTCCTTTAGCTGAATGCTCTGGGGAAAACAGGTTATTCTGTAGTGTTGTAGAAGATGGTGCCTTGCTGGAAGGGTAGAAGGGACCCATTGGATCCATGTCATCTGGCAGTAAAACCAGCCAAGCTCCTGGATACCCCAGCAACTGTAAGAACACGTTCCCAGCCATGCTGCAGCTTTGGGAAGGGCTGGGCAAGGCACACTGGCAAAGGCAGGCTCTGCTCTTTCTCACGTGTTGGAGAGTTACGAGCCGTATAGATTATTTTAATGGCGGTATTACTTCCAACTGTGCCTCCACCATCTGTTCTTCCCCAATTATGGATGCAAAAACCCAGCATGTTTCTCCATTCCGGCAGTAGAGAATGAAATATAAGCACTATAAAGGGGTGTATATTCTGTATATTCCTTGAACAATGGACTTGGCACCTGCAGTATTTCGCTCACGCTCCCCATGCATGGTGGTCAGCATGCCCTACCTGGTCCCAACATCGCTCCCTACTGATACCATGAGCTACACTGACAAAAGGAAGAGCATCATGTGCTGTATGATTTGTCCAAGCTGTGTGGGGTGGCATAATTATTAATATTGACCAGGCTTTGTGGTGCTACAAAACTCAACAAGAACCTCTTACCTCCTGAGCGGTGATAAACGGGACTGAGGCACAGCAGGAGGGAGGGAATTAAGGCAGGACATCAAAGACCGGCTTCCATCAAGTAAATCATGCCATTGCTTCAATAAAAGAAGCCTTAAATGTTTTATTAGGGATTTTCAACAACTACCAAAATTAAGATGGAAAGGATGAATTATTAAAAAATAGATTAACTAAACTAGCCTCTGAATTAAACATGGAAGGTAACTATGAGGAGCAGCGTTGCCGCTGTGTATTGCAGGCAGTGAGTCCTTCAGCTGGGCTCGGTGCTGAGGGGAGCAGTGCAGGTGGGATGGAGGTCTGATCCGGTCCGATGTGATGCTCTCAGCCCATGTATATGGAGCACAAAGAGCAGGAGGTGAGGAAATGCTTTTCTCTCTGTTCTTTTTGCTGTTCCTGCCTCCTGGAAGTGGGCGCTCAGTCTCTGGGTGCTGAGCACAAGATACGGTGGAATTTCTTTCTGTTTGTTCTCCCCACTACCTCTCTTTCTTCTTTTTCCCCTCAACTCATTCAAAGCTGTTATGTGTGAGCCCACAATGCAGCTCCTGTGAATGCCAGCAGTCGTACAGCCGCTAGGAACAATTCACAGTATCTGCCACAGCGCTGCTTTAAGGTTCACTCTAATGGAACAAGTGGAAGATTCATTCATAATAATAATAAAGCGCTATTTTGCAGTTATATACCGCTTTTCATCTTCACGACTCATAGCAGCATTAATTAACTGCACGGCACCGTGGGAGCTAGGTAACTGTTGTTGTCCCCATTTCACAGTCTGGAGCAGTGACATATCTGGAGTCGCCCGCGGTTGTGCAGTAATTCAGCATCAGAGAGGCAGTAAATCCAGGAACGCCAACTCCTGCTCTGTGCTTTATTTGTGGGGGAACGTTTTCTCCTCATTCCTCTGGCAGAGCAGCCCCTTAGGAGACTTGAAGTCATCTTCATTTCTTAAGCTGGGCATCAGATGGAGAGGGAGATGTTGCTGGAGTTGAACTGAGGCTGAGGGGGGCTCCTGTGATGTGATGGGAAGCAAATTCCACACCCCCAGGCTTTGCTGGGCTCCTTCCTCCTTCCACCCAGACACAAAATTGGAAAGCCAAGTTCTCTTAGGTCTGTTCTTTTGCAAATATGCATCCATAAGCCTGCTGTGGTAAAATGGTAACGGACAAAGAAAGAAAACCCTCAAATTCAGGCTATTTTCTTGCTTGTAAAAGCTCAGGTTTGCCTCTCTGGTGAGCTCCAGTTTTGCCTCTCTGGTGAGCTCCAGTATCTCTTGGTTAACTCCTTTTCTAGGGGTCACATCAGCAGCCATTCCCAAGGATGTTCCTCACTGACTGCGAAGTTTTGTCCCTAAGCCACCAAAGTCTTGTCAGTATTTTGAAGGGGCATTTGTCTGGGAGACAGTGGGGGTCAGCAGCACTCCATGTGCAGAGTGCACCAGGACATCGCCATGACCAAAGCATCGCCCCATGACCAGGGATGGAATGCATGCCCACATCCCCAGGGACCCCACATCCCATGGCTGCTGATGTGCTCCCAGCATCCCATCACCTGCAAGGATGAGCATTTCCCACCATCCCTGAATGGCAAGGATCGTTCCCTACCTGCAGGCATTTCCCAGTACACCCCAGGTGTGCTGTAGCCCCACAGCTGCCCCTGCCTGGAGCTGCTCGCTGGGTGCCTGCAGTCTCACTGCTCACATCCTCCTTTGTATTCTCTCCTCACCCTGCCGACCTTAGCTGGTGTTTTGTGCTGTACAAACACCCGTTTTGTACTGAGCAGATTCCTGCTGCTGCCTCCTCGGTGCTGGGTTTTATGTTTCTCTCTCTCATATCTGGTGGAGGAAGCAGTCTGTATTCTGTGCAGTCCCCTCACGTCCCTGTGAGCAGGCTTCAGATTAGCATGGATACATTTCCATTTAGTCCCTTTCATTAAAACAGACATAAAAATAAAGGTGGTGGCTGGAATGCGATGGGCAGGAAGAGGGTGGTCTTGCAGCATGCAAAGGTTTCTCTTTTCCTTCCTTTTCTCCCCCCTCGTCTTCCACTGTGATCAGTCTCCAGTTGCAAAATGTGCATTCAGGGAGCAGATTCCCCAGCAAGCTTCTCCTGATCTGCTTTGACAGATCCATCTGGGCAGGAGTGCTGATGGCCACATCCCATGTGTCAGCATCTCCTCGTGGAGTTATGGTTCACACTAAGCATCCCCGCTGCCATTGGCTGCTGGCAGAGCTGCTGGCTGAGATCAGGATGGCTCTAATAAAGGTTCTGCCTTTAATAAATGCACGTGTTCTTCGTGTTGCACTTTGTAATGAGATCTCATGGAGATGTACAGACAGAAGCAGGATGTCTGCAGGTGTTTGGTACGTGGGTGCATCCAGAGGAGCTCCAAGGAAACCCAGACATGGTGTGTGAGCACAGTGTTAATGTGCTGCATGGTCTTGTGTGGGGCTTCAGGATGCTCAGTTGTGTATGTGATCCCCCGTGGACTTATCCTGGGATGTGTTCAAGGCCAGGTTGGATGGGGCTTTGGTTGGACTGTTCTGGTGCTCATTTAGTGGTTGGCAGCCCTGCCTGCAATAGGATGGTCTTTGAGGTGCCTTACAACCCAAGGCATTCTAGGATTCCATGATTCTGTGTGGGGTTGGGGGAGCCTTGTTCTACAGGCTGAGACACACAGTGGAGTCCTGAGTCCTGGCCCCAAGAAATCCCAGTCTCCAGTGCTGGGCTCCCATGGGAAACAGGACAGCTGGTTCTCACCTGAGGTATGGGCTTGGCTGCTCGTTGCCTTTAACCCTCTCCTCTCTTTAGGTAAATGATAATGTTCCTTTTTCCAACACTCCATTCAATTTATCTTGTTTATTGACCCAAGCAGAAAGTCAATGTTTTCTTCATCTGCCATTTGCTCTGATGGCAGCCAATTTGGGTTGGCGGGAGCAGAAATGGTCGCATCAGAATTCAGTGCCAGTTTACATCTTATTTTTTTTAAATGCTGATTATCCTTTTATTTTTCAGTACACACCTGGCCCTGGACACAGCACTTGCTACAGGATGTAGCTGCAGGCAAGGCTAAAAATGTGCAGCCATCACCCCTGGGGCTGCAGAGCTGGGAGGACGCCTGGGGGGCTGCTCATTATGGGCACTGGGGGCTGCCCGCTGCCTGCCAGTGCACAAAGTTTGGTTGTGAAATGGTCACGTCTGCAGGGCTTTGTGCACATCTTAAGCTCTGCATCTTCCTCTGAAGTCTGGAGGCCGGACTTTTCAGCTGTTCTCCAGGTTAGAGGGGGGCAGGCACTGCACTGAGGCTGTCCAGGTCTGTGTTTTGTGTCTGCTGGCAGAAAACTTGCTTGCTGCCCATAGAGAACTTGCTTCTCTGCTTGGGTATTCATCAGAGTGCAAGTCAGCAGGGGTTCAAAACTAATAAATGAGCAGAGCTGTCCCATGCACTGGTCTAAACACAGCTTTTGACCCAAAAAGCTCCCAAGCTGGGTACAGCTGCTCTTAAGCAGCAGGGATGTGCTGACAGCGCTCACTTTTGCAGTGGTCAGAGGATTAAGGAACATCTGGTGCACTCATGGCAGAGGTGCAAATGAGGTGAACCCTTCTGGCAGGGTGTGGGCAGCTTTGGGGTACAGCCATGGAGGTCTGATGGGGCATGGGTGCTGCACAGGGGAGGTATTGGTGCTCCCCAGCCACTGATGCCCATTGTTTTTTCATGCCAGTGGTGGCATCTCTGATCCTGTGCTGCACCTCATCAAGGAGTTAAACCAGCAGAAAGCCCTTTCCTTGTGCATGGGAGGAAGGATTGGCCCTTTGGGTGCCCTCACCCAGCCAACAGTGGGATGGATCCCTACTAAAGGCAGTGACAGATTGGAGTGCTCGAAGGACCAGACCCACAGGGGTGGAGTCTCTGGAGGGGTTGGGTGACCAGCCAGCTTCCCAGTGTGTGCTGCACCTAGTGACAAGCCCAGCTGTGCTCCCAGGAGCTGCTAATGAACATTGGGCACCTTGCATAACACAGTCTGCATTGAGTGCCTTAGATAAGAGCCAAAGCCCTTTGAAAAAAGCCCATCCATATGGACGGAAAATCCCTATGCAAATCTCTCCCCAGGTATAAAATTAATTGGATTCCAACTTCAAAGGCTGCTTCAGGAAACAAGCTCTAAATAACCCAGTTGTGCCTCAGTTCCTCTGTCTGCGGACACTCACCTGGCTTTTTCAAAATCATTGAGTGTTGCTGATGGAAGATGCTATATATAGCAGCAAAGCTATGCATATATGTATACTTATGCATAGAGACACCCCTAGTAAGTGACCTGGTGGTTTTGTTAAGTGCAGCTTGCTGGTTTGGCTCTCCAAACCGCTGTGGTTTTGCATCTTACAGGTGCTGGGCAGCACCACAGCCAACTGCAGCAGGACCAGGGCACTCGGATGGGGCCTGGCACTGTGATGGGTTTATGAGGAGATGCAGGGGGATGTTCCTGTTTTCCAAGGGCTCAACCCTATCACTTCCCAAGAGATCAATAGGAGCAGCAGGTGCTCAGCAACTGCGAAAAATCAGAGGATAAGCGTTTGGTCTAGCAACCCTGGCCGTTTCCTATTTATCTAATCTAATTCTATTGGCATTTCTAAAGTGCTTTTCGCCGCTGCATCTAAGCACTTTATGTGTATCTAGGAAAAACCTACAGCTGCCATGTAATTAGGGCACCTGAGCCTGGGATGTGGGTTGGTCCTGGTGCCTGTGTGCAGGTGAGCAAATGGGATCCTGCTCACAACATCCAACTTCCCCCTACTGTCCCTCACAAATCACTGCAATGTCAGATCCAGAAGAACCTTCTAGACCACACAACTTACCCCAAATACCCCTGAAGGCTGTAGGATGGAAGGAAAAAAGAACAAGTGGGTTTGTGCCTAAGCAGACACTGAAGGCTGAGTGGTAGATATCCTCAGGCTGAGGTTTGCAGACCTGCTGCTGTTGCTGTACTTGGGGTGGGGGTGGAGGGGCTGACCCATCTCGTGTGTTCAGCCTTTAATAATTTTGGATATCTCATGCCTTCTGTCCAGGATTTTGCTTGATTGCTTGTTTTTTCTGAGATTTCTTTTGCTCCTCCAGGCAAAATTGTTGTAGAGACATGGAGGCAGATGTTTGTATGACATGTGGATGGAGGCAGATGTTTGTATGACATGTGGAGCTCTTACAAGCCAAAAAATAACCCAACAAAAACCAACCCTCATTAATTTGGCCAGCTTAAAGGCTTTTCCGAATCACTCCAATTGCTGCACACGGAGTGAAGTCTTGTTTAATTTTAGCAGCTGAATGGGCAGTGCACTCCTGCCTGATCACAGCCTGCATCCCTGCCCCACAGCAGCTCCCAGAAATGCCAGGCTGGGACTTGGGGGGAATGGGAAGTGCTGGGACGAGAGGGGATGGGGACTGTGAGTGGAGCAGGAAGGTCCCTGCTCATGCAGGCTGAGCATGAAGGGCTGAGTAATGCTGCATCCAGCAGCCGTGGGTGATGAATTCCCTCTTTTCCTACCTAAACTAACCTGCAATACCTTCCCCTTCCTCCCTGTCCAGAGTAAAACTGTGTGTGACCTCGCCTTTAAAAAATGCTGTTAAGATTGGAGAGCTCCAAAGCGAATAGTTACCAAGGTCAGCTTGCTGTGCAGCCTCCAGGCAGCCCCTCGGTGTGGATGTGTTATGAAGCCAGCTTTAATGGCGTGACCATGTGCTGGCTTTTCACCTTTGCCTCGTTCAGCGCAGGCAATGAACCTGCTCTGGGAATGATCTGCATTAATGTGGAGCAGTAAAAACTTCCACCCAAGTCAATGAAAGCTGCTCTGCAAGCAGAGGAAGTGTCATTTAATGCTAAGTACTCTGAAAGAAATCAAGTCTAAATGTCACAGATTTGGTGCATGTAATGTACTGGAGATTTTCTTGCATTACCATTACTGGGTCTTGGCACCCCATCTGTAAAATGGGGATGATAACAGAGAGACTGGGAACTTAATCACTTTATTGGTTGTGAAATACTGCTGCTTTGTGGTGTTGAGCGAAGAATAAGCACTTGTGAGGAGCTGAGTAATTGCACATAGAGAGCAGAGTAAGGTAGGAGCTATATGTCCTCCAGTGAGGAGGAAGGAAGGCACTGGGGAGCTGCTAATGGAGCTGTTTGTAGGGCACTGAGAATCCAACAGCCATTCATCAGACCCAGAGTGGGTTTTGGGATGCCTTGGGCTGCTGCAGGCACTCAGTACTACTCAGCACCCTCTCCTTCAGCAGCAAGGCAGGATCCTTTTGCTGGAGGAGGACCCACCATGCAGCCATACAGGTCTGGGATCAGTGCCCCTCCAGGGCTCAGTTGGAAATACCAGCCTAAAATGTATTTACAAGTTGACAAGTTTGAAATGAGTCTGTCGAGGGGATGGGATGGGAGGAATTGCCGGGCAAATGGAGCTAATAAAAATATTAATTAGCATAGAGAAATCATTTGATAATTTTCATTTACGTATTTTTAAATTATGCATCGCTTCCATGACTGATAACCCCGCACCATTAGTGTGATCCATTTTGCTAGATAAACATTTTACTTTGTGAGTTAATTAGCGTTCAATTACTATCAATTACTACGTATTATTACTACCAATTCCATGTTAAACAGGCAGATTCCACCGCTGCTAATTGTTTCATTTATCAACGCTTGGAGCTGTTTGGAACCCCTTTGCATGGAGTATGAGGGGTCCCTGCAGGGCTAGGGGTCCTGGATGTCCCCTGCACTCCTTGCTGTACATGCAGCTTTCTTGTCCTGGTGCTCCAAATGTCACCATTTCTTGTCATTGGATTTCTTAAGATGCTGAATCTGTGCTTTTCTTCAGGCGTGCTGCAGCTTTTTGAACTGTTAGAAATTGTGTTAGAAAGTTTTTTTTTTTCCTTTGCAAGTGAAATTCGGAGCAGCGCTGTACAAAGAAAGGGAGGAGAGGGGAAGAGAAGGGAAGGGAAGGGAAGGGAAGGGAAGGGAAGGGAAGGGAAGGGAAGGGAAGGGAAGGGAAGGGAAGGGAAGGGAAGGGAAGGGAAGGGAAGGGAAGGGAAGGGAAGGGAAGGGAAGGGAAGGGAAGGGAAGGAAGAGAGAAATGGGCCAGGCTCATCTTGGATAATTGTAGTGCCTTCGTAGTTAATAACAAAAGCTAATACAACTAAATTAGGTATGTCTGTCTCTGGCTGCTGATACAGTCAACCGAGGAAAGCAGATTGCTCTGTAGTAATTTGGAACAGTCAGCTGAGAGCAGTAGCTGAGGTTTTAGGAGCAATTGTACCGATATCACCAGGATCTGGGGTTCTGTGTTGGTGTGAAGGGAAGAAAATAGTTCATAAGTGCTGGCTACCTTGAAAAGAGGGAAAGTCATATCCCTGCCTTGAGTAATTAGCAGCTGGTGAAGCTAACAAGGAGCCTGTGGAAGGCACACAGCCAGAGGGGATGTGCCTGGTGTGGAGGGGCTGAGCCCTGCAACCTGCTGGGACATGGTACAACACCCCCGGGATGTGTGCACTGCAGTATGGGCTTTGTTGGCTTGTTTTTGTTGTGTTCTGTTTGTTTTGTTTTGCTTTAATTAAATTTCTGGTCCTTCTGGTTGCCAAGGCGCGCTTCAAAACACTCCGACGGAGCGCTGGTTTTATTGACTCTCCAGCAAGTTATTGAAGCGTGGTAGGAAATACTTCACACTTTCAACCTCAAGGTTTTTTGGAGAGCTGGTTGGTTTGTTGTTTTTTTGTGTTGTGTTTTTTTTTTGCAAGTGTTTATTATAGCTTTACCACATGAAGTGTGCTATCAGGAAAACTGATAGTAAGCAGCTCCTTGGCAGCGTGTGACAGGTAGCTCCGCTGAATGCTGTCTGTGGTGCCACCCAAGTAAGGAGGAGTTCTCCCAGTTTAGGACCTAGCCTGGATGACAGCTTGTCTTCAAACCTCCCACCACTGTTAGAATGACTGAAAAATGCCCGTGGGTATGCTGGGCTGATTTGAGAAACTCATTTCTTTACTTAAGGTAATAAATCTGCTCCATACCAACACGTCGTGCATCACGTTAGGAAATGTGGCACTTGAAGTTCACAACTGCAGTGATAGAATCATAGAACCACCAAGGTTGGAAAAGACCTCCAAGACCATCCAGTCCAACTGTGTCACCAATATTTCCCACCCTTGTCCCTCAGTACATCTATGCTTTGCTTCACCACGAGTCCATAAAGTCAAAGCTGCCACTGCCTTTGGGGCTGCCCTCTGGCCTCCCAGCACCATGCATACCTTCCCAGTGCAGCTTAGCTCTACCAGTTTAGGGCTGGCTTGGTGTGTGGATGGTTATTTATTGCACATTTGTTGTAATTTGGGTGTTAAACAGCATGGCTCTTTATAAAAACAGCTGAGCCTGTGCTATGATGCAGCTCGACTGGAATGGTTTGTGAGTGTCTGAAGTGCTACAAGCACTAAAAATAACTGCAAGCATCTGAAGTTGGCCACCCAGCAGTGGCGAGCACCTTTAATCCCCATTGCTTGTTGCCTTGGTTCCTCAGCTTGAGCAGGAAGAAGAGAAAACACAGGGCTGTGGGAAGAGCTGCAAAACAAAGTGATGTGGGTGAGGCTTTGGGGTCTTCAGTGGTAGCTCCAGAGCAGGGAAGCCCCCAGGGGATGCTGCTCTAGCAGAGGGAAAAGAGACATGAGGGGAAACAGGAAAGGAGCAGAAAGGACAGGAGTGGGTCTGAGAGCACTTGGGGTCCTGAGAGTGTTTTGCATGGGGGGAATGAAGTCCCCTGGCCCAGGTGGAACTTCAGCTACTGCTCAGGGTAAATCCATCCTTAGGCGAGATGTCCCATGTGCAAGGAGGAAGACAGAAGAAATGGGAGATTAAAGGAAAAAAGGGGCAGTGCTTGCATGATGGCAGAGCAGCACAAGCTTAGTTCTGGCTGGCACCCTTTTTTTCCTTGTATTTCTCAGTTATGGTTAACCTTGTAAGATGCTGAAGCCTTTAACCATTAGCAGGCACTAAAAAGGGGCAGCTAAGTTGAATTACACCCGCTAATCCCCTTCCAGAATGAGCTGGAGAGAAGAGCCACTGTGATGCTCAGGAGCTTATTCCGAGTTGAGTACTTTGGAGGCTTTGAGAATTGCATGGTGTTGATATTTCATGAATAAATAACCCACAGCAATATTTGTCACTGAATCTGCTTCATTAATGAGGTCCTGGAACAAAGGGGAAGGACAGAGAGCTGTGACAGGGTTGAAGACAAAAGCTTTTTTGAGTAAAGCAGTTTGCAGGTGATGGGAAGTGGCACAGGGTGCATGAGGGTGGGTGCAGGAGCTGTGTGGTGATGGGGAGTGGGGCTGCTGAGCATCACATGGACCACTCACTGTGATATAACATGGGGACTCCAGGATTACCAGGAACAGGTAGAGAAGCATGAGGACATTGCAACATGCACCTCCATCTGTGTTTACCTGCCTCTTTGGGAAGCTAACATGTTAAGATGCATAATGACTCATTCAGGCTCACTTGTGGGGATCTGCTGTGCCAGGTGCCATGTCAGAGAGCAGATCCCCACTGCCCCAGGGCACCAGCAGCCTTTGGTTTGGGCTTCCAGCTTGGCATTATGCAAGCACCCGATTGATGCAGGCTGAGCCCCCGGATGGGGCTGTTTTCCAGGTGGATGGAGGGAGAGTTGTCGTGGTTTTGTATTTTTATTTAAATAAGATCTTTCTGTGTTTACAAGCAGCATTTTTGGTTAATGAAAAATATGGCCTTTCTGTTCCCTCTTTCCTCCGCCGATATACGCACCCCGATCTAATATATTCTGCCTTTCTCACTGCCTCACTTTGGAGGAGCTGCAAATTCTAGTGGGAACAGAGTGCTAATAGAAAAGGGCCTCTGAAGACATTTGAAACATGACCAAGAAAGTACAGAGGGAGATTGAGCTCCAAATATGCTGCAAAATCTAGGAGATGGGCCAAGAGAGGAGGAATATGGGAAACGTGATCATGGGGAGGGAAAAGTTAATTGGGAAACATTAATTGGGGTGAAAGTGGGCAGCACAGGCAATGAGTCCCAGCTTCTGGAATCCGAGGAAATACGAAATCTGAAAATCTGACCTGAAAACAGTGCAGGTTTTCATTGTGTTGGGTTTGTCTTTAGATAATTCTGAGCCCTCGTGTTTTCAGGGAGAAGCCTGGTTACACCCTTAAGGCTCAGAAAGCAGAAGGCAAAGTAAGAAAAGAGCCCTCCTAATGATCGATTTATTTTTAAAACCTCATCATTTTTCCTGCCAATCTCATTACCATTTTTTTCTCAATGCCTGACTCATGGCTTTTTGAAGGCGCAGTGTTGGCGGGGCTGCATGCGTGAGCGTGACGGCGTGTGTGCAGAGCCCCTCCTCCATCAGGAGCCTGGTGCCGATCCTCAAGGACTGCTGAATATTCTTCCTCTGCTGTTTTCTTGCCAGCTTTTTGCATTTAAACCCCAAATCCAGAGAGAGACAGTGGGCACTGAGTCATTGCATGGGTTTCAGGTGCTGCTGGGGGATGCTGCAGGGGAAGCTCAGAGCGCTGTGCGGCTGCCAGCGCTGCCTCGTGGGTGCCTTAAGGCCACAAGGGTCAGTTTATTTGCAGCCTTCTGTATATAATGGTGTCTTAAACACCCTGCGGAGGTCAAATCTGTCTCCATCGCTGCCTTGTCCTGTGACCTTGGTTGGGTAAATGCTTTGTTTCCCGTGCGTCTGTGCTGCCAGTGAGAGGGTGACCGGATCTGGAGCCCACGGTGCGTTGCAGCAATCTGTTAACATATACAATGTGCTTTGAAGATGAAAAATACCTTGGAGATGCTCAAAGCTCTCAACAAGCATCTGCATTCCCTTTGCCGGAACCCAGCAGAAAGAAAGTGCCGGAGTGCTTTGTCACAGACAAAATCTGCTGTGTGCGCAGCGCGGAGAGGCAGGGCTGGGAGCTCCTCAGGTCTTTAAGCGGTCACTGAATTTGTTGGTGTTTGTGCTTTGTGTTTTTACTGTTGGTTAATATGGAGTTGGATTCACACCAGCGATGCTAATAAGGCCTCTTTGTTTGCATGGAAATGGTGTAGGCGCTTTGCATACTCGGAGCAGGTTGGTTTTGGTCAAAGATGTCAAAGTTACACAGCAAATTATGTACATACAGCAAGACCATAAACTCCTCATTGTCTTAGCAAACTTCCTCTGAGCAGGTTTCCATCACAACACCATGATTTCACCCCTGTGGATGAGGTACAGCAGTGCCACACCGTGTGCTGCCTCTCCCTGCCCCCCCCCTCTAATGGTGCCTTTTCTCTCCAAGGGAAGAAGCGATGCTGTCCACCTACTTTGAAACCATCAATGATTTGCTGTCATCTTTCGGGCCGGTCCGGGACTGCTCCCGTAACAACGGCGGCTGCACTCGCAACTTCAAGTGCGTTTCAGATCGCCAGGTGGATTCAACAGGCTGCGTGGTATGTACAGCTGGGGTGGGCTGGGGGCACTGCAGAAATGCCCAGAGGGATGGATGTGTGCGGTGCTCACTGCCCCATCCCCTCTTGGTAGAGAATCCTAGCTGGGAAGTTTGCCTTAGGGACTTTGGGGGAGTCGGGGATTGGGTGTGGAAAAGCCAAAGGGATGAGGCGGAATTTGTGCCTGGTGGGGACGTATCCATGGGGCTGCCCACTGTGCCTATAGCAGAAGGGACATCACCTGCTGTCCCAGCCCTGGCTCTGCAAGCACAGCCTGTCCCCCCGCCAAGGCAGGAGTTAAGTGTCTCTTTATTTATTGAAGATGTTTATACACGGCAGCAGCCTGGAAAGGTCAGACTGGAGTGGTGCCGTCTCCAGGGCGGCATTTTCATTATCCCCTTCTCCAATTGCTTGTTAAGGCCATTTAGCACGACAGCCTGATGTGTCACCGGCAGCACCCGGCCCCGCAGCACCCGCTGTCTCCTCCTTCCTATTCCTCTCCCTTTTCTGCTTTCTTTTCTCATCCTTGTTTTCCTTTGTTCTGCTCCTTACCAGGGAGGGGCTCCATTTCTGGCATATCTTTTCCTTTTATTCCCCTCTCTCTTTATTTTTTCCACCATCATTTTGCTCTACAAACTAATGTGCCTTGCAGACACTGTCAGAAACAATCGGGGCTCTGATTGCCCCGTGCCTCTGGGAAGAGACGCCTCTTTTTAAAAGTCAGGATATATTAAGATAGAAATTGTCAATAAATTACAGGCCCAGCGCTCACCACAGAGCAGCAGGAATTGAAAACAGCGTCACTCAGGGAAAATAGACCCCCTGGCTTTTTGTAATGGCTCAGTAAGGCTGGTTTTAAAGGGAAAGAAACACATCCAGCAGGAAGGATCGGAAATCACCCCAAGGTCCATCTTGCTCCCTGGGAATTGCAGCACTGAGAGGAAACATGGCCATTTCCTAGGGGAAAAAGGAGCGCAAAGCAGTGGTTCCTCCATCCGTGCTCCCCGTGGGCTGTATTCATGGCACAAGATGAGGTTACAGGTGATGGGAGCTGGGTTGGTAACCCAGCTGCACTCTACTGTCCCTTCAGCCCCAGTCACTTGATGACAGCATCTCTCCAAGGCTGTGGGCCTGAGTTGGCTCCCCAGCGCCGGGAGGGATGGGCTCATTTGCTGTACATTTGCAGGAATGTCAGTTAGTTTTAAAGCTGAACTGCCGTGAACTCAATTTGCCAATTTGGTGAGTGCTGTGGGCAATATCGGGATGTAATTTAATTAAACTATCCCCTTTTTATAGAGTTCAGGGAGCGCTCGCCCGCTAATTTTAGCACTAGGTTTTCTTCAGCTTTACTCTGGACACTGTTTCTCAAATCATGACATGTTGTTAATCTTTACCAGTCAACAGTTTATTAATTTGCCGAGGACCACAGAAGTATATAATCAGTGGTTCATCAATCAAGGCTAAATCCAACGAATGTTCCAGGCAGGTACCGAGCATAAAATATACATGTGGGCTTGTAAGCAATTAATGCACAGCAGAGCTGGAGCCCAGCAGCTCGACCAGGGAACAGCGCAAATCTCAAAGATTTCTTACTCCTTTTATTTATAATCATCATCTGTTACTAGTTCCTTCATGCCCTTAGCACAGCTTCCAGTAATTCTGCAAGGATGGAGGATGCATTTATCTTGGGGCTTTTAGCAGCGCGCTCCTTGCCATTACCCAATTGCTTGGCCTTCAGAGGACATGGGTAAGTGTCAGGGCAGCTCCCTGCAGCTGTTGGTTGTGGCTCTTTGGGTTTCTGAGTGAGACCTGAGCACGTTGTTCCATTAAAGCCCCAGTGCACAGGTTTGAGGTTCTGAGCCCATTTCCCACGGGGCAAACCACCTTTCTCATGTTTTTTTTTTTCTGTTATTTTTCCTTGTACCCAGTAGGTGGCATTCGTGTATAATGGTTTTCTGCAGTTCTTTACTTATCGGAGGCTTTTTATTGCACGGTTAATTATACGAAGCATGGGTTGCCACTTTGTTATGACCTTTGTTTGGAACTGCTATCTGGTGCATTGCTTCTGAGCCCTACCTTGCAAAATAACAGAGCAACCCCCAAACTCTGTGTCTGTTTCCATCCCACCTGTCCTTGCTGTACCCAGAGCTGCTGTCAGCCAGGTGAAGCCACAATCACTTCCCTGGAAAACAAAACCCCAGTGAGCATCTCTAGACCCAGCAGGTCTTAAGTGTGGCTGTGCAAGCTTCCAGGATCACAGCAAACCAGGAGGAACAAGACAGGTTATTTATTGCTGATAGAGGAATGTGCATTGCTGAGCCCTCCTTCCAGCATGTGTGTAGCTGCTCAGCCAGGAGGGAAAGGATGCAGGAGGACGGAAAGGGCTTGACCTTTGCATGTTGCTCATTTATAATTTAAGTTGAGAAGCTGTGAATTGGACCTGAGGGAATGAAGGGAACACCTGTAATGTGGCTAAAACTCAGGTTTCCCCACCTGTCGCTTGGCTGGGATTTGCTCACAGCTGCCGATGCTCCCATCGCTCATCTCTGTCACCCTGGCAAGGTGACCATGTTGGTGTGCATGGTTCCTGCACCACAGCTCATCAAGCATCATTTTGGGCTGAAGTCCTGCTAGCAGAAAGGTGTTTCTAATACAAGCAATTTGGCTACAAGCACAGTATAAACTGCTCTTCTTCATGATGGTTATGGGGTCAACCCATCAGCTACAAGAACATTTGGCTCCGTGTTGTGCAGAAGGGAGATGGTTTCTTAATTGCATTGTGGCCCACACTGTGACACCTGTGCTGTGCCTCTCCTGGCCTTTTCAGACACAGAAAGAAGAGAATTTGGCATGGTCCTCACAGGCGTATAAACCTGAGCTCAGCCTGTCTGGAGCTAATCCTCCCCTTTTGCTCCTTTCTATGTCAAAATGAAGGGCAGCTCCTCAGCCGCTGTGAAGCACTGCAGAAAAACGGTTTAATTTAAGAGGGTAACCAATTGACAGAGAAGTGGGATTAGAAGTGAGAGAAAACCAGGGGCCTCTCTGGTCTCCTACCAGCCCAAGTCATCCTGGGGCTTCCTGGGACCAAGGAGAGGATGGGAGCACTTGGAAATGAAGTGAGTGGGGCTGAGAACTGATGTTTATTGGAGACGTTGGGTGTTGGGAGCTCCAGCCCCAAAAATCTGTGCAGAAATGCCCCACAAATGCCAGTTCCAGACTGTGTGGGTCCAAAACGTCTCCATCCTATGCAGGAGGGCGAAATGTTTCATTTCAACATTATCATCTAGAGTTTTATGTCATATGTTATATCATCCCAGCGTTCAACCTGAAATAAAAACAAAACTAAGCAGTGGAAACCAAAACATTTCAACCCTGTCAAAATTAAATGCTTTCCTAATTTCCCAGTGAATTTTGAGATGTAATTGATGGAATCCCATAAAGCACTTAAGCTCCATCAAATCTGCATTTTCTGACAGACAATTGTTCATTGAAAAATAAAAACTCATCCGTCCCTGCCTTAAGAGGCACCTAGCTAATTATGTGGAGATGCACAACACGCAGGGGAGGGAGATGAGGAGGAAACCATTCTCTTCTAATCCTGTTAAAGTTTAGCTGGCTCCTTGAAGCAGAAGATTACTACTTATGCAGATTATGGGTGGAAGCAGAAACCCCTGGTGCTATTGAGATGGAGGCACTGAGGTGAGCTGGATCTCTCCGTGCCGAAAGGAGGTGATTGAGATGATAAAATCCCATCTTCTGTGTTGGCTTTTGCAATGGCATTCCATAGAGGTCACCAGTTGGCACCTCTTCCCTCCGCACCACAGCAGACTGGGTTGCTGTGTGTTCTGGTCGTGTCACACTTGGTTTAGGTCCTTGGCTTTGTCTTGGCTCTTGGGCTTTTGTTTGGATCCTGGGTTTTGGTTTGGGTCCTTGCCTTTGGATTCAGTCCTTGATTTTGGCGTGTAGTTTGTGCCCAGCCTGTCCCCTGAGGTCAGGTGAATCTGAAGTTGAATTTTTGGTCTCCCAAAGGGTTCTGGTGGTGCCAGGCTTCCCTGTGTCATGGGCAGCAAGTGCCCCAGTGGGCAGCAGCTGATAGCGTGCTTTGAAATGTGCTGGCAGTGTGTCCTGGGGACACGCTGAGGACATGAGCTACTACTGCACATGCTTTGGAACCTGCAAAACAGATGGGTCCAATTTTCTGAAGCTAAAATAATGACTGATGATCTTGCGATGGAAAATGAAGCAGGGAGAAAAGAGTAGGAAGATAATGACTGTTATTTCAGCAAACGGTTGTAATGTTGCCCTCTGGGAAGGATGTTCCCTGCAGCGGGGCTCTGGGGGGGTCAGGACATCGCTGCCCAAAGAGGTGATGGATAGAAGGATGGCCCCGGAGAGAAAGGGGCACAAAGAGCCCCAGAGGGCCTTCAGATCCAGGGAAGTGGATGCAGTGCAAGCCAAAACTGTCTAAATATATCTATGGGCACAAAGGAATTTAATGTGTTTGTATCATTTCTGAGCTCCAACAAGCAAATAAAATACATGCCAGCGCATAGTTCAGAGCTCATTAAAACACGGGCACTTGCTGGTGCCTCAGCAGTGCCTCGGATTAATGGTTTTGTTTCCCACTGGAGAGGTTCTTCAGTGCTGAGGAAGAATGTCTCTAACGAAGGTGAGTTCATTAGTGCCGTTGGACTCTTTCACACCCAGTGCTGGAGCTCCACACTGCTCTGGGGGGTAGGAGAGAAAGCTGTGACCTCAGGATAATGGTTTGGTACACTGCCCATCTGTCTGTCCATTCAATATAGAGGATCTGTTCCATTGGTGCTCTGACTACCTGAGCATGTTGTGGATGGGTTCGGCATTGCAAATTAAATTCCCAGTGACCCCACCGCTCCCCTGGGTGCAGGACTGAGTCCTCACCTCCATGCCATGGGTACGGGGTCCCCAGCTCATATCAAGACGGGCAGAAACAGGAGCTTACATGGGAGAAGTGCCTGACAAAAAGGCTGCTAATATTGAGAAAACAGAGCAGAATAATAAAATTCGCGCTTTGCTCTCTACCAAAATACTTTATTAAATATTCTTTTTTTTTAAGTAATGGAGAAGAGGAGCGGAGCTGTGAGCAGGCAGTGCTGGGGCAGAGCGGGTTCCTCTCAGGAGGAACCACATCAGTAATGAGACAACGCGTTTTGTTTCCAGTGACCCCATTGCCTGTCTCACTGCTAATGATCTTTGTAAAAGAGAAAGAAAAGAAAGGGCCTTTGCTCACTAACACAAACAGTACAGATAGATGTTTTCCTAAGCAGCAGTCTTGTATGGATTGTGGCGGATGCTGGCTGCCTTTACCCTGGGAAGGGGCTGCCTTGTGGTGTGTCTGCCCTGACTTGGTTGAGGATGAGGGCTCTGGTTGGCAGGAGGTGGCTCCGTGGTGTTCCATGGTGAGGTCCTGTCACACAGTGAGGTCCTGCTGGGTTGACACTATGGGTCAGGGGGATCCCCTTTGGTTTGAGCCAGCAGTGCAGTGGGTTGGAGTCCCCAAAAACAGACGTTCCTGCACCTGCTGCTGCTCCATGGCACCCTGGTGACATCATTTCAAAGGGAACAAAGCACACTGCTCTGAAAAACAGGTAAAAATAGCGTGTTCTTATTCAGCATCTGTGCTCCCTGTGTATGTTTGGAGTCTGTTTTGCTGACAGCAGTGACAAAGAGCAGGACCTTGGGCTCTGCCTGGTGCAAACAAGGACAACAGGCTCATGTCCATCTGTGCCATCAGCAGAGCACGCACCTCAGCTCTGCCTTCCCAAACCCATTGGCAGGAGCTGGGCTGCAGTTTCGTGGCTGTGTGTCACATTTTGTCTGCAGGATCCGTGTTATCTGTGAGAATGCACAAGAAAACAAGAAGCTCAGCTTTCTTTCCAATCCCAAGAGCAATTTTGAGGGTGAACCATCACCACGGAGAAACCAGCGCATTCATGCATGTGTATCTACAAAGGTCTTTTCCAATCTAAATGGCTTCTTAGTGACACACATGGATCTGCAGGACACTGGAATTGCCTTGGCACAGTGATGTCTTTGTGGTTTTCCAAGGCAATGGCAAGCTGGATTCTCTCCCTATCTCCTCTTTCTGCAGCCTGGACTAAGCACCACTTGTGAGGTTCCTGTTTTTGCTGCTCATATCCCTCTGTGAAGCATGGGCTGACAGGCTGGAGTGAGATCCCTTGGTTCCAGTGTAATAATAAAATAGTTGGGAGTTGGAAGAGGCCTGAAAAAGCCATCTGGTCCAACTCCCAGCAATGAACAGGGACACAGCTAGATCAGGGTGCTCAGTGCCTGCGTCGTGAGCCATGCTGATGTAACAAGGGAATCCCTGGAGCTTGTGGGTGCTGGGATCCCTTTGTATCCCTGAAGCCAACAGAAAATCCAATTTCCATGCTGGCTTCCCCAATGGAATGGGGTGGGACGTGTCATCTCCGAGCGCACAGACAGAATTATTGGCTGAGTTACTTATTGATTTTCTAATCATTTTCAGACACAGCCCCCCATCCTGTGTCACTGCCAAGGCAGATCGCAAATTGAACTGCAGCTGAATTGATGTGGGATTGATTAAAACTCTCAGTAATTATTGGTTCTCTGCTGCCCAAGCCAGACAAATCAATGTCAGCAATAATAGATATGGTCCTTTATAAAAGCCCAGAACACACAGAGCAAGTGCTGTTTTTGTAAGGAGCACAGGGAGGCCAGGTTGGTGCACACAGTGTTTTTCTGGGTAGTTCCAACTCTCTCAGCCTATGGGCAATAGCAGAGAGGCACCCAAATGTGTTCTGGCGTTCTCTGTTCAAACAGCAGGGCATCCTGCTGAATATCCTCTGCAGGAAGTTTCCTTGTGCCAGCTGCTCTCCATCCACCTGTGCATCCCTGCTTTCTGCTGGAGTTGCTGGTATCCTGCAGGAGGAAACTCCCAGTCCTGGGGCTGGTTGCCTCTGCCCGCATTGTGCCTGCTTGATTTGCTTGCTGCCCCCATTTCCTTGTCCCCAAAGAGGAGCTCAGCTTTCTGTCCCCAGGGAGCCCCGTTAGCAGCTGCTGAATGGCCAGGATGGGGACAGATGCAGGGATGCTTTCGTTTGCACATTTTGTGCTGAGTTATTAGCATGCCATAATTAATGCATATTAGGATGCCCAATTACAAACAGTAGCCAAGCGTGATTCCTAGTGATTAAAAGCTGAACTGGGATATCCCAAGGGGTCTCCTTGAGCAGAACAGGGTGAAGGGGGGAGCTCCCTGTGTGACCCACTAACCCAGTCCCAGGAAAGGAGCCATCGCTTTGCCCTGTGGGCTGAGCAGGGTGCAGAGCTCAGCCTGCTGACTTCAGCTCCTGGCAGCTCCCACCAGCATCCCTGAGGGCACCCCAGGAGGTGCTGGGTGACACACCTGGCTCAGGAAATGGGGACATAGGGAGCTGTGGTGGAGATGTGTCCCTGCCAGTCTGCACAGCTCTCTTTGTACCCCGGGGCTGCAGATGCAGAGGAGGCTGCAGTAGATAAGTATGATGTACACGGAGTCACAACCACACTTATCTCGATGCTGCTTCCCAGGCAGCTCAGCAGCAAAAAGCACAGGTTGTTCTGAGTATCCTCTCCTCCTTCATATTTATTCTGTATATGCAGCCAGTCAGCTTCCTGCTCCCAGCTCTTTAGGAGCGGTGCGGGTGCTCAGAGGGGACAGGAGCTGCCCCCTTCTCCCCAAAGCACTTCCCCCACATCCCATGCCAGCAAATTGCTGCCATTGGCCCTTCCCATGACAGCAAACACGGGGTGCAGTATCTCCTGAACTTTTATTAATATGTACAGCGTTTTGCTCACATGGAAAATTGATTTTCTTTTTTAAGCACGAAGCAGAGCGGTTTTATAACCTTTCTTCTGCTTGACAGAGGCCATTTATAACCTGCCTTCATCACTACCTGTACAGGCTCCAGTCTAACTCATCTTCAAGAAATTCCATAATGCATTTTTAATTGCGAGCTGTTCCTCGGCAAGATTTATGTATTTTCTCAAGGACTGGCCCTTTCTGTTGTTGTTTGTGCGCCCTCACGTTTGGTGAGAAGGGATAAATAACGGGAGCGGAACAGAAGAGTGCTTTAATCTGGGTGACAATTTATTGATGGCATTTGCTGCCTGCTGGCTTTTATCTTCTGGGACAAGAAAAGCCAGCTGGGGAGCTGAAATTAAAACCCAAAGCCAGGTCTTTGCTTGTGTGAATCAGCACTATTCCTGCCCTCACTGGGGCTGCTGTCCCGTCCTCCCTGCTCCTCCATTGCAGAGCAGTTATGGCCATATCACACAGTCACAGGGATCTGGGGGTAACATCACCGTGTCCCCTCTCCCCACAGTGCCCCGAGGACCTCCGGCCCATGAAGGACGGCACCGGCTGCTACGACTACTCCAAAGGCATCGACTGCTCAGATGGCTTCAACGGCGGCTGCGAGCAGCTCTGCCTGCAGCAGACCCTCCCTCTGCCCCACGACCCCTCCTCCAGCACCATCTTCATGTTCTGCGGGTGAGTCCCCCCAACCCCTCCACGCTCCCATTTCTCATGGGGTTGCTCTTTGGAGATGGGGTGCCCAGCAGGAGGGCTCTTTGCAGAGCTCACTTTCAGCGGGAACCTGCTCTGCTTGTAGGGAAAAGCAAACACGAGTGGTGGCAGCGGGGTGAGCAGATGCACCCTGCTCGTCTGGTGACGATATGGTTGGATCTGTGACTCAGTGTGAACATACTCAAAGATCGTTCATTGCATGTTGCGGGGAGTGGGGGGGAGGGTGGAGGACTCTTTTTTTTTCCCCCCAGCTCTTGTGACTGTCTTAAAATAGAGCTTCATCCCTGATTTTGGCCGCGATCCTGTAATCCTACACAGTGTAATTTGCTCTCAGGAAAATCTCCCCGGCTGCAGGACGCTCTGAAGGCAGCGTGGTGCTTAGCAGCCTTCCCTTTGCACGGCCACAGTAGCCGCCATCCATCAGCCACAGCATCTTGCCCTGCTCGGGGCTGAGCATCCATCCCTGTGCCAACACCTGGCAGCAGCCTCTTCTCTGTCATCATGGGAGGGTTGGGGTGAAGGAGGGGGAAGAGGGTCTTGTGGGAAGGAGTTTGCCATGGGAGAGTTGGACAGAAGCATGGAGAGGAATGGGAAGGTGATGGTGACCCGTGGATGCAGCACAACTCCCCAAGGAAGTGCTGGCTGTGTCAGAAAGATGCTGTTTTGGTTGGCTTCCCCCCCACCCCCCTTTTTATTTTTTCTCTCTTCTATTATTATTGTTTAGCATCACACAGCAGCTGAGTCACCAACAGAAAGCACATTGCCTCAAGCACATGCTTGAGAGTGGGCTGGAAAGCCATATGGGCACCACCTCTGCAGGGTCAGGGAGTCTGAATGCAGGACAGGGCCACTGTCTGAGCCCACTGCAGGCTTAGGGTCTGGATAAGATCAGGGTCCCTCTGATGCAGCTCGCGGTCCTGCAGGTGCGTGGAGGAGTACAAGCTGGCCCCTGATGGCAAGTCCTGCCTCATGCTGTCTGACATCTGTGAGGGCCCCAAGTGCCTGAAGTCAGATGCCAAGTTCAACGACACTCTCTTTGGGGAGATGCTGCACGGCTACAACAACAGGAGCCAACACGTCAACCAGGGCCAGGTGTTCCAGATGACTTTCAGGTACGGCTCCACTCTGTTCCTCATCCAGGGGAAGATGAAGGTGGGCAGATGGAACCAAGGTCTGGTGGTGGAGGGGCAGCAGGTCCAACACATTGGCTGGCAGATATCTGGGGAAGAGAGCACGAGGGCAGCACACTTCCATGGTTTTCCTCTTTGTTTATCCTCCTGGTGGATGTCCTTTTGACCGAGTGCTTTGATGAACTTTTGTCTGCCTTATTGTCCCATGAGTGTTGATATATTCCATCTCCACCACATCTTGAAGTGAGTGCTGCCATGTAATCACATCTGCTGTGAAAAAGAATTGCCTTTTGCATGTTGTCATCCTTATGGGTGTGAATTCAGGGAGGAGCTGTGGCAATGGCATAACAAGAAACAGCATTGACAAGTGATGTGAGATGAGTGGCATGTACCACAGGGTGTCCTCAGGCAGCATCCTTTACTGTCCTCAGAGGACTTCAAGAATGCTGGAGATATGGCAATGAGGGACTTGGTCAGTGCCATGGTGGGGTGGGTTGGAGTTGGACTTGGTGATCTCAGAGGTCTTTTCCAGCCTTAATGGATCTGTGATCCCGGGTGTCAGGATTGCAGAGCAGGGCTGCCATGTGGTTTTCTTCACTTCTACTGAATGCAGCCACATTTTGAGTGAGTGCAAACCGAGGTGGACCCATGAACTTTATAGCACCTGTGCTGAGCAGTGTCAGAAGGGGACCCAGCTGGGAGCGCTCAGCCCATATTCAGCCCAGACCCCACTCTTGTGCAGCATCTGCAGCACACCAAGGTTTGTTTCCTTATTCAGTCACTGAGACCTCGTTGCTGCCTGTGATTTCAGCTGAGTTGTGGGTGCTCGCTGCCTCTGGCCTTGCTGCTTAGCCGGGTACTTCTTCCCCTGCTGAGTGTGAAAGTCTTCCTAGCTACGAATTCACTCTGAACTCTGCCCTTTTGCTCTGGGGATGGCAGATGAATTACGGGCTCCACCAGCAGCGAGGCGTGCAGAAAGCGGCAGCCAGCAGAGTGCTCGGAGCCAACAGAGCCGCAGCCTTTGCTGGAAGTGAGAATTGACAGCACGCGAAGGCAATTTTCCCTGCAGGCTCCTCTCTGCTTTCTCTCTCTCTCTGTCTCCTGCTGCAGATCTGTGGGTCCTTCAGAGCAGAGATCTGCAGAGTTGAAATGCTTCATCAGCTCAAAGGTTGAGTGGATGTGAGGGGTCCATAAGCTCCCCAAATCGGGGAGCTACCCAGCTTAGATGGAGTACCCCAGCCCCAGCTCGTGCAGTGACCTGTGGCTCTAGCATACAGGCTTCCTGGTCAAAAAGGGTTCTTGGAGACATCCTTGTTTCTGAGGGCACAAGTCTTGCTTCCAAGAAGGGCTCTGCACACCCGCATCCCTCCACAGCCCGGCGTGCCGGGAGGGCTCTGCTTTAGGAGCACCATTACATCATCTCCTAACAAGGGAAGAGAAGGAGGTTAATGGAGAAGAAATTATTAACTAAAAGATGTAATTTGCCTCTGATTTTCATAGATATTCAAGAACCTCTCTGAGCATTAAGACACCAGCTGTTAGAGAAGCCCTTAATTTGGTGCATTTGAAACATAGCAGGAAACTGCCTAATACCAGGGATTAAAAGCCTGTTTCTGCAAAGTAGGAGCAAGAACCTGCTATCAGAACAAGGGGCTGAGTATTTTAGAGGGATTTATAACCGCCGGGATCCTTTAGCTATGCAGATGTGACAGTCCTCTGAATGGTGTCTGCTTCCCATGTTGCTCCATCTTCAGTATCTTTAATAAATAGGATATTCTGGACCCACCCGACATGTCATTGTGGTGCTGGAAGGGAGCCTTTGTGCTGGAGGCAGCAGTGCCTCTTGCAGAGTGTCCTGAGCAACGCCTCTCATTTACAGCAGCATTTCCATCCCATCAGAGCTGGGTGGTCCCTCAGCCACCCAACAGCCTGCAGAGATCATAGAAGCACAAAATGGCTCGGGTTGGATGGGACCATACAGATCATTGTGTTCCAACCCTCCGGAGCCAGGGGAGTGCTGATGGCTGGTATTTTGTCTGTAGCGGTTGAGTTGCTCAGCAGACCTGTTGGAGAAGCAAGAGTAGAGGTTTCTGCTTGGAGGAGTTCTCCACCTCATTGCTGCTGCTGCTGTTGTTTTATTGCAGGCACTTCTATTTTTTCTGGGCACCCTTTTCTATTTTTAGCTTTCTCTTCTCTTTGGCCAAGCACTGCGTGGTGTTCTTAACTACACGGGATCAGAGCTGATCTATTCCAGTCATACCTCTGGGTTTAGCCAGGAGCTCAGCACTGGCTCCAACTCACTAAAGCTGAGATTAGAGTGATTTTCCCCCCTTTGCCTCCCAGTGGGGCAGAGCCTGAACTCCACACAGTGCCCAAATCACCGGGGGACGATTTTCCAAATGGATTGTTTGTTACTTCCTTATCTGTTTTCTGCCATCTCTTTGCCACGGGGGAATAGAGATTTTTGTTTAAGAGATGTTTGCAGTTTCAGACTGTTGCTTTTATGCCATTAATATGTAGAAAACCCAAATTACTACCCGCGGAGCAAGCTTTGCTCGCTAGCTTATTGCTGCATGGCAAATGGGATGCTGGAACCCATGCACCTCACCCTGCTCCCTGCCTGTTACAGCTTCTGCCTCTTGCCCCAGAGCATCGTCCTGCAAAGCAATGAGCAGCTCCTGTCTGCCTGTCGTGCCATAGAGGTCCCCCATTGAGCCCCCCAAAGTTTTGATGCATTGAAGTTCCTTGATGATGGGGCAGAGAAGTGGCTGAAATGGCTCCAGGGAGGAGGAAGGTGCACATTAGGTGGCTGCAGTGGGCACAGGATGGGAGGGACATGAGGGGCTGATGGGGGGTTGCAGAGGGATGGGTGCCCATGTCCATGTGCTGCCAGTCTGCTGCTGCAGCTGCAGAGCCCCACTGCTGCTGCCAGGCAGCACGCTGGGTTGCTGAACCGATGCAGGGAATTGTTGTAATATTGATGGTAGTTTGGCAAGTTCATTTTGAATCTGTCGCTCCTTCCCTTCTCCACTTCTCAGCCTTTAATAAACCAGCAGGGCATGCTGGCAGCCACACCAGGAGCTGTATTTAGAGACAATGCCAGCCCAGGGCTTGCCCAGCATCCAGTGCCCACCCGTGGGTGCTGCGAGACCAGGCAGGTGCTCAGCTACGCACAGCACCATGGCCATGCATGGACTGTGCTGGTACGGCCCTTTGGGAGCACCTTGCAGCCCCGGTGAGGCCATCCTGCTGCCCTGCAACACCACAGACATTAAGAGTATAACTAGTTAAATTAACACTATTGATTTCTTCTTCTCCTCTTTGAAAGCTCGGAGTGCAGCAGTTATAATTGCGCTGTTTATTATTCCTGTGCTGGCAAGCTGTGTGCCAGGCAGTGCCTGAGTGCCGTGTTTACCCATTACCCTTCAGGCCAGGATAACGGATAGATCTCTTTTCCAGTGGCTGCCTCCCATTTCATCCCTCTTTTTATTATTTGTTGCTGCAGTTCCATTACCTGTTCACACTCTGAAGCCTGAGACATGCTGGATGGAAGCAACGATGCCTCTCCAAGGCAGGTTAATGCCTCAGGTCCCGCTTCTATGGAGCTGAACCACACCGTGCCAGCCAGAGCGAGCAGTGGGGCTGTAGGGCTTTGGCAGCTCTGTGGGGCTGAGGTGGGATGCTGTGCTCTGCTCTGTGCCCCACTGCCCGCTCCCAGCTGCACATAGGGTGCAGTGGTCAGGACTGGACCTGCCACATCTGGTGGCATTGCTACCCCTCACCCTATTGCAGGTAGCGTAGCTGCTCTCCTGTGTCCATCCAGCCCTTTTTAGAGCCTGTAATGATAGCACATAGGCACATCTTACGTATTTCGAGTGCGTCTGCACTCAAAAGGATAAGCACCGAGATTTAGTCAAGTTCAGGATATAAATGACTAATGCAATTAGCACAGCACCCCATCAGTTAGCTTGCTATTGCATCCTGCGTGCATCAGCCCCACTCCATTTCAAAGTTTGCATCCCACAGAGCACAAGAACAGATTGTGCTGCTCGGAGCTGGTGTTTCCAGCAGTCTGCAGCCACATGCTTTAGCACGGGGTTGTTAGCATTTTTTTATTGTTGTAGCAAAACAAAAACGAGCCTTGTGCAAATGATACCCTATGGACAAGGCAGGGGGGCTGGGCGGGAGGGAGTAAATTGTTTTTAAACAATACTGATTGAGATGTCAGCAATAGGTGTGGCTTATGTACTGCTGGTTTTCAGACTCATTCTGCACCTGGTGGGGAAATGGGACTTGAGTAGTGGGGTGGATCAACTTAGGGGAGCGTGGGCATGGCTGATGCAGCTCCTGCTGTTGCATTGCCTCTCTGGGCACGTCTCTGAGCTGCTCTACTGTGTCTCACCCTATGTCAGGAGCAGCTTAACCCAGCACAGTGCCTGTTTGCTGTTTGGCCATTGCTGGTGGAGCCCATGCTGCAGCTCATGCCTGGCTGCCATCAGAGCCGCCATTCCTGAGGGGGTGCCAGGGAGCTGCTGCCATCCCGCTCCCCTCGGCCCTGCAGCACGTCTGTGTCTGCACAGATGTTTGTATTATCTGCAGCCGATGAAAATATTCATTATCTTGTTAGCTGCTGCGGCGAAGGAAGTTCAGATTTGCATTTTCACAGCTAATCATGCAGTGCGGAGCAGAGCCTGTCACCCACCAGCAGCATTAATTGGGCAGGAGCCCTCCTGCTGCCCCTGCCCATGGGGAGCATGGACAGGGCAGCTCCAAGAGAGGGGCTGGAAGAAGGCTGTGTGCTGGGCAGGTACTCAGTGCGAAGTCCTGGATGGGGAAAGAGTCAGAATGGGAGAGAAGAGGCACAAACCCACACAGGAGGGAAGAGACCTCAGTGCTGGCACTGCTGCAGCACCTGGAGTTCCCATCACACATGGTGGTGGGGAGCAGCCCTGGGAATGGCCTCCCTGACCTGTTGGCTTTCCCATTGCTGACTTTTATGACGCTAATTATAGCTGGTGTTATTGCACAGTTAATCTGTGTTCTTAAGAGATGGGGCGGAGATTGGTTTTACAATAACAACAGCTCAGATTCATAGAGTGCAGTGCGTCCCAGGGGGTCCTTGCTGGCTTTATAGCCTTACAGCATGCAGGGAGGAATCACTCCTCTCTTCCCTACTCTGACACAGGACACAGCAGCTCCTGGGTGTGGGGCAGCCTCACAACTTAGAGCTGTGATAGCTGGGGCAGGAGACACCATGGACACTGCTGCAGCTGCACCTCTACCCTTCATCAGTGCCAGCACATCACTGGAGCTTCCCCACCCAGGGTCTACATCAGCCCACTGTGGCCTTGGCACTGTGGCTCCTGGCTGTAGGCAATGCAAGGAATACCTGAGTTGAGCCAAGCTGAGCCATACCTGCTTCCTGCCAGCAGCACAGTGGACCCAGTGTCATGGGCTACATCCTGTACCCAGGGCTGCCCCACGGGGATAGGGCTCCCATGGGCACCCAGCCTGGCCCCACACATGGATCTGATCTGGCACACGGCAGGCGTTGCATGGAGGGAACACGGGTGACTGAACGGCACTGAAATGCCTTTGTCAGAGCGCCAACATATGCAATGCATGGTGATATTACAGCCCTGCCGCTGCCTGTGGCTGTTTTTTCCTCTGCTTCTAATGACTAATAGAGAGAAGACAAAACAATTTCTATTAGTTTCTCCCACGCTGCAGTGGGTTTCTTATTTTCCAAACCTCATTAGGGTTTGTAATACCGCCGTGGTAGTCAAGAGCAGTCCGAATCACCCTGGGGCGAAAGGAGAGCCGAAGAGATAGGATGTGCAGCCTGGGCTCAGCACTGATCCTGGCTCAAGTCCGGGGGCCCTTCTGATTCCTTTCCAAACACTTAACGCCTTAACTCCATCTTAAAGGTTAATGATGAAGCCTAGGAGAAAAAAATACTTAAGATCAATTGTTATAGAAATGGATGTGTGCGCTGGGCGGAGAGCTGGGGCTGCATTCACATTGGAAAGGCAAGGGCTTTTTGGAAGGCAATTGTGTGGTTCCTGGCAGGCTGTAACAGTGTGGGGCTGTGACTGTAGGGTTCTCTGACCCCAATCCTGCAGGCACTGCCTGTTATTGGGCACCTGTCTCCTTGGGAAGTCCCAGTGTGCAGTCCTGGCTCCTGTGAAGTCAGTGGGAGTTCTGTTATTTGTTGCCTCGTTACAAATAAGCCTAATGAAAGCAGCAGGCTTGGAGCTGCTTGAGCAACACTCGGGAGATGATTGCAAACAGCGCCCAAACCAAACGGTGGGAGGGGAGCTGTGAGGCATACAAACACCCGGCTCGTGGCACACTGCCTCCCCATGATGCTGCAGGATGGTTGTCTGTCCGTCTGTCTGACTGCATGACACCTTCCCACCCAGCTCATCTCAGTGAGCCACAACTGGCTGAGCTATGGAGCCAGCAAGGTCAGCCTTGAGGCTGTGAGCCACCACTGATCCCATGGAGGACAACCAGAGCAGCAGAGCATCCTCCCATCAGCCCTCTGCAAACAGGCTCCTTCCTCATCAGCCACAGCAGCTGTTGGACATCCCCAGGGCTTTCCCATTGAGTCAGGCTAGTGTGGCACCAATGGAACCTCCATGCCCTGCCACTGGGTTGCTGTGCAACAGGACAAGCAGCAAGAGCCAGGCTGCCCCTTTGCTGCTTTAATCCAGTGTCCACTTTTCCTCACCTCCTTCTCACTCAAACACTTCTTTATTCCCTACCTGAAACCTCTTGCAGGAAATCACCTCCGAGCGAAGGTTAAGCATTGGAAATTCCAAACCCAATGGGAATCATCTGTATAATTTGCAAAGTTGTGAAAAAAAAAACAAACATAGAGCTTTTTTTTTTTGCATGGAAACACTCTTGCAGCCCCAGCTCCATCATTAAGGCATAAATCCAGCTCTGTAGACCTTCGCTCTGCCTGCTCCATAGGCACAATGCGTTGCTGTGGGAACCGCAACTTTCCGAATTTGTTTCTGCTCTGCACTGTTTCAGCACGTTCCCAACAGGAGCTCCAGAGGGAAAAAGATCCACAGCCTGCTGCGAGATCTCACCCCCCAGGAGATGCGTTGTGCTGGAATAAATAAATAGCTGTGTAATGGGGAGCGAAGGGGGAGAGCGGGTGGAGGAGGGAGGGGGGGAATGATAGCAGGTGACAAACGGGTGGTGCTGGGTGTGAAGATGTGGGTGCTGGTGGTGGGGTCTCGGGGTTGATTTGAAGTTTGGAACTGCTGGTGGGCAGCAGGGAGCTGTGCAATGTGCTGCTGCACTTCTACGTGCCTGGCGGTGGGATGGTGGTGGGTGCTGCTGCTGGTTTGGTGGTGTCACCCATCGTGGGGTCACTAGACCTGAGGAGGGGACAGGTGGGTGTTCAGACAGTTTGGGGCCACCTGGAGGAGGATGGGGTTCAGGTGGCTGTTTGCAGTGCAGGAGGGATGTGATGCTGCTTGGCACGGGTAGTGTGGAGAATCCATGTCTTGGTCCAACAGCAGCACTAATGCACCTGCAGGGCTTGGCTTACTCTGAACTGATGTCAGTGTTCTTGTCTTCCTTAAGCCCCACATCTGGACATCATTTGCTGGTTGCTATCTTTAGGTGCCCACGTGCTTGCCCACAGTCCTTGCTGGTCCCAGTTCCCCGAGGATGGTTCTGGGGCTCTGAGGGGATGCTGCGAGGCAGAGTGTGATGCTGAGCACAGCACTGTGCCCAAGGACAAGGAGCACCATGTGTGCCCACCAGCAGCCACAAACGTGCTGCATCCCCAGTGCTTCATGATTTACCTCCCTGCAGCACCTCAATTTAAATGCTAATTCTCCCCGTGCTGAGAGGAGAAGCAGCTGGTGCGTGGTGTTGGGTGGTTATTGTGCACGCTGTGCGGCCAGGAGGGATGGCAGTGTGAGGACAGTTGTCTGCACTCCCCCAGCCCCATTGGCCAAGTTTGGGAGCTAAAGGAGACCCCCAGGCCTGGCAAAGCCTCCTTGGTCTCCACTGCGTCCCACCTCGTTAATGGGAGAGGGGGCTCCACTGGCATAATGAGCTGTGTTTGCAGTAAGGACAGCACTGCACATGGTTTATAAATCACTGGTACCTGAGGTTGGGGAGAAATGTGGGGAGATTTATGGGCTGCTTACCTTCCCCAGAGTGGCTGTGGAAACACAGCACCCTCATGTCTGTCTCGTAGCAACTCCATAGATCATACTTTGTACAGTTACAAGGAGCCCTTTCTGACCATCCCTGGATCAAGCTGGGCTCTGCTAAGCTCACAGTTGCTCCAGCAGAACTCTTCTCTGAAGGGACACTGACTCAGGAGCTGGCATTGAGCAGCCTTAGATGCACTGCACACTCCCTGTGCCATTGCAGGCCAGAAGGATGCGAGATGATGAACAAATTCTTACAGGGGAGGGCGTCCTCCCCAACTTCCATAGCAGAGCTGTGCAGAAAGCACAGTCCTCACATCGCCGCTGTGCTCAACGCAGCCACCCTGGATGATAATGTGATTAACATTTGTAGCTGTGCCGGCTTAGATAAGGGTAATTAAATCTCACGCTTCAGGGCATCAGCTAATCACTCACGGGGTCATTTCAATTTATAACTTCTTTTTCCTTTTGCCCCTTCCTGAATTTATTTGCCCATCCACCACGATGCGCTCTGTGCATCCTGTCAGCTCCTCAGCATGTGGTCACTGTGGGACCTGGGGGGCTGTGGCCACATCTAGGACAGGCAGAGAGCTCTGACTGCCCCCAGGGACTCTGCTGATCCATGGGACCCCATGGGATGCCCTTGGTCGCTCCACTGGCTTCCCGTTGGCTGTGTGATGCAGTGCTGTAGGGCTGCAGCTCTGCACTGCATCATAGATTTATGGCATGACCTTGGGGCTGTTGTTTAAGGTCAGTTCCCCCCCCCCCCCAAATTTCCTAGTGCGTGTATGTAGTTTCAGAAGGGCTGGAGGACACAGATGCAGCAGGGGAGCACATTGGGCTGAGTACTTGGGGGACTGGGGCAGCAAGGGATAAATACTTCTCTCTGCAGTGACCCAGGATCTGTCAGTTGCCCCAGTGCATCCCTTGCAGGAGTGCTGTGAGGTGATGTGTTGGGTCAGTGTGCGTTCTGAGCAGTAGTGGTGTGAGGTCTTGGAGGCAGGACGAGAGGCAGGAGGATGCTGCAGGGACCTGGGAGCAGATGGGTGTGCTGCTTCTTCCCTCGATCCCACTGGGATACTCAGGGCTTAGTGGGCATCCATGAGCCCAGAGTGCATGAGCACAGGGCTGCTGCATCCCTCCCACCATACCTCCAGCCCTCCCCTGTGGTTCTGACAGAGCCCAAAGCGCCGTGGTTCTTCTCAGTGCTTCCAGTGGGTGCAGAAACTCTCAGTTTGTGCTTGGAGGGTGACGGTAACTGCAGGGTTATTAATAAAGAGAGGAAGAGGAGCTGCAGCCCTCTGCCGGCTGCTGGCCCTCAGCACACTGCCCAGCTTACTGAGGCCAAAGAGTGGTTTTGGCTGATCCCCCCTCAGCCCTCCCCAGTGCAGTGGGTGAGGTGGCAGCACGGTGGGTCTGCGGTGCCTGCAGTCACCTGGCGTGGTCACAGCGGTGGCACAGGGCAGGATGTGTGCGGTGGTGCTGAGCTGCACCCCGGCAGAGAAGCAGCTTTGGGTCAGGGAGGGAAGAGATGCAGGAAAGTGCCATTGCATTGATGAAATTCAGGCTTTGAACACTGCTGTGAGCATGTGCACACCCACGTCTGTATGCGCAGGACCCACTTGCACCTGGCCCTTGTTTTTTCCCCAACCTTTCGACTGCAGAGCAGTTAAAGCAAATGACATTACAGCAAGCAGCGCTGCAGAGCACGGCTTTTTGGTAAATACCTTCTTGCAGAGGCGTCAGCAGTGACCAGCAGCCGTGCATACAGATCGGCCTTGCACTGCCTGCACTGCTCCTGCTGCATCAGCACAGCCCCTGTCTCCACTGGGACAGTGTCCCCAGTGTCCCCTCCTCCCCGTGCACACTGGAGGCAGCACACAGGGCTGGGCACATCTCAGCTGCCTGCACCTTGTTGTCATTTATGGGTGTCATGCTGTCACACTGCGGGCTGAGCTGTGTCCCACACGTAGCATCTCTTCTCTCCCAGCTGTAGAGAATGCACTGGGATTGCAGTTCCCCATTTGCATTGCACAGGCAGCAAAGGGCTTAGAACAGCAAATCACTGCTCCGCCGCTGGGGATCCCGCGTGTGATCAATGGGAGATTTGTGAGCGCACGTGTGAGCAAGAGGTTTTTCCCTGCAGACAAATAAAACACTTTTTTTTTTCCCTGGCAGTGCCTGAAGTGAAGCTCCTGAGACTCCATCAGGCACTGGAAGCTTTGAGAT
The DNA here is from genome assembly GCF_054131305.1 of Coturnix japonica. Taxonomy (NCBI): domain Eukaryota; kingdom Metazoa; phylum Chordata; class Aves; order Galliformes; family Phasianidae; genus Coturnix; species Coturnix japonica. Next base: position 9,121,450 of record NC_140683.1, read on the forward strand.
GCAGAGCAGGGAGATGCATCCCCTGCTCTCTTCCTACATCCCTATGTGCTGTTCTGGCTGCATCCAACCAAGAGCAAGTGGGGAGGACCCAGGAGGTGCTTGACCAGTGTCACAGCACACCAGCACCCATTGAAGTGGATATGTCCCTCCAAGCAGGATGCCAGAGCATCCCCTGAGTGTGGATGGGTGCAGGAGGGGGGAAATAGGGCTGGTGGGAGCCAAAGCTGGAGCTGATGGGAGGAAATCAGCTCAGAGAGAGGGCAGGCAGTGCCAGCCTGAGGGCTGACCTGGTTCTGCAGGAACCTCCTCGTTTTGTCGCGGCTCTGGGAGGATGCAGAGCATCCTGGCCTATATTCTGTCTCTATGATCAATATTGAACATCTCCCCTCCTGCGTTCCCTACGCAAGTGCAGGGTTTGCCGGGGGGGGGGCTCGTCTCGCAGCCCTGTCTGCTCACCATTTCAAACAATTCCTCTGCTATAGTTGTTCTAGAAACAATTCATTAGGGGCCTATTATACAGTGTTACACCTGCTAAGGTTGGGAAAGATCCCACATATGGTGAATTTGCAGCCTAAGCTGCGCTCTTCGGCTTTTTCTGGCATCTGCCTGTACATTGACTTCTTTGTCCTCATTCGCCCTGGAGCAGAGCTGTGCCTGTAGCACTGCCGGGTGACCAGCACGAAGCCGCACGTGGTGGGACGTGAGCAAATTAGGCTGCTTTCCTCTCAATGCTGCCTGCCATCCCTCCCACATCACACTTTGGGAATCCAGGCCAAAAGCAGCAGGCAGGTCCCCAGGCTGGCAGCAGTTCTGCTGGAAGCAAAGAGCTGCAGCCCTGGGGAGCTCGTTAAGCATCACCTCGCAGCCTGCAGATGGGGCAGAGAGGGAACCCCATCCCTGCTAGGATTGCTCCCAGGAACCCACCTGGAGGTGTTCCTTGGCCGTGCCACCCAGCCGCAGCCTGCATCCTTGCTTTGCAGTTGTCTTTTTCTCTCTGCAGGGAGAACAACTTCATCAAGGACTTTCCGCAGCTGGCTGATGGGCTGCTGGTCATCCCGCTGCCCGTGGAGGAGCAGTGCCGTGGAGTGCTGTCTGAGCCCCTGCCTGACCTCCAGCTCCTCACTGGTACGAACCCGCCCTGCTGGCCAAAGAGCATTCCCCCATAGTTGGCCATGGGGGCTGAATGCTGACTGTTCCTTTGCAGGAGACATCAAGTATGATGAGGCGATGGGCTACCCCATGGTGCAGCATTGGCGGGTCAGGAGCAACCTGTACCGTGTGAAGCTCAGCTCTATCACCCTCTCTTCAGGTGAGAGATGCTCAGAGAGATGCACGGGAGATAGAGAATCATAGAACCATTTGGGTTAGAAAGTCCATCATCAGCACCACGTCCAGCCATCAGCCTACCATCCCGAGTCCCATCAGCAACCCACAGCCCTCTTACATACCTCAAGGGATGAGGACCACACCACATACATGACAAAAAGCTCACTTATGGTTTATAGGGATCCAAACTGTTTGTGAATGCAGGTCCCGTCGTGCAGGGAGTGGCAGACGAGGAAGGGGCAGACGGGAGGATCCTGCAGCCGTCAAAACATTTCACTTCCATTTTTTTTATAACTACACGTTTTGTTTCAGAGATGCTGAAACGTTTTGTTGTGACCTGAAAATGTTTTGCTTTCTTTTCGTTTCAAAACAGCATTTTTTATTTAAGAAATCAACCTATTTTTAAATGGGGAAAAAAAACCAAACACAACCAAACACCAAACAAAAAACCCAACCCAAAAAAAAAAGAGAAGATCCAGCACAGCCCCAGAATGAAGCAGCCTCCTTGGAGCTGAGCAAAGTCTTTGGGGTCAGCTCACAATGAATTGTTCCAGCTTTTTCCTTCCACCACCCTTCTCCTTCAATCAACCAGCCAGGCAGATAACCTCGTTTGGGTGACAGATGCGACATATTTCCTTGCAGTGTGTTTTCACTTCCACCACTGAAGCACAGCAGCAATAGGGGCCCTCTCCAGCAGTGCCTCTGTGATCTGTGGGCTCTGCAGAACAGTCAGGCTGGTGGCACTGCCCTGTGACACGTCTCAGCTGTCTGCATGGCTTTGCAGGAGGCACTGCCTTGGTGCAGAGCTACCATAGCCCTGTTAATCCACAGGTTGTGCATTGTAGCAGCTGATGCAAACCACAGCAGAGCATGGGGGGAACGTCTCTGTGCCCTGTGGGGGCTGTGTGCTGCAATTTCCCTATCCAACCCATGCTTTGCTCCCTCAGGCTTCGCCAATATCCTGAAGATCCTGAGCAAGGACAGCAGCCGGGAGGAGCTGCTCTCCTTCATCCAGCAGTTTGGCTCCCACTACATTGCTGAGGCTCTGTACGGCTCTGAGTTCAGCTGCACCATCCACTTCCCCAGCAAGAAGGTGCAGCAGCAGCTGTGGCTCCAATACCAGAAAGGTGAGGAGGGCAATGCCCTGAGCGCCGTGTGCTTCCTTTGCTCTTTGCCATGGTTCACCCCCAGCCCTGAGCTGGGGGTGCGGGTGGGTTTATGGAGATGTGACATAATTGAGCTGTCTGAGAATAGCTTCGTTTTATTGCTTGTGACAATGACAGTCTTTAAGGAAGTGTATTAAATCAATAGCAGACTCATTGTGCTACACTATAAATAACGAGACACATCATTAAACAGGGCAATAAACTTCAGGACTTTGAAGTAATACAATTAGGTTATGTTTATAAAAACTCCCTTATCGCTGTAGCCTTCCATTTGCCAATCCATCTCCCTCCTCCAGGGAGCTTGGGATATTCCTGATGTTGTCCTCTTGAATATATCTGCAGTGCTCCTTAGGGCACACTGCAGGGCTCAGGAGCTGACAGGTGCTTCCATCACTTCCATCTCTTCCATTGCATCCATCCCATCCCGTGTGCTGCTGTGGTCAGTGCAATCTGGCTCCTGCAGTGTATTCTGGTTCATTTTCCCTCTATCTTCCCAGCGCGGCACTCCTGTGTGTTTGTAACATCCTGCACTCATTTGTTTTGTTTTTAAAGAGTGATAAATGGAGTTTGCCAAAGCAATGCCCCCATTTAGCAGGAGGGAGCATTGCGGAGGTGTGCTACTGATGCACTGTGATGTGGCAATGAGCTCACGCTCAGCCCTCTGCAACATATCCATGGGGAAAGGATCAGCCCCTGCTCCAAACCCTGCAGGATGCAGGGAGGGATGGAGGATGGTCCCATTCTGCACATGTGTATTTGATCCCTGGTTGCGCTGTGTTATTTAGGTAGTAGGTGTTGGCACTGATGTTGTTCTTTGTGCACGGCTCTATCTGTGACATGGGGCTTTGGAAGCCAGCAGGGTTGGTGAGGTTCATCTCTTCCACTTACTGCTACAGTGGGAGTGACAAGTTGTGTAATTGGCTGCTTGATGGCTGGGAAAGGCTCCTGGGAGCAGGCTGAGGATGCTCAGGGCTCTTGCAGATGTACCAGGGATGCTGCTCACGAGAGCATCACGAGGAGCCCAGGGCTCTGTCCTGGAGAAGTCCCAGTGAAGAGGCAGAGCTCGCCAGTGATGGTAGATGGATTTTATCCCCATCTTCTCCCCTGATTTACCCTCATTTTAGCAATGCTGTAGGGAAGATCTGGATAAATAGCCCCAGCTAGATGGTTCTGGATGCATTCTCAGCTCAAAAACAGCCCTGTCCTGCTGTTCTCCCACTGCTCCTTCCAGCACTGCTCCAAGTGTGTGTGCATATCATCTCACATTAATACAACAGCAAGGCCGGGGTGAGTGCAGTTTGTTAGTGAGCAAAGCAGGGGGAGAGGAGAGGCTTGAGCTAATTGAAATGGCACCAGATATGATCAGAATGCATGCTGTGGCATGCACACAGAATTATTTTAATATTGTAATCAACTTCATAAATCAACTCATGGGCTTTGGGAAGGAGCTGCTGCCAGGAAAGAGCATGATCAGTGTGTTGAGAACTCATGGAAAACACGAGCAGTGACATGGCTTAGCAGCTGGGCATCCATTTCTGCAGACATTCAGAGGAGAAAGGGATGCAGCTCTTGTGGAGCTGGCAGATGGTTTGTGCTCTTGGGACAAGCAAATTGTAGGTGCCGCCAGCATTTGTGGACTGCTCTACCTGTGGAAATGGGGATAGGATTCAAACAGCCCAGGAGGAAGCTTCCTCCTGGGGCAGTGGGAGCAGCCTGGGGACAGGGATGGGGACAAGGACATGGAGGGTGGCACCACACTGCCCTATTTGGGGCAGTTTGTGGGGATTCCTGGGAGGCAGAGCCTTGTTCTGCAATGGAGCTGCAAACAGGAGGGGTGGGGAGGCTCTGCTCAGGCAAACGCAGACACTTCCCCAGGCTCTCCTCGAGGAACTGTGTGAGCAAAGCAGAGCAAACCCAAATTTTTATTTCATGCTGAGCAATTAAAATCCTGTTTTCAGGGCCTGTTTGCTTGGGCACTGTGCAGCCAAGCGGTGCTCTGGCTCAGCAGAGGGGCTTCCAAGCAAGGACCTGCAGATCGACCTGGACATCGATCTGTGCCACAGGAGCCTGCATCCGTTTTTCCCGTCATTGAAAGCAGTGCTTAATGCTGACGGTACCTCATTAAGTTCTCACCAGTTGTGAGAACATCTTCATTTGGCATCTGAGGCCAATGTGACAACCCAGACCATCCCCTGTTGTGTTTAAGATTGGGCCACGTCTGCCTACAATGGGGCAAACCAATGGAGCTCTGGCTGAGGCTGAGCACTGCTTGCACAGTGTCAGGGCTTTCCTGTTTCCTATGTCTGGGGATGGGCAGGAGGCTGGGAAGGGAGATTTTGGTTAGATTTCAGAGGAAATGCCTTACTTAGAGGGCAGTGAGGCCTTGGCATTGATGCCCAGAGCTGTGGGTGCCCATGGCCATGGATGGGCTCTGGGCAACCTCAGCTGGGGGCTGCTTTGTTCACCAATACAGATGAGCCACAGACCTGCTTGCTCCCTGGCTGGAAGAGAAGCAGAGCTGGGTGAGGAAAAGGGTAGAGCTGCTCCAGCAGCACCATCTGACAGCCCCAGTGGGATTTCCTGAGCGCCGTTCTAGCTTGCTTGCTCCCACTGCGATACACAAAATGCAGAACAAATGTCTGTAAGTGCTCTGGCACTTAGAGAAAATGGAGATGTTATCAGTCGTAATGCAGAGGGTCTCGTCTTGTCAGGCATTTGAATGACAACTCTTTTCCATCTCACCTTGCAGACGAGCTGAGCCTCAGCGTGGGAGATGTGTGTTTTCCAGCTGGGAAGAGCTCACTTCTCCCATGCCACAGGGACCTGGGAGCAGGGCTGGTGTGATTGGGGCATGCATGGGTGGAGATAAAGAGGTTTTCAGTACCAAAGTGTTACAGTGCTGTGTAAGGTCTGAGAGATGCTCGCTCTTGGCAGCTGATCACTCTAAAGCAGGAGGGGCTGTGCTGACAGATGCTGTCACGTTCACTAAGGCCTCCTGACCATCCATCACCCTCTGCTCGCTTATCTCCCTCCTATCATGTGTCTCTGGATGTGTTTCCCTGTAGGAGGTTACAGATTTCATGCTTTCTTGTGAACTGAGCAGTTTAGACACAGATCTTCATGAAACATAAACCATAGGATGCAGCCTAAGGGTCTGCTGGAATAGAGCAGGGCCTGTGGGTCCCTCCTGTCCCTGCATGGTCTGAATCCTTTCCCTTCAGGTCTGGCACTGCCATGAACTGCCCATGGGAACCTTTAGCTTTTAATTCCTACACACAATCAGGTGCATGAAAAAAGGTGAGCTTTGCACCTATTAAAGGTCATAATGGCCTTGCCTTGTCACCTGCTTGGTCAGAAGTAAAGCACTTTGAATTTCCCTATCCTTGAGATAAGCACCTACAAAGCACCGCTCAGTTACCTTTATAACACTCTCCCAGTTTGTGGTTTAGATGATTCTGTTTGTTTCAAACCTTCAGATTTTGACATTTTGCTCAGAGGAGGAAAAAAACCAATCTAGCTGGTTGCCATGAAATTCAGTATAGACTAAAGTCTGTGCTGTGACTCAGCCTGCTAAGCGACCTTATGCACCGCTGATTGTAATCCAGAATTACCAGGCGAGTAATTAGTTGTGCAAAATGAAATAACTTAAAATCCTCACATGGAGTAATGACCCAGAAAAATCACTTAAGCTATACAATGGAAACAACTCAAAGCATCTGGCTGGAGTTTTACTTTTGTAGCTCTGCCCCCTTTGATTAAGAAGCGTTCTCCTGCTCATCCCCCATTCGAAACCATGGCTGTCAGCTGCTGCCCAGAACAAATGTTAGAGCATTCGTAAGCTGTAACTGATAAACTGGCAACTCGTTGCTGTTTAAAGAGCTGCTCCATATCATCTGAGATGAGCACGAGTAATGACAGCCTTTCCCCTGATCAGCAGCTGTGCTGTGTGGCAGGGGAGAGCCTGTATGTGCTGGTGATACACAGAGGGTTCTGAAAGCTGAGTACAGCGCTGCTTTGCTCCCCTTTGGCTCCATGTAAACGCGTTGTTCCAATACAGATGTGTTGCAGTGTTGAAGTTACATCAGTTGCAATGATGAAGTTACATGAGACCTGACCAAGAGATCAGATCTGTCCTCCCCACCGTGACAGCGCAGAAGGGTTGGTGCAGCCATTGTGTTAGCGAGGCTCATACACCAGCCATAAAACACAACCTGCCACCAAAGGGAGAAGACAAAGGGTTTTTAATAACAAAATGAGCCGTCTGCAATGCGCTGTTAATTGGATCAATTTTTCCTTTATTACACCATCTCGAAAAACCGAACACATACGTACAACCAGACAAGTTCTTTCTCCAGGTAGAGAGCAGAAGCAAAACTATTTCATCACAATCTGTAATTGCCCTGTTTCATCTCATTTGGCAGACGATCACAGCATCACACTGGGGGCACCACAGCAAGAAATACAGCTCTGCAATGTCACCTCACAACAGGGTTGTGGCAAGGGAAGGGCTAAGGATAACAGATTTCCTTTCTCCCTTCCTCGCCTGAAACCCCAGCCCAAAAGAGCTGCAGACAAAACACAGGCAGGCAGCCCTCGCCCTGCTCTGTCCCACCAATGCATGGCACAGCAATGTTCTTCTTCCCGAGTGTCTGGGCGAGCAGCAGATGACAGATGCTTTGTTTGAGCTGTGTACCCAGTAACAGAGCGGGGTAAACAACAGCTCAGCCCATTTGCTGGACAAGCTTTTATGTCCCTTTAAGCACACCAGGACACGTTCCTGCTGGTAGTGCGGTGTTTATTGCAAAACAAAATTCCATTGGAACAGAAAATGACAAGAGGTACATATTATCATAGATAATATTGCTTCAATTATTCAGGTCCACAGTAGCTTCCTGCTTGGAGCAGTTCTTAGAAACAGGAGAGATGTTTAAAAGAGATCAGTAGGAGAGGAACTGACATTACCATAATACTGGAAAAAAACGCCTTGAGTTACAGTGTAATTAACTGCAGAAGGTGCCAGTAATAGTAGTCATCTCCCAAAAACACACATGCAAGATGAGATCAGCTCCCCACATTGCTGTTACGTACCTCAGGCAACTGCCCCCTCCCATCCAGAAAGAGAAGCAGGGAATGTAAACAGTTGTGTGCATATCGATGGCCTCAGCAAATACACAGAGCAGTGCAGGAGGGAAGGGGGGTTCAATTCCCTTGGGCTCCTTTAGTGCCTTCCATCGTTTGCCCTGTTAATCATCCCCTCTTAGCTCCTATCCTCTTCTCTACAACCTTTCTACAGTGCATTACAGTGGGAAGAACAGGATGTTGTCCTGCTTATGGGCAGCTCCATCATTCAGCTGGGCTCCTGTTGTGCCAGTCCTGCTCTGTGCTGCTGCTGAGCACAACAGGGAGAGGGAAAAACCAAATTGTGCCAAAGGGTTCTGCTCCCAGAGCTGCATCTGGAAACCCCATCAATGCCCTGCAACGGGCTGCAGCAGCAGCTGCTCTGAAGGCTGTTATACTTTGCTGCTTCACCAGGGAAAAGTATACAGGAGCATAAACAGAATCACCTGTTGCATACATGTTGTAGGACAAGCAGCAAACAATTTGCTGTCGCATGGCAGCCCACCATAAAATCAGCTTTTATATTGTCTGCCATGCCCCCAAATTTGCAACTATGTTGTTGATAGCAACAAAATAAATGCACTGCAGCGTAACTATTATCTGTGGCAGATTAACATGCTACCACTGTGCCCTATTTGAATGCGTCCTTCCTTCAATAAACTATTCCAGGCAAGCAGCACCACACTGAGGTACACATTTATCAGTGAGGAGAGCAGCGCTGTGGGGGCTTGGTTCACACAGCTGCAGTTTTGTGCTTCATTTGGCCCAAAGCCGTGATGAACATGAACTCTGGTGCCTGCTGGTGCCATAAAAAAAGCTGAGGAATGCCGTGATTTGCTGTGCAAGGAGAAAAAGGCAACGCACCAATGGATGTGCTTCCGAGTGCTAAAAGAGATTAAAATGAAGCAATCTCCCCCCCTCCCCAGCCCCCCAACCCTCATCGTGGGATATAAAGTGCAGACATGTGGAAACCTGACTGTAAGGGTGACGATCTGGAGAGCAGGCAGTGAGGTGCAGGTGAACATACAGTTGTGTGTGATCTAATTTACTCCCCCCCGCCTCCCCCCCAGATGAAGGTACCTCCCAAAGACAGTTCCCAAGATACATTTAATAACAGAACAATCCTGAATATCAACAGATTTCCCCTGTTTTTTTCTCCTCCAGTCCCCACCCTCCTCCTCCCCAGCAGAATTCTTAGCAGTAATAATCACCCTGTTGCCATCAGAGGGCAGTTTTCTGGCTCTGCTCGGTCTCCCATGATTGCACTGTACTCACTTCACATTGAACAGACGCGGTTCACAAACGGCACGACAGGGGCAATCTCCTGAATAGCAGAAAAGCAGAGAGAGAAACCCCTTGCTCCTCAGTTTGAAAGTAAGCTCCATCTCCGTGCAGTTTAAGAGGGCTATTTTATTTTATGCATTGCTGCAATCAGAAATTGCTTTCTGTAGTAGTTGCCCAGACAACTGCTACCGAGTTCCTCGTGAGTACCATGGCGAGGAGAGGATTGCCTCTCCAGTCCCCTAAAGGAAGGTGATTTAGGGCAGCCAGTCAGTGTTTATGGCACAAAGAAAGGTACAGTGGATGAAGACATAGTCAATGCAGAATAAGGAGGTGAGAAGGGTTAAGGAGCGACTGGTCATTTAGCAAAAAACCAATATTCCAGAAGGATCTCTTCCTTCTTGCTTTTCTTTTCTACTGTGCAGATTCAAAAAGAGAAAATGCAGGGCACCACCATGTTAGTTGTCTTGTTCCCAAACAGAAAACGTGATGGCCTCCGTGCCAATCCCTGTTGGGCCGTGGTGCAGTTTTCTCAGTGTTTGACACTGGTTCCTGTCAGATAGCAGTGAGGCTGGAAGAACTGCTGCTAATGACAGGGGTTTTCCCCATTGAAACGCCTTTAAGGGGTGGAATATCTTCTCAGATGATAACTGTAGATCTTAATGCAATGATCCCAACAGTCCAGCACCAATAGCTGCCCTTTGGGAGTAATGGCAATACCAACTGGGCAGGTGAGTCCCTCCCGGATTAAGATATTATAGCCACCTCCTTTAGGAAAATGCAGGATTTCTTTACGGCTGCTGTCAGCAACGATGAGGTCTCCTCTGGCATCTACGCACATCCCAGCAATGCACCTGAAATCCTCATTCTCAGAGAAGAAGTGGCTAATCTGGCGTCCCAGCTGCCCGTCTGGGCCGACAGAGCCAATAGAAAAGCCTCCTTCTAAGTGGTGTTCGTACTGCCTGTTTTCCAAGTTGAGCCCCAGCCCCTGAGTGAAGTATATGGTCCCTTCAGCATCACAAGTGACAAACTTGGGCCGCACCGCGCTACACAAGCAGGTGTACTTCACCACCCCCACGCCACGGTCCACAGTGAAGCACCACAGCTTCCCCCCTTCCACATCAGTCACCACAAACTGCCCAGAGGGCAGAGCCGCGATGCCCCAGGGCTTGCTTAGCTGGCTCCTGTGACATGCCACACAGTGGCCATCCATGGTGTACACCTTGACAGAGTTATCATAGCTGTCGGTCACACCTATGAGGCCGTGGCAATTCATGGTGACAGAAAGGGGAGTCAAATTAGGCAGGTCTGCTCCAAGGAAGCTCAGTACAAAGCTATCGATTCCGCTGGGGCTCCGGCGGATCTCCTTCAGGAAACCTTTGCGGGTGAAAACCTGGATACGAAAATTGCCTCGGTCCGCCACAAGCACCTCTCCTTGGAGAGTGACGTAGAGGCTGACGGGCAGATTGAACATCCCTGGCAGGCTACCCTTGGAGCCCATCTTCTTGATGAAGTGACACTGTTGGATGCTTGCAGCTGCTTCGGGCATCCTTGGTTTGACTGGGGAGGAATTTGGTGTGCAGCTGGCTTCTTGTTGCATCAAGTCAGGCTCTCTAAATGATGCCGATGAGGATGCTGCGGTTTCCATGAGTGATTCTTCCAAGTTAACAGTCCGGGGTTTCTTCACCACCTGCCCAATCTGCAGTGGTCCCACATGGCTCACTTTAAGGAGTTCAACCTCGTGAAGTATCAGCTCCCCTGGGAGACTGTTTGTCAGTTCTGGTTCTTCCTCATCTGCTGCCTCCTCCAAGAGAGCAATATCTCCTTGCTTTATTTTGGCAAGGAAATAATCACAGCGAGACAATATCTGCACTTCTGCTAAGTTCAGCAGATAAGCTTGTTCCTCCATTACCTGATTATTTACCTTCTCCACTTCAGACAAAGAGGTGGTGAAGAACTTGCGTGACCTGGCCAGTTCTTCCTGGATCTTGCGCTCTTCTTTGCTGTAATCTTGCAGAACTGCTCTGTATCTAGATTGCAGGTCACTCGAAACACCCTCCAGAGATGCTTTTCTTTTCTGCAAATCATCCATGAGCTCCCGAAGTCTGGCAAGCCTTGTCCCAAACTCCCTCCTACGCTCTTCAGCAGCCTCTTTGATAGCAATGACATTATGCCCTTGGGGCACGTGTGATGTCTCCTTGCACGGCTCACATAACACCAAGCCACAACTCTTGCAGAAGTGTCTTGGCAATCTTCTCCCACAGACTTTGCACATGAGGAGACCAACCACTTCCCCCAGCCCCGTGGTGTCTATGATCTTCAGTACAGTAAGATTGTCAGTCAGCTGAGCTAAGGTTTTGATCCGAGTGATTTTGCTGCAAAAAGGGCAGCGTATCCCATTAATGCTGGTTGCTAGGAGCTTCTCCAAGCACTGTTTGCAGATGGTGTGCCCGCAGTGTAAGAGCTTGGGTCTCAGGTGCTCCTCAGTAAAGGACTCCATGCAAATGGGGCACTCCAGGACCTCTCGGAGCGCATCCGAGTTGAGTTGAGGAGCAGAAGCCATGGCTTTCCACAGGCAGCTTTACCCAGTGCAGAATCTGGTACTCGCATGTATTCTAAGGTGCTCCAATTCTGTCCAGAAAGAAAAAAAAAAAGAAAATGTGATTTATGTCATCACCAGCAGTTACATATACATGCAGTTTATTTCTGATTTATCTCCCAGACCTGGAAAACAGAAACCCAGTTGGCTTTTCCACATGTGAGAAGGGTAGATTTATCATTGCTGATCTCAGAGTGGGCAAATCCTAAAACTAACCTGCAGCTTCTAGTGCAATGAATTATTCGCTTGCAAAATTTATAAGTAGAACTGAAAGAAGTGTAATGGCAGCAATAAGGAAGCCCAATATATATTGATGACTGAATCATCTCCTCATGGTGCCCATCTCCTGCTGCCAAGCCTGTGAGTTTACATAATTTACTCTGAAATCCAGAGAGATTAAACCAAGCGTTCAAATGTTGCGCATCAAAAGAGGAACCAGATGGTGCAGCGCTTTAGGACATTAATATATCACCTCTGGAGACCTGCATTCAGATAAGACATCAGACATGAGCAAAATAAATGTTCATGGTTTAAAACTGCTTTTCTAGAAAGCCAAAATAAATTTTCAAGGTTTCATGTGTTTGCCAGGAGGTAATCCTAGAAGGAATGATTTGTCGGTTTCCACTCCTTCTGTGATTGACTGTTTATAGTGGAAACATGCGCTGATGTCTTTAAGCCAGTGTACTTCATTAACCTCTGCCATGCTGCATCATGCAAATAAATACAGCTTGATGCAGCAGTGTTCTATCAGGTATTAGCAGAAACAGAGCTACCAGACAACTCCAAATGCTTGATAATACAGACTGCATGTGTTCTCTCTTAGGTCCTGAACTTAGCTTAATTGCATATAATTTCTCTGTATTCTATACTCTTGTAGCACTGACTTCATTCCTGTGTTTTGGTTCAGTTTTGTTGTACCGCCGTGGTTGCCATTCAACTTCAGCCCAGGTTTCTTCATCCTCACATCCCGCGCAGCGGGGAGCAGATCCCAGCAGCTCCCTCGCTAAAGCAGCCATCCATTCAAAAGGAACAGAACAGGGTTCACATCATTAAGTTATTATTCAGCGGACCGAGTTTCAATACCCCTGCTATCGCATTGCTTAGCCGTTAAAAAAGAAACGGGGAGAAAACATTTCTTCTAGGGGGAGAGGAGGAGAAGGAAGTGGTTGGTCTTTAAAATGAAGAGCCGGGCACAGAGGGATGCGAGCAGAAAGCTTTCTTCCCAATAATGGCTGCATGCGCGCAGCACTTTGGCTTCCCCGCTGCGATCGCCTGCTTTGCCCTCAGGAGCATTTCAGACAGAAAGGTTCAGTGTATTTCAGTTCAGCGTTTGCTCGAGTGGAAGGAGACAGCTGGAACGGAGAGAGGTTCTTTATATTCATACAGAGAGATGGGGGGGAGGAATTAAAAGGAGATCTGTATTTATCGGCTGTGAGGTCTTTTTAGCCCCACGTTGCAGGGATGGGCAATGTGGGATCTCCAATGGTGGGGTCTCAGGCTGGGTGCTGACCCCAAAGTGGGGGCACAGCTTCCCTTTCCCTTTCTCTTTCCCTTTCTTTCCCTTTCCCTTCCTTTTCCTTTCCCTCCCTTTCCTTTCCCTTCCTTTTCCCTTTCCTTTCCTTTCCTTTCCTTTCCTTTCCTTTCCTTTCCTTTCCTTTCTTTTCCTCTTTCCTTCCCTTTCCCTCTCCTCTCCTCTCCTCTCCTCTCCTCTCCTCTCCTCTCCTCTCCTCTCCTCTCCTCTCCTCTCCTCTCCTGCTGAGCAGCACCTCAGCTCTGATGGATGGACAGCAACGAGGTTTACAGATAAAGCTGCGGTCAGAAGGCATATTTCCATTTAGTTGGGCTTCCCTTTGCTTTTAATTCAGGTTCGGTCTGAAGGTCGCTTTGTGTGATGCTCTTTTAATAGGCACAACATGCAAGCGCGCATCTCCGCCATGCCATTATCCCCGCAGCGCTCTCCTCCCTCGGTTATACCCCACATCGGGCCGTTGATCCCACACATAAAACAGTGAACCCGAGGCCGAACCGAGGCCTGGCCCTGCTCACGGCCCCGCAGCGCTGTGGTAGCGCCGCCTCCCTCCCGCTCCATCCCGGTCCCGCTGGGTCGGCCCCGTTGCTGTGTGTAACCGCCCGCCCACCCGCCCCGCCTGCAGGGGGCGCCACTCACGGCGGGGCCCCGGCTCCGCTCCTTCCCTTTACCTGCTCGCCGCTCCCCGGGCCGCGCAGCCGCTCCCCGTCATACCCAGCGCCGCCGATGACGTGGTGCTGCGCGGCGCACGGAGCGCTGGGAGGTGGAGTCCTGAGGGGCCGCCTGCGCACACACAGCGGGTTAATGGAGGGGAGGGGCCATAAAGGCCTGTAGGGCCACCGTGATGGGCTACAGGACGCCATAAAGGCCTATAGGGCCACCATGATGGGCAACAGGATGCCTTAAGGGCCTATTGGGCCACCATGAGGGGCTACACGAAGCCATAAAGGCCTATAGGGCCACCATGAGGGGCTACAGGATGCTATAAAGGCCTATAGGGCCACCATGAGGGGCTACAGGATGCCATAAAGGCCTATAGGGCCACCATGAGGGGCTACAGGATGCCATAAAGGCCTGTAGGGCCACCATGAGGGGTTACAGGGTGCCATAAAGGCCTATAGAGGCACCGTGATGGGCAACAGGATGCCTTAAAGGCCTATAGGGCCACCATGAGGGGCTACAGGATGCCATAAAGGCCTATAGGGCCGCCATGAGGGGCTGCACCCTGCTGTCATGTCATGTAACCCTTCCCAAACACAAGGAAGGGTAGAACCAGCTTGGATGCAGCTACTGCCACCATCTCCTTGCTCTATAGGTTTTAACTTGCTCACAGCACTGTGCTTGCTCAGTTCCATCCCTCTCTGCTGTTCATGCCTGGAAATAGAGGAGGGTGGTTCTATCACACAGGACTGATGAGCAAAGTCATTAATCATATAATCAGTCATTTTCCTCCTGCCTCTTCCCTCCTCCTCCCCATCCCTCTGACCTTTCTATCTGGCCTCTCTTCTCCCATCTGATGTGTTCTGCTGGCTGTAATTAGAGGTGGGATTTAGCAGCCAGACTATCTGATAGGAATGTCTGGGCTTGGTGGGAGCACAGGTGGAGAACTGCAGCATGGAGAAATTCCATCTGTGGAAGAGCTGAGCCGGCAGTGAGGCTGTTTGCCATGATCGCTGTTTGCAGCCTCCCTGTGCATGGAGAGACTCGTTCAACTTCGTGGTCTGGAAGAATCTCTGGACACTGGGCTTACATTGGTGCTAACACTCTCTGCCATTCGGAGGCAGGGTGGTAAGGGGGTGATCCCTACTCGTGGGTCTCCCCGGTTCCTGCCGTCCTGCTCCGTGCCACCAGAGGGCAGCAGGTCCTCGCGGAGCTCCGGCCACTGCTGCCCCGTGGGGATGGGGACAACAGCCCCAGTGCTGCATCCCCCACCATCACACCCACCCACACCCTCCTTGCAGTGCCCATCTCTAGCACTGGGCAGCCATAAAGCTGGCTGAGCTCCTCGCAGACCTGTTGGATCCTGCGGTGACAATATCTCACCGCAAGAGAAATTCCCAGGCAAACGCAGCTATTGATTTTCTTTCTAGCTCCCTTTCGATGGATTCGCCGACAAACGGGTTGTTTTTCTATCCAGTAACGAACCTGCAGCCTGTGCCTGTATCAGCCATAAATCCCAGCACCCTGCCCATGGCAGCAAGGCCTGCACAGCCAGGGGAAGGTGGAACAGAAATAACTCAGCCTTGTTGGGAAATGCAAAGTCTGGGTACCAGCTTAGTCCTGGCAGAGCATCCTATTGGTATCAGTGGGGTAACTTGGAGGTATCTCTATAAAGGTCTACTCCTTAAATTCTCTTTACAGCTTTAGTTTGCTCTGAGCTTTTCTGCTGTTGAAGAGCTGCCACATCCTTCTCCTGATGCGGTTGTGTTCTTGTGGGAAGCCCAGCGATCCCCAGTTTTGGAATGACCTGGGATCCTTTGGCAAAGCACAGTGTAAAATGCTGGACCACTAACAAAACCTGCACCTCTGGGGAGCTCTCAAAGCAAAGCAACACTCCAATACAAGAGAATTACGAGTTACATTTGGTCATTGCTCTAGTAGTGTTGTTGTGCTTCCCTCTGGTCTAAGCACCAGGAGGTGCTGCTGTTAATGCTGTGAGCACTTCACCTCTGCAGTCCTGGTGGAGCACAGAGGCAGAGCTGAGCACTGGAGCAGGAGGTCAGAACTCTGCACTCTCTGCTCTGCTCGTCCTCCTTTCTTACACAAGGTCTGACACTTAGCAGAAGGTTATTTTATTTCGTGTCGCTGTTGTTTCTTTTTCTAAATACATATTTCAGGCAAACAAACAAACAAACTAATAGCTTCCACAAGTTGCTGTGATGCATCTAACCACATCCGCGGCGCTGTGCTTCCCAACAGATGCTGCCAGGACTCCCTGAGCCTCCAGCAGCAATAGAGAAAGCATGTTCAGATCCAGAGGCTGATAAGGAATCCGGCTGCCCTCCCTTCCCTGCACTGTTGAACCCATCCATCCCGCAGACCAGGTCTGAGCAGTGCCCATCAGCAGTTACCTGTCAATGAGAATAGGGCACTGGAAGAGAGATCTGAGCACTCCAGGAGGTCACTCAGTCATGCACAGGGCTTGTGCAATGTGGACCGAAGCAATGAAGGTGAACAGTGTTACTCAGCACTTCTCCCAGCTTGCAGGAGTGTTTCTATTGGCTTCGCTGGCAGCTGGGGGTTGCATTTTAGTGTTATGTTTTGTGGTCTGGTTCTGATTCTCTCTAACCCAACTGCAGAACCTTCCTTTGATTTCATCAGCAGTAGAATTGGCTGTAGGTTTTCAAGCCCAAGAAGCTGGCGAGCTGCGTGTCAGCAACAAGGCAATAAAAGCCAGAGCAGACCTCCAGTGGTGTGTGGGGCTACTGCAGCTTCCCGTTGGGTTTCTCTGTGCAGAGAGGGTCTGCATGCAGGCAGCCAGGCAGATACCTCGAAGCCACCACTGAGGGATGAGAGAGGAAGGCACAGGGACCCTTCAGCTCTTCTTCGCTTTGAGTTGTAGTGGCAGGTCCAGGAATAATCTCACGTGTTTGAGAGGAAAATATCCCCCAGCTTTCAGTAACCTAATTTTGTTAGGACTGTCCTTAAGCCCCTTAAAGCTCATTCCACAAAAGCTACCAAGAATTGCACTCCAGTGCTGATGACTTCCAAGACTCGTGTGGATGAGAGCTGGTGATTTGGCAGTGAAGCCCATTTCCTTCTGCTGAGCCATGTCCTATTTCATTTTCCTTATTTGGAGTTGTACCCAGAGCCTTTTCAGTACAGGGGAGCACTATGAATTAGTTCCCAGCACACTGAACTGCTAACTTCAGCTGCAGTAACCCCTTACGTCCCCAGGAACCCAATCTACAAAGCACTCCTTTTCCCCTTAGTGACTGGAGCTTCAACTGCAATAAAGGGGATTAAATGCAGACACCCATTTCCACCTTAGCTATGAAGTCTGCAGCGCTGACAAGTCTGCCACGAGTCACCTGGCTCCACGATCAATCTTCTGTGGCTGAGAGCATGGCTGCTCTGCGAGGGGAGCTGTGCTACGCACACAGCCTCCCTGATCAGCTGCTGGTTTTCTACCTTCTTTTCTCTGCAGACCTCTGCTTTTACCCACTATACAGCTCCGTTTGGTGGCTGCTGCTCCTGAAATGGCTTTACCTGACCTGTGTTTGAGCACACACCTCCCTGCCAGCATCTTTAGGGAGCTCTTTAAGCCACCATCTCCACCCCCCTGGCCCCACCACCTTTTTCTGGGTGCAATGGACAAACAAGGAGTCTGGAGGTGCAGGATATGCTGGATGAGCTCGCATTCAAGCTGGGTTCCCCTGGAGTTAACTCTCTGCTTGCTTAGGGTTATTTTGCATCTTACCTTTGCTTGCTCATTCCAGAAGCAGAGTGCAGCTGGGGGAGGCCAAATGGAGGCTGCTCTTCCTGCTTCTCCATCTCACTCCTCACACCTGATTTGCACTCTCAGGGCTCCTGAGAGCAGAAACACCAAGTGTGAGTGCATCGTGTGCCCCATGCTTGGAAGTAGAGGAGAACACCGTCTGCAAAGCACAGAACAGGGAGCTCAGGCACCTCAAAGCATTCTCGTGTGGTGCTCCAGCAGCTTGGCCATGTTTGTTGTCCCCCTCTAATTCCAGTGAAGACGAGTTGCTTGGAATTTGCTCCTTCTTCCCGTGACAGCTTTGATCCTGTGCATGTGAGTGTTCTCTGACAGCCAGACAGAAGGGGAAGGGTTGTCCCTAGCCTGAAGGGCTTTAAGAATAATGAATGAATACTGTGTTTGTTTGTATTTCTAATTGACAAGTGTCTTGCCAGATCAGCTGCATGTTGCTGCAAGCCAAGGGTATTAAGACAAAGCTTGTTCCTGTGCAGTTCCTTCTTGGGATGGGGAAGTTGTTGCTGAAGGCGGCAGCTGTCTCCATGTCCAATGCGTGGTGTTGGGTGTGTTATTTAGGCACAGGATGAGCAAGGTTTCTCTTCTGTAGTCCCATCTCCAGGCTACGAAGGTCAGCCTTCTTTCTTGGGTCAACCCAAGAGGAGATTCTACAATTAAAGTTTCAGTAACAGCGTACAGCACTGAGATGGGAATCTTGACTCCTCTTATCAGGTACCACCAGGTGTGATGCTTTCTTGGACCCTGGCAAACATTCAGGCCAAGGCAGAGGAAAATCAGTCTCTGTGGGTTTGTCTTCTTTTGTTTCAAAGGCCTGAATAGTTCCCAAAAGCAGCACCTTCACAGCTTGGTGTTGGAAATAACTCTGCCTGTCCCCCCTGCAGTGAGATTGTTCTGTTCTGTCACTCTCTGCCATGGGGGTTCATCCTACACTGAGTCCATTTGCCAGCCTACTTCAGTTCTTGGTGCTGTGGCTTTTGTGTCACCCAAAGGAAGGAGCAAAGGACCTCATGCACTGGAGGGAACTGGTGCAAGGGCAGGGTGAGGACACTTGGCTCCCTGTCCCGTCCCCTATGAAAGAGGTTCTCTTTGGCAGGAAAGATATTCCTGGTTGATTCTGTTACATTTCAAAGTGTAGAAAGTGAAGACACGAATCACGAAAAAGGGGAAAGGGAACATGGCCAGTTCCATCACTCTAGAAGTGTTTGGCTGGAAATGCTCCCACTTCCTACCCACTTGCAGGTCCTGTTTTTCTCCTTCTCTCCTTGACCTTTCTGGTTTCCTGCTCCCACCTGGCCCATACCCTCAGCAGCTGCATTTACCCTGGCTGCAGTGAAGTTTAGCTTAGGGGAAAGTACTGCCCTGAGATTTGTTTAATGCTGTTTATTTTCTTTCTAAACCAGAAACAACTGAGCTGGGGAACAAGAAGGAATTGAAATCCATGCCGTTCATCACCTATCTCTCGGGCTTGCTGACGGCACAGATGCTTTCTGACGACCACCTCATCTCAGGTGTGGAGATCCGCTGCGAGGAGAAAGGCCGCTGCCCATCCACGTGCCATCTGTGCCGGCGCCCAGGCAAGGAGCAGCTCAGCCCCACACCGGTCCTATTGGAGATCAACCGTGTGGTGCCTCTGTATGCCCTGATCCAGGACAATGACACCAGGGAGGTGAGTGAGCTGGTGAGGGACCACTGTGAACCTTCCATTCACCACCTCTTCAGCTTGCCTTTCTTGGTCCCAGTGGGTGCTTGGCTGAATGTGAGCTGGTAGTGTGGCCAGGAAGGCCAACAGTATCCTGACTTGTGTCAGCAGCAGTGCAGCCAGCAGGACAGGGAGGGGTTCACATCTCTGTACTGGCACTGGTAGGATCACGCTTGAAGTGCTGTGCTCAGTTTTGGGCCCCTGACTACAGGACAGGTATTGAGGCCCTGGAGTGCATCCAGAGATGGGCAATGGAGCTGTGAGGGGTCTGGAACAGAGGTATGATTGAGAGCAATTGTGGGAACTGAGATGGTTCCGTGCAGAGAAGAAGAGGCTCAGGGGAGACCTTACTGCTCCGTGCAGATACCTGAAAGGAAGTTGTGGCAAGGTGGGGGTCAGCCTCTGCTCCCAGGTGACAGTGATGGGATTAGAGGCAGCGGCCTTAGGTTGTGCCCGGAGAAGTTTGGATTGGGGATTAAGAATAATTTCTTCCCAGAAAATGTGGTAATGCATTGGAACAGGCTGTCAGTGAAGGTGGTAGATTCACTGTCCCTGGAGGTGTCGATGGAAATGGTAGATATAGCAATTAGGGACACGATTTAGTGGGTAATATTGGTAGTAGGTGGATGGTTGGACGAGATGATCTTTGAGGTCTTTTCCAGCCTTAATGATTTTGTGATGATACAATGAGAGCAAATGGTTTCGGGCTGCACCAGGGGAGTTTAAATTGGATATTAGGAAACATTTCTTTTCAGAGAGGGCTTTGGAGCAGCATCAGGGTAGTGCTAGAGCAGATGTCCTTGTGCCACCCCCAGCCCTCACAAATGTGCCTCTCTGTGCCTACATTGCAGCAATAGCAATGCTGTGAGCAGGTGCTGTTGGTGTTCCTTTTGCCCCTCATGTCTCAGCAGCTGGGCCTTGTCCCCCTGTTTCCTCTGGGATGTTCTGTGTCAGGAAAGCCCAAAGCCCTACCATACTCTGCACAGCACAAGTGCAGAGGGATAAGCAGCCCCTCGGGACAGGCCCGCAGCCACAGGAGGTCACTGTTACTCCAGGAGGGACCAGCAGAGCTGGAGGTGACCCTTCCTTGGGGCTTGGCTCCTTTCCCTCCTGTGAGAGCTCCAGTGTTAATCATTTATGGATTTATTTCCCACTTTCTCTGTTCTCTGCAAGTCCCCACTCCTCAGTGCAGCCCCCTAACCCCAAACCCAGAAATGACAGACCTGCTTAAAGTCACTTATTAGTACTGAGTCTGCACTTGATTAAGATGCTTGGAGTGAGCCAGCATGCAGCAGCTGTGGGTGGGACAGAGAGGGCTGCAGGTCTGGAAACAATCCTGGCAAATGGAGGTGTGACCACCAAGAATGATACTTCCCCTTCATGTTCCCCCCCCAGATTCATGGGCAAAAGGGATCCTGCTCTTTTCCGGGCGCCCAAGTCCCTTACAGGGACTGTCCTTTCTTGTCTACCCCTTGATCTTGTTTTGCTCTTCCATCCATTAACCCTTATGCTTCTTCCATACAGCCATGCCTGACTTACCTAATTCTGTCCCTCCATCCTTCGAGTATTCCCCAGATGCCCTTTCTCCTTTTCTCCTTATGCTTTTCCCATTCCTGTCTTCTGCTTTTCCCTGTTCCACTTTCACTTGATGAAGTCTCCACAGCCTGCCTGGGACTGCTCCCTCTGTGTCATGGCCACACTGGTGCCCCTTGAGTTCCCTGCCTTGCTGCCTTCCAGAGACCTGATGTGGCTGTATCCACAGCAAGGACAGGGTCATCCCTTTTTAGCTATGAACCGAGCAGGTACTTCTGCAGAGTCAGAGCACCCACTCTGACTATTTTCACTGCCAGCTCCTCTCCCAAATGGCACTGCTGCCCTGCCATGGCTGGAGGGTATTCTCCTTGTCCTGGGGAGCCAGAGCTGCCTGTCCTCAGCAGCTGCCCCCTCCTGCCCTGGTTCACTAGAGGGCTGCTCCCATCAGCTGCAGCTGGAGGACAGCCTGCATTGTGCTCTCTGCTGAGATGCTGGGGGAAAAAACAAACAAACACTTGAACAAACAAAACCCTAAAGATGGAGCCAAACAAGAGAAGCCCTGGCAATCTTCTGGAGGGCTGTGCTAGCCTTGTGCCTGCTGTTCATTGCTGCAGGAGGAGCTGCTCGTGCAAAGGTTCAGTGCTAGGACTAGCTACTGCCAGGGCTAGGGCTGTGCTGTGGGGCTCAGTGATGGAGATGGATCTGAGATCTGTAGGTAGAGAGCCTAGGAGAGGGTGGGAGGCTGTGTGCAGTCAGAGGCCACCAACTCTATAGTGTCAATGTGATGTAAAGCCATTCATTTAAATGTCTTCCTTGGTTTGTGCGTGGGAATAGATGTTCAAGGGGTGTGTGCTGCAAGCTGCACCCGATGCAAGGTCTGGATGGTGAAACATCCTTTTTCAGCATCAGTTTGGAGGCTGGGGGTGGTCCCAGGCACTAGGAGAGTGATATTTGCCTGTGGCATAAACAAGATGTGGAAATGTCTGGGATGAGCACTTGGATGCTGCTGTTTGGGGCAGGGGAAGATCCCTTTGTCTAGGGACGTGGCTGTTGTGGTGACAGTCTGGGGACATGGCCTGCACAGTCACCAGCCACCTCCCTCCCCTACCCACCAAGTACAGCAGCTGCTTCCCTGCCTGCTGCCCTCATTTCTGCATATAATAATCCATGGAGCAAATGCTGGCTGTATGGGGACTGCAAGCAGATCCCAATTCCCTCATAGTATTAAAAAAAACAAACACCCAAGATAAACATTGAAGACCTTTCTTTTTGTGTGTGCTCATACACAGCTAACTATGTATGTGTACAGGAAGGTAAGGCCATTGATAACATGGATGCTAACATCTGTTGTATTCCCCGGAAGCTTTCCATTGTAGACCTAGCAGCAAGAACGTAGTTAAGATACAGGTAAAGAAATATTGCAGGCAGTTTTTAGGTGTCTTTTCATCTACCTCGATAAAGGGAGCTATGCATTTCTTAACATCTGCAGCTACCTCATGTACATGCCTTGTTCTCAGTTTCTGATGACCTTGCCAGACTTTTAAGTGCTGGGTTTATGTTTCCAGGCGGAGCGTCTGTCTGCCTTGGGCTGATTTTTGTACGTGTGTATGTTTGATTTCAGCTCCAACTGACCATTTGCAAGAGAGAGATTAGGTGAAAATATATTGCTTTGCCCATATGAAATAAGTTGGAGACCTATTTCCATGACATTGAGACTAGCTATTTTCTTCTCAGCTCAAAGCAAGGACTTGGAATTTAGCAGAGATCCAGAAGTCAGGTTTTGCCTTTTGCTGCCCAGGGAACGTTTGTCCAAGGCTGTTTGTGCTGTAAGCTCCCAGTTGCGGATGCTCAGCAGGAGTTTTGGTTTATGGTTGCAGTGCTGTTCAAAGCCTCTCATCAGCCCCCAGCAGTGTAAATGTGCATGAACAGCTCCACGAGTGCCTGGTGCTGCTGTAGCAACTGGTCCTGGCCAAGCACTGCTCCCAGCACCAAAGGGATGGGAACATCAGGGGCCCCAGGCTGGGTGTTGTATGACAGCCCCTCTTTTCTTCCTGGTGTGCAGTGAAAGTTTTACAGGCTGAGCCTCTGCCAGGGAGTGCCTCTATTTGCCTCTGTTGTTAAATAGTGTTAGTCAGAGAGCTGGTGCAGCCAGCGGGTATACCCAGGGGCTGTGCTGGAGCAGGGGATGTCCCAGGCTGCTCTTGCCATCCCAGGACATGTGGCATTTCTCCTTTTGCAAGTGTTTTCTGGGACAGTCTCAACCACCCCCTTCCAGGAGCTCAGAGCTTTTGGGGAGCGAGGCAAAAATAGATAAGGGTCAAGGAGGTACTAAGTCCAGGTACCTTCCGAAGGGCTTTGTTGGATGGTGAGATCAAGTGAATGCAGGTTGGTTTCTGGCACCATTGCTGTTGCAGAACCCCTCCCTTCATTCTACACACTGGCATCATGAGCTCAGGAGATGTGACCTTGGCAGTGGCTGCACCTGAGGTCTGTGGATCCTGCATCACGTTTCAGCTGATGGATGCTCTCATCCCATGTTTACTTCAGCCAGCACTGAACTACCAGGACAAGCTAAGCACATCATGTGGTGAAACATCCCTTGTCCCTGTGTCACCACCCAACACCGTGGCAGCAGGAAGCCCATGCTGATTTATTCAGTGCTGTCTATCCAAGTGCTGAGCAAGGAGCTTTCTGCATGTCCCTGTTATGGGAACAGTGCTCTCAAAGGGCAGAGCAGGGGAAGTGCCCTGGCAGCACAGAGATGGGATCGTTCCCTGGAGCAGCCTCAAAGGCATGGGGAGCTGGTGCCAGTGATTGCTTTTTCCACTGCTGAATCAGAAAGGCGGCCAGGTTGAGCAGGGACAGTGTTTGAATTGTTGAGGTGCAATTTGTTTTGTTTCTTTGGTCTGGATTTTGGTATTGTTGCTTTATTTTCATGTCTTTTAATAGGCCATCCTCCTCCTCACGCCAAAGCCCAACACTTGTGCATCCCGATGCAGCCCTACCCCACATCCAACTCATGTTAGCCCAGGGAAGAATAAAGGCATTGTAACTGCCTGACTGTGCTGATGGGGAGCTCTGGAGCTGAGGTGTGGAAGCAGAGCTCCCTGGGCCAGGACGCTCCTTGCACTACGAAGGCTGCACCACCAGGTTTCAATGTCCTCTTCTGCTCTCTTGGTTCCCATAAATAACAGAATCCAGGATGCTGCCCACCCTGGGTCCCTGCCAGTGCCCTGACCTTTCCTACGGATGCTTCCTAGGATGAGGTGATGCTGCTCCCTGGGGACAGGCAGCAGGGTGGGAGCGGCGCAGATGAGATCAGCTGCCAACAGCAGCGGTGGGGAAACTTTATCCTCCTTTGCTGTGAACCTGGAGCAGACATTCAGACGCGAGCTGCGTGATCCTGGAAAGAGTCTCTGGCCTGGGAAAAACTTCATTTTCCTCCTCGTTTTTGTTGTTTTTCCTTCTGGAGGTGTCTAGACTGCTAGGGAGTGGCATTTATCTCCTGTGAGCAGCATTAAGCCTCAGCATAAGGGCATGGAAAGCTTTTCTTCCAGCTACTCTCATCATAGCATCCTGTCATGTGTGCATCCCACACCTTGGTGGCACTCAGTGCAGCTGGGCCAGGTGCTCATTGCCCCATCAGCCATGCAGATGACTGCATCTCCAAAGCCAGCTCAGCACCAGCGTGCTCCCCTTGCAGTGCCCCACCTGGAAGCAGCAGCCTCTGTACTGATTCCTGCCAATGCTGCTCTGCAGCGTTCCTCCATGTCCTGTAATTTTTCTCTCTGGGGATGTGAACAGAAAACCCACGGTCAGGAAGAACTCGATGCTTTTCCCTCCATCAGCCAGGTCTAACAGAGGACAAAGAGGAAATGTTCTTCTCTGTTCGCTGTAGAGCATCTGAGCTATAAAATGGGGCCAAATGGCCTCCCCCTGAGCACAAATAACAACAGGAGAAAGATCCATATGCAATCGAGTGTGGGATAAATGTGCTTAGCTGATCATTCATTTCCTTAATATTTTTTTTATGAATAGGCTTAGCTTATGGTAAGATGGGACTTTATGGTCCTGTAAGTCTTGCTCGTGTCAAAACAAATGAACTAGCCATCCTATGGGGGAACTATCAATCCAGTATATGTGTGTGTATGGGTGTGGGGAGTCAGACCTATTATACCTTTAAGAGCAAATTAGATGCTGTTCCTATGATTCATAATGCTATATATCTAATGGCATGACTCGTCATCTAGAAAATAAATGTTTCGAGCCAGTTTCTCATCTCATAAATTTCCCCTCTGGCACTGAAGGACATAAACTAAATGGGCTGACTCACAGGGAAACAATACAATTTGGATACTTGTAAATGAAAGATAGAATTGCTGTAGGGCATGGGGGGCACTGAGGGGCTGGGAAGCAGTAGGCAGAAGTGGGGCATGGCCACCATCACCTCCAATGGGCACTGCCTGTGTGCTGGGATGCCCTTCCTACTCACAGAGCCCAGTGGTTTACTTCTGCTGGCTGCCTTGGTGTGGCTACTGTGGCTGAGCATCCTGCCCAGAGAGATGGTGATGCCCCATCCCTGCAGACAGCCAAGGTCAGGCTGGTTGGGGTGCTGAGCACTGATGGAACTGTGAGTGTCCCTGCATTGCAAGGAATGGGACCAGATAGTCTTTAAGTTTCCCTTCCAACTCAGGTGGTTCTATGATTCTGTATGACATTACCTATTTCCCCTATCTGTTTGCTCCTGCTGCTTCCATGCCCTTCGACACAGGGAAGTCCCATATCTTTTGGCCAAACTCCCTGATCTGACTGGTGTGGGAGGCTCTGTGTGCCCATCAGCCCTTGTTCTTCCCATAGCAAACCTTGGGCAGGGGGATGCTGCAGCCCTGCTGCTGTGTGTAGGTGTGCTGCCCTAATGAGTGCAGCTGAAGGACGCATCGATCCTCTAACCTTGTTTGCACAAAGGTTGACACAAGGCAGATGATGGCTGCGTACCTGCAGGATCCAATTAATGTGGGGTAAAGCTGGGCGGGTGCAGCGCATTGCTCATCCAGCACAGTGCTTAACAGCACAAAAATAGGAAACAGAAGGGGAGCACTGACCGGTGGGTTTGGTCAAAGTGGAATGGGGAGATGGAATTTCTCCCTTGCAGACTGTGTGGGGTCAGTGGGCAGGGAGGGATCGTGCTGGGGCTGGGGACAGTGTGACAACAGTGACATCAGGCTTCGGTGCCTCTGCAACCCCTGTGCTCTCCCAGGGGGGCTGTGGTGCTCCATCCTGCACGGCCACAGCAATCCCTACAGCTGTGCACCCACATTTATCCATGTTCACAATAAACTCCTTTCTGTCCTCCCTGCTCTCCTGTTACATTGAGGTGCCCTTTCTCACCCAGTGCCATAATTACATTCTAAAGAACAAAATCAGGTCACGTTTTCTCTTTCAGTGTTTTTTTTTCTTTCCCATCCCCTCCCCACCCCCCCACCCACTTTTCTGGAACAGTGCTGTTCTGTAAATGTCTGCAAGCAGAAGGATTGCAGAGGCAGGCACCTCGCTAAAGGTGCTGCTGTGTTTGGGGAGAGTGATGCAGCCCCGTACAATAGCAGCCTGACGTCAGGCTCTATTTATACCTCCTCTTTTCACTAATGTCCCCAGGACAGCGCTTTTCCTACAGTTCTCTGCTAAATGCCACAGCACTGCAGCTGTCCCTGTCCCCTCTAAAGATGAGCTTTATCTTGGAGATGTGAGCTGGGATGCAGGCGGTATTATCACCAGAACCCCCCCAGTATTTCCCAAACCCTGCACACCCAGCACTCAGCAGTTCTCAGCCGGCCCGCTGGCCGTGATCCCCCCATCCTCATGCTCTCTGTTCTCACGGCAGGCTTTCAGAGGCGCTCTGATGAGCTCATATTGGTGCTCGGGGAAAGGCGACGTGATCGAAGACTGGTGCAGGTGTGACCTCAACGCCTTCGATGAGAACGGGCTCCCGAACTGCAGCCCCCTCCCTCAGCCTGTGTACGTATCCTCACGCTCCCCAGTGCTGGTCCCCATCGCAAGGGATGCAGGGGCATGTCCTGCTGTGTGCTACTGAGCCCATTGCCTTGCTTCAGGGTGCCTTGTTGCTTGGCCGCTGCGTGTAGGAGATCCTGGCTCTGGCTGTGGCCCTGGAAGGTTTCCTTCCAGATTTTCATCACCTGATTAGCAGGGCTCGTAGAAGGGGATTTCAAATGCTGAAAGAAATGGAATTATGGTGCAATTCATTGTGGCTTGTCAGAGCAAAAGCAAATCAGGAGCAAGCTGATGGGGAATTAGCTGAGAAAGCAGGAAGACTGGCTCCAGAGCTCCACAAGGACACCTGAGCGAGCCAGTGTTCTCCAAGGGGGATTCATTTCCCATTCTGAGTTAACAAACACACTCATACATGTGGAGCTGGACTCTCCCAAGCCTCATGTTGCATTGCTGCTTGCCCCATTGTGGAGGGGGCAGTTCCCCTTGTGTTAGCACAGAGCCTGGAGCTGCTCTGCTGCACCCATGCCCACAGTTTCCAACCCAGGCAGGGTTTCACTGCCCAGCTTTTGCTTTTTTCTTTCACTCACACCCATCAGAACTTGTTCCTCTGCAGCTGAGTAAGTTCTCAGCCACACCTGCCACTTCTCATAGCACAGTCCCAACCTTCTCTTTGTGTGATCTCAGCCCCACTGGTTTGCCTGGAGTTAAGCTGGGTCCTCTCCTGCTCCTGAGCAGTCAGTCCTCAGCTCCCCATGGAGCTGCTGAGCTCCAGCAGCTCTCCCAGGAGGCAAAGTCTCCTCTAGATGGGATATTGAGGATTACAAGACCTCAGCTCTGCTAGGAGCCGGGAGGTGAGGACACCCACACAAATAGGCTGTACCCAACTGCAAGCTTCTTTTGTGCTCTATGTGCATGCTTCTCTGCATGAAGGCGGGCAATTCAAGACTTGTACTGCTTAGAGAGGGAATTCCTCATGGAAAAGGAGCTGAAGCTGATGTGTTCTTTGGTTTCTGCCCTGCCCAGCCTGCGGCTGTCCCCCAACGTGGAGCCCTCCAGCACTGTGGTCTCCCTGGAGTGGCTGGATGTGCAGCCTGCCATTGGGACAAAGGTATCCGACTACGTCCTGCACCACAAGAAGGTGGATGAGTACACAGACACGGACCTCTACACAGGTGGGTGATGCTGCGGGGTGACTCTGTGCCCTTCAGAAGTGCGTGCTGTGCTGTGCTGAGCTGTGCTGTGCTGGGTGTCCTCAGAGCTGTTACTTCTGTGCAGAAAGGTGCAAAGAGTTGAGGTGGTGGTGAAGACTTTAGGAGAGGTTTCTGAAGGCTGATGTGGGTGTAGGACGGGATGGGAAAAAACAGAAAAGCAGTGTGTTGGACTGAACTGATGTGCATTTTTTGGGTAGGAGAGCTGTGAATTGAAGTTCTTGAGTGAAGCTGGTGTTTGATCTGATCAGCATGAAGAGCTTCAGGACTGTGGGTGCAGGGGAAGGTCAGCCTGCAGCAGTTGAAGGGCTGTTCTGGTCCTTCCCAGTAAGTGGGAATTGCATTCTGGCCTTTGGTAAGACACTTAGAGTTACCTTGCACAGCTAGCAAAGCAACGTGAAGCCTGCAATTTTTAGAGGGATCACATAAGCAGCACAGGGAAATCTGAAACTTCCCTGGGCTGGAGATCAGTTTCCAGCTCTGGGCTGGACTGAGCACTTTGTACCCTGCAAAGCCTTTGTCAGCAGTTCAGTTGTGCTGCAGGGGCTGCTGGGCGAGGTGGAGGGATGTGAAGGATGGGGTGGATTTCAGTGAATCAATGATTTATTTCAGAAAATACATTGGAGGCCTTGAGTGTTGCTACTGCTGCTTAGAAAACCAGGGAAAGCCTCCTACTGCTTCTTGCTCAAGGACTTTGGGTTTAGCTTGTTAAAGTGGTTCATCTGAGCAACTGAGGGCAGCTGGTTGTTGATTGAAGCAGAGATCTGCCTTTGTGCAAAGGGCCCCTGGTGCTGGCAGTACCAAATTCCATCCATCTCTATTAGAATAGAGAAGGTTTCCACTCGTGGTTGGAGTGAGAGTTTGCAAAGGCCAATGGCTGCTGTGATTAAAAATCAAATTTGGTTGAAAGTGGGGCTTTCTCCTGCACCTCCCTGCTAGCACCTGCTTACAGAACTACCCAGTGCAGCCCCAGCCCCAGCATTGTGTTTGTAGTTTCCTGGCCTGGAAGAAGTTTTGCTCTTCATCTCAGAGGAGCAAATTCCAATAACGGAGAAAGAAAACAAGCCACCAAAGCTCTGTGTTTGGGATGGGGATTCCAGATTGCTCACGCTTCGGTCAGGTGAGGCCAGACCAGGGAAACATGGGGTTGCTCCTTTGAAGTGGCTGGAGCTCTGCCTGGCAGCCAGAGGAGGAAACACAGATTATTATTATTATTATTTTTCTTTTTATGACTGCCATGTGTTTGACAGGTCATTGAATTCACTGTGAGGAGCTGCCCTCCCCTTTCCCTGCTCTGGGGGACCATTCAGGACACAATGACCCCATTAACAATTAAAAAGAAAAGCCAATCCTGAAACTCTCCCTTATTTTCCTGCATTGTTTATAACCAAACAACATTCCTTCCTTCATTCCTTCCTTACCCTGCAGGCCTCTGATGCCAGATGACTTTATTCTCTCTTACCTTGCATAGATTTACAAAGATGCTGGCTGCTACAGCTCTAAAAGGCATTGCTTGGTGACTGCTTCACCTGACCCACCATAGGTATCCCCTTACTGCCATCATGTCTCCGTCCCATCTAGGAAGCACAAACAAGAAAAACGTTTAAAAATAATTCAGCCCCAGAAGGGGGGAAGCCTTGAGAGAGGGGTGTTGCAGGATGTGAATCTTTAAGGGTGTTTGGATATTGCTGGGTCTTCTTTCCCCACCAGTCCTTTAGCTGCTGGTAGGTAGTGGCGAGTTGCTCCTGTTGTTAGGAGGTGCGCCCATGTGTTTGCGTAGCATTGGCCATGTGGGGTTGGGAGAATCCCACAAGGTGAGAAGGCTCTTGATAATGCTGTTGTTTGGTCCCTTGGTGAGTCTAAGCATGTGTGCTGTTCATAGTTGGGCATTGTTACAGTTGCAGCCATTTCTGATTGTTTGAGGTTCTGCCAACCTGTTATCCAGTTCTATGGAAAGCTTCAGCTCTAGATGGTACCCGGCCCTGCCTTCTGCTCCCTGCAATAACCTCCTACTTGCAAAACTCTATGGCCTCTCCTTGCTTTGCAACCGGAGGATGCAGCCATTCCCTTGAGCCAGAAAATATTTTCTCCTTTTCTTCTTGGAGTTCAGTCAGGAGGAATGAGTTTGGGGCTGGTCTAACACACGTCTTCCGCTCCTGCAGTGGGGTGGAAGGGGCTGGGAGCTGATGTGGGTCAGCTGCCCCCTGGCTGGACGTGGTTTTTAAAGAGGCTTCTTACTAGTGCTTGGAAACACACAGCCCTCGGCCCAGCTGATGTGAATAGGAGCAGTTCCCGAGGTGAACTTGTGTGCAAAACAAACCACACTTTCAACACCAGAGCGCGGGGAGTGAGCGGCTCTCCACTCGGGAGCCAGCGGAGAAGACAGAGAGCAATTACATCCCAAACTGTTTATTAAAACTTGTGGAAATTACTCATAACTCCATGTGTGCGATGGCTTTGTAGTTGAGTGATGCTCTTTGTTTGAACATGAGGCTCTCGAAGAGGGTGCGAGCGCGTGTGTGTGCACGGCCCAGCCGCCAGCGCATGATGTCATGGCCGAAGCAGGCGCTGCGCTGGAGAGAGGGAGAGAGAGAAATGTGTTTTACAGGGTGAGGTACAAACTGAAATGGCTGTGAACATCTGGAACTGATATTAGGCTTGGAAAATGTTTTCTGTCACTCCAACACTCCTCTAGAGGAAGGTTTCTGAAGTTAAGAAGCTCCGAAGGGGATGAGGGGGAGGGATGAGGGGATAACGTGACCGCTGTGCAAAGTGCTTTTTATTTCTCTGTCCTGGTTGCTGTTGCCAGGCTGTCCATGCCTGTGTCAGACAAGGGGCCTGAGTGTCACCAGAGCTTGTTGTGGTGGCCCCACTCAAAAGGTCCCTGGGAGATCTGAGCGCTCCATGTAAGATGCTCTGGTAGATGGGACATTGTATCCCCTATTGGGGTGGGTAGGATGGAATCTCCCAGTGCATCCTACCCCAAAATACATCCAAACAAGGGTCAAACCCTTGGGCATTGCTGAGAGTGGAATGGAGTTTGTGCTTCTTTTGGGGTATGTTGTTATGATGCTGGGGGAGCTCTTTGATCCCTTTCTTGATGTTCCATTGCCATTTCTCTGACTGCCTTCACCCAAAGAGCCCTGTGCCCGAACTTTTGGTCCCCAGCACCAGAACAGCCCATGTCAGCATCCTCTGCTCCCAGCCTTCAGAGACCCATCCTGCAGCCCCTCCACATGGCTGCAGTGTGGAAATCAGAGGACCAGTTCAACAGAAAAGCTGTTATCCAATGTATTCTCATGGGTTGAAGCTTTTCCCAGGGAGGCTGAGGATGCTTGCTCCATGCCTGGATGGCTGGGGCTGGATAGATACAGCTATTACAACCATCCCTTCCACACCCTGTGTGTGCAAGCTGTGCTGCTGGTCATGTGGAAGCCAGCCGCAAGCTGGAGGAAGGGGAGAAAAACCTGTTTGGCCAGAACAAATCCTGGGCCTGTCAGGAAGGAGCCCGTGTGCTCTCCTTATGACCAAGCTGCACTCACGTTATGTGCCTTAAAATAGTCCTTATGGCTCTGACTTTGGTACAAGCTGAGCACCAAGGAGATGATGCTGCCCTTACAAGGTTGCGTGAGTTGAAGTCAGTAGGTGTGTTAATTATAATTAAAGCCAACAAGTATAGCAGATGTTAAGGTTTCAGTGGTTAAACCAGTTGTTGTTAAAAATGCTGATGATCTTGAATGTGGGTGATGATATAGATTGCCTCTGTGAAAACCAAGCTCTACATGTTGATGTAGGTGCTGTGTTTGTAGATGAATATTTGGTTTCAGTGTTGGCCCATGGGATGCAGGCTCTACAGCTGGTGGGGCACAAGCTGAGGCTGGAACAAGAAACCAGGGTTTAGGGCACAATTCTTCTGTAGGTCACCTGTGCATTGGACTTGGATTCAGAAAGTGTCCTTGAGCATCACTGGTGCAAAGAAAGGTGTGATGGTGGGTGGGAGCTGAGCCAGCCTCATATTCAGTACTCAGTTGTCCCTTACTGATTGTTCCTTGTGCTGGATCTCTGTGGGCTTCAGGGTGGCAGGTGCTTGCTAGACTCCAACTGCCCCTAGGTGAGCAATGTGTTGTTTATGTACTGGGGTTGGAAATGCAGCAGAGCTTTGGATGCGTGCAGGAGCCTGGCCAGGGTAGGGCTGCTGCATGGACGTGTCATTGCTGCTGCCTCCCCAGTAACCAGCTCATGGACAAAGCTGATCTCCATCCCACAGGACCTTACTCGAGCGCTGCATCCACTTCTCTTGTTAGCAACAGGAAAGTTGATTCAAAAAGAAGCCTTTGAAGAGAAGGTCAAGTTTTTGGAAGCTGCTTCCTGGGATGTGTTGTGTAATAACACCAAGCTAGTGCTTAATTTTGGCCATTGCGCTCACTGCGAAGCACTGATTTCTCTCCCACTGGGACAGCTGTAGTTATTTCCACCTACCAGTGTCATTTTTGTATCCTGGAAAGCAGAAGGGAGGTGGAGGGTTCTCAGCTCTCAATTAGAGTTGAGTCAGTTGCTGAAATATTTCATTAATTCACATTTCCATATGGTTGTTCCAGGCATCTATTTTTATCTGCCCAGACACCTTTTGGACAGAACTGGGCACTATCTTTGCTTTCTCCCGAATTGTTTCATAGGTGGAGAGCTGGAACTGGCTGCTGCTCCCTGGGTGGTGCCAGGAGCATGGCACGTATTGAAGAGCACGGTGTGTGCCAAGGGCTTTGTGCTGTCTGCTTGCAGCTACCTCGCCCTCCACGCAAAGGACAGCTGTGGATGCTCCCTTAGAAGGGAGCAGAGGAGGCTCTGAATGTCTTAAATGGCAGTTAATGAGGCCAGGCATTGAGTGTTTTGCTGGTGTGTAACTTGAGCTCCTAGGATAAACTTTCTCCCGATCTGGAAAAGTCAAGGCCACAAATCCGTCTTGTCGGAAAGCATCAGATGAGAGAGGGCTGCTGACATGGTTGGGCTGATTGTGGCACGTGAACGCACCGCAGTGGAACTTTTTCATAGGAGCCATTATTGATTAGAAAATCCTGTCTAGTCAATAAATTGTGCCTGAAATTTGGAGGGAGGCTCAGTCTGTGTTTGCAGAGCTGATGTTTGGCAGTGCAGCATGGAGAAACGTGGGAAGCTGGGGCTGTGGGCACCCATGGATGCAACGTGGCCCCGCTCTGGGTGTGTTCTGTGTTCAAAGAGATTTTCCCTTTGGATGGGCTCAGAGTTACACCCAAACTGGCCTTCCTTGCCAGATTGGGATTTTCCTGAAGGTTTTGTGTGTTCCTCTTTCCAAGCAAAGCCTGAAATGAGATCCTGAATGGGACGGCGGATCTGCTTTCCAGTCCTTTGGCTGCTGTTGAGGTCACTCTGTGTTCGGTTCTGTCAGATGGCTGAAATGCAATCCCAGAAGTTAGGTAGCATCCCCCCGTGCTTCTCTGGAAAGAAATTAGGATAGGAAAGGGATACAAGAAGGCACAAAGGCTGCCTTGGGACAGCCTGCCAGTCCTATTGGAGGATGAGGAGGTACTCTGGGGACAGCCCCAGAAGCAAGGACAGTAAGTCAGCCTTGGCTTGGAGGCTGCAGTCCTTCTGAGCTGTGATCCTGCTCTGCCACATCAGTACCAAGGCTGCTCCAGTCCTCACCATTCCCCAAGTGGGTCTCTGCTGTGTGCCGTGAATGCCCTGAGCCCCACCATCCTCTACCTCCCTGCTCACTGAGATCTTGGGGGCTTCTCCTGCTGAGCTGTAGCTCCAGGTGGAGCGCTTCATCTGCTTCCCATGTTGCTTTGGCATGAGGGAAGTTGAGCAAAAATGGAGAGGGATTAAACCTTGAGTCTGGGGATTTGCCAATTAAAATAGCTGCTCCTCCTGCAGGTTTCATATGATACAGGAGTAGGGAGAGACCCTCCCCATCTCCCCCGTGACCCCTTCCCAGTTTGTTCAGCTTGCTAGGGATTGAGATCTGGCTCTCAGGAGGGAGGGGGCAGCTGGGTCTACGTTACATTTCATGCTGTTTAGATAGGATAAACCTTTCCTTTTCATAATTGGGTGATTGGACTTGTGAGCTTTTTCAGATATTAATCTGGAGACCCCAGAGGAGGTCAGATTAGGTTATAGAGACAAAATAGGAAATACTGCTATGGCTAGTGGGGTTTTTGAGGGATATAGTGGATATTCTGCAGCATTCCCCTGCTGGGTTCCCACTGATGGAGCTGCACGGAGGGTCAAGGAGCAGCCTTATCACTGCATCAGGTTGGTTTGGAGCAATTGCCTCTGAACTCTTTCCAACCCTCTAATCCTTCTCTCCCAGACACCCAGACCATGACCTCTGCTTTACCATAGGGAGGGGCAGGCAGGGTTGACCTGCTGCTTTGGCTCCCTTGCAGAGCAGTAAACGTGTCTTTGCAAGTGGGTGACATGGCATGAGGAACCCCGGGACAGAGACAGCTTCGTATCCTGAGTTGTGTCATTTGGACCAAGTGAGAGCTTTCTCCTTGTTAGCCCATGTTGTGCTGATTGGAGTGAAGGGTTTGATGCACTCCAGAGGGAGTCATTAAGAGCTATGAGCATTTAAGTGTGTGCTTTTACATGTCCTCTGTGAGAGCTGTGTAATGAGGGATGCTGTGTTGGTCCAGTCAAAGCCTGGTGTGTCGGAGCTGTACTGATCAGGAGTGCTGTGTTGCTTCCAGCCCGTGTTTCTTCTGTTAATGGGGCTTGGCAGACAGGGGATGGCCATTGATTCCATAAAGGAAACTTCCAGTTATGAGTGTTGAATAAAATCCCGAGGTTCTTCATGGCTTGGGTCTGCTCCTTTTGGGGTACCCCACCAGGAGTGGGTGGGTGCAGTGATGGTTGAGCCTCAGTGCAGAGCACAGCAGAGCTGAGGTTGGAGATGGGAAATTCCTTCCTTCCTGCACCCCAGCTCTCATCAGATGCTCTCACCAGGCACGTGATAGTTTCTCTTTATCTGCTAATATTAGTCATAAAACAGTCTGGTTCTGTCCATAATCCCGTTACAGCCTTTGACTCTTGTTCCTGCGACTCCCGGCAGCTCTAATTACAGATACTCACGCTTGTGATTAATGGCTTGATTCACCTCTGGTGGCACTGGTTTGATGTGTGAAGCCCCTTCCCCCTCACACTGGTTTGTGCAAAGGGGGAAATAATCTCTGTGAAAAAACAACAGCACAGAAATGCAGCTCTCGGTGCCTTCATCTGGCCCTTCTGCCTCTTGTCCATCCTCTCGCTCATCTCCCCTCTGCTTTTCATCCCTGTAGTTAATGAGAACGCCCATAATTGCGGCTCTCTTTAATTTTGCTGCACTGTAACCCATAAATCACTCCGACACGAGGAACATTTTCATGCTCCTTCACAAAAGGAGCGGGATTTTCTCCTCTGCTACGTGTTTCACAAGTGACTAATTGCATCAAGGCACCTTTGAAGCAATGACTTCATCAATTGCTCATCCTGCAGACGCACGGCTGGTTATATGTGCCTGATCAGAATCCTACATTTATTAGGATTAATTTATTCTCCAATCATTTTTCTTCCACCACAAGGACAGAGAAGTTGAGGGATGTTACTTGCTCAGCTACGTAAGCATGATTTCTTGCCTCATTACTGAGCCTGAGATATTTTTGTTGCATTCTGAAACTTCTCCAAATGGGAATGAGTAATGTTACGTCTCAGACAGAAGTTCTTCTGGGACACCAGAGAAATCAAGTTATTTCAGGGTGCCTACAAATTGGCTTTAGATCCTCGGTGTCTTTCTTCCTAGTGTTCCCTCCCATGTGTTATGGGGCTGTTGTCTTCATGAGCAATAACAAGTCTTGGGGGCATTGTGCAGAGGGGCTGGTGGATGTCCCTGCTAGAAGCCACCCAAACATGGAGACAGCCAAGGTCAGGCTGGATGGGGCTCTGAGCAGTGATGGAGCTGTGGGTGTCCCTGTTCATTGCAGGGAGTTGGACC
Organism: Coturnix japonica; assembly: GCF_054131305.1. Classification (NCBI taxonomy): domain Eukaryota; kingdom Metazoa; phylum Chordata; class Aves; order Galliformes; family Phasianidae; genus Coturnix; species Coturnix japonica. Next base: position 9,157,372 of record NC_140683.1, read on the forward strand.
TGGCGGCTGTTAAAGTCCCTTCCAACTCAAATGGTTCTGTGAAATGGGATCATTTGGGCAGGAGCCATGCACTGGGGTGGGGGACCGTGGCAGTGCTGGGGGGTCTCGGCTGGGTGATGTACAGTACAAGGTGCAGGAGCAAGGATGGAGCTGGAGTGGTTTCCTTTGTGCTTGTGCACATTGCTGAGCTCACAGTAAAGGAGGTGGCTGCTTAGAGAGGCTGGCAAGAGGACAAGCTCCAGACCTGGACGCTTGGAGCCATATAGACATGCTTATTTAATTTTGCCAGCAGTGAGCTGGCACCAAGCTGGCTATTTTAATGTCAGATCTGTCCTGCAAGATGCCCAGCCTGGGTGCACATGGCCTGGATTCACATCACCAGGAACGGGGCAGCCCCAGTGGGTGGCAGAGCAGTTGGTCCCTGCTTGGCTCGGAGTCCCCATGTTGGGGGGCTCATATGAGGCTGGGCAAGAAGAAATGTCACCAAAAAGTGTGTCAATCAGCGTGGTCTGCTGGTCAGTGAGGGTCTCTGCCTACAGAGGGGGCTCCTGCACTGCCCGAGGCCGGCTGGGCTGCAGGCAGTGCGGGCTGCAGGCTGCCAGCTGACCTTTCTCAAACAGTTCATGGGTTTCCAGAGCAGCCGAGGTGTCAGCGGTGTAGAGCAGTCACAGCTTCCCAGGCACTGGAGGAGGAAGGCAGGGGGCACTCGAAAGGGGAGGAAAAAGCTCCGTCCTGGAAGGGTGGAAACCTTGCAACCTATTAACTGTTTCTCAGCGGAAAGCAAACCAGGGTGTGCTTTGCTCACCCGCTTCCATCCTTTCTGCCCTTCTTCTCTTCAACTACCCACACTTCTCTTCTGGCTTCTGCAGAAGCAGGACCTGGAGGGCAGCGTTGGGTGTTGAGGTGATGGATGGCTCAGCCCTGAGGATGGGAGCAGACCTGGAGCAGCAGCGTGCTGAGAAGCACAGCTCCGAGCACTGCAGCTCTGTGCAGAGCCCTCTGCACTGATGAAGTCTCTGCAATCAGATCTAATTAACAGCTGTGAGCACACTCCCTCAGCCCTTTTGTGTACCCAGCATGTTGTGGGGTGCTCGGTAGTTCCTGACAGCTCTGCTTGCTGAGAGGGAGAAGCCCCTCTGAGCTGTGCTGTGACACAGCCTACAAGGAATAATCCACTGTCGCTTGTATGTGCCAAAGCCTGGGAGTAAATTAGCAGGCAGAGTCTCTGAAAGGAAATGTTTCCTTAAATGATTCCATAAAAGCTAATTGGCCTCTGAGAGCCACGTACCGGTGGGTGCTGTGTCCCGGGGGCTCTGTGCTGGTGGGATCCATTCCTTGCTGCTAACGATGCTCAGTGTGATTTGAGCAGGCCACCTCAGTTCCCTCTGCCTTGGTTTCCCTGTCTGAAATGGGATGAAAACGCCCATCCAGAGCATCAATAAAGTTTATGTACTAAAATTTTATTACTCCATTGGAGATCCTTGGCAGAGGGATATTATGCAGAAAGAAGGTTAATGATGATAGCGAGGAGAGAATAAAAGAAAAAAGAAATTGCTGTTTTATTTTTATTTTGTTCTTTAAATGATGTTTAATAGCCAGTTTTCAATTCAGGAATAAAAGCCAATCCTCTGTGACCACCAAATTATCTGCTAACACCATCCTGCACACTCACAGAGCATGGGGAGGAGAGGAGCTCACCCTTCTCTGCTCTTAGGAGCAATTGGCAAAGTGCAAGTTGGAGCAGCCCCATCTCTGGAGAGATTTTTCTTTTCCCAATTAAGATTCTTATCTTCGTTCATGAATTATTAAGCTGACACTTCCCAGCTGACACGGCCTGGACTGGTGTCCCCATTGGGGTTGAAGAATACCACCCCAGTACCCCTATTCAAACCTAAAGCATCAGGCATCACTTCTTAGCTTTGCTGTGAACCTCTTGATTATATTTTCTTCTCACCACTTGAAATCATAGTTTTTATCACCTGTTTAATAGGCTTGTAGACAAGGGTCCTTGCAGTGTTCCCATCCCTTCATTTTTGGCTCCAGAACTTCCCCAACCTGCTCCTCTCACACACTGCTCCCTCTGGCATCATATGGGGAGGGCTGCAGGGTGTAAGTGTTGGAGAATTCATGATAACAAGGGCTGATTGGTGGTTTTGTGGGTTTTTTGTTCATCTTCCTATCTGTGTCTGTATGGAGCCAATGCAGGTGGTGATGGTGATAGTATTTGAAGCAGTTGTTGTCTGTTGATGTGTGTGTACAAAACCTCACACCACAAGACCCTGACCTCTCTGGGGACCTTGAGGTGCTACTGTAGGATGAAATGGTCAAATACTGTTGCACAGCAGAATGCCACATTGCATTGCTACAACTTATCCGTGTAAATGAGAGGAGTTTAGAGCCAGGCTGAGTGTCCGTGCCAGACAAGCCAGTTAGGTGTGTGTAGGAAATAATGGGAACTGTTAGGATTTGGGATGATTTTCCTTCCTGCACCTGTTCTCCAGGTCATTTAGCATCATCAGCTCCTCTCTCTCACAGTGGGAATAAAGCCAGCCCTCCCTTTTTTGACCTTAAGTGATGCCTTAGGATTTCTTTTATTTGTTGACCTTGTCTTGGCCTTCTCCCGCTATTTGTCTCTCCAGAAAAAGGATTCTGCTCTTTCAATTTCTGAGCCCAAATTGGAGTTGGGGGGTATTACCAATTGGGATCGGTAAATAGCTCATCTGTTCTTGTAACACTTAGCATTTAGATAGTGCTTTCCATTTTCCCTTTGCAAACTCCAAGTAATCCTCCCAGCACCCCTCCGGCCGGGTAAGTATAACTAATCCCAAACAAATAGCTTTGGTGTAGAACTAATGTAGAGAATGGGGAAGAGTAATTTTAGGTTTAAAAAGAAAACGTGTGGGTAATCTCACAGGAAAATTAGGGGGGATGGGGAGGGGGGGGGGGAGAAAGAAGGGCAAAGAGAAGGAAAAAAAAGTCCAAGGTATTGATTGTGAATAGTAAGTCACTTCCACTTCTTGTTGTGCATTTCAAATAGCCTGGATAAGTTATAAGTCATAGACCAGAATCACAGAATTGACAAGGCTGGAGAAGACCTCTAAGATCATCCAGTCCAACTGTTCACCTACCACCAATACTGCCCACTAAACCTTGTCCCTAAGTACCATGTCTCCATGTTTCTTGAACACCTCCAGGGACAGCAACTCCATGGCTCCCTGGGCAGCCTGTGCCAGTGCCTGACTACTCTTTAGGACAAGAAGTTTGCCTTCATGCCCACCCTGAACCTCCCCTGATGCAACTTGAGGCCATTGCCTCTTGTCCTGTAGAATGCTGCAACTACAAAGCATACACAGGTCCTACCATCTGCAGGTAACCTCCTGCCCTCAGTGTTTCTAAGCAATTACATCTTTGCTCCAGACCTCTTCTCCCCTCCATGCTCAGCCCAGGGGTTGGAAAGGAGAGCAGAGTAAAACCTGTCTGAGTGGGAAAGGGAGAGGGGACACACCGGGGCTGCCCACCCTCCCCTCCACAGAGAACTTCTGCAGGAGAAAGAATAACAAAGGCTTGGCAGGTCTGTTCACACTGTGTGAAATTGAATTAGTGGAGGTATGTGGGGAACATGGCTCAATTTCCATGGGGATGAGGAGATCTTTATCACCCCCCCAGGATTACCCCTGGCAGCACAAAGCCCCTTGGTGTGCTTTGATGGGGTAAAACCAAGGTGATGTCTGAGCCAGGCTTAGTCGTAACCCCAAATAAATGTGTTCATGAGGTCCTCCCAGCCCAGCAGGGCCCCACACACCTCAGGGAAGGGCTGAGCATTGGTGGCAGCACTGCAATGCTCATGTCCTGGTGCTGGGGAGGCAGAAAGCACAGCGAGGCTTTGCTCTAGCACAGAATGGGAAGGAGAAGCTCACAGCTCTGCTTGCACACACCCAGCCGAGCTCGGCGCCGGCAGCCTCTTGGCTTCCTCCACCTCCACCCTGCAGTAGGTGGGTGGGGAGGGATGCAGCGGGGTGGGACCTGGCTAAGTGTCCATCCTCACTTGCCAGCGCAGCTGAGCAGGGGCAACTCGGGTAGAAAGGGGAGAGAGGGATGCAGGGTGTACAGGAAGACTGGAGGGAGCTGTGTGCATCCCCAACCCAGAGCAAGGGGCGGCAGGCAGATTTAGGACTGCAGTCTGGCCCCTTCTGCCTCCATCTCCATTGGCAGATCTGTGCTCTCAGCAGCTTTTCTAGTTGTGAGCTGCACGCTTGTGGCCCCAATAATCAGCAATGGGCAGCTGTGGGTTGTTGCCATCCCACACATTGCAGGCTGAGCCTCATCTTTCTGATTCAGAAAAAAAAACAACTGTTTCCTTGAGATGTGACCCTCAGACATCTTGAAAGTTACATTTGTTATTGTGCTTGGACACAACCTCAACAAGCCTCTTCACTGAGCCTGGTTCCTTAGGGCCTCTCTCCACATCTGTGGTTCCCCAGAATGACAACTGAGGGCTCTAAATGAGTCACAGAATCATTAATGTTGGAAAAGACTAAGTCCAACCCCCAACCCATCGCACCATGCCCACTGACCATGTCCCTTGGTGCCACATCAACATGGTTCTTGAGCACCTCCAGGGACGGTGACCCCACCACTCCCTGAACAGCCTCTATGGGTTGGAAGAAACCTCAGAGATCATCTACTTCCAGCTCCCTGCTGTTGTCCCCCACCAGGTCAAGCTGCCCAGGGCCCCATCTAGCCTGGCCTTGGGCACCTCCAGGAATGGGGCACCCTCAGCTTGCAATGAGGAGCTGCTCCTTTCCCAGCACACGTGTCTGCTGGTAACTGTGTGCTCCTCCTGCAAAGTACCTACTTGTGAGGCTCCAGCGAAACATCCAAGCATCTCCTATAAAGGGTGGGATGTCTGTGTAGGGATCCGAGGCACTGCAGCTGGGTGCTCTCAGCCACTTCCCTTCATCCATCTCCTCCCTGCTCTCAGGTCTGCAGTCTTGGTGCTGGGGATGGGGTGCAGGGCAGCTCTGCACTACTCAGTGATGGGTTAAATGCAAACCCATCGTTGTAGGCAGCCCAGTGCTCAGCCCTACTCCTTGGGTCTCCTCCTGCCACCAGCCCGTTTGTTGTTCTGAAAAGGTTAAATTGGTCAGGGGAGAAAAAAAAACACAATACAAAAGCTTTTTTTTTTTTCTTCCCCTTTCTAATGAGAGTCTGGGGACCTTTTCCCTGCTGACGTCAGAGCCGTATCCAATAGCCTTCGCAGTGAGGCCTGATTTGCAAAGGACACCCTGGGGTAAAGCAGAAATCTTGGTGAAACCTTTTTTTAAAAAAAAAGAAGAAGAAAAAGCACCCTATGAGATGATTTTCTGCTCCTTTTACGTCCTGATTTCACCTTCTAATTACTCGCCCTTCATTTCTTTCTTATTTATTTCCAACCTGTGGAGGGGGCAATGCCTGCAGCCCCCGTGTGCGCTTCCCGTCCCTCCCCATGCTTGGCTCTCCCCCCCCAGCTGCCATGCAAGGAGAAGCCAAGCCTGAGCAGCTGGGCTGCTGCGTCCTGCCTTGGCCGGGAAGCTGAAGGGGCCCCGTCTGGGTCGCTCTGAACACAGCAGCCCCAGCGCTGCCATTTGCAGCCGTGCGGTGCCGAACGGCTCCAGGACCATCACGTCCCTTCTTCCTTCCCCAGAGCTGGCATTAAGTGGATGCAGTTGTACTCCTGTGCCCACCTAGAGTTGGGGAGCTGCACCCCAGCGTCCTTTAGGAGTCACAGCAAGTACCACGCTGCCCCGTTCCCATAGCAGGATGAGAGAAGGTAGAGGTGGTCGGGGCTTTGCTTTTGCTTGCCCGGTGTCATGCTGGGTATAGCTACCAAAACATCCACTTTGTTGTAGCAGAGATTTTGTTTGAGTAGAAACGTAGTAAATTTAGCGTGAAAAGTTGGGGAGCCTCTTCCTGCTGGCCTGTGCTGCTGAGGGATGGGGGCTGCGGCAGCTCTGTAGCACTTGGGCCTGTCTTGATGCTCCTCTGCCCACCACCAGCCCTCAGAAGCCTGGGAGGAAGAGGTCCCTCTGGGATGCTCAAAGCCCTCCACACATTGCGAGTGCTCCTCTCCCACAGCAAAGCCACGTAATGCCCGGCTCATAGTGAAGAAGGACAGGGACAGCTCCACCAACATGTCCAGCAAAACCTGGAATTTAAGCAGTGCATATCAATAGCACTTCAGTTCTGGGCCCAGACATGATGGCCATTCTCTTCCTAATAAGTTGAATCTTTTCCCAAGCTGAATCCATCCAAACTTTGAGCAGGCTCAGCTTCTGCTCTGGCTCGAGCCAAACATTGCAGATTCAGTGTCTCCTTCCTTCTACTTTGCTCTGGACCCATTTCAGCAGTCAGCAGAACCTGGACTTTCCTGATAGCCACAATCTCCTCATCCTCCCAGAAGTTTTCCTGGGTGGCACAGGGTAGCAAGTGTCCATCTCTCTGTGCACCTCACTGCTGCATTTAGTGGGACTTGCTGTGAATCTAGTTGGTGCCTCCGACGAAGTGCAGGCTGTGACCATGGACTCAAGAGTTGGTGTGACCAACCTTCATGTTCCTCTGCTGAGCGCTGGCTCCTCAGCACAGTCTGCCTCTGTGCCCTGGTGTTGAGGGCATCAGTGTGTGAGTCCACGTTTGTGGCTTTCTGGTGGTACCTGGGTCTTATTGTACTACAAATTGAAGACCTTTGTGTTAAAACAGATGCTGGGTGAGAGGCTTCACCAGCATGGTGTGACTCCAATGGGAAGAAATCTCAGGATTTTGTCTGGGAGCAGAACCCCACCGCTCCAGGGTGCACCCCAGCCACCATCCAGCCCCATGTGGGCACAGCCAAGGACACATCCTGGCTGCCAGGGGCACTGAGCACAAGGCCATTGGGATGAGCACAGTGCAGTGACGCAGACGGGTGAGGAGGTCCCGCTCTGGGCTGCAGCCCCAGCTGTCCTCTGGAAGCCTGCTGTACAGCCAAGTGTTGTCTCCGAACAGCCGTGATACGTTGGGAAGATCGGGAGCACCCTCCGGCTGCCCCTCCTCCTCCTCCTCCTCCTGGTTTTCCTTCATCTCCCTTTGTTTTTCCTTCCTCCCCTCCCCACCACCACCACTGGAGTTACCTTCGGCAAACACGGCTGCATCCCGCCCCAGCCAGGCAGCCCCGCTGCCAAATGTAGGCTTAGAGGCACAGCACAGACACAACTCCATTAAGCCAGGCTGAGCCTTACGGGAATCGTTCCTGGCCCGGGCTTGGAAAACAAATATAGCACGTTGGTTTGCTTTGGCTGCACCAGGGGGGTCACGCAGGGACACAGGTTTGCTGTTCAGATTGGAGGCAAGGTCCAAAGAGCGGTGTAATAGGCTGGAAAGCCGTGGAAATGGTCTGTCATTATTTACATGTCCAGGCTGGAGTCAGAGAGTGTAGAGAACAGGCAGGCTGTAAGACAGTGTGGGGCTGTGCACTGCATGTGTGGGAGGGATGCAGGGCAGCTCGGTGGCAGCGGGTCCTGCAGGGCAGGCAGGAGATTAAAAACTTTCTGATAGCATGCAGAGTTTAAAAAACAATGCATGTAGGATGTATATAGGATTTCTGCAGGAGCAACATGACCCTATGCTGGGTGCGCAGCCATGCGTTACACCCACCCGGTGTCCCCAAGATGGGGAAGCATCCAAGGATTGAGCAGAGGTTGTGCCTCTGTGCACCCATCCTTCTATGTGCCACGGGGCCATTCATGCTGCAGGCGTGCTGTGCTGCCTTGTACAAGTTGTTCATTCTGCACTACGCGGGCAAGGACGCTTTTCTCCCACTTTTTTCTGCATCTAAAAGCTCTGAATTGCTCGTTCTTTGGGATTGGAATTATTCATCCATAAAGCATCCAGCATGTGTTGGCTATTATTTGGATATGTTATTATGAGTCAAATAGGCAGCAATAATTTATGTTGGAGCTGGAGCTGACCTTTGTACACCAGGGAAACCAACCTGCAAAGAGAAAACAGTGACGGCATCCACCGTGTTTACTGACATTTTGGCTTTTTACTGGCGGGTTGTCAAACCAAATAGAGCCAGTAAGTGGATTCTCTCTTAGTATGCATAGATATATTGAAATGTGACGTACAAGCATGGGGTTTGTTTCTCTGTCTTTGAGTGGAGGTGCATATGTATATATATATAAATACAGAAAGGCATGGAGCAAAGCTGCAGAACTAGCATCTAAATGATTTTCTATTTGCATGTTTTCTATTTACAACCAAAACACAACTTCCTTTTCTTTCATAACCCAGCATTTCAGCTGCAAAACAAAAAAGCCATAAATCTAGATTATATATAAAAGCCTCTCATATCATCTGAAGCTTATACTAGACTAAGAGGAAAAAAATATCTCAAAGTTCATTTACTATTTTTATTGCTGTGTTTGGGGCAGGGAGAGGAAACACAGACTGGTAACGAGGTTCAGTCTTTGTTTTCTTTTGTTTTTCCTTTTTTTTTTTCCATTACATTTCTGGGTAGTTTCATTGATGGTTGCTCACCCCACCCGGAGGAGGGTATGGGTGTGTGTATGTCCACACACACATGCAGGCTCTCTCATCTCTCTGGTTCTCACATCCAGCCCAGCCCAGTGTAGACAGCTCTTTGTTCACTCATCACCTTATAAATGCCTTTTCCTTCCCGTATTTGGCGTGATGCACAGAGCTAGTCCTGATTGCAGATTTGCTGCTGACCCTTTATGGGACTTTAAGTGAAGTTCTTTGCCCTTAGATCCTCCTTCTCCGTTTTCTTTGCTCATGGGCTGTTGCTGTCCACGTGCCCAGCACAATTAGTGAACCCCAGGGGCAGCTCTGAGGAAAAGAGGGGTTGCATAGTATCATAGAATCATTAAGGCTGGAAAGACCACTATCAACACCAAATCCAACCATCAACCCATCCCCACCATCCCATGTCACTCAGTGCCACGTCCACCCTGTCCTTGATGAAACCTCCAGGGATGGGATGGTGTCTATGTGCACTGATCTATATGCACAAAGTGTGTGTATTTTGGTGTTAATTACACCAAAAAGGAACAGTTCCCCTCCTTTCCTTACTGTAGTCACCTGAAAAATTCCTTATATTAAATCTCCCCTGTATAGCCTCTTACCTTCTCTCCCTGCACCCCAGTAAAATCCATTTGGGGTTAATCTAGTTGAGTGAAAGTGAGAAGCGTTTCTCTTCCTGACCTTTTTAAAACCTAGTATTGTTAATGATCAGTGATTTTTGTTTAAAAGAACTCACTTTGAAGGCTAAAATAGCATTGTTCCATTCCAAAGATGTTGTAATGGGGCAGTTTCAACACTATCAAAGGCATTGCCTTGCTTTGTTTCCCTCGAACCAAAATTTCATTGAACTCTACACTACTTCTAAACCTGTTATTTTTAACCAGAAGGGGATTTGTTTTGCTGGAGAACTGGTTTTGACCTAATATTCCCAACCAGTTCTGCTCATAATTGCAGCCTGGTCTTTTGGGAACTGCTGTATCTCAATGAGGGTGGCCCAAAGCCTTTTGTTGGTGAAGGGTCACCAGTTTGGGGCTCTTTGTGCCTTTGGTTCCCCACCACAGCAGTGGAGGGGAGCAGTGGGGTGCCTGGGACACAACTCAGGGTCAGTTCCCACCACTGCTGCCCAATGCCAGCCAAGCTTTGTGCACTCTGCTCTGCTGCCTTGAGTGCAAAGCGGCTCTAGCACTGCTGAGGACAGACAGAACCTGAGGTTTTGTGCCCAGCACGTGCACAGGTGCACGTGTGCGCCTACGTGCACAAGTACCCTTGATTTATTATTATATGGTTTTGAAAGACCTTCCCTTCCCTGGTCAGCCAAGAACGTGTCCTGCTCCTGCTGTACCACAGCTCCCCATTGGCTTGGCTCACCGGAGGGTTTTCATGTTTGCTCCTGTGGTCTCTCAAGACAAAAGCACTGGGATTTCTCCAAGCCTGGGATGTTTCTGTTTTGTTTTGCTGTGATTCCGTGCATTGTCCATGCAAGGTGAGCTGCTCCAGCTGACATGACATGCCTGCATCCCTCCCCTCCTGCCCCCATCCACTCTGAATGCAAAAACCCCACAGTCCCTCATGGGCCCTGGGTGTCTGCAAGTGCAGGAACCCCTTTGGCTGCCCCAGGCCCTCGATCATGAACGTGCTTGGAAATAGCTCCAGCAGCACCTTTCTTAAATCATGTATATTACATGCAGCCTCGATGTTCGCTGGGAGGCCACTGGAATGGCTGGGAGGGATTTACCAGGTCCAAATTCACTTGACAGAAAAACAAAATTCCAGCATAATTTTAACCAGCTGTGGTAGGAGAATGAAAGAGAGAGAGACGCAAGAGAGAGGAACACTCGGTGTGCAGGGGGAGCACAAGAGACGGAGGTGGGAGATATTTGGGGCTGGAGACAGGCTGTGTCCCACTGACATTTGATTGGGGTGAAGTGTGGCCTCGTGTCCAGGTGCCAACGGGGTCCTGGCTCCTGCCCCTCCCACATAGCCTCATTGTTGTCATAGGAGAAGACCCACGTGCAAAATACTGAGGTTGCAGCATGGAGCATCCAAGCAGCCCTGGAGGTGCCTTTGTGCATCCCAGTGCCTTTGGGCCTCTGCAGTCCATGCCACATGGACAGGGCGATGCATTGTCCCCATAGAGCTGTCCTCTGCTTTCATAACATCTTTGGTTCCTCCGTAGGGAATACGTGCATAGCATTACAAAAGTTGCCTAAGAACTTCGAAAAGGGAGGGCTGGGGGGGAAAGGTTTAAAGAGAAAAGAGCTAAAAAAGAGAAAAGAGAAGAGAAAAGAGTTCAGTACTTATTCTCCATTTTGTGTGTTCTTTGGTCTTAAGGAATGAGCGTGGTGCGCCCTACCAAGACATATGGCAAACAAGTGCATTTAGTCTTAGTATGACTTTAATTTTAGATTTAATTTAAATAATGTAAATATGCATTTTACAATGCAATAATACCTTTTGTACATGTGTACGTTGTGTGTATTTTGTAGATATAATTGGAACAATGCAATTTTAAGTTAAATATGAGCTACTTTCAAGTCTAACTTCATAAGGGTACGCTGTAATGATTTTAAGAGTTTCAGAGCTTACAAAGAGAGATTTTTTAATAACCTGAAATGTTTGAGGATGTTTTTTGATAGTGTCTTATTATATTTCCCATCCCCTATTTCCATGGTAGGCTGTGATCGGGCATCAGATGAATCTGAGGGCTCTTGTTTGAACCCTGTTGCTATGTAATAATTTTTCCACATACATAAAAAATAAGTACAACTTCAAGCCTCTTCAGCGAGCTGCAGATGAATAGCTCAGTGAAGCCAGGGAGATCTCAGGCATACACAAAGCTGTGCCCTTGTAGGGATTTTGCAGGATCAGAGCAATGTGTTATGATGCATAAATGTTCGTAAAAATGAGTTCTTGTAGGACATAAATAGAGGAGAACATTCACACCATTTACAAGAAAAAGCTGCAGCCTTCATACTTGTAAAAGTGCCCAGCTGAGCGCTGGCCTGCGGGGAGGGACACCCAGCTCAATTAAGAAGAAATTTCTTAGAGATAAACGAGCTGAGCATGCTGATCTTCCCAGTGTTCATCTTCCTTGGAAGAACAAACAGTATTTCTATGTATTTATTTATTGAAAAGAGCAGCCCAGCATCATAGCATTGATTTTTGGGAGGATTTCTTTGTGTGCCAAACTTGATGCAGGCAAGCAATGGTGTGTTGGGTTGGGCTGAAACTGTGGGCTGGAGAAAGAAATCTGCTTAACCCCTCCTGCAAAGGAGGCTCTGGGGAGGCAGTTGTCATTGGAGGTGAAAACCTGATAAAAATCAACCATTATGGTATCGATGGATGACTTTCAGAGCTGGGATTGCTCCTTTCTTATGCATTTGGGTGTCGAATGGTGTTGGAGAGTTAGCTCAAGAAAGGAAAGCATTTAAAGAAGTTGTATGAGTGCCCCAATTGTCGTCCAGGTTGACGTGGCACCTCCCTTTCCTGGCAGCCTAAATGCTGGTTGTTCAGCATGGTTTGAGATCCTGGGACAACCATTCCTGGCCCCCAGCTCTTGGTCCCCGTTGCGGTGCATGATGTGGTTTCTGTCAGGCCAGATGGCCAAACTAGGCTTAAAGAGATTATTATTATGACTGACTCTGTCTGCTCCTCCGTGGCTGGGAAAGCTGTGAGGAATTTGGGAGGCCTGGAGAGGCGGCTTTGTCCTGTGGCAGGTTGTGTTTTGCCTAGATGTTGATTTCTCATGATTTCTGAGGTACCCTTTTCCTCCGAGCATGGTGCTGGCTGTCCGGAGGGTGTTACGTCACCACTTCTGGAGATGCTGCTGACTTTAAGTATGATTTAGTGTGAAACAACCAAGCTTAGATGTAACATGTGTCTAAGAGGATCTGCTTCCCATGGGAGCGTGGAGGTGTCAGTTCCCTCTGATCACTCAGTCCTGGGCTTTCACCCACGGATAATTACGTTCTTTCATGGATGGTTTCGAAGGCCAAGTTCTGCTGGAGCAGGAGGACGTGCAGGTGGGCAGCGATCCACTCCTTACCTCCTGCTTTGTACATCTGTTGCCGCAGCCACTCTTTGCTGTTGTGTCTGGGGAGGGTTGGAGGCAGGGAAGAGAGAACCTTGACGTAATTGTCCCTCCCTTCCCCTTTCGGTAGCAGCAGTGAAATTGGCGATCTGTTCCTGTTGGCGCGGAGCTGCCCTTGATGGCTTCTTGTAGGAGTGCTTTGGCTTGGCCCAAGGGGTGACATGGAGCAAAACACTTCGTACCTCAGCCCACAGTGATCCGTGGTCTGGAAGCCAGGCTGCTATGGTGACAGTCTCCCTCGAGATGCCTAAATCAAGCAGACAGGGACACAACATCTCCAGTCTCTCCACTTTTCCCCATTGCCCTCCCCCATCCCATCTCTCTGCATGTTCTGTGCAAGATACCTACCACTCCCAGCCGGTAATGACTTCCACATGGGGCTGGACCTTGTGGACAAATCCCCTGTAACAATAGGAAATGTTCCTTGGTCTCTCATTGTGTCTGTCTTTGGGAAGGAGGAGAAGGCGTTGACGACAAGCCGAAGAGCTCTAATATTCCTCCCGGACAGCTGATTAATTCCATCCTCTGCATCCGCTCTGGACCATCCCGCCCCGCCCCGCGCCTTCTGCTTTTTATTGTTCTCTCCACCTGGCTCCCTCTGGCAGGGAAACCGATGGGATTTTGTGCCACGTGGAGCTCCGAATGGAAAACCCGGACAGCGGGAGCCTCCACTCCCCCCGCAGCCCAGGCCCAGTGGCTCCTGCTGGGGGAGGAGAGGCTGCGCCTTCCTTGCAGCCAAGCCGAGCACTGGAACAGGGACGCTGCATTCCTCCCCGGCACGTCCGCTCCCACCTGGGAGAGATGAGACCTTGCCTTTTCCCATTCCTTCCCCCGCCATCGGCATTGCTCCCTGCTTTGGGGATGGTTGCAGGCTTGCTCTCACGCTCAGACCATCTTCCTACACATGTTTGTGCATTCCTGCTTAGAAGTGATCCTAGAACTGCGGTGTTGTGCCCACCCTTGCCCTGAAAATGATTCACCCATTGCTCCTTGGCCCCTTGTGCTCCTTCCTGCCTGTGCGTTGCCTTTTGCTTGCTCTCATGCTGACGTTGTGAGGTGCTTGGGATGGGTCCTGTGCATATACATTTGCACACACGTTTGCATGCATGCTTGCACGCCTACTTGCACGCTGCTCCTTGCCATTTGCCTGGAGCCAGTTTTTGTCCCGAGCGTTCACCATTCCCTCTCCAGACACACACTCTAGCCTCGTTGCTCAGCTGTGATACACAGAAGAGGGGGAAGAAGGAGACAAGGGCATTTTGATTATGATTATGGAGTTGATTTATTAGAATAATTTTAAAACACAAAGCCATCTGTGTGCCTCTTCCCCATCCAAGATTTATAAAAGACCAAACCATCCATCTGACCCCCAGCTCTCCCTCCCCTCCTCTTCCCCCGCTTCATCCTCGCCTTCCATTCTCCTCTGTGGTTCTCTTGCCAAAACACTTGCCCATACTTAATTCTCCTCCCAGAGAGACAATGCTTTGCATTCTTGTATTGGAAGCCAAAGAAAAGACAATTCTATTCTGTCTCTGCTTTGCAGCTTGGTCTGTTAAGTTGCTTTCCCGAGAGTCTGCATTTAAAACAAAAAGAGATAAAGGAAAAGGCAAGTTGGTGCTGAAAGGTGCTGGAACATCATCATGTGGGGGTAACGTTTTCATTCACTCCACATATCAAACAGCCCTTGGAAGGCCATCCCTCGGCAAAGCCAACACAACTCCAGCATGTTCCAGAGGGCTCACCTTTAGAGCGGAAAGACACTTTTGGACTCAGTCTCCCATGCTTCCTTTGCTCCCTTTTGAGGGCCTTGGCTCGAGCCCCAGTTTTCTAGGGCTGAGGTGCGCTGACAGATTCTCTGAGCAGGATGAACTGGTGGCTGAAGTCCAGAGCAGGAGGAGAGCCGGGGTGCGGGTTTCCTGGATTCACATTGGGACAAGCAGGAAGAGGCTCAGCCCTCTTCCTTGCTGCTCTGCTTGGTGCTGCTCCAGCCTCCCATCCAAAGAGCTGCAGTGATTTACGCCTCTGGAGGATTTGCTTCTCCCTCCTGTGGCCAAGTCTTGTTAGCATTCCTCCACTTTTCCAGATCTGAGTTGCTTTAGGCTTTTCTATAGAAAAAAAGAAAAAAAACACAACAACAACAAAACAACAAACCCGGCACTAACTGACAGCTGACATTATAACATTGGCATTATGACACTGTTGTCCTTCTCACGAGGTTGGAAGGCGAGCAGGTTTAAAACTTTGGAGCTCTTGTCTTTGTTGAAAGAAGAGCTAGAGGGAGTATTAGCATAGAGTTTGAACCAAAAGCAATCAGTTGAAGTCTGGGATTAGCTAATGCTGTTGAGCCTTTTCTTATTTACACATCAGGGAAGCATTTTCCTCTGTTTCAGTGACTTAATTTGTAGCCAGCGTCTTGCACTTCAAATGGCAGCGATGGTGGGAGAAGGTCGTGAGCGATGGTGAGCCCAGTCCTGACCAGGAGTGTTTTGAACTTTGTTTTATTTGTTTGTCATTGGGTACAAACAAAGGCTTTCTGTGTTTTGTAACTGTTCTTTTGAACTTCATCTTTCCATATAAATCTTATTTTTATGTTGTTAGTGGTTCCCATATGAGATCTGACATTTGTTATTTGATACTGGCAGAGAAGAATGAAACCTATTAGTGAAGGCTCATGGGTTCAACAGAATCCTAGGGAATAAGAGCTGGGGTTGTGAAAAGACCTGAGGATTTAGTGTCACTGTCATCCACTCGAGCTCTTGAATCTCTTTACTAACCCATTTCTATCCAAAGAATTGTCTGTCTTCGGTTTCTCTGGTTCCAGGTGTACGCTCTCTGAAGCTGATGACTTATCCACTTTGTTGTACACTAAATCACCCAACTGCTGAGCGTCCTTCAGGACCTCCTTGCAATTCCTGTATGACTGCTTAGAGGAGATAGGCATAACCTCATGCATCTCTTCTGGAACAAAAGAAATCAGGAGTTTTGTCCAAAGAGCAAAACTGCAGCGGCTTTGTGTGGCACCTCTTTGCCTTGAGGTCTCCTTGTGTTTTAGAGGCCCCTCTGACTAGTGCATGCCCAAGTGAGAGTGCAGGCAGCAGGCGGCTGCATCTCCCAGGCTCTTCTGCAAGGGTTGCTGTGCAAAGATCTCCATTTGCTCTATGAATATTGACCAAATTGAGTTTCCAGCCCACATTCCCATCATGGGTGCAGAGAAGACTTTTTTTTTTCTTTTTTTTCCCCCCTCCTCTTTCTTTCCCCCTTTTTATTTTTTTTATTTTTCCTCTTTCCATTGGTTGTTTGGATTAAGGGGCCTTAAAGGGGCCAGACATTTTTTGTGTTCTCTCATACCCTATAAATAACCGGCACCTCTCCAATGCTTTGCGCTCCACCCTTCAGTTACAGATTCCACTGTCTAGCTGCCACCGCTCTGCATGGCCTTTCACACTCTTCCTTTCTATTTAATATGGAACCATTATTAAAAAAACAACAACAAAAAAAGTTGCTGTCACCAATTCCCCAAGAGGAAGAGCGGGGGAAAGGAGAGAGGTGGGAGGCAGGGAGGAGAGGACACGACCAGCCAAGAAAAGTATCCGAAGGAATGTTCTTCTCCCTCCCAGGTTTACAGCAGTGCCTTTCCATCCAGAGTCATCTGTTTTGTTTTCCTTCTCCCTCAGCCTGAAAGTGCTGCAGCATTATCATGTAATGTTGCTTAATGTGACCAAAGGCTTCAGCGAGTCGCCTCACGGACCGCAAGCATAGCCCAAATTCCAAGGCAGAAGTGCCTGCGGCGTCTCGTTAAAGCTCAGGACTTGCAGCCCTCTATGTGTCCCATGAACAGTTGTTTGGGGTTTTGTTTTTCCCTTTCTTCTTTCCTCCCCAACCACCCTGGGTGCCAGGCAGGGATTTTGTAACCACACCGGCATATCTAGGAGGTATGCATGGAATCCTTCAAGGCAGTCCTCTGTGGTTTCCTTTGAGCAGCCGCCCACCCTGCCAGCTCCCACTGCCCCTTCCCAAACCCCTGACACGCAACCAGTTGCGCCATCCTCGGGAGGTTCACATGACTGTTGTCTCCTTGGGAATGTTGGTTACAGCAAAATTCCAGGGTTTCTCTCTGTTCTTCTTCCCAACACGTTTCCTGCTGTTGGCAAAGGATCACATGGTAGCCCTGAAGACTGGGGTCATTTGTTGAACCACAGAGCAGGTAGAGATACAAGGCAGTCTCTGTCTACTAAGGGTCCCAACCCAACATAGGAAGTGAGATTTAAGCTTCTCTCGGTGCTAGAAGGTAGTGAGATTATGGTGAAGTTCATCTAGCAGGTGATCATGTAACTTTTTGCTCTACCTGATATTTTGGTGCCCACAGCTGAGCCATGGGCTGTCACTGATGGTACCACATACCAATACCCCCTGTAGCTCTGAGGAAGATGTGCTGATGGTTTGCAGTTTTGTCCTGTTTAGTTGAAACTTACTGACTGGCATCTCATGCTCCTCCCTGAAGCTCAGTTCCATCTTTATTTCAGTTGTAATACCTTGGCTGTGAATGCAGTAGCAGTCTCAATATGAGCTGGTTGTTTGTGTGACAGTTTAGCTGTAGTTATACAGAGGTGACAAAGCCATATCTTCAACACGGCGAGCAATCAGCCAAATGCTGAGTCCCTGCTCTGAACAACAGAAACACTGAGGCTTCACAACCAAAGTTGTAAGTTGGTTTAGTTTTTTTCTGCATATTTTTTTTTACAGAAGGAAAACTGTATATTTCCCAACTGCCTGCTTGGAATTACCTGGATTTGTTTGATCTGAAACTTTCCAAAGAAAATTCAGCCTGAGGCAGATACCCAGTGTGGAAAATTTCAGCCCGAATTCAGGTTCAGGTTTGGCAGCGCTGTCAGAGCAGAACATATGGGCTTTTCAGTGAAGTGCATGAGGCCGTCTGCTGACACCGTGCTACCTGCAGGGCTTCTTTGCTCCACTGTTGTTGGTGGGAGGAGGCTGTGAGCTCAGGGCTGTCTCTCTGCAGATGCACAGCATCTTTTGTCACCTCCCTGGTGGCCATGAGATGTTCCTCTCCCATTTGTGCCACCCGCATGGGGACAGCCATACACGCTCATGTGGGATAGCGTGCTACCACCTGGTGGTCCTTGAACCCTCATTGGCTCAAATGGGACCCAGGCTGCTCGGTTTTACAAATCATGACTTATTTTTTTTCTTAAAGAATATATACAGAGGGAAACCCAGTTTAATGAGGAAGGTTGGACCAGGCAGCACGCCAGGCCCAACTGAGTGTCACTGCCATCTTTATTGTCATGGTTCAGCCCTGTCCCCCTCCTTACATGCTCATTAAGTCAATGTGTCACTGAGTGTTATAAGTGCAAACTTAGGCAGCGTTTGTTTATTTGCTGTAGCAGTGTTGCTTTTCCAGCGTTTGTTTAGTTTTCGTTCAATGCATAAAATATGAAGAGAACAAAAATCATGCATGCACATTGTATCGTGTAATTAGACAAGCAGATGTTAATTAATATATGAATATCATTTTTATTTTCCAATCGTCTGGCTGTGGTTTGAGCAAACCTATGTCCCCCAGCTGTTGCTACACAAGAGACAGTCGGAGCAAAAACAGAGCTCGAGTTCATCTGCTCTATTCCCAGAGCACAGACCATTCCCCGGGCTGAAAGAGGAGACGTTTCTAGGATGTGATGTCCCCAGACTTGACACAGCAGCATGGCATTCTCTCTATATCCAGTGGAGGGCAACAGGGGATGTGCTTACAGCCATGGCCCTCCAGTCTGGGAGCCCTTAGAGCTGTGCCCACATGGAGTTGCACCCAAGGCTTTCATCTTGGTCACTGCAGTCAGATGGGGTTTCTACTACCAAGCAGTGGTTATTTGTACACCAGCTCTTAGCATTCTTGATAGATAGATAGATAGATAGATAGATAGATAGATAGATCTGAGACTTCCCTCCAGCTCTCAGCCGGCATCACCTGCTTGTATTGCAGTCAACTGATTCATCCAGGCATTTCTCCTCTTCCTCTCTGCAGAGCTTCCTAGTAACAAAAGAACTATGCCAATGTCCATCTTCAAGCTAATGTGCATTTCTAAATATTAAAATCCAGTCAACTTTTTTTACTGTAGTCCTCAGGATCTTTTACTTTCTCTTTGCTGACACTGATCTGTTGTGCACCCATAACGCATTCCACTTCATTGGTGCTAAAATCCTTGTTGTATTTCCAGTGAGAAATAAGACTGATTACAGAGCTGATCATTGAGGAACTCCACTCTTTATAACTCAATTCCCATTACTCTCTTTTCAGCAGTACCTGTTTCTGCCTGTCCATTACTCAGTTCCTCACCCAATGCATAATTCTTCTGTTAATTCCCATCTTTTCAAGCTTAGCTAATAACTACCCATGTCGTGTCGTGGCTGGTGCCTCTCGATACCCAGATAAATTAAATGGTACCACGCTCCTCATGTCTGGGGAATGAACTGTCTCACTGAAGAAATACATCAGGTTCGTCACACACAATTTGCTCAACCTGGGCTTGCAGTTTATTCTGCTTGTCTCCATGTCATTAGTGATTCCTTACCACAAAAGAAAAACGACCTATAATGAGATCATTTCTCTCCCAAAGCTACACCTGTGCCTTGAATATTGGCACAGAGGGCCGTGCTGTTCAACCTCTTTGCCCCATCACGTGGTCCGGAGATGCAGTGACTTTCTTGGGGCATCCAATCTTCTGCTAAGTCAACACAAAGGCCCGTGGCTTTCTCTGAATTGCACATGAGCCCCCATTTTTCCTTCTCCTCCCCACCCCCCACCAGAAGCTGGCATGAGGAGAATAACAGTAGAATCTCCCACATTGCTGCGGTCTGAGCAGGTTTCCCCTCACATTATGTCTAAATAAATATTAATAAGAAAAATGGAATAAGAGCTCATTGACAAATTCAGCAAATATTTGCCTTTTGCCATCCCTTTCCAGCCGCCTGGCTCCCAGAGGAGAGTTTTGCCCTTTCTCCAAGCAGAACTTTCAGGAAATAAACATTCGTTTTATTTTCTCAGAGGAGGAGGAAAATGAGAATAGCACGATGGGGCCCAGAGCCCACATCTCACATTTGGTGTGCCTGGAAGCAGCTTCCAACCACTCACTTGAACAATGGCTTTTGTCTTTGCCTTCATGTGATGCAAGCTATCAGCAAACTGACCGGGCTGGGTCTTCATTATGCTGATGATTTCACCTTGAGGACCTGCAGTGTTTTTCCACACCTTTGGAAGGGCTGCGTGGCTGAAAACCTCCCAGAATAAGCTGAGTCTTGAAACCAAAGTCTGCTCTTGAAAAACTGAAGCAACAACAGGCAGAAAGAATAAGGAGAATAGGGAGAAATAACAACAGGGATGGACACAGCATTATTCCCCTGGGTTCAGCCAACTGTGGCCATCATCACCAGCAAACTGCTGTTGGAAGGGGTTGGTGGTGCCATCTTGTCTTCATGCTCAGAGGTTTCAGGGATGACTTTGAGCCTCTCAGCTGCCACACATTGCTTCGTGTTGTGTTCATGTTGTGCTCCTAAGAGCACAAAAGCTCAAGAGAAGCCGCGTTCAGAGTGATGCTAAAGGCAACTCTTTAGCCAAAACTAGTAAAGATCTGCTTTCAGGTGACAGCCAGGTGACAAAGCCATTGGGTCTACATCTGCTGTCCCTGGGATATACCACGTGGTGGCCTTTCTTAGCTCTCCAGGGACTGAGAGGTGAATCTCATTGGTTCCCTAATGAGACAGACTAATTATTTATTACAAAGGAGGTTGTAGGAATCTGGAACGGAAGCAGCTCCCCAGGCCAGCCTGCTCACACCTAAGTATGCCAGGCTGCTTTCATAGCCCAGCACATGTCAGAGCCATCATACCTGCTGCTGGGAGGCTCACAGGAGTGGGACCAAGGCTGTTTTATACACATGTGTGTGAATGTGTATATATGTATGTATAAAAAGTGTGTGTCTCTGTATATTTTACTATGTTAAGCTATAAACTGTATGGGTTAGGTATGAATTAGAACCTTATAAAATGTGTTTACTCATTCTGTGTAACTCAAAGCGGGGATTAAACAGTAGGAAAAACTGACCAGGAGAATTTTCCAAGCTGAAAAAGGTTTTACAGCTCTCATTGTGAGCTCGAGAGGGAGGTGTTTTTTGTTGGTTTTTCTTTGGTTTAAATATTTATTTATTTATATCTATGTTGTGTTTTTGTCAGAGCAAGACTTTTGTCGTTGAATTTTAGATAAAAGGAGAGGGGAGAGCTGAGGAGGAAGGATGCAGGGAGGATAGCAGGGGAGCTCTCTGGCAAGCAGAGTCTCCCTCCAGGCATCCTCCTCCCTGTCTTCTGTGACAGTGTGTTTTCTGTGCCAGTGGCATCCAGGAGGGCCTCCCCATGGCATGCCGTGCTCCTCGGCAGGTCCTGCTTTTCTCATCTCCTTGAAGGCATCTTTTATGGGGAAAACAGAGCACTGCTGCCTCAGTTCCAGTGGATGGCTGCGGGAATGGAGCAGTGGATACAGAGGCAGCAGGGAGGGGAGGCTGCACTGAGCATCCGCAGAGAGAGAAGGTCAGGGAACGGGGATGGATTGAAGTCTTACATCTGTTCTTCCATCCTCCTCTTAAAAAAGGGGCTGGACAGAACACCAAGGGAATAATTTCACCATTATCAAGTGAATCATCCTGAGTCAGTTCCAGCTGAGTGCTGTTTGATGAAGAGCAAGGTGCACAGCACCCGGAACTGTTTCATTTCTTATTTCCTCCCCTTCTTGGATGCAACTTGCCTTCCCCACCCTCTCTCTGGTCCCTTCTACCTTCTAGCTGTCATTGCTTTGGTGAATCATCTCCGCTTTAGGACTGGTGGCACTGCTCAGTTAGCAGAGCCTGACTCACTGTTCTGCTCTACATGTTGTTTCCATAGCCCAAGGAGGGTTGGGTTTTGGTTGTTGGGGTTTGGGTGCTGTTTTTTGTTTTGTTTTGTTTTCCACTTCACTTTATGAGTATTTTCCAGGGGACCAGGGGAAGGGAGGGAGAAAGAGAGATGGAGACCGTTTGTTGTTTGGGTAATTTTCCCTACTGCTAAATGTCAGCTTGCTATGTCTGATGCTCAGTATGGGAAGCAGTGGGGCTTCTATTTCAGGCTGTGCAAGGGATGGGAGAGATTCACCTTATCTTCCTAACATGGCCCAAGCGATGTTTGGGTTCTATTTACAGTTTTGAAGAAAAGAGAGAAGTGATAACCTCTCCATACAAGCTCTGGGTTGGCTACCTGGCACTGGCTTTCCTCGTCAGCACAGATCCCAGGGCTGCCCTGGAATCCATTTACCACTTGGCTTAATCCTTCTCTGTTTATTCAGGGAATCTGTCTTTTGTCCTCTGAGTTGAAAGATGTTGCACAGTTGCTGGTGATGACGTGTCTCCCACGGACCCGGCGCTTCTGGGGATGGGGAGTGTGCCCAATACCTGCCTTTGCCAAGGACATCTAGGAGGCAAAGCATTTTTCCCACCAGAGCAGGCCTATGTTGAGATGGGTTCCCGGGGACGTCATCCATCAGGGCTGTCCTGGCTACCAGCAGCTCCCTGCTCCTGTGGATGCCAGGATTGATTTGTCTTGGTTTCGAGGAATTGTGACTTAAAATTCAGAGCAGAAGTCATTCCTTCTGTGCCAGTGCCCTGCTGCGTGCTTGTGGCAGGCGTCCTCAGTGCCCAGATTCTCTGTAATCATAGAAAGGGGTTAATGGTCTTTCAGAGACGAAAGCCTGGACTGAATGCCTGGATTCTAGCCCCAAACCTGCTGCCTTTAAAAAGTAACTTCCTTTCTTTGCATCATCTTTGTGAATATACGTTAGTTACCCAGGTAATTCCTTGTTCACAAGCAGATGTCAGCTCTTGGATACATTAGACCCAAAGGGGTGGGTGTTTTCTAGATTAAGAGTTTGGTCAGATAATCACTTCTTCCTGAGTTTTATCATGATACCGTCTGTGTTTGGCTTCTCCTGTGATACCTGCTTAGATAAATGGGAAGTTAGGAAGAGAAGCATGGTAAGATGACATGCCTTGCAGGCCGAATATGAGGCAACTGAGCATACCTACAAAAATATTTAGAACTCACTTGTGTTTTCACAAGGTTTAACCTCAGTTCTGCAGACATCTACATTAGTTTATCTGGCGCACGGGTGTAATGGAACAACCCACATGAATAAAGCTAAACATGTGTAAATGTTTGCAAGATATGGGTCCATAATTCTTTGGAAATCATAGCAAACCAACTCTATTTTCCTGTGCAGTGGTGTTCTCCTATCCATCTCACACGAGTGATCTGAAATATCTGTAATAATCATTATGGTGTAGTTGTTCCAAATAGCTCACAGCCAGGATGCAGAAACTCAGCTAGTGTAAATTGTTATTGTTCCATTGACTTCAAGGGAGCTACAGGAGATTTTATGAACTGAGTAGCTGCCCCCACATTCTCAAATGTTCAAAAGTGAGCATTAGGGCCAAGTAAGAGATCTGCTTCCATGCAGGTCTCTCCATCAGGACCAATTTCTGTAAGTGTTCGTTGGCTAACAAGCTGCAGATCTGGCTGCAGTTGTGTGTGCTGAGCCCTTCTGAATATACTGGTCCAAAGTCTTAGCATTGATTCTCTGTGAACATCTGCATCTGCACGTTGCCTCTATTTAGAGTAAATGGGACTAAATGAAGAATAGTTTCTTTAAATTGATCGCCACTTCAGACAGTGAACTTTGTTGAACAGTTTGGTCCATTTCCCAGCACTGAAGTGTAAGAAGGGACCAGGAGGAAGGATAGGAAATAGTGATGATATGGAAGGAATCTGCTGAACTCACAGATCCAGAAAGTACAGGATGAATTGAAGCACAGATCAGCCGATGGCTTTTCAGCATAGGCTTACAATAATTTGATTTGACAAATCACCCAAGATAATCATATTTGTAGAGGTTAATTGTACCCTGAACTTCTTTCCAGGAAATGTTCTTACCCCTCCTGCTAGTCTGGTGTTTGAGGCTGGTGGATGTCAGTGTGCATGCACGTATGCGTGTGTGTCCTCTCTAATGGCTTCATCTCCAGTGGACAAAGCCAGCCAGTGTGGTTATGTGTGAACTACTGTAGCATCTGATCATAAAGAACAGAAAGTGAAGATAAGGGATTGTTCAGCAGAGCTGGAAATGAAGGAGAAGCTCTTGCTGCTTGGCAGATATCCCCTGCTTTCTCCATAAACCATAATAAACTAGGCAAGTTAGGCTGACTGTGTAGTAGCCAAGTTTGTATGTAAGACATAATGTCTGAATGTCACTAGGGCTGCTTAGTCTGGGCAGATTCATCTCATCATCTCATCCCTTTCCTGTTCCCTTCTTTAGGAGGTTGCAGAGAGCCGTTTGGTTGCCTCTTGGCCTCCTCCATTCCAAGTGTGAGACTAAGGACAACATAAAAGTGTCCTCATCCTCTCCTTATAGGACGTGCCTTCCAGACTAATGCACCCCAAAAGGTAGTTCGCCCTTTTGGCTGCCGACTCGTGTTAAGATGTTATGATACAGGGCTAATTGCTGTCTCTGAAATATCTGAATGACCTTTTTATCCAGTAGAAGAGTGACTGGGTAGTGGGGCACGTGGGCTTCCTGTTGGACATGAGGCTCCATACAGTCCCTAGATGATCTGCAGACTGCTGACCATGGGCCTTGGGGACTCTGGGCCACTCGTCTGTTGTTGAGAAACCTCTAATTAAAAAGAAGCAGTATGAAAAGTAAGCAGGAATGAGGATGGGAACTAGATCTGTGGATAAAATCTTCTCCCAGACAAGAAGTGTTTGAGGACAAAGCTCATCGTGTCTTTTCTTTGTGTCTGCACAACTCCCAGCTCAAATGGGTTCCCACTTTGCCTTGAAATCAAGTAACTCTTTAACATGTTGCAGAGTCCAAAACTAACTCCAAGGGAATACGTACATTCACTTGGACTCTCCGCCATGCTAATGTGAATACGTGGCTTTGAGGTTGGAACTGGCTTATGTCTGGATGGCTCCAAGCATAGCAGAGTCTGCTTGTGTCTGGCTGTGGTTGACCCTTAGCAACCCAGTGAACCCTGAGAAATACTGGAGGGCTCACAGTACAGAGTGAAATGCTTTAATTCTCATTCTCTTCCAACAACGTACTGCCTTGGGGGAGATGGAGGAGGCAGTGCTTTTTTACGTGAGTTGAAGGAGTTTTTGCAGGGTCTTAAGAGACTGACTGTGAAAGAGCTGTGATAAGCAATGTCTGTGGAGAGCTACGTGAAAGAGCAGTGAGTCCTACTGGTGACCCTAAGGGAAGAATACACTCGTGATTAACCTTGTGCATCATGCTTTCAGAACATTGCAGCTCATCCTAATTAAGACCATTTTCTTTATGTGCAACTGGCTGCTCTTGATAAGAATGGTGCAGGACAGCCCATCCTTCATTTCCACGTGGTTGCTGCTCATGCAGTATGTTGTAGCCCTGGAGAGGACCAGCAAAGCCATTCTTGGGGTTTCTGTGGCACTAGAATGCAATTTTCACTCTTAGCTCAGCTAAAAAGTTGCTCGTTAAATTCATCCATCTACAAATGCAGCATCAGCAGAAGAAGTGGGAAGCCCAGAGGAGGGCCCTTCATCATTCTTGATGTATCTGGTAATGCACAGATGTGTGAAGGGAGCTCCCCCAAATTCATAACTTAGGCAAAGTGCCATATTTTGTGCCATTGTACAAGTTAGCAAGTGAGGCATGAATTGTGCCTGAAGTTGCACAAAATAATCACCATCTCAGTACAGACAACTTGTGTTGAGCCAGAGAAATTGGAGAAGTCACCAGAAAGAGGGGACTTCTTGTATTTCTGGGCATGGGGGCTTAGGGATGCTCCATGTACACAGGAGGACAGTGAGTGTGGGTGATCCCAGAATGCAGGCGGAAGGTTTTTCAGTAATAACTAAAATACAGTCTGACACACCTTGCAGGGAAGCAGGTTTTGACATCCTTCCACCAGCATCAGTAGGGACCGTTTGCTTTTAGTGTTCTCCAAGGCAGAAGACAGGCCATCTGCTGATGTAAATAAGAGCAACTCTGATGCCTGAGGTTATGTAACACTAATTTAAATCAACCCTTTGTCTCCAAGATGAACCACTTCTCACTTATTTCCCCCACCGGGAGCCATTCAGCCCAGGTATGGCCCATTGGGAAGGAGCAGCCCTGCTCCCAACCCTTCTCTCCCCATGCTGCTTCAAGCCTTCTGCTCACAGACCTCCTGGGATCCTCCTCCTGTCTTCAGGGGCAGAGCCCTGGAGGAAGCAGAGGGTGTGACGAGCTGCCCCAAAACATGACAGATTTGGAGGGTTCAGCGTGACATTTGTTTCCTCATTTCAGGAAACAAAAACTGGCAAGAGCAAAGTGGAGTAGGGCCTTTTTTTCCATCTGCTTTGCTGGCCTTGCTCTGGAGGTCACAGCCGGGGACAGAAGTCCTTGCAGGGCCCCATCTGCCTTCCCTGGGCTTCCTCGTTCATGCCCACTTGGGCCTCTGACATTCTACTCTGTTTTTCTTTCCTTGAAAATGGATAGGGAATTGGGAGCCGCTGTGCAGGAACGCGCCTGTTCCCTATTACAGCTCCACCGGGGCTGTAACACGATCGTGCCTGCTCCATACCCACACAGATATTTATTTATCCATACAGGCTTTCTCCTTGTTTTCATTAAGTTAGGCAGAAAAGGTTAATCTTTCTTCTGCTAAAGCTTCAAAACCAACCAAGCTAAATAAAATATGATTTCTTTCATTTCTTTTCTAAAGGACACTCTCTTTTTCTCTCTCTCTCTTTTTCCCCCCTCCTCCTAAGTACCAGAATGAGGTCACAGTCAGAGATGCCACAAGAGTAAATTGAAAACAGGTTGAAAAAAAAACAAAAGGCAGAAAGACAGAGAGAAAAAACCACAATCAGAAGAAAGTGGCTGGTAACGTTGCAGGGTTGGTTCAATCCAGTCTAGTAAAGAAGCTGTCGAGACAGAGATGTTGGTGCCTTTCTGCTTTCCCCTTCATGATCTTTCTAGGAATCTCCAAGGTCAATCTCAGCACAGGTCTCCTCTCTTCTGCTCTTCCATTTGGATTCACAGCATCTCCCTGGAGGTGTGGGAGCATCTCTGAGAGTCCCTTTTGCTCCTCCAACCTCACCAAAGCTCCTGGCCCCGCTCTCTTGTTTAGTCTGGAGGAGCTCAGTGCCACAACCTCATTGCCTTCAATGGGATGGCTGGTGAGCGATTCATCCCATGTGCTGTCTGAGCCTGCTGACCCACTGGCACATGTTGCAGTGGATGGAAGCTGTGTTACTGTCCACCAGAGCAGACATCCTTTCAGGTTCCTCATTGTCTCTCCCAGAGGCTGGTGGCATGACCTACAACATGCCTTGTTGTGAGCAGCTTTGGGCCATTAGATTGCAAAGCTTCATTCAGTAGAGCTAACTCCCAGCAGGTTGCAAGCATGCTGTTATTTCCTTCTGTTTTGGGGAGAACACTGACTCACCGTGACACCACAGCTAGTTTAAGATTCATGTTTACACAACAGAAAAGAGGAAGTTTGCCAAACTCCACAGCTCCGTCTGTGGAAGAGGATGAGGCACAATGAGGAGTTGTACTGGAGAGAAGGAAAATGCCTGGAGAGAGCTGCATCTCTCCGAGGGTCATTAGCAGAGCAGAGATTGGTATTCTAAAGCTGCCTGGGAAACTGGGTGCTTTGAGGCTGACTGGTCTTCGGAAGGCAGTGGCATGGAAATGAGAAAGAAGAGATTCTGGCATGGATTTGGTGTATGATTAACCCAGCACTGAGCACTATTTCTCCATTGGCTGTAATTAGTGTGTGAAGTACCTTCTTTGGCTCTGTAAACAGCACTTTATATAGAGCCCTGGTTTGGATTTCTTGCCATTGAGAACTGAACACAGGTGAGGCATCCTCACAGGAGCTGGTCATTTGTCCTTGATATCTGTAACAGCTCATAGCTTTATTTAGTGTGACATCAATTATTTATTACTATTAATGAAGGGCACAGATGTCTGTCTGGTCAATAAAATATCTCCTCCTCCACGGAGATGATCTACTTAGCTATCATTTACTCTGCAGAGAATCTTTCTGAATTCTTACTGAAATTTAATAATGCGAGCAAAGCTACTACAGCAGTCTAGAAGGACTGCGCTCCAGGGCTGCTCTGGGAGGCTGAAATCCTTCTTTATATTTGCTGGCGGGGTATGTGAGAACACAGGTCCAGACGGGAAAGAGAAGCCCCATTGCTTTCCATCACAAGCTACTTATCCATATAATCCCTTTTATAAAATGATCAAACTCCATCCAAAGAGATAGTTAGGTTATTTGTCCTTCTCAGGAGTAGACCATCTATTCATATCCAATTTACTTTCTTGTGCCATTACTGCCCATTAGCCTAAATATTTAGTTTCCATCTGAGTGCCTGCCCTGGTGATGCATTCACAGAGCCACGTATCTCTTCTAGGTCTTTTTATGTCTCTGCACGTACGGTAAACTTGTGCCTTTTGTTATCTCCCTGTGAAACCTCTTCTCTTGCTTTTACCTGTGCCTTGTTTGTGAGCATAGCAGAGCAATGCAGCATGGTGCCCTCCTGCTGAGCCCTTGTCTGGGCTTTGTGCAGCCAGGTGGGTACTGCTCTATTGCTGCAGCACCCCAGGTAGGGTTCATGGTCTGTCATCCTTTTGCAACGCTGGCAAACACACGTGCTGCCTTGTCCAGCTGACAAGCTCCTGGTTTACATCTGGGGAATGATTTGGTGTATGGTCCCAGGGCAGCGCAGTGACTGGGTCAGATAAATAGCTGGCTTGCAAAGAGCAGGGTCCAATGGAAGCAGGAAAGGAAGTGAAGAAAATGCAGCAATGAAAACTCAATAAAATGAAACAAACACCAACAATTTGAGTAATGCTGTAGGAGCTGCCAGACAGGCTTGACCCGGGGGCTGGGTGCTCTGTGCTCCAGAGGAAGATGTGGGATGCCCACAGAGACACCATGGGATCGTCTGCCCCCCATGAAGTTTCTTCCTCATCCAAAGAGAGGTCGTTCGAGGTCTGAAGAGGATCAAAAGGTCTTTCTGTAGTTCAGCAGCACACTCTGGTGCTGCTTTCTCATGACGTGTCAATGATTCATCCATGGTGGCAGTGGTGACTTCTGGTGACAGGGAGTTCCCCAGTCCAACCCGATGTCATATGGGGGAAGGAATGGAAATGAAAATTGGAAATGTGCAGCAGAGTGTTGTTTGTTTGTTTAAACCATCACCCCAGCGCTGAGGGACTTGCTGAAGGCCGTGCAACTTCCAGGCAGTGACTTTTGGGTTGCCAACCCAACCTGCCCGCTGAGTTGACCTGGGCTGTGGTACAGCCCCAGCTCTGGTAGCCAGGGTAAACTCTGGAGCCTGGTGACAGCTGCCTGAAAAACGTTTGGAAAGAACAAGTCGTGCTGGGAGCATTAAAATGAATAATTAAGGCTTGGATTCCTTTAGGGAGGAAAAGTATTTATTGCTGCTCTTTTCTCTAGCCAAGGGGGACATTTGTTACTGAATTGTGTATCTTGAGACGACTCAAACACAGCCTGGGGGGGATGGAGAGGATGGGTTTTTTTCTTCTACCTGGGTAATCCGGCCACACAACGAGGCATTCTGGGCTGGGTATACCAGTGGGATATTACTTACAGTCTATACCAAGAAACTAGACTTGTGCTTCACTTCAGTAGTCCTCAATTTTGCTTACAGAAGAATAAAGGGAGAAGTGTGCTGAGAAAGGAATTCTCCGATCTCTGATGCGGTGCTTTGACATTTACACGTGCATGAGTACCCAGTGCTGCAACCTGGGCCCAGCTCTGCTGATCCCAGCACCTCTCAGCAGCTGCAGCCGCCCTCTCTCTGCTTCTCCAAGGGCACAACCAGGGCAGCTGCTCAGGTTTTGTACTGCTGGGTACCTCGAGCTTTCAGTCACACCGATGCAAAACGGGAATGGAATGCTCAGCATCCTCAGTGTGAGGAGCCAGCTTGCACAGCAGCGAATAATCAGGTCCAAAGAGCTCAATAAATTGGACATTTTCAGTTTCAGCTGGGTCATGATCTAAGCGTTTAATAAGCTTTATAACCCAGGAGACAAAAAAAGAAAAAAAAAAAAAAGAAGTATTTCAGCAGTTTTTTAATTGTTATTTTTCTTTGAATGCCTGTAATGGGGCGAATGTCCTTCAGTGTGGCTGAGCCGAGCGCTGCAGCAATCAGCTCCAGGAGCCGGCGGAGCTCACATGAAAGGGAGTGCAAAGCTACTGATTTCCACTGAATGAATAAAAAAATAAACAGCACATTGAAAGCAATTACACCCGAGCTCTATAAACGTCTCCTTGCTTGATAATCTCACATAGCTGGAGCATATTTCACAGTGACAGGGGGTGTTTTGAAAAAGGCCATGTCCCTTTTTGAGAACTGGAAGTGCTTTCAGGGCAGGAGGGCCCTGTTGATTGTGGGTGTCCGTGCTGTCCCAGGGACCTGGGGCCCTCCTTGGTGGTTGGTCCCACACATGTTGCCACTGTTGAACACTTTCCCAAGCTCTGACTTAGCACTGGGCACAGTTTCTGCTTTGGATCCCGGTTACAGCTGTCGGCCTGAATGTGTTTTCTACTTGCTTTGTCCCCAAGCAACATTCTCCACATAGACGTGGGGCTATTCCTTCCAGCTGGATGTTGTTGCTTCCCCTTAAGCTGTGCTCCATAGAGATAGTCCTGCATTATTTTGTCAGTGTCCAGCGATAATTTGCACCTATGTTGATGTTTTGGTCTTTCTCATCTCTTTGCTCTGCAGGAGAATCCTTAAGCTTTGCAGATGATTTGCTTTCTGGCCTTGCAACATCCTGTGTGGCAGCAGGTCGAAGCCATGGAGATGTCCCTGAAACCAGCCTCTATTCAGTTATTTTCAAGTGCCTGGAACCGGATGGTCTGTACAAGTAAGGAGAGGCCTGTGGGGAGGTCCTGTTGGCAAGGGGGGATCTCTAATGGGCTTACATGATGGTTATTATCCTTTTTGGTCAACACAGTGTTACACTAGACAGTGGACAAACAGTGAGGCTGTTGCTTTGGGTGTTGGGCTCAGTGAAATGGGAAACCAGTGTCTGCCAGTACAGCAGTGGAGGCACTGGGAGCCTGCGGGAGGCTCCACTTACATTTGTGATGGGCTTCCAGGTGGGATGAGTTTGTCTTGCATGGACAAACCAAGCTGATGTTGCGTACCCTGTCTTCGTTCCTGGTCAGCTGAGAGGGCAAGATGTCAAGGATGTGAGAGGGGTTGCTCACATCAGTTGCTGTTTGTCTCACTAAGACACATTAACCAGATCAAAGAGGCCCCAAGTTCACCTGCCCACCATCCAGTCACTTCTGTAGGGATGCATGGTTGCACCTATGCTGATGTTCTTAATCACTTGGCTCTTCTGAGATAACACATTTGAGAGCTTGAGGCTGGATTTTTTTGTTTGAAACCCATGTTTCCCTCTCCTCATTGCTGCAGCCATAGCATCCTTAGGATGCTGAGGAGTATTGCTGCCTATCCCCCTTGGCAGGGTTGTTGTAACTGGGTGATCTTTGAGATCCCTTCCAATTCAAGCCATTCTATGGTTCTATTAGTATGATTCTATTCAAGAGGTCCCAAAGTGCAGAAGTCTGTGGGAAGGATGATGCCAAGGGATTCAATCAGCTCTCTCCTACTGGGGAGCTGAGATCTTAAGACTCTTCTCTAGCCATGGCATCCTTTGTCCTGTGGGGTTGGCAGGAGTTGGGAGAGTCAGAGAAGAGAAAAAAGAAAAAGAAAAAGAAAAAAGAAGAATAAAAAGGAGGCAAGGAGATGAAGGAGAGACAGAGTAAGCAAGAGAGAAACACCCAGAGCTTAATGTCAGAGCGACTGTAATAATTAAAACACATTTTGTAGTGAGTAATGAAACTTTTTATGGGACCACAAAAGCAGTTAAAGCAAGAGCTGGCAAACGGTCTGTCAGCAAGAACTTTTTAGATCTTGATTAATACTTTCCCTTTGCCTCCCCTTCCACCGCCCTGAAGTTAAATATGTTGACAGCCTCCAAAGATGGCAAAGTCTTTATTTTGTATCTCACAAGCAGAGCGGTGTCCAGGAGAAGGTTCCTCTCTCCATTTCATCATTTTAAATGTTTTCTTGTTAAATATCTATAATGGTTAAATATAATTATTAATTTCATTGGGAACTGGGCTGTTCTGAAAAGGTGCCAGGGACAGCTTGGAACAAGTGCAGAGCTCGCTAATGACCCACTGTCCATAAACTTGGTTGTGAGCTATCAGTGATTGCAGCTGCCAAAGCGCCGGGTGCAGGACGAGCTGCTGGGTTGGATGGGGGGGTATAGGGTTGGGAGCCAGGAGGTCTGGCTGCTTGGCAGCCTGCACTGCCAGATCATCTTCCCCATCTGCTGGGCAGGGATAATTGCGCTCACTCGTCTCTTCGGGGGCTCTGTGATCTAATTCCTGATGGCTGTAGAGGGCTGGGAGAGCCTTGGGTGGGAGGCTTTGTTCAGGGTTGTGTCATCCCTTTGGCCAAAGCCAGGCTTCTGCTTCAAGGTCTTGCATCACACTGCTGTGGTGGGGATGAGCAGGACTTGGCGATGCCCTGTGTCCTGGGGTTGCTCCTGGCAAATGTCCTGGGCTGAGGGACAGCAGTTCTGCATGGGGAGCCATCAGGCATCAGTTCCTAGGTACTTTGGGGCTTTAGCCCTATTGCTTCTGTGGGGACAGGGCAGAGTTGCTGGGACAGGGCAGGGTGATGCACAGATGCATTGGCTCTGTCCAATAGCTCATGCTCAGCAGGGCTTGGCATCCAGTTTTCAGGACTGTGCACACTTACACACGTGTAGAGACACACATACGTGCTGGCATGTGTGGGGCGCAGACCTGCTGTCTTGGGCATCCAAAGAATGTGCACACACATGACAGCCCCCTTTGCTCAGCATCTGCTGCTGTGTGCACCAAGACACCTGCATGGACCAACATTCCTATGCTCAGTGTGTTTGCAAACCCTGCTGTGCTTCCACATCCAGTGCACACACGTTTGCTCCAGCCTGGGAGCCAACCAGCACATATTTACTTAGCATCTGTGCATTCTCAGATACATAAGTACACACATTAAATATTCCTCTGTTCAGACGTCCATACAGTTGCGACACAGAGTGAAGAAAGCCAGAACAGTGAAATGTGAGGCTAACACTCTGTTCTGAACCCGCGTGGACATAACAACAACAGAAACACGGGCACGGGGTCACTTCTTAAATTGAATTTCTTCTGCTTGTTTCATTTGTTTTTGTGGGGAAAAAAAAAATAATAATATCTTTGTTGGAAGGCTCCAAGCTGGTATTAATCCTGATTATAGCAGCTCGGCAGGGATCTGTACTTGTCTCCAGGCTGGTAGGTGAGCACACAGATCCTGCAGCACAGGAGCTCTTCAAAAGCAAATACTTTTGCTTGTTCAGTAGTCTGAGGGTATCACTGAGACTGGGGGCTCTGAGATCATGGGAGTCTCTTCTGCTTTGTAAATACATCTGATGTCCTGTCCCATTTCTTCTGTAGTACCTACGGCATTTTCACTGCTGTCGGCCACTCGTTTGGCATATTACCACCCTGAGATCAAAGCTGAGCTGGCGCATGAAAAACAAATCCAAACAAAAAAAAAAAAGCTCTACAAACAAGCAAACAAGCACTCAGATTGATTCCTCTGCTTCTGAGACTTCTGTAATTTCAAAACACACACTAACAAAGGGAGAACAGATTTCATTGTCCTTTGCAGTTTCAGACTGATGGAAATATGTTTCCTGTCAGCCCTTTTCTTTCCCCTGCCTGTAGTATGCTGGGGTTGAGATGATGGAAAGTAGTCCACTTCAGCAAGGCTGCATGAGCTCCATTGGCTCATGTATACAATGGACGTGGATGTCCACATGTGGAGGTTAAATTCAGCCTGGAAGACTGACCTTGCATATCTCACGGCCCATACATAGCTCAACACCCTACAAACCCAATGGTGCTTTTCGCTGCTGAGACAGAAGCTTCCCTTGTGTGTCCCTCAGCCTCCCTGAGCCTCCAGCCTGGCTCAACTATCTCAGCTTCTCCCCTCGCCATCCCCTGAGTGGCTGGGGATGCTGAGCTGTACCTGATGGGCCACTGGAAAGCATCCCCGCCAACCCAGCATGATTGTTTCAGATACTTGAGGATACACCAAGAGGTGGGAGCCAGAAATGGAGCATTTGGAAAGGGAAATAAACCCCCCCCTCTGGCTCCTCTATGGAGCTGCAGTGCAAGCACACCAACCTCTTCCCTGCGCCACAGATACTATAATTACAGATTAGATTAAATCCCAATGTTTCGCTTTATTTACATTCCTGACCTAGCCTATTCATTTCCGGTGTTTGTGCCAAGAATCAGCACAAAATTTACTGGAAATAATATGGAAGTCATCAGGATCCCTCCCAGAGCCTTTCTTAGGAAGTGTGTTCATGCGCTGACAAGGAGATCAAATTTACCTTCCCCTCGTTGGCCCACATAGGGTTTCCCGTGAGCGATCCCAAACCAGCCCAGGGGATCTGGGAGAGTGAGTCTCAGAAATGTTGGGAAGGTGGATGGATGAGGGTCAGGCCCTTCAATGGGATAGAAGTGGATTTAGAGCTCAGAGCAACAACGCAAGACTCCTGGCCAAGACCCACATGCCTGCTCAGCCAGCAAGGATGCCTGTTGGCCTGGAGGCCACCTCCAGCATGGCTAGGCTTAGCCTGTCATCACACAGTGAAAACACTTCTTTTGGATGGGCAATAAGGAAAGAGGCAAAGTGGTTGAGTGTTGGGAACCTTTGTAGCACTGAGAGACAGGAATAGCAGTTCAGCAAAGCTGAACGCGCTGAAGGAGCTGGCTCAGAACAAGACTGATTAATGTTGACTGACCTCTGCCGTATGCATAGCTGGGATAAAAAGTGGAATGGAAACCCTTGGTGCTCAAGTGTCTACTAGTGCTGGCAACAGTCTGCTGCTCCTTATATGATACTAATTGTTATTGTTGGTCTTCCGTCAGGAAGACACATGAATGAGTGGTGGAGAAATCGGAGACAGATCCCAAATAGCTCAGTGGCATGGGTTAAAACACATCTGTTACAGCCCTTGGCTGAGTCCCTCCTGTGCACAGGAGCTGTGCTGCTTCACTGAATCCACCTCTTCTATTCCACATGCTTTCCAGCTTCCTGAAGTTAAGCAATGGATGGCTGTAGTTTCTTCTCAGGCATTTCTGGCTTGCAGAAACTCAAGGAAGGCAAGTCAGGAGTAGAACAAGTGATTGCTAAATCCCAGCCTCTGAATCCTGGCTCTTCCTTCCCCAGCAGTCCAGGGTTCCTTTAGAACCAGGCTGCCCATGCATTAGCTTGGATTTGCAGCTGTTTTTGCTGAAGTAAACCCAACACCGAGCAGCCCATCTGGACTTTGTGCAGATCCCTGTAGTGGAGGAAGATTGGCCCCTTGGGACATGGTCTGTAGGGAGGCCAGAGGCTCAGCACAGTGAGGAGACAATCTTTCTGCTAATGTCAGTGACATCCCGTGCACGTTGGACTCTTGTTGAAGTTTCTGAGCAACCTGATTGAGCTGTAGATGTTCATTTCAGGGAAGCTGAACTAGATGGTCCCTTCCAACTCAGATGGTTCTATGACTCTGTGTTTGTATCCAACCCAACCTGGTTGACTCAGAGCAGGGCCTCCAGGATCTACTGCAGTGTGTCTGTTCCAACACTTGCCATCGCCATTCTAAAAGTTGGGTTTGTGACTCAGTCCTCCTTCACATCCATCTCCTAACAGTGTCCAGCCGCCTGGGACAGATCTGGCATCAGGAGCAGCCTTTCCACTGGCCTCTGTGGAGCCTTCTCCCTGAAACCTGCCAACTGTATGAGCATCTCCTGACTTTTTGTTGGAAAAGCCAAATTATTCATCCCAAATTCTCTGCTTTTTCTCCCACCTCGTGCCACAAAGAGAAACAGAACAGCCTTTGTTGCCTCCCGTGGCCAGCTCCTCCCCACCCTTTCCTCAGGACATCCGGATTGAAATAACATTCTTGGTGGTTTTGTTCTGAAATCTCCTGGCACCCAAGCTCCAGCCCTGGCTGGGTCCAGGCCCAGTTGCATCGCTCCTCTGGGGCAATGGGAGGAAGGCATTTGATGGGAGCAAGGAGGAGGAGGAGGAGTCACAGCTGGATGGTTGGTAGGGGATTGCATCTGGGGGAGTGTGTGAATGGGGGATTCTTCCTGGAAATGGCAGTGGGGTGGAAAGGAGGGGTTTGTCCTGTTGGTCTGCTGGTAGGCAAATGGACCTCTGCAGTTCCACCTCTACGCCATCATAAATTTACTCACCCCTTACAGTTATGGACTTGGAGAGTATTTTTATCTCTCTGTGTGTGTAGAAACCTAATGCCACTAACATAGATCGGTCCAAGTCTTATCTCATTGACTAATGGCAGAGCAAGTACAAGAGATGCAATATAAATACCAGCACAGATACCGCTGGCTTTGATTTGCCTCTAAGCTAGCAAAAGTTGCACTGCACTGCTGTGTTGGAGTCCTTTGTTCTGTTCTTCAGTTCTCCATGTTGCAGAGCACCTTCTTTCTTAAGACTGGAAAGCTGAGGACAGTGTTGATTTGATTCTTAAGCAGTGTTGGGGTTTGGAACCACTTCCCTTCCAGGACAGAAGGATTTCACTGTTTGCAGTGCATGTTTCTTTTATATTGTACAGGAGAAGTAAGTCAGGACATGGACAAGTGGTTTTGTTCTTATTGACCATTTCTTAGCAGGGGAAACTGAGGCAGGAAGCAGCAGTATGCCTTGGTCTGGAGCTGAATGGGATGCCTTCACTCACACTTCACCTAAGCCCCTCTCTTCAGGAGAGCACTTCATAGAGTTGTTTCTTTATCCAGAGGCTGTGCAATATATATATCATACACAAAAGTGGGGCCTCATCTTCTTAAAGTCCTTGGGTGGTCTGGGCTGTAGATCTGAGAATCGACATCAAGGAAGTCGAGGCATGCCCGTGAAAATGCAGCAGACTTATTTGGTGCCTCACACTCTCCTCTCTCTCTTGTTCTTACCCTCAGTGTGTTTCTTTTTCCCTAGCAGAGCCAATCTGATAGCAGGATGACCTTTTTGCACAGCGACAGTGCCTCTTTGCCAGCTGCAGTTCCCCCTCTGCTGCCAGGGCTCAGTCCATTGACTAGAGCATCTCAACTGGGGCGCAGTGACATCATTCATTGTGGTCTCCCTGTCACTTCCAGCCCAAGGCAGGAAGGTCAGTGTGGCAGCAGAGGGTGAGGTGAGTTTGATTCTTGAGGGATGCTACTTCTTGGCTTTCTGTCCCCTGTTTGAGCTTGGCAGATCCTGGCTGCCTCCTGCTCCAGTCCAGTGCCACCTTGTACTGCCAAGGATGGGTACATTGCCCCAATGAGCAGTGCCCCCAAGTACACATGTCCTCATCACTGCTGGTCACCTCTCATACACACACACGCACACACTTACCTCTGCTCATCAGGACTGAGATAAATTTGATTATACAGCAATATGGTTTCTGTTATGAAAAGAGGAAAGAAAATACCCAGGCTTTCACTGAAAGCCCTCGGAGCCAAAGCTTATGTCATATATTTAAATGTTTCTAAAAAAAGACGGAGGGTGAGGGCTGTACTTTGTTCAGGGAGTGATGGCTGGAAGGCACAGGAAGACACGGATCCTCTTGTCGCTGGATGAGCTGATGGAGCTGTGAAGATCTGCTGCTTTGAGGAGTTGTACCCAAATGTGGGGGGCTGGGTTGCTGGCACATGGTTGCCCTATTGGCTGGGCAGCTTGGTGCTGACCTATTGGGCTGTAGACCTTCTGGGATGTTCAACCTTTCAATCAGAGCCTGTTGTTTTCCTTCCATGTTTTCTGCTCTTGATTTCTGCTGGGGACACCCCAGGACTGTGCACAGAGCAGGGACCTGAGTGACATTGGCACACACCAACCCCTGGCATTACCTTCTTCCTTCTGAGCATCTCCTGCCCCTCTCTACAGTTATGGAAACATCCTCAGCTCTTAATCTTATTGCACAACCCTGAGCAGAAGTGCCTGCTGTTGGACTGGGATGCTTTCATGCTTTTTTTTTTCTGTCTGGTTTGCGTCATTGCGACATCACAGCTCTCCAGCCCTTCCATGTCAGCTTTGTGCTCACTGCAGAGCCAGGATGCCGGGGTGCGCCTTGTACACACTCCTCAGGAGGTGATGGGCAGGAGCAAGCACCCTGATCCAGAACACTTCTTCATTGTCCCTCAGCACGTCACCCAATGGCATGTGTTCCAAGCTATTAGGGCTGCCACAAGCTGTGCTCCTGCCCTGCACAGTATTTCTCTTCCTGCTGGGGCATCCATCATGCACAGCCAAGGGCTCAGGTGTGTCCCAGTATGGGCAGACTGTTCTCCTGTGCTGGTTGCTGTCTCCATAGCTGCAGTTTCTTCCCTTAGCTGGCCCAGAGTAAGGCTGGGATGCTGCCCAGGAGAGCAGTGCTGCTCTCCCTGCTTTTGTGCCCATAAAGTAAATTAAAACAGAGGGAGGACTCTGTCTCTTCTCCACTGCTTCACGTCCTTCAAGGCAACACATGGGAGGCTGGTGGGAGCCCCTAGGGTTTGTGTAAAACTCACAGTATTCTGTCCTCATGGGTCATAGCATCCGTCAGTCCTGGGCCCACATGCATGGAGATGTGTAACAAAGACTGATGGTGTGTCTGTCCATCTCATGTATCAGCTTGGAACCAGGGCACCTCTTCTCTGGTAGCTTTTTCATACCAGTAGCAGGAATGCATAGCTTACCACAACTCCATACCTTGTCAAACCACCCTGCAGTCCCCAGCCCTGTGCAGACCCCCTCTGGCTTTCAGCTCTGCCCATACTTTGTACCTGCTGTACACAGGATTGTTTTCCAAGTGGAAACATGAGGTGAAGCATTAACTCCACAGGGGCCTTTCTGTGCAATGTGCAGGGTTTAAATATTTATGTTGGCAAAAAGCATATAATAGGCAGCTCGAGATCAGAGATAATGAAACTGAGGTGTGTGGAGAGGCAGGGGGAGATGGAAGCAGAAGGGAGGGGGACCCAAGTGGGTTGTAGTGTGCATGCACAGGTGATTGCTTTTGTTTTCATTAATATCCACCTGTGTGGGGAGAGAGATCCAACCACACTGCTGGGAGCTCTGTAGCACATACTGGGAGAGGAACCGGCTTTGGCTGGTGACTGCCCTGGTGGCATGTGGGGACTATCTTGGGGGTGTCATCCACCAATGATGTGTGGCCCTGAATCATCAATAGTGCTGATACAGAATCCCTCACTCCTTCAGATTGCTGCACTCAAGGTTATTGACCAGTGGCTGTCTCTGATTGGGTAGTAATATGGTTTGCATTTGTAGCAGAAGCGCTAAGTCACAGCTTGAAGCAGTGATTGAGCACCTGGTGGGAAGGCAGGGCCAACTCAGAGGAGCTCAGGTGTATGCAATGTCCCTTATTGGAGCCAGGATCCACCCCTTCCCAGACCTCATTTAAGGGTTGGCAGTGGAGGTGAAAGTTTCTCACTGGAGATTCCTGTGCATCTATAGCCTTCTGAAGGTAAGCAGCTTCTTTCCTTTGTTTCTATGGCTGTTGAGTTTGGGTAAATCCTTGCTTGGTGCAGCCTAGGACTCTGCTGTTGTGCTTCTGTTCCTGTGCTTTCCATCATGTTGCAGCATTATGTAGAGGGTTCTCTGGTGGGTCAGGAGCTGTTTGTTGCTGTGATAACAGCTTACTGAGCACATTAATGGATAGCTTTGCTCTAATGAAGAGCATGGGATGGACTAAGACAAGGGGAGTGGGCAGGGATGTGGTGGAGTCACAGTCCCTGGAGGTGCTCAGGAATGGTGGAGTTGTGGTACTGAGGAGCAGTGTCAGTGGGCACTGTGAGATGAGCTGGGCTTGGTGATCTTGGAGGTCTTTTCTATGCTCTATGGGGAGTAGATATAGACTCTGCAGGGAGAGCTCATTCCATTGCAGGAGGGGAAGAAGGAGCTCACACAACAGCGAAGGGTGCTGCTCTTTCTCAATTCATTATCTTTACGAGACAACGACTTCTCTCTCCCCACTTGCAGCAAATCCCCCAGAAGTGGGGGGGGAGCCCCGCGCCACGCAGTGGGACCACAGCCAGTCATGTAGCCCCCGGGGAGGTATGAAATGAGGCATGAATGGAGTGTTAGGAGAGAATGGAAACTCTCAAGCGGCTCCCAGGCCGGCTCTGTTGCGGGGGGTCCCTTACTCATGATGACAGCGCTGCCTCTCATAAACATGCATTTCCTCATCCCCGTTTGTTTCTCTCTCTTGTGCAATCGCGTGTACCAGACGGGAATGGGAGCGAGTCCCAACGGTACGTGAATGTGTCACAGAAAACCTTCCCACCCTGCCACCAACGAAGTACTGAGACATAACAACAGGATTTGAGGGAGAATGGAGAGAAGCAGGAGGGGGAAAAAAAAAGAAAGAAAAGATGGGGAGCTGGATGGGTTTGCTACCAGCCATGAGTTATTATGAGTGTAAATTTGAAGGCATAGCTGCACTGGTAGTTTGCAGTGTCAACCAATACTCAGAAGCCCCCGTTGCACTCAGTGCTGGGCATCCTCTTGGGAAAACAAAGTTCCAGATGGCTTTAAAAGCGGGGCAAGGGGACAAAAATAGGGGCAATGTGACTTGGCTGAGATGACACAGTACTAAAATCAAGAGAGAAGCTCCATCCTCTGTGCTGGGCTGGTTTCACTTGGTAAGTGAGAACATCGCTGCTCCTGTGCTTCCCTCCTGTTGATCATGCTGGCCATCATCCGAACTTTGCTTCTGAAATAGCACTCTTGGCATAGATCACAACCAGGGTGTGTTGTGGTTGTAGGGTGGTAGGGGCATCATGCACAGCAAGTCCCCTGGGCTGGGGCTGATAGAAACAGTGCTGGAGCCCTCAGCTGGGCTAATGAGCAGGATGGAGGAGCAGGGTGTCAGCTCAGAACAGCTTCTGGAAGCTGCAATCCTTGCTCCTGCAGCAAAAAGCAGGAGAGGAGGCCTGTGGGAGGGATGATGCCTCTGAGCACTCACTGACCCAGCTCATTGCATGCTCCCTCCCCGGAGCGAGGTGGCTTTGTGCTGTGGGAGCAGGGTCTGGCTGCTCAGAGGCCATCTGGGGGTAGCAGAGCTCGCTCTCAGGGCCGTTCGGCCATATAGCCACCATTTCAATAAAGAAATGATTAAAAGGGGGTGGGGGTGTAGAAAAACCCAAAACATCTGTTTTACTTCAAATCGGTTAAGATTCCTTTGCTCGCAAGGAATGTGTAAATCACGCCGGGCTGGGAGATGTACATAACCCTGCCTGAAAGCTCCCTTGCACTTCAAACGAATTCTAACGTACTTACTGGGATTTTGTTTTTATTATTTGTTTTGCTCCCCCACCACCACTGGGGCTGTGAGAACCATGTCTAGCAAGGACCTGGACCTGGCC
This sequence comes from Coturnix japonica, assembly GCF_054131305.1. Taxonomy (NCBI): domain Eukaryota; kingdom Metazoa; phylum Chordata; class Aves; order Galliformes; family Phasianidae; genus Coturnix; species Coturnix japonica. Next base: position 9,198,637 of record NC_140683.1, read on the forward strand.
AGCATCCTTCTGCTGGGTGTGCATTGGGGACAGAGCAGTGCAGGGTACAGCCTCCCCTTGCTTGGATCTGCCTTGAGTTTTGTGAGCAGAGGCATCCCCCACCTCCCAGCCCCATTGTGTGCCTTTATTGTTGGCAGGCTTGGCTTTGTTTGATGCCGAGGGCAGGCGATGCTGGGGGACAAACCCAGAGGAGATGTGTTGTGCTGGCAGGGAGCACGCGGCCTCCCCGTGCCGACCAGCGGCAGTCGGTGCGACCCATTGCCTTTCTTCTCGGGCTCTCAACCAGGAGGCCCTATTGTGGTGGCTTATATAAGAACAGAGAGCCATCAGCTCGTTTGACATAGACCACCCACCACTCCTCAGATGACACTGGCTTTTGAAGTCGCTACCAGTCAGGGCTGGATTTCAACCAGCGGACCAGATGGAAGCCAAGCCCCCAGGAGGATGAGAACAAGCCCCACCAAGGGGAACTCCTGGGGTAGCGAGCTGTGGAGTGTCTGGTTCTTGTTTAGAAGGACTGTGAGGTTGGGAGGGGAAATGTTTCCCAATTTGCCAAGGGTCACCACCTCCCTCTCCCCCCCATCTCCCCAGGGCTGGCCATGGCCAAGCTTTGCAGAGCATTTGTAGGTTAAGTGGCTGGGATGGTGAGCTGTGAACATTTCCATTGTGGAGCTCGTCACAGGGGTCCAGGGCCTCTCTTCTTTCTCCTTTCTCCCTGGCACAATAGGAGGAAGAGTTTGATTTATTCCCCCTCTTCTTCTGAGCAGCCTTGTCATGTCCTGAGCTGCAGCCCTGATGGGAGGAGGAGGGCTGTGCTCCTAGCACAACCCAAGGCACAGGAACCCAAAGCAGTGTCCCTCTGGAGGCCCACCAGGTGTGCAGGACTCATGTGCTAATGCTTTCAGATGAGCTGAAAGGTGCCCAGCTGCAGGTCTGTGTGTAGAAACAGAGCAAAGCCTCAGAGTGATGGCTGATCTGCAAATGTGTAACACTCATGTAGCCTGGGCAGGAGGCTGTGGGGTGCCCAGGGCTTTATGTGGCATCTCAGGGTGAGTCCCAGCAGAACAGGGACCTGACATTTGGCAGATGAATGCAAGCTGCTATTGCTTTTTGAGAGACAGAAGCACCAGTGTCTATCAGAGGACACTGAGATTCCCCTCCTGGGTGAGCTGGGGCTGTCTGTGACCTTGCCAGGTAGGAGGGGGGCACCTCACCGAAGCTGTGGGACTAGCAGTGGAGTTGTGAAGATCCTGGCCAGTTCTTGTTGTATTGCCTCTGTGAGCACATCTGTTAATCCTCATCTCTACAGCCAGCAGGACAAAAGCAAGGACACAACTGCCAAGAAATCCAGGTCCCCAACACTCCCTCTATGATGATAGTTGCCCAGTGGTCCTGCTTTTTCTGTTGTCATCTCATCCACAGTGTTTGCAGGCTGTCCCCTGAGGGTCTTTTGTGCAGCTTCACTGTAATATAAGACCAAGTCTACTTGGTCTTTAGTGTAAGCATGGGGACAAAAGCCCCAAGGTCGTGACACTGCGTAAATGTTATTTCATGTCAGGGCTGCTGCTTTGGGCGTACTGTCTTGCTCCAGTGCCAGGGAGCTGTTCTCTCATCCACATTTCATCCCCACCAGCAGCTTTATCCAGCACAGCAGCACTTCCCTCTGTGTGACTTGCTTTGCCCTGCCTCCCTCTGTGGTGTAAAGCCCCAGAGCATGAGCCAGCCACCTGCTGGCAGTATCTGATGGTTGCTGCTTTGTGTGCATCCAAAAAGCACCTGCCACCTGAAGCACATGGTGCTGGGATATCTAATTCCCTTCATCTGACAACTGTGCTCTGGGAGGCATTGGAGGAAGGATACAGCAAGGATCAGCCAATGCCTTGTGAAGCTTTGCTATAACCCCAAGCTGGGGTGTGAGCCCCCCTCACCAATGGGCACCACAAACAGGTACAGTGTGAGCTCACAGTATTTTCATATTTGGAGCCAGCAATGGACAGGGAAACGCATTCCTTCTATGCAGTCTCTCATTTCTCCATGTCTGCTGGCTTTAGGATGAGTGGTAACGGCCTTAAGTTGTGCTGGGGAAGGTTCAGGTTGGGTATTAGGTAAGACTTCTATCCTCAGAAGAGTGGTAATGCACTGCAATGGGTCTTCCCAGGAGTGATGGGGTCACCACCCCTGGAGGTGTTCTGGGACCATGGAGATGTGGCACTGAGGGATGTTGGCAGTGGATGTGGTGGAGTGAGTTGGGGTTGCACTTGGTGGTTTTTGCTCTTCTCCAGCCTCTGTAACTCCATGATTCTGTTTGCTTTGGAGTGATGTTGCTCTCATTTACCTTTCTAAGTTCTCTCTAGTCGCTGAGTTGACAATGGACTGAAATACATTCCTTTTCATGAGGAAGCCATAGGATTAGTTTTCAGCTGGAACGTGAAATGTGAAGCACTGGCAAGAGCACGTTGTGGCTGCATCACTTTGGAGAGGCTGAGCCTTGTCCTGTCCCTCATTTATGTAATACAGCTGGGTTTTTGCACAGCCACAGTGCATGTGTACAGCCAACACTTGGGCACTTTGCATGGGTGTTTGGCAGATGCTGGGGTGTTTATTGGACCCTTTTCCCTGCAGCTCATGGTGGTTGAGCATCTCATGGAGCTGCACAGGACAGCAGAAATGTCTGTGTTATCTCCTTAGGATGGGAAGAAATCCACCACCAAGCCCAGGAAGGTCAGCACAGAAGTCCTTATCTCCCTTCCCACAAATAAGGATCACGAATAAAGCACTCAAACATCGTCAGCATCATGAGATGGAGTTTAAAGACCTTATGAGCCAGCGTTGTTGTCTGTAAATAAATAACACGTTCTGGGCTTTCATTCTCAGCCTTGCGGTTTTGGGCCTTTAGAATTCAGTATTTTGTGCTTTTTTTTTTTGCTTTTTTTTTTTTTTTTTTTTTCCTTCCTCTGCATTGAGAAAAGCAAGAAACATATTGTTCTTTTTTTTTTTTTTTTTTTTTTGTTCTTTTTTTTTTTCTCTCTCTCTTTCTCAATGCAATTGACAATCTTGACAATCTTCCACAATCACTGGATTCCAGGAACTGAAGCTTTAACCCCCCCCCTCCCCCAAGAACTATCTCAAACCCAGTGATAAAATCCCTCCTTTAGCCAACTTTGGGTGGGGTATCTACAAAGAAGGTGTTGCTGACATTTCACGAGGGCACATGTTAATTGTTTCCTATCTCTCTCTAAGAGTTCCTTCTGGTCACAGTAGGTTTCAGTGTAGTAGTAAACATTAAAGCAGGATTATTTTATAGGACTTATGCTTTATTTCTCTGCAGCGGTGGCTGCATTTCCAGGCATGGAGGGCTGCTCTCTGCCAAAAGCATATGCGCTTCCACTGGTGAAATTACTGTACAATGTATTTACACGTCCATGTATGATTGTGCTGAGGGTACTGGTGGAAAGGAGGGAGCACTGCAGGGAATGCTTATTGCTCCACAAACCAACCTCTGAGGTATGGGGGGATGCAGTGCTGTCTTATGGCATTTCGGCCTGGAATTCTTGCAAGTATGGAGCCAGCTCCTTTGGTTTCCTGGCTTTGCTGTCCCATTGGATATCCTTGGGTAGAACACTCAGAACCGCCTGTTTGTCTTGGTTTTCCTTACAGGCTCCCCAAGGGCTCCATTGGCACTGTTGGGAGCAGCTCCGTTGCTGTCAGAGAGCCCAAATGCTGTGTACATTTGGCCCCCACCTTCCCCACAGTTGCCATGGGTGGCCCCTGGACAGTGAGCAGAAGCCACAGATCTCTGTGCTTTCTTATCAATTTCCACAAATAAAAGGGAAAAATAACCAGCACGCGATGTAGGGCTATTAAAAACTGCTCTGAGAGAATTCAGCCACAGAGAGGCTGAGTGGTCAAGGAGGTGGGAAACCATTATCTCCGACTTCTACAATCCGCCCCTGTTGCTGTGGCTCTCCTGGTTGAGTTGCTTCACCCCATACACATCTGTCTGCCATCGCTAAAGCAGAGCTGTCAGTACAGCAGTGCTTCAAGTCAATCTTTTCAATGTTAATGGCAAAGCCCTTTGAGATCAATCAGATGCTGAGTGGAAATGGAGAAGAGCAGAGGGTGCCCAGCAGCTCTACTTGAGAGTAAATCAGAATCATTTGAATTGGAAGGACCTCAAAGACCATGAAGTCCATCTCCCTGCACTGAACAGTCAGGTGCTCAGAGCCCCCTACAGCCTGACCTGCAGGGGTGGGACACCACCACATCAGGGCAGCCTGTGAGCCACTGTCTCACCCCTAAAAGGAATGGAGCACAAAACCATTCTTCTAGGAACACTGAGAGGACTGGTTTCACATGACTCAAAGCATTCTCTTCTGACCGGGTCAAAAATCACTTTGCTTCTGATGATTTCCCATTTAAGCATTTCTTTTTCATTATTATTATTTTATATATTTTTTTTCACTCTCACCTGATGAATTGACAGCTCTGTGTGTGGATCAGTTTGTTTTAACCCAGCCTGGACCATCGTGGATACTGTTGGCAGCCAATGACTTTACTCTGTTGATGATGGCAGAGGGCAGAAGCACAGCCCAAAGGGGTCCTACCCCCCAGCACACAGGGGATGCACTGTGGCCACAGCCAGGCAGGCAGCAACATCCCTCCTGCCCTGCAGCTGGTGGAATAGGTGATGCAGGCACTAATATTACCATTGTTTTCATCAAAATCTGCTGTTTTCAAGGGAAGCACCCTGGTACTTATTGCCTCGCAGATAATGGAGCCTTCTTGATGAAGCCAGCGTCGACAGAGCAGAGGTTTCACATTAGATGTGCTCACCCATTCACAAAGGAAAACACAACCAGCACAGCTAAGCCAGTGAGCCAGGATGAGGACAGAGGTCAGCTTGCAGCAGAAATCCACCTTCTGAGCCCCCCGAGAGCTTACCACATTCACAGTAGTTCTGGGGAGACTGTATCACACTCCGTGACTCCTGAAAGGAAGTTGTGGTGAGATGGGGTCGAGCTCTGCACCCAGTAATGCAATAGGACGAGAGGCAATAGCCTCACATTGCATCAAGAGGGGTTCAGGTCATGTTTCTCCTCTCATGGAGTGATGCAGTCACTGTCCATGGAGCTGTTCCTTAACCTTGAAGATGTGGCACTGATGGCTGTGCTAGGATGGGGTTGGACTTAGTGATCTTCAGTCTTCTCCAACCTTAATGGCTGCATTCTTCTAAGAGCATTGCCTCCTGATGGGTGCCGGGATGGGCTGCAGGACTCCTGGGGTGCCCTTCTTGACACTGCATGCCCCAATTACTGCTGCTTTATGGACCCAGAGAGAGCAATCTGTGCTGCCAAGCTGCCCACAGGAGACTCCTTGCTCAGTAGGATGAGTAGAGACAGCAGCTCTGCAGAGCCCAGCAGTCACACTCCTGACCTGAATTCGAATTCCCCTATTGCTCTGCTGCTGTCCCTTAATTATAGCGGGAGAACAGCCTGTGTGTGGTACTTGTGAAGTTGCACAGCACGGACATCCTTCCTGAGATGCTCCCACTCTGAGCAACACTCCCTGTAAAAGAAGGAAAATGATGTCATGCCTAAGAATAAAATAGCAACTCCTTGGGCAAGCACAGCGTCTGCATATCTCCTGCCTGCCCCAGCTTTGTCCCTTTGCACAAGTGGGTTCCTTGGCAGTCTGCTGGCATCCTTTCAGTCAGCAAATATTGTTACAGAGCTAATGCTAATTGCTCAGAGAGAGCATGTCCTGTGCTGGGAATTGCTACTGTGCAGACATCAGCTCTTATCAGCTGCTGGTGGGATGCGGGAGCAGCACAGGGATTGGAAGCAAGGAGCAGGCAGGCATCCCTGCTGTCCCTGATAAGGATGCTAACAGTTAGGGCCACTCCTTAAATAACAGGTGCCTCAGGGTCTCACTCCCCTTTTAACTTACAGCTGCAAGGCTGTGTTATTTCAGGGACCCATGTGCCCAACTCCTACTTTGTGTCAAAAGCAGCTTTAGTTTCCATACCTGGCTCAGACTGGGTAAATACAAACCAATCCTTCCTAGGAGAGTGGATGAAGATCACTGCCCCTGCTGCAGAGAAGCATTCCCATTTTGGAGCTTTGAAACTGAGCACAGCTCTGAGCTCAGCATTGCAGGACATCCCAAGCAGCCTCAGCCTGTTTATTCAATACTCCATCCAGCACAAAAGCTGTATTTTACTGTCAGATGCTCTCCATTAGCTTCAAGTGTGAAATTATCATTCCCACCCTTTTAACCAGCCCCACCCTGGTGAGGAAATGATCTAGAAAACAACCTCAGGGGCCTTTTGCAGGATGTGTGCGAGCTGTCGCTTGTCAGCACAGACCCTACTTAGGGCAGAAATACTGCAGGGAGGTGCAAGCACTGCAGTGTTGCTGCACTGCTTGGGTGCATGGCACCTCACACAGAGGTGTAAGCATCCTTCCGCAGCTCATGGAGCTGCATGCAGTCCATACTTGGTGCATGGGGATGCTGTTTCCTGCCCCCATGGCTCCTCTTGCTGTTTGTTTTCTTGTTCGCAGTTGGAAACATCTCGCATCCCCTTCAGAAGCCAGAAGTAACTGATGGGAGCCAGGACCACATTTTTCACTTCTCATGAAGTCAGCTCCTGTAATAACCCAGTGGTATCAGACTGAGAGATAAAGACATTTTTCTTTCACTTTCTGCCTTCCAGGTTCACACTGTATGCAGTGGACACACGAGGGAGACACTCAGAACTGAGCACGGTCACCCTGAGGACAGCCTGCCCACTGGTAGATGACAGCAAGGCAGAAGGTCAGTCTTCAGGCACCTCATTTCCCAATACAGAAGTCATTTCCTGTTAATTTTGCTTTTCCTGTATCCACTGCACACTTGCAACTCACTCCAGTCTCCTCTTCCAGTGCACAAGCTCCTGTAAACAAGCCCTGGGCATAGGAACATGGGGCTGAAATGGATAGCAAAAAGCAGACATCTTGTAGTGGAGGCTCTGTGGTTCTGCGCAGCTCAGTGCCATCATTTCTATTCCCTTGCATGACCCTGTGGTCCTGCCAGTAAACATCCTATGGAAGAGGGCAATTGCTGCCTGCAAAAAAAGGGGCAGCCCTGGCTGGGGCCCAGCTCTGAGTCTTCAGTGGGACATCAGTGGCAGCTCTGTTGGTTCTGAAGCTGAGACACCAACCACATTCATAGTTCCACTCTCCAGCTTTGAAACCAGTCAGTCCAATTCCTTCTCTTCTTCCCAAAGCATTTTGCTGCTTTCAAGTTCCAAAAGATTTGTCAAAGACAAAAAGGCCTGCTGCCTATTCCTTTCCTTCCTACTTTGGGAAACAAACAAAAGAAAGATTTGATTAATGCTTTGTTTAGTGTTATTGATAAGCACCTCCAAAAAAACAAAACAACAGAAAAAACAAGAGCAAATGAGAGGCTTCCAAGAAAAGGAAAGAAATGGAGGTTTGTGCATTTTTCATTTCTGAAAAGGTATTCATTCCTACAGCAGAAAATGCACCTTCTTGTTCAATAAATCAAGCTGCACTTGCAGCCATCCCAGCATCTCCCACCCAGGGCTCTCTGCTTGCCCTTTTTCCCTGCTGTGATGCTATAATGGGGTGGAAAGTACCATGATAATAGCAGGGTGGCAAACTCTTTAGCTGCAGCAAATGAGGGTGAGCCCAAATGAAAGAAAAATAAAATGAAAGAAAAGAGCTGCTTACCTTGAGAAGGCTTCAGGAAGGCAAGGACCTCCAGACAAAGATACCCTCACTTCCACTGCCAGCCCTTAAATGAGGTCTCAGAAGGGCCTGGCTCCACCCTTCCACTCATTCAGGTGCATTGTGTACACCTGAGCTCCCCTGGGTTGGCCCTCCCTTCCCACCAGGTGCTCCATCACTGCTTCAGGCTGTTACTTAGCATTTCAACTACACCTGTGCTCATTAAATCCTGTCCTCTGCTCCCTTTCAGAGATAGCTGACAAAATCTACAACCTCTACAATGGCTACACCAGTGGGAAAGAGCAGCAGACAGCTTACAACACACTGATGGAGGTCTCTGCTTCCATGCTGTTCCGTGTCCAACACCATTACAATTCCCACTATGAGAAGTTTGGAGACTTTGTCTGGCGCAGTGAGGACGAACTGGGGCCCAGGTACCCACCCTTATCCTGCATCCTCCTAGCCCTGTTGCCTCCTCACAGCTGAGAGAAGGCCTCTCCTGTTATTTGCCATCCAGTTGAGCAGACCCTGCTTGGTCATTCATAAACACCTGTGGGACATCAGGGATGTGGGTGGAAAACAAATCTGAGCTGGGTGGTACTGCAAAGTACTGGGAACATCATGGGGAGACCAGAGGGTCTTAATAAGGTACAGGTCCTTAATCAGGACCAGAGAGGAACAACAACTGAGGAAAAAAAAAAAGAAAAAAAAAAAGGCTAAAATGCTTCTAGGTGGTGGTTTATATGGACTTTCCCTTCTAGTGATTTCTCTCCCTATTGGACCTGACACATCTTTATCCTCTCTGTGGCATATGATTGCTGTACACACTGTAAATATTTCCAAAGTTCCCTTTTCCACCTTCACTCTCCCATAACAGTGACTGAAGTCACTGATGTGGGCGCTATGAAGGTTGTTCTTAATTTCATTGCTGTGATACCCCCAGTGCTATGCAAGGATACCACAGGTGCACAGTGCCTCATCTGTTACCTATGTACAGCCTTATGCTAGACGTAGCCCTTGGTAAACACTCAGCAAGAAGTGTTTGGAAATAGTCATAGCTCTATGGACAAGTTAAGATGTCTTACAGAATTCACGTAGCCTTGAAGCTTTTGTAGACACTGCTCTTGAATCATCCTCGTCTAACTTTGGATGGGGCCCTGAGCAGCCTGATCTGGTGCTGAATTTAGTGGTTGGCAACCGCTAGGAACTAGATCCCTTCCAACACAAGCCATTCTATGATTCTTTGTTGTTCTTTGACAAACTGGAGCGGGGAGGGATGGAGGAGTGGGGTTGGGCTGTCCATGAATAACTGGAAAAGAATTTCCTTCTTGCTCCTCAACTCCGGTCTGCTTGTTGGACACGAGTGAGGATCTGTCCATAATACCAGGATGACGGCACTTCAGAACAGCTTCTCCTCTCCCAGACATAAATCCAGGCTGGCCTGGTGCTTGCCCTCCCACAGAAACGACCTTGGTCATAATTTCTTTGATTGCTCATTAGCGCCTGACGCGGAGCCACTCTTCCTTCCCACTGCTTTCCTCCTTCTCTGATGACACTGCAGACTTGTTTGTCCTTTCCAACTGCTCCTCTCTTTGTGAGCCCCTGGGGTCCATCAGCCTCTTCTTGCACTCTTCTTACTCTTCTTACTTCCCTTGTCACTTGAGATCCAACTTATTGCATGTTATCCATGTTTGCTACCCTGATACCTACACTGCGTCGCCAGATTTGCAAGGTGACATTTAAATTGCCTGCATTGTTGCACTCCGTACCAAGCTACATCTGGAGCCAGTGGTCAATTCGGCTGCTGTCTGCCTTCCTCACCAGGCAGATGATCCCTTGCAGAGCTCATGTGCCCCCACTCTGTACTTGAGCAGTGTTTGACCTGCAGCCAAGGGGAAATGCAGCAGCAGTCGATGCCAGACTGTGACAAGAGGAGAGCTCTGCATCCCGCCCAGCATTGCCGGGAGCTGGGACAGAAGCAGAGGCACTGACGTGGGGAGGATTTGCCAAGGGAGGCCATCTCGTAACGCGATTTTAATTGACGGGCTGTTCTCCTTCCCAGAGGAACATTCATTTTCATACCTTGAAATGTTTATCAGATGAGCCTCAGATTCGCAGTAAATGTTCGCTCATAAAACTGAGCGACAAGAGGGAAGTTGATTGCCTCCGTGTAATAAATACATCACACTGGAGTCCTCGTGAGCCCAGTTTCCATGAAAGCCACAGGTTACTGCAAACAGCTGCTCGCGAGAAGACACGCTGACAGCCAGATGTCCCAACCAGACGGTTTACATTAAGGAGACATTAAAAACTTAGCTCATAGGTGGCCCTAAACCAGGACTTTCTGTGGTCAGCAGCATCTTGGCACCTGGCTTGCTTCATCCTGCTCGTCTCCTTCAGCAACAACAACCCCTTTCCTGCTCCCCCCATTCCTCTTACAAACACCAAGTGAGTCTCGCAGAGTTGATTTGTTCCAACAAAACACAGGAATCTGTCTAAAGCAGTGAAGGTTTAATGCTACTGTGCGCTCAGACCTTTGGATCAGTGCAGCAAGAGCGCTTCCTGACATGGCAACGGGGAGACTTCTTTATTATTTTCTCATACTGTATTTTTGGACTATCCTTGTGACCACTGCAAACAAAGCCTGGCTTTTAGGAGGAGGCGGAAGAAAGAATTAGGTTAAAATCTTCCTTCTGTACCCCTGCCTGTGGCTACCAGGAATAGCAAGGTCAGGATGTGGGGCTCACAGCTCTCTTTCCCTCAGGCAGGTCCCCAGGCAGCAGCCGGGATGGCCACATGAGATCAGTGCATCCCCAGAGCAGCTGCCTTTCAGGGGAATGCAATGTACCGATGGGAGGCTGTGATAAGAGGCCATCGAGTCCCGGACTCATTATCCTCTCAGATGAGGGTCTGACAGACCTGGGTCAGTTCTCAGTAGAGTGGAAAAATCTGAATTTATGACAAAATTGTCCCATATGGGAACAGTGCAGACAGGCAGCCACCTTCTCCTGCAGCAGACAGAGGAAGCTTGTCCTCTCTCTCACTTGGCACCTTTCTTGGCAGCCCCCTTTCCCCCTCCTACCCCTCTCCCCACACCAAGAGGGGAGCAGCCGTCCAGAGCTGTCTCTATTTGAATCCCTCTCTCCAACATTTATGATGTGGGTGATGAACTCCCAAATTCATCACTCAAGAACCGGTCCCTGGGGACACTCAGAGTGGGGACGCCCTGCAGTGGAGCTGGGCTAAAGGGGGGAGCAAAAAGGGGCTGTTCCATCCCTTGGAGGGCTGAGAGCTGGGAGTTGGCCGTGAAAATGACCCCCGCCTCGCTCCCCTGCTGTCCTCTCTTGATTCCTGCCCTTTAATAAGGCAATAAATTATTGTTTCTGGCAGGGATGAGGTTGGTCAGCATTTAGGAAGATTTCATTTCCAGTATTTGAAAAGGTGGTCGTTCTGACCCGACAGCCATCCACAGGGAGCACTTGGGTAATACCCAGGGCTTGATTTATGGTGTTAAATTGGCAGCCCAAGAGCTGCTCCCATAATTTATTACCCAGCCTTCACCAGAAAGCTTCTCTCCCTTTCTCACCCCTGCCCTCACCCGCTCTGTCTCTCTTGCTCCTTATTTTTTTTTAAGAGGGAACAGCTGACAGCCAAAAGCTAAATCTAACATTTACACATGACTTCATTACCCCACTAAAATAAGTGACTCAGTCTCAAAGCGGTGAAACCCATCAAAATTAGGGCTTTGGTACCAGAAACCAAAAGTAAGGAGCACGATTCCCTCCCTCCCATCACCTGGACCATGGTGCTGTGCTTTCTCAGCATCCTTGTAGAGTCAGCTCATCGTGTGCTGCATCCCCTTTCCTGGGGCTGATTGCACTGAGCACGACTGCAGATGCTGCAGATGTGGAGACCACCGACCCAAGAAGCATTGCCTGCAGATAATGAGAGACCAGCAGGTCTGTGTGGTTCAGCCCTGGGCTTCTTGCTGCTCTTTGCTGAGCTGTAGGTTTAGATGTTCCTGCTCCTTGCAGGGGAGTTGGATCAGATAACCTTTGAAGGTTCCTTCTGACTCAAAGCATTCTGTGATTCACACATGGGAGTGTTTGCCTTGCCAAGAGACCTGTATTGTCTATCAGGAAAAGAAGGCAACCTGGTCATTTTTAGCAAAATCTGAGTTATCTTGGGGTGGTGAACTGGGGGGTCAGTGGAGCTGTCAGGAGGTGCCGATGTGCCCTTGTGCCTCATCTGCCCTTCTTCCCCACCTCCCATAATGGGTGCTGCTGGTGCTGCTCCTTGTTGGGAGCTCACAGCCCAGGCTGCAACGCTGCTCAGCTCCCATAATCAAGTAATCCCCATGTTTATGCCTCGCTGACTGACAGCGCTGCCTCTGACATATCATTATCGGGAATTTACATTCCTCCAGGAACTGTGAAATCCCCTAACCCCAAATCCAGAGCTTTCCTGTGGCACCAGAGGGAGAGGAAATAATCTGTGATCTTGAGACTTTCAGACCACTGAAGTAAACCCTCTTCCCCTCCCTTTGTTTGATTTAGCACTTTGCAGACTCCCACAGGGGGATTCTTGGTTTCTAACGGGTTTATTTTGTTTTGTCTTAATGTGTTGTGCTTTTTCTCCTCGCTCTTCTAGTGTCAGTCCTTTCGGGCCATTTGCCTCCTGGAGCCTTGGGGAAACAGAGCGGGGAGGGCAGTGTTTGTGGGCTGGCCAAGCTGTGGGGCATGTTGATCTCTGGTGACCACCTGGCACTGTTCTCAGAGCACCTGAGCTGCTCTGCTGCTCAGACCTGAGGTCCCTCCAGCCCCATGCATGGATGTGCTATGAGCTTTGACTCAAAAAGAGCTGCTCTCCACCTGAAATGGGCAAGGCAATGTCTCAGGCCATGGGCCTCATCCATTGAACCTAATGAGTTTCAAGAAGGCCAGATGTGGGCTGTTGTGCTTGAGTTAGTGTAATCCCAGGTGTAAGTACAGAGTGAGAGAACGCATTGAGAGCAGCCCCGTGGAGGATTTGGTGGAGAAAAGCTGGGCATGAGCCAGCCATGAAGATACTCGGAGGTTGGAGCACCTCTGCTATGCAGACAGGCTGAGAGCTGGTGGTGTGTAGCCTGGAGAAGGCTCTGGTCAGACCTCATTGCAGCCTTCTTAAAGGGAGCTTATAAGCAGGAGGGAGAGTGACTTTTTACACGGGCAGATAACGATGGGACAAAGGAGGAAACAGCTTAAGACTAGAAGAAAGGAGATTCAGGTCAGATGTGAGTGGGACATTCTTTACCCAGAGGTCAGCGAGGCACTGCTGCCTAGAGATGTGCTAGTGCCCATCCCTGGAGGTGCCCAAGGCCATGGATGGAGCCCCAAGTAGCCTGAGCTGGGGGGGCTGCCAGCCCACAGCAGTGGGGCCAGGGGGATTATAAGGCCCCTTTCAACCCAATCATTCTGTGGTTCTGTGATTCTTGCCATGAGACAGAAACAGTGATGGAAGCCAGGTGTGCCCTGGGGACTCCTCTGCCTCTATCTCTGGTTCTTCCCTCCAGGAAGGCACACCTGATCCTACGGAGGTTGGAGAAAGTCAGCAGTCACTGCTCAACACTGCTCCGCAGCGCCTACATCCAGAGCCGTACTGAGACCATGCCCTACCTGTTCTGCCGCAGTGAGGAGGTCCGGCCTCCTGGCATGGTGTGGTACAGCATCCTAAAGGACACCAAAGTCACGTGTGAGGAGAAGATGGTCTCCATGCTGCGCAACACCTACGGGGAGTCCAAGGGGCGGTGAGAAGGACGGTGCTGGCCTGGAGCTGAGGGAGGCTGAGGGACTCCGAGGAGTCGAGGACTCGTGATGTGCTGAGTGCTGCTGGGGTTTGGGGACGGGAGGTGTTCAAAGGGGTGAAAGGGGACAGCGAGGCCAAGCAGGACTTTCTCACATCGATGGCAGAGAAACACGAAATCTGTGAGTTGGACTTTTAGTTTCCTTTCCTTCCGTTTTTTATTTTTTTCCAGAGGAAAAAAAACAAAACAAAAAACACAACAAAAAAAGACCTACAACCAACCAACCAAAACCCAACACCTGACCTGACGCAGCATAAAAGTCTCTCCTTTTTAATCTTTTCTTACTGAATTTCCTGGACTGCCCACTCTGAAACCCTTGGAGGAGGTGAAACCCACTGGAGGCCAGAGCCTGAGCAGGGAAACTGCTGGGCCTGGGGATCCCCTGCCCACCTGGAGCTGTGGGGCCGGGGATTTGGTGCCGTGTTGGCCAAGGACACCAGGAGCATCCCAGCTGTGAGCGCGTGGCCCAGAGGTGGATGCCAGGCAGGTGCCAGGATGTTGTGGACACGCTGGGGGTTTTTATACCACTCCGAGGTGGCAGAATGGCTCCGTGCCTTCGTTCGCAAGGCTCCCGGCAGCTCATTCTGTGCATTAAAGGTTCATATTAAGTTCATCTTCATGCTTCCTTTGGTGTTTCTTCCTGATGCTGTCTCGCCGTCGCTTCAGCTGAGAGGAGAGGACATCCCCAATGGCCAACACCAATGACCAGAGACTGGTGCTCACCCTGAGAGCAGGCACTGGGAGAGGAGGGGAAAGTGCAGCCTCTGTGTAGGGTCCTGACCCTGCCCAGCACCCATCCCAGCCCCTCTGGGAGCTTCAGATGTGTGGGAAAGCCCAAGAAGGAAGCCAGGGGCTAAAAAGACATGGAGAATCTGGTTTCTTTTACTGTCAGATGTGGGTTAGGCTGGCCCGGGATCTGTGTGGGTAATGGATTTTTCAGTCTGGTCGCCAAACCAATAAGTGCAGGAGGGTGAGAGGAAAAAAAAGAACAACACAAATCAGAGCAGCCCAAAGCTATTGCTTTTTCTTTCTTAAAGCAAAACAACAAACCTGGAGGGGGGGCTGGAGGGGGAAAAGGAAACAACTGTGGGCTGAATGAATCAGTTCAGTCAGCCCAAAGCAAATAGTTCTGTTTGTTGTTGTTTATTTTTTTTTTCCAGGTTATTTAACCCTTTAAAGAAAAAGAAAAGCAGGAGGTGAGGTTCAAAATGGCCATTTTGAAAGCAAACAAAGTGCAGGATTTGATGTGGAGGAAGGTCAGCCAGAGTCTTATGTTTCTTGAGATAAGTCTCTATACTTATTCTTACCTGTTCTCCTGCTTTGGGTAACTGTGACTGTGTCTCCCACATTGCTCTCATCGTCCCCTTTTTCCTTTGGTCCTTTCGTTTCATTTGGATACTGCAGGTTGGGAAGCCCTCCAGCACCTGGTCAGCATCCTGCTGGAGCTCATGGGAGAGTCTTTGGAGCCAGAGCAGCACAGTGTTGTTTGTGGGGATGGAGGGGGCAGCTTCATCTTGCTGCATCCCAATGCACACTTTGCATTTCCTTGCCTGGGTCTGATGAGCCCTGGTGCAGCTCGGTGCATTCCTGCACCTAAGTGTAACCGTTGGCCTCATCCAGAGTCGGTCCCAAATCTTGTACCTCTGGAAGTGGGCAGCTCTGCTCTGAGAGGAGATATGGCAGCATTATGTACTCAGCTTGGCTATTGTGTGAAGCAAAACAAAGTGAAAACCCTCGGACTGCAAACATGCAGGTGTCCCAGCCTGATGGACCTGAATGGCACTGCTGGCATTTTCTGCAATGCCAATGACATGACAGATGGGGATATTGTGGTTACAAGACTAATGCTATTATGGGATGTCATGAGTGCAGCGCTGTAGGAACTGGGAATGGAGTCCATGCACCAAAGCCCACTCACATCCTTGATAATACTGGTAGAGGAAAGGGGGGAACACAGCATGTGGATGTGCTGGTGCAGAGTGGCAGAGTACATATGGCAACCGTTCAGCTGTCGAGGAGCACACTGAGCTCCCATCTCAGCGCCAGCCCCAGGCAGACTGTGGCTGCGGATGCTGCCCGGCATGGCTGACCCAAGCCAAACAAACCCGAGGAATTCGTCGAGGTTACACATCCTTGGGCTCACAGCTGAAAGGTTCTGTGTTTTCTAGCTGGAAACTTTGGAGAATGTAACCCTCAGGCTTTCAGGATAAACAGCTGCAGTCACAGCCAGGCAGTGCTGGCCCATGAGCTTGTGATCCACTGTGTGCGTGCCTGCATGCAGGGTGCACTGCAGCCATCCCCCTGGGTGCATTGAAGGGAAGGAGCAGCACAAGGGGCTTCCTCTGCAGGCATTGCTCACCCAGCGCCCTGCATGTGCTCACACTGCAGTTACACCCATCCTCACCTGCCCTGTTTTTTGATCTTTTTTTCTCTTTTTTTTTGTTAAGAACACCTGCAGGCTAAACAAGGGCATGTGGACAGCAGCTGAGATGGGAAGCTTGTATGCTTCTTAAAAAGAAATAATGAATGTACAACTGGGGGGCAGGGGATAGCTTCCATAGAACTATACATACATCTGCTGGTGGCCACAGCCCTATCACCCACTTTTTGAGCAGTGCCTTCAGCCCTGTCAGTGCAGGTATTGATGTATGTTTTTCCTCTCCCCTACTCTTTAGTGATTGATTTCCAGACAGACACATGAACTGGACATAGAAATGGTGGTTTTGGCCGCATGCAGCAATTGATTGTGCTCGTGTGGTTGTTCACATGTGAGGACTGGAGATGAGCATCACTCAGGGGCTGCAGCACAGGAGCCGCCTCCATAAGTTGCTCCTGTCTTAAAGCCTGTATTAATGCTTAATAGATCCTTCAATGCGCAGCTAATTGATTTATGTATTGCTATAGACACAAGCCATTTAATACTCCGTTTATAGGCCTTTTTAGCTACAGTGTTTTCTATTGACAGGGCTGTCCAGCGTGCTTATACTCCATTAATAATGCACTGGCCACTGACAAGGATGGTGTAGAAGCACCATGCGCTGTCACGCTCTCTCCCCACTCAATATATTGCAGTGGATTTTGACAGCTGAAATGCAAAACATCTTTTTTACTGACTCACTTATGTCAGTGTGAAAAAAATTAATTTATTGCTGCCCTTCAGTTTATTGCCCCCAAGCGCCCCATAGACTGCAGTGTGGAATTCATCTGTTGTTCAGTCCCCAGCCTCCTCACACACAGCAGTATTGCTGCCACGCTTCTAAAAGTGGGCAAAGTGTTGCTTTTTTAGTAGTGCACATGGATCAGGATGGCAAACAGAGCTGTCTGCCATTGTAGTCCAATGGCAACAAAAGCAAAAGAACCTGCAAGTGGTACAGCACAGCCGGCATTAAGGCTCCTGCCCACATGCTCCATGTCCTCTCCAGCCTCCCTATCCTGCCTGGTCTTCCCTGGGGAGTTAAATCATTGATGAAGCTGAGAGTTAACTGGGTTAACAACGACCCTCTTCAGGATCAGGGAGTCAATAACTGTCAGGGCTGAATGGCACCTATCCTGACAGCGTGCACAAGCCCAGTTTGGGGACATCGATGCTGAATCAATTCACATTGTAAATGCTGGGTCGATACACATTTCCCAGCTACAGCAGCACAGACGTCCCTCCTCTGACTGCTGCAGCAGCTCCGAGCTGGGAGGTGGGCTGGGGTCTGCACCACAGGTTCCTGCTGTGGGGTGGGCATGGATCTGAGCCCCGTCTGCTGAGCAAAATGATGTTAATGGGACACAGAGCCTCATTCCGCAGTGCCCACAGGGTTCTGCATCTGGCACGCTCAGCCTCGGGGTGCACACACAGCTTTCAGCCTTCCTCCCCGCATAGGTCATACCCGTCATAGCAAGTTCCTGTTGGGACTCATCTGCTGGATGACAGAGCTGTGTGGCTGATAGAGAAGGTAAGGAGCAGAGGGCAGGGGCAGAGCACTGAGTTCTTTGATGTGCTGGATGGCAAACAGATCACAGCTGAGCTGCAGAACCAGACCCATTGGGAGGGAACAACACCACACCCCAGGGGGGTTCTACCAACCCACCCCTGCCACCTTCACCAGAACACTGTAAGTGCCACAGACCCTGCCTGACACCAAGGCACAGGAGCACATGGGCAGGACAGCACATACAGCTGTGCATCCAGATGTTAACTCCTCCCCACCACCACCACCACACACACACACACACCCCCAGTGATGCTTGGGGTCACTGAAAGCAAAGACGTGGCAAAAGCAAACAGTCCAGTTCAGAACTCTTTAATACAAGCTTA
The DNA here is from genome assembly GCF_054131305.1 of Coturnix japonica. Taxonomy (NCBI): domain Eukaryota; kingdom Metazoa; phylum Chordata; class Aves; order Galliformes; family Phasianidae; genus Coturnix; species Coturnix japonica. The sequence goes on from NC_140683.1 coordinate 9,216,512, forward strand.
TATCGTTTTGTGTTTCTGATTCTCTGTTCTCCCAGCATCTGGGGACATTAACCCTCATATGTGTGTGAGCATGTGTATGAAGATATATACAAAATCACACAGTTAAATATTTAAGCATACAAGGTATTATATATTTATATAATATAGAACTTTAGGGTATAGGAATCAACAATGGCAAAATATTTCTGATGAATCTGACAAAAACTTATTGGAGTGAAACATGACCTGTTCCTGAAAGAGCAGAGGAAGTCGGTGTTTATTAAAAGGAAGAGAAAAACCTGCATAAAGAAATTCTGTGAAAATGAGAAAAAAAAACCAAACAAACCCAAAACCTCGTGAACCAAAAAAAAAAAAGAAAAGAAAGAAAAACTGTTCAAAACTGTATTGAAAAAAAAAAATAAATTAGATGAACAACTGTGTAAATATAAATTAAAAAAAGATGACAATCTTAATAAATAAGCTTTACTATTTACATCTTTATATATTGCTTGGAGACTTAAATTAGATCCGTTAAAAACAAACGAACGCAAAACGAAACCCAAACTCGGAGCAGCAAACGTACAGGCGTGAGGTACAGAATTAAGGGTTGAACTGTATTTTGCTTGTTTCTTTTTTTTTTTTTTATCTTTTTTTTTTTTTATACAGTAGACCAGTAGAATCCTTGTGAAAGTAGATCCTCAGCACTTCATTGGAGTATTGGTTGGCGTCGCTTCCAAAAGGTGCCAAGAAAGATTCCATAATAATAATAATAATAATAATAACCGTAATAACCATAATAATTATAACAATAATAAAAAGATACAATATGATACATAAATATGGAAGAGCGGTTGGTAATATGAATACATTTTTTTTTCTCTAGACGAGATCACAGTTTTATTTGTAAATATTACACTGATATATATATATAATATTACACATATAATATTATATATATATCATATATATATTTATATATATATATTTATATATATAGTACGGCTCAATCCTGCTCCCAGTGAAGTCAACAACGACAACAACAACAACAACAAAAACCCCCGTTGACTTGGTGGAAGCAAAATTCAGCCTATCATCTGCAGACAGGTACGTAATTACAGAGGCCGTACAATGCAAATTCCACAATGGTTCCAATTCCCTCTTTAATTGCTGGTGAAATGTTTCATTAAAGCCCTGGTTCTTCGCACTCAGAAGATGGAAACTGGTGGCTGAATTGTGGCCTCGCCAAACGAGTGAAATAAACACGAAAGACCAACCCAAGCCAGAATGGGAACCAAAGACAAATTGGACTCAATTAGCTCTGCATCTCGACCTAACAGGACTAACAACACCGAGTAGCACCAAGATCCTCGTCTGTCATGTGAAGCCAACGCAAGTTCTTGGTTCTGGCCTCAGAAGAAGCGATGATGATTCTTAATGAATCTTGGATGTGTAGATCAGGTGAAAAGGGGAAAAAATCCACTTGCAAAAACTAAAACTGAAACAAAACCTTAGGCCCTACTTTGCTCCTGTTGACACAACCAGTGGCTTTGAACATTGGTTGTTCCCCAGGTGACAGGAACAGCCCAACACAAAGTCCTCAGATTGCCCAAATCAGCCATAGCTCCAAGAAAATACATCTTGGGCCACCTGGGCCTGCTGGAGCCTTGGTCACCAGAGCCTCGGTCATGCTCCCATTGATCTCAGTGGTCAGCAACCTCCAGTGGCAAAAGAACTGGTCCCTGGCCTTCAGGGTGCACAACACACAAGGCCAGCTGCCCACACATGGGAGATGGCCACAGCTGGAGGATGGGGTGGCATGGAACAAAGGTGAAGGATATCACCTTCATTGCACCACTGAGACTTACATGGGACCACTGAGATCGCGACCGTGAAGGTACAGAGAGCGCTGTGTAAGCTGGGCAGAGGGTCTCCTCCCAGTGACACAAACACACCCACCGAGTGTCACTGAGGCATCATGGATTGAGCAGGGGAGGTCAGGACGAGGCCATAGAGGTGGTGATTTCCATGGCATCCAAAAAAATTCAACAGGCAAATCTCCAGCTCTGAATCACCCTTGGGCAGCCCAGCCTCGCCTGACCTCACCGCAACACCTCCTGTTTTCCATATTGGCCTCGAGTGGGAATGATGGGGCAGGAGTGCAGGAAGGGGACATCAGCACATCACTCCCTGCCAATGGGATCACCTGTCTCCTCCCACTCATTCCCAACCTCTTGCAACTCTTCGGGATTCAGACTGTGCAGTGCTTCTGAGTGCAGTAATTAGAGCACAGTGAAATACTGGTTACATGGGTATGTACAGTTGGATAATGTAAAAACAAGCACAAATTCTTTAAAAAAACCCAAACAAACAAAAAAAAAAATCTGGAAAAAACAAAATAATAAACACCCCCCTCCCCCCAGACAACAATATAGCAGGGGAAAAAATACCTTAGCCTTAGTTCCTGGACTTATCACAAAGCACGAGGAAAACAAAACCAGACAATGTTATAAAACCTCACAGTACTTCTAGGGAAATCTACACTTAAGTATCTAGCTCTACTCAGCTGGCACAATCAGTGTTTTCCTTTCAAACACACAAAAATAGGCTTCGCTCTTCTTGGATTTGGATTATGCGGGTTTTTCTTTTCTCCTATTTTTGTTATTTATTTTTTTCCCCACTTGGATCCTTTGTAGCAAGAAACTTTTGTTGGCTATTGGCTTTCTTTTTCTCTCTCTCTTTTTTTTTTTTCCTTCTATTTTTTTTTTCCTTTTTTTTTTCTTTTTTTTTTTTTTTCTTTTTTTTTCTTAAACACAGGTAAAACCCAGAACAAACCGACAGTTACAACCAAGTGAAACCGAAACCGGAAGGGAGGTAGCTGGAACCCGACTCCAAGAGTCCTCTGGTACCATCCTCCATTCTCAGCCTGGGAGGGGACAGCAGGAGATGCAAGAAAAGCGGGATGACACCAGCTCAGCTCAATCTGCGAGAGGGTGGGGAGGGAGCGGGGTAGCAGCTGATAGGAGTTTCCCACCCCATCCCTCACCGTTCACTGCTTTCTGCTCCTGCTTGCCCTCCTGCTGGCCATAGAGATCACTGGTGGCCCTTTGGGTGCAGCCCTGGATCACAGACTGTGACAGAGATGCCTTTGGCACCGATGTGACCTGGACTTCATAAGCAGCTAAATTTCATCAGCATGAGCACCTTCTCCTATTCCCCCAGTTTTCTTGTTTGGTTTTGCCCTGTGTCACCCTCTCATCTCCCACTGGATGTCCATCATGAAGGCTTGTCCCCCAGGACTCTACCAGGCAATCGAGGCCCATGCAGTGGGTAGATGCTGTAAGGCCATCCAGCTGCATCCACACCCCAGGGGTACCCTCTCCTTGTTCCCCTTAATGCAATCTGATCCCATTGAAAAATTAAGATGTAGCGTTCTTAACATGAGTTAATGTGACTCAGAGCAGCACCTCTGCTTGCGGTACTCTCAGCCCCACTGGAGGAGATGGACAGTGCCAAAAACAGGGGTAAAAAACAATAAATCAAATAGCAGCATGGAAAGCCTCCTTGTGGGGAAGGGACCTGGTTGTCCCCAGATTGCTGCGAGCAGAGGCTGGCCCTGGTTGGAAAGAGTCACTCATAAGGTCCTGAGCCCACAACAGCAGGTGACAATAACGCTAACACAGACCTGTCTCCCTTGGGCAATTCCTAGGTGGGAAAAGCAGATGGAAAATCTCCTCCATTCTGAACTGCAGAACTGATAAAGGAGTTCTGCAAACTGGTCTGCCATCAGGATGCACGTAGGGCCTGAAGTGGGATCTCCTGCAAGGGTGAAATCGGGGTGGTGTGGATGGGAGAGTTCCTGCCAAGACGCCTCAGGTGATGATGTGCTGACAGCCTGAAAGGGTTTAGATGTGCTGTGCTCCTCCGATGGGCTGGATGGCACATGAAGCAACTACCAGCAGAAAGGAGGAGGGTGAACGACTGAGAAGGAAGCAACCTTCTCCCAATTACTTATTTCCATTGTTAAATAGGTGGCAAGAAGCACAAGTGAAAGTTTGCTCAAGACCCATTTTTGCTAATGCTCTCTACACTGGCAGCCATTCAGCTTTGCTCCATAGAAGCCCTGATCCCACTGGATCACACTTTCCCCATAGCCCTGCACAGTGGGTACCAAGCCATCTGTATGGCTCCCATGGCCAGGCCCTCTCCAGGAGCTTCCCAACAGACAGCTCCTCACCTTCTTATGCTCATCTGCTCTCCAGGCCTCCAGATTTTAGGTTATGAGACTATTCTCTGGGTTATACCCATAGAAATGACCCCAACAATGGGTGAGAAGAGCCTGGCTCTTAGCACCTAACAGCTGTCAATTTCCATTTCTAGTTTTCCTACCTATCTTTACATCCATCTCCATGAGCTAAATGATTCCCCTTTTCTTCCTTGCTGTAGTGCCTGAATATTCAAAAAAGCAAGAGAAGGAAAATATCTTTCCTACCTGTCTTCTCCCAGTAGGTTGTATAAAGCAGAAGAGTCCCCAGGAACAAGAAGAATTAACATTTGGGAAGATGCTCTTTCAGATGTGTGCTCCTTGCAGCAGGAACCCAAAGCAGCAGGAGACAAGCCCAGGCCACACTGAAGACATCTCCAGGCTCTACGTGGGATGGTTTTAACAGCAGCAACAGCACTAAGATGCATTGGACATCTCAGTGACTCAATGTGATTATGAACCCTACGATGAAATGAGCTCCCAGGAGTCTGGCACAACATGAGCCCCTCTGGGCTGAAACAGGAGGATGGAGCTATATGAAAGGGAATTATGAGGGCTGCTGCAGCTAATGCCCTTCCTGCTGTAAGATTACAAGCAGCTAAGCTCCTGGTCTTTCAAAGATGTCCGACCTACAGGCCTGAATGCTTAATACTGACAAATATGGCCAAAATTCTAATACTTTCTCCCCATATCACATACTTCCTCCTCTTCCCATCTCCTAGGAAAACAAGAGCACGAAGCAGTTGTCAAATATACACAGCCATAAGAGTGGGGTAAAGGAAGTTCAGAGAACCCCTTGGGTGGGTGGAGACCAAAAAGCAGATTCCTTTGGCTGGCTGGTGTCCTGTTTTCTTGCCCCAATGCTGAGGAAGAGACCAGAGGGTTTGAAAGGCAGGTTATAGGTAAGCTTTAAGGCAGACTGTTTGGTTGCATGGGGTTGTTTTCACCCTGTCCTGACACAGTAAGGAAACTAGTTGTATGGGACATAGCAGCAGCAGTAGCAGCAGCAGACATGCTCAAATGACAAGTGCGGGGGCGAGTTACCCTCTCTGCTCCTCAGAAGCAACCATCCACATTCCTCAATGCCAGTCCTGACTCCCCACTCCCTGGCTCCACAGCGGGATCACTTGCCCACCTCTGCAGAGAAACCTCCCAGCAGCCCTGAGGCTTCTGGCCAGGTGACAAGGGGGCTTTTTGTTTGCTTTTTGAGGGTAGGGGGGAGAAGGAGGAGCTGTACAGAAAGGTCACTGCAGTCTGCTGAGCTCTCTGGCTGGAAGTAGCGTTCTTGTGAGGAGCAGATGAGTCCCACGTCTCGAGCTGACTGGGCACCTGGCAAGTCACTTGCCAAGAGACACAGCCCTGCAGAGACCCCACCCCAGCATCAGTGCCCCGAGCATGAGATACCTTGGCATTCAGCATCAGAAAAGGCTCAGCCCGGAGTCCTCCAAGAGCACAGCCTCTTCCACGAATGGTCTGAGTTGTGAGTGCTGGAGAGGGGAAAGTGTTTTTGCGTTCATCATTATCTCTCTCACTCTTTCTCTCTTTCTCTACTTATTTCTATAAATATGTGTACATAAATAGCTTGTTTCTCGCCTTAAATCTAGATATGAACTGTTCAAATTAGGTGGGCATAACATGCTGTTTTGATACATGAAAGTCTTCTCGACTTGACTCTTGGTTGTTTCTTGTCATCACTATTTAAGATATAGTTAATACATAAACCCCTACTTTGAGTTCTCCTTGGACAAAAATTAAAGGCAGACTGGTTGAATTCTAAGGGTCTCTGGTGCAGAAATGCCATCCAGTTGAGCAGCTAAATGTTAAAAATGATACCAAAAGGGATGTGGTGTCTCTCTCCATTCCATGTCACTCGGCGTTACCCAAGACTGAAGCCACGGAGTTCTTTCTGATTGTGCTCTTGGGCGTTGGGGTCCCGGCAAGCACACTCTCCTTGTAGGTCACAGGACATAGGGAAGGGAGTAACCTGGGGAAGGAAACACAGGCACATGAAGGGGGGGGAACACACAGCACCGTGGAGAAAAAAAAAAGACCTCTGGAGTGATATCCTCAGAGATCAGCTGGAGTCTGCAGCTGCATTAATTCCTATAGTGATTCATTTCAGCGGCTTCAGATGAGCCACCTGTCCCTGCGAGAGGCTGTAAAAAGGATAAAGAAGAACCTGCTCAGCTCATGCAGTCTCTGGTCAGCAGATCCTCCCTTAACAGCTCAGGTCAGGCATGTGGACACAGCTGTCCAAGGAGAAACGTACTGCTAAAGCAACCTGGGGGTGTTTGGGGTAGTCACCTAAATGCTGGGACTGCATTACGCTGCCAGACTCTTCTAGAGGGCCATCCTTCCACCAGAGCCTGCAGACATCAAGAGATGGCACAGCTACCTAGCAGATCAGTGAAAGTGCAACTGGGTAAACAGACTTCTCCAAATACCTGCTGAGTTTAAGGGGAAAAGATGCAGCTAACGGGCACTGGGAAACAGCAAAGGAACACAAGTGAGTGGCTGCTACGTGCAGACAAAACCTGACCATGATCTCTGCAGAAGCGTGGGAAGGAGCTGAAACAAGACTGCAGTGCCTGGCTAGCAGACGTTGATTTTGGCATATTGCATCATCGCATTTACATAAAGAAAAGGGGGTGCCAAAGGAACAGTGTCTTCCTTGTCCTGAAGTGAATTCCCAAGAATTTCTCCCATCTGCACAGACTCAGGAATGACCTCATTCCCCTCCTTAACACTCCTTCCCAGACAGTGCCACAACCTGTTCGGTGCTCCCGATGTCTGCACTCCATGGCCTTGCTGCCACACGTTTGCTCTCTCTTTCACAAACACGTTTCTCCAGGCCATGAAGGTATGCCCGTTCCCTATACATCAACAACACATCTAGGAATGCAGACCAAGCGCTGTGCGTGAGCACACAGCTGTCATTTCCCAAAGACCTTCCATACGTGTCCCTGCACGTCCATCATAGCGTGCTTTTCTCCTGACACATGAGAACGGGATAGAGGGGTGTGGGTCTTTATTTCACAACTGGGGAGCGTACGGCAGGGACATGCTGACAGAGACATTAAATAGCCAACACTCATCACCACATCAGGCTTCAGAGAGCCTCCTCCTGTTGCTTTTGACTTCTATTCCCAGAAGACGTGACCTTCCTCACCAACCTACGGCCTCAGTGACTTGTGAGCTTAAGAACCAAGCAGTGAATAACCTGAATCTACTGATGTGCCAATGTGGGGGGCTGCAAAGGAGAGAGAGAGAGTCCAAAAGGTTAAAAACAAATGGATTCAAGTAACCGGATACTAAAGAAGCTTTAGAAACTGCAGAAAACAATAGGAGCTTACGGGTCACTTGATCCAACAGAAGCCAGCCACAGTAGGACTGTTCCATATCACAGTATTATGAATATTCTTCGATAGGAAAATGGAGAAGTCTGTAAACAATGGGGTTCGGGAGGGACTGTTTAACGACTGAATTAAAATACTGCAGAGAATAAAATGACACATGAAAGGAATTGACTTATGTTGTTCAGCGGGGAGGGAAACATTTTGGTTTAGATTATCTGCTGCAGTTCAGGTTCGACCTTTCCTTACAAGAAACGAAAATAAAAAGGGCTATTCAGAGCAAAATTTATGTCTTGGAATGAAAGCTCAGTTCACTTAGAAAACGCTCAAACAAAGCATGTAGATACGTCTGGAGTTTTCCCTTACTTTTATTTTTTATCCTGAATCATTCAGCTCAGCCTGGATTTGGCAATGATTTTGACTTAAAAAATCCTTCCTGTTGTACAACAGAGCTACTGGTTGGAGGCGAGATCTGGGCTCCTGGTTCTTTCATTTGTCTTGATCAAACTTTTTCCTCTCCCTGGCCTAGATTCACATTTGTCTGTAACAGTCTAACAAAGGCAATTCAGTGTCCCTGCATTCAGTGGAGAAAGAGGCTCACAGAGAAGGTGGTTTTGCACTGAACACAGGAACACCAAACACAGGCATCTCACTAACGTGGCTGAAATTAGCCATGACCATCTCATTGCTCTTTGTCTCCGCTGCTCTCCACACATGAGCAGGACTGCACCATCTCTCACTGGCACAAGCATCCCATAAATGCTAACATTTCACTTGGAGGAACAGGAGCCAAAAGTGAAAGCCCTGCATGACCGTATCCCCAAACTGCTGGCTCTCACTAACCCTAACTTACTTTGAGGAATGTGCTGAAATTGTGACCTTAGGAACCCAAACTGGCAGGAGTCTGGTGTTGCATTGGAGTGCTCTACCTCCTGCATCCCCTCTCCTCCCTATCTGAACAAAAGCTTCACATAAGAGAACAGACCATTACTGCACTGCAGCAAATATCTGGGAAGGAGTCATTAGGGAAGTGTCATCCCATGTGCTGTCCTCTGGAAACCCTCTGGTCTTTCCTCAGTGGTCACGGACAGAAGAGACAGAAGCTGTCCCTCTGGGGCACTGCCAAGGCCCCAATAGCAACACTACACAGCCCAGCAGCAGTCACAGCAGTGGGGAGCCTGACTGGGAGAGGGTTTCTTCCTGATCAGATTAGCCTCATTCACTTTATGACCTTTACAGATTTTGTATGCAGTTTAATTTTTACAGTGCTATTGTCCAGAGAGATGAATAGTGTTGTCTATGGAAGTGAGCTCCAGAGATCAGTTTTCTATTATGTGAAAAGGCAAAGATTTTTATGGGTAGTGAGAACATCCACAGTCAAATTAGACAGGACAAAATTTGCCAAACATTAAACAGTGATGTGGGACTTCCACTTTAAACATCATCTACAACAATTAAACATTTGATTTCCTCAAGGACCTGATTTCCAGAGGTATTTAAGGAATCAAACCCACACACAGCATCTACTGGGACTGCCAGAAGAGCCCAGCACAGAGAAACCTTAAAACGCCTTAGAACAAGGACTGTCTTTTGTCTCAGGCTCACTCTATGACAGCCCTGTGGAGCACAGATACATGAACAAAGCCGTTGGATGTGCTACAAATAATAAACACAGAGCATGTTTCTGAATGATGGCCTGTTTAGGTGTGGAGCCCAGATACATGGGCTCCGAGATTAACTGCTGCCTTTCTTTTTTAATAGACTGGGGAGAGCCCAACTCATTAGCAACATGTATGATTTGCACAGAAATTCTGAGGTATATCCATTGTAAAACAGTGTTAAGGAACTGTCTCCTCTTCCACCTGCCAAGTCCTGTGTTCCCCTTCCTTTCCCCACATAGAAAACCTGGCTAATATCTATGAGAGCGTGGAATGAAAGCTGAAAATCAGGCTTATGGCCTGGCTCATTACTGGATGAAGTACTGCAGGATACTGTCTCCACAGGCTACCTAAAATAATCTGAGAAAGACAGAAGTGAAGAACACAGCTCTGCACACCTACACGCTCCCCCTACACAAGCACACATCTCTTGGAGGTGATCCAGAAACAAAGCCATGGCTTGGATCAACAGCACTCAGGGGAATGTGGGCTGCACCTAAGGCACAGAGGAGCACAAGCCTATTTTCGAGGCAAAACATGCACAACCTAAGCCATGTCTGTCACCTTGGCAGCACGCATGGCACAGCAATTATGACCTGGACTGCCCTGCTCCCTTCCTGAGATGCTCAAGGAGTTCTGGCCACACTGCTGCAGGTGGGGGGATGCCATGCTGGTATCCAATATGCTGGTGGTGTATTTATGCATGCCTGGCTATGACACCACCCAACTCCCAACTCAGCACCAATGTGGCCAGTGTATGAACCTTTTGTCCTCCATGAAAGCATGGGAGCCCTAAGAATCCTCTCCCAGGCAAGGTGATGAGACTGTGGCCAAAATTCACACTGCTTTTGGAAGCAGGGCTGCATTTGCCCTTCATGCCGCATTCCAGACTATGGGAGCAAAGACAATCATGAAACATAACGGTGCAGAAATGGGACCCAGGTCATGAAATCAGTCAAGAGCCACAAATCCTATCTAAAGAGGCTGGTGATATCCCAAGACAGATTCCTGCTGAGAAAGTCCAGTGTGGGAACAATGACAGAAGAAACAGCCAAGAGGTACAGGGAGGGGTGGGAAACACTTCTGTAGAGGGTCACAGCTCACCCCTAGCACACGCTCATATCATACAGACCCAGCTCCACCTTCCATCCAGGGTGGGAAGCATTGGGTCTAAGCTGGAGGCAGGGGGAAGCAGGGGAGGAGGCATGGAAAGTGTTGGGAAATAACTTCTTGTTAGACTTCAACTCTGAAGTGTTTGCAAAATCTCCCAGATGAGATGAATGGGAGCTATGAAGACCCCACTGCACACAGAGCCTCTGCAATGAACGCAGCACTGAGATAAGCGTGGCAGGCGGTGCTGAGTGCCATGGCCCTGAGGCCCTCACAGCTTGAATGCTAGGGAGTATTTTGCTCCCTGTCAAAGCCCCTGTGGCACAAAAATGCATCTTGTAATGTTCTTCTCAGTGATTTTTAGCATTTAGGTCATAAGGGCTGTTTGGAGATTATGGAGCAAAAAAAAAGAGCCCCCTTTTAACTCTGGGGGGTGGTATGCAGGTTCACACCTAGGGCACCTCTCAAGGGGGCCTGGGAAGGGTGAAGATGAGGCTTGTAGGGAACATCCTGAATTTCTCTTATTTGCACCACTTTAAACTGGGCTTTTCCCCATCAAAGCCAGCAAACCCAATGTAATAAAACACAGCTCACCTAAACCCAACTGACCCTCATCAATGTCCACCAGGTCCAAACCACACACAGCCCCACTGGTGGACCAAGAACGGCCCAAAGCCAGCTGGGATGCTTGGGAGAGCTCTGGTGGCACAGGGCACTGGGTGCTCAATGCCCACATCCTCACCAAGCTCTGGCACTCATGGGGCTGAGCTACACGAAGGAGCCCTCGTGCCAAACCACACAGAGCTCAGCCACTCAGCCATCAGCTGCGCTTCCTACCCTTGTGCTACTGATTGTGCAAACATGAATGTAATTAGTCTAAATAATCACCAAAGATTTAATAGCAGCCAGACCACCCAGAGGCCAAATAGCTGGCAGTGGAGCAGGGAAGGTTTGTTCGCTGGTTTTTGTAACACTTGCTAATGAAGTGAGGTCGGATAGCAAAGCAAACACCCTCCACGAGCACTTCCCCTGGGAACGCTGTATGTTGTGGGAAGCCCCATGTCCCTTGAAGCCAAGAATGTTCTCTCAGGATAGGCAACATGTGCTACTACCATCCCTGCTTTTAATTTATCACCGCCTGGAAAGCCTCCCCGAACGATTATGAAACCGGCTCTGAGCCCCAAAATAAGCTCCCATCCCAACCAACCATGACTGGAAGCGCTCCTCACATGGCAAGCAATGAGCCACTCACACTGCGATCAAAAGCTCCTGGGGAAGTGAGTTCACCCAAAGGCCTGGGTGAAGCAGCATGCTCAGAGCACGCAGCAGCACCGAGCTGCTTCCAGGGGCATGAAGCAACACTCCTCATTGTGTCCGGCCTTCCTCCGTGCTCACCCGCCATTCATTGTATCTCGCCAGCTAATTATAGAGCTAACACACCCGGCTGGGGAGGTTCAAGCTGTTGGGAGCAGCACGGTGTCACAGCCATCGATTCTTCTGGATAAGCAGAGTTTCCTCAACTGAGGTGGTCACTTAGTCTCTTAATTGTGCACACTGCCTCAAAATCATGTTCTGCAAAAGGAACAAGACCTGCAATTCCCCAGGATATGTCTGTGTATGAGGGAGAGCAGAAAGAAAGCAATGATCTCTCCAAAATTCCAAGAAATGACTATTTCTGTTTTCTTAGAGGGGGCAGACCCCCCTTTCTAGGGAGACAGGGACAGTCTTGGGAAATCCCTCCTGGAGCCAGCAGCAGCCCTTCAGTTCAAAGCTCCTTTCTTTAGGCCTTGAATTCTTGGCCATAAAGTCTCTGAAGAGGTTTTGATAAGTTGCGTATCTTGTAGATAAGCAAAGCTGTGGATGAATCCCACGCGGTTCTCTATCTACCGCAAGTCCTCATTTGTTTTCCGCCAAGGCACTTGCTGGTTTTCCTCTCCAAGGTGTTGGACAGCAATGTCAAGAGGCTGAAGGGGCGGCATTTGAGATGGGAGTTTTTGCCAGGTTGATTCTCCTTTTTCTTTTCTCAGGGCTCTGGGGCAAAGGGGTTGAGGGAAAACCCAAGAGATAACTGAATGAGATGGGTTTTTCTCATGGGGGCTGTAGTTCTACCCCTTACGTGATGAAAAGGAAAGGCAGAAAGACAGATGAAAGTTTGCCCTTTCAGATGGTTTAGGTTGGGGCAAATTTAGAGCAGCAAAATTCCCTGCTCTTAAATTTGCAGAGATGAAAATGCAGGGACTTCAATGTGAAAATCTGCTATTTGAGACTGGAACAAAGTACGTGAGCAGCCTGAAGAAAAATGTTTCTGACTTCTATGAGGCCTTTCGAGACAGCCCTGAGCTGGGCACATTTGTAGAAGGGAAGGGAAAGAGAAGGGAAGGGGAGCAGTGACTGGAGAGAAGATTTCCTGAAACTAATCGGAAAGAAAGAGCCATCAGCCCTCCCTGGCACATCACACGCCCCAGGAGCTCCACGCAGCCGTCGCCAGCCCAGAGGCAGCCAGCTATGCCCGGGTTATTTATTTTCCCCACTTTAAGCGCTGTCATATATTTAATGCTTTAAAAAATAATATCTTCTTTTATCTGCGGCAGGACACAAAGCAAGAAGCAGTTTCCTGGAGCAGCCAGGCGGAAGGGAGCTGGCAACCTGTGCTGGGTCAGGAGGAGATGAAGATGAAAAGGAGACAAGCTTTTGTTTTGTCCTTCACGGAAGACTTTATCCCCTCCAGATACACAACAGAAGCCTCCTCTCTCTTGGAGGTTGGCTGGCAATGGCCTTCCTGTCTCTCCAAGCTGCTCCTGGGTCATGCACAGGGCAAGCTGTGCAGCCCCATCCGCTGCCACTGCCTCCCTGCTGCTCCCCATGCCCTGCAGACGGCTGTCCCTGCTGCCCTGGGTGCTGCTGCACAGCCCCGGCCTCCCTCCCTCTGCATGGCCACACTGATCAATTAGCACAGAACAAATAATTAAGCTGATGAATGTCTTTTTTTTTCCCTGATTGCTGATGGCCATTTCCTCGAATTTATGCCTAGAATATGACTGAATTTACTCGTTGCCATTTACAGCATTCAAAAGAAGTCTTTAATGATTTCTTCTAAGCTCCCTGGACAGATTGTGAGTAGCACAGGGCAAACACTCATTATTTCCTATCTAAGCAGCAGCACTGATTAGTCAGTGGTTGGCCAGATAAGCCACGCCACCCTGCTCCCCTCTCTCTGCTGAAATGCACAAGGTCATTTGCTGCTAATACTCAAATGCAAAGCAAAAACGTGCCCTAATGAAATGGCACATGGAAGCCTCCTGCGTTTTTTTTCAGGCTAATAAAACAGGAGTGTGCAGAATCAGACATTAAGTAAGAGGACTGGGGATCAAAGTGAATGTGGGTTGAATCTTCGTGTTTTCAGGCAACCCAGTTCACAGCACTGTGTGCAGCTGAAAGCGTTTTTGGGAGGGGAGTGGGAATGCAGTGAAACTTAAGTCTTGACAGTTCGCGGACATTAAAGATCTGAAGTCAGCTCTTACTTGCCTGTTAGCTCCTGAATCTTCACATGATGCAATGCTAATCTTCAGCCCTTTCCTAAAATAACGTGCCGAGTTGCTATGTTCTGTTAAATGTGAACCATGTGTCACCTCAGCAATGGCTGAGACGGCGAAAAGATGATAAATCTAAAGCTTGTAAAATGTCCTGTGACATTTTGGGAGAAAAACAGGTGTTGCATAAATGTTAGACATTTATGGGTAAACTTGCAGGGGCTTTGAAAGACTGACACATCTGCCACATAGTCCGTAACCCTGAAAGAAATGGAGCAAAGCAGGCGCTTGCATGTGTCTCACTCTTTCTACAACTGTATGAAAATACATCCTCATCTGGTATTGGAATTAGCGGAGCTGGACTCACCCCTCCCTGTGTCTCCTCCAGGTTTTTGGCTTTTACACCCAATGTGTATTTTAAAACTGTGCCTGTTTAAGTAGGTGGCAAATTGTGCTGGAAGGATTTGGTATGCGGAGTATTTTTATTCAGCTCCCTTTTCTCACACCTTTCATTGTTTTTCCCCTTGGAATATCTCCTGTAACGCTCTACTCATAAAGCTCTTCAAAGGCAGGGCTGTGTTTGAACAGCCTTGCCCAAAATGTGCTCTCCAGTCAAAGACCTCAGACAGGAAAATAACTCAACAGGGCCGCGCCGCCGCTGCTGCAGGTGTCCCAGTCTGCCTTGCAAGGCTGTTATCCCCTCTTCACTTGATAAATGTAATAAACTGGGACTTGGTTTTGACCTGCCAAGGTCCAAGGAGAAAGCAGTTTTCTCACTTCCCAGTGCCCTGTTCTGCCCCTGGGTCATCAGTGGGGTTTAGGGAGAGAGGCAAGGCTTGGGGAAGCAATAAATTCCGCTCCCAAACATTACTCCTAACCCTCCCCTCAGTTCAGCCCCACACTCCATGTCCCAGTCCTGTCTCTGCCCCGCCACAGCACTGCACTGCCATGAAGTTTTTGACTGAGCCAAGGAAAAGAAATCTCCAGCAAAAGCTGCCTTAGGAAGGACTGCTCCCAACAAAGAGGACTTCAGTCCCTCATCTGCTCTATGTAGAGAGGCTGCATCTTCAGCCTGGTAAAATGCATCATCTCATACACTAAGCCCATGCTTCCCCTGTCTACTCTCAAGCTCTCAGATTTATTAACGTACATCAGATACTTAACATAGCCGGATTTTCTTCAGTCTGATCTACACTCAAATCCTCAAGACAAGGTAAAAATTTTACATGCCAGAGGCTAAGATTTTCTCTCTTTTCTTTGAAAAAAAAAAAAAAATTAAAATCTGTCACGGGTAGAAATATATGAAATGTTGTAGTGCTTCAAACCACAAGCTTCATCACTCTCCTGTCTCTGTAACACTGGCCAGAAATGAGTATTAAAAGAAGCATAAAAACATGGGGATG
This sequence comes from Coturnix japonica, assembly GCF_054131305.1. Classification (NCBI taxonomy): domain Eukaryota; kingdom Metazoa; phylum Chordata; class Aves; order Galliformes; family Phasianidae; genus Coturnix; species Coturnix japonica. The sequence goes on from NC_140683.1 coordinate 9,231,806, forward strand.
TACAGAGGGATCCTTCCCTTGCTCAAGCAGTCCATGTTTTAGATATTCCTGTGCCAGAAACTGCATCCAGATCACTGTGATTAATAGCCACTGATGGGCTAAACGTCCATGAATGTGCCTATTCTTGTTCTGAATTCAAATATATTTTTGTGTTAATAATGCTCTATGGGAACGCATCCCATCATTCAGATACACACTGTAAGAATGGGTCGAAGTTCAGACTTACTGATGCATTTGTTTTGCTCTCTGCTCTTCATGAATCCTCACTTTCAGTTTCCCTTTTGAACACTGAGGGCAGATGTCAGGACAAGCAAATACAGAGTTCTCAGAGTGCTTGACGGAACATCTCCTGAGCACCAGGTACAAAATGGATGACCAACAGCTTTTCAGATGAACATGCCCTAGCATTCTGGAGGGAGACAGCCTTTGCCTACAGAGCAGTAAGGCTTCCATTACAACAGGAATGAATGATGGCCTGAAACTGGACATGTCTTGCACAGGTTTATACCTGTGGCAAGGGCAGGGCAGGTTGTGATGAGAAATGCACATACCTATCAAGAGAGAACTGCAAAATGAACCAAGAACCGAGCATCCATAGTGAGCTGATGCACAGACTCAAGGTCCTTCTGAGGACCTTGGATCCCCTCTTCTAGTCAAAATAAATTCTCCCTGGACACAAAACAGCAGTCCCTGAGGGATTCACAGAGAAAACAGGAAGGGACATCCCTACCTTTTTGGTCTTGACTGTTGAGGCACAGCAGTCCCCACCATCATAGTTGCAGAAGGCTCGGTTGTTGATGGAATCACAGTAGTTGTCTCCCATGAAAGGCTGGAAAATAAAAGAGCAGAGACTAAGGACATGGACACAGATTAACAGTAACAGTTGTCAGAAGGAGAAGATGAAGCCTTGAAAGAGCCATGTAGTTTGTAACATTACCAACTGCCCTGAAAAGCAAGAGATAATTATTCCCCTCTCCTTTCAAAGCAGAGAGAAAAAAGAAGGACACTAGAGCCCTTGTTGGCTTTTCACATCCCACACAAGATGATGCTTTGGGAATATTAATTTGACTAGACCCAGAGACAGCATCAAGGCATCTAAAATTGTGTCACCTTTTCACAATTTTAAGCTAACCTTCTGAAACTATGTGGGATAAGAAGAAGGTTATGCATAGCAACAAAACTGGCTTGCTTTTAATAGTTGTTCTTTCAACCACAGCTCTCCTAACTACGCAACAAGTGTCAGCAAGGAGAGTATAGAGCGTATCTCAAGGAGAAGTGGAAGTGGTCTGAGCTAAGTACAAGGTCCACATGCACTCATTCCCCAGTCAGCACTAACTGTGTGTGATCTTGGCCATGACACCTAATCTTCCTCCACTCCACTGCTCAGAGCTGGGATAATGGAAATTACTCAGAGGGACGCTGAGGAGAGCTATTAAGCAAAATTCATAAATCACCTTGAAAAAGAAAATGTGGTCTCTGTGCTGCACAGGACCTGAATAATAATCACAGCTCTGAAGAAAAGGCATGAGGTCTGGATCTTCATTACACCTCGGAGCCTTATTGGTCATTAAGTAAAAGAGCCTTTCTTGGAAATCCAAACTGTGTCTGATGATAAAGAGTGACTGTGCCAGGTATAAGGAACAGAGGCAGCTCCGAAAGCTCAGACAAAGGGATGCTGAGCACAGAGCACAGTCACACCTCCATAGTACTTCTACACTCACAGGCTCATGGGGCCATTCCCATCTTATTCGCTCTTTGGAAAATTCATTTGCTCTGTACTGAGAAAAACACACCAGGGAGTTTCCTACAAGAGGTCGTCTCTGCAGAGCAGGTGGGGAGGATTTCACAGCAGTACCCAAATTTTTCTGATGATAGAGACCTAAGGAACCAGCAGTGAGAGCTTACCTGAAAGGCAATGGCCATGGCCATCCAGATTGAGACAGATTCTTTGGACTGGTGAAGATGCAAGTTTTCACTGCTGCTGTTTTGCAAGTTTACATATTTCTATCAGGGTATAGGAACTCCAGGCCATAATGGCAATACTGAACCAGAGCAGGACCCCCATGAAGTGACTAATTGAGCATCACTTCTTTGGTTACAAGCAAATACTGCAAATGCCAACAAGGAAAGCAGAATTAAAGAGTGAGATTCCAACCCCTTCAGACAGGCTGAACTCCACTGACTTCCACAGAGACTGGTTCACTTATACAGACAAAGGCTTGACTTGAAAAAGCCCTTCCAATTTCACTAATATAACAAGAGTTACGTGGAAAATATTTATAAATCAATGGAGAGATATTTTTATGCCAATCTGGTCATATTAAAAACAGTGAATTCTGTTCAACCTCCTAAGACATCTTGATAGGCTTCCCTGTGCTTTCCTTGTATTGCCTGGCTGTGCCTGCTCATTAAGAAGGGCTTTGCTTTGATTTCCTATGCCTATGTCTGTACCTATGAGCACTGAAAAATTACTAGCAAGAACTTGTAGAAGAATCTGCTTTTTACTTGCACTGGTACAGTAAGTAAGATCATCCTTTGGAGGAAAACAATGGGACAAATAACATCTATTCTGATTTGGTACCCAAATCCTCATTTGGGAAGCCTTAGAGGCCTGGCTGCTGAAGTCTGTAGAGGTCTCTATGTGTATCTTAGTGCTCCCACATTTTTGGAGGAGCTTTGTTTTCTCCACTGACTATATAGGTAGGGGGTGGGAGGACTAGTTTTCACCAAACCATCTAAGTTAGCTGCCTCCAGGTATGTGGCTGACTCATAAACCTCTATTCCAGCCACTAGGGAGCGACAAAAAATCACATTGCAGCAGTCCGGGTTACTGCTGGGAGTGCCAAGAGTGAAATAATGCCCCGCTTACAGCCTTCTATTCAGGGAACCCTCCCTAATGCTAAGGATATTAATACATTAGGGATTGTATCAGCTTAATGGCCCGGTATTATTGACCTACTGGCTTATTATTTCCTGTTTCCATAGTTATGAAGAAAGGCTTGGTGAAGATGGCATTTCTTCTGAAATCTTATTGCCAGAGAACAAGCTCTGGCCCATTCTTGGATCCTGGAAGCATCATGCTCTAAAAATGATGCTAGAGGCCATTATCAATTGTCTGGGCAAAGCCTCCCACGATGACAGATTGCGATGCAGTGACACTGCTGAATGAATGATGAAAAGAAGGAAGTTTCTACTGATGTAGAGGGATCTGGCAATTAGCAAGGATGGAAGGAAAGAAAAGGTGGAGAAAAAGCATGTCAGTAATAATGGCTTCTGGTAAATTATTACATCACTGCAAAGTTTGCGTCAGTAACAGCTATCCTTAAACAGCAGGAGAATGGATACCCAATGGTGCATCAGCACCTGAATGGCATTTCTTAATGGCTGCTGGATGTTATTTTAGCTCTCTTTGGAGAATAGGGGCGCATAGCCAGCCTGCATGAATGTAATGCGTGAGATGGCTTATGACATTCAAAGCACTGACAGCAGAATGCTTTTCATTTAGGGAACAACTAGACAGAAAGTATTACATTGTTGGAGAGTTATTACCCTCTTGGGCTCAACTTTTGTATGCGAAGGAAACCTGCCTTTCACTTCAAGAGAAATCGTGCCGTGCAGCCCTGTGGCCTTGTGTTTTGTGTCAGATTTAGGAGCTCTGTGCCATGGTCTACCACTGCAGGCAAATAACTTCAGTGTGCTTGTAAAATTGGGTTACTGAGTGCCAGGAGCGCAGTTGGTGCTGCAGAAAGTTGGGAGATCTGGGCTTGAGACACAGCTCTTCCAGAGCGTGTCAACACAGCCAAAGCTTCTGCCTGTGAGTACCAGAAAGGGCAAGAAGCTGCCCAGCCTCACAGAGATGCCACAAGGGTTCACTTCTTCATGTCAGTCCTGGTGAGACACTCAAGTGCTGGCATGATGGAAACTGTATGACCGGAGAGACGTGATCCAGCACTGCTTATGCTCTGGCCATATTTTAGGAGTTCTCAGACTTCACAACTACTTTTGCCAACAGAAACATCTATCTTTAAAAAAAAACTGCTTAGTGCAAATAAGACAGAAGACAGCGAGCACGATTTGCTCACTGTTCAGCTGTGCTGTCCATCCAATGGCATCATTCCTTCCTCTGGCTTTTTAATCTCCACATCACAGTTCAAAGTCTAGCTGACCTCAGAAAGAACCGGTCCTCTAAAAAGATGTCAGAAACAAGTAAAAGAACTGAAGCTTTTTGCAGCCTTCCAGAAAGTCCCACATCCTGGGAAATTCCAAAGGTCGGCCAATTACATTGAGCCATTTGATCATTTTGCTCATGCAAGAGTCACCCAACCATCAGTTCTAGAGAAACCACCAGTTTCAACCACTGAGTGTCAGAACTGGTGCAGGAGATCTATGTTTAACTGACAGAACAGCCAGGGCAAAAGCCTGTTTGCCCCACTGGAAAAACATTTTCAGCCCACATGGCTGCAATGACTGTTAGCATAACACGTAGGAGAGTAAGCATGACCCATCTGAGCAAATGCAAATGCTCACCTCACAGCCTTTGACACAATGAATCAGGGAAGGGTGAGGGTACCACTTGAGTCCCGCTGTGCAGACAACGCTCTAGAGGAGAGAAGAAAAGAAAACAAACATCAAGTTAAGACAAGGAAATCAGTGTACAGAAAGTCAGTGTGCTGGCTCCTATGGCCCTACTGTACTTAAGCAATGAAGTTTAGTTCCTAACACCTCTTGTGTTCTCAGGACCTGGCTCTCCTCCAGGTATTTACAAGAAGTGTTGGACTTGACACTTGCAATAACAGAACATTTGAGAGTAAAATAATATTTAACATTTTCCCTAAAATGTCATGTCCAATATTTCACTCATGGTGGGAGAACATGGCAGAAAAAGGCAAAGGAAGGGGTCCACCATCCAGCTCCTGGGTAGTGGGGAGGCACTTTAGGAATTCACTTCAGGATTTCTTTGGGGCTGCAAAGCATTGCTGTGTTTTGGTACCCATCATGTCTTGTGCTTCCTGAAGATGCAAACAGCTAAAGGTGGACTTTCAGAAACATTTTCGCACCATCCTTTAGATCTTAAATAGAAGCACCTCCCACTACACACCTTCAAAATAACCCCCAAAAAGGACAGCATCATCTGTTACACTGTATGAGCTTTATAATAATTTTGGTACTGACTACATTTATAGGTTTTCTGTAAGAAAAAAAAGTTGACGTGCTTAGTTTTGGAGAAAAAATGAGACACTGGCCTACTCAAAGACACACCATGGCCAGGCATTGTTTGCCTGCTGATATGGAAACCTGGATTTTAAAGAGACTTGACTAGTCAATGGCAGTGGTGGTTCAGTACCATGGAGGTCCAGGTGATGGGACAACCATCCATACACCACAACATTCACCAAGACAAGGATTGTTCTGGGTTACCATCCTCGGATCAAACAATGGCCAACATGAACACGTGGATACTCATCAAAGGACAGGGGCTGGGGTTGGATGGAGGCCTGGGGAAGGAAGGGATTAACATTTGGGAAGACCTGACGCACAAGCCATCCCTCCCCCTGTTTATCCAAGGCCTAATTTAATCCATCTGCAGGGGAACCTCAGCATGTTTTTACAGTTTCTGTCATTTGAAGCTTACCTGGCGTGTGCTAGAAAAAGGACTTTTATACTATCTGACTGGGGCTGTTTATCTTTCCGATGCTCTCGGATTTTCCACTATTAGTCAAGCCCTGCTTGCCCCACCTGCCTCACAACAGGGCCTGTCTGTGTGAGCAGGGCAAGGAGGGGAGGCTGCAAGGTGCGGGGGCCCTGCGGTGTCAGACGCTCCCCCAGCGCGCTCCTGACAGGCAGCTGGAGATTTCCAGCCTGTTGCCTGCCACAAATGGCAAGAGGGGTTGTTTTTTTCTTTGCTGTTTATTGCACTTCAGAGGAGAAAAAAGAAAGGAAACTTTTTCCAGTTTTCAAAATAAACAAGACCAGTCAACAGGTTGGGAGAGGGAAACACTTCAAGAGCCTTTGAACCAAAAAAGTGAAGTAGAAAAACTCAGCCATATGCCTCCTGCATCTGAGGCCAGCCAATGAGGAGGAAAAGCGCCCTTCCAATCAGCACCTTATATTCCCAGTAAGAAGCATCAACATCTACACAACCCCTTGATATGTGTGAGCATGTGGAGTTATCGAAAGGAGCCAAACAGCCTTGAAACGGGCTTTTAAGGAAGGAGGCTTCCAAGTGAGACCAATCCCTTGCAGAAGATGCACTGCTTTCCCAGTTTTAAAAATCCAGCAGCTACTGAATCTTGTTGTTCCCCTTATAGGAAGAGATGGAAGGTGAAGTCTCCTCAAGCACAGATCTCTGCTCTTACTCAAGGCTGCCTTGAATCCCAGTGGCTAGAACAACTTTTGGCTGGCCAGCCTCCAGGAAAGGGTGTACAGCCCAGGGCTGTAGTGCAGCAGAGCCAGCTGACCCTGCATGACATCCATCACTGGGTCAGTGGGACACTCATACGGCAGCTGGGAAAGGCTGCGGGTCCCAGCAGATAACCAGAGCTTTTCAACACAAACACCACTCGGCTCTTCTCTCCACAGCAGCCAGGATGTGCCAAAAGGATTCAGATGGACAGTCCTGCACAGGAGCGTGTGCCAATGGCTTAGTCCCAGTTACTTTGCCTTCTCTTTGGATGACTCACTGCTAGCAGAGATGATTAGAGCTACTCTAAGTTCAATCCTGCTGACATCCAATGAGCTGGAAGCAGGGTACACTTGGAAAAGGTCCTCGATAACAATCCTGGGTCTCCCTGCTGGTTTTCCAAACCCAGATTCACACCACAAGTCCTGTCCGTGCCCTCAACACAGGGAAAAGGGAGAATCTGGTCTGAAAACCTGAAGAATGAGGGATGATTTGGGTAGCTGTGTATCACTCCTGCTTCTTGTGGTGCCAAGAGGTCCAAAGGTGCAGGAGTGCAGTGTGGGGCAATGAGGCGGATGGAAGGGTGCAGGCAGCACTGCAGGAGCCTTGTTAACACTACTGAGATGGCATCAGCGCACAGAAGGGAAGGCTGCACATGCCAGGAGGTGCTGAGAAACCACGTAGCAGGGTGCAGGCCTCCCTGGGTCACTGTGGTGACACATGGCTGCCTGATGGCCCAGCTGCCCTGGTGCATCAGCTCCTGCAGCACAGCTGCCCTCCCGCCTGGCCTGTCCCCATCCCAGAAATGCCGTTTAGCTCCAGCTGCGGTTTGGTGGCTGTGACTCCATCTGCTGCAAACAGAGGGGAAGCCGGGATGCGCTCCCACAGTAGGTAACAAAGAGCCAAGAAAGCAAATCAAGCTGTCATTTTCTCCTTGTGAGGGAAGACCTAGTGCCTCCGGTCACGGCGCTTCCCTCCCCATTGTGGGACTAACACAATGATGTCAACCATTTGCGGCCTGCAGAGGGGATTAGGTTTCCCCAGGAGAGGCTTTGGAGAGCTCTCCTCCACCTTAGATGGGTCAAGTGTCCCCCAGAGCCCGAGAATGAGGACTGGCATCCACCGGTCTCAGCAAACCCTCTCCTCAGGCACTAAATGAGTGTGGCAATTAACCAAGAGAGCTGGAGAGGGGATCGGTGCTGCTGACAGGGCAGGGAGATGTGGCTCATTGTGACTGTGGTCTCCCAGGGCTGCAGGTGGGTGGCAGCTCCTGTGCTCCTAGAGTTCAGCCCCCATGTTGCCCTAAGCTGTGACTCAGTTTCCCTGCCTGCAGAACAAGCCTGACACTCGTTGGAAGGGAAGAAAGGAGAAAAACTACAAACCCTCCCTGAAGGGGGACAGATGCTGGTTGCTCACATCATTTTTGATATCTTCTGAGCACCCAAAATTGCAGGAATTGTAGTGTTCAGGGGGGAAAATGCACTGCCACTACTAGGACAGCATCCCCACTCGCTCAGCCCCACTGCCAGCCAGCCCTTTGGAGGCTGTCCCACACATTGACACAGTATTTGGCACAAAGGCAAGCACCCAAATTCAGACAACCCAGGAAATTAGGTGTCGGCACTCACTGGGAAAGAGCTGTCAAGCTGTCTTTCTGAGGCACTTCACTTTTTTCTCTTCGCTGCCTTGTAGTCAGCCTTGGCAGCTCTATCTATAGGTGTCTTCAACAGCTCACTGCCCCTCGCACGCACGCAGCAAATGGGAAATCACAGGAAGAGCAATGATTGCCCCAACCTCAGTCTGCCGTAGAACAGCAGACGCACAGATTGCAGGTGGCTTTTTGTTCCTGCTGAAAATTATTTGGGAGACGCTGCAAATTTGCACTGATTTCAGCAATCAGTTTCAGACCAAGCAAAGCAACTCAAAGCCTCAACCAATGCTGGAAAAAAAAACAACCCATGGATGTGATGACATTTGGTTGCTGTTCCTGCAAGAAGACACTTGATTTCTAAGCTTATTTCATTTTTTTTCTGAAGCAAAAAGAAAAATGCTCATTTTTCTTAAACGACACAGAAATAGTTGGAAGTTAAATATGACGTTATGTTCAAACCCAACATGGTTTTCCTCCAACTTTTTGGTTCACCAAAATTCACAACAACAAAAACATCTCCCTGGTTAGGACAAAACATTTTGGGTTTTTTTTTCATGTTTTAATTTGACAGAACTTCCAGAGAACCAAAAAACACCAAGTGATTTGCTCAGCTCTGCTCTAAACAGCTCCCAAAGGAGGGATGGTTCCCTCTTCCCACTTTGCCTCCATAACAGCTGTTGCTTGAGCAGCCACACACAACTGTTGTTTCTTTCTTGCTGGCTCTCCCTGTGTTTTATCTGTCCTCTCAAACGCAAGTCCCACAAACTGGTTCTGCTTTTATCTGCTGCTCATACCGCACTGATCTGCACATTGTTTGTGCTTGAAGTTAAGTAACAAAAAGTGTCTCCCTTGTATCACTGGAGTACTTTGAGACCAACAAAGACGCCTGTAAACGCAAGCAGCTGGTCGCTTTGCTCGCATGGCACAACAACGGGCTGTCAGCGAACGTAAATAGAGACACACATTATTAATGATATATAACATATGGCCATGGGGACCTTCCCCTGAAGCATCCCAGTCCCCATCTCTCCAAGGTCTCCATTGGCAGCAGCATTTCCCACAGCACGGGCTCCCTGCGAGGCACAGCTCACTGTGGGTGACATCCTCTGTCTGGGGAGCAGAACAAGATGGATGTCTCAGAGCTACCAACCACCCCCCCACATCCAGCATCACCCCACCAGCTGCCCACCCTATGGGTCTCCTCTCAGCACTGAGCACACAACTGCTGCTTGACAAGCAGAAAGCCCTGCATGACCCAATGGGGCTGCCAGGACACAGCTCTACATTCCAAGGAGACATGAGAGCAGAGCTGTTTCCTCTACATGCCCCAAAAGCCTCCCTGCCATCATCCAGCAAGTTTTCCTGCCTAAATCTCACCCTCTATCTACAAAATAATAGTGGGGCCAACATGCAACTACTTTCCAATTGCAAAGTCCCCAACCATCAAGACAAACAAGGTCTTATTTACACCACTGTACTCTGGGAAACCGTGATTTTTGCCTCCATCCCTCGCTCCCCTCGTCCCCCCTTTACCACTCTGTGTTTTCCCTGCTGCCTAATGAGCCCTCCAGAGACCTGAAGGTATAAAACTCGTTACAGCTCCCTCTGCGCACCCGCATCAATAAACGAAGGCGCACGGCACAGAACGGGAGGGAAGCTGTCACTTTATTTCACCATGAATTACAAAACCACTTTAAAGTCTAGCACTCGGGAAAGGGCCAGTGAGAAATTGCCCCTAATACAGATAGGGGTTTTCTTTATGTTCCGTGCCAGAAACTTGGCAAGGCCTGGGCTTAGGCAGTAATATAATCTCACTGCCTGGAGGGAGTGGGAAGTGGGGACGGACACTGTGAGCTTGTTGTATTCTGTGGACTTAAGTTCCTCATCCCTTTCCAGGATTTATTCTATTGCTCTGTACGGCCCCATGTGAAACAGGGAAATACAAAGCAGCAGAGCAGCTCCCTAACCACAGCCACAGCACGTGTGTGTGTCTCCCACTGATATCCAAGTGAAAACAAGCAGCTATTTGCTGCCTGCACATGCCTGAGTTTGTGTGTAAAGCACTGAGTATAGGTGTGTATGCCCCCATGGGGGCTGACCTATAAGCTGGAGGGCACCCAGGACAGCACTCTGCAAGTGGTTAACGCTGCTGTGCTTCCGCAGCAGGCAGAGGGAGAAGAGGTGACCTCTGGAAGGGGCTGTGCTGAGCTGGCAGCTCTCACATGCGGGTGAATGGGGGGGCTGGCAGGACCCAGCCAGCTCTGCTGCTTTGGGAAATGAAATACCCCGTGTATCAGCTTCTTTTGTCAGCCAAAAGCAGTGCAGAAAAATCCAGCCCTACCACCCAAAGCGTGCGAAACACTGAAGAGGAGGAAGAGAATAAAACCTGGCGGGTGCCCATTCTCTCATTTTCCACCACATGTTCCTGTATAATGAATTGCAATCCCCACATCGGCCCTTTGGAGGTTCTGGGTGGATCTGAGCACGACGACTGGGGGAATCTACCTTGAATGGTTTTTCATTGGGAAATCACAGAAAGAAAACAACTCAGAGAGAACGGCACCACGTTGCTGGAACAATACACAAAGACACTACAAAACCCAGGAGTTATTTCTTAAAGGGCAAAAGACCTTCTCCACACATTCCCCTTCACTGGATGAACCGTGGCAAAATGATGGTTTCCTCACTGCACACATACATATAGTGAGGGATGTAGTTAGCACAAGTGCCAGGCACTGACCTTCACTCTTTGAGGGTTCATCCAGTGCTGGATGTCCTGCACGGTCTCATTCACACGCAGGAGGATGGGCTCATGGCTGTGGTCCAGACACGAGGTGGTACACTCTGCGCCTGCACAAAAAGGGAGATGATAAAGCTACAGGACAAAGCACACAGCTCCTCACCCTTCCAGCTGAAGGACAGGATTAGGGCTCACTTTTCCTAAATTGCAATTAGCAGTCAACTGTAACTATCACATATCTTCTAGCCACACATGAAATGCTGAGTACAACTCTGAATCTTAGCAGACTGTGGGGGTGATAAACACACCAAGGCCTTTTTGTACGAGCTGTATATATCGGTATGTCTCTGGTTATTAACTCCAGGGAAGGGCTCAGGTTTTGTTCTTTCAGATCATCAAGAAAATGTGAAGTTTCTTCCCATTTTGACTGCTCGTTCAAGCAATGGGGCCGATTAAGGTAAGGCTGCCAAACTCATCACCTGTGACATGACATAATCCCATCGTTTCATCTGTCAGACTGATGGACCCTCAGTAACAGCCCTTCTTGATGTGACCAAGCCTAATGGTACTGCAGGCAAACTATCACCTAAGTCCCATACTTGATAAGAAGAATGCAGAGAGGTAATGATGGCTTTCTTCACACATAAACCTGTTTTTTCTCTGATTAACTGTCATACCCAGTGGGAATCCTGTCCTCCCTTTATTAAAACATGCTGTGATCCTCTACAGCAATATCCCAGAGCCCTGTGGTGACACGACCATAAGCCATAGCGTGTTGGACCATTACCGTTTTCCCCCCTGGAAAATCACTCCTGAATGGCACAGCTGCTGCAAACATGTCATTAGGATTTCTGCACTCCCATCAGCACTGGGGGAGGAATTAATCTCTGCACTGGTTTAGAGAGCTGAACCATTGGCTGAACACACACCTCAGCCTGGAAGGGCAGATTAGGTGTCCGAGGAATTACCAAAGGTGTGTGGGATTCATAGTGACCACAACTGAATGCTATTGTTTTCCCCACCTGCATCTGTCCCCTCACATCTTCCCTCATGGAGGAGTCAATGGGAAAGAGCAGACCTTTCTCAGCCAGGGAGGCTTGGGCAGCACTTGGGGTTTGTTTTGCTTTTCTAGCACAGATGGTAGCAGCTCCATTGACTGCTGTGTAAGTGCCCATAGACACCAACCCAACTGCATGGGAACAGAAGGAGCATGACTTCTCAGAAGGCTTCCCAAAACCACACACGTAGGCAAAAACCTTTTGTGGTTTTGTGATGTTCTTTGTTGCAGCAGAATAGTGCTTACAGCCAAACACTTTGCTGCCTCTCCTGCTATCAGAAAGGCTGGGGGGGGGGGGATGCAAGAAGCTGGGGGACAAAGTTAGGACAGCTGCCCCACACTGACCAAAGGGTTATCCCATACCATATGGCATCACAGTCAGCAACAGAACTGGGGTAAAGGAGGAGGAAGGTGGGGGCGGGATGGGGATACTGGGAATGATGGCATTTGTTTTCCCAATAAATCACTATATGTGACAAGCCTTGCTTTCCTGGAAGTGTCTGAACATGTGTTTGCTGATAGGAAGCAGTGAATGGATTCCTTGTTTTGCTTTCCTTATGCACACAGCTTTTGCTTCATCTAGTAAGCTGCCTTCATATCAACCCATGACTTCTTGTACTTCTTTCTGATTCTCTTCCCCATCCCACTGGGGGAGAGCAAGGGGTCATGTAGTGCCGAGCTGCCTGTGGGGTTAAACCCCAGCAAAACCCCAACAACCTGCTCCCAAAAGGTGATGCTGGACAAACTAACAAAGCGTGTGGTATGTCTCCATCTGCTGAGGATAAGAGCCAATGGCCGCTGTGCCCTCTGAGAGCTGCTCCTCACATCTTCACAAGGATCCCACCCACTTCCTGACCTCTATAAGGGCTGCAGGGTCTCAGGACAAGGACACCAGACCCCACATCAAGGCACAGCACTGGTGGCCAAGCCAGAAGGGCAGCTGTGGGCCCTCTTCCTCCCAGCCCCCAGCTGCTGCTCCCCCCCCCCAGACCAGAAATCTGAATTTCTCTCTTTGCAAAACCCTGGTAGGTAACCTCATCTCAAGGGTAAAACACCTCGCCACATTAAGAGCTGCCGCAGCCTGCTCACCACCTCGCTATTTACACTTACGGAGAGGAGCGAGCCTGAATTGTTTTGATATACGATCTGTAATTGGCATCATTACAGAGCGATGATCTCATCCAGGTCGTGTTCTCCTCCCCGGGGAGGGAACACAAGGCAGCTCACGGTCCCTCGCGTGGCTGAGATATAATGAGGGAGCTGCAAAACGAGGAAATTTCTCCAAGTTCAAAGGGATGGGCAGGGAAAGGGGGGCTGGTGTGGGGCTGCAGAAGGGGCCTTGTGGGTCTGCTCCCCTTGCAACCCGGGCAGCAGGGGTTGAAAGTATAATACAGTGTATTTTTAGTATGGAATCTATGCCTGGGTGACACAAAGCCAAACTCAAAACATCCCCCAAAGCTCTCAACTCATTGCAGAGTGACCCCAGAAGGAAGGGACAAACATCCTCACGTGGGCTTCAGAACAACTGGCATAAGAAAGGGGACACTCAGTTGGTCTCATTCCCTCTGGAGAGAGCTGAATGCTCCTGCTGCTTTGCTTCCCTGCCAGCACTCTGCTTTTTGGCATCGAAGGTACATGTGTGTGTGTGTATAGTTGAAAGAGATTACAAAACTGTCAGAGCAAGTGCAGGTACAACTTCTTCCCTTACTCTGAGGACTGGATGTGTCTCTGGTGCAGCCTGGCTTGCTGCTTGGCCAGCTGGCCAAGAAGGGACATGATGAAACTGGGAATGCTGGAAGGAGCAGGCAGTCAGCACATTATGTGCTGCCTGGCCTCCTAAAGCATCACCCCAAAGCAGCTTCCTGCCCTCAGCAGCCCCTCACTCAGGTAAATGGCTCCATGACAGAAAGAGACCCCAAGGACTGCAGACACCCTCATCTCTCCCTCTCAGTCCCATCCTCTTCCTCACTCCCCATGCTCACATACCTATGCCGTATCCACTGGAGCACTGCAGTTTCAGGTGGCTGTTGAGCTGTGTGGGCAGAGCACACTGGCCCTGCATCTCCCTGCAGAGATGAAAGGAGCCGCTCCAGGTGCCATCCTTCCGGCAGTGAATCACATTGCTTCCACGGCCCTGGGAACCAGACAATAAGGAGATAACAAGGACGGTCACAAAAACAACAGCAAGGACAGCAGACACAGGGTGAGAGGGGAGAAGTGGGCAGAGCTGAGCTGGGAGCAAAGCTCTGGAGCTGGGAGAGCCCCAGGAGGGCCTGCCAGTTCTGGGGGGCAAGGAAGGACTTCTCTGCTGAATAATAAATAAAAGGAAGGCTGTGTTGTACACAGAAGCACACACACACCTCCTCTATGCAATGTTATGCTTTTACAAGGTCTTTACAAGGTCTCTACATTAAAACGGATCCACTCTAGCTGCAAAAAAAAGGTGCATTCACTCCACCTGCCCTCTTTCCTCTCGCTGAGAGGTTCATGTTGACTGCAGACAACCTTTTCCCTCTTCCATTTTCTAACTAGTTGCAACGTATTTGTCTCAAAAAAGAAAATATCCCCGATGGCCATCTGAAGGAGGAAGGGAAGTGGCACACAAGAGGGTTGCTTAGCAGGGCAGAACGTGTTCTTTAGAGCTTGGCTGCCTTGAATGACAGCAAGTGAAGCAGCAGAGACAGACCATGCACAGAGGCAGGTGTAAAGGAGAAACAAATCCTCTGGTATGGGAATGGACAAGGAATGGAATATGACATTTCTCTTGTAGAAAAGATTCTCTGTACAATACTGAGGAATGAATACCAAAGTCCAGAGAGAAATACCATGCCCTTTAGAAACAACAAAGCAGTGTGCAGGCAATCTTTTGTCAGATCTATCCACGTGGCATTGGGGAGTTCTACACAAGCTGTTGTGCAGGAGCTGTGAGTCTCACTGATACAGGGCAGTGGGGACATGCAACAAGAGGGTGCTGGGGTTGGGCTCCAAGACTCCCACAGTGACACTGCTCAGAGCAAGAACCAGACAGGACTCTGCTTCTCCTTGTATTGTTGCCTTCAAGTCTACCCACCCCGCTCTTGGAGATTGGGCTGGATATCTTTGGGGATGCTGTAATGTGCTCTCTATATAGGGATCCCAGTTCCACCACGGATGCTGAACTTGCATTTGGAGCTTCTTCCTGCATCCCATGCCCCTTGTTGCATGGGGATTTGCATAAGTCCCTCATATAGATATGGGAAATTGCACTGCACTCACTATTAACCTTGTGTTTGATAACCTGATGCTTTTTTTGCTCAGCTTTGGTGATGAAAACAGTGTGTAGTGAGATGCAAAGTGGTCTCACTGGCAGACTACTGCATGGGAGATGCATTCCCTTCTCAAAACATCTGGCCATTGCCAGACATAATAAGAAAACGTTATGAAAGCATAATGGAGCAGATGGACTCAGGATGTGATCCAGTTTGGTGACTCCCACCTAAAGGTCAGTTTTGCAGAGCTCAATTAATTTAGATCTGACCACTTACGTGATGTGTGCAATGTGCAGAAATGGCAGACCCTTGCTCTGGGTGCCAGGGGAGGTACCTGCTTAAATGACCATTACAGTCCTGGTGATTAAGAGATGCCATCTGTAGAGCTGAGTAATGACCTTTCAGCACAATGACGATTTCAGGAAGAGATGGCTAAGTGATTATTGAGCACAATTTGCTGTCTTAGGAAGTGTGTTGCACTTCCATCACAGTTTGCACGCCGGGGTTCAACTATGATTTCTAAAGGTGAACCATGAAACCTGATTCACGTTCCTCAAGTTGTTTGTTCTCGAGGGCACTATTGTGTAGTTTCTGCTATGTGCTCAGAGATCCCAGGATATCCATTGCTATAGTAACATCCTGTCTATCATCCCCTGACCTGCAAAATCTCTTGTGAAAATCCCTGCTGGGTTTCTTGCTTGGATGCAATGTGCATTATCACCTTATATAGCTGAGAGAGACTTAGTGGGGTTTAATCCTTAAATAATTAACACCTCTCAAGTGGTTCTGGCTTGTGCCAGGAGACCTCCTTCTTCTGTTGTCTGTTTTCTGGGATATCTGGAAATACCTTTCTCTGTAAATCCCTTTCTTTGGATGTTATCTGCTTCTCTGCTCGAGGTGCTGTTGCATCCAAGCAGTCACTACAATCTTCCTTACACTGAACAGAGATGTAGCTGTATCTTTCACTTTCCACAGGTCATTTGTTGACGTAACCCTAATTCCAATCCCTGCCTCTCTCCACGTCTAGCTCCTTCCAAAGCTCCAAAGCTTCCTTGTACCATTTGTTAGTGCCTTGGTGCAGCCAGGCTGAGAAAGCAGAGATGCACAGAGGTGCTGCATCCCAGAGCTTCCCACCCAAACTGCGTCCATCTGTGCATTTCCTACTTGTCATAAATTCACAGCAACCAAGCCAAACTTCTTTAGGGTGCTCTGATACACAACCCTAAGCTCTGCCTCTCACCCCATGAAGTAGGCAGGACAGCTTTTGCAGGGAACAAATGTGGTTTTCCAGCCTCAGAAACCTCACTGCTGTTTCTGCTGTAGCTGTGGATTTTAATGCCTGGAACAGGTATCAGAGTTGGGTTTTAGATCACTGTACGTCACAGCAGGGCTGATCCCCTTTTCACACACCCTCAGGACTGATATTACAAGGCTTTTGACAGAGCACTGTGCTCTCCGCAGTGCATGTAGGAACAGCAGCTTCTACATCCCCACTTTCTCTTCCCCAGCATATGAAGCAGAAGCAGCACTTCTGGGAGAAATTACTTATTTCACGACTATAATTAACTCTGGTGAGGAAAACGAAGCATTTCAAACATGATATTAAAGGCCAGACCTTCTTTATCAGTGAACACAGCTCCTAGGTAATCAAAGGCAACGTGCTGATCTATGCCAGCTGAAGCTCTAATGACTAATGACACCTT
Organism: Coturnix japonica; assembly: GCF_054131305.1. Classification (NCBI taxonomy): domain Eukaryota; kingdom Metazoa; phylum Chordata; class Aves; order Galliformes; family Phasianidae; genus Coturnix; species Coturnix japonica. Next base: position 9,248,605 of record NC_140683.1, read on the forward strand.
GCAGCCAAAAAACCCACTAAGGTTTAGACAGTTCACCTGAGCAGCAATAAACCCTATAACCCATCATAGAACGCACACATAACAGTATCAGGAAAAAAAGAACTGGAGAGAAAAGCAAAGTGAAACAGAACGAACAAACAGGACGAGGGCACGCACCTCATACCCACTCATTACTACTTCTTTCCTCTTGCATTAATGTAATACCAGAAAACATGTTTGATTACACCTATCTACATCATAGAGACACTAGAGCAGATTTTCCAACCAATTACTTGTCCAGCCAGTCATTCCTCACTACTCCTCTATTGTTAACATTTAATAAATACCATTACTACAGTCTTAAAAATACTCCCAAGCTTTCTGAAGCAGCTCTCTTCTACTACTTTAATCACATATTTCCCTTCTTCATCTCTCTGCCTCTGGTCTCAAACAGTCTCAAGGGAGGTTTGGTACTTGGTCCCTCCATGATCTTAATCCTCAAGGACCGTAAGATAAAAACTCACTTTTATGGTATAAGATAGTGAAGATAAGAGAGACTCACCGACTGACTGTCATCATCTTCACACTTGATCCTGCACTCGCTGTTGAACTGGAAGCCATTGGAGCACTGGTAGAGCCCGTGGAACTTGGAAGGTGGAGGGTCACACGTTACAGGCACACAAGCACCCGGCAGCCACGTGCCATCCTGAGTGCACTGGATTTTAAAGGCCCGCCTTCCCATGCAGAAGAAAAACACAAGACCATTTAGTGAGCAGCTGAGTCAGCTAAGAGCCTTTAGAGCTGCTGAGTGCAAGTAGGTGTGGGGGATGAGTGTGCTTGAGCTTTTAACACCTGGGGAACAAATCATGAATCTGCGTCATGAGGTCTCCAAGTGAAAATAATGATTATTTGCAAAGCCAACATTCAGCCTGAGCTCTTTTGGCCTTGAAAATATCTCCTACAAAACTCTGCTTCCCAGCCTCATGGGCTGCAGTTGGTTTGAAGTGGGTTTGTACCAAGTCAGAAGGACAGGACAGGACAGTACAGTACAACTCTTTCCCATTCAGTTTCAAAGGGGACTCCCCCAGTCTGCATACCAAAGAGTATCTCTAAGGTAACATCTGCTTTTGAGCACTGGCAAAGATTTACAGAGAAGCACAATGGAGTGAGGTGCCAAATACCCCCTTAAAAGTGCTCAACTATCTTCATGTAGGAAGCACTCAGTGGTGTTCCCTACAGCACCCTGCTAGAAATTACTCTTTTTTCCAAAATCTTTTTGACCTGTGGTTTTCTGAATCAAGCTGACTGTGTGGAATTACTATTTTACGTACTTCCTTGATTTTCTGGAGGATCCAGGGACATGGTAACCTGGTTTGCATTTGTACTTGCAAAATGAGCCCACTTTGTGCTTATCTTCTAGGCAACGAGTAGTCTGAAGATCTGCATTAGGGACAACGGAAGGTGCTCGACACATCAGTTCACACAGAGCCTCTGGAAAGGACCACAGCCCATCGTCCATGCAGGTCAAGTTGCTGTTGTTCCCTGAGGACAAAAAGCAAAGCTATCAACCTTAAGTCAGCATTCACTGTCATGACATTCTTCATTCTTCTTCTGTGTTCTACCCGTTCATCAAATCAGTTCTTTCAATTTTGAGCCTTTTGGAGTAGCATCTGTTTGTTAGCATTACAGTCACTACACCAACACACTGAGGAGCCCTTCCCAGCTGAGGACACTCAGTCCTTGGGGAATACTGTGATAAATATGATGCATAATACTCATTAGAGACTTGTTTTCCTTAGGAAGCTTTCCTGGCCAGCACCTCACAGGTAAAAGGTACGATAGATTTCTTTGCCTCTGCTGTGACCTTCTTGACTTCACAAGGTTAAGCTAAAAGTAGCTTTGTCTCATTGCACTTCACATTCTTTGTTATTTTATACTTTATGCTAAAAAGGAATAAGCTTTTCCTAAGAAACAAAACACAACTATGAACCATTAACCCTTCAAAAATCCTTAATACTCTATTGAAATCCTCGAGCATTGCTGCAGGAACTCTTCTCAACCCACAAGGCATATTTTCAGCAGCCAGCCAACTTTGGTGTTATCCAAAATAATACTGACAAACTTCAAACCCCAGAGCAATGCCTCCTCCTTGAGAGGAAAGGAAGAGAGCCTGGGCACAATGTTGGAATTCAAAGAAGAAAACAAAAGGCTCTGGAAGGCTCAGGAAGTTATGTGGAGGAGCCCTCCTGCCCTTTCCACAAAGATAAGAGAAGTTTCATTAAATCAGCCCTGGCTTTCTCTCTCCCCTCCCCAGCTGCAGATGATTGCAGAGGTATTTTGAACAGCAGAGAGCTCTTTTCTGGAGCACCAGCGTGCTCCTCTGACTCATGCAGCAGCTCTGCAGACCAGTCATGGTGATATCATACTACCACTGCAATGTGATAAGCTGTGACATTACCGATGGGGCTGTCATGACGTCAGTGATTGAATTAGGCATGAGTCATTTGAACGCCATTCTCCAGAAGTTTAGTGGCAGTATCTATTAGTCATCACCGATGGCTGTACACCAAGTGGTGCCATTAACTTACAACTCACAGAGTGTCTGGACAAGAGTGAAGTGATGCTGAAACCCACAGCTGTACTCTCTGACCCAGGGTGGGCTATGGGTCCTGCAGCTACCCCTGCCAGAGTCACCAACTCTTGTTGGTCACAACTTCTACTCTCTAATGCTCAGCCACTTGGATGCTTGGGGTAATATTACATGCATGCGAATGGAAAAAGGGAATTCTTTGATAAAAATCTCTCCCTTGAGCCTTAGCTTTCACTGTGGGTTGGCTTCTTGCAGTTACCTTCCCAAGTCTGAGTAAAAGAATTGAGTACATCGGTTATGTATAAAGAAATCAACAAACATCCTTTTACCAAAACATGGAATACTTCATGTACTTCTTCTGCAATGTGCAGTGAATCCTGGCAGAGGAGGTGACACCGAGTGTACAAAAACAGCTTATACAGCAATTGTACCTGAGTCAACAACAGCAGCTAAGATTACTTTAGAGCAAGGTGACATGTTTATACAGCTTTAATGTTCATCCAAATTAACAGTGATAAATTTTCTTATTTCCTAAGGACCGGATAAGAAAGGTGAACTGACAGTGAGCAAATGAGTGGATGGTGCTGAGCAGGATGGGGATGCTTCCAGCAAAGCAGCAGGGAAAATGGGGGAGAAAAAGAGAGAATGCAGCAGAGAATGTTATTTTTAAGAATGAGAACTCGCAGAGATTCTCAAACATGAAGAGAAAGTCAGAATTAGAGCAAAAAGAGAGGTATGATGGATCAGGAAAAACAGTGATGGGGGACTGTGCCACTGGGACGTGGAACTTTTCAGTCTTTTCCCTCCTTTTTAGGCACGTGGAGGAGGCATGAAAGGGAGACAGGCACAGAAAAAAGCAAAGGCATGGAAAAAGCTGAGAATTCAATTTGATTGATCCCCATGACTTCTCTGTGTTTTGGTTGTATGGAAGTAATATTTAGCGTCGTTCCTGCCTGGCCAGCCACGATCAAGCAAAGGTCAAAGGAAGGTAACAGAGAGATGCAAAGGAACTCAGCTTCTAATATAAATAAACCTTCCCCAGACTCTCATAATTCTTCATACTTAAAATATCATAAAGAATTCTAAAGAACAGCCAAAGTAACATATATAACTGGCATCATTCTGTGCTAGCTGTGCAGCCATGCCCAGCTCAATACCCTCTGTTACCTTTCAGAAGAGCAGGAGGTCGGCATGTGAAGGAACATTTCTTGCCATAGGTGGTCCCCTCGCTGCAGTTGAATGTGGCTGGGTAGACGTGGTATTGATCTGGGACACCGCAGTCCACGGGCTCACAGCTCACCTGTTTGCTCCACTTCCCATCCGTGCAGGTCATGGTGATGCTGGACTCCATCTGGAGGAAGACATGAGAGACCAAAGCTTTTTAAAGCCTATTAACACTGATTTTGTGTCTGACAAGTAAAACAAAGTCACTAGAGTGCCCACCACCTGACAGATAAACTCTTCCTGTAGGATTTTGCAATGGATGGACCCAAGAGCCTGGGAGGGACAGGAGAAAGAGAAACATGAGAAACACAAACCTAAAACACTGTGCAAAGGGAAGATACCAGCGAGGAATCTGACCAAGCCATACGGCAGCACTCCTTTGTCCCTGGGGAATATTTTACTCAGGCTGGTACGCTCACAGGAGATTTGCACCGCCAGCCATTGATCTGGCTTTATAAAAGGAAGGGAAATTTTTCTAGCACACATCAAAGAGACCTGGATTCCCTTTTTGCAAAAACACCCTAATGGTTTCAGCAGAAGTTCAGACCTGTCTCTCTTTGATATATGGTTGCATTCAGAATGGAAAAAGCAGTCCCAGAGCTGAGAAACTGGACACTTCCCAAGTGGGCACAAAACCCCTTTTCTGGACCATGCAGTTTATTTAAACAGGGAGCACCGCTGATAGGAAAAAAATGCCTTTTCTACACATTTAGAGTAGCACATCTGGGGATTCGTGGAACGCTCAGGTGAAATGACACTCTGTGTTCTCATTCCAGTCATTTTGCTCCCCAGTGGCTCTTAATTCTTTATTGTCCAGTGGATTGTTTGCACTATTATATATATATTCTGTAGCTAGATGATGACTTGAAGATGCCTGTGTTTTCAGGAGGTTGCTGTGTAATTCCAATGGCCACAGGAGAAGGGATGACAGCATATTCCCATGTCTTCATATTGCACGTGCATAGCAGAAGCACCACACTTGTGCTCCAGGACACAGCAAAGCCTGCATCCCCCCTCAGCTGTTGTCAAGTAGTGCTCCAGCACTGTGGCTGCAGGGTACCTCAACAGCAGGAGGTTAAAGCATAAACCCAAGGGGCTATCCAAATATAAAGGAAAAGTCATGGGACTGGGACTGTATCCTTATTCCACACTTTATGTGACAGAAGCCGAGGTTTTCGAGGTCAGATGTAATAATGAGACATTTTAGAGCACGTCTATCACTAAGCAGCATAACTTCAAGTGATAGGAGTTCATGCACGTAGCAGAACATAACGGAGCCAGCTTCCCACCATGCAGCAGGATGATGGCTTTGTTTGAAAGTGCAAAGGACAACGCTACCATAGAAAGCATTGCAGACGGCACCTACTGGCTTACAGCTCCACCTTCCCCAACATGCCACTGGAGGGTGGGATCACTGCAGCACCTGGCTGCAGGACCTCAGAAGGAAACACCTCGGGGTACTTGCATGCAGCACAGCCCAAGCACTGCTGCTCTTGGATCCGGCTTCGGGTCTTTGTGGCAGCATCTGTGCCTGCCTTTGCACATCTCCCACCTGACGCCTGAGCAGACATGTGCCTGTTTCGCCTGTCTGCTCTGACAAGGTCACCCCGTGCACAGCAGTCCACGCGAAGCACTTGGTTTTCTCATCTGGTTTATTAGCTGTCACTTTGGGCACCTTGTGCTGCTTTGACTGGCATCGCAGCAACCGCTTCCCTTCACGTCCTGCCTTCCAAAAGAGGCTTAAGCAAGGAGGGAGAGAAGGAGAAAAGAAAAAAAAAAAATAGATACAGATTGAAATGCAGTGGAGAGGATGCAAATTTAAACAAATCTGGTGTCAGAAAGATTTGTTTCTTGGGACTTTTAAGAGCTTGGGAGAATTCATGTCTCCTTCCTGCTGCCCGAGATCCCAGCTGGCTCCTTCTTCAAGCGATGCTTCACGTGTGAAGTTTCCTCTCCTTAAAAATGAACAGCTGTGCCCTCCCCTCTAAGTATTCTTCCACTTCTGCCCACTACTGTGCCTCTAATTGAACCCACATGAGCCTTGCTTTCTTTTCCTGGCATGATTGATGATGCCTTTGCACAACATTAGGGAGCTGCTGGGTTTTAAATAACACCTCTTGACCAGAGCAGCAGTGGTGGTAGCTTCAAGGAGAGATGACAACAAGGAACTGAATGAGCGGGGCTTTCAGTGAAGGACAAGGGGGAGGAAGGCAGTGAAAGACAAAGGGGGAAGCAGGAGAGAGAAGAAGAAAGAGCGATGGAGTTGTCAGGGGGCTGGGAGGACATTGGGGGAAAATGAAAACATCCCAGGATCTTCTTTGTGAAGAAAGATATGTGATGGCTTTGCCTCCATCAGTATGCCAGCCCGTTTGTTGTTGTTGTTATCCCTAAATTAAGATGTGAGAGAGAGCCTCAGACAAAGAAAACAGCTCAGGTTTTGTTTTGTTTTAAGGACAGCAAATGGTTTCTACTGCTGCGCATGGGGCTGATGCTTTTAGGGTTTGGTGACTTTGTGGAGTGTTACAGGGTTTGGGAACAGGAACTGCTCAAAAGAGCAAAGATGAATGAAGTTGTGTTTTTTTTCCCCAAGATTTTTTAAAATGGTGGCTTCAAGAAGACAAAGAAGCCAGAAGGTGCAGGAACTGTTAGGATGATCTTCAAAAAACCTTTAGATGTAAAAGATTGATTTGAGATGTGACTCGTGCCCTTCCATCACCGAGGTGCTTTTGAAAACTTTGCTTTAATTCTCTGTTTGCCCTTCTTTCCCCCTTTTTTTCCTGCCTTTCAGTGAATTACAGAAGATGGATGCGGTTCAGATGCTAAACCAGAGCATCCTCACTTGCGTGCCAGTCATCACCAGCACTAATGCTTGGACTGCTCTTTGAGGCACTGCACCTCTCCTTCGTCTCCCTTCTACCCAAGAATGAAGTATCAGCACGTGTAAAACTCCCTTCCTTCCTCCCCCTTATGCAGCCTTCCTCACTGTCAGCTAAGCAAGAAAAACAACACTCTTGTCCCACCAATCAGTCTAACCAGGACACACACCCAACTGAATGACAACAGTGAAAGACCCATCAGCTCTATGGAAAAGCTGGAAGTCCCACAAGCAGAGATAACAAGCCACGTATCCCATCTCATCTCCAACTGCCTGTGATTAGAAGAAGAACCGAAGCTGGGAAAGATTTGTGGCAGGAGCACCATGCAATTCAATACAACACAATATAAAGAGTCCAAACCACAGATTCTGGAGTTGCTCTGATAGTTCATTTCTTGCATGCACGTTCCACAAATTCTGGCTTAAAACACCTTACAGAAAGAAATAAAACAAGATGATGGGGAAAGAAACTGTCTGCTCCTATTCAACAGATCTCTGAAGCACGTGCGTACACTTGCAAACCATGTGCTGATAGTGCTCTGCTGATCAGGGACATCTCTAAGATGCTTCACTCCATCCCTGCACAGCACAGAGCAAATGAATCCATAGGGCTCTCGGATTGTATCAGTGGAAAAAAAGACAAAAAGTGCAATAGTAGAGAAGAGTGAGAGGAAGGATGTTGTAATAGGCAGTGAATCATATTAGCTAAGGGTGCTAAAAGCCTCCACTCCTGTCATATGAATCTGATCAAGGCTCCAAAACCAGACTTCTCAGAGAAGAACCATACACAGTTGGCTGAGCCTCCCCAAAAGGTACTTTCTGCATTTAAATAACACAGCTCTGGTGAAACACGTTTAAGCTGTTTTATTTGGTTTTGGATTCCTGCGTGCTCAATGTACAGATCATTTCCAACTATTTCCTGGTTCAGCCATTCAGGCTTGTTTGAGAACTTGTTTTCTGTTCTGTAAAATTGCTCAGCTGGAGCTGGGGTTCTGGTGCTGATGCCAATTAGGATGGAAGAGGCCCAGCTCACGGGGTCCTGTATTTGTTTTGTAATTGAGTTGAAAGGGCTGACTCATTCCCCTCCTCTCTGTCTCCCCTCTCTGGGAGCTCATGAAGAACACGATAGTTCACAAATACAGACAGGCTGCCGAGAGCACCCGCCTGCCCCCAGCCCCAGATGTGTGTGCTGTCCCCACAACAAGCAGGGAGGTGCCAATGGAGGCCACCACCAACCCAGATGGCTCAAACTTGGAGAAAAAACTATTTGGATAAGGCCCCGTCCCATTGCTGAGCTGAGATTCTGGGTTATTTCTCAATGTCTCCACACCCATTTGTTCATCCATCTTTTGTGGCTCACACAAAACCATTAGCACAAACCTGGTTCTTGCTGAGATCGTCATCTCTCTGGACCTGCAGAATGTAGCCCGTCCTGCAGCTCACGTTGCATTGGGCTCCGTTGTACCATCCACCCCCGGTGCAGTTCAGCAATGCGTTGTCTATCTCCAGCTTCTGGCAGTCTGTGGCTTCACAGGAGTAATGGACACAGCTGTGGGGAGACAAGAAGTGGCATTTGCATTCAGTTCCTTTAGGTCATTCCAAAACCAGCAAGACTGTGTGCCAGGCTGCAGGGACATGATTGCACGGCGGACCCACTTAGCAAAGTGGTCCTGACCAATAAACACACCCTTTAGTGGCATCTCCTGAAGGACTGGGGCAGTGGGAACAGTGATGACAATGAGAGCAAATTGCAGGTCTTGCTGCAAAAGGGAAGAGCCTGCCAAGTCTGCAGAATGGCTTTCTGTTCTGCAACACTCTTAGACAGAAACAACACAAAAAACAGCACCACAACCTTCCTGTGCTGTACCAACATGCATTCGTACATCCCATGTGAGCAATCCCCCTCCAAGAGCAGCATTTCTGCCCCATCCGAGCTACTGCTGAAGTCAGGAGTGCCTGATACTGCCAGTGATAAGTGTGCATGTGTGTACATGGAGGAAGGGTTTCTCTTATCTCTGCGAAACCCGATAGCAATCAACACATCCATTTCATTCCACTTCACGGGGAACACCAAATATCAGCCGTGTAGCTGTGTTGATAAGCTCTTATCAAGCTCAGCAGCATGCTGTCATTTCAGATCTCTCTGGTTGCTGTCCTGCCATCCATAAAATGTTTCCCCAGATGGAAACTCACTGCTCTCTCGACAGTGAATTATTCTAACATTCAGCATAACTTGTAAAAAGAGCATTTTGTTTTATTCTTCTATACACGGAGATGTCTGGCAGACATCAGATCTTTAACCATTTCTGATGACCCGAGTCAAACATTTTAGCATGAAACCAAATGGGGTGTGGGACGGTCCTTCAGCTCCAGGGCAATGGAAGTGTTGGGAATCCTAAAGCACATGCAAAGATATTCTATTGGATTAGTGGCAAAGTCTCTGGGGTTAAAGATTCCTACAAAGCAATCTGCCTTTACATTAAATACAGCTAAATTCTGAGAAGGGAGAATCCTGACATCATTCACCAACTTTATGGGTGAAAAACCCAAAACACCCCAAGTTACAGAAGGAAGTAATGCATCAACACACATCTTTAGACACTGATTACAAGCGAGATATTCCTTTCTCCTAGAAAAAAAGGTTAAGAGCCACCAAAAAGCCATCCACCTCACTAAGCGCAGGACTTAGCATGTCCACGATGTTTTGTTGCGTTCAAAGTGTTGTGCAGACATTATCTAATTAATTTTCTCAGCACCCCTGTGAGACACCTGGGCTGGTGTTGTTATGCCCACATTAGTGATGGAGAAGCGCATTTGCACTGAGTTCTGTGCCAGGTGAAATGACAGCATTACGCACCTGCACAGCTCATTTCTCTGCCCCAGACTGGTGCTATATGAGAAGTGCTCCCTGCCAGTCATTTAAAGTTGCTTGTTCCCTGCAGAGTGATGGGCTATACACAATTTCTGCATTCAAACAGATCTTATTTTCTCATCGTGCACACAAAGTATTGACATCAATGGAGCTGAGGAAGAAGAATTCTGCCTCTACACTGGCCAGCTCAGTGCCCTCATACACAACACACAGCATGCAGTCTGCCAGCAGTATGACTGGTAGGTGATGCTCATCACAGAGCACAATGACCCTCCCTTCAGTAGAATCCCTCTCTACCAAGGGCTTCATGCATCTTTTCCAGTCATTGCAACTCACTGCCTGACCTACAAATTTAAACTGCCACTGACTTCACTTTTCACTGATGAGAAAGGCATGAGATGGGGGAAGAACAACCGGTTGGTACATCCCAGAGCCCAGGTGGTCCCCTCCTGCAAGGAAATGAGGTTAGAATAGACAGTGCCCAATATGAATTGGCCAAGAGTGTGAACTGCAGCACGTGAGGCTGAGTAGTCACTAGTTGAGTACGTCACCAGTTAATCAGAAGAATATCTGAACATGGATGCTGAGAGAGCATAATCAATGACTGATACCTCACTGAATCCTTACTACATGTCCCAGTTCACCTACACATGAAGTCTATGCATTATGTCATTCCCCTCCATTTTTCAGACAGTGAAGCTGCCATATGAGTCCCTTCCATGCCAAGACTCCAGAGACAAGGAAGTTGACTCATTGAGGGGAAAAAAATGAACACTACTGCCAAGCCATTCTCAGAAGCACAATATTGCAAACCTTCATGCCCATTGCAAAACATGCAAAATCTGAAAACGTTTTTGCACAAAACTTGGAGAAATAAAATAACAGAAGACCTATTTCATTTGATGTCTCATGTGAACCAATATTCAACGCACAGATGTAGAACTGAATGCTTTCCAAGGGAAGGATGAGCCTAAGAAAACTTTTGTTGCACCAAGAGAAATCTGGAGCAACACCACCACAGAAAACAGCATTGCTTTTCACTTCCTTCAATGTAAAGGAGAGAAAGAATCTAATTCTTTGAGTTCAGATCAGGACACCAGATGAGCAAGCCTGAGCTTAACAGTCCTACAGAACTGAAACACCACAGACAAAGGCATTAAGAAACACTTATTGTGATGTTCTTCTTTCTGTTTACAAGTCCCCTTGTGGTCTTCTTAACTGGCCAGGGAACATTTTTAGCCACCCCCTCTAGGCTCCAGATTATGCCTCGGTTAGCAGATCATCTGGGCAGCTCTCTCTGTCTGTAACTCTATATGAATGACTTCAGTGACAAACAATACAACCATTCACTTTTTGTAAAAAAACAACCACTGCCACCAAATGTTTCTAATTTAAATATTTCTGGTTCTCTAGCTACTGGTTCCAATTTGGTATCAGCTACTGTCAGCCATAAATCCCAATGAATTTTGAAGTCATGATCTTGAATTGAGTTCTGCAAACGCAGAATAAAGGAGAAATGAGTATCTCCAAGTAGGAAATTTAGACAAAGAACCCATCACATCCGTATTACAGAACTGTGGGTTACAGAAGCTCTTTTGCTTGGGTACTGCCATTTAACAGTGGTTAATCATCACATGTTCCAGAAACCATGTATGACTCTGGAAAGAAACAATATAGAGTATCTGAACATTAAATCACTTCTACTATAACTCATGTTGCTTCCTGGCATGAGACAGCTCAACCCATTTTCTTGCAATCAGAACTGAGTGACTTCATCAGCACTGCCTATTCCAAGTCATCCCTGGTCTATTCTGACTCTCCAAATGCATCTGGGAATTGCTTGCAAAAGTACTGGACAAAAGCCAGGAAAGTGACCCAAAGACCACTCAGTGTTCTGATATCAATAAGAATCAAGCATCGGTGCTTGGGTTATACTCTGACGTTGTCTATTTTATGAGATCCACCTCGTGATTCACCTGCTCCTGTTCTTGCTCTACAAATGTACGACTTCCTAAAACAACATTTTTGCACCAAGCTGAGTGCAAGAACATTTCACAGTTTCCACTGCCTGCAGAATGTTACAAACACAGACCAAGACAAACCATTTCAGCCATGTAAAAAGCCCAGAGCTGAGTGAGTTTCACATGCAGGCTGAAGTTCTGAGCCAGTTCTTACTTTACTCAAATCCATTCTGCCCATCCCTAATCTAAATGAGCTCAGTCATTAGCTTCTAAATCTTTATTTCTCTGTGCCAATATTGGCCCCGATTCAGCAAGGCACTTAAATATGTGCTTAACTTCAAAAGCATGGTTAAGTCCCACTGATAGATTTGACTACAGGGGGATGTAAGCAAATAGCTAAAGGCTTTGCTAAATTGGGGTCTTGGTGACACAATCCTAGAAACATTTGTATTTTAACATGTTTATAGAAAACCGTAACAATTAAGTGGAACTCTTCCTTCCTCGCACAAAAACAAACCAGCACTTCCTCCTTCGAAAAGCTTATAGCAGCCAAATGGTTTTTTCCCTAACCTCAGGGTCAAGCACTTTTCCAAAAACTCAACACAGTGCCTTAATTATCTGTTTCCTTAGGACAGCTCTGACACATATATACGTATAGGTGAGCATGTAAGCACACAGTACATGCTTGTGTACAAGAAAACTCCAACCATCATCCGATTAACAAAGTCCCTATTCCACAGCCCAGGCCAACATTGGCTGCAGATCCAGAACATCATAAGGTTTTGTTCTGTAGCATCACACATACGTCTCACACCAACACCGTGATTTACTGCAAACACTCAATCCAGCCCCAGGTGAGCTGTGGGGGATCTGGGACATGCCATTTCCCACACTTGATGGGGCAGCAGCCCCAGGAATGGGCTCGGTGCACCCTATAGTGTGAGCTGTGCTGGCCAGTGGTTCTATGGAGCCCATAACACTCTCAGGGCCCCACACACTGGGGCAGGCCTGGGTGCCTGAGTGCTCACAGCCCCGCCAGCTCTTCACAAACAAAGAAAGGGCATCACGTTCCACTTTAATAAAAGCCAAATGATGCCGTCTGCCAATTACCAAAATGGGGCGAAGGTTAAAAACCCACTGAATTATAACACATGTCACGGACCAAAGCTCCTATGATTAACAGTTCTGTGAGAAATTCATTAATTTCACCAGAACCGAGCTGACAGAGATTGTGCTTAATGACAGAACACAGGGCAGGGGAAAGGGCCAGGGGAAAGGTGGCCCACACGGTAAATAGAAAGCTGCATTAAATAACAAAAACAGAGATGAGGAAACCTGTTCTTTTGGTATAAAAAAGGAAAAAAAATAACTACAGTTATAAAGGGCAATTGCATTTTCTACACTGCTGGAGATTTCTCTTCATTTCTTGTTGGAGGAGCTGACAGCAGGAGAAAACAAGACAAAGCAAAGGGGATGGAGTGAGATCCTTGGGGACCAGGTGGGATGAAGGGGAAATGCTGCCCAGGAGAAATAGCACTTGGCAGGGGATGCCTTGCCAAGCATGGGCAGCCCCTGCTCTTATTTCCCTACATCGTGATGAAGTCAAAGGCCTCAGCAATCAGGACAAGGGCAGCCCCAATGCACAGGTTTCCATGGTGCTCCAATGACTGTGGGGGAGGAACTATACGACTGCTTCTGCACATCCCATTTCACTGTCATAGAATCATAGAAGTTATTAAGGTTGGAAAGAACCACTAAGATCATCTAGTCCAACCATCGGTCCATCTCTACCATGTCCTGCTCATACATCTGCTCCCCAAGGCTGAACAGGAAATAATACAAGTGTTATCATTTGAGTACAAAGCCAATGCCAGAGAACAAACTGGTCACCATATCCAGCCTGAGAATGCCATGTGATAATAAAGAGCTTTGCTTTTACAGCCCATCTCCAGCAGTTGGGTAAACTTCTGCTGAAAGAAAAAGAGCTTGTGATCAGCTGCGGCAGAAAACACAACAACAACTGCAAAAACACAGCTGGAAAGCACAGAGAATTTCCTTAAATCCTCTATAAATGTCTTCAGAAGGATGGAATGGATTTTCAGAGAGAGCTAATGATAACTAAGGACAGCTACCTATAAAGCTGGATGGGATTTTCACATTTGAGCTCCGTTTTCCCTTTTAAAATACAAACTGTAACTCATATTTTGAGGGGGGGGGGGGGGGGGGGGGAAATAAGCACGTTTTATTATCGTTTATTAGGTTGCCCCTAATTCACAGCAGAGATCCATTCACCCTCATAATAAAAATGGTGTTCACATTTAAGGGCCGATATATTTCTTTTCCCTCACGTATTTAAAGTCTACACCCTCGCCTAGAAGTGCCTGTATCTGCCTATAAATCCTCTCCAACCAAAATAATTCTCCTTGAAGAGAGAGAAATAATATCTCTCATAGAGAGAAGCCAAAAAGGAGGCAAAAATATCCTTGTTTACATAAAGAAAATGAAAGCGGTGAAGTTGATGCTTGTGCATAAGAAGAAATTCCTTAAAAAATAACTAAATAAAATAAATCTTATCAGGCAAATGCAACCAGTGGGGAAAAGGGAGTAGGAAATGTGGGCTGCATGGGACCATGCTCAGATGGGGTATGGCAAAGAACACGAGTGGTAAAAGGGGAGTACCCAGCTCCTAACCTGGTAAAGAGTGAATGCAATAAGTCCTGCTCTATGTTGTTACTGGGGAAATCAATGAAGCAGGAAGAGAGCAAAGGGCTTTGATGCTCACCTGCCTCTTGGCTGCACAGCTGCTTAGAGCTCATAGTACAGAAGACGGCATAAACCATCACCCCAAACGATCCCACCGCAGGGCCAGTTGGACACCTTCCACTACAGCGCTGCAGTCAGTGGAAAAAAACCCACTGATTTCAACTGGCTTTGGATCAGGGCTCTCTTTCAGTCTCGTTCCTTGACTGACATGGGCAGCTCAATGTCCAAGCCTGCACTGCAACCTGCAAGACCTGCAATGTTCCTCTGAACAAGAAGGGCTGTGACTGACGGGTTAGAGAGCAAAGGGCTGGGACAGTGCGCTGCATCGGCAACACAAAACACTACCAAAAATTCAAGGAAAAGGGGGGAAAAAAAGAGGAAAAAAAAAGAGGGAAAAAAAAGGCCGCACAGAGCAGGTGATCCTTCAAGAGATTTCTAAAGGCCGCGTTGCTGCGCTGCAGAGGCCCTCCGAAGCTTTGCCTAAGGGGAAAGCATTTTTTATTAAGGAAATAACTTTCCAAACACGGAGCACTTCTAATTTCATAAGCGAACAAACGGTTCAGTCCCCACTGCAAAACCAGAGGGAGGAATGTGGTTCTGAACTGGGTCCTTCTTTTTCTGTCCCACAAACTGCACTTCTCATCGGCAACTCGCTGCTGCTGCCTTTGGGCCTCTCCATTCACACAACCTATTGCACAGAACGATCAGAGTCCTTGAATCTAGGTCAGAACACATGGACTGGATTGATTTAGCCATAGATACACTCTTATTATTATTTTTCTCCTTATGATTATTTTTCCCCTCCCTCTCCCCTTTTCTCACCCTCCCCCCCCCCCCTCCCCTTTTCCTGGAATCAAAGCAGCTCCTAAAAACACGCCAGAACATTATCAAAACCCTGACAGCCTGCTTAGGAGGCTGAGCAGAGCTTTGCAGGGATGTGCGACTTGTTTTACTATTGCTGCTATGCTATGACGACCGCTCACAACTCGGAATTCACAGCGGGGAAAAAAAAATGATTCTTTCAGGGTTTTTTTGTTGTGTTTTTTTTTTTTGCTAAATTCTCCCCCTCTTCTTTTCACCGCTCTGCTGAAAGGCTCCGCAAAGCTGCCGCACCAGAGGCCACCAAAGGTCACCATCTCTGTGGGATGCTGTAAAGCAGAGACCGAGAGGGGTTGGTGGTGATCTATTGATGTGTCTGCAATAACAACAAGAATAAAACGGCAGCCATAAACCTTTCATCCTGGGGGGTCCCACTGAGCTTTTCAGAAGGTGGGAAGGATCCGGAGAGGTGCGGAGGGCACTGCTGAAGCCGTGGGAGCACTGCGAGGGCTGGGAGTGTGGGGCTGAGCACCGGGCAGGATGCAGGGCATCACTTTGTGCCCGCATGGACTCTTCCATGGGAGGTCCCCCCAACACTTCAGCAGCACAAAGCAGGCCAGATCCGGGCCGACGTGTGAGTGGCTGCAAGCAGGGGGATGCACGGGGTGTTAACTGGCCCCAATTCCAAGCGCAGCATAAAGGAGGGAGGAGAAAGGAAGAGGAAATAATTCACTAGCGGTATCCTATGCGGGTTAAATGTCCCATCCATCCTTCTCAATAAGAACAGTGCCGGTTTCTCAGCGGCAGCACAAAGGGGTCAGCAGGGTTCAGGCGTGGTGCCCCCCTGCCCTCCCTCGCCCGGTGTAGGGCAGTGGGTGGGGGTGAGGGCGCGGGCCGGCGGCTCACCTCTGCTCTGCTGGGCTGTACGTCTGTCCTCGCTGGCAGCTGCTGACGGTGATGGGGTCGAAGTTGTGGAAGGAACGCAGGGCCACCCCAGAGATGGCCACAAACTGGGAGCTGAAGCTAATGAGGACAGCCTGGGTGTGATAAAAAGGGTGACTGAGGTCATGGATGACGGGGATAATCAGGGGATTGTTCCTGCAGCTCAGGACGTGGACACCTGCCAGAGGAGAGACAAGATCAGAGGAAGGGTCAGACTGAACACAATCACTTCCCGAAGCCGTGAGCACTTCAGAAGCATTTCACCCATAGGAATGGCCCTATAGAGCTGAAAAGTTATGGTAAGCTGCCTGGAGGGGCTTCCCAAATCGCTCCGGAGAGCTTAGCACAGAAGTATATCCCTGCAGACAGCTGAAGAAAGGCTGCCATTCTCTCTGTGAGCACGGCAGACTCTCAGAGCTGGCTCTTTAGACCACAGCCACATTTCTATTGTGCTCTGTTAAATCAGGAGCAACCATCACGGAGGAAGCGGAGTTGAGCTATTGTGAAACCCGTCGGAGGGGACAGTTGGAGCCTTTATCCAGTGCATCAAATGGGACCGGCAGGCTGGGTGGCTTTGTGCACCACGGGCAGTGCACCAGTGGCTTGTTTGTAGCTGTGCATGTCATTAGCACCCAGCATAAAACGTGTTTTTTTTTTCCCCTTTTCTTTTTTTCTTTTACATGACCTCTATGCCAAGCGTGCTCAGTTTTGCTTTTCAATAATGGTTTTCAGCCTTGGGATATTTCATTCTTTCCTAAAAGAGGCAAAGATGGTCCTGGAGGGAGAAGCAGAAGCGATGGACTGACTGAGGGTGAGGAGAATTTTGTCTCAAGAAAAAGCATCTCAAGATGTTGCGGTGCTCAGCAGCACCAATGAAGTGCTGAGGGGACTATTTAGTCCCGTTTCTCCAGCAGAGGAGGTGCTCGGTGGCCACCAGGATGAAATCCCTACCTGCCAGCAGAGCCAACCTGCCTTCCCATGGACCCAACACATCCAGGGCAGCTGGGAGGACAGACAGACACCTCCTGCCCTCAGCACCCTTTCCTCCAGGCTCAGGCTGGGTGGCTGACAGCAAAGCCTTGTCCCGGCAGCTCCGTGGCACCGCTCCGAGGATCCGCTTGGCTTCAGCTCCACACTCATTGCTGGAGCTCCCCCAGCAATGGCTTTGGCCCAGGCCCTTTGGCTACCCCGATACACTCCCGCCTTTGAAATAAAACAAATCCCATTTGCATGTTTAACTGGCTCAGGGATCACTATTATTATTATTTTCCAGTTCAGGTTTCTTGGTTCAAAAGGGGAAGAATAAAAAATAAATAAATAAAGTTTTCATTTTTTTTCTCCTTAGAAAGTGATTTCCTGTGAATTAAGACAGACTTCTGACCACTCTCTTTAAACATCTCCTACCCTCTGCTTTAAAACAATCTTCCTGTAATAAAAAAAATAAAATAAAATCAAACAAAAAAAAAAGCCAGCCTCTCTTTGTTTTGGTCTTTATCTGACCCTGAAATAACCTCCCTGTCTACTTGCCTCCCACAAGTCTTTTGATATCAGCTCCTTGTGGAACAGTGCACGTTTCTCACTTACAAACAGGTGCAGTTAATACTTGAAATCCTGAGTTCCCAAATTCCTTGGAAGTTTCTGCCTTCTCTGATGGAAAGCCAAAAAAGACCTTATGGTATGAGGCTGTTTATTCACTTCGGTTCCATTCCTTGCACTCAGGTGGTGTCCACAACAAACTAGACCTCAGAGCTGTGCTGCAGTTGCTGGGGCTTTCGGATCCCAAAAACTCAAACAGGGGCTTAACAAGTCAGGTTCATTTAATCCACCTGACTTCACCAGCAAAAAAAAAAAAAATCCCTCAAGACAGCACAGGAGCCCATGGCAGGGGAGTGAGAGTTGTCCATGTTTGCCCCCATAGCTCTGTGTCCACCTACTGGACCCTCAGTGCCTCTTGTAACTCACCCCAGCAACTACAAATGCTCTGAATTAACAGTGCTGGTGTCTGGCATCCCAGCCTCTCCATCCCCTACCAAGGCTCGAAAGAAGTTTCTCATTATTTTCTGCGAGTCCACATGGAAAAACCTTGTTCTGGTCAGAAAGGAAACAGCACTTCTGGATACACTGCACTTCACTCGTGGGCAAGAGCTTTAGTGCTCTGAGGACTGACCAAGCTTTAAAAATCACTGCTTCTATGTTCTGGCTGCTCTTGTCATTTGCCACTGCTTAGGGCTGGCCAACTGTCCACGGTCCTGCATGCAGTGCAGGCCAAAGTTTGCAACTCAGCAGCAGTTTCCAGCTTGCCACTGTGATAACTCAAAACTATCAAGTGAAACACTGGGGAAAAAGGGCTTCGTGCTGCACTGAGACTCAGTGAAAACAGCAATGGGAGCTCTGCCTGAGTGAGAAGTGCTGGGCAACCTACCTACACCTCTGCTCTGGGAGAGCATCCGCAGGAGGTCAGAGGGGCTTTTCTATGATGAAGGGAGCATCTCAGCCATGAAGATCTGCAGGCATCGGCTTAAACCATGCCAAAGCCATGTTGCAACTTCATCCAGGATTTCATAACCTCACCCTCAGCTTTCTCTTTGCTCCTCTTTCTTGTTCTTTCTCTCATAATCTGTCTGTCTCTTTACAAAATATTGCATTAAGTATTTGTTGGCACGCTCGCGTCTCCGTCATTTATTTCTCAGAGGGAAAGAACTATGTGCCACTGTTTTGCAAATGGAGGATAAAACCAATCCAGGGCTCCGGCCAACTGGGAGCTATTCTGACTCAACCTGCACAATTGCTCTGAATTTCTCTTTGTTCTCTGACAAGAGACACCACACACACTGCCTTTCTTTTCTTCTACATCCCACCAACGTTACATATCACATTGGACAGTCATCCAACACCTTTCACTTGTGTTGGTGTCTGTTCTTCTTGTCACTAGGAGGAAGTTCAATGGAGTTTGAGCTTGCTGAAACCATAAAGTTCTAGTCACACAAAAATCTGGGGGAGGGGGCTGTGTTTGCTTAAAAACTGCCTTCAAGATGGCACTGTCAGCTTTCTTCCCAGCGGATAAAAAGGCAAAGGAAGGCTGGAAAAGAACTTCACAAGCCCTGCCCTAACACAGAGTTGGAAGCTCAGAAGAGCTGCTTGGTCCTGAAGCTTAAATGCAGCTGTAATCAGAGCACGAGACACAACTTTCCCAGGTATTTCTGCTCAGAGTAGAGGTACAAATGGTCTATCCAGGGACTTCACCATGGCCGGCAGGTCCATAGCTTCTGCCAGGCACAGGCTTGAGGCAATGCATCTCCCATCCAGCCCATGTGGGCCCTTGGGTTGGACCTTCATCAAACCTGGAACACTTTGGCCTATATAAAATGCTGTTTCTCATGAAGAGGTTGTTACCCCCAGAAAGAAAAGAATCTGTGTGAGTAACAAAGTTTTTACATTGTAAGGCATCAAAGCATCTTGATGATGATTTTCTTACACTGGACAATGGCACCAGCAAATGGCCCTCACACAGCTGGCTCAGCAGCCATCCCTGGAGCCCCTCCAGAGCTTATGGGAGGCATTACAATGAAGCTTTAGAAGATGCAGTTTCCAGGCTGTTAAACAGCTGTGGAAGCCTCCCTGCGAGCAGGGCTAGATGCAGCCCCCTCTGACTGGGCAATCCAACCAACTACACCTTGTGAAACAGAAGCATTTGCTGCTCCAGCTGCCACAGAATGGGGTTAATGTCTCTCTCTCTGCTACCAGCAATTCATCTGTATCACTGTAAATGTCTCTCCAGGGGGGTTCTCTGCATGAAGCACTAATGTGATCTTATTCTAATGACTAAATGGGAACTAAACTCTTCTGAAAACGGAGAAGAATTGTGGAGAAATGTCTGGGCAAAATGTTCCATTGCTTTCAACTGACTCCAGACAAACTCAGGTCTAGAGGCATTAAGCGAGTGCCCTTTCTGTCTGACCTTGAAAAAACTAAGCAGGAGCACTGGTCATCATTTGTGAATGGGGCTACCATTACGCTAGCAATAAAGAGGGTCTTAAATTCAATACAATCTCACCGAGATCGTGGCTTTGTTCTTTGGTGTCAAACAGCTGCACACCAATGGTCTCCTGCTTCTGATCCAGGTAATAGGTCCCATCAGTTACCAAGTGGACAAGGACTGCCGCAGCCACCATAGGTGTGGAAAAATAAGCCTGGGAAAACAAAAGCCCCACATGGGTTGAGACTGAGTACAGCAGATGTGCTGTGCTTGAAAAAATACAAAGAGCCAGCACTGAACTTTTGAAAGATCAATTCCCATTCCAGGTCACGAAGATGTCTTCTCTTCCAATCTCTCCTACACAAACTAGCTTAAACCTGAGTTAAAAAGCCCTGCAGCTGGAGCTGCAGCCTCTAAGAAACTCACCAGACCTGCCATAGGGATGGACTTCACCACTGGCTCTCTAAATGGTGTTCAGAGACCTTGTTTTGCCATTTCCCACTAAATGTACTTCAAAGAAAGTCGCTGTTTGGCCCTGGGAAGGCAGTCCCATGGTATTTTGTCTATTGGAGTAACTTCATACAAGCAGGCAAAGGGAAGACTTGCGAACAACATGCGTACTTACCTTTAGCCAGAAAATGGTCTGTGCCATGTGGGAGTACTGGAAGTTGGCAGTGCAGGGATACCAGGCGTACTGGGAAACACCATCATTCAAATCAATCACCTTCGTGCGACATGTCTGAGGGAGAAACATCCAAACAAATGTAGGTGTCAGCAGGAAAGGACTGTGACTATTTAAAGCAGGGGAAAAAGTCCAGGTGCACTGCTAGGATAAAATAATACACAGCAGTGACATTTCTAAATACCACGAGATTATTCAAAAGTTAAGTTTCCAGGTCTTCCACCTCAATGAGAAAAACTGAAACATAAAAAGGAGTGAAAGACTCACAGCAGCCGGATGGCAGCCAACAGTTCCCTCCTAATTTGGTACAACAAGGGCCTTGACAGCATGCAGCCCAGCTCTGCTCCCACCCAAACAGACCGCAGCTCTTCCCTTTGGACTCAAAGTGACGACCGCTTCTGGACATGCCAGTTCCAAGCACAGACAGTCTGCAGATGCTCTCCACAGTACTCAAGCAATGTCCTGTTTAAACCTGCATGTTGCTGTAACCCCAGGGAAGCCACAGATGGCCATATGAACTTAGGAAGAGGCGTAGCCAGCAAAGTCCTGTCTGTACAACCCAATTTCAGCAAACTCATTTCTCTTGTTGTTAACCAGTCTCCATAATTTGAATCATCATCTTATAACTACAGTACCTCCCATGGAAGGCAGCAATGGGATCATTATTTCTCTTTTCAGTGAAGAATGAGTAGATGAATCCCAAATGCTGGCATAGATGAAAAGCCTGAACAAGAGAATGCCTGAATTTAAGTACCACAGCCTTGCAGGGCCACCAGGAGATAGAAATAAAGCTGCAAGAAATGGTAGGATTGACAATGAAACCACACAATGCAGTGATACTGCTTTATGCATGACCATAGCCTTCATACAGCTTCCATTCCCCAAGGAAGAACAAGAAAGGGAAGATGCACAATCCAAAAGGCAACAGCTGCACTCCAGGACTGCTTCCATCAGAAGAGTACCTGCTAACATCCACAGCACTTGGGTAACTCATGGGGAGGGAGGCAATTCCACATGGTCATGCAGTGTGCTGGCAGCAGAGCTGTGAGTGCAACCCGGGGGGCCCAAGCAGCCTGGTGGGTGTGCAACGTGGGGAGCCCAGGGCACAGGCACTTGCATCAGGTGCTAAGTGAAGCCGTGTACTTTTGGGGACATTATGAGATTTCTTTCCAAGACTGGAGAATTAACTGAGCAACCTGATGGTGACGTGCTGTCAGTACAGCCATTCCCATAAGCAATTTTCCTGATTATTCAAACAAAATGAAAACCTTGAAGTATAATGAGAGTATTAATGGAGGTGCTTTTAATCTTTCAAAGTCCTTTGCCTGCTTGGTAGCTGTGCGAGACCTCTTGGTCTCAACAGGCAAAGTCAGTGCAATACAAAGAGCCTGGGATGCCTGGGAACGAGAAACCAGATTGGCCAAGAGTGAGGTAATCCCTTCTATAATCTGAGTCCCTCAAGATCCAGCACAGAGGAATCCACGGGCAAAACATAAATCAGCTTTAATGGGCTGGAAGAAGATTTTTAGTTTATTTATTTTCTAAAACAACTGTGACCAAGCTTCATTGAGGCTAGCCAGTGGATAGTGTTACATTTTACAGCAGAGCAAGGCTTTACATAAACTATCTTTGGCATTTGAAATCCAGGCCAGCAATTCGACATGTACCATTTCGCAACTCTCCCTTCTTGCATTTTCAGCAGCCTGTCTCTTGTTGGGAGCGTGGTTTTTATTTTAATACCTCTCCAGCTAGGGAATTTATCATACCCACATCTGCAATTTATATGGTCAGAGAGCTCTTTGACATGAACAAAGGTCTCATTACTTTTATGTGATTTTGTTGTTATATCTCCTCCAGCTCTACCGCTCCAAAAAGGTGCTTGAAACAAACAAGATTCCTGACGTTCAGTGTGTTTTAAGTGCCACTTGATGGATGAGTGAAAACCTGTATTAAAAACTTCACCCGGACCTTTGCCAAAAGTTTGAATCAAACCCAAAATAAACCCCTGCTGAGGTGGGCTGGAAATCTCTGATAACTTCTAAATGCCTTGTTTGATTTGTGTGTGTGCGTGAACTCCAGCACTCTCTGGTTCTGCCTGAGACTATCGGCAAAAACCTCAACATAAAGAGCCTGTGTTGGAGGCTGTGCAGCCTTGGGAGAGTGTTCTGAATCCAGCAGGTTCGACAGACTCCCTCCTGCTGAGGTTGATCCATTGCTCCTCAGTCAAGGGATTCAAAACAGCACCAGGGTAAAATGTTCTTCCATGAGAAGAGCATGGTTGGCAAGTAAGGGGAATGTCCAAAGACGTGACATTAGGAGAGACTTCAAGATCCTCTCCTACACTAGCTGCTCTCCAGCAAATCCACCTGGTATTAACATATTCTTTGAGACTTCTAATAACAACCTGATTGGATAAAAGGTTCCAGTAACCTACTCATGGCAAACACATCCCCCCTTTTCAATTCTAACAAGCAACTGAGTGTCATTCAACAACTGCAAAGTCAGAACCACTTGCTCAGACAGCCCTTCACACTTCTGCCTCCAGGGCATCCCTAGAAGGAGTCAGCAGAAGGCATCTATTACTGCCATACCATCACTCCTAAGCCACAGTTGAGCTGTATGGGACAGCTGCATGCAGGGGAAAGAGGAGAACACACAAGAAAGGAACACTAGGAGACAGAAAGACTAGAAAATAGCATCTCAGTGCATTTCAATGGCCAGGAAGACAGCATCACCTCTTCTCATGGCTACAAATTAATGCTTAGGAGAAATAAATTATTTCCTAACATCCTCCTGTTTGCTACAATGATGAAAAACAGCAGCTAAAGCACCTGACAGCTGCGGAGGGAAGAAGGGATAGATGTACTTTTCATTTCAGGGTGTTACCACACACTAAAGTATTTGCTTTGAAGAATGACGGAATCAGGCAAGACTCAAAACTTCACTCACTGGGGCTTATCCAGGTTCTCAGCCCCACACAGCAGTGGGAACCATAGGAGTCCAGTCTTTGTTCCAAACTATTTGGGACTATTTGTGTCTACTTACTGGAAGCCCATGCCATACCCCTCCCTAGAAAGCTGCTTTCAATTAAAAAAGTTTATGTCTGTTCCTTTCAGAGGTTCTAATCCAGCTTGTCTTCCACCCACACACTTTGTACACAAGCATCGAAAGACAGAATGAGCATGGCCAGGGAGCACTGTGGGATCTTCTCACAAGAGGGAATGCCTGGAGGATTCCCTTTGACTGATTTATGCAGCCCCCTGTCAATCACAGGGACAGCATGTTCTTCAAAACGCCTCTCCTGTTTTCCTTCTCTCACTCAAGGGGACCAAAGAATGTGTCAGCAGGAAGGGAAAAGTGATATATCAGGAGTGCTCAATTCATTGCCACATCTAAAAAACATTCAGTATTGCAACCAGCTTCATTTCCTCATAACATTTTTTTCCCCTGCAGGTAATGTGGGAAAATTTGCTGAAGACCAAATTTTGGAAGGCAGCCTTGTGAACGTTGGCCCAGCCATCCCATGAATAACAGGTAGATTGCAGACAGCACCACAGGATGTTCCACTGTAAGCACGTACCACAACCAGAGCAATGGTGCCTACCTTTGGCCTCATAGAATCATCAAGGTTGGAAAAGACCTCTAAGATGACCAAGTCCAACCTCATCCCACCCTCACCATGCCCACTGACCACATCACTCAGTGCCACATCTCCCACTTCTGAGACTCCACCTCTTCCATGGACTCAAATACTTGACCACTATTTCAGAGAGGAATTTTTTCCCAGTATCCAACCTGAACCTCCTCTACACAACTTAAGGCCATTACTTCTCATTGCATTGCTGCCATGAAATGCTATGTTGTGTTAGAGGGATCTATTGCCAGCACACCACAAGTTAAGGGTCACCATTCCTGTGGGCTGGGCATGTGGTCCTGGGCACTGGGCTTCTCCAGTCCACATTGGTAAGGTGAGAGTGATACTGCTCCACATCACAAAGGTATCCTGAGGGTAAATGTCATTGCCCCATCTCTGGACACACACAAAGCCAGACTAGATGGGGCCATGGATAACCTGGCCCAGTGGCTGGCAACGCCACCCATAGCAGAGGGTTGAAACTAGATGATATTTAAGGTCTCCTCCAACCTAAGCCACTCTGTCACTCTATGATAGCCACAAAAAAGGTGCTCAGATGTTATGAAGAGACACACACATGTGGAAGAGATGCCTCCCATAGGAGTGGGTTAAACATGCATCAGTGACACCCAGCCCTGTCCTTCCTATTGAGCAAGCACAGCCCGACACCGCAGGCTTTGCAGACACTGGTAGTTCTCAACTCTCACATCGTTGTATCAAAATAATCCTAAATGCAGACAGGCAAAACTGCTATTCAAACTGGGACACTGCCCTGCTCAGTGCTGGCACCCGCAGTGGGAGCGGACGTGCCTGTCTGCGTGCCCACAGGCGCCTGCACACAGCAAATCTGTTCCCCAAAGCCATCTGTTCCCCATGGCAGGGCTTCCTCCAGACCACGTCTGCAGGGTACGCATGGGAACGGCCATCACAAGTGTCTGTCCATCAGACAGCACAGGGCTGACGTGGCTATCGCATCCCAAACACCACAGTGCCTCTCCCTCCTCATTCCTGCTGCCACTTCTGTATTGAGACAGTTTTGTGGGTTGCTGTCCTATTTGCAAAGTCACAACCCCAAAACAAACAGGAGGAGGATCCACTGATAAAACCCACAGTAGCCGTCTACTTGTGAAGCACAGAACATCCCAAGTGAGGCTATACAAGCACATGGAAACACTCACACACCGATGGGAGATCTGCGGAGGCACAAACAGGACATTCTGTTTGAAGATCCAGCTGAAGAACAGATTTTGACTGTACTAATGAACCCTAATTAGCCTATAATTTTTAGCATTCTGCTCAGCAGAATGTTATTTATATTTAACTCAACAAATACCAGAGCATCCCAGCCATGGCACATGCATCATTTTAACACATCCTTATAGATGAAAACCTCCTCTCTTCTCTGCCAGAAACAGGGGCTGACCATTACCCAGACATTTTATCCTTCAGTATGCTATTATTCTTGCAGACCTAAGGTCAGTTTTTCCCACAGTTGCTAAATATCAGAAAGGTTCCTGCCTGCTCACTGCCCAATGTTATAAGGCAGCTTGATTGACACATGGACACCCCCAGTTTGCCTACTGCAGCACAGAGCTCCAATCTGTTCTGAAAGCTGTCGTACTGCTCTCCTCATTTCAGCTGGGAACTGGGTTGGAGTTGCAGGGGAAAAAAAACAACCCCAACAAATCGCCCATATTAGTGAGCACTGGACCATTAAAAAGGTTCCAACAAACACTACAAAAATCAGCCAGTTTCTAAGACCATTTCAAACCCCTAAAGCCACAGAGCTCGGATGGAAATTGTACACAAATCATTTGAGATACAGGACTTGAGAAATTTTGCTCAGGGTTTTCTTCTAGGTTCTAATCAGACAGATTGCAGGACAAACCTCCTCACTAGTGTTTCTGGATGTGATATTTCCACTGTTCAGGATCTGCCCTGTCAGGAGATTCAAGTCAACACCTGGCTGACCAACACAGAATCACTGAGGTTGGAAAGACCAATAAGATCACCCAGTCTAAACATCAGCACATGCCTATGTCTGCTTTGACCACTCAGTTCCACATCTGCCCTTTTCTCCTACACCTCCAGCAATGGTGACTCCACCCCCTCCAGCCAGTATTGGGTCATTTCATGTTGGCCTCCTAAACTTAAGAAAAAACATCCCAATTATTTTATCCAAACTATCTATGCATTATTTTTCCGTGCAAAAAAACCATGGATTTACAACACTCTGATACTGTAAAAACAAGAAAGAAAACCAAAGCAGATACAGCAGCACATGTTACAAGCACGAGGCAATGGAATTTGTGTCCTCTGTCTTTCAGTAGCCTTCTACTCTGCTTCCTCATCTTAAACAGCAATTCTCCCTGACCTCTGATATTTATAAACTGCAGCTTCTACTCCAAACCTCTCCTGCTCCTCTGTGTCTGATTTGTTTGCAGCGATACAATCCTTGAGTAGTGGTGCTTTTAAAGCAGCAAAGAATGAGTCCGAAAAATGCAGTGTGACTAAATTTCATGCTCTTTGTCTGCTTTTGCCTATTTTACTTGGGGTACTCAGAGGTCTGAAGGCAACAGATGAAGGACCGTAGTGTGGTTGCTTTTCGCCAGGACAAAGGCATGCAAGCAGGTGATCAACAGAAAAGCTGTTATCAACTGGAAGCTGATAAAACTCCCAGGGTAACACACTGATGCTGTATTACTCCCAGATTCAGTTGGCTCAGAAATAAGAGGAAATCACATCTGTCAATTTTACCCGTATAATGAAGAACAGGATTTGGTGGTGGGATTGAGAGGCAGACTGCATCTTGTGCAGGATGGAATAAAGCCCCACTGCCACTTGCTGCATCCAGTCTCAGCACAGCCCCTTCCCATTTGAATCTGGAGCAGCTGATGGTGTCTGGGTCTTGCAGACCTGGCATTCAGTTTCCCTGTTACTACAGCTTTCTTAACAAAGAACCACAATTTTCAGCTGAAGGTCTGGCTGGATTTTTTTATTAATTGAGAAATGACCTTTAAGTGCGTGGAAATACCAATGCTGGCATCTGTAGTTTGCTTGCAGTATGACAGGATGATAAATTCCTCTACTTACACAGTAAGAAATGATAGTGTTCATTACCAAAGGGAAATTTCTCAGGGTAGAGAATTAGATGTAACACAGGGCTCCCATTCAGAAATGAGTGGGAGATGCAAGGGCTATTTTATTTTGTCATGTAAGTTGACTTAATTTCAGGAAAGCAAACAAGAGCTGCAGGGATTTCCATCAGATGACAGCCCAGATTGCACGTGTATCCAATGTGTGTTATTAACATCAGCTCTCTCAAAATACATAGTTATTTCACTTCCAATGAGTCCAAATAAGCAACATAGTTGCAGGCTTTAAATCACGCAGACCCACACCCTTAAAGCTCTCCTTTGAATTTCTGCTATCTCCGAATTCAAAGCAAACTTCATTTAAAACAAATGAGTTAAAAATCAAAATCACACCATACCATAAACTTCACATGGCGTACCTGGAAAAAAAACCCTGTAAATCAATTCTGACTGGCCCTCTCCCAAACCCACACTGGCTTTAACATCCAGCCAAGTGTAATCAAAATACATAGGATGCGAGCTGGATGTGTGGAAAAAACAATACAGAGCCCTAACTTTACAATAAAACCCCAACCAGGTGATCTCACGGTTCAGAGGATCACCCCAAACACATCACCTGAGCCAGGGCTGGGAACGATAGCAAAAGAGCAAGGAAAAGAAGGGGATTTAATAATCAACTCATCTTTTGCACAGGCTCACAAGTATATGCTACCACTCAGAGCTCAAGGGGGCAATTAGCACTTGCTCTTGCCTCTTTTGCTATTCAGCAGTTCACAATGAATGGGGGCAAAGGCAAATGATAACTCACAGTGCACTACACCGCAGAGCACAGTCTTATAGGAGGCACATGAATGTGCAACGGAAGCATTTTCCTGCCATGAGCTCCTGGTTCCTCACAACAGGAGCTCACTCATCCTTCAGAACAGCGACAGGACATGCAGGTGCTGCTCTCAAACAACAGCATCTTGCTCCCAGTGCTGCCAGGGGTTCACCTAGATTAATTCTTAGAATTAGCCCTGAACTGCACTCTCCTATCATGATCTGACTTCTAAATATGGCCACCATTAGAAACAGCAGCCAAATGCGACCTGCTGGACAAACAGCAGGAAGAAACAGCAAACAAACAAGACCTCATACTCCACTTCTGCAAACATCAACCTCATTAAAGTTAATTGACGCTTCCAACCTGCAGCAAAAGCTCTGTCTACAACTTCCACACTGTTGCTCACCAACGTGTGAAGGCATTATAGACTGACAAGTGCTTTAGCAGACTGTATATCCATCCACTACAGAGCGAGGTTAAACAAATACAGTAGCCAGAACATTATTGTTGGCTGCATGCTCGGGCTCCAGAACTGCTCATCGCTCACAGCCTGGTCCACTGCAGCAAGGGCTGCACAGCACTGCGGGCCAAGGCTGCCCATGGGGGGCTGCAGTGATGGAAAACAATCCCACCCCATACATTTTTACCACTGAGGAGCACAGCAAAAGGCTTTTCTTTCATCTTTCTTTTCCCCCCTTTGATGGGAGCAGTTCATTTGAGAGCAACTGGCACCGGGAAATCAAGCTGTTAGAGGCAGAACGTGTGCCACATACTGGGAGGATCTTCAGTGTAGTATTTTATTGTTGTACTAGTGGATTCAACTCACTGGATCCATTGTAGTTTTGCTAGCTTGCCACTACTGCAAGGCAAAGCAGGACTGAGCATCCCCTTCTTGCTACCCAAAGCAGGTCGCATAAGTTTACTCCTATGAAGGAAGCACGCAGCTCGCTGGACAAAGCCCCAAATGCAACAAGAACAAAATCCCAGAGAACTTCAGCTTCACCTCTTCAGAATATGGGCACACAGAGATGCCCAGAAGGACTCGTGCAGCATTTCTGATATAAAGACAGGCGAACAAGAATAAAACCCAAGGCAGCAGCTGCCATGAGGTGTGGGACAGGTACCACCAGAGCAACAAGGACACCGCTGAGCTTCGCCTGCGGCCACAGAGAACAGCCAAGCAGTGGTTAATGTCAGCTCTGACCACATGGTCACATTCAGGAAAGGTCAAAAGAGTGATTTTTCATCTGAAAACATCTGTGTGTTTAAAGAACAAAACTTTCTCATGTGCAGAAAACTAAGGGTTTCCAGCGCTTTTGTTTCCAGAGTTAAAACTCGTGCTTTTCAGCTTTGTTTAGGGTTAGGGACATGTAAACACACTGCACAAACCACATGCAACCTTCGCAACACAGCACTTCCCCAGGCAACGAGAACTGGGGGATGCTAAGCCCCCTATCCCCACCTCATTTTCTCTCTCAGTGCAGCTCAGCTGTCCTTACTGCACCCAACTACCCACCACATCGTTGGCCTCCCCTATATAAAGACATCCACATGCCTCCAATCCCATGGGTAGAGGTCTGCTCTGGCTTGTCAGCAAGCTTTAATTAGTCACATCTCAGGAGATGATGCATTAAGAAGAGGCTCCAAGCATAGCAGCAAGGGAAAGGCTGCAGCAGGGCTTGCAACCCATGCCGGCACAGGGAGCTGGTTGCACCTACACTCCATCCAGCCCTTTGGTTCCCTCCTCATCTCCTTAGCTCCAGTTGAGATTAAATTAGTCTGCAGCTTGCTTTGCTTAATTCTTGAAGGCACAGCCTATGGTGTACAAATCATAAGGTTCACAATTGCTTACCTGAGTTTTTCCTATTGGAATGCTGGGATAATGGAGCTGCTGCCACACAACCAAATTCCTCAGGTTGAGCTGGGCCCTCCAGTCCATGCACATCTGCAGCCACACAGCACCATGAGTGGAGGTGTCAGGGGAAGCCTACCACCTTCCTTTAACTCTGGTATAGACCTGGTTGCTCAGAGAAACCCCAAGCTCCAACAGATCAAACCAGAAAACCACGTGTGTCCCAGATGCTTTCACTGAGCTGCCATGGTGACTCAAGGACAAGCATCACCTGTGTGGGAAGCTCACAGCTTCCTCAGCCTCACCACTCATCAGGAACTCACAGCTGCCAGGTCTCAGCCCTTCCCAGCAGAAACAACCCCTAGGACAAAGGAAAGCTTCCATAAACCTTCCTCTTTTAGTAGGTCACAGTGTGAACACAGTGCAGTGCCCCAGGAAAAGGTCTGCTTTGCTAGAAGGCAGGTTTTCAAATATATCTGGATGGAGAAAGGTGAAGAGAAGGGCTAAATAGGGCCTTCAAAAGCACTTTGCTCATTAGGAATCCAGCAGCAGGTAGATGCTAAGGCAATAAATACTAATAAATACTAAACTAAGACTTTCCCAACTAAACGCCCAAATGCACCTTGGAATTTGGCCTTGGTTGCCTTTGTAGGATTTTCATTATAATTACTTTTTAAGAAGCTGAACTGCACAAAAGTACCACTCCACCAAGACAAGGAGGGCCCAGCAGAGGGCTGGTGGGACTGTGAGGAAGTAACAGGAACACACGAGGTCACAGAGGATCAAATCTACCTTGCATCCCCTGTGCAACCCTAAGTTATCCCCAAGTCATGCTTCAGCTTCTGTGTCAGAAGGGGGACTTATGATGCGAGGGTTAATTACCAAAACGTGGAACAAAAAGAACCTCTGCCTCAAATGCTAGGAATAAGCAATGACCAACATGGCTGGCAGTTTGATCTTCTGCTGAAATGAGGGCTTCTCTTTGGGTGTATGTACATGTGTGCATGGGTAGCAGCACTGATCATGGAAACAGCCATGTACAGAGTGGGCAAACTGTGTCTCTTACCAGATTCACCACTGAAAAGACAACAGAGGAAACTGATTCTTAAACTTCATGGGTAACTCTTATAAAAGAAGAGTTTTAATTTGGGCTTCCTCAGCAATTACGGCTCCAACTGAAGCCGGATGCTTCAGGAACCTGTAGCAACACAAGAGTCGATCCAAGTGGACCCCAGCTTAGGGCTTTTATTTCTGAAAGCCAGGTGGGGACAGAGGGATTGACTGGAGGGACTTTCAGGACAGAGTTGGATAAGCACTGCCATCCAAAAATCATGCCTTTTAGAGACATCTTGAGATGAACACCCCAAAATTGAGTGGCATTCAAAATATGAGGTCTCTCATTACAATGTGGGCGAAAATGCCTACAGTACTCCGGACGAGTAGTGCAGACAATCCTCCATTTAAAAGAAAAAATAAATTCCCTGCTACTGGCATGAGAAAGTTTACTTTCAGGCTTAAAGAAATGATCGTGTGGTTTTGAGGATGGCATTCCGTTCTGCTGAAGAATAGCACCCTGCCTGCCTGTCTATCTGTGGCTTTGTAGCTACATTACAATCTTGGAGAGCTCTGTTTACATATTTTACATGTTTTCTTGTGCAGAACATGAGACCAAATTACATAGTAAAGGACGTTACGGTTTCACTCCTGCACACTTTTCCGTCCTCTCCTTCCAAACATGTTTTAATTCCATCCAAAATAATTGACTGGGTATTTTTAACCGTGCTTGATTGACTGGCAATCCTTCAGGCAGGTTTGTTTGCTGTTGCACGGGGAAATCATGCAAAAGCTGGAGAAGCTACATGCCAGGGGGGGTAGGGAGAGGACGGCCAGGGCGGGGGTGGGATGAGAAATGCCGAGAACCCTTCATGCATGAACAAAGCAGACGTGTCGATGCATTTATGCAAAATCATTCTGCTCTGAATGGAGAGGGACCCAAGACAAACAACCCGGATGGGATGCAGGAGAGCTATCCCACGCTTATGGCTGGACATGCTCTGCATCTAAAGGATGGTGAGCAGCAGCAGCAGACGGAGAGACTGGCAGGTTGAGGGGCAAGGGCCGAGGAGGGGGGTCTCCTTTCAGAGCACTGCATGCTAACGAGCATCGCCGTGGTTGCAGGGTCCGGCTTTCCAGCTTGCTGATGCCGGGGGGTCCGAGCTGTTTTCAATTACAGCGTGTAATCTGGGTAGGTGGCTGGGTGTACAGCAGATATGATCATAAAATGGTAAGTTACTTCCTAAAGAAGCACATAATCCTTTACTATTACCCAGGACAATATTCCTTTCTTGCCTTTCTTCTCCTCGCTTCTAACAATGACAAATGGGATGGAATTCTGTTCTTCTTTAGTTAATGGTACATGTTCTCCTGGTCCTGGGAAGAGACAGCACCAATTTCCTGCACCTGAGGAGTTTTGGTTTAACCTTCATCTCTGAAAAGGTCAGACCGAACCTCTCCGAGAGTACTGATCACTGCTTTGCTCTCTGCATCATCCTTTGTTTCTTTTATCTATTTTCTGTACTGTACACAAAGGGAACACAGTGTACCAGCCCCTGGTACTCACTGTTCTTTCCCCTTAGATGACTTGCATATGTGCTCTTGAAAAATTATTCTAAAAACTAGTGGGGGAGGGGAGTGGAAAGAAGAAAAAAATCCCTTGAGTGTTTGGCAAATTTGCTTGGAATCTCCTCTGACATCTCATTGTGTTCTCTCTGTCCTCCCCTTACACAAATCAAACAGAGGCTACGGCATCAGGCGTGGGATCTGCTGGTACCACTGCCAGGAGCACGGGAGCACTGCAAGATGAGATGTAGGGGTGAGAGGGAGGGATCCACTGCCCATCCCAGCAGGAACAGGCAGCCAGGTGATGAGCAGCACCCCCTGCTCTTCAGCCAGCTCTGGATTGCCCTTAAGAGTAACACTCTTTCTCAGCCATCTCTCTGTAAATGGGTGTTTTTTCAAGTTATCCCATGTCTCTCTCTCTTTTTTGTTTCTTTCTTCAGAAAACTGAGATCATCTCTAAGCAGAAGCCACAGCACAGATGTGAGCACACATCTTTGCAGCATCCCTCACTTTGGCACAAACTTTCTGCATGGACCACATCCTCCAACGAGGCAAAGCAGCAATGCAAACACATGAAGAAGGACCAGTGGAGCTCCCCAGGCAAACAACATCACCATTTAAAGATCTCCTGAACTTCCTGGTCCTGGGGACACCTGGGCCTAACAATGCCCAGTGCCTGCAATGTCTCTTAGGGAAAGTGACGTTCAATACTCAAAGAGTAGCTTTACTTTTCTGTTCCCTGATTTTCAACTCTATTAAACTAACTGGAAACCAGAGAATGTGGCTGTGAAAAGGCTTAATTAACCCATATTCACTGAAAAGATATGAAATATACCTTAACTTATGACAAGGTGAGTGCGTTGCCCAGAGTTCCCTTGCCTGAACTCACCTGAGCTTTGGGCCAGGCTCAGGGTGCCCTTTCCCAGCTCCTGGAGAAGGAAGCTCTGCATTATCTGTGGGACAGCTGAAAGAAAAACTCAGTTTTGGGCTCCCTTGAACTAATTTTTGACTTGGAAATTCTCTGAACTATGGTGCATCAGCCAGCACTGGAAATGTGCTCAGACGAGTACAGCAAAGCTACATTCCTCTTGCGACAGCCTGTACAATGTCCAGTTCATCTTTTTCCAGAACTGGTCTCTGATCACTCATGGTTCCTCCATTAATGGTTTTTCTTAGCGGGATTTTGTACTCAACCTCCGGAGATCAGCAGTTCAAAGGCTGGCTCAGCTATAAATAACAAAGACATTTGCGAAGCAAATCATCTTATTAAAAATGGGGATCTTTTTCTCTTCCACCAACCACAATAAAACCCTTACCGTTGAAGAGCAACAGGACTTGGCTGCGAATGGGGAAGTTCAAAAAGGGCCACTTGCAGAGCCGACAGACAGACACCCTCCCTCTTCTCAGCAAGATCACCCCAAAGGAAAGGAATGGCTTCTCCATTAAAAGTTGCAGGTTTCCTTTCTCCCCGCTCCTGTTCATGACTGCCCTATTTGCTGGCTTTGCCGGGTCTTTGGGGAATTATCTTCAGAGTTATATTTATTAGTCAAAGTAGAGCTGTGTGGCAGAGAACTTCATCATTTTTCTCTTCAATTTTGTCACAGTATTTTCTTCCCAGCCTTGAAGCTTTCGCTCTGCCATGCTATTTCTTCCAGCATTCAACACGTTTTTGTGCTCTTGCCTTTTCCATTTGTTGGAAAGTTCAGGTATACTGCGATTCCTGACGTCTTTCTCTGGACAGCTGAAGACTGTGTTTGCTGCAGTGAGTCTGGATGAGTGCAATTGTGGGAAGTGCAATAGGGGCAGGAGGGGGCCTCCATTTGTGGGAAAGATGTAATAAGAATCCTCTTCCACAGCTTCTTACTCCATAGCAGCCCCCGTGGGGTACCCAGGGGGAGAACAGGGTGTGTTAGTGTGGGAAGAAAAATGAATCCCAGGATCTGTGCACCCAGCAGCCTCAGGAAAGAGCCCCCTTTTCATTAACTGTGCCTAAGATGTACGAGTCCTTCCTGCAAAGGGGAAAAGCCAGTACTGACAATGGCTTAAATAGAAATATATATATATATATGTATGTATGTATACACACACACACACATATATATGGTTACTTGAACTAAACAGCTTCTATGCAGTTGGGGAAAATGCAATGAAAGACAAAGCTGCTGGGGGACTGCTGCTCACAGTCATCAAGGTAAACACCAACTTCCAAGTCTTGAGCACATGTTGCTGTTACAGGTACGGCAAGGACAGCAATAAACCACCTAAAGTTCCATCAGTCCCTTCCCATGCTCCTCTACTATAAAGGCCATAGAGAAACTACAGATAAGCCATTCTCCAGAGGAAGGAGTGCCACCAGCAAGAGGAAAGGAGCAATGGCATCACTTCCCAGGCTGCTCCAACCATGGTTCCCCTACCATTGTGCAGTGAGAGGACAGAAACAGAGTCCACCAATGCCACAGCAAGAGTTCTATAGGACAGCCATCCTGTTACAGTGCTCACACACCACACATTCCAAATTAGCAGCCCTCACTGATGGATCTTCACTGGGATTGGCCATGAAGACCAATGGCTGACTTTCTGAGCCCACACTTTGCCAGGCTCAGGAGTGCTTTACATGGTGTAAGAAAGCCACGTCCTCTCCCTCCTGCTGGTGATGAGAAGCCTGACCCTGGCTGGGTAGGAACTGGTTGGAGAAACAAGTCCCAGGGGACTGCCAGTAGTGGCAGCTATTCACAAAACAGATCAGTCGTAACGCCCTTTGTCTGCCTATTTGTGCCAACTGGATCCGTCCTTCAGCTAGTATAAATCTGCCCAGAGCTACTGCCTTTTTGCAGTCCTTGCCAGCGTACACCAGCTGATGACTTAATGCTAGCATCAATAATCTTTAGCACAAGAAAAGCCCTGAGAATTAAACAGAGCTGCAGAAAACCCCACACAACCAGTCCATCAACACCGATAATATTTCACACACGGCGGATGGCAAGGAGAGCCTGTTTACAAACTCACTGCAAGAGCAGGAGGGAAATGAGAGGCCCAGGAGCATGCACAGCCCTTGTTGCTGAATTCCTCCTGCAGCTGATAACAGGTACCAAGGATCTGCAGAGGATGTCAGATTAGAAATCAAGCTGTAAAAATACCCTGTGCTGGTGCTCGCATTTCTGTGCTGGTGTGATGTTGCTGACTAGTCCTCTCCGGCTTTAAATATGATGCTGTCAGTGCTGTGAATATTTCTTAATCTGCACCGACGAGTGGCTGCCAGGAAAGTAGAAGTGGCCGTCTATCAGCTTTGCTTGTGCAGAAAGAACGGCTGTTTGGAGGGGGGCTCTTTGACCTTTCCATTTTTCAAACACGTGCCTGTTTGCCATGAGCGTGTCGTACTTTGTAAGCATTTTGTTGTTCAAAACACATCTTATACGGCAAACTTTTTTCCTCCTCCCTCAGTATGATGCCATTCTGCAGCTTCATATGAGCATGTAACGAAGGCACATGTAAGATCCACTTCAAAACAACAAGCAAGGGCATACATCCTTGTTCCTAAAGAACAAGAAACAGGCAATGTCTTAACTGTGCAGACAGGCCCGGGGTGTGCAACCTGCAGAAGGAACCCTACGATAGCAAGAAAGCACACTCTGGCTTTTGCTCATAAACAGTCCTCCAAGAGTAAATAAGAGTAAATAAGTAGACATGGCTGAGATGCACCACGGTGAGAAACATAGAGCTCAGAAACAGGCTGAGCAAAACTAAGGCAGAAATACAGCCATGCGGAGGAATGGGTCTCGAGATGGCTAAGGATGAGAAAACGTTTTAAATTGGGAAATACATCTTTAAAATGCTTTCAAGCACTTTGAGAGCGTCAGGTAATTATGAGAAATGGGGATGGCTAACAAACAACCGGCTTATGTATTCTGTACATTACCGCCCGCTGCACTCAAACATATCTTTCATGGCATTCCTGATGAGAAGCCAACACAAATGCCACTCTGATTAATCAGGAAACTACCCAGCAACAACATGAAAAGTTTGCACAACACCAGCAAGCACACAACCTACTCTGAAAGATAGCTGGGCAAAGAAAGGTGCTCCTTTCATCAATACAAAACCCCCTAAGGCGCAATGCTTGCGCAGATAATGAAGCCAAACATGTTTACACACCAGTGATCATTACACGCGGTGATTAGAGGAGATGCTGGGTTAATTTTCATCTCAAGCACTCCGCTAGCTAACAGTGATGACCTGCTGCCCCACCTCATCTCCCCAGAGCAACAAGTCAGGTGCTCCTGCACAAGCTGCAAGTCTGCCTTGTTCCTGGCGAAAACAAAGGCTTTCCCAACATATATGATTAAAAAGGTCAATGAACCCCACGTGCCCACACTGGTGTAATACAACCAGCTGAGCTAAAGCAAAAATTCCTTTTGCTGGAAGTAAATAGCACACTGTTATCTCCCCAGGGCCCAGCCAATAACGGGAGGCATGTTCCCATTCACTCCACCAGTGTGTGATATGCTGGTGCTCTGCCTATAAATACAACAGCTTGGTTTCCTTGTTTTTTTCTTAACAAGGATGTGACAACTTCATCTCTTCTGGGTATAACAAACACGCTCGAGCTGTGGGGACACAGCAGGGCTTTCTGCTGTGTGTGTTCACAGTGGTGTTTTCTCCACCGCGTGACCATATGCTGCCTACTGTACAGTGGCTGCATTCCTACCAGATCATGAGGAGAAAATGAGGGCAGAAAATCACAGTCAGAGGGCTCAGGGACACGCACATTCAGCAGCACCTGAACTGAAGACAGCAGACTTTGGCGCTACAGCCCACTGAGCTCCAATCAGAACAAAGTGATGAAGGCATTGGTAAAGGTCCAGAAGAAAGTTCCTTTTCCAGTGTGAAATAATAAGTGAGACCATGACAAAAAAAGGTAATACTGGGTTCAGGATTCTGTCTTGGTACCGTGCCAGCTAACCATGCTTTGGACATTTAGAACTGACCTGGTCATTAATTTGTTACAGACTTGTGCAATGTGAACAAGGCCAAGTCTCTCGGATAAAGATTTTTTTCTCTTGCAAGCCAAGGGGAAATGCTCAGTGTTTACTATTCACAGAGAAATCCACTCGTCGTATCTGTGACATTGCATTCCTCTCTGCACTGCCCACTCAGGACACCTCCCAGATAACCAGACTGCAAGAACAACTTGGCTGCATCAAACCCAAAGTCCATTTGATTCACTGTTCTGCCTCGCAGGGGACAGTGGTGGATGCTGAAGGGAGAATATACAAAGTAGCTCCTTTTCTTGCTGTATTCTCAATTCTGGCTTTCTTAAATCAGAGGGTTGCATCTGGACTGTTGCATCTGCATCGTGTACAGCTCTGTTTTCTAGGCATTTATCGAATGTCTTTTTGAACTCATTTGGATCTAATTCTCTCAGGGAGACAAAAGGTAAAGTTATGGTAACTGGAGCTATTTATGTTACAAAGGAGACATGTAAGAAAGGGGTTAAAGCTAATGAATGGCTTTGGGAATGGAAGGGACCTTTCTCAGAATAGAACAATAGGGTGCTTTTATGAAACCGGGAGGCAGAAAACACAAAACTATTAAAAAGGAAAGAACACTCTTTTGTATTATTCTACATTAGCCTTAGGAACTCATTGCCACAAGATAGAACCCTGTGCTGGCAGCAGTGAGCCTGCCTAGTCTTTTGGGTGGTGATAGTTTGCTAGAGGTGGCTGCTACACAGCTTAATGAACAACGCAGGGCACAACTTCAGCCAGTTTTCAGATGGACGACTAGAACTGAATCTCAGCTCCGTCACTACTCAGATAGAGGGCAATGGCCGCCATCTTTCATTAGCAGGCACACATGGATACTGACCATCTTCTTACTTACACTCGTAGGTGTCCTCGATGGACTCAGCTTTCAAGGGGAGGTAACAGTCTGCTTCCCTTACCTGGGTTGCTGCTGGTTGACCGATGACCACCCAGCCTGGGCACTGCTGGTCGCTGTGATGGGAGACGGAGACGTTGGAAGCCCACTGATCGAGGAAGCCTTTGGGAGTGTAAACACCACAGTCTTTGATGCTGGTCATTTGCTCAAATTCCTCGCATACTCCATCACCATCATGGAAATAACACCTGCTGGGTTCATCTGCCAGGAGAAACCAAAGAGGAGAAATAATAAAATGGCTACATGTCTGTGGCTTAGTTGCTAGGATCTGATAACACTGGTGGTGCATCTGCTGGTCCACAATTCTTTTGCCAATAGAAGGCCATTTTAAGAAAGCTCATCAAGAACAGCTCATTTTGTTATTGGGCAAAACCCTCAAAATATTCCTCACCGTAAGAGATTTTCTGCTTATTTTTGTCTGTCACTATTTAAAAGGACGGCGACAGAAGAAAGTAGAGAGCAAAAACACATAGGAAGAGAATGTGGGTACTGGCATCTATTTCCATTTCTGACTTGGATGGAAAAAAGCCAACAGAGGTCTAGTCTACAATGTATCCCTTTTTGTTCTTAAAAGTTATCTGCAAAACAACAACAGCAGCATCTATGAATTGAGAGATGGCGAAAACAGCCAAGTTCACAGCCACAACGACCAAGGGCCATGCAGATCTGTTTATCCAAAGAGCAGACAGAGGATGCATACATAGTGTGAGGGTAAGCTTGCCACGTACACACACAGCTTCAACCAACGTAACTCAGATTTGACCTGAAAGGATCAAAAGCAGCAGGAGACTTTATTATCCTTGTCCATTTATTCTGTGGCTTCTCTAATGAGACTACCAACAAAGATGCCAAATTTTTGAGGTTGTTTCTCTAACACCGGCCCATTAAAAACTGAACCGAGATCCATCTACTCTTTTCAAACAGACTGCATAGCAATAATGACTTTCAGTCATTAGAGTACTCTGTGAAATGGAAACCTTTGACCTGTTGGTATCCTATTTTGTATTGTATTATCATCGCCGGTCCCCAGAGGTATCCAGTTCTGACAGCCTGTTGTATTTTTGTCTGGCAAATAAGACTGCTGAAAAAAAAATGGTAGGAAATTAGCCAGAGCTGTGAGCTGGACTGATGGAAACGATCCCCAAGGACAGCCCTGTCCATAGCGTTGGACTATCTCAAGCCAGGTGTCAGAAAACCCAAAGGCTGCTCCATTTTGAGCTACTTCCAAACTATGAAATCCCCTGTTTATTTTTCATCCTATTTACTCAGTGAAATACCATCACAAGCCTGAAAAAAAAAAATAAAATAAAAATCATTTCACTGCGATTCAATTATTTAATGACTTTCTCTCCTTTTCCCTTCTCTTCCTCCCTGAAAAACTGCAGGTCCTTGAGAGAATATGAGTTTGAAAGAACAGAGAAGCCTATCAGGGAATAATGTCATTGTGGTTTCATTTCATCACAACCTCTGCAGCCAACTTGCATACGTGGGTGAGCGTGGGGAAGTGCACATTTGCTGGGCCAGGATTTGGAGCTGGCAAAAGTGAACCTGGAAACTGTTCAGCAGTGTGAGCACAGCTCTGTGTCTGAGGTAATATTCCAGGAGTGGCCAAACTTCTTGACCTAGCAAATCACATCTTTAAATCTTCACATGGTCAGGAGCCACTGAGCATGTAGCACACACCTTGGAGGGTCTGGAGGAGCAATGCTGTGACTGCTTTGCAGAAAGAGGATGATAATGTCTCCCCGGGGTGTGTCATTACACCACAGGGGGAGGGGGCTGGGGTGGATGTGCAGATAAGCCCTAATGCAACTCAGCAGCTCTGGAATGGCCTGCGGCCCTTCCTCTCATATTGCCCAAGGGCCCCAGTGCCAGCAAGGCCCCATTCCCCATCATCTGGTACCAACCACACTGGGAATATGAGCCTGAACTGCTCATAGGCCCTGAGAGCCCCAGCTGGGTCACACCTTACTCTTAACAGCGTGCATTAGTATCACACCAGTGTGGTGGGGGAAGAGACTTGGCATGTGCCTGGTGAGCCTGAGGAAGGGTAGAGCTCCACATAATAGAGGCTTGCTTCCCTCACCATATCTTCCTGCATCTCCTGCTCTGTAATGACGTATCGAAGGACAGAACAGATCTCTGCCATGCACAACAGCAGGACAAAGCAAAGCAGATCATGTGCTGCAGAGCACTGTGTCCCGGTTTGAGTGAGAGCCTCAGCAGAAGCCTCTGAGAAAGGCTCAGCTCTGGAAGGGCTGCGGCCAGCAATCAAAAATCCTCAAAAACAAATCCAAACACATGAAATACCTATTTTGGGAGTTTCTTTGTCGTTTAATGAAAAGATGGGGAAAATTGGGGGGGGGGGGAAAGACAGCCCTACTGTATTAAAATGATCCAACCTCCAGCCTATGAGCAGTCAGATGGATGCTTGCAGTGACACATTGGCATCTATATACATCCTGCTGCACACCCACATTGACACAGACACTGACACACATATACGCTCCTTTTACACAGCCCCAGCAATGCAAACACAGCCAGAAACTCACAGCCTACTTCCCTTGCCTCCCTGAGGTTTGGACTTCTTTTCACGATAGGCACTGAAGTAAGCACAACATTTATATGGCCAACACAGTCTTGCACTGGCTCCAAACGTTCCCTCCTAATGCGATGATAAACGTAATGGGCTTCTGATAAGATCATGTGTTTGGGATAAAAGAATACTCAAGACCTACTCCAATCAGATGACTTAATTCATGCTCACATGGATGGGAAGGCAGCCCTTGAATAGCTGCGATCCAGGCCAGTGTGTGATCCTAACAGAGGCTAATTTGTTCCTGATTATGCTTAAGACCCCAATAAATCTGTCTGCTCGGAGCCTGCAACACCCGAGGGAGGAACAGAATGGAGAGACTGCGATGTCTGAATTCAATGGAGCCTGTCTGAATGATTAACAAAGTCTCACTGAGCCGCACTGTCACCAGCCCCTCTGCAGTGCATGTCCCCTGCCTGCTGTACCCACTCACGTTGTGTGCTGTGTTGGCTAACCAGGACCTCTGCCATGGGCTGCATTCATCAACACCACGGACCTCTCACTTTAGAGTGGAATCTGATTCCAATGATGTATGAGGGAAGAGAACATTCAGTAAATCTGATTTGTCCTCAAGGTAAAATGACTTCAAAAAATTAAAAAGCAGTTGCCTGGAAATCCAGCTTAAACCTAGAACAGCAAAATATCTGCAGGCATAGCACCTGGCAGCAGGATACAGCAGCTCTGGGGGATGGCAGCAGATGCTTGAGGATCCTGAGCTGAACTCGAGGAGCATGTGCTCATTCAGGCAGTCAGAGCAGCTTTTATCTGACAAAGCCCTCACTGAGGGCACCAAAATGTCAGAGCCAAACCCAAGTCATGGAATCACAGAGTGTTTTGATTTGGAAGGGATTCTTAAAGGCCATTGGGTCCCACTCCCGGCAATGAACAGGGACACCCTCAGCTCCATCAGTGCTTGGAGCCCCAACACCTGACCTTGGGTGTCTGCAGGGATGGGGTATCCAACACAAGTCCCTTGTTTTGGGATGGTTGCTTAGTGCAACACACAGTGTTTAATACATCCCCCTGCCTTGGGTTCAGAGACAAAAGGACCCACCAGGTAGGGCACATGGCAGTGCTTCCTCCCCACCAGCAGCACCTGCTCAGAGCGAGGGCAGAAAAACTCCAGCGACACAAACTGAGTCTGGCACGCATCAGGAAGCAGACATGCAGGATATACACTTATCTGTGATAGGCAGCCTTCCACCTCATTAAAAAAAGAGAGAGATAAAGAGATCCACTTCATAGCAGAGGGCACATCCTCTGATGAGGCTTTTAATGTCCGAGCTGCACGGCCAACATGCCAGGGACAGACACTCGGGGCGGCTTCCTGTTTTCAGTCAGGATGCACTGACTGCCTTCAACTCAGTAATAACTACTGTGATTTTCTTTTAAGGCCAGACAGAATAATAATAACAATAATAATAATAAGAGAAGTATTTTTAAGCTCAGCTGTTTACTTAGGGATCCTTCCAACTCTAACAAGCCTCATGGCACTGAACTATTCGTCCGAGTTAAAAAAAAAAAAAAAAGAGGGGAAAAAATAAATAAAGGGAAAAAATGGGGGACACAAAAATGCAGCAGCATTGTCTCAGAGTTACAGCTGCACGTGTTAACCCCCAGAAGGTCCAATCCGACCTCCAGCAGATCCTGCAGGAGTGGGATCTGACCTGTGGCACTTAATGGCACCTCCAGCATTGCTTTTGGTGTCCGGAGATGAGGGGAAATGTAACCAGAGGTTTCCAGCACAGCAGAAGGAACAGTTCCACTGCAGATCTACATGGTTAGAGGATGAGAGAGAGCAGAACCTGCCCCATTTATTTCTGAGAGCTTCACCTTTGGCTGCAGCGGGAGCAGGGTGAGCAATGTGGCTGCTTCCAGGATATCTGCTAATCTCTTCTTTAGTACTGAAGAAGCCAGAGGCAGAGATATTTCCTGCTGCAGCAAAATATTTGAGAGTTATTTTCCTTCCTGGATATTC
The DNA here is from genome assembly GCF_054131305.1 of Coturnix japonica. Classification (NCBI taxonomy): domain Eukaryota; kingdom Metazoa; phylum Chordata; class Aves; order Galliformes; family Phasianidae; genus Coturnix; species Coturnix japonica. The sequence continues at coordinate 9,291,822 of NC_140683.1, forward strand.
TGATCGGAAAAGACACAACACCAGTGCACAGAGCTCGGGCAGACCTTTCCGAATCAAGTCGCCTATCAATACATGGTGACATTTTCCTTCAATGAAATAAAGCAGACACCTTGGAAATGAAGTACGGGCGGGTGTTGCAATCTACTGCAGGGCATCCAGGGGCCTTGCAGGAGGCAGCTCCATGCACAATGTGACGATGATGGCTGAGCACAGCATAGGCTGGCACCACATGTGGCTCCCAGCAGTGTGGCTGCTTTGTGGTGATGCATCCCTGGGTTGGGTCTTTGATGGAGCACACTCTGTGTGTAGCCATCAGGAGACATTATGGCCTTCCCCTCATGCTAGGAGAGCGCTACAATACCTTAAGGAGCAAGGATAGATGGAGCTCACAGCATTTTTCAGATGAAACACACAATAGCCCCATGACTGTCCTGCATCATGAAGCCAGTTGCAATCTTCTTCCACCCAACCTTGTTTCCCTCTCTCGGTGTTTGGATAAATTGCAAAAGCAGTGCTGGTAATACTTTAGTATTTCCTTACGCAAAGTTATTAGCTGCACTTGGAGCCAGTTCAACTGCAAATCTTGAGATTTCAGTCACACAAGGCAGCAACTGCTCCCATTGACACCTGGCCGCTTGCTGAGAGCCTGGGAAGGAGCCCAGGAGGAAAACTGTTGCTGCCACTCACTAAGGAAAACAAACAGCTTGTTTGTGTGTGTGTGGTGGGATGTTATTGCAAAGGGAGGTCTTGTGCCTGGCATCACCCTCGGAGCACAGCAAGCTGCTGTTGAGTCACAGAGGGTGCTCCAGGGAGGGAAGCTCCAGCTGCGGAAGCCTCTTTGATCCACCAGGAGAGCAATGCATGAGGGACACAGCAAATAGAGGAGAAACCCTCCACTGGGCTCTTGCTGGAGCTGTGTCCTGGACTCCAAAGCTGGATTGAGCTGGGCTGGAGTCACTGGCCAAGAGAAAAATGCAGGCAAATGCCACCCCAGCCCACATGCTCCCCCACAAGAAAGCATCTGTCCTTTGTGCTTTGCTGCCTGAGATGCCTGTGTGCTGTGGTTCAGCTGGCCCTGCTAAGACAGCACTATTAATGATGACAGTCTGAAAATCACTTTCAGAGACTTTATGACGATGTTGTTATTACTAACTTGCCAAATGAGTGCTTAGACATTTTGGAACATGTAGCCACACTCCCATGAGCCGCAGGAAACAGTCAGCTTCAAAGTATTTGCCTTAAGCTGAAGGATTCACACAAATACTATCTGAATAGCTCCAGTCAGTAAATTAATTGCTATCTGCTATGAAATTCTGCTATAGATCCTCAGCTTCTCTACCCATGGCTGCTTGCTCAGTGCCTTACTGATGCACCATGAGATGCTGACTTTCGTCTGCAAGACAACTCTGCTTCTCCCAGTGCTCTGCCTTGTTGAGAGCCCTTGGTGGGGTAATACCAGGCCTTGAATGCTGTGTGTGGGAGAAATCCCCATTAGCTGCTGCATCACAGCCATGTTCCTTGTGCAGGGGACAGGAGGGAAGGGAACGGGATGGAGCGCAGCGCGCTCTCAAAGCATGCCCACAATGAATATGGATGGTCATCCATCAATGTATTTTAAGCACATTACTTCGCTGTCAGAAAGAGGGAGGTGGGGAGAAAGAAAAAAAAAAAGGGAAAAAGAAAGGAAAGAAAAGATATATAAAATTAAGTTCGTGTCACTCATTTAACACTGCAATTTCCCCAGAGGATTATGCACCAAACGGAGATAGCAAGCTCATGAATATTAATCATTTCCCTGAATGCAATGCAGCCCTCCAAACAATAAGATTAGGGGAAAGTGCTATGCTTAATTTATGGATAATGGGAGAGGTAAAGGACAGAGCTCCCACAAAGGTAGGGCTCACAGCTGGAGGGAGAGGCCTCCAGGAGGTGGAGGAGGGCAAGATCCAGATCTGTGAGGAACCAAACAAGCTCTTGGGGCCAAGCAGAAGCAAAAGAAAAGGTGTTAACGGATCGCTGACAAATTAAAATCATACTTCTCTCTGCACAGCCACTGTGACTAATGCTTCAAGCACGCCAGAAATCGGCGGCAAACTCAAGAGCTAGAAGAAAGCTTTTCTGCTTTCTTCCATTCTGTGCCTTCTCGTGGTGTTTTGCACCCCAAGCCCCAACCCAGCGCCCATGGAGCTGTGTGTCTGACCCCACACCCTCCTCCAAAGGCAGCAGAAGTGCTGCTGTACAACGCTTTAGTGAGGAGCCCATCCAAGCAAAGGAGATAAAGTGCAGCAATAATAACACCAGTAAGATGTGGTTCACAGCCCCATAAATTACCAGGCAAACTTACAGCTAGATAGAAGTTCTGCAGCCACTTTCCAGCTGGGTTGCAATGCGTCTATCAGTCTTTACTCATCTCTTTTCATATTACTCTCTCTCCCCCTCCCTTCTTTTTTATTGATCTCTGCATCTTTTCTATTATATCCTTCTCTTTCTTCAGCTCTGGAGAGCTAAATCAATGCATAATGCACATCACACTCAACAAAAGGAATGCAAATGAAAGCAGAGCTCTTTTTCAATGCACGCACATATATCTGGAAGCATGTGCACGATGTTTGTGGGAGAGTGCACACCAAGGACGAGGTGCTCAGCTGCTTATTAGACACCCATTTCCCAACAGCCCGGTGGGAACGGATCGAGTGCTAAAAGGCTCCGGGTTCACACAACTGCAAATCATAACTCTCCCAAGCGGGGCCTGTTTTGAATGGGATTTTGCTCGAGCTCGAGCAATGCCAAAAGCCAGGTGTCCTGGGTGAAACCACAAGCAAGGTGAAAGCAAAACAGCCAGGAGAAGGAGAGGGGTACATCAACCCCCATGGTTCGCTCCTATTCCATGAACCAAAAGGCAAAGCGAGGCTTTCCCTGTGGGACCTTGTGCAGGGCAGATGTAATATGCAAAATCTGTTCCAAGAGGTGGGGGGAGAAGAGTACAGGTGATAAATTTCAGCACGAGGATGGGTGAGTGTGCTGCAGAACTTCAAAATAAAGCAGCGCTGCCAGATGCTCCCATTAATTAATTAATTAATCTCGCTGTCGCTCTTCAGCATGTTGCAGGGGGAAGATGCTATTAATCTTATCTGTTTTCTTTGAGTCGGCTTTGTGTGCAGAAAAGGCCAGGACAACCTGACAGCAAAGACCACACAGTTTTGTCCCTGCCTCCCTCCCCCCCGCGCCCCTCCTTCCAGCAGAGCAGATTGATCTGCTGTTATCTGATTAGAGAGGAGAGGAGGAGGGAAAACAAAACCAAGAAGAAGGAAGAGAAAAAAAAAGAAAAGCCTAATTTTATTACAGGCACTAACACAAAGTGTCTTGTGCCATTTATTCAAAGGAAAATCGGACCAATAAAAACAAAAAGAAAAAACACGTTAACATCGTGATCCTAAAAGGCAAAGGGAGCTAAAGAGAGAGATGGACACCTGCAAATGGGCTGCCTCTGTCTGTGGGGATGTCAGCACAGCTGGATGTCAGCCTGAGCCATGGGCTGCAGCACTGAGGCTGGAGCCAACTTTTAAGGACCAGAGACCTCCAGGGACTCCCTCCAGCCTCCACAACATTCACAAGATCAAACCCTACAGCCCTGTCTCTGCAAAGCCTCTGTACATGATGTACATGTGATGGGAGGCTCTCTGAGTTCTTTGGTGAAGAGGAGTGATGGACAGCACTTCGGTTCTGGTGCAGGCTGCTCAAGAAACTGGAGCATACCCCATGAGTGCTACGGCCAGGAGGGATGGGGCTTTGGGCACTTGCTCTGCTGGGAGGTGTCCATGCTCTCAGCAGGGGTTGGAACTCAATGGGCTTTAAGGTCCTTTCCATCCCAAACAATTCTGTGATGCCCAGGGCTCTAAAAAGCTGCACAGTACAACAAGAACATCACTGCATAAATAACAGACTGAAATAATTTGTCGTTGTCCTACAAGATTATAACATGTATTAGCCTCGTAAACATAGAAACAAATTACGCTTTATTTTCCTCTGCTCCTCAGACAGGGACCCAAGCAGTCTGTATTTTCCAAGAAAACAACCCACCAGCCTCAAAGGAGACTTTTGTTTGGCTAAAGGCAGAGGACTCAGGGTTATATCCAAACATAAAGGTGGGGTACGGCCAAAGAACCAAACTGGACCAGGGAACTCAGACCTATGAGGGTGCACAGCTCCATCCCCAACCCTTGCTGGAGCCAACCTCGGACCATGCTTGACTTTCCAAAAACCCAAAACGTCTGCATAAGTGTTTATTTCACTTTCAAAATATTATGACTAATATCTTTCAGTGCTTGAGGTCTAATTCTGCAAGTTACTTGAAACACAAATGTCACTTCAAGACCACCAATAGTCACAATTAGCCCTGACCATAAATATTCTCAAATTTCAATAGAGATATTTACATATGTAAATATGGAAATAAGTACATCACCAAATCAGGCCTCAAGTATGACTGTGTGGGATGCTGAAGTAAAAATGTGGTGGATGAGACAAGCAGTCCCCAGCTTACCACCCAAGGGAAGCGTGTTGCTTGTGAGGTCCTTTGTATGTTGTTCCAGCCACAAGAGATAAGCATCAGATTGCCAAAAAGAGCAAATTTCAGTCTTGCCAACATTATATTAACTGCTCAGGACTGATGCCCTGAGCTGAAGGTATCGGATCACAAGATGGGACAGACAGAGCATTTGCTTGGTTAGTTCCAGATAAGGAATCCCATAAACCTCTTGAGAAGAGACTGATCCCTTATAAACATTAACTTTGGTTTCAGAAGGTCTGCATGTTTCATCCTTTCCCGGATCTCCGAGTCCTGTTTGGGAAATGCAATCCCCCAACGCAGGGCTGCCCAGCACAAGGTGCAGTGAGAATTGGTCTTTCCCCTTCTCTGCCCCCAGCATTCCTAGAGAGTTTAATAAATATGTAAAGCTCACAACCACAACCCAGCTATCCCAGATAGCCCGAGCATCTTCCGGCCATTGTGCTTACAGGTTTTGCTAATCAGAGCAAACCAGGCTTGCAAATGAAATCTGATTAAGTAGTTTTCACCTCTCAAAAAGGGGATTAGCCAGACCTTTGATCTTCAGATACTGATTTGCAACTCAAAGGAGGTGTGACCTCAGCTGGACTTGCTTCTGGTCTCAGCCCCTTCCCCTTTCACTCCTCCTCCTGTTTACCAGAAAAAAAATCAGTTCATGTCTTCTCACGTAGCCAGATCTAAAGCCTATTGAAGGCGGTGGAAAACCACCCTCTGACTTCAATGGGCTTTGGATCAGTCCCACAATGGCTGACTTAGCCCTAAGTCCTATGTTGTTTCAAAGCCAGCAGAACCAATTTCCCATCAAAACGACCAGAAGCTGGGAAGATATGTTCGCCTTTCAAACATACAAATTCCAACTTTTTTCCCTCTTCCATGACAACTCTTCAACTGGAGATGCTGAAAACGCTGTTGATTTTTTCCCTCGCGCCTTGCATAGAGCAGTTGCCCACCGTAAGTGGAAAGGCTCTGAGCCAGACTTACCAATGCAATTAAAGGATAACTCCTGCAGGCAGAACAGGGAGCAGCCGTCACCATTGATCTTATTCATGTCATCGCATTCTTCCCCCAGGTCTCTACAGGCAGGGCACAAACAAGAAAAATGAGTCAGATGGCAAATGGCGTCATCCCAATGATCCACAGAACCCCAAAGCCCTGACATCCCACAGAGTGGCACTGCGTTCCAACCCTCGACACTCCTCTCCTTTCTTTCTTCAGCTCCTACTTTCATCATTCTTGGTTCACAGACTTGCCTGGCCACTTCTCTCCTGCACATGTGGATACCACTCGCTGTTCTCTGGATATGAGGATATGAGCAACTTCCTTCATAGCTGGTGCGGCTGCAGCTCAGCAGGTGGGGGGAAAGAGAACAGGAATCCCTGAAACACTTTGTGTTAAATCTGGAAAGGCCAGTCTATGACCCCAGCATGGGAATAACAAGGTACAAAGCCCATTGCGGGGCTATTCCAGGTGACAGCGGTCTGCAGGCAGTGGGTGGTGTCAGGGATGGGATCCTGCCTTGCTCCAGCCTACACTGTTGAGTGCAAACCAGATGAGAAAGAGGCTCCACAGCTGCAAGTGGGGACACAACCAAGCACACTGTGACATAGTCTGGTTCCTGCTCGCTCGTGAGGCAGCTCAGCTATTGTTCGATGCTTGCTGCAAAGCCACAAGTGATGTTTGAGGAATGTGCAAACATAACAGTAGGAGAAAAGTTATGGAAAGCAAAATTAATCTGTCTTTCTCCACCTCTCTCTCCAAGACTGGCCTGAATTCGTAAGTCAATTGGCTGCTCTGTTTGATTTTCCTGCCTGTTGGGCCTCATCCTGCAAATACTTGCTGCCAGGTATATAATCTGACAATATCTACTGGAACCAGGATAGCAGGGCCTAAGTTCCAATTAAAGGTCATCATCCTGGCAATCATCAAGCGCATGAATCATTACGTGCAGATGAGAACTAACCTAAGCTAAGGAGACATTAGAGGTCATCACTTTCTTTCTATGCTCAGTTTGTAGCTGGGTAGATGTGCTCAGATTTATCTGTTTGCTCTTCCAGACTTACGTTTGGATAATTCCATCTCCACAGTATCCACTCCCAGAGACGTAGACAAGTGCTGGCGAGGGCTCGCTCTCCTCCGCCCCAGAAACAACGATGACCTGGTATGTGTACGTGGTGCTGTCGCTCAGCTCCCTGCAACACAATAGGAAATATTGAGTGATAGCACATCAAAGGCAATGACAAAGGGCAGAGAAGGAGCTACTACAATGAGGGCTGGCCAACAGAAAGCAAGTCCTGCTTCCATCAGGCCCTCAGAACTGCTTAAATCCCGTGAATCTGTAAGCAAGACAAGATTCTTTTTTGTATACAACACAGAAAAATATAAACCTAATATGAATATTTAGGTGTTTGGTGGCATGTTTTGTGTTAGCAGAACTTAAGATGTTCCACAAAGGAACTCGTTACAAATGTCCTCATTGCACTGATCTGCAAAGCCACAGAGCAAGGGAGATATTTGTCCTCTACAGAGCACCAAGCCATTGAAGTAGGCATCACTGGACTGAGGTCAACCTTGCTGACATTACTATCTCCTTACAACACTCATTAAGTTAACAAGCAAGACCTGCTGTGCCGTGCCCACAAACCCACATCCCTCAGTGCTACGTCTGCTCTTTCCCTTAGCACCTCCATGGCCAGTAACCCTACCACCCCCTGTGCATCCTGTGCCAATGCATCACTGCTCCTTCTGAGAAGAATTCTTCCTAATATCCAACCCAAAGATGCGAAGCATCCGATACACACCAACAAAACCAAAGCAGAGGCGAGCTTTGAATATTAAAGGGATATTATCACTCTGTTTCACAAAGCCGTTCATAAAATATTTAAGATGAACAAGGATATTTGTAGAAATTCAGACTTTGCCTCCGGATATCTTCCAACCACCAAAACGTTCAGCTCTTACAAGAGGCTGGTTATCAATGAACCATGCAGGCAGCTGCAACAACTACAGAACAAACAGACCAACAGCGCTTTCCGATGTGCTGAAATCACAAACACACACACGGGCCTGAAACACCGACAGAGGTTTTCAAGTTGTGATTTTGCACGTCATTTCCAGCAGCAGGTGATGGACGGGCATCCAGCCAACAGAGAAAGTGCATCCCTGCAAGTGTGCCTGTGTGTGTGGGAGTGTTGGTGTGTGCTGGTGTGTACGGGGAAGCAAAGCAAAATCAAGGCAAAGTTCGTGTTTGTTTATGCACAGGGTGGGAAGTTGGCAGAACAGAATGGAAGAGGACACGACTAAATGAAGCACAGGAGAGAACACGGAGTTTATGAATTATGAGGTGACTGGAGATGAATGCGTACGTGGGTGAATAAGACAGAAAACTGGATATGAAAAGTTATTATGTGGGGAGAGCTCTGGTGTATTTAATTATATTGACTGAGAATGCAAAAGCTGGTATGCAGGAAGCATCCTGAGCACGTTGGGAAGCGCTGACATCAGGCAGTGCTACTCTGTGCTGTCACCTGCAAGACAAGGGCTGCTCCAAGCAGGGATAAAAGCAGGATTAGGGCCATCCATTCCCCCTGGCTGCTGGGGGCATTGATGGTGACAGTGCTCCTTGCAGTGCCGCCAGCCCCACGCCACTCCGCAATGGGAGGTGAGACAGGAGAGCATCCTTAACACTGAGGATGTGAACAAACACTCGTTTAAATTTATATCTATGGTCTTTTAATGACCTTTTCGAGAACTGAGTGAGCCGCATTGATCGCTGCGGCTTCCGCCCGTGGGGAGGCACTCGTATTAAAAAGCAATGACTCAAGTGCTCTGCTCAGAGGGGGAACTGGAGCGTGCCGTGCTGAATGCCACCAGGGCTCCTCACCCGTCTGCTGGTGAAAGCAGCAGATCCAGGGTTGGAAATGTACAGCCCCCTCTCCCTTCTCCTGGCCTTCCTGGGGATGGGGGATAGTCACGTTGAAGTTGAAGCATCCTGTGGGCTATGGATTGCTACTCTCTGATTGGGTATTTCTGTACAGCTTTTAGGAAAAACACCACTGGGAAGCAGTTTTCTACTCAGACCGAAGTGGTTTGAAAGGATCACAGGTGCCCAGCCATGCCCCAGCCACACCTGCCTGATGCCCATTGCCAGGCATAGACCCTTAGAGTTATGTGAGTTGGAAGAGACCCTTAAAGGCCATCTGGTCCAAACCCCTGCAATGAACAGGGGTACCTACAACTCTAGCAGTGCTCAGAGCCCCATCCAGCCTGACCTGGAATGTCCCCAGGGATGGGATATCCAGCACCTCTCTGTGCTATTGCCTCACTATGTGCATGGCCCCTGAAAACACTGAGGGAAAGCAGCAACCTGCTCCCCTCTCCCCACTACCATGGCATGTCTGTTTTTCCTGCTACAAATAATAGCAGGAAGTTTGTTTGTTTGTTTTGAGCATGACAGATTCCTGTTTTGAACAAAACTGAAAACACCTGAAAGGCCAGTTTCTGCCTATGAATAAAGAGATGGCCAGAAAGCTACAAAAGCAGACAGCATTCCTGTTATTTAAGGACAAAATGACAAGGTTCGAGGCATCTCCAGTTAAATTACAGCTGTCAGAGGTACTGTTAAGTGAAACAGACACATTCTGCACCTCAAGCACCCTACAAAGGACCCAGCTCGCTTTGGCCTTCAATAGTCACCAAGTCTTACGCCCAAAGGCAGCACTTCCATTACAGCTCTCTGCATCCCAGAACAAGCCCCAGTCCATGAGTAATGCCCCCATATCCCTACAACATAGTCAACATCTACAGGCTCCCGACACGCTCCCAAAATCAATCAATAAAGTGAAACCCAGAGGAGGAGGTCATTTTAGGACAGCGTGGATAGATGTGCTCCCCAGCTCCCCTCCTTCTTCCTGTGTTGCCATTTGCATTGTCCACAGAAGATCATTCTCTTCTTTTACCTTCTCTCTCACATGCACTCCTCTTGCTTTTTCCTTTTCTTCTTTTAATAAAAATGGCATGACAAGCACGGCAGAAGATAATGAAGAGAATTCCTGCCTGGTTCTGCGGTTGGGAGAAAGGAGGGGCGAGATTCTGTAAACAAAAAGACGTCAAAAATCCGGGCTGTTTTTCCAGCTGCAGCCCAGTCTCGGGCTGTTTGGATAAGCCCAGAGAAGTGGCAGGTGCAAAGACCTCAGAAGTCTCTGCCCCTCTCCTGGTCAGCGAGCTGATTCAGAAGACAAAAATATATAAGGAGCAAACTTGGAGCGGTTTCTCCCTCTACCCATAACAGGTTCCCAATAAGGCAGATGGTTTGCTCTGTTTTCCTTGCTCCCAATGTGGGAATGGAATGAGAACTCCATGTATCAGGAAGGTACTTCCAGTGAAACGTCCCATAACCGCCATCACAGTATGGGGAAGACTTCATGTGATCAAGCTTGAAGTCAGAGGTTGAAAGGTTGGGCAATTAAACCTATTAGAAAGAGGAAAACATTCTTTTCTCCATGATACCCATCCACATACAAAGGTTACCACCACCTCTCGTAGTTATCACAAAACCCACATGGTCGATTACTGTGTCATTTGTGCACACTGGTGTAATCGTGGAACAGCTTCAGAGACCTCAGTAACACACCTGGGTTGCAAACACACCATCCTTGCTGCAGCCCATCTCTCTGAGTTGCATGTTTGCTCTGCTCAGGACCTTGAGCACGTTGAGCATTTACCTTGAGAGAGAACTCACCCTTAGAATCACAGAATCATTAAGGCTGGAAAAGACCTCTACGATCACCAAACCCAACCAAGGATCATAACTTTTAAAAGCAGCAAACATATAGATATATATGCAACTGATTAACTCCAGCAGACTTTGATATAATCGTCCAAGTATTTGCCCTGGTACCAATTTAAATTGCAGTAGCACATTTAATAAAAAAAACAACTGTGTAGCCAAGGCCTGAAAGATAATTCTGGTTGGTTTTTCTTCTCTTAAAAATAAATCAAACATCAGCGGTCAATTTTCTACTTTCTTGGTTGAACAACAACAGCAAAAACAACCACGTGAACGCTTAGAGTGGAAGACAGAGATGCAGGATCTACGTGAGATTGGGTTACAATTACCAGAGCAGTGGAAATGTGAGGGGCCCGGGGCCTCACGTGGGTGTTTGCACTAGACAGGCAATTTCACGGCGGTACACAGGTTAAGTGTCGGAGCACCTGGTTGCTATTAAAAGCAGGGCAAGAGGGGGGAAAATCTGTTTTGCTCAGTTCTTTGCTGTTCCAATCAGCCCTGAGCTGAGAAAGGAAAACTCTGTGCCCTGACCCACAGCAAGCCCCACTTGCAGCCGGAGGGAATCAGTGCATCTCTATTCATTCCCAGGGACTGGTGCCAGTAACCAGCGCCTGAGGACACAGTGCTGCGGTGCATGGCAGCAGGGAGAGAACAGCATCAGGGCTGGCAGCGGGCTGGAGCAGGTTGGTAGCTAAAAGGCCATCATCGTCACCAAAGAACCTCTCTGCCTGTTGCATCGTGCCTCTGGATGAGCAGCGTGTGATTACACTGCTAACGATGCCCGCCCTGCAGCACCCCGCTATCTATGGCCAGGTTTGGGGTGTCCTGGCAGCATCCTGCCCCAGGATGTACCATGGGGCTCTGCCTGCAGGAGGAACATTCTTCCCCAGCCTGGGGTCAACGGTGTGGCAGGGGGGCGTTCTTCAGTTTCCCCATATCCACCTTGACCTCTAGCATTTCCTTTCAATGGAACCAAGATCTGATTTTCAGAGCTTAATGCCCTCCTGCGTCTGTGAAATCCCCCGAAAGGGTAAACAGAGCCACGTGATCCTGATCTGACTGCTCCTGGTGCCCGGGAAAGCTGTGTCTATTTTCAGCAAGGCTTCAGCCAGGCCCCCAACACGCAGATGTTTGCAGTTTCCTCAGCTTCCACCTCTATCACTGCTCCTCATCAGGGCTCTGCATGGAAGGGATGGGCTCTGGGACTGTGCTGCAGTGCAGGGTGAAGAAGCAGCCTGAATCCACGGGCACATATAGGAAAGATGTATGTGCTGTCCCACATGAAGAGCACAAAGGGGTGTACAAGGAGAGGAGGTGACTCCTCCAGAGGAACATTCTGTCATTTCCCCCCTCAGGGGCTCTGTGTTTTGCTTTAAGCCACGTCAGATTATGAGAAATCCTACTAGCTGGTCTCCAGTGGGATCTGTAATGGTTTAATAACCGAACATTACTGAACATATTTCCACTAGCCTCTTTCTAAAATCCCATCATGAGCTAATTTCCTCTATTGTCATTAGATCTGCAACTGGTCTTACATCTAAGAAAAAAATCTGCACCGCTGCGAGGAAACGATCTGCACTGAGCTCTGAAGGCAGCAAATCCACTCATCCTCAGTGGGTACAACGTGCTGCTTCCACTCTGCCTAACTGTCACAGCAAGACACAGGGTAGTGCTGGAATGATAGCAGCAGCGTAGAGATGCCCATGTCAGAATGTGTTTCAGAGGATCCTGGCCTGACAGAGCAATCCTGGGGGGGAAGTGATGGAAAGCGTTGGGCTCGCAGTGATGAGCAATGAGGCACTGTAAGGGTTTCTGCTTTGGCTGATGCTGTGCTATCCGATCGGGTACTGAGGACAGCAAAGCATTACTCCCTGCTTGAGGACAGCTCCAAATGTAACAGAAACGTTATTTGGTAGGAAAACATATTGAAATGAAATGCCCAGGAAGCAAAGGGGCCAACAAAAGTGGCAGAAAAAGCAATCAGTGCTGGCTGATGCTGCTGATAAAAAGGCAGGTAGCACTTTGATGCTGCTGCTGCTGCTGCAGTATTTGAGGCTCACTCCAACTTTTACAAGAGGGTTATTTTTAAAGCATTGCATAACACATCTGCCCAATGCTTCTTCCCCAGCGGAGCAAAAAAATACCCCAAATAAACCCCCCAAACCAACAAAACCATTTGTTACACCCGGGAGATTTCTGGTTCTTCTCATCTTATTGAGAGCCCAAAACAAAGATGCAAACAGGAAGGCAAACATCAGAGAGAAATTACGAGACAACACACACCTGAATTTACCACATCGCTGAGACTGTTCCACCTGCAATAAATTATTTCACCCAGCAGGAAAAGTCTCGTTTGACCTTCATTTTTTTCTTTTCCTGCAGCTGAAAACTCTGCTACTGCTCCTAGGTCGGGAGTTCAAATTCCAGCCTGGCTGGGAGTGATTAAATATATCCATTTCTAATAGTATCTATGCGGTTAATAAGAGGAGGGCAGTGAAGGCTCATTGTTTGAGGGACGTTGGCACATGGCTGCATTGGAGACCTGGCAGTGGGATGCTGGGGACACCCATGCAGTGAAGCAGCAGCGTGTGGGGAGTCCCTGGTGGGAGCAGAGCTGCTCTCTCCTGAAGCAAAGTGCTGCTCCTGAAGCGGGGCAGACACTGCTTGCTGGCTATTCCCATGCTCTTGATCATTCAGAGCCATGTCTCATGTCAAGAGTTAAACCCAGGCTGAAAAATCACTCTGGCTGCTCAGTTTTAGCACCGCAAACCTAAGAAGAGACGAACCCGCCCTTCCTACCTTACTCTTGCATCATATGCAGCTGAGCCAGAACAGGAGCTACAGTTCTGCCAAGTGCCAGCTATAGCTACAGCATTACATAAGAAACCACAACAGCAAAGAACCACAAATCTATCACTACTGCTGGCACCGAGCAGCATCTCAGCACAGGCTGAGCAGAAAAGCTGCCTGCTGAATGGGCACGGCCCGCCAGATTGTTCTTTCTCTTCTCTGGATCAGGGTTAAGGCAATTTGGCAGAGGGTGGTAGGGAAAAATTGCCGTCTTGCTCTGCGTGTGGGGTCAGGAAGTAGGTTTTATTCATCTGCTGAGATAACCTGGCACCTCTGATGAAGACAGGAAGATGTAAGGAAAGCTAACAGTGGTTTTGAGCTGCCAGAGGCTAGCAGGGACATGGAGAGCCTGAGCTTCCTTCACATGGCTGTAAGAAGGATAAAGGAGTGGATGTACCTGAGTCTCAACACTGTAGTGAGAAGAGAAACCTGGTGGGATATGGGAGAGTAGAAAGTATGAGTAAGTGGCTAATTAGGGGGAAGAAATCACCCATATGCAGACTAGTGATTTTAATAAGGACAGGTCTCAGGCACTGCTAGAGGTGATAGAAGGCATCAAACACTTATGGACTCAACAAGAGATGATATTGCTTTGCACCTACTTCTGGTAGCTGAAGACGGTTGGACTGAAAGAAATGCTGAAGTGAAATGTACATTTTTCCTTCAGTTACCACTTTGAGATTAATTATTTGCAGGAATGAAATGTTTGTCAAATTGAATTGGTATACAGACCCAGCCAATGCAGAGAAGAACAGAGTTAGAATACAGGAATCACCAATTTACAGGACTGGATGTCTCAAAATGGTGCTTACGTTGGTACAAAAACATCAAGAAATCCCAAATAAGCTCAGAGCTCTTCAAAATGAGAAGGCAAGAAGTAATTGGTTGCATTCATTCAATTGGAAGGTAACTATAAAACCATCAGCGGGGAAGATTCATGAAGAAGTGCATGAGGTCCTTGCACACATCAAGGCAAGGCATTTCTAGGCTTGCTGTAAGTATTCATGCTGTTGCACAAAGACATCTGGATTCACCAGACACAGTTCTACAGCCTGTTGGGAATCCAGATGTGTAGCGTGCCGATATCATATAGACAACCTAGCAGCTTTTGTAGATAAATCTGGGCATGTAAAGTGCTTTCTTAACATTTCAGTCCTATCTTAGATACTCCCCAGTATTTCCTGGCATATCAAGAGAGATTTGGCATGGCAACTGGGGAGGAGGGGGGGCAGAAGATGTTGATAATGTGGGCTTCAGCTTTTGGTATTGGGAGAAAATCCACCCAGCGATCTGTATCTTGTTTGGGTGGAAATATGCTGTTAATTATCTTCATGACAGATGGATCTGGCAATTCATTTCAGCTGCTTTAGATCATACATTCCTCTGGCTGGTAGAGGTTCAGAAAATAGAGAAATAGATCTTCAAGATGAATGCAAAGGAAGGAATGCCATAACAGGGACAGATGTTGCCATGAAATTTTAGTGTTGCATTCAACAGGGCCTTAATGTTACATATCATCACTGTGATATTTGTATTTTTTTCAGAGCCCTGTTGAGCTGGGCCTGCAATGAGTAACTGCAGCCTTCCAATGGAGCTCCTGCTCACCTCCAACAGTCACTGCTCTGCTGATTCTCCAGCCTCTCTGCTGTCTATGTTTGAAGGAGTTTACAATGTATTTCATATGCATTCAGACTAAGCAATGTTTTCCATCTCCTTCAACACCACATCATCAAGGGTTTCTGACAAATCACGTGCATGGCTTCCGGACCGCATACCAACAAACACAAATGCCATCAATAACACACATTTTGAAACAAACCCCTTCAGATACAGCCTGCAACGTGCCAGGAAACCATGAACAGCACCACAGCAACCTCTCCAAATACCTGCAGTCCCAATGATGTAATTCCTCAATCCTTCGCAGTCACGTCAAGAAGCCCTACTGAGATCTGGATCCTACTCTCTTAGGTGCTCAGTTAAAACACTGCAAGTAAAATTGAGCTTGCAAGCTTAGCACTGGATGGAACTCCTGACTCTAACAAAATGTTTTAAAATACTGTACTTGCTTAAACAATAGACGACAACCAGTCCCCTCTATTTCCAAGGAACAGAAAAGGCGTAGCCATAGAAAGTAGGTGGAAAAAAGCTACGTGTGACAAGGAAAATATATTCTCTATATGAGAAAATGCAGGTTTCTCTCTCGGTCTCTTTTTCTTTTATTTTGAAGTATGAATGCAGTATCTCCAGGTGTCACTTAGGTACTAAAGCACAAGTCAGTACGGGAATAACTCAGATGGAGATATCACAGGAAAGCATACTTGCTGCTCAGTGATGTTCAACTCTGCAAAATCAAAACTCGTAGCAGGGCTTTGTGCTGGGATTCTTTCTAAGGCTATTTCAGTCAGTGCCTTTGTCATGAAAAATCCCACAGGTTAACAAAGAAAAAGGTTACAAAGATGACCCGCTCCAGCACAGTCCACCACGTTCTGAGGTTTCCTATGAAGTCCGTGGCAGAAAAGTCAGAAAAAATTCCAATTCTCAGAAACTTTTCCAGTTATTCCAACTTTACAGAACTAACCTCAGCACCTCCTGGCTTGGCACGTTGGAGGGATGAGCTCAGATCGGAGCAGGAGCATGGTGGGAAACATGGGCTGCTCCCCACCACTTCTCAAGGTACCCACCAAGCACTGGTGTCCAGTTGCCCTCTGACATCCTCACGTGAGCTTCCACTGGGGGCACTCCTCTCACTGAGCTCTTCCAAACATCAGTGGTTGCCACAAGTGATGACAAGAGCATCCATGTGAGCGTAAAAGCGCTACAGCAAGGCCAAAGTGAGAGCAAAACAATTACCTCCATCACCATCCTCACTATCTCGTGGGATATTCCCAGGGAACAGCAAGAGCAAAATGTAAGAGCACAACCTGAACTCTGGATTAAACCGTGAGCTGAGACTTTGAGATCTGCAGATGTGGCTCTGCCCTTATTGCTGACTGCGGCGTGACGACTCAGCAGTTCCACACTGCACCTGGCCCGACCTTCTTCCCCCCATTGATTTATTCAGCTTTCTGCTCTCTTCCTAGGCACTGAGCCTCATTTTGTACTGCATATTACAGCAATTCTGGCCAATAGCACTTGGTGGAAGCAAGAGCATCTTGCTTTGTTTCTGGGAGGTCCAAGGATAAGGTCCCGTCCCTTAGAAATGACTGAGCCAAGAGCTGAGATTAAAATTCAGCTTGAGAACAGAAAGTCTGGCATTATTTTGCATTTCTTAATAAAAGGTTTCCACTGCTGAAGCTATTTCCTCTCCGTTGTGGAGCACCCACTGCTGACTAGGCAAGGGCTATCCATTAAAGGCTTAAAGAGAAGTTCCCTCTCTTTGACGGGAAGAAGGTAGGAGAAATTAATTCTTCTTTCAGCATCGCCACACCTGGGGAAAGGATCTTGCTCACAGATAACAGTGCAAGCAAATATTTTCTTTGGGAGAAAAAGAGAAAGTGAAGATCAAGGTCAGAGGAGGCAAGAGTAAAGACAGGCGACTGCCTTCAAAATAACCTTCCATAGAACATGTGGGGGTGTCGTTTTATTTAATACGGAAAACATGCAAAAGCATAAACAGGAGGAGGGGGACTGGCTTGGGGCTTACCAAGAGATAAAGGGGTTGCAGTGTCTGGTTGTACAGATATGCTGAATTCCAGCTGTACAGAAGGAGACAAACAGATGAGGAAGGGCTGAGATATTGCATTTACCCCTCTATGTACACACAGTACACCACTATCCTTGACTTTCTGAGGCATCTTCCTGCTCTCAGAGCTCAAGGGCCGTGGCTGCTCTGTGCTGTGAAGCTGCAGGACCCCTCAGCTCCAGAGGGTATGAAACACTGCTATGCACATATGCATGTTAGGATATGAAAAAATCACTTTTCAAGATTTCAAATACATGCCAGAGCAATGCATTAAGAAAACCCATCTCTAAGAGCTAAGAAATCTGCATCTTTGACTCCTTACCCAGTAGCTAAAGGCTTCATTTTAGCTTTCCAAGTGCCCAGTCACAGCTCTCTGTCTGGATTTTCCCTGCAGACCCTTGGAGGACCCATTGCTCAGAGCTGGCCAGATGAAAGGCTTTGGTTGGGTTGGCTTTGCCAGCCTCTGCCAGGTGCTTCTGTCTCCTGACTGCAGAAATACAACCTTCTATTTTCCTCCTGTTTCAGCCGACTCCATAACCGAGACATGCAGACAGGTACAGCAGCGTTACTCTGTGTGATTTATTCAGTGCCATACAGGAAAACTGCTGTTAATCCCTGGCTACCAATTGAACGGTCAGAGCACCTTCCCATTTTGGATGGCTATAGGCTAGAAGTCACCTCTAAAATTATACCAAAAGATACAGGAATAGCAGTTAGAATACAAGTTATGTTTTGGACTTTTTTTTTTCACGCTCTATTATGAACTCAAAACTGGACCTGCTTCTGTGGGAACTTATGCTAAGGTATGCAAATACTTCAAACCAAACCAGTCCCATTTTCCAGTGTGAGTGGGCCAGGTTTCAGGCAAAGATGCTTTCGCAGCAAAACTATGGGAAAATTCACCAGTTTTCCACGTTTCCAATATGCCAATATTCATCTCCTGTAAAGTGCCAGCAGTTGTTGGAACAAGGCTATAACCCAAGAAAGCACTTACGCACATGCTTAACTTTCAGCATGAGGTTCAGGGGTTTGCTTTTATATTCACTATTGTCAGCTACCTTGAATTTTTCAACCCATAGGGACAATTTGCATCTTCTGAGCTGTATAATTGCGCCATGAAAGGGATGGTAGCTCATGATTACTGAATTGTTAATTAATCATTTTTATTATATTTAAACATGCTTCAGAAGACCATAATGATGTATGCTTCCTTGATATTAGCTGTACTAATTAGATCATCTTTTCTAAATTAGAGTGCAGTTTTCTTAGCAGGTTTCCTTTTATCTGGTGTTCATTTTCAAAAGAGCTTCATGTTGTTCCCACAGATGAGTGAATCACTTCCAGGGAATCGTGTTATGCAAAAGATGTTTTTCTTGCTTCTGGAGAATGCCTGTGGGTAGATCATGGATCTCCTCGAAATCATTAAATATTTTGAAGCTGAGCTTTCCTCAACAATCATACATTCCTTTAACAGATGAGCATAACTGCAGCTGAGATGAAATTCACTCCCTACAACCAAGTGGCACGTATGATGTGTTTACTGTGCAATACAGCCTGTGTCAGTGACACATGAAAGGAGAAAATGAAAGCAGCTGAAATACATTTACATACCTGAACACCCAATTTTACTTCCTGCGTTCTCTCTCAAGCAGTTAATTAGAAGTTACGATGCTCTGGCACTGAAAGCAATGCTGCCTCCTTCACCAAAATACTACTGTGAAAAAAATGTCTAAGGAAACGGTGACCGTGATACTCCTGAGGTCCTCCCTCAGGTTATCTTAAACATTCAACTTATCAAAGCTCAAGTGGTTTGCAATATCCTTTCAGCTTAAAGGAAGATGGAATTTCACCTTTCTCCGTGAGCAGCAGGCAATTTCACCTGACTCTAATGCTCCTGAATTCCAGAAAGAAACAAAGAGAATAACCCTCTCTTGGTGATAACTGATCCGTCTACCTGGTTTAGAAGTCCAGTGCTCAGTGGCAATACCTGACATCAGCAAGTTGAAGAGGCTATAATCTTTCCCTGATTGCACCCCTGCAAAGCAGTACTTACATGTCAACGAATCTTCTGCTGAGGTTCGAGATGACAACAGGAGATCCAGACTGGAAAGGAGGGTCCCGAACCACTTTGTATTGGATGGGTTTGCAGTCTGTGCACAGTGTGCTGTGCGGGACGGAGCTCAGCATGGCAGCATCGATTTCCAAGTGCTCATCCAGAGTGTAGATTTGGATGCCATACACCTCCTCGCCCACCTGTCCTGCATCCAGTTTGATGGTCAGCGGGATGTCACAGAAAACATTCTGTGGCCCAAGAGAGATGTTCTTCCCACTGACAGTGAGCAACTTGACATCGTTCACCGCTCCACTGGAGTCCCAGTCGGGGGAAACAAATGTCACCCATACTGTGAGGGACTCCGGAGTCAGGGGGTAGCGGAACTCCAGCTGCAGGTAGCAGCCCTGGGGCTCAGGGCAGGCTGGGGGCACTGTGTGTTGGTTGACAGCTGAGTTGGGGCTCCACGTCCGAACGCTGGATTTGCAAGGCTGCTCAACGTCAGGGTGCCCTGGAAAGAAAGAATGAAACTAAGACAGTGCATAAAAGAAAGCAGAGAATATGGCTCATCATTGACAACAGTACTGAAAGAGAAACTGGTGGCAGGAGAGCCTATCTGTCCAGGACTCAACTGGGCAGAACAGGCATGGCCGGCATGGAGAGGAGTTTAATGCCTATGTCTCATAGCTGGGTGAGACACAAACCCACCTAAACACCGAGATGGAGCAGACACCACCCAGCACACACCATGGTCCCACACTTCCCATTTCTGGTACATTTGCCTGTGCCAAACAATATTTTCTACCCTTTCCACTTGGTAGTTTATCTGATAAACAGACTCACTTTGCTTCCATTTCACCCTTGTGCTCCTCTTACACCCGTCTGTTACTCTAAGACGTTACCTTTTCCTCTTGTCTTCAGCAAAGACAAAGGAAAGAGCTTCTGCTGGCTCCATGAAGTCACCACATTGTGCTGTTGGGCAGCAAAATACTCAGCTCACTCCTATGCCCTTTACAGGCTCATCTTGTACATTGTGTAAGATCCCTTTTTTGGAAGCACACGGAGCACAGGTTTGAGTTGGCTCTCTGCACTTGTCATAATGAAACAACAGGCACTTGTGCTTTTACGTGTCTCACCGTTGGCTATGTTCGGCTACATGGGAGGTATTACCAAGAACTAATGAAAGCCACAGCACTTGCTGGGATCCCAAATACTATGGTAACATTACAATTTGGCACAGAATCATGGACTGCAAGATCCAGAGAGGTCATATGGGTGGAACAGTTGGTAACAGAATCCAGCGAGTGCTATAAGTTCCCTCTTCCTTCTCAAATAATCACACAAAAAGGGAGCGAGTAGAACAGAGAGAAAACAAAGTGTAGGAAAGAAGAAAGGAAAAAGAAAAGATAAAGAGAGGTAACAAGAAGAGAGAAATGCAGATGGCAGAGGAAAATGAGAGAGGGAGAGCACAGCTGTTGGCAACCGAGGGAGAAAGTGAGATAAAGCACTGGGCAAACACAAACAAACAGGACATCACTGCTAATTTAAAGAGAAAAGGGCAACGTGTGAAGGTTATTCTTATTGTCTGTGATCCAATGAAGTGATAGAAAAGTGCCTTTTCTGCCAAGGATTCGCAGCCCAGGGAGTTCTCCCGTTCATACCAAATGAACCCAGACACAGAACAATTCCCCAGTATCTCAGCAGGCCTCTCAGAAAACCAACACGATGTTCTACCCCACAGCTCTCCCCTGTTCATCACATGCCACAAAGCACTGCCACTAAGCCAGCACCTGGCAGACCAAAAGCATCTGTGCACTGTGCAGGAAGCCAGAATTGCAATGAACACCCTCAGTTACTCCCTCTGCCAAGCTCACAAGGACTCAGAGTGTAATCCCTGTGAGCAGAGAGAGCCCCACTCAACCCACACCATCATGCAATGCTTCCATCCACGTGTGCTTGGCTGGGCCAACAAATGGTGTTCCAACATTCACAGCGAGCCTCTTACTGCAGCCCTAAGAAGGCAAGTTTTTACCCCAGTATATCCCATGCTTTGGAAAGAGTTGTATTAATGCTATCATCTTGCCAATAGGAAAATGGAGTGGATGAATGGCTCACAGCCTTGCATGTATCTTGATGTTGATCCCCTTGGGTTCCTGCAAATTCACCTCCACCAGTTCAAAAACTCTGTAAGACTTACGTAGAGAATAAACTCACGCACTTTGGTAGACAAGGGAGTGTTCAGCTGAACTGAACTCAATGAGCACTGCAGGGAGCTGAAAGCAGATCATTGCTGCCTACTGAGTGAGAACAGCTCTGCCTGGCAAGAATGGGAGCTTGACCATAGTCTGGCATGGGAGGCTTCACTCAAAATATGGGCTATAAGCACAGCCTGGTGTGTCAGTGACAGACAATGACCCAGCTGTGCTATCTGTAACTCAGACCAAGTGCAAGCAGGCAGAAATCCTGAATGTCAGGGACACTGGAAAATTAGAGAGCAACAAATACCATACACTCAGTGTATTTTCTACCCTAAAGCAAAGACAACTTGTTAATGTAGTAAAAAGATAGGATTCCCAAATTTTCTTTCCAGAGCAATGGCAAAACAGCAATTGAATGAGACAGATAAGGATCTGACTTCACCCTTCATAGTTAAGAATATGCAGGAACACACTGTACAAAGAGGAAATTAAATGCAAAATGCAGCTGAGTAATAAATCTTAGAGAAGCTTCGTTTCTCTAGGAATGATGCCGCTGGCAAGACGTGCGAGATCCAGAAGTTTTCAAATCAGAGCTTGTTGGAGAAATTTTGATGGAACGGAGCATCTCAATGGAATACAGACCTTTCAGAATCAAAACACAAAATTGGATTTATTTGGCTAAAATTTTACTCTGGAAGAGAAGATGGGAAGAAAGTTCTAACAGTAATAGAACGCCGTGTTTTGACATTTCTGGAAGAATTCATTCAGCTTTTGCACTTTCAAACACTTTTCACTTTGATATTGAAAGTTGCTTTTGCCCTACATTATATACTAAGAGGAGACGCTTTCAAATGTCATAATTGAACTGAAGTTCATGAAAGAGGAATTACATAAGCTAAATAAAACATCCTGGCCAGCCTCAAACACTTTTTGTTTTTAATTTTCCTTCATGGTGAAATTCAAAAGTTTCAGATTTTGTTCCAAACAAAACCAGGTTTCAAAGTCTTCTAAGAGTTGGCGGAGTGGAAATTCAGTCTTCCACCCTGCGTTACAACTGCAAGCCATCCAGATTTTGCTAATCCTGTTTACTTGACAATCAGGTCACACCTGTGGCTGGAGAAATGCTTCCCAGGATGGGGCTCCTCTGCAACCTCCATGCGAGGGACAGGTGCATTCTGTGTTGGGCTCAGCAGCCTTGGCCCTGGATTTTCAATGGGTTGGAGTGAACTGCAGCCCCCAGTGAGCTCCCACCTGGGATCTGTGCATGCAGGGCAAGCAACACTTTGTTTACATATGTATTCCCATATTAATTAACAGATAATCTTCCTTGCAGATTAAATCCCATGTATTCTAGATGGAGGACAGAGAAGCTCTTAACATAAGAAGACATCTGTATAAAGAGTTAGTAAATTCCAGGTGTGAACCTTTGAGTTCAATGAGATTCATGTACGTATGGGCTCAGAGGGTGCTGTACCTGAAGGAAAAGTTATTGATGGGCAGATTGAAATAACATTCTGCTCTTCTCAAACTGTAAACTGTGACCTCTGCCTGGTATAATCACGTAGATACTCTCCCACATCCAACTATGTACACAATAGGAGGTATGGACGTTAGGAAAAATCAGGTTGGATATTAGTAAAGATTTCTTCTCAGAAATAGTGGTGAGGCATTGGAACAGGCTGCCCAGAGAGGTGGTAGAGTCACCATCCCTAAGGTGTTCAGGAAAAGGACAGATGCAGCAGTGAGGGATGGGGTTTAGTAGGTTTGGAAGGATGGTTTGATTGTTGGACCTGGTGATCTTTGTGATCTTTCCAAACTTAAAGATTCTATGCTTCTCTGCTTCTTCCACCGTGACTGCTGGTGCAGCCTGTTAGTAATTCAATGTAAGTGAAGGCAGCAGAAATCAAGCCCAAAGAAATAACATGCAATTCTTCATTTTTGGAGTCAGAGCAGAAGGACTAAACTGCTCCCCTGAGGAATTCATCTGGCAGATGTGAATGGTCAGTGTTTCTTGGCACTCTGCTGCTTTCTGAAGTTCAAGTTCAGCTCCTGAAATTCATTAAACTCATGGGCAGGGTCAGGGCACAGGGACCAAAACACAGGGGGTATTACTTCAGGAACGCAGTGCATCCATCCGCCTCTCATTTTGTTCTTGCTACTCTCAGGTACAACCAGCCACCCTTCCCCAGAGGTCCCCACCTGCTCTGTGGTCTCCTTTTGCTCTGGCCACGATTCTGCCCCAGCCCCATGCTTACCTTCTGCTTCCCGTGGGCTCCAGTGCCCCGAGGGATCGCAGGGCATTGGGGACGAGGCGCTGAAGGCATGCTGCACCAGGACTCTTCCCTCCACGCACAGATCACATGCTGATCCCACTTCTCTAGGAGGCCAGGAAAACAGGAAAACACACCACCTTAGTAACAGCTGAATGAGCTGCTTATTCAACTATATTAAAAACAGTAAGATTTGGAATTCAGTTCCACTTAATCCTCTTTTCTTACAGCACAGACAAGAGTGCTTTCTGGCCTTGGCTTGGCAGGTTTGGGCTCATGGCTGTGAAGATGGCATCAGTGTGAGCCACCATCCCATACAAAATGATAGCAACCTAGAAACTACCCTCAGCTGTAAGGTTGTTGGGGTTTCTTTTCTGCCCTCTATATCTGGATGAAATCCAGACAAAAGAAAACGTGTGTTATTTAGAGGCAGGAGCAGAGAAACGGGACTCAGGAGATATCAGACCTGTTTCTACTCCCATCATGAGTTTATTGCATGAACTCACAGCATCTTCAGGACTTTAAAGGCTTTGGGCCCAACTGGACCACTGATTAGAGACAGAGTTAAGCCCCAGATCTACAAACATCAGAGAGCCGCTCAGAGAAGCACGGCTCAGTTACATGTGTGAGGACCTGCTTTTGGAGGTGGATCACTGCCCAGATCACTAGAAGTCTGGAAACGGGTTGGGCTGTGATTATACAGCAAGGAATATACCCTTAATCCTTTCCACAGGGGAAACTGGATTCAGTACCTGGCAGTCTCGGCACCAGCAGATGGCTCTTTCTGAACTGAAACCCTCCTGGTTCCATGCCATGGGATGGCACGATGGGGCACTGAGACTCAGAATGTGTGGTTATTGATCCCCCAAACTTGTTCATTATTCACAATTCACTGTTCTGCTTTAAGGAATGATACCACCACACATGAAAGTAGGAATTCTTGATCTTAAGTGAAGGAATGCACGTAGGAAAGGACAGAAACATCAGGCAAGCAACGCTGTGCACAATGCAGTGCACTCTCTAAACACCCTGAGTGCAGTTAAGCCATCAGTTATTACCACAAGTGATGCAAACTTCAACTCTCTCCCATAGTGAGATTTATTTCAGCACACTTTGCAAAGCACATTGTGGCCCATGGGCAGAAGAGAACCCTGGGACAGGGGAGCTGCTCTCCCAGCCCTCCTAGGCTGTCCCTGTTTCCATTTGGCACCAGGGACAACTCTCGCTCAGCTGCTCTCTGGCTTAGCATCTCCTATTTGTTGACAGTGATCTGTGTGAATGTCGGCTTTCTGTTGGCTTAATTAAGCGGAAGCAGGGATTGTCAACAGGGGGGACTTGGAATGAAATCAGTGGCAAAACTCGTATCCATTTCAGTATGGCCCACTGCCACCCTGCAAAGAGTCAGCAAATGTGGGGGGGGATGCACCTGCTGGAAACACTTGAAGTGTGGCAATGGGGAAGAGCAGAGAAATAGGAAGCAAAGGTGCTCTCCCCTTCCCTGCACGTTCTGTACCAGACATACCGAATACATTTGGGCACACCGTGAGTCACGTCTTCACTCTCTGTCTCACTTCACCCACTTGTATTATTGTTGAGACTACCTGCTAATTTCATCTCTCAATAGGCTGCTTAGCAGTGGTTTGAGTGCTTAATTCAGCTTGCCCATATAATGTATGCTAAAAATATATATATAAAATTAAGACTCTGGAAAAAAATGAGATTGAGAAATAAAAATACGTAATTACTATTGTGCGGGATTTCTGTTGTTGTTTTAGACACATCCACCAACAGAAAGGAGAGAAATCCCTGCAATAATAATCTTTCAGTTTCTCTACAAAGAAACTCCTGCATTACTGTTCAGTCCTGGATGAGGACGGGGAATTGAAAGCCAACTTTCCACAATTAGGACCGCTTTCTACTCAAATTAGCAGCTATACAATTTCATCACAGGCTGCCATGGTGGAAAAAAACCGTAGGCTTATGGACAAACATTTCCTTTTACCAGCAAGGACTTGGAGGTAGGAGGAATCACAAGGAGCATCATGTGGGAAAGGCTATGAGCAAACTTTCTCTTTTTACTTTTCCAGTTCGGGAGCCAAACTCAGCCCTGATGTAACACCAGTGGCTGAAAGGAGTTACACAGCGATGACTCCTGGGTTAAAGATTTTCGTCTGCAGCTTCTTGAGCACAAATCCTGCAAACAGCCATGGATGTCAAAACTAATTACGGAACTGCATGTAAAGGCTTGTGAAAATCTAAGGCAGACCTTTACACCTTACACAGCCAATGACATCAAGACCAAATGAGCAGAAAAAGGATCAAAACACCATTAAATAGGAATGATAGCATATCTGACACCTCATACACTGGGCACATGACTCCTGAAAGCGAAGGGTAATGAACAATGTAGACTTTGCTGTTTTCTAATAAGCCAAGTACTGGGGAAATTCCAACTCATGAGGTTCAGAGCACAGGAAAGATTCACTCCTACAGCATCATATTCCAACAAAGTGGATTCAAAACATAAAGAATACTAGTGGAAACCAGTTCTCATCAGGGCTGGCAACAGTTCAGAGGCAACCCAAAACCAGTAAAGATCTGTCGTTCCTTTTGGTAACAAATGCCTGTTTTCAGTCTAAATTGTACTAGATTATACCTGCTTGGTGTGCTACCTGATTCGAATTTGTATCACTGATGGCACTGAAACTTTCCAGCAAGATTCAAGCAAGCAGTTATCGAGCCCAGCCATCTAGACCCAGGAACCATACTGGCCAAGATATTCTCTTGCTAAGAATGAGATAGCATCAGATGCATGGAAATTAATACAGTCACCTCAATGAAAACTTGGAGGAGCAGAGGTGTTTAAAGTTTTCTGTCCAAGCAGAATTAGCTGCAGAGCTCTGTGACAATAACTGTTTACATCCCGCCTCTGCATATCAAACAGGAGGCACATGAATGGATGCTTAGCGACAGCAGATGAAGGCATCTCATAGATGCAGTCAGGAAATGAACAGAGTTTCCTTCTTCTCGCTTGTTTTCCCTTGTTTTGTTGGCTCTGTTATTATTTTATTATTTCACATTATTTACACACGCAACATTCTCATGCTTTTTTTATTCTTCTTTGGAGGTAGCATGGAGAAGGGCAAGTATTGCAGCCCCATGTATAACAGCTTCAAGAAGAAATAATGGGTTCTTATATATTTGGTAATTAGGGATGGTCAGAAGCTCAACCAGCTGCTAGAGTTTAGGGCCAAATACATGTGGGCAAATTTCTGTGCAGCTAAATGGCTCTACAGAGCAACACAGACCCATCAATGGCTTACAGTACTGAGGCAAGGAGGGTCTGCCAGAAAGGCTTCACTTTTTGCTCAGCTTGTGCACCTACACTTGTGAAGGTGCGAGGACGTGGTTGGATGGATGGACCAAATGGTCTCAGTGGTCTTTTCCAACTTAAGGATTCTGTGATTCTATGACTTGGGTGGCCAAACCCACATCCACAACAAGTCAGCGTTGCACTCTGAACTCCTATTCCACAACACTAACAGTGCAATTCTAGAACCGAGGCCTTAAGAGGAAAGCACCAAAAGCTGCAACACCTGTGACACAGTTGCATCTGAGCAGGGAAGAGCCTGAAGACAGAAAGGAAACTGTGCCTCAGGACCACACTGATGTGCCCCAGAACTACCGACATGCCATACCCAGCCATGCACCAGGCTGCAGCAAGTGCCCTAACACCCCTGCAGTGCTGATGGTGGGTCTTCATTAACAAATGTTTTGCACTAGAGATCTAATTATATTGAACCACAATGCTTGCTAATGTAGCCAGAGCCATTCATCCTTTTAAGGCCCTTTTACACTGTCAAAACAGCTCGGAAGGGGCCTTCGTGCATTAGAAACCAGGCCCAAGGCACTCAGCAGTTGAGTATCAGTCTTCTGTTTTTTACATGAATAGTGCCATTGAAGTGAATGAGTTTATTCATTCAAGTGAGGCAAGTAAAATGTGGGCCATGGTGTGCACTTTGTGTAAAAATATCTGCAGAGATTTACAGTATTCCCACACACAGATAAGATTATACTTGGCCAATTTTACCTCCTACACGTCTTGCACAGTGACCTCATTTCAGGAGCTGACACAGGCAAGCATCCCTAAACAAGCAGTGCTGGACACATGGGCACTGAAAGCTTCCAAAGTTTCTCACCATAACACTATCAGACTCATTTTGGTTAATACATCAGAAGTATGGGCTGGCACAGGTGTGCTCACTGATCTATTATATCTATACACGACCTATTGATCAATCTAGGCTCACTGATCTATGTCAGTGAAGTTTTAGAACAGTCACAGCAACATCTCCATATCCATTAGAAGTGGGAATCTCATTTCAGCATGGAATTGGCCTCGTGTTTGAATTTGCAACTGCCTCTTTAAATCTCCTCAGTAAAATGGGGCACACACATTTAAAAACCCAAAGGGTGGTGTTTTTTTTTTCCCTTGAAAATCATTATTTAACATAACTCTGTTATGAAATGTTAGATTTATCAAGTGATCCACTGTATGTCATTTAAGAAGCAACTAACTGGGGGTTATTAAGAACATATTGATCGAGTTATAAGAAATATGTAATAAAGGCATATTTGGTTACATAACAATTAACTCTGTACCAGTGTGTTTTAAGAGGCAGATGGTATTTATTTAACACACAGACAGTATCTTCTGAAATCTAAATTAAATTGGAGAAACTTAATTTACCTAAAAATGATTACGGGCCCAAAAATTCCAAATTAATTCTCAAAACTTCACATAAGTCCTTTTCACACATAGGGAATAAATGGATTCAGTTGCAAAACTGAAATTAAAACAGCACGAGTCCTGTCTTTCTTCATCAACTCCTAATATAATTTGATTCCCCCTCTTCCCCATATTAACCTGCAATAAAAAGGGAAAATCTCTGAGCGCTCAAATTGAGTGCAAGCTGGACACTGAAATGGCCACACTGTCCTTATAGTGCTGGAAGGAGTTCCTTCCATGCTGAAGATGGTGGCTTTCAAGGTGCTCTCAGTAAACAAAGCAGTGCTGAGGCAGCTCTTCGGGTGCTAATATGCCTGTAAATTTGGCCTCCTGCAATACGTGCTGCTCCAGTCCTGAAGGACACTCAAAGTTTGTTTTCTGCAATGTATTAAAGCACGAAGGGGAGAGGAAATGCAAGCACAGAGGTGAGCTAATGACAGTGTGAGGTCAGTTATCCAGGTAGTTCTCCTGCAGCCCATCCAAGCTCTGTGCTGGGTGCTGCCACCTCTTCCCCTTGGAGACCACCACTGCCCATGAGCCCTGCACTGCCATGGGGGGAAGAACAAGATTCCCCATGACCTTGCAAAGGAAACTTGAAATAGGAGGGGGAATGTGTGGGCAGAGGTGAAGCCAACAGGTATTTGTGAACAGCAATAAGCAGGAATCACAAAGTCAGAACTGCTGATTGAAAATTCTTCCCGTGGCACACGGAAAAAGATTTGCCCTTTATATGGCAAATCAATGGCTCTCAACAGAGTGCTACAGGCTGAGGAGGGAAGAGCGGAAAACAGATCAATAATCCCCTCAATACGAACCAATTTAGGAAGGAGCCTCAGCCCAGGCTGAGTGCAGCTCATGTTGTGGCTGCTTACCAATCCCCTGCCCACCCAACTGAGCACAAGAGAACCGAGCAGCGCGTGGTCACCTTTCAAAGAAGTGCCCATCGATGGGTGGAAACCACTCCAGGGTGACAGAGGTGGGAGTCCGAGCCACGATCTGGGGGGCAATGGCGACAGGAGCCGGTTTCTTTGCTGGCTGCCAGCTCTGATAGACCAGGTCCAAGTAGCAGTGCATCCTGGCCACTTGGTTGGGAGTGAAGGAGTCGGTGCAGTCATCGTCTGAAACAGAAGTAGAAACTGCATCAGATGCACAGGATTGACAATGGGAGAATTACAACCTGATGAATAACAGCTCCTGGATGGGACAGGATGGGGTCTCACAGCCCTCAGAAGTTAATGGCCTGTGGAGAAATTAATGCAGACACCACTTGTGGAGGTGGGTGGAAGGAAACAAGTTAAACAGGGATACAAGTAAATAAACGCAGGTTCCACCCCTCTGAACTGGGATGTGTGTGAAGCACCCAGAGGCCATCCCAAGGCAGGACACAAGGCTGAAGGTGAAAGCAAGGATTTGGAAGAACTTTGTGCCTATGAGAACATCTCAGAGAGGATACAGAAGGGCAAAGTGTAGAGAGTGTGAGGATAAAGCACTGACCGGCAGCCATATAAACTGTGTGTGATGGACCTTGACAGTTTTCTTAATTGAAAGAAATCAGAACTTAAAACAATAGTTAAATAACTTTTTGCAAGTTCTTATATGAGCAAATTTAGATCAGTCTTAAAAAGTAGTTTCTGCTGATTAAGAGTGGATATTTCTGGTGCAGCAGAACATCTTTATTTGCACTAAAGCCTTCCCCCATCACTCTGCTTCTCATCTCTCCCTGAACTTCTCAGAAACATTTTTGATATTTCAAGTTTCCTTTTCATTCAACACGGAGAAATAATTTGCTGGATCGTTTCCCATAAATACCCATTTCTCGTGCCTTATTTCATCTGTATTTCACAAACACGATTTGGCAACAAGAACACGCCTGGTACCATCTGAATAATGTACGGTTTTACAACTGCAATGCCCTGGAGAAGCAGAAAATGACCAATCCTCCATTGGGCACATCACAGAAAGAGTAACTGCATTGTGCAAAGCCACCCAGAAAAGCTGTGCTGAAGGCCTTGGTGCTGGCCTGGGACTCTTCCCATCATGTGAACAGCTCTTGAACGCCCTGAGTGTCTGTTCATGTATGACTGCAGAGCTCCCAGCCCAGTAAATCTCAAGCCCAGATGGGACCTCTGCATGCTGCCACAATGCAAACAATGACAGTTTTGCACAGGTCACGTAATACACTTCTTGGGGAAGATGCAGGTCACTGAAGGCTGTTTGGAGCATCGCCTGCATGCACACAAGTTGGCAGTTTGATATTGTAACAGCATTATGAGATGCTCTCATGTCTTCGAGTCCATGCCCTGAGAAACTCACAAAATACAAATCTGTTCTGAAGAGAAGTGTGAATCTTGGTGGCTAATTTAAAACCTTACCGCATCTTCCCTGAACCACAAGGAAAAGGAATTGGCTCTGGTTGGGATCCTGCTCAGACTGCAGTCCCAAGTACAGCCCTGATGCTGCTGATCCGATCCGAACACCTCGGATTGCACATCCTCATCTCTCCCTCCTGACCCCACCGAGCAGTGGCCCTCCCCTGACCAAACAGGCACAGCAGGCTGACAGACACCACCAGCCTAAGAGTCTCTGCAAATACCCATGGTTATGCAAAAAGCTGCTTTAATATGACATCTCTACATACCCTCAATAACTGCCGATGGTCTATCCCTGAGCATGCTGTAAAAGCCATAAATACTCTTCACGGAAGCCCAGAAGGAGACAAAAGGCCCTTAATAGCCATCATAAAGGAACAATAAAATATATATAGGACAAAGCAGTGAGACAATGGCAAGGGAGAAAGATGACCTGCATTTTCAATCTGTTTAAACAGCAGCACAGGCTGTGTCCTGGGGGAGGGAGAAGGCGAGGGCAGAGATGTTTCACTTGATCACTCAATTTCAAGAAGGGCTGAAGAGCCTCAAATGAAATTATAATTAGAGAAATTCAATGCACTTTGCTGGGATGATTATTCCAACAGAATTCAGAGGCGGAATTCCCGCTGACTTTGTGGAGAGTGGTCTAAAAGATTAACCTATATTTTTACCTAGGAACACCACAGCCAGTTGGGTATTTCAAATAATAAAAGCACTGCTCACACTTCTTGATGTTCTAGATTTTGTAACTTGGTATTTTGGGGCTGTTTTGTTTGCTGCTTTGCTACAAAGTTGGGGGTGACAGGACAGATGGATGATAGATGGACAGACACTACGTGCTACAGTTGTATGCAGGCAGCAAAAGGCAAGGAGATGTTTAGAGCTGCATGACCTCAACCAACATGTTTCAAAGGTATTTCCACAGTGATTTAATATCCTGATATGGTTTTTATTCCACTGGCAACAACAGAAAAGCAAACAGATTCATGCATGAGTTCTAGAGATACCTATCATGTCGCTTCACTTCATTTTTCAAGGGAAAAAAAAGAAGGGTTCTGCTCAGAACACCAGCACACACGTAGCTCCCAACAGCAGATAGATATCGCTGTGCTCTGTCTCATCTCTTGACACGGCTGGCAGGGCAAGTTCTCTTTGGAAGATGAGACCTTGGGGTTTTGAAACATGCATGTATCACCCTTCTACACATCCCCACAAGCAGATTTGGTGGAGGGATATTGTAAATCCAAAGTGCTGCTGACTTATTTGTGTGGAACAGAGAGAAGACTGCATGAGACGTAAAGACATTCTGCCCTACCACATGTATAGAAGTGCATAACACATTTAGGACCTCACTCACTGCTTGTATGTTGACCCTAAAAACACCCTCTAAATGAACAGAAAAATAAAGAGGAAACGAAGCACCACTTTTAGCGAGTGCCACAAAGGGCACGAAAGCATTTATGTTATAAATCATTTCAATCCGTGCCCCAGATGACATTAAACATTTTGCTTTCCTACAGTTTTATTACAGAATAAGCACTCTTATGACCTTTCGAGTGGGCAATCTGTGTTTCTGCCCATACTGTTAAGGTGCCCTTCAGTGTCTCTGCTTGTATTGGTCACCTTTGAAGTGTTGTGGATGCTGCTAACTTGGTGCCACAGACCTTCAGCACTGCTAGACCCCAAGGCCTGAAATAAGAAAATACAACCCCAGGCATCCTCTGCTCCTTCTGAGAAACAACAGAGCATCTTTCAGCTCCCCTTGAACTTCCAGGAGTGGAGCAAGAAGTGTCACTCCCAGCACAAAGCAGCACAATATGCTGAGTGCCCCTGACCACAGGAGCACTCCTAATCCAGGTGCTGCTGATGGCAGAGAGTCTAAATCAAACAACAAACATGATATCTGAACCGCTGCACAAAGGTGTGAGCAGTGTCTCATCAGACGCCTATTGCAGGTACATCCCACAGCTCTGGTGGTGTCAATATTCATCTGACATTTGCTATCTCCCAGAAAGAGTGTAAACAATCTCTGAGCTTGAGCTTTCCAGAGAAGAATTCTTAGACCAGACATCCAGCTCTCAGTCAAATAGTGTGTCAGATTTGCTGAAGAGCTTTTAGGTGGTGTTTTCTTAATGTTTGACTCATTTCTTCCCCCCCCCCACACACACATGATGACCTAACCAGTCACCATGTGAAACTATGGACAGTTTGGGAAAGGAATTCCTGAGGCCATCAAACTCAGTCTCCATCAAGACTGGCCCTAGACCTGCCAGATCTAAACCTAGACATGACGCATGCCAGCATAAAGCCCCACATGAGATGCACTGCAGAAATCAGAGATAATATTGCTGCTCTCTACTCCCACCCAACCACAGAGCCCAGTAGCAAACCAAAAAAGCCCAGGTACCTGCATAGCTCATGAAGTTACTGAACGGTGTGTTTAAGAAACTGTGAAAGCCACATGTGTCGTTGCCAGGTCCAGGATCCCCGCACAGCTTGTGCTTAGGAGCAGGGTTGGTGTCTCTGCAGAGGTCCCCGGTCTCGAAGGAGGGCTCTGTTTCCATGCATGGATCGCTGCAGGACAGGATCTCTGAGATCCCACGGAAGACGTGGTAGAGCCCCAGGCTGTGCCCAATTTCATGGATCATTGTGTGCGTGTGGCCAGGAATGCCATAGAAGGAAGGATTCAGCACAATGCCACCTGCAAAGGGGAAAGAAAAGAGCTTCTACACTTGTCTGCCTTCCTCAGAACAGCAAGAGAAAGATCCAGCAACTGTTCGTTGGATCCTCCATAACGCAGACTGTCTTTGCACGATTGGGCACATCACATGCACAGCAGGGTCTAATCTCACCATAACATGGGACTCCTAAGGATGAGGATCACAGCACACAGTCCCACAAACCCAATGTCACAGCAACAACTGGTCATTCCACTGAATACGCTCAGTTTGGTTTGTGTGTTTTTAACTCAGACAAAACAAAATCCTACATGGAATTATTTCATACTGTGCAATTTCACATCATTTCATGTGCTTAGACAGAATGATTTTGCCCAGACAAGCGTAAGCAATGCATCTGACACCAGGAGTCAAACAAAACATACCTGGAGCCCTTGATACGTTATTCCACAGGGTAAAAATATAACACAGCTGAACACACTAATAATTGCAGCGGGTTGAGCTGATATTTGCAAACTAATACCTGGGTGAAGGAAATGGAATGCGTTCAGTGCTGGAAAGAGGGAGGGATTTGTGGGGTGTGCTCTGATCCCGTGGACAGTTTTGAAGTAACAGTGAGAAATACACTGCTCATATACTCAGATGAGACTCGTTTGGTCTGAGCTGCACAGTCCGCTAATGAATATGCATAAGTCCAATGTGTCAAAAGAACATCAAATTCCAGAACGTGATAATTCTGAACGAACTGCTCGGCTGTTAAACATTTGCAAAGAGAAGCAGTGGTGATTTTTTGTTGTGTGAATTATGGGATGGGTAGATGAGCAAATAGTAAATTTGTGAGGCTTGACAATTTATTGAATTAATCGTAAGCATGATATTTTTAGCCCAGCTACATGTACTTTAGGATTTACAATACGCATCGTATTTTCTTTATTTAGCTTGTTGACCTCAACTTTTCCAAGCCTTTTATTTAAAACTCTTTGTATATGTTACCTACCATGAGAACAGGAGTCTGCTTCGTAAAAGTAATAGTGGAAAAATAAATCTTGGATATGGTACACTAATAATTCAGTGACAACGGGGAGAGAAAAGATTTAAGCAGGAGGAGTTTTATCAGTGACTGCAGCACAGGGAAGATGAGGTCACTAGGTTCTGATGCAGCGTAGACTGTTCATTCTCATGTGCCTGGAGACTTTTGTTGTAACAAGCATGGAATTACAGGGAAATAAGACTGAGAATATCTCAAGAAGTCACCTAATCAAGTTCCAAGAACAACATGGGACCAATTACATCTATACCATCCCTCACACCCATATGACTGATGTCCCCTTACAACCTCCAATGGTGCGACCACAAAGGCAATCAACTCCAGCAGTCATCGTCCTCATGGCTGCATGAATTTAACTCACATCTAATCTGAACTGATTTTTTGACCTCACAGAGACTCAAAACACAGAAGATTCTCCTCTCCTTTCATCAGCTTTTATGAGATTGTCATCATCCCAACTTCAGGCTTTTTTCCTTTTTTCCTTTAGTCTGAATAGCCATAATCCATTCAACATCCTCATGCAGCTCAATTCTTCTTCTAGACCTCCCTGACCATTCTTCCTTGGTTTACCCAGTTGTTTCATGTTTTCCTCCAAAGACAGTGCTCAGACCCAATGCAGAGCTCCAGCTTTAGTGGTGAAGAGAAGGAGAACCACTTTGTATGTCTTGCAAAGATAAATGCACAGACAGTGGGAGAAAGCAGACTTTTTT
Source organism: Coturnix japonica (assembly GCF_054131305.1). Lineage (NCBI taxonomy): Eukaryota > Metazoa > Chordata > Aves > Galliformes > Phasianidae > Coturnix > Coturnix japonica. Next base: position 9,326,818 of record NC_140683.1, read on the forward strand.
GTGCATTGGCATATGTGAATGTATGCACACAGTGGAGTCACTAGTGCACGTATAAGTATTTATTTAGCACTAATAACTTAATAGCAAGTTTAAATATAAACACTAAAGAGAGAATATAATGTCATACTGCAACATCATGCCCATCATGGCACACTCAGACCCTGCACATCCTCTCCACAACCCTGAGCTGGTCCTTACACTAGTTCTCAACAAGCCTGGTGTACAGAGAGCCACAAGTATGCAGCTACTGCCATCACCGTGCTCCTGGCATCATTCTCTCCCCCTTCATATGACACATATTCCGATCCCTCCAGTGCTTGGGTTCCACTTAGATGGATCCATTCACACTCGGAAGGAATCTTGGCACGTTGTTTGGTTGTTCTCTTTCTCCAAGGTACTTCCAGAGTTTGTTTTCAAATGGTGGGAGTACTGGTGAAATTCCCCAGCCTTCATAACAGAGGCTGGCCAAATGGTTCTGGCACTGGGCAGCCCTGAGGCAGCTGGAGAGGGAGATTTTATTTTTGCCTTTGTTGAAAATTTATATTTTTCACAGCTGTCAAGAATCTAAATCAATTGCAGTTTTACAGAAAAGATAAACTCCTGCACCCAGACAATCTCTATCCCAGCCTTTAGATCTGCACCACAGGACATATTTCATATTTTTTTATTAAGTACATATTGGATTTATAGAAGAGAGTAAAAAAGATTAAAGATGAATTCTTACAGACCAAGCACAGGTCTGGGAGGGCTGTTATGACAGGAAATTATGGCCATTATTTATTTATTTTTACTTTTTTTCCACTGCAAGTTAACTTGAAGCTCTTGGCAATGTCTTCCTTTCTTCCATCTTCTTCTTTTTTTTTGTAAGATCTCTTTTTTTTCATCAATGGATTCTGCCAATACACTGTAGGAGCTGCATTTAAATTGTTTCGCTCAGGCATGATGTTAGCAATTAACTTAACGAAGTGACAGAGGAACCCATCAGGGCTTTGGGCAAGCCCCAGCCCTCTTGCAGAAGGTTCTTCTCTGTTCTCTGGAGCTCTTTCCTTGTTCTCTGCTTCCTCCCATGGCAACACCAAGGGAAACTATGAAAATACTCATTTAGGGGCAGATCTACGCCAGCCTTATTTCACTCCAGCAGTAACATTAGGGGTGGTGTTTCCTAACACCAACCAGAAATGCTGTGGGCTTTCATCAGTATGGGGTTGTAGTACTGCGAAAAGAGAAATCTCAGCAGCGTGGGGAACAGAGGAGCCTGGGGTTAATACATTTCTTTGTTTTTGCCAAAAGATGTAGCCATGGGGAAGGCTCACCAGCAGGCATTCCCAGCTCCTTCTGTTCTGGGTGCTCCCAGACAGAGCCCATAGAGATAGGGATGGAAGCAAGTCAGTGGAAGTGGCTTCACTTCCAGCCTTTCTCAGAAGGAGGTGACGACTGGATGTGTGTCAGTGCTGGTTCCTGCAGAGAGGAGCTTGCTCACGCTTCTTCCAAAGCAGCTGCAGATCTGGATGTCACAATGAAACACTGGTAATTGCAATAGGACAGCCAGCTTGGTCTGAGCATGGTCCCTCTCAGTCACAGAGATGGGTCACTGTAGAGAACTGTTAACACCAGTGTCTGAAGTAACGCAGTTCTGAGCATAGTGAAGTTGTAGTTCAGCTCTTATGGCTATAGGATGCATGTTTAGTATGCTTCACAGTAATAAAAACCATATTTGCTGTCTTTTTCTGGGATTTATGTTTGCTCATCTTTGTTTTGCTCATTGCAGACTTGGATTATGAAACAAAAAAATGGCTAAAACAGCCTTTCATAAAGGCTGTATGAACATGGCTGAAGCTGGGCTACATCTGCTTAGGGAAGCCCAGTCAGGCTGGACAAAGTATCTGCTATGAAGTGTGCAGACCCATCTGCAGGGCAGCAAACTCTTCCCTGTTCCACTCAAACAAGCATTAGAAATGCAATCTCTGGGCAGTTTGTCTTTTGCATGATGGTGGGGGAAAAAAAAATAGCAACAAAATGTCATCTGTGAGGAAAATTAATGGGATGCTTAGTAACAAACTAAGGATCATAACGTAACAGGTTAAGGTTAAAAATTCACGTCTGTCTAGCATTCCCTCACCTATCTCCCCCAGCCCTCTTTGCAAAGTGCTCTCATGGAGCAAATGCCCTGTAAAGTAGCTTCACTTAAAAGGTGAAATACTTTCAGATTGACATCATCTACAAATACCATAATATGCTTTGGGTTTATAACCTAATATTTTCCTGGTTGTGAGCCAGTATCTGGGAATCGTGAAATACTTTTTTTCCCCTGACTATATATTAGAGGAATGATAAGAAATCAGACCAGAGCTTAGTGCATATTTGTCTTGCCTTCTTAGCGCCTCAAAAGAATGCTTTACAAAGAAGAAACATCTTTATCACTCACCTAGATGCATCAAGGCCTCCTTGTCCCAGGGCCAAGTTGCCACTCCAGCCAGCTCTTCCTCGGAGGAGTTGGCAAAGAAGATGTTGAGGTGTGTGGATCCATCCAGTTTGAGTATGTTCTTCAGTTCATTGACATCTAAGTATGCTCTGGAAAAAAATAAATAATAAATAAATAAAAGGAAAAGATATATGTATCCTAAAGATGGCACAGAAAGCAACGAAGTATTGAAGAAACACTGCAATCCAGGCAAAGATCTTATAATATCCTGCATATCACTCACCTGAAATACTTTAATAACTCACTCCCAAATTTCAATTACTTCACATTCATGCAGTGAATCTCATCTGAGGACTTCCAGCCATTTCTTGACTATGGCCACAAAACCCAAGGTAAATACATAAAGCTGTCTATATTCCCAAGATAAGTATAGGAATCTTTTTATTATGAATGTAATTAACCATGTGCTGTGGCCAGTAAATCTTCCTATATCAGCAGTTACCTCGCACATTTTCTCTAAGCTATTTGGTGTTTTAAACTGCTATTCTCCCCCACAACAACAAGCTCCATGCCTTCAGCCTGGCACCAGCTCCCAGCATTACTCCTGTAACACCAGTGGCATTATTCCTGCTGAGCTGCACTCAGCCCAGCCCTGACATGGGATGGTTGGTTAGGAATTGCTATTTCCAGAAAGGAAAGCTGTAACAAGTAGAAGGAAATAAAGAAAACAAAGTTAGATCTGCTGTATTCAGAGCTTACCAAATAATAATGAGAACCAACCAATCACTTGGTTATAAATAGATTTTGTTGATACCAGAACACAGGAGGAACTGCTGGTCCAAGTGCATCCCATGGTGCCACGCTGGTGCCAGTGGCACTGTTATGCTCTAACTCAGAGCAGAGCTGAAACAAGAGTAAATCTTGTTCCCCGTCTCCAGCTCACACTGCCACAAGACCTTAAACATGTGAGTTCTGCTGTCTCCACCTGACAGGTGGGAATATTGGAAGGGGAGTCAAACATGGCTGACCAGCTTGTTAGGAAGGACACCGTTATGGTCTCCAGCATTGTGTTCCTTCTTGCTTAAATCCCATTTCCATACGTATGTGGTATGTATAGATCCACATATCTTCACAAAGCAAACTCACTCCCATTCAGTAAGGGTTCCTTGCATATCTTACAAGGCTTTTGTTCCCAGAGGGATGAAAAGAAAACAACCAGGGGAGCTGGCTCAGCACCAGGATCTTTCTGTCCTTCCCTGGAGGACTCCCCAATGGAAAACACATTCTTATTTCCACAATAGCTTCCCCTGCCACTTGCTGAAGTCATTGCCTCCAAAATAGCTCATGGCTGGGTGTCCCCAGGCCCTCACTGACTCATGGAGGAAGACGTACTCTTTGGGGACACCGATGGAAGGGTATGTTTCCATTCCATACAGTGTTTATCTTCCAATCAATGCGGATGACATCCTGAAGGACAGGTCAGCACTGTGACCCTTTACACATTCCTCATTTCTCCACTGTTCCCAACACATCTTCCTAAAATACACAGATCATTCCCTTAGCTCCTCGAGCTTGTTCTGCATGTATCCGCACAGCGATCTGGGCTTGCGCTTAATCTATTTCCAGGATCTTACTTGTGCTTTTGAAAACATCTTTTCCAAACATGGGCTCACAGTAAAATGTGTCTGCAAGCACTAAGCCTGAAATCACATAGGAGAGTGAGTGAGCATTTCCAAATGATAATGTATTAGTGGGAAAACGTGATGGGAGATGTGTGTGTTTGGAGGGGACAATGTCTGCACATCCGATAGCATCAGTAAAAGGCAGCGAGTAAAAGTGTAAGGGAGAACGTGGGAGTGATGTGATACTCTGGGCAAGGGAGTAAAGGACAGAAACAGAAGCACTGAACACCCCTGAGCAGAAAAATGTTTGTGTTTTGTATCACTGTGGGAAGGAAGGGCCCACTGTACGTATTTGAGGCTGCAGTTGTTGACTCTGGATGCAGTCGCTTTATTGCCTGTGCAAATCCCTGTAGCAGTTACTATAGTCAAACTCCCCTCCTGAGATTACCAGCTTTATTCTCATTCTTCTCTAATGGCTTCAAATTATTTAAACTGATAGTTCTTTATTCTCAGCTGCCTTTTTCTTGCTGTTTACACAATCCATTCCCCATCTATATCCTCGACGCATGGCCACAATCACGCTCTCAGTTAGGTGCATGCAGGCTATGTGCTTCACCATCTAGGGCTGTTCTGTATATGGATTATTACTGCAGACAGCATTTAACTAATTGGCCGGTGATGTCAGTGCATCACTGATCCTGAATTCATGCCCTACGTAAATCCGCTGTAATAAGTCAGTCAGACTTATCTTTATAGTATTTCTCTGTCCGCAGCTTCTCTGTGAGCCAATGAAAGGCTGCAGAGGAGCAGGACATATACCAGGGGGTAAGAGTGGAATGCTAAGAGGATTTTTAGCAAAGGTGCTGAACAAAAGTAAGGAAGTGTAAACAGCCCATGCTTGGGAGGAACTAAATGCAATCCCCGTCGTAACAGCACCCTGCAACCCCCAACACGTAAACATGCTAAAGCATTTAGCTCAGGCAAATCCCTTGCAAGCGTGTGAACATGTGCCTGCATGTGCGTGCATGAACGGAGGTGTGAGTGGAAGCAAGGCTTTGGACTGTGCACACGTGTAAGCCAGCCAAGGGTATGTATGCAAAGGAACGTGTGTGTGTGTAAGAGATAAAAACATGAGCTGGAATTCCATCTTCTCCTTCCTCCCCATGTTTCTAATAACCTCCCATCCCTATCCATCATCACCACATTCCTACACTCAAGGAGGCATAAATTAACTACTTTTGCAGTTCATGTCCAACTTCTCAGCCCCAGGCAGCAGACCCAACAGTTACCAGGTCAAAACAGCTTTCAGTTATTGTGTTGGACCGGGCTGACTCCCCCCTGCTGCTGTGGCTGCTTTGTTATCAGCCCAGACTATCTGACCCAACGCAATGTGTGAGCGCTGCTTACACTTCTCAAGGTTATGTGGGTCCCCTGATAGAGGACATAATGTCTGTCACATGGGCTTGTGCCAAAGAGAGCCAAAGAGCCCAGCCTTTCCAGAACTGCCAAACTTGCATTTCAAAGACATGAGTGCAGTCTTGGAAGGGGATCAAAGCTTTTCTAACTGTCATTAGAATATTTCCTTTATGCATCTCTCTGTGAGTGCCAGCAACATATTTCATCAAATTCATTGGCTCGAGATGGTACCTCCAATATAAACCTGAATGGGGGGGAACTGTCAGGGCAAGTCTAGGTGGAAAACAAAACAAAACCCAAAGCACAACAAAACACGTGTAATTCCTGTAATGGAAAAAACATACGATGCCGTGTGCATGCCTAGCTCAAGAAATCCTAATGAGCCTATTAGTGCATCATAAAAAGTCTCCTTTCCTGGAATCTGTTTTAGACATAGAAACTCTATGGTCTGCTCCAGGCCATTTAAGACACCGAATCCTATCAGACAACAAGCACGTTCCCACCCAGGTCTTTTCTCTGAATTATCTGTCCAACACAAATCTCTGGTTTGGTTTTTTTTTCATCCACTCTGAAAACTGTGCTGTACAGCAGCTTGTTCTTACCCAGTAAGCCCAGACCTCAATCAGTGAGATGCATCCTTTCCAGTGCTCCAGTTTCAGTCTAATGGGTCTTCAGCGGGCTGCAGCCTGCCCCATCCGTCACAGAGCCATTAGCCCCATACCTGCATCATCTGCCAAGCCCATTTCCTCTCTACTTGGGCTCTGTTTGGACCCCCACCCCAAAGCCCATTTGGCCAAAGGGCTGCCATGCAGAGCTGCCTACTGCGGGTCCTCAGCTCCACTGCCAGCCTCAGACCCCTGCTCTTAATTACATACACAGCTGACAAGGGCTCCTTGCACTTGGCCATATCGGGTATCAGATCCAATCATATTAAATCTAGTTTTGTAAGAGGGTTGGAAGCTCTACCTCCTGCTCTGTTTTCCTCTTGGTGCAGAGGCAGAGAGCAGCCCACATTTCCTTAACACAGCCAAGGTGCAGCTCTTGCTCTTGTGGTTGTTTTTGCATGGCAGACAGTGTCCTCCAGCCCTCATTGTTAGGAAATGTTTTCTACTGTTTGCTCTGAGTTATTCACTATTTGTCTTTGTTTTGTTTTCTGTTTTGTTTTTTTTTTCCCCTTCAAAGATAAATGTCACTTTGCAGCAAGAAAACAAACAGGGCACTTAGGGTATTATTTGCAAGACCCCACACAAACAAAGAGTAGGAACTTAGCTATCTGCTCACTGTGGAGTACAGTCTCCAACTGTCTGATGGGTTGGTTAGGAATGAAAGGCACTGAATTTCACCATCTAAAACAAAAACAAACAAACAAAACAAAACAAAACAAAAAAGCAAACCAGCATTGTCTTGGGAAGTCAGCCTCAAATGTCTCCCTTTTTGCCTTGTGACACAGTGCCCTGTCCCTTACCAAATGGGTTCAGCATACAGCAGGGAAGAGTAAATCTGGTGGATCCACACGGATCTGGTGGATCCATCACTCTCTTTCCCAAGACCACTTGTCTGTGCTTTCATTTGGTGCGGCCATTTGGCAGCCCAGCCTGAACCATAGCATACAATTTAAGAGGCACAGAGAAAACCCATCTCACCCACTCAGCATTGATGAGCCAAGGTGTTAGGGTGCACCTAGAGATTTTTAAGCACCTGCAGTGAGCAGCAAGGATAGTTTTGAGACAAATGATGCTCTTCCTGAAGCTAATGGCAAATGCACGGCTTCACCATGCTGAAAGGCTCTGCAATTGCCTCAGCAGCCAGAATTCCATGTTTTGATTCCTTTACTGTCAGGAAGCTTTTCATAAGATCTTCCTGAATGCTTTTTGCTGCAATAGAAGCGAAGACCGCTTGTGCCATTTCCCACAGACAGGGAGGTTAGATGATTTCCTTCTGCTTTAACTAATCTGTTACCTATTTCAAAGCTTACAATATCCCCTGCAAATTATCTCATTTGGGGGTTGAAGTTACCTTATTTCTTCAGTCTGTCCCTGCTGGTCATATTTTGAAGGCTTCTGGTCATTTCCGATGCCCCTATCTACATTCTGTATCTTTCCTAAAGGCTGTCATTAAAGGTAGACACAGTCCTCAAGCCGAGAGATTATCAGTGCTTTATAACTGCTACATTCAACTTTATCCTGACATAAAATACACAGCAGAGCTTTCAGACCTCCAAACGTTCCTACTGGTTTTTCTTCTTCTTTGTCAAAAGTGCCCCAGGTCTATCAAAAACCTGAACAAAAAAGGACAGCTACAAACCCTCCTTAGCAGTCGACTTGCAATAAAATTTTTGTCTGACCTCATGTTAAAGATCTGCCTTTGTTGGCAAATTTAATTTTACTCCTCATTTCAGACGGACTGCCATAAATCATGAGGAGCAGGAAGTGTGCCTCATCTACATTTAGTTTAGTGTTAATTTAAGACACTGGTGTAAGTGTAGTAAAAGTCATGATAATTTATTGATAAAGGTATAAATCTTTCAGTGATTGGGAAAGAGCCTGAAATAGAGTAGAGCCAGAACATTACAAGTGAAAGGTTTTTGGTCCCAGTTTAGATCCAGATCACTGCCTGTATCCGCACTGACATCCAAGTGTCTAACTGCAGCTCTGACCGCGTCCAAGCCAGGCAGCCACCAGGTCATGTCCACAAGCATAAATCGCAAGCACTGTCAGCACATGTAGACTTGGCAGCTTTGAAAGAATTTCGGTTTATCTACTTCAGCAAAACATCCTCTACAGCCCCCAAGTCTGATCTCCCATTACAAGAAAGAGGGTGTTTATGGAAAAGAAAAAAAATAATGTTTAGAATCCAAGAAAAGACTCTCAGCATAAGTGCTCAAATAGACCCAACTTCTTGGGTAACTTCAGTAGCTGGTTCTGAACCCCGTATCACTCTAGTGAAACTGGTAATGCATCCATGTTGGCTGGTTAATGCTGGTCTAGGTGTCCCACAGTGAAGTCCATCCCTAAGCAACACATAGGACAATAGAAAAGTCCATGGGTGGTTGTCAACCCTGCACATAGCAGGGGGCTTGAAACTAGATGTTGAAACAAAACCATGACATCACTGTGGTCCTTTTCAACCCAGGCCATTCCATGATTCTATGATACTATGAAAAGTGTGGGCGTATGGTGGTACAAAAGTCTGGGTGTTTCACTATCCTAGGATGTCCTGAGCTAATTCTACCATTATGCTGGTGACTCAGGCTCCACACACCCCATGGAAAAAATAAAAAAGAAAGAAAAGAAAAAAAAAAAAAAAAAAGGAAAAAGGAAAATAAAGGGTTTTATTATGTTAAATATGGGACTCATTTGGGTCTGGCTTTTCTTTATCCTGGATCAGAGACTGAGAGCAGCTCCTTGGTCTAAAGCAGGGATTTTTTTACAATTGTGAAGTCATCAGTTTCGTTTCGTTTCATTTGCCTTGAAATGCTGGCTTTCCAACAGCACTTCTAGACAATCCTAGAAATAAGCCTATTCCTACTGGAAAATTCAGCATTATAAATCCATAGGACTGCAAGGAAAACAAACCCATACATAAAGGACATTAATTGCTGCTAAATTCCTAAGTCAACACTAACAGCAGTACCACCTAACACTGCAGCCTTGCTCAGCCCCAACAGCCTTTCTCACAATGAGACCACTAATAAATATAGCTGTATTACACACCATTGCCTATAGGTAACTTCTGGATGTTGTAGTTGTGAATGTAAATTTGCTTAATGAGCTGAACCACAACAACAACATACTGAAGTAAACCTGGACTGCTCTGTACTTTGGTCCAAGTCCTCTTCTGTTTCGGGTCACACGAGCTCACACTTGGAGCCAGCTCCTTACTGGGCTGCACATTGAATATCAGCTCTGAGGGTGATGTATTTGTTCCAGTAAACCCAGAGTCAGTCAGAGCAATGTTTGATTCTCAAAGAGCAGCTTCAGGTTCAAATCCAAAATCTCAAAGGAAACCTCAGTTGAAACAACCAATTTTTGCCCAATTTCTGGCCAACGCGACTTGCTTTTTTACAGAGGGAGGCGGGTTTCCTCAGATCTCCACACGGATTCTCTCAAAGGTTTGTAAATCCTTGCCAAATCCTTCACAAACCTGGGCTCGGATTCAGAAATACAGTGAAAACAGATTCTTTTTTCTTTTCTTTTTTATTATTATTTTTTTATTTTATTTTATTTTATTTTTTCCCCAGCACTTTTGCTGCTGGTTCTGGCCAGGAGAAGAAAGAGCAGAAAAAAAGAACGAGGGAAAAAAGATGATGCAAAAAAACTCTTCAAATGTCAAACATGTTCTGTCTGAGCTCTGGGCAAAAGTTTGGGGTGGCTGTTAATGCTCAGCAGATGATTCATCCCCCCTCTGCCTTTCATCCTCCCTGGTTGCACTGCCCACTGCTTATACCAGAGACCCCATCTTTATATAACCTTTTTTATAGGGTTATACAGAGTTGCAGCGCTACGGGCCGTAAATATGTGATCACTGAGCCTTCTTCCTTTGCAAGGTTTACATCCAAGAACAGAGGAACATTTGAGTTCACTCGTGCAGCAAGAACCAAAAAAAAAAAACACAAAAACCCGTTTCCTCAAACAACCATAAAAAATAATTAAGCAAACCAGCTCCGCGGTAGTAGGAAAAGAGCTGCTGGCCAGCCAACTTGAAGGGAGAAAAAAAAAAAACAAAGGGAAAGCCTTGGCAAAGAGAATAGTGATCTTACTGTACAATCAACTTCTGAGACAATGAGGAGGATGAAAGCATGGAACATCTCAAGAAACGTATCTTTAAAATAGCAAAGCGTTATGAAGCATACATGCACATTTCACAGGCCTTTGAAATCAGCAACACTGGCAGGTTTATTTGTTTTGATTGCCTCTTTCTCCTTCTTTTACTACTTTGGGATTTTTCTCCCTCTCCTTTTCAAGCCTAAAGCCAAATGACCCATGAGAAATGTGCTGTAATTTGTCTCTTATCCATCCCTCATCTCCATCTGATATTCCCTCTGCCCTGGTTACCCTGATGTTTTTCCAGACTCTACAAGCTGAACCAGTGTAACAAGGAGAAAAGTCAAACGATAAAGAAAGAAGTGGCGTAAGGATATTTTCAGGAACCGGTTGTTAAAACAGATTTCCTTTGCCGCTTTTCCAAAACCCCTTTTGGCTTCAGCAAGCCTCATTCACGTATAACAGTGAATTCAAAACAGTATAGGAAGGTATATATACTTGAGGCTATTTTAACCATCAGTTATATTGCTTGGCACTTCCACGGTGCTTCCCCTCTGGGCCTCAAAATGCTTCCTAAACATAAGAGAGAAATTCCACTCTGGTCAAAGCCCTGACACAAGCCCTCTGCACTGCTCCAAATCCCATCTGAGGGCTTAAGTGGTCCTAAAGTGGGGCAGGAACTGTCGCATTGGGTCTCCCTGCAAGAACTGCTCCCATGGCTGAGGAAGCCATGAAACGGGCAGACAAGAAAACTTCCTTTGTCAAGCAAAGAAGAAAACAGAGGTATAGAAATGCAATAATTTATTCAAAGGAACATAATCATTCAGTGCGACAGTTGGGATTAGAAACTCAACCTCTAAGCCTACGTTCCTTGATAACATGGACCATCTTTCTTTTATATAAGCGATGGTTTGTGTTACTGATCCTTCAAGTTTTCTGCTGGTGGCCACCAATCATATTTTACAATCTCATTTTACAATCTTTTACTCATATTTTACAATCTCCAAAACATTCTAAAGGTCCGGCGCTCGGCAGATGGAAAATCAGAGCTCCCTACAGTAAGCCGGTCCTTCCTGAATCCCTTGGCTGTTTCTGAAGACGACGTAGCACATTCAGTTCATAAACAGATTTACTTGTGGAACCAGGGCTCTGCTTTCAATGAGTGAGCAGCCACCGTTCTAATGATATTTGGCATTTACATACCAACTCTCATCCCAAAGAGCTTCCAAGAACAACCAACGGATACGTGCATAGCACACTGCACAATAGTTCAAGTAAAGGACATTTTGGTTTCCGTCACCAGAACAAACTTGATTTTTTATGAAAAGCACCAGAGACCAGGAATGCAGCCTGTCATCACTGCCTTGAATCAGGTCAAGAGTTAGGTAGAGCCTCTGTTAATCAGACTGGAAGCTAGAGATCAAGAGGAAACTTGAAGCTTTGACACAGAATGTCCTTTGATTATAGGAGTAACTCATAGCAAATCTGTACATTAAGATTGCCAAACAATTTCTTCTGTTAATACTCAACTTAGTCCCAGTGGCTCTTGTCCCCATCCTAGTGACTCCGCAGTTCAAAGTCCCATTTACAGCCTGCCACAACCAGTGCCACAGTGACTTTTGGGAGTCATGTCCAGGACTGGGCACTTCTGAAGCACTGGGATGCTCACTGGGCCCTTTCTTTAGTGGACGCCAGAAGCGTGGGGTTGCCCTATACACAGATCCTGCTCCATGCTGAGCTCCGCAGCACCCACCCCTGCCCTCTGTGCATTCACATGGGCAGTGAGGAAGAGCAAGGAGTCAAGGAACACGCCTGGAGCAGCCCTGCTGGGCCACCTATCATGGAGACATTTGTCATTTCTTGGAAGCTGAACGCTGTGCTGTGGCCTCAGGGTTCTCGTAATGTGATTGCAATTAGACCCAGCTCCTTCAGAAGGGTGAAACATTGCTTTATCCCTGCAGGGTTGTGCAGCTGGGACTTTAAGGGGCCTGGACATTTAGCTACTCGATTAGCATCTTCTCTAATTAACATGCAGTAAAAAACGAAGGGTAAAAAAAGAACAAGATCAAATTCTTTGCTCCTTTCATCTCACTTTTTGACACTAATCCTCCCTGCACATAAACCCTGTGCCACAAAGTGAGATATACATTGCTATTGGAACAAAAAGAAACTTGGAATCAGGCCGACATCATCAAAAAAATAAATAAAACCATATATAACCACAAAGGACCCAGCAAGTTTATTACAGATACTTCTGGAGATGATGGGCCAAAATAATCAGCCCAAATATGCATCTTGCAAAACATCACTTTTTCTTTGGAGATGCCGCTTCTTTTCTGTTTTTGTTTTTACAACTCATGAACTTGCAAATCTCATTTCTTATCCTTCTGGCAGTGCTGTGCATAAGGCTGGTCCTGCTGCAGTGGGCAGATCGTCAATGGCATGGAGTTAGGATAATCCCAATTTTCCTCTTTTCTGAGAAAGAATTGAAAACCTGACTCAAGTGAGAGTTCCTCTCATTCCATCCCATGCAGGAAAGAGTAGGAGACACCAAAATGCGACTGCAAAGAACATAGTGGTGATGGAGACCTCAATCCAAGGGATACTGAGAAAAACTTAAGCACTGATACTAAAAACCTCAAGTTTCCAAACTTCTAGAGAGGTCTCTTTCAATAAAGAACTAACAGTTGGGTCTATTGGTTTTCTCTTCTATTATATGAGGGTTATTGGTGTGTCATACCCAAAAGCCTTTCTCTTCAATGGTGATGTTCTGGATGCAATTTTTAAGTCAGGTTCAAGGAACCACTAAATGTTAGGAGATCTGTGGAAGCTGATTGCTCTTGTTCTCTCCCAACAACAAGCAGATTACAAGGAAAGAGAAAAATGTCAATCACTGAAAGAGAAATTTCACATAAGAACATTCAGCTTTGAAGTTCCCAGAATCCACAGTAAATTGCCAGGTGATCTGGCAGAAACACGAACACACCTGCAATGGAAATCGTTCAGAGCTGCAGAAAGAACAGGCTGTGCGGAGTGTATTTCCTAAATCCAACATTCTTCTTTTCCTTATTTTTAAGTGTTCTATTCCTGTTAAGCAGGAAGACTTTGTCAAGAAACCACTGTTGGAGATGGAACACGTGGCAGCAGTGGCAGTAATGGGAACTGCTAAGATAATTAACTTCCTGACATCAAAATCTTGCCTCTCATTTCTCTCTGCTGAGGCAGAGACAAGCAGTGGGAGGAAAAGATGCAAATGTTTTATTGGTTTTTGTTTTGTTTAAACTCCTGCGGGACCTGCATCCTCCACAAAGACATGAGGTAAAGGAAAAGCCATTGTACGTGTGTGCTTCTACAAGCAGGCATTTCTTGAGCTGAAGGATATGCCAAGCACAGAAGGTCTTCAACCCCTTATATAAGCATGGGCAGCAGACACATCAAAAGGCAAGGTTATTAGGTGGATGGGAGGATGTTTTTGTTGTCTCACATATGGATCTGCTAACACGTCCACCAGAAAGCAGGCACTGTCAGTCCCAAACATAAGACTGATTGTAAGCATTCCCCGGAGGACACATTTCCCAAGACCCTACAAAATTGGACTGGCAGATTATGAAAGGTACAATACAGATCCAGCATGTAACAGTAAACTAGAGGAAATCATACCCATATATTTGGCCTTCAGACATGAGCGCAGAAATTGCCTGTTTTGGCACCATAGGACCGTGGATCCACTTGAATCAAATACAGACCCCTAACAAAGTGCTATGAGAATGCAAAGATCTGTTACCCATTCTCAAATGATAACACAAGAGGGGGGAAAATGATTTTCCTTTGTGCCAAATTTCTTTACCACCCTTCAACATGAGTATCACCACTGTCAGCGGGCCATAGTCTGACTTTGGTCTTCTCTATGACAGTGGCACCCTCTGCAAGCCAACTTACATAACTCAACCACGCATCTCAATCAACATTCACTCTGGTTTACTGCAGTAATGTATCAGTAACATGTCACTAACAGCTCCTAGAGGACTTAAGATCTCGATGATGACAAATCTAGCTCCAGCAAATGAGCAGGATGGAATTTTTGTCCACTGATCCCTACACACAGACCCCAAATCATACAAACCTGAGTTTATAAATGTATGTTAGCGTGAAACATCTTGCACCTCCCTGCCAAAATTAGGCGTCCTACAGCAAATTGCCTAGGAAAGCATCCAGGCGCGTCTTGAATATCTCATGTAGAAGACTCCACAACTTCCCTGAGCCAGTTCCAGGACTCTGACACCCCCACAGTATTCTACTTCATGCTTGCATGGAACTTTCCAGATGTGGCCACACAACTCCACTCCAGCAGGTCTGCCCCTAAGCTGTACTGATGCATACGTTCCTTCCTCCCCAGGTGCAGGGCTGAATACCTGCTCTTGCTGAACCTCCTCAGGTTCCTCTCTGCCCAGCTCTCCAGTCTGATCAAGACAAGGGTGAGCCTGAACTTTTATGGCAAAACAAGACATTTGGAGGCAAAACACACGAATAAATCTATCCTGAAACGTAAAACTATCAGAGGAATTCTGAGCAGATGAGGAGAGAGCCAAGAACTTCTATCCCTTATCTGAACCCAACTGGGTGCAGAGGGGGAATCAAACAACACGAATATCTTCAGACGAAGTGGGAGAAACACTCTGATGTGTCTGACGGAAGCATTTTACTCTGTGTCTGGAAGTTTATCATGACCGATCAATTCTGGAAGAATTAGTGAGTGAGTTCTGGTTTTTGGCACCGACACAGCAGTGGTAAAAAGGCTGGAGGCAAAAGGGAAGTAATTTTCATAATGCTGTGAACTGTTGCCATCAATCCTTACCCAAAACATTTCTTCCACTTACTCTGTGCAGTGCTGTTCTGTAGGAGCTTCCCTTTTAGCTATTGCCCTTCGTTTCAGGAAGGCTCACGACCTCGCACGTGCTCTGGATGTGGAGATCCAAGCCAAAGTCTGTTGGAGTTCAATCTTTCTAGGGACTTCAAAGAGCTTGGGATGCGTAACTTACTCCAGACAGAAAGCATAACATACACTTGGAACAATATTACACACATAAAAATAGAAATGATTGAATGACTGTTAAGGAATGCAGTGTGATGGGGAAGCCTGATGTAAGTTGTGCATGGCATTTGCATTCCTATTTCCATCTGCTAACCTAGGTGCTCCAGATAGTAGTGGAAGTACTGGAAGTACCTACCTTCTTCCAGCAGTTACAAAGACTTCAGATTTAATTCTCTGATTTGTGCCTATGCTGCATGTCTGTGTGTGCTGCAAGCAGATGGCATGACTGCTCCCCTAGGAACTAACAGAGCAACAGCCACAAATAGCCAGTGCCAAAGGAAAGCTGCAACTACCCATTCTGGGAGGAATCAGCAGCCCATACTCCTCACAGACACATAAAGGTAAACTAAAAACCCTTTACTAGAAATAGAAGATGCAGACATAATGAAGGTCCTTTGAATGACACAAGTTTATGTTGTTCTATATATCCCTCAGACACTCTTACTTTGACTCCATTTGTGCTCACTAGAATGGAAGACAGGAATAGAGCATTGCCAAGCTCACGGAAATCAGGAGATCGCAGCAAAAAATGCCATTTTGCAATTGTTCCCAACCAGCTTTGCAAACATAAACAGTTCAGGCTGTTTGGAAAGATATTCACACTCTGATGCTCACTTGAAGCAAACTACAGCCTGGTCTTTTCAAGGTCCTTAATTCTACGTTTACTTACTGTTTCTCACCAGTCAGTCTCTACTTGTCTCATTTTAATTAAAAGCAAATACAAAATCACTTAAGGCAACACCTCCATAATGCTTAGGGTTTTTGATACCCACTTGCTACCCGTGGGTGCTGTTTTAAGCAAATAATTCCCTCTCGTGCCTTTGAAAAGAGCACAAAAACTGTGTAGACGGTTACAGTAATGGGCCTATTAATTGATATCCTTTTGGATTTTATGTTATTTAATCAATGTCTGAGCTCTGACTGCAAAAGAAGCTTAAATTGACAACCTCATTCCCTTCTGCCCAATGCTCCCCAGCCTGTCGGCTTTGATACACAGATACTCTTTGCAAGCCTGACAAGGGCACAAGTCTCATTACGTCCTATCATGGAAATTAGAAATGAATCAATAAGCAGCGAGGCAAGCTCTGATCAGCTCGCTCCTACCACACAATGCAGAATTCTTCCCATTTCACTCCTAATCCCGCATCTGATCAAACTGAAATGTCTTTGGGGTCAGGAATGCCTCTGCTTCCTTTGGTATTTCTCTCACAGCCTAATCAAACCTCAGAGAAGTTGATGGTTTTGGTCCGTGCCTTATCTCTGCCCTCAGTATTTGTGCTGTTGAATGCTGAAGAAATAATTCAGCAACGTGCTTCATGCGATGGGGCAAATCATTATTGGAGCAGAAGTGCTGGCGAGGCCCGAGTAACAGCCTAAATCCCCTTCTTGGCACATCCACTTGTACTGTGTCTTTCAGCATAATTTTGACATGGAATTTTCCTGGCATAAATCACACAGGTTTCCCTCTTCCCTTCCACACCACGCTGCGTAGCTCTGTGTTTTGGTAAATCTCATCTATTAATAGTTGCCCTCTGTGGCTATAAAAAAATACGGCGGTAGTCAACAGCCAGTCCTTGGTAGGGAGCAGCTGCGGCTGCCTGAACGCACGCAGGACCCGGCATCGCACAGCAAAGCCCTTTCTTGGCTCCGTGTCAGAGCAAACTGATTAAATAAGGCCACAGCCAAGCGAACGGAAAAGGAGCCCCTTCGCTGCAAAGAGGGGAGAGCGGCTGCAGCATCGGGCTGCAGAAGCATCAGGGTATTTCCATTTTCTCGTTGACATTTTCTTTTTTTAACCCAGCAAACCCCCCCCTCCTTGCATGTCTTCCTCGCTCCACCCTCCTGCCAAGTCCCTGCAAACTCTCACACTTGAAGAAATAGAACAAAGACGTCATCGCAGCCAGCACCAAAGGTCGCAGGGTACATTTTAAGGTCTATTCTACTTCTTCTGTTTGATTGATTTAAGTGATTAAAGCATTTCTGCTCTTCCTGTGCTTTCAGCGGCATCCTGGGTAACTCTGGGGAAATTCAAACCAACCAGCTGTGATCTGTATTACAAAGTCACGGCTGGAAATACACACAAGGATGGCAATGGAGCCATACCATACTGGAAAGCATGGAAGGAGAGGAATATTCCCTCCTGATAGAGTGAGGAAGGGCTTTCATGTGTTGGGTTGAGAAGCACTCAGCTCAGCAGAGGAGATACAGGGTTGGATATTAGGAAATACTTCATTGAAAGAGTGATTGGGCACTGAACAGGCTGCCCAAGGAGATGGTTGAGTCATCACAGAATCATAGAATGGCCTGGGTTGAAAAGGACCACAATGACCATCTCGTTTCAACCCCTGCTGTGTGCAGGGTCACCAACCAGCAGCCCAGGCTGCCCAGAGCCACATCCAGCCTGGCCTTGAATGCCTGCAGGGATGGGGCATCCACAGCCTCCTTGGGCAGCCTGTTCCAGTGCACTTTGAATTGTCACATGCATGAAGTGAAGCTCTTGAAAATCCTTAAGAACTGCTGAATCTCAGGGCCGGCCACACCAAGTCCATGCCATGCCACGGCCATCGCAGAGCCCTGCAAGCACTGCAGCACACCTGGCTCGAGCTGCAGCCGCTCCAAAAGCCCATGCCACATAACTTCTGTGCTTCTCAGATTTCCCTGTGGATGTTTCACTAAGATAAATTCTCCCTGCAAAGCTGATGGGAATGATATGAAAACGAAGCCTTGTGCCGGGGAAAACGAGAACCACAGCTTCTCATTGAAGTCCTCAATTTATTGACACTACAAGGACATAGCATGAGAAGCAAATTTATTCCATATTATCTACTGTCAGTATAGCTCAAAAGATGAATTTTGAGGGAGCAGAAAGAATTTTATTCTCCCAAGCCCTGTAATTCAACACTGCTGAAGCTGCCCTCACGCAAATCAGTGATGACACATCTTTTCAATGTCTGGGGCCAAAATTATTTTTAAAAGCACTGCAGGTAATTGCCATTGCTGTTATTCCAAACCACTGCTATTTCCACTATTTTGCTATCACTGATGTAACTCGACAAGCGGGCTTATTCTGCAATTACTGAATTAAAGGAAATAGTATATTTCACAACAAACAGCTCACACGTATCCATGGCCATGACCAGATCTCGAGGTGGAATTGCCATGAGATGCCCCCATGTTTCCACGCTCTGTTCAATACTACCCAACCATCTGGGTACCTTCTAAAACGACTGGTCTGCAGGGTGCAGATTTTATCAGGGTGTTGTTTTTTTTTTTCACCGGGGTGGATTGGCCACAAAAGCCTTTAAAACAATGGCTGGGAACAACCAAACGCTGAACCTCGTTATCCTGAAGAATTTCAGAGAGATCAAATTAGGCCAAAAACTCCAATCTTGATTTCAGCGAGGTCCCTTTCTAGCAGGGGTCCTTCTAACAGGGTCCCTCCTTTAAAAGAAAAAGGAAATTAAAACTGAAAAACAGCACTGGGGAGAAGTTAAGCGTGTGCTTCACACTCACACATGCCAGGAAATTTAGAGTTAAAGGTGAAACCCCACCCTAAAGAGCCTCATACTGGAGACATTGCAGCGAGCAAACATAACGTGGTCTGAAATACAAAGTCCCGGTAGGGTGCACGAGGTATGGAGTTTCAGCCTTCATTCCAAATTTCCTGGCTTTTTGGAGGTTTAATAGGCTTTCATACCCCAAGCATTTAAGTACTCCAAGAAGTTTCCCCAGTGCAGCTCTCCTTGAGCCTTTTGGAAACTGAGCATCAGCACTGTGATGGCGAAGCTACCCGTCCCTCACTAATGAACCTAAAAACCCCTTTCTTTGCCATTTTATGCCAAGCTGGGGGCTGAGGCTGAGTGCAAACTGCTGCAGCCCGTATAAGCAAATGTTATAAATACTGAGCTGGTTTCACAGTACCCCATCATCATTCTAAAATACCTGTTTTGAGGCTCTGCATCGCTGCCTTTCCTAAGAGCTCTAAGGAGATGATTACCAGCAACTCACACGCTTCATCTCAGATGTGCACGCAGAGGAACCTGGAGCACTCTGTGTGATGACTGCAGTGGGTGTCCTGACACACAGCTAACAGAGCAGGCATCCCCTCCTCTGTATCAGTCTCTGTGCATAAACTCTCCCTGTGGCAGACAGCTGCAAAAAGGATGGAACAGCTCCTGAATGGAGACATCACTTCTTGGGCTTCCTCCAGCCCTGGACCAGGCAGTGGGAGAGCCTGAAGGGCCGGGCTGCCTGCAAGGGGGGAAGAAGGAGACAAGGAGGGAACGTGGAGGAGGCAAACAGGGACTGAAAGCTTCAGGAACTGGTGCCAAAGGAGTTCAAACGAGGGCCAGTAGACACTAACGGTGCTTCGGGCTGTTGCCTTCAGATCTGCCTCTGCATCCCTTCCCCTTCAATCTTTTCCAAGACCTTCCTCTTTCCCCTCACCTTTCCATTTAGTTAATCCCCTCTTCACTCAGCTCCAGCTATCAAATTTAAACATACACACATGGCCAAATCCCCTGCCACACACACTCCTTCTCATACCTCTGAAATCCTCCAACAGGCCAGCAAACTAAAAGCAGAAAGCCCACAAAAAGATCATAAGCAATGATTTATTGGCAGTGACCTCACTTTTTTTTTCTTCTTTTTTTTCTTTTAAATAACAATAAACTGATTAATTTGGGGGGAAAAAAAATAATGAGAAGATTTAAACTCTCAAACCCTCAGAATCACAGCATCACAAAATCATTAAGGTTGGAAAATACCTCTAAGATTGTCTGGCCCAACTGTCCAACCCTTTTTTGTCCTCATCTTTTTGTCCTCACACTACGGCTGTGCTTAAAAAAGAGGCAAGCTGCCCTTCCCCCTGTCTCACTTGTGAGCTCCAGCTCTCACAGTGCGTCAGAGCATCGCTGCTCTGTGAATCGCAGCACTCGCACAGTGTCAGCACTTTATTCTGCTCCCAACTTGCATCCCTTTTCCCAGTCCTGCCATCGCATCTACTGATGCTGCAGCCAAGTCCTCTGTGGCATGAAGGTATTCTTCTGCCCCAAAATATAAACTGCTCATAGGAACTATTATCCAAGTAATCACACTGTCAGGTTGGCTCTCTCCCCTGGCATGAAGTTCACAGATATTGGGCAAAGATAGAGCTGCTGGGCCAGTATTAATGCCTCCACTCACATCAACATTTTCAGCTGAGACTATATAAAGAAAATCCACCTTCACCTTCTCACCCCTTCTCTCCTGAACCCTGTGAACTGCTACATGAAGGCACCAGAGATGCTGAAGTGTGTCTGCACAGAGAGAACTCCCCTGGGACACAGCACAAGTCAGCATCTTCTCTTCTGAAAGGTTTCTGTACATTTCCACTGGCAGTAATAGGGAAGGGATAGCTAGTCAAAACAAAAAGCCCAAGTACTGTTTGTCCACATGCAGCACTGCACGTGAGGGGCAAAGCATTGTGCTTTTCCACGATGCAAACAAAGCACGGTGGATATGGCTGCTCTGTATTTCCTCAATGGACAGCTTCTGCTCACATGAAATGGATTTCAATTCCTATCAAAAATGAACTTAGAAAGGTAGGGTTGGAATTGCAAATGGAAGAGTTGCACCTGGCTAAGCTTGGTATAGAAATAACTTGTGCTTTGCATCTTTTGGTGTGAAAGGTGCAACCTCCTGTATTTACAGAAGGCTTGGGTTGCTGATAATTAAAAACACAAGGAGCACCTTGCACCCTGCTGAAGAGAGGCTGTACCTACTTGGGCACAGGAGAAAATAGTGTTAAATGCAGAGCTCCACAGCATTCCAAGAGGCATTTTGGCCATGACCAAATGGGATGGGTTAGACAGTATCACCTGCACTGACCAGCAAAGGGAAGAAACCAGCCTTAACCAATCTGCTGCATTCCAGAATGTGTGGGGGGATGAACCCCAGCTGGTAAAGGGGTTATGGAGAACATTGGTGCCAGTGTTGCAGGGTCCCTCCCAATCATCCATGCAGGGTTCCAGAGCCAAATGGCACCGGCACTGGAGAGTATGACAGGACTTTCATCTCTTGCCTCCCACAAGGATTCATCATCATCTCTGATAGTTTACTCCATAGATTTTATAGGCTGTCTCCATTCCAAGCATCCTGCAGTTTGACCAGACAGTGATCTTTTTACATAGTGGATAATGTCCATGAAAGAAACCGTGAGTCCTATGAGTCTTGAGGAAAAAATGCTTCTGGAGTAAAAAAAAAACTGTTGGAAAAGATGACTTTGACAATTTAAATAGAGCAAACTCCTAGCAATCTGAGGGTGTGCAATTGCATACACAGGGATGGTTTCTTTAGCAATGAAATCCTGACTATATCAGAATTCAATAGTAGACTTATAAATGTCAGTTGCTAGCATGGGAACAGATGCAATTCCTCCCAGCTGATTAACATCCCTGACATCTGGAATAGAGGACAGAATAAACAGAGAGAGAAGAGGATTTCCTGTTGGGACTTGGCTGTTGGGTGCAAACTACCAAGATACAGCAACTTTGTCCTTGAGAGCATTATCTCACCACCTTCCAAACAGCCCTCGGGAAAGACCTGGACATTCAGCACTGAATCCCAAGGCAAAAACTCAGGTATTTGCTACAGTTCTGCCTGATACCTGTGTGAATGCAGGAATCCTTGATGTCAAGAGCTGTACAATGGCCTCTTCAAGGCAGGGGATTAAGTCCTCAAGCTTCTTGAATTGAACAGCTTTGATGAATTTCTTCTGTTCTTTTCAGTGTTTCGGATTAGGTTGAAAGTAATTTATTCTTGGGAATCGAGGAGTATTTCTTACAACTCTCCCAGCTCCTACAAGAGGGCACTGCGTGTGCCTCCTTCCCCCAAAATAAATTGATTGCATTTTGCAAAGAAGCCTCATGAAAGGATTTTCAGTGGAAAAGAAAGAAAGGCAGTTAAGAGGTTGACTTATTCAGAAACTCCATGGAAGAGCCCTGACCTGCAACCACTTCGCTACCTGAATGAGGCTGAGTTAGGCTGAGGATGAGCCACCCCCTCCTGCTTCTCATGTGTCCCACATGGCACAGCAGGTTGTGCCTTTTGTACAGGGCTCTGCCATAGCTACTGCAGTTCAAAACTACCCCAGAAGTTATTTCTACACATGGTTCAAATGTGTATTTAAGAGTCTGTTTCATGCATGACTGGAAATGTCCTCAATTCTGAGTTGAGCTGGTGTGATGCAATGCTGGGCTTGCCCAAGCTGCACAGTCCAAGAGTTGGAGGAGGCACAGAAAGGGTTGGGACCAGCAGGGCACCAGGCTCCAGTTCTTTGGCTCCATGACACTCTGAGCTTGCAGGCAGGTGCTCTGCCCTCCTTGAGGTGAATGTAAAGTCTATAGGAGCCTTCAGGCCACATATGTGGATACTGAAAAAAAATTTCCCCATGGTCAGTTATTTTGCATTGTCTGAATTGAGGGAGTAGCCTGCACTGCTTCAGGAATTTCATCAGAATTTTCCTAAGAAGCCATCAGGGGAAGGCTTCCTTATCTGTACATGCAATCCTGTGGTGAAGCCTGATGTGAAAACCCAATATTACATAAAAGGAATGGTTCAGTTAGCCATGGTATGGTGCAAGAATTCGCCACATCAAATGGCACTCACAGAGGATAATTTCCTATGATCCCTTGCTGTTTGTTTCAAGTTTTTTTGAATAGGAGCCATGGTAGGTGTCATGAGCCCAGTCTTCCCTGTTTTGTAACCAGCAGTATCCCAAACAACACAAGGAATGTGTCTCTCTGGCAACTATGTCTATCCTTGCTCCTTCCTTTTGTACTGGGACAGACTGCATGATCTTAGCATGTTCTCATCTTCCCAGAACTGCAGAAATAAAGAAAAGCTGAAGAGTATTTGCAAACCTTGTGTTGGGACTAAACACATTCTGTCCCACTCTCATGAAATTAGTAAAAAGAAGTTGGGCAGATGTCTCGGGTAGAGCCTGTTGTGTGAATAATGATAACCAGTCATGTTGGCTTTCTTTCCCTGCAGGCTAATAGAGGGGACAGATGATCTAGTTGGTACCACAGTGTTTACAGCTTTTCTCCACTGCAGCTCCCAGAGCAGAGGCCCCATCCATCAGTGCTGTCCCTCCGAACTGTCCCCCTGGCAAAGTTCTTTGCAGATTAGATTTCTATGTACCAACATCCCCACTAACTGACTATAGCACAGAATCTCAGCTCAGAGTTTTGTATTGATACAGCAACATTAGGAGA
The DNA here is from genome assembly GCF_054131305.1 of Coturnix japonica. NCBI lineage: Eukaryota > Metazoa > Chordata > Aves > Galliformes > Phasianidae > Coturnix > Coturnix japonica. The sequence continues at coordinate 9,350,388 of NC_140683.1, forward strand.
TCCCAGGATAGAGGCTGGAAGGGCTGGGGCTGAGACAGTCACACCAAGACTGACACAAGAAGGAAAGAGACAGGAAATGAATCCACCTCCTTTTGGGGACGAAGAGGCACTGTAGAGGGTTCCTGTTTATAACAGCATTAATCAAACATTAGCACTTTCTGGTTGGTTCCAACGAGCAGAATGATTTCAGGAATAAACTCCACATGGTGAACAGCTGGCTACAACTGCTGATGCTGAGCATGTAGGAAGAACAAAACCCAGTAGCATCTGAAGAGTTACCCAGTACCATGGAAGGCTGAAGAGCCTCTACAGCATAAAGCTCAGGGAACTCCATATTGGTCACATTTCACCTGTTCCATCCTACTTTATTTGAAGCCTTACCAAACCAAGGGCTCACTTCTCTTTCTTCTGCTGTTGTTAGACAGAACTCTGGCAGAGGAGATACCTGGAGTTCGATGAGAGCTCTCAGCACTGCAGAGATGCCCTCACTGATGCAGTGCAAGGCCTGAACTAGAGGGGACCGAGGGCTGCCAATGAAAGTGCTGACAAGAGGGGCTGGTGATGCAAAATGGGCCCAGATGGTGCCAACTGAGTCACACATTTTGACTGAGTCAGTAATTGGCATCAAAATCTCTCTCAGGGGATGGTGCTGATTGCCCTCAGCCAAACACAGGATTTGAATCTTCACCCTTTTAGTCAATGAAGTCTTAGCTAACAAAGCCACTGCCCTAGAACTGTATCCATTAGCTCAAATACTCCAAGCAGAGTTCAATCTTAACAAAGCTCATTGATCAAATCTACAGTCCTAAGTGCTGTGTTCTGGAACACTGACTTTGAGCACCCAGCAATGTGTGGGCAGGAGCTCAGCCAGCAGGAAAAGGCTGCAGAGAGAAGGCTGCCTTCTGCTGCCCTTGGTTTCACTGCCAATGGTGAGTGCTGCACTACAACTTCTATGCAAAACCAAGTAAATGAAATCTAAACATTGCAAAAAAAAAAGTCTGTGGATGGACTGCAGATTTACTTGGGCTCTGTGGGGTGGAAGAGGAACTTCAAGGCCCCCAACAGTGACTGATGTGTGTCACTTGAGAGCAGGTGCTGCACAAAGACCCTCCAGACAAGCCAAGCAAGGTGGTTGTCTCCAAAGAGAAGATACAAATGCATATGAGAAGCAAGTACGCCGTCTTAAGGTAAATGAACATCTTGGAATTGAATTACTAGCCTGGGCTTGTGCAAATGCAGCAAAGAAACTTCATTTGGAACAGAAACAATAGAAACATCAGAATAACGTTAAGGCACAGCCTTGAATCTGAAAACTACCATTTAAAAGGCATCTCTTGTTTCATTTTGCATGGGTATTACGCTGGTCACAGAACAAGTGCTAAAAGGGTACTATCAGATTAAAAATAATGCATTTTTCTAAAAATTGTCATAGCTGTTATAACTAACACCTCAAGCTCCCAGAACTACAGTGTTAAAACAGCCACACTTGCATTATGCCTTTGATGCTATTTGCTCAGTTGTGTTCCTCTCCCGTCAAACAGCATTAAAAGACTGGTATTTTTCCTTTTTCTCTTTTCAATAATTAGTGCTTCCCATTTGAGCCTTGTGCACTGATAACTGGATGAAGTCAAGCTGAGCTATACAGATGTTTTTTTAAAGAATACCTCACTGGAGTGGGAAAAGAAAAGGGAATGGAAGCATTTCTTCACAGCTTAATTATGTGTATTTTAAGCTCCAATTGAGATGATAATGTTGTTTAAAAACTTCCCTCTGCTGAGGAAATTACAAATATAGTCTGAATTGATATAATTAGAAGAACTCCAGAACAGCTCATACTTTCCTCCTTAACCTGAACTTCAGTACTGACGACACAGGGTGTTCTGTCTCAAGGCTTTTCACTGTGACTCCATGAATTGCCCTTAAAAACAGTAACATGGGATACAGACAAAAGAATCTTATCCCTCACCTCCATCTCCCGTGTGTTTACATCACCAACTCAGCAACAAGCAACTATTTTTTTCTACCGAAACATACTAATTCTTGTCTGAAAGTGACAAAGAAATTGGAGTAATCCTCGCTACGCAGTGCTCAACTGATGCAGGTAATTCAGGAACCCCCCTCTTCAAACTACAACACGAGGAAGCTGAAGTTGAGACTCTCAGGATTTTATAACCTGCCATCCAGCTCCAGCAAGCTGCTCACCCATCTGTGGTAAGGGGGCATTATTCCCAATTTCATATGTTTATAGACTCAGAAGTGGTGAGTTACCCACCCACTATGTGCAACAGCACTCCCAAGAACCGAGTACTTCCTTCCTCATAACTCAGAGGCTCAGCGGCCCCTTACAGCAATTCTTACAGTAATCTGCACTCATACAGCATTAAGAACATAGAATAACCTACCCATCTTCAAAGGCATCTTACAAAATTTAAGACTGCTCTGGAGTATTTATGTTACATGCCTTGTAGGGCTCTTCACTCTGTAAATACACATGAATCACACAATTATAGAATCACTGAAGTTGGAAAAGACCTCCAAGATCATCCTGTCCAACCATCCACCTACCACCAATGTTTCCTCACTAAGCCATGTCCCTTAATATGATACCTAAACATTTCTTGAACATCCCCAGGGACAGTGACTGAAACCATGTGAGCTTCCTATGGCATCTAATCTAGTTTGAATAAGCTGAGCAATGCTACAATGCACTGTTCAGAACCAACAACTAACAGGTCTTCCAATATAGTTAAGATTTCAATGGTAAGACACAGTTGAAACCATTACTGAGATTGCACTCAGGTAATTGCAGTGTCAGCCAAATACCAAGAAAAAAACTAAATGCATTAAAAACACCAAAGCTCATAATGTCAATAACACAACAGTTCAGCAGCCAGCAGGCTGATCAATACCTAGACAGATACTCATTAATATGAATGTAAAAAGCTCACTTCAGAAATTGCCTACCTGTATGGAGAATATGGATCAAAGCACGTCTTGGTGACTTCTGTTATCTCTGGATTGCAGCACTCCCCACCATCGAAGTTGTACCTCTCGTAATTGCAATCCATGTCACACACTCCATTCTGCTTCTTCTTATTGAAGAGCGTGTGCCGTACATGCCGGCAGTCTCCTCCATCGTACCCGGTCAAGGTGTGGTTGCACTCGGGGTCGCAGTTCTCATCCCCTATCTTGCTGATATCACAGTTGGCCAGGATGAGTCGGTGCCGAAGGGACGAGTTCTTCACCTCCAGCACCTCCAGCTCCCAGGTGATGTTGTAGCGGCTGAAAGCCTCGTTTAAATGCTGGTGCTGGAACTCAATCTGCTGCTGGCTGACGGTGGGGTTCTGGTGTTTGTCGTCATAGAGGTTTACCACGCGGTAGCGCACGATCTTGTTACGGCGGAAGCTGGGGAGTTTGTTGTAGCTGGCAATGACGTCCGTGTTGTCACAGACTGTCTGTCCACAGAGAGGAGGCTCTAGGCTGGTATCCAGCAAATAGCCGTGATGGTAGCTGGACTTGCTCTGAGGACTGCTGCCATCCTTCATTGGAGACCAGGTGTTTTTCACATTCAGTAAACTGTCTTGAAGAACTAGCTGAGGTAGAGGCATGTCTTGTCTGTGAATAGCCTGGCCCATGTCCAACAAGATCTCCTTCTGAGTCCTGGCTGTCCTCCAGAGGCTGAAGTGCTCCACATAACCACGATAGTTCTGGTTCAGGGCATTTCCTCCAACCATAAGCACCTTGCACTTCAACGTCAGAAGACTGAAGATGCTGCCCACCTGCTCTCCGCTTGTGGCTACCTGGGCACCATTGACGTAGAGTTTCATCAGGTGCCCATCGTACGTGGCAGCCAGGTGCACCCACTGGTTGGGGAGGTAGCTGCGATGTGCTGCAATGGTGGTCACTTTGCGAGCACGGTCTGTCTTCAGAGAGAAGAAATAGCGGGGGTCTCTATTCCCCTGGTCACTGACGGTGTTAATCCCCAGGACCCATCCTCGGTCACGGGAGGTGTAAGAACATTTGTCATACAGTCCTATGTGCCCCCAAAAGAGAAATACGGATAAATAAGGATGACAGAGCAAATAAAGCAATTAGTCTTTATACCGTATAAATCTCTCCCTAGATTCGTATAAACACACGCTCATCTATATATGTTAGAAAGTTAGTGTACAAGAAAGACATTAAATCATCCAGCACACAGCTGTGGGAGGTCATGTTAAAATTTGCTATTAAAGATTTGCCAGTGGCATGTATGAGTGGGATTTCCCTTTACTGACCAAAGACAAACGTTGTTTACAAATTCCTATCAGTCGGAAGTTGTACTGTGCATTTGGTCTTCCCTTCATTCAAGTCATACATCACTGGCTGAAAACAAGAATGCTCTTGAGAAGCAATTTGTCGAGCTCACTCATATCTCACACCCCTGAACCCTTTATCTAGCAGGGGCCAGAGGCAGGTAGGTACGAAATCCAACCACTGCACAGTTTGGAATTATCTTGGTATGATCAAAGACACCAACTTTGCTAAGAGCAAGTGTAACACTTTAAGGCTGCCTTCAAGCTCATATCCATGAAAAAAAAAAACCAAAAAAACAGCATGGAAACAGTATACACTGGTGTCCATGAATAATTTATCTCACACACAAAGTGCAGTTCCACACCTACAGTTCTCTCCATACATCCTCACCAACAAGAGATGGAAATAGCCCCATTCCCCCCAGCCTGGGACACGAGGGCTGGTGAGTTAAAGATGTACATTTCCAACGCTCAGTTCTCAAAGGCCACGGGCTGCGGTGAGACCCTTTGACTGCAAAAATAATCATTAGAGCCTTCAGCACCAACGGCCTTCCTACTACCAGCACACAGAAACTCCTTCCCCCAAGCCTTCGCTTCCAAAAACCTAACCAAAAATCATAAATCTCTGACAGTTCAGTCCTCATGAAAAGACTAAATATCCCCTTACCTCACCTCTGCACCCTAACCCTCCCAGCACTACAACCAAATAACATCTTCTGCTTCTGACAAAGTTGCTCAACAGCCATCTGTTAACAATCACTCATTAACAGCGCAGTCTTGTCTAGTATCAACAGAGCAAAGGTTACGGGAGCATTCACTGTATTTTTCCTCCCCTCTTCCAGCACCCACCTTCCCCCCCCTCTCCTCACACCCTTCCCCTCACCTCTCCCTCCTTCCCCCCCTTCCCCCCCCCCCCAAAAAAAAAGGCTTCTGATGGGAAAGTTAAAAAAATTTAAACAGGGTTTTTTTCTGCACGCTGGTATTTTGTTAGGGACTCTGAGCTCCCCCTTTTCCTGTTTCCCTTGGAAGGGAGATCCCAGGGTTCGGAAGGTAATGTGTTTATTCATCTGTAGGGCGCACTCAGTTCAAAACTTTTCTGTGACCAGCTTCTAGTTTATATTGCTACTTCTGATCACGGGAAAGGAGAGGAGGAGGAACAGCAAAGGAAAAAACAAATATGCCACAAAAAAACCCCCCGACATTTGCTGGGATGGATGTTTACCTGAGAAACTTGTGATATAAAAACCAAAGCAACCGGTGACCTTCTGGAATCAGGGATCTCCTGTTTTTTGTGGGTTTCTCTAGTTTTCTTTATGGAATAAATGCTTTCAGAAGTCACTCATGTTTTGAGATGTATGACAGCCCGTAAAGGTCTGCATTTTTATAAAACTCAAATGAAGGTATTGTCCAAAATTAGTGGGTGGATAACGTTGCAATGAATGAGAAGACAGTTGGCAAGTCAAGTCCCTCTCCTGAATAAGCTATTAAAAAAAGGTCAAAAAACGATGTTTTATTAAAAAGTTGCCCTGCCAGTACAGCAGGCGGAGGTCCCTGAGAGCTGGGCAAGCATGGAAACAGTTGTTTTTGGGTGTGAGGGGCATTACAGGAGAGACACGAGCTCTCTGCTTCTGGCACTGACTTCTATTGATTCTCCCCTCTGCCCCAAAGAAACACCTGAACACGCTCTGTATAGAGGTATGGCATCCACGTAAACCAAAGGTGAAGAGATGGGATGTTCCAAAATATACCCAGTTCTGGAAAATTAAACTCCCAGGGGAGTCCATTCTGTTTCAATAACTTTTTGTTATTGAATATCTTTGTTGCCAGCGTGGGAAATAGTGAAGGAAAAGAGTAAAAGCATATCATATAAAAAGAACCCAGCATGAAAGAAAGCCTCCTCCCTTAACAAGGAGACCTTTTTATAGGTACACCACGGTCTCACTTTATTATAATAAGGCCATTTGAACCCATCAGACATTTTGTAATGGAGTTTTTGCCTGCCACCAAATGCCAACCCACTGAAAGCAGAAGTGATGCAGACATGGGCTAATCCTTACAAACGTCCCAGAGAAGCTGTGGGTCTGCAGCCTGGCCCAAGGCCCTGCTGGGTTCCAATGCAGGCACAGAAGTCAGCCCGCTGCACTGCGGCCGGTGCCATCCTCACTATCTCTGCAGCCCAGTGCCTGGTTCTCAAGGTGCCCCACATCCCCACTGTCAGGCAGAGGGTTGAAGTCCACCACACAGACTGCCAGGGCTGAGTTTTTGGGGCTTTCTGTATTGACTGGCTGGAAATATTCCCCCAAAGAATGAATAAATTAACATGGAATGGAAATTCAGTTTCCTGGCCAGGATTAAAGAACATCTTCCCCTCTCTCTGAAGTGCTGCATGATGCTAGTGATTGACCTCAGCTGAACAGATGGAGCTGCTGGAGGAATACTACAGAATAGTAGCAATCCTCCCTTGCCTTTGAGCACTTAAACCCTGATGTGATGCAACGTGTCTTGAGTTTGGCTCAAACAGCTGCCATCAATTCAAGATTTACAGGGAGCCAAAGGAGGGCAGAGAAAGAAAAAAAAAAACAACAGTGACAATAGGGACACCACTGAACAAGCCAGTATGAAAGCTGCTGAACTGAAACAGTCTACTATTCCAGTTCCTTACATTTTCTAGTTTAGGGCGAAGGTCATTACTGAATCCATATGCCAAATCCAGTATTCTTTTCTTAAACTTTTACTATTACAGACATCCAACTCTTGATGAAAAGATGGATTGATCCCAACGCCTTCAGCAGAAAGACTTGTTTTATTCTTAAAAGCAAGGAGAAAGAATAAGAACGGGGATTAGAAACACACACTCCCTATAACTTGCAGAGCTGTACCATTTCTGTGTGACCTTCTTTCGCCTGTATGCCGTACCTACTTTCCCACTCCTTCACTTACTTTTGGCTTCAGACTCCAGTTCCTCCGGCTAAGGGAGTGTCACTTTTCCGTTTTGTCCCCAGCACAATGAAACTCATCTCAGCTGGGACTTTGGATGTCATAATAAAAGAATTTATTACTTCTTCTATGACAACTAATAAGGGCAAAACCATTGGAAGAGGGACCATGTAAGATAATTGCCAGAACTTCTGAAAACTGAATAATTCGATGTTTTCACAATTTATTTCAATTCAGTAAAAGGTTCCATAGCCATGAGTTATTTCTTAGACATAATTAAGAACACTTTAAACATGAAGAGGCCTCGTTTACCCCAAACAAGGCTGTTTTTGAGCAAAATCACCCCCCTCATGATGGTTCACACTGAATTTCAAAATTCAGCTGTGACCGCAACTGACGTTTACATGAAAAAACATACAGAGCGTGGATGCTCATTTACACAGAGAATTCTTTACAATAACATCGCAGAGGACATTTTTAGCTACCCTGCCATCCCTCAAGAAACCAAGAGCGGTGTAAAGAGGCCTCATGGTAAATGAGACTCCATCCAATGACTGCAAAACCACAATTTGGCGAATAGGCCTCAACTTCCCGAGCCAAGAAATGGTGCGAAATAAAACTGATGTTTGTTTTCCCCACAGCAATTAGATTAAAAAAATATGTACAAGTTTCATACAGCAGCAAACAGTTTTCCTCACTTCTGCTCTCCGAAAGGGATGGAGCGGCAGCTGAGAGAACAGAGACAGCCCTGCTACCCCCTCATCTGAGTGACTTCTTTCCCTGCAAAGCTCCTGTTCCTGAAGCCCGAGGGATTAAAATCGAATTTATCTTGCATTAAAGAACAGAAGAGGCACAAGTTCAGCTTTCCACTAAGAGTCATCGGTAACCTTCCCTCCCCACAAGCAGTGAGTCAGGCAGCTCTGGAGGACAGCATGAACACACCACGATGCTACCAGACTCAGCAAGGGGAGGGAAGGTCCATCGGGCTTCTTTCAGCCCCTTGATGCCTGTCCCTTGTGGGAAGGTGACTTCCTAGGCACCGAGATAGCGGGTACTGCTGGAAAACTGGACCCTGAATGCCCAGTGTCAACAGTCAAACATGGAAAACCAGTAGTACAGTTTCTCTCTTTGTTTTTGAAGTGAAACGTCACTTCTTCAGCTTCCAAGCCACAGCTGCTCCCAAATACAACAGCTCATCACACTTGATCGCATCCAGGAAACATTAAACAAGGCCAATGTGTGATTTCTTTCCTCAGAGGGCAATGAGGCCCCGGCACTGCTGCACAGAGCTGCGGGTGCCCATCCCTGGATGTGCTCAAGGAGATGAGCCCTGGGCAGCCTGAGCCAGGATAATCCCAACCCATGGCAGAAGTTGGACTGGATGTGTTTCAGGTCCAGTCCAAGCGAGTCTATGATTCTACGACACTGTCTATCTCAGTTTGTTCTTAGGACCCCACTAGGAACTTACAGCCATGCTATTGAGCCCCGTGTGCTAGATGGGATAGGGCAGCATGAGGTCAATGGGCAACATCATCTGCTGAGTTCTGAGGGATGTCCTGGCTTTGGGCACAGGGCACTGCATCCTAACGGTGCCAAGAGGAGCACATAGCTCCCAGGAGCTGTCAGGAGCCGCCACAGAGTCGGGAACTCGCAGCTAGAGGCTGAGGCTGAGAGTCATAAGCAGCTCTCTGTGGGCAGAGTTTGAAAGAAGAGGCCAGAGCAGCCCGTGCAAGCTGCTGTAATTCGTTTTAACATTATCAATAACAGACTCCAGGCCTCCCTCGGCCCCTTCAGTGCCAGCTCTTGCATCTCGCTAACAGCATGCTTCCCGGTAATCAGCCCAGCCATAGAATTACCTAAGAATTTATTTCTCTACACAAAAAAAAAAAAGTTTCCCCTCTTTGCTGAGCAATGGGAAGGAATAAAATCGAGACTTTGTTTTGCTTTACTTTCCAGGAGCTGAGGCTGGGGGAAGGGGAAGGAGGAGGTTGCTCTGATGCTGACCACCTCGGGCGCGTTGCAGAGCTGTCCCAGCCGTGTGGCGCAGAGCAGAAAGCGGTGCTCTGCACTTCTGGAAGTTGGCTGTGCCTGTTTTGCTGGGAGACTACAACCAGAGGTGACAGGACTCAGTTATGAAAGGGGAATTTAGGTCAACAATCAAAGCCGCAGTCAGGGGGCCCAAGAACAGGGAGCTAAAGGTTGGGGCTGTTTTTTTCTTTAGCATGCTTTAATCGTTTAGTATCAAAGCACAGAGGAACGCTTGAAAGAGCAAATATTCTACAGGAACCTATAGAAAGCTTTTATCTGTCCAGAGGAAAATAATTAAAACCGACAGATTTGGGTTAAGTATCCCCATGTTCCATGCAATTGGATAAGTCAGCGAAGATCCACTGGAGCAGTTCTTGAGTTCTGCACTGGATATTTCATGGTATGATGTTGAACCCAATATAGTTTTACAAAGGGGAGAAATAATCTCTCCTTTCCTTTGCCGTGCTTCTCCCAGCCCCCAGCTTCCTTCCACGATAGTTTAATAATTCAAAGTCCAGAGTACTTAAGGCAACATCTCTATCTATACCATTTCCAATGCAGTTAAGAGGCCTCCTGAGGTCAGCCTCAGAGCCCAGGAGTGTCTCAAGCAAACCACCTGGGACCTGCTCAGGTGGCAATGTACTAAGTGAGGAAAAGGGGGATATTTGCTGCTGCTATCAACCCAGCTAATTTCAGACAAGATATTAACATCTCCAAGCTATGCAACAGGATTCAGATCCAAGACAGAAGGATGGAATTCCTTCATTTTGACACGAAAGGTGAGATCTTCATTCTCTAGAAATAAAGAGCCTAACACAGGCTATGTTGTCTATGTATGCCTGTCTAACGCTGAGAATTTGGTACAAGGCCCTTTGCAGTATCAAAATCTTGATATCGTTGCCATTTATCAGTGCACTACACACATCTTCTATACAGTTTTTCAAGTTCCCAGACACTCGTATGCTCAACAAGATAGCTTGAAACCTGAAAACAAGGAGGTGAGAAAGGCTACAACAGCAACACATGAATTTGTAGTTGCTGGTTAGCTATGAACAATACATAAATCCTTCTCTTCTGATCAGAAAATCATGTAGGCTGCAGCTGAGCAGCCACTGGCATGGACAATCATGTTAGTGACACTTGGCTGAGCCCATTGTGAGAATATACCCGCTAACAGTATATAAGAGCTTACTGCAAGCAGTTCTGGTAGGCTGGGGTTAGTGAGAAATTATTAGATTGTGGGGGACTTTGAGGTGTAAGCAAACACACAATGCTGCATAACCATGTGGCACAGAGGAGTGGGCTCCAGGCCTGGCAGCACTGTAACAGGGTCATCCTTGGACCACGCACTGCTTTTGCAAGGGCTCCTCTGTATATAGGATCAGCGTAAACAAGTATGAGCGGGAAGGGTGCCTTCTTATCTAGATCTTCCTAAGCATTTCACAATAAAGGTGCAGAACCAGTGGAGACTGGTACTTGGTTAACAAACTGTGGCTGTTTATAATCCAATAACTACAGTTGGGCTTTGAGACGGATGGAAAAAGCACATCCTTCACAAGGATCAAACTGTAGGCTCTTCTATAAAGCCCGGGAGCATAGAATGAGGGTAAGAACCTTCTAATATCTGCAGAACAATTTGTTTCTTCCACCTCATTCTCAGAAACAACCAAATATTTTGGGCTGAAGCTTGGAAAACCAGCATGTGTCCATGTTATTAGAGATGATCACAGTGAGAGCACACATGGGAACAGTAATTAAGATGGCACAGGCAGTCTCTGATGGGTTACCACTGTAGGCAGCCACCAAGTTTGATCCAGACAAGAATTAGGCTTTAGACACACTACTGTGGCCCACTGATAATAAAGCAGTTTGGTGCTGATGAAAACCCAACTTCAAGCAGAGACTGGGAATGGAAAGCCTGGCAACAGTTTATCAGCTTAACTCAAAGCAACCTGAAAACTTCTGGGCTTCAAAGCTTACCTGCACTCAGTGATCAGCAGAACTCGGTTACAAATTAACCGTCCCATTGTAGCTCAGGCAATGGGTTCACCTTTAGAGAATCTCAGTTGTTTTTTCCCACCTTGTAAGCACATATTGCAAAGCATATGGGTACATATCAAGAGACACATGTGAACATTATCCACCTTCCACAGGCGCACATACAAAGGAACTGGAATCACACAAAACCTATAAAAAGGACATAAATGCAATGGCATGCCAGGGAACTGTCCCCAGCAACGTGCTTATTGTCACATCCGCTACCTCTGCTTCCAGGACTCCTCCTCCCCTCTGTGCTATTAGCCAAACACTGATTAGCTATCAAGTTCTATTGACAAATTTACTTCTGAGCATGCTAACACGGAGCGACTTTCCTTGCTTTTGTAAGAGTTAATGCTTGAGAGCAAACAGAGAGTATCTTCTGTGGAAGGGACAGATAGGTAAGAACCACAACTTCCAGGCAATCTAAATGATAAAGTGGTATTTCTGGTCTCCTTTCAGAAAACAGCAGAGAGAATTGATCATAAACTGGGTCAAGATAGGTCAGCATACCTCAGAGTAGATCAGATGGCCAGAGCATCCCAGGAGGAAACACTCTCCTGGAAGGATTATTAGGGGCACATCTGTGCCATCAGATGACCGCGCACAATACCCATCAGCTCACTGGGAGTTCAATATGGCATTTCCTTTCAAAATGTGCTTTGTGCCTGACAAGCACTGCAAGTCAATCAGCTGCAGCAGTGGTCGAGCCCGGAGCTGTGCTGGAAAGCCTCCCAATGTGCTGCCCTGCAGAGCCCTCACCACAGCCAGCAAAGCGCAGCAGCAAGCAGGGGAGGTCTGCGCATGAGACTGCTTGTGGTGCTGATCAAAATACATAGCAAGAAACGAAAGGGGGTCAACAACACAGCTTGTTTTGCTTTTTAGAATTCCCTAGTCACTGACCTTTACAGCAGCTTTAGGGCAGTGCTGGAACCAGCTGAGCTGTTACTACTCCCAGCTGCAGAGAGAAGAGCTTTTACACCATTGCACAATGCGTGTGTGTTTGTAGGGGGCAGGTTAGGGCTGGAGAACAAAGAAGGAAATCTAGTGGCACCTAAATCAAACATTATTATCAATGAAGGAGAGGGAAGAGAACCTGGGGAGCAGGAACAACCTTACAACCTTTCTGGGATCAGACAGATGGCCAATATCCACATTATTACAAAAACAAAACGAAAACAAAAAATTCCATGAATGCAAACTAGGGCACCCTGCAAGGAGACTATAAAAATCACATCATGATAGCTTAGACTTGTCTTTGTAATTGAGGGGCATTTCCACATGAAACAGTTCTAGTTATTTAATTGGATTTTGAGAACATTCTTGGGCAGACACTTTGTGAGCACAGAACTGAGTGGTTCCAGTGCATTTGCACTGATTTATACCATGCGAGATCTTGGCCTCTGTGAGAATTAAATCTCTTATTGCAAAAGTATCTTAGATCTAATCCAGACTCAAATATCTTACCGCATCTGGCTTTCCCATATGACTGCATCTTTCCTATACTCATAGAAGCAACTGAGGGATCTACCACCCTTACCAGAAATGCTGCAGATGCAATACACAGAACAGAGCGTGGTATCAGCAGGCAGAGCAGAGCTCACTGTGCCTCTGTTCTGCTGTCTCTTTTAAAAGGGATCCAGGTCCTCTCTAATCATGACTATTTCAGGCCTCAAATTCCCCGCTCCATACTTGCATATAAGTTCCAAACCCATACACAAACCACAGAGATATTTCTGCTTTCTAGGAAACATCCTGCTGAAAAAAAAAAAAGAAAAAGAAAAAAGATCTGCTTCTCTACCATGATATAACTACTATAGTATGCATTCCAGATAGGCTGTAGTCACCACACACTAACTTTAGTACATGATCTTTGAGCTCTGTTTTCTCTGCTGAGTTTGAATCTGGGTTTACTTGTTTGGGCATCGTTTTCCTCTTGGAAATACCTGAGTGTGTATTTCTGTGATACAAATAGCGGTGATCCCTTGATCTGTGAGCACAACAAAATGGACATCTAATAGGAAAGTCTCACGTAAATAGCATCTCAGAGGTGTACAGATGCAAATTCACACCTATTTAAACTGAAGGCTGGAGCTTAACATTCAGCCCTTAATTCTTAAAGGACGAGATGGGACAGCGATGGGCAAACCTCCAAAAGGTCATAATTCTAGTTCACTTTCCATGACTGTTGCCAAAGTCAAATGCTTCTCAAAAGTAATTGACCTTCTCAAGTCTGCAGAACTGGAAGAAAAAAAAAAATGTAAAAGAAACAAGCTACCTTGGAAGATTGTTGGCAATTCTTATGTTTAGCTGAGCAGCAGGAAATATCATATGTTCAACCCTTCTTATGTTATTTCAGACCTTCCACTTTCGGTTAAATCTGGAACCAAAGAAATGAAGACTAACAAAAGAGCATGTACATGTACTACCTTCTCTGTGCATACACATTCACATGCACATAGGACTGAAGGAGCAGGCTGGGGCTATTTGAGCACTGGGCTTGGTTCTTTTTTTTAAGGGAAGAACTCCAGACGGGTTTGGATCACACAAAATTATTCTTCTGAAACAGAATTTCATTCCTTTGGTTGGGTCTTTATTCTGTATTTCTGTTTTCAACTTGGTCAAAGTCACAGGAATGGGTCATTGCAGCATAGAGCCTACATGTCCTTCTGGAGTGCTGTTCTGCCTTGAGACTGACAGACAGACCACCCAGCAAGGAGATGACAAACAAAAGTTACCCCAAGCTTATTTTCTGCTTTCTCATTCACTTCTTTGTTTTCAGTGATGTCTGCTGTGTTAGTTTCACAGCCCTGACGTAGTCAGTGCTCCAGTTTGCAGTGGGGAACCCCAGTTTTGCTCCCCAAAGGTCACATTCTGGAAGTAAGATCTTGGTCTCAATGAAGCCAACAGTTAAGGTTTTGAATACAATGGCCCGAGTTGAAAAGGACCTCAAAGTTCATCTACTTGGAACCCCCCTGCTGTGGGCAGGGTTGCCAACCACTAGACCAGGCTGCCCAGGGCCACATCCAGCCTTTAATACCTTCAATAAGAAAAGATTCTAGTCTTAGAAGAGCCAGTCTTCAGACTTGTATGCTTTGAGGCAACCCCTCCTGGTTAAAGGTGACTAAACCTAACTAAAATGAAGAACATCATGTTATACTAAGCCTGACATTTCAACCAGAGCAATGCCCAGGAATCCATAGTTACAATGGAATGTTAAAGGATTTGATGTCAGCATCCTACTGTTCTCTCCAATCAGTTAGAATCATTGAACCATGTAGTATCCCAAGTTGGAAGGAACCCACAAGGATCAACTCCTGGCTCCACACAGGACTACCTAAAAATCAAACCATATGTCTGAAAGTGTTGTCCAAATGCTTCTGGAACTCCAGCAGGCATAGTGCCATGACCACTGCCCTGGGGAGCCTGTTCCGCCCTCTTGGTAAAGAACCTTTTCCTAATATCCAGTCTGAACCTCTCCTGAGGCAGTTTCATGCCATTCCTGTTTTTGCAGTAATAACTGAAAACCCCACAGTGATACGACATTAGAAGCACTCAGACACAACAGGAGGTGAGGACTGAATTAACTCCTCTTTAAAAAAGAATCTGAAAAAACACTGAGCTCTCATTTAAAAGAACCTGGTGGCAGAGTGACAGACACTCCACCATTCGGCTCAGAAAAGCTTCTCAATGACTGAGTGCTTTCACCAAAACAGTGCATTTTCTCTCAGTTCTGAAGCTGCTCAGTTTCCATGTGCGTTCATTGGATTTACTCATATCCTCTTATTATTAGATTTCCAAACTCCAATTATCAGATTAATGTTCCCTAAACATATACTTAAAGATCATGATGACCAACTCACCTCTTAATCTTCTTGAGTCAAATGCTTTAGGACTTGTTACAAATCCTATAATCATTCTCATGATTGTTTTTTCTTTCTCTAAATCCTCCCTCACACAACATCCTTCTTAAGCTGTGAATGGACACCAGAACTGTACAAAGTGCCTCAGCAGCAGCTTCTCCATTGTCAACACAAGGATAACACAACCTCCTCAATCCTGTTCAACGTTTCCTTGTTTACACAGCTAATGATGACTCGAAACCTTTGGCCACGGCATCACACTGGCAGTTCACATTCAAACACTTTATCTGTTCCGACACAGAATCACTCCAGCACAGCTTCCAGGTGAAAGATCTTTCCCCCACCATCCATCCTTTATGCATGACCTGCCTCCCGTCTTTCTATATGTATGACTTCACATTTGGCTTTATTCTGATGCATACTGTTTGCATGTTCTCAGTTTATGAAAACACCCAAATGAGAGTCCTGTTTTGGTCATTGTTTACCACTCCCTGAACTCTGCAACATCTGCAAATTTTATCAGCACTGATTTTATGTTTTCTCGCAGGTTGTTGACAGAAAATATTAACTAGTAAAGAGCCAAGATTGCATTGTGCTGAATAGGAGGGAATGTGGCCAGAGTCACTGTTCAGGCAACAGCTCTGTTTTTCATTGGGGGGAAAACAAATACCTGTGATGTTCATGAATACAAGCTTACACAAGTCAAGACAAATTGACAAGCTGAGATAGGCAAGAACTGCATCTGTCTTTTTGTCTCTTCAGCATTCTACAACCCCAGTTCCCATTTTGGAGCTGCATAACACTGCAGGGACCTAATGTGACCCTGGCCAATGGGAATCCATGGCCAAGCATTTCTTTCTCTTTCTACAATGGGATGGCGTTCACCATGAACTGCATCACACACAACCAAAGAGCTACGCTGGTGTAATGGCCATTTCCTCGCATGCAGTGTCTCTCTGCAGGCTTCTGAGAGCCATTCTCCCACCCTCACCGAGCCCAGGACTGAGCTGAAGACACCTCCGAGCAACTGCAGAGGAGGAACTAAAACCCCAGAGAAACCTGTGCACCACCAGCTACTCAGCCACAAAACAAGATACTTAAACTTGCAGGAGAGGGAGCCTACTTATCTCTCAGAGGTGTCACCAAACACTTTCTCCCAAAGCATCTAATTTACTGCTGGAGGAAATGGCTGATCTCCTCCCGAAACCACCAGTAAAAAGGGAACCTTTTGCAACTGCCTTTGTTTTCCTCTCTGCCAGTACCTCTCAGTCTGTCCTTCCCTTCCAGAACATCTTGTTGCAATGCCCACAACAACTCCATAAAAACGTGTGCCTCATCAAGCTTGCCTTGTCACCAGTGTTTGACAGCTGTCAGAGAAACCCCATAAAAGCTGGGCTGAAGCTCATCGGTGCAAAGGACACCATGTGTGGAACACACTGACAGCTCTCAATAAATAACACTGCTGCTGAACAGCTGGTTGGAGCACTTGGCTTCAGAAGAACGTTGTCCGCATTTCCCATTTACGTGCTCAGGATCTTCTCAGTGATGCACTGAAGATCCTGAGCATGGGAGCAGAAATACATCACTTCAAGAAGATACCGCAGGATTTTCCTTTTTCAACTGTACCTGAACAGAACTTTTAGACCCCATTTCAAGGTTTATGGCCCATTTCAGCAGTGCAGTTGTACAATAAGGCACTGACTTCTTGATAGAGATGTTCATCCTGAGGGAGAGGTGATAAGAGATAGTAGGAAGAGCCATCCCCATCTCAGTCCCTTCCTCCTTCTCTCTCAAGAAACACATAGCTCCCACTTCATTTAGCGTTTTCTTAAGTACCAAAGCACAGAAACCATCAGAGTGGATGTTGACTGTCTGGCCATCACAAATGGGATAGAAAACACACAGTTGGTGTAAAAATGCCCATGCTTTTCTGCCCTCTGCGCTTGAGGCAAAGGGAAGAGTTCAGTGCTCACCTTCTACAGCTGGGAGGTATCTTCCTCCTGGCCCACCTTCACTGAGAAGCCCCAGCCCTGCAGACAGCAAACTGCAGAAGAAACACAGATCGCCTCACAGGATCATTCCACCTAAGTGAGATGCAGCTGCTGCTTCTTTCTGGCTTGTTCCATGGAGCCTGCAGGTGTTTGGATACGGCCTTTTCCCAGTAAAACTGGTGACATGCTGATGTTTAAAATAAAATAAAATAAACCCCTAGTATTATGGCATATAGCTGAAGACCACCCCAGTTTGAGCATTGCTTCTGGTGAGACTCAGAATGTAAACAGTCTGTTTGATTAAAGCATCCCTAACAAGAGGACTTCGGGGAATTCCAATCTTTCCCAGCTCAAAGAAGAGCAGAAGATACGCTGGTACTCCATCCTTCATTAACTCAGAGCTCTCCAAAGGGCAAAAATGAAGCACTCAACTTCCCTCATGGGACAAATTGATGATGGTTACCCTGGAATTCCTGGAGGAAGCTCACCAGTATAAATCAGGTCTATTTTCTCCCTTCTTTTTTTTCTTAATCTGTTCGGAGACAAAGAGGTTGTGCAACGTCTGATAAACTTTGCCCACGTTGCAGTGCAAAATCCCCATTTCTGATTGAGAAGGGGAGGTGGAAAGGCCACACTGGAACTGTCTTACAGATAAGGCTATTAATTACATGCCAGAAAATATTTGTGCAGTAAGAAGAACTGCTCTTTCAACAAAAAGCAACAGATAAGACTGTTGGAAGCCATCACAATTTAAGGTACAGAGATTCTGCCAGCACTGGAGACCTTTTGTAACACATCTAAACTTTCAAGGTTCTTAGAATGAAAAGTGGGAACACAACTTTCACACCTAAAATAGCTGGGAAAACTCCTTCACCCTCACTTCGCAAATGCACTCCTGGGGACAAGAGCACTGCATGGCTACCACACTTCTGTGCAAGTAAGGAACCACAGCCTGACCACTGCAACCTCCTCACTCACTGAGCCTTTCTTCATCCCATTATTTTCCCTTGCATTCTGAGAAGCTGGAAAGGCTTTTCAGAGGATTCCAGTGTCTCCTGGATGGAAGCAAACAGGTAATTCCCTCACCTCTCATCTGAGACCACCATGGTGCACCGTCAGAAGCACAAGCAAGAAGAAGCCTCAAGACAAAGACCTTTTGTTTGGTTTTCCCCTGTGCTGGAGGTGTCTCTGGAGCACGTGAAAGCAAGTTCATCCAAGCTTGTCTCCTTGCTTGGGGTTCCCAGCTACTGTGCGGGCATTACATTAAAGCAAACTGACCCCGTAATTTGCCTCCATCATTTTTCTTCTGTTTTCCAAGTCAGTGGGAAAAGAAGAGAAGGGCACATAGAGAGGCTGACATCTCATCAATGAAACTCATCCAAGCAGATGTAGAGCAGGAAACATCCAGTAACCCTGCTGGCTCCAGGCCACCGCTTGGACCTGAGTGCACGGTTGATTTTCATTAACTAACTTGTCTTCCTGTGAACTTCCTCCGAGGGTGTTTGTTTATAAACAGAGGAGGGGATATTATTGCTGGAGATGGAACAGTATGGAAAGGGGTGAAGAAGCTTAGAGCCACAAAACTGGACAGCAGAGCTGAGAAGTGTTTGTTGCTGGAAGCACAAAGGGCTCACTGTAAAAGCGGTATATGGCCTAGTTTTACAGCCTAAAGGGAATAGGTTAGGTGTATGTAGAAAATGCTCCAAGAAGTAAAAACAACCCCACATTGTACAAACATTTCCCACTGCATCATCATAACCATTACACAAAGCAGCGGTGCTTGGAGGCTGTTCTCCATGACATCCACTTCTCAGCTTGTTTGTTTTCCCCACTGCACGCGCTGTATCGGCCCCACACTCAGCATGACTGCCAGCCTGCAGCAGCCCCCTGATTTCCTCTCCAAAGGAGTAACTCTGGGTTTGCATTGGTGTGCTCAACAGCAGAATCTGGCTTGTACTACTTACCCTTCCCTCTGCCAAGTACATGTTTCAAAACCGTGTGCGTAATGCATTTAGTTAACATTTGCTTTTTCTCCTGGTACTGCATTTCTCCCTGAACATCTCCATTCATGAGCTACAGCACAGGAGGCTTCCAATTCTCGTCTAGTTTGTGCTGAAAATAATTCCTATTAAATTATCACTGGTGGAAGGTGCTGTTTTGAGCTCAGAGAAGCTGCTCAGTTTATCCACAAGGCAGAAGCAAAGAAAGACAGTAGTAGTGCAGGCTCCAGATTCCAACCTTAGCACCACAGCCTTTACCAGCACAGACGCTGATGAATTAAGAGCAAAACACAATTTGAGTGGTTCACATGAGGCACAGCCTTCCTGCTGCCATTTCCAACAGAAGCACTGGCTGTTAAGACACGAGGGTGTGCATTGGCTGCTGGCCCTTCCCCAAAACAGGCTACAGTTACTGGGGCACTTATACACTGTGTTCAATGATCTGTCTGCAACCACGTCTGCACCAGATGTAACTGTAATCTGTTAGATTACAGTTGCAATACAGATACAGATGCAATCTGTAACTGTAAACCAGATGTAAATTAGCTGGTTTTGCCGTTAATTAATACCCTTGGCTAGGAAGAACCTACATTCAAAATGAAGTAACACTGGTAACAGCGAAGGCCCATCCTTTCCACTTCTTCCCCTCACTGTCTTAAATAAACCAAACAAAACAGTGGTGATAGGATCTCTTTCCTCAATCCAATGGATGATCTTTGTGAATACGCTTCCAACACTAACAGCAGAGAATAGACAAGAGAAGGAAGAAGCCTGCATCTGATGCTCCGTGTTGGGAGCAGACCTGCTCTTCTCCCAGCTCCATGATAATAGAAGACTCTGGGGAATCAGAAGAAGGAGGGGAAGATCGGTTAGACAAGAGATCCATACGGGAAAGTGATTTAAAGCAAATAAACAATAAGCTCCATAAGGAAAAGGAGAAAAATCACAGCAGAGAGCCTTAAGTATCACTTAGAAAGAAGACTCAAGGAAAGCCTAACAGACCCCGGGAGCTAATCAGCAAAGAACAGCCTGCTTTTCTTCTCCAGTGCTGCAATTCTTTCATTTTCTTGAGCCGGTGTCATATCTCTCAGATTCTGCCTCGCCAGGCCAGTTCCAGATGCGTCTCAGTTTCACCTCACCCTCACTCCCTCTTTGTGAGGACAACTGCTCGCTGCTTGTTTGTGCACCACTAGGATAGATATTAAACAGAACCATGCTAATAATTCCCAGAAAATATGCATGAGCATCTGCCTGCCCAAGCACACAAACAACAAAACCTTCTTACCCTGTGTTCCCAAACCACTCCAACACTGTGTGGCTGAACACGGCAGCCACCAACATGGGAGCAACCCTTGGTCTGCAAGGAAGGGACACCAACCTCATATGGGGACAGAAAAGGACAACCGCAGAGAGCATGAGGCTTTCCATGACATGAGTTTGATAGGGAGGAAGAAAACAGCAGTTGTGCAGAGCAGGAAAAGGGGAAAGATGGAGGAATCAAGGACATCAGATAGTGGAGAAAGAACTGAGACTGTGATGGTGATAAGAGAGGGTGGAGGGATTGGACAGGAAAGTTACACACGTCACCCAGCAAAAGAGAAAATCAGACAGCGTGTTTTGAATAAGTGCTCGTTTTAACACTGAAGAAAAGGGAGAAAGGTTGACAGAGACGGAGGCCAAAGTGGGATTTGGAGTATAGCAAAAACAACTAGAATAAACATGTCCCCTTCCCCTGGCCAATTTCTCTGACGTTAGAGCTTTGCAATTTTTCTTCTCTTGTATCCAAAGCAAGAAACGACAGCAAAATAAAGGATGATAATACGAGGACCAGGAAAGAGTCTGGGATGTAGAGGAGGGATGCAAAAGACTCTGAAATCGGAGCCTAAGCCAGAGTCAGCCAAGGTCAACGGTATTTTTCATGATTTTGGATAGGTTTAGGATCAAATCCATGCTGTGTGCGTAAGTCTAGCAACGTGAATACATCTCCATCCTCACTACGAGATAAGCTGACTTCTATTTAAGCTTGTTCACAGTTTTAGCTATGATACACACTGCAGCTTCACTTGGTGCAGCAACCTTACCGACACCGAGCAGTTCCCAACTAAGCAAATTGCTCGGATGGCAATGAAGAACGATAGCAGAAACACTCTGCAATAAGATGCTCACTTATTCTCTTCCTAATCCCTTTTTAGCTTCCTTCTAGAGTTGTGCTCTGCTCACGTTCCAAGTAAGAGCGCTTTGGCTTTATGGATGGCTGTGGGGAGAGTAAACTATATAAAAGGCACTACCATCAAATCAAAGCAGTTTACAAGATCTGCCACTTGTGTCAGGATACATAGGGAAATAAACAAGCTGCTTTTCCTTGATCATTGGAGTTTAAATGCTCTATTGATCTGGGGGAAAAAATCAAAGGTGCTTTGGAAATGGTGTGTGTGTGCATGCGTGCTTACACCAGAGAAAATAAAGAGGTTAGGGACAGGCAGAAATTAGCAGATCAGGCAAGGATTTCTCCTCCACAGAAAGCTGAAATAAAACTAAGATTCCCAATCAGATGCCAGCAACCATAAGGTAGGGAAACACTCAAAAAGCACCGTAAGATCAGAAGAAAGAAACACCTTAATTATTAGAAGTCTCATTTTAAGGCAAAAAAACAAAGAAAAGGGCAATGTACCCAAGTGCCCTGTGTCTACAACACAGTTAATGAATGCCCAGAATAAGGGAATGGAAAAGCCTAGCACCCTTTCTGTATTTGAAATAGAAGGATTAATATATAATGGAAGATTAATACATAATGTATAATGGTTAAATGAAGGGAAAGATGATATTAGACTGGCTGATACAGCTTAGAGAAAAACGCAGAGGGTTTTGATCAAACAGGACTTTACTGATCCACGCTCAGAATAATGGGGGAAGAAGCAAAAATGCAATGAAGTGAATGTGTACGCTCTTCCTATGACGGGATATAGGAACTGCTGTACAGACGATGATCAGAGAAGGGTGGGAAATGGTTGATAAAATATTTTTCTCAGGAAAATGGGAATTTAATCAAAACAGCCCATCTGTGGGAAAGGATCAGCCCTGGCAGATATTCCAAAGTAAAATTTCAAAAGAAGTTTCATAACTATCAAAGCACCTGATTCAGTTGTAACTTTCCAAGAATAAGAAAGCCGGTATCTTACACCAGAAGATGTTTTTCTTTCTCATAGTTGACATAGTTAACACTTATCAAATCAATGCTTTGGATTTCTGGCTCCTTAAGATGCTGTCAGTCTGTCCGTCTCTCTTCCTGCCTTACATTATAGCGGTGTCTCCAGGTCTTTGCTAAAAGATCTTTGGTTTACAGTAGAGCGCTGGGAAATTTTCTGTGCCCTGTGCTATATCAGAACCAACAAAGTGGATATTCTGTGAATGTTTGAACTAATTATCTACTGTTATATCCCCGACGCGGCAGGGGACTAAATTTGGCAACCCAGGAGGTCCTTTCTCTGCTTGTGCTCCTGTAATTTCTTTCAGAGAAAAGAAAAGAGGAGCTGAAAAACAACAGCTAAAAATCAGAAGCAAAACTATTATATAGGAACATCTCAGCTGACCCCTCCCGGAAAGCTTTATTTTATTATTTTTTTCCCCAACACATCTTTTTGAAAAGAGATGCTGTATTTTAGCTTTGCGTTCTTGCTTAGGCTGACCTGAGCCTCAGAAATCCAAGGTGAATTCTCCCAGTTAACCCCCTGGTCTGACAGCACCGAGCTCTGAGAGCACCCTGGTCCAGGGGTCCTCATGCCTTCAGGTTGCCCAGGCATAAATCCTTCCTTCAACAGAGCTGAAAGGTTTTGGGGTGAGACAAAATACACAAGATAGGCCTCTTTACACCTGCTCCAGAACTCAGCAAGACCTTGAGGATGTGAGATTTATGCACATCCCAGAATTAAATCAGGACCAAGTGAAGCTCAGTGTGGTCAGCTCAGCCTGGGACACAGCTCACATACACCTGATGTGTATTATTAATTCAGTATCAGACTCCACAACTCCAGAAGTGGACCAAATGAAACCAAATCCCAAACAGATATTCTAAAACCCTGTGGAGGGAGCAGATCTATGCAGTGTCAAGTACACACCTTTATCACTGCCCAATGATTGGTCTCCAACATAGATGTTTCTCATGCAAGAGCTGTGGCTTTAAGTGAGCTGCACTGTGCTGATTTTGGCATTTCTTTCCCTTTGGATTCTGCTGCAGTTTTATGTTCACCAAGGATCGAAGTTGGGAAAACATAGGCACTCCCTTACATAGGAAGCTTTATTAAGTTGGGATCATGCTCTCTGTTGGCAGGCAGAGGGACAGAGAGACAGAGGAGAATGAAACTGGGAAGGGAAAAAAAAACCAACAACAAAACCAAAACACAAATAACTTTCACTCTTCAGAGCAGGAACGCCTTCCTACTCCAGCTCCTGCTGCCAATCATTCATCCCGCTCCTCTAAGCTCCCAGACAGCAAAGAGTCAACATCCCCTTCCTACAAAAACATGAGCTCCTGCTCCTGAGCCATACACCAGAAAACACCCTGACAGGGACTCAGGAGGATCCTATTTCTCAGGATGGGGTTGCATTTCCACAGTAGAACTGAAATATCTTTGATTACAACAGAAGCAAGGTCAACGGTGCTTTTGAAGCATTCTACTTTGCATGGCACGCGTGTTATCTAACTTGATTACAGCCCGGACCTTAACTCCTTCATTGACAGCTGGAGATGTATTCAAAGGCTACAGGAGAAAGCACGCAAACTTGAGTGATGAATGCCATGTGCCCATGCGTGTATCTGTGAGAGGGATGCACTGTGCCAATAGGTGCACACTTACAAGGAGTGTCCATCCAAGAACAGTGTAGCCCAGGGACTGACCCAAGCACGCATGAGCCAGAGCTGCACCACGGGAGCCACGCGAATGAGGCACAGCCCAGCTCCCAAAACACTGCTGAGTTTTTGCGTAACACGGATCAATGGGTCAGACTTCCAGTTTCCCAACTGCTTTCTCTGACAAATGCCAGAACAGATATGAGTGAAGTCGAACAGGGCAGCAATAACATCACTGCCAACCAGCGTGAAAATTGGCAGAGCCTGGCACCGAGGGCTGCCTATCATCAGAGACAGGGCACAGCCCGGCGCAATGACGAACCCACTTAACAGCGCTGTAAAATTAGCCATTTATGAAAACAAATTGAATACTGCAGCAGAGGGTGACGTAAGGAGAGCTGGCTCCAGACAGAAACAGAAACTCCTGTAGCAGGATTAGCAGAGGAGCTCCTTTGTATCAGGGCTCAGGCAGAGAAGCTGATAACAACTCGAGTCCTACATGAAATTTTTAACAGACAGGCTTCCCCTATAGGCTCACATGTGGGTGTGTGGCTCCTATATGACTCGCAGTGACCGGAGGAATCACGGAAGAGCTGTCAGCACAGGCAGAGGACAGGGGCAGAAAACAGATGAAGATAGACAGGCAGGACTCTGTGAATGAGGTTCTCTCCAGCCAGCCCTGCCCTCCCCTTCAGATCCGTGCAAACAATTTCCCACTTTCAAGCTTCAACAAAAGTTGGGGAGAAACTCACTGTCCGCAAAGCAGAGCCATTCCCTGCCCACCCAACACCCAGAAGGGCTCTGGCTTTCAACGAGGTCCTACAGATGTAACATCAACAGCAGAACAGGGCTCCGGAGCCTGTCACATCCCAAAACAGTGAAAATGAGAAAGCCAAACGTTTTGGCAGCCAGAACCCTTGATTTCCTCACGGAGGGAAGCGTAATCTCTCCCTAAGCTTGCTGCAGGTCTGGGAGGCTGTGGTGTGTGGAGGATACTCCGAGTGAGTTCCTCTTGGACCTCATCCAGGTGTTTACACACAGAGCCAAACCTGGCTCCTCTTCAAGAGCGTGTGATGGGGGGGAAGGGGGAGTTTAAACATGAAAATAAAAATCACAAAGTCCTCCCGAGCAGAGCTGAGAACTCAACAGGGCTAAACTGGGCCATTTCTTTGCATTTTTTCACCGCGGAATGTTATTTCCATGCATAAAATGGGTCAAGTGTTTCATACAGGCAACAACCCAACCTCCCCCAGCCAATCAAAGTATTTTACTACAAATGATCTTAGTGTGTGTTTGTCCAGGTCCTCTATGGTATGAATTACAGATACTCGCACCAAAGGCAGACGTGGGGTCTTAGATGCCGGATTAAACACAAACAAAAACACAAACCATATTCTGAGATCTGTGTAAACCCTAATTCTGCCTCCGCTAAGCTGAAAGGGAAGCACTTTGAGCCCGGGGGTTTAAGTTAAGATTGGGAAACAGAAGAGTGGAGCACGAGAAAGCCTCCTCCTATGGAATTACTCATCCGACCGTCCTACTGAAAGCAAAGGGGACCATCCCATGCCCGGCACCTCCTGCCCACCCCAGCAGCCACACACGCTGCGTCCCCCTCCCCACCGCGAGCAGAGCAGCTGCTGGGACTGGGGAAAGTTAAGGAAACGCGCTGCTGAGTTCATCGTAGTTTTTGTTTTCCTTCGGACAAAGCAACTTCACCAACAGGCGACAGCGGTGCGGGTCAGGGACGGGGCAGCGGGGACGGAGTAGACGGCAGCGGACGGCGGCAGGGACGGGCGAGAGGGGCGGGCGGCGGTGCCAGCAGCGCAAGCATCCGCCTGCTCTAGGAAGTGCCTCCAGTTAAAGGGAAAGGGGAAATCCTCCCTGTCTCTTTAAGGCATCCTAGGACATGGAAACTTTGTGCTTTCAGGGAATCTCCTTGCCAAAAGAGCTGTAAAACATGTCTTTCACCCACCCCCCCTCTCTTCCCCCCCCCCCCCTCCCTTTGCCCCCCCTCCCGGCCCGTTTCTCTTTCTGACTTGCTTCCTTTTTTTAAGGGCATTTCCATTTTCTATGACTTCCTCCGGAGCAAAGATGGATGTGGCGACATTTATAAGGGTTTGTAACCCTCCAAAAAGTATCCGATTTCACGACAACTTTGCTGCACTTTATCACTAAAGCGGCGAGAGGGAGGGAGATGGTGGGGGGGGGAAGGGGGGAGTGGACGGTAGCGAGCGAGGGGGGAAAGGACCCAAATCCGCGATGGGCTCGTAAAATTTAAGCAAGAAAAGTGCAATATTCCTCATTATTGTTCGGTTCAGACAGCTCAGCCTGGTAGCTGCTTTCAGTACTAAATGGTTTTATAGGGCTATTTGACCTTACAATCATTTGTGTTACACTTGCCGTTTCTAAGGGGAGACGAAAATACTTGACATCCTCTAGCTGCAGCGCGAGTCCCAGCCCCAGCTGAGTGCCGAGGGGTTGGGAACTTTATAAACTCATTTGATTCATTTGAGGTTTCACAATAGCCAAAAGTTTCTTTATAGCTTTTTGGAAACCACATGCTAACATAGCATCTAAAAAGGTAACAGTGAAAGTACGCTAAAGAGCTCATAAAACTAAGGGAATCGTACAGGGACCTTACACATGCATTTCTCTGCAGCCACACACTAGACATACATTTCTTTCCATACATACAAAAGCGAGCTACTTTTAAATGCTCTACTTACAGTTTTCTGACCTGCAAATGAGTTAAAAACCCACCGTAAGAGCTCTCCCTCCTGTCTGCATCTCAATCCATACACACAGAAATACAGAAACTAGCCCGGATACTGCCATTTCCCTATGTAAAAGTTTACATAACTTTTCCTGCCAGCATATACTTTCAGAGAGTTTGCTGAGCTCCAGTATTCCACAGAACGTATGCCTAATAAACACACCCGTGCATGTTTACACATGCACTCACATACGTCCGTATGTTGCAAGGCACACACGCACATTTAAATGTACACACACATATCCTATACACACGCACGCCTACAGCTGGCTGTTCTGCCGGCTCCCGAAACGTAAAAGGGATGCTGCAGCCACGGGCACGGCGAGCGACCTACCTGCAATGACAGCCGGAGATCTCTGTCCTCCTTCAGCTTTCAGCCACACTTGCAAAGTGAAGGCATCTCGGGGCAGCTCAATATCTGCCTTCAGCCGCAGCTGATCACCTTGTCCACTGAAATAGAGCGCCCTGCTCGGGGTAAGGGACTCCTCGCCGTCCTCTACCTCCCGCTGTTGCCTCCTGCGGGGGACATGCCCAGGCTCCAGCCCAGCAGTGGAGCGCCTTCCTCGGGCTAACCTGGTGGCACAGGTGCCCGGGGCAGTGTAGAGGCGCTGGCGGCTGTGCCTGGTGTCCCTTCTCGCCCTGCGGGAGCGCTCGTCCATCCCACATTCGGGTCCACTGGCTAGGGCTGTACAGAGAAGCGCAAGAGGCAGCAGCAAACTCCAGAGCTGCATTTCCAATCTTCCCCCCCCTTCTCCCCTGCAAATCCTCCCGATCTGCCAGCTTTGGGCTCCTCCTTGCCTTGACTTTCTTCTCTTGTTCACCCTTCTTGGTATTTGCTCTTTTTATAACCCTTCTCAGTTGCTTTTTCTTTTCTTTTTTTCTTTTTCTTTTCTTTCTTTTTCCTGCTTATAGATTTTTTTGTGTGTGTGTTTTTTTTTTTCCCCCTTAAAACAAATAAAAAATAAAATAAATCAAAACTGCTTCTTGGTTGAAATGTATTTCTCTGTTCTTCCTCCTCTATCTGTCTTCTTCTCCTCTATTCCTCCACAGCTGGAATTCCTCTCTCTTCTTTTCTCTGCTGGATTTTCTTCCCTTTATTTTTTTTTTTCTTCTTAAAAAAAACACACACACTCACACACACACACACACAAAACAAAACAAAAACCCAAAACAACCCCCCAAAGCTTTCTCCAAGACTCAGACCCACTGATTTCCCTCCCCCCAAAAGATGCTCTAATCTATTTATTTTTTTGGCCTCCTTTATAACATAAGCCACAACCCCCTCCTTCCCCCCAACCTCCCCCCCTCCCTTCTTCTCCACAAAATGAAAGAAAAGAGAAAAAGCCCCTCAGAAGATGAGTAAACAAGAATATGCTAATCTACTCTAGGGTGCTCCACCTTCCCAATTGAATGATTCCCATTAAAACTGCAGGGATCATGACTAATCAATCAGCTTGAAGAAGCAGATAGCTCCAGAGGTTCAAACAATTTTGCTGTTTTTCTTTCTTTCCCCCCCCCCCCCTCCCCTTCTCTTCTCCTCTTCCTCTTCCCCCCTATCACTTTCTCCTCTCCTATTTATTGTTGTTCAGTTTTTGTTGTTTTTCAAGGAGACAATCAAGATGAATGGATCAATGTGACAGCAATGCTGCACCCCCCTTTTTGCAGTCTCCCCAGCTTTCTTTCTCAGTCCAGTCCAAAACACACATTCCTATTTTTTTTTCTTTCTCTTGGCAAAAGAGAAAGCTATTTCTCCTCTCAGGCTCCCCGTTGCACTTTGCTGGTAAACCTTATGCTCCTCTGCAGCACATAAAGAGTCTTGAAACTTGAGTCTCAGATATTTTTTTAATTGCTTTCTTTCTTTCTCTCTTTTTCACTCTCTCTCTCTCTCTTTTTCTCCTAATTCTTTCTCTTCCTCTTATTATTTCCTTAAAGTTATGCAATCAGCCAGGCTCCCCCTTTTGTGGTCCCCCTCAGAGCGGTTGTGTGCAGCTAATCCAAATGTTGCATCAAAAGGTCCCCATCGAATCATGAGCAGCTAAAAGGAGAGAAGCTTGTTGGAGAGCAACTGCCTTCCAGAAGCTGCAGCAACAGAGCAGGATTTGGCTTTTGAATGCTCCCAAAGACTCCTCTTGTTGTTGTTTGGTTGGTGGTTGTTTGTTTGTTTGTTTGTTTTAAGTATTAAAAATAATAATAATAATAATTTTGTTGGTGGACTGAGTCAAAAAATCCTCTGTCAATATTGGTAGCTTTCCAGCCTAAGGAATTCAGCTCCCCTGGTTTCCCTGGCTTAGTTGTAGCCACAGGTAAGCTTCTGGCTGCTTGCTGGTTTGAAGATCTCTTTCTGAGCTGGGACGTTTCTTTTTTTTCCTCCTTTCCTTTTTTTTTTTTTTTAATTTTTTTAATAATATTTTTTTTTTCACTCTTGAAAGATCTCAAAAGCTCCCCCTGATGGCAACAAAAAGTATTTTTCCAAGTACTTAGTAAGTGGAAATAGCAGCACGCTGAAACCTACTGGCCACTGCTCAGTTCAGGTGAAGCCCAGTAGAATGGAGCTGAGTTACACCAAATTCAGCCTCAAACCCCAGAATTCTGACCATCCTCTTCTTCCATGTCAAACTTGCTGTTTGACTTCCATGTCAAACTTTGCTGTTGCTCCTTGTTTGCCTACAGACAAACTCTCAAAGAGTTTTCCTATGACTGTAACCTCACTGCTTTTGCAGACTGCCCTGTTGGTACAAGTTGTTACGGCCACTTGAAATATACCTGATGAACTTCATTAAGGCAAATACTGCCATGTGGAAGAACTGTTGTGTGTTTTCAAGGCTTCCAGCAGACGGTTTTCCAGCTCCTCACCAATGTGCAAACACTCAGGGATGTATAACTGGCATCTGATTCTCGGTGACGTTGTGCATAGCCACAAGGATCCACAGAACTCAATAAGAATCAGAGCTGGTCAGCCCCTCTAATCGTGTGACCTTCCCTCCATGCAGCTCTGCTAGCAATAAAGGTAAAGATACCAGTAATGTCTATTAAGTTTTGAATACAGGACCTCAAAGCAATTAAGCCTCTCACCAATCAAGAGGAAATTGTTAGGTAGCAAACCAACCATGGTCTAAACTCCCACAAACATCCTGAGGAACTCAGAGGGATGCAAAAAGCCACTTAGACAAGCATGTCTGCTCAGCACAGCCTGTGCACTCCACTTTACTATTATAATTCTGCAAGTATGGGATACTGAAAATCAAACAGAGAATCCAAAAGTTTAACGTGAACGGGCTCAACTTCAACTAAGAGATAAATCACGATGAGTTTTGATGCCTGGGATGCTGCTTTCCCCAACTGGAAAACTCAGTGTCCTCGGGAACTCTGCCCTGCCTGGTAGGACAGGTCCTCCAGCTTAAATAACGTGGCTTCCAGTCTTACCCAAGGAGAAAATTAATCCTGCAAAATCAGAATGTTTCTTTGGGGCATTGAGATTTGGCTGACATCATCAAAGAGAACTGTTGGAATATTTCAGTTTGATGGCATTGCATCATTTCATTTTGAACATACTTGACCTTCTACTCTTAAAATAGCAATGGCAAGAGCAAGAGCTTCACTATGACCACACTCAGTGTTCCAATGCAATGGATTACAAATCATGTAACGATTTCAGGAGTATTTCTGCTACAAGCAAAATGCCCAAATCTCACCTTCCTGTATTTATTGTGGACAGAAGAAAGCATGAAGAGATGGAATTTACTTCTGAAGGACAAATTACAAGTTCAATCAGTTTGACTTGCAAGATGCTGCAAAAGCATAAAGAAAAAGTGGTGCCGAGTCCTGAACGATGAAGAACAGAGAGTAGAAGAGTGATGTGATTTTAAGAATAGGGAGTAAATCTGGGATTCCTTAAGTCCATGGGTCAGATCTAACTTCCCTGACAACAGATGAAATTCTACCCTGCACAGATGGACATTTATTTTCTGCTTAAGCCAGTACTTAAGTGATGTACGGGCCTTCTGGCAGGGGGGTTTCTACCCAAGGAGAATAATCCTCCTGTTGAACTCGAGTGGAGTATTCTCTTAAGTAAAGGGAGCAGGATATTGTCCTGCATATACAGATATTCTCACAAGAAAATTGGGGGTTGGGGGGGGGGAAGCACCAAACCCTCGATACACAGAGAGAGAAAAGAATTAAAATAGATATTTATGATATTATGCCAAAAAAACAGCACTGAGCTACATGCTGCATGCAGTCATTATAAGTAGAAATACTCAGCAGGAATCTTAGCTGAAGCTGCCAATAACTCCCAGGTTCAAGACTAGAGCTGAGTGAATAAATCATAACAAATAATGGTTTTGTCAAATTCTGACTTTTTCTCCCCCCCTCCTATTCGCAGGCTGACTGCAAAACCTCGCAAATATGTTTGAAATTACATGCCCATTTCTCCCTCATATTTAGGATTTCTTTAAGGCCAATTAGCACACAATTTGCTGCAATGTACACATTTTCACATTTGTTCGGCGGCAATTAGGCAAGGAAGTCACACAGCATTATTCTTGACTCCCTGGGGG
Source organism: Coturnix japonica (assembly GCF_054131305.1). Taxonomy (NCBI): domain Eukaryota; kingdom Metazoa; phylum Chordata; class Aves; order Galliformes; family Phasianidae; genus Coturnix; species Coturnix japonica. The sequence continues at coordinate 9,381,714 of NC_140683.1, forward strand.
TCAGGTTTAATCACTCTTGGTGTAGTAAAATTACTAATTACACATATGACGGGAGACTCCACAGTCTGAAATCTTCTTCGTCAAGAACGGCGTCGAATCTTCAAGTTACTCATGTGAAGGTCAATTAAAAGCAACGCTTCTTGAAAGGCAAGCTGGAAAAGTCTGCCAGATGCAGCTGAATTGAGGCCCTACTATTCTGAGCAAGTATTTGTACATCGTCGTCCTTGCTGCGCACAACTCCATCAATCACAGTGGAGGTTTATATGGTTTTTACCCCTCACCGACATCCCAATCAAGTCTCTCTGAACTTGGCCTGGGTTGGAGATGGCTGACGCGCAATCCAACAGCGACGCTGCTCAGAATCAGACAGGGCCCAGACACCAGATTTTAATGCAACGTGTTGGATTCAGGGAATATTTTATGCAATCAACAGTGGTATGATAGGAATCACGCTGCCTCCACAGCATAGCGAGAAATGAAACCCCAAAGAGCCGAGAGCAGCGTCAAAGCGATGGGGATCTGAGCATTCTGGGCTGCCAATCCCACATAGCCCAGCACCTCCATGCAGACAGAACCATGGACTCAGCATGTGAGCAGTGGGACCTGGAACCTCCACTGCCCCTCATGAGGAAAAGGCAGAAAGGCTGATAACTAAAGAGACAACAAAAACAAACGTCACATGTGCTCAGTGCCGGAAAAGATTTAACAGAAGACCTCGTTTGGACTCGGAAAATTTGCCTTTTTTTTTTCTGCTGTTTTCTCTATCTGTCTTTTCTCATCCTGTTTTGAAAAGGACAAAGAATTCAACCTTGTGCTCCATGCTAATAAAACCCCTCCGAGTTTCTGAGTGTTTTACTATTGCCCGTGTTTTCACAATGCCATCTAATAACCCTAACACGAGCAGAAACCAAAACACCAGCACTGCCTTACCTTTATTAGTGGGCAGGAGACTCAACTGCCCCACGTGTGAAACACGCGTGCTGTTACTTCACGTCAATGAAACAGCCTCACGTCAATTTGAAATACACCATTTGATCCAGAAAAGTTTCCTGGACAATAAAGAAAGAACTGCAATAAATGACAATCAAGACTAAACACATAATTGATGGCTTTACAAAAGTATCAGTAATTTTATAAAGTAATTTGCTGTAAATTCCTACTTGAACCTGGCACGCCACTCTTTTTTGCCCTGCAGAGAGCTGTATTACCTAACAATACTGATGCCTGTTCGCCTGGAATTCAGTTACTTTATCCTCCGAATTTCCCACATGAAATATCATATTTCCAGAAAAGTTACATATTCTTTGTATTTTATTATTTTTTTTTCGCCACATTCTTGAAATACATTCTTAGGGGTTGGGCTATAATCTCTATTCTACAGTGCTGTGAGGAGAGCAGAAAGTGATGTTTCTCACTGTAGAGGATTTAAACAATGGGACAAGTCCTTCCTCCTTGGATTAAACCCCATAAATTCTAATTAATGCCACGGGCCATCTTTGCTTGGCCTGCATGCCAGAATCCGGGTGCTGGGGTCAGACCCATATGAGTGAAACTCTTGCTGGGTACAAGGAGCCAACCACCACAAAGCACGGCCAGGTGCACCCCAATGCCCTTCAGCCACATCCTTAAAGTCCATAGGGTGGCCCTGGGTCCCCACTCAGGTCTGTGGGGCCATGTCTCCACCCAGAGAGCATCGCAGGGTGAGGGAGGCAGATTCCTAACCCGGCGGACTGATGGGGGCAGCAAAATCCCAGCCTATAGCAGGAGATGTGAGATGAGGAAGGTCCTCCTGGGTCCCAAAAGTGCCCCCAGTGGGACCCAGCTCCCAGCACTCTCACAAACCTCCTGGCATCACCTCTGCACCCAAAGCCTCCTCCTCTCACAGTGGTCTGAAGCTTCAACAAGGACACAAACACTTTGCCTCACCTTCCCCCCTCGTGTAAGGGGAACGCCTGTTGTAAAAGGCTCTTTGCCCACTGATTTAAGATTATCAGATGAAATCGGGGTGCTGAACCCTAGAGCTGCAGAATGCTATTTTTATCACTTCTGCACCTCCAACGAGAAATTTCTGAGAGGCCATGATAATAGAGTATTAACAGTATTTTCCTTGAAAAGAGAGGAAAACCCAGCAGAGTACCCACAGAGATACCTTGATTTACCATATGCAAGATACGCTGTGTAGTTTCCAAGCCATCTCATTCAAAAGCCATGTATCCTCTGTTATTTTGGGGGGTTGGCTTAAATGTTGCTGAAAGAGTTCAGGTATTTTGTCCCAAATCCTTCTAGTGTTATAATAACACAAGTCTCTGTTGAGTCATCTGAGGAACCCAGATGGGAAGGAAAGAGGAACAAGATGAGCAGCCAAGAGATGGCATCTCCCAGTGGTTTGCAAATTATGGTGGTTGGGTTCTACAGACAAAAAAGAGCACAGGGCCATTGCTTTACTCAGTCCTGAGCACTTTCAGTTTGTTCAGAAGGGACCATCCCACTGAACCAAAGAAATATCAGCACTTGTACAGTCAAAAGAATGTAACAAAGAAAAGACAGCCTTATTTCACTGAGGTCTCCTTTTGTAAGTGTATGGGACATCAGAAGATATGCTCCATCCAACCAGCAAGTATCCAGAACCCAAAACATGGCTGCAGTTGCTGGCAATTAGTTGCTGTCTCGTGGGCAAGCCAGCCAGCTGCCCTGAAAGCCAGGAGGAAAGCAAGGTGCTGGCACATACATATGTGCTGGGAGAGGTGAGGAGCAGAACTCATATGGGAAATGTGTGTCCCAGGAATAATAAAGAAAACCCAAACATATCAGGCCATGTTTCGGTATTTGCAGGCATCATCTGCAATTAAGTTCAACATACCTAAATGTTTTTCCTAAACTAAATTTCTGCTTCAATGCCAGTACTAACAGGATTAACAAGGGAAACCTGTTGTGTCTTGCTATTGAAGAAGATAATCAAGCAAATGATAAACAAATTGATCAGCAGACAGACACTGTGTGTCATTCTGCAACAAGAAAGCCAAAAGACAGAATTCAGCAGAAAAACTTCTCTCTGCATCTGAGAGCAATTCCCAGCGAAATGGGATTTCCCCTTTCTGCTTTCATTTGAATGGCATTTGAAAAACACAGCTGTGAAGTCCCATGCACATGAGGTATGAAGCCAAGTGGGGAACCCTCCCAACCAGGCCCACGGCCCTCAGCAGCTCCAATGCGAGCAGCCCAGTGTTTCCACATGGCACCAGGGCCCAGATTTACACCTTGGCTCTAATGCTCCCAAATCTGAAATGGAACCTACTCCTTGCCCAGATATGGGTCCTGAAAATCACAGAGCAATGCCATTATCAGCCTGCCTGGAAGATACAGGCGCTTTTCAGTCCCGTGCTTAAGTGAGGTTTCACAGCTTTCTGTCATCCCTTTGCACCTGAACAAAGCTCTCGCCTTCACCTTCCTGTGCCCCCCCAGTGCTCTGCCACCAGAATCCACTGATATGAATTGATTCGTCAAAAGAAAGTTTGGGTAAGGATGTATTAAATCAAAACATTCCACTCATACCTCCCAGGCTTCTCGGTGCAACTGAGATTCCTCAAATATGGTAGAAAAAAAAAAAAACCAAAAACCACACACACACACACACACAAAAACCACCAAAAAAACCAACAAAACAAAACTGAGAAGGAAAGAACAGAAAGGATGGAAATAGAAACCAGGCAGACAAAAAGCAGAAGGGAAAAGAAAACCAACAACAAAACACAAATAAATTGGAGGACAGCTCTCACTAAGACAGCTCGCTCTTGTTTTCTTTGGTTAAGAATTTGGCCTAGGTGGCTTTTTGTGATATGTAACTGCGGGACATAAGTACAATATAGCAAGCATTATAGGAAACGATTGCCATATGTGAGGGTGGTGGCAGCTTGTGCTTTCCCAGCCACCCCCTATTGCTTTCGTCTGTACTAAAGCTGCATTTAAGCTAGTGAAATCCATCTCTATCTGCCCCAACATACAAATATGTTTTCAGCCAAGACCCACCGCTGGCTACAGTTGACTACGGTAACTCTCAATCAAAACATCTAAGCAAGGTTCTGAGTTCATCCCCACTTCATGGTTAATGCATTTAATGGGATTCCCAAAAACTGCCTTTGCTCTTCCAGGTGATACCCAGCTCTCCAGTGGCAGGCAGCAGATCTCTCCAACACAGCACTGCTCGCTACTGAGCATCAAACCTTGTTTGCCCACCAGCAAAACCTTGCGAGGACAGCTATAAAAGCTGCAGAGAACTGGATCTGAGTAAAGCATAACCTTGGTTGTACTGGAGGATATTTCATGAATCTTGCTTTTCAAACTGCTTGCTGTTGCACAAGGACAGCTGTGTGCAGAACTGGACACACAGATGGATGGGACTGTGGAAATGTGTGACCCACGGTAACTGCATTTCAGATACGCTGCCCAGTTGGGTAACAACCCGTGAGTATTGGAATGACCTGGTTAAGAATCTCAGGAAAATAAAGAATTCCTCAGGAGGCAAAAAAACTAGAATTGAAATATCAAAATTTATCCTGCAGCAAAAAATAGCCTCCTTTCACTTCTCTGCTACCAACGCTTTAAAAAAAGAATGAGGAAGAAGAAAAGTGTATCAAATGAAAGCCCAAATAATACATGAAAATATTCTCCTAAACTAAATAGGCATCGAATAGCAAAAGCCCTGGATAAATTCAATAATATTCGTAGAAAACCTTGAAACCTACAGACTTAAACTTAATTTTCTAAAGTACATTTCTACAGTGCAATACAAATCTCATTAAATTCCATAGTCTGTGATATTTATACAAAAAGGTACCCGTTGTTATTAAATGCTATGCGACCCACCCAGAAATGTTAGGAACTCTTTCTGGGATACCAAAATCTTCAGTTCAGGCATCGGTTTTAAAAGGAGAATGAAACAGTTTGGTCTGATTTTAATTTGATCAGACTGGAGTTGTTTTCAGAATAGTGCACTGAATAGATACAATGAAAAATAGAACGGCTTTATGTGCACAAATGAAATCAACTTTGTTAGGAGTATTCACAATATTTCAGCTCCTAAAATGCCATGTGCTCCAAAACAGTGCATGCTTTGTAGCAAATCACATCCTGCCAGGTTTTAATAGAAGATGATGTATGTGGAGTCTACAGCTATTACTGCATGGGGAGTGTGGGCAGCACTAAAAGTGAGCAGGGTGATGAGCTCCACTGTATAGGTTGGGGCAAATCTAACAAAACATAGAGCTATCTAGGCATATTTGTGCCTACTCTTCCAATTATTTCACTGCAAGCAAGGGATTTAATGAAGAGTTGATGCTTACACACCCAACTGACTTCCAACCTTGTTAAGCATTGCCAAGGTTAGTAAGTTGATCCAATTGCTTGTGATGGCCTTCTTTGATGTGGTTTGTTGGAAGACATCATGAGCCTGCACTCCTCAGAGCCTTACCTAAAATGATGCCGGGAGTAGCATAAGGTCCACAACAAAGGTGAAGCACACAGAAAGCTCAAACCTTCACCCTTCAATGTCTAGATTCTTTTGCCAGCACTACAGTCACCAAGACTGTCATCACTAAGTGCAATTAAAAACTGAGGAGTATCAGGCACAACAAGAGTACTTCAAACCACATCCTACATTGGGGCTATTTGTTTCTTTGTTCCACTAACTTACTTTTAATAAGGCTGATTGTAACAATGGCATAAAACTAAGAGAGAGGGGGGAAAAGAAGGAACACGTATTATTTGTTTCACTTGGGTCACACTGTGAACTTAGACTTCATTTTTCTCTCAATTTTGTGCAAAGATCGGCTTTAAGAAGAAACACATTTCTGGAATGGGGAACCTTCTGCATGGTACAGTTCTCAAGATACCACGCCAGAGCGCCTTCCTAGTTACTTTTTAGATGAATTTCCCATGGCAGATCATGTCACAAGAACATTCCACATCCCTATTTATTCAGCAGAGAACTTTCTCTCTAAGTTTTTAAGGGGTTTCAAAAAAACATGCAGAGACGTTTCAGAACCAACACCTGTGGGCTGGAAGTACCCAGCTCAGGTTCACTGGAGCCACGTTCAGCCAACGCCTTCCAGTTTCAACTGCAACTTAAGATTAAACTCAGGATGCTCATAAGGCAACAGACTTGTTTGCCTTGCTCTGTTCTCTCTCTGCCACCACACCCAGGAGTAAAATCCTAACAGAGCTCCCTGAAACTATGGGTACATCCTCAACAACCCTTTTCAGGGTATGGAATAAACCTGTTCGGCAATTAAGACATTCTTGACGTTAAGGATTACTAAATGAGCGATAATTAGTATTCACCCCTAAGTCAGCTTCAGCCAGAAAAGCTGTAAGAAACTCAGTGCACTCAAGTGCAATCCATTTTGGAGGTCCATGGCAGGAGGTACTGTGGGAAGCTGGCTGAGGGTCTCAGATCTCAATGGGCAAGAGATGAACACAACTGGTGCAGGATGCTGGTGCTGGGGAGAGAACGGGTGGCCAATGCTCAGGCCAGCATGGATCCTGAGGGATGGGTTGGAACCTCTCTTAGGAGGAAATGGAACTTCACTCCAACACCAGCTCTTCCCAAAACAGCTGCTGAAGCCAGCCTGCTTTTTGTTCTCAGTAATCACTTTACCAAAATTTCAAAGGCACTATGTAACTGAAACAGTGTAAAGTTATTGCTACCGACATTGTCAATAAATCATTAACATTTCTTAACAGGAACAGCACAACTGTTCATGTCATGGCTGTCTCATTCACTTTCAAATCAAAGCTTTCAAATTAAATATTCATTTAATATTTAAATATTAATGCAGTCCCACTGTTTCTGTAACAAATATTAATTTCTTATGGCATTTCCAGGCAAATGCATATATTATAAACTCCATCTCCCACAGGAGAGCCCTCAGCTTTCCCCTTCCCTCTTTCAGCATCATCCTGACACCGGGCCAGGAAGGGACTTTGAAAGAAGGAGAAGGAGGGGCAGACTGATGCAGGGAAGTAAGGTGGATAATTTAACTTAAAGTGTACCCCATTCCTCTCCTCCCACACAACCTCCCCACCCTTAGATCAGGATATCGAAGGCTGCCATTATATCTCCCGCCTACAGAATGACTCATTCATACATTCAGCAATTCCTGTTGGGAAAAAAAAAAAAACAGTGAATGCCTCTGTCACCAGAACCCATTACAGAAATTAAACTTTGCAAATCATCAGGGAGGGGCAAGTTTTGAAGTCTTTCAAGGCGCACGCCTTGGTCTCCCAGGCCTCAGTAAGAGCAGAATTGATTTGACAATAAGCTTTTACAGCCTTAATGCCTCTGGTAGGCAACACTCACATATCTGGGTAGGAAGCAGGTCAGAGGAACAGAGTACTTCTCTCTTGCAATATTTTTCCCCCAGTGGTTCTTCTCAAGTAAAAAGACTCTGAACAGCAATTTGCAGTGCTATTCCCATTGCTGTTTCATAGGTTGATTTCTAAGAGTTGTACAAAGGGCATTCCTTGCCCATCCATTCTGCCTCCCATCCCATGCAGGGAAAGCTCCGGGCTTCCAAGAATGTTACTCAAAAGGAAAACTCAGATTGGAAGCATCCAGAGGAGAAGCTAAGATTACTCACTGATAAATATCCGTGATGCATCCCCATTCACACAGACTAATTTTCTACACAGTTTACTATAATTACTTCTGTTGCTTGTAGCTTCCTTATCCCCTCTCCTGGGACCATTAAGCCTAAGTTACCCAGAATGAGGAATAAAAGCTCTATGGCCTTCAGGCTCTTTCATATTTTCTCTCACTATTTCCTTCTCCAGTCACGAAGCATCTCGGTTTTTGTTTTTACAAAATACTTTGTCCACATAAAATTCATTCACACACAAGGGAAGGAAAATTATTCCTTGTCTCAACTTATTAATGGCTCCATACCTCCCTTTCACCACATATCAGCCCACGGGCTCTTCGGAACGAGGTCAGCATTTTCAAGAGTTAACAATAAGGCTCAGAGTGGAGTGGACATGGGTTGCAAATGAAGTACTCTGGAGATGGATTTCAGCAGTCATTTCTGATTGCTTGTTGGATATTGACTCAAAAAATGATGTTGAAAGATTCCTCTCAGAAGAGCAGGAGGTGCTTGCCTGGCGGTATCATGCAGCAGGAGCTGCACGACTTGGTACCACATCTCAATGCCCTTCTAACCCCACTACTAGCTAAGCCTTTGTATTCAGGCATTCATGACCTGAGTGTTTGATAGGCTTATGGCAGCTACTTTTTAGTTAATTCTGAAGACATGAAGACTGGAGTTTAGGTGAAAATCCTGCCTCAAGTGGGATCTCTCCTTGCCTTCACAGAGTAAGAGGCAAAAGCCAGATAATCACTTGTGATTAAAATCACAAAGGACTTTGACAGTGCTAACATCAAGTACTTTGACCACTGAGAGAGGAGTCTGGATGCTTAGTCTGCCTGAGACAAGTCGGGGTGCTTATACATAGCAACCTTTCCTTCAATGCCAACCTCATAGAGACAGGCTTTTGCTGGAAAGCCCGCTCCTGTGCAGAATTCAGTGGCCTATGAATCCCTGGCTACTCAGTGGCATGAGAGGTGAACCAAAAATTGGAATCACATTTCCTTAAAGTCTCAGAAATCTCATACCAAGGTACTTGTCTTTTCTCCATCACCTCCAGAATCATGGAAGCCCACCAGTGTGGTCAAGCAAACACCTCACCCTCCCATCACCCCTCCACTTACAGCCCCCACCACCTTCCCTTCCCTCCCAGAAGCATCTTCTTGCCAAACCCACCCCTTCCCCTCCTGCCAAAACTTGTTCCTATTCTTCTAACCCCAAAAGTAATATTCACCTCCCTTCCTCTTTCCTTGTCTATAATTGCATCCTTCTCCTCTCTTACTGTTCAACTCCTCCACGTTCATTTTCTTTCTCCCATTACTCTCACTTTCCATTCTCGTCTCTCATCCTTCCCACTTGTAAATGGTACCCATCCTTCTTTATACTCTGCTTCATCCTTTCTCCTTCCAAAGCAGCATCCAGCTCCTGGAAGCATTCAGTGCCTATTTTACTGCTGTTCCATAAAATACTTCCTGAGAAGAGAGAGATGCTACAGAAAAATAAACTATATCCATTTTCGAAAGTCCCTGTGCCCATTAAGCCACCTCACTCAGCTGAGTTTTTTACTGCTCATCATAAAGCCTCCTGCAGTCCCATTATAGTTGACTAAGAATAACGCACGGCTTGAAAATAATCCCAACATTACTGATTTCCTCCTGTGCTTCTTAACCTATTTAGAAAAATCAACATCTTAGGAGCAGCACTCCACCCTGGGTTTCAAGGGCAGTGCCCAAAGGAGAAAGGTGATGGGAAGCACAGGCAGCTCCTGCTGCGTCCACCAAGCTCTTAGCAGCCCTTGAGCAACACAGGGAGTGGTTGCAGCGATGCCAGTGCTCACCTTGCCCTGAGACACAGGTTTGCTATGCATTAGGGCAACTTGAGTGATGTTGGTCTTGTTTTTCAAGCAGAGATGAGAGGGAAGGTGCATCCAGGCCTCCAGAAGTGACACAAGTAAGCAAAACAGACAAAGTGCAGGAGCAGCCCCAGCAGCAGATGGCAATCCTGGAATGGGCCCCAGGCTTGGCTGAGGGAGCAGGGGACCAAAGGCCACTTGTGTTTTGGGGTGGACATGCAGGAGGAACACGAAGCGTGAGTCAGAGCCACACCTCACGCGTGGCCGTCAACAGTGTCTGATATTGTTAAGCAGGAGGACTCTGGCATCATCAGAGGGAAGGTTTTCTGGGTCCTCGCCAATGAAGTGATTGCTGAGGAGGATATTAGGTGTAACAGGATGTTTTTCTAGCGATGGCTGAAGGCAGAAGCTAAGTCACTGCTTTGGCTTCCCTTCTTCCACACCTCCACCAGGGATTAAAACAGATCCCAAGGCGGAGGAAAAGCTTTGGCTGCGCAGCCAGTGTAATTCACTCACACTCTTTCTGAACAATTTATTTAAAAAATATTAATAATTTCATTAGAGATGAGCGCATTTTCCGGCTATTCAGCTCATTCCCCCCTTCATGCTGACACTTCAAATATACTGTTATAGAGTTATACCATTACTAGATTAAAAGGATGTCACAGGCAGTGTCAATTACGAATTCAAGTGATTGCATTAAAAAAAAAGATCTCCTGGAAGTATTAATGTTGGTTGCCTGGCATTATTCTCTGCAGCTGTGGTATGCACTATAGGCAAGAAGGAAAGTTAGAAAAGCTCTGCGTCCTGTATCAGGAGGTGGGTAATGGTGGCCAAAGTTTGTCTTACCTCTATTTAATGATCCCCATTAAATTTCATACAAGAGGAGCCCAGAATTGCCAGCAAAATATGCAGTAGAACAGACTTGGGAACCTTTTGGCTGATGGATTTATGTTTCTTGAAAAACAGAAGTAAAAGATTTGCCATCAAAACACCAAACCCCCAAAGAACCACGAGCAACATGGAATCCACAGGACTGTGCCACATCACAGCACAAAGCCAAGCAGGGCAGTGAGGTGGGTACACAGGTTTTCCCTTATGTTGTCTTTCACCAAAGCTTCTTTGGCTACCATTGCTGGCTCTCAACCTGCCACTACCTCCAGCTCAGATCAGACATAGCTTTTCCCCTGCCTTCCTGTAGACACTGGGCAGGGACCGGCATGCTGTATCAATGTCACCAGCCCTGCCAGCAAGCTGCTTCATTACTGTTAATACTCTTCTCCAGCTATTACGTACATAACGATCCTTGTCCTTTCTCTGGAATGGTGTCACCTGTCCCTTGCAGCCTGCAAGACAGATGTACATTCATACCAGCTTTGCTCTATGTAAACAGGCTGAGATGATGATGATGCATCCCATGGAGCTGAGCTGGATGAGCTGTAACAGTGACAAGTGGCTCCTACGACCTGCCACTACCCAGGAGAAGGTTTGTGCAAAAAAAGTGAGCAGGGATTTTTCTAAGATGAATCAGGATTACTGCATTTCATAGCCAGGTGAGCACCAAATGTATATCTGTATCAGAACATGACACTTCACACAGTGTATGATGGTCCCATGTGCCAAGTCACTCCATTTTTTACTATTTCAGTTTTTCGCCTTATCACGTTTCCTACATTACTTTTTTTAAGCAGCCATCTGTTGCAATTATAGCAATGAATTGCACCAGCACAGATGGGAGAAAATCCGTAAGGTTGCAGAGTCAAGATTTCAGTGATTAGGAAATCCCTGAATTATGCTTGATTGTGCAATCAGAATTTGTTCCCCATACACACACACTCTAAGAGCCACCTCCCGAATGCTGCCATCATGTGCCGCCTTATCACATGCTGCTTACCTCTGCCTCACTCCACACACAGATCCTGGCTCTAGGAATGAGCTGAAGCAGAAAGAAAATGAAGTTCTATTTCTTGCACAGCAGAGAGGGCTCCTCCTTTGCCATGCATTAGTAGCTCAGGTGCGAGGAAGCTCCAAAACAATGCAACAGAGAATGAGCCGCAAACGAAGCTCCAGCAAAATGCACATCAGCAATAGAAAAGTGTCAAGCCTGTGTGAGTGGAAGTTTAAGAGTTTCGCATTGAAACAGCTGTGAGGTTGTTTGGGTTGGGGTTTTTTGTTGTTGTTGCTGTTGCTTTTTTTAATGGGTAATACAACATAATTTCCTCCCAATTTGTTCCTGGAAGGAGAAGACGAGTTTGGCTCACATCTTATAAGAGACGAAGCAGCAGGGAAAATTTCAGCCTGAAAGAGTGACTGAGGAAAATGAGAAGGTTTTATCTTGAAAGCATGAGAAAACTGTAACCTTGGCTGGTACTTCTCATTCAGCCCACACTGTGAAGTAGCTGCATCTGAGGGCATTTCTTTCCAGGTAGGTTTGATGTCCATTCTCTTGTTTGTTTTGCAGCCACAAGGTTTAATCACATTCTCTCTTGAAGCGATACAAAATTAAGCAAATGGTTTTGGCCAGAAGAGATGGAAAATAACAGAAAACAAAGCTTTTGATAGCTTGAATGCTTAGGCTCCAAACCTTTCAAAATGATGGGATTCAAGTTCTCCCTCTATGTGAGGTCCTGAGACTGATTTCACCTCTGTTTAATTCTGAAGCACTGAGTTTCGACTTCAAAGATCACTGTCTGATCTGAAGCCCTCCACTCCTTGAGGGTTATGTAGGACTCTCCCTCCATGGATATGGTTTGGAAGATGCCTTCTAGAGATGTGTATGAACACTTCCGTATTTGGCTAAATGCTGGTTCAAGGTACCTTTGGGTCTTCTGCATGGCCAACTTCCACCTGCAGCATTCACTTAGCAAAAGGAGATCTCTGCAACAGCACTTTGGTTCAGCTCTAGACAGCTGGCGGAAAAGCCACCATTGAAACTATTTCTTCAAATCACACAAGTCCAAAGAAGCAGTGATGTTCTTCCTGCCCTTGGAACACTTGTAACATCTTGCAGGGGTAACTTACTGCTTAATCAGTTATTCCCAAAAATGCATTTCTTCATTCTGGGAGGGGAATTTCCCCAATTCATTGCCTGGCTCCATCACCTTGATGATAACCAAGCAACTGAAGGCAGTTCTCACTTTGCAGAAGGGAGGTCAGGATGCTGATTTCCTTTGCCATGCAGGAAATACAAGTCAGACTGTGCTATACTATCAATAAACTCAGCCTACTTTTTCAGCAACAACCTATGAGTTTTTTCCAGCAAGTGCACTTATTGTAAGTTTGTTTGCCAAGTGGAGTGGTGTTGCCTCCCTCCTTGATTACAGTTAAGTAAAAGTGTTTTTGTTTCAAATGGGAAAACAAATAGAACAGATTCTCTGGCCATCCAACACTCACAAGCACCTCTGGCACGAAGTTTATCACTCAGCATGGGTGGGAGAGAGGAAATAGCTATTTGGACACCCCTTGCTACAATATGGGAAGCTGATCATGATAGAAGATAGTCCACAATCTATTATCTTTGACAATGCTTTACAAAACTGTCACACTGGTATGCAAGCCAGAGAATAAAAGCTTTGGGCCAAATCCCTAGAAAACACAAAGCGATATATACTGGAGAATCTGCCCCTCTGTCTACCGTGTATGGAATGATTTGTGCCAAATCACTTCATAGGAAAATCTGGGCTTTTTTCCTGTTGCTGGACAAGTTATTTGGAGGCACAGTGTTGCTGGTTCCTGCACAACAACCTCTTTATCCATGCAGCCTCCACCTAGCTCAGCATCCTGCTTCTAACTGCATCCAGGTGGCAAAGGGAGAGCCTGGAGCAGATGAGCCTTCAGCCTCAGCACTGCACATATGATGCCTGAAGATAAGCCAAAAGCCTCAGCTTCTTCATCCCAAAGGAAAGTGAACAAAGTACCCACACCATTTCATGAGCTCCTGTCTTACTAGTGCAAAGATAACAACTCCCTAAAAATTGTACCTGTTTGTTAGCCAAGCATTTGTTCCTACCCACCACCTTCTGCTAGCTCAGTGGTGCAAGCATGTGTGCACTTGGGATGTGGAGCTTCGGGCACCCTCCTTCTGGTATCTCAGATGAAATATCCATATTCCACTGGCAAAGAAGAAAGGAAGCACTACCTGTTTCTCTCATCTGGGACTGTTGGACATTCGGACTGCAATTTCTTATCCACTAAAGTTTCTGGGGGCTGACCTGAAGGACATGAGCTCTGTTTCCTTGAAATAGCACACAGCGTATTACATCAGGCTTGTGTCTGTCCCAAGCTGAACTATTCAGTAACTGGAGAATGGAAAAATGCTGCCAGCGCCCAAGTTGCATGTTGTCACCTCCCTGTGTAAGCTCCTTATCTGGGGAATGCCCAGTGGATGGGACACCAGAGATTCTGCCAGAGAGCCCCATCCCTTCTGGGGCCCTGAATGGCCCCAGACATCCCACTGCAGCAGCAGAGCTTGTCCTGGGCAGGAGCAGACCCGACATCACAAGGCAGGAGGAGGGACACAGTTAGGGATCTATGGGGATCACCCTTCCCAGGCTTTCATAGTGCTGTGTATAATGCAGCAGGATTCTGATAAGCACAGAGGGGCAATGGGTAGTTTTGCCATCAGAGGGAGTAAAATCAGCTTAGGTGAGCACCTAAGGGTGTCTGGCTGGCAGACTGCCTGCTTCTAACACAGCCCAGTGAACTCAGCTCCACCACCAAGAAAACAGTGGGATTTGTATTTTAAAGTGCCTCGTTAGATCAAGTGCTCGTAGCCAAAGCTGAAAGCAAGTCATAAGGGGAGGAATGGGGTGGTGGCAGCTGGGAATCTGGCAGCTGTGTGATCTCTGGGGGCTACAAATGAACATGTAAATTTCTATATTAAGCAGCAAACTCATCTATTAGGGTAAAATTGCTCCAGCTTAATTGTTAGATAGGCATGTTTGTTAAAATACAATTTAAGCAAGATCGTATCATTCTCCCTCACTCAAGAGTGTGTGCTCGATAACGTCGTTTGTCAGCAACTGCCTATTATGTTAAATAGCTGAGGAATTGCTGGATATCTTTCTGCTTAGATAATAACATTAAAGTTTCTTGAAGCATTTTAGAAGTCTGACTAATCTCTCTGTCTCTCTATTTTATTTTTCTAAAGTGAATTTAGTGCTGGTGAAAGGTTCCAGATTGACAGCCCTGGAGACAGGAGCAGACTGCTTATTCACGTAATAGGCCCAAGCCAGACAGCTGCAGCCAAGCAATGCTCCCTGCAGCCATCAGCTCCCGTGCCGTCATTTCGGACACTTTGCTGAGTCTGAGATGGTGACGGGCATGGCTTTGTCTGGTTAATATTATATGGTTTCCTTTATACCCAGAGAGGTGGCTAAATCAAATCATCTCTGGAAGGGCACCAGGAGCCTAACTTGGTCTTATCTCCATCCTTTTGACTATTAAGGGTTCATCAGGACTTCAACAAAGGCGCAGTGAGCAGGGTGAGTTACTCTACGTGGTTCGCTGATCTGAGAAGTGACACTATGTGGGCAGGCAGCCTTCACAACACACAGAGCAAATAACTGCAGCCTCAAAGCAGTCTTGAAGTCCAAGCCTGAAGAAATGCCTGTAACTGAGAACCAACAAAGATGTGGAAAACAGTCTTGGGTCGAAACTGCCTAAAAATGCAACAAATGGAGCTAGGTGAACGACTGAAGATCTGTTTGCCATTTCCAAAGCAAAACAAACACGTTTGTTTGACACGGAGCGAGCTGACACCACCTGGCTGCCTGGGCAATCATCAGCTGGCAGCAACCAGGAACCACCACACCGAGCTGCATTGCAATGACAGCCTGGCTACAGAATAGCTGATGATATGTGGTACTAATGCTATCCAAGTCCCTGACTCACAACTTGCTCTCATTACCAAGCAAATCTAACCAGAGTGGGTAGATCTGGCTGCTATCTTAAATGAACGAGGAGGATATTTTCTTTGGCTGTCATTTCTGTTTTCACTTGAAGGAATGTTGTTGGTCTTCGGATGCCATCATGGCACACTTGGAGGTAAGAAATTAACACGGGCTATTATTTCTCTGAGCCAACAGCATCCAAACATCCACATTCAAGCCCAGCATTAGCAAGCTCGCTACTATATTGTACTGGGGTAATTTCCAGCATCAAATCCTTCTGAGTGAAAAGCCATCCTATACAAGATAAATGACCTTTTACTCAACAATTCTTAAGTTGCTCTTGAGAAACCCTGTAATTGTTGGAGGAGGGAGGAGGATAAACCACAAGCCCCAACAAGGAGGAAGGTTTTACACAATAGTTCCTTGTTTTCCAAAATTTCCCCAAACAAATATCGTACTGGCAATTTCCATACTTCTATTTCAATCCGTTCTGGCTGTCAGAAGAATATCTACATCCCCAGCCCTGTGAAGACATATGTACATTCTTAATACACACATAATGATTGCTGCTTCGTGCAGCTACTCCCAGGATGCGAAGTTTTGTTTGTACACAAAAGCCTTTACAGAATAGGGTTTTTGTCTTCTTATATACTTATTCAAATGAGCTCGGATATCAATTCAGTTTCCTACCATGGGAATATTACAATTGCAAATAAATTCTCTTTTATTCCAAATATTGACTATTCCAGGACACAAAGTGAAATTGCAGACATTTGGTTAGAGCTGTAAGCAGTGCACTCAGCCTAAGTGCAAGGAGACGAGCTCACCCCAGTCCCAAAATTGATTTGGCTCCCACACCTCTGCAA
Organism: Coturnix japonica; assembly: GCF_054131305.1. Lineage (NCBI taxonomy): Eukaryota > Metazoa > Chordata > Aves > Galliformes > Phasianidae > Coturnix > Coturnix japonica. The sequence goes on from NC_140683.1 coordinate 9,397,957, forward strand.
ATGAGGTTCCATATTTCCATGCTCAAGTACAAAACCAACCTGTAACTCTAACGCTTCGTATTTAAATGAAGTGTTTAATGTTCACACAATAAGTTCTTTTTTAAAATGTAAACCCTTGCCTGAGCAAGACAGAAAATAGCAATGGGTGAACCTCAAACCACTGGAAGGCTGAGCCCAGTTCAGAAGCTTATCCAAACCTCTTCTGTGTGTAAAAAACATTGACTTACAGACTTGTAAGAACATGAGTCATCTGGATGCAGCTCTGACTTATAGGCCATCACTTTTTGAGTGATGGCCCCCAAGTTCTCTTTCTGATCACCAATTTTGCTATTGCTTTCAAATTTAATGATGCTGAGTCACACAGATGATAAAATCTTTGGAAAACCAGTTTAATCTGCCTGCAGAGCCAGAGCCAAACGGAGGTCTGTCTGAGCACTGCCCTGATTTGCTCCCATCTCAGCCTATTCCAGTCCACCCTGGAACATTCCCTGAGGCCAGGGCTGATGCAAAGGATGATACAAAATTAATAGATTTGCATTTGACTCCCCAGTCATCCTATTACCAGAGGTATTCCATAAAGGCCCTCTGATTTCACCTGCAGCACCTCTCTGTCAGCTTGGTTTATGTTAAGAGCCACAGAAAATTGTCAAAGCAAACCTTGTGGCTAATGTAAGATGTAAGAAGCTGATGCGGTAGTTATATAAACCTCCGACAACTACATTCACCCAAACTGCACCCCAGAGCTGGGCAATGCACCAGTTGTTTTTTTACCTCAAGACTGAATGTATGTCCACCATAAAGAGAAAGCTGCACACACTGCAGCCGTCCTTAGGGACTTCTCTCTAGAGACTGCAACAGCCAGAGCCTCCAAAGGAAGCCATGGACAGGTCTGAGCGAACTCGGGGGCCTTCAGGACATCAAATGCCTTTCCTGATCTAACTCACATTATTCACCATTAATCCACCAGGTTGAGGCAACCCTTCTCATTTTATCTAACCATTTATTGAAGGGTGATACAATCCACCACGAAACCACATCAGCCTTTATACACCAATAAACAATTTAAATAGTCATAGCTCAGTGGTCCAGAAATAACAACCATTTTTATCATTGAGGGATAAAGGGAGACTAGAAAAGTTAATAAAAAGGGAATAACCAAGCTTTCTGGAGCCTAAGCTAAACCTGATACAGCTCAAGAGTTTCAGTTCAGTCATTGTCTTCTTCAGCTTAATTCCTAGTGGAAATAAACCTAAATAGTTAACCGGTGCCATTGAGTCCATCAGAAGGAGAAAGGAAAAGAAGAGTTTTGCAGTTTGAGAAGGACGATTCCCTGAGCAAACAAACAATTACAACAAAAAATTAAATGAAATTAAAAACCAAACTGTTTAAACTCGGTGTTCATAGCTGCCGATGCTAATGGGACTAACTTCACTGGCTTTATCATCTTCTCCATCATAATTGCTCTGTCTTGATGGAATGACTTCAGTAACATCCAGACCAGCCTCACTACTCTGCAGTTGTCCACCTCAGGGCACCAGACTTTGACCCTGCAGATGCAGGCAGTGGTTGTGCCATAATGAACCAGCTGGGACAATGTCAGCTGTAGCAGGAATTTGTCCATACTCGGGTACTTGGCTTTTCTGTTATATCATTCCAAAACAGAAAGGAAAGGACAGAGAGCCAGAACTTAAGAAAAAATTACTTCCTTTAAGCAACAGCAGTAACTTACAATATTATCCATCATCCATGACACTTCCTAAGAATTTCTGGACTCATTCCTGTGACAACTTCAGAGACGAAATCTGGGCTCTGCAAGGACCTGAGTTACATCCTCTGATGGCAACATCACAGGAATCGAATTCAATCAAGGGAACCCAAATAACCTCTTTTTGTTCTTGCAACTTCTGGTAGATTTTATTTCTGTGACTTGAGGTGATTATTTTTCCCTTTTGATACCATTTTCAGTGCATGCCCTTCATTTCCCCTGTGGAGCCAGCCCAAATGTCACAGAGACTATTAATGGTGTATACTTAACACACATACTCACAGTATGTTCATTCTCAGGAAGACTAAACATTATTGAAAGGTTACAGCATTTATTTTGATGTGTGTCTGTTTAACCAATTCTAGCAAATGTTACACAAACACGAAATGGGCTTTCCTTCCCTGTTCCTCACTAGCCATCCCAAGCCATTGATTTTTAAACAGAAATCCTTTCTCAAATCAATAAGGAATTTAAAGCCTGATGTCGCTCGGCGCATGGAGATGGTTCAAATGTACAACAAACAAATATGTAAAGAGGAAAGAAATGTTTCATCCTTTCTCCCCGTAACTCTGTTGAAGCCCGTTAACAGCTTCAAGCTCACCACTTTCTACCAGCTTCTGGCTGATTTCAGGGGCCACGTCTCCAGCAGCAATATTAGGAAGAACCAGAAGTTTGGTTTCCTCACTGTTTTGATTCTCATTTAATGGATGGCATTTGGACGGACTTCTTGTGATTCCTAAGGATTTCATTGGGACTGAGCACAACAGTCGATAAATAGAGCCCTTCTTGTGGCTGTTCCAAGAATGGAGAAAACAACAAACTTGTAAAACACGAGTTAGAACTGAAATTTGCACAGAGTCCCAGCTGCAGTTTGAAGCGGACCTAACACTGTGCATTCATCCTCATCAGCTACCACTCATGGGCAAAAGTGGGATTAATCATCTCCACTACAGCTACTAACAACGGTATTGATTATGTGTTATTTCTAGAGAGTTAAACCCGCAGGGCAAAAAAAAGAAAACCAAAACCAAAACAATAACAAAACAAAAATAACACCAACACAGAAAAACCTAAAGCAAACAAGGCTTTCCCTGCTCTTGAAAGGCAACACTGCATAAAATCACCGAGATTTATTGCGAGGGAAGCCCCACCACACACCTTGGTTGACATCAAAGAGTGTCAAGGGCATCTCAGGCCACGATCAAGTCAGGCAGCTTCTTCCACCTTGTTTTTTCATTACCTTAAAGTTGCTTTGGACAGTACATCCAGTGCCATCAAAACACCGTGCTAGCACGAATGTTGCTCACACAAAGCCAGAATCATAGCAGTCAGAGCTAATATTCAGAGTATTAGCAAAATAAATGGATAAATGCCCTCAGTATACATTTCCAGCCCAAAAATAGAGCGTTACACAGTCAGACACCAATCAGAAGTCAGTGTCTTGTCTTTATGCTGTGAGAAATTAGACTGACTGGACTCCTTAACCAAGAGGTCAAATGCAAAAATAAAGTCAGGAAAGAAGGCTGTCCTTTCCTCGAGCATTTTGCTGCTCTGACACCTTGTCCTTGAACACTAAGCAGCCCTTTTTTGTCAGGAACTCATCATCAAAGCCACCCACCACTGCCCTGCTCCCCACATACCTTCCCACTGCCTGCAGCACCTGCCCAGGCTCTGACAACCTGGGGAAGCTGGAGCAGCAAGGAGATTTGCAGCTGTGGGCAGCTAGGAAGTGGTGTCAGAGCCCATGGAGGCCTCCTAATTGCTCCCAAGGAGCCCTGTAATCCTACCTGTGTCTTCTCCAAATGGAGCAATGTTGAATCTTGGGTGATGTTATGGGGTGAAGGAGGAGCTTGGAGTTAGGGCAATAGAAGCAGAATAAAAGAGCAGCCCGTTCTCCATCCCAGCCTCTCTTCCTGCTCGCTGCAGTGTCTTTTTGTTCACGCCCGTCCCAGTCAGACTGGGCAGCTCTTGGTGCACTGCCTCCAGCTGAGCAGGCTTGGAAGAGGGAAGGAGAGAGACGTCATGCCGCGTCTGGAGACAGCAATCTTTGGTCCTCAGGAGATGACCTTGAACAGAAATGCCCTTCTCAGGGCAGACAGCCCAGTGATGCTATGGAAGGGAGCTTAGCAGCACTAGCACAAATAGCCATTGGCATTTTCCTATTGCCAAGACCGCAGCCTTAAAAATAAGTAAATAAAATAGAAACCTTAGGCTGGGTGACATCTTCATTCCTTAGCCAACTGTGAGGAGTAACAGAGAGGGTTGCACCCTCTGCTACCAGAGCAGATGCTCAGTCCCACAGTGCCAGGGCCCTCTAGGAATACAGCAGCCCAGCTGTGGGCCAGTAGGGTTTACAGTGACCTGTTCCTATCATGCCATCCCACGTTGTCCCTGTGCAGCAAGGACACCTGGGGGTGACCTCTAGGGACACCCCAAGCAAAAAAATCCTGCCTTTCTCTCACCCCAGAGAATGAATGAACCACCAAGCACAAAAACTTAAACCCAGCTGGAAAGAAACAAGGAACCATTCCCAAACACGATACGAAAGCTCTTACTCGAAGTATAAAAGTAAATATTTTCATAATTCATTTTTCAATTTCATGCCACCTCGGCAATAATTATTTGCGGCAAAGATTCTGCCTGCCAAAAACGTTACAGAACTCTACCACCACAGCCAGACACATCTCTGGGAGAACTCTCACACTGCAGCCCCACAGCCACGAGAAGCAATGGATGCAGACATGCATGGAGAGGGGCAGCCAAGGCACAGCATGGACCCTTCCCCAGGGCAGGTCCCAGCCACTCCAATGGCCCTCCACTATCCCTCCTGTTTGCAGCAGGGTTCGCAGCAGGGGAGTTTGCCCAGTGTTCCGACAAAACAGGGCCCTACGGGGTGCTGTGAGGCTGGACGTGTGCAGAACTATTTCGGCAGAGGACTCAAACAGCTGCATAGTTTCTGACCATCTCAGCACAACAACCCCATGTCAATACGCCGAGAGGAATGCGGAGACCTCAACGGTGCCTCTCGACACCCATCTGTTTTTTAGAGTCAACTTCCCTGAACTCCTCTGCAAACTATTAGCACGCCGAACGTCCAGTTGAGGGCTATGTTTTGTGTGTGTGCTTTAATTCCAAAGTAAACTCTTCTGCCTCAAGAAACATGCAACACAATAAACTAATTTGAGCTGAGCTTAGTTTAATCTTTCTGGGCTTTTTGTTGTTTTGATCTGATCCCAGAAGTGGAAGTCTGGTTTAGGTATCGTGTTTTTGTTTTGTTTTGGGGTTGAGGGTTTTTTGGTTTCTTTTTTTTCCTCTCATTCTGGGATTTGCTCTCCACAAGCCAGATTCCTGGATTTGACAAGTTCTGTTTTATGCTACTTACACTACCACCTGCACAGCCAGAGAGATTTAAAAGGCTGACTTCCCTGTTGGTAAAAGCAACAACAAGCAAACAGAGCTGCGTTCAGGACAGGCTGAAAAGTAATTGGCTTCCTTTCTTCTCATGAATTTACAGACGTGTCCTTCCCTGTTTTCCCTGTACGCACCCAGTCCTTTTCCTCTTCATAATGTTCTTGCTTCATCTCACAGAAGTTCTCCTGACGTGTCGGCATTGTTTAGTAATCCTCTTTATTTACACTCACTAATTAGCCCCTGTCTAAAGACTTAATGAAGGGGAGCCACACCGTACCCTGGCTGCCACAGGGGCTGCAGTGGCCTTTCCTGCTGGGCAGCATCACCTCACCTCTGTGCCAGTTCATTGCTTCCCTCACCAGGCCAGGAAGACCCATAGACCACAGCTGTCCCATCAGTAGCCCTGTGATGCAATTTGCCCAATATCCAGGCAAAATGAGGCCACACTTCCTTGCCTGGTGAAGTGACTCACACTGCACACAGAGTCCTGCATGGGGTCGAGGGGAGGTCTGAGTGTCCTGATTCTCCTGTGTGCCTCAGCAGACCACAACTGGAGCAGGAAGGGTGGGGAGTGAGGGTGATGGAGCAGAGCAGAGTGGGGGCTCACTGAACCTCACAGAACCAAGCTGATGGGTAGGAGATAAAGCGGACCTACACGCTCCTGCTTCAGAGTTTAATTTTGGAAAAGCAAAGGTCAAAGGACTGGAAGTTTTGCTCAGTTCTTGAGGAAGGTCTGCCAAGCACTACTGTAACAGCCCAGCTCTCCGAGTACATCACACTACATTAACGGAACAGGAAGAATAATAATCATAAAGAAAGAACAAGTAATCCCTTTGTATAAAAATAAAAGCAAATAATGTAGTGTAAATATAAAAGTTATGTGGAGAGGTGAGATCTGACATTACAACTCAATGGGATTCTCCAATACAGTGTGCAACTCAGAAAGCTGCCTTAGAAGTGTTTTCCTTGACTTCTCATTCTTTCACATAAGTATCATTCTTTAGTCAGTAAGAAAGAACTAATAGCAACAAAAAATAAAGGCCAGCTGTTCCCAAAGGAAAGCGGGACCCTTCCTTCAACCTGCACACCCTCCTCACTCCCTCCAGTCTCTCTCCCTCCACTCAGATAAATCTAAATGAGTAAAGCACACGGGGATACAAGAGAACACAATGACTAAGAGCTTGATATGTAATAATACGTCTGTGCTGTAACTAGACATAAACCTTTTAAAAATTAAAATAGGTGAGTCAAAGCTACAGAGACCTTTCTAAACACCAGACAGAACCAAGAAAAAAACCTCATCCCACATTAGGGCATTTTGAGTTAAAGCACTTTTTACTTAAATAAAGCTGCCTATTATTGTAATTGCAAAAAAGCTCTTCATTTCTGTTTGGCTTTGATAATGATGCATTGAGTAAAAGCAGCATCCTGAACAGACACTGCCTCCATTTGGTTCTGTCTCCCTCCAAGTCACTCATCTTCACCCACTGGAGACACAAGAACAGAGTATTGCTTCAATCCACTGCAAATCAGATGCTGTTTTAGACAAGCCAGGATTTGAGGAAAGAAGCAAAACTTCTTGTAAAGATTGCAGTGCTTGTTGGTCCCCAGAGCAAGATGAAATGCCAACAGGTAGGAGGAGATATGGTCACTGCTGCACAGCAGATGCTGCATGAACCTGGAACTACGGATGACTTGCTTAAGGTTGAACTCCTGTAGGACTGAGATCTTGTACACCATACAGCAGCACATCCCTACACAGCCCACACTGCAGTGAATGGCACCCAGACCCACAGAGCGACAGCTTCACAACCCAAATTCTTCTCCCACTGTAAACACTATCAACTTGCAGCTAAGAAGCTAGCAAGACTCACATCCATAAAATGCAGAGTTAAGAATAGCTCCATTCAGAATACATCGATCAGATAGGCCATAAAATACATTAAAAAAAAGAAGAAGAAAAAAAGTGGTGTAAAGAATATTCAGCCTACGACTGACAAAAGATAATTCCACATCAAGGTACTCTTGGAACGCAGGAATGTAAGATATTCTGCTCCAGGCCTAATCCTGATTAGGTGCCTTGGGCTAAAAGGAAATACTTGATAGTTCTGTTACAAAACATGAATAAACAGAAGCCTTGGGTCACAAAAAGTGAAAACTGAGTAGGGATTCCAAGATTCACCCCATTAATCATAAATTACTAAGAAAAGCAAATCATAAAAGAGCTCGCTTTGTTTCCTTTGGGTTTGCTTTTTTTTTTTTTTTTTCAAAGCAGGAGAAGCCACAAAAAACGTAAGAACCGATGATAAAATAGCAACGATTGTGTAGGAACTGCGTCTAGGATGTTCATGGCCAGTTGTTCATTAGGATGGCTCACTTCCTAATGGAAGGGACAGGTTGTGCAACAACTGCTTGCGCAAGGAGGAGTTATGGATGCAATGGTCCCGCCGGCCTTGGTGGAGCTGGAGACGCCCGTCCTGAGCGCTGGGGCCGTGGTCTGGCCATCGGCTGCAGTGATTCAGGCAGCAGGGCTTTGGTTTGCCTCCTGGGAAGCTGCGCTCAGACCGTCTGGGCTGGAGGTGGAAACGTCTCGTTAGATCATCCAGCTCATCTTCCTGCCAGCGCAGGTTTGTCTCCAAAGACATTTTCTAGGATTTAATCCAAACTGCTTTTATGAAGTCCTGAACAATGGGATTCCACCATCGTGCTGCTGGGACTATTTCATAGCCCGGTGTCCTTTGCTTGTAAACATTTCCCGATAGCCACATTTATTTCATGTTGTTCCCGTGTTACTCTGCTATCTGTAACCCCAGACTGCTCCCTCTCTGGTAAAGGGATGGCATAGAAGAACTCACCAGGATTCACCCTGCCCAGACTGCAGTGGTGCATCCTGCGGTGACAGATTTCTCTTCAAAGGAAATAACAAAATTCCACTTCAGGAAACAAGATGTCCCCTGGATCATCACAGTCTCAGCTGTGTTTGGTCATCAGCTCAGCAGATCTGAAAAGGATCATTTTGGGATCTCCCTGCTCTCCCCCCTTCCACGCTTAGAAGCTCTGTATCCCACAGTCACATTACACCCTCTGTTTCTTGCTCCCTCTACTGCACAAAGCCTCATTTGGCCACATCAGTACAGAATTATTCCTTTCTTTTTTAATGTTGTTCTGGACTTAAGGTTTACGCCCAAGAAACCAGTGCACACAGCATAGCTGCCTTAGTCTAATATTTCTCACCACAACACCATATGAACCCTGAAACTCTGATCAATAATACATTCTAGCAAAAGATAAATCCATTTCCTTCTATTAGCTACAGTTTCAACCTAAAATAGTAAAGGAGTTATTGGGTTACTAAAGCAGCCATGGTTTTATTAAGAGCATTCACCATTCAGATCGCACTTTGAGCCCAAATAGGATAATTTCACATTTTGGTCCTCGTCCCCCTCCACTTATTGGCAGTGAGAGATTTGCCTGATTTGCTCCTTCACTTTCCAGATCCTTGTAGAGGCTAATGAAGGAATCAAGCCTTCCTTTGCTGCATTATTTAATCTCACCTGGGCATAATAAATGGGAAATCCCCAGCACTCTTTACAATATTTGTAGCACTGGGCCACTTTTACGACATTAATACAACTGGAGCATTGTTGTATCCTGAGATTTTTGGAGAGGTCTCACTACTAGGCATTTTCTCTCAATGTTCAGCATGAGTTTTACTTATTTCCCTGCCTCTGCCTATAGGTTTGCCTCTGTTGGCTCCAACTAGACATTTCTGTTTCTCCCTGGTATTTATGTGTTTGAAGATAGTTATCATATGCCTACTTAGTCATTTTAAACCGAGCAGCCATATTTAGCTCTTTTTAATCTTCTAGTCATAAATCATCCCGCCCTGGTCCCCTTTGCCAACATCAGGAATGTTTTCCTATAGTTCCAAAAGTGAAACATGCCCTGGTTAGAAAACAGTTTGTATATGACTGCAGACAGAAAAAAAGTTAAACTGAGTATCCTCCAGCAGGTACAATTCCCGTGAGTCCCCAGTCTTGTGCCTTGGGTTTCCTGCTGCAAAATCCTTAAAGAACCTCAGAAGTAGGCAACGATAGATCAAAATATCCAACAACACACCTCATCATTCATGTCACTTCTGACCCTTTGCCACTTGGGCTCAGGGCACTTCCTTCCTTGCACTTTGTTAAACGTGTTTTTAATCTGCTTAAATTGCACAGCAACATGGCAAAGTGTAAATGGGCGCATAACCCAGGTACTTTTTAAAGGACCTTTTTACAGAAGTGGCTCTTTCCTATTTGACCAATGAAAAGGACTGAGCCATATCTTACCTTGTGTATAAGCAAGGGAAGGATGGGAGGGAGTCCCAACACCCTCTTTCTGCATTGCTGACCATGCACTCCCCTCCATATACCTTCAGTCATTCACTGCAAGAGCAACGATTCTATCTGTGCTGCCTATGCAACAAAACACATTTTGCTGGGAGGCAGAGATGCTTCTGCAGTCACTCTGCCCAAGGATGCACTCCCATCCATACTGTGCACATGCTTGTCTGCTGTTCACACTCACTTTGGACTTTTCATTCTCACTTTTCTAACGGGATGGTGAGTAGAGAGCAGAGATCACAGGTAATTATCCTTATAAACCACTCTGTATTCTTCCCCTCCTCCCTTCTTTATTTAAGAGTTAATGCAGAGGACTTCTGTGTGTTATCACCCAAATACTGCAGTACAACTCTAAAAGACAAAACAAGGGCTTTTTTTTTATTTTTTTCCCTAATACATTTCTTCCACTGTTCACTTGTTTATAGGATTCAGTCATTCTCAACAAGCCAAACCTGGCAGGACTAACCCTGATCCCACGTTCAGCAAAATTGCTGCAGTGTTTATATATCCAAGGGGACTTTTCAGAGAGGGAGAAAAGCACCTCCAGTATGTTAATTCCTAAGGACTCAACGATTAATGAACTAATCTTATTACACGTGCCGGGGGCGGAATCCTGCTAGATGAAACCTGAGCTAATGAATTAAAGCCCCCAAACTCCTTATGGCTGCATAAACATGCTTTTAATTTCAGCTAACCTTTCAGTAATAATCCTGTAGGATTTTTTTTTCCATTATGCTTATGCTTTCTGAAGATACGTGACTCCTCTTGGATACAAGCTCCTTTGTTATTTTATTTCTTGGAAATATTTAGCAATGTCCCAATAACTTCTTGTTAAAAGTGTATTTGCTTTTCCTGTCCTGAAGGTTGTAGCTGAGTTTTCCTCGCTCTATGGAAGGTCTTTGGCTTTTTACTGAGTTTTTACTGCTGGGAGTAAACAAAGAATAGGAGAAATGTTTGCCATATGTTGATATAATGGTCACATTGTGGGAGGTGAGCCGAGAGGAAGGTTGCCCCCCTGACATCATGGTAGAAGTGCCCTTTTTCCATGGTTAAAGGTGGGTATATAAATTACGGTAAATAAAAAACAACTTGAACTTTCACTAAGCACTTCAAAGGAAACCCATACCCTGTATTATTACAGAAGTTGAAAAAAGCTGAAAATAAGCACTGCACATGTTTAGGGACATTGCTCAGAAAGACGCTCTAATTATGAGCAACTCGTGCTCACATGAGATCAACTCCCACACAGGGACTCCCCATAAAAGTCACTTTTTCCTGTGAATGCCTTACATGCCATAATGGATAACAGTAGAGGAAACACAGAGGTAGAGATTTGGGACAATCTTTCAAACCTATTTGTACCTCAGCACTTTCTGTTCAATTTAGATCCTTATCACTCTCCTTTTCTTTTCTGTTTGTACATTGCCCATGGAAATGGACTTAATTTTGTTTTAGCACTTTTACCAATCTCCAAAATACATTAGAACTCAGTTAAGAACTTGTACCAGAACATGTTGGTTGAGTCACTGATTAGCCTCCAACCACGGTCTTTATTTGAAACAGTTTGAACGTTTATTCTGGGAGCATCAAAGAGATTTTCATGTCTTACTATGCAAAGAAAGTTGTGAATGAATAAATGAATAGCAAATAGGAAGGACTCGCTGCCTCAACACGATCCATAAGAAATAAATTTAAAAGAAAAAAAAATCCTTTTTAAATTTTACACCAAGACAGTCAAAAGCCCAGTTGGGCAGGGAGGATCATCACTTCCATAGCCACCTCGCTGGCTCTGAAAACCCGCTAGGGAAGAATCAGTGGAGAGAACCTGTCAAGCTTTCCCTTATGTCCTCTTTCTTCATGGAGTCTTCAGCAATAGTCTTTGGCCAAGTCTTTGGCAAGCAGGAATGGCTGTCAAGGGATTCCTAATGTACACAATTCCAAATGTACTGCCTGCACCTCACTAGCAGCTGGAAGGAACCCGACTTGCACGTATGGCATCCTCCCTGCTCCGTCTTTCTTTTTCCAGGCATCCCACTAGAAAATATCACATCTAATAATACACCTCACTGGCAGCGTTTACAAATAATTCTCTAAGTGGGACGGCAGGGATGGCCACATTGGACCCTGCTGGCCAGGCTATAGGAGGAGCAGGGCTGGGGAGCCCTGGGGGCCATGGCTTGGCACAAGCCACTGCTCAGCTCCTGCAGGTTTATTCCACATGCTGCTGTTGGTTGTTTTTTCCCCCTTAGACTCTCCATCCGTCAATGTCATAAAATAATACGCAAGTATGTGATACCTCAGGAACGGGATGGGGCTGTTGCAAGTGAGACAAAAAAACAACAACAACAACCACCTGCTATTTTACATTCTCTGGAAAAACGGGTTATAGATTCTATATTTAAATAAAGGTTAGAACAATAAAAGCGGCGGGTTTTTTCCACAGTTCATTCTCGTCTTCTCAGACAGTGAATGCTGAGTAACTCCTCGGCCCTCCCGTGTCCCACAGCCAGCCAAGGCGCTGCTGTTTACCGAGCGTCTGCAGCCATGGTGCCAGCCGCAAGGCACTGCTGGATGGGGAGCATTCTGCTTGTCACAGGGCGAAAATAAAAGAGGGGAGGGAGGACGGAGCATAGGCTGGGCCCTGGGGAGAGCCTTTTGGTGGGTGACATCAGGCAGTGTGAGGGGTACGACCTATTTTTATCCAGCTGGAGTTTCCACGAGGATTCCGAACTCTCTGGTTTCATTGGGGCGGGTGTGCTTTTTTAGGAACGGGTCATTTGAAATTGTGGTCGCGTCGCTCTACTTCTTTCCCTTCCAGCACGAGGCTTGGGATATAAATAACAAACCTATCAAATAAAGCAGCAATCCCAACTGTACGATGCAGATAAGGACTGGCCCAGAGTCTAAAGCTGGACTGATAAACGAGGGTGGGGTACGGCCCAGCCAGCACTGCTGACAATGGGTGCTGTAGTGGCCGCTGGGTTCAGCGCTGTGTCCGTGCTTGCAGGGTTGCTTTTCCCAGCCTGTAACAAAATCACATTTACCCCCTCGAGCCAATCACGGTCCAAGCCTGTTTTCCATATGCATGCAATTTCTATATGCTTCGAAACAAACAACACACACGAAAGCCAAGCTCTCACGCTAAGTCCTGCGATGCCCTGTATGGGACCTGCCCATTGCAGCCTCTCACGGCACTCCCAGTGATGGGGCTGTCAGCTCCCTGGCCAGGAACTAGCACACATCACCCCCTGACCCCAAGATGGCAATCCACCCCTTTCCCATCCACTCAAGAAACTACCATTTTTTCCCCCTTTCTGACAAGGCTAAACTGTCTACTTACAGCTCCCCACACAGCAGCAGCAGCTGGGAGCATCTGGCATGGGACATATGGAATTTAATTTCCCGATATTTACATAGATTGAAACAATTCCGACTCCAGACTTCAGAAGGCCTGCTGCACCAGACCTCAAGGCAAAAAGCTTTCAGTTCATTTCGTTTTTCTCCTCTTCTTTTGGCGAATGAGCTGGGAATACCAGTTTAAAGTCTGCACGGGCTTTAGGAAGTTGAAAGATACTCAAATCCTTGATCTACAAGGCTTACAGGGTAAGTGCTGCTTTTTTTTTTTTTTTTTTTTTTTTTTTGGCTTCTGGGGAATCCAAAAGGACTTTTAAGAGCCCTAGCCACTTTAAAAATAGCTTTTTTCAATGACCTTGACTAGATTTGAAACAGCCCATTTGAGAGCTCTGCACATGTGGCTATGGATAAAAGTTTCTTTGTAAAAATAAAATGGCTAAAGGGAAATATTTGGTTGTACAGGGGAGAATGAAAAGGGACATGTCAAGTGCTGATTGCAGGGCCAGCGCTGCTGCTGTAGAGCAGAGAGTTAAACCAGGACATGCTCCTGAGCAAGACAGATGCTATAAGCAAATGGCAACACAGAATGTGGCTGAAACCCTGTACTCCTCTGAAACAGTTGGTTGTCTTTACTTTGCTGGTCAGTTACTATCCATGACATTTCCAATAATTGCAGAAACAGAGACTTTAGAGGTGATGGAGTCCATTATCAACAAAGAATTGCCAGGGATGGCAGTGCACCAGTCCAGCTTTGCAAAATCCCTCTTGTAACAACACTTCAAGAGAATGGCTTAAAAAATATCCCACCTCATTTCAAGCAAGTTCACAACACATTCATCAATTAGAAAAACAGATAGGATGCTTGTCTACTTTATGGCTGTAAGTGACCAGAGTTTTCAAATGGCACTGATGCAAATGTGAATACCAGCAGTATCAGTCACTGTACAGCACCAAAGACCTCACACATAGCAGTGCAATTTGCCAGCAAAATCCCAGAGGCTGAGCTAGAAAGATAGTATGGTTTCCTGGGAGAGTTCATCCAACTGAAAATATGCCTCTCACTTGGTGTATACACATTTTTTAAGACAAAGGTAATTATTTTTAGGAGTGCATCGGGATGAAGCCAAAATGGGACTTGGATCAACAGGCATAATTTAGATTCCTATGCTCAAAACGGCAACCTGAACACTTCTGCCAACCCTAAAGGCACCTCACTTGGTTCCTTTGAACTCCCCAGACTCCTCGGGTTTTGCTTCCTTTCTTGTTCAGCTGTTCCATGAAAAACACTTCAACGAGCTTTGAGCTGCAGGAGGACTCAGGTCTCCCATCACTGGCAAAGTGGTAGGAGGCCCTTATTACATATATGTTTTACAAGGCCACAGATTTTTTCTTCCTCATCATCCAGTGACTCTTGTATTCTTATTAGGAGACCAGTAAAACTAACTCCAGCATTGGAAAATGCACCCACTGCAGAGCAATCAGCTCCCTGGGCAGACATCTTTCTTGGAAAGAAGGAAACTTGGGTCTGAATCCTTCCAGACAGTGGAGAAAACTGAATCTGGGTCGCCCGACATCCTGGCTAAGCATGTGGACACAAAAGTGTCACATAAGAAAGGGTCACTCTTCCTTAATCTCTCAGTTTCTCAGTCTGACCTACCACAAGAATCAGGGGCTGAGCCTTTATCAGAAGGTGACCATCTCTTTATAGCACTGTTGTTCAGATATGGCCACCACTGAGACAGCCTGCAGTGCACAAGGCAGATCTCCGCTTGTGCTAAATTAGAGCAACTGAGACTGGAAAGTTTTAAATCCCCACTCCTAATTGCTTATTTAACTTGCTTGTTAAATTTGATTTTATACTTGTGTGCCAAAGGATCTCCTTGTTATGGACTTTAAAAAAACCTAATAATATATAGTGTTTTAATATTGGGTTCGTTCAACTTTTGTTACTCTATTTAGAAGACCTTATTATACTTTTATTGCTATAAAATAGCTTTATTCTCCTTATGATTATTTTACGGGGCTCTAGATAGTTGATCTGGATGCTGTCTTATTAACTGTACCAGGTGGTAGAAATGCCAATTACCCTCTTTAATATCCGTAATTCAGACTACATTGCAAGGCTGACCTCAGCGTCTCTGATACCCAAGGAGGAACTACATTATATAACTGAATAAGGGGTCAGAGATGAGAGAGCTTTTGGCAAGGGACTTCCACTGTGTAGATGAAAGTACCCTGATTAAAAATGGTGCTTCCTGCACAACATTGCTTTTCTCACACTTTTCAAACTCACAAGAGATTGTTTTCGAAAGATGGGTAAAATGATCCCTGCATGGTTTATGTAATATCTGATGTCTAATTTTAGGATTTTTCAGGATGAAAGATACCATAGGAAAGTCATGCTTCAGGACTGGTTGTTCTGCATCCAAAAGTAATTGGTACTAAGAAAGAATAAAAAGATAGTCAGATGCCTCTGGGCTGCTCAGAATTCGGCTTTAGAATCTGTATGTGTGATTTACAGGATCTATCAGCTTCCTTCCCAAACACTTCTTAGTGTTAATGCATTTGTCCTCACCAATCCCCAGGAGGCAGAACTTTGAAATAGCAAACAAGCAAACCAAGAAGTCAGAGCGCACAGGCTGAGAACGAAACTGAGCAATAGCTCTGAGTGCTTCTGCTCCTGCTATAAGAGCAGCCCAGCCACTCACACCCAATGGTGTCACACTACTGCAAACCACACGGACATGAGGCAGAATCAATCCCAGGGTGTTCCCAGCTTTGTACAAGAAAGACAAGGACATCCTTCTGAAAGCCCTCAGCCCAAGCGTAGACATTAAATGTAAGCTATTTTCATAAGTGTTCAGCATGCAATCTATTGGGCTCTTTTGAAAATCTGGACCTTATTTAGGTGAGTAAATGAAAGCCAAGCTATTTTCCAAAAAAAGAAAAATAGGGTTTAATAGAAAAGTCTGCTGTCTCCTATTCTTAGGCCTCAAAGTGGTGTGTGCTGGTGCATGGCTGGTGACTGGCTTTGTATTCCCAGGAGATCCTATGGTTTATTCAAACATCCATGGAAAGCCAACAGAAAATGGTGCACAAACAGAGCGGGGAGCAAAAAATCAGTTTCATGCTACAGCAGATGCTCAGGGAAAAGGTTTGCATAGGTCTGGTGTGAACTGGTTCGAAGTCCAACCCGCATGCTGGTCTCCTGGCAGCGAAATCCATATTACAAAATCCCATTGCCTTAGTTCACTTCAGAATTGTCTCAGCTACTCATTCCTATATCAGTGGGAAATTTGGAAGTGCTTTGGATTCGCAGTTTCCTTTTGATAAATGTATTAAAAATACCAATATAACAGCTTTTTATATCATAATAAAAACACATGGAGGATTAAATCCTGCCTAACTCTTGCTGAGTTGGAAGCAAATTTGCATGCTTTCCTCACATCCAGATTCAATTACACTAACTCTTAATGTACAACTTTGCCAGAAATGTTTTTATTAGACAAAATTGCACTTGGTCCAGAATGTGGCAGAAGAAATGATCTCTGGCATGCATGGTAACAGGCCCTTCTCACCAATCTGAGATCTCGACATGGGTTTTTAATTTCAGCTGGAATTAAGCTTAAAAATTGGCTTTTGGATCAGTAAGAGATTGCACACAATTATAGGTAATGCTGGACTCTGGAAGTCTTGGACAAAATCTTTTGGCCAATAGGATTTTTGCATTATGTTCCTCAGCCGGGAAGCTCTGTGCCAGAGTGTACTCACATTCACTCTTGAATTTCCTCTCTTGTTACCAGACTGTATTTTACTCCTTAAAACAACTTCTTAAAACCCTTTATTTCCCAAAATAATGTAGCTGCGTCTGGAACTGAACTATCCCATCCCAAATAGCTTTTAAAAGCTCTGATAATTTGGACAAGGGCATTGAAATACCAACTCTGAAAGAAACTGCATAAATGAAATGGGATTGAATGCTTGACGATCTTGTTTCTCTTTTACTGGCTCACTTTGTACTACTAACTACTGATTGACTACGCAATCAATTAGCCTGACATATTTCTAAAGTGTCTTTTTTATGTATGCACCTTTGGCATCATTCATTGCCAACTTAAAGGGAACCGATAATGGTTTGAACAGTAAATGATCGTTATTTCTTCCATCAGATTTATACCTTCACATAAAACGTACTCAAATCATTCCCACTACCTTGCTGGAAGGGACTGCATCTCCATGCATCTGCATAGTGATTCCCCTCATCTTCTTCTAGGCCTGCGGACAGGAGTATATCATCACTGAAAGGAGAGAGCTGCAATAAGGGACTGAAACTAACATAGTTCAGGACTGACAGCCATCTCATTTTAATGGGCTGACTGCATCTCTGAGGACTCTGAGGAGCACAGGCAGCAAGATCTGGAAGCAAAAGCAAGAATCAGGTTGGGAGTTGAGCCTAAAATGAAGGACAAACTGAGGTTTCTGAAACCAGCCAAGAAAGTCTAGGTCTCAATCTTGTGAGATTCCCAAGGCGGGCAGAAAACACTTTAATTACATGATCAATACAGTTTCAGAGAAAGCACAGAAGCCACAATGACTCTGAGGGCAAAAACGTTATCTGAAGGGTAAAATGAAAACCTATTGAAGAACATGAGATCTCTGCTCTAGAGAAACCAGTCAATGTCTGCTCAGTCTCCTACTTGTATTGTTTAGAACTATTTGAAGACATCTGAAATAGAAGCATAGACAAAATTATGCAAGCACTCAGCAGCTTCCCAGATCCCTCAGCAGCCATACAGCAGAACTGCAATCACCTGCAATGAGTTCATCCTGCCCAAGCAAAGCGGGTGGCTGAAACGTCATTGTAAAGTAAACATTGTTTACTGCAGAATCACGGGACTCCCATCACGCAGAACAGCAGCGGCAAATGTGTTGTGCCCTCCTTCAATGCTGTTGTTTCCTTGGGCAAATTAATGAAGATTTCTTCTTCACTTAGAAAATTCTGGAGCCAATATCCCATGGGAGACATCAGAGTGAGATGCTGCGGCAGTTAAGTACATAACCTACCCTTGACTTTATCAATTAAGGTAATATTCCATAATTAGAGCGCAACCATCAGAGAAGATGAAGGAACAAAAGCAATGATCTCTATTGCCTTCATTTGCCTTTCTGAGAAAAAGCTGATTTGTTGAACCCAACACCGAAGTGATAAATTTTAGTCCCACTGCTGTTATGGAAGGAAATCAAGAAGCGCTTCAAGAATACATTCCAAGATGCCCTCTGAGATGGCTGAGGTACCCACCAAGATGTGGGAAGCCTGCATTTGACTCAAGGCCTGAATAAAGAAAAGAAGGACTCTGCATTTGAATCATCTCAATCCAAGCCACTGGATGGTGATGGTTTGGGAGGGATGTAATCACATCTTCTCACCTCCCCCATCCTAAAAAATGTTAAAAGTTTTAAATCTGAGGAAAAAATGAAAACAAACATTAGAAACACACACACAAAAAAATGTTTTTTTGTTGAATTGAGTTCTCATTTTCTGGCCAACTGTAACAAAAACATTGTAGAAGTACTTGAGCAAAGCCAGATTTTCTAGGCTGGAACAAAGTCGAGCCATTAAATGAAGACCATCGCAGTTGTGTCCCTCCTGCAACAGATAACTGCATCATTCCATCACCTGCAGTAATCTGTCACCCTCCATCCTGAATGCACTGTGATCTCCAGCAATTAGGTAACACTATCATGGCGTAACACAGTAGAGTGGTATCAGAAAGAACAACTTTGCATAGTAAGAATAAGCTTGAGAGGGAGAGGAAATTTAGTTGATAAGGTTAAAAAAGGGCAAACTGGCAAAGAAAGGCTTTTTTGTTCCTGGTATGCAAAGTCCTGTTTCTGCATTCCCTATTCACCCCTTTTTCTGTTCTGTTTACCAGATAAGTAAATTCTTTATGACGGGACATTATCAGATTGTGTATTTAGAACACCCAGCTGCATCAGACACAGCCCTTTAAGCCAGTCCCACCAACTCCTTACACAGCAGAACATGCCAAAAGTGGAACACCCATCCTTGGTCATGTCCCATTGGGTTTTGCTGAGGCTTTGAACAAAGCAAGCGTCCATGGAGCTTCCACCAGAACTCAGCAGGATCCTGATGCCAGCTTTTTCAGGTTCCTTAAAATATCCCCACTAGTACACAAGCTGCCCTTTTCCCTTCAGAGTTAATTTCTCTTGCCCGGAGCCAGTCCACAGCTGAGTTTTATGGACCAGGGATTTAAGGGTAGACGCATCCAACAGAATAATAAAACATGTCCCTCCCAAGGTGTCCCTAATTCCCTGCATTTACAGAATGAGGACACTGCAGGTTTTTATTACTGATGAACTCCAAGAGCAAGAAAATTTCTCTGTACTTATTAAGAATGATAAAGATGTAAGTGTGATTATTAATGTGCATCTCATCCATTTGCAATTATGCAAATGCACATGCAAATGAAGCACAACCTTTGGGCTCCTGTCATCTTGCCAATGCTTCCCTCTGTGGCACAAATTTTGGGTAATGCTCCTTGCTTTAATATCAGGTCTTACACTCAGGGCCCAGTTGCTGTTGGATTTTGAGCATCTCTCAGCAAGCTATTAACAGTATGGGTACCTTTGACTTAAACAGATACTAAAAGCTCTACATACCATCCCCAGGCCTCAAAGCTTCTCTTGGGCAGGTTAGGAGGACACCAAACCCACCACTCACATGGGAGGCTTTGAAGTAAAGGATAGATACGTGAAGGAAGGCAGTGAGCATCTCTCTGCTTTACTGGGTCTGTAATCACTCAAGAGACTATTTAACACGGGCTCGCAGCAAAACTAGAGACTGTGCTCACCTTTCTGTTTAATTAAAGCACAAAATGTAATTGGTAATTTGTTTGTGGGCTCTCTTGGGATTCTGAGCAGCAGACCTACTAAGGTGAAACTCATCTGGATGCAGCAGGCAGTGTGCTGCCTGCCCGCTCAGACTCTGCTCGCCCTCCCCACCGCCTGCCCCTGCCAGAAGCAAGATGAACCCACCTCCTGGAGGAATAAATCTGTTGCTTTAATTCCTCCCCAGCCATGCACACATTGAAAATCCTGATAAATGAAGGGGCTATAAACTTCCTACGAGAAGTGCTGACTGTACATCAAAGTTAGCATATTCCCAATGCTGATGTTGGGGGTTCCGCTGCTGGGACAAGCCATGACTCTCCACATAACGTTGCCACTGGGGCTGGGAGCACGTCCTCCTCAGCCCCTCGTGGTACAGTGGCTGAAGCTGAGCCTGGAGCTGCAGCCTGCCCTCCTTCTGCTCACTATTAACCAGGAGCCCAGGCAGACCTGGTGCAGGCATCATGCTGCAGGTACAACAAATGTGGAAGCCCGGTGGTTCTTCCAACAGTTGTGCAATGCACACAGAAAAAAAAACAGAAGCCAAAGTTGATATCTTCTTACACATAAACAAGACTCCTCTGACTTACAGACAGCAATTTTACTCCTGAACAGAGGCAGAGAACATTAAGAACAAAGTAAGACGGAGAAATGAGCAGGCACGTGATAATTTTCCCTGCAATGCAGTCTGTGCCCTGCATTCCCTCTCTTCAAGAGATGGTGAAGCCCTACTCTGATTTGATTCCCGTTAAAAAGAGCCACATAAATCTCCCAGATCAGAAAAGTATGCAGAGAAAAGCACTGCATGGAAGTACTTGCAAGGTGACTGCTGCCAAGGCAGGTTCTGTAGGAGTCTCCTACACATTCAGCTCCTATGGATCACTCCCGGAAGAGAAACTTTTTCAAGGGAAGATGGGAAAAAAATCAGCAATCAGATCAGGGGTTAAATACAAAAAGGCCCCACAATTTAACTGAGCAAACATTTGGCAGAGTATTTTTAAACTTTCTTTGGTGACTCTGGGACTGCGGGTGTGGGTGGAGGTGGAGTATAAACCCTGAAGAAATCTTTTCCCAGGCAGTTATCTGCAAAGCGATGTCAGTGTGCAGAGTGTTCTGCTGTGCTGAGGACAGCAAGGGACTCTGAGTCCTGGCGAGGGCCAGGGAGGATTGAGCAAACATCTTCCAGTGTGTTTGCATTGCGCCTCTCATCCCAGCAGTAGGGGACCAGTCCTTTACCTCCAGGGGTAGAAGCACATGGCAAGTCTCTTTCTAAAAGGATCTGGATCTGCAAGGAGCTCGTCTCCCGAAATGCACTCCACAATCATGCCTGGTTCCCCATCCGTGCATTTCCTGGAGGCAGAAATCTTGCTTTGCTTCTTTCTAGACTGCAAAGCCATTTCCCCCCCTCATAGCGTTGGGCTGTCCAGGAGGAATCTGCCCTGCACCCCTCGTCCCATCAGCTCAGGTGAGAAGATCCAAACAGCAGTGGCCAATAGGAGAAAATGCACATTTTTTTCAGTTTTCACCTCCTAAAGCAATTCAGAGTGAGGATCCCCAGTGGACCACAGCTCCTTTCTCTTGCTCTCTACTGCTGCAGCAGTGCCACCTCACTGTCTGCCCGTCTCTCACACTGGGCAATGCACAAACAAATGGGGAAGGAGAAAAACAGACAGAAGGGAGCCAAGATTAAAGAAGCCCTTCTCAAAGCGAAGGGCAGACACGCTGCTGCAAACTGCACTGATTTAGACAGGATGGTGTCTTCCTCAGCTATGCAAAACAGTTGAAAGGAGAACACCATGCACCAGCCAAAATTCTTCATGTAACAGGATGTCATCACAAAAGCAAGAGACATTAAAAATGTGCCAAGTGACACCAGAATTTGAACTCTGAAGTGCTGCTGCATTGGAACTCACTCCTCATAGATAGCCCCTTGGATTGACACAGACCAGTCTGCGCTGAGAAAGTTGTTGTAGGTTGAAATTCAGAAGAAACCGGCTCCGTCTGCTGATATACTTTGTTGAGTCTACGCTTCACAAAAAATGCAGCGGCACCATTCAAAGTATGAGCAGCATAATTCATCATCAGCGAGATACCGTATACGCTCAAGTCATAGACACAGTTTTAACCTCCAAAAGCCAGGTGCAGCAGTTGCGCATGCTTGCTTAACATGTCAGCAATGTATTGCTTGCTGTAAATCAGGACCGATGACTCCATAGTGGAAAATATCTTACTCTCACACGGAACATCTGGGTACCTCTATCTGTTCAAAATCCTGTTTTTCTTGTGTCTCTTTGAGAGAGCAGCGAAAATATAGGATGTAACAGCAGATTTTCAATGCAATTACACGTCTAATTTTCAAGCACTTACAAAGTGTTGTCTGAAATGGCTTTTCAAAAGTTATTCAGCAAGATAACCAAGCAAAAAACACATTTTCAGTCCCATGCAACTAACTTCATTCGTTCAACTGTTTATCTCGTCCCAAGAAAAGGGATTGCTGGACTCGTGAAAAAATACTGATGGTTTCAAAGTTTGGGGCTGGGAAATGCTGAACATCTTTTCTTTGAAGCTGTACATTAAAAATTCATTGAAACGATCTTCCTTCTGTTTCAGAAGTGTTTGTTTCCTTCTAAGCCCCATATTAGGAACAATTCCTTCTCAGAATGAGTGGTAACTCATTGGCACAGGCTGCCCAGGGAGGTGCTGCAGTCACTGTCCATGGAGGTGCTCAAGGATGTGGCACTGAGTGGCACACAGTCAGTGGGCATGGTGGGATGGGTTGGTGGTTGGACTCGGTGATCTTAGAGGTCTTTTCCAGCCTTAATGATTCTGCGATTCTATGTTCTCAGGACATGCGTTGAGAAAGGTCCTACCAAGGCCCATTGAAGCATGCTGGTGCTCGGCCACCAACATCTCCTGTTGTGACATGACCTGGGCTGGGCATTCGTGAAGAGCTCTGAACAGCAGCATAACATGCAGGCATTGCTGGAAACAAAACTTCAGCAACCAGAACAATGTTGACTTCAGTTTTGCAGCTATTTCACGTTTCCTTTCAAAAGGGAAAAGTAATGAGGAGCCTGGGAGGACGCATTACCGCCAGCACCGATCCTCCATATGCATGTGAACTCAAGTAACCTCTTATTCATCCAGGCCCTGAAATAGGAAGGCACAGTTCTGGACGAGCATATTGATCTGGATTCCTGTAACTATCCCTTTGAAACACAAATAAACTATTGTTAAAAAAAAAAAAAAAAGCCAACAGATCTCAGTGTGTGCTCTGGTTCCTTTGCAATGTGTACTATCTGACTACAATCCATCTTGGCAGCGGAACAGCTACGCAGGCGTTCTTCTGAGCCAGCTCTAACGTAAAGGGATGCCAAGTATGTCTTCCCTTTTGTATTTACAGTAATAGTCTCAGCTTTCCCCACCACTGGGAGTGCTGTTGTGGATCAGCTGGCAAAAATACACTTATCTAAAAGGACCACTGTAATTCCACTTGAAGCTGAGCTGTTTTGCAGGGGTTGTCGGCGAGGACCTTCTCCCACATTAATCTGAGCTGAGTAAAGTTGTGGTGCTGTCACTGGCACGGAGCTGACAGCAGCGCCTGCTCCTGCCTCCCCCCATGGCCTCAGCTCGGCTCATACACTGCTGGGCTGGGGGGGCTCTCGGGTCTGAGCTGTGCTGGCTGCTTTGGAGGAGGAAGGAAAGCCAGGGTGAAGCATGACAGCAGCAGGCCCTGGGAAATGCAGGCATACAGATGTAGAATATAACAAAGCTGCAGTGCAGGGGAGGGCTGTGCTGGCCTCCAGGAGATATCAAAGGACAGTGGAAGGATAGGGGATGTCCAAGCAACATCTCTTCACAAAGGAATGGGAGAAAGACGATGAAGGAAGGCTGCTGTGAACCGCATCACTGCATCAAGCAGCCTGCAAACAGGGCAGTACACTTAGACCCACAGGTCTCAGTATCGCCCTGAGCAAAATGCCTATAGGGGCAGACAGCAGGTAGAACTAGTGCAGTGCTAGAAGGCAACATTTTGCACACAACAGGACGAGCAAATCTGTGTTGGATTTTGAATGCAGCCCATCTCCACATACTTTTACTGAGCTCCTACACATGCACAACAGTCTGGATCCTATGGTCTGGCCACTCATCATTTTGTTTTTGCACCTATAGGAAGGAATGAAATAAATCCCCCACCAGCATGACAGCACATCAGGCTTAACACAGCTCTGTTGTGTTCACTCTTAACAATACAGAGAGGGAGTGCACTGAGGATTCCTTTGCAAAAGGGGGGAAGGAGGAAGAATTCTTTTTTGGTCCTTCCAGGAGATGCTCTGGGGTAACAAAGCTTTGTCCACTGGACTGTGCAACACAACACAACCACTGAAATGGAACTGCAGGGAGTAAATTCCCATTGGGAAGAGCAAACACAGTTTCAAGAAGCTGGGAGGTCTGAACACAGCCCATGTGTCCTTCCCTAAAACAGGGTACAGCCACCATCCAGCCACCCTCTGCTCTCAGTAGCACAGGATAACGCACAGAGCGAGAAAAAAACCTCCCACCAGGAGTTCAGAAGGACTTTTTGTTGTTGATTTTTTAAGGTGATAACTTGTGTAAATAAACCACCTCCCGCAACCGTTTAACATATAACATATCATACCATTATCCTAATTTATATTTTGTTAAGCCTTAGGGGATTTAGCTGAGAGTGCAGATCCATTGAAGCAAGTGCTATAAAGACACACAGTAGAAAGCAGTGTGCGCTCCAATGAATTTACAGTCTGAGCAGACAAAAGACAGGAGAAAGGAAGAATTATCCTCCAGGCCCCACCAAAACAGCCAATAAACTTACCCCACTTCCTGCTGACTTGTGCTCCAGAACGTCAGCTTTCATTAAAAAAAGCAACAACAACAAAAGACATTTCTAGCTCCTGTGGTTGTAAAAAGACTCTTGAAGACGCGCTAAATCAATGCAATCACATTTACCCAGCTATGCAGATGACTCTGGAAAGAGACACAGCCATTCATCTCTGACAGAGCCCAAATAATTACAAGTTTCTGCAGCCACAGAGTTCTCCATTTCAGTGCAGCTCCTCTTGGTCCTTATTGTCCTGCCTTACTTTGTCCTATCTGACATTGTGAGTTGGCTTCCCATTTTCTAATCCCAAATCAATGTCCCTGTGCACGTTCACAACACAGCTGCAGGCAGCAGCTCTAAGTTTTGGGGCCTGAGCTTGAGGTATGCATCCTACATTCAGTGTTAAGAGCAGCATCACATGGGAATAAAAGATGTGGGGCTGAAGAGTACCATGCAAAAGCAGACCAGAGGAACAGATCAAGGCAACAGCCTTGTGTCCAACAGCTACAGTCTGGGGGACAAGGGGCATTTCACTGAAAGGAAGCAAAGCATTCTTTACTGCATCGTTTGGGTGAGTACCACAAAACAAGTCCATCCCCCATATGAATCCTCACTGTGAGAAAAGAGCTCATTGGATTTCAAAAAGCATCCCCACTGCACATGGAGATGGAAAAGAGCTCATGGACTTCAAAGTCAGCACCTGAGCCCAAACCAGATCTTCCACCCTGCACCCACCACGTTGTTCTTCTTTTCCAACAGAACATCTTGCATGCAGGTAAACCTTACTACCCATACACAACCATAAGCATTGAATGCACACAAAGCTCTTCAACACAACCCCAAGCCTGTCCTCCCACCCTGGAAGGACACAGCTTGTCAATGTGGTGTTGGGAACACAGCACACAGGGAACACACTGGAGCTTCCACCACCTGCTGGCATCCATGAGACACATCTAGCTCTGCGAGCTGCACCTCCCCTGCCAGCAGGAAATAAATCTTGTGGTTTTAGAGTTGGAGAGTGAATCCATATTCAGTGAGGAATTTATGGTGACTTTATGGATCCCACAAATGCTTCACTACCACCATTTTCTGGAAGCTGTACAATTCCTGCAGTTCATTCACTGCATTCAATTGGTTTTTCTTTTTCTTTTTTTTTTTTTTTCCAGGGAAGCGCTTCTAATTGCTTTTTTACAGATATGGGTTTCTGTAAAGAATAGAACATGGCTCATATTGTATAAAACGTTACCATAGCCTTTTCAACTATATATAGCTTTTACAGCTAGTTTTAATTTCCCCATAGTGTTCATCCCAAAGGGTCACATCCATCCCCCGTGCAACTCCAATAGCTGCACACCAGAGTACATTTGACACAATAATCACAGCGCTACAACTCACACAACGTTTTCTCATATGATATCTGCCATCTCAGAAGGGCTCTTTTCCCTTCAGCTCCACCGCAATGTACAGTGGTAAGCAAATACCTGCAGTCTGCACTGATTTACAGATATCCAGATGCTGTTACCAGCCCCTACGTCCCCACGGCTGTTTGTTTGTTGTTGGGTGGGTATATTTTGTTTTTAATATCACACTGGATTGTTCCACTCTTTCCCTGGGAAACATCCGTACGCATTTTTGCACCACAAGCACTGCGAAGCCGGTATCAATTTTCTTCCTCTATATTAGCCCCTCTGGTACCTTTACATTAACCCAGAATGAATCGCTGGCCTCCCAGTCATTTCTTGCTACACACAGTTTTGAGAAGCGGTATAACTCACATTTCGGAGAAGGCCTGACGTGCTCCTCAGCTGCCAAATAGCTGGTGCAGTGCCTCATGTTTCCTCCGTGCTCCTCTGCTTTTTCTCCCAGCTCTTCATCCAGCCTTCTGGCAATGCAGCCCCACTGCATTCAGTGCAGCGCGCCTGGGGTACATCCAGCCGTCCCACCAGTATGAGCTGTTTGCACCAAACAGGGTCAGGTTTTGCTGCCAGCTCAGTGTCCTTCTGTCCACATGGCTCATCTTTTTGCCGATCTGACTCTGTACAAAAAGAAAAGACATGCACACTTACTTTGAGTGCCTTGCAGAAATCAGCTCCATATCAAAAACAAAGACACTGCGCGCAATCAGAGCCAACATTTAATTAGCTGGCCATCCACGGTAAAATCCAGGTGAGCTAATAACAAAGAAAGTGCCTGTAAAGTGTATGTTGGACTGGTGAAATCTGTGCTGTGGTTAAGAATGAGGCAGACTGAGGTGGATGAGAGAGTCTAAGCCACCAAAACATCCAGTGAGCAGAGGGTGCTTCACAGTGTTTGGAGAAAGAGGGGAATGGGACATGTTGGTGACTGGGGATTTGAGCCTGGAAAGCAAGAACCCAGATGTAACTGCTGCAATGTCCCCTTTGCTCACAGTGGACATGGAGCACACAACAGGTCTGAACACACACCTTCTCCCTCTGCTTTTCCACTCCAGAAAGACCGCAGTCAATCTTGCTGACACCAGCAACTCTTCAGGCACTGAGAAAGTCACTCTCAAACCCAAGATTCTTCCAAGATGAATTTTCCCTTGCTAAGGGAAGAGCACAAGAGAGAGAGTCCGAGAGATTCAGAGACTGAAGGGCATCAAAAAGATGCGCCTCTTTTCACCAGGAAAAAGGAAATTAAAACAATTATTTAATGAGCAATTAAAACAGTAGGGGAATAAAAAAGATTTTAACAAAAGCATTGAATCTGGCACTGAAAAGACACTTTCTTCCATGTGCCTGATCCGAGGTCTCCTTTCTTCATCAGTCTTATCCCCTCCACTCTCAAAAGCATTGTTGTCCCCAGTTTACTCATGAGAAACTGGGGCATAATAGAAGTTGGTTGGGAGAGGCCATGTGAGGTTTGTATAGCAGAGCAAGAATAAAATATTTACAGCATTAAATATCCAGTCCTTTTCTCCTTAAGGCACCGCCAGGCTGAGAGGTATTGGCTTCTTACAGCAAATCTGCCTTGACAGCTACAGTAAATCTGTCTCACGACAAGGGTGTTAGGATCAGCCCACTACACTGCATGACATAAATCTATCCCTTATAGTTTGAGGAACAGGTGTAGATTTGGGTATTAAACCCATGGAAATCTCCTGTTACAAAACCCCAAACTTCATGAAAAACATCTGTTTCTTTTAGGGTCTGAGGTCCAGATAGCTGAGGTTCATGAAACCTTTGGTTGGGGTTAATACATCTGGTTGGGAGAAAAAAACAATACAGAGATTCAATAAACAGTTTTGGTCCATAGCTTTGATGCGATTTTTTGGGTACTTTTGGACAATTGATCCTTTGACCATCATATGGTGCCACCTGGTCTCCTTAGCTTGTAGGCTCTTCATGGAGAGGACCATCTATCTGTACAAGAACACACAGTGCTCAGGACCCAAAGCCCAGAATCAGATCTGGATATCAGCTCACTTAACATACAGCATAAATGCTATCATATACATTCTGATATCTCACCCATTATTAGCACTGCCAGAGGGGCAGCTATGAAACAAAACTGAGCACGTTTAAAGATGAATGTGTTTGTAATAATTCAAGCTTCATTGAAGAGTCACTGTGAGTGCTTGACTGGTAATGGACCACATACATTTGTCAACCAAACACAAATCCATTTGAATAGATTTCTCATGGCCTGTTATTTTCGAGGGGAAATATCCCCTGGTCTCAGGGCTGATGAGAGCCCATATTTTCCCTTCTAATCTTAACTGCCTATTATTAGCAACCCCATTTACAGAATGTCCCTCTGCCTTATATATATATTCCAGGTTCCCCAGTTTTCCACTCTGTATGGGCACGAGGCAGGGGAAGACACAGAGCACTCAATTACTGGCATTTCAATGTGCCTTTTGCAGCACACTCCTACACTTGGGATAATCTAATTACACAGGGCAGAAACCTCACCCTACCATATATTTTCCTTAGGCCCTGTTGCCACCAGCTACTTTTACTCATTGAAACAGAGTCCCCCTCTTTTATATATATATATATATATTTCCTTCTTTTTCTTTTTTTCCACGTCGTTAAAAATTTATTATTTAGACGGATGATGACATCATCTGGAAAGGGACCCAGGCTGTGGTCATCAGGGCCTTTTTCTGCATTACAGAGAAGCCGTTTCTCCTCTCTCTCTTGCAGATCATTAATTTTTAAAATAGAGCTTTGCTTTAAATACATCCAGCTCATTTTGCTTTTGGCTGATGAGTCAGAGGAGCTGTCTTTCAAGCAGACCGGTGCCCCCCATGCCATGCTCCCTGCCCAACCCAGCATGTGTGTTCCCCAGTGGAGCTCTGGGTTGATCTGTCCCTGCAGAGCCCATCACCCAGACCTGACCTTGTTGGGAGCAGTTCTGGGTATCTCAGATCTGCTTCCATCCACTTAACTTTTCATCCAGCCCTAAATCAAAGGGTGGTGGCTGCAGAATGCATTACCTGAGGGAAGGGGAGGATGGTTTTTCTCGGCTGTGCACTTCTTCATCCTTTGCAAACATTTCTCTTATTTAAGGCAGTATTTTGTGGGTGCGAGTTCCCTCAATTAAAATGAGTTTTATCACCCCCATCCACAACTAAGTATTCACAGAAGCACAGGGGACCACAATGGGCCATGCAGCCATCTTGGAAATGCTTTAACAAGGCATAGCAACCTAGGAGGAAGGGACAAGGCAGGTCTCATCTGAATGAGGATGCAGGACACGCTTCAAGAATGGGGATGTAAACATCACTTAATTTTAGATACTCAGCCTGAATCACAAGACTAATCTCTCCAGACTTCTTGTATACTTAGTAGGGGAATAAAAACATTTCAGAAAGCAAGTTAGAGCAGAAACTTAATTTAGATGTACTCTCCCTCCACAGACTAAATGGAGGAAGAAAGTGATGCAGGGAGCCTCCTAAGTAAGCTGCAATCCATATAAATGGCTGCAGTGAACACAGAGGAGGCTGGCACTGATGGGTGGCTGAGCAGGGCTCACACAGCAGGGCAAGAGCTGCCCTGGGCTCTTTAACGAGCACACATGGCTTCAGCTTTGGTTTTAGGCTTACTCCAAGCACAACACCAGTCTTCCAGCTGTGCTGGGGCACGAGTTCAGGACAGGTCCATGAAGAACAGTGCTCACCATTCAATCATCTCCAGCTATTACTTTCCTTAATGCCTTGTTTTTCACTGAATTTTCCACATCCTAGCACAAGCCCATCCCTTAGCTTATGAGCACTCAGATGCTACAGAAACCCTAGCATGGGATGCATGGATTCAGGTTTAAGAAAAGTCATAAGATAGTCACTTATTTTGTTGTTGTTATATTACTTTCTATAGCTCTCTAGTCGATAGTGAGAGCTGTCAAAGTTTGTACACAGGAAACAGTGTCATACATAGCTTGTGAGGAGAATATGAAAAGGTCAGGAGTATAAACTGGCTGCTACATGGATTTGTGCTGTAATATTTTCTTGGACTCGGTGACAAAGCCCATCAGAAAACCCAGAGTGCCTCGTTCCCTCTCCAATCACTGCTCTCCCCTCCAGCTCCTCACCCTGAGCACTGGCAGGTCCAGAGCTGCCTCCTCACCCCATGGGCTTCCAAGGGATAAGTTATAGAGCACTCAATGATCCTTCTTTCTTGGCTGAACCAAGCAGAACAGATGGGAGAAGGAGATGATACAACAAAAAAATAAGTAAGAATCACAATCAAATGCAGTTCACTGCACTTGTATAGAGTTATAACTATAAGAAGTGTGATCCTAACACAGTTTCTCCAGGGAACAGCAAGGGCAAAGAAGGAAGGATGTAAAGCAGTACAGAGATAAATGGAAAAGACCAGCCCATAAGAGAATCTCTGGGAGCAGTAGGCTGAAATCTGTGGAAATTTTCAAGAAAAACAAAAGAAATCTCTCACTTTCAGATTGCGGCAGAACCTGCTTTAAAACTCCCTGCTTCACCTACACCTCTCATTCTCCTGTTTACTTCCCAAGCTCCAAATGCCCTTCCCAAGACCTCCCACTGCCCCCAATGAGGACACCAGCCACCCTCCTGCTCAGCACCCAGCGCTGAGCCCTCTGCACAGCCTGCCCCAGAGGTGCTGCTGGAGGAGGGGAAGGCTTTGTATACAGCAAGGACTGGAAATTAATTCAATTATGGCCATATTAATTCAGAGCAGCCACCCAATCCTTTCATCAGCTTGAATCTCCTGCTACTGCAGCGATGTATAAGTGTTATAAACTTTAAATGTTGTACGTTCTTTAAGCTTCATAGGAAACTACTACTATTAACAAGTGGAGAGGAAAGAGGGATGCTATACAGCATTATATATGAGACTTCCAAGGCCACAAATACCCAATTTTACCCTGAACATTCCCAGCACTCAGGACAAGGCTTCCAGACTGACATCTGAGGGGACATTTCCAAGCCCCCCAGCCATGTGGGACGCTTTCCATCTCTTAGGTCATTTGCTGCCTCAAAAGGAAATGTTGCGGGGCTGTGACTGGTGCCAGCACACCGAGCCATTCAGCCTAACCCTTCACCCTGCAGCCCAGACAACCACAGGCGTGTGGTTTTCAGAAAGTTCCCTGAACTCCTGAACTCTTCTTTTTTCTCTTAGGTGGGGAATTAAGTGGACTTAGTCAGAGGGAGCTGCAGGCAGGGGCTTTGAAGACGAGGAGCTGGCAGTGATAATGCCTGGTGTGCATGTGCACGAGGCGGTTTTTCCCCTCAGCCCTGAATGCTGCGTTCTGCTCCTCAATGAGGGGGAAAAAAAGCAACAGGAATGAGGGCAGCAGCCTTCATATGGCAATGAAATCACTTCTTCCTAATCACCGTTGGAGCCTCGGCAGCAGGAGAGCAGCAGGTCACAACCTAATACCTTTTCCAGTCATAAATTTCTAGATATCTCCAGTAATGGGTCTGATCTCAGTTTACTGGAGCTGGGCTCTTTTTTTGAGTGTGCGTTTTTCTCAGAACAGCCTTATGGAAGAGGAGATTCTTTACAGGTAGTGCCCAAATTTATGGAGCTTTATCTCAGCCAGGGAATGACCATTAAAGTCCATATTTACATCTACAGCCAAATGGGTAAACAAATACTCAGTAATGCTAAAAGTCTAATCTCCATTAACTGTTACGCAGCTGAAGATGAGATGAAAGCTCACAGGCATCGAGCCTATAGCCGCAGTGTGCTTTCCAGGAATAGAGCTGTGCTTATCTTCCAGAAGGAGGATCAGGAGGAAAACTAGCCATAGTTTTGCTGATTATAAATGAAGATACTGCCCTAAACCAATGTTTGCTCTCTTGAAGCAGCCCCACCACCTTCACGTGCCCATTCTCAACCTTCCACCTGCACAACAGAAAGTTAAGAAAACAGAGCGCTGGATGTGTTTTGTAACCAAAACATCCAACAGCAATAGGGGAAAAAAAAAACCCAGGAGCACACACACACACACAGTAATAGCTATTTTCCTTTCCTCCCAAAGCACCACAATGAAGCAATTACGGCGTGTTGTGTTTCCCAGCCTGCGTCAGCCAAAGCGGCACGGAGGTGTGGCGGAACGACTCCTACCAGATATGATTCACTGGCAACAGAAACAGCCCCGTTGTCCTTTTTTACTTTCAGGGGATGAGGACAGGTTTTCCACCAGCAGAGTTTTCCAATTAGAGGAATTTTGCTGTAATAGGATTGATGACGTAGGTGTCAGTATGAAAATAGGAAGGAGCCTGAAGTTACAGCTAAGCTGGGAGGCTCCCATACCTGAACTGCTGCACAAAGCCCTTTGTGGTATCCAAAGGATGGGAAACCCAGTAATTTACCAGATTAAGGGGAACATGTTGATCTGCAATGACCTCTCTGGAGTTACACTGAATGGAGAATGAAGGAATACCCACAGAACACAACTGCCTGGTGCTGGGCACGCAACGGGAGCCCCCAGCCCAGCCTGCAGAGCACAACATGAATTAGAAATAGATTAAAGAGCATCGTGTAGTTGTGTTCTGTCTCCAGGCGAATCACCAGAGCCACTTGATGTGTGTTATGTTCTGAGATCTGTTTTTAGTTCTGATGGCCTTTGGCATACAGCTTTCGTATGAACATTCCTGTAAATTTGCATTTGTTTTAACAGTATTGAAGGGGGAATTGGCCGCAATTTCTACACTTAGTTAGCTTGGCACTTTCTTTTATAAAGATTCTTTAAGTCTTTTTTTAGAAACCTGAAAAAATTCTATGATCCACCCACTATAAAATTAAATCTTAGGACAGGCACGTGCGGGAGAAATACTATGGCAATTTCCCTCCGTGTCAGCAGTCACTCACAGCTCCATGTTTTGCATTATGGCACACAAGGCTCTGTAATGGTCTCTCATGGTGACGAACATTAGATGAGACATAGAGCTGAGGTTAGGGGCGTCTGGGACTTCTGTCTGCTATCCTGAGAAGGTCTTCATAGCACGCAGGTTGTTGTACCTCAGTGGGGAGCCTAGTGCCACAACCCGGAATGCAGTTAAAGCCCGTGTTGGTCTGACAAGTGACTAAATTGCTGTAGAATACATTTGAGGTGCTGTCTCAATATAAGGTTACATGTTTTTGCAGCTTGGACTGCAGCTGGCGGTGTGCACAACCGGAGATGTGAGTGGTTCATCTTCCAGCCAAACCTTTTGTAACCATCGACCAGTGGGTAACGTTCCTGCAAACAATTAAGCAGATGACTTCTTCCCATCCAAGTCTGCACGACCACAGCAAGTGGAATCATCATTTTACACCCAAAATGTGCTTTGGATGAATAAACAAAAGGAGGCGTGAAACTAAAATACAAAATGTTAATTTTCACTGACTTCTTTTTTTTTTTTTTTAATAGATAACAGAACATTGTCAAAATGCATGAAGAGCAATTTAACTCCTCTTTCAAATGAATGAATCAGCCATATGATATGGGCCTATTAATACCAGATTTCTAGTAATAGGTAAAACCAGACCTAGATAGAATAATTCGTAAGAAGAACCCACACCCATAGCATTGGCAGGAACAGCGTATGTTGTGCAAAAAGAAAATGGCAGGGAAGTTCATAAAGCTTCTACAATAAAACAGCTCATCATAAAGACTTCTGCCTTATAAAAAGACAAGAAAACACACCCGTGTACAAAATCTCAAACTAAAAAAATACTGTTGTGTGCCTATGTTTATTTCCCATCCCATCCAAAATTGCTTCCAACCCTTCTACAGTGAGGAGCAGGAGAGCAGGGGAAATAGAAAAATATTTTCTTTCTTTCTTCTTTTCTCTAAAGCTCATAAAGTTGATGGTATTTAGAGAAGAATGAA
Source organism: Coturnix japonica (assembly GCF_054131305.1). Lineage (NCBI taxonomy): Eukaryota > Metazoa > Chordata > Aves > Galliformes > Phasianidae > Coturnix > Coturnix japonica. The sequence continues at coordinate 9,431,960 of NC_140683.1, forward strand.
GAATTTGTATCAGCTCGGCCCATCAATCATAGAACAGTCAGTCTAACCTAAAGTTGACATTCATCATTTGTGGATATTCCACCCCAAAGCAAGTGTGAAAGACATGAAAGCTTCTCACTCAAATGAATGTTTGCCTTAGACACACCTGAATGTACAAACAAGCATCTCAGATACACCCATTACTGCAAACAGTACCTGAACTGAGCAGCAAGAATCACACTTGCCTGCCCAAGCCATTTAGGAGCGTGTCACCCACTAATTACATACTGAAATGTAGCAGCATTCAGTATTGTGCTAAAAGATGTGCTGATTCATTGATGCTCATTCTTTCACTTCCATAGCAAATAGCTGAATTTGTCTCAAATAAACACGTGCAAATAAAGCCACCCTTTCCATCAATATATTATGTTTTGTGTGCTTCATGCCAATGTGAAAGACGTTGTATGAAAAGTAGTTTGAGGATGGTCAAAGAAAATTGCAATTAATCTGCCAGAAAGAGTTATGGTAAATATTATTATGATGATTATTAATGATTTGTAAAGCACTGTAAATCTCCATGACAGTAATTATGATGCTTTGTATATATAAATTTGGCATTCTGCATATACAAGCACTTGGGCTTGAACTCTTCCTAGATCATTAGGAAATCAGAGGTCATATCATCGGTCACTTGGAAAGTAATTTCCTGCAGATTTGCTGGCAATTCTCAGATTTTCCCTCGCTGTAAAAAAAAGGTATTAATGATTTCTCTCCAGGCAAACCAGCTGAGATGGAGGCTGCGATTAGCGGCCTTTCAAACACAATGACCCAGAGCTGCACAAGAGCAGCGGGGCTGGAGCCCCTCTTGTGTCACCAGCACAAATCATGGGTGGGTGCCTGCTCTGGGGAAGAGAAGTGGCCAATGGAGAGCCCGTGCTTTCAAATATGTTGGTAGTTCCAAAGATAAACTGGATGTGTAGAAAGCATTAATCTTCAGGGGCCTCCTCTCAGTATGTGTCACTTAATGTGTAGAGAAAAGCAGCAGGATGGAACTGATCTGATCCTTTCCAACCCCATTCTCAAGGCCTACACATGGGTTTCTGGAAATCTGTGATTCCAGGTAGGGAATTCCCACTAAGCATGACTTGCTATTAAAAGAGGAATGAGGCAGCTCCTTATCTCCTCTTGCGGGATCAATAACCTTTATGCTGGCAGTACTTCAGCTGCACTTGGTGCTCTGCCCTCCTTTTCAGAAGATTCCTCCTCTGGTGATAAGCAAAAAGGACATTACGAGTCAATTTCATTGAAGATTAAATCCAAGTGTCCTCTGCTCAGCTAAACAAGCAGCTTCTGTAGTTTGAAATAATAACCAGACAGAAATAATTTACCCACTCCACCTCCCCACCTTTGAGGCCAGCAGGAGCAAGCAGGGATGTGCTGGGGGGTGGGCAGCCTGCAAGCAAGCACAGCGAAGGGTTGCACACTCACAGGTTGAAGTGATGGTGGTGGATGCAAAGCAGAGCACAGTATTGACATTGCCTCTCACTGCTCCATGCTGCCCAAACAGGGAGCGCCCAGTCAGGCTGGGCTCTGGCGTGACATTATTTCTCCATAAAAATCCTAAAACTGTTGGGAGCGCTTTATCCACTGTATTACGACCGAGTTCAATAGCACTGCAAGTCCAAGCCTCGGAGTGATGGCTTTATGGGAACATCAAAAGCAGCGAGAGCCTGACCAACCCTCCAGGACTCATGCATACATCTCCTACAAGGAGCCGAAAGCGGCTGCAGGCAGCGTCCATTGGGAGCTTCCCAAAAGTGAACCCAGCCTGAGTTACGAGCGGGCCCACACACGCACACGTTCAGCTTCACAGTCCATTGCTTTCCCAGGAGCGGAGTCTGTGTTGTCTGCACCAAGGCAATATATCTCTTTATGGCCTGCCAGTGACTTTACAGAGAGATAAACAAAGCTTTTAAATCAAAAGGAGACGGAGCAGAAGAAAAAAAGTTTGGCACCCCAGAACACAGGCGGCTATTTATTTTTTAACCCTTCCCAACAAACAGGGAAGCAAGGAGTTCCTTATGCGGGATCTAACTGCTATAGGAGAAACTAGAAACCCAAGGGTGGAAATTTAAAGGATTCTCCTAAATTTGGAAGCGTGGGCCTGCATCCATTTAAAATAATCTGAGAAACATAATGTGAGAAATAGATGCGCCACTGAACGGAGCTGTAGGACAAGTGGTCCTAAAGTATTACAGTCTCAGTTTGCTGTTAACCAAAGATGTGAGACTAGACTTGGGGACAAGGAGACACACCTGCTGCACACCTGTAGCACCAGGAGTGTGATCCTTGCACAAATCACTACTGAGCCATCACTGGACCTTCAGGTCAGGGAATGGCAGGTAGGACTGCAGCTCCACCAGCGACCAGAAGGGATCATTTCAGAGCTGAGTGGAAAGATGCCGTGGGTATCAAGACACCTGAAGGACCCAAAGCATTCCAGTGACTCATTTCATTCCCAAGTTTCATTTCACCTGTTTCATGTATGTGGGACATGGTTTATATTCTTGGTGCTGGGAGAAAGAAAGAACACCTCCCTCTCTCCCAGTCTTTTGGTACTGACTGAAAAGTCCTTCCCCTTTTCACTGAATTTGAGCATGTTCAAGGTTTCCCTTCATTCCCTCATGGAAAACCTCTGGTACGTGCAGGAAGGTTAGCAGTGTGTATATGTGCAGTGATTTGTCCCTGTTTGCAGCCAAAAAGGGATATTTTTTACGATGGCAAATCCTTTCCCTAAAATGCTGGGCCCATACAAACCAATCTGATGTCCACCTTCCCAACCCCAGCCCAAGCCAAACTGCTACAACAGAAGACCCGCTCAGATCAGGTCTTGCACAAGACGACCTCCAAAACTGTCAACTAGAAAACATAAACGAAGCTGCAAATTCCTCCCTGCCTACTCAGAGTTCTCCATCTCTCCTGCTGCGCACACAGGGGCAGAGAGAGAACCCAGAAGCCCAAACCCAGCACAGAGCAGCCACTCCCATGGCTCTGATCATGAACCTTCCCCAGAGCAACCCCAGCATCTCAGCACAATAAGACACGTTGTGCTATCGGCTACTTTTCACCCTTGACTCCAAGTACACAAAGACAACCAGCTATTCTGATTTTTTAATTATTATTTCTAGCATCTGTGCTTTTTTTGTTTTTTTTTTGCTTTGTGATCACAGCTGAAATTCCTAGTAGCCCACAGGGAGAAGAGAGCAATAACTTTAAATGGCCTCATAGATGCAGCCATGGCCATAAGCCAGCGCTAATTTCCAATTTCGCTATGTTGAAGAAATAGGGTGAAAAAAATAAAAGGAAAAGAGAAAGAATGGAAAGCAGGAAAAAAAACCAGAAATATCCCTTAATGTTAGTGAGAATTGGAAAGTCCTGCTGGTGGTTTCACTGACAGGTTTAGGTTTCTATTAAAAAAAAGAAGAAGAATTTGGAATATCTGTTTAAAATCACAGTGAATATTTTCTCTTCGACACAGAACATCCTTGTGACATTCAGGTCTTTGCGTACTGCAGGCAGGGTGGAATTTTACTGACCAAATAAAGCATCGTCACTACTTGAGTACAGCAAACATTTGTAAAAACATATTAAACATGTCATAAATTAACTGAATTTGGGAGCCTGTAAACACTCACTTGAACTTACAGCTCTTTGATTTCACCAGCACATCCAGATACATGCATGCCCAGAGGACCATAAGCCATCCCTTGACCTGCAACAGCACTGGATTTTGACTGCTTTGCTATTTCCTAAACACTTTGGACCTATTTGGTCTCCTTGCCATTCCCTCCTGCGACCATAGGTAAAAGCTAAGAGCGCTTGGGAAAAGATATCTTGCAGCCCTTTTCCATAAGCTCTTGCTTACCAAAGTTATGCTTTTGCCATGAAAAAATGCATTCACAGCAAGTGTTCATTAAGACAAAGTAAAATTTTGTGCCACACAAGGAACAGATGCAAAGCAAAACAGAACTCCAAGAGGAATTCTGCAAGGAAGCCAAGGAAACATGAAGGAACCACATAGGTTTGGCTGGGAACATGGAGATGCTCTTACAGGGAGCAGCCAGCACCAGCCAAGGCTACAAAGTGAAACTTTAAAAAGCCTTAAAACTGACGAGGACCAGCAGGTAAATCCAGGTTTGGTTTAAAAGGAGTTACAAAAAGAAGCATAAAATACTCAAAGGTGTGTGGTAATGTGGAATATAAAAAATAACAACTCATCCTATTATACCAAATTAGGGACTGGGCTGTACAGCTTGGAGAAGGCTCTGGGGAAACCTCATTGTGGCATTCCAGTACTTGAAGGGAGTTTATGAAGAGGAGGGAGGGCAATCTCTTATATGGACTGATTGTGTTGTTGTAAAGACATGGGGGAATGGCTTTAAACTAAAAGAGGGAAGATTTGGGTTATGTGTTAGGAGGAAATGTTTTACTCAGAGGGTGGTGAGGCCCTGGCACTGCTGCCCAGAGCTGTGGGTGCCCATCCATGGAGGTGCCCAAGGCTGTGGATGGGTCCTGGGCAGTCTGAGCTGGGGGGCAGAGAGCCCACAGCAGTAGGGTTAGAGCTAGATGATATATAAGGTCCTTCCAACTTAAGTCATTCTGTAATTCTATAAGGGACAAGAAAAGACATCTCCTACCCTTCACTTTGTTTTTTTCCTGTCCCACTTGCCAGCTTTCCAAATTCCCTAGAGAGCCTCCCATGGTAAATGACATTTGTTTGGAGGTCGCCTCTCCTTGTAGTCCTTGGAAAAGGATGCATCGTCACACTGTCTCCTTTTGATCTCAATAACCACTCCTCAAGGCTGCCAGGCATCTCACTGCTTCAGGTGCTACAGGGATGAATCGATATTCTTAAAGCAGAGCCATTAGAACCAGTGCTTAATTTTAGATGAAATGATCAGTGTTAGTTCTAAAAGGCTGCCACTAAAGCCAAGGAAACGGCTACTGCCTTCAGTGCAAAATCTCCCTGTTTGTCTATGGATAATCCTGGTAGAGCATTAGATACAGAGCCAGAATGGTAAACCAGTAAAAGCATGGTGAAATAAATGAAAGCAAAACACCCAAACAACAAACACAGTCATAATTTCTCAGCATTTTATCTCAGCTGTGAACCCATGAAGAAACTGAGGTAATGCTGTCCAAAAAAACAGATGTTAACTGAGGAGACACGTCCTGCACTGCAGGTCTTTGGCAGTAATGGCCAACCTGTGCTAAAATGTATCTGAACTGCCTTTGGGGGAAAATTGCCCCTGTGAGCAAAGACTGGAAGATCTGGGCAAGGACCAACTAAACTGCTTCTTGTGTAGGGTGCCAGTGCCCTGCTGTGCAAATCCTACCAGCTAACAGGACATAGAACTGAGGAAATGCTGTACAGAAAGATGACACTGTAGAGATATGAGGGTTGGAGCTGGTGGGATCCCATCGCCAGCCCTGCCAGGCACCCTCTGAACATCACTGAAACACTTTGGTCTGGTTCTGCATTTAGCAAGTGGGTCTCAATGGATGCCCTTAGCTCACTGCAAAGCCTGTGAGCCTCTTGCTCCCAATGTGCCTTCAGATTCCCAGCTGAGACTGCACAGCGAGAACTGACACAGCAACAGACTGCTGACCATCCAGCTTCAAACTACTTGACAAACAGCACTGAGAAACACGAGAGATGCTACTGTGCACAAGCGAATGAATTGGCAGAGCAGCATCCATGGTGGGGAGCAGCTCAGCCCTAAGCTCACCCAAGGACAGCTCTGTTTTCTGGGCAGACACCTCCGCTATGCTGGAAGGCAGCCCATGCAGGTCTGTGTTTTGCCAGGCTGATCTGAGGTCTGTGGGGAAAAATGGTAATTGTTTCTCTTATTTTTCATCTCCCCCCTGCATCTCCCTAACAGCTTCGGCTGCAGCCACATTCTATTTTTTCCCCTTACAATTGTTTCAATAGATTCTTTATGGTTTATGGGTTGCTCGGTTTGTTGGTGTTGTTTTTTTTTTTATTTATTTCCCCCCCACGCCCCCCTCTCCTTAAACTGAAGCCTGAAATATGCTCTGAATTAAGAAAAAGCTCCATGTCACTTGGGATTGGACTGCTGCTGAACTGTTCCGTGTGTGTGTGCGCGTGTGTGCGCGCAACCTCCCGGCCAAAAATGCCTCGGGGGCTCTCCCAAACTGTTGGGGTCCTAAAAAGGGTCCGCTCTTCCTGACTGGCCTCCCTCCGACACGGCTGGGGGGAGAGCTCGGGGGGGGGAGCATGTTCTCCACCCCCACCAGCACCACACTCCCTCTCTAGCACATCTGTCCAAGCTTGCTCACTGCTGGCCCTTTCCTTCCCCATATGCTACAGGCATTTTTGGCCTGGCTGAGTCCTCAGTGCATTAAGCAGGAGGCCCCTGGTTCAAGAAATCTCCCCCACTCACAGTGCAGCAGAAATGGTGTGTGTGCAGCAGAGGGGTGAGAAGAAGGGATCAGCGAGGGGAAGGAAAAAAGCGTGTGTGGGGAGGGGGAGTATCTCGCCTGATATCTTTACTGGAGGAAAAGTCTATTCACTGCGGGAAAATAACGTACAGCTTTGGCTTTTAACCTGTTCTGTCGCCAGGCAAAGTGAAGGTGGGATTTTGGAGGGGCTGGCTGCAGGCTCTGTGCTCCATGCAGGCAGTATCTCTAGCTGGGGCAGTTTATCTATGATGATGCAGCTGTACAGCAAAACAACACGCTTGAACACACACAAACACCCCCCAAACACACACCACTTCCAAACAAGAAGCCTTCTGGATATTGCTCTGTTCAGTCCCAGATTTAAGGCTGGAATTTGGGAAGCAATCACTGCAGCTGGAAAGGGTCGGGTCTGCTCACACTGGCTGGGGCTCAGGCATGGGGACAGCAAGTGACACCGCGCAGCCGGCACTCTGCTGCTACCTGCCTGCATCCTGCTGTGATTCGGTGATTCTGTGTGTTCAGGTCTTTTCCAACCTAAACAGCTCTGTGGTTCTGCATCTCTCAGCTTCACACAAGGGTGACTGCTAGCAAAATGACTTAATTTCCAGCATGCAGTTATATCAAAAAGTCAGAGTGAGCTACCATGAGAACCAGCAGCAAACTGCCCAAGAAGACTAAGATCATATGGAACAATTAATCCCAACTGTCCACAGTCCAAATAACTAAAGGTGAGACAGGCACTACACCTCTCCCACAACACAAAGGATATTTCAGCTTTACAGGCACCTGGCCTGGAGGTTTCAGTTTATGTATGATCTAGAATAGCCTTGATGAAACTTCATCTCCTTCATTCCTCACCTTGTGTGAGCGCTGGATGAATTAAATCTTTCACTGTAAGGATTTAGATGCTGCTACAGCCTAATCTCTCCGAAAAACAGTGCAGGCAAACTACCACCACTCATCCATTTGCCATTTTAATCAGCCTGATCTTTAAATTCTCTTACCATTACAAACCATGAAATTAGGGCCAGAGCTGCAGCCCAGTGTATTCCCTCCCAGACCATCCCTCATGGAAGATCAGCTTTTCTGAAAGACCTCCAAAGAAGCGCATCCACTAACCTTCCCACACAGCTCCTTTTAGCGCCGAACTATCCTTGAAGCTAGAAAGCTTTGCTGAGTATCTTAACTTAATCTTCTCTGCTGAAAATTATGCCAATTATTTTTCTCCTACTCATTGCTGCTATGAAGAACAATTCATCACCATTCTCTTTCTAGCAATGTTTTACATATTGGAAGAATGTTATCACATCCCGTCAGTCTTCCCTTCTCTAGACTAAACAAATTCAATTCCTTCAATCTTCCCTCATAGGTTGCATTTTCCAAACCTCTTATCATTCCTATGGCTCTCCTTTAGTCTCTCTCCAATTTGTCAAGATTTTTCTTCCACTGCACAACCAAAGCGGAGCGCAGCCAAGGCTGTATGAAGGTTGCCTGAAAAGCAAAGTTCACCCCTCATCTTTTATCCACGAGCCTCACTACAGCTCTCCATAGCACAGGCTGTCTTTTCTGAAGCACTTTAATAGCATTCTATCATACTCCTTGTATGATCTTCCAGTGCCCTGCATCCTTAATTGTCTTAATTTGTAAATACTGGGTCCCTTGTGAAGTATTTTCTGTTCTGCATTCTGTGCTGTACTTGCATTTCTTTCATCAACCGTTAGGATTTGTGCTTATTTGGGTTTTTTTTTTCTTCTAATTTCAAATATCCAGGTATCAAAACCATTTGAGTTCTGTGTCTCCCTTCCACAACGCTGCAATCCCATCCAGCACAACAACAGTGTGGACTTTCTATCATCCTCCAAGACTGAATACTTCCCAGCCCCGGGCAGACCCTTACAGGACCCCCATTTGACATCCCCTCCCACATTGGCAGGAAACTGTCCCTATCTACTTTTTGAGCCTTAATTTACAGCTTGTCCTACACCCACATTGCAGCAATTTGAAATAGAGCACGTTTCTCTACTTCTTCAACTGTGAGTACACCGCAAATGACAGCGTACAAAGCCACACTAAAAACCAACACACGTATCTACTTCTTGGTTTTTATTTACTCGTTCATCTATCCTGCAAAGAAATTGTACTGGTTTGACATGATTTGCTCTTGACAAATCCATATTTGCTGTTTCTTATTAACTTCTTATTCTCTGAGTGCTTGTAACAGCTCATTCTAGAAAGTTTTGGGGTATTGAAGTGGGTTTTACTGTTCCATAATCCCCCTGGTTCTCATTTCCCCCTATTTAAAAATAGGCTCTGTGTTTACCCTTCGCTGGGCCTCTGTCTCTACCTTGGTCATCTGTGAACTCTGAAAGATAATCTCTAATCACTCTGGGATTGTTTCAGCTCGATCTCAAAGTACTCCAGGGCAGATTTCATCAGGCCCTGCTGAATTCATGAACATCTACATTATCTACATTTTAGCCAGCACAGTCTTTTTGCTGTTTCAGATGATCCCCTTGTTAAAACTTACTGCATTATTATACAATCACAATCGACTGTTTTTTGGAGAAGCAACCAAAAAAAGGCATTGAACACTTCATTCTCTGTATCATTTGTTATTTCCGCTCATCCCTTTTTAAGTTACAGGCTAACTATGCTTCCATTCATTGGCTTTATGTTTGCATTTATATTTTTAAGGGGTTGATTCAGAGACTGATTTACGAGGGGTAAAGTAATGCAAGAGCAAGATCTGTATTATCTAGAAACTCAGATACCACGAGCACGAGTTGATGCATCATTTTTGGCTTGAAATATAGCTCAGAGGCCATTAAAAAAGACAGCGTTCTCTTGGAAATTAACAGAAGTCTGAATAATATAAATGAACATGCAAAAGCTTCTGCTTTCCTTTAGGAAAGGTTATCACAGAACTGGGATACTCACGACCACGTGTGCAGGCTGGTGCGTCTGTGCATAAGCTGGTGACCAAAAGCATTTTGAAGAGTAAATTGAAATGCTAATATGCTGAACAGATACTTTCTCATCTGATCAAATCACACCGCAATACATTTTTCTCCACAGATGTCAAAGAAAGAAAAGGGAGATGATGACAAAAGTACACGAAGCAGAGCATGTCAGAGTTAGGTACTTTTTCTTTCCCCCAACTGTGGTCATTAATAAGAGATCCTTAGAAACTCTATAGGTTTTTTTAGGGTTTTATGAACTCTTAATTAAAAATGGCTGAAATGTAAACTACGGACTTCTGAAAGCTGTGTCTGGATGGAAAAAGGAGGCTTCCCACTGCCTGATGAACACATCGTAACAGACCCAGCTAAGAGTGGTAATGCCAGAGCAGATGGGTAGGGCAGCACCAAGTGCTTCTGATAAAACAACAACGAAAAACAACATCTTCCCAGGCTCAGACCAATATACACTGATCAGAGAACAGAATGAATGGTTCAGGAGCAGGTTGGAAACATCAGGAAAGGAGGATAAGGCTGGGTCAGAGGAGGCCAAGAAAGGAAAACAGAAGTGGAATTCGAGAAACAGAAAGTGTCAGCAATTACAAAAGGTCTGAAAAGCATCTGGGAAAAAAAAAGAAATCCAGATTTTTAAATGAAATTGAGGTGCCTCGCTCCCTTTGGAGTTCTCAGCCTAAACTCCTAACAAATGCTGCTTGAGTGGAGACACTGCTCATTTCAAAGGCAGTACTGCTAATCCCTTCAGACATCCCATCAGCATGGAAGAAATACAGCTACTGAGCTTGCCCACAGTGGGATGATTGAACACCCCCCGTCTCCTCTTTATTAACTCATAGGCCCCAGATAGGGAAAGCAAGCTGCAGCACACCTGGAATCGCTGCAATCCTCTGTGCATCACAGCATCTACCAGATATGCTTACAGGAGCCCTGAGAAAGTGCTCTGAGAGATCTGAGGCTTTTTTATCTATTTCCAAGCTGTACCTGAAAGCAGTACATTTCTCTCTCGCATGTACATCTTAACTGTTCTCCTATTCTTTGAATTTCAGCCTGCATTTGATTAACTCTGCGAAATATTTTGGGATGTAGTCAGGCTGGAACAGCATATGAAGAATAGATTATGATTACGCAGGGTGAGGCAGATCACTGAACATGAGACAGATTAGCAGCTCTACCAGACAGCCAATCTAAAAGTCTTCTGCTTTTCATTGTGATTTAATTTAATTGAAATATTGTGGGTTTGTTTTTTTTTTCTTCTTCTTTTTCCAGTGTATTACTTGGAAATAGGATTTATTTTCTATGTGGAAGTTTAACATTATTATTTAAGGGAGATGCTGCTCTGGACAAACATCCTTTTCTACTCATCACTGAAGAGATTCACTTGGTACCACTCATGTCTTTCTGTATCCTTTGGTCTTCCTCAATGTTCCCACACAGCTTTCGGACCCTATGAGTCGCATGACAGCAGCAGAAGTGCTCTCCTGAAGCTTTTGATTTAAAGCTTTTTCTACAGCATAGTGGAGATAAGCATCAGCAGCTGGACAAGAAGCAGACCGCAGCCCCAGAGCCTGCATAAATACTGAGGTTTCAGAAGCATGAGCTTGTTGGAGCAGCTCAGGGTAGGCAGCGAGGCACAGAGCACAGGCTGTCAAGGTGTGAAGTCCCTTGTCCCAACCCATCCCCACAGCCCCACCAAGCCTTGAGGGAACCCATGTGGTCCCATATGAAGGGAGGGAACTGAAAAGCCAGCATGACCATCCTCAAACATCCTCTGCACCACACAGAGCTGGGGCACTGCACTGCAAGGTCAATGCAGAGCTATAGGTTTATTATACACTAACTATAGGTTTATTTTCTCTGCTACAAAAGACCTTTAAGCCTGCTCTATAACTTTATACATGTGGGTATACGCCTACCCCTGGCTGCAGATCCTCTCTGCAATCCAGTCCTCCACATGGTTTATGGACGTGGTTTAGCATGCAGTATTGGTGGTAGGTGGATTGCTGGACTATATGATCTTAGAGGTCCTTTCCAACCTTACTGTTTCTAGGATTCTATATGAGATCAAGGTCTCCCAGGCGGATCCCGTTTCAAGCCTTCCTCGGACTAATGTTAAAAAAAGCTTACTTAATTCTATCAGTTTTCATAAAATCTCATTTTACCAGCATTTCCAGCATCCTCTGGGATAGCGGTGGAATTAAGCTTTACCTGTCTTGCAACATTTATCCTGGTATCTTGCAGCGTACTGCATATTACAACATGAAGGGAAACAAGGCAGCAGCTCCTCTTTCAATTTTTCTGATCAGAAGGACACAAACAAAACTGCTTCAGGGGACTGCAGCACAAATCAAACCCCTTCAACCAGAATACGCTTCCTGAGAAAGCTGTTCTGGCCTCAAAGGTTGCCTTATTTTTTCCTTTTTCCCAACGTTATTCCATTTGAAAGCTTCAGGGTAATTGTTCTGATCAGCAATAACATCTTCTGTTCTCCCATTTTATGGACATTATGTAAAGTAAAAGGACAATGAAGTAAAATGGATATTTACAAAGCCACCAAACCATTATAAAAGAAGATTCATTGCATAATGGATGCCCTTTTCCCCATAGGGACAGAAAAATACCCTGGCTTCAGCCTAATTTTTTTGTTTTGTCTGTTTGATATCTGATGCCTACCAGCAGGATCTGTAAGAAAATCTAAAGCATTTAGACTCAAATTTAATGGGACTGAAGCGTTTACTTCGGTTGGAAATGCTGAAAACAGTGTGCTAATGACCGAAAGAAAGCCAGAGGACTGGTCGCCTCCAAACTTTGATACCTTCAATAATAATCCATTGGAAAACAGTAGGAAATGATGATTCTGGGAGCAGCAGAATGCCCTGAATTTCCAAAACATTTCAGGTTTTTGGTTCTCAATAACATTATTGAAAACTGCAATTGATAAGTTTGGGGACCATTCTACACGGCTGAGAAATGGCAAAAAGAAAAGATCAGGGGGAGATGGAACAAGAGAAAATAGGAACAGGCTTTCTCAAAATAACCAGAGCTCTGTAGCGGTAACAGGGGAATAACAGAACCTGCTTGGTGTCTGCATCCGCTCTTTTTGCCTTTACTCTTGTTGAGCAGCAGCATTAGTTTCACTGAAGTCAATCAGCCTGCCTCTGGAGTCAGCTGTTATTTAATTTCACTGAAAGGAGAGGACAGAATCAAGCCAGCAAATACTATCACGTTTATAGATATGTTTTGTTATGTTACACGAGAAATAGTAGCATGGGACTGCTGGGAGTTTTCAGGCTGATAAAGCTATTGTATTTCTATTCTTCACTGGGGATCCGCAGCACCAAGAGATCAAGGTCATGTTTAGTAGAGAGCACTTAAGAGGTATTTTATATATGAATAACTTTATATTTAAGAGTATACCTGAATCAGAGTCTCTACAAATGGACTAAGACCAGAGAGATTGAGCAAAGCCCACAGCAGTGAGCACCCACGAGTCCCAGGTAGCAGCTCCAGACTGTAATTGCAAAACCATCAACTCTTTGCAGCGATACCTCTATTAATGTCATCCTTTTTCTCATCCCTGAAGATCATTTCTGCCCCTTACAGTCCATCTAGCAAAGGAAAATAGGGAGACATGAGCTCCAAGTTCCTCTCCGTTTCTCTCCTAAATAGAGCCTCTTAGCTCATTAAGAGCGTCACACACACAGTCCTAAGCCTCTCGTTTTAACAAGAAGAGTTCTACCTGAAGTGCTTCAGTGACTCTCTTAGACAAGTCTGAAGCTCTCGAGACTGGTATTAAATGCACTAGGTGTTTCTTCTGCATTACTCAGGCCCTTCAAGAAGTCAGGGGGATAAATGAATATGTATTCTATATGTCAGATGGTTATATCAGAGCCTATCGGTGTCTAATTATGGAAAACAATCTGCCCATGTGAAGTTAACGGGGAAAGCTCTAAACAGATGTTGATTAAAGAGTGCCTCTGTAGAGTACTTTTTGAGAGGTCATTTTGCTGAGTTTAGATTAAGATGGATGAAGGTGAGGTATTTGGCAGTGAATTGCATCTTTGAAGTGAATGACAAGATCAGGTTCTAGCGTGGAAGCACAGAGGTTGCAGTGACATTCATCCAGAGGGGAAGCAAGTGGAATTATTAGAGAAAGAACAAACTAATTTGTAGGAGCAAGAAGCCTTTCTGAAGTGAGTAGCTGTGTTTACTTTAAAGGTACATGTGAACTTAAGGGTTAGTACAAGTCATTTGAGAGAAAATTAGTCGACGTTTTGCTGAAGGTAACGACACAGAGGGGACACTCAGTAATTTTTAAGGAAACTCTTTTATGATGAGCCTTTACTTCAGCTTAAATTCTTCCTTGCCTTGAACATTAGGGTGATATGTTCTATTAAAAACTTCTATGCAGCCTTGAAGGTACCATCAAAGCTAAATCCATTCAACCAAAGAGAGGATGCTGTTTTTTCCTTCATCTTCCCCAAAACACTGATGGTGAAAATAAAGCAAGGCATCGCCCTAAATCATTTGTGGGTGATGGGCCCCTTTCTCCCCAGAATGACAGACCTGCTGAGCAGAGAATTTGACCCTGTATTCAATCCTTCGTGAAGATTCTGCCTGAGATGGAGTGAAGGAAATGCCACAAGTTCCCTTTTCTCAGATGGTGTTGGCACTCCTCATGGCAATCCCAGATTTATTACATCTCTGAAAACATCCCACTGTGCTTTATACCTCCTTGTGGAATAGCTACCATTTACTGGTAGCCAGAAGCCATTAGGTGGATATGGTCCTTCCTCTTTCTCTTTGATTTCAACAAACAGAAATCCAATGTACAAGAAAGAGCTGCAGATAGGAACTCTACTGAGTGTTTGACTGTAAATGAAACTCTCAGTAGCTTATTGCTTGGAAGTGACAGCAGAAGTTGAAAAGTAAATGCACTTTGTCCAGGGCACAGCACTGCTAAAATAATTCCTGTCAAAGCACTGAAGTCAACAGAACTTGGCGAATCCACCATGATAAATGCAACAGTTAGAAAAACAAACATCTTCAAAAGGCAGCTGGGAATTGACCAACACAAACAATCAGAAGAAAGCCCCACTCAACACCCCTAAAACTCAAAGTAGTCAGTGAAAAAACTACCTTCCCAATGACATTTCTAACAGGTATGGTCAGTCTCTGATTGACATCCACCATGGGTACCTCACTTCTAACCAGTCTATGTTACTAGCTGCACAGATGTGGCTTATTTCTATGATTTCCCTTATCCAAACAACTACAAGATCTGAAAAGCTCCCAGTATTCAAATGTTCTACAGGACCTTCTGTTTTCTTTCCTTGTTGCTTGGCACTGTCATCACTTCAACACTTAAAAAGAGATGGGCACAATGATTTGGGTTGACTTTTGAGTCTGCTGCACCAACACTGGATGTAATATGACTCTAATATTTACTAGACCTGCTGCATTATTTCACAGAGAATGGAGAATGAAATACAGTTTGACTATTTTTTGGCATTTAACTCTTTTTTTTTAACAATTTACCTTATTTTGTTGGCGATTTAACTTATTTCAAAGGACATTTCATTAAGTGCAGAGAAGGGAACGGGATGGAGAGAAATCTGTATGGGAGAACAGTGAAACAGAAAATATATCTAAGAATCGTCCTTTCCTTTGGACCATTTCCATGGAGACTTTAAGCCTAATTTATTTGGTACTGAGAATCTCAGAGAAGTCAATGGAGTTCTTTGCGACTTCTAGAATAAGCCAGGAAAGAAAGATGCAAGCACTTGTAAGGAAATCCTTGAGTTTCCTATAGCTTTTTATGCAATGGCTTAATGTCTAGACTCTTTCTTGGAATGAAGGCTCTGGATCATTTTCCTTTTTTCCCCCAAGTACTGCCCTGCATGACTGCAAGGCATGAAAAGCCAACATCCTTCAAGCTATTCCATTGCTTTCACTTAATTTGCACCTTGCTTTCAAACTCTGTACAGCAAGATTACCTTAGGAAAAAAAATATAAATAGAAAGCAAAAGGATAATTTCATCACCATTATTTACATAGATTTCTGACTAATTCTTCATTTTATAACACCACAGTTTGGCAACAGATTACCATCTCACAATTAGATGTTCCTAAATTATTGTCTACATCTTTTCATACAAGGTTAGGCTGCAGCTTTCCATGCAGTGCTGCTCTTGTCAGATCCATCCCATTCTCTGAGCTCAGATTTGTCTCCATTACGACCATTTCAGATCAGCAAACACCATTCTATTGACATCTGTGTATCAATGCATCACTAGCCTTGCTGCAATCCTACGAATATAAAGCTTTAGCTTTACTGCTGAGTTGGTTTTGCAAGTCCATCTCTACACTTTAATCATAAAGGTTGATAATATACTACAGTTTTTGTTGAAGAGATTTCACTTCTTAATTGCTTGCAACTCCTGCCTTAATATTTCAGAGACAAACAGCCACTGCACATTAATCCATCCCTGAACCAAGTGGATCTATCACCAGTAAGGACTTGTGTGATCAGCAGCACATCCAGCATTTGTGTCCCCACTCAAACGTGCTCTCTTTTGAACTTTAACCACTGCCTTCAACTACAACACTGATGATAGGAAATAGCACCATTTACTAATAGCACTCATTTAAAATTAGAGCTCAAAGCATCATCTCCCAACATGAATGTGAAGTAAGTTCCAAACTCACATCTCCACAACCTCAGCAGTTCTACCCTAACAAATCACTTCTGCCCATCATGGTCCCCCATCCTGGCTGCAGGACACAGCACTGACTGCTACGCTTCCACCAGAATAACCACTTTTACAGACGTTGGCAACTGTGGTGTCACTGCACATCCACAATAGGAGCTTGCAGTGATTTAACAACCAGAGGTTCCAAACTATTTTCTAATTTAACCACGACTTCCAAGTTTAAAGTAGAAAGCAAAGTTATGGTGGCAATGGTAGAACATCGCTTGTCAAGCAGCCCTAAATCTGGGTTGCATTAACAGTGGTTGGAGAGAGCCTATTTATTAATTCATAGCATAGGCTCACATTTATTGTGTATTGCTGTATGTGGTCATAGAGTTACTGGTCTAAACTACAAGGAGTGTGGGATCATTTAGAGAGTGAGGCCAGCACCTAAAGCAGTGATGCAAAAGAGAGGCTTAACTTAGAGACAATCAGAGTCAGCTTTGGTGGAGGTACATATGGTTAGGCATAACTGCTTTACTCTCTGTTTTAGATCATCAGTGGCAACACCAAAACTCTGCAGAGGTTTTACAGACACTTAAGTTTCCCTTTAATCGTGGATCGTTATCATGGATATTAACACAGAAATAGGATAATCGAGTTATGAAAGGCCAACTCAAGTTATCTCCCATCCTTAGTGCACTCCATCAGATGAGCAGAAGTGACAGAACAGACCTCGGAATACATCATGCATTATGGATCATTTCTTGCATCTCTGAGGCACTGCATTCTTACATCACTTCTTTACAGGAGGCATGAGACAGGAACTAATGTATGCATGTCTTAGCACAGTATGTAATGCACTGAAGTCCTGACCTTGTTCAAAGTTACTAAGTGCTATTAATATATATAATGGAAATAAATATTAGCCTTGCTTTGCAGATAGAGCAACCTGAGACACAAGGCCCCCGAGCGATTTGTCAGGACCAACAGGGTGCCAGGTACCCTGACAATTCCTTTTATTCTAAGCACCTGACAAAGTTCATTCCCATCCATCCTAGGGCTCCTGCAGGGAGGAGGAAAGGAAAAAAAAAAAAAGAAGCACTGCCTCTAAAAATGCTCCTGCTTTATCAGCAAAAAGAGAGCGATAACAAAAACAGCTCTGGCCAGACAAAAGCTAATTGAAGCATATGGGCTCAAGCAGATACTTAGAAGCACAGCCTTAAAATAGCCCAGCAGGACTAAGGGATGAATCTTCTTCGAGCACTGCAACAAGGAACTGGCAGCCAGCAGCAAGGCTCAAACCAAAGCACGATAAAGCATTCTCAAGGCAGGTCAGGCACCTGCTTCAGACTTTCTGAAAGGACAATGTGGTCCACTGTGCTGAAAGCAGCAGCGGTGAAGAGAACATATCCCTAAATCACTCTCCTACATGAGATGGCTGCCCAAACTTTCCAGCGGGCAGTCTGAGTCCCTACCATAGCCCTGCCTTAGAGCCAGACTCAAATATGAGATCATGGGTATGGAGGTGCTGTTGATGCCGCACTGAAGTGACCTTCTCTAGAACCTTGAATTTAAATGGAAAACACCATAGGCAACCAGACAAAAATTTGACGCATTGCCTGGTCTCTCTGTCTCACTGAACACAGTGTTTCAGTGCTTGAAAGGGGAATGCTGTATGGCAGTAAGTAATAGGTAGCATCCATTAGGCAGGATCTCTTCGGACACAGATCTGGGGGATAAGTTTTCAGTGTGACATTGAATTCTTCATACACTGTAGTAGGCTTAGCTTCTTTAAAGGAAATTCGCTCAGAGGAATATAAGCCATTTCCAAGCATGAAGAGAGTACATTAAAGCACTGACTCAGGCTTTGATTCAGAAAAGCACTTAAGCACCCTTCTTGTAAAGGGATACTTTTCGGTGCTCGGACCTTGGAAAGGAAGGTGTTTTGTGGTCTCTTTGGCTCAATGCCACTTATCAGGGCATAAAATTAAACTCAAACTAATGCAATTAAGGAAGAACCCTTCACAGTGGACTTACTTAATCCATTACTGCCCAGCGTAGCAGTTTTTGCACTGGGTCATTCCCAGGAGCAACACAGTGACCAGACAGAAGAATGACCCATTTTGACAAAAGCACTCTCTGAAATAACCTTGCAGCCCAGAAGGCCAATGGTATGCTGGGTTACATCAAGAAAAACATGCCTAGAGAGGTGATTCTGCCCCTATTCTCTGCTCTACTGGATGGGTCTGTGAGCAGCCTGGTATACAGCGAGGTGTCCCTGCCTATAGAATAGGGCTGGAACTACATGATCTTAAAAGTCACTTCCAATGCAAACCATTCTATGATTCTATGATCAATGGGCAAGAGCCCCAGAGAACTGGAATCTGTGTATGAGAACAGCATGAGGGAGCAGGTGTGGGAGGTGGAACCAGAGGTAGAAAAAATTTGATTTTCATTAAAAATGTCTGGGCTTGAAGAAGAAAAATAAGCAGAGCAGAAAGTGGAGAGGAGATGTGGAAAAGCAAACAGCACCATTTCACAGCTGGCTGAAAGAGGTTACTAAGAATCTCACCAAAATTTACCTTCTCAAAATCTTGCCAAAATGTCCAAATTAATAAAAACCCCACAACGGAACAATCTGGTGGAGCTACTCATCTCTACCACAAAAAGATCAATGATACTGATATCAAAGATTCTAAGCCGCAGACTCATTCATCCTACAAACAACATTCATTTCTAATTCCACATCACTTTATTTCATGATGCACTAGGAAATGTTCGGTAGTGCATTTTGCAATAATAATAAACTAAAAGCAACATGAGATCTCAGTGCTGTAACTTGGCTGTTAAATCTTTTCTTGAAAGTGCTGCGAGCTTGCCAGAATATTTGGTGAGAGATGTCAGGGTTGCAAACTGACACAGAAAGAATTAACCAGGTCCTATTATATACTGCAGACTTCTAGCTATTTCTGTTACGATTCATCTTCCAAATTCTTTGCAAATGTTTTTACTATAAATATTATTGACATTAATATTCTTATTGTAGGACACCTATAGTTCTAGTTCAAATTCCAGTCTGGGTTAGATCCTCATCTCTCATGCTGTAGACACAACTTCTGCACATCCCTTCAAAACATGATGTAGACTCAGAGTTATTGCACAATACATGAAAATAAGATGGGGAAGGCAGGAGAGTTGCTTCCTTTCAGATCAAAGAACTGATCCTGGGTGTCATAGCCAGGGTTACACGAGCAGTTAACAGCAGAATTTGTTATTCCAATTTCGGTCCCTTAATGATGTAATCATCATTCCTTGCCAGTTAGCTCTCTTTATAATTAAGAGTGTACAATGACGCATGTTTTAAGAGTACAGACAAGCACAGAGTTCATTCCATGTGAAGTGGGCTGTTGAGTAACGGCATCAGCTCTCTCAAGTCGGTCCATCTAGAGATGAACCCAGAAGCACATGAGCAGCCTAAGAGTAAATGATGAACATAGAGCAAAACTCTTAAAGTTTCTTTGTAGCCCTTTCCCCACATTCCTCCCTGGTGCACAGCTCCTGAGGAAGCAGACATGGCCTTCTCTGCAGCATGAAAGAGGCAGAACAGAGCTTCACCTCCAAGCATTGATATGAAGTCAGCAAATTCATAGAATCATAGAATGTCTATTGAGTCTCTACACTTGAGCCACACTCCTTCCAGCTGTATCAAGGCAAATGTTGTTTCATGCCTCAAGATAAGGGCTGCATTTTCAAAAAACAAAGACTGCAGAGGCCATAAAATACATGAACACCATGATGACAGCACTACCGCTCCTCTGAAGCAATGAAAGGTATGAAGAGCATCTCGGGAAAGGCCTGAGCTGATTGTGCTGCTTATATCAAAGAAAACTCTCATGGTTTATCTGCTGATTCCTACATCCCCTTTTATTTGTACTTTCCAAAGCTCTGCAATGCAAGTCCAGAGTTTCACTATTTATTTATTTGGGATGCTGTGTGTCACAGTGACACATTGAGAAACTGGCATCTGCAATTTTCACATGTCAGAGTGACTGTAACTTGAACTGACAAAATAAATTGCTGTTCACACACTCCCACTGACTTTGTTATGTCCCTGAAGCCCTAGGCCTATTTTTTCAATTAAGATCCCCCCTTCTGCTGTTCCCCCTCTTCCTAATGCAAAAGCACAATGCGTGGCTGGCAGGAGGGACATGACTTCCACAGCTGGCAGCAGCTGACTGCAGAAGGCAATGATTGTTTCTGATAACAGACAGCAGATAATTCTCCTTGGCTCTTCAGGAAAAGGGACACGTCCTTCCTCAGTCACCTCATGCCACCAAATCTTTCTGTGTGCACACCATGATCGGGCCATGTCAGGCTTACTCCAATCTTCTGGCTTTCAACTTTGTGGAAGAAGTTAAGTGGTTCTACCAGGATTATTTCTCAATTAAAATCAATGGAAGATCTCCTAATGAGGAGATTTATTTGATCTCTTAGTTAAGGGAATGCCAAAGACTCAGTTTCTTACACTGGGCAAGTAGGCAACTATAGTGATCTCCCCATAGTTGAGCAGAGCATGCTATACACCAGGTATTAGAGGGCAATGAAAATCTCACATATGGGAATATCCCATTCACTGTAGCTCCAACAAGGGGAAATAAATGTAAATAACTGAGAACCCAAAATGTTTGTGCTCATGAACAATTCCCCCACTTTTCTTTGCCTCCTTTCACATTAGTGAGCTTAAGCCCTCACCTCACGCTTGACTCCAACCTTCATTCCTTCTTGTCCTGTCACCACAGGCACGGAAAACATTCCCTTCTCTGCAGTGGCACAAGCCAAATAAAGCAAGCAGCAACTATTTCAAGCAGCAGAACTAGTAAGGCTCATGAGGCAATGCTGCCCAACTTTCAGTCCTGGGACAATTATACCTCGCCTGAGCCCCTGCCTTGGATTCCACGTTGTCTTCATTTGGTAAAATGCATCACCAGCTCCTAGGTGCTACCAAAGGAAAACATATTTTGTCTAACAGTCCAGGTTGACCCAAGTTGTTCCTTCATTTTGTAATCCTTTCCATCTATTTGAGCTGAATTTGGAGCAACAAAACCACATGTGGCTTGCGTGACATTTAATTGCAAGTAGTTCACACACTTCTAAATTCCTTCCTTTCGTGTGCAACACTACATATTTAGTCAAGGACGTGTTGAGGGAGGTCAGTAGGAGGGAAGAGAGGGAAGAGAAAACCATCTTCTGATGCATTGGTCATTCCAGAAAGAGCACCGCTCAACCACAAGAGCTAGTCATATGCATGAACAATGCTGTATTCCTACGGGCAGAGCTGTGAGGGTGAACTCAGCTATCTCATGACAGTCACTTACCAAGCAGCCATCAGCTCGGGGACATATCTGGGTGTCTTGTGGCCTAGGTGGTTATGAGGACACGACATAGCTAGGTTACAAATAGAGTTATTTGGAGGCTTCAAGGTTTGTGGTAGTGACTACCTCACTAAAAATTGTCCTTCTGGACATTGAGACTACAAAGAACAACACGGTGCTGCCCATTCCAGATGAGTTGTGAGCAACAGAGTAAGGAGGAGAGAGAGGGGATGAAAGAAGAAAGGAGCCCAAAGTCTCCACAGAAAGGCTCTCTGAAACAGGAGAATATAAAAAACAAAGCTCATTAGCAATATTTAACTCATACAGTTACTTGGTCGAGTACACAAGAACAATGATTGTGTTTCCTAATTAAACAGTATGGTAAAAAACAGTAAAAAGCAACAGAATTCACGTTCCTGAACAGCTGTGCCCGCACCTTGGTGCAGATCACTGTTGCTGAGCACAGAAGTACTTGCTTTTAATCTTCAGCTCAGACATCACCCCAAGATTTCTGTGCTGTCCTCTCGGTCAGCTTTTCATGGCCTGTCAGGAGCCTTCAAACTTCTTTTCACTCCAATATTTATGAGGGCAGGGCAGAAGATGTAGAAGTAAAATAGGAATAATTCCTTTCTAGGGCAGATTCCAAACTTACACTTACTTGGTCCAAAATAGACAAAATATTTTCCCTTCTTCAGGTTTTCCCATGGAACATAAATATTAACCTCAGAGTAACTCTTCTCCCTACCTCTTAATCTCAGATCCCCTAACTGAACCTGCTACTACCCAAACAGGGCTGCTTACACGCTCCTCTAAATCCCATTCCTGGATGCTCTCACAAGCCAGATGCTTCCATGCACATATGGATCTACTCTGGACTGATTCCGTCCTAATTTCCACAAGAACAAATGGGAATAAAGCCTTTCCAGCCAACTGAATCTTGCATAGGAAGGTTAAGAGATGAGCATTAAGACAATGCGTTCTGCTCTCCAAAGACATTGAGCATGAACTCAGTAACAGTGGATAACATGAGAGTTTAACAGGAGAACAAAATGCATGAGCAGAGACATCTCTGAAGTATCAACAGGAGCTCAGCAGAGATGCCCACATCTCCAGGTATCACTTCAAGCCATGGAAATGAATCTTCCTTCTCAATCTAGTATCTAGTTTGCAATTTCATTCTGTAGCAGAATAAATGTCTGAACCTCTGTATCACCAAGCCAGACCTTCAAGCACTCAGCAGAGGTGCAGCTTTCCCATTAGTAGAGGGATAAAGAAGAATTCAGCAAGGCTGAGAGTGCCCCAAGGTGCTGGGCAGTCAGCAGCAATACGCACAGGATAGATCCAGTCTTTACTGGGCAATATCCACCAAACAGGCTCACATATATTTTTACACAGGATGCAGGAATTTTTCTGTTTCCATTGCGATGCACACTCCTTCAGTCACACACAGATGCTATATTTAGCAGCACTTTTTTTTCCCCCAGAAAACTTTCATACAGCCCTGAATATTTCGACCATCTCCTCTGGAGTATTCAGAACAGCCATCACTACATTAGCCCCTATTCTGGAGGGCTGCATTTGTGCCCGCTGGTCTCTGGAGTTCCTGTTAAAGTGCATTATTCCTTCTCTCCCTTTTCTTCTAGTGCAGAACTGACGGAAGAGCAAAGGAGAATTTCAAGGTGAATAAAAACCCTGTGTTAAGCATGAAGTTATACGCAGGGGTTATGGTATCACAGCAGCCTTGGAAATGCCCATGAATCCCCAAAGCTTTGATTCCAGCACTAAGCAATGCTGGCCTGAACATTCATCCAGAAATGTGTGCTATGCTGAATTTTTTATATCTAACTTTTCGTTTTCTAAAGGTTCGTATCTCCCTTCAGGTTCTGAGACTAAAAAAAATAATGCCAAGAACATTGGATTCACCATTTGGGTCAGCCCAGCAATACATCTGTGCTGGCACCCTGCTGACAGATGAGTCCAGCCAGCACCAGCCACTCCAGTGGTAAATACAAAACTCTGCAGTAGGCAGTTATGAAATAACCTTGGTTAGAGGAAGTTTCTTCCCAGCCTTACCCCAACCCCCATTATTTAGTCATTGCCTTACACCCAGAAGTACACAGCACCCAGACACAGGCGGATACCCCTTTCTAAACTATCCTAACATAATTCAATGTTCTCATTAGCTTTTCTTATTTCTGCCATGATCACTTGTCCCATAAATCAAAATGCCAGCTGTTTACTTCCATGTCAGAGGCAGAATATTCACAATATTCAACAAATAGTTGGTGTTTATACTCTGTCAGACCTCCCAGGCCAACTCTGACCATGCTTTATGCACAACAAGAGGCAGTTTCTGCTCAAGCAGGAAAAGAAACTGGACAGTCTGAACACAGAGCCATATTACCCTATAGAGATGAGAGCAGGCAGGTATTTGGGGAGAGGTGCCCTGCAAGGACAAGGAACTGGATAGAGATCTGCATTTCCCATGCATTCTGGACTGACAACATTTTTGCACATTCATGGATGGCTCAGCACTGTTCTGGACCATGGGGAAAACTGGTTTCACAGCCTGGGGCCAGCAGAGACATGTAAGAGCCTTGCAATGACCACAGACAGGGACACATGGAAAATGAGGATAACTTCAAGGACAACTGGCTATTAAAGCATGGCTGAAAGACAGTGGGAGTATTTTTAACTGTTTATGAAAGAAATAAAAATAGGAGATAACAAAAGGAATCAGATACATCCAAAATACCGAGAGACTCCTATACATATGTGTATCTGTAAGTATTTGTGTGCCCTTTCTCAACCAGTCCAAATTCTCAACCAGACTATAACAGTCCAAGCAAAACCTCATGAAGTTTCTTCTCTCCACTACCACACACAAGTTAGTGATGATGAGGAATTTTCACTGCTTTCCTTGTTCTCAGAAGAGTGAGGACAAGAGCTGGGGAAACACTGAATTCTCTTCCATTTATCTGCAAAACTCATAACAAACACTTTTAGCAGCTTTGGAGCAATGCGAGCTGTTCCTATGTAATCTGTCTTACATTCCTTCTCCAAAGCTAAGGTAAAAATAAACTATTTTCACTTTCTTTCCAAAAAAGATAAGATTTTCCTTTGCTGCCCAGTGCTCCCCCACTCCATTTAGCACTTGTTTCCACTGTCGGGGAGATCGAGCTTTCAGCAGAGCTACTTTTCCTGGTTTACATGGAAAGTATACACAACGGCAGTGAGCACTGATAAGAACAGTTACGACTGGAAAGGATTCACTCAGCTCTCCTAAATGCCTTATTACTTCATCTGGACTCAGCAGAGAAGCAAACACCTTTGAATGTCCTTCCCACCCCGAAAATAAGAGTGAACCCTGGATCACAGCAAGATCTAGAGAGCCTGAGCAAAGTCCACCTATAGCAGACTCAATTCACCTTTCACTTCACCAGTAAACAAATAATGCTCAAGGCTTTGTTTAGCTTCCAGCCTCTGAGGGTTTGGCTTCATTTGCTACTGCTTGCCATCCTTTCAGAGTGCTCAAAGTTTATCCAAATCTCAGCCTGAACAGAAACAAAAGCAACGTGGCTGGAAGAGGACAAGGAAGGAGCGGAAAGAAATGAGTTTTCTTTAGATCTGAACACCTGAGCTGAAACAAAAGTGCCAGCATCTCCCTTCAAACAGCTCTGAACACTCCATCACATCCCAAAGGCCAGAGAAAAGCGAGGTAGCAGCTCTGACCAACTCAAATGTATTTGTAGACGCTGAATCATTTGAAGCTCGTCACTGTAACAAGATGATGAGCTCCACCAGAACTGGAGGCCAGCAGGGGAAAGAAAAAGGCTTCCTTGTATCTCCTGCACCTATAAACAATGTTACAGTGGCTGTGCAATTCTTTTTCCCAGTCTCCCACCTTCCTCGTAGCTCACCGAACGGATGTTTTCCCTTTAATCTGCAATGCCACCTTGTGGCTATAAACAATGAGAACATTTAAAAGGCCACATTTAGAATAAGAAATTCTAGGTCACTTTGACCAGGGATGAAAATACCACATCTGTAAGAGAAAAACCTGAGGTCGAGAGGCAGAAGCCATCTATAGATGCCTGCATTACCAACAGCACAGCATTCCCAACCTGCTGCACTGACGTCTTCGTCAAGCACACAGAGACCTGGCTGAACACCTTTGGGGTGCCCAGGTATCCTTTAACTTGCACATTCATCACTTCTTCCAGCACTGCAGCTCCTTCCCACCAATAATTTACAACCCCTTTTCAAGAGCAGCAGTTCTAATGCTTTCCCCAGGCAAACCAAGCTTTGTCCCACATAGAAGTACGTACTGTGCTGAGCTCCTCATAGAGTGGAAGATGGGGCTTAACATACATTGACAGATATATGATAGATATAGATAGATGTTCAGTTTTCAGCTGAAGAGCTCAGACTCGAAATAATTTAGCCTGTTTCAAAGTCCCCCTTTGAGTAGAGAAGTATTCTTCCCATCTCACAGCTGGCAGGCCAAGGCACACAAATACTGAATGCTTCTGGGTAGGGAGTAGCTGCCTTGCTATGCACAAAAATTATTGTATTTTTAAGCTTTAAAATATGATTCTCTCAGACAAATTAGGAGCAGCTGTGCCTCCCTGGGACAAGCTGGCTTTTCACAAATATTTGGCATTTATCATGCTCTTGTCCGTTGGCCGCAAGGCTTGGTTTGCAATTAGGCCTGATATTAAGACTGAATAACCAGGTAATTGCTTTGGGCTACCTTGATGTGCACTACATCTCAGGTCCTAGATTTGCAGACACAAGATGGAGGGGTTCCCACATTGATTTCACCCCAAATCACCAGTCCAGCAATGGCTTCATTCCCTACTGCTGGCATCCTGTGGAAGGATGCACTGGAGAAGATACCAGTGCAAACTACGTATACAAGCATGTAAGTGTGACTTAATGAGGTGCCTTTCCTTCATCTGCTGTCAGAAAGGCAAACAGGAGTGACTCAAAGAAGGGTTTCCTTCTCCTTGCTGAAATTACCTGTGGGATTGGGCATGAAGAAATCTCTGTTCATGGTTCTGCTCCAACTCTATGGAGCCAGGATGCCTTGTAAGAACATGCTGTGCTGGGTTTATCCCACCTTATGTCACGCACTTACTGAAGCCTTTAAGCAGGAAGTCCAGGAGGTAAAGCCTAGGGTAAGCCTCCTAGTTCTCCACTCTAATTAATAAAGAGACAATAGCCCTCCTGAAAGTAATTAAGATTTTAGAAGGGCTAAGACAATGTTTCCATAACTTACATATGCTGTCACTGAGGCACTGCCAAAGCCCAAACTGAGGTCTTGATGCATGAATCCACTGCTGCTTCTGCACCCACAAGACATACAGCCATGCTGCAGAGGGAAGTTAGATGGCTTTGATAACATTTTGGCAGGTTTTCCTTGTCCTAGTTATCTAACAGGTGTGTT
The DNA here is from genome assembly GCF_054131305.1 of Coturnix japonica. Lineage (NCBI taxonomy): Eukaryota > Metazoa > Chordata > Aves > Galliformes > Phasianidae > Coturnix > Coturnix japonica. Next base: position 9,458,910 of record NC_140683.1, read on the forward strand.
TAAAAGGTTGCTGGATCACTTCTTCATCCAGAAACTGATGTTAGGTTGGTGGTGCTCTAACTCCTCAACTCTTCCTTTTCCTTTTATTCCCATAAAATTCTCTGTGCTGGCTTATTCCCATGCTTCTCATCCCCTCCTCTGCAAGTTAACCTCACTTGCAGCACCAGTATCTTTTCTCATATGTTCTACAATGAAATCTGTAATTCCAACCCATCTGAAAACACCTACATTATCCAAGTTGGCCTCAGCTCATTTTTACATACCTCGGTTGGGACCTTACAGCTCTGTAACTAGTCCTAATTACACAAATCACATAATTAGTGTTGAACTTCACACGAAGAAGAGACATTAAACAATTATCTTCATTGCTGATGTGTGTTGATAGCTTTCTTTCCCTCCCTCCCTGCTGTATAGCAGAACAGTCACATTTAACAGTGGCTCTCAAACACTCTATTCAGTTCTTTGGCCTTTCTGATTTTGTCTGTGCTCCTGCTACACTTCTGTTCTCATTCCTGGGAGCCTGACCTAGTTTCCTCTTTTTGCATGTTTCTTTCTTGCATTTGAGGTCAATGATGAGCTCATGATTAAACCAATTTAGTCTCCTGCTATAGTTGCTGAATGGGACAGCTTGAACTTCTGGCCTTAAGACTCCGTAAGGGTCTCCCAGCTTTCCTTAAGACCAAACCTCTCAGATACTTTCTCTCACTTCCTATGGTCTATTCAGGTTAGCTTACTTTACTGAAAGCATTTCTTTTCTTTTATTGTGCTGTGATTTTTTACTGTATAAAATACATCCACTTTGCCTTTAAGCTCTATGTGAAGGGCACATAATTATTGTATCAATGGATGCTTTATCAGGACTTTGTTTACATCTACATATAATACATGCTTAATGAAAAGCAGCGAGTAGAAGAAAAATATTGGTTGCTCATCAACAATAAGAACAGATTCTGTGGACACTCAAGCACTTCAGTTTACCAATGTTTTATGCTGTGCAAACACAGTACTTGCCAAAACCATTTGTTAGGCAGCATGGATTGAACAAATAGCTTTGAGTTGACAACATGTAGTGCTTTGGCTAGAGGAGATGCCTACCAAGACAAGTAATCATTTATGCACCTAACTCAGGTGGTGCAGTTTGGAAGATTGGTATTTGATGCAAACTGTGTAAGCACAGAAGGGAAAAAAATCCAAAGGAATTGATCTAATTAATCGATTTACCAATTCTAACTCATACTGAGCATCTTAACAACTAGTGGTGCGGTGAATTTTATCAATATGTGTAGTGCACATTGGTTCACCTTCAAGACACAACAGAAACAGATTCCCACCCACAGCAATGCAAAAAGCCAAGAATACGAATAAATGAGTCTGTATCATTCTCATACTGAAAACTGAAAATAAAGCGCCGTCTTTGTGAAACTATTCAGTGTCAATTAAAAAGCTGAAACATGAGGATCGACACCACTGCTCCAGTTTGAATGCTTATTACCCTGTCATCCCACTATAATGAAAATAATCTCATGAGCTATATAACATATTCAGTAATCACATGTGCTACCTGCAGTACGCCCTAAGGCTGAAAAGACTTTAAAATAAAAAAAGAAAAAAGGGTAAAATCCAGCAAACAAGGTTGGAATTGGAGAGGCTGTAGTCTCAACATGGCTCTGCACGCCACATCAGTTCTCCTGCCCAGCAGATCCTGGACATTGCTCTCTGCTGCTGGTATTTTCATCAGTTCCCTGTATTCCAGCAATGCACTCTCACCTTTTTCCTGATCCTCCTCACCTCCTGTCATGTTACTCATGACATCCTCTTTTTCCTCAGGGACAGGGCAGACCATAGCTCTGGGGGAGCCCCAAATGAGAGCCCAGCTTCACAGTTTAGGTAGCCTGTGTCACCACTGAACTGGAAGATTTCCCATCTTCCTACAATGTACTTCAATGGCTCAACAGTTCAGGTGGAAAATATCATAGTAGCAGAAAGAGCAACTGCTTTTTCTCACTTCTTCTGTGATTAAGTGTGGGTGCCAAATCCTGGACAAATAAACGAGGTCTTTGGATAAAGAAAAGTGGAGGGCCACTCAACTTGGCTGAATTACACACGTTGTCAGTGGAACATCGAATGAGTTCATATGGGGATATACACAAAAGTCTTTGCACTTCACAGTCACTGAACGTCCTTTAACCTCTCTGAAGAGGTCAAGATGAGATCGACAAACAAATGCTCATTCCAAATGAGTGCACTTATTTTTTCCCAATGTATATTTTTTTAAAAGCTTTGGATCAAGCTAATACACTTCTGGTGCCAAGTACCCTCATTTATGCAAAGCTTGATTGGCCTCAGCCTCCCAGAGACACCTGAAGGGGATGCTGAGATAAGGCAGCCTCAGTGCCCCTGCATCCCTCACAGAGAAACACAGAGCAAAATGAAGCATTAATTTTGAAACCTTCAGAAGAACGGAGCAGAATGGATTCACTTGTCAGTAATGTCCGTACTGATTAATATAAATGCATGTGGTAGCCGATATCGCGGAGCGCTGTGTGGATTTATTTACATAATTATTGAGAACTCACCCTCCTCCTTGACTTTGATGCTCGTACATATTTATTTACACAACACTGCACTGCTAAACAAACCAAATGCTTTCCAGAAAGCCATCAGAAGAATTACAATTGTTTGAGCAATGGTTATTTCAGGATGATAAAAAACAAACTCAACTCAAACCCATTTAGAGACCAAAGCGTTTTCCCCTGATCACAGCAATGCTGCTGCTGTCCTTGTCTGGTCACCGGCCCTGGGGGATCTGAAGTCACACACAACCTGGTAAATAGTGCCCAGGAAGATGGGGGGTTGGCTGAGGACTAAGATTTGATTCCATCAGGGTGACAGGTATTCAAAAAACTGGGAGAAGCCTCCTCTCTAACTAGAGAGAATAAGGAGGTGAAGGCTGATGGGCTCATGTGAGTGAATCCCCACCTTCCTCAGCTCATTTGCAGACATTGAGGACCCAGCCTGGTGCTCATCTTCACATCATGACAAAGCCTCAGCCCATTTCTGCCTCCCCAGGATGGGGTGGTTGTAGCTCATGGGGCTGAGTCAGGACAGCACAAACATCAGCACCCCGTCATGTTCTTGTCCCAAGACAGAGTGGCAACTAGCTCAGACTTCACCCGATACCTGGCTATTTTAATGCCATTCCTCACTACTTTGCCTAAAAAATAGAAAACGCATTCAGATGTTAAACCAAGCAGAGGAAAACTAATGTCAGCTAAGCTTTCAAGAACTCCGAAAGGTATCAGTTGAAGATTTTGGAAGGAGAGGCTCTGCTTTTACATTCATCTGGACACAACATGTGTGGGGTTTTTTTTTTCCAGATCCTAATTGATCACTAGAGTTACTCAGCACACAAACAATGCCTGTTGTTTTGAAGCTGATTTCTCAACCTATTATGTGTATTCCTGTTTACAAACAGTGGCTGCAGCATGCAGAAAATCTGCGGGGGATTTGAGTGCACCCACTTAACTCTTCTGCCCGCCTGCATGTAAGCAACCCTGAAGTAATTTTCCACGTTCACGCTGTCTGTAGCAGAAGCAGAAACCAAAGCCCGAATACCACTGCTCCCCTAATGGCATCAGTTTCCTGTGGGGGGTAAGTGGTGGAAGGAGTTAAGAGGAGCAGGGGAGGCATTACTGCAACGCTTTGAGTAATAATCGTTTTGTTCTCGTTACAGCACGAGATAGCAGCATGTGTTTTAAACATGTTCTTTGGTTTATATTCTGGAGTGGACGTGTGACTCCTGATGGGCTCCTCTGGGGAAAAGGCAAACAAGTGGGAGACATCCAGAAATGTAACCTGGAGCTTGAGAGAGATCAAGAAGCGAGGAATAGAGCAGCACCTATTGCATGAGCCACAGAACTACGGGCCCAGAGTACTATCTTCAGCTCAGATTTGATCAGAAGCACCAAAAGCAGAGAGTGAAAAATCAGCCAGAATCATGAAGCTGTGCCTGGCTCAGGAGAGGGATCGGATTCATGTAAAATTATAGTTCGAACTGGTTTCCACCCAACATCATAAATCCACCTAGGTCTGCCAATAGGATTGTGACTGTCAGCAAATCCTTTCTTTTGGCAAGAGAGGATAATTTCAAAAGCTTCAGAATAAAGCTCCAAGGGTTTGCCTGAACCATTGGTCTCTGTGGGAAGATAAGGGTGAGGGCCACAGATACCCCTCAGAAAAAACAGCCCCTGATTCCCTCTTGTTGGGACCACCATGGCAAGGAGGTGCTTGCTGGCATTTCTTCCCTCACATTAGCATGGGCTGTGGGCACCATGGGACATCATTGTGGGGCACCCAGCACTCACACTAGAGCTTCATCTACCTCTGATTCACAACTGGTATCTCACCTAAGCCAGCTATCCAGGAAAAGCAGCAACTAAACTCCATGTGGGACTGGAAAACCACATCTAACCTCTGAGGTCCTGGGCTATAAATGCCCCCCACTAAACCTCAGCAAGTGACTTCCACCTAAGTAAGAAAAATACATTCTCTGCCAGCATGTCAATGCCAGCCATACACTTGTGTCACACCAATGTCTCAGCAAGAGAAACATTGGGTTTGGAAAACGACGTTCTGAAATGAAGGGACGATTAAACAATCAGAGCAGCAGGGACCTGTTTAGCATTCAGCATATGGTGGCTCTGGAAGGCAGCATTCACAGTAGTATTCTTTGCTGATAAGTGGAAAGGGCCCCTCGTATTTCCACTTCTTCCTGCAGTTCAGTACATGGGGGCTGAGGCTGTGACCATGACCTCAGCTGTCTTACAATGCTCCCCCATGGGGTAGCCCCACGCTTATCATTTAAGCGAGCATTAAGTCTGCATGCAGCTCTGTGCATTGAGGAAAATCCCAGCACGCATTTCTCCTCTTCCACCCAATGCAAAACGGGGATTGATTTTGCTCCAAGCGAGGAGGAGCATTTGGAATATAATGAAGTTGGAAAGGGTGGAGTGGGAGTACAAAGAGATGAGTCCAAGCTCAGCATGACAAATGGTATACAGGACCACTTGGTTTTATTATACACTATCAAATATCCGTAATTTAAACAGCAGAGCTAATAAGCATGCCAATGTATATATTTACATTGCCTAAAATGTGCACAACCCTGTACAAAAATTAGAGTGCAACTGTTACAATCAAGCCATTAGAGAAAACGGAATCAATCCAAAGCATAAACCAGTTTTACTAACAAGCTCTCTGCTTTGCTGGCTCCCCTTCCCTTAGAAACTTTTCAGCAGAGCAAAGCTTTTCTGATCTCAGAATGAAGGAACTTCCTCAGGAAGCCTTAAGAACTAATTGTAATGGAACTTCATCGAGCTAAAACGCAAATAAAATAGCGGTTGTGAGAAACACGAACAGCAAAACAGCAACTGGGACATGAAAGAAGCAAATTCCCTCTGGATTGATGTAGGGGAGAGGAGAGTTTGTGGAGAACTCTGGGCAGTGGACACTCTCTATCTGCCTCCTCTGGCCACCTGGAGTGACTTCTGCCTCACCATCAGCTTTGGGCCAAAAAAGGTTGTGGGGGTTTTGAAGATTCTCCTTCTCCTCCCACCCCTATTCCAAACCAAACAAAGGAGCTGACATTGCAGAAAGTTTGTATGAATCAAAATGCTAATGAGGAAATGGAGAAAAAAAATGGTTTGAGTAAAGCGAAATGCTCTTATTAAAGTTTAAAAATATCCTGTTTTGCTTTAGACCACTTTTACTTGATGTTTCTTTCTCTAAAACAAGCTTCACTTCAAGCCATTAAACAATTTTGAATTCTTTGTTGTTGGATAAAAATATCCATTAAAAAAAACAAAGCCTTTCTCATGAGAAGTTTGTTATAATCCAGATTATTCCTGTCCATGAACACATTGATATTTTTACTGAATTTTTTCCAAACCAGTTCTGCCCATTTCTTTGGAGGGAACACTCTTCATAAACTTCACATACTCAGTTTTGCAGCCTCTTTCATCTTCCAGTTCTTGCAGATATTTTCTCCAACTTACTCATGGCATTAGATGGCAGCCTATCCACAAAACAACCCTGGGTAGGACTGCAGGGGACAGCATGTTTTGCAGGCTGACCTGGGCTAGACAGGTAAGTTCAAGACAGTCAGCTCTTCCCATTTCCATGCATGGGGATCACCAGCAGCCCTGCTATAGGATGCAGCCAGGCTGCCCATCTGTTAACATAGGGAGGTCTCAGCCTCAACCCAGCTGAAAGAACAGCAGGGTTGATAGAACAACAACTGCAATAGCACAGGGATAGGAACAACGCTGCATACCAGTACACATGGGCAAACTCAAATACGTGGGAAGAACAAGGTATTTGAGCCAGAGAAGAGAAACCCTTCCAGGCTCAAAGATGGTGTATATGAAGAACCAAGTGCTTGACAAAGAGACCTTGGGAGACAGAGATATGGCCCTGTCTGATTACAACTTGAACAGCTTGACTGAAGACATCCTGGAGTGATTCTTGGCAGATAGAAACGTGCGTTCAATAATTTACATCTCCTGAGGATCCACTTCTCCTCTACTGTCATGTCAGATGGGGTAAAAATAAATCTAACGTAAAGAATAAATTTGCATGGCATTTTTTTATCCAGAAGGACCCCAACAGAACTTATTTAGCACTTTGCCATCAAAATGTAATCATCGCAAAGGTCAAACACAACAGCTCCTCATATACAAGCATAAGAGATCGAATTTATCATGTCCAGTGGAAACTGCATGAAAGAGTCATGTTACGAATAAAGTTTATGTCTTCTGGAACGTGGCCAGGATGCTGGGACTAAGCATGGCCATTTGTAAAACCTCCTTGCAAGCCAGAGGAAGAATTCTGATTTTACAGTTTTCCAAGGCAACCCCAACCATCAGATCAGTCTCTAACGGTGCTGCAGTAGTGAGCTCCCAGTACAACATCAAACCACGAAGGCAGGCTGTCGTGCTACTCAGTGACCCCTGCTCCCACCATCAGGTCTGTAGCTCATTCTGCAAACATCTCTTCCAGTTCTCCTCTGGCCACGGCTCAGGTTCATGTGCAAGCTAGGCAAAACAACACACATTTTCCCCTGGCTATATACATACACCAGCAGATGTTTGAGCTGAGATTTTCAAGATGTACAAGAAGGTCTTTTGGTTATGTAAACCCTCTTATGAAAATCTCTACTTTCCCTAGCAAGAGTTGGAGGCCTCCCATCACATACTGTCCAAAAAGAGGCATCCAGAGCATTTTAAGGACAAGGTGTTTTTATCTGAAACACTCAGTGATCTTTTCACAGCAGTGAATTATTAAAACTCTTATTGAGCAGTTCCTGAAAGGAAACAGATGACTGACCTCTACAATGTGAATTCAGGCCAAGGAGGTCAACTAAAAACCACTCACACCCTTTGCATTCTCACAGTTCATTAGCAAACACTACTGAAAGAACCTTATGGTGTGTCAATTGAATGGTAAAGGAATTCACACAAGCACCAAAAAAAAGCATATTAGGTAATTTCATCTGACCATTATCCTCAATAAGTGCAATTACTAGGAAAGGGCATTTGCTGACTGCCTGCTGATATATGCTGTTCCTTCCCACTTAGCATTAATATATCCATTGCTTTTATTAGGCAAATAACCAGAGACTCAACCCAAACTTGGCACATTGTTCTGTTAAATGTTACACCTAGAGCTATATGGATGGCTGGAACAGTCCAGCAATTCAGAAAGGCACTGAGCAGTGCTGCTGGGCTCCCTGCCCCCATAGCAGTAGTTCCTACTGCCACTTAAAACACAGCTTTGTATCCACAGATTCATTTCCCTTAACTTCACAGGTCATATCCATCCATACCTCTATTATCTACCCAGCTATTGTCCCTTTTGTGTAATATATCAACATTAAACTCTAAACATCAAGATCAAGCACAATGATTTGTGAAGACCATGAATGGGACAAGTGGAAGGAAACAAAGATCTGTAGAGAGGTTAATTGGCCAAGAAAAGAAGCACTTTGGTTTATATTTCTGCAGAGAAAAATGTCCAATGTCTACAATACCAGTTAAAACTGTATTTTCAGCATATTCATAAATGTAAACACTTGACATGTTTGACTCTCATTTTTTGGCATTTCCATTGGATTTTTCACAGATTTAAAGTAAGGACCAAATTAGTCAGTGAGCCAAACATTGCGAGCAGCTGCCATTTATCTCATGTACCAGGACCTGCCCACGAGGAATCTCTAGAGAGCTGGGTTAAGCTGTAACAGAAGCGTCCTGATATAACCCTAGTGTAGCAATCATTTAGGTAACTGTAGTAGTAGTCTGAAAATGTAATTTTCTCACTGGTGTCTTAAAGTCTGGCATAGGAAGGTTCTTACTGGAAGATAAACAGCTTTGAGATACTGCAACTATGGTCTCCTAAAGCTCCTTTTTCACAGCAATCTGAGTCCCCCTGGTGCACACATCTCACTTCTAAGAACAGGCACTAAGAGCCTACACCTTCACCCCACCTAGATGCTACTATAGATATTTAGCTATAAGGTATTAATAGAGTTAACCTTTAATGAATGTTTATTAATGTTTGAAATTAAGCTAAAATGCCTATTCAACAGCTCTCAGCTGCTATTGATATTAAATTCCAGGGCTCAGTGATTAATGCATACCGAGTTTTTACGACCTTTAATTCTAATTCTGAATCACTGTTTGATTTGGCCATTGTTAACATCCATTTTTGTTGGCTACTCACAGATTGTTCTATGGTTTTGAAAGCGTTTGAGAAACACCAGCTCTTCTGGTGCAGAACAACTCTACTGCATTCTCAGATGAGCCCCTCTTTAAGAATCTATTCTGCTTAAATTTGGAAGCGCCTGAAAGGCAGCAAGGGACAACAACTGTTATTACAAAACGATTCTTTTTGCCCGAGTGCTAGAAATCAATGGGATCAGGATTTTCATGATGCTAAGTGCTGTATAAATACATAATAAATGAAAGTCCGCATCACAAAGAGCACATCTTCTGAAAAGAAGACACATACATAACATCTGCTGAGACAGCCCTGCCTTGGGCTAGTCTTGGCAGAGGTGAAGCACCAGTAATAGATTTGACTCAAACCAGAAACGGTACACGGGAACACATGCTGGTTTATACATATGCTAATACATTAAATTGTTTTGCAATTGTTTTGCTGTACCAGCAGCTACGTGTTTTTTTGTGGAGAATAAAGGAAATAAGCCACTTTTAGTGAAGGGAGAACAGCTTAGCAGACGTAGTCTGTGCTCTTACCACATAATTGAGGTTGGCTCTACAAACGTTATAGAAGAATATATTGGGACTGTCAGTTTGGAATTGCACTGTCATTATTTTGAGTGCTATTTATTATGCAAATAAGCATTTATATATATATATGTCATGATAGACATAAGCCTCATTGACCACAAGTGCCATGGACACCAACCATAAGGACGACTGAGTAAAGGCTGTGCTCAATTCTCCCCTCCTACCAACCCCAAACCAAAGCCAACTACTGCAACCCCTCACCCAGAGCAGGAACCAGATCACAGGATTCACACTGTGCAGCTACTATAGGAGTTCACAACCCATTCAAAGAGATCACTCCTGGCTTTTTGATCCTTATTTACAACACATTTACAACCTACTGGTTATCCAAGGAAATACATAAATAACTGTTTCCAAATTTTGTTTTTGCAAAGAAAATGGATATGCAAAGATCTATGAGAAAAAATAGGATCCTGAAGCACAAAACAGTGCACAGTGTAGGAGGAACTCTACAAAACTATGTCACTGTTCTTTGGTTTGGGGCAGGTCCACATTCCACTCCCAATTTCTGTTTCAGTACTAAGCATTCTTAAACTCTCTTGCATCGGATGGAAACAAACACAGCTCAGTCCAGATTCCCAGCTGGGATTTAATGATATTGTAACAATCATCTTCATACTGAGCGATGTTATAAGGCAGAAATTCAGTACCGTGGTTCTTTCCCCATCCCCTGAGGTGCAGGCTTACAGATAAGAGAAACGTGGGAATTCAACTCTTCAAACGTCATGCGTCTCATTAAAGTAATAAATTACAACCTCTAATAAGAGAAAGTGATTTTGTTTTAAATTATTGTGCACGAGAAAAAGCCAACTATGAGCAGGGGAATTACTGAAGGTTACGTTCACTCCTTTATGCACCAACTCCAAGTGGGATTAAATTGCCTTGATACAGATTCAAATTTAATTTCAGAACAATGCATCGTATTTCTCTGTGCAATGTCAACCTGAAGAAATAAATTATAAGAAGCAAAAAGGATATAGAAATATGGTATCAGATATGACTTGTCTCCACTTCAGCTGAAGGACTTTATTGTTAGTCAAAAGAAGAAGTGAGTCATTTCTCCATCCACTGAACTTCTGACTCTGATACATCTCAATGGCTGATGGGAGTGTATGGAGCTCCAGGCGAGTCCATCAGCCTCACTTGGAATATTGCAGTGTTTTCATCAGGATTACAAGGACAGCAAATTCGGTGGTGCTATTTTTTTTAGCCATCAAATACTCCCTCCACAGCCATGAATCTGACCAGAGTTGACATGACTGTTTCAGAACGATTGGTGCTTTCTCCCAGTTTATAAATATATATTTATATATAAGTACGCCACCTGTTCGCTACTGTTGAAGATGATTTCTTAAACACGAAGTGTTAATGTTATTCTTCCCCAGCATTTCTTTCAGGCTTGGACTTGATTCACGACACAGTTCAGTATCCCCTGAGAAGTACAACTAATCAGACTCCATTTGAAGCAGCAGTGTGACCGTGGCTCTGGATCCTCATGCTAAGAGCAACACTGGAGATAGGCTTTGAATGATGCATTTTAGCTCTCTCACTCCCTAAGGTGTCTGTGTGAAGCTCAATACCCCAAAGAAAAGACAACCCCACTACTATGCTCTACTGAAGGGTTATTAATGCAAGACGAGTAATTCATGCTTTCAGTTTTCCCTTTAAACACAGCTTCAAGCTTTTGGACAAAGCATCAGTTTCTACTAACAGCTACAATTGTGCCCATCACAAGTGTGGCTTTTTCAGAAAGAACTGCTGTTGGATTCAGTGAATTACGATGAATTTTTCCTGCCTAAGAGAAGAAATACTTTCACCAGACGATGCCTGAGACATTTTCTTTCCCACCCCCACAAACCATGTTGGAAAAAGTCACTCAGCAAAAGTCACATCCTAAATTAGGTTGTACTCAACTGTTGATACTGGATCCCACTACTGAAAGGCTGCGTTCTCACATCACGGATGGCTTTTTCATTCAGCCTAAAGAGCAAGGCTCAGAACTAAGATAAAAACTAGCAGTTGGCATCTTGCAAGAGATGTGTACCCAGCCCTCCTCTCGGATCTCCAAGAAGACAGAATGTGGGTTTTTAGTTCCCTGTCTGCTCAGGTTTCTACAGCATACAATGAGGATCATCCTACAAGGACAGGCACAAGTGTGCATACATGTGCAGAAATAACAGAACTGTGTGTCTCACATACCCCAGAAGTAATTTGGTGAGTCAGGACACAGAAAGCTGTGGCTCTCACCCAAGGCAGAAATCACTGGGTGATGAACAGCAGCACCATACATAACTCATGGAAGTGCAGTGAGGTATCAGCTGGCTTGCTAGAGTCGGTATGGCCCTCAGTTTAGAACACAGCTTCACATGACAGCTGCCTGCCCATGCTGCCTTCAGCTCCTCCAGCTGCTCCTCAAGTTCAAGCAAAGCACAGCAGCTCAGATAAAAGAACCATCAGAGTTGGAAGTAACTTGTCATCTGGCCCAACTCCCTGCAATGACACCCATGGCTCCATCAGGTGCTCAGAGCCTCGTCCAGCCTGACCTTGGGTTTCTCCTGGTTTGGAGCACCCACCACCTTTCTGGGCAACCCGTGTTAGTGCCTTGAAGCTTCACCTCACATACCCCCTGTAATCAGAAACCTGCTGGTATGGGCACTAAGTCACACACAAGTGCATGAATTGCGGCACGCAGGCAGGACTGCACGTCACTCATCTCTTTGCTCAGGAAAAATTCAACATGAACAAAACACCCACAGGGAATAAACCTTCACCATGCTCAGGATAGGACTTTTTTTCCTCCTTCTCTCTGCTCTGTTCTCCCTTACTCCCTTCCCTACATTCAGAAATACAGAATATGTATTTTCAATAAGAATACAGATATAGATTTCTAAAGAACCAAGTATGCAACAGTCTTTTTTTTCCCCTAGGAAGGCAGCACTGACACAAAGAGAATGCTTCTGAAATCCATCTTGCAGGAGAGACAGATCAGTGTTACTCTGACCATAAATGCTGCAATTACATCTTTGGCTTGAGCAGCAGAGCTCACCTGAAAAGTCTGGGCATGGCAGGGATAGCGTGACTGCACACAGCACACACTGCTGCACGCAGGGTCCAAAGCCATGAATGTTTCATCACCCTGAGCCCCGCAGGACGGGAACCACGCGCAGAGCACCGAGGGGAACTCATGCTGTGCATCTGCAAATGAGCATCGCCTGCAAACCCTGCGCTGCTCCAGAGGGACCCGCAGGAAACCAGTGATACAAACGGGGAATCAACGTGATGCTGCTGAGCTTATGAGATGGCTTCCCAGAGCACAGAGGGATACCAAAGAAATAAATTTTATCTTGTAAGTCTAAGGCTTGACCCAAAGCTTATTAGGGTCAGGGGGAAACTTTCTGCTGATCTCTGAATTTTGATCCAGGTATGCAACGTGCCTTGGTTTTGTCACAGTAAAAACGTGGTTACAATTAAGGCTTAATTGTTGGGTCCCTGTGATCCCCCTCTGCCTGAATCCCATGTTGTTTGGTAGAAGCAGCTCCCAAATTTGGGAAAGAAAAGGGGACTGAAACATCATTTGCCGCATCATTAATTCCGATCAGAAAAGGAAGAATTAAGTCAAGCCATTGGGGAAGATTCCAGTAAACAAATGGAAAGACTTCACTCAGCCATTTGGGTACCATCGTGAAACACGCAGCACTTGTTTGCCTTGAAAATAAATAAATATTTTTCTTCTTTTTTTCTTTTTTAAAGTCAGACAAATAGATTCAGTCTGTGCAAAATGAAATCCTAAATCTGGAAAGGCAGGAAGGGGAAATGGGTGGGAAGAGAAAGATAATTCTATACAAACAAAAATATACATCAAGTAGCCAGAAAAATGTTCTGAGCTTAGAGGACATAGGGCCAGATCCTCAGCAGAGATAAATCAGCCCCAATTCCATCACGGTCAATGGAGAGAGCACTCTGCACCGCTTGCCAGTCACATCCACCAACCAAGCTCTCAACCTACTTGTATCTTGGGTCCTACAAAAAGTTTCCTCTTGGAGTATAAAGCCTGTATTTATCCATTGGCCTTAGAAAGTATGCACAGCTGTGACATAAGTAACCCCTGCTCTGTTTTTAAATGTATGCAAACATAAAACGAAGAAGAAAAACGACATTAAAATAATGTTAAGGATTTGGCTTGGGGCCATCAAAGCTAGGACATTCCAAGTCAAAGCTGAAACGACATCCTTAACCTTAACTCACCCCATTGTGCCTGGGTATTGCAGCTGCTGAAAGGGGAAAATCAGAGCGGTTACGGTCTGGCGTGTGAATGAGTGCTGAGGGACTCTTAAATCCATGATTATTTGGCTGCCGCACACCACGCACTGGATCCACGTGCTAGCAATCCTTATGCAATCTTTGCTGGGAGAGGAACAGAAATATCCCTCAGGCTGCGCTTACACAGTGATGGGAGTTCTGGAGAAAGTAAGGAGGCCGCTTATTTTAATTAATGCAAGTTCTGTAATTGGTTTTGGTCAGAGGGCAAAGAGCACAAAAGGTCTGGAGAGGTAACCCAGTGTATGTGTGATCAGCAGGAGACCTGGGGAGCTCCCTGCAGTGGTGATGCAGGTGAATGCTTCGCTGCTCAGCTGCTCCCCATTCCAGAGCTCTTCAGCACAGACTCAGTCTAACAAGAAGGGAATACCTCAGAAATCTTCTTCATTCAAGGTTTCAATACAGCAACCTCAAATCTCCTGGAAAGTCGAAGCTGTTTCATGTTTCCAAGGGGAAAGTTGAGGAACTGGACAAACTTGCGTGACTTAAGTGACAAACAAGCATAGCAAAGGTGGTCAAGGCAGTCTCTTGGGTTATAAATGCTGGCACACTTGACTGACAAAGCTCTCTCCAGCACTGATTTTCTTTAATTTATGGCTGGGCACACTTACACACATGCCCCTGGATTTAGCACTCAAGATATATGGGACAGCAGGCAAGAGCTGGTAGCACAAACACAACCTGTTACTGAGATGGGCTCCAAGAACTTGTCTCTACATTCAGCTCTGCCATTCCTCCAAGCAGCCCCACACACTATCAGCTCCCAGCTGGAGAATGCACAATAAAAGGCATAAGCATTCTTTTTACAGAATGTATTACTATGTCTGAGCCTCTCTGTTCCCACAGGGATGGAAAATAGCTGACTTGGTACAATGACCCCTTCGTATTTCTCTGCTTGCACAGAGCCAGCAGATTTATGCCTATGTAAATCAAGCCCTGATCTCAGGGTGAGAAGAGACAGAGAGAAATGAGAAGACCTGAGGGGCTGGGTGTTCTGCTTTGCCATATTCCCCATCTGAATCTTAACACTACAGCAAGCTGGAATAAACTGGAGCAACCTACAAAACAAGGTATCTCCTGCTAGAAGCAAACCATGCTTCAAATGGCTGCAACCAGAGGAATATATCTAGCAATCTTCTATTACAAGACTGACAGTGAAATGGAACCAAGATGCTCATAGCCACGTTGAGGGTTGTCTTCAGTGAACAAACATCTGCCCGCTATTCTCACCTCTCAGACTTCCAGCTGCTGCTGTGAATGCTTCTGTTCAGTATGAAGGTGGTGGAATGGCACGAGCAGAGAATACACTAATTATTTAATCACACACAAAAAAAATAAGGCCCATTGGAAAATACTGATGAGTAGTCATATTTAACAGTCTGGCCATTATGTTTGATTAAAATACAGTGCAAAAAAATATATTAATTGGGCTAGTCACACAGACAGCTTTATGTCCTGCAGCAATTCATGTAATAACAAATTGATTTTATGCGAGACATTGAACTGCAAAAAAGAGAAACTGGAAATAGAGCCTGAATGCATTACGCATCCTTAGTCTGGAGTTATAATGTATGTATGGCATAAAATGCTGGAGAGAAACAGAGTGGCTCCTTCAATAGCAGAATGGAACCTAATTCATTTAGTGTCCTTTGAATATTTAAACTCCTCCATTTCACATTCATGTAATTTCACTCAAACGCTAAATGCCAGGCAGACTTCAATATTAAATCCCCCACACTAAATTTACAATACAGTGACAAGTTAAAGCAGCTTTTATATAGAAATGCCTCCAGCTAAAATAAGACAGTTGTATTTCAGCTCCTAACAGACAATTCTGCACCACCAAAGTCACTTCCAGAAATAACAGCACCTTCTACTCCTCTTTGCAAGCAGAGCCAGAAAAAAAAGGTTATACGGATAGGAGTCTGCTTCAAGCCCCTAAATCAAGTCCAGCAGAGTTTTGTGCTGTGATTTCAGTGGGTTCCTGCCAGTTACTGAAAGGCTGCCCAGAGTTCTGGGTGCCATCCCTGGAGGTGCCCCAGGCCATAGATGGGCCCTGGGCAGACTGAGCTGCGGGGCAGCCAGCCCAAAGCAGGGCTTGGAGCTCTGTGACCTTTAAGGTCCCTTCCAACCCAACCATTCTATGATTCTATGAAGAGCTGAGAGCAGAGCAAAGGGTTCAGATGACAAGAAGCACTCATGTGAAAACTGCCACGGCTACATAGAAAATATTTTTCCATCCTTGTCTGAATTACTTCCAGATTTTATTTTTTCCCCCTAGTTGTCTCTGAGAAGGATACACAGCTACCAACCCCAGGAAATAAGAGGACAGTCAGCCCGGTATGGCTCTGATGTGATTAGGAGATGTTGGAGATCATGAGTATAAGAATTTGACATGAAAATCTGAATGCAGTGTTTGGATATGTGCAAACACCCAGAGCACTTCTGAAAGCTTAGGACCAATTCACAACGATGCTTGCAGAAGCTATGAGAACAATCAGCTGCCTGAGTGCTCTCATACTCAACTCCTCTCACTGTTTACACTTGTAGTTTCTGCACAAAGCAAGAGGTGGTCTGAGAATAATCTGAATAGAGCTAAAATTCATTTCAGCCAAATTGGAAGTACAGAAGAGAGCCTTAAGGCACTTATATTAACAAAAGATGGGACTCAGGCACAAACATCCAGAGGGAAATCCAAGGCCAGCAGAGATGTAACAATGTGCACTCAGGCACAAGGCACAAAGAGCAGCGGGGAGCTCTCAGTTTGCTCTGCTTGGGGGTGAAACAGAAGCTAAAGAGAAGGCTGATGAAGTCTCACAGTCTTCCACCACCTGATGGAGATATTGAGAAGATGGAGCTCGATGCTTCTCAGAGGCACACAGAGGAGCAAGACAAAACACACAGGTTGCAGTAAGGGAAATTCCAAAGGGGATAAACAAGAGTGTAACAGAACAGATTGGCCAGAGAGACTGTGCAGTTTCCATCCTCAAAGACACCCAAACCACAGCTGTGCTGAGCAGCCCCACCTAACTCAGATTCAGCCCTGCTTTGAGTAAGGGCTGGACCAGGAACATCCCAACAATCCCACTTGCTACTGAGCTCAGCTTTTCTGTGATACTACATTTGATCTTGTATTCATTAAGTATTTTTTCCCAGGATAACAGGGAATCAGTCTTACAGTGAATAAAAAGATTGCTATGGCTTAAGTATGAACACAATTAAATCCAAAAACCAACTCCACGTCTCTGCCCCTCAGTGTAAAGCATCTGACAGTGAGCACATCTAGCAAGCATGTGTGAAATAAGAATACTCTCTGTAGAAGAATTTTGATGCCTCTGGTTCGTCAATAGGGACAGTATGCACAAGAACGACTGAGAACAAGTTGGCAGAGCTACTCAGCTTTAACATATTCATCACCATGGCCCGGTGGTTAGTTCAGACCCAGTCTGAATGGTGACAGCACAGAATCCAAACGGGGTGAGCAGGCAATGATCTAACACCTACAGCAGTCAGACGCAAAGGGAGATCTGCCAAGTGAATGAATGCTCCTGGTTGCTCGGCATCTGAGGAGCCTGGTCAGAAAGCAAATGGTAAAGTCTGTAGGCTCCACACTGACCTGCAGTGAGGTTTCACAGAGCTACACACAACGTACGGTGCAGAAAAAGAATGCAGTGTTCAGTGTGCATTGCACAACCGCTGTTTCCTACACCCTCCTCCTCAAGCAATGCATTCATTCCCCAAAGGAATTTTCCAGTCTGAGGAGCAAAACAAGCCAAGAATGTGTTAAAACAGGTGTTTCAATCAGCCCTGGGTACAATCTTAGTCCAACTGAGGTTAAAAATATTTGGGAATGATGTAATAAAAGATAATAAGTTTTTGCTGTATATTCCCCTCCACCCACGTAGTAAGTCAGCCTGTGTGGAGGCTGTCTGCTTTCTCTTCCCATAAAGCACGTGCTTGGGTTCAAGGGCCAGAGTCAGCTCTGACTTGTGCCAAATTAAGCTACAGCAGCCCAGGATGCTGAGGAACCAGCAATGGCAAGTCTGGGCTTCGAAGGAAGGAGGAAGTTTGTGATAACACAGCACTATTTGCATCCACTCCCATGGTGGGTGTTAACTCCATAGGCAGTAAGCAATAAGCAAAAAAGCATTTGCAGTTGGAAAGTTGTTTCATTAGCAGAGAATGAGGCAACCAGTCAAACACGCCGTGCCATTTGTTTCCAGCCTCTGCATGCTTTAGCCTCACCAGTGATACACAGTGCCCTAAATGAGAACTGATCCTCTCCCCAATTCCATCTGTCATTCTGCAAAGAGTGGTGCTGCTAACTTACCTGGTTAACACACGAATGCGCTGCAACACACATCACTCCAGCTGCTATAGAAACCCTAATAGTGCCTGACTGATGATCTCTGCAGATGCAACTTAGAAAGAATAAGAGCTCTTCATATTCTCTCTACCTGTCATTAGAGAATAAACCCTCCAGGGCTTGCAGTCAATTTTCCTGGGGTGTGAAATCTGCCAGAGAGTCAAAGTGTACCCCAAGATCAATATTGAGGTATTACATGCATTATTACTGCTCTATTTGTTGCCTCCATCAACTGTACTATTATGTGGTTTGTCACAGCAAACTGCTAACGGAGACTCTCAGCACAAAAAGCACAACACAAAAGCCTCTCCCAGACAAAATGAAGGCTGTTAATAGACAACTCAGATCATTGCCATCCTGTATCCTGATCTTAAGAAAGACCAGACTGCTTCACTTGGAAAATATCACATCACTTTACATTCCACTCTCTCCAGCTATAAATCATTGCTTAAGACCTACCTGATTTAAATCTGGAGAGCGTTCATCTGTCAGGCTCCACATCTCCAGCACCTTTTGTGCCAAACACCCCCAGGTGTTCTTATCAAATACTCACATTAACAGCTCAATTAATTATGAGTTAGCCAGACCAAACAGGCCGGTCTCTAGCTTGGCAGGTATCTGATGTTCAGATATCCTACCTATGCAAACTTTACAAAGTCAAGCGATTTTAGATTCCAGAGAGCTCAGATCAATACCCCATTAGGATGCTGAGCTAATCTCTTCACTTGGAAAACTCATGAAAAAAAAGAGTGCAGAATCTGCTGTTTATCAATTCATCGGTGGAATTAAAATAGAAAAACAACTCACTAGGTATTAATGGGTACGTTAGCAACGAGTGCAAACTGGGAGGCAGAGAATTGCAAAACTCTACGAAACCCACACAAATCAGCAAGCAGTGCCTGCTCAATGCATGTCAGAATCACCACAAGGAAGCAGCCCTTTGCTGGTGCTCAGAGGATGAGATATTCCTGGCAGGGAGGCAGGGGATCAGCAAAGAAGCCACTCAGCTCTACTCACCTCTTCATAAATCTCAGCCTAGCTACAAAGAACCCCATGAGCAGACTGACGGTACAGCAGCTTCAGCAGCCCTGGTACCTGGCAAACATTGCTGGGGGAACTTCTGCATTCACCAAAGCTTTGTGAACCAAGTAGAACCACCTGTCTTCTAAGCCCACCCGCCCCATTCCCTCTCCAGGCTAATGATGCTGGGAAGGGAGGCAACACATTGCTCCTACAGATGTAAGCTCTGTGCATGGGATGACATACAAGGTCCCGCAGACAGCCCCTGCTCATTGCTTTGGGATCCTTAGAAACCCTTCATGCTCTGTGGTTTCTGATATCCTTGTGTTTAGAGAGGAGGCCAGATAAAAGCCAATGTATTAATCCTGGCTGACAAGAAAGGGGAGGAAAAACACGCATTGTGAGGCAATGCTACAAGTCCTCAGCATTGCAGAGTTCCAAATCTCAGACCTCTTCTAATATAAATTTTAGGACCTTTTCCAATCACTGCTTTCAAGCATTGACAAATCAAGTGTGTCATCTACAAGCTTGTGGACGACAAAGCCCTCATGATTTTTTATTCTGTTGTTGTTAATGACGCAGGTTTTTATTTTAAACTATTTAAAGAACTGAGTCACAGGTGCCTCCGGAAGAGCAATACTTAGTACTTATGGCAGATAACGCTACCCAGAGCACTACAAGCAAAGACTAATCTATCTTCCTAGTGAACGTATGAGATAAGAAAGCAATATCTGAGTAACATATTATTGGTCAGATCCCACGTACCTAAGGGTACAGAGCAATATGCCTTCATGAGGGTCATTCTTGCAAGAGCTTAAGGGACAGAGGACGAATGCCCTAGCTAAGATGGGCAGACAGTTGCTGCCCCTTCAGAACCCCATAGGCAGCCCACAGACTGCTCTCCTGAGAACTGAAACCAGCCTGGTATCTCTGTTAGTGGGATCAAAGATCCTCCACTGGGTTGTGGTCCACAGCTCTGGGTTCATAATCTCTTTGTAAAAGTACATTTTTGATGGCAATAGATGCAGTGTCACAAACACACTGATTCCACCAGAAGCATCGACTTTGACTGCCACAGGAAAATAAGTCAAGTGAAATATAAATAAAAGGAGATAAATTTTCTGTTCAGTTTTGCTTTTCCTCATTCTTGGTTGTTTGTTTTATGATGCATTGTCTGTTATGATCTTTCACTAAGAAACTCCACCTCATCCACCAGGGCCTTTGTCATGGTTGAAAGTACTATGGTAATTGTTTTCCTCTTCCATTATCATTTATCTTTTATAAAGAGGTGTTAACTCTGACACTTGCATTTGAAAGGCAGTTTTTCTTATTGAAAGCTTAGCTTCAGAGTAATGGGAAAGATTAGAATGTCTTTAAATTGTCTCATTTCTTTACGAAAACATGACAGATAAAAGATTTCACACATCGTATTCAATGCTCATTGGAAGTACCATCTTTAATTAAATGAAGTAGAGCACCTATCCTTCCTAATGGATACTTTCCAGTTTCCCAGCTATGGATTCCTCTCAGGAGCCTCAGTCTGCTGGTCTCTAACACACCTCTGGAAGACATTCAGAGTTTTTTACAAAGCCCTGAAGTGACAGACTAAGTGATGAACGCTTCCATAAAAAATGTAAAGGCCAAAAAAACACCTTTTTAACACAGAACAAGTAATCAGGAGGTTGAACTTCTCCTTGCTGCAGAACATCGTGCTGACCATAAGCGAGTCTTCCATCCCCATCCTCTTTCTTTTTAGAGGGAAGAAATATTTCTAACATGTTTTTGTTGGTTTTTTTCCTATTTGGGATTGTTTGCTTCTGTGTTCAGGAGATGACAACAAAGGCTGCACCACTTCAGCAGCAGCGCTGTGCACACTGTAGCGTTAGATATATGAGATCTGTAGAGGAAGAGATGGATGGCAATGCGACTCGCCCATGTAGCATTCCCAAGGCAAACGAGCAGCACAAGGCACATTTGAAATCCCCATGTCTACTCAACAAAAAATAAACCAATGCAAAACTATTTGTCACGGTGACTTGTAAACATAAAGGAAACAAAGTGAACGATAGCCAGGAAAAATGGGATAAATTGGAAGTTGTGAATGACTCTCATGAAAATGAGAAGATGAGCACATTCTACATGCTTACATACACAGCACGCATGAAAGGGAATCTCAGTTTATACAGCATCAGCCTTAAACAGATGCTTCATGCATCAAAGTTCACTGCCAATAATTCTCTTCAGTGAACATCATGAAGGTGAGAAGCAGAGCTCAAATGTAAAACTGCCTGCAAAATGATTTTGGATGCAGAAAGCAAGCAAACAAGAAAGGCAATCTTTTTTTCCCATCCCTACAAATCCATATCCATGACAGTACCCTTGAAGGTCGTTTGCACAAAGTAGGTCAAGTGCTTCAGACAGAGGCATGGTTTTCAAGTGGGCACTGTGTCTCAGTGCATCTTGGTTTCTGCTTCATGAACATTTTGTCACGCAGTTCTAAGGCACGACGCATTGTAATTCTTAACAATAGGATGACAAAGCACTGGGATCGTAAAGGCTTTGGAGCAGGGGCCATTTCTTGAGCTGGTACAGCACCAAGCACAATGGGGTTTTGTCCCTTACGGAAGTTCCTCAGTGCTATGACGTTAATAAACCCTGATGTGCCATACAAGTCTGATTTCCAGAAATGTCAAACACCTGCAGCTGCCATCAGATAATGGGGCAGTTTGATTGTAATTATTCTCGTGCTTAAAATGCTTCAGTTGCCCAATCAGGGAGCAACTGGGAGCAGTCAGGAACGATACTACCCCGCTGTAAAACAACCCATGCAATGAAAGCAAATGGGGGCTGATTTGCAACTACCTAACCACTATGAAGGCATTAAGTTGTTAATGCTGTTTGCAATGAGCGTGTTGGTCGATTCCAGTGTTGAGCATTCAGGGCTCTTGAAAACAGCAAGTTGATTTCTGCCAAGCTGCAGCTCGGCTGATTCCTTCCATACATCCCTACCTCACAGTCTTGTTATTTGTAGGAAGCTGAGTGCTGAGCTGGAATAAGTCACAGCAGATATATTAGTCTATGGAAATACACTAATTTTTACCAGCTGAACATTTGTACCAGAAGCCCCAGCTCTCTGCAATAAACATTAACAGCATGAAATATTACTTATATTAACAGAACTGGTACTGCTGAATTTTTTTGTCTTTAATGTAAAATACTTATCACTTCTTCCATTTTGCACTTCCAGAAATTCAGAAGTGTTTTCATTGAGCTCATGTTCCCTTTTTTCCCCAACTATCCCAACTGCCAACCCAGAAGCACAGGCACATGTTGGGCTCATGAGGAGGCGATCTTGGTCTGGGCTGCCTGGCAATGAACTTGACAGAATGGTGCTTATGCTTCTATAACATAGACCAGTTCTCATGCTGCTTCAGCTAAAGCCTGGAAAACAGCAAACCTAAACGTCTGTAGCTCTGAGATGTTAAGCAAGCCAGAGTTCTAGGTAAAGAACGTCACTGAAAGGAAATAGAATGGAGAAGAGAAAAAGAAATGGAAAAATAGACCTGATCAGGAGGTAAGGCAGGAGAGGAATGGTATGCTGGATTCCAGAGTTTTCATGGTAATAGTGAGATTGGGGTTCAATAACACAACAGTAATCATTACTCTTATAGAAGTAAAACACAAGAATATTCATCCCACCCTTACGCCATTTCTGTTTGCAGACTTAGACTGCAAGACTGACAGCCCTTCAGCTGTCCTTCCTCTCGTACCAGCAATGCCACAAGAATGAAGGCAGCTGGCAAAATTGAAAAGCAACCGAGAAAAAGAAAACTGAAACAATTAACCACAGATTTGTGAAATTCAAACAATTATAATGGGGGGAGGGGGGAAAGGAGAAAGAAAATTATATAAGTTTCTTATTAGTCTGCATTTGTAATAGCCACACTGGTTCTTCAACCTCATATGCCCAACCTGATGGTACCCCCAGCATCAAGCCATGCCACACTGCAGTTCAATGGCTGAACGAAGCCTGTCAAATTCTGGAAGCTTCAGATATGGCAAAATTGAGGAAGCTGCCTCGCATAGTTTAATCTCTGGATGAGAGAACAAGATGATTCCCAAGCCCCAAAGGAAGAATGTGAACCTTCACCCATGAGAAGGAATTCCCCTTAATGTACAGCCGTGGGGAGAGTCCTCCACCCTGGCTCCTGGATACTGGCAATAGGCTGAGGGCCAGCATCATGCCTTGCCATAGCCTTTATATGGTCAACATGGGAAATGACTAATGGAAACCACCATTTCTGGCTTCTGTCAAGAGTAGCTAAGAATAACAAATAGCGATGTCAATCCCCAATTCTGACTGGAGAGAGAAATTCCCCCAGAGAATAAGAAAACACGAGAACTATAGGGACAGATCAAGCGGATTCCCCTAATGATATCCCTGTTCTCCTTGGAAAACCTTCTTTTTTTTCTTCTTTTTTTTTTCCAGAAACAAGAGTCACGGGGTAAATATGACACTTGTTTCAGTGGCGCCTTTCCCCATTGAAAATAGACACATTCCTGCAAGTCCCTAAAGGATACGGCAATAAAAAAACAAACACGCGCAAGACATCAACACTCAGGGCCAAAGGGAACCCAACCAGCATGGGATAGTTGTAAAGAAAAATATATAGGGAAAAGGACTTTGCCTCTGTCCTACAGAGTCCTGTTGAGAAAGATGGCAGCTGGAAGAGCACAAACATCACAGAACCATGGAATGGTTTGTGTTGCATGATGCAGCTGCACACCAGCACAGCCCAGCACCATCTCCTTCCCTGAGCAGCACCTTCTCAAGGAGATCACAGCTCCAAAGTACCGTGTTATTTCCTCTAGGTTAAAGCTTATAAATTAAGAGATCTCAAACGCACCTATCTTTTCTAACAGAATGTTTTCCCCGCTAATTGTAGAGGATGACACTTCTACAAGTGCTGTCCAATCACGCTGCTTTTTCATAATGGAAAGCCGTTTTTTTCTCTCCCCACTGCACACACAACCAAGCTCATCTGCTTTGCAAAGACCACGAGCTGAGTCAACCCTGCTGGGATCCAGCCCCTAGGCTTAAACACCATGAGTGCTTCCGTCTCCCTTATTATCTAAAGCAATTAGTAGGGAGAAGGAAAAGACAGCATTAGAGCTGGCAGTTTCCTAACCTCATCCCCTGGTATGACGTCTCCCAGAAATGCCTGTATTTCCGTGAGCTGGTCTTAAGCCACAGATATTGGATCCAGACACTGATGCTCATCGCTATCAATTCCCCAGCTTGAAGCTCATCAGAATAAGCAATGCAGCTCAAACATATCAATAAATAGACCTGAAATGAAGTCCTTCGTTCCAAAGTGAGGTCCCTGAAAAGTTCAAGACCAGAAAGGCTGTTTCTTGTGTCTGAACTGCATTGCATATTGTGATGAGCTCCAAGCTTCCAGTGGGCCTGGGAAAACAACTGCAGCAGCCTACGTGTTTCTGAGATGTTTGCCCCATTCTACTCAGCAGCACCAGTTTCACTTGAAAAACCTTTGTAGATGAGTTAGGGACAGACTAATCTAGGCTACAGCCTAGTAATCTTTTTTAAGTCTATGTTTAGGGACCCTGATGCTTTGATAAAAAGTGAATTTCAAACCCATTTAGAGCAATAAAACCACTTAGGTGGTATCTTTCTTGGTAGTCTGAATCACTGCTCAAGCTCTGTCTGATAAGGGCATCACTTCCAAATTGCCTACCTGCATTAAGAGCTGATAAATACAAAACAGCGACTTTGTTTCTCAAGGAAGGATTTAAGTCCAGGTATAATCTGTTACCTTGGAAACTGTTGTCAGAAGAGCACCAAAGAGATGCTGCAAAGTTTGTCAAAGTGAGACTGTCAATCTCAAGAAATTATTTACTTAGCCTCCCCTCTGAGGCTGGAACAATGGAGATCTCTTATGATTTATTCTGCAACTTCAGGAAAGCCACTCTTGGGGCAGATCTTCAGCTGAGGGTCAGCAGGTTTTAAAGGTCTCTGCTGGACTTGGGAACATTGGGCAGCACATCACCTTTCCTTCTTAAGAAAAGGGCTGAGGAGGCAGTGAGCAGGATATGGAGTTGGCCCTTGCTTTGCTAATTCTCTGCAGACTCCCCAATCTCTTTTATTACCAGGACTTAAAACTGCGCTACACGGAGCCAGCGGGGATTTGAACATCATTCAGCAAACCAGCTGACTTTGATGGGAATTACTCAAAGTTCATGTAAGGGCTGGAGGACTGGACAGAAAGAGGGGAAAGAGTGGAGGAGGATATTACATTTTTGGATGTAGATTTTTGGCTAAAGAACATATGAGATGTGAACAGCCACTAAAGAACACATGGAGGCTGCCTGGATTTCTCCTGAGCCCCTTTGCCTCTTGGCTGGCTTCAGATTCAGGTCTTCAGATCTTTATTCAGGTCTCCAGAGACTTTCAGTAGGGCCTGGATTTCGACACAGCCCAGGCAGAGATGTAGGTGAAATTTAAATTCTGAATAAAAGCCTAAACTGATCATTATCTTAACCCAGGAAGCTGTTTACTCTTAGGGGAATGCTTAAGAGCAGAGCCATCACAGGTTTTGCAGCATCATCTGCTTGGCAAGCAGGTGAGAATATCACCAGGCTACACAGCCTCTGCTGTTTAGGGAGAAACCTCGTGGCAATCCTTGTAATATTTATCACACCTCTTTGCCTCACATTAGCATATTTTCTGAATAAACGAGTAAAATAGTGTTGATATTACCCATTATCACCATCTGTTATCACATTGGAAGAGAGCAGATTTTGTGCTTACGCTGATAAACTTCTACGTGAGCTCTGTTAAGGGGGGGGGCCTGATCAAGAGAGCAGACCTGGCTTTCCTTACCCATGTCAAGTCATATAATGGCACTAATTTAGCTGCAGGGTATCGGGGGGTACTTGGAAACGTCACATAGGAAGAAAACAGAACAGAGATTATGAACAAAGTACCAGGACAGGCACCAACCCCAAAGGTTCAGAACACCACTGTAATCCTAAGCTCAGATTCAGACTTCCCATAAGAGCACACATATTGATCCTGAGTCTGTGGGGGCACAGGCAGCTGCACCAAAGCCCAAATCAGATGCAAGAAAGATGCAACTCAGCTTTCCTGGTCAGCCTCAGCTCCCCCCAGGCCTCTGTATGTAACAGGAGGTTTGAAAGCCCTGAGTTCAGGGCTGCCTTTCTGGAGCTTTGTAATAATACATTGCCTTAGGAAGTTTTATATTTTCCAGTTTTGATTCCCATCCAGAGCAAAAAACAGTGAAAGAAAGGAAGACTACAACAAGTGAAGCTCATCGATGTTTGTAAACACGGTAAACATCCATTATTTGCCAGATGCTTTGCAATAATTTAAGCAGATGAAACCCTGTTCCAAGGAACTCAAACAGCAGACAGGCATATGTTACAGAGAAGACTAGAAAAAAACATGAATTTGCTTCACAGGGAGATAGAGGAAACCTACACAATGCATCTTTAATCCAGTGAGCTTGAGTACCAAAAGCAACAATACAGGACTTGCAGTGATTAAGCCTGCCCACATACAAAGACTCAGATTCACTTGGTGCACCCTGCACTAAAGCACAGACTTCGGGTGCAGATCCATCAGCCCTAGAGCTACCTGGACGACAGCTGTGTTGTGAGCACGTTTGTTTCCTTGCAACATGGAAAGAACAGAGCTTGCGTTAGCTGCAATGAACCTACTTTGCCAGCTCTGCCTAGCTTGCCTTGAAGGAACTTATTTTTGCATCCGTGTTTCTGTCTCAGTCTGCAAGATTTGACTCCAGAAAAAAGAGCCTAAAAATCACACCATCCTTTACTACCAATTTTGACATACAAGGAACCTCCGGCATAGCTGGAAGCCAGATTTAATGCACAGCAAAGAAAAAACCTTCCTTTGGTTCTTGATGTGCTTGCTGCCTCTGCCAAATAGCAGGTACAGAAGCATCTCTCTTCCCTGGACTCTAAAGCTGTTCCCTTTGCCAAGAGGAGAAAGGCTCCTGAGAAGGGAGAGCTGTGCTGGCCCATTTCAATAATTGATGCTACAATAAAAGCCCTGGCTTGTTGCCTGGTTAAGACGCTGCACTGAAACTAGATGCCAGGGGCTTCTTTAACTGCTCATGCTCACTGGGTCCTTCTTGAGACATTTTGAGAGCTACAGAAGCAGGCATGTGTTTCCCCACAGGCAGTGCTGCTGCTAGGAATGTTTATTCCTCATCCCCTCTGTAGGACACACAGCATTTCAGGAGCCACCCATGGAAGCTGCCCTCTGAAAAGGACCCCCCTTAGGCTGCTGGGTTCCTCCAGACAAAGCCAACATCATCAGCCCTCAACACTGTATAGGTATGCAGACACTATATACAACACAGAGGTATACGTGCTGTTGGTATTTGTCTTACTACAGAACTCAGTTTCCTGGTTACCCTTTTGTCTTTTTACTCTTTCACATGGCTGAGTTGGCTCACAGAAGTTACTCATTCCTAACTAAGGGTCATTCCATGGCACCAAGAGGCTGAACACAGCCTGCCTTCATCATTCGGTCACCAACCCCATCGTCCCCATACAACTCCTGCAGGCATTTTGCCAGCTATACAGAAAAAACCTGCACCACGGTGCTGAGAAGAAAGCTCAAATGACCCGAAAGAAAGCAATAGATTGAGCTTCAGTTAAAAAGGGAATGTGCAACCCGTGTTGAGCTGGTTGTACTAAAAAGAATATGAAGAAGGAGAGGAAAAGGGTCCACGCAAGTTGACATTAAGAGCATGCAAACTGCAGCCCATCTCCTCTGGAAGATGAGATGTCCCTCAAACCCTGGCCAAAGCTCCAATGAATTTTCATGTCTGCAAGAGTGACTGACAAAGGCACACAGCCCTGCAGGTTGGCAGCTGTGCAAGGGCCACCCAAGCCACCTTCAGTGGAAGATGTGACATCTCTCTGCACCGAGACAGGAGGTGACAGCAGCCACCGCCAGGAGCCTCCAGGAATTCATTTTGTGCTGTCACTCAGAAGAGCTCAAAGCTGAAGGACTTTGTGACCTGCTGCGAAGTTGGGGAAGATTCACCTGAGAGGGCTGACAGAAAGGGGCTGAGCAGCATTTGATGTCTGAGCTGTAAAGCACATCAATTCCTTGTAGCCTGCTTATGGCTTCTATAAGTCAAGGTGGAGCATAAATGGCTTTAGCTGAGTTTTGTAATACAGTAATACTAAGAGCCAGAAGAAAGAGTCTGCATTTCAAGTGTCAGACTTGCAATGAAGAAGTCACACTTTCTAGGCTTTCTTCCACATCATTTTTAAAATCCAATAAATGAATGCACACAAAATAAGGCTGATAGTGGGGAGCTATTGATTCTAAACAAGATCTGCCCGAGCAAAGAAGAGCTAAATGAGTCAGAGAATAAGAAAATTGATGTCTGAGGCCTCATCCAGGCTTATTTCCACAGAAATGCAGCTCAGGCAGGCAATGCTGGGATAGAAACAAGAGCGAGCCTTTTCTCTACCTGACTTGGCCTTGGTGTGAGGTGAGCAAAATTTAGTGTCAGTTTTTTTCAGGCTGTTCTTGTTCACATCAATTACAGCACTGTTCGCATACGCAAAGGGACCGGCACCATAAGCCCTGGGATACTCATGCTCAAAGTATGCCCAACCATACCCTGAGCCGACCTGCCAGGTAGTGTAAATCAGAGCAGCTTCCCAAAAACTGACACTGGAATTTTACTCCAGAAGCAGCCTTCAATCCAATGCATGTACACACAGCTCCTCATTGCCACAGGCCCCTCCAAAGACTGCTTCTGATCTCACTGGCATCCCAGCAAGGCAGAAGCAAATGCACTAAAGCTGACAGATCTCAGCTCACCTAAGTCACCTCCTTTGAATTTCATGAGCTGCATCTGCACCGCATCAGGATAAGGGCTGAAGTAGGGTTACAGCACTTGAGTTATTTGCTTCAAAAATAAGCTGCATCCCTCTGTCACTGCGTTTGCAAAGCACAGGGCTGGAGGATAACAGCCACACTGCCTGAAGGCCCGCTCCTCAAAAACCTCTCCTAGGAATCCACCAGGTAGCCAAGAAAAATTTCCAGCTACCTAAATTACTTTCAGACCTGGTTTTGATATATGTTGTTATGGAGGCCTCAATGCTGAGAGCTGCTCCACTTTGTTTCTCATTGCAGAGAGTTGTTCCAGTTGTTTTTAATCAAACTGCTTAATTACAAAATGCTGGGGGACTTACTGCTTCTTTTTAAGTTTGTTCATTAATCTGTGTTAGATTTTGCTCAAATGAGTAATGGCATCCAGCCAGCTTGCTTCACAAAACTAACATTTAAAGAAGTAAATAACCGAAAATGGTTAAAAGGCATAATTATTTTTCTGATGCAACATCTAATTAATCCGTGAAGCTCACTGAAACAAGCTCTAATTGAAGAAAATACCTTAACAAGATTTTCAAAAGGAATGATTAGACATGGTTAGGAATAGGAATACTGCCATACCAGCCAGTGAAATCAAGCTGCAAAGTCACTCTCGTGTTTCTATATATAAGCCAACCACAAGCAGGGGCTGAGAAAGGCTTCTGTCTGCCTGGCATGAGCAGCCCAATGCAACACAGCGTTGTTTGCGTCGGGCTGAGGCACGGCATGTCAGCCATTATCAAAGACAAGGTCCATCTAATCTCATTATCATTCATCTGCTTGCTTATGGCGGTCCTAATATTGCTGTGTAACATCAGAGGAATGTGATAATGAATAACTGACTCATGATGAAGCCATCATCTCAAAAGCCCTCTATGCAACTAAATGAATTAGCGCTGCTCTGAGCCATGTCTCGATGTGACTAAGCTCCCAAGATAAACCAACCGTTTACCCATTAGTGAAGCAAACTGGAACCAGCCCAGAATGAGGCTTCTGGCAGAACACCTTCAAGGTAATTTCCTCATAGCAAGCGTGACAAGCGTGCCCTCAGGAGATGTGATCTCCTGGAAGAGAAATCCCAGACAGAAGTTACTGAAGATACAGCTGAAATTCTGGCTCCACTGACGCTCTCCCATTTCCTATGGATCTTTAAATCCAATTCCCTGCTCTGTGACTTGGGAAGATGTGATATAAAAGATTAGGAGCAGAGAACATCACCTCTTCACAGCACCAGCTCACCCAAGGCACACGTGGCACAGCCATCGCATGGAAACGCTTTCCAGGGAGAAGAGGGAATCCTCAGGAAATCCTGAATATCTGAAAGCAAAACAACTATTTCTGGCTTCAAGTATTTGTTTTTAATTTTTGCTCTGGAGATTTTCTCCATCTTCAAATTCAACAAACTAATCACGTTTCATAGTAACCTTAACAGGCAAAAGCTCAGGACCACGTACCAGAGGCAGTTTTGATTTCAGCCACGCTCAGCTGACGATTACATTTGGCTGCTGCAAACCAGCTACTATGATACAGGAAAAAACATACAGAGGAGTTCAAAATACAACTTAGAACCGTGCACCCAAAGCATTACCCGTTTTCCACATGAGTAAACATCAGACAATTCTTGTTGATATGTAAATACCCACAAATTTCTGCTCAACTCTCCCCAAAGAAGGTCTGACAGATGCACTGCTGTATGGTTTCACATGTACATAAATGGAAGGCTACAGGGTAAGACACCGCAGAACAGTTTTCCAAGAAACCTTAAGTAAAATCCAGCATCTGGAATTATTCTCATGACATTTTTTAGTTGGTTTTTTTTTTTTTTTTTTCCTTTCCACATATTTTAGAAATGTTTTCTTCGTGATTTCTGTCCCTCAACCAATTTTGTCCAAAGCTGAGAGTTAAAGCAAGCATTTCTGCAGACACACTTCTCCTTTCCAACCCCTTATCAGCAAAGTGCTGGCAGGAAGGATCCCAGCCCGCAGCCCACTGTGGGTCCCTGCCAGCATTGGCTGGAATTGCCTTGCCCCGTCTAGACACCCTGCGTCCTGGGCCTGCACTTCCTTCCTAGGAAGGGCTATTTTCCTAATATTCAACTTGCAGCTTCCAGTCAGCTGTTTTATGGCTGCTGCAAAGCTCTGCTCGGTCACATCCCATCGGCTGCCCATCACCTGAGTGCTTTGTGTTGGATCTTCGCCTGTACATTTCTTCATGCTCTCAGTTTCAGTGCCAGAGCAATACAGAATCAAAGGATCATTAAGGAGGGAAACACCGCTAAAGATCACCAAGTCCAACACCAACCCCTTCCCCCCCATGCCCACTGACCACATCCCGCAATGCCACATCTGGCACAACTTTTAGCCATCACCTCTAGTCCTATCCCTGCTAACTGAGAGCAGAGGCTGACCCCACCTCGCCACAACCTCCTTTCAGGAGTTGTAGAGAGCAATGAGATCTTCCCTGAGCCTCTTCTTCTTTGGACTGACACATCCCAGCTCCCTCTGCCACTCTCCATTAGATTTGTGTTCCAGATCCTTGACAGCTTTATTGCTCTTCTCCAGACACACTTCAGAACCAGAAGAATATGTCAAACTTGAATAGGAAGGAAACAATCTTCTGCACTTCAATGGGAACCTACATCCTGCATCACTCAGGGCTTCCCCCCTTCTCCATCTCTTATCTGGGCACAGGCAGGATCCCAGCAGCCAGCCTTTCAGCTGCTAGTACCTGCAGGCTTTGGTCATGGAGCATCATCACATCACAATAGGAAATTATGTGGCTGTTGGATCATCAAGTACTCAAATCATTCAGAAAACAACAGTGCAGTGCAACTGAAGTAGAATAAATTAGTCTTTATCCCAGTTTTGTCATACGGGCTGTTTGCAGCTGTTACGTTAACATCCATCTGTCTCTGCTATTTGCAATGCCATTCACTGCTATCGTTTAACAGCCACGTTCTCCTTTCATCCAAATGAAGAGTTTCTGTGGGAACAGCTGGGCTGCCACGTGCATCCCATCGCTCCACTCCTGGGTAGCACGCAGGGAGGCACAGCACTGTGTGCCACTTCACAGTGTTTCAAAGAGAAACGTGGCCTCTGGCCAAAAAGCCTATCGTGGTTTTGCCAAAACAACAGGCTCGAAATTCACAACTAAAGCCAGCCCAGAGCCATAAGACTGATTTATTTAGAAGCTGCTGAATGGAGCATCTTAACAGGAAAAAGATGCTGATGTACTTCAAGGATCTGGGCTTTAACACCACATAACTGATACCAAAATCATCTTCACAGCTCTGCCAGCATGCAGGGAGGGTTCAGTCTCACTTTAAAGGACTGAGTGAGACATACCAATAAAGTCCAGCAGTGCTGGCAAAGCAAAACCTCTACTCTGTTCAAACTGCCTCAATTCAGAGCCACGTTTGTGACCCTTCCTCCTGCCTTACTTGGAGAGACACCGTGGGAGTGCGGAACAATGAGAGATGCTTGAGCTGGGTGGCAGCTTCATGTCTTTATAGAATGGAGTTGGCAGTGTAAAGGCTGCTTCCATTTACAGATGAGGCTGGGCAACATCATAAAGGTCTAAAGGGGAAGATGCACAAGAGCCTATGCCATGAGAAGACACTGACCTCAACCTGCTACCGTAAGCAGAGCCCTGCTAGCTTCATCTTGGTAAAATGTAATCTAAGACAATCCTTCACAAAGAAATGCAGTGAAAATCTACAGAACATGATCATGCCATTGCCTGATCCCATGCAGTGACTGAGTCTGCCTCTCTTTTAGACCACTTCCCAACCTCTTCGCTTCAAGACCAGGTTGCTGCTGGTTTCCAAGGTTGAGTTTGCTCCTTCCTTGGAAGCACTCAAAGCCAGGCTGGATGGGGCAATCTGGTTTAGTGGGAGGTGTCTTAGTTTCTTAGAAGTAGCTGCACACTTTTCCTAAAAAGAAGGGCAGTACTTGGAAAAGAATGAATAGAAAAGACAACACTAAGACAGGAGTGTGTGGAATATTCTGACGGTGGCCCTCAGGGCTGAAGATGTTTCTCTGCTTCACCGTAATGGAGAAACATCTGGACAGAGAAAGAATCAGAGAAAAGAGCCTTTATTACAAGCCCTGGTACAGATGGAGTGCTTGCTTGCTAAAGTGAATACAGCAATGTCTTGCGCCCAGTTCACACAGAACATCACTGTTAATGCCTGTCCATTATGCCGGCTGCAGGCAGATACACACAAACTCCAGCCTAAACTGAGCTGAGAGAAATAAACTTCACCTTTCATGTGCAGCGCCGCACAGTTCCTCAGCTGCAGCCTCAGCAGATGACGTGTTGAGGGATCCTGCTACATCTGACATCTGCATCCCTCACCTGGGTCTGCACTGGAGGTTGAGGCTATGGGATAAAAACCTTTTCAACTCATGTGCGTAACCCTAAGCAGTCTCTGAATTTTAATGACAAGCTGCTGCTTCTTTCCCTCGATAACTCTCAGCTGCACTCACTCCAGGACAGCAGAGCTTGCAGCTCTACCTGCCCCACTCAGACCAGTTCTCCCTTACACCAAAGCTTTCCAGAAGCATAAATTATAGCTGAAAGGTCTTTACGCAGCAAATTGCGAATCAGGACAAGAATCTGCATCTTAGTCATTTACACTGAAGTGAGGGTAATCACCCGCAGTCCAATTTAGCAGCACTCCAGACTTCTGCTCTGATGGATGTGACTGCAACACACAGGGCAGCAGAGAAGTGTGTCTTATCATGCACAGGCATCCAGAGAACAGAACAGCACGGGGCAGGTTTAACAGTAATTGTATAGAGATCTATACTGCATTCTTTCCAGTTTCCACTAATTATAGCCAGTATATATATATAACCTATACCATTAATGATATCCTGACAAATGGAAGACTTGAGATCTATGGAAGTTTCAGCTTGGCATCTCTCAGCAGCATGAAATTGGATGAAACAAATCGTATTTGAGACCATTCGCAGGGGGTGAGGATGTGATTTTTTTTTTCCCTATTCAAAGAATCTCTGAATACGATCAGTTTTGGGAGCCAAACACAGGCTAAGAACAATCTCACATAAATACAGGAAGAACCGATGACAACACTTGGGAATAATCACAATGAGTCAAAACTGCAGAAGTCTTCCCAATGCTGCAGGATCACTTGGAAAAACAATCTCTCATTTTCCAAAGACAGTAAGCGATGATAAATGAGGACACATTTATTAAGAGAGAACTTTGCATCCAGTTTTCCCTCCAATCACAGCAGAGGATGGGGTCTCTCTGTGCTGAACGCTTCTTTCTAACGCAATAATCCCAATATGTGCACGGGACTGAGATGTAAGAACCTCACTGACAGATTTGCTTAACACCTTGAAGGACTATTCAGCTCCAGGAAAGAGAACTAGAAGGATACTTATTGCAACCTCAGTTTGCAGAGGTTCAAACAGAAGAATATGTGAGCCTCAAATGTGCATATAAAACTGGTATATATTAGAGTGCTGAAGGCTGCCCAGTGCCTCTGCCAGGGTGGGCACAAGCTTCAGCCAATGTGAAGGTCTTCTCCTTGTAATCCAGTTAACGATGCATGGGCCAAACAAAACCCAGCAGCAAAATGAACCGTGCAGCAGGCAGCTCCGCAGCTTTCTTCTCCTACCATGGATTGCTGCTGTCTCCTGACACAGCATTCATCTCCACCTTGGTTTTCCTCACTTGAAGGACAATCACACTTGGTTCCCATGCAAGACTGAACTGCAGTTCATTCAGAATGGCTGAGAGATATGGGAATGTCAAGCATTCTCTGAACTGGTGAAGCCTGCAGGCAAGCTTCAGCAGACAACCATGTGCTAAGCCGGAGTGGGGCATGCACAGGAGAAGAATTACATTTGGGTGGTGGCACAGGGGAAATTATGAAAGCAATTCATATGCATTGTAATGAAGTACAATGCACTGCAGTGCTGCTCAAATTCAAAACAGGAATAAATTCTTTCATATGTTAAGTGCTCCCTGAAGTACAGAGCTGCCTAGAGCACGAGGCCCGGGATGGGGGCACTGCGGTACGCGCTGGGAGCCGGGCTTGGGTCTGTGACACAACTGCAGCTGAAATGCAAACCAACATGCCCACGGCCCCTCAGCTGTCTGAGCCACAAAAGCCAAATTAAACATTGCTTCAGCTGCAACTTACCCTTTGTACCTTTAAAACCATTATATTTAAGAGCAATGTCATTTACGAGCTGGCCGTGGGGAAGGGCAGGTGTTTGACACTGAGAAATCATTTCAGCTAGGGGCGATAAATCCCATCTATAAACTGAAAGCCTCCAAAATGAGCTCTATGTTCAATCTCAGCCCACTTTTTTCATTTGACTTTGCTGACAGACACCGAGCTCCCAACCTGAACATGCTCCACCACTGCCAGTGGCACAGTTGTAACGTGGTCATAGCAGCGCACTGCTGGTCCAACACCGGATGAATTCAATAGAAGCCTTTCAGTAGGCTTCAACAAACCCTGATTCACTCCCTAGGTGACACTGCGTGGCTTTTTATTGTCTTTCACAGTACTGGGAAGTTAAAAGCGTGCTTTCCCTCTGGCCAGCCTGAGCAGCTCCCAGCAGGAAGCTCCATCTCACCAGCAGCCCCGGGAGCCTTTCAGGGTAAGCACATGTGTCACCTGGGGACTGCCTGGCAGCTGCTTCATTTGGGATGGTTTAAGTATATTCTGACACCAAAACCACACCAACTTCACTCAGCTTCTCTAGGGCACAGAAGAGCCTCAAGCAGAGAAACCACAAGTAGAACTGTAATGTCAAAGGAGGCTTTTGCCCATTGCTCTGATTCTCACTTATAACTGAGAGGCATTTTCAGGTGTCACACGAGCCGTACGTTGCGTCCATCTGTGAGTGGTCTCATTTCCTTACATTTACAACCTGCAAAAACCGTGAATAAACTCTGACTTTATGATTTTTCTTTCCAGTAAACTTCAGATTTCTAACTTGGCAGAGGGAGCCATTGTATGTAACCACCTGTGCAGACTTTAACTAAACACTCCAGCTTTAAAACCGAGAAAATACAAAGCGTTAACACCGCTCTCAGATAGATGCTTGGGCACCTTCCAACTTTACAAGACAGGTTGTGAACGTGGAGCACCCTCATAAAGTCTCTGCTCTCCTATACTGCACGATGACACGGGAGTGCTGCCTTGTGCAAGAAGATTTACAGCATTAGGGCTGTCCCCAGGCAAGAGGCACTGCAAAGAAAGGTGCACGTGGGGCTTTGGGGAGGTCACAGCCTCTCCCTGCGCTGAGCTTACTTGACAAAGGTTGCTCGCAAGCTGGAAGCCACAGAGCTAACCCCAGCAGGGGTTTCCACTTGTGTTATTCTTAATATTTCATTGGAAAACACCACCAGGTCTGAACAAAGCAGCAGCCTTGTTCTGCCAGGTGCTTAACATGCTGTTAGTAGAAATGGCTCCATCCCAAAGAGTTGTAGGCTGTACTGACAACGAACAGAGGAAAAGCTTTGTTAACCACATTTCATAGATGGAAAATTGAGGCACGGGGGGGGGGAATAAAGTGACTTACTGGTGGCCACACAAGTCATAGGCAGAACCAGGATCTGAACCCAGGTCCGGCAGCACCAGGATTCAAAACACTGTGCTGAGTTACTGCTGGAGAAATTAAAAACAAGATCCGGCTGCAGGAAAACACTGAGATGCTTCCAGACTAGAGACATAACACAGAGGAAGGCATTATAACTGCAGGAAAAGCAAATCTTTACCATACCCCGGCCCTCCTGGACTCTTCCCAAGCCCTTGCAGTTCAACACTCGGAGGGCTTTGATTTCAGAGTTGTCAAGTTTCAGTTAATTGTCTATTTTGTTAGGCTCTGATCTGTCATTTCTTCCATAAAAACCACAGTGTGCTGTGCCTGCCTAGGTGGTGTTACATTTAAGTCTGGGTCCCTTTGATGGGGACAGGGTCCAGCACAAGTCCTTTGCGCTGACAGCACAGGGCTCTGGGGTCCTTCCCATGCAGCCACTGTAGGTAAAGCTGCAGAGCTGTGTCCTTACAGGAGACTTCCCCTACAAGATGGGGGTGAGAACACGACAAAGCACTGAACAAGAAGCCCCTGATCAATGGTCACAGCTCAGAATCAGTGCAAATAAACTGACATTGCTCGAAAGTGAGATCACTGGCAATTTATTCCTACCCGAGCCCTACCAGAAAGAAAACAGTGTTTCATGTTGGGGCTTTTTTTCTCCTCTCTCCCGTTCTCATTTCTCATCTCTTTGCTATTTCCATGTGCTTCCCACCACACTGTGATTAATCTTTTCTAAGGCCTAGGGGACTGGAGTAAAGAGGTAAGTCAGACTCTATCAAAGACCCTACACAGAGGCAGCCAGGATCTGCCCCAGCTTTTGTGGGGCTGCAGCATTCCAAGAAACATTTTC
Source organism: Coturnix japonica (assembly GCF_054131305.1). NCBI lineage: Eukaryota > Metazoa > Chordata > Aves > Galliformes > Phasianidae > Coturnix > Coturnix japonica. The sequence continues at coordinate 9,496,372 of NC_140683.1, forward strand.
CATCCTCAGAAGTTATGAAGAGTCAGAACTTTTACAGCTCATTAGTAAATCATTAATGAGATATTCCTTTTACCTCTCAACAAGCTCCTTGCTTCCCTCCCCCAAACCAATCCTAAAATCCTCCTGTGAAAAAGAGCATTCTGTTTTCAAGGTCCCGTAAATGCCAAACTCCTTTTCTTCCACTCCCCAGCACATTTTCCATGAGCTGAATTCAAGCCCTGCAAAGCAACTGCCAGGGAGGTGCCGGGCTGGAGCCAACCTGCTTGGCGTCAGCAGGAGGATCACCGCTGTGCCATGTAGGACTTGTCCCTCGCTCCCAGTCGCCCAAGCAGAGGAGCAGGATCCCTGGTGGAAGCCTGCTGGATGCCTGACTCCAACATTGATCCTATCTATGCAGAAGGAACGTGACAGTCCAGCCATCGATGTCAAAGCACAGCACGTGGTCAGCTCTTGCAGTGTGCCAGGAAGTGCCTGGCACTTGCTAACATCAGCAAGAGCAGAATCCATCATTGAGAGCGTGCCGGCCTGATGATGATGCTGGAAGAACAGGTGTATTAAAGAAACAGGTGTAGAACAGGCCTACAACTCCTCCACTGAGGAGTTATTTTCCCAAACAACTGCAAAACAGATTGTAGAAAATGGTGAGTGCTGCAGGATCTGAGCGTACTCGAAAAGGAGAGAGGTCCTGCCAATGTGCCCGGGTCCAAAATAATATTCCACAGCATTCATGAAGATGTGGGTTCTGTACCAGATCCAAACTTCACAAAATTACACTTGGGTTTATGAAACAAAAACGTTTAGAGAAATTACTTGTCATCTGAGTTCTGGTTTTCTTTACCCTTTATTAAATCAAGAAATCCCTCACACACATCTCATGGCATGTTAGCACTTATTCATATCCGCGTGGCAGACTCAAAGTACCTGCAAACTCTTGCAGAGTTTGTGAGTGGTCATTCTACCAACAATAACCCAGCACTATTTGATGGCAGCCCTGAAATCTCTGCTGCTGACACCTCCTGACTGAAAGAAACATTCTCTGATGAGGAAAGAGGTCTGTCCCCTGCTTGAGAGAGATGTCAGAGTGTAGGGCTGCTGGAAGATCAGGAATAAACTCAAGGAGCACCCAAAGTAACGTGCTGAAGTATCGCAGGGAACATGGTACTTTGCCACGGTGTTTTAAAGCATCACTGATAATAAGAGGGCTAGAACCTCCCTGGGAATTCAATTTGATTTGTGCACGAGGCAGACACCTCAGCTTTGTGTACTTACAGCAAATGAACACAGCAGCTTTGCTTTCTGGAGAACATTAAGATGGTAGCTGAGGCGCCTAAGTTATTGAATGGAAAACTACACAGAAAGCAAACTATTCCTCTCCTTGCCAAAGCACAAGGAGGGAAACCAGACAAGATTGAAATCAGCAATTCCACCCTGACAGTAACATCAAATCTCTCCTAATGGAACCACATGCAACATAAAAGTGATCTATTGCCGAGATGCAAGTGTTCTGGTTGATTTCAACTCAAGCTAATTCTAATATCAAGGTACAACTGGGGGAGCCCTTGCTTATGTATAGCACAGGTTAAATCCAGAACAACTCTTTGGTGGAAATGAAGCTCTTATACCTGCCCTCAAAATTATCTGGGCTTCCTCTGCTTTCATCTCCCTGCTTTTCAGCCCTGGCATTGCAGGAACAGACCCCCAGTGACAGCGGGGGGACAGAGGGGTACACACTGCAGACATACAGCCACTGCCACATAGATGTGAAGGAGACACAGAGAACTCAGTGCAACCAATAGACACCAAAATATCAGCACAGAGGTAATAACATAAGGGGTGTTAGGAAAAGAAGAGCTTTGAATTAGGCCATGATTATGCACACCAGATGAAGCAAGAACAGCTACAAGTAGTTAAGAGCCAAGCAAAACCTACCCATTAAGAGAGATTTGCATTTTGCGAGGGCCCAGAGAGACCTATTTTTCTATTTTATTTCTCCAAGCATCTTTTTGAGGGAAAGGGTAATTTAGCTCAAATTTTCCTTGGATTTCTTTTTAGTGAGTGCAGTCTTTTTTTATTGAGTAAAGAATGATCTTTTCAGGAAAGTTATTAAAAAAAAAAAAAAAAAAGCAAGCCATGTACGTTCAATTAAAATTTTAAATAAGATAGGAATTAGTTTGCAAAACGTGAAGTGCTAACAACCTTGGCATATTTTAGTCAGACACACTTTAAGAACAATCCTTTTCTGCACAAAAAGCATTTCATATAAACAACTTAAATCAGCTCTATTAGCAGTTTTAGAAATAGGGATGTGGTTAAGAAGACAATTCCAGCCAGAAAAGGGCAGACTTGTATAGGGGAAAATTAAGGGAATGTAAATCATTTTCCAATAAATATTCCATACACAATATTCAGCTGTGTGATATACAATACTGTCTTCTTCCAGAGATATTGCCTTCCCTCCCTGTGGATGCTGAAAGCGATTGCAGTATTAAGTTTCAATTGATTGTTAACAAAAGCCCAAGCCCGTTCCTACTTCTGATTCAATCCACTTAGAATAGCAGGCTGAGCTTTTCTAATCTCATTTTAATTTTCCATGGGGGACTGAGAGTCCAAAATCCTTGAGAGTGGGCTAGAAGTTTCAGCTGTAGGATGCAACAACCTGATTCAAAGTCAATGGAAACAGACCTGCATTGAGCCTGGGTCCCAGCAGCCTCTGTTCATGGCAAAAGCCCTGAATACCCATCTTTCTTATGAAGCAAAGCATCGTTCTATCCAGATCAGACCTCCATATACACTTAATGCTCAGCATCTGGATGAAAAAGAATCACATGAAACAGCCCAGAGAGATTCCATTACAACTGTACTGGGAGTTCCAGTTTGGGCAGATTCACTTCTTTCACTCACATTCCCCCTTTTAAAAACACCCATCAAATGAAAAGCAAACAGGCACCCTGAGCTCTTGGCTTTTTGAGGTGCCATTCACGCAGGTCTGGCTCCTGTCCATCTCATGCTGCCTTCCCTACCCCAAGCTCTCCATCAGTACCAAATTTGCCACGGTGTTCCAATGGGAATTCCAATGCTGGAAGGTGCATGGGGACAGCCTGAAGACTCATTCAAACAGCCCATGTCCTTGAAAATCAGCTCCTCACCCTGCAGTTTCATATGTCTCTCCTGCCCTACCTTACCCCCCTCCCTCTCCACATACCTTTTCTCTGCAACTTCAACGTTTTCTGCATTAATGGGATAAATACAGGAAATTCCTGCTGTATGTTAAAACAAAGTGGTATCACAGCAGCGCTCCAGACTGGTGTATCAAGCAAAGAAAAAGGTTCCATTACAGCTCAGCTCTCGACTCTTTGTACAACTTGAGGTACACTACAAGATGTACCATAGGCACAGAAGTCACATTTCTTGAAATACAAGTAGTTCATGCAGAGAGGATCCCTCACCACCCAATGGGCAGCACCACTCAGTACCTCACCACTGCAGATCTATTCTACAGCCTTAATGAGGCAGACGCAAGCAGCAGGCACTTGTTCTCTAATCAACCCATTTGGCCACTTTGTGATCATTAACCCAGCACTGGTGGTATTTCTCCCTTCCTCACTCTCTCCCTCTCAATCCCAACATATGCCAGGCTTTGAAATCAAGCACATTCCCCATTCCCCAGCACCTGCTGTGCACAAACCACTGCTTCTCACTCAATGCAGCACCTCAAGATATATTCCCAAGATCTAAAAATAAGCTTGTTACATTATTTGACAGTCGAGAATTAAATGAAATTGGAAGTAGAAATTATTTTCTTGATTACTTAATACAGGCCAGACTTTTATCAAAATATTTTGACATGAGAAGATTTGTGAAAATAAATAGGCAATCAGCAAGTCATTGCTAACGGAAAAGAGGGGTGTTTTTTTTTCAGGGAAAGAAGTATATATTACCTGTCACCACCACCATGTGAAAGTCGGGCCTTAAGAGATGATGTGTTAACAGCACTCTATCTAGAGGACAGCCCACCAGGCAGACCAGCAGCCAGAAGAAGCAGTGCCACACCATGCATGGCAATCACTGCACTGCACATGGTTGAGCATTTATGTCTTTGGGAGCTCTTGGGGGTAAACTGGAGCATACATCTGTTCAGTGTGATGAGAACCCTAACCGCAAGCCTAAGAGCAACAAAACAACCCTCACATTCATGTTTCCTCCTGTTTTCTCAGAGTAATTAGAGGGCAGTTGCTTCTCTAGCCCTCTCTGTCAAAATCTGAGAAGAGGGTTTGACAATGTTGTGCCATCTACCGTGTCAGTACTTCAAACTAAATGAGTTTAGGCAAGCTCAGTGCCCTCCTTCCTCCAGACAAGGTGTGGGACACCTCCAATCCCAGCCAGATGTCTGTCATAGCTGGTTATACTCACTGTGACATGCTATTTGTAACCAAGGTAGTGAGTGCCAACGTTAACGGAGCGTGTCTTGTTTTATATCCAGGTAAACCATGTCTTTTAAGATCTGACTAAGAGGAGTCTTGGGATCTGCAACAAATCAGCTGTTCACTGTTAGCTATGAATACGTGGTACCAGTCTGTTACAGCACATGCAGATATAAATGCCTCCTGTTTAACAACAACAACAAAAATATAGCACATATGAAATGGGTTTATCTACTTTAGGGATAGCATTAGCATCATTTTCCTATGCTTGCCTCCTTTTTGGAGCTAGTTTGCATAACATTTCCTAGAAATACACTCATATGTCCTGCTGCATAGCTACGGCATCACACCAACGAGGCAACCGGGGCTAACGGGAGGCGGGGGGAGGAGGGGAGCACCCACAATCATTTGTTAACACCAGCAAATCCAAGGATGGGCTGTGGCTGAGCCAGGTGAATTGTTCCAAAACAGCAGGACAACTCCCATCAGACTTACACAGCCTAGGTCTGGAAAGATTATATTCGGCACAGAAAACACACACCTCCATTTGGAAAGGCCTCACTTAGCATCTGGTGTGGTGTGTCAGATTCCATTTGAGATACTGGGCTCCGGAGACCAGCGGGAGAAAACACACTCCAGAGTACATGTGTAACATGAGGAGTTAATCCCACACAGGCATTCATCTTTTCAAAGTATATATTTCTGACAGTTCTGGAAAGCACGCTTACTATTTCCATAATGTTTGAAAACATACAGACACTTTCCCTCAGTGTCACAACGTCTTGAACTTCTGAGGCCCTTTTCGTGACACCATAAACTTCTCCTTGGAAGCGCAGTATGATGTCAGAGGATGCAACAGTACAAGAGGTGAAGAGGAAAGCTGTGGGAGCATTCAAATAGCTTTTTCTGGCCTTAAAAAATAAAATAAAATTAAAAAAAAAAAACAACTGGAGCTTGATCCAAGAACATTTTGTTCATTTGCTATACAGGGGTGCCTTTTGTATGAGCACAGACTGTTTTGTGGACTCTGGTCCTCTGTAGTCACCATGAAACAGAAAATATACAATGAAGCTAGTGATGTGTTATCATCTAAGACTTCTGTGAATGCTATTTCTGTCTTATGTTCGCTGTGGCTGCTGGTCAAACGTTCATCCACTACAACTCGATAAAAACACGGAGTTTTAAATACTTATCATGGATATTTATAGGTTATTTTCTTCTCTTCTCTTGTCTGCTCAGTTGGCACAATAGCGCTCATTAGCGTCCAGGTTTGAGTGAATCTTCCAATATAAACAGCTGTGGGTTGGTTTTTATTCTTTAAGCTAGTTTCTCTCGCATTCATCAGGGTTAACAATATCTGTATTTTTAATAAATGACCCACTTTGATATCATCCAGGTAAGCCATACGAGTTTCACGCAAGCATCACTGAACTGCTGTATCCACTGCCTCCAGACTTGACTCACGCTGCAGTTCCAGCAGAGATTTAATGAACAAGTCAAATTTGATGCAAGCTTTCTGAAGTTTGGCAGCTCTGATCAGCAAAATAAGTGTGCTAGATAATTAGGGTGTTAAGCTGATATTTATCTCTAATCGCTCAGATGAAAGAACTAGATTTCACAAGAACTGTCTTTGTATTTATTACCATACACTGAAAGGACATCACTGATTGAAAGCAAACATGAAGATGTTAACAAACACCAGCCTGTTTACACATTCAGCCCCTGAGAAACATCTCTATGGAACAACCACATCTGTAGTCACCACAGGGCACCAGCACTAAGGCCAAAAACAGTGCCCAGCCCTTGAAGTAGCCCTACCAACACCCTCTTGAGTATCACATTTGCATTCAGACCCAAGCTGACAAGGCTCCAGCTGCTCACGCTCAAAGCTCATGGCCCCTCAACCACTGCCTCCTACTTATGTCAAGTATCTCAGCCTCTGAAGTGAAAGATATGTCTATAAAACTCAGCAGGTTGTTCGTCTACATCCACGTGTCAAAGACACCAGCTGAGTATATTTGGGATACCTTAAACTTTGTTGAAAATCCCAATCCTCCTTCCATTGTTACACTGGCATTTACACCTACCCAGACACAAACACTTGTGGTTAAAAAGAATTAAATGTAAATTAAACAAAAGAAACATCTCGGGAAGAATATGAGGACTTCAGCAGTAGAATGTGCCTCCGTATGCCAAAGGAAGAAAAGCGGGGAACAGATGGCTTTCTTGCTTTGTCTTCATAGTGCTCTCATACTCACTGCTTCATATTTTGGGTTAATATTTTTATCCTAACCGAGTGATTAAAAATAGAGACAGACGGAGGATTGTATTTCATTCTATAATTAGGCAGACACAATGAGGTGAGTTCTCAGCATGGTACAAAGGAAAATAAAGCATCTGTAGCTCCACTGGTGATATTTCCTATCCACATGGGAATAACTTTTACTCTGATATATGCAATAGAAAGGAAAATTGTAAAAACCCTCAAAACCCACAAAAACATCTGGGGTTTACCATGTTATTAATGAAACAAAATACCACAAGGCCTTCTTTCAGGACGAGACTTCACTCTTCCTAAACTTCAAGTACATGCTTATTTGCTCAGTGCCTTGGAGAAAGAAGAAGCGGGCATCTTATTTCAATGCTAGAAATAACAATGGACTTGCTCTTTTTAAACGCTTTGGATATAAAGCTGCCATAAAATCAGCTTTAATCAGAGTTCAGCATCCCAACTGAAGCATCACTGGATTAACAATGACTCCATCAACACCCACAGTGAGCATGGGCCGTGGAGATGTCAACTCATTGCCCAAGGTCCAGTAAAGTAACTTCAAGATAATCACACACAAAGCAAAGGCAACTTAGCTCTAGGAGAGAGTCAAGGCTCTTTAAACAAGGAGCAACCCAGAGGCCAATTTGCTAGGGTTCTCGTGGCAGGCAAAGAGCAGCCTGTCTACCAACAACACTAAGAGCATTTGAGCCAAGAGGTTTGCTTATGACTGAAATGCTGTCATATGAACAGGTCGGAAAGGATCATTTTCTCGCAAAGCACTTAAGTTGTTTTGCAGTAACTAGTTATTTGGAGTCTCAGATCCAGACACGGGAGCATTTGCTTGTATGACCTAGTGCAAGAGAGCTGGTACACACAAGAACCATACAGAAGTGATCACTCTGGTCACCCACACTCTTGCTGTGGTAGTAGAAACAAGAAAAACAACTCATGAAAAGGTCTATCAAGTCCCATCAGGGTCTCCGCTCCAATGTTTGGGCAGTGTCTTGGTAAGCTGGGCAGGCACCACACCTGCTTTCTATAATGGACTTGTTCTTAAACAGCTTGTGCTTTATGGATGACATCAGAACGACGGCCAACTCATTATTGCCAAAGCAAAAAAAAAACACAAAGCAGGTGCCAAAAATAACATGAGGTCTGTTGTGCTCAACGCAAGTAGCAGGAACCCACAACCCAAAGAGCCAGGACAGAGGGTGACGGCAGCAGCCAGGCAGGGCGTGTGTGCAGGACAAGGCCTGATGATTCGGCTTTTCCAACACTCTGCTCTATTTACAGCGAAGCACAAGGACCTCTCACGTCCCTTCCTCTCCCCTCTTCAGAACACAGGGATTGCCATGGTGACTGACTAGTGGCCCAACAAATGCAACACCCGCTGTCAGCAGGAGCTGGTACTCTGTGCTGCAAAGGAAAAACACAACGACCAGGCAAGACGCTGCTGCAGAACAACTAATCAGGAGGGGAAGGTTCCTCCTAATCCCTTTGCCATTTGATATTGCGTCATGGCTTCCATACCAGCAGGCTTAGACCTTGCCTAAAGATGTCCCTTAATGCAAACACAGCATGAAGCATGAGCTTACAGGCACAAACTCAAATCCAACAGACTTCAATGAGCAGTTTCCCTGTGCAGGAGCTGTGCTCTCAAACATCAGCATTCCAGGTTACAGGGCCTTGTTCATCCCCTGTATGCAACAGCCCCAATTTCCCGCTCCAAGATGTCTTGGACCAAAATGATGCAAATGTAGATGCAAAATTGAGCCAGCCTCGGACAAAAAGGGTCCAAAATTGGTCTGGAGAGGATATCAGATTTCCAAAGAGTTGCCCTTGCTCAGATAAATGCCCTTGCTCAGCCCTCTGCACACTCGCCTGGTGTTGGAAGGTAACCCCCATCAAAAAACTTTTTGAAGCTGGAGTGGTCTGGGGTGCATGGAAACATGGAAGTGCTGCTGAACACTGACACTGCCAAGCAGCAGACAGATATAAATGGTACCTGACAGCGCTTTACAAAAGCTTCTCTGGTCCAGAAGTACTTTTCCAGTTGTGATGGAGGATTCTCTTGGAGAAATAAAGCAGCATATGGAAAACCCCCAGCACTGCATGTTCTCATAATTTTTGGAACACTGTAAATATTTGAGTCAGTAGATCTTAATCCATAAACACAGCTGGACTCAAGAAACAATGATGGTAACTTATTATAATTTAAACAATTGTGTAACAAAACAAACCAATGATAATCACTTTGGTTTTCTAAGTACAATAGGCGCAACCTTTTCACAAAGTTAACATGATGGTACATGCAATTACATAAAAATAAACGTACATATGCTAAGACAAATTATTCTCAGCTTTTAAAGAACATTGTAGAGGGATGACTGCGGAGGGAAAAAAGCTGTATGGTGCACAGCCAGCAATTCATATAATGTACAGAGCTGGAATGGTAACTGCCAGCCAAAGGACATCCCTTTTCCCTTCCATCCCCTTCCAGAACATATTAGTTTAATTGCTTTATGACCAGGAACATCATTCCCCCAAGTTCACCCTCAATGTAAGCCCTTATGCACACAGTTTACATACAAAGAACTGGTGGCCGATCTCTGCTGTGATTAAGGAGAAGAACATTTATCCAAACTACATAAGAACAGACCTGGGCAGTCAACTCACATTTTAAATAAATTAAGGGGAGCTTAAGTTCTTTCCTCAAAGTTCAAATAAGTTCAATTCCTCCTTATTTCCATTGCCTCTTTGCATTTTCATGAGAGACTGCATTCAGCAACATAACCTAGAAACAGAAGTAAACACAATGTGCTTCAAACCCACTCCAACTGTCCTAAGCTGGGTGCTATCCTGAAGTTTTTACCAGGTCAAAAGAGATGTAAAGTAGGTTCAAGTCACACCAAAGCACCCAGCCAACACAAAGCCTGTGCAAAAGCAACAATTTAAGTACATTTTCTGTAAGCAAAGTACTGACTATGGCTCTAGCCTATTATTTCACTAACATGAAAACTCCAGGTTTAATATTTTACATTTTGTAATCAAAAAGACAGCAAGAGTCCCACCTCAGCTTGTAGAATCTACAGAATTCAAGCAAAAACTGGCAGTGAGGAAGAATAAAGCTATTTAATGGAGCACTGTAGAAGTCTGATGTTCCATAACTGCAGTGTTTGTACAATCAGAGCTCAGTCCCTTTGCATATACCCCTCAGAATCACAGGGGATAAGCCTGCAAAGAGGCAACACACAAGCAATGAGCCCGACTCCCAGCTCGTGCTGAAGGCAGTATCATAAAATGGGAAAGCTGCCATCTGAATTAATCCTAGTTCTAGCATTTCTAGTTCAAAAAGAAGCACACGAGCAAAACAGCATCTTTTAAGCCCTCTTCTCTGCACTGAGAGACAGATGAGCCATATTAACTGGAACTTTCAAAAAAAAATCAAGTATGGAAAACATCAGCCCTGCAGTACAGGTCTGGCAGAGTTATAATCAACTAAAATCAGGATTCTATAATAGGAACTGACAGGGAAATTCTAACAACTTGTGCTGCTTATAAATGCTAACATCAGCCAGGAAAGGGATGAAGCCACAGAGCCGAAATCCCATTCTGGACTAAAACTTCCCCAAGTTTTCAGGGAACTTTGATTAAGGAGTTCAACGCGGTCCAGGTGTAAGTGCAAGTCTTACAGAAGTAATGAGAAGGCCTAAGAACAGCTAAAGGTTCAAAGGAACTCTTCATTCAGAGCACAACTACTTTTTCAATAAAGCAAACCACAGCACAGGACGGTAATTCCAGTTCCTGACACATGACCTCTACAGTCAGTACGCTGCACTTCACACTTGAAATATTGCCTCTGCTCCATTTGAATATATAAGAGTATACTTTAAAAAAGGGGAATAATAAATCTAGGACAATGACCACATTAATCCAGACCCCATTTGGCAGGGTCTGCCAAACAAGCATTAACAGCCATTTATGCAAGTTCCTAAATGGGAGATCATTCATTGACTTGCAAATGATGTCACCCTCTAAAATGATGGAACATTTCTTTCCCTTTGTGGCTTTGCCACCCTATTTCTGCAAGGCTGCCAGGCAGGTAAACAGAATTCCACTTAATCTGTCTGCAGCTTAAAAAAAAAACAACCTACAGCTTGTCCACTGAGGCCAAAGCTTTCAGAGATGAGTGCCTGATGTTGGCCAACTAAATCCAAATTTAGGAACATAAACAAGTACCTGCTGTTTTTTTTCTTTTCAAGGCTTTAAATAAGTATCTTATGCTGCACGGTGATCCTATCCCATGTTGTTTTTCAGTAAGGACCTCAAGGTGGGAGGTGAGAGAGAAGGGGGACATTGTGCTATCTGGATTTGTTGTCTCCCAGTGTCTTCCAAGCTCCAGTTTACTTGCATACCAGGATTGGCTGGAGAACAATAATTCTGCTCCACCAAATCCTTCATTGCACATCACTGGTAAAGCACAACAACAGTTTTGCAAGAAATTTAGAGGGAGGTGAGAGAGCGACTGACATGGCTGAAAACAGACTCTGATCTGCTTCAAAGCAGCTCAACCTTACCAACCTTCCCAAACCAACAGCTCTATCACTGGGCTGCCCCAAACCTAATGAGTCTTCCTAATGAGGATTTCAGGAAAAAAATACGACTTCAGCTGCCTTAAATGTTTTCCACAAATGGGAGACTTCAAAACAGTAAACAAACTTTTCATCAAACTATTCTTGGTTATCTCTATTTATAGGACTCGAGTAGTTTTCCTAGCAGATAAACTTGCAAATGCAATCTGGGATCTGACAGCACAGCTCCAGCGCTACCACCATTAACAAGAAGCCAGATGAGGGGAACATTTTCTCATCATTTTCTTCACAGCAGATCTGTGGTGAGGGCTCAAGGGAAAAGAAAGGAAGTTTCTTGAACTTTGGGAGTAGGAATGTTAGAAGCACTCACCCTACTCCCACTGGGGTCAGCAACAGGAGATTAGGCCAAAACTTCAAAAAAAAAAAAAAAAAAAAAGGCCTTAAATATATCAATTGTAGAAGTCAAGAGACAAGTTACCAAAAGATGTCATGTCAAAGAGTGTCTGTTCCTGAGCCTCAGCAGAAACCCCTTCTCTATGACCCATCTGCATTAGGTTTAACACAAGTCTAAAATTCAAGGAAGAGCTCATTTGGCTGCAGGATTGAACCCTGGTGAGCCATTTTTTCCTCACTTTTCGTAGCTAAGTGTTTAAGTTGACTAAACCAAGAGCCATTACAAACTGCACCAAACAGTTCCAGCTGAACATAAATTTGGGATTCCTGTTTCTCAATTCTTGCATTTGTCCCGATTTAGTTTTCCCTCACTGCTATTTTTGTAAATTATTTGCATCAGAAATAATGAGTCACAAAAAAATGAATCAATAGCTGCTTATGTTACAGTGCAAATCTCTCTGTATTTTCTATCTGCTCAATGACTGATTGTTGGGTTTTTCAGTTGGGTATTTCTATGCATGCAAAGCAAAGCACAACTGGGTGGGTTTGTGCTGTTGGGTTTTTTTGTTTCACACTCAAATAATCCAACACGAAACAAGCAAAGTTGTTTAAAATTAGTGAAAGAACATCAAACAACTTGGGAAAACGTGAGGTTACAGATTCTCAAGGAACTTAGATGTGAAGATACTATTAAAAACAAAGCAAGCATCGAAGAGTAACATTGAAAGCAACAGTTTCTTCATATATCTAAGCTTAAATAGGCCACTAAAGGCAGTGAGCACAGCGATATGTGCCTCCACATCCTTCTCAGCTCTGTTTAGCCAAACCTTAGTCTCAAGCATAGCTTGTTTCATGCAAGACTTAAAAAGATGGAAGTTGTCCACATATTTAGAGTTCCTTTGTATTATACATTCCAAAGGAACGCACACAAAGCACTTCGACCCCAAAGCAGACTTCTGGTCTACCCTAAGAGGATAATGCAAAATGAGGACCCAGCAAACCAAACCCCAGGTAGAGGCTCCTTCATCTCCTTCTCTGGGGACTACATTCACTTGACAAGCTCATTCTGTTCTCTTCCAATTAAGTGGCACCAGCTGGCTGGGTGCACCCCCTCTCTCCACTAATGCTTATTCCAAAATGGTTTACAGATTTTTATGGAAGTGTAGGGGAGATGAAAACTAAATATTAGCGAAGGAAAAAGTGAAAATACATTTCGAGTTGAATTCTGAAAAGTCAGTGAGAACAAAATATGGAAAAGTTGTTCCAGATGGCAGGAATTTACTTGAGGAATTTCATTTAATCACATTCTTAGCAAGATGTTTTGATTTGGATGACATACATCAACTGCATACTTAAATTAACAGTCCTTCCTACTGAAGCAATTGCAAAAGTCCCAGGAGTAGAAAAGGGTCTCAGTGCTTTTAAGTGCATGTATGAACCTGAGAGTCTTTGTGTTGTTTCTGAAGGGACAGAAATGATTCAAGCCATGCTGCAACCACATGCCCATTCTTGACAGCAACCTGCACAAGGCCATCTGCCCACCTGATCTGATCCTACAATCTCCTTCCAGTTCCGCAGGCCATGGGGACATCCATCTCCCACAGGGTCATCCCCCAGATCAGTGCCCCAGAGGAATGTTGGTAGGACAGCCAAAGCCACTCAGCTGTCATCAAGTAGATGGCAGAATGGTTTGGAAGGGACATTGAATACTGCTGCTTTTCAGCCTCCTCCCAGCAGATCAGGCTGCCCAGGGCCCCATCCAACATGCAAAGGAAACTTCACATCTCATCCAGATTTCCCCCACCCTCCAACCATTTACCCACCTCTCACTACTAAGTAACGGTTCTGAGAAACCCATTTCATTAAATACATAAGCTGTAACCCCATGAGACAGATGATGTTCCAGAAATCCCACCTGCCCTGACTTTATTCTTAAAATCCGTGGCTGGGGGGGAACACAGATGAAGAGCTTTAACACATGAACAGATCAGTATCAAGATTACAGCACTGACATAATACATTTCTAATAGCCTTTGCTATCTTTATAGGCCATAGCACAGCTCAAATACAACTCTAGAAGTAGATTTCTGTACAGGAGTTTATTAGGAGTTGAAACGCAGTTTACACCTAAAGTGCACATCAAAGTTTTTAAGGATGTGGAGTATTTCAACCACCTCCAAAACGCTCCAAATGCAAACTTATCTTCTTGCACAGCTTCCTCCTGCAGCTGTACTCTGAAGGGAGATATACATACACATACAGGTATGTATAGTAGTTATTAGAATAACTGTAATAAGGCCTTTTGTTTGGCGACTGTCTATTTCTAAGAAGTGAAGTATGATGAGATTTAGCTTGCCAGCTGTGCATTTCACTTTCCCATATCCCCAAACAGAGATTTAAAATAGCCTGTTTATCAGATGTGTATCTAACTCGTATTCCACTGTGAGGTCTAAAAAAGGAATTTCCATTCTTACAAATGTTCCCCTTGTGGGGCATTACCGTCTGTTCTGATCATTGTTAAGGGTTCCTCTTTCCTTCTAAGTCCAAAACCCACTGAAGCATTTCTTTAATGACTACAAAAAAGGCCAGAGGCTTTCTTGCCTTAATTTATACACAAATACATCACCAATTAAAAGGTAACTGTGAAGAATAGAGCTGATAATGGAATGCCTTCTGCAACCTCAACTAGAGCATCACGACCATGACATTATAATAATTAGTTAATCTATTCTCTAATTTGTCTCAATTTGCACTAGCAGAATAGAAGCTGCTGTCATCTTGATTTCTCACTGAACACAGCAGTAGGAAAAGGAACGGAATTTTTCCACCTCCCACCCATTCTGTGCATAAGCTTTTCCCCTCTTCTTTCCATCAACACTGTAAATCTGGAATACAGCTCCATTAAAGCAAATGGAGTTATATTCCAGGTTCAATAATGAAAGCAGAATTTGGCTCAGCACCACCAAAATACACCGAACTCATGCATTCAGAAACACCTTATCACTGCAGCCAGCCTTGCTCCACTGCCAGGCTTCAATCAGTGAACAGGCTGCAGCAAATGTCTCCTGTTGAACAGAGACCTTTCTCTTCCCCTCCAACCCATCACAACCCCAACCTGCGAAGGGCTCGTGAGAAGCTCACCATGTCCCTGATAAAACTTCCCATTCTAAACAGGAAAAAAGGCAGATCCTCCTCCTGGCTGCTCAGGTGGAAGAGAACACCCATTCCTTGGAAACATGAGGGGAAAAAGAAGAGTTTGAGGCAGAAGTGTGTGCCTCAGCAAGGCTCTCGTATGACTTTAGAGGCATGTTTCTTTCTACCCACCGTCAGCTATTCTGCTGCCACATCTGTGTGGCCAGATATCAAATGACTAATTGAGAACCATTAACAGACATTTTAGAATCTGCATGCTGAAAGGTTGGAGCTAAGTCTTTATCAGTACACTTTCCAATTAGTTCAAGACTTACATTTCTTGTCCTTTCAGAAACTATTTATCTGCATACAGAACACCTGATACACCTTATTTCCCAAATGAAGCTCCATTTTGATTGCTTGCATGAGATAAAAGTCACCATCACCCAATAAAAACCCCAAAAACCAAGTACAAAGTGTGCAGCTCTGAGCAAGAACTTGCCAAAAAGTTATCCCTCAGCACTTTTAAAATAAACATAAGGGCACAAGATGACCCTTAAATTGCTTCTTGACACGTACTAAATCTACAGAAATGAGGGAGATTCTCTGGAAAGAGCTGTGGAATCTCGGGATTCACAGTGTATTTTTAACATATTCTAAGAATATTTTGTATACTAATACATGCAGTAAAACCACAGGGATTTCATCTGGTTGTGAAAACCCAAGGCCCATGTTTAATGGCAGTGTAAGGAGTAGGTAGCTGGCTTGAAGCAAGAAACAACCCCTGGAAGCTAATCAAAGCATCAAGAGGATAACACACTTCCATTCCCCCATTCTCTGTTCACCCTATAAATCAGTACTTGGTTATTGATTGACAAATTCCTTTTCCCAGCCACCCTCCTCTGCTCCCAAGACACAAAGTATATGGGAGAAGTGACAACAGGATGAGCTGCAGATTGTACAGGCAAATTGGAGCAGTGCACCAGGATGAACCTCAGCCAGTCAGGGCTTCCCATGTTCAGTGGGTGACTTCCATACCAAAAGGAAAGGTGGGTGGCAGAAGTGCAATGCAGAGAACAGCATAAGGAAAACAGTGCAGATGCTGTCTGGAGAGAATCCTTAGACACCCTTTGCATCTGTAGGGTGCATCAGCCGGGCTTTATGCACATACAGTAACATAGCAGAGGATTTGCTGAAGACTTTTGCTTAGTGCGAGCAGTCTGCCTCAAAGAGAGCTCACTGTCACACTCTGAATGCAAAGAGCATTTTCCTGTATTGCGAATGAAGTGCAATGAACAGCAAACATCACAGGGCAAGTGCAGCCGAGCACAGCTCCATATGGCTGCAGAGCTGCACCCGTTGGCCCCACCATTTAATTTGGTCACAGTACCACACAAGCTGTTTGGGAGCGAGGTGTAAAAGGGCATCTTGTAATAGAGGTGTGATGGTGTAAAAACATCACAGCCTTCCACACAAGACAGATGGAAACTGGATCCAGTAGATGCAGGTGACTGCAAGTATTTACTTCCCTTCACGAAGTGCCAGCTCAGACTTAACTAGATAGGCTTAGCATCACATCTAAATCAAAGAGACAGTAGTGCAAGCCTGAAGGATGAGCAGACAAGGACAGAGTAGAACACAAGGAGAATCTGAAAGAAGCTGCATTTCCTGGACCAATTCTGGAAAACTAATGGGCACAATTAGCAACTTTCAAGATAATAAGTTAAGAAACCAGCACTGCGAAGACTGAGGCAAAGTCAGAAGATGGGCGAGACACCATTCACCAACTATACAATTCTTAACAATAAGAAGTGAAGAACTGCCAACACATTTCTGCCTATTTCTCACTCGCAGACATTCCCTGCAAAGCTCACACAACAAACAAAGCTTTCAGAGCTGGGAGCAGCAGCCCGCTTTGTCATACGCTCCTGAATAAATCAAGAAATTGCTCCGCTCTCATTTTTCTGATGGGAAAAGTGCTGACCAGAGATGTGCACATTTAGCAGCACTGCTCAACTCAGTGCGTGGCAACCAGAAGTTCAGCATCCTCCCCCAGCCTCACTTCTCCTTGGGCAATTCCTTCAGGGAACCCCAGCAGCTCCCCATACAATTCCATGGATCCTCCTCTGGAGTCTCTCTCCCCCATGCACTACACTGTCATTTTCTTGAAGGATGATTGAGTAGGTCACTTCAATGGTAAACTGCAGTAAAAGGGAACAAGTGAAATGTGGACTTACATTACATACAGACCCAGTTTCCAGCTCTACCACTGGGGCAGAGGGGAAGTGAACGCTTTAAGCAGGACACCTATTTTCATTCCTTGTATCAGACTCCTTAACAGGCAGGATGACAGAATCCCACCCCAAGGACCTGCCTCAGTGCTGCCATGAGAATCTCATGGCCTGTACTGCCTGTTACGGAGGCATCAGTAGCGCACGCAGCCATCAAGTTAAAGCAGAGAATGTTTTGATTGTTAATTCAAGATGCTCTCAGAGCTCTGTGGTGACCCAGCTGGCCATTCCTGCTCTTGTTTGTCCGAGCAGAACACTCCACAGATCACAGTGGTTATGAGTAAGCAAGCAAGCATGTGTGCATTTTTGTTGACAGCATCTTCCCAGAAATGATCACAGCACCCGACTGGTACTCATGAGGTTTCACCCTCTTTAGATTTTTTTCCAATACGTTATACATGTGTATTTATAAACCTCATTTCAGATGAAAGCTGCTCCTTCTCCCTCAGCCCTTGATAACTTCCTGCAGACAAAGATGTACAGAAGCCGTCGCTGAGCACGGAGGCACCTTCTTGCACATATTTAAGGATTGCAAACAGCGTTCTCCTTAGCCAAACATTTCCACCCATGGGGTGATGTGTTTACGTTCCCTGCGGTACACGATCAGCAGTTCCTTGGGATATACTGTACCTCCAGTGTTTCCAACCTAGCATGCCACATGCAGGGAATCAGGTAGCCTCAGCTGTTTGACTTCTGAGAAACAGCTCCAGATGTGAAAGCACGTTATCTTCCCTTTTTAGAGATGACTCCCCCCATGATTCCCTTTTTCCCTTACCCAGAAATCCGAACTCTAAAGTTAGCAGACAAATAGTCAGAAAATAGAAGAAATTACATAGCATACAAAATATGAAGTGCATTCAGATAAACCAGGAAAAAAAACTACAAAAAACCCTACAAAATCTTTATTTCTCTGGATAGACCAAGGCCTATTTTCCAGAGCATGGAGATGGACCAACACATTCCAAATACATCACCATGCCTAAAGATGGAAACATGTGACTTTACATTTTCACCACTGCAGCTGCTGTATTGCCTTCGGTGAGGCACATCTGGAGGCATTTCTGGCTGTAGGTTGTGGGATATCCAACACATAAGGCATTTCACGAGCATCATCCTTTGCTAACAAGTAATTCTCTCCCATAGTAATGGTGCTTCCATCCATTGTACTTCTACGTAGTCCACAGTCATTGTGCCCCAAATACTTCCTCACACAGGGGGTGACATTCTTCACATGTGGGAAGCCACAGATGGGCTCAGATATTGAGTAATGCCACAGAACTGCATTCAGTTGTGCTTTGGTTCCTAGGTAAAACTGACACAGACCCCAAATGATTTGCCTAAACCCCACAGGGCTCATCTATCATTCTTCCCCACTCTCTTCCACTTGTGAGCAAGGCCACTGTTGTGCAATATCAGCCATACAGCCGTACACATGGCAGCCTGCAGAACAAGGCCTGCTGAAGGACAAGGAGCACAGGGGTTTACTTGGCCTTGTCTCCATCACCTCCAGCAGGTCTCATGCATTCAACCCAAAAGACCTCAGCCTCCTTAGGAAACACAAAGGAGATCAGGTGCTTCTGAGGACCAATGGCCCTTATTACCTCCCCTAGATGTACCTGAAGGGCCAGCGCCATCAATCCTGACACTGATCTCACAGTGCTTTGCACTTCTTAATAGCTTATTGGAGACTTACACATGCATTCTATGCTTAAGTTCACTGTTCAGCCACAAGCTGGAGCATGCTGCCTGCCATCCAGCTAAATTGCTAAGAAATGCCAGTGCTTTCAGCCAAGTGAGCTGGCAGCAAGCATAAGAGAGGATTTGGAAGGAGAAATTGATCCATCAGGGAAGACAGGAGGCTGGACCACCCCTCGCAGTTGTTGCTAAACATTCAGGGATCCTTAGAAGGCAGCTCAGTCACTGCCATGCTAAGGGACAGCACAGCTACACCCCGGTCAGAACTAATTAGGCAGAGAGGAGTTAATGCTGCTTCTGTACGAGACAGAAGTGGAAGCAATAGATCAAGCCCCAGTCTTGGACTCCTGTTGCAAGCACAAGCCTATCAGGATCCAAGGGACACAGGAACGTTCCTGAATGGCTCCAGTGTAGGCATCCCAACAGCTTCTCTGAAATTTCACAAGCAAGGGGATGTCCTGGATAACGAATGGGAGCCCAGCAGCCCCCAGATGAGGGATTTTCCTCTGTGCACGAGTCCCTGAGTTATTTCAGCAGCATCTGGCAGTGATGCTCTTGTTAAGGCTGCAGATCTATTTATAAAGCCTGATTGTTCGTTCAGGGACAGCTCTCGGCATATGAGGCCTCAGGAGAGCTGGAGTGATCTGGTTAACAAAACACCCAGCAAGCTGGGAAATCAAGTCTGCTTTTGATTTATAATGCAGCAAACTAAAATTATGATTTGCCAGACTCATTTTGGCACACTCATAATTCAGCTACAGTTCTGATTATTTAAAAAAAAATAATAATAATTAAAAACCCAGCGAGTTTAATTACCATAATTATGGAAATAGTCACTGAGTGAAAAGGACTCAAAAATAATGAGGCAAACTCACACAGCTCAAACTCCACCAATTAACGGGATGTTAGGCTTGTGAGACAAGCCTTGGCAATGCTGGCACCGTAGCAGCAGAAGGGACAGCCCACCTCGTGCCTAGGTTAAACTGCAAACCTATTGCACCCTCTTGTGCTGAGGTGACAGCATTACTTTGGTTTGGCTGCCTCAAAATTAATCACTCTGCAGCACCTGACCTTCCAATCAGCTCTCCTGCTGCAGGGTACAGCCATGCATGCAGCATTGCAGCACCCATACACTGAGGACTGTTCTCAGCACCCAAATGATTCACTAATTTCATGGGCAGGGCTGAGCATCCCTGACTTCCAGGCTTCTGTGGATCCCCTGAATCCTCCTCATGTGAGCTCTCACTTCTGTTGAATTCAAATAGATCCCACAGATCTGCCTGGCCAAGCAGCACTAAACTGTGCCTTCTGTAGGATTCCCATTAGGGAAAATAAAGCTAGGTATCAATGGACACCTATTTACCCCAGGTAAAGCTGGCACTTCTTGAAGCAGAGCTGAGCAATGTGGTTTCCTATGGCTCCTTCCAGGCTTGTTCCTCCTATTGCTTTCAACCCTGGAACTGTTCCTGTCTGATCAGCACCCAGGTTTGTTTTCAGAGCATCACACACAGGCTGGTCTAACAGACAAACACAGAAGCCATTCTCTGACAGTCCTATTCCCAGCCCTCAGCACAGGCTGCACCTCCTGCTGGTAACGCCAGCAGCAACACTAATTTGCAGCTCCTGAGCACAGTTAAAACAAAGCATTTTGCTGTCTTAAATGCAATTCAGTCTGCATTAAAGCTGGTTTGTTACAGGGTGAAAAATTATCAGGCACAGAAAATCCAGACAGACCACAACAAGGGTCTGAATCAATAGAAAGGAGGATCCTCTGCTGCTGTGAGTACAGAGCACAACCTCCCTTAGTCCAGTGTCAGCCTGAGGATGACATCAAAAATATGTTAAGTAATAAAGCTTAAAAAATAAACAACAAAAGGGGGAACAAGAGCAGCACAAATCCATCATTTAAAGAAGGACAAGTTTCCTTGTATCTTCCCATCACAGATGCAGGTGGGGGGGATCTGTGAGGATTTGCTGATGGGGAAGTTTCCAGAGCATCTTTCTATGCCCACAACAATTGAAATTAAATTGCATTCTGATCCATGAATCAAAGTGCTTGCAATTACCATTTCAAGGCAGGTGAAACAATAACAAATAAGGAACAAAGAGATGTTTCAAGTCTTTGCTGATGCACTCTGTGCTTACTAAAGAAACTGCTAACCGGACACATTTTCAACAGAGCCAAGGTGATTGCCTGTGATAGCCCCAGTTAATCAAGTCTTCGAGAAAAATGGGAGTAATCTCCTCTATTGTAAAGTAGTATTTCAAATCTCCTCCAGCATCCGATGCAGTTTTTATGCTTAGATTTAGAACGGGAGAACAGAAACCAAGTGTGAATCAGGCCAAACTGCACCTTGGCTTTGAAACAGCGCAACTTAAAACCTCTCGGTGTGGGTTAGAAAACCACACAGGTTTGCACACCATGCAATTGTCATTGCACGTGGGCTTACAGCATGCTAGATGCAGAGATGATGAGTTTAACCTAAAATTTATATTACAAGATCACGAAACACGAGCTTCACCCTCATAAGGATGGGCCTCTTCATGTCTGAAGTCCATTATAAAGGCAATGATTGCTGCTTGCACCATTGAGTGACCACTGTTCCCTGTGCTGCTGTGAATGTTGACCAGTGCAAGCTACTCTGCAGCAACGATGATCTCTCCAAACAAAAACAAGTTGTGTTACTAGGCTGAACAAAAAGGAACAGCCTTAATACTGAGCTTCTGGCTCAATATGTTCTGAAACCAGCGAGTGCTACTCATCTCATAGTCCTCCCAGCTCAGCCTGCTATCAGAGCATGTGCTAAACCCCCTATGATCAGGGCTGAAAGCCACATAGGTAAACTGAAAACAAAGCTGGCCTTTTCTGATGGGCTGATGGAATAGGAGTGTTTGCTTGCAAAAGAGAAATGGGAGGAGAACTCACTAAGCCATGGGCTCCAGGGAATCTGTGGCTGGATGATTTCTGGGCACCCATCCTGCTCGTCTTCTGGAGCCCAAGGGCATTAAGTTCACATCCAAGTGGGGTTCAGCTAGTGACTGAACCCTGACACAGCAGTGAACCCCCCTGCTGACCAGCCATGGGCTCAGGACCCACCGGGCATGGTGCTGAGCTCAGCAGTCTGCATATCCAGCACAGCACCATCACAGACCAAGTACTGCACTGGCAGCAGGACTCGTGCTCCAAAGGTCACCTGCTGCTCCAGCCCCTGAGCTGGGGGAGGAAGGAGGAGGAAACAGAAAAGGAAGCTGATTTTCACCACAGCTGCAAGCTCCAGCTCTAAACCACTAACCCCTTTGCTCCTTGGAAAGCTGACTCCCAAATCCCTAGGTGTTTCATTATCTCTTGCACTCCCTCCCTGAGTTTCTCTCAGGTAATTGTTCCCATATAGCATCTGCTTCAATCTGAGCCAGCTTCCTCCTTCACTGAGGCTTTCCAGCACGAGCGAGGCGACAGCTTTGCCTCAGCTCCCTCATTCCGTGCATAGGCAGTAAAAAGTCTGAGGGAAATAAGCGGGTTTGTGCAGGGGCTGAACTCACTCCTAAGGTAGACTGGGAAACACCATTCCCATGGGAAGCCACGTGTTTGTGACAGCAAGACAGACTGAATGAGGAATCAGCTGAACCCCATCCCACTCACACACTGTAAGGGACTCCTGCACCCCCAGGAGGAACACGGGGATCCTCCATTGCTGCTGATAAAGAATTGGTTTAACAGAAGTCACCAATCCTGCAGTCAGGAGAGTTTGCATCTTTGGTCCCAATCCGGTCACTGCAACCCCTCACAAGGCAAGTGAGGAATCATGAGCTCATCCTTTGGCAGGAAGGGACCGACTGTAGTTTGCAATATTCATAGTAATTTGTGTAATTTAATGCAGAGGGTGAAGTTCTCAGCCAGGGTAAATCAGAGCAATGTCAATTTTCACTGCCGAAGCACCTGGGTTGGCCTATTAATAAGCTTAACTCCTTTTAAAAATTTATTCTGTTCACCTTGAAGATGACCCCTTTAGAAGTATTTATTGTTTTTAGGTTGCTGTAACAGTCAGCTAATTGCTGGAGGGCCAGCGTTACAACAGGTAAAGTGCTTTCCATCACAGCTTGGTTTGATGAGATGTAGGTAAGTGGAGAAAAGCAGAGCAAGCATGCTTCAAAGATATTTTAATCAAGTTGTTAGGATGCATGTGGGTAATCGTGAATCTCAACAGGCAACTAACTCTACAAATAATTAAGTGACTGGCTTTTTAAAGTGAACGATGTTCACTGGGCCAAATTCAATACTGCAGTAAATTCCTGGAAGCACTGCAGAAGATCTATCAGTTATCTCAAGCTTGTCCCATGAAAAGAGACTTAGCAGGCAGGAAGGCTTTTCATTGTTTTTGGTATTAGGAAGAAATACTAGAGGGCAGGGAACAGCTTTGGAGCACAGGCATAGACTGGGTTATGAATACCACGTATTCGGAAAGGCAAAGAGACAAAACAGCAACGCAGCACAGGCACTGGCGCACAGAGTAAATCCTCCTCTTGATCCACGTGTTATTCCTATTTTAATAGTAATATTTAAGGCAAGGGGCTAACATGAAGATCACACTCTGGCCATGGATATGACCATGAAGTTCCTAGAATCTGGGTGAACATCACTGAACATGGCCTTCAAACCCTATTTTCTTCCCCACATAGCAAAGTGATACAGAAACCAGAAGGCTTGTTTCTCTCGACAAGGGTCATTGCCTCCTCCTATGCTACAGGTTCTGGGAGACCATGCTCTTACAGCAGCTTCAGGATCACCTCCTGGACGAAAGATAAAGGATTCTTGCACCAGTCCTATTGCAGCAGTACTCTAATTGTGGAAAAATCACCCCCAGTTTATATATCTAAATCAGGTCCAAATATTTTATGCAGAGCCCAAGGCCATGACCTACAGCACCACTGTGCCTGCAGTTCACCTTCATAGAAGCAGGCTTTTGGGCTGGCTTTTAAGCTGAAGTCCAGCAGCTGAGTAGGTGGCCACTTAATATCTCCAGGTACATTCAGAGATTAGGTGAAAGTCCAAATCTAGGCTGACATCCCCTCTCTCCGAGAAACAGGCCTGCAATAAATAAGGCTGTGTGCAAGTTGTTGTTCCTGCTACAGCGCTCTACTCAGCCACTTACTGCCAATGTGTTCCTCATTAGCACTCTGGGAAGCTGTGAGTGCACAAGGCGCTCTGTGCAGCCCCATTTTTATTCTCTTCTCAAACACATGGAAACACTTTAAAAGTAAGAGCCTTGGGACCTGTGCGAGGGCGACAAGTGACAAGATGAGGAGAGGAGAGCAGAGCCAGCCCCTGACAAATTTGAACCATCCAGTCTTTAATCCGCAACAACCAAAGAAGTGATGCTAAGCAAAGCTAGACCTTTGCAGAAAGGAGATTACATGCATAATGGAAAAACTGCAGGCACGGGGAGCCTGGCCCACAAAAATTGGTTAAAATTAAGCGCCTTCAGTTCGCTTTCCATGATTAATGGAACTGCGTGCAACTCAGTCAACATTTCCATCCCCCTCATAACCCATTGAGAGCCCTTTTAAATTACATTTTCTTTAAATTGGAAAAATAAAAAGACTTTGTAACATTCCCATAACTTACTGTGACCAGGTGATCAGTGGTTCCCTCCTCGAATACTATTGCTTTTGAGAAGCAGAGCTGGCAATCAGAAAACAGAGGGGGATTGCCTTTATACCTCCAACTCAGGAGCAGGAGTTTCCTTGCAGCTCCATAGAGCAAAGTGCAGAACTCACCTTGTCCCTGAAAAAGGAGAAGTGGCATCCCCATACCCCTGCACTGTCACTGATGTACTACTGGGATGCCCAAGCCTCTACAATAAGCAAGAAGAGGCTTAACATAAGAAGCAAATCCCTACTGAAATAGTCGAGTCTTAGCACGGAGCAAAACAGAAACAGACCACTGGTGTCAACTACATAGAAAATTAAGAGTTAAATCTGTTGGATGAAATTTGTGCGTGTACTTTCATGCCAGTGGAAATTTAAGGAAAAGCCTAAATTCTCTATGCTGGCACAGCAGGTACAGCTTTGATCTCTCAGGAGGTTCATTTCCTTCATTAGGCTTTTCTTAAAATTCACTTTTATGAGCCCTTTAATTTTCCCCCTGCACTCCCCCTCCCATAAAAGCCTTTTTAGATTCATTCAACAAAGGGGCAGGGTGGGGGAGGAGAGCCTCCTTTAACTGCCACTAAATGCTACCTGAAGCTGCTAGCTGTGCACAGGGACACCGGAGCCATTCAGTGAGCAAGGCACAGGAACTGAAGGAGGGAAAAACCCCACCAAGGCAATAAGAAACCACTGAAAGGAACAATGTGGGAAGAACAGAACCACTCAGTGCTGATGAAGGAAAAGGTGAGGCAGCACAGGGAGACCTCCTGCACAGTTTGGGTGATTGCTGCTGCAAAACAGGAGGAGAGCACTTACAGCCTGCAGGACCAACAGACCCATCCGTTTCCTCTCCAGATCAGCTACACAACTGATCAAACCAACAGCTGCCCCCATTTCAGGTGTCACACTGCGTATAGAACAGACAACACAACCCTTTTCCCAGGGGAAATACCTTCCCCTACCAAACGCAGTAAGGAGAAATGATCTCAGCATCTCTTTCTGATCAATTCCTCACAGAAAAAAAAACCCTAAAAATAGAATACACATCTCCTGTCTGACCTACACACAGCCACAAATCACAGTGTGGACTTCAATTCTCCAAGTGGAGGGTTGGATCCTTCTCAACAGCACGTCACCTTACACCACAAAAGCCTTTTCAGCAGCAGGGGATGGAGAGGTACCGCTGCCCAGGCTGCTGAATCCAGTCTGTTGCTTTTGCACTCAGCTGAACTGTGCAATTCTATTCACAAGCAGCAGTTTCATTTTAACTGTAGTTTGTGGCTTTACCCCCTCTATTCCCATTAAAAGCTTTGCTTCTTATGATTATCCACTTACTTGGAGTAATTTAAACAATGAAACAATCCAAGTAAATTGTAAGATTATTCACCAGCTCATTTGTGTAGATGAACTTGGTTAACATCCTTGGAAGCAGATATTGTTCTTAATAAGAAAACTGCACCCTGGTTCCTGCTGGGGCTGTAGTGCTCCCCCAGGGTTTGGGCTTGGCCTTACAAGGTAACAGAACCCATTTTGCTCTCAGCCCATTTCTCTTGAAACAGGAAAGAAGATGCATCTTCTAGAGACTGTCCAAGGGACAGATTGTCACCTCAGAAGGAGCATGAAACATGAATTCACCTGCAGATTATTCGGCTTCCTGGTTTGAAGCATGGTGTAGCAGAGATGAGATTCTACCCTGCCTTTTCTTTTTTGGTGCTCATTTAATTCACTACAACATGAACACAACTGGATTTAACAGGACTCAACAACTGCAACAGTTCACACAGCTGGTTTTTTTTCTTCTTCTTTTTTTAATAGTCCTGGAATTACAGGACTCTACTTTTCTGCTACATCAACCCCAGGCCTCCCCCAAGCCCAAACTCAATTTCAATTACATTTAACAAAGCTAGGTGGATGGGCAGCATGAAGTCAGATGAAGTTCAGCACAGACAAATGCAAGGTAATGCACTTAGGAAAGGATAATTTGAACTACACAGGGAAAAAAAAAGAAAAACAGAATGCTTTTGTGAGATAATCATCTGCTGTGCTCTGAGACACAGGGAACTGAAAAGAGTATAATGGAAGGAGATGGCAAGTCCTTTCCTTGGGAAGATGTTCACTCCAGCTCACAGTAACGTGAGCTCACCTAACTCAGCACTGCGGCTATAGAGGAGCTGAGATCAGGAACTCCAAGCAGGTAGAGCTTAACAAGAGTTAAAGTTTGGTGAATTACAGGAGGGGATGCATGAAAGAGCACCTCTTTGTGCATCTTTGAGTCATAGCAAGCCAGGTCAGGGTACCTGGCCACAAACTTCAGTGCACAGGGACTGCCCTCCTCCTACCAAGTTGTAGTTCAGATACGAGAGAATTATGAAGCCTTGGACAGATCTTGCATTAACCACTGCTGAACAGTGCTCACAGTGAGTTTACAGGCTACGATCCTGCACCTAAGATCTCAGAGACCCCTCGCACCTGCACTGCCTTACATGCTGCCCTGACCCTGCAGACACCCAAGCTCAGGTTATTGGGGTTCTGAGCACTGATGGAGCTGCGGGTGTCCCTGTTCACTGCAGGGACTGGGACCTGATGGCCTTTAAGTGTCCCCTCCAACTCAAAACATTCAGTAAAAAATAAAAGCTAACCAGAACCAGCAGCTCTCCATGGTGCACAGATATAGGAAACACAGAACTCTTCAGAGTGCTCCCAGAAAAATATCAATGCCCACTCAGTGCTTTGATAGCCAAGCTCCCATCCCTCCAAAGAAATGAGAGCATGCTGATCTCATGGAGCATTTCCCAGGCCGGACCCTGTGCAGGGAGCAGATTTGGTGAAGTATGGGGCCATCTGATGGCAGAAGCAGGCATTGCTCCTTAGAGCATCCCAAATGCTGCACTGTTTGCTCCATTCATCTTCAGTAATTGAATGCGTGTCCTGGGGGGTGCACTGTGCAGGGGCGAGAGGAAGGAAGAGGAAGCTGTACTTATATTTGTCTTCTCAGATTTAGTTTGTCTTTATCTCCAGCTATTTTGAATGTCATGGGGAGTTAATGAAGACATGTTGTGCATCTGCAACGCATGGAACAACTTCTCTCCTGTCTGAGCGCATTAAAATCTTTCTTACTTACACCAGGATTTACAGAGAAAGAATAAACAAAAAGGAAGAGAGATAAGAGGAAAGCAGAAAGAGATAAGACAGGAGAAGAAAAAGAGGAAATTCCCTTTGTAGAATTTCAGATCTCAAAGCTGCATCACAGAATGTTTTCCAGTCCCTTCTTCAGCTCAGTCTCAGTCAGATATAAACCCTGGAAGAACTGTTGCCACCTATTCAGCAGGACATAGAAACACCCTGAGCACATCATTAAAGATCAGTTTGCTCTCCACTACAGACCCAAGGGAGGGCACACAGCAGGGATGAATAAAGCAGAAACATCCTCCCCAGTGGAAGTGGCACATCTCCAGCCCCTGATAGTGTGTACCTGCAGCCACCTGAGCTCCATCCAACTGTGAAGGACAGCAAGACCTCACAGCTCCCATCAGTGGCACAGATATTTGCTGGATATTTGTAGTTGCTATTTCTGTGTTACAGACAGGAAACTGAGTCAGACAGCAAATACAAGCTCAGATCTGTAAAGGCTTTCTAGCCTCCAACCTCTGTCTCAAGACAATCCCTGGCTTAGATCTGCCCAGTCATTTCCAAGAGAAGAGATGAGGCAGTGGCAGAGAAAAGCCCTTTCCCTAGGATATCCCTTCCTCAGCTCTCCCCTCTCCCAGGAGGTAGAGGCAATAGTACAGACTTTCCTTAATCATAAGCCTGTTCTCTTCAAAATTAAGATCTTCCTTTTCCTGGCACTTCCCATCTTCTCTCTCCCTAAGGCAAGATCTGGCACACCTCAGATGTTCTGGTTTGGCCTGTAGTTTTATTTAGACTGCTCCTTGCTTTGGGGATTCTCTGTTTATATCATTGGAGGGTGTTAATAAGGGCAGAATGGTTTCCAGATCCACACCAGCTGACTGGATTTCCTGAATCCACACCATCTGTAAAAACAGAAATGTTCCCTTCTCCTTGTACACAGATAAATGCAGTAAGGCCAAATCTCGTGGGGAAGGAGCTTAGGAGAGACATGGAGCTCCAGCCAAATGAAACCCAGCGAGCTCCGGAACAAGGTACAGAACTACCATTTTTAATATGGAGGCACATCTGAAGACATGAACAATGTCATCACTCAGTGGAGTGGACAGAAGAGTCCAATGTTTTAAAAAAGCACACTATGGAATTTTTGGCACCTTTCTCTGACACATTTGGCACCAGCCATCCTCAGAGACGCAGGAATACACAAGCTCAGGTCCTGACTGGTATTACAGCACTTGCATATCCCTATCATCCAGCTTTTCCATTTCAAGCCAAGCTCAAGTCACCAGCTACACCCAGCAGCAGTACACTCATCCCTGAGCCCCTTGATCACAAAGAGGCAGCACAGCAAGAAAGGACCCTTGGAGATAGGATGCATAGGGTGAAGTGTGAGTGTGCAACTGGCTTGTTGATAGAGTTGGGTGCATCAGTGGGCAAACTATTGCTCATAAACCTGACACCAGCTCAGCACCACATTTCCAGCCTGGAGTGGGCTAAGCTCACCAAACTAAGAATAGAAAAATCAGCTGCTTTTGTTTGGACCACAAACATGAAAAGTATTATGCATCTCTGCATTTGCAGATGTGTTACTGACTGCTTGGAGAACTACAGGACAGAGCTGGCTATTCACTTTCTTTTTCCAAGTGAACAGAGCCCACGTGTGTGCTCCCAATGCATCCACGTACCTGTACAGTGTTTCTGAGGGTTTGGCTTTGTAAAAGCAGAAATGCTTCGTACTGCAATTTTCAAGGTCTTCAGTCTTTGAGGTGTTCTGAACAACTGCTTGGACCCTAAAATAAAACAATGCTGCTCACTTTAGTATATGACAAGTATTTACCTAAATTAAAGACAGCGACTTGCTACGCCTTATAACACCGCTGCAGTGAAGCAGCCCTGCTGGAACCAGAAGTGTCCCATGGTAAGCAATCTTAGCAACAAAAAAACCTATATTAGCATATGTGTATGAAGATTTGTAGCTTCCTTCCCATCAAATAAGACTGAGTTAACTACAGTATTTTTTTCATACTCCAATTGCAAACAGCTGAACTTGGCCATAACTGTATATTTTACCTTCAATAACAGAAAATCTGGCAATCCAGTTTGATTTCATAAACTCAAAAATTCATGACATACCAAAAGGTACTAAATTGGAGAATTCAATTCAGTTTTGTTCTATATTTAGTGCTCCTTCTAAAGGCCCTTGGAAGGTTGTAAGTAATTAACTACATTCAATAGCAATGGTCCGTCTAATCCCCAAATCCTCTCCCTCCCAATAGCCAAGAACAAGTATTTCCATTTGCAACTTCCTTATGCTTTAACCAGGCTCCCTAAAGTCACTTTATATGGCTTATGGTTTAACTGAAGTTTTAAAAGTATTCCCTTTTGGTTTGGCTTTTTTTTCCCCCCTCTAACCTACCAGCTTCACAAAGCATCCTTATCCCATTCTTATGCTAAGGAGCTTACTATCACTTGCAGTATTACCACTTTGCCTCGGTTTTGCAATACAATTGACTTCAGTTATTGCACAAGTAGCTGTTGTGATGGCAGAAGCAACAATCACCGTTCGCTCCATTAAAGCACTTCATTGTTCCACACCACTGATTTCTCCTCTAATATTAAGAGCACAAAAGGCACCAAGTCTCCCTGGCTCCCACAAGCACAGGTGTCTTCCAGCTCTTCCACGAGCCCTTCCAAGGAGCAAAGCTTCACTGTGTGCCTGTGCAACAAGGATTTGCTACAGATGACATTCCCAGCTCAGTATTTCACGTGCTCCATAGCTCAGCAAGTTGGCTGAGCTCTTTAACGGCTGTCTCCCGTGCAGCACCAAACACAACAGGCATTTATTTCGTACTAAGCTGGCTAGATGATATCCCAATAAAAATAATGTTTTCCAGCCTGTACAAATCAGAGAGATTTCTCTCAGCGGAGAGCCTTACACCGAGCTATCGCCTCTAACTTCTCCCACTTCCCCTTAAAGCCCACTGACAGCCCCTCAGAATAAAGAAACCCCTTTGCTGAATCTCCCTTATCTTATTGTACATCAACTTCTTGAAACATTCATGGGATCACTATGCATTTCATTTACCCTTAAGGCCAACCCCTCTGCTTATTAAATTAAGAAGATGAATGAGGGATTTGCTCTCTTGCTTGCAAGCCCAGGGGATTCATTAGTCAAGTAAATGATTGCACTTGCCTCAAGTTATGCTACTGCAATGTTTGCAATGTGTCTTCTGATCTCAGCTCCCCGTGCACTTTTTGGAATCAAGGTTGGTTTTCAGGCAGGTCACATTTAATTCCACTCATTTGACTTCAGCAAATGGAAGGACAGGCCTCAAACTCACCGCCCCCTTCCCCTCCTTTGCTCAGCCCTCCTTGTGTTTCACAGAACAGGCACACAATGGGAATCAAGAGCTGCATATAAGCTCCAAATACTCATTGCAGTTTTACTCCACAAAAAGCAAACTGGGAACAAACGAGTCTCGCTCGCACAGCTGGGTGAGCAATTCAGCCCTTTGCTAAGTGGCTCATTGAAGAGACGCTGCTGGGACATCAGCAAATGGAGATCGAGACTCGCATTTCTATGCATCGAGTCATTTGCAGGTTGTGCTGCCTCGTCCGTGGACTAGCGAGCAGCTTTCTACTTGTAACACTAGAGATGTTACATCAAAGGGCAGTTACAGGGCAACTGACGGTGATCAGCACCATGCAAACTGCCCGGCTGCTGAAAGCTTCCCTGCAAATCTGTAACTGTAGAGAAAAGATTGGAGAGTTTGGGGGCTCCTCCCAGCGCTGCACCTAATGCACCGGGCATGAAATGCACAATCACACGAAATGCACGTTCACATGAAATTAATCACTACTACATTAGAAGGGGATTCAGCCATCCCAGCTAATATCGCAGCCCTCCCTCCTCCTTGCCACCGAACGCGTGTTTCTTTACTCCCCAGCTTTGCCCCAGGCTCTACTAACCGCACAACACGGGCACTTTCGCCCTTTGTTAAAGGAAAAACACCAGATTTAAAGTCTTCAACCTCCACCAGCCCTGCAGACCCCCCCTCCCCCAGCAGGTACCACCACGCGCCCAAGGGCCGGTCTCCTCAGTACCCCCCCCCCTCCATCCCTCTTTCCTCCTCACACCTCTCCGGTTTATCCCGCACCCAAAGCGCACCTTCATCAAGGAGCTGCCGCCATCTAGCGGGGCTGCAGCACCCACCGGGCACGGAGAACGAAGCGAAGGATTTTAACGGAGCCTCCCGGAGCTGCTCACCCTGGCTGGGGAGCGGCAGCGTCCTGCAGCCTCAATGGAGGGTCTGGGCTCAGCCCTCACCTCCAGGCACGAGGCTGAAGGGGCAGCACGAGACGCTGAGCCCGTCGGTACCGGACACGCACGTGAAGCTGGGATGGGGCTGATTGCAAAAGCAAAGCAAAAGGCAGCACACGTGGGATGTGCAGGCACTGCCTGAGGGTCCTGCTGGCTGTAGGGGGTGCTTTGTGTTGTTAGGATGCAAGAGCCCTGTGCGGATGTGGGAGGCTTTGAGCTTGGTGCTGCCAGCAGAGCAGAAGCGATCTAGGAGGGTTGAGGGAGCGGGTGCTCCCATGGCACGACTGCTTTATGATATGCCGAGAGTTGGCTGTGATAACCTTTGTGGGTCCCTTCCAACTTGAGGTTCATAGTGCTGGGGTTGCATGTGTTGCTCCAGGATGCTGAGGGGAAAGACAGAGTGCAAAAGGAGGCAGGTGTCTGTGCAGCAATAGCAGGGAGAGGCCAGGTGTTTGAAATGGGAGCCGTGGTGGTGGGTGTCTGCAGGAAAAGCAATGCAGGTGCACACAGCAGTGAGAAAGTCAAAGATGGGCGATATCAATGTGCTTAAGTAGGTTACTGCCTCTACAAAAGTACTTACACGTTATTTCAAACAAGCGTGTGTGTGCAGTTTTGTGCAGTTACATCTGCAAGAGCTCTTCTGCGTGCCTCAGCCTGAAATCTGCTCAGCATGGGCTTATTCAAGAAGCTCTTGAGATTACTTTCTTATCCTGAGAGCAAGGAAGGGATTTGTTCCAGGTACGGAGCATTAGCTGCAAGTCACAAAATCCAGTAGTTAATATCACTAGGAATCAAAGTAGTTTTAAAAGGGCTGATGTTGATAATTTTAGGGTATCTTCTGGGGAGATGCATAGAAAGAACAATGAGGATATAGACTAAAGTCTTCTCTGCAGCTAGTGGAAAGTTACCAGAAGTCATGTTCACTCTGCAGTACAATGCATTGAAATGTGCTTGGACATCACCTGGCCCCAAGCAGCCAGTCAGACAATCACATCTTAATGGGGTTCAGGTGGGGCACAGGGATTGAATGGCAGGGTTGTTCTGGCATGGTCTGTGATGGCTCCCATGTCACACCTGCAGTGCTGTGAGTGCAAGGAGGTTCTTTTGTCTCATTGGTGGGGATGCAGAAGCACTGACAGCAGTGCCCTCAGGACTGGTGTTTAAAGAGTGGCCCTGTTTGTGCTAAGCACAAAGTTAACTTCAAACTTGTGTTGTGGTGGTCAGACATGGCGAAGGGATGCCCCATTGCAAGGCCACTGTAGATGGTGAAGCTCTGAACTGAAGGGCTGAGGTTGCCCCAGGTGTTACACTGCTTGCACATGCACTGTGTGCATTAAAGCTTGTTTCCATGGATAAAACCCTCCAGCTTCCAATCTTTTGCCTACGGTTGTATCTCACACTTTGCTCAAGGGTGGCAGCAGCAATTATCACGTTCCTTCCCCATCCATCTTTCTCTTTTTTCATCCCTGGAGTTAATACACATACACTTCCATTTGTCAGTCTACTTTCAATTGACAAGTGGAGCACCCTCGTTGAAAAAAAGGTATTTTGTGTAAGACAGAAGTGCTACACAGTGTCCAGAAGGTGGCAGGCTTTCAATGCATATTGATTTGTGCTTCTACTTGTTTCCCCAGAGCAGAGGCAAGCTAGGACTATGGGAAGCTGGGGCACTTATGGAGTGATTAGCCTGAGTTCAAGTGTATGTGTCTGAGAGAGGGAGAATTGCCTGTGTCAGTGGCAGAGGGAATATTGTCCTGTTACAGGCAGTCACAGATATCAGGCAACCCAGTCTGTCATCCTCCAGGGCAAGGTACTGGGAGGCAAGAAGGAGGGAAGAAGGAGCAGGGCTGGTGGGACTCTGGCCTGGTGGCACTTGAGAGCATTTGTCCTTTCATCTGTCATCTGGCCTGGCTCTCTGCCTGGGGAAATGAACTCGGAGCTTTTCCCTAATAAATACACAACCAATCCAAGAACAGCATCAATTACTGACAGGCTCATCAAGGGCATTAGCGAATGTGATTGCACTCAGAATTGATTGTCCTCACTGAGATAACAACCCAGCCAGACCATCCAAGGGAAGTCAGCACTGCCTATTTATAGAGAATGAAAAATTTCAGCAGCCTCAGACAGGGGACTTTGGATATGTGGCTTAAATTTAGCAGCTCAAAGGTTATTCTGGGTCTGGGAAAGCCCAGATATCTATGCTTTCTTTGTATCAACACTTTTCCAGGCACAAGGGCACTAGCCAGATCTCCAGGACTTCTACATAAGTCACAGCTGGGTTGGAGCTGAATAGTCTGTGAGTATCTGGGAATCCTGGAGGAATGCCCGCAGTGCTTGTGCAGATCAAGAGCAGCATTTCTGCAAGGGGAGATGAGCCCACTGTGCTCACTGTACTCACCCTGGGTGCGCTATGCAGATCAAACATGCTGAATCCATCTGCAATCCTGGTGGGAATTCATTGCTGACCTCACTGTCTCATCCCTTTGGTAACAGAGATCCAGGGCACGGACATCTGGTTTCCATGCTTCAGCCAAGTGGCATGTGGGAACTTCCCTGTTCAAAGAACAAGAGGATTTAGTTAAAATACCGAGAACACCTTACCACAAGCTGGAATTCCTGCCAACTGCTCTTACTGCACATTGCTGGCCCCAGATCCATAGGACTATAAGAGGCTGAGAGGTCAAATCCTGACAGCCTTTCTCATGGCACAGAGTGAAGCAGAGCCCCTCAGTCTCTTGAGCATGCACATTTCTCACAGACATAAAAGAAACTTGGAGTTCTGTTCCCAATGGGATTAAGCCCACATCAGCTGAATATACATCCATCTAAAAACTGTATTCAGTACCTGAGATTATTTTTTGAAATGAACTAGATTTTATAGACTAAAACAATGACTTCATGGTAAAGCAGCATTCCATTCCTGCATGCAGTGTTACAGGATGCCATTTTTGTACTTTCCTCCTTACTTGATCATGCTAACATGGGCCCTTAGGCACTGGAAAACCAGAAACCACGTGCCAAGTGGAAGGGATGGAAAAGTGAGAGTTGCCAGTAATACAAAACACAGCGCAGGAAGCGGTGTTTGCGAGTGTGACAGGGAACATTTTGTCTTCTTCATCAGTCGTTCACAGCAGGGAAGAGATAATACTTTCTGTAAAGTCTGAAAGTGACTCTTAGAGCAGGTCTGTCCCAACTCCCTAGTGGAGCTTTGCTCACCATGTAAATCCCTTCCTCTCTAAAGCCAAAGCCAAGGGACACAGTAGTGCAAGATGTTGACTGCCATTTTATTTCACCTGTTTTCAGAGGTAATTAATATTCTCAAGGAAAAATGCAGCTGGTTCCTAGAAATGAGGGAATCTGTGCATGGTTCAAAATGGCCTGTCCCCACTTTTTTAGTGTAAGGGGAGTTGAGGGTTGGATCTGGATGCTGGTGTCTCCGTTATGGTTTTGGTTGCTGGTCCTATAAGATGAAATCAGTCATCTGGAACATCTGGATGCTGCGGGCACAGGAGCACATTGCCCTGGTTGTAGAGCGAGTGCAAGGAATGCACAACCCAGCAGTTTTTTCGGCCTTCATTAGGAATGGAAAAACACCCTTTTAATTTGCGATTATAGGCAGCTAATGATTGTTCCTTCCACTCTGCAATGTCTATGATTAGCAATTTAGATCTTTAGAGAATTTTGAAATGTGAGTTATTTTGCATTTATATTTAACTGATGAACTCATGCTGGCAATCTGCAATCACGATTCCTATATGGAATTATTGAGAGGTTATTTTTGAACCTCACATTCTATTTGAATGAATAAGAGCATCAAAGCAGTTTCTTTTTTAAATAGCTGTTAATCCAGAAATGCACTCTGATAACATCTTTAAAACATCCAATATCAGTGTTTGACATTCTTAAAGTTAACAGTGATCGAATCCAGCCTTAATCTATGCTGTTTTAAGAATGGGTCTTTAAACTGTGCAAATTCCATATCCAAAGACAGTAATGCAATGATTATCCTTTACCTCACATTGAAGATGTGGAAGATGAAGGAAACAAAATGCTAAGCAATAGCATGGTTTGGTTTTTTTCTTTTTCTTACATGCCTGATAAACCTGGCAAAGAGAAGTGGAGGGAAGAGCTTCACATCCAACAGCAGCACAGTGACACATCAGGGCAAAGAACAGAGAACTTCAGAACTGCTCTTGTCTGGACCATCCCAGACCTTGGGGGCTTGTTGTGTAAAGAGGCATTTGTGTGTGTGCTTTAATAAAGCATGTGAGAAAGAACTGTCGTCTCATACTTACATTCTGGCTGCAAAAACTGCTTCTTTTAATGCAACCACTTTTAAAGCAAATCAGGAACTATTTTAGCAACGTTAGGTTTGAGTTTTAAAATGATATATATAACTCGGGGAGTAAACTGCTGTTTTCCTGGCAACTCTCACAGTTTCAGTCATAGGGATCCAGAATGTTGGTGTTGAGAAACTTGGCATCGATCCTTTACCATGAGCATGATGGTTTATATGGTCAACATGCAAACTGTACAAGAAGAGACTTGGCCTGGGAGCTGAAATGGTGGAGGACAATGACCACATCTAAAGCACAGCTTCCCACAGTCATCCAGGCTTTACTTGGAGGTCTTCCATGAGAAAGCTGGAGATCACATCTCAAGCTGAACTGATAGGGAAGAGGGAATCCTTTCCCAGCTGGAGACTGATCTATACATATAAATATGTGAAGTCACAGCTTCCATTAAAGTCTATCAATCACAAGTGTCTTGGCATGTGATAACTCCTCTCAGTCTGAATGATTCATAGAAATGACCCTGTTTTCACCAGCAATGGAGAATGTACTAGATCTTTGCTTGGAAACTGGCAGCACCAGGAGTTTAGCAGAGAGACGGAAATAATGTACCAAGTAGAAAAAAATGTGGGGGAGGATGTGTGCAGAAAACAGTTTGGGAGCTTAGGAAAATATCCAGCCTCCCACTAAGTTGCTATGGGGTAATTAATAAAATGTTTCATTCTCTCCAACTTCTCTTCCAACCTCTTCCTCCCCAGAGGCAGCAGCTATCATCAAAGAACATTTTCATTTGGCATCGTAGGTTAATAATGATGGATGGTTTAAAAGGATCAGGTTTGGAAACGATCTCATCTCCCACTATTGAAAATTAATCAGAGTATGGTTGACCAAGTGTAGGTGGAAAGGAACATAAAACTTCTTTGGTGTCAGCTGGCACGTCAGTATGCTGTACAGATCAGTAGAAGCATTGCAGATAGTGGATGTATTAAGAGCTGACAGTATGTACTCAGCTGCTTCCATTTTACTCGCCCTCATTGTTTTGTGTAAGCTGACAGATCACCTGCCAGTCTGCTCACACCACTCCAGATAGCAAACGATTCGGTTTGTAGCAACACACATCCAAAAAGAGCGGAAGATCAGTTGGAAGAAGCCCAAAGAAATGCAAGAGAAATGATCAGAGCTCTAGAAAATGTGACCTGCGATCAGAGATTGGAAGGACTTGGTTTATTTAAGTCTGGAGTGGAAAGGCTAAGGAAAGACATGATAACAGTGCTTAAATATGTGGAAGGTAATTTTACAAGGGAAGGAGATAAAAACTTTACTGTATCCATTGCTATAGGGGCAAGAAATCGTAAGTTTAAACTGTAACTGAGGGAGTTTTAATGAGACTACAGAGAATGTGCAGGAATTGTGAAGCCCCTGAATAATTTGTACAGGGAAGTTGTGGGTTTCCTAAGGCTGCAGGTTTAAGGGAGCAGTCAGGTCAGACGGCTGCCTTCAGGCAATCATTTAGTTAGAGGGGATCCGGTCACAGGGCTGGCTCAGCAATTTCTTATGGTCCCTTTCAGACTTTTTCTACGATCTGAACTAAATCTCTTCTGTCACTCTAAATGAAGCACACAGGAGAAGTACACTCATCAACAGGACTTAATATTGACAAAAAAGATTAGATACTAAAAGTGTGACGGATAGCCATCCCATAATGTCTTAATAAAATCATATTTTGTACTGGAGCCTGCGATTTAACCATCAGATAAAGCTCAAATACAAGTGAAGGGTTATTTGTACCGTGACTCGAGACTGGGGCTGGGGGAAATCGAATGTTCCACTCATTAATTTTGAAAATATTCTCGTTAGTAATTGCCCCATTTATACTTAGAGGAAAACAAAATGCTCAAATTCCTGGCAGCAAAACACTTCCATAGTTGCAGATAAATATTGACATTGGCTTCAATTCAGTTTACAAAAAGAAATCAAAAGAAAACAACAGCTCTAGTGATGCTTGTCAGACTCAGAAGCATCTTTTGAGAAGACACTTGGTGAGTGTCGTTCTGCAGGACAGAAAGTCAAAACCATTCGCTATTAATAGTCTGCTTAGTGTAATCCAGGAGAAATTCCCTGTGGAGCTGGGATGCTCCTGCTGGCAGCCCTCAGCCCCCTGCCCATCATACAGGGCAGCTGCATTGGGATCAGTTCCCAAGTGTGTATTTTCATAGTAGTTCACAAGAGCTGCGCTCTGTGAGTGTTTGCATCTTCGAGGATTTGATGCCTATGCTTTGGTTGGGCATTTGGTGGGACTTGAGGGTAGAAATATGGGGCCTAACCCAGAGGAGATGTCTAAAAGGGTCAACATCTATATTGTAAATACCTTCATCCATCACTCAGTGGGAGCTCTGGTTCCAGTCATGTGTCTGCATCCTCATATGCTGTCTCCAGGAGCCCAGTGGTATGAGATGGTACGGAAAAGCCTGGAAAGGAAAAGCAAAGTTTGCAGTTTACTCTTCATTTGTGCTTAGACATCTGTGGCTTGGCTTGTATGGGTTTGGACCTCTGTCTGCTGTTAGGCTTGGAGTCAAGTAGGTGGGCTGAGCCTCAATATGGTGGTTTGCATGAGTTCTTGATCATTCAAATCTCCAACCCAGACCCAGCTAGCAGCTTTTGAACAGCCATTTTCTTCCAGCAAGCTTTACAGTGCGAAGCTCTTCCAGCACATAATGTTCCTTCCTCTCCTCTGCGGAAAATAAATACTAATAAATTATAATAATGATAAACAATATTTTTTATGTTGTGACTTCTGCTCCCGCAGCTGTTCAGTTTCTCACTCTTTCCTACTGCTGGGTGTTTGTTTCGTTCAAGTAGTGAGCCTTTCTCCCTGCCCTCTAACCTTCATGCCCACAGCAATACTTTTCCCTGAGATCAGAAGCCAGAAGATCCTACACAAGCTCAAAGCCAAATGAACCACAGCTCTCAGCAGAAGGCAGCAGGTCTCCTGACCTTGGTAGCTGCCAGGCTGCATGTTGTTGGCTGCCCTGTGCTGCCACCAAGCCTTCTGCAGGAGAGAAAGGTCTCTTTAAGCCAAGGAGAAGGCTATGAAAGCAGGCTTCAGCCAAAGGGACAAAGCTGCATTTATCTAGGTGATTATTTATTGCATGTTATTTTCCAAGTGGCACTGGCACTTCATTTATCTATCAGGAATATTTGGTGGCTTTCATGAGTGATACGGAGAAAAGCTGCAAAGAAAATAGAACTGGCTTTGGTTATTCACAAACTATTTGCAAACAAATCCCAAATCTTTAATTGGTGACGGTTCATATAACTTTGACTGCTGTGTTCTCAGCTTCATTCTATTTTTCTGCCAGGGAAAGATGTGAGAAAATACTACAGAAAGACCCAGTTACCAGGAACAAATAGATACCATATACAGATAAGAGACGGACTTGCTGTTGTGTCTTGGGAAAGTCCATTGCCTCCCCATGCCTCAGTTTCCCCTCTGACTGCATGGCAGTAAACCAATGTGTACACTCATCTGACAGTTCCATGTGCAGGAGTATGAATGTACCAAAGGGACATTAATTGCTGTTAATAATGGTACACAGCTGGCTACCTGATCTGTAGATATTTTACCTCATCTTCCAGACACTGAAACACAGATGATTTGTCCTGGTCTCCTTAAGGACACTGATACTCAGTAATTCCTGTTAATTACCATCTGCATGGTTATAAGGCAGCTCTTTGTGCTGTGGGCAGCCATGCTGCATGACTGTGAGCTCAGGAATATTACAGGCAGGAGGGACTGCTGGCCGTTTTGTGTTGGCCAAACCATTACATTTCACCTAATCATTCTGAACCAAATGGTTTATATTTGTCTACAACCTCTCTCCCATCCAGGTGTCCTGATTGTGTCTGAGGGCATCCATCAGAACAGAACTTCTCCCAAGAAGTTCTTCAGATCTGGTTGCCATTTTGTTGTTGGATAACAGAGAAGCTCAGTGTGGCCCACAGTTTTTTTTCCCAGAAAGGTACTTACGTAACATATTTGCTTCACCTCTTGCCAGTAAAACATATTTAACCAATTTATGTTCTTATTCTGAAGCATTTTCTCAGCTTTCATGCAATTTCTGTCCTTTCTTTTCCAAGTTTTCACACTTCCCACAGCACAGAACAACATGCCACAGCAGAATGGTTTTGCAGTAGATGCGATGGCGCAAGACATAAGTGAGGCAAGATTTGTGGAGAGAGATCTTTATACTTTAAGCTTTATGCTTCATATTTTATGCTTTATACTTTATGTTTTATGCCTCATGCTTTGTGCTTTGTAAGAGCAACTGAGTTAGAAGTAAAAGTTTTCATGTACAGTGGTATTCCTCTGACAAGCTGCCATTCAAATCCCAAATGCTTCTGGTTTGAAGCAAAGAGTGATGTTGGGAGCATGCATGAAAGGGGTCTGGGCCTCCATCAGTTCTGGCCAGAGCCCTCAGTGCTTCACTCCACAACCTCATAGCACAGAAGAGACAGCTGTAAATAGTGTTGGTCAGGGATGTCTGCTTGAATTCTCCCCATTTAAGAAATAAATAAGGGAACTGAGGAATTCTCCCAGCTGAATAATGTTTATCTTATCCTAGTACTGGTTTTTGGATTCAGCCAGTGTGAGTATATAGCTGAGGTAATCTGCTGTACATATATGTACATCACAGCATCGTGTTCATGCTAACAAACTGCCCTAAAACTGGGAGCCCTAAGGATGCAGTGTTGGGGCTCAGAGAACCAATCGGCAGCTGATAGACTAAGGAATCTCACAAGAATCATCTCAGAGGGACTCGTCATTTTGGCAGATACGAAGGGAAAATACTTTTCCTTACAGGGAACGTGAAAAGCCACGAGGATAGGAAAATGTATCGAGTTTGGGCTTTTGTCCATTTTTCTTTGTTGTATTCTTATTCTGGGGGCAAAGTTTATTCTATAGCAACCCCTTTTCTTCCTACTATGAGTACGAACTGAAAGATTTTCTCTGTTTCTAGGCTAACTTGGTGTATATCTTTGACACTTAACACACTGTGTGTAATTGCTACATCAGTACATGACTACTTGCTCAGAACTTTGTCCGAAGCACTGGAAAACTACTGCGGGCTGAGTAATGCAGATATTGGATCCATCTGCTCTGGAGACATTTTTAATTCCTATGATTTACTCGTTAATTGTCTCTAATTACATGCGAATGTTAGTAAGGGGGGGACTGGAAGGAGAGAAACAAGATAAAAGAGCTGCTGGGGAATGGCTGCACTTCATGCTGCAGGCACTAGCCGGCGTGATCCCCACAGGCATTTCATCCTGCTCCTCTGCTCTTCCTCAGGGTGAGACTGAAAAGAGCAAACATTTTCTTTCTAGAAGAACAGAAGGTGAGGTTTTTGTACCCTATTGCTTGCAGCAATGTGAAACAGAGGAATCACCAGCCTGAGGGCTCAGACACACCAAGATGCCGCTGTGTTGGATGGTGTGCAGTCCTAAGGGAGAGGTAACCCACAAAGGTTTCTTTGCCTTGCTCACACATTGCAGCCAGCATCCTGTGCCTTGTTCTCTTGCAAGGCATTTAAGCAGCTCGTCTCATGGAAATCAATCACAGATAATCCCTAAAATGTCATCTGAGCAGAGACTGACGTCACCTGTGAAGTCTGGAGATGTCAGCTCTGAAATCATTACAATCACATCTAGAAAAGAAAGCCAACAACCTGTGGGGGTTTGTGTCATTCTAGTTTACTGATAAAAATATTTCCTAAATTCACTTCATAGCCACATGGGTTATGTCAGCCATTTAAAGGGACTGATAAAATGCAAAAACAACCAACAAACCAGCAGAATTTTGCATTTAAAACCCTTTTCCTGACTTCATTCTGTTTACTTCTAAGCTGTTATCTTTGAATGTTTTACTGTTAATTTTATTATCTCCAACTTAAAAAGAATCCACCAGCAACAAAAGGCACGGCAGACCACACAGGCTGCATTTCTGCAAGCTCCATTTAAACCACTCTGCCTCCCATCCTGCAGTCCAAAAAGCTGACAAATTCCTCTCATCTTATCCCCTGCCCTTGGTTTTTAATAGCCTCGCCACGATGCAGGTGTGAACCACCGGGGTGTTTGATGTCACCAGGTTTACAAGGCTGTGATTAACAGGGCAGGCAGAGCTGCAGGATGTGGCTCCCAGGTCTGGGGCTGAGCACTGGCGAAGCTCCAGCTGTGTGATGGGATTGAGCCTCGACCGTGCTCAGCCCTTCCTGCATTTCCATGCAAAGAAACACAAGCCTGCAAGCCTGAAATGTGAGCTAGGAGTGCACGAACGGGACCTTGGGGAGGAGAAGAAGCAAAGTTTATTGCAGGGCACCAAGCAGAGGCAGCCATACAGTCACATAATCAGGGTATAAGCGACATTAACACTATTTCCTTGGAGCTGCGTTTCAACACTTTCTCTTCCATTCAAGGAACAGTGAGGGCGGGTTGTCTAGACACAAATTAGCCCACACTTGGGCTCTACCTCAGTGGCACAGCTTCCTTATGGCTGCAGGGATCCAGCAGATCCTCCTGCTGCTCTCTGCATCGGTGTTTAGCTGGTGGCTTTGGTAGAAAAAGCTTTTCCCACCTTCTTACACAGAAATCTCTTGCCCAGGGGTCTCATAGATTTTCTGTAATAAGTACTGAAATAACTCTGGCTCTGTCCATTCTGGTAGCCAATGTGTTTTCAATCCTGCACAGGGGGGGGGGGGATATATTTTTGACAAGTGTTGTTAATACTGAGTCATTTTCTAGCACAGACAGTCTCTTGGGTTTTAACCTATAGCTTTCTTTTTCACCCCACTTAGTTCTTCCCACGTGCAAAGTCATTTGGCTCTGCAGAGTCCCTGTCATGCTTATTTATGCAATCTGGACCTCTTTATTCCTCAATGCTCTCCCAGCACAGCTTGGTTCTGCATGGGAGTATCTTCAGGCAGAAAACAAAACACTTCAAAGAAAGAACCCCATTATCTTCTTCCTCCTCCTCCTCCCGTATGTTCTCTGTGCTCCCTAGGTGGACTTCCTAACGTCTGCACAGCTCTTGGCCAAGTCCCAGATCAGTAGGAACATAAAATACATCTTTTTTTGACATGGCAACACATTTCAGTGTTAGATTTCCTCCTTATGTTTTCGTTCTCCTGTTTGCATATGGAGTATTTGAGTTGAGAGGGAGATCTGCAACTTGTGTCATCTACAGACACTGCAAGAAATACGGCACTGTTTGGAAACTGCACACATCCATAGCCTGCATCCCACAGCCAGACACAAACCCCTCTCTGCAGAAGGTGCAGTCGGTCTGGTGCCCTCACAAGGACCATTCCCACTGCCCTAATATTTGAGGCAAGCGGGTAGTTCTCATTCTCCCATTCAAAGCACACCTCAGGTCTTAAGGCTCTGCTGTTCATTTAAGGTTGCACACGGACACAAAAGCTGCATTAAACACCGGTTATACAGTGCCTAAAACAACAGAGTTGCCATTTCTGATGTGATCTAGGTGTTAGCACATTATAAATAATAAATGGCAATTATAACAGGCGTTTTACAGAAAGATATACTCACATACATATATACTTTCCTCCCTCGACATTATTTATTTGTTGCCATCTGGCAGCGCACTCAGCGAGGAAAAATACAATTAGATATGCCTCATATTGTGCCAAGAACATCAAACAGTGTAATGAGTTTCTCTGCATGT
Organism: Coturnix japonica; assembly: GCF_054131305.1. Classification (NCBI taxonomy): domain Eukaryota; kingdom Metazoa; phylum Chordata; class Aves; order Galliformes; family Phasianidae; genus Coturnix; species Coturnix japonica. Next base: position 9,540,294 of record NC_140683.1, read on the forward strand.
ATGTGCTGTTTCACCACTGTTCTTTACTGAGTTGAAGGACCTGACTAATGTTTTTTCATCCATTTTTACAGTTAAGTCTAGTGCTTTTGCTGTGAGTAGCACTTGGGTTTTTAAGCATTGGAAGACTCAAATCACATTACTGACGTTAATTGCCCATCTGTGGTTAGGCGCCTGTTGGTTAAAGCAACCTAATTCCTTCTGTTGCTGAATGAAATACCTGTCACTGCCACAGCTTGCACTGTGGTCTCTGATAGCTTAAATCTTCTATAGAAGATACAACACAACACCATACTAGTAACTGCTACAGACAAGAACACTGAAGAACACCACTCACCTAAAGCACAAATCATCATTCCTGCTTTTTTTTGCATTGTGTGACAAAATGGACACAGTCTCCATGAACCTGTAGGAGTAGCAAACTGCCCTGGAGATGCTCACAGTTCAGAGATGGCTGCAGCTTTGAGCAGGCTCTCTGCTTCTGCCTGGGGTTTGGAGACTGCAGTGAAAATGAATGCAGGTCAGTGAGTCAGTTGCTTGAATTTCTTTTGTTAACCAGTTATGGGAATGTCTGGTTCAGCCTGTAGACATTCCCTGTTAAAAATGCAGAAAAGCTTGCTTTCCACATTAGTATTGATGTAGATGCAACTGGCAGATGATCTGTTTCCTTACTTCACAGCTCCCTGCAACAACAAGAGGCACTGTACAGCGGGGCTACCTCTTATGCTTTGACATGGCAAGAGAACATCAGTGTTGCATGGCTCCATTTTGGAGATAAGGTTTTATTTTGCTATGACTCCTCACCCTTGGGAGAGGAAGCATAGTCTATTCTATGGGTTCCTGTACACTGTGCTCTTAGCTGTTGATACTTTGCATAGGCACTGAACTCTTGCAAACATGGTAAGTGCCTCCTTGGAGATGCTGGTAGCTCCATCGTTTCTCTGTCTGCAGTGGGAGGGAAATGGTGCAGCCAAATGTTTATGGTGCCATAAAAACCAACAACAGTAATGAGGTGGTGACATGAGCAATGCAATATCTGCGCTGCTCCCAAGCTGTGCCACTGTTCAGCGGATCCATCATCACTGCCTTGTGGCACTCCCCCAATTCTATGGAAGGAAATCCTTGACAATAATTTTATTAATAAGGAACAAAGTACCAGCTTAAAGATGAAGGTGCTAATTGTGGCACATCAGCAGCCAGATGAAACAATTCCTCTAGGGTCATATACATTAATCTCCCATGGCTGCTGGTCAGAGTGAGAAGCATTCCCTCAGTGGTGATGACAGCTGCTAATAAGAGCAAAACGCTCTGCAAGCATGACCATTAATGCTGACAGCCAGGAAGCTGAGGATTCGCTTCTCCAGCAGATCTCAGTCTCTGACAGTCAAGTACTGGATAAGTTTGAGGGTATACAACAGAGTCCCTTGTAGGAAAGAAAAGAGGTGTAATAGCCTTCCATGCACTGAATGCTGCACTGGTGGTTAAGTAGCACAGCTCTGACTGGACCAAAGCAACTCCATGATGCTATCTCATGGTCTGGATGTTGTGTAACATGGATATGCCTCAACTGGGCATCTCAGTAGTGAATATTTGCCTATGGGGTTATCACAGCCAACACAGAAAGCCTCAGAGTACAGCAGTGGCACAGCCAACCTCATCACCTGTCTTGTCAATAGAGATGTCTTCTGCAAGGCCCAACGTGAATACACTTGGCCAGAATTTATCACTGAAGCACATTTAAATGAAGTAATCAAAGAAAGCAGATTTGGTCACCAGCTGTGCTCATGTATTTACTTGTAAGTAAGAAGCTCAGGCCCACTGTCAAATACTTATCTTTGTGTTCCTTGAGCTTCCACATTCACAGAGATACTTAGAAAGGCAAACAGGAGACTTAACTCTGAAGGCTGGCAGAAACTTATGCCTTAGAGAATAGCAGTTTCTGACTCCATCCAGATTTTGTGACCCTTTTTGGGGACAAACACTTCTTCTCCTCCTCCTCCACCCAGACCCTGCTGTTGTTTCCTAAACTTATGACAAAGCTTAGGACTGTGTTAGTTGTTTTTCAAGTCCCACCAGCAAAACTGAAACTGTCCAATCTCTTTCTTTGCAAAACTCCCAGTTATGCACATTCTGTGATAAGGAGTTGTGATAAGTTCTGTGATATGCTGAGACATTATGGATGCGACAATAGCTCAGCCATGGTGTGCGCAAATACAGCCGCATGTCTGGCTGGAATCTAACAACACTCTTTCCCTAAGCTGAAAACTTTCCTTCATCTCCTTTTACAAGACCCTGACTGACCTCAATACCAAATGAGCCCCCCATCCCTTTGGTCAATCCATCTATTATTTCAAGGCACAGATAGGCTGTCTTGTGAATTCGAAGTTCCAAGAAGAGAAACATGTTGTATCAGTCAAATTCCTTCACTTTTCCTTTTTTAACTTGTAGCTGGGCAAAAACACAGCCCAGTAGGCTGACAGAAAAAACAAAGTGGGGAAGGAAGAAAAGGGGAGAAGAAAATAGAAAATGTGTGGATGAAAATTATGAAATGGGGAAGATAAGGTCTGGGAAAGCAGAGAAGGGGATGAGAATAAAGTGGGAAGATAAGGGAACAAAGAGAACCTTTGGGAGAAGTAGCATATAGCCGCTGCCCAGAGAGTTACCATAGATTTAGATTTTACTATTAAAGAAGGGAATCAATGGCTGGCCCTGAGCCCCATGCTGGCAGCCTCTGCTGTTCTGATCTCAGGACCAGCATCTGTCAGCAATTTTCAAGAGGAACCATTAGAAATCAGAACGTTTAACAGTTTGTCTTGGCCCCCTGGAATCTCACCACCCCCATCAGCTACTGAAAATAAAAAAACAAGGGGTGTTGGAAGGAGGAGAGGGGAGGAGAGTGGAAGAGGAGAAGGGAAAACAAAATGGTACTTGTATGATTTAAGGTGTGCCTCCCTCTTTTCCCCTGATTATATGCCACATCCGCAGAGGTGAAATATAGATGGTGGTTTTGGCCTCATTCCTGTGCTCTCTGGCAACAGGGGTGCTGGTTGAGGAGTGCCCCAGGCTGGCTGGAATTTCCCAGTGAGTGGCTCCAGGCAGCTCTGCTGGGGAACCTTCCCAAGAGCAGGACAGGACAGACGTGGAGATTTACAGTGTTCTGCAAAGCCAACTGCTCCTGACACTCCTGACACAGAGGGACTTTTGGGCATCTCAAACGTAAATCCTACAGAAAGGGAAATGAAGCATTTCCCAGAAGTGGTTCGGTCGCACAATAACCACCAGACGATTTATTCCATCTGTTTTTCTACCCAGATCTCTGAATAGAGACCCACAAAAGACAGTGTGGGGAGTGGGGAAAGGCAAGAGCAGTTTCTCAGAGCATCTCGCCAAGCCTGGGCTTGTGTGCTGCTTGGTGGTCACCTCCAGAGACGGCACTTGACAGTCACAATAAAAAGCTTCTTAAGGGTTTTTAAGGGCTGGTTCTGCTTGGCACCGATATAATCAGTGTTACAAAACTGAATGAAGGAAAACAAATCATTGCGGTGAGGTTTGAATGCATTTTCCACTGTGCCAGAAGAGCAAATTGAAACCACTGTGCTGACAGAGCTAAGGGATGGGCTGTCACCTTGCAACAAGGAGCTCAGGAGCACCAGAAGCAGGTGTCTGGTCTCTAAGTGCTGCCACAAGTTTATAGCATTTAAATTTACAAGGGATTTAAAAGCACACCAAAGGCAGGGCAGTTTCAGGACCAGATCTGAACTTCGACGCTGCTTCAAGTTCTCTAATGAGTTGACACATTGTTTGCTTACAAGGGAGTGAGACCTGCTTGTGTGTGCCAGTCTTCTGCAGTGTGAACCTCACACTCTCACACTGTCTGCTAGAATCATAGAATGGCCTGCAGTTTTCAGATGACCACAGCATTTCTCTTGGCCTCAGGAGAGATGAGCACCTTCATCAGCTAGATGGTTGGATAGAGTAAGGTCTGAAAGAAAGACCCCAGGGAGAGATTTCTCTCTAACTCTCTTTAGCTTACAGAGATGTAAAAACCTTCCAAGCAGAGATAGAGCAAATGAGTTTTAATAACTTCCAAGCAGAGGGGAGCTCAATGAGTTTTTCAGATAGCCTGGACAATTGAATCATGTGCAAACACATTGTGACTTGCAACATTTCATAGCCCAAATTTCAGCAAGACTGTATAACAAAATGCAGTTTTATATAATATTTGCATACCAGGGTGACAGACAAGCGACAGGCCAGATAAGTTTAGTAAGACTATTTAGCAGTCAGCACAGTCTTGGCTATGAGATGTTGAGTTGTCTACACATTAAATATTCATCACATTTCAAGTCATGAGTTTTAGAAGAATGTCCATGGCAAGGCAAGTGACACTTGGCTACCTTTAACCTTAGACTAGATAACATACAGAGAAGTGAGGAAACTGTAGGTGCCAGGCTGTTTTAGATAATTGAATAGATAGCCTCCTATTTTACACACTTATTTTACATTTGTAAGATTCTACCAAGTTTTATAACTCGGTTCTATCTGTTTTCATTGCCAGTTAACTGAACAAGTTACCCTTTAACCAAATGTTTTGTTGTTTTTTTCACTGAAGAAAATAATATTTGCTGGCTAGTGCGACATGACTTGAGATTTTAGAAAGAAACAGAGGAATCTTAGCATCTGTTTTCACATTGCCTCGGCAGGGACAGACCTCAATTAAGTATCTTATTAAATGTGTCTCCTCCCGCATTCTATCAAGTCTCTTTTGCTGGAAGTTCAAACTGTGCACACATGCGAACCACAGACTTCAAGTCCAAAGGCGATGGAACTGTCAATAAACTAAGTAGTACAGATTAGCTGAAAGAAGATGGATCATGGAAATGAAGAAAGATTGTGGCAGCTTGGCTAGAATCAAGGAACACTTTAGATCCAAGTATATTTGGACCTCTACCTGGGGAAGCTATCTAGTACAAAATATTCTCAAAATCAGAGCCAACAGCTTTTAAATTCATTTGATGCTTTTTCCATGTCGTTCAGTTTGCCACAACTGGTTCACTTGATTGATGATGACCTTTTAGCTCTCTTGCAATTATCTTTGGCAACCCAGGTTCTCCCCACTGCTACAGTTAGGATAATATGTAATGTGTAAGAATCAATCAGCCTACTTGGGAACATGAAAAATTCAAAGAAGAAGCAAATAATAAAAAAAAAAAATAGATCCTGAGTTTTCCAGCATCGTCTTCTCCTCTTCAGAATATCTGAAGTATTGGCAAAAGATTTGTATAAACACAAGCTTGTTTTTCTAGACCTAATCCCTGTACCTGCCACAGTGTGTCCACCCATCACCCTTGAACTAGAGCCTCAGCTGCTCTACACCACTGCTTTACACCAGGCAACAACCACATCCGTCACGTCCTTCCTGTACAAATTACCATTTGTTCAATTGTTTAATCATAAAAATCATTGCCTTCATAATCATCATTGCCTGTCATAATATTCATTGCCTTCTCTCTCAGAAGCGTGCAATACCTAAAGAGTTTACTGTTTTTTACCACGCATAAACTTCTCTCTCCCTTTAATTGTTTGAAGCCTTCCAGCAACTTATCTCTGTAATCAACTCAGAAGAGAACATTTCTGGATAATGCTGTCATATTTCCTAAAGCAAAACAAGCAATTCAGAGCAGCAGATAAATTAATTCCCTTTGGAAGTTAGTCTTGATTTCAACACGGCAATGCACATCAGTGTGAGCTGGGGGATTAAGTGGCTACATCCAGCATTCCTTGCTGGGCCCAACAAGGCAACTTCTTTGGGATTTCTGTAACTTTCATTCCTTAAAACCCGTACTGAAAATCTTATTGTGGGACAGATATTTCTTTGGTTCTATGAGTTTGAAATAGAAGCCATAAATAAGAGAAACAAACGTGAACCCAGAGTCAGTGGATGGAAGGTGTATTTCATGCATGTGCCAAGTCAAGGAGAGAAGTCCAAGGCAAGCAGGTGTATCTCTTTTCATGAGCCATACTCTGGAGCAAAAAGAGTGCTCCACATGGCCGGAACTGATGCCTGTAGAGTGTCACGAGCTGAGGTTTTAACCTTCCTACATCACTAAGACCAAGCATTTCAGTGAATTTAAGGAAATTAAGCTCCAGAACATCATAAGCTCCAGAAATCCAGAGATGTTAGTTAAGCCTAACATGCTTTTTATCCCATTTAAGTGTCTGTAAGTTCCTGGCTGTATAAGGCAGTGCTTGCTTATTGCTTCAGATCATATGTACTGTTAAAAGTTTCAAAGGGCATATTCCATTTTTCACCCTAGATGTAAGGGAAATGCAGTGGGAAGATCCTCTCTTTTCACAAGCCAGGTAGGGGAGGATGACTGGCACCGTGGGTTTGCAGGTTAGGAAGACAGGAACTTTACCCACAAAACCTGTGCAGCAGTGGCAGCTGTTTGGCACATCTCACTCCTGCTTCCATGTGTTTTATCCATCTGGAAGAACACAGACAAAGCAAATTCAAGCTGCAAGTGCTTTTCTGCAACTCACATGTTGGTGAACGGTGCCAATTCCATTGGTGAACATCAGGGAGAGATTTTAGCATATATCCACCATGAACTAGCTCAGAAAGAGTGGCCCCTCGTTACTGAAAGCAGCTGGAGTACTAACCTCTGTCTGCTCCTCACTGCTGGCTCCAACAGCTGGTCACCAAAACTGACCCTTCAAATCCTCCCTGATCCACTTCAGTGCGAAGCCAGCTGTGAGCACTGCCTCAGGCAGTCCAGAGCATCCACGGGCCACTGCAGAGCTTCAGCTGTACAGGCAGCATTTTGTGTATATATGGAAAACTTGCAGCCAAACTGTGAACACAACGATTTTAGGCATTTCAGACACCTTCCCAAGTGGCTTATGACCATTCTGGCAAGAAGTAAGTGGTGCAAATATCGAGCATAGACCTCAAGAGCAGTCAACGAAAACAGCTCTGGCCTCAATGCTGAGGATGGTGCTCATTGCTTTCCTTTATGAACTAGAGACAAATATGAATGTTAATTCAAGGTTAATTCAGCCTTGGTAAAGAGTTACCCTGACAAGCAGGCTATACATCCCCATCCATGTGTTGCTAGGATAAATGGAGGCATTTCCTGGATGTCTCCACCCTGCAGCCAGCTGGTGCTCCTGGATTCCATCCCCACAGGACTTAGTTAAAACTAAACACCATAGCTGGACTCAAGTCTCACTGACAAACAGCCAGTCACAGCATCACACTGGGAGACACTTGGAAAACATGCCTATAGATCACGTGGCTATGCAGTGCCCTGTTCTTATTTCTCTCTTACTTGCTTCTGAAAGTCAATTGAATCACCTAGTGACATCTCTAAAACGACTTTATAATTTACCTAGAAAATGACGCATGAGGAAAACGTGTCAGGGCAGTCTGAACCACAGGTTATTCCTTTTCCCTGGAAATTATGGGACAGATTCTGTCTCCCAGGTGGAGTAAAACTATGCACTTTGTGGCAATTACCATCTTTCTCTTCTTAGAAACACAGAGTGGTCCTTAATATGGCAGCAATTCGCAGTGTGGATGAAGGAAATCAGAAGTGTAGCAGGGGGAGGCAGAAAGCAGTGCAAGAAAGAAGCTTTTCTCTCCCTGTGGGATCAATGCACAGCCTGCGCACTGCAGTCCTCTTGGTCCTGTCCTGCAGCCGTATCATGACCCCATCTTGTTGTCTCTCTTTGTTAAGGTCTCTTAAGAGTACCAGCTGAGGAAGTCCTTTTGCATAAAGACCTTTTAAAACTCATTCAATCACCTTTTGCCTCCCTCCCTTGTGCTTGCCCTGCAAACCCTGTGAAACTGCCTTGTCCCTTCACTTCTGTGAAAGCAGGCTGCCTCAGAAATGGAAACTCTGGGTCATAAATCCAGCTGATGTCAGTTAATGTAGACCCACTGGCTTTTATGGAGCTGCAGTTAACTTACAACAGCTGAGGGTGCAAAGCTATTGACATTCAGCAAATCACATCAATTTTTAATGGAGTATCTGGGGCTTCAACATAAGGACTGTACAAAGAAATTCCAAAAGCTCCATTTAAAAGACAGTTGTGGGTAACACCAGAATGCAATTACTCCCACCAAAGAGTGATCTGCATGAAAAACAGGGACCAAGGGCTCTTTGCCTATGAGGGATTTCATAGAAATCTCTCTCTTACTTCATTGTGGCTGGTAGAAATATAATTGCTAAATCTAAAGCAACCCGAGGTCTGAAAAATGCTCTAATTTGCACTGTGTGCATCTCCTATGATATGACCAGATATCACTGATTAGCAGAGGGAAAAGAGGATCAGGTCTTCACTTGCATTGATAGTAGAATCAGCAGAAATGCAATTCCAACAGAAGTTTGAAATCATATTCACCAGGTGGTTGAAAGGAAAATTCAATATTTAACATAGGAATGTTCTTTCAATTTGCTAAAATGTCAGTAAATGATTCCAAGCAAAGTATTTTATTTGGGTTTCAGAGAAGCACTCTTCTTTTTCAAACCTAATCACTACACTTTTTGCTTTCTGGGAAAAATAGAAATAAAACCCATCAACACCTTACCATTAAATCAGTGCTGTTAACCCTCAGAACTGATGGCTAAATTCCAGTACAATGGTGATTCACAAACTGTGATCAAAAATGAACAATTTTCTCTTTATACTGTGAGAGTAAACAAGAAAGTGTCTGGTGAGGATGTGCCAAAGCTCTACTGGTACTGCTGTTGAGCGCTCCATTTCTCCATAATCACCCTCTGCCTTCATCTATCCACCAAAGCCTTTATTATATTGTGGTGTCCAAACCCAGAAGTGACTAGTCAGATTCTTATCATTTAAAGGGAGGTCATAATTTCCCCTATGTGGTCACAAAACTAAGCAACTCTAAGAAAACATTTACAGCCCCAGCTTCAGATTTGGGACTGACTTGAATCAACCAAGGCTGGAGAGAGACCCTGGCCAAAGTCAACCAAGACAAGAAGGAGGGAAGAAATGCGAGACAGTCTGGAAAAGTTTACTTGGATGGAGCTTAGGATCCAGAAAGTGCTGGGGATGCAGACTGAGATCATTTATACATCAGGGAGATGTCAGTATAGCTTTGGCTTTATACTTTAAATCCTTTTTGACCATTCAGTGATAATCATTAGCATTATCAAGTTTAGATGAACCACCTTATTCTGAAGTTCTCCTACAGAACATGTCCCACACCCCTTCCCAAACCAAGATGCTCCTCCAAGAAAGAGTCGCCACCATTTGGGCCACAATGACACAGAGAAAAAGGAGGAATGCTGCCTTGCCACCCTCACCCTGAGATGCTGCCAGTACCTACACACAGCATTTCTTGGAAGCAGAAAATGCCACTGTGCAACTGCAGACACCCAAGACTATAATTAAAGAAATCCACCAGCACCCTGCTAGCAGCTAAGAACACAAACAGAGAATTGTAGGCTTTGAATTTGAATCAGATGGAGATTGTTTTGATGTATTAGCATGAAAAACAACCAACTTATGAGAAGTAGGAGCCAGAGATAGATCTGACCAAATGGACAAAATCAGATGCACTGGTGGTGTGCGGGGGAGAGTAAGGATGGGAAACTTCCTTCCCAAGAAAGACATCATAGGAATAGGACAGGACAGCAGTCTTACAGAAGCTCTTGTTCACTTTGGATCTGTCTCTTCCAGAATTCCTACACTCCATCAGCCTCAGCAAAACTGTCTTGTACTTTGGCTCTGAAAGATCTCATGATGCCTCTGGTTCCAGACAGACTGGTTTTGGAGAGCTGCGGAGCTCACAAAGGGGAGGCAGCAGCAAGTCCTTCCTGAGACAGAAGGGGAAGAGGGCAGTGGAAAAAGTTGGCTATGTATGGCCTAAAATAGTAACAGTCTTACTGTAAAAGAGAATGGAAAGGAAAATCTGCAAATCAATGAGAGAATTCACACGTATAAATAGAAAAAAGCAGATGTTAATGAGTCACTGCTCGCTCAGAGAACTGAGCCATTGGCCTCTTCTTTGAGTCACTGGCAAGTCCTGCAGCAGCGGCAGTGACCTCCTGACATGAACCTCTTTAACAATTCATTACTCACACAACACATCTTCCAGCCATTTAAAAGCTCCATGAAGGACTGAAAAACATGACATCATCTCCTGTTCATGCTATTGCCTACCTGAAATGCACACTGGTTGCTGGGGGAATTTACTCTCGTGTATGAGCAGGAAGAAACAGAGTGTGTAACAGGGCAGGTGCGGAGCTATAGGCAGACAAGGATTCCCCTGCTTGCAGTCTTCAGTGAGGACTGGAGTTCTTTATCCTCAGCGTGGATCCTATAGCATTCATCAATCACAAGCAAAAACTGTGCGGGATAAAAAACATCAGTGTGTGAAGCTGTAGTCAGCTCCACTGTAAAACATCAGCTTCTCTTCTTTGTGTACTGCAGCAGTTCTCGATAAAGTGATGAAAAATGTGTTTCTTGGTGGTATGTAAGCAGGCACCCAGAGGTGTTCTGGGGTCCAGATGTGAAGCTAAAGGGATGACTTAACATGGGAGGAGAGAAGAACTAGAAGATAACACAAAGCATCACAGCATGCTTAGGACTGCCAGGCACGGAGGTCTGGCCTTGTGGTTTGGTGCTAAGCCATTAATCCCTAGACAGAAGTTAGGGGTCTGTAGAGTGTTTTGGGGGCTTATTCCTTTCAAGATGATGTTGGGCTGAAGGATAAGTTTTGTAGGGAACATGGAGCATAAAACTGCATATAGTGCTGAATAAACAGGCATTTAAAGAATGCGGCTAGGAGAAGTAACTTATTGAAATCATATGTTATTTTTACATCGTGTATTTCCAGGCCATGTTCCATCAGCTCCACTTCCTTACATTTTGGTTTGCTTATCACAGACTACCTCAAAGTCCTTCTGTCTGCCAGATTGCTGCGTGAGCTTTCCACTCAATGGCTTGCTATGGAGGACAGTCAGTCCTAGGGCATCTTTGGTCTGCATGGATTTAACCTCAAACCAATGTAATTTTTCTTTCAGAGAGCTTTTCCCACCCTACAATCATGCTTAGCTCCTTTCCCAGGGACATGATGCACCGATGTCAGAGAGAGGAACCATTTCTGATTCCCAAGGGCTGATAGTGGCAGTGTTACAGGGAGTATCTAAGGATAGGTAGAAATTTATGGGGAAGATCCAGACCCCCTGTGAAAGAGTTGAGAAGAAAACATGAGACAGAATTCCGGCAAAGCAGGTACTTTCCATCTGAGAACTGCACCCAGACTAGTTCTGGCAGTTACACTGTAGGAACAATTTAACCCAAGGAAAAGGGTCTTCTCCCAGCAGACCCTTTCAGGCAGAGAAAGTGAATTGTTTTTGAAGGTTAGCACTTAATTGCTCCCTCCTACAACTGACAAACATCATCCCAGACTTGTAATTGCTTTAAAACATTAGCCAACTGCCATGGGGAAGAGGTTGGAAGACTGTAAATATTGGCTGACAAAATAATGGAATGGATTCAAGCTCCTACGCGCAGGAATGCATTGGGTAATATCTCCCCGTGACTTGGTTCTGACTAGAGATGAGCTTAATTCCAATTATTCCAGCTATTCATATCCTTGGGTACTGATGAAAACAGAATAAGTTAGAAATGTTGCAGATAATCAAAAGGCAAATATCTCCCAAGGTCTCTGGGGAATCAGAAACATTTGTTGAAGCAGTTTGCTCGGAATTTATAGGCTCTGCCTTTGCCGACTCTACAGCTGTATTGAGCAGGATCCAGAAACTCAGTTAAGAACAAGCCTCACTGTAAAAGACAGTGTGTAATATATGTGACAGTCAAATAGTTTGATGTAAATAACTTAGAGTCTAAATAAAAAGGAAAAATGGAGACAAAAACAAAGGGCACAGGGAAGGATTGAAAAAAAATATGAAGACAAGGCAGACGCTATTTCCCCAAAGCTTACGAAGGACAGAAACTCTAAGTCTAATCTAAAGTCTACAATAACTCTGTTTTCTTGTGGAAATATGGAGATGAAACTCCAGATGGCACCTTTGAGGTTACCTGAGCAAAAAGCTAATGAAGAACTTTCCTCAGTCTGCTGTTGTTCCCTTTCAACTAGGGAATGTCTGAGGCTACTCAAAGGTGAACCCCGGATGAGGCTTGAAGCAACAGCTGTGCATTGTAGCCTGCCTGCAGTTTAATTGCTATTTTAGTTAAAGCAGATCTCTAGCAAACATGTCTGGTTTTGATTTAAGGTTATCAGAGAGACAATCAACCACAGCAACTTGTAAGCCATTAAACACATTAACTGCTTCACTGTTAGAACAATGCACCATGTATTTAGCCTGATCTTGCCTAATTGCAGTGCCTATTGAGTGGCAGTTTTAAATCCAAAGATGAAGGAAGGGGCTCACAGATGAGGTCTTCAGGCTCTGCTATCCCACCTTCAGTTGTTTCCCTTCCAATCAGTTTCCATAGCCACTGCTCTCTCTTAAACTAATTGGGGCATTGCTTTCCTAGGCAGAAGTGGAAACTCAAGCGGAGTCAAACACTGAAGACGGGGTGAGTTTGTCACAGGATTAGAGGTTATACCATGAAGAACAGAAGGGATATTTGGGATACATCAATGACAGCTGAAGCAGAAACCACGGATCTGACTGCTTAAAACAGCTGTAGCTGAACACAGTCTTTAGGAATAGACTTAACCATAATCCTTAGCACATAAAGGGAGCTGCTTCTCCTCCCTAGCCAGGTCTCTGGCTGGCTGGCAGTGCATCTGGCTGAACTGGAGCAAGGTGTTCTTAAAGTTGCTATGGAAGGAATGAACAAAATGGCTCCTCTGAGCAGTTTTCCAGGTTTCAATAAGTTGGTGTCATTATAAATCTTCTCAGTGTCACTTTGAGGTTTCAGTGACCTCGGTGAAACAACTCCATCTCTCCTCATGGCTTTTGGTGGTGGTGATCAGCTGCATTCACAGCCAGGCAAGCATGAAAGTGCCAGACCTGTGTATGCTGGCCTTTGGTTTTCTGTCTCTCGGGGAGGATGATCAAAGGTGCAGTGAGTGGCTCCAGGGCCCTGTGCCTCCAAGCATCAGCAAACTCTATCCAAAAAAGGAAGCTTTCTTGTTGCCTGTAGTGGGGTGGAGTCCCTTGAAGTGTTTTCCAGGAGCACAAAGGACGCAGCCTGAAGAACAGCTCAGCCAGACTGCAAAGCTGCCATGAATGTCCCTGGAGCTCAGGGAAAGTGCAGAGCAGGACAACAGGAGCTGTAACAGCCCTCCTTGTGTATCAGTTATCAGAAGTGACCACCACCATATCCCTTTTGAGTTTTCATCCTCCAGGAAGCAGAAAGATTAGGAAGAAGTAATATATTTCTAACAGAGATATGCTGGAAGAAAACTAGCAGATAGGAGCCTCAGAAAACTTTCCTCCCTTCCTCTCTGCCTCTCCTAGCAGAAAGGAGCATCTTCCAATGCTGTCTCCTATGCTTAATAGCGGTACCTCCTTCTAAGCTGCTCCGTCTTCTGGCTCTGCCATAATCACACACTGTCCCAGTACTGCTCTGAGTTACTTCACTTATGTTTAAAAAAAGCAGCCATGCTCTGCACTGAATTAGAGCTCCATAACAATAGAAACTGTAAGACTCCAGCTTCATTTCTAGAAATAGCTGTGAGGAAGGGTTTGCTGGAAAAGAAAAGATGATCTCATAGCTCTGGTGATTGGATACACACTTGGATGGGGTATCAGCTTGTACCACTGCACACAACTAAATCATTTCAGCCAGCTTTTTCACATGTGGCCACTTATACATTCCTTGTTTGACCTGAGCCCCAGGAGCCTGATGTGCAGAAGCACAAAGTGCTCACAGCTGCAGCTGAACTCAATGGGAGCTGGGAAGAAATAGTGCTCTATACTGAGAAATACTCTGTAGAGTCAAGCGTTGAGGATGTCTCCTTAAGGATCTGAAAGTTTGAGGTTACTTCTGTGCTGTGTCCCCACTTCCCCATCAGTACCATGATATCCAAATGCAATGGAAATGAATAAAAGAGGGCTTTTAAAATGCCAAAAGGTTGTAGTCATGGGTACAAAAGAGAAGTGGAAAAAAGAAATCCAGGAAAAAGGATTCAAAATGGACTTGAATATTATCCAGTAAATAAAGCATGCAGTGGATCTAAACAACAAGGAGAGCAGTTGCTCATCCTCATCATGAGCAGCTCTGAGTCACACGGGGAGAAAACTAATCATGTTTTCTTGAAACTTTATCATAATGCACGTATATAGAGAAACCAAATTCAAATATGCAGGAACTACAGTTCTGACCTTCCCCACCCTCAGAAAGTTTGGTCTTACAAATCCAAATCATCTTTTATAAAATCACATGTAGTGGTGGACCAGGAATTTGCCACACTTAAAGACACTGAAGTGAATAGCAGTTCTTTAGCTAAATCTCCTGGACAACTCCTAAGGCTTCTAGCTTTAACATTGTGAGAGAGCAAAGAAATACATCTCAACTGTTCACAGATGCATTGCAAAGGAATTGCTCAGTGTTTTCAATTCAGACACAGCGGAAAGAAAAGAAAGGTGCCCATCAGGAGAGTGAGGGCAGCAAAGTGGTTTTTTAGCCAGGAGGTTGCAGTTTAACTGCAGTCAGAAACTTCATGCACAGCCTTCTGAAAACCAGAAAAGCAGCTGCACCAAAGGGATCTCAATGCCAAAGCTCTGTCCTGCACTTGGTCTCTGCAGCAGAGCCCTGTTGGTGCCTTACCAGCCCCCTCTGCATGGATCAGTGTTACCATGAGACAGGATTCTTCCTCCAGGCTTCCAGAGCATAACCATCCATGAAAAGCCTCTCCATTCAAGACCAGGCAAGGTAAGGAACTCCGTTTTGGGTGGTTTTGAAGCAAAGAATATGAGATTGTTACTAATCAATGGTTAGAGATCAACTCCAACTTGTGAAACAGCCCAGTGCTGTGCCTGGAGAGCATCAAACCCACATGTTGAGTCATTCTGCAGGGACTTGAACCTCAGTGGTTAGGGCATATAAGAGCTTACTCTACAATCCTATTTATTAAGGATGTTTTACTGTCCTCCCCTGGTAGGTGAATTGGTAACCAACACATGTCACAAAGTTTATAAGGAGCTGAAGTAAATCTGAGCACCGTTATTTGTAGCATAACTAAGAGATGAGAGAGCCCCTCCTGGCACACCTTCATAACACTTTTGTATCCAGTTTGGTTTAGCAGATTTATTTTTTGATTAAGCACTTGAGTTAAACTGTAGCCTTTCACAGATACATGCATCTCATCTTAAATTACCATCAATAAGAACTGAGTCAAGAGCAGGAAGACAGGCATACTCGTTCTAATTATTTCTGAGAACACTCTGATTTCAAATTGATGGTCATACTTAGCCAGCTCTGGTTAGCTTCCCAAAATCAGAATCCCAAAGCACTTCCTTATGAAAATGAGCCCCTCTGACCTCTGATTGTTGCATCCCCAGACAACTTCCATGATGTCAGTGCAAGGAAGTCTTCTGAAGTGCTCTCCTGGGAACCATTCCTCCATTGGTACTTTCCAAAGGAACTGCTTCTCTGAAGACCTGGGGAAAACATGTCTTTGCTCTGTCCCTCTCTCAGAATTAAGGAAGTTCTCTAAAGCACTGAATGAAGCTCAAGAAGTTGGTTGGTCACATTATTTGTCGATTACTTTTTAATTTATTGCTTTGCATGCAAAAATAAAATCCAGTATAAAACCCGAATGCAAACACACTCGTTTTCTATGCTGGCAGAGAGATTTTCTCACGCTTCTGACAGCTGAGTGACCTACTTTTATTTGCTCATGTCTCAGTGCCTCTGTGGTGGGAGGCACAACTGGGATGCTGCACTATTTAGTAAGGGGCTGTTGTCTGAAGGATAAATGGAGATGTAGAAAGAAAACAAAATGTAGCAGGCTGGATATGGCTCTGGGCAGCCTGGTCCAGTGATTGGCAACCCTGCACATGGCAGGGGGGTTGAAATTAGATGGTCATTGTGGTCCTTTTCAACCCAGGCCATTTGATGATTCTGTGATTCTGTGTTGCTAACAGTGACAAAAAGGGGCAGGTCTGTCCAGCTAATTCTGTCCTTAGTGAGCATTCTTAGCTCTCTCTCATATGCTCTTCTACTTGTAGGCAACTTTCATTCAGCCTTGTGAAGGATGGAGAGCCCACATTCTTTGCTGGTAACTTTAATTGCATTGACTTCTTTGGAGTTACGCAGGCAGTAAATTTGGATCTACAAGTGGAAAACATGCTGCTTCCCCAGCGTAAATATTACTAAAAGGATTAACAGGAAGGAATCCCCTCAGAAATGCACTGGAAACATGGTGCGTCTACAAAGAGGATGTCAAACTTGGCAAAACAACCAATAGTAAATGCTTACTTGTACCAGGCTTCATGCAACCAATTCCATAAGACAAACAGAAGTCCCTTGGAATTGTTTTTCTCAGTTCTTTGGTTGCTTCTCAAGACAAGCATCATTCTTTCTAACAAGAGCTACATCCCACTCCCCTCATTTCATGACAAATTCCAAGGCTGGTGGAATTCCCACAGGGTGCAGCTAAAGGCTTCTGCAGAATGCAGGCTCTGTGCCTGCTGCTGTGTGCGGTTACCTTCAGTGTCATTGGGAGTGCTGATGTTCTGATGATCAACGTTGGCTCTTAGGGCTATTTTTTTTTGCTATGATAGAAGACAAAAAGAGCAGGCACAGCTCAAATAAAAAGCTTTCAAAACTTCAGTGCTTCTACAACATTTGTTTTCTGATAAGAGTTGCAAACTTCAGCCATTGAGGTGAAATGTGAATACTGACAAAATCTGTCTTGTAACAAGACCTATAGCCAAAGAAAGAGAACTGTTTCTTTGTGCCTGTATTTACCTTTTCTCCTCGAGAATCAGAGAATCCTCCAGGTACAACAGTTTAAAGAGATTCCTCCATCTGTTTCAGGTGGTTTCAATTGCCAGTTTTGAATGCACAGAAAAAGACTTATGAGTAAGCTTTTATCATTTGTCTTGGATAGTCTCTCTATGCTGATTTTAAGATGCACTACACCACTCAAGCAACCTACACAGCATTACATGTTGCTCACAGAGGCTGGATTCACATCATCTCCCACGCTGGTCTGTTTTTCAGCTCTTGGCACTTGAGCACAGATTTTCCTCAGCTGTCACATACATTGTCCTATGCTTCATGATCTCGAAGGTTTCAATTGTATGCCAGTCCTCCCGGCATGATGGCTTTTCTTTTCCTGCTGCATGTTTTTCCTATTCCCCACTTCTTTTTTCCATCCGGCTCTGACAAGGGCTGGTTTTCTTTGCAGGAAAACCATGACCAGTGATCCACCTCTATTGAGGCAGCCAGTTGGTCATTCTATAAACACATTTCTTTGTGCTTTATTAACTTTTCCTTATCGTGATAACGATCTGAGTAACAAAGAAGCCTTTCTGGTGCACAAGTGTGTCTGCTACAACAAAGAGGTGCCGGTGGAAGTGCTGTGTCTATACATGCAGTCTCAGCTTCTGGAGAAACACGTAGATTTCATTTCTTCTCTGTCTGCTGTACAAGTGAGGCACATTCCAATTGAAGTCAAGTAATCCCAGAAAATCCCCCAAATTTAGACTTTCTGGAGGAGTATTGGAACATCCCCAAAGGCAAGGAGAGGGATTTTGCAATGCATTCCTGTTCTCATATGAAAATGATTTTGGGGAAATACATACAATGCAAACCACTCTAGTGATTATATATTTAAAAAAAAAAAAAATCAAAAAATAGAGAAGCATTATAATCTGATTTGAGGGTTATTTGTTCTGACTGGCTTTGATGAACTGACAGGTGAGGTAACTGTGATGCAGTTTAAGTACGTAACAGGGTATTGGCTTCCACGTTTCCATAAGCATGAATTCATGTCTCTTTCTTCTCTCACCACGTGTCTCTATTTAGATAGCTAAGTATCAACCATCTTGGTCGTCCCCCCAGAAATAGCAGAATAAATCAGGGATAATCCTAGTGAAATCACCAAACAAAGCCAGTTTAAATAGAGAACCAGGTCCCCAAAAAACAGTGGTAAGATTTGAATTTGTTACAGGACAGACACAAAGGGCATGTGATATGCCACTGGATCAGCAGTTTCTGAAAGCTGCTTTTCAATTCAAGTAATTAATACACAGAAAAATCAGATCCCAAGTTTTTCATAGAAAAAGTAGTCATATTTATTTGGCCTCACAAGAATCTGCCAGTCAAACTAGAGAGCTCTGTATGCACACTGAAATGTACTCAATATACGAGATGTTTTTGATGTATTTCTAACAAGGAAACAACATCTGAATGCTCAAGTGAGCCAACAACTTTTTGGTGGCCTTTTTGAAATAAGCTGTTGGTTTCAGCCCGTCTTCTAAGTAGACACATATCTGTGTTAAGCATGTGTGAAGTATTCATACAGAATTGGGTGTAGGCTAATAATTCCAGGATTTTTCTTTTCATTTTGGTTGTGATTTTGAAAACCAGGCCAGTTTGGCATAAACAGTCTTTTCAGTATAAAATGGGTTTAGCAGAAATGGGTTTATTTTACAGAAAATCTTGTGACTCACACAGGGCAGCAAAGCAACTTTCAGAACTGGGCTAACTGGGCTTTGTTCATAACAAAGAAGGAAGGTGGACCCATTAAGCAGTATCTGGGAGATACCTACCCTTAAACAATCACCTGCTTCCCAGGTTCAGCTACATCTTTCTGCCAAGTGCTTTATCTAAAGTAATCCTTCCTTTGGGAGGAAGGACAAGAAGATAAAAGTTTTTTAGTTTGTAATCTATTGTTTGTTTCATCCCTTCCTGCACGCTAAATCATGGAAGTCTTGATCTATTTTGTACTGAAAGGAGAAAATTTAGTGGCTTTAATCTCACTTCTGTCCTCACATTTCATTTCTCTATTTTCATAGTCTGAAAGTCACAGCGCTCACATTCAGGACAGTGTCTGAGACAGGAGGGAGCTGTTCTGCAGTGGAGGAACAAGAGAATTTTTACTTTCTTTCTACCTAAGGTCGTTTCACTCTGAAGATATTTACGGTTCTTTGATTGCACAAACAAGGGAGTGAGGGTGAGATGTTGCAATCTGACCTTGATTGCACTGTCCAGCCCATGGACAATTCCATCTAAGAGAACAATACGAAGGAGAACAGCAGCTCTTTTTCATTAGAAAAGATCTACTTTCAAGATGCTGAAGGGGGTGAGGTGTAAAACGGTGTCCTCAGTGTTTCCTTACTTACTGGAGGTGACAGTTCTCTGCTTAGAGCTTTTTTCCCTCTTCTGATTTTTGAAGTGTCAGAGACTTTCCATGCAGTGCTCATACAGAACAACAGCAGCATTTAATTCTGCACTCCCAAATCCCTCCTGAAATTTGGACCATGGTAGAAGTGACTTACTTAAGATGATACAGCTGGCAGAAAGGAGAGAAGCAAAGGTGAGCTGCCTTTAAAGTGTAAACAGAGTCTTTATGATGTAACCAGAAGTCTGCTCTGGCTCCTGAACCTCATGAAACACTTCATCCTCACAGTGCTGAGACATGACACACATTAACCAAAGCTTCATTTAATCAGCTTAGGAACCTGACTAAGGCTAAAAGCAAAAACAGCTCCCAGTAGTTGACTGCTAAGAGTTGTTCTTTCTAAGAAAATCTCAGATAGAGAGTAATTCCCAAATACCCTATCATTGCATGAGGATTAGTGAAACACTGTGAAAAGTACACATCTCAGTGGTTTGCATACTACAGTTAGTCCCCTTATTCAACTGGGATTTTCTTTATGATATTCTAGGTCATTCCGATATTATCTTCAATACAGCTGTCTCCTGTTCACATGCATTTTAGCAGCTTGCATCTGAGAGTGATCAGCTGGGTTGTCAGTTCTGCTTCCTTGCTCCTACAGACTGATGGAGACTTTTGTAAGTTTGTGTCCAAGAGCATGCTGGAGTAGATCCCCAAATCCCCTCATGTTTGTCAGGGCACAGTCGCGTCATCTGCATGCAATGGGGCCGAATTAGAGTCCTAATTGAGTTCACAGCATTGAAGCAGGGACACAGGGGACCATTCAAAACCCAGCCCTGGGACTGAGCTATCATGTTGTGCTTGCTGTGCTGGAGGGCTTGAACCAGAGCTGGTCAGCAGAGCGCAGCTGCAAGCTGCCTGCAGCCCTTGAGGCAATACAGGCCCAGGTTTTGGACAGTTTAGGCCAAGAGTGGGACAGGTCACAGAGCCTGCTGAGTGTAGGCTGTAGTGCTGCCGAGTTACTCTGCTTAGTAAGCAGGTTACAGTCTGCCTCTTATGTGTACTTCCCATGGTCAGTGGCTCTGAGGCATCCTGCCTGCTTCTGCTGCAGCACAGCTGCTTTGTGGGGCAGTGGAAGAAAAGTGAGAAAAGTGAGGCTCAGAACATGGAAGGAACACCATGGGGTGAAGCTTTTAACAGCGACTGAAAAATAACCTTTTCAGAGTCATAATATCAATAATTAGTTACCGTACATTTTATACACTAAATGCATCATAAGCTTTCACAATGTGCCAGAGCAGAATTCAACTATCCACATCTGCACAAGATCACGCTTCCTCAGCAGTGACAAGAGAAGGCCACGAGTATGTGCTGAAGAGCAAAGGTGACTGCAATGGGTTTTGTTTACAAAACAGCCCATGGAAGTAGCGTAACCAAGTTCCACTGAATCCTCGTGGAATTTACATGCCTAATTCCCTTATGCTTTTTGAGGACGCCAAACATTAACAAATTATGTGAGATGACAGCAGCAGCATTCTTAACCAGTGAACACAACCACTATGTTTTTCCGCTCTCCCCAGTCATTTCGTCTAGGATGATACCCACGCTGTAATCCACTCATGGATCTCCCTACAGAGTGAAATACCTCATTATAAATTCATGCTCTTAAAAGCTCCCAGATGAGCATTTAGACATTTTAACACTGATTTCTAAACCAACATAGCCAGACCACAGACATGGGACATTCGTAACCAGGGCTTACAGAGCAGGTAACCTGAAGATGACTATAAGGATGGCTCAGACTCACTCATCATCCCCCAGCTCCTGTGACAAGCTGATACTTTTCCTTACTGCTATAGGACTCCATGAATGTATTTCTTACTTTCAAGGGGTCGGTTTAATGATTAATCAAATACAACTGAACACACATCGAGGAATCATTATCTCATCCTTAGTTCTCACATTGGCTGAGCGCACCCGTTCCACTTATGTCACTATAGAAGGCATTTCTTTCCAGGATAAGGAAAGCTGAGATGTAACTGCTGCAAATATAAAGTGTAACCCACTGTGTTATGGCAACTTTCAGAAATCACTCCAGCAGATTTGCTGATGGTTACAGTGTTTCCCAGATATACTTGTATTTGGAAGCTCGCCGCTGCTGACCCTCCTCACTCCCATTGTGTCTGCACAGCTCCACCTGAAGCTACACGACAGCACGGCTATGAAGTCCTTATACCCAAACAAGGTATTTTTAGGCAGGCTCACTTTAGCACTCTTGTTCAAAACCACACGTGGACAGTCATGAAACTACTTCAATGAGCTTTGCTGCCAGAGGTGACATCTGACTGTTTCATTTCTAAAAATGAATGGGCCCTTCTTAATGCTCTGATATCTGCTTATTGTTTGTTGAAAACACCAAATAATCAAACTTTTAATTGGAAAAAAAGCACACGTACAGTATGAGAAGTTACAGAGCTGGTGAATTGCTGGATTTTGCAGGTCTGCAGGAACCCTGCATGTTAGGTAAGCTGACTTTTTAAAATGTCAAGTGCTGTCCTGGATTAATTTAATATATTGGGTTTATATTTGAAAACCTAGAAAAGAGGATTAAGAAACAAGTATTAAACATTCAAAGATTTCAGGGGGAGGGTGTGTGGTCTGCTCTTTCAATCTGACTTTTGTCCACAAAGTCTACAATTTATTCTGCAGTACCTGACAGCATGGGATGGCTTACAAGCACTCCTACAACAGGCCAAGTTCTTTTGTTACACTCAAGTTCCAGTCAGACTTGGACGTGCCTTCAAGGGAGCACTCTGTTAACCCATTTAACCCAGAGAAGTTTGTTTTTTTGCAACACTAAGGCACATTCAGCACTTTTACAGTCTCATCTTGGCTCCGCTTATTAACCTGACCTTGTGCACATAAGGACTCCACATATCAGATGACGGATGGTCCGCAGGCCTTGTCAGACCTCATGCATCCTTCACAACCAATTATTTCTGAAGTGCTGTTAGCCAGCAAACTCAAACAATCTTTTTCCCAAGCTGCCCTTTCACCCACGGCCTTGGCAAGCCTTAAGTGCAGAGCAATCTGAAAGCCTCTCCAGTTCAACTGATGCATTCCAAATGGATATTCAAGAAGAAACTGTTTATTTCTGTTTGAGAACTCCCTTCTCCTGGATCTTTTTCTAATAGAATTTTTGGTGCCCAGATGGTTTCTAAATTGAAACGGATTTCCTTCCCCTGCTCTGTCTCCCTTTAATTCTTCCCTCCTTTTGAAGGCACAGAGACTGGGAGAGTTGCAATTGATAGCGAAGTGGGCCAAATGGTGCTTACTGTGCTATCTAGATACATCTTTCTGTCCAGATTGCCATGCTGTTTCTCACCTAGAAAACTGCCACTATTGTTCATTTTTAACAAATATTCTGAATGAATTATAGTTTTTTTCAGTTCTCAATTCCAAAAGCCATAAGTGCTCCCCTAAAACACTGCATTTTCATTCCCAAAGTACTTTTGTCAGGTTAAGAAGTATTAACCTACTTGGCGGATAATCACAAAATATATTCCTGATCTGCAGCTTGTGCTTGCACAAGTGACAGCCTGAATCAGGAATTTAACACTACTCCCAGGCTGCTGCTGAACATCTCTCCCATTCAGCTGCATCTTGTTGCTGTTGCTCTGGTGAAATGGAAAGTCTCCTGCTTGTTTCTAAGAACTCTAATCTTAGGGATTAAAAGAAATGAAGTCTGACCTTTTTAAATCCATGTTAAAACATCATTACTGACCACTGGGACTTCTGAAAGCCACGCTGGCAAATTTGCCTTTTCTAAGGATGTGACACAAACTTTTCAGATGAATACAGGCTCTTTTGTTGCAGAACACCTCTGAAATAAGGGGAATTTTTAAAGGGTGGCAAATATGATATCCTACTTTGAGATCAACCAATCAGAAGTGGACATCAATCAGCTCACACTTATAACATCATTTTTCTGAAGAGTTAAACCTGGGTGAAACCTGGGGAATACTCTTGTAGAAGAGTTTGCATGGAGTCTTTGGTACTCACAGATCAGAGTTCCTGCTAAGTTCCCAGCTGTTTCTAACTGGTCAGAGCAGAGTAGTTGTCAAAGACAGAACATGACTTTGTTATTTGCTTTACAGTAGATCAGCTGTAGTGCTGATCACATGTCGAGTCATGTCAGGTTTAGGACTGAATAGAGATTTTGTGTTAAGGTATAAGCTCAGCAGTGTTGCTTTTTTCCCAGGACGCACAGTCTGCCTGCTCTGAGCTGGTGTATCACTATCAGAGCTTCCACAGTGCTGGTGTCTGTTCATCTCTGCTTTTGCAACACATAGCAGGTTGCTTTTCTGGCATAGAAGTGGTGCAAGACAACAGAGAATTGAGAAGAGTATGAATTTGTGAAGCAAAGGAATGTCTTCTTAGAGTATAATAAGCCATTGAGCACATTCTTCCATTCCTCTGGCCAATTTAATTTTGAAACATTAAACATTATTGGCAGACACAAAAAGACAGTCTAGGTAAATAATATAGCTTATGCTGCATTTAATTAACTGCCTGAAATACCACACATGAAGCAGATTATTCTTCTGAGTCCTGACTGAAGCAAGGTTAAGGGAATATTTTTAACATTACCATAATCTAATATGTGAACAAATGAACAGATACTGCATTCAAGAGAGCTGTAACGAAATAATGGTATCACTAATGGGAGGTAGGCTGGAAAAATGCCAACATGTTCACTGCCCTGAAAATAAAAGACTAGAAGACACACATAGGGAATTAAACCAACGATTTGTTTGTCCCAGAGGCAGGTATCGGTAGAAGGAGCCCCTAGAAGGCACAAATAATGAATGCATTGCCTCTAAGGGAAGTGTTTATTTCTCTTTCTAGAAGGAGACAACTTCATAAAAGAGAACATGAGAATCTGATATTCCTCCCAGCATTTTGAGAAGCTTACTGATGCTCCCCAGGGATTGTCTGTCTGCAAGTGAGGGCAGCAGGCATTCCTATAGGCAGCTGCATGTGTAAGAGTGTATGAGCAGAGGTCCAGACTGGCAAACCTGAGAAACTGATGACAGGGAACATACGCTGAAAAGCAGAGCAAGCATGGCTGGAGGGGGAAGGGAATAAGGTGACTCAATAGAAAGTTGGCACTGTCTGGGGCTCCCAGTATGTATTTATGGCCCATCACAAAGCTTTCTGCATCTTTGTGCACTAAGAAAACAGCATTTTGATGGGTTAATGAACAAACTCAGCCCATGACCTACAACAGTAGTTGGTGCAAGATCTTCCGTCAGATCACAGAGATCCTGTTAAAGCCCTCACATTTCAACTGATCACAGATATCTTAACTAACAGCTGGAAACAGTAGGGTTTCAAATCCTTGGGTTTTAGGCAGAATGTCAGCTCTTAAACACAAATCTGTGCTGGCAGTGAACGGTTTTTATTGTCACATTGCCAGCTGAGGTGAAATTCATGCAGTCCTGAATGAAAAAGCTTGCACAGCATGAGGACACTGACTGCAAGCCACAGTCAGAAAGCTGTTTCTGTATACAGGATATTACAGAAATCTCTGTAATCTCAGTTTTGATTGCTGAAATAAGCTATGAGGTCAAACCCCTGACTGAACCCATGGATCTGTGATAGATGAGCTGCTAGGACAGCACTGGCCTCTGACACCAAATGACTTACCAGCAGCACATCATTAACAGTCAGGAGGAAGCCACCGTGGACCTTATCAGTCCATTGCATTACAACTTCCCAAAAAAAGAGCAATTTGTTATTTTAAAGTCTAAAATCACCTAAATAAAGGTATGCATGTCAGAAGCATTCAGATATGGGATTATGTCACATCATTTTTTAGAGGCACCGTCAACAAGTTGAGCTTACTTTCATTAATAAAAACCATCAAACTTCTTGTGAAGGTTAAAAAGTATTTTCTTGCAGGGCCAAAAGTCGTGTTAACTGGAGGAACATACATATCCTGGGAATAAAGGCTGCTTTGAACTTACTGGGAAAAAAATTGGAAGAAAAAATTCATGATAAGGAGTTGGATAAGAGCATGAGAAGGAGACAGTGTAGGGGCAGGGGGTGGGGGGGTGGGGGTGAAAGCAAGGCAATGTCCCTGCAGAAACTTTACAGAGTTCTTAACTACCAGGAGATGTGAATTGGATGCTCACAAGCATAAATGAACACAGCTCCCCCGACTTCAGAACTCCTGACATACTAAGTGAGGTATCTGTGATTCTGTAAGTGGTTCTAATAAATGAAAATGAGGTGAAAACACTTGAAACTCAAGCTCCACACGCATCAGTAGAGTTTTTTGTCTTGCCTTTTTACTTGAAAGTTTCTTGTATTTACATTCAACAACAGAAAGGGGAAATTGGCAGCAGAATGTGTGATCTGTGTCCTATGGAATCATCTGCTTCCTCTGCACCTTTGGCAGGGGAGCATATTCCATGTAGGGAAGGTGTGATGGAATACAGCCACAGAGCACAACAGAGGCATGGTTTAAGCAGGTAAGAGATCACCTGGGACTTGTCGAAACTGCTGCCACCCAGAGCACAATAAACATCTTCCGCAGAGGCTGTGAAGCTTGCTCCTCTATAAAGAATCATAAGCAACCTCAGGGATACCTCTATCAAGTGTGAAAACAGCACAGATATTGCAAAGAAAACACGGTGAAAATAATTTCAGTTGTTGAACATATCTTCAGGACACCAGGTAGGACACTGTGGCTGTCACCATTACAGCTTTTCAGCTTGCATACCACTAATTGGCTTACAGCTAAGTTAATTACATCTGTTTGTTCACGATGCAGTCGAGTCTCCCAGCTGCCATGTCACACCACTGAAATTACACTGACTTCCAAGCAGAAGAATGGCTTAAAAAGCTTTGGCTGCAAAACTGTCCCTCTATGTTGAAAATGGGCTTAATTAAAAGAATTGAATGAAAAGCACTGAACAAGAGCGTAGTAAACAAGTGAGAACACACAGTGATTTTGTCAGAGTGATGTGAAGCAACTCAGAGCGAGTGTTAAGCAGGGCTCACATTCTGTGCAAGAGCATAAGGAACCAGAAAACGATGTATAACTTTCTGCAGGCACACGATGAAACGTTTCCTTTTATTGGCTGCCAGCTTTGCTAACTCCTCAAAGGCACTTCTTTGCTAACCTGGCCTGATCAAATGCTTCCCAGCATAAAACAGCACCTCTCTGGACAGACAGATCATCCAAGCACAAAGTGAGGATAATGTCTCCCAGAACTACCAAGAGCCTAAAAATGTTAATGATTGTTTACAATGCTACAGTGGAAGGGAATGCAAAGGAAGGGATCTGCAGGCAGCTCTCCCACTTTCCATCCCTTGTGAACTTTCTCAGAGATGAATCCCTTCTCATTCACCTCACAGCACTCAGCTTTATAAGTTCTTGCAATATACATCTTATGCAGAGGCTGCTCAGGATGCTGCCTTAAAAAATCAAAGATCACTCTGCCTCCAGATAAGAAATATCACCTATCACAACAGGAGTATTATGAGTGACCAGACTATCAGATTTAATTAAGGATTCTGTGCTAGCCCACAGCAGCAGTGAGGAAGGCTCCCAGCTGCAGACACCAAGCTTGGCACATCAGGCTTTGTTACAAATCTTCGCATCTTTCTGTGCCAAGGTGGTATCTGTGGGAAATAGCCTCATTTCCAAGCTATATCCAGGGATTACTGGAGAGAATTCAAGGGCAAGAAAGGAATAGATAGGTGGGGTAAGAAACAAGGTTGGCAGGTAGATTTATGTTGAAGGTGCATTTTGAACTGACATGGCTTAACAACTTTTGGACTTCCTCACAGCTGGGATGAACACACATCTGTTGGATCTTGCTCCCTTGATCTGCTCTTTCCTGTGTTTCACTGTCATTTTGTCTCACGTTGAGGCAGAGAGGAAAGAAGGGAAGTGGAAAAAAAATCTTTCCTCACATTTCTTGCAACCTCCTCATTTCTCAGCTCCCTCCCCCTCCATTAGCACAAGGCTAAGTTCTCCCCAGGACTGAGTTTGGATCTGTGAGGAGCTGTGCAGAGCTGGGAAGCAGACATCATCACAGACAGGTTGTGCTACAGGAAGAAAAACACTGAGCAAGCTGACAGCATGTACCTGACAGGTCGCTGTGCCTGGTGGAGCTTCCTCTGCTTTGCTAAGAACTCCAAAAGTCAGCACAGCTTGTGGTGTAGATACTGCCACAGAGAGCATACTTCTCAGCACTATTCCAAGTCAGGTCTGCCATCAAGGAGCTGCTTCTCACCGCAGACACACAATACTGATGGTCGACTATTACTTTTTTGCCCAGCCCCTGCTGCACACCTCTTCCTTCACATCTGTTGTCTAATCTGGAACCATGCACTTGAACCATGCTGTGATAAAAAGTTAACATAATAAGTAACTGGCAAACGCACATTGCTGGCAATGTCTGGTGAATGAGTCACTCTTGCTATAGGAGCCATTTCCTTTAAAGTGGAAAGACAGGATATAATGCAGAAATAAGCAAACAGTTGTTGAACTTTCCATAAATAATATTTCCTCCTTGTTTTGTATCACCAACTGACTTGAACTCCTTGCTTTCTTCCCTGCCATCTAATTTCCCAGCTCCTGGTTCTAGCAATTTGTCAATGAACTGCAAAAGGAACAGCATGAGTCATCCCGAGCCCAGACAAACAGTAGCCCATGGGGAACATTCTCCCACTCCAGAGGGAGAGATTTTATTCCTTGGCTTTAAAATCTCCTTGCAATTAGAACAGAAAAGGGGGGAAAAAAAGCTGTTCTAAACATGTCGTCAGTGTTTCCACTACCTCATAGGGAAACCATGTCCCTTTCCTATTTTAAAGATGAAATATTAGTGCTGATTTTCCTGCCAGTTGTGTGTGTGCGAGGAAAAAGGAGGGAAGAGGGAGAAGGATTTGCTGGATTCTTTTACCTAAGTATGAAAATATCAAGAGCCTGCATCAGCTGAGAAGTGGGAAGCAGCTGGGCTGTATCTGCAGGGAATGCAGCAGCCAAGCAAACTCTACAATGGAAAGCTCCCTGCACTGAAGAAAGCCTGAAATAGCCCAACCTTCACAGCCCTCTCACTTCTACAGTGTTACATGAAGAGTCTGTATTCAGAAATTAGTCAAGGGTTAAGAAGAAGAAAGTGATCAAGGCACACAATGACATCTGGGTATGCAACACTAAGAATACAGATGTTCTGACAGAATAAACTGGGCAGAAGAAGCCAAAGACTGAATGTAGGGGATCCAACAGGTCCATAGATGTATCAACACCAAATACTTCTCAGTCTGAGGGTGCTGATTATTTGTCCTTTTATTTCCAGGGAGGGAGAAACTGCTTATCACCTTGGAGATTATTTTCTATCACTCTTTTATTTTTGTAATAAACAGAGTGCAATGCTTAAATCCCTGTCTTCAGCTCTTCCCTCCCATCGTGTGAAGCTCTGCAAGGAATGTGGTTTCTGTTTACAGAGGTAAGGAACTAAATACAGCTTGACCTTGGCTGCCCTATTCCATTCAATACCATCCGTCAGACATTAGAAGCAAAGAACAGTGGAAGGGTACAGTCCCCAAACACATCAAATATCATTTTTGCACTTACTGCTTTCCCTCATTTCGATATTGACTTTGCTTCTTTCAGCACAAACAATGCTCAGTGGTCATCTCACTTTTCAGCATTGCTTCTGAAATCAGAGATCACATCTGACTCCCAGGGCAGCAGCCACGGTACCCTGCCACTCCAGGAGGAACTGCAACATATGATTTTGACTATATTACACTATAAATGATGAAGTAATGGAGAACTGTCAGAGAATATGTCCTTGCAATGTAATCCTGCCCTCACAGTTATCCCTGGGGACACTGCTGCAGGAAAAGATTTGGGAAGAGGGGAAAATGGCTTTCCCATCATCAGCTGAACTCAGACAGTACCTGTGGCTCAATCTCTGGCCGATTCAGCGTTCTTTTGTGGTTATAGTGAGGTAACCCTGGCAAAGAATAAGCCATTCACTCAGAAAATGTAATCAGACACAATATGATCCATTGTCCTCTGCTTGCTTTATATTAAAGAAAATCAAAACCAGCTGATAGCAAAAGGCTGAAGCCTAGACATTCTGTTCACGCTTAACACGTAGCTATCGTCACCACTCCAAAAATGTAACATCCACATGGAGAAGGACACAGTAACTGGAAAATGTTTCAGTCCTATGAAGCACTGTCAATAAGGAAGGAAAGGATGTGTCTGCACAACATGGTACTTCCACCATGCAGAGATCCATAGCAGTCAGCTATGGATCAAACATCTAAACATTGTTCTCACCCTTAAAGCAATGAGAAGAAATCAAAATTCCTTCACCATCTTGTGTTCACCACCATGTCTCAAGGTATCTCCCAAACAACGGCTTCAACTCCTACTGCAAAGAGTCAAATGGAACACAACAGGAAATCTAGTTCTTACTCCATTTATTACCCAGAGCAAAGTCATTTTTCCCTATAATTTCCAAAAGATCTGGAGTTTGAAAGAACATCACACCAAACATAAGAGCTGGTATAGCACAAAGGATGGGCATTACAATTCTGCATGGTCTGAATGCTTAACCACTCACTCTATTCAAATCCTCTGACCTCAGGGTGGGAACTATTGTGTTCTAAATCTGTAAGCAACACCATCCAGATTTTGTTTTTCCAGGAAATTCACTTCTCCATGCACACATACATTTGTTTGCTTCTGACAGCTGCCTCCAGTCCTCCTCCTCTGTATTACATCCACCACGTTCTTGTGCACCAAGTATCTGTGGCCTGTTAAAAGCTGAAGTCTGCAAAGGGATCTGTGGGAAGCTGATTGCAGAAGGTTAAACGCAGTCACTAGGAAAGCCCTTGTTGAACCATCAACACCAGATCAATTGCATACAGAAGTGTGTCATTAGTCCGGATAACTAATTCTGGAAGCTATTTCCCTGGGAGTCTGGGAGATTTTGAGAGCCACAACAAAGTTATAAAGCATGAAAAAAAGAAACAAAAACAAAGCAGCAGCAAAAATGAAATACTGCTTCAAATTACTGAACTCTCCATCCTTCATACAAGAGAATGGCAACTCATCCAGAAACAAGAACCAGCTGAGTTTAAACAAAACTCAAATCATGTGACTTTTCACTTAACAGTGGTGATTACACAATTGTTGTTTGGTTATATAAGCATGCAGACTACGCTGCCTGCAAATAATCAAGTTAAAATCATGAAGGTCCAGTGCTGTAAACATCCTTCCCTTCCCATTGGGATTCCAAAGATCGTCTTGAAAGAAGCAGCATGGATCTCATTATACCAAAAATATCTAGTGATTAGATTTTGTTATGGGTAACATCTTTGCCAAATCTCATTTATAAACCTTGCTTTGTTTCTAAAGATAAACGAAAGCCAAAAATACCAATCTGGTAAGCATTACCACTTTTGGAAAGATGGGCACTATGGCAAAAGCCTTTTCTGAATCAGGGCAATTTCACTTTGCAAGGATTTGTAAAAATGCAAGTGTTTTAAATTGTTAGTGCCTCTCAGTTCTTTTATTTTTCCTACCAAATGAGACTGTCCAGCTTCAGCTGAATCCTGTAAGGAGTAACATGAAAGGAAGCAGAAAAACAACAGTAGCTGCAAGAAAACACAGTGTTTGTTATAGCCCAGAAAACTGCTTGGACACTAAAATGAATGCTGAACTTTGCATTCTGGGATGTAAATGCATGTTTTATGTCATGTGTTCTCAGTCCAGTTACATCCAAATGAATCTGTACAGTGCTCAGATGTACAGAAGTGCAGTAGCCAGTAAAAGTTGGTTTCCTAGATAAAATACCACGATTCCAACCCTGTGTATCACTGAGATCCAAGGAACCAAAAAAAATAAAACCCCAAACAAATCTTCCTGTAGCACATGGAATGAATTCAATAATTTTTCTTCAGAGAAATGCAAAAATCCACAAATGGTCCTACTAATGGTAGTGGTAAGGAAGCACTTCACAATTCTTAATAGTAACCTATCATACCAAAGCGATGTACCACCCTACTGCAAGCAGAAGTGCTTTCTTACTCCAGCTGGAGTTCCCTTCCCCTTGCTGTTACATGCTAAACCAACTCACAAGCTTTTTGACCAGCCTTAATCCTAAAGAAGTGTCTCTGTGCAGAGAAACCTCAATGCAGACTGCAGACGCTCTAACAGGATGGTCCCAGCAGGCTCAGCAGCGCTCTGCAAAACTCAGCTTCGACTCTGAAAGCAACAAGCTGACCCTCACCAGCTTTTCCTTACCTCTGATTACAATCAGCAGCAACTTGATACTGCTTTTAGACAGCCAGTGAGAAATCAAAGCAGCCTGCAGGACAGCAAGACATCACACAGCAGCACTCACCCCTGATGATTCCCTCTCCTCTAAGCTGATAAAAGTCAAAGTTAAAATCCAACCTGGCCTTCTTTCCATGGAAGTCTGTCCAGAGTTGGTTAGACCCTTACTGAACTGGCCAGTGATCCCAGGTTTGCTTCTGAAAGCAGAATCCAGGTTTTTGAGATTCAGGCTGTATCATGAATGATTTGCACTGTTCCCCTAAATAGACCCATAAATAGAGCTTTCAAATATCTGCAGTGAGACTCATATAAGGAGTAAAGCCCAGACTGACATAAATCTCAGAAAACGTGTTTGGTTCAGATGATCCTAAAGGAGTTTAAACACTGAGCCAAATCTGTTTAATCTGGAAATGATGCTGGAAATCTCATAAAGTCAGGCTTTCTTGAAAGATTTGTAGTACTTCCCTATTTTCATGTGGTCAGAAATTACTATTAAAAAAAAAAAAGTCTTTTCATGCTATTTCAGTATTTCAGCTTTACATTTAGGCCAAAATCAAAGCTGTTTTAATTTTATTTTCAATAAGTTCTAACCAGCTTGTAAAAAGAGGGTTTCAATTAAATTTAGGTTGATATGTTAAGATTCGTTCCATAATCCTTAACAAAATACTCATATGCTTTTTGACCTTTGTTAAAATATTATTCATCATGTTTAAATTTTACCAGCATAGTTTTTAATTGGTACGGCCAAGACAATCTGCTCATGTCAGGATAATACCTAGAAACACAGTGTGACACCCCAGCTTTGCAGGGCACCCCAGCTTACATTCATTCTGCCACTGTCACTATGACACAGCCAACTCCAAGGAGCCACCTGGGGCTGCCCAAACCATCCAGAGCATCCAAGCAGCTGCTCTTCCCGCAGAGAGAACCTCTTGTTCTGCAATGCGAGTGCCTTGTTATGCCGAAATAATCATCATCAAATGCAATTCTCTGGTGCCCACAGCAGGCCTTTTATCTGCCCCAGATGCTTGCTAATGAAAAGGGGTTGCTGCTCCTTCTGCTGAGTCCAAAGACTTTAAGTGGCAGCAGTGACTTCTGCCAATTCCGGATCTAACTCTAGGAAAGTTGCATTTTCCAACCCCACCAAAAGAAATGCTTGTCACATTATTCATGCATGTGGTCTCCTACCATATGAGGAGGCAGGCTGAGAACGGGAAAAGCCAATGTTAATATTTGCACAAACCACCCCAGGCCAGAATCAGAACAAGTGAGACAGTATGTTCTCGAATCTTGCAGCAGTGTAACCATCAGGCAGCAGACAAGGGGCTCCCAAGGATGATTGTTCATGAGTTGTAATAGATTTTCAGTCCTGATTCCAAAGACCCTGCAATACAGTGCACAGATTATAGGGTAACAGTGAAGAAAGGATGCCATGGCATCACATTTCTAGCCATGTGCCTCAGCAAATATTAGATGCTGGCAAGATGGCATTGGGCTGTGCTCTCCCTTTCCTTCCCACAGACATGCCTTCTGCTGTGGAGTGGGGCAGATTTGCTGCATGCAGGTTCACATGGAGGTGACAGATAAAGTGGTACAAATGGGCTTTTACAATGAAGTTTAATGGATTCACAAATATGGATTGCATTCGTTCTTTTCAATTTCTCTCTTCACAAAAGCAAGGGAATCTTCTGCCATACAGCAATGTTCTGGTGTTCGGAATTTCTCATTAATAAAAGCTTTCATCAGAAGCCCACTTCAGCATAAACAGTCCAATACTGGAGGAAATATTTCAGAGAAATACTGAAAAAGCTCCACCATTTCTAAGAAAATCTTAAATAAGTAAACACTTCGTTCAGAAAAACTACAAGATATCCATAGGATATTCTAGTAATTACAAATAAGATTTGAAGCAATGAACAACAGAACAAATTTCCCTTGGGTCTAGAGGAAAATAAAGTAATTTAATAGAGGGCATGGGCTCTAGAAGTAAATCCATGGCAGTGAATGCTGGCGGAGTGCATCACAAAATCTACCCTTTGTGCCAAGGGAATATTAGAGTTGTGAAACACACAGCTTGGAAAAAAATCTGATAGATTTTGTAAAAAAAACAAAAACCAAACACCTTTCTAGCAATACTTGCAAACCTAAAAATCTTTACTGAGTAGAAGAGACCCTCTCAGAGGAAACGTGTGTCCCATCCCAGAGGATACTGGAAGGTGAATCCAGAAAAGTGACTTGGCACTGCAGAAGATTGGTTTGGCAAAGCTAAAAAATATGATGTTCCAAGTAGAATGAACTGGAGTAGACCACAAAAAGATGTGGAAAACACGGACAGAGTAAATGAGGAAGAAGCAGAAACAAATGTTATGTTCTAGGAGAGGGTTAAAAACTTATCAGATGAAAAAGCAAGATGAAGGTGTTGGTTTCCCACTAATCCAACTCTCTGGCATTGCGTGTCAGTTGGCAACATAATATGGTGGCATAATATCTGGAGTGGCATTTTTGAGTTTAAGTGATAGGAAGGAAGAAAGTGAAAATGAAGTCCATTGGCAGAAGAATTTCATTTTGATGAGAAAGTTTAGCAGCCTTGCTCAAAGCTTTCATTAATAAATGACCATAAGCTGATCAGTAAAAAGAAGAGGATAGAAATGAGTAGGACTTCAATCAGCACAAAGGTAAGGTTTTGACACAGTCTGCTCACAGGAGTGGTGAGGCTTCGTTTTGATTTGAGAAAATCCATCTTGATGCATTTATGAATGCCATTGCAATATGGTTGCTGGAGAGTTTGCAACTAGGCATGACCCCAAAAGTCTTTCCAGCCATGTTACCCAGTTCCTCCAGCATTGTGTCACGCACAGTGTCTCTGCTTTTTCCATCATGGGGCTGCATCTCATTCATCACAACTCCCCCTATTGGAGTCATTTTGTTTTCACCATCTGAATAAAAAGCAAAGTCATTTCTACAGGAAATGTGCCAGCCCTTCTTTCATGTTTACTGCAATATCTAAAGGCCCATCGTCCAGCAGCCAGGCAGCTTGGTCTGAAGTCTTCAAAATCAATTTCAGCAAGACTTTGGAAAGGTCTCAATGACAGGGTGGGCCCACTTTCAGATGTCACACTGTTTCCACAGCTAGATTTCAAATCCTTTTTCTCAAAAGGTCAGAAATAATTAGCGCCATCATCTTGCTGCTGCCCATCCCAGAAATGAAGATGATTCGTAAAATTTGGACTCACATTCCACTTTGGCCTCCAGCATTGTCCAGGACTCTGACCAAAGCTAAGCACCTCATCAAGACCATCCATGAACACAGCTTGCTTTGCCAAAGGCTACATCCCTAGAGCTTCTTTACAACAATCACACAGATGATTTGTTTTCTCATAACTGGTTAGATTCTAAATATTTGATCTGAGCGTGGAGAGAGAACCAGAGAGTCAGTGCCAAGCATCAGATCCCAGCCCCAATCCAGGCCTTGCAGTTAATGTGTCACCAAACAAACACTGGTCGGGCAAACATCATTTATTTACATTGCAGCTAAGTCAGTAGCCAGCTTCCACCACATATTGACGTGCAACAAGAACAGCGATCTGCATCTGGACTTTGAGATACATGGGAGCTAACAGGAGAGAAGGAAAGGCAGCCTCCTGCCAGCTGCTCACCGCCCTTGCACTTGATGGGTGAACAGTTTTCCTTTGCTCAACTGTTGCTTAGGGCTCTAGTCAGGCATAAACAGCACACATGTCACAACAACAAAGTGAGGAGCACTCAAAATAATCTGAAGGACAAGGTTCAAAACAGTGTCCTCATAGTAGGCATAAAAGGGAGATGCCTATGATGTGTCTTCATCCTGCTCTTCATATGCTCCCATGCTGCCCAACAGAGCTTGCTCTTACTAGCCTTGTTCATGAATAAGAACACTACAAAATTCATTTTTTATCTTGGGATAAGATAATCTATTTTTGAGGGGGAAAAAAATCAATTTTCACCAAAAGCTGATTCAAAACATTGTCTTTGCAAAAAGGAATATGTCAATATTTTAAAGGGGTTTCTTTTGCTGTTAAAAATGTTTTTACTTATATTAAATTCTTCTGTTTATGAAGGGACTGCTGGAAAAGCAGCCTGCCTAAGGATGTTCTTCATAATATCCCACTGATATGAAAGGATCAGATTTTCTCCCCTACAGATTTGGTACTGGTATTAATTAATGTAATTTCGAAGAAATGTTGAGAGTCTTGTTTTCCTAAAGCCCTCCAGTAACGACAAGTCCATGGGCCCCCAGGCAATTCAATGCCTCCCTCTCCTCAGGGCTTTTTATTTTTGTAACATTCCCTAAAATCTCCTTTCCTATGATTTAAGCCTTTCACTAATAATCTTATTTATGCTGCACATGGAAAACAGTTTAATCTTTTGCAGCTAGCACGTTTGAAGAACATTCTGTCTCCCTTTGAGTTCCCCTCTTCACATTTAATGAACCATTCTTTCAGCCATACACCAAAGGTCATGGTTGTTTTGAGACTTTTGATCATTCTTGTTTTCCTCCTGCAGGGTTCCTCCAATTGCCCTTCATCTTTCCTTTCCTCAAGTACTTTGCCATTCCTGAAGCCCTACCCTCCAGGAGGCAGGAAGCCACAGATAAAGAGATCTGAAGACAGGGAGCAGAGACAAATAAAAGCTCAGACCAAAACTAGTAGCATGAGGATGTTTGTTCACAGTACATCTTGCTCTGTAGTACAACTTCAAAACCTTAGCAATATGAAGTAAAAGCTCGGCGTGCTTATCTTATCTGAATGAGTTAGCACATTCTTAGCATGGAGTCAAAGCTTCTTTAACAGCAGAGACCAGCTCTATTCTTTTCTGAACACTGGTTGCTTTACATTCTTTGAAGTCCACAGTAGATGAGGTTCGGTTAAGTCAATCTCTTGTTTTTAGATGCAAATCCATGCCATTATCACTCACAGTGCTTTCCAGTTTTTCCAGTTTAACAGTACAGTTAAGTCTTTCCCAACTTCCTTTTCTTTACAAAAAGTAGATGATGCAAGTAAGCATTACAGTTTCCTTGCTATAACTGGAAGAGAGGTAAGGAGAAAGCTGGAAGAGATGCACAACACAGCATCACTACTTCATATTTGTTTCCCTTCTGAAAATGGAGCATTCTTCCTCCAAAAAGTAAGGATTAAGAAACATTAGATGAAACCTTGTTTAGGGGTGAGGAAATCACAAGCATTTCACAGCAGCCTTAGCAATTTACATGAGAAAGATTGCTCAAGTCGGATGACCTTACCACATGGCCACCATCCTGCTCCACAAGAAGACTGGATAGGCCAGCCCCGTGACATTTAGGCAGCACATCCATCATGCCAAGCTTGCAACATGGAAGAGGAGGAAGATGGGACAGAAAAACACATCAAGTCCTGCTTTCCTTCCTTTAAAGCCACTCAGAGGCATCACTCACAGCTTTATGATCTAATTTTGTTTCTTTAATGCAACTGTTTAACATGACTGTTAAGTGGGATGTTTGTGTGCATACACACTGCTGAAGGAACGTTATTTACAGAGGATTAATGTAAACAGTTGTGGAGGCTCTGGCAATGCTGTGATTCACCTTAACTAACCAAGTAGCCCAAACACATTCATCTCCATCAGCCTGAGTTGTGCTTCTGGGCTCCCCATGCACTGCTTCTTATTTCTAAGTTTCCATTCCCCATTTCCAAAATGTTGATATATTGACTAGAAATGAAAGAACTGTTTTCAGTTCCTCTGAGTCAAAGCAAATTTGCCTTCAAAGCAGCCAGCTGATTCACCTTCCCCCACCACCCCCGTGTGCCTGTACCCTGACAACTGAAATCCTTTCCAACCACTTCTCCCAAGCATGCTTAACTCTGGCTTCCTTGGGCTCCTGTTGACAGCCCCAAGCCAAGGCTAGGTTGCAAAGTACTATGCTTTCCCTCTCTGGGCCTCTGTTTACTGATAAGAAAAGCCAGCCTCATTCAGCAAGACATTCTCCACATCCTCTATCTTGAGCTTTGCAAAGCAACATGCACTTTAGCTTCTTCTGAACCAGAAGGAAGGACACATCAAATAGTTTCACAATCAAATGTCAAATGTTTCACGACCAAATAGCGGTGTTGTGCTCTTTGTTATAGTTTCCATGGAAATACATAGGAGGCATTACATTCAGAGCAACCTGTGCAGTTATGAGAGTCTGAACAGTCAGAGTAATAAAGACTGGCTGCTACAAAATATCTGATGGAAAAACAAGAGGGTTCATCAGTTTCAAAAGAGATGTCATTTATATGAAAATGAAAGCAGCAGTGATTCCCACTAGGAAGTAATAGATCTTATCTCCTCCTTTCTTCTACAGTATTGTCATTACCATTTATTACTTTTTGCTGTGCATCATAGATAAGTGGGGGGGCTCTATTATGTTGCTGTTGAAAATCAGATGAAAAATGCATCTTCACACAGTGAATCATTCCCAGCACAACCACACAGCAAGGCACGTACAGAAACTGCCCCTGCTCCCCATCCAAGAGATCCTGCTCTACTGGCCATGCTCATTTCTGACAAAGAAATCACAAGCACAGAGAAGATGCTTTAGGTAAGAGCATCTGCATCTCACATCAGCCATGGGAAAAAGCTGCCTAGGGATCTTATGTCTTATGAGTAAATAAATACACCATCAGAAATTACAGACTTCATCAGCATTTATGGTTCCTTAGGGAACATCAAAGTATTTGGCTCTGGGTCATTGTTCAGCCAACTGGACCTGGTACAGTTTACCATCTGACTGTAGATCTAGATTATTGCTTAGGAAGTTTTTCTGTTTTTCTCAGACTGCCTTGTTTGCAGAGAATCAAGTAACCCACAGCACCTACACAGTAGAAGGAGCCTTATTATAAATATAACTTATTTATACAGAATGTGAGTAATTAAAACAGAAGTGGAACCCTTCAGATAAACACAGGACTAGAACTGTTGCTATAAACATACTGTAGGCTTTCTGCCTGCTGATCCCTTGAGCCAAGCTGCTTTATTTGCACACTGGGACTCCTGAAAAAATGATGTTCACAGAAGATGCACATCCAACAGTCTTCACAGGGTGAGCTATTGGAGCCCTGTGGTATCAGTGAACCT
The DNA here is from genome assembly GCF_054131305.1 of Coturnix japonica. Classification (NCBI taxonomy): domain Eukaryota; kingdom Metazoa; phylum Chordata; class Aves; order Galliformes; family Phasianidae; genus Coturnix; species Coturnix japonica. The sequence goes on from NC_140683.1 coordinate 9,579,095, forward strand.
TGAAGAGCTGACTGGCAAATGGCCTTTGCTGTACTTCTTTCTGAAATGGAAAATTCCTTCCTATATCTATCTGAACATTTGAAAGGACTCAGGTTAAGCCTTTTCTCTCCCTTCTCTGAGCGTTTCTTAATGCTAGATACACCATGACAGAAATCTGCATTCTGATTAACTTAATGGTTGCTTGAATGTCCTCTACTCAATCAAGAGAACCCTTCTGCCTCCCCAGAGAAGTCACACACATTAGATATAACAGATCGCCTTCTTAATTGTTTCTTCATTTACCGTAATACGTCAGGCACTCCACTCAGACTAAATACTTCATTCTTAGACAACAAATTAAGGTTATTCCCATCTTGCATGCCAAATACCTACAGTTCAGAGCTTAAGCACTGTACTGCACCTCTTCCAGGCTGAGGTAAGATACATAGCTTACACAAAATACACAGCTTGTGTAAACAAAGTGGACACGCAAAGGCATGGATGATCAAACCTAGCAGGAGTTATCAAAAGCCAGGCTGCTGTTTGCACAAAAAGCTTATCAAGACCTGCCTGAAAGTGCTATAAAGGTTGCATAAAAGTGTGGGGCCCAAATCTGCAAGAAAAATGTTTTCTTGCATTTTCTTGCAATGCATTTTTCTTTCCTAAGAGGTTTTTACTCTCGTGTTAGTAACTGCAGTAGGCCTCAAATGAAAGTTTTGCAAAGTCTTGTTAATTTGCTGTGAAAGAACAGTGAATTTCATAACTGGTCCACAGATGCAGTTTGGGGAAGAAAACCCAACCCAACCTGTTTACTTAAGCTACTACTAGAGAATACAGGGAATTAGTTACCTCCACAGCTGAAGGTGCAGACAGATTTGTCCTAGACATTGTTTTTGTTGCAGATTGGTCTTGTTTATTTCCTACCCACAGTTGGTTTTGCTCACTTATGGAGGAATTTGAAAGGAAAATCACTTCAGCCATTTTTCAGTTAGAAGAAACACAATTATTGCCACATACTTCCCCCACAGAAATACCTCATAAACAGCTGGAACGTTTAAGCACAGATCTTGGCCAGATGATAGCCTTGTCAGGGGTGTTTGGAGATATTAGGCATGGCTATAGTGAGTCAGTGTTGCCTTGACCAAGCATTAAAAATATCACAAAGATTGTGTTCCATTATTAGATTGTTTGTCTTTTAGTTCTGAAAAATTCGGACTCGGTAGTCAAGATTTTCTATGATGCCTAAGTCCAGGGAAAAGGAAAAGATATTCACATTCAATTACCATAGTCCAGCAGTTGGAGCTATACAACAAAGCACAAACACTCAATGAGTGGTAAGTCACAAAAGCTGGCAGCGTAGACAGGACTCAGTTGGAAAAAAAGAAAAAACAAGTTATATTATAGATAGATGACAAGTAGATGAATTTCACAATTAGTTCACATGTCCAGAAACTTGACTGTGCATTTAGTGGTTTAGTAGTAATGTATCACGTCCATTTTGCTACCCAGTCTGTACTTAAAATCTGTGAAACACAGAAGAGTTATAGGACAACCTTCAGAAGGAAAAAAGTGTCATCTACAAGATACAGCTCGGAAGCATATCTGACTAGGCCTGGGATACTTGGCAACACCATAAAGGTCCCTCAACTAGCAAGGGAAAAACACAGTAACAATGTTGACACAGTTGTAATGTGGGGAGGCTTCCAGCACAAATGACATATTCATGATTCTTCAGTTTTCTTGTTAACTGAAGATGAAGAGCTGTTTATTTCTTGCTATCATTTGCTAGTCAGATTCAATTTTTTCACCATCTTCCCTTTTCACAAAATACTTAGGAATAAAATTCTTTCAGAGCTTAAAATTCCAATTTGCACTTTTTGAGCTGAAATAAAGGCACAACCTTTGAAGATGGCTGAATTTGGGCAGAACCAACATTAACAAATAAATGAATACATAAATAGTGGAACTTCAGGGAATGCTGAAGATCTTCACCAACTCACCTGGAGTTTAACAGGTAATTTGGGCCAAAATGATTAAAACCTTTGACAACATAAAAAAGTTTCTGATATTTTCACCCAGACTTGTTACATTTTCTATCTGTTCTCAAAAGTGATGCTTTATGGCTTTTTTGTTTGTTTATTTTGTTTTTTGATAATACAAAAATTAAATAACTAGAAACAATAACACTCAAGTCCAAGATAATTGCTACACTGAAGCAAAGTGAATGCTCTTGAGCTGAAGGAGAAAAAAAAGATTACTTTTCTTATCTTTATGAACACTGTTTGAAAATATATATATATATATGGATTTTTCTTTTCCTCTTTTTTGAGTTATGGCATTAATACAGAAAATCATTCCACTCCTACCTTTCGTACCTCTAATGACTCTGGTCAGATTTATGCTCTCTTCTGATAGCCATGAATTTAGGACACCGTGATTTAAGAGCACAGGGATTCCTATTATTTTCCACAAGGAAAACACTGTCTGTCCCTTCCAGCCATGGGCTGAGGAAAGGGGCTCAACAGTGAGCACAGAGCTGGCCATGAAATATCACTCACCTGCTGGATAGGGACAACTGCCTTGTGCTCACACACCAGTGGATGCATGGAAGGAAAACACAGCCTGCTATGATGCTTCAGCCTGAAGAAGTAGCTCCTCAGTGGGACTGTGAGTATATCCGAGTAGGACTGTGAATATGTAGGTATTTTCTCAAGGCAGAGCTTTCTGCATGGACACTGAGGCACACTGAGGCCTACTAGGCCAGGGCACACATCAGCAGCCTGGGGGTCTGAGCGTGGGCCTAGGCCGAGCCCAGCTCCTGTTTTACAAACAGCAATAAAGAACCCCGCTGTCTCAGATTTGGGATTTATCAGGCTCAGCTCTCAAGCCTGACAAGTGTCACAATAACTTCAGCTGCCATTAATTCCCCATTTGTACTTCCCTAACCTACGTCCATCAGGGAGAAAAATCAAAGGTGTTGTCTGAGCACACGTGAAAGGCAGAGGTACCGAAATAGAAACTAACTACAGTCTTTTTTGTAAAAACAGCCTTCTGATTTTTTGGAAGCTTGAGATTGGCAGTAATTGCAGTGCATCAGACCCACGCACATTTCCCTGCTTTTGATTTTGTAACAGGCTTGTTTCTGAAACACAGAGCTCCAGTAAGTGCCAGAGACTGCCACTGACTGCGAATCTAGAAAAATAAATGCATTATGTTTCCGTGCCTGTTATTCCATTTACATGTTCATTGTGGGATAGGCAAGCTTTCAGTGTTCAAAATGATAGCAGCCTTTGCCTTTCCTACTCAGCATACGAGCTGAAAAATATTGCTGCGGTCTCTCACTTTTTGTTAATACAACTGTTGCTCTGCAGTCATCCTCTAGGCTTTAATTTGCTTATAGTCCAGCTTGCTGAGAAGGCCATAAAGATTCTCAGAGGGCTGCAGGACATCAACAAAGAACGACTGAAGGAGCTGGGCTTGTTCAGCCTAGAGAAGAAACAGCTCAAGGGACACCTAATTGTGGCCTTTCACTACTGAAAAGAAGCTTATAAACAGATGTATTTTATTATTTGTCAGAATAAATGTAATCTAATCAGAAGGGAGGAACTGAGCCTTAAGTCTCAGAAACAGGAGCTCCCAATGTAATTATTCTGTTTGCATGTAGGAATGAAAGGGAAAACTATCACCTGCAGATAATCACACTTAGAATGTGAAATAGCATGAGAGTTTGGGCTGTTTTTTTCAAGTACACATTTCAAGATGCAGAACATGCCCTCTCCAGGCTGTTCTGTAACTGCTTAACAATTTGGCTGTACTCATTCTAATGGAGTTTCATTAAATGCAAGACAACTCACCACTATAGCTGAACAGTTAACATCTAGAAGTCACTCCTCTGCTTTGGGAGCATCAGCTTCCACCAGAAGCCAGCAGAATACTCCCTTAAGTATTGCAGGCAAAACTCTTTGAAGAGCCTGCAGAGCAAGCAACTGTGAGCCCTTGCTCCTTTCAATCTGTTCTTAGGAACAATTTAACAAGACAGTAGAATTTAAAATATCTATACTTACTTTATTTCAAATTCTTAGTGTCCTGATCCCTCGGCTGTGTAGGTTCAGTGGTGACTTATGTATCACAGTGTGTAGTCACATTAACATTCAGAGAATGAAATGCAAATGCTGTGTGCTGTCTGCCTGGATTCATTTTTCCAGTCTTTTTTACCTGACAGAAGTAGGAGGGTTGTCTGCTTTTCTGTAGTCACAAGGGGGAAGCCTCCTGAGGTCTGCTTTCCCCAAATCACCACTTCATTCTGGTCTTTCTACTGGACCTGAACCTTCCCTGCCACAGCAGTTGCCAGTCTCTCGCATTCAGGCTGTGGTGAGTCTCTAACTCTGAATGATGTTTGTTTTCAGTTCAGAGTGATGCTCCCTGCTGTGAGGATTATTACTTCGAGTGCTAAGCACTGAAAATAGTAATAGAAATTTCAGGGGGAAGGAATCCTCATGCTGCTTTTACAAGACTTTTATAAAGGAGGGAGAAAGGAGATGCAAAATGTTCTGCCTGGAAGCATCCTGCATAAGTGTTAAATGACAGCGTGTATGCGAGGTGACAGACTGCAGCATCTGTGCTGTAAATGGACTGAAATTAAACGTTCTCTTTTGTTATTACAGTTACTCAGACTGCAAAGAATAAAATAACCCTTCCCTAAGCCTCATGTAAGAGCTGGCTGGAACACAGGAAAGTTTTCTACCTGGTGATTCTGCTTTTTGGAGAATTTGGAGGGCCCTGATCTCTGAAAGGGTAAGCAAATCTTTTTTTGTTTTTAATTAGATTGTGTCTATCACACTTTTTGGGGGAGAATTTAAAACAGGTTATCTGCTGTTGCCTTTACCTACAACAGGCAGGTAGCAATTTGCCTCAAAAAGAACCTGGCTTTGGATATTGAGTTTCTATCTCATGCTGCAATTTGCCTCAAAAAGAACAAGCATCAAGTAAAGTTTGTGCCTTCTTATCAAATGAGGTTATTAGTGGTCTAGTTAAGTTTAGACAATACAGATTGGGGATTGCTTCTTGATAACTGTTTGTGGCCTACTGACTTGCAGTAGTTGATAACATGGCTTCAAACTCGTGCTTGGAAGTTGAACGGAATAAAATGTATGGCAGTGCTACAGGATGTTGGATGCCAGACTGACCCTACAACCTCATATGGAAAGAGTGCACACAGCTCACTTGTGTGCTCTGGAAAATCCTGACTTTTATTACTTAGAGGTGTGTGTGTGTGGTGTGTTATAAATCTTTACAGGAGGAGCACGGTATGTTCTTTTGGGACCTGTATCACTAGCACAGGGAGTTGGAGGCCTGTTACTTTGAATTATATTTATTTGGTTTCTTTCATTATGTCGGTGGGAATTTTGGCACAATGAAGTCTGTGTGCAACTGAATTTTCTTAAATATAAACATGAGAAGGTGGAAACAATTGTTTTTCATGCTGTGGTTTCTTATTCTCATCCAAACACAGTGCTTGCCCATGCTGTCCTCAGAGGAAGGCTGGGATGCTCTATGCTCCTGGCTGCAGGGTTTGGCTACAAGCTTGATTCCCTGCCTGCAGGAGATGCTGAGGGGAGGTCTGTTATCATCTCTCCATATTGAGAGGCTCTTACTGCCACAGAGTTAAGGGTAAATGTATGGTGCTACAGTTATTCCAGGTGTGAGCATTTACACATACACAAAAGGCAAAGAAGAGCCTGAACTGATCCTACAATCTCAGTTTTATAGGTCTAGTTGGTTAATGGCATTTGAATGTCTAATATTGGTATCAATGCTGCACAGCTCTGTATGAGTATACTGCTGACAAGTAGCAGCATACTAAAAAACTAAAAGCTGGAGCACCAGGAGCCAGTAGAGTGATTACTGGTCACTGAATTAACAGCTAGTCCTGCAAAGATGCTTGTTATGTGAGATGGCCTTCTGAAATGTGCCTATTTGGACTAGAGAAACTCCTTAACTGGGAAGTTCAGAGTAATCATCTAAGGTTTATTCCTGCAAAAGAGTAATTGTCATGGTTTTATGGTTGTTGTTGTTATCAATATTCCACGTCAGAACATCATGTAAAGCAGTGGGAGTTAAAGAGTTAGTGTTCTGGTTCCGTGGACCGCTGTTTCTGGTGGTTCTGTCCCCTGTCATGGACACAGATCTAGTGATAACTCTGTAATAGTAATGTTTAATTGTTGTTTGCCCCACTTTGTTAACTTGACACCACGTCTTAGATTTTTTCCTCCTCTGCTTTGTCTCCTTGATGTGCCTCGATATCTTCCCACAACCATGTGCACAAATGACTGAGTGCAGCTGCAAGCTCACCTTCTGGCTGTGATTCAGTGAGCTGCCACACAACTTGTACTATTTATCTGAGGCAGGGTTTGTCAGCATTCATCAGAAATCCACCTCGTTGTCTCAAAGAATGCAGCATCTCACCCAAGATGGCCTGGTGCAAACCTGAAGGATAAGTGCAGTAGTTGATACAGTATTTTGCAGGTTGCTAATGTTTTCCAGCTGTGAGGGTTTTGTGTACAACTATGGTTTAGTACGGGCAGTATTTGGAGGAAAAAAACATCCCACCCTGTTGATCCATTATCAATACAAGTCCCCTCCTAATTCCCAGTGGTTCGGAACCTTTTGTAGTGAACTGTAGTAAGTAAATAAGTTTCAGGTAGCTTAGATCTCCATCTTTCATGTTTATCCTAAACATGAATAAACTCATTTTTTCTAATCCTCTTTTCCAATGATCTGTTCTTGGAAGCTTTGTGGTCACAATGTTTCTTGGATTTTTTTTTTTCCAATGCTACAATCAACATGTTGAGTGCATCTTCTAGTGGGGAAAAAAATAACTCCAAGTGTGGGTGGGTGGTTTTCTTACTTTTTTTTTTTTTTTTTTTTTTGTAATGGGATACTGGCCATCAAATCTAGATCTGGTCATCCAGAACCTTCTCTGGCTTTGAAATCGGGGCTCTTGGCCAATTACTAGCAAGAAGAAATGGAAAGTCAGTAAAACAAAGCACATTTTATGTCAGTATATGTCAAGTTCAAGTCTAGAGCTCTTTTCTGTGGCAACTGGCTGCAGGCAGTGGTGGTTTGAGCCCTTTATAAGACACAGTTGAAGGGCTGCAGCTTCTGCTTCATACAGTCTTCGTGCACGTGATGCTACTGAATGAAAAGACTTTCAAGGACTACAAGAGAAAAGCTCAATTAAGAAGAAAAAGGTCAATGTTTTTGTTTCATTTCCTGGACGAATACCAAGAAAAACAACACATGTAAACAGAAACAAAATGAAGACTCCTTCCCACTTTCTCTAAAGATGTCATCCTGAGATGCACTTTGCTGTGCTTGTTTCCATACAGTCAAAATCCTCTGACCCAAGGAAGGGGAGGTCCCTTCCTGGTGTCAGTGGCCCCAATGGCTTTGTGCACAGCAAGGCTGGTTAATCCATCTTTCATACTACGTGCTGCCTTCACCATTGCTATCTAGTCTCTTCCTTGTTGTGCTGTTCACAATTTCAGAGGCAAAATGGTTAGGATCAAGGTTTTGTCAGCTCAGTAAAACTGAACTTGTTTCCCATTTTTGATAGACATGCAGCCATCCTTCATGTGCTCAGAACTTTCCTGTGTTACTTTGCACTCCTTAAAAATGTAAATCTTGCTGTCATTTGGTCTGACTTATAAGGCACAGTTCTCATTTGCGCATCTTTTGACTCCCTAAACACTACCTTCAGATGTTCAGTATCTGTTTGTTGTCAGGCTAGAGTCAGGTACAGTTCAGAAGCCAATAACATCTGTGTGAACACTTAACTCGAGTGTTTTGTTGCCATGTGAAGTTAAAACTATGTAAATGAACTCACTGGCCTTGTAGAGTGTTTCTCTTGAAGTGAGAAGTACATGTTTTGTTTTGTGCAGCTGCTATAGAATCCCCTGCCATAAGGTTTGCTCTTCACAGAAGCATTAATCAAGCTTTGTGTGCTCTCCTTCCTGTGCTATGTCAGTTTATGTCTATTTCAGTGCAAGCTGAGGGCATCTCGTGACTTTGTGCAGCAGGTATATGAAGCTTTTGAAGTGTCAGAATGCCATCTGGTGAAGAAGGGAGCTGCTTTCCATCACTGCCCTGTGGTCTTGGCAAGCACAAGGTTGATACGAATTCAAACTTCACTGTGGAAAGGCTGATGCTACTTCTGTCCCATATGCCTGGCTTTTCGCAGTAAATTAAATAGTTATTTCACTTCACTGTTCTTAAGCAGCATAGGCCTAGGTGTACACAGAGGACTTCTGCAACATTGCAGCCACCTGGGTATCCCCTTTCCTAACAACATTCATATAGCACTGTTCTGGCTTTTTGGGAAGATTCTAGTGCAAGAACAAAGTATCCTATCGCGTGGTGAACCTTTGTTTTCTCACTGGCACAAAAGAGGTAATTCCCATCTGGTATGATGCATGTGTTGATGTGCAGTTGTGTTTACATCTGCTTTCACCACTCACATCTGAAATGCTGCAGGGAACAAGGGACTTTGCTGCTCTACAGGAAATGCTTCCTGAACTCCACCCAGGGCAAGGGCAAGTAATCAAGGGTCGTTGAGGGGAATGGTTTGAATTCTAAGCACTGGATTAGTGAGTGCTGAAAGGATTTCTGTTTTCCATTCCTCTAGCCTGGCAGGGTTTTCAGATAGACAATAGCCACAAAAGGCATCAACGTTACTGGATATGGCAAGAGCCTGGCTTCTGGTAAATATTTTTCTCTGGTTTTCCATTTAGATTATATTTTCTGATTGAGATGGAGGAAACTCTCCTTTATTGTAGGTGCTGTATGTCTTATGCTCCTACTTTCAGCAATGAGTAGAGCCCTCCAAGCTTTTCAGACTTCCTGGGGATAAAGATTCTCACGTTTAGGTTAAATTTATGCAATACAGAACTGAGATTCAGACTGGGGCTTGGGGTTGAATCAGTGGTAGATGTCAAGCTTGCTGAATGCAGCGCTGGGGTTTTAACAAGTGGTTTGCTAGGTAGGTTCCTGAATGGTGAGCTGTAATGTTTCAGCCATGTTATAAGCAGAAGGTGGAGGGAGGAGTAAAATGAGAAGCTGTTCTTCGCTGATCTGGAGTCAGAATGAGAAGTAACAGATCTTAATGGAAGGATGTGACCCTGAAAGCATCTTTGAATCGATGGACTTTGGGCTGCAAGTTTTCATGACTGTTACTACAATGCAATTAGGATCTCAAGGTATGTTGGTAACGTGTCTGCTTGAAACTTGAGGTTCTTTTTATTGATGTCTTTGTGGAAAAACTTAATAAACGAGAGGAATGTCATTACATTGGATTCTTTCTGCATGGTGGAGATTTCTGGCTACTAGAGCAGGCTGTGCCAGTGTCAGTTCACTGGTGTGTTCAGGTGCTTATTCTTAGGGAATTCTAAGGGCAGTTTTACTCTCGCAGTCAGGTTTTCCATTTTATTGCATCAGTTGTGAAGTGTGCCACTATAAGTGAGCCTCACAAAGAAAGGCACTTTTGGTGCTTCAACACATTTCATCCCAGCCTGACAGAAGTGCCCAGTGGGAATGTATCTGCACTTCAGTAACAAGGGAATTGGCTTGAGATTTTAGGGGATGGCTCATGTCAGGTGTTTTATACAAATAACATGTTTATAATCCTACAGCTAGTAGAATAATGTGTTTTAAATGTTCTTCCTGAACAAGAGAAAGAACAGCTCTGTCTTAGGCTACCAGACTCCATATTTCCTCACCTTTTTTGCTTTCTTTTTTCACACCCATGTTTCCTTAGGAGGTAATGTAAACACGACTTGATCAATGCTTAATTTATTGCACCAGAAATAGCACTGGAGATCTGGCATTAAATCAAATGTGTGTGGGGAGAGAGTGTTTTTATGCTTACCATGAGTGAAATGATACTTTTAATATATGTATGAAACAACAGGGACAGAAGGGCTGGAGTTTCCATTAACTACATTGATGACATCTTTAAGAAGCTGTCTGGCAGATCCATTAGCTGTTGTTACAGCTTTCAAGAATTGTTAGGACTGTTAAAACAACCCCATGCTCTGACCCCCAGAGCATACAGCATAAGGAGGTGGAGTTCCTTTGCTGTAGTGAATAATTCATTCTCATTTTGCTGGGGGGAGGGGAGGAAGGAGTGGGATTGACTGCAATGAAAGAATGTCCAGAGATCTGTTCTTCACCCTGCTGAATTTAATCAAGGATGTTGTTGGTGTTGTGGCAATAGAATTGGGTGAGAACTAATAATATTCTCAGGATGTGACATAAGTTCCTTCAGCTTCTAAAGGACATGGCTGCTGGTGACAAAGTAAAATTTGAGTAGGACACCTGTAACTATAATTGCCTATATGAGCTGATTTAAAAAGATCCCATGGGGCACAAGCTTCTGAAGAATCCTACCTAAATTCTTCATGGCCAAGATTTATTTTAGGAATGAGACTACCTGTCTCTATAGAGTACTTCAGCAGCAGCATCTGAATTTAGCACAAGTAGCCTCATTCAGGTTATGGCAGGCCTGGGGCTGACTTTGACTGCATCCATTGTATTGAAATGTGGAGGGTAGTCATTAGAAAGTGATGTAATGTGAATGTATGGTGGCCTAAAGGGAGCTAAGGCACTAAATCAGCTTGGATTCTCTCAGTTACTCCCAAATACTTTCATCAAAGGAATTTATTTCTATGGAAGCTGATCTTAGGAGTGCTTAATGATGTTCCTCAGCTTTCCAATTGGGAAATTCTATGCCCATTTGTTACTTTGTGAAAAAGCTGTAGGAAAAAACCCAAAAACCTCTGAGGTCCCCAAATCCCACCGTATTTCTTGATTGTCAGCATGGGGAGCTATAAGCAGCAAAGACACGGCTGTGTGTTTCAGTGAGATCCATGAGTGGGAACTTAAGAAAGGGTGTAATTTTAATTGCAAGTCCAGAAGTTTCCAGGAAACGCCTGGTATTGTATGTCTGAAGGGCTGAAAACAAGGGAAAGTAGAGTGAATTTATGCAAGCTGAAGCTAAAAAAGATAATTATTTTTTCCCCTCTCTGACTTGAAAGCATCATATAATCCTAGAGTAAATTGCTTTTGTTGAAATTTGGCAAAAATAAGCAAAGCTTACTGGAAAATCTCATTGCCAAGGAAAATAATGTTATGATCAGCTCTCCTGAATTAGCGATGAGCTGCCTGTCAAGGTTGCTGATGTACAGATTGGAGACAGGCTTGGCACTGTGGAATTAGTTTATCACTTGTCAGGGTACATCATTGCTGGTGTAACTCAAATGCCCCTGCTAGTTCACACCTTCTTCGTGTATCCTTAATAAAAATTCTGTGCATGTCTTTAAGTAAAATGAACTGTGCTGGAAGACTGTCTAGTCCAAACTGAGAACTCAGAGGTCTTGTCTGTCATATGCATAGACTAAATAGCATAGCTATGACAGGGATTACATAGCAGAAGTTTCGTTTTTGAGTAAGGCATAGCTGGTTTTTCATTAGTAGTGCACGGTCAAGGAGAAGGGAAGACAAAAGCAGCTGCCCTCTGATAAGTGGAATGTCTCCAGTCTGGGTAGGGCACAACTTCTGCTCCTGCTGAGGGCTGTGGAAGGCTGGAGCAGCTGCCTCTAATCTCACAGTCAAACACTTTGAAGTACTTGAAGCAAAGTATTTATGCTACTGGCAGGTTTGTTTAGATGATGGTCCTAGTTCTGATTCCTTTTATTTTTCCAAAGAACTGAAAATGAGTGACGTGTGTGCCTTAGTATAAATAAGAAATGCATGACTTCTCATGTCAGTTGGAATTAGTAATGCTTTGTGGTGCTCTGAGTGATTTAATGAAATGCTCATGTGTGTGGACCCACAGCAAGTAAACATCAATTATAAGGGAGAACAAGAAGCTGCTTAATTTTGCTCATTTTGGCTTTAGATAGAAAACCTTGGGAACAGAAAAACTCATCTTTTAAGTCTGCAGCTCTTGGTATTAAGGATAATGTAGCTTAGGAGGAGGGCTGGACTATCATGGGAACATACATCTTCACTGGATTCTAAGAAGCTGTAGGAGTGAGGTGAAAAACAGAGCTACAGAAAGAAAATTGCTTACAAAGATGAATCCCCTTCTAAACAGCCTGGTTCACTGAACAGAAGTCACAATAATCCAGTACTGCTGGGGCGGGGAGATTGAGTAGCTATAATATGTGTAGGAAGGAGAAACTTTACAACTGGATTACAGTGCAACAACTCTGGCATCCCCAATCTGTTTTCCCCCAGCTTGGGGTATGTAGGAAGTTAGCAGCAGGTTATAATTTACCTGCCCTCTCCATTGACTTATTTTTTCTTTCTTTCTTTTTTCTTTTCAATTCCACAGCCCTAAATAGGATCAAAACATGACTGTCCATACAGGATACTTTGCTGTAATACATGGCTTACAACTTGGTATTGATTGGGGGGGAGAAAGTGAAAGCAAAGAGGTTTGAAGTTTACTCTAAGATGGTCTTTGGTGTTTCTTGGGTTTCTATTTTTTGTTTTTATGGGTATTGTGCAAACCAGTGTAACTTAGAACCAGAAATGGATTTCTATGTTCTTGCACATTGGCTCTTAAAACAGAACTAGATGAAGCATTAACTGAAGTATGGAGACAAACAGAAATTCTTTAGTTATAAAACAGTTAAACGAATAATGTATCATCTTTAGGAGGAGGTAGCACAGAACTTTCTCTCTGGAATCTTCTAAACATTTAATTCTTTCAGCTTTGTTATAACAAGAAGTCATCCCAGACTTGATGTTTTTATTCTTTTGGGAGTTTCCTCAAGTTGTAAATTAACCGTGCTTAATTTGAGGGTCAAATGGTATTGTGGATTAAAGCAGTTTTAATCTGTCAAGAATGTTTTTGCTTTGCCAGGTCACTTTATTACTGGAAATACTCATCTTTTATTTGGAAGTTTTAAAACTGTATTCTTAAATGTATGAATTAGTTTCACTGTCTACATAGGCAGTCAACAATGCAGCCTTTGTGCAGACATTTAATCTCTGATACCTATTGTGCTTTTGTATTTCCTTCTACAGAAATAAGGCTTGGAAAAAAAGTTCCTTCTACAACACTGACAAATTAAATTGATTTTATATATATATATATATGATGTTTTTTTTCCTAGTTTTTCTTTTAAACTGGCTGGATGAAATTGTTTCAGGCTGCTGCTATAGTACGAAGGCAGGGTGGTCTGAAAGGATCCTTGGGCTGAAGGATGGTTTCAGCCCTGCTCAGCTACTTCTTGTGTGATTTGTGTTGACCTCTTCATAAAGGCTTCTAGTCCTGTTCACTCACTAAAACTCTGTATTATTGAGATGAAGACTCCACCCTCCACCCAAAATGTCCTAAATTGGCTCTGGCAGCAGGTTGATATACCTTGATGTACCACTGATTGCACTACTACCCTGCTGCAGTGCAATCAGTGGGCCTGGGGAGCAGGGCACCAAGTGGCAGGAAGGTTCTTAGTAAAGCAAGGTAAGAGCAGTTTGAGTAGATTCTGTGAAAGCAGCTTTACCACCAACTCTTTTCTCAGGGACCATTCCCATAAGAAGTCTCTATACAGACAATTCAGTCTGCTTCACTTCTGTATTCTGCTTTCCTTTCCCTTACAAGGCAAACAGAACTAGGCAGCATTAGGAAGAAACATTTTTATGGACAGACATGCTCTAAAACTGCCAGCTACCTTTGAGATGCTATTGCAGCTCCCTTCCGTTAACTGGATTTAAGTATTTATAGGGGTTAATATACTGAGAACGAGACAAATATTTGCCTTTATATTGTTAGTAGGTCAGTGGCACAGTAGGGAAGACAGATCAATGTTCTCCCCTGTGTTTCTGTTCTCTTCCCATCAATGCTGAGCTGCTGTTGACCTTGCTGCCTCCCAGCCTGATGTTTCTGCTCATCTGGTCCTGATAACAAACAGGGTTTCAGGACGGAATGCAAGCTAATGAGCTTGGTAAGGTCTGCTGTCTTGGTCTCTTCCTCTGTGAACATCACTTGCAAATTGCTATGTGTTTCTGATGGGCAGCTGAAGGTCTAGTGAAAGTATTTCACCAGCTGACTCTTCATCTTAAATTAATTCTAAACTCTTAGTCTTATTTTTGAAGTCTTTAATCTGCCTGAAGTAATGCAGTATGAAACTTCTAATGAAGCTGTAACAGGTTTTTATAGCAGTTCTGCATTACATCCCCGTTTACCTTGCTGTCCAACCTCAAGACCAGAAGGTAATGCACATCTCTGGTGCTAGCACTACTGGCTATAATTTATCCAGACTTCAATCCCTTCCCTTCTTCACTTCCTCCTTTTTAAGGTTAATAATATTTGGATGGTAATTCTAGCCTCTAGGCTTGTGTAAATTCATTAAAGAACTTGCCTTTTGAACTCAAATGAGTAATTTGTTAACACTGTTTGTGTGTTCTGGGTCATGAACCTTCTAATTAGAGGCCTGTGTGTATCTGGGCTGTGCTAATTAAAGCTGCCTGCCCTGGAGCACAGAAGTAGAGGCATCAGCTCAGAGCACTGCCAAGCTCCTGAGATCTCAGTTGCAGAACAGCCTTTATCTTCTGCACTGCGTGCTGACTGGCATCAGACAAGCCATTGGTGTGGGTTTGATAAACCTTCTAGGCTTTTTTTTCTCTTAACAGAGAAGTCTGATATTCTCTATTTTCTTATCTGAAGCTTGTGTTATAAAATCTCCCATCTAGGGGTATGGACCGTTCATCTTCCAGCCCTGTGGGTCCATACCAGTTCCTTCAGATGCTGCATTACTTGAAAGAAAAACAAAGCTGGCTGTACCTTTTGGCATTTATCTACAAGTGCTTCTGGAAGGCATGGGCTGCTTTACTTTTTGTACAGGACAAAAATAATCCAGAACTGGTTATCACCAGCAAAATCTGCTACTCGAAACAAAGAGGCATCGTATGGCCCTATATGGTACAAGTCTTGGCAGTAGCTCGCTTTGATCAAACACAAATCAGTCGGAGGTTTTTTCCCCTTTCTCAGCATCTCTTTTGGCAGAGCGTCCATCTGTGGTTAGGGCTGGAGAGCCTGGTGGCTGTCTGAAGCTGAAAAGAATGCCCACTGGTGGGATGTGGTGAATAGCTCTATTCATAAGTCATCTTGCCCTCCCCCTTCCACCCTCCAGTAATACAGTTGAGGTCTCCAGGATACTTGTGCAACCTTGGGCATAACACACTGAGCATCGTGGAGAGGAGTGCAGTACAGCCCGTCCTGAGGAACAGGAGCAGCACGTAGCTCCTGCTTATAGAACACATCAGAAAAGCAGCTCATACTTCATTTCCTTCTTCAGTGTAACCCTACTACTAGTCACCTTCTCCAAGGCCCAATTCCTTCCGTTTCTGCAGTCTGGCTCAGTTCTGCTTCCTATAGCAGACTTTATGTTTGTGGAGGGGAAAATGGCACTGCCTCGCTTGGACACAGAGATGGGTTGCTGAGCCAAGTGCCTGCTGAGTACCTCTTGTGCTGTTGGGGCACGTGATTATGGACTTGGGAAAAGGCTTCTTGAAGGATTTTGAAAGCTTTATTTCATTTTCTACTGCCATGAAGCTCGACTGCTGGAAGAACCTGGCGAAGCAGTGAGCTGCTCTGCTTGTTCTTGTTTGTTTTACCAGCAGGGAAGAAAATGTGGGAAGTAGGAGGGAAAGCAAATAGAAGGTGGGAAGGGAGGGATATGCAAGAGTTAAACGTAAAAACTGGAAACATATAAGAGGTAAAAATGGAAGTGGAACTTCCTGAAATTAACTTTTATAGAGTTTTGTACATAAGTGTCAGTCCTGAAGGGAATGATTTTCATGGCTGGTGCAACAGCATTGCCTGACAGTGATGGAGGCCCTTATCCAGTCAGCTGCTTCTCTCTCTCCATTCACACTGTTCTCCCTTGCCCTTGTCCTGATCCACAGAGCTATTAGGAAGAAATCTGACTGCATCATCCAGCTACAGCCACGCTTTTAGATCTTTCCACTTCCAGAAGTGCATCATCTTTGTTTTACCAGAAATTCTGTGTATAATTAGTAGCTGTGTGGTGCTGAGCTGCCTGCTGGTTAAACCCCAACACGTGATGTACTGTGAGGGTGATCCCTTAGAGATCCCTTATTCCTTAAAGTAGCAGACTGAAGGCAAAATACACATTGCTGAGGACTGGACTTGGTTATAACCTTCTTGTCACGTCTATGCTGTTTGCAGCGCTTTGTGCTTTCTTAATGTTGAATTAGGAATAGGTCTTCCTTAATTCAGGGCATTGCATGGTCTGGGATGAACTGAAGCTGTGAGAGGATCTTCAGTGTAAAAATAAATACAAATGAACTGAGAAGTTTTCAGGCTATATGTTAAATTATACCAAAACATTATGTCAGCTTTAGATCTACCTCAGTTCTCCTTTTCCTTCCAGGCTAAGAGATGTGCTGTAACAAAAGCTTGGGTGGTTTTCTTTTTCTTGCTTCCCTGAATGAGCTGCTCTCATGTTTCTTTGGGTTACATATGCTCTCAGATATAGTTCCAGTCAAATGACAGCATGTTTGCTGGAAAAAGTGAGCTGAAGAGATGATGGGTGACTGGAGACTTTTTTTTTCTTTGTCTGGAGTTCTGAGCTCACAGCTAGAAAAGCAGCCATGGCACTTAGACTGCAAATTTCTCCTACATGGCCCTGCTATTTAATTCTGCAGGAACATGCTGAGACCAGCTTAGGGAAGAGGATGGGATTTACTGTTTTGTGAGTAAAACTTTTCAAAGGGAGATGAAGAATAAAGACAGACTGTTTTCCTCTGCCTGGCTCAGAGGTTTATTTCTTTGGCAGTCTGGAAAAATGTCTGTCCCTCCCATCTCTCCAGTCAGTCGCACCATAAACCCCTCCTAGCACTTGGCTGCCCTGGGTGACTCCTTTCTGCAGAGCACAGCTAGCTCCACTGGGGCACTTAACTGCTTTGTTCTAATGTATGACTGCTGTGCATGTTTACAGAACATCTCTTAAATAACCTCATTTATCTGGTCCATGAGAGACATTCTTCCTATTCCTTCAGGTCTCTGGAAGAAGATGCACTTGTGGTGGAAGAAGTCCAGGCTTGACTTGACACTTTTCATTCCTTCAAAACTGTTGGTTGTCCCCAGCACTAGGAAAAGCACTTCCTTTCTAATAGAACTCATGGCTGTTCTCTGGCAGTGTGGAACCATCCTGTTAGAGCTGGAGCATCAAGAGAATCAGCACTGCTCTCACTTGTCCCTTCTATCTGTCATTCTTACCAGGCAAGCTGTTGCCATTTGCCTGGGGATACCTCTGTTAACAAAAGCTGCTGTATTTTAAGGATGCATTCAGATGCTTTTTTTCTTTCTATAGCATCATGTGGGATGAAAACTGTGAAGCAAGGCATGCAGTTGCAGTATGGGAGAACTGACTTATTAGACTTGCATCCTAGCCAAGATGTTCTAAACTGCTGAGGTTTTTTTTTATTAGAATTCTTCTTCGTATGAGGGCTGAACAGTGCTGCAGTAAATCAGAACCTGAAGAAATCATCAGACTGGCTCTTGAATGAAAAGTAATTGTGTTTAAGGCCAACGTTTTTCAAGGTGACAAGGGTAATAGCAAAAATTGTCATACTCTGATACTTGTATGAGTTTGGGTAAGTGGTTATCTAGGAGACAAACAATAAACATCTGGTCGCTCTCATATTCAGAGGGGTTGTTTCTTGTTATGGTTGGCGAATGGTATATAGCTTTTACTGCGTGAAATACTTGAGCAGTAAACATCTTATCTATAGTAAGACCTTGATAAAAATGATTTAGTTATCTTTGTTTACCTAACTTTGCTCCCTCCCCTGATGGATTACGTTTTAAGTTGCATAGGGATGCCTGAGCCTTAAGCCTGGCACTGCATATTGCAGCTGAAAGTGGATGCCAGTGGCAGCTAGATGAGCTTGTCTGAGGGGAAGAATGTGAGCTGTACAGCCAGTGTCAAAGCAGAACAATCTCCCGCATTCAGGCATCATTTTTGACCACGTGAGTTGTGTGCTGGTTGATTCTCTCTTTGGTCTTCCAGAAAAAGTGGGACGACCTGATTAGCTAATTCTCTGAGCAGGTATGGTGGCACTCAGTTACCTTTGTTCCTTCTGATTTTACTTCATAGGAGTTGATTGGCTGTTTCTGCTGATTAGATTTCACTGGCCAGTGTACAGCTGGATGTGAAATGCAGGAATCCTGAAACAGTGGCAGAGCTTGGAAGTTACAACATCCTGAAACTGGAGAAATAGAAGAGGTGTGATGATTGAAGTAATCATGGGCTGAAGGTTAACTGCTCTGTGGGCAAGCTGCAAGGCACAGCTTGATGAGCAGGAGCTTTGGCTTGGATGAGCTCACATGCCAAAGCTGGCAGGAGCAGTTGGGTACCATTGAAAGAAATGTTGTTCTTGTGAATAAAGTGGAAGCTTCAGAAGTTGAAAGTCACCGAGGAAACAAGAAACCTTGGCTCCAGAGGGACAGAGAGTATGTGAGGGCGTCTTTGTTCACTTCCAATTTGTTTTCACTTGAGCTGCTGTTTCATCAATACTGTCCTCGAAACCTTGGCTGTTACCCAAGGAGGAAAGCTAAAAGTGATGGAGTGCCTTTCCAAACAGCACTGAAACAAAACGATTGGTAGCCTCATGAGGTAGAAGGATTCTAAAAGCAAGTTTCAGGTGTAGCTGAACTGTTGCTTGTTAGGGCCTTTTTCTGGATAGTTTTCTAAGCCTGCTTTGAGAAACCTCAAGTCCTTCGTGTATGGTGTAATCAGTTTATGTATGTCATGGCAATAGCCATATTTATTACCTGTTATAAATCTCAGTGATTTTTGTTCCTCCTGGAGCTGCAGGAGGAGAATAGAGATAAATGACTGCATTGCCACAAAGTAAAAACCAAAACCCAGCTAAAACCTTTGCTGTATGCCTAGTCTTCCTTTTGTTTTTTTTTGGGGGGGAAGGAAATAATGATCTGTATTACAGGCTTTTTCCATATACAGAGCTCTGTTCTTCTCTGCTCTCTTCTCACAGATCTGTGCACTAGGTCTAATTTAGCTTAGTACACCTGAGAGTGAAGTATCTGATCCTTGAATCAGTCAGAAGTCCTTAAGTCCCTCTTAAGTTTTGGGGAATGTGATGTACTTGACACTCTTAACTGTCTTAGACCATGTCCACATAGCTTGAGCCTGGCTGCTTGCTCTGTAGGAGCAGGTTTGAGTTACTCACTTATCAAGGCTGGCATCCTGTTGTGACCTGGATGCAGAATGTCACATTTGAATTCAGTTGTGGCTGAATTGGATCTCTGTTGCTTAGAGACGCTTTTTCGAAATAGACTTAAAACAGCGGGGTCTGTAGTTCAAAATGTCTTTGGATGAGAACTGAATCTTGTCCTTGCCATGGTGAGTTAATCTCTCAAACAGCTGCCTCTGCTGAACAGGGAAGTCCCCACCAGGGACAGTTTGGCTGTGCAGGATTCAAAAGATACCGTTCTGAGGCAGACTGAACATGGTTGTAACTTGACTTATACAAGTTCTGCCTTTTGGATGGCCCACAAATGCTGACAAATCCTGGCATAACAAATCTATGAGGCCTGGGGCCAGGTGGTTCTTTGCATCCATGTTAGCTCAGGGTAAACAGAACTTGCAAGACCTGTGCAAATGATTACAGAGTTTTGGTACCTTGTGTGGGGAACTAGTAGCAACAAAAGTCCATCAGCAATGGGGTGTACCAGGGCTCTGTGTTCATGAGTGCTCTGCAGTTTGGAGGGTTGCAGCTTGCGTCTTTCATTTGCCTAGGATTTGCACTCAGAACAACTCAAAATATCTTTAGTTTCATGTATAGAGCATGCTTGTGAGCTGTGGGAATGCTGAAAAGGACTTCTGAACTGTGTGCTGTGTACAGAACGGCACAGCTGGAAGCCCGGTCAGCAAGGCTAATATGAGAATTGCTGATTGTTGTTAAAATGGAATTGCTCTTGAGAAGGCTGTCATTAAGTCACCGCTGGCAAGAGAAGGGGCGTTAGACAACTGGGTGGCTTTGGGAGTTGCCCACGGAGAATATAGTGATGATTAAGAAAGCATAAATTGGCTACCAGAGCCTGAGGGGGTGGATTAATCTGGCCTTCCAAAGTTGACCAAATCAGGAAAACCATAATTACAACTGAGCATCAAGAAATAGTTCCGCAGTTTGGCTGGACTTGTATTTATTCAAATTAACAAAGCGATGGCTCTGCTAAGTCAGGATCACTGTTATTCTTGTCAGAGCTTCTTTTTGCAGAAGCAAATGCTTGAGCTTGAAAAGATGACAGAAGAAACACTTCGCACAGCTTGAGTTACAGGGAGCTCTCGTACCATCTGTCTGACCTCTTGCACTGCAAGTAATATGTTTCTTTGTGATTCCTCTATGGAACACCAACTCCTGTTAAACTTCTGCTTCTGAAGGCACATGATCTGTAGGTACTGAGAAAGAGATCTTGCCTTGCCTTCTGGGGTACCAAGGGACTGATCCTTCCTTGGCACTATTTCAGAGTGAGGATCTGAGGAAAGTTTCAGCTTCTGGATTCAGTTCATGAGTCGAAGCATTTGCGTGTCTGGGCTTGGGAGGGATGGGGTATGGCAAAGTGCATCTATACAGTATTTCTATGTGAAAAGGAATGGAATAGGTGAAGAATTTGTTCCGAGGAGTTTGGTTACTACTCCAAATTGTTATGGAAAAACACCTACAGCTGCTCGGCAGCCACCGCCCTAACAACAGAGGAACAGCACTTGATCTGCATTCAAGCTGTATCATGTAGTGGCCTAAAAGGCACAGTTGTCAAAGTGTGCTTTTCTATTACTTCCCATTTACTTGTTCCTGGTGTTCCATAGTGCTCTTGTTGGACTGAGCACTTCCTCTGTTCATTACTTATACAAGAAGTTCAGTTTGACTTGGTCACTAGTTTGCATCCCTAAAGCTGATGCACAACAAATGAGAAGGAACAGTGCTATACTTAGAGCCCCAGTCAGCAGAAAGGGGACCATTGGTTACTGGTATCTTGTAATTGCTTTACCTTGTGGCAACAAGTTTGGCTTGAGTTTTTAGCTGTACAGAGAAGAAATGAAAAACTCTGCACTCAAAATTGGAAGAAACCTTCATGTAATGGATGGCTATTTTCTTAAATGGCTCACATTTGTCTTTTGCAAATGGCATGTGGTCACAGTTGGGACACTGGGTTTGCATCCCAGACATGCAAGTCTGTACGTCTGACACAGCTCCAGTGACTCAGTTCCCATGCTGTGACTAGTTGAAGTCTGAGGAGGACTGTCCTCATCTTCAGAAATCCATTTTGCAGATACACTCAGCCTCCATGTTAGCCAAGAATGCCAGCAGAGAACAAGCACAAAACCAGTGTCATCCAATGTAAGTAGCTGCAAGGTAGGGAAAGGCTTTAATGTGTATTTAAAGCATATTCAAATGCAAACCCGTCTTGGATACTAATGTATTCTACAAGGAACAGGGAAGAATTTGAAATGCTTTAGGTCTTGGTTGTTTTTGTGTTTGTATGTTTTTTCTTTTCTATTAAGCAAGCTCAAGCATCCCATTGAAGAATGCTACCTATATCAAAGACATGGTGGAGGGAGAGATGGGATGCGGAAGGAAGGAGAACAGTATCTGAAGGACATTAGCTCTGTTTCAGAAGAGGAAACAACCCATGTGACATGCAAAAGCAATGAGTTTTAATAGCATTTAATATGTTTTTAAACATTTCCATCACCCCTCTGCATTTTCAGACACAGCTTGGCAATAAATCAAAGTAAAAACAAACACATTCATCCAAGCTAGCCATTAGGCTGAAACAGAAATAAAACACTGGAGGGGGTGGGAGAAGGCGGGGGAGTACTGAGTTTACATCAGTGAGGTTAAGGAACAGGCAGACAAAACATTCAGCAGCAGGGGGAATACATCCTGCTTTCATTTTGGCCTGATCGTAAGCCAGAACTAGAAATGGAAACTTGTTGACTGCAGTAGCTGGCTACGGGCAAGAGAGCTGCATAGCTTGGCTGTATTGCTTTGCGAATGAGAGGTTTGCTGGGGAAGTGGTGGTACTTAGGACTTGCTTTTAACATCAGCCTACTCCAAAGCTACTGCAGAAGCTGCTTGTTGACTGAAGCTTAATTCCATTCCTTGTTCGAGGGATTAAGTATCAGTGTTTTTCTCCTTTGCTGCTTCTGCCTCTTGTGTTGCTAGGCCTCAGCTGGTGCTAGGCAGTTTAATGCACTGAGGCCATTATCTCCTTTTTATTTCTTTAGAAGAGTATTTCTACGTCTGTGCTTACCCTTTGTTTTAGGTCAGTACAGGAAATCGGTTGTATATGATGCTCTAGAATCAGTTTCAGATATTGTGAGACAGGCAAACAGACAAACTGCTAGAATGTGACAGGGTGAGCACAGCTGAAACCGTAGAATCATTTAGATTGAGAAAAAACTGTAAGATCTTGAGGTCCAAATGTTACCTGACACTACCAAGTCTACCCCTAAACCCCACCTCTAAGTCCTACATCCATATCTCCTGAATACCTCCATGGACAGTGACTCTACCATCTATTTTCTGAGCACTGTCCTTGTGCCTAAGACTAGTTTTTCTCTTGATAATTGCCTTAAACTCAGCCTGTCCTTGCGATTTCTTTTGACAGTGTCTGGGTTATCAGGAGCCTAAGGATCCTTTCTGTTTTTCCTCCCCAGATACAGAGCCATGTGTCAATAGGATGCATTTCTCCTTTCTTAGTGAAAGTTGATAAGAGGTAGTGAAGAGGAGCAGCCCAATCATTTATGCTTTTATAATTTTCTTCTGGCTGTCTTATCAACCCCATTTGTTCTCAGAAGGCTTCTAAGGATGGAGATCAGCATGACAAGAATCCCAGTAACATCTTTATAGTCTATACAGGCAGAACGAGAAGAAATTTCAGCAGCCTGCTGGAGGTAATGCAGCCTGGTTTGACCATGTCAGTGGTGTTCCTGCCCAATATGATCCTCAGTAATATGTGCTGTTAGTTCAAGTGTCCACATTTGTATTCTTTTGGAGTGCTGACAGACTGAGCTCTAGTAGGTTCGGCTGCCTTATTCTGGTGTTGCTTTCTCCAGCCATCTGTTCAGTCCCCAAGTCAGAGATAGTGCCTTGTGTTTCAAGGCAGCTGGATAGAGATGTGCGTCCTTGTCACAGGCTGCAGATGAGCATCCTCTTGTAAACCTGTCTTTAGTGGGCTCAAAAAGCCCTTCAGGTTTCCTCCTGGTAACAAAGCTGTCATCCAGAAGTGTTTGTTCTGAACCTTTATCACTTAGCACCACCTGAGGCATTAGTGCTTACCTTAGGTGAGAGGTTCTAGTTTTATAGAGAACTGAACCTTTAGACTGATGGAAGTTTTATTTCCCAGATTGGCAAAAATGTAAAATCCATGGGGTTTTCAGCCACAGCCTGTACTATATTTAGAATGTCTTAAACATCTGCAAGTTTCAGACCTGAAGGGGTTATTATGGAGTGCGTATGCACTTCTGTGTTTGTTTTTTTATTGTGAAAGAATCATCAACAGAGATTTTGTGGTTCTGTTTGGCAATGATGAAGTAATTAAAGTGTATTTTGAGGAATGGTGAGGAAAGAAATGATGAGAGCTGAAGGGGGAAAGCGAAGGAGGAGGTTCGGGTGTTACTGAGAATAACTTGTTAACCCTTCCCCCATTGCTCTTGCGAACCACAGTCTGTAACTCACAAAGGTGGATTGCTGCCAAGTGAATGAGAATTAAGATCACATCAAACCCTACACTTCTGATTGAAAGACATTAAAAGCTAGAAAAATACCCAGACCGCCCTGGAAGGTTCTAAGCAGCCCCTGTAGTGACTCATCCAGAAAGATTCTCCTATTGTCCTATATTTTCCAGACTGCCAGACAAGCAAGTCTTTCAGAGGATATAAATGTGTATACACATGTATGTATGTATGCCATAGCAACAGAATTCATAACAGCTTCAGGGTTTCCACGTCAGACACCTGGAATTAATACAGTGTGCTGCAGTGACCAAAACACTGGAGACATTCACAGAACTATCAGCTCTTAATATTCAGTTTTAATTCTAATAATGTTGGAAACTTCATTTTGTCTTCTGAATTCTTGGCTTCTTGTAATTAGGTGAGAATTTATTTTCTTCTCAAGGGAATTCTCCAGGCAGACTCCCACCGTGGATGTTGTGGACTACTAAGTAACTTCCCATTTTTCCTATCCCAAGTGTTTGGATGTGTGCAGTTCCAAATCAGCATGTGCTTGCACTTGTATGTCTTTGAAGTCCATCTGATCAACTTGCCAATGGAGGTGGATGCACCACAAATATGCAGCTGTAAGCAGGCGTGCAGAGTGCCCTGTGCAAGGCTTGCCAAGGGGAGAGTGGAACATCAGGTCATTAAGGAAGAACATACTCTGCTGCAGAGATCTGCTGTTGTGGAGCAGCACGTAGGTGTTTGGGGAAATGTGATTTTCCAGCAATAGGGAGGGTTGTGGGAAAACTGAGGAGAGTTCAAAATTTGGTTTGGATCAGACTCTCTTCTAAAGTGATTAATTTACTACAGAAGTTGCTGCTGGGGGTAGAGAGAACAGAGGAGTTCTGTGTTGTTCCTTTTTCACATACATTAGGAAACCGCTCTAATTTCCAAGTGCATCTCTGCTTTGTTACTTGCCCAGAGCCAGTTCAGCAGAACAGCCAATTCTGAAGTATACTTTCTCTGGGTAGGACTTAATATGAGAACTACATGCAATGCTGCACCCACAGCAGTCCTGCAGAGAATTTGCTGACCACTCACTGTGCAGCTTTGAACATGGTTGCAATAAACGTGACTGATGAGAAAGCAGTTTCCAAAAGAAAAGTTCACATGTGATGTGCAGTAGATGACAAAAGACAAAGCCCTCAAGATGCATGTCCAAATACTCATTTCTGGTTTTGGGTTTGAGTCCTTGAATGCAAGCTTTGCTGTAGCATCCAGGTATTTTGTATGTACTGCAGCTAAGTTTGGCTGCTTGCATGGAAAACCAGGGCAAATCATTGCCTCAGACATAGACACTTAGTAGAAAGAAAGAAAGAGGGAAGGGATGAAACAAGGAAAGGAATAGGTGTGCTGAGCTGTAGAGCTTTCCCGTAGTGCATATATGTCTAATTTCCTTGGCAACGGGGAAACTTACATACATACATCCTTCTGAAATCCCTTTGTGTTTGCAAAGATATCACCTCTGTCAAAGAGTTGTTCTTTAAATTAATAATCTGCTACTTTCTATTTACTCTGTGCATGCCAAGGGTTTGAGTCAGAGCTTTGCAGTCAGATTCTCCTTGACTGGTTCTGATTAGAGGCTGAGTGATGGAGCAGAGGGTCTGGCATGGCTCCAAATGGATTCTGTGATGTCTCGAATTTAATGCAGTTAAATCCCAGACCTAGTGGTGTAGTTTCCTGCTGTTGACTTTCACCTTGCCTATGGAGCTGCAGAAAGCACAGCATGCTTTAGCTAACTTAAGGTCAAAGGCAACATTCTTAGCATGGTTCTGTTTGGAGCCAATCTTGTGATCAGTAATGCTATACTATTACTAATAACAGTAGCACCACAGGCTACTTCTGTTTGTACAAGTTTGTTAATGGAGATTGTCTGTCCATTTGTCTTTGAGATTACCATTTCATATCAGAGCACTTGGGTGAATTCATATTTGCCTGCACAGGACCAAAAATGGAATGTGTGACATGCCAGATGTGGATGTCGTAGTGAGACCATTTGTCTGAAACTTCTAAACATCTGATAGCTTCAAGTACTAGAAAAACAGAAGCTTAGAGTTCTGTCCAGAGAATTTAAGTTGGTGAACTGAGTTCAAGTTTTTGGTTCACCTGACTTCAACTCCCACAGAGGGACTCACTGTGGCTTACTTAAAAATTTAGCTGTTGATATACACAGCTTGCTTAGTTTCACAAATATGTGCAGTTTACCTAAAAAGGAACCCACTTTCCTTTCCAGCTTGAAAGTTTAAAGTATTTTATTTCTTTAATGAAAGGATTACCATGAGCAGAACAAGTTGAGTCTCCCTCCATTGGTCCGCAGAGGCATTTTTAAGAAGACTAGATCCTCAGATGATTAAAGGCATTTGGAGCTGAAACATACATAGGTTGCTTGTGGTATGCGTGTTTTTGGATACTGCCTATGCTGCTTGTTTGAATGATTGCCTTGGTAGTGTCTGGTAGGAGATTTGCAGATGGATTTGTGACCCAATGCATTTTGGTGACAGCTGATATGTTCCTCAAGAGAATCTATGGTACTTGAGCACTGGTAATTCACCTTGGCTTGGATTCCTAGAGAAATATGTTTTACAGTTCCTTTATATTTTTTCTTGGCTCACAGGATTGATTTGAGTGCCTTTTTAATGCAGGAAATGGGACAAGATATTTGAATCACATCTGGGGAGGAGCCATTCTTTTGTTTTTAAATAGTAATTTTGTTGGGTTTAATGTATTTTTTTTCCCCTGCAGTCTCTGTGTTTTGGTCTGACTACAGAACTCTTCATATGGGATCTGGCCCAAAGCCTCAAGAAGTTGATGGAAAGGCTCCCATTGATTTAAGTAAGCTTTGGACAAGCCCCATCTTTTAGGAGAGAGCCTCCTTGTCTTGATTTTCATTCTCTCCTCTTATTTCTCTCTGCATAAATTATAAGGTCATTTGGAGCCTTTGTATTTTGTTGAAGGATGAGCTTAACATATGGAAGCTTATTCAGCCAGTTGACTGGCTCTTTTCCATGCTAAAATGCTTCAGGACAAGCACTGTTCTCTGCTGAACATTACTGAAAAGATGACGTGTGTAGGATCTAGAAGTAGATGTCTGATTTCTGTGTTGTTGTAGAAGAGGGTTTTCTTTCTTGTGGGATTTTGTTGTTGTTGTTCTTGAAAAACTCAGCCACGCTTTGTGGTGGAAACTTTTATTCATTTTTATCCAACCCTAAATGGAGAAGCAGCATACAGTAGCTTTATTATTAACCTGCCAGTGCTCCCAGAAATTCTCTTGTTTGTTTCTCTTTCTTTTGTTTGAGTGGCCTTGAATTATTTTGAGTCGATATAAAAAGCAATCTTTCATATATCTGAAGGATGTTGCAATTAAAAGGATGAAATTTGATTGAACTGTATTCAGAATCTTTGCTTGTGACTTTGGTCTAAAATTTCACCTTGAATATAAGCAAATTTCTTCAATCAAGATGGTTTGGAATGCAGAAGTGAAGATTCTGATCTTCAGATATTTACTTTTCATGCTTATTCACAGTAATCTTTTTCTAGAGAGGACAGAAAAATATAGAATCCTGCCTCATTTCAGGGTATAACTTTATGGAAGCTTTGACCACAGTTGCTTCTAACACAGAGAGAATAAGCCGGAACCCTAGATCCACCTCTGGGAGGTCATGTCATCTCGTAGTTGAACCGAAGGGAACCGCTGCACCCTGGCTGCCCACGAAGGGGTTCCCTTTTCCTGGTTTCACAGAATCACAGAATTATCAAGGTTGGAAAAGACCTAGAAGATCATCTAGTCCAACCATTACCAATACTTCTCGGCTAAATCATATTCGGGTCCTGGACCCCATTTCAGCGCGTGTTTCAGCACCCTGGTGGGGAACAGCGCCCGCGTGGTGCCGGCCGGACCCAGCGGTCCGTCCTCGTCCTTGTTCCCATTCCACCTCCCTCTTTTTTTCTTTTAACTAAAATTGTGGGTTTGGGTTTATTTTTCATTAAATACGCTATTTTCTTTTTGTCCTCTTCAGCACACTTGGGAAATGCTTGCTGTGAAAATGAATCTTGATTTAGGTCTAAACTTCCCCTACGTTCCAGGACTTCAGGCTTCTTTTCTGAAACTGAAGCTTTGTTTTCTTCATTACTGATAATCCCCAAGAAATGTCACTTCCTTCATAAAAATGCAATAAAACATAGTAATAAAGTTGGTTTTTCATTTAACAGGGAAAGAAACGAAAAACTATTTCTCATTTGAACTCCAGTAGGTTGCCAGTTATGTGCTATACTTCTACTGGTGTTCCCTTTCACTGTAGCATCTGCAAACTTCAGTTCTTAATTCTATGGGTAACCTAATGAAGCATGCTTTCTAAACAATATAGTAATAGTCTGTAGCTGTGTTGTTTCGTATTTGTGCTGGGAGGTGTTTCCCATATGTTGCGTTTTGTTTAACCTTCAGAAAGTCAGGCAGCTATGAATAAGAGATTATTGACCTCTTTCTCAGCTTACCTTTAGAAAGATGCTTGTTGGTGTAGTGTTTGCAGAGACTTCTTTGGATTATAAGCCTTGAAGATACTAAAGTGGTCAAATGATAGAGTTCTGCAGAACTGAGATTCCATTCCAACACAGGCAGATTATAGTGAACAATTCATTGCCAAGACAGAAATATTTCATACCAAAATACAGGTGAATCTGAAGCATTGGTAGAATTTTAAGGTAGCAAACAGAGACATTGCTGGGTGATTTCAAGACTGTTCAAGACTGCTGTTATAAAGAATTACATTTTTAATATGCTTGTATGACTTGGCTGAAGTCACATTAGGATTTTCCTTTAAACTTCTGAATCCAGGTTGCTGGAATACCATTCCTTTCTGCTCTTTATTAATAGTGCTTCTATGCACTGACAGTAGAGAATACAGCCTAGCATTGTGGGCCTTCTTTGACCCAAGTCTTACTAGTGACTGTATTTATTGCATGATGTTGTTTGACAGACTTGTTTCTTGTCTATAGTTCTTGACTGTGTAGGTGTATTACAAACCAAATAATGGCTTCAGAGCTAACACAGTCCAGCTGTAGGAGGGGAAGCTTTAATTAAAAGGCCTGAAGCAAAAGTTCTTTTCTCCTGCAGACTGGCAAGTGGAAAGGGAAATTAAATTTATTTCTGGTTCTGCACGGTTTTAAACTTCTTGTTTTTCATGTATGAAGACAGACCCAAGCACTGGCACGGGGTTTTCTGCCAGGTAGGAAGATCTGTGTCTGTTGGGCTGCATGCCAAAGGAAGCTGTGTGTGTTGCATTTGGCAGCAGCAGAAAATAGCGTGTTTGAGGTGAAAAAGGGCTGACCAAACATCTTCTGGTGTAACTCTCTGAAATCACTGGCATTATGCACAAGATGGACTTAAGGCATATGTGTCTGAATATGTGAAATGTCATTGTTTGAACTAGAACTGTTTGAACACTGAGCAACTGTTAACGTGTTAGCCCAATTCCCTCTTAAGGCAGGAAAATATCATTTACTGTCTTCATTTGACTGACTGGAAAATTGAAATTTCAAGGGCTTCAACCTCAGTAATCTTGATATAAACTGGAACTAATTCTGTTTTTGTGGTGTTGCTCCTTACTGGTGCTGATGTAAGTGAAATTTGAAAGCAGCTTTTCTTCTTTGCCAGAAAAAAAACTGGGACAGCTTATGCAAGCAGATGAACATCCCAGAAACAATGGTGTGGTACCTGTTGACGTTGGCAAATCTGCTCAAGTTTCATTTAGAAATAATATAATTAATTGTTGCTGTGCTCGTTCTGCTGATGCAATCTCAGCTTGTGTGATTGCTGTTTGCTGGCTTTAAAGTTTGTGGATCTACGAAGGCATCTGTCAGCAAATAAAAAGTTAGGCTCTGAGGAAAATCATTTTAAACTGTGTCTGAAGCCTACTGAAATTTGCATTAGATTCTTTTTTAGTTGCATCAGCTGGGACTTTATTGTGACTACTTGACACTTACCATTTACTAATGCTGAATGGAATGCTAATCGAGGGAGATTTTAATAGAGATGTCAACTATTCAAAGGGCAGCATTTGACAAATGCTGGCAAGTAGTTTTACAACAATTATTTTACGAGGCTTTTCATGTAGACAAATCCCAAGGTGTTTTACGTTAATCTTCTGGGGGGAGGGAGAAGGTGTTGTGATTTGTTCTTGCTATAATCAGTTGAACCCCTCTGTCTGTCTGTCATAGTAGAAGTCCATTTACAGACTGCTGGGAGAAAGAAGGGCTCGTCTTTTAGGTGCAGGGTATTATGGAGCTGGTTAGTTTCTGCTGGGCTCCTTTGCCTCTGGCACTAATTAATGTATTCCACTCATGATTAGAATTAACAATGGATGGGGTATAGGTGAATTTCTTTCTGAAGGTTTTACATGAAATGACATCTAAGCTACAACACGTGCTGTGCTGCTTAAATACTGGATAAAACAAACATGAAAATGGATGTAACAGTTTATTGGAAATGGTTATAGAAATAAAACAGGAATCAAATCATCATTATTAGTATCAGCAGGAAGCTGACTGCTTCTCTGCCTCTTCCACTGTGAAAGAAAGGGTTAACGCAGACACATGGGTTTTAGTACTGTTAGCAAATATACCTAGGCAAAGCTTCATTTTGTAAGGTGCTATTTATTCAATGTGCTACAAGGCATCAAATCTTGCCAGTCGCACTTAATAATTATTTTAAGGAACAGAAACAATTCCTATGTGTTGATCTTTCAGCCTTGCAGTCATGTCTAAAGCTTTTCCAGCAGAGGATTGTTAGCTCAACATCTTGCGTCTTGCCAGTTCAGTGTGTAATATTTCTGTCTCTATTTTAAGATAAAGCACTGTGTTTAAATTAGTATCTCAGAGATCTACAGTTGAAGGATTTATTTTGGAGTTGTTCACGTCTGACGCAACAATCCATGCTTTCCTGGTGTGTTCAGTTCCAGTTGTGTTAAATCAGTGCAAAATCAGCACAATGCTGTAAAATTAGCTGAGATGTCTTGAATCCATCTTAGCATTCGAGTATGAATATGATTATAAGGGTAGTCGGAGAGCTGGTCTAATCAACTGCTACAGAACTGTTGCTCCATCAATTTGTTTTATGGCACCTCATCTAGTTTTGGAGTGGAATGTTTCCTGAGGGGGTAGATAAGGCCCTGCTCTGTGATCTGGTGAAGCTGATGAGTCAGTTCTGTGGCCTCAAAACAATCAAAAATGATGAACTGAGAGGATGCCCTGACTGTTGTCTCACTTAAAAGTAGGCACAATTAAGTACTGGAAGAGATATCATAGAGCTGTATCTCCTGTAGGTAGAAATGGAAGGTCAAGAGAATCTTCTGCTGTTAGCATCTGATCCTATAATGACTGAAATATCTGCCCTCCTGGGAGGAATGCAGTGCATCTTTCTGAAATGGCATTGCAAAAAGCACTGAGCTGCCTTTCCCTGCTTGGGAAATGGGCCCCTCTGCTCAGATAGAGAAAGCCGAAGAGATCCTTTTTAACTCCAGTTTGCGAAATGCTTGTTGGGGTTTGTTCAGCTTCAGACCTTTGGCAATTTTATGCTGATGGTTTGGTTTTTTCCTATAGAAATATGGGGGATAGGTTTATGCTGAAATAGCATCGTAATAAAATAGAAGTATCTGACAACTCTCAGCTTTCACATGGTGAAAAGGCCTTTTCCTCTTTTCCTTGTGGCCCTGTTTGGCCTGGAAGAACAAAATTGCCTTTTGTTATGTTGACTCGAGGGCTTTTCTTGGATGTCCTGTTTGACCCTGCTTACTCAGAAAGAGGAAGAAATCCTCAGTAACCCTCCTTTACTCATTTCTAATGGACAATAGCTTCTGTGTGTCAGGAATTCCAGCTGAGGAGGACTGGCTGCATTACTGACCTTCATACACTACTGTAATTTTGTGAATTGCTGCCTATACAGTGCTGAAGCAACAGGACTTTTCTTATTCTATTGTTTGAGTTTGGGAATGGAGGACTTTAAAGGCTTTTCTTCTCTCTGCAGAAAAGCTTCCAAGTCGCTGAGAAAGTGAAATTGGTTGGGTGATAAATAAGCAGCTTGGGGCTATGAAAGTATCCTATGGGCAAGAGAGCACCCACTGCTCTTCACAGCAGTAGATGCATGATGCAGTGCTTTCCCTTCTTTGTTGGACTAAGATGCAGAAGCAAAGGGCAAAAACATTGTAAATTTTAGATGCCTTCAGCTGAGGTGCCTATTTGAAGGTGAATTTACAGTTTTGGTCATTTCTACTTGAGATGCCAAGTCAGGTAATTAGCCTGAAACTACCATGGGTAGTGGGTATGCTGCAGATCCACCCCCGGAACCCCACACATAATGGCTCTCTGGGGCCATTACAACTGGGCTGCTTAACATTCTTCCCAGACTTTTCATGTTCCTTGAGAAACACCAGTTTGTTTCCAGCCCCACACTCCCTCCGGGCCTCAGAGTGATGGAAGTGTCATATTTAGCACGAAGTTCAGTGTTTATTTCTGCTGTTATTCAGCTGGTTTCCTTTCACTCTTTCACTTGTTTTCTTAACAGCTTTCCAAGTGCTCCACTTAATTAGGAGGATTAATACCTCTCTGTGAGGGAGCCTTCCCTTCCTTTCAGTTGTGTGCAGTTACACATATGCTGTCAAGAGAAAGGGTGGTCTTTATTGCTCATTCTATGGGTTTAGGAATTTGAAACACAAGGTGCTGTGAGACAAGGAACTCGGTCCCTTTGTTCCCCATCTATCAGGTCTGGATCATTACTCCCCTTTCCAAACCCTTCATTGCCTACCTTGTCTGCTCAGCTTTGAGCTGCTGGCATGATGTGGTTGCTTCCAATATGTTCCAATATGTTACAGGCACTTGAGAGGAAGCTGTCATTTAATCAGTCCGGGCTGCTGCTTCTGCAGGGAATGCTGCAGGCCTGTTAAATATTGCAGGCAGTATTTGCAGTTGAGGATTACACCAAAAAATGCCATACGTTTAAAATAAAGAAAGTCTCCAGAAGTAAGTTAAGTTTCTTAGGAGAGCTGTGGAGGTCCATTTTCTATTACAACCCAGACGTGATGGGAACAGATTATACAAGGCCTCTAATTACCTCTCCTAAGCTTCAGCAAGACCTCCGAGCTGCCCCGTGGCAATGAGCTTTCTCTTTCCCCTACTCAATGGGTTATTGTGCTGTTCCCCTCCAGCTGCTTGTCATGCTGGAGAGGTGCTGACTGGGGGGCGGGGAGTTTGTATTTGATAATTGACACTTATTTCTTGAGACAGACAAGGGTTTGAACTCTCTCTCCCTTGGGAAAGGTGATGTTTGTGGAAAAAAATAACACAGGCCAAGCTCCTGTCCGTCACTGGGAGATGAGCTAATCTTTTCCCTTGACATCGTGTGATCAGCACCCCCATCCTCTTGCCACCCAAAGTCAGAGCAGAACAACTGCGCAGATTGCTTTGGCAACCATCCTGCCATCGTTTGCACTCATTTGCTGTGGTTCTTAGTGCTGGTTTCTGAGGCTGTGCTCTGTTTTGCTCTGTGGCCTCATGATATTGAGCTAATAGGATTCGTACCCTGGGACTAGCTGGGGGAGAAGGAATGCTCCTCACTGTGCCCTCAGCTCTGGAAGTGAATTAAATGGGTGCTCACCTTCTCTGCTGGCTGCCACCTGGTTTCCATAGCTCTGAAACAACTAAATTGCATGAAAGTTTAAAAATATGTTTATAAATGAAGCTGCTTGATCAGCTATGTTTTCTCTGTTGCCTTGTTCCTTTAGATCTAAACGTGTTTAGCTAATGATTGGCTATGCACTGTGTTACACCACGATAGGTTCCATACTGAAAATGGCTCATAGCATTCCCATTCCAGAGCTGTAAAAAGTACATCCACTCTTATATCAGCAGCCACTGTTTAACTCTTCTGGCCACTTTGTATCACATGGGATTGATTTGTTGGTAAGCTTAAGGGTTTGGGCCACAGAATGGGATTAAGGATATCTTTTAGTGGAATTGGACAGTTGCGTTTTCAAATTGGAGTGTCCAAGGCTAAGAAGAAAATACCTTTTTTTATGCAGCGCATGTATTAAGCCAACTTGGAGATCTAATTACAGAGTGAAGGAAACAGCTTTTGCTCTTCCCAGAGTACAGATTTCTTCTTTCCAATTGCCACATGTCCAAGCTGACACTGATTCCTGTAAAAGGCAAGGTGTCCAGTGAAATGGGAGGAGCTGCTGCTGCCTGAATGCTGCATTGATCAGGGCAGCAGTTGGGCAAGAAGATCCACGAGGGTCCCCAAGTTCTTAATGGGACAGTGCTGTGTAAGGGGGAAGGACACAGCCCATGGCTGCAGGCTGAGATGGATGAACCCATGTAGGGGGAGCTCATAGAATGAAAGAAAATCAGGAGGGAACTGTGAGTAGGGTATGGAGACAGAAATGGGGCTGGAGGTAAAAGAAAAAAAGTGCTTTAAAGAGGAGCAAGGTGAATTAAATAGATGAGATATTTGGCCAATTAAATGCCTATTTCTTCTTGGCCCATTCTCAGGTTCCTACTTGACTCAAACTGTATTTTAATATTTTCCATTTCTCTCTGGAAGGAAACTATCCCTTAATAAACTTGTTTTACTGCAAATAACATATTTTGTGTTCCTGGCATTTGGGCTTTGGGTAAAGAAAAGCTAAGAGCCGTAAAAACAATATTTCTACTTTTTCTATTGGACTGACTGACTGTCCTAGTCTTCACTCCAAGATTCCAGCTGTTTCTGTTTTCCTGAAGATATTCAAACCTGTATATTCTGCATCCAACAAAGTACTCTTAATTATCCACCTGTAATTTGTTTAAGGCGAGGAGCACAATTTCTTCCTTCTGGAAAGAGGAAGAATTTTGAGCAGTTCCAAGCCATGGTGGTATTGGAGATATGAGGGACAGGTGTAGAGAATGTGGAAATAGATGCAGAGTTTTCTAATTTCAGTGGCTTTGAGTATTTCTCTTCATTTAGAGATGTTAATCAGGGAGAAGGAATCAACTGGAGAACACAGAAGTCTTAAAGGGAGGAAGAAACTCAGAGTGGAGCTCCATTGTTGCTATTGAAATGTCTTATGAAGTTTATTGGGGTTGAAAATAATGGGATCTGAACAGCTGCAAAACCGAAGCACGACAAGCTGTGTGTAGGATTCTTGAACAAACTCCCATTGGTCTGTAGCAGGATTATTTATTTTTGTTAAATTCGTCTTGATGTCTAATAGAGCCCTCAGGCCTTTGCTATATTTCAGTTTCACTGAAAATAAGATGTGAAAAATATAGAAGGAACTGAACTGGAGTAGAAATGGAGTTACGTTTTGGGGAATGGAGCTCTGGATTAGTAGGAAAATGAAGCATTTCATCTTGGAGAGACTGAAAGTGATCACACCTGCATGTGGTCCTTCTCAGGACAACATGACTGCAGGTCAGGAGGCAAAGGAGCATCCTGAGATGGGGGGCACTTGGGGTTCCATCCAGCCCCACTCACAGCTACAGGCACAGTGTAAGCAGTCTGAGCTCCTGAAGGGAAATGTTGCATTGCCTGGAATCTGTATCCTCCATTTCATCTTTCCAGGCCCTCAAAGCAGACCTCATCTCAAGCCACTGCAGCCCAGGGAAAACCTCTCTGTTATCCTTCATTGTCTTGCAGCCCTTGGGAGTTTCTCCCTCCTGCCCTTTGCCTCTGGCAGCTGGGGAAAGCCTGCTGGAGTTCCTACAAAGAGCACTCTGTGCAGGCTCCTCTGCTGACCTCCCATTACCAACCCCAGCACAGTGCCTGCAGGGTGAGAAATGCTACATCTGCTGTGAGGAGCCCTGCTGGAGGTCAGTGCCTAACAGGACCCTCTCT
Organism: Coturnix japonica; assembly: GCF_054131305.1. NCBI lineage: Eukaryota > Metazoa > Chordata > Aves > Galliformes > Phasianidae > Coturnix > Coturnix japonica. Next base: position 9,614,771 of record NC_140683.1, read on the forward strand.
CTTCTGTGGCAGTTCTCTTTCCTTTCTGTGTTTCCAGCATTTCCTCCCATTGACGTGATCTGGCGTTTTCCCCATCTGCCTCCTCAGCCATACACCAGAAAATGAATCTGTGCACAGCCCCCATTCATCCAGCTCCTTCTAGGGAATACATTTCCCCATGGGATTTTCACAGATCAGCAGCAGGGCTTTGCTGCCTCTGTAACTCTTCAGGTTTTTTTTCCCTCCTTCCCCATCTTCTAAGAGCTCATAGGAAAGACAGACGTATCTTCCATCTGCTCGCATTAAGCTCATGGCACAGTCTGGTTTGTACTTAATCCAGAATTTATTGACTCACTTACTGAGCCCTTTGTTTTCGAAAATTGCTTTTGTATTGAAAACAGACAAAGAAAAAAGGAGGCAGAGGAGGGGATGGAGGGGATTCCAAGGAAGTAAAATCTCTCTGGTAGCTGCAGGGAGATCATAGAATCATTAAGGTTGGAAAAGACCTCTAAGATGATCAAGTCCAACTATCAGCCCATCACCACATTGCCCACTAAACCTTGGCCCTATATGAACAGGGTGTTTTTGACAGGGAGAAAAGAGAGTCCTAAGTTGTTATAACCGAGCAAAAAGCTATAAAGAAGCATGATATATTTCCTGTCTCTTTCTGTGGTCAACACTTAACTGAAACAATGCTTTTGGTACCAGCTAAGAAACACCCCAGTGGCAGCTTCTGCCTTTATCTGAATCAGAGATATTCCACCTGATATGAGGAGAGCACCTTGTTGAAGATTTAGGCTCTATTTCGGGGCCAGTGTTTGTAACTAGATCTGGTTTTTAACACCTCCTTACAACCCCAATTTAAAAAAAAGTGATGCAAAAGTGGGTCATTTATACTATACTGCCTCATTAACTGCTGTTTATGTATGAGTGCACAAGTGAATACTCTGCTTCCCTCTATTGGTGCTGCCTTCCTCCCTCTAACGTGGCTCGACTGAGAGCCTGAAGCACTGAGCCAAGATTTGCTTCTTGCAAAACTGCATCTCAGCCGCCTCCATGGGGACCAGACCGTGCATGAGGATATCTGCTTTCTCTTCTGTGGCTGATGTCATCTTTCTACAGTTGAGGTGCCCCATAGAAAGCCCTAGTACAAGTGGGTTTGGGGTAAAACACATTTCTCATCATCTTGTGGTACTGCTACTAGCGTTACATTTGATTTATCTACACACAGACTTGTGCCCCTTTGTTAAAGCTTTAAACAACTTTAGCTGAACTGTCTTGTGGCTGTGCCTGATACGCAGTAATGTACTGGTGCTGGGTATGACCATGGATGGTTACAGTGAGGCTCTGTTGCATTCTTTTTTTCTGTGCATATTTCAGCTTAATACACACTGGAGCTCTTAGGGAAGATTTCATTTTCCAATGAATGGTTGGCATTCTTTGTAAGTCTTTCACTGTGTTAAAATTGTTTTGCTTTTATATTATGTTTAGCTTTGACCAATAACGCTAAACAAAATTCTGACTTAACAAGAACCAGTTGTTCCCCTCTACCCACCGAATGCCAGCTGAGAGATACCATGTGAGTGTTGAATTCAGCCATATCTACTGAATGTTCTCAAAAGAGAAAGCAGCAGATCCCAAGTTACAGCTATCTGTTAGTGAGTGAGTGCCACAATTTTGGCTCAGGGTTTTAGCTCAAGCTTTCACAGCCAATCTTTTCAGCTTTGCAAGCTGTGGGTTTTCTCTCTGGAGGAATGATTTGGATGGTGTTTTCCAAGCAGCTGCTTCTGTGGAACTGAGTCCCCTTGCGATGGGCATTCCCAAAGCCCAGCCCCTACTGTAAAGGACTTGGGTAGAACTGTTTGCTCTCTGCTCTTCCATCCATGACCCTGTTAGTGAAGGGCTCTGGTTCCTGCAAGGACAGCTTAGACAGAGAAGTGCCTGATTAACATCTGGCTGATGAAATCATTTAACCAAAATCCCGAATGGCAAAGCTTATAAACTCACTTTCAATTTAAGCGTAAAGAGGACGGAGTAAGGAGGGCTGCTTTTTCTTTTGATTCTTTGCTTTTAGTCTCAAAAACACTTGGCATGGAAAAGGAATTCTCCAAAGGCGCTGAAAATAACAAATCTACACTAGCAGAATGTTTTGCAGATTAGGTATCATGAGCACACACAGCATCCCAGAGGCAGAGCGCAGAGGAAGAACAGCAGTCACCTCTTGGGAATAAGGGCATTCATCTCAGGAACAGAAAATGAGGGGGGAAACGCAGAAGCAGACACCTAAGCATGACTCATTACGCCATTTGTCTCAATTAACATCCTGAGACAATGAACTGATTATCTCAGTAACATGGGGTCGTGTAATACCCACAGCATGTGCTAGGAGGAATTAGCCTCTCATCGTGGAACTGTCTCTAGTGCTGTTCTTAAGCAGTAGCTGACTCATCCGAAAGAGGAATAAATCCTGAAGAGGAAAAGTGGTTAATTGATTAGAGCAACAGAACAAGAGCTGGGGCTGCCTGGTCCAGCCTCTGGCTTTAGAATGACTCACAGCTCTGGGCAATCTGTTAACCTCTGTGTGCCCCTATTTTCCACAAATTGAGATGAATTCCATGACCTGTCTCACAAGGAGGGCTGTCTTTTGACTCTGGTTATTGAACGGTTTCTCTTGGTCATTATTGGATGTGTTTCTCAACATTCCTATGGGGATCCAAAATTTCTGATGTAAAGCTGCGGAACTGACAGAGATGAGGTGACTGCAAAAAGGGGAAGTGGGGAAAAGACACAAAGGAGGGGGGTCCCAAAAGCTGGGAGGTACTGAAAGTTTGACCATGAGGGTTTTTTCTCTTGTACTTTTGCAGTATCAGATATAAAGGACGTTAAACATGTTCTGCATGAGAACAAATGCTTCTTGTAATCAATGAGGCACTGATGTTGCAATGCAATAATTGATGATGTTGACTCATAATTTTTATAAATACCTCTTTCCTTTCCAATTCCTGTGTCCAGTTTTCTAGAAGCTCCTCTTTCCAGAACATTTCCTTTTCCTTAGGAGACTCTCCAGAAACTCTGCACCAACCCGAATATGTGGCCTTTGCTGTATGTCCCCTTGAGATGACAGGGTATCCATTAAGATGCCACCATCTAGAATTAGGGTTGACCTTTGCAGACTTTCCCTGCCCTTTTTGTGCCCCAAGAAAGCCTGGCTTTTTAGATCCACACCTCCAGAAAAACAGGACAAGGGATGTGTGCTCTGTGTCCTTTTAAAACAGCTGATCAATGTCTGGCCTGTTCACAGCTTGGGTAAATGAACTTCCTCAGTCTGTTTGGATGTGATTTAGTTCAGCTGTAGGGCAAGATTTTTAAGCAGGACTTGCTGCCTGTGTGGTGTAGGGTTGGTAAAGCACTTGTATTTCCTCTTTCTGTGTATATCCATTACGTTCTTGGCAAGTAATTGAAAGAAAACATCGATTAAGTTTTCTTCTATGATATTTCTTATAAAAATGGTAAAGCTGACATATTCTGACTCATGTAAAAAACGTGTTTTATCCTACATCTCAGTGAATGTTCACAGAAAAGTTTGGACCAATCTCTTCATTTTGGGCTGGTTTTTAGAATCTTCCCATGAATTGGTTGTAGACTGGGATTCTCTTATTGACAGGGTTGCGTCTTGCTCCAAAAAACTACTCTCTTGCCAAAAAGTAGCTTACGTAAGGGTGGAAAGTCAACCAACCAGTGCTGGCAAAGACTGGCTGCTCACAGAGAGTAAGTGAAACACATTGCAGTGTTGCCACGTAGGACTCTGTTTGTGCTTGCTTGCTTCCCTTGTGGTTTACTTTGGTTAATCTTTGGATACCACCAACTTTCTTTTCCTGCTGAGAAGCGGGGAATTTAATTCACAGCACAAACCAAGGCAGCTTTCTGAATGAAATGGAGATGTGAGCAGGTAATCCGGAGGAGCGGATCACAGAGTGCTCCAATTTCCTGGAGAGCTGCCTAAAATGAAGGAACCCTTTATTCAGTGCTATTTTGAAAAGAAACAAGGCAGTTCTAGTCTGTCTGTGTTTTTCAGCCTGTGTCAGAGGGGGTGTTTCTGTGTGGTCGGTCCCTGAACAAGCTGCCTTGCCTATACAAATAGGTAATGATCTTACTAGCTTAGGCTTAACCTTGAGTTTCATTTCTGATAGCAATGTGACCAGAAAGTATGAGGCAGGTAGTGTGTGCATGGAAAGTAATGAATTCCTGCAAGGCAGTAATGTATTTAACAGGAAAATATTTCAGGAGGGAGCAGGATCGTGGCAGATAGTTGATAGCTTTTGCAGGGATTACTGTTGTTAAAGCAAACACCTCATAGAGTGTGTTTCTTGGAAAAGCAACTGCAGAGTTGAAGTTGTGCATTGTGTATGGATTAATTATTGGGGGGGGGGGGGGGAGGGGGAGGGAAGGAGTTGCCCAACATCCAGATGTGGTGATGGATTGGGAAACTGAAACACGTTTTGCAACAGAAAGCCAACACAGCACAGCTACAGAAGCCCTCTGGGTTCTGAGTTTTAGGCCATTGCTAAATGGAAAGCAAGAGATAACAAAACTGTTTACTCTGGGGAGACTTGTTAGCCCTTTTTTGGGTGTTTAAACCTAAGCAGAGTAGTAAGGGAAAGGCAAATGGGGAGCTGCTGCTTGGTCAGAGCTTTTTCACCAGGATAGTTGTGGAGCAAATGAGGAACCAGACAACTGAAGGGTTTCACCATTTGTAGCAAAGAGATGAAAGTATCCTTACAGTTAATTGTCCCCACAGCTTTCTAGGAAAAAACAAACAAACCAACCCAAAATGCTCCAGTTGAGAAACACTTTGGAATTTTTGGGCTTAGCAGGTAATTTGTGGTTTCTCTTCTGTCTGCTCAGAGAGCAGAGAGCTCTGCCTCGGAGCTTCTCCTCCAGAGACATCAAGCTACAGCACAGTGGGGAAATTGCTGAAGAGCAATGACATGAGCTCTGTGTGATGACTGTGTTTCCCTCTTCTGCTCCCTCACCTTCAAAAGTGGCTGCAGGAACCCCCGTTCATCCACTGACAGTGTTGGCAGAATTGGTGCGGGGTTTCTTGGAGTCGCTGCCAATAGTTCTCTCACAAGCTGTGTGCTCAGCTTCATGCAGAAAGTCATTTTGCTAACGAAGGCTGAGCAGATGAATGGGAATTTCTGAGACTGTTGGTGCCAGGAGATTTCCAAAGCTGTTCTGGGAAATGGAGCGGTTGGGATTGAATTTATCTGGAAGAGTTTTGAGTCCCTAATTGGAATCAGTGGTGAAGTTTTAGGGGAAGGGAAGTGTCATTGCTAGCCAGATGTCAACTGTGAATGAAATCGGGTTCAAGTGATCCTCCTTTTGCAGAGGTGCATTGCAAAAGTCAGAAAATCCCTTTTAGGAAGGAGACCAAACCATCAGAACCTGAGCCCAATTACGTATCTGGAAGTGGTGTAGTTCTGGTAGGAAAGGCTCTTACTGTCTTGTTGATTGAAGTGTTTTCCTGAGATGGGACTCTATGAGCAGTAACTTGAAGTGAGTTTCATGCTGTTCCTGGGAGCACACTGGGAACTCATTCCTGGATTTTTTATGGCCGTTTCCTGGACTTTGAGTTTCATTTTCTGTGTAGAATGAAAATGTTCTGGTTTCATTCTGACACCATGAGAAAAATCCCTTTTGAATTTTTTCATTATTATTGTTATATTTAATAAAGTGGATTTTAAAAGGAAAAATCATGTTCATAGAATCATAGAATGTCTTTGGTTGGAAGGATCATCCAGTTCCAATTCCCCTGTCATGGGCTGGTTGCCAACCTCCAGGTCAGGCTGCCCAGTGCTCATCCAACCTGGCCTTGAATGCCTTCAAGAATGGGTACCCTATGCAGATACAGCACTGACTTGTTTTAGCCCTGATGCTGTAATGTGTTAAGAATCTTCATGTTGGCCTGACTTTAGAACTGAGTAGGACTCCATCTGAGAAATTGGCAGTGACGTATTTTACCATTGCAAATCCTTTTTTTAAATGCCTCATATGGAAGAATGGGTCAAAGCCATGTTCTTCATTGCTAGAAATGAGCAGAATGTCTCCGAATGTCTCAGGGAATAACTGCAGAGTGATTTGTAGACTTTGATGTGTTTTGCAGAGTGTTTTTCAGTGTTGCAACAGTATTCTTGGATCTGCCACCATTATTATGAAACAGGAAAAAATTCTTCAACATCTCACAGAAAGGAAGTCGAAATAAATTGAGCTTTTCTGCTCAGAACTTTATGAATAGAGCCTTAAAACGAACGTACAAATAGGCTGTAATGAGTTAGAATTGTCCTCCTTTGGAGGTTTCTCTGGAAGTCCACAACCATCATGTCTGAAAATTGATTTGGGGAGGAAGAGTGTGCCGAACTGACTAACAGTGGAAGTGAGGGTGAATGATTAACACAGGATTGTTTTCAGGCCACATCTTTCTTCCAGCCATTTTTAATATCCAATTTAGTTATCTCTGTTCTACATACTGGTTTCTTTCTGCAAAGCCTTATGAGAGACCTCTTTTGTGGTTTTGATAATTGATGAAGTGTTTGCATTTCTCAATAATCTCAGATTGACTGGGCATGGGATCAAGAACCTGTCCTTACTTACCTTTTACTTTGAAGTCTTTCATTCCAAGTGTGAATGTTTTCACCTCAGCTGCAGCTGGAGACATGAACAGACGAGGGGTAAATGAAGTGTTGATGTGGATGAAATTGAAAGAGTATAAATAAAGTAGAAGTGTAATTTAAGGTCATATTTCTCAGCCTGCTGACAAATTGGGTCTTATGATCTCAAAGCAGTATCTCATGATCTCGAAAACATTTAGTTCTGTGACACCCATGTAAGGCAGGATTGCCATTGCAATTTTCCAAGTGAGAAAAGGTGACATGAGAGGAAATCACAGAGGATTGCTGATGGGGGAACAATGCTGAATATATATCTTTAATACCTTTATCTCTAAACCATTAATTTCAAGAGCGGAGCATGTATGTAAAGTGGAAGAGCGATAAGTTGGTTAATAAAGCTATGTCCTGTGCTCTTAATCTTTCTCAGCTAAAACTTTCTGCATTTCCTATAGTTTTATCCTTTAAGTACTATGTGTGTATATATATACATACATATATATATATATATATATTGCTCTATGAAGTTGTTGTTGACAATTGAGATATCACTAAACTGATGGCAAACTGTGCTGAACAATAGGGACGTGATAGAGGCCAATATTAAAATTCCATCTATTCTGACCCTTGTAAAAGTGTGTGAAAGGCTTGCCTTAGGTCTTCAGATGTGCTTCATTGCTATGAAGTGAGGTATTCTTGTGTGACCCTGATGGAGGACCCTAGGTCATGTACATCTGGGTCAGAGCCAGCATATTCGCCCAGGCAGGCTTACTCATAAAGCCTGCCTGATTTATGAAAGCACCAGAGACTGCGCTATTCCAAAAACAATGTGCCACAAACTTAGTACCGGATGCTCACTCACATGAAAACAATTGTTTAAATGCTGAACGAAAACTCATAATGAGACCCAACGCTCCCCATTTGTGGGCTGACTGAAGCCCCAGCTGCACTTGTGAGTGATTTCCCTGACTTTGATGGCCCAGAGGGCTCTGCTCCAGCTGCATGTCTGGGATTGAAGTGGCCCAAACAGGACTGAGAAGGAGGAGGAGGAAGAAGCCAACCCAGACTGGAGCACCAGGGAATGCAGAGGAAGTGACTGTGTGCTGTGTTGGAGGGCGTTATTTCACCCAGGAGGAGTTGGCTGAAGCCCTGCAAGTATGATTTGGCCGAGGGCCATGCAGAAGCAAGGAATGACCTTAAATAGTAGTCAAACTCATGGTAGCGTGAGCTGCCTGTGCTGCAGCTGGGGACATCCCTGGTTGCTGACTCATGGCTGTGGGGTGAGATCTGGCCGTGCTCGCTCCGTGTGGGAGACGTGCGATGTGTTACTCATCACCGTTTGGGATGGGATGTTGTAAGGTGTCTGTAGGCATGCAGGAACTTACATGTCCTAATTTCCCTTGCGTCACAGCAGGTGCCCATGTTCCTGTAGCACCGAGGCTGCAAGCTCCAGCAAAAGCCACATTTGCCTCAAATCTAGATTACTGCCATTCAGTGCATCACAACCCGCCGAGTGAAAAACTTCCTCCTAATATCTAAACTAAAGCTCCCCTGTCTTAGTTTGAAACCATTCCCCCTCGTCTTATCAATAAGAGGATGAAGAGTGAGCAGCAGTGTTAGTGAGGAAGGATGGGGGCAGGTCCCTGCAGCCCATAGAGGACTCATGCTGGAGAAGCAGGATGTTTCCTAATGGGAACTGTGGGGAACTCGTGGTGAAGAAACTTGAATTGGGCTGAAATCTGCTGCTGAATGCATATACTTGTGTGATTTATTGAATAGGGTGATGGCTAAATGAGGATTCTGCAGCAAGTTATTTTAAATGATGCTCTTAGGATCCTGATTGAGTGCAGGTTCCAGGTCTTTCACACCTGGGTGCATTCATTTAGGATTAATCTGTCAATTTTACTGATCCCCACTAGCACATTTTATCAAGATCCTCCTAACACGTTACCAGAGGCTGCAGGAGATGCAGTGCCTAAGAACAGCTGGCTCTGCCCACGGATTTGGCAGCCACTGCTCCTCCTGGAGCCCAGGAGACCCAAGGGAAGCGCCGGAGGTACCAGACAGCTGGAATCTTGGTGTGCACGGTTTAAGAACACTTACTAATTTGAGACAGGAATCTGACATTACCTTGGGCTAATTGTTCTGGAGTTAATCATCTGAATCCATCACCTGCCTAGGTAATCACCATAGTGATCGCGAAACAAACAATAGCAGTGTTAAAATTATCACGGCAACCTAAGGGAATAAAGACCCGAGTTGGAGTTTTGGAGAGTGTTTAAGATTATACATACGTGATGTATTGCAGGAAAAGATGAGCTTATCACCTGTCTGTGGGTCTTCTGCCCCCAAGCTGCCCAGGTTCCATGCTGTACAGTGGCTGTTCAATGGTGTTCGGCCCTTTAGGCTGGTTGAGGAATATCTTTTATTAAAAAAGTCATGCTGCAGCCAACTGAACTGCATGAAATCATAGTTTGGATTGAAGTGAAAAGCAGTAAACATGATTAAATGGATATTAAAAGGAGTCTGAGTAAGGAAAAGGACACAGGCACCCATATATCTCATTATGGGGTATCTGTATCAACAAAGCCAGAAAAGCAGCTGTTGGAATTGTCAGCAAAAAGCTCTTAAGTCATGATGTCTTTATATGAAAATGTGCAGTTAGCATCTTGCTGTGATAGCATCAGCAACAGTTTTGAGCTTCAGTCATTCTCTGGAGTTCAAGCTCCACACAAACCAGCCGAAATCTGTCTGTCCCTGTTGAGGGGGGATACCAGACACTTAGATTGGCTTTTCTGCTGCAATGTGGAAGAATCAACAAGTTCATGGTTCAGGAATGCTGCTAAGAAACCACAACAAGGGACTATGAACAACTGCAGATCCATCTTTCCTATAGAGAAAGGTGGGGGTGACCCACAATAGAATCACTCCAGGACTTGACTCATCTGCCCCAAGAGCTGTAAAAGCAGCACATTGTGTTGCTTGTTACAGAGAACATGGAATTTCCTGCTGACACCTGTAATAAGCTGGGGCAGGTCTGGCCCCTCCAGCCTTCCTTGGTATTTGCAAGCACATGCATGCTGCGCTCAGCGCAGAATGGGCATTGGATAAAGAAGTGACTCCCATGTAACACAACTGTGTGCCACAGGTGGGCAGTTTTGCAAAGAACAAACCTCCAAATTGTCTTTTTATGTGGAGCTGACAGATAGAAAAGCACCAAAGAAACCCAATTTCCAGTGTTTAAAGGAGGCCTACAGGAAAGACTGGGAATGTTTCTATCAGGGATATGACAAATGCTCTAAATTAAAAGAGAGTAAGTTTAGATTAGATCTCAGGAAAACATTCTTTGCTCAGAGATTGGTGTGACCCTGAGCTGTGGGTGCCCATCCCTGGCTGTGCCCAAGGCCGTGGATGGGCCCTGGGCAGAAGCTGAGGTCTGGACGGGCTTTTTGTCTTTCCCAACCCATCTTATGGTTCTACAATTAAAACAAATATATTCTACCAGAACTATTAGATGGCAGAATAACCCATTTTGTAGTGGTGCCTCTGTCACCCTTCTTACGAAGCTGATGGATGGGGTTTTTTGCATATGAGAAGATATAAGCTATAAAAGAAAAAAGCAGGAATATGTTTCTGGATCTGCAGATCCTAGAAATACATAGCCCTACGCAATGACTGTAATTTTTAACTCATTCCAGGCTTCTTCCAAATTGCCCAGTGACTTTGCCCAGAGATGAGATGTTTGGTACATGTGTGCAAGGATATATAGATTGGAATCATGCTGTGAGCAAGTTTAAAATAAGAAAATACAGATGTCTGTGAAAAATGGGAGTGCTGTAAGTTCTCCAGTATGTTGTAGGATAAAGGCCAGACTGAACAACATAAGGAACACCATAAAAAGATTGTAGAAGATACATTCTAACAGCAGCCTCTGCTGCTTTGATTTTATTTTTGAGTCAGATGTTCCTAGTAGTAAATTGCAATACAGCATCAAATGACTGAGAGTTACTGAAAGTGATCAGTAATTGCGATGTGACAAACACGTGTTTATAAAGCGTGATGATTACTAACAGTTGCAGAATCTGTTGTGGGAATGGGCTCTACTGCTTTCAACACACTGCTGTTGTACGTGCAAAATCTCATTTTGTGGACTGTTGTGTTTACATCATAGCATTTCACAAGGGCTGTCCCGGCTCTTGACAGTGTTCTTTTCATGCCCGCTCTTCAGCCAGCATACCAAACAGCCCTGCATGCATCGCAGCAGCAGCTCTGTATCTGCACAGCTTCTTTGAGGCTGATAACCCTGCTGACTTCCCGTCTGTGAAAGAAAACACGCAGGAGGTTGTTGCTCCTGCTAAAGAAGTCTTGTTGTCTAGCTTTACAGTTTCACATGGCTATATATCTAGGCACTGAGGTCCTAGAAGCCCGACTCTTCTGAAGGAATGCATGCTGCACATACTTGATTGCCTGACTCATAAGACTGGTGCCAGGACTTCGGCTTTTCATTTCTATTTATTCACCACGGGAAACCTAAAGTACAAATAGATTGGATGAAAGGCTGGCTCCACTGAAGTCAAGGACAAAATTCTCATTGATTTCTATAGGCAGAGAACTTCACTTCTGTGCTTTTGGTTGTTCTTTACTGTTTCTGGCTTAGGGTTAAAGTGACATTTGAAAAGGCTCTGTTACCCCTGGTGATGATGCATTCCAACATCATTCCCAAATACGAGTGTGTAAGAAGCATTTCTTTCTATACTGGAGTGCTTATAGCTTATGAAGTAAGACAGACTTGAAGAAGAGCTCACTAAAACCTTGTTTATGAAGCACGTACACAGACTTCAGGTCTGTTTAAATCTTCTCTACAGCAGGATATGGGGAAAGGAAAACAGGGAAGCGTGGCTGACCTGCAGGTTGGTTAGCTTCAGCAGCACACAGCTCTTGTAAGGGGCCTTTCATGTGGTGCTTCTTGTGCCCTCCTCTCCTACATCATGTCCAGACATCTCAGGTTTTGGTTCTTTCAGTTGCTACAACAGCCTCTTGGTGGTGTGAGCCGCCCTGTGCTGCTGTTACTGTCGTTTATGCTGGGGATATGCTTTTTTGGTCACTTTTTTAGGGCAGTGAGAAGAATTATTTCAAGTTTATCGTACTGTTAAGGAGCAGGACTCGGCTGCTGCCTCATTAACGTGTTACAAGAGCTCGCCACCTTTTTGTCTGCTGAGTCAAGTGCAAATTCTGGTAAATCTTTCCTGAAGCACATGCATTTCTGTTAACGTACAATTCCAAGGGGAAAAAAAAACCCAGAGTATTTTAAAGCATTCAGCATCTGAGCTTTAAAAATAGAAAAAATAAGGGGAAAAAAAAATACCAACAGCTCCCCAGTGCCCAATTAATCATTGGCTTTTAACAACAGACTCGCAGGCAGACACAGACGTGGAACAGAAAAGCAGGAGAAAAGAAATGCTCCTTTGTCTCGTGGTTGAACTAGTTGCCCTTGCTGGGATACAAGCAGTTCATCTGGGTGGAGAAACCCACTGGCCCACTTGGCATCCCGCGGCTCTTGGCACGCGTTAAACAGGTCGGTAGGTGGTCTGGCACAGAGCTCTGGACGTGCTTTCTCACAAGGTTTCTTGCTTTGCAGGGGGAAAACCAGTCCAATGTAAGGATCTTTTCTGCAGGGTTCATCAATGGCTTCACGGCACTTAGGGATGGTGTTCAGTGTGTCGCTGAACACTAAAAATTAAACCGATTCTCTGAGGTGCTACGGTTAATTTTGTTGGTACCGTCTCATTTGGAAAGAAGGAAATTCATTTGTTCTGTCCCAGTGTTTTATGCAGCAATTTTGGTTGAGGAACTGTGGCTTTAGAGATATCACTGACGTTATTGGATGAGATAAATCTGCTGGAGATGTTAGGAAGGTTGACCAAGAGTCACTGGGCTCCTCTCTGCTTGAATATCTATTTTGGCTCTGAGGACTGTGAAGCATCACCCTAAATCTTGGAAGGAGCTGATTATGCTGACAGTCTTTTACTAATTGTCATTAAATCATTGCTGCAGGAATAGATCCATTGTTATATAAAATATGCCTGATTTACACTCAACTCTTGGAAGAACTTTCAGTTTCAAGTAAGGATGCAGATAGGAAATAAGAGGAAGCCAGTAGAAAATTCAGGATGTGTTGGACAGATCTGAGACAGAACTATTTTCTATCAGCTTAATGGTGTTTCTTTTTTGCACAGTTTGTTCCTACAACAACTGAGCATTACCTGAAAGGTAACGATTTTCCTCTACAATCTTTCATTCAGGTGCAGTGAGGGGCAATTAGAAACTCTTTTAATAGAAGGGGATGCAGCGATTCAGTTGGTGTCTCTCCATCCAGGACAGTTATCTCCATGAAGTCACAACACCCAGACGTTGCCAACATTATCTAATTATTTCTTCTTAAGAATTTGTTCCTAAGGAGGAAAAAAAAAATAAGTAGTTCTTTTCCAAACAATTGTCAAGATCTCCTAAGCCTTCTGGTGCATCGCACAAAAGCAACTAAATCCTGCTCTCTGCGAATGTCATGTTGCCTTGATCTCTCTTAACAGGAGTTTAAATCGTTGCTACAACATGAGCAGCAGTCACTCCCCGTGTCATTGCCGCGTGCCACAAATCACATGCAGGGAGCTGTCGGGAGTAACAATAACACATCAGGGATGAAATGGCTTAAGTCTTGTGTGTGAGAGAGTGTCATCGTTCCAGATTGCTCATTGGTTTTTTCCCTGTGTGCTTCTGCTGGATGCTTTGAGACTGAATTGGGTCACGGATCTGTAGGGGGGTGGAATTTGCTGTGTAAAGGGAAAAAAGAAAGTTTAGTGGAGCTTGGGCTACATAAGGATTTACTGAAAGTAGTTTTGCAGTGTGACCTATCCTACAGCTGCAGCGTAGAGAAGAGGGGATTGTTACTGCTGTGCTGCTGGGTGGAACAGTGAGCAAACTAGCTCAAGATTTGTCTGCAGGCATTAACTACTCCATTAAAGTTTATTCTCTTATTTTTTTTAATTTTTTTTTCCACTAGATCCTCCTAAGAACATTCTTCTGTGCGTGTTCTTGCAGTTTCAGCTCATCTGCTTCTAAACTGGATTAAGGTCAGCCTTACGTTGGCTACACAGGCAGGAGCATACAATTACACATTGCATAGTATGAGCTCTCGGCTGGTCAAATGTACAGCAGCTCTGTGTTAAAATGGCATTAGCATCCCAGATGCTGCTGAGAAACATATAACAGCTCGGGTTTAGTGCTGTGCTATCACAGATGTAATTTGCTGGCTTGCTACATGCCTGAGTGTATTGCAGGTGGAGGAGATGTGCACTTCAGTTGCTTGTGCCCTTTAAACCATTAGTACAGAGCAAGAGAAAGTAACAAACTGGCATTAAAGCAATGATTCCTTCATCCTCCATGAGGTCACAATGCACATAGAGAAGCACTTTCATACTCAAGTCCTCCCGCAGGTATGGGATGTTGCACTGGGCCGAGTGCTTCCTGACTTTGATGCTCTCCATGCAGAACCCATATTTGTTCATGTTTACACATTTTGGCAGGGAGGGAGTCACTCTGTTTAGTATCCTCCGGGTTTCTTTGCAGTGGTTTTAAACACTGCCACGCGAATAGCAAACCCAGCAGGTCCTCCAGCAGCCTGCATCCCACTGGGCAGAGCTCGTGTCTGGCAGCAGGCAGGAGCACAGATTGCTGATGTAAACCTCAGCCCTAAAGCCTTGCCAGCATGAAGATATGTGGAAAGCTCCCATTCCCTCCAAATAGGGATAGGAAAGTGATGGAGATATTGCCATAGGCCATTCAGCGAGCTCCCTCCTCCTTCCTCCCACTTCAGTCCTCCTCGGCGTGCTTTGTAAATCTTCTCACAGCAGCTGGGCATTGAGGAGTCATTCAAAAGCACCTGTTGCTGGGATGTGCTGGAGCTGTGTGTCCAGTTAGTAGAATCCTGCCGACCACAGTGTAAGTGAATGTGTCATTAAATTCCAGGCTTGTGGTTGGGTTTTACATAGTTGATGCTTTGACACTGAATTTCATTCTATTTTGAGCCTTTTTGGGGGCTGAATGTCCTTGGTCAGATTTTGTCTCCAGCTGTGTTGCTTTTATTCAAGTGCTTGTTTTGCTGCAAGCACTGCTTTAAACTATTGCGTTATGTGCAGAGGGTCCAGAAAGTCATTTATTGGAAGTATTTATTGGAAGAAATAAAGCACTCACAGGATTTCTGATGAGGAAACTTGGGCACAAAGACTGTTAAATGATTTGTTGCTGTTGTGGGGGTAATCAGGGCATTTATTTCAAGACTGTCCTCATGCTTCTGAATTTTGATCATGTTTAATATCTCTTAAAATGATTTTTCTTTTGAGTTAACAAGGGAAAGCAACAAAGAAACCAAAAGCAAACCTGAAAGGTGTAAAATTTATTATAAACCAAAGTTAAAGCGTGCTTTCCTCTGAAGGACCTTTCATCTACTGCATTTATCACTATAGGGAGTAACAAGGGATTACTGTCGTCTGAATGACTTCATAATGCAGGAGGGAAAGCTGGGAGTACAAACAGGCACAAAAATGAATGGCTTATACTGGGGTGAAGCTTTCCTCCCTGCAAACAAGCAGCAAATGGTGCTCAGTTTGGTGCATTCCAGCCCTGGCCTCCTCTTGGTGCTCTTTAGAACTAAGGGTCACGTTTCAAGCTGAAATCCAATGAGCTGAAATTTCATTTATGTTCAGGATCAATGAGGTTAAATGCAATAAGCCAAAACTGTCATTAAAAGGCAATTTCGTAGATTGATTTGGGCTGGAAGGGAACCTTCCACTCATTCCAAAGTTTCCTTCAGTCTGTAAATAAACTCTGGGGCAAAAAAACCCAACGGAGCCCTGGGTCCAAAAGCCAAATCTAATTCTTGAGGTGCCCTGTACTTCTTAAGGAAAACCTGGGAAACCATTTCTAGCAGGGAAGATGAGCCTGGTAGTCTGGATGTCTGGTACTATACCAAGGAAACAGGCGGTGTTCTAGAGGCCTAAAAGTAAACTGTACAAAACCAGCTCTGCTGCTGCTGAAAACTGGCTGAACTCTGTGCAAAGTTGAACCCGATTGCTTTATATTTTGTGAAGATCTCTGTGCTTGCCAGTGGAACAGTTTAGGCGCCCCGACACACTTGAGTGTGGACGGGTGGATGGAACAAAGTACAGTTTCATTCATTTGCTGTAAATATTTATGAACATAGCCATCATTGGTGGGGAATGTGTTGTTGCTCAGCATTAATAAGATGGAATGAAAATGGCAAACATGCCTGAGGCTCATGAAGCCAGATCTGGAGACCATGTAATTTATATAAGCATCTGTGCCTCCTTACATCTTAGATACGCTTCTGAAACAGACAGACAGGTAGATAGCTATGCATAGTTATAGGTGCCTATAACCTATAGGTGCCTTCAAGGTAGGAATTTTTCCATCACTGGTATTGGTGTATTGAATTCTTAGAGGAAGTTCTTTGGTTCTTGAAGGTAGAAGCATGGAATCAGTAGTGAGTTCCTTCTGTGCTGACTCTTCCAGTCCCTCAGCTTCATTGTTCCCTGTGCTTCTGGTCCCAGTGAATGACACTGATTTCAGATTCAGCTTTTAAACTTAGCCCAGTCTTTTTGCAGAATGGATTATATTGTGTTTTCTGTGCCACGAAGAACAAGATCTGTATCATGGAACACTTACACTTCCTCCTGAGACAATCCAGACAAAGATTTCCATCCTGCCCTGTACTGTTCTAATGTGCTGATTACTGTACAGAAGAGAGGAAGTGCCATAGTAATCATAAGTAGATAAAGCTCCAGTCAAACATCTTTCATCACTTTTAGTGCTAGCCTGACACCTTAGGGACCCGTTTTGTAGGCGTGAATCCATTTGTCAGACTTCTGGCTAACACCTCCACACAACCAGATGTGCTCAGCTCGTTGGCTTGCTGTCTTGTGGCTTCCGACCTTAATCCCTGCAGCATCACTTGGGAAAGAATGCCTTCCCCCTTCACCTTTTGCCCAGCCTTCCCACTTCCAGCCCACCTTGTGGCACCTTCCTCAGCAGCATGTGACTCCTGGAAGTCTCTAATCATTCTTTATGATGGTTGAGATGATGTTGTTGGCCAGATCCTGGCTTTGGAATTCAGTGGTAAACATTCTCACAAAACGCTTACTGTCTGTCACAATAATTTGCTAATCTGTTTATAGCTGGGATTCTTACAAAATGAAATCAGTCCCCCGCATTGCCTTTCCATCCAAATGTCTCCAAGAAACAGAATTGGTGCCTTTGATGACATCACTTTTCTTGCTTCTGCATAACTCAACATTGAGCAATAAGCATTCGGGATTTTTCCTGCTTTGGAGCTCTCAGTGTATAAGAACAACTGAAAGGGTTCTGCCATTCCCTGTTGCTATTGAAGGGAAACCTGAATGGAAGACTATTCAATGTATTTTTTGCAAAGTCTGTTGTGTATGTTGGCAGACAGTGTGAATGAGAGCCAAAGCAATGTTTATATGTACATCTGAAACTTGTTTCATTAGAGAAAGAACATTGTGCTATTTCTGTTATCCCGTGTTACAAGTTAAAGGAGATGCTGCAGCTACTGAACATATGGATATCATTTATGCCATAACTCTGGGGCTATTTAGGTGCTGTGAAAGGCTGCGCTGAACTTGCTAAGAATCCACCTGTCATTTCCATCCTCGTGCATTGCCAGCTGAAACATTTAGATGTCGTGCTGAGGAATGTGGTTTAGTAGGAGATATTGCTGACAGGTGGGCGGTTGATATATTATGTCTCGCCTAGTGTTTCTTCATACTATATAGGATGCTGCACCTATGCAATTCTGGTGTCAAATCCAGCCACTTTTAGAGGCTTTCTTCTTCCAGATGGAATATAGTCTATTACACAGTTGGCTTTTTACAGCACGTTGAAACATTAACCACTTCTGCTCCTCCAGTCTTTTGTCCCATGTTGAGGAGGTGAGTTCACTGGCAACCAGCTAAAGCTGGGAGTAATGTCATTTGTTTCTAGGAAGCTATTTTGGATTTACACCCTTTAGGATCAGGATTTGCTCTTGAGTTCTATCCTTCCTCAGCCCTTTTCTCCACAGCTAAAAGACTCCAGTGTTTTTGAAGGCTTGCACATTCACATCCCACATTAAATCCACGGTAGCCTGGAGGTCAGGCAGTCCCATGGCACTGTGAGTATATCAACTCTCTGAAACAGAGTTGCCTTTCATCAGATTCTTCTTTAGTGGGGTGAAGGATTTAATTTAATGGTTAAAAAAATAGAATAAGAAATGTGATACGTGAGCAACTCCATCAGACTGTGCAGGAAAATGAGAGCTGGCAGGTGGAAACAGCAGCCCAGCCTTTCCATAACTTCCATCTGAAAAGGCTGATTATAGAACGAGCACTCTGCTTAATGCTCCCCAGTGAGCCCTGTCTGTCAGCATCCACAATCCACTCGTGTCTGAATGCACACTATTGTAATTGTCTATTTGTTTTTCAAACACTGCTTTTAGAAGACGGGTATCCTCTTCAGAGCACATCTCATACGTTCTCCCTTAAGTGAATGCATTGCACCTAGGCAAAATGTAATCATAAGGTTTAGAAACAAAAGGGCAAGGGGAAGAGCAAGCCTCTCTGTGGAAAAAATGTGTAGGTATAACCTTGGTCTGCTTTTAACAGAGTAAACCTGCAAAGTGTCTGCAGCCTGTTGTTCCCTTCAGTGTAGCTCTTACACCAACAGCGTGCTTTGCAGTCAGCTGCTGGAAAAAGCATGGGCTAAGTGAAAATCTAAGAACATTTTGTATGTTCTTTGCCCTTGGTACTGAACTGCTTGCTCTTGTCTGCCAGTAGCTGTTAAAAATGTATTTTCCTATTTTACTGAGGGTTAACTGCTTCATCTTTCCCACTGTTGGAACAGGCACTGGTGCTGAGGATCACTTCCAAGATTGTCTTTAAAAACTTCCCCAAGTGCCCATTAGCCCAGAGATGTAAATTGCTTTCTATTCTCTACTGTCTGAAGCAGCCCCTGAAAGGAGTAAAATCCATTGTTCTTTCCTTCCTGAATTGTAATGTGCCTTCATGTAAATAGCAGTTCACAACAGAGGGCACAAAGCAGGGTGTTTCTCCCCATTTTTCTTGCTATCATTGTCTGGCTGCCTTAACATTTGATGTACCCTAGTGGTACTCAGGAGCTTCTTAATGAACATTTCTCAGTGTATGTCTGTTACACCTCCATTACAGAGGCTCTAAGCTTGCTTATACCAGCCCACACTCTTTTATGGTTACCATTGCCTGTCAAGCCACTGCTGTGTGAGTTTTGACATGGATTATGTTGCATTTAGCACAGAGGCTTTGCTCTAGGAGGAGAATCAGTGCATTAAGGGTTAGTACTCACTCTGCAACTCTGTCTTGAGAAACTGAGGTCTGGGGGTGTGAGTGGGGAGATGGCACAAAAAGGGAAGGTTTGTTCTGGTTCCTCTGTGCTACCTGACCCAAAGGCACAGCAGGCTCAGAAGGGGCTCTGCCACATCCTGGCAATCTCTTGGTGTGGCTGAGCATCCTCTACCTACAGAGAGCGATTTATTTTACTGTGGCTGCTTACAGAGCAGAGAGATGCCCCAGCTCCCTTCTGCAGCTACGTCATGGGATACTCTGAATGCAAAGGAAGTTATTTGGCAGCCGATTTTAGCAGACAATACCGTTGTTACTGCCAAATGCTTTCTTTCTGGCTTGCTCTGGGGGTGGGCAGGGAGGGGGAACAGCCACAGCTAATTGGAAACAGGTATTTGTCTGCAGGTAGTTCTGCCAGACAGAAGCCCTTCTGCATCTCACAGAGTCCACGCAATCTGCAGTGTACGAACAAGGCCCATGGGGAAAGGGATGAATTTTTCACACCTGTTTCTCCAAATTTAATAATAATAATAAAAAAATAAAAATTCCATGCGAGCTGAAGGAAGGCAACATTCCAGTAACATTTTGCTTTAACTGACTGAAATTTCCCGTAAGATGGGCCTCTGGCTATAGAATGGAAAATCTGTCCTCACTCACTTCCCCCTCAATGCTGGGCGGACGTATGCAGTCTGGTTGCTCTTTTCATTCTTGCCAGGGCTGCTGCAGTAGCTCCGTCCTTGTTAGTCCCGGGTGCTGTGAAGTCAGAGCCACGAGTCTGCCCGTCACAGGAGGCAGAGAAGCCTTGGTGGTTTGTTCCAGGGGACGTTCCTAAACCCTGTGTCACTTCATTACACAGCAAATTGAGAACAGACACCAGTAACACAGACAGAAGGGAAGGAAAAAAGAAAGAAAAAAAAAAAAAAGGGAAAAAGGGGAGTCATGATACCATCAGAGAAATATGTGTAAAGTCCAGAAGTGTTTCTGCACTTTGGCCAAAGGCCAAGAGGAAATCCAAGATGTTTGATGTACTGAACTCTGGGTTTCCCACCCCGCTTCTTTTCAATCATTTACCAACAGGTAGTGAGACACACAAACTTCTCAGGGCGGTGGTTTTGAGGTGGCGGAAAACTGCAGAGGGAGGATGTGGGCTGAATGCATCTATAATGGACTGGAATTTGTGACACGGAGTAACTCTTTGGCTTTGTAAAATGGAATCACTTCCGAACTGTAACGAGCAATCTTGGACATGATTATTTTGGGATGCCAAAGCACTGGCTGCTACATGAGTACTTGTAATCCTCATTGCATAATAGCGTCTGTAAAAAGGCTTTTAAAGGGAAATAAAATATTTGGAATTTGATAGTTGTGCAGGTCCAGCATCCATCCTCTCTGTTCTCCAGGCATCAATTTGAGAAATCAGCCTTGTGGGAGTCACTGCCTTTGCCAGAATAAATGTGATTGAAGCTAATAACATTAGGAAAACACTCTCATAATATAAATATTTGCTCTTAAAATTGTTTTAGATGAGAGAAACCTAAATGTATTCTAGCAAAATCAAAGCTGTTCTGGAGATGAAAACAGAGATCTATGGCAGGAACTCTTTTCTTGATTAGATCTTCACCTTGGTTGTGTGCTTCTGTGCGTTCCTTATTATAGACAGCAACTGCTATTCATTTGGGGTAACCAAGGAGTTGAATTTACCCCCTTGTGCAGAAACAAGACTTTTCTGCTCTGTCTTGGTTGTTCTGAAAGCATAGGTGTTATTAAATGATTGGTACCGCTAGTGTAGGAAAAGAAATGTCCATTCATTTGTGAACTGAAGTTATGTATTGAATCAACTTCATTTTGGAAGAATATTTGCACAATAGGGTCCTACAGATTTTCACTCCAAATGCATCTGGATGAAAGAACTTACTCAGAATAAAGCAGTGGCTCATGATTCCCATTGTTGCTCTGCCATAGAAATGGGTTGCAAGCAATTTTATTTCAATATGGAATGATGTAGGTTGTTCTGTTGTTGAAGTTATGTCTTGTTTGTTAGCTCTCAAAATGCAGTGATCTTAAATCTGACCATAAACTGGGAAACTGGGCAGTAATAATGTTCAGGGCTCAATTACAAGCTTGCAATTGTTTGGCAAGTTTGGGGCTTCAGTGTTTCTGACAGTCACTCCGTCTTTCCTTTTTGGTTCACATAAAAGCTCAAACCTGGATTTCTAAAGATAGAGAAGCTACGTAAGAACTGAGCTAACCCATTTGAAGAAGTCTAGGATTACAGCTGTCTTTAATGAAATTTGAGTTAGCTACAGAAAACGTAAGTAAGCTAAATCCCATCTGCTTTGAGGTTTCCCTTTGGTCCCAGAAGCAGCCAACTGCAGGATATGAGGAGAGGTGTATGGGGTCCTACCGGAAACACTGGGGGAAAGGCAAAGCAAGAAGGGGCCTCCCTCTGCTCCTCAGGTCTGCGTTTGTGATGTGACCTCACCACTCTCTGCCCCACGTAAAGGTACAGTGCAGCGTGTTGTGAAATGCAAGGAGAGAGCAGAGAGAGCTTGTCTTCTCCCTCAATGCCACACAAAGGGGATCTAAACTGGCATCACTCCTTTTTCCCATCACTTCTCTTTGTTCATAGATCACAGGGAAAATGGGCAGTGCCTATCTTACCTGTCAGACCCCTTTTGTCCTCAGGATGTTGCTCTTGAATCTGTGGTTCAACATCCAGAGGTCTCCCTTGAAAGTGAGCACAGTTAGTTCCAGCTCACACATCGAGCATTGGGTTGCTCTGTACAACAACTTTGCAATTTGAACAGTTCTGTTGTTCTGTTCTCACATTCCTACTCCTTCAGTGAACCTTTCACCTCTTCAGCTGCCTGCAAAGGCTGAGAGTTACAAAGCAAATGATGGGTTCTGCATCAGTCAGATTCCTGACTTCATAATGACCTGCCGCTCAGACTCAAAAGCAAGATGGAGAGGTTAAACGTCCCTATTTGCAAATTTGTAACCATAATTAATCATTTTCAAACAATTCGAGGATATGCTTTGAAGACCAGAAGCACAAAGTGCCTACCACCATGGTGATAATTTGTCTATGTGCTTGCTTACCTTCACTTACAGGAATGGCAGCAATGATGCAGTTGTTTATAAAAGGGGTTAAACTGCAGCTTTTTCTTAATTTCAAAGGGGTGTGTGATTGAAGGGCATTCTGCACTATCTTCCTTTGCAGAAGGGTTTAGCTTTTAGCATTAAGGCTGTGATTCTGTGATTAAGGCAGCTTTGATGACAGTTTTCTGCTTTAAAGGTTGAGCGTGGTTACCTTAAGCCAGTGAGTTTTGTTGCTCCTGTAGTTTTCCCCTCAGGAATCTCTATAGCCATCATCAAGCTAATTTTACTAAACCATGTTGGTATAGTTTGTTGTGCCCTAAGGTCTCATCTCATTCTTTTTCTTTGTAAGCACTTTGATATACAATAATTAATGAAACGTGCAGTTGGGATTCAGTATTTCTCTTAAACTCCTGAAATCATTCTTCCAGTGTCTTTTAGTTAGGCTGTTATTGACATTAAGGATCTCATCACTTGAGGACACAAACTGATAGCAGCTGTTGTTACATCTGAACATTTTTCAGCTAGAATGGATGAGCACTACAGATTTTGCTTTGTTGTTGGTGCTGCTTGAGCTTCAGCATGAAAACGGTTCCTGCAGAATACTTAGGGGTGTGTTTAACGTCATTACCTGTAATTTTGGCATCAATAAGCTTGAACACATAATTATAGTGAAGGGTACTTAGGTTTATTGTGAAGGATAGAAGCACACGCTCAAGGTTTTCTAATGAACTCAGGCACTTAGAAATGCAAATTGGCATGGCAAGGTATAAAGCCCTTATTGGCAGGCAGGTGGGGTGCTTTCCCTGTGCCATCTATGTCTTTACAACGTACATGTAATTCTGACATGCTGATAAAATCTTTATGCCATCCCAAATAGTAACCTTTGTTTTCTCCCTTGGTCCTCAGCACATTGCCATGTTCTTGTCTCAGTTCCTACCTTGATGCATAACAAAAACCTTACTTTGCCTCACAAACAACCCATATTATATTTGAGAGCCATTAGTTCAGGAAAGGAGGATATTAGTATACAGGCAATGTGAATTGTTGCAAATATCAGATATCTAAAGCAAGAGCTTAGCTATTTAGATACTATCTGAAAAAGAAGTTAAGCTATCTTCTTGTGTATCAGTGATTCCAAACAGCAAATGTAGAGGGTTGACCATGTGATATGACATCTCTCTTTAAAACCTGCTTTTTCATCTTTCTCATAGGACAAGCTGTAGTTGGTGGGTTCTGTTTCTCAGGCTGCCCATTCTGAATCTGCTGTTCTCTTGTGCTCTGCTGTTGAGCCTGGTGCTGCTCTAACATCCCTTTTCTGAGTGAGTTGTGCTTCCTTCCAGCTATAGGCACTGAATATTTCCGCTGGCTCCTGAGATTGTCCGAATAGAGAACGTTTCCCTGCCCCAAGCCATGATCATCTGACCATTTGTTTTGTAGGTTATATTCCAGTGGCTCTGTGCATTCCCATCTGTACACTATTGAAATCAGCTTCGCTGTGTGCGTGGCAAGATGCATCTCAGGCTGTGCTCATCTCTGTGCCTTCAGGGCAGCTTTCACACTGCCTGATATGCCAATACAAAATAAATTATTCCTGGGACTGGGTGGATCAATCCAAGTTTTCAAGCTGAACTAAGTCCTAATTACCTGTGTTGCAACAATTTTGTCCTAAGGTAATGATGAGTGTGTAGTGTGAAATCCACTATTTTCCAGTTGGGATCTCTTTCATACCTTTATGCTGTCATTGATTTCATGCTATGTCCAGCTGTTCCTAGATTTGTCTGTTAAAATTATCCCTGTGTGTGCGAATTGCATCTCCAGTGTGAGCTAGTGTGTAAAAAGACCATAAACTCAGCTGCATATACCAAATTTAATGCTCGTTTACTTTCTCCTTTTCATTGAAATAGGAATCAACTGATATTGACAGTTATCTAGTGTAGGAGAACAGCACAGGGCAAATGATTCAGTTGTAATCCTTCATGTCTGACATCACAACCTGAAGCTATCTTTCCAATTAAAATACATTTTCCATGTTCTTTCATGTTATCATTTGCTTCTGACTCAGTGTATCGCTCACTGTTTTCCACAGAGTGTATTTAAAGGTGGGTGAGCCAGAAAAGATAAAACCAGGACAGGCCTGGACTCTTACCTGACTCTCATTCACTGCATCACGGCACGTTGTTTGAAGTCAGGTAAGTGGGTGGAGAAAGATAGGAGAAAAAATTGGTTTAAATTTTGATTCAATAGCTGTTGGCAGAAGACCTGGTGTTAGCAAACACTACAAAAACAAATCCCACAGATTCCTTCCTGTAGTTTCCTCACGAGCTTTGTGTCTTGCTTAGACTTGTGGATGTGGACAGAGAAATAATGGATCAAATGGGCCTCAAAGGACTTCTGAAGTAAAAGACAGCAGGTGGTGCATTGTATGGGAACTGACCGATTTCCAGTCCCCATAGGATTTTATTGGGAAAATCTCACATTGTTTTTTTACCTTTGAGTACAGGACTGTATAAGTAGGGGAGAACTAAAGTGAGCTTTGCACCACGATCACCTTTTGAATACTCTGGGGAGAACAGCAGACAAATATTGAGTACTTATTGGGAGCTGCATATGGTAACCTTATTGCCTTTGGAATCAATGGAAATGTCCAGAACAAGTTCTAAGAGGTGTAGTGTTAAGAGGTCCCTCAGAGGTGCTCCAGAACCATGGAGATGTAGCACTGCAGGACGGGGTCAGTGAGCATGGTGGGATGGATTGGGGTTGGACATGGGGATCTGAGAGATCTTTTCCAAGCCTAATGATTCTATGATTCTAAGTCAGCAGATGGAATCCAGTGTCTTTATTGGGGAGCAGTCAGCAGTTCTGACACTCTTTCCAGTAGGATCTCATTCCTGCTCTTATGGTGTGACTGCTATGAAGCACAGCATGCCAGAAAATTAAGGCAAAAATTGAAAATGAGTGTTCATAAATGGTTGGTAGTGATGCATCCCTGATTGTACTGAAGCATTTGATCTCAGTGTTTCTTAAGTACTTCTGTAGTTGCTCGGAGAAATGGGATCTGTTTGTTGTAAATATCATTTGTGAAAATGTCACCGAGTTTTTCTTGCTTTTTTGTCAGCAGCTGTTTAGAAATGACTGAGAGTTGTGTTGTGCCTTGGAGAAGGGAATGAGCTCAGTGACATTGTTACACATCAGAAAATAAACACAGGGATCAACTGGAAAATAGGAAATTCCCCAGCAAAGAAAATCTGACTTGTTATTATCAAAAGAACTCTGCTTTATGTCATGATGAGAATGATTCTAAAATGGCAATCAGAATTCTGGGGCCAGGAATTCCCCATCCTTTCCTGAAGGTGGAGGATGGGCCAAGTTTTCCTGATAGTGCTGTGGCTGTGAAGCAGGAAAAGGAAAGAAGTCTTAAAAGTGATGTGAGTCCATGGATGCTGGTGATGGCCAGCTGGGAGGAGATGCACTCAGAAATGGAGAATGCTCCAAAAGGCTTGGACAGTCCCTCTTAATTCTTGTGAGCATCCCTGTTGCTGAGTGCGACCCCACTGCTTTCTTACTGGGCAGTCCCACGGCCTCCTGAGATAGGTGGATAATGACTAAAGGGATTTGGGTCAGTCCTGCTTCTGAAATGGTGAAGCAATTTCATCCCTTCTCCTGAAACATAGACATGACAGAGCTAAACTCTGTATTTCACCCTGTAGCTCCTCTCTCTCTAACTGCCCTCCCTTCCTTCCCCCAAAAAAGTAGTGTCAGATAGAAGGGAGCTGAGTGCTGAGGGTAATTCTTTAAGTGTGATCACAGCTCTTTGCCATGAGGCTGAGATCTGGGGGCAACCAGGAGACCCTCCTTCTGGGCAGCTCTGTGCATTACCCACAGCTCCAGGACTGACCAAGGGACTCAAGGAGTTGTTGGAAGACTTTTCCAATACCCAACAGCATAGCCTCACTTTAAAAGAAGAGAAGCTCTCCTGTGTGCTTCTGTAGGCTTTTATCTCTCTCTTTTTAAGAGAATCAGTCCAGGATGCTACTCAGCCCCGTTGTCCCCCCAGCTGAGGTAGAGCAGAAGCAGCACCGGGACTCAGAGATCGCAAGCCTGGAAAGACCGATGTGTGCCAGATCAGCAGCTTGTGTACATCTGAGCTGTTCTGCTCATCCCTGCGGAGCGGTGCCAGCCTCACTCGCTGCCCATCAGCCCCAGCACACTCCGAGGGACTTTCTGGAATGGAAACCCTGTGCTTGTGATCCCCCTCATTTCAGTCTGCTATGTGTTAAAATACTGGGGGTAGGGGGTTTAAAAGTCCTGACCATGAGCTCTGCTGATGCTGTAAGGAAAATATTCCTCTTTCTGAGTCATTTGCCCTGAGCTGGCTTTTTTTGTTTGAATGGTTCAGGGGTTTCCTTCTTTAGCCATAAACTGCATGCAAATACTTTGTGTGTGTGTGTGTGTATGACAGTGTGTGTCTGTGAGTGCGTGTGTGTTTCTTCAGAAGCTCAGCCAAAGAGAGAGGCTGTTCCTTTAAAGCAAAACTGAAAAAAAAAATGCCTTCAGGCATCCTATTACAGTGGAATGAGCCAAGGATCAGGATTTGCAGCTCAGCTATATAAACCCAGCAGAATCTGGCTGATCCGACCAGTGTGCCGCACTGTCAAACGCTCCTTTCGCACACGCGCTGCAACGAATGAGACGGCACAACTTCTCTGAGTTCTGACAGGACGGTGAAGAAGTCGGGAGCCGATAGCTGGCTGCTGGACCTCTGCTTTGTGGAGGCTGCTCGCAGCGGGATCTGATCTGTCAGCCCACACGGTAAGCCTGCTTCCTTCCTCCGTTACAATATCAGGAGCTCTTTTCCCACCCAAGTCTGCAGTAGCGTTCCATTGCGACCGTGGCAGCTATGACTTTGTTCAGTCGGAGCAGGCAAGGTTTTGGGAGGGAACGTTTCTTTCGTTGGTCTGTGCTCCCTGATGGCATAACAACGTAGGAAAGGTTTCAATGGCATTGATGTGGTGCGATGAATGAATGGAAGATGGGTTGGTTGAGTGCTGGTAGTCGGCAGGTTGGGCAGAAAGGCAGGTTTGGAGTTTCCTCTTGGCTCATCCAGGTAACCACGTCCCCCAGTCTCACACTGTGCACCAGACAAAACCCACTTGTGATTCTCAGACCTCACAGGTGACTCTTCCTATGCCCTGCTGTACAACCTGGGAAGGAGTCAGGCCCTTTTTCATTTGCTGTCTGCACGCCTATTTGCACCGAAGCCTTTGTCACCTTCCTCCCTGCCCCCACTGAGCTCCAGTTTCTTTTAAAGCCCACCAGTGTCTGAGTCCACACTGGGGAAACGAAGACAAAAGAGAGTTCAGCTGGTAGCTTCTTTCCAAGTGCTGACATGGGTGGGTTCTGGGCAGCGGGAAGGTGAAATTCTCCATCATGATGGAAAAATGAAGACACTTGCTTTACGGTGTGCCTCAGCTACTTGCTGCCTTGTGCACTGAGCTTTTCTGCATGACTGTGTCTGCACTTAGACTCAAATTGGCTTAAAACAGAGAGGCTGTCTGGGAGAAAGTCATTACAGCTCGCTCTGCCTGTGACTTAAGGACACTTACTCAAAACTTTTTGTTCAATCACCTTTGCAGAGTTTCCTCTAACTCATTTGCTCTCTGGCTACTGGTGGAGTTACTGGCAATCATTCTACACTGTATCATGTCACACACATGGAAAGTGTATTCAGATGGTTGTGATGTGTTCCCTTGCACAGCAGAGACGTGATGTTAAAAAGCTGAGTGAGGTGTTAATCAGATTGTCCCTTATGTAAAAGAACAGAAAGCAGCGAGTTTTGTGCTGTTGTATAGACAAGGCAAAAACCTTCCCATCAAGGTGTTGTGTGCGCGTGGTTTTTGTTGTTGTCGTTGTTGTTTTACCTCATTCTTTTAAAAATTAAACAAAAAAAAAAAAAAAAAGAAGTTAAATCATGGGAATTCGTTTTACATGCTTCGTGGATGGTGTTACAGTGTCTTGGGTTCGTTATTATGGCAAGGCTCTGCGTTTGCCTTTTAGAGCTGTGAAGCCTTACAGGTGCCGCAGGCGGTGAATGAGATGGGCAGCGGGGGGCTGTGACTGTGCATTGAATACTAGGAAGACTGACAGAAAAGGGTTAGGGGCACTCTTTTTTTTCTCCCTCACTGCTAATGGAAGCTTAGGAGCAAATGAAACGTTTAGCCAAAGTAAAGGGCACAGCCTGCCTGCAGCTGACCTTCCCTGGCAATGAGTTTTGAATGCACTTGAAGAGTTATCTGGGAGTTCCAGTGAGTCCCCATTACAGCTGCTGCTGCTGTTCTGTGCTGGGGAAAGGATGCCTGCCTGAGCTGAGCAGGGGATGGGCAGCTGAAGGGGCAGAGCAAAGTGGGATGTTGTGCAGAGCGCTGCCTGCATCCCCATCACTGACCATATCACAACACCATCCTCAGCAAATCCATTTGAGCCCCCTTTGCTCTTTGCTTATTACTTTTATCCTCTGGTTTCTTGCAGCCCGGGGAAAACTTTCTAAGTTCCAGTCCTTAATCTTTTAACTACCATCAATCTAACAGTGTTTTCAAGGCTTTGGAAGAGCCCTGTGATCAGCCGAAAAGCATGAGATCTGCAGGTCAGAGTGCCCTGTCTCCCTTGGAGGGGAAGCTGATACTCTGTTGCAGAAGTCTCATCCAGGTGCATTGTGGAAATAGATACATGATAAGAGAACACAAGCCAGATCCAGTCCTCCCAGTGGGATAATAGTGCTTAATGATGTTGGAGCTTAGCTGAAGCATCCCTAAACTCACACTAAAAAGTGCTCCACGGGACTCCCAGTAACAGTTAGCTGGAGGTTTCTGTTAATAGAAACAGAACCATTGTGCTGCCAGAGCAGTATTTCTGTCAGTGTTCAAAGTTCAGGCAGGGATAGAATATTTTTAATATTACTGCTTTTTTTTTTCTTTTTGTAAGAATATCTATAAAAAGCCAAAGACTATTCAGAAGTGAAGATGTTCTGACTTGCTGTTAAAGAGGCTGTCAAAGTGTTTTCTTGGGCATTGTTTCCCTTTTTGATAAGGTGATGAGATGAGGTGGGAAGGCGTGTGCTACTTGAGAGCTTTTCATCCTTCCATTCCCAAGAGCAAAGCAGAAGAGCAAATGTGCATTTGAAACAGTGAGGTTTCTTTGGAGCCAGAGCTCCAACCCTTTCATCTCTCTCCTAAAACCACTGAAATAACAGACCAGTTGAGCAGTTGTCTGCCTTTTTCCTAGTGCAGCAAAACAGTCAGCCCGTCCCTTTGGTTTTGCAGGGTGTATTAAGGGGTTTGAGTGATGCTGAGCAGCAATGCAGTGTACTGGATTGCATGATGTTGGTGCGAATGGATGTCTCACATTGGCAGATCTGTAAGGGAAGAGCAGTGTTCATTCAGTAGGATGTTTCCATTAGTGAACCCAGTCATCTGCCTGGGTTAAACGTGCATTTGCAATATAGCAAAGAATATAGAAAAGAAGAAGGAAACAGGACTGTTCTCTGAGGAATGGGAACATTGGGAAGAAGATCAAATGGACAACCCTGTGGCACAGTGTTGAGCTGTCCCTATTTCCACTGACCTCTGGGTTTTGCGGATGATGCATTTCAGCAGTGGTGTGAATATTCTGTACAGCCATGAATGGCTCTCACACCACAAAGTGAAGAGCATCTCAATCAGCTTATCTGCACAAGTCTGATAATCATGATGCCCATGTGGATAAATAGTGTTTTGTAGCTGAGAATTTGCTCTATCAAATAGTGTTCTTGTGCTCTCTGTATCTGTTGTAGTTTCTATAGCAATGATGAGGCATTACTTTCAGGGTGACATATGCACATGCAGTTATAACTAGACATGGCTTTAATGTTGTATTTTACTGAATTTATGTGTGCATTATTTCTCTCTCTCCAAATACTGCATATCCTGTTACTGACAAAACAAGAAAAGAACTCTTATAGCTTCAGTCAGTCTATGTGAATGTAGTTAATAGTGCCTTTAAAGAATACCAGTTAATATCTGGGCTGACATTATATCCCACAAAGCACTCATCAAAAACAAATGTGAGATTTTGAGGGCCAGGTTATGGATTCAAAAAGAATAATCTTCCATTTATGTTTTTGTTTCGCTTCTGCATGAGTCAGTCCCCAAAGATAAATTCATCCTGAGTTGATCCTGTTGCAAGCAATTTCTCCAAGTTCACATCCTTAATTGTCTTACCACTGCAGATTCAATTAAACTGAGGTGGGATGTTGCCAAGAACTTCCAACTAGAGAGTCCCTGTGTACAAATAGCCTGTGGCATTTTGTATTCTTTGGGGAGCGGAGAACAACGTTGCCAAGTTTGCATTCAGTCATCCATCACATATTAGCCTACTGGAGGTCTATTCTTCCTTAGCAATAGGGGAGCTCTGCTTCCTACTTAGAAAGATTACTCACTCAGAAAGCTCTTTCCCTGTAACCAGAACTGCACAGGGAGGAGAAAGGAAGCTTTCTTCAGTTCATATAAGCTCTCAGTTTCCAAACCCTTGACAAAAATGATATTGTTTCATGCTTAGAAAACATATTCTTTTTAGTAATGGAGTAGAAAGTACGGGGTGGTGGAACAGAATTTTTTTAATACTTTTCAAAAACAATTACTTGAATCATAGATGTGACAGAGGTCCATTGTAGTAATCTTCCTCTTCCCCATGCTGGGCTATAGCGTGGCTATATGTGTACAGATATTGGCCAAGACATTCAAAGGAGTCTGAAATTGGGCTCTTGGGGAAATTCCACTGCAGTGGGTTTGTTTCCACCAAGTATTTGAGCATTTGTCTGTACTTTATCCCAGGAAGCACCAGAACATCAAAACTTTGTGTCTGCAGTGGGCATCTTTGGTTCGATGGAAAGCCTTTATTCAGATGGGGCAGTTGTATGTAGCAGCGCCAGACCTTAGTGGTTATCTTCCTTCTGGCACGATCTCATTTGGTCAGAAGTCAGTTTGTCAGGCTTTCTAAAGGGGTTTAGCATCCACTTTGCACCAGTTCTTTGTCATGACTGGTTTCTTTGGAGAACCAGCTCCTTCTGGATACACAGAGTCCTCCTAAATGGTTTCTCTGTGCTGTGTGACAAAGGTCTATGCCAGGAAAGATATAAAGGTACCCTGTGATGTATAGGCAATCCATTCCACTTAGTGAACACAGTGTAAGGCATATTTTTCCTTTACTTGTGGCTTGTACTTCCCTTCTGCATTGCTTGTACTGCAGTAATTCAAGGCTGACTCAGAATGAATGCTGCACACTGTGGGCTACAAGTGAAATGAGAACAGGATGCATATTAAGGGAAAGGTCTCAGGTCGTTTTTCTTATTGAAGTATTTTGGCAATGTAAACAGTTTCCAGGAAAAAATGCTGGCATTTCCCATAGTGAGTGCTCCTTATGAATGTCCTATCTATTTTTCCAGATTGGTGGCCAAGTGAAGTGTTTATATGAGGATATACCATCCACAAGCCAGGGAATTTATATTTCCACTGCCAAATGTTAATTAGCATATAGGCTTGCACACTTCACAGGTTAGCAAGGTAATCACAGTGATCCAGCACCACAAGTGCTGCATCTCCAGGTTTACCTGTGTTCTTATAGCCTTGTGCTTCTGCTATGGTAATACCATGTCAGTGCCTTGGAAGGTTATTTTGGATGAGGAGTTCATTTGCTTTGATTTCATAGCATCATAGGATTCACCTATCGTGCTCCTTTGTAAGAAAAGGGAAATGGTCCAGAATGAACACAGCACTCTCTGGGTTGTGGTTTGATTCTCATTTGTTCAAGTGTTGTTTCTCAGACCTTAAATTCTGTTTGTCTTCTCTCTCTAGATATACATAAGTATATCATATTTGGTGTAAGAAACATGCAGTTCTGATAAATATGAATATACCTTTCATACCTTATAATTCTATATCATAATATCCTATAAACACACCCTACCAGACTGATAAATAGAAGGCTTCAGTGCAAATAAAAGTCAAGTTTACTGTATCAAGCTCCACCTGTTTCACTGGGGAGAGAGTTTATTCTGCTAACGTAAGCAGCTATTTCACATTGATATGGGATGTTGAATATGCATATAGTCACTGTTTTAATTATACAATAGAGAGAGTTCTCTTTGCAGAGGATGCCTGAGCCTGATCCGATATGGCCTGTGCTCATTTAGGTCAGAAGTGCTGCTCATGCAGTTACATGGGGTTAGGACCAGTCTTGACAGAGACGAAATTAGAATCTGAGCCTTTTTCGTGCATAAAGCAGCACTTTATTGCATTATTCCCTGTCTGCTTCATTTCAGCATGCATTGCTGAGGGGATGGTTTTCTGCTTTGCAGACCTGAGAGACTGCCAGCCAAATTCTCATGTGACAAAACTGCATTGATTTCACTGGAGATCTGTTGCTGGATAATTGAGCTCCACATCCTTTCTTCTATTCCACAGCTCGAATTGCTGTCAGCTAAGCCTTTAACACAGGCAGGTTTCAAGTCACAATGGGTTAAGAAAAAGAGGTCAAAGCATGGAGGTCTCTCAGGTCTCCCATTAGTGTAACAGTGCCCGATTTGTTGACATCAAAGCAGCAGGGCAGGGTTTTGTCTGGGGTTATTCACCGTTGTAACTCATCACTTGCTCGGAGCTGTCTATGTGACTGTATTTTCCATTACATTGTAGAAGTGCTTCTGCTTTAAATCAGAGCACTGAGAAAAACCCTCAGACCAGACCAGTTGAGAACAACCTCCTCTCTGTTTCCAAGTGCCTCACACTCCATTTGCTTCATATTCTGTGACTCTGATTCGTACTTCGTCCTGCCATGCCATGCTTGTTTTCACTCCATCTTCACTCTTCACATACTTTGTTCTACTAAAATTTCCTGCCCTACCCTACTTTCCCAAACGTGCGGATTCGTGATGCTACAGCAGCTGACAGAACGAGGCCAGGCAGACAGCTCGCCCGGGGCTGTTACTGGAAGTCAGATTTCAAGGAATTCCTTCGGTGCTCCTGCAAGTTAAGAAATGTGTGCATTGCATTCCCACACATCTTGGATGTAAGTACCAAGGACAGAGGAGCTCTGCTGGGGAGGAAAAGCCACCCGGACAGATTGAAAATTGCCCAAAAAACAAAGAATTAACCTGAGGATGAGTTACATACTTGCTTCCCCGGCTTCTATTAAGAAGACCAAAGCTGGCTAATGGCGAGAGGCATGTAATCATATTTCTGATTGCCAGGAATAACACGGAGTTTTAGGGCTGACTTCTGAGGCATTTCAGAGATGCTTTTGCATTACTTGAATAAGTATGCGTTTAAATTTGAAGTGAAATTACAGACTGCATGTGAATAAGCACAATGAATCCTGAAGGTATCCCACTGACTGGTGTCATCTCTAGCATTAAACATTTCTTATTATTCCAGACCAATACACACACAAATTACTTGTCTACTACTTAATTACACAGAGCCACTAAAGCATGGTCCCACTCTACTTGCCTATGTACATGTCAGTCCTTCAACTGAACTCACTTGAAATGTGGAAAAGTCGGGCGTGTGGGTTGGATTTTTTGGCTAACCTCCTCCTTCTGACCTTCAGGAACAACAATGCTGTCTCAGTGTGCTTCACCTGTTCACTTGTGTGCTTTGTGTGTATTTAGTATGTCAGTGGCTCATGGTTCTTATTTTCTACTGCATTGTTCCCACCAGCATCTTTGGTAAATAATGCATTTGGAGTTTTGCTTTTATAGCTTCACCTGATGCAAATTTTTGATGCAAATTTTGAACAGAAATGGGATTGGCACCACATTGCCAGGGAGGGAAAGGGGTAAGGAAAAAAAATCAGAAGTCCAGAATTTCTCCTCATCTTATCACAAAACCACTCAGTGAAATGGGCTGTGGAAAACCTATGGTGGTTTTGGGAGAAACACCGTGGAGAAGGGTCTGGGAATGAAGCAGAACTTTGTATATGGAATGAGCATAAGTTGCTGTGATTCATGCATGCAAACCTCATAGTCTGAAACTGCATCAGCGAGCCCTCAAAATGATTCAAAGTGAAGTCTCCAGTGTCTACCAAGAAAATAATGAGCTCCTGACAAAGTGTAACTTGGCAAAGAAACTTTCCAAAGACAAGTTTAGAAAACTGTAGATCTTTTCCAGTTCTACATACGTCTTTGCTGTGGGGAGGAAAAAGCCAAGAGAGCGAGCAAATGCTTTTGCTATTAGGAAAGGCTTCATTAAAAGGTACAGTACATACTCAGAAGGCGAGAGTGATTTCTGCTGTGAGATTATGCACAAAAGTTGCCTTAGTTATGAACGGTGGATTTGTGTTTTGTTTTTAATAGGCCCTAATTGAGGCTTCAGTGCCTGTTGGCAGCTCTGATATGGACCACGTTCAATTCCACATTTAACAAACCGGTGCTGCACAGAGACTTCTGCTGCTGCTTCAGAGACTAAAGAGCGAATCTCACTTCTGTGCTGTAAGTGCAAACATGGGGTTCAGAGGGAAGCAAAACAAAATAAGCTGTAAACACATCCCTTTCCGTGGAGTCTTTCTGAGATGACCCATTTCTGCAGTTCTGCCTCTGTTTTCAGAACGGAGTTCTTCTGAATCCATTGCCTTTGTCACTGGTCCCGTCACTGGTGTTGTGATGTTTGTAATCCATAGCTGGGCTGTATCTGCCTGAGGAAGATTTCTTCAGCTTTGAAGGCTACAGTAAAAGCAGGGGTTGCTTTGCAGATGGGAGAAAAAAAGTTTAGTAGATGTAGTAGATGTAGAATCCTTTCTTCTTTTTTCTTTTTTAAATCTTTTTTTCTCTCAAGTTTGTAGCAAATTGCTCTACTTGGCTGATTGCAGTGCACCCTGCCATGTAACTGAGTGCAGCTCAAAGGCACCCCACTGACCTGCTTGTTTTGTTTCTCTTTTTTGAGCTCTTATTCCCAAAAATTGATGCTCAGGTATCCAAGCTCTTAACGAAAAAAGACTACTGAGTTCCCTATTGACTTATGCCTCATCTCAGTCTCCCTGAGTTGGTGCTAGTTACCTCTTCTCAGTTAAGATATAACACATCTGAGTATTCTGCCCCATAAAATAAGTAGCTTCTTTCTTGTGGCTTGTACAAAATTCCTGCTGTGGTTTGAGCTGGACGTAGAATTCTTCTTTCCTTCCTGTCTGAAAGCATGAATCATTTCAGTTGTGCAACAGCAGAAGACGTTGCTACACTACGGTAGGTACAACTCATCATGAAGGAAGGTTGCATATGTGTGATTCCTTTGGTGACTTCATAAAATGTCTTGAGCCTGTTAGAGCTGAAGGGAAGCTCAGTAGATATTCGGTACTTCTTCTCAGTTACAGGTTTTTTCTCAAATTCTGGTGTGTTTCTCTGTGGCTTTTACTAACCTTATCATTTATTTCATCTTCTTATTCTGGTAACTGGCTTGGCACATCCTGTTGGTTTGGCTTCAGATTAAGGATTCAACTTCTTACTGTTACCCTAGAGTTTCAGGCAGCCATGTGGTTATCTGTATGTCTGGTCAGACTTTCCAATTTGAAAGATATATCTCTGAGATTCTTTTTCTTCCTTATATTGTATTGCTGCAGTTTTTTATTCTTTGTATTTTTTATTTCTGGCAATTTAATAGCATTTTTCAGGTAAGTATCTAATGATTTAAATGAGGATTTAGCAGTACCATACCATGAGGACCTTGAACTATTTAGTTCACTGAGACATACATTCTCCCATGAGGTTTTACCAGTGAATAAATTGAGACATATTGGATGATTTATATGATAATTTAATTGCAAAAAAGTTTGAGTTTCAGTCTTTCTGACCATGAGACCACACCACTATTCCCAAGGCCACGAGCATGTTCTGGAATCTCTGTCAAGAGCCCTTTGTGCTTCGGGAACCCACATCCAGTCAGCTCATTTAGCTTCGTTTCTCTTGTCATGATTTAAAGGACTCTGAGATGGCTGACCTTTGGTTTTGTCTCAACTACTGTTGGGAGGTGGCTTTTCCAGGCCTGGGGAATCCATTCAGTGGGAATCCTGTCCATTCCTCACTTTGCAATAATTCTATCTGGTTGCAGTGTTTGCCTCACCGTGCCATTAAACCATCACAACCAGGTGAACATTTTCCTTGGCTGCCCTATAGGTTTATTCGTCTCAGATTTTATTTCCATCTTATTTTTCCCATCAGTCAGCAGTCAGCTCCCTAATAAGTCCATCTGGCAGTTGGTGTTCCCTAGTTTCATACAGGAGGGTCTTTATTCTCCAGAATTCCCATCTCCCAGCACCACAGACCTGCACGACCCAAATCACACCAGCAAACCACTGCTGTACATGGCTAAAATACACATTTATTCAAAATTTTTACTTTATTTGACTTTTTCAGCTCAACATTGAGCTTCAGTTCTCTGCATCATAAAGGGAATAAGCTTAATTTGTTAAAAAGAAAGAAAAAAGAATGCATTTTATAGATGGAACATTTTAATTTCCTGGCCTTTGCAGCTTGAAGGTTGAAAGGGGCTGCAGTACCAACTACACAAGTCATTACTTCAGTCAACTCACTACAGCTTGCATTATTCCTTAGCATCTTTTTATATGATCTTATCCTCATTTTTGCCTCAGACAAAATCTACATTTTTTTTTTTTTATAAAAAGGGAATGCAGGCAGATATCTTTAGCTGCTGTGAGTCACTGGAGTGCCACAGGCAGTTGGTCTTCCTACTCTGTGGGGAAGGAGAAAGTAGAGTTGGCTGATACAGCAGAACAGCACAATCAAATTAGAAGGCAAAAATGGGAGTATTTGAGCTGCCTGCTCCCCCCACACCTCCCCTGAGCAATTCTTTCCTCTCCATTCCCAGCCATTCAAGATTTTTTGTTTCAAATCTTCAACCAAGATCCTTTCCTGCCAAACCTGATGAGGCAGGGGAGAAGTGTTATTGGCCATCAGTCACAGTAGGGTTTGGTATAGAAATAGCAGACCTTGCCTTGCAAGTAAGGGATTCAGCATCTCCAAAAATGATTAGAAACAGGCAGTTAATAGTACAAGAAGTCACCAACAGTAGAAAGCTTTCTGCTCCTTGTACCACTAATCTATAATAATTTGCTGCCTGAAAATTCAGTTTGGTGTCTCATGATGCTCTGAAAGGCACTGGCATGTCTTACTTTGATGTGGATGTTCTTCTGCTTTTAGAGCTGTAAATTAACATAAGGTTCATATTTTTATTCCTTTCCAGGGATGAGGGAAGCACAAGCACTGTAGTTTTTCCTCTGTAATACTTTTCACGTAGTAATTGAAGTCCAGGTTGCTCTGTTTTCCTAGAAGGATAAAGATGCAATTGAGGCAGCTTTTCTTTCAAAAAGGCCATTTTGTTCAAAGCAAAAAAAATTACTGGTTTCAAAGCTGACCACCTCAGAATGGTTTCTCATGGGTGGGATGGAATTTCTTGTGAGATAAGGAACTCCTGAAATAATGCTGACATTTTAGTTTTCCTCTTGCTGAGTTTTCAGAATTGAGTGAAAAATGACAACTTTCAGTGGCCAAATAAGTGTTGTGAACAATTTTTCAACCAGCCGTATATCTTACTGTGTCATCACTTGGTCACAGTGGTTTTATAGTGCTATTTTCATATAGCCAACTTCTATACAGCTCTTCATTTGCTCAGAGTGCCAGTAGGGAGGAGGGGGAAATCCTAATTGAAATAACTCACAGGCAGAGGAACTGAGTTAATTTTTTTCCCCCTGTGTAGCCAAAAACCGGTGCTACCAAATAACAAATGTGCATGAATACAATTCTAATAAGTACAGGTATTTAGCAACAAGGAACTTACAGCTTGTTAATATATTTGGCTGCTTACAGATCAATCGGTGCTTAACAACTTGAGCTGCTCTGTTCTTAGACTTCCCAATCTAAAGTGACTTTGGATGCATGTCCTTTGAAGGAAATTAATGATGATTTAGTTATAATTCCCTCATTCTCCATTGTCAGAGCTGAGTTGGTATTAATAACACATGGTAAGGAGCCCTACAAAGCACAACAAAAGTTGGCTGAGCTGCCAGGCAAAATTCTCTCCCAAAGGCTTGAGTCTTCAAGCCAAATAAATTAGGGCTACATTTTAATTGACTTTCAGGGTTTGGCAAGGGTTTTGGTGCTGCAGAAGGTAGGCTCTGTGGCACTGAGTAGTATAGGATGTCGTCTGGGAGGCTCTTTCTATTTGGATACTGCATTGTAGTCCTTCGTGGTGAAATTTGCTGTATGGGTGCATATAACTATCAGCGGCCACAGGATTGGGTGCTTAGAAAATTAGAAAACAGACTAAGACCTTTGTTTTGTCATTTGAGATCAATGAATCCTTCTCTTGTGCCCCTTCCCCATCTTATTCCCCTCTCCCTTTTCCTGTCAGATAAAATGAAAAGGAAAAAAAAGAAAAAGAGAGAGAAAACAACACAACAATTTATTTGTTCCCTTCTCAGTTCTGCCTGAGCCTGTTTTTTAAAGACCCTTCTTTTGTGAGTTTAATCAGATGCTTGATAACAGAAAAAGCGTTGCTAACTAACCCAGGGTACAAAGAAGCCCCTTCAGAGGAACACATGACCTCATCGACAGGATTACTCTATCACATGAATTCAGACTCCATCGCACACCCAAAATAAATGTTAGGCTCTGCTTGCAGTGAGGTGTTTTATTCGCTTGCCTTCGGCAGGGCATATGCTTTGCCAATGTCTTCCTCAGTCACTGGGATTAGAAGTGTATGGAAATCCAGCACAAGAGGCAGATTTTCCTGGTCACAAACAGCCTGCTGTGCACTCCAAAGCTGCCGGCTGGCCCAGGCCTTTGGGCCAATGCCTTCCTGGAACCAACGAGCTCTGGCACAGGTTTGCAGGCATAAAACAAGCAAGTCTGGTTTTCACTCACAGCTCCCATTGTCTGAGCTGGTTTTGTTGGGTGCCCACAGCCTCAGCAGCCAAGAGCTGACTCTGGGAATGCTTATGGAGCCGAATGTAGCTCCCACGTATGGCTCTTTGCCAAAATGCATGCATCCCTCTCCAAAATATAAGAACTGACACCATTGTATTGCCTTAGCGCTCTCAGGGTTTCTAGAACTAACATCTGACAGCACTGATATTCTTAGAATATCCTCTTTACAGCCACTCTCGGGCTGGATGTGGATGTTTTCTAGCCAGGTGCTTTGAAACCCCTATGCAAAGACACGGGGTATTGCCCCCATGAGTGGTGAGGAGGACGAAGGAAGCAGTGCAACCTGATATGCTTGTGCTGGTTAAGGTGTAGAATCAGAGACCTAGTAGTACCCAAGAAAAGGCAGGAAAGATTTCTGCTGTTGCTTAGGTAAAATGAACTGAAATGGCAACATCCTGTCAGGTCATGAGCTGGCGGCATGTTTGGTGAAAGTCATATTATCCATACTCAGGAGCCTGGGAGCAGGCTGCAGGTCAACATATAACACCAACTGATATGTAACCATTATTTGTTTCTAATTATGCACAATTACATCGCATGAGAAATTAGACACCAAGTTATGAGCACGGAGTGAATAAGTCTGCATTACTCATCTAAGTCACTCAGCAAATTGCGTTCATTCAGTTTGAGCTTGGATAATTTTACTAAGTCCAGTGGTACCAAAAATGAATCATTAAGAGCTTTTAATTCCTGTGTTTAGTATGGGTCTCTTCCTGAGTCTGGTTGGCTCTATATAAGTTATGACATAATGCCACGCTGGATGTTTCTTATATAAACATTGACTATAAAACAACTGTGTTTAAATAGCCATCAGGCTCTAACCCAAGCCAAGAGAAGCTGTGATCTTCTAGAATTCAGTAGATGTAGTTCCCTTAGGCTCTGATCCCATACCTGCCTTTCCTCTGAGTTCCTCCTTCTTTGCTCTTGGTGGAACAACAAAAGCAGTATATTCAGGCTGAATTTCTTTACTTTTCCCATCATCAACCAGGTAATTGTTAAGAAACATGAATCAAAAAAGTCTTTAGGACCACGAAACTGGAAGGCACCTCTTGGTCGTTGAGTTCAATATCCTGTTATTGCAGGCACCGCATTGTCTAATCTGTTTTTCACTTCTGTTTAATTATTGCATGTTTTCAGCAGCTGTTTTCTCCCAGCTGTATCTCTGCCAGCTGACTTCATTTCTCATTTAATTCATGAGGTTTGCTCGCTAACACCGAACTGATCAAAGGTGTTACTGATACTGGAAGGAGCCCACCTCTGAACCTTGAACTTGTGCTCCGCTTTGAAAAGCAGCCAACCCCATTGTTTAGCTTAGCTCAGAAATGTCTGTTCTCTCTCTGAGATCCTGAACGAGGACAAACCTAGGGAGATTTTCCATGGCTAAGAATACAAAACTGTTGTAACAAAGTAGTTTATAATGGAATAATCATGCTAATTTAACTCAAAATAGTCACTGTACAACTGAAGGCTTAGGCTCTCATGGGGCTCCCTTTATGCTTATCAGTCAGAATTTACCGTAGCTCTTTCACATTTTTTATGGATGTTGGCTTCAGTGGGTTATTTTTCCTCCCTCTTTGTGGCACTGTCATGCTGATGCCTTTGAAATATGAGCCTTTGCTAAATTCTAAATTGTACACAAAGCAATTAATTAAAATTCCTTCTCAAACAGCCTTGGCGAAGTCCTGTCTATATGCTGCTTTTCAGCCAAGGTAGAATGGGAGGAGGCTAAAATGGATCCAAATGGTTTTATTTAAGGATGACGTACAGTAGGATCCATGAACCAGAAACTGCACAGCTTCCCAAAAGTAGAAATGTAACCTAAGAGCTGATGAAAAATTAACTGGAGTGAGGAGTTCAGGCTTAGCTGAATGGTGATTAATGTGGGACCTCAGGGACTGGATGGGGCACAAAACAGCTGTTCGTATTGCTTCTCTTTGAAACAGCCCGAGGTAGACATCTGATTGCAGTTCAGATGATCCCCAGGACCTTGTGAAAGATTCATTTATGGTGGTCTAAAATCTGTCATGTTAATAAGTACAGAGACATGATGAGGCTCCCAGAACTTGTAATGGCTTCATGTGACAACTGCAATCTGTGAGAGTCCAGAAATCAATCCTGAATTCATTGTGGAAACAGGCTCCTATCTCTGCATGCCCATGTTTGTGTTCTTAGCCCTGAGAACTGGGTTCCTCATGGATGCATAGTACCAGCCCCAGATGAGACCCAGATGGCTGCAGGATGTATTTAAGCTGAGTTATGGAAGCTCAACCACATCAAGCATAAACTGCCAGTGTGTTCTCAGCTAAAAGGGATGGAAGTCCTAAAGGCAGGAAGAAAAGAAAAAGAAAGCGTGGTACCAGGGTGTGGGCTGGGAGGTGCTGAGTGCCTTCTGGGAGGTGCTGGTGTTTGAACTGCCGTGATGGGATTCAGCAAAATTGGATCCTGTTTTCAGCTCTGTGGGTCTTGCCCTGGTTAAAATGCTTAGTCCTAAATGCAGGGCTTTTAAGGAGCCCAGGTGGCCCAGTGCTGGTCTCTTTGTGTCTCAGTTTTCCATACTTAAGGTGGAGGAATGAGGTTTCATGTGTCCGCTCTAATTGCTAAACCTTTTGGAACGCTTTCTGCCACCCCACAGCACACATGGACACCACGGGGCCCTCATTCTGAAGTTATTCATCATTACTGAATCATTTCTGTAGTAGTCAGTCCACTTTTGGGGGCTGGAGCTCGATGCTCTTTATGGTCACTTCCAATCTAAGCCATTCTTGGATTCTATGCCTCTGTGATTCTGTAAGTACCTGTGTATGTTTAGAAGCCATTTCCCTTCTGCCTCTTTCTTCATGCTGATGGCCAGACAATGTTTTCTCCCTCTCTTCACTGCTGTTGCATCCACTGTGCAACTTAGAGACTGGATAGATGGCAGCTTATCACACTGTGTTTTATCTGATGGAGTGATTGAGAATAAGGGAATTGGCTTCTTTCTTTCTTCCCTGATCCTTTCCTCTGTTTATGCAGCTGATTTAAGACTTTGAAGAAAATTTCTAAATTATGAGTATTTCCCTTTGGAGCTTCACGTCCTGAAGTCCCATTTGTATCTGTGGTGTCTGGTTGCTGCTGAAACAACTGCAGTTTCTCCCTGCATACACTCTCTGTGTAAACCTCAGAGAAAACAGTGGATTTTTTGAGTTACTGCAGATTTGGCTGCCTTAAAAATCTGCTGCTTGGTCTGACTGCAGTGCGAAAAGAAAAAGAGGAAAAAAAATGAAGGTAATTATTTGGCTTTGGCTGTTTCTATGGAAAGATTAATTGCTGCTGGTTTAGAATTGTTACAAATTTCAGCTCTCAGATGTGATATAAAGTAGTTTGACCTAAAGCGAGTATCCCTGCTGGTTCCTTTACCCTTGTGCAATTGGGAATGGAAAGAAAATGATTTTCTATAGCTATGAATGCATGGAAACAGCAGCGGAAGGCACAGTCAGAACTGTTTGTGTTTTAGCCTGCTGTGTCCAAACTTGCAGCCCTCACCAGTCTCTTTCTTTAAGAACACTTCAGTTTACTTCAGACTTAATCCATCTGTTAGAGGAGATGCCTGGAGCCTCCACAGTCACATGCTCTTGGCAAAGCTGTATTATTAGCACTTCTTCAAAAGGTTGCACCTCCTGAAACCTTACTTATAAAAAAGCACTCTGGCGGTCAGCTTCCATTTATTAATCCTCTGTAATAGCGCTGCTTTTCTTCCTGGTAGAGAATGTGCAGATTCCCCATGTTGGCACACAAGATGCACCACAGGTCGATCAAATTCCCAGTGTGACTCTTCTGCCTGCATGGCAGTGGATAAAGAGAGGAGCACAGTGCTATCATGATGCCAGCGCCCATGCAATGATGCCCGTTCTTCAGGGAACAGATGGCAGGATCCCACCTAGGTGGAAATTCTTGAGTCATGAAGTTTCTTCCATTAACAAATCACAGAAAGCAGTTTTGAGGTTAGCAATTAACAAACCACAAAGTACAGCCTCCTGTGTTTTTCTAGGGAGGGCCATGGCTCTTCTCCAGCTCAGGTCTTCCTCTCTGTCAGAATCCATCCCATTTTGTGTCCAAATGTAAGCGAGGTGTGCTGGAATCCAACAGATGTTGACATTATTTTATCCCCTCCAGCTGTGATGTTGGAAGTATCTGCTGGGAGAGGAGTTGTATTCTTTTTCCTCTCTCTTTTCCTCCACCTTCATTATGTCTCATTTCCCAGTCGTGGCATGTACAGGGTGCCTGAGCAAGGCTAATCAGCCTTCTCCCTCCTTTCACAGGGACAGCTGAGATATTTTTTTAACACCTCTTCCTTTGCGGCTGCAATCTGTTTTGATTAAAATCACACCAGGTTCTCATTTGCATCTTTATCACTCCATGTGCCCACAAACAATCTCGCAGCTCTACCATTCCTGAATTTGCAAGAGAGAGCAAAGTGGTTCACTAGAACTACATGC
This sequence comes from Coturnix japonica, assembly GCF_054131305.1. NCBI lineage: Eukaryota > Metazoa > Chordata > Aves > Galliformes > Phasianidae > Coturnix > Coturnix japonica. The sequence continues at coordinate 9,658,449 of NC_140683.1, forward strand.
AAAAATTGATTTAGTTTCTCTTGCCTGCTGGTTTCCAGCAAATCTGCCTCTGGGGAAGGAAAATATTCATATACCACCTTTGCTGAGCGTTCCCCAGGAATCAGGATTCCCTGGGCTTCCAGGCTTCCCTGGAAATGATTGACATTTTGCTATTAAGAAACTAATTTCTAATTAGATTGAAAAGTCCTGACAAAGTTATGATGTCAGTGGGGGAGAGGAGATATCTAAATCAACAAATAACATATTATAATGCTCTTGGCTGTAATCCTTTGGGTTAGACATAACTAGGTGATGCACAGACAATAGCATAGACCATGAAAACATCTAGACCAAATGGGATCTTATGGCATCACTAAAATCCAGCTCTCCTTGCTGAGATTCCAGACTTCCTTCATTGCTGCTGTTCTGGTGGCTGAGCCACTGTCAGAAGCAGATGAGGGAAAAACTGAAGAAACAACTGAGCCTGGCAATGGCTGTGGCTTCCATTTTTCTTTAGGAGAACCTTCCTGGGTGGTCCCTCATGGCCTGAGCTGTTGCGTAGATATGTTTGAAGGTTATTGAACAGAAGGATGTCATCTTTGTTCTTCCAGCCAAAAATACAGCTAATGCATAAATAATTGCATGAAGGTGTCTTGTTCTTTGGGTCTCAGATCTGGCAGTGGAGCTCAGTTAATCATGCTGGGTCCTTGGCAGATTGGATGAGAAACACCTGATCCAGATTAGCTCAGACATGGCACTTGGTTTCAAAACACAAAGGTCATAGAACAGACACTGTGGAATGCTTCTCCCAGACCACCCTTCATAAACTTCAAAAGGGTGTCAGACAAGATGTATTGCATCTCCCAGTATCATCAGGAGGCTGAGATACTTGGCTGACTCGAATGCAGTGAATACCCATTGAAAGTGATAGTATTAATGCAGCTTTTGTCCACAGTGCACACAGAAAGTGTGCATCCCTTCCTCTAGTTTGTTCTGCTGGGTGATGCATCTTTCAAGCAACCTGTCCCTCAATTAACTACTTGAGTCCTAGGCACCCATTTCAGATATATAAACTGGTCTCGGGGCAAAAAGTTATAGCACATGGCATCTGACTGCATGGAAAGCAGTTTGCACACTCCAAGTGGGTGTGATTGAAGGTTAAATACCACTTCAAATGTTGTCCTGAATGTGTTTCATGAGCTGCAGTCTTATTTAGGGATTGAGTCACAAATGAGCCCTGTACCATGTTTCTCTCTTACTCTTTATTATCTATCTTGTGATCTCTTCTGGTACAGACAGAGATTGTAGATATATCTGAACAAACAGGATAAGTGTTAGAAATGGCTTAAAGCTTAATGCTTTTCCACAACAAGGAAAAAGCCTCCACTGCTGCGTGTTTACTTCTGATTTATTCCCCAATAAAAAGGGGCGAAGTTCACTCTTTGTGAGCTCAACATTGTCTACACAAAGATGACTTCAGTGAAGTGTGTGATGTATGACTGTTATCCTTTACAAAACAGCTGGGATATTATGGGAAAGTGATCCCATACATTTTATGGGAAACGGAGCAGTGGAAGAAGCTGGTCTCCCATTTGACAAATGAGTTATCATCAAAATTGAGGTGTTTAGAGGATAAACTGCTGTTTCCTTCGTTACTGGCACAAAGAAAGGAACTTAAAACTGGGAAAGTCCAGTCACCAACCTAACTATTTAAATGAGTAGAAAGAAAAACAAATGTTAAGATGACATTTAATAGGTGTGCTTTGTTTAGTCTGTCCATTAGCTGCCATAGGTTCTTGCTGTACATAGTAACAGGCTGATGCTATTGTACACTACAGTTCAATAGATTTCCTGTATTTCTACTGATATTTCTTACAGTCTGTCTTCCTTCGTGGATTCTCATCTGGGATAATCTTTTGTGTCTCTACTTTTGTGCTGAAATGTCCCTATATATCATACAGGCGTTGACTCCAGGATCCTCATCTTCAGCGTTCTTCAGAGAGCTCTGTTTCTCTTCATGCTGCAGAAAAGCTATGAGAATAGTAAAACCTACTATTGGGCTACAAGCCCTACAGATCAGATTCCCTAGAAGCTGAAATAAATCAAAGCAGATGCAAAAGGGCTACACTGGGTTTATTAATGCCAATAGGCCTTTGACAATATCACAAGTTTTTCATATAATCCAGCTTCTAGTAGCAGTGATCCAGCATTCAAGAAGTGTGATAATGAGTGAAGGAAATTAGACTTTCAGCTTTAGCTTATTTAAGGATGTGAGTGAGTGTCCCAGGCCTGCTGTTGGGTTGGGAAGCTGCAGTTCATCCCTTACACTTCCTTCTTGTTTCAGGGAACAAGCGTGCCAAGAAAGGAAACTCAGCTCAACTCGGATTGAACTGGCTCTCAAATTTCTCCTCCAGTCTACAAAGGCCAAACAAATATAAGACTCTATCAGCTTTGAAAAGGAACCGAACACTACAATGGGACTCCCTTCACAGGTTTTGGCCTGTGCCATCTTAGGTTTGCTGTACCAGCATGCCAGTGGTGGACTCATCAAGCGAATTATCCGGCAGAAGCGGGAGACTGGGCTCAATGTGACCTTACCAGAGGATAATCAGCCTGTGGTTTTTAACCATGTCTACAACATCAAGTTGCCTGTTGGCTCCCTTTGTTCTGTGGACCTGGATGCAGCAAGCGGGGATGCAGACCTGAAGGCAGAAATTGAGCCTGTCAAGAATTACGAGGAGCATACGGTGAATGAGGGGAACCAGATCGTCTTCACGCACCGCATCAACATTCCCCGCCGGGCCTGTGGCTGTGCGGCTGCCCCAGACATCAAGGACCTGCTGAGCAGACTGGAGGAGCTGGAAGGGCTGGTATCCTCCCTCCGGGAGCAGTGTGCCAGCGGGGCTGGATGCTGTCCTAATTCCCAGACAGCAGAAGGTAAGGCAGGCTGGGGAGCCACGCGGGGAAATTCTCATGCTGGCAGCAGATCTTGTTTAGAGTAGATACTCGAATCTGTTTCAAGAAAGAACAAAAGTCAACCTGTTAAATCTGAAATGTAATCAATGTGTTTGCCAGCTTGGTTCATTCACAGTTCTAGTTTTATGGATCTGTGGGTCAGATGTTTGTCTGGGCCTTGTAGCTGTGGCATTGAGCAAGCATGGCACTTGGACAAGGTGACAGTGTCGGAGTTGAGATTAAAACTCACACAGCCCAAGGTTTTGGCTCCACATTTTGTCCCTTTGAGCAGGCTGCCAATGTAACTGTTTTAACGTCCAAGTTTTCTTTAATAGAGACCAATAAAAATACAGCGGGACGTAGGCAATAGATCAGAACTAGCGAGAAGAAATGATTTGAGAGTAAAGAAGAAAGCATCTCTCCTACTGCTGTTTGAACTGGAGAAAGGGGTTGGTCATAAGATAGAGAAAAGGTCTGGTCAGTAGTTAGGTCCTCTCTGAGCACAGAGCTGGTCTCACTGTTGGCGATACAGCGTGCTGCCTGGCTTTTTGTGTTCTGGGTGAACTGGTGAACGATGCTTCATGGTGCGTGCCCTAATGAAGCTGTCAGGAAAGCTGCTCAGTCAGTGGAAGAGGGATTTTGAGAAGAGCAGAGAAATCCAACGTGCTTATTTCACCGATCAGTTGGCAGGGGTGCTGCTTCACACCCTGACAGTAGTATGAATTAAAGCATTCCTGCTAAGTTTCATGAGAGAAAGGGAGTTTTTCATTCAAAAATGCAGGTGATTCTGTAAATCATGTCCCGTAGGGAGCTGGGAAAACCAGTCTCCTTTCAGGTCCCAGTGTGGCGCTGGCCTGACACCCCCAAGCTAAGGGTTTCCTGACTCGTTGGTGCAGGTCGCCTGGACACAGCCCCATACTGCAGTGGGCACGGCAACTACAGCACCGAGATCTGTGGCTGTGTGTGCGAGCCAGGCTGGAAAGGTCCCAATTGCTCAGAACCAGCCTGCCCACACAACTGCTTCAACCGTGGCCTCTGCGTGCGGGGCAAATGCATCTGCGAGGAAGGCTTCACCGGCGAGGACTGCAGCCAGGCTGCCTGCCCGTCTGACTGCAACGACCAAGGCAAGTGTGTGGATGGGGTATGCGTCTGCTTCGAGGGCTACACGGGCCCAGACTGTGGCGAGGAGCTCTGCCCCAATGGGTGCGGCATTCATGGGCGATGTGTGGGTGGACGCTGTGTGTGCCATGAGGGTTTCACTGGTGAGGACTGCAGTGAGCCCCTGTGCCCCAACAACTGCCACAACCGCGGGCGCTGCGTGGACAACGAGTGTGTCTGTGATGAGGGCTACACGGGAGAGGACTGCGGCGAGCTGATCTGCCCCAACGACTGCTTTGACCGTGGGCGCTGCATCAACGGGACCTGCTACTGCGAGGAGGGCTACACTGGAGAGGACTGTGGAGAGCTGACCTGCCCCAACAACTGCAATGGCAACGGGCGCTGCGAGAACGGGCTGTGCGTGTGCCACGAGGGCTTCGTGGGGGATGACTGCAGCCAGAAGAGGTGTCCAAAGGACTGCAATAACCGTGGGCGCTGCGTGGATGGGCACTGCGTGTGCCATGAGGGGTATCTGGGAGAGGACTGCGGGGAGCTGCGCTGTCCCAACGACTGCCACAACCGCGGGCGCTGCGTCAATGGGCAGTGTGTGTGTGACGAGGGATTCATTGGGGAGGACTGCGGGGAGCTGCGGTGCCCTAATGACTGCCATAACCGCGGGCGCTGCATCAACGGGCAGTGTGAGTGCCACGAGGGATTCATCGGGGAGGACTGCGGGGAGCTGCGGTGCCCCAACGACTGCAACGGCCATGGGCGGTGTGTCAATGGGCAGTGTGTGTGTGATGAGGGGTACACAGGGGAGGACTGTGGGGAACTGCGGTGCCCCAATGACTGCCACAACCGTGGGCGCTGCGTGGAGGGACGCTGCGTGTGTGACAACGGCTTCACTGGGGAGGACTGTGGGGAGCTGTCTTGTCCTAATGACTGCCACCAGCGCGGGCGCTGCGTTGATGGGCGCTGCGTGTGCCATGAGGGCTTCACCGGGGAAGACTGCCGGGAACGGTCCTGCCCCAACGACTGCAATAACGTGGGCCGCTGTGTCGAGGGACGGTGTGTCTGTGAGGAAGGTTACATGGGGATCGACTGTTCTGATGGTAGGTGGCAAATGGCCCTTTAAACTCCTTTCCATGTCATCCATCCTCTTTTTTCATCCATCAGCCTCAGAGGCTCCATGTTGTTTTTCATATAGCCAGGCTATGTGTTTCTGCTCTCCTTCATCACAGTCCAAACAGCCGAAGCAGTGGAATTAGTTTGCACAGAGCAAGCGCTTCCCCTCGCTTACTTTCCAGGGTGATATACTGTAGTGGTTGCAGGTGACTTTCAGTGGTCAGCAAGCCAGAAGTCCAATAACAGCAACAAAGATGGAGGCTGAGGAGGCAAGATGTGTGCATAAAATATGACTGTCCTATCTGAGGATGAGAGAGCCATCGTGATAGAATTGCCAGATGTCACAGATATTTCCTTGCAAGCTTTCAGAATTATTGCAGGGGCCCTGGTTATCCTTCAGCAGACCAAATGGATTTTTCTAACTTAAAACATTTATATACATAGATACATACACAATTTATATATTTAATGCATATATATATATATATATATATACATGTATATATGGAACACTATACAGTTAGATTTGACAAAGCTTAGATTAAAATAATGGAATCAGCTGGAGTGGAAACTTAGCTATAAAGCCATGTGTTTAGTTTCCCAGTACCACTGACTCTATGGAAATGGACAGAAAATGCTGGCAGCTAGATAATGACAGGCATTACACTATAAAGTAGGCAGTTTTCCTTAGGAGATCCCAGGGGAGGAGTTTTGGAACTAAGATCTTTGTAGAGTAATCAAAGAGTACTTTGGGGCTGGGAACATTGTAAAGGACAATGAATACCCTTGGAAAATAATTCCCATTTTTCATCTCCTCCTTTTGGAAGGCTCCCAAGCCACATTTTGGGCTCCTGCACGTGCAAACACGGAGTAATCTATTGAAAGTATTTACAAAAATAATCATGTTTTATGTTACTGTGGAAAATCTGTGCAATTCTGTATATCCAAACGCCAGGACTTCCAACTATAAAATCATGTGTTGCTGGCAGTTGAGTTAAAAGTCCGATTCCCTAAGGGACCCAGCTGTAGTAGTTTTGTGTCATGGCCTTGAAAGAAGGGGCTGGAACACAGTCAGCTATAGGTTATGTGCAAGCATGAAAGCAGAAATTGGCCCATTAGTACTGGAAACATCTGTAGTCTTCATCAGCTGAACATTCCTTTCTATGAGTGGCTGATTTGTGTGGCACGGCTTCCCCATTCCCTGTTTGTGAGGTGATTCTCATAAACTGCTCCTGGGAAAATGGGAAACTGGGTAGGTCATTATTTTCTGAGCCCTGAGAACTGACTTTTGTTTTGCTCTTCCCCTCTTTAGTGTCTCCTCCAACGGAGCTGACTGTAACGAATGTAACAGATAAAACTGTAAATCTGGAATGGAAGCATGAGAATCTCGTCAATGAGTACCTTGTCACCTATGTCCCTACCAGCAGTGGTGGCTTAGATCTACAGTTCACCGTACCAGGAAACCAGACATCTGCCACTATTCATGAGCTGGAGCCGGGTGTGGAATATTTCATCCGTGTCTTTGCAATCCTTAAAAACAAGAAAAGTATTCCAGTCAGTGCCAGAGTAGCGACATGTGAGTTTAATATCCCCTCTATTCAGTCATTTGTCTGTTCTGTATTATGTTTGTGTTGGGGTTTTCTTTCTTTTGTATTTTCTATTTTCAGTTCATCTTCTGTTCTCAACAAAGACAGCCTTTCACCACTTTCCTTTTCTGTTCTGTTTCAAATGCAAGGTCAATGTTAAAAGCAAAGTTCATTATCTTGGGGTCTTTGTAGATTAAGGTCCTCAATTCCTTCCTAGTAAGGTGTATTTTTAAACTTCTGGTAATGAAGATATTTCACCACCAGCATCCTCATTTATTACTTGTTGCATGTGTAATTATTATTATTTTTTAATCTTGTCACAGATCTGCCTGCTCCAGAAGGTCTGAAATTCAAATCTGTTAGAGAAACGTCTGTCCAGGTGGAGTGGGATCCTCTGAGCATTTCCTTTGATGGCTGGGAGCTGGTCTTCCGTAATATGGTAAGGAAGCTCTGTTCCTGGTGGCAAAGCCTTGCTTCTCATACAGAAGTGAAAGATCCTGAATTGGTTTTGTTTGTGTTAACTAATTGTTCCATATGTTACAGAAAAAGGATGATAACGGAGACATAACCAGCAGCTTGAAAAGGCCGGAGACATCATATATGCAGCCTGGCTTGGCACCAGGACAACAATATAATGTATCCCTTCATATAGTGAAAAACAATACCAGGGGACCAGGCCTATCCCGAGTGATAACCACAAGTAAGCACAACCTGTATAGCAATAGTACAACCAAAGAAACAACTGCTGGTTGATGCAGCCTGGGGAGTTTTAAAACAAAGAGAAAATATAACTCAATAAGGTGCATTCTTAGGGAAACAGAAGAAAAAAAGCACTGGAGCTTTTAATGACAAAGACATTAGAAAAAAATATTTGCTTTCCAAATCACCTGTTTAAAGAGGAAAGGAGATTTATTCTTGTCTGGTAGCTACCAGCATGCACTTTTATTCTTTCCTAAAAGGTACATCCACAGAAGCTGGAACTTCTTTCATCCTGCTGATATTGGCATGACAAAATTGCTTAGGAAAGAGTTTCTATTGTGTAGAACTCAGAGTTTCTGATTGTCCTTGTTTTGGCAACCTCAGATGTTAATGAATTTAATGAATTTGTTTCTGATGAATTGGCTCCACTTGGCAAATAAGGAAGAAAGTAAATGAAGACAAGCTTCATTCTGTAGAAGCTGGTCATGTTAATTTTGTTCTGAAGCAATTAAAATTAAAAGTTATGAATTTCCTGTTGAGATTTATTTAAAAATTTTAATAACATTTTCTCCTCATTAAAACAGAACTTGATGCCCCTAGCCAGATTGAGGCAAAAGATGTCACAGACACCACAGCTCTGATCACATGGTCCAAACCCTTGGCTGAAATTGAAGGCATAGAGCTCACATATGGCCCCAAGGATGTTCCAGGGGACAGGACTACCATTGACCTCTCTGAGGATGAAAACCAATATTCTATTGGAAACCTGAGGCCACACACAGAATATGAAGTGACACTCATCTCTCGGCGAGGGGACATGGAGAGTGACCCTGCAAAAGAAGTCTTTGTCACAGGTAAGAAGGCTGGGTGACAATCCAGATTTCTGTGAGTTTAGTGTCATCACCATCAGTCTTCCTGTGCTGTTTGTATCATGTTGCTTGAGCTGATAGTCACTGCATCAACACAGTACCTATATGAAAGAGGGGAAGGTTTTTCTGTGCCTTACATACTTTACTGGCTCACCAAAACATTCAGGCCCTTCAAGTCTCTAAATATTTGCTGAAAATGGGAATTATACTATTAAGCCACTTAGAAGCTTTTTCTCATCATACCCTAAATCCTTACTCCTCAAATCAAATTCCTCTGGATAACTGTCTGTTTGCTGAGCTAAATATCTTCCATGGTTCTCCTTCCATCTAAGACCTTACTTCTGCTTGCCTAAATCCATAACAGATTGGCAAAAAACATTGTTTTTTTCTTTTCTTCAAATGTTTTTTGTCATGTGTTTTTTTTAAAGATTACTTTCTTCCTGTGTCATCCTGGGGATGCTTTTTGAAGGTATGGGTCATCATACTAAAAAGAATCTGCTTAATGTAGTTAAGTGATATCATACAAGAGGGAACAATGTCAGCTTCATGGGCCATGTTCACCTCCTAAAATGGACTGTTGTAAAGGACTGTTGTCCTAAGACAATTAATTATTCCTGTTATTTATATGTGGTTTTATTTATTTATGTGCTTATTACAGATTTGGATGCTCCACGAAACCTGAAGCGAGTGTCACAGACAGACAACAGCATCACTTTGGAGTGGAAGAACAGCCATGCGAATATTGATAATTACCGAATTAAGTTTGCTCCCATTTCTGGTGGAGACCACACTGAGCTGACAGTGCCAAAGGGCAACCAAGCAACAACCAGAGCTACACTCACAGGTAAGGGAATCAAGAAATTGTTACTAATGTCCTCCTGCTGCCATTAGCATGGAGCACAGGACCAAAAGATCCTTTTGATCACTATATATAAGAGCAGCAAGTAGAGCTTGCACATTGTGAGTGGAAGCGGTTAAATTAAAATGCAGGTGATATATATTTACAGACCCACAGGTGGGTCAAGAGTCATTTGACTTTCATATGCATCTCACCCGCTGGTTACTTGCCTGAGTTCTGGGTCATGTCTTAGTGGAGATCATTTGACATCTGTAAGTTCAGGAGGCTTTTGAATGTACTAAGGATGATGTTACTTACGCCAGCTTGCAGCTTTTCCATGTGTATACAAACAGCCATACTGTCCTGGTACTTGTCCCATGTAATGAGGTTGTCTGCATATAGTATAGCATGCATTCAGACTTTATTTAAGCAAACATACCTGTAGGCATCTCTCATGGGCAGGGACTCATATGTCTATTCCTCATCTCTTAGGTTTGAGACCTGGAACTGAATATGGCATTGGAGTGACAGCAGTGAGACAGGACAGGGAAAGTGCTCCTGCTACCATTAATGCTGGCACTGGTGAGTAGCTTGATCTTTTTTGCTCTGGAGAAAGAAGTAAATCTTTACTCACAACATCTCCTTTTCCCTGGGTAAATGCTCTGAGGGCTTAAATTCTTTCTGTCCTTCATGCAGTGCTAGCTGAAGTGAACATAAGTGGTGGAAATTTAGATTTAGCGTGCTTTGTCTATAAAAGAAAACTTCCTTTTCCTCTACTTACATGAAGCAATGGGACTTCTATAATCCATTCTATGATTCTGTGACTTCCATAGCTCAGAGTAGCAGGTGAGACTCTGATCTGTCCCTACACACTCAGTACAGTTGCTGCTCTCCAGATGTCTGAAAACTTGTCCCAGGGAACTTCAGAGATGACTAAACTTTACTTTTTTCACCTGTAGATCTTGATAACCCCAAAGACTTGGAAGTCAGTGACCCCACTGAAACCACCCTGTCCCTTCGCTGGAGAAGACCGGTGGCCAAATTTGATCGTTACCGCCTCACTTACGTTAGCCCCTCTGGAAAGAAGAACGAAGTGGAGATCCCTGTGGACAGCACCTCTTTTATCCTGAGAGGATTAGACGCGGGGACAGAGTACACCATCAGTCTGGTGGCAGAGAAAGGCAGACACAAAAGCAAACCCACAACTGTCAAGGGTTCGACTGGTGAGTAACAGCTTTCAGTGAGTGCCACGCACCAGGTCCTTGGTCCGTGGTCTGAGTGCACCTTCACCTGATTTTCTAAGCTGTGTTTAAAAACATCCTCTGCCTGCAAAGCAGGCTTAGCTCTGTCTAGCGTGACTCGCTAATTGAGGAACGGTTGTGTTTAGCTCCATGTTCTCAATGATTTCTTTGCTTACCCTTTGAGAAGGCTCACAAAGAACACAGCTATTTGTTCTGCAGGAAATGCAGACCTCATCCTTTGTTTGATGTGAGGCTGCTTTTTTGTATGTTGTCTTAAAACTTGTTTTATATTCTACAGCCAAAATCTAGGAGGAAGAGCAACCAGAATGCTTCTAGTATTGCTTGTTCCTGCCTAATGAGTTCTCTTCACAGCATGCCTCCACCCGTCATGCAGGGTCAACAGGGCTCTGATGTTGCCCTTCCTCAGTTTTCTCATCCAGAAGCAGAAACAGGCTATTGTCACAAATCTGGTCACAGTCACTCTTTCCATTGGATACATGACTATTATATTTGTCTACAATGAAGGAATCCATTTGTACGAACCACTCGACTTAACTAGAACCAATGGACCATTCCTTGAATGAGGTTTCTCTGTGAAACTTTATGCTCTGAAGTTTGTTGCATACGGATCATATCTCATTATAGAACATAAGTGAGTCTTGAATCTTTAAGTGCCTTTAGCCTAAACCTTGTGAGGCTCAGCCTCAGGTGCTGCAAGGGAGCAGAGGCAGTGAATAAGAATCAGTGGGGCTGGAATTATTCTCCTTAGCACATGTCAAGGTTTCTAACCTTTTCCCCCAATGTGAGCCATTTCTCTAGCTCAGGGGACCTTTCTGGCAGCATGTCTGGAGAGTGTTACGTGAGACTGACAACTAATCCATAGAGTGGGCACGTAATGCAGCTCTGAGAAAGCCGAGCAGTCAGACTGCAGCTTTGTTCCATCTTCTTCTGGTTCTGGAGCCCTGCCTGCATAGCACAATGTGGGCCCTTAAGGAGGTGGAATGGTAATACATCAGGCTGTGGAAATAAATGAGTGCACATTTGCAAAACCAAGTGCCAACCTCGCATTCCTCTGCTGAAGGACCCAGATTGTGCAGCAACTGCTGACAGATCGTGGATGTGATAGTGCCTTGCCACTGGAAATGAGCTGCACACAGGAGCATGGCTTGGAGAAGCAAGTTTTCCATTCTGTTGAATGTTTTAAAGAAGATTTATGCTGTTTACTGAAGACTTCTGTCTGTGTTGTGCATCATACCCTCTTCCTCTCCTGGCTTATTCTAGTCTCAGATGCACTGCTCCTTTTGTATGTAGACTCAAAGAAACATTAGGAAGAGTGATTAGGTGAGACAGCTCGATGGGAAACTGCAGTGCTGACCCCTAGGAAAATGGATTTACCAGTAAAGGTTGTCCATTTATTCAGCTGATTCCTCTATGGAGAGAACCTGGAATCTCAGATTTGTAGCAGTAGTTTCTGTAGTATTTCTGGACTCTGATATATTCCAGTGTTTTTCTCTGTGTTTAAACAGCTGGTTGAGAGAGGGGAAAGCTGTTTAGCCAAAGTGTTCTTAAAAGAACACCAACACTTTAGTGGACCGTGGTTCTTCATTCCTCTTTGAGGGAACTGCAGTGATACCCTGCAGTGAGGTTGAGCTGATTAGAGATTCTGCAGTGAAACTCGTTGATAGCCTCTCTTGGAAAATAATGTGAGATCCAAGAGACGGAAGCAGAAATAATACAAAATACTCTTTGCTTCATCCCAAGTAACCGGGGAAATGTCCTGGCAAGACGTGAACATTCTTCTGAGTAAAACTCCAGTGAAGCATTACAGTGGAATTCCTCAAAAGGCCAGCAGCAGCAGCGTGGACATATTTTGGCCATATTCAGCCTGAAGATTTTACTAAGAGAATGATACTAAGAAGTATCCTAGTCTGAGAAAGAGCATATGTTTGTTGTCCATCAAGTTGCATTCCTCTCAGCTTTCAGCTCTTTGGCATCTGCTACTCATTCATCTCAGCACCGTGAATCAGCCTATCTGGCTGTCATCCACCCACCTAGAGCTCCTACAGCTCTGTTTTCTTCCCTTCTATTCCTCTGCTTTCTCTGTCAATTATTTGATCTCCATCCGTGCTGCTGTCCTGCAGTTCAACTGTATTCCAGATTTTCTGTTATCCATTTGAGCTTGTTCTGAGAGTATATTTTCGAGCTAAAAATTCTGCATTTATTTGAAAACATTTTTAAATTGATCTCTCTCTTCTGAAAAGTTATTTTTTTCTTTTTCTGGTACATGAATTTGGAGACAGATAACTGAATCCTGAGAACATATTCCTGCTACTCTGACTGATGGTGGTAGATGAGTTGCTTTCTCATAATTGAATGCCATGGAGCATGAAAGCTAGGCAGTCACTGAGGTGTGAAATGATGTGGTTTTCCACTAATGAGGAGATAATTCTGCATGGCTAATTGAAGTGTCAGAAAAATCACCTGCCTGTTGCCTTACAGCTGTGATCAGAAATGCATTAGAAGTTTTCTACTGCTCTCAGGTTTTTGGAATCTGGCTGTGCTACAAGCTGTGCTCATAGATCTGTTCAGCATGTTGAAGGCCAAGCCTACTTCTCTTCCACCCTTTTTGGATCTCTTTGAAGGCTGCTCTAATTCATTCAGCTTTATAGTTTAGGGTCCCCTCCCCTTTCTTCAAAATCCAGCACTTATCAAAGTGGATCACCCCTCCAAGCATGTTTTTACTTGGGTAGGAGGAGATTTAGCATGTTTCTGTGTGTCTCATTTCTCAGCCTGCATTTGATATTGTTGCGATAACTGGCATGCATTCCAGCACTGGTTTGGATCAGTAGCGCTGACTGCTGTGCTGTAGTCAAGATAAAAGGCATGGTTGAGAGATGTAGAGTTCAAATGCTTGCCGATGTAAATTAGCAAAGTTCCTTGGAAGCAGATGAAGTGGACTGATTTACGTCAACCGAGGATGGATCCATCCATTTCTCCACTGAAAGCACGTTGGCTGAAAGCTGTGCTCAACGTCTGTGGCTCTGGATCCACTGCTTAGTGTGGCTCTGTGTGGGAACCAGGTACTTGGTGATGCTGCCTGTGCTTCCAACTTGGATTCAGTCTCCAAAATAGAAGCACTCTGTCTTTTCTGATCTTAGAGCTCTTTAATGAAAGCACAGAAACTGTTTTGTAGCAGGTATTAGCTGTCATGTACTGTATTTGGGGGGTTATTATCAGGAGATTTTAACTTGTAATTTACCTTCATTTAGCACATCTAGTCACAACATCTGGAGAACCAGACAGTGTAACATCATTCAGTGTTATCAGTCCTGCTCCTACACAGCTTAAGTCACTTAACAAATCCCAGCACTGGTCCCCATATTCTGCATTAGGTGCCCACTGACCTTCCCATCTCAGAAGTCACTGATGCTCTTCGTGACCTTAACATAACCCACAGGACTTTCAGTAGTTTCACCCTGTCTTGGGCAGCACAGAACGAGGTATTTGATCAGTTCCTTATCACCCTGAAAGACCTGTCCAGTTTAAACAGAACTCAGGAAATCTTTTTGCTGGGCAACCAACAAGAAACAGAAATTACCAATCTCACATCTGACATTCAATACCAATTAACCTCCGTGGAAGCACTCAAGGCCAGCTCTCTTGGGCCATGGAAGCCCTAGCTGCTACAGGTATTTTCTATCGATTCATTAGACACGTGTTCCTCTTCTGCTTTGAAATACAGAACATCATTTTCATACTGCTGTTCCACTGTAGAAATGCAAAGCTTTGTGAGTGATGCCTTTCTTCTTAGTTGCAGTTGCTTATTTATTTACTTTTTTTTATTGCATGGGATAAAACATATGGAATGAGAGCCTTGAGTTATACAGCATGGACAATGCTCCATGCAGCTTTGAAGGTGATGTAGCATCACTTCTCTCTTTCCAAACTGCATGTGAAGAGAAGCATTGATGCATCTGCTATTTACAAGGCATGTGAAAATAGCAAGATATTACAGGGATTTATTGGGGCTGTGATCCAAAGCACAAAAGAAAGACTGCAAGGAGGTTGCAGCTTGCAGCACTGGCATGGAAGTGGTGATGTTAGAGAAAAAAGGGATTGCAACACATTGGGAGTTTACCCTTCTGAAAACTTACACCTGCTGTCCTTATTATGTGAATTTCATGAGGAAACTGGACTGTAGCCCCAGATCTCAGTTCTACAAAGTACCACTGTCAAAGTTCACACCTGAAAAACTGATCTAGGGACTAATGACCATAGCAGAACACCTGCAAAAGAAATGCAATTTGTGATGTGAGATAAGACATTCACATATAAACACACAGATTATTACTGCACACCTAGAAAATAGTCAGAGCAGCCTTATCTCTCAATGGTGTGTTCTCTCTTTTTTTTTGAGTTAAGAAACATCATCCTTTGATATAATTTGCGATGGCACTGTGGTTGTTTTGTCATATATGTTGGATGCTTAATGGATGAGGTTTACGGTGGTCTTCAACCACCCAACTTGGTGCATGAGTTTATATGAGAAACTGTCAGCTCCTTGACAGCATGATGGGGTTGGGCGCACTCCTGTTTCAGACATGCATGAGACGTAACTGGGAGGCAAAGGGGCTCTGCATCTTGGATGGGAATGAAAGTGAGCAATCTTAACAGAAATGTGAATTGCTCCTAAGCTGTGATGGTTACTTATTATAATCAAGCCTTCACTTGGAATATTTACTGTACTTTAACTTTTGCTTAGCTTCATTTTCATTTGAAGTTGATGTGTTTATTTTCTTTCCATTGCCACCAAAAGTCATTATTTCTGATACAACCAGTTCTTTTTCTGTTTCGTTTTCTTTCAGCTAAATGGTGCTATCTTGACGTGATTCATATTTTAGCTCCACGGTTGTCCTGTTCCTGATAAAGCTGAACAGCTCTGGATTCCTGTGCTCTTTTGTTGAGCATCATTGTGTTGTTTCATAAACAATCTCTTCCTTTCTGACAGGATGAGAAAACCTCATCCAGACTTTGCAGAGTAGTAGTAATTTATGTTAGTGAATATATACTACTGGGTTGTTTTTTTCCCCACGAAACTGCTAATTTTATGGAATCATTTGTGTTTTCTCAGCAATGGAAGCCTTGCTACTGGGAAAAAGACCTAAACTTTGATGTTTAACAACAGCTGAGAGTTAGCTCTGATGGCTCCAAGTTTCCTAAGCCACCCTTATGATGGCATATGAGAATGCTAATTTCTGTGAAGGCAGATTTCAATTTTAGATTAGTATGAGTATCTGTGAAGATCCAAGCGTATCTGCCTCTGGGAAGGCTTTGGTGGCAGAATAATGTAATGTACTGAAGATATGTCTATTACACTGAAGATATGCAGACAACGAGATTTTCCCTTCTTTGCTATTTTGGATTAGAAATAGTTTGGAAGAATAAATAGCATCTTTCAATTAAAAGCATAACCATCTGAATCCCAAGTGCTAGAAGCTCAGAGCCTTGCTAGCCTTACAACAGGCATTACTGCAGTATTCATAGTCACTTCATAATGTCAAATGCCAAACTCTTAATAGCAGCAGTAAAGTGGTTATGGTAATACTCGTATCATAGGGAGTTGTAATTAATATTATCAAAACACATCCAGCTGTAAGATGGTCTATAAACTGCTTTCTGTGAGCAGTCTTTCAGCATTAATGTGATTATTATTTATTATTATGGTTCTTTTCTTACTGTTCTGTCTTGCCAAGTCTCCAAAGAGACTTTATGAGTTACCTGGGGCAGCTGGGAATGCAAATGTGCGTGGGGGTGCATCTCTGTGCTACTTGCTTCCAAATGAAATTCATTAACTCTGAAAGTCATTAAGTAATACCTCATTGCCACTGGTCTGTAACCTGAGTAACTGACTGACTCTCTGTCCTTATTCAGAGGAAGAACCTGAGCTTGGAAACTTATCAGTGTCAGAGACTGGCTGGGATGGTTTCCAGCTCACCTGGACAACAGCTGATGGGGCCTATGAGAACTTTGTCATTCAGGTGCAGGAATCTGACAATCCAGAAGAAACCTGGAACATTACAGTCCCCGGCGGACAGCACTCTGTGAACATTACAGGCCTCAAGGCCAACACACCTTATAACGTCACACTTTACGGTGTGATTCGAGGCTACAGAACCAAACCCCTTTATGTTGAAACCACGACAGGTATCTTTTCATCCAGCCTAACTGTTCCCTTTCGTTGCAGACAGGGACACGAGCCAGAGCTATTGCAACTGCTTGACAAAGCTTGCTCACTCGGTCTGCTTTGCATGGGTGCACTGAACTCATTAAAGCTTGGCTGAACATCTCTGGCGTGGAAATGTCTCATGATCAGACTTTCCAATAAGTGTCTCAGTGCCCCCATGGAGCCATTTTGCTTTCAGGAATGCTCTTTTTACCCCTTTCAGAATGGCTTGTTTTGTTCCCTTTATTCACTTCTCTGCTAACTGACGCTAACTAAAACCCAACTGGCTGTTGCACATGCTCAGGAAAGTCCAGGTTGCCTTGTGAAATTCTATTTGTAGCCCAGATAAGCAAAGCCCAGGGGCATGTTTGAGTTTTGCCTTTCAGAAGCTGTTTCTGAAACTACAGACCAGCTTCTGCATACGTACAACACCGGGGGCATAGTCTGACTCAAGGACAAGGCCCTTCCATATGTTCTCATATGGAGAACACGAGCAAATTTCTACCAAGAATGTTTTCATACATTGAGCCACATGAAGTTCAAACAATTGGATTGTTCTGAGAAAGATACAATGCAAGAAAGCCACATTTAACCAAAATACTGCGGCATAACAGTGAGCTGAAAGAAGGAAGGTCAGCCTTCCATCATCAGAAGCTTGAGTGAGGCTAATCAAGAGCCATAAACATAGTTTTCTGGCTGATCTTATGCTAATCCACTGCACTTTGGATAAAGGTTTGCTTATCATGAACTTCTACTGTGAGAAGCAAATAGAAATCTGTCCTATGTGGCTCAGTGAATCTTTCAGGTGATTACACTTTCTCTGTAATGAGCAGGATACAAATAGGCAACAGAGGGACACCAGTGACTCTTCCTTTGGGTGATTCCTCTGGGCTTCCCTACAGACTTTGCAACCTCCTGCCATTGTGAGACAGCCAGAGCTTGCTCATATTTACTTTTCCCAAGCACGTATTGCCCAGCACAGAAGGGGGTAAAAGTACATGTAACAGCAAAACAAAATGAAAGCGTTATACTCAGCAGAGCTTGCCTGTTTCAGTAGTGCTTTAAGTGGCTTGGCTTCAGTAGTGATGTGTGTGGCACAGGGCACTTGCCTTGGGCTGCATCCTGCTGCAGTCTGGGAGCACTGTGCTTTGAGGGTCTGGTAGCAGATTGTCCATTGAAAACAGACAAATGTGGAAAGGCAAAAGAAGCTGTAGAGGAACAAACAAGAAAACAGACATGATGGGTGTCCTGCCCAAACGCGCAGTGTGCTCTCCCTTTATAAACTTAATGAAAACAGCTGAAGATTCCCTGCTGAGGTTTTCCCTTCCATTTCTGGGTCATACTCAGCATCCGGCTTTTCAGAATTATCCCTTCTGGGGACTTTCAATTGTCAGAATTTTCTGAGCCTTCCTGGAGCATATCAAGGATGTCTGCGGAGAGGAAGAAACCCCAAGGCAGCTATCACTGCTTTGCATTTTGGCTCCAGCTCCCAAATTACACGCCAGCTTTCATAAACTTAAGCTGAAAGGGAAACTGGAAGGACTAAAACAAAACACAACCTTTTCCTCTGGATACAGCTTTTCCTCTAGTTTCAGCTGCTCCTAAAACTGGAAGCTGACTTCTCCAAATGCCCTGGGGTGCTTGGAAATGTTCTTTTGGGACCTCTTTCTTGCTCAGACCTCAAAGATGCATGGCTGCAAAAGGAAATAGCTAAAGCTCTTAACCTCCCTTTATTTCTTTTTCTTTCTTTTTTCCCTTCTCCTTTTCCTCTTATCATTTTGAGTTGCTGTCATTTAATTTCTTCCCTTTTAAGACCTATTTTGCTTGTAGCAAGCTTTTACTTAAACCCTTCTCTCCAAGGGCAGCTTGGAGTGCTGTCAGCATGAGCAGATTGAAGCAGTTCATTTCAGAGCAGGACGGGGTACGGGGCTGTCCCCTTCTGACCAGTGTTGTTTCCCTCCTCAGGAGCACTCCCCGGAGTTGGTGAGCTAATCGTTTCCGACATTACTCCTGAAAGCTTCAACCTTTCTTGGACGACCACCAGTGGGGACTTTGACGCCTTTACTATTGAAATTATTGATTCTAACAGGTTGCTGGAGCCCATGGAGTTCAACATCTCAGGCGATTCAAGAACAGCTCATATCTCAGGGCTTTCCCCCAGCACTGATTTTATTGTCTACCTCTATGGGATCTCTCACGGTTTCCGCACACAGGCAATAAGTGCTGCGGCTACAACAGGTATATAAAAGCTACCTCAGTGCTAACTCTCCTTTCTTCTAACTCTTCCTTGCAGGTTGTGCCCATTTCCCTGCCCTCAGATACCCCATCAGTCTGCCCACTGCCAAATTCTCTACCTCACTGTTTGACACCTTCTAAAGAAGACCTGCCGCAGACATTTTGAGCTGTGAATGTTAAGCCACCGTCCCATCCAGCGAAGTCAGTCAATCACAGTGTGATGTAATATCATTCACATAATGATGTGTTAGCTCTTGTTCAAACATTAGGGTAGGGATAATCTCTGAGTTCGATGAGAAGCAAAACAGATTTCCCAAAAAGCAAGTGGGAGATGATTCAGTGCTGTGCTGTGCAGCATTGAGGACACACTCCTTTCATATAAGCCAATTTATAGATACAGTTTTTATCCTGATTCTCTAAATGGGTTTCAGGCAAATTTCAGTCTGTCAGCAGGTTCCTACAGGGCCAATACATTGCTTGAATTTGGCTTTCAGAGTTCAGTTTTGATTTGATGTTGGCAAATGAAGTAGGTAGGCATTTAGCTGTTGGCACTTTGCATGTCCTGAGTTTTTACCATTGATAGTGTGTCCAGAAAAGGCTCTTAAAAAGAGGGAAGTGTCAAATATGCTGTAGCCAATCACAGTGTGGAAGTGGAACAAGAGAGGGCTACAGAAGCAGAAGGTGCTTCTCACAGCAGACAGATAATAGACCACGTTGTGATCATTTAACATCTCTGCCAATTGTCACCTGCTGACATGAGCTCAAGAAAAGTTGTCATAGCAGTTTGTCATAGCAGGAGATTAAGGTGGTCAGTGATGTCAAGTTTAATATCAAATATCAGTGGTCAAGATAGTACCGAGTTGTATTTTCTAGCATCAGTAGATTGTGAATCTCTTCACTGAATCATGGCAAAGTGACCACTGGGGTCATGGTATGGAAAACGTCAAGAAGTATATGGTTAGATGGTCTTTGTGATCTGTGGCTCATGTAAATTCAAACTTATTTCATTGCTTTGGGTTTTAATAATTGCAACGCATTTCCATTTGTTTTTCTTCCCATAGTAGAGGAACCTCTCCTTAGCAAACTCACTGTATCAAATGCTACCTCAGACGCCATGTTGCTCATGTGGGAAGCACAGGACAATGTCTTTGACCATTTTATTCTAGAAGTCAGAAACTCTGACTCCCCTTTGGACTCCCTGGTGCAAATAGTGCCAGGGGCCTCCCGGGACTATGTAGTCACCAACCTCAAAGCTGCCACTAATTACACTGTCCAGCTCCATGGTGTAGTTGATGGGCAAGGTGGTCAGACCTTGACAGCACTGGCAACTACAGGTATTTCGTTGTTTCACCTTCTAGGTTTGCCTTTTTCTCTTCTTTCTATTTCTGTCCACCAAACCACTCTGAAACATGGCTCCAACTCATCATCTTTATACTTTGATAAAGAATAGGAAGATCACTGTATGGGGAGGCTGAAATGATCTGACCTTGTGAGTGCTTGGAAAGAGAGATATCTGAGATGATGGAAAAGGCTGGAAAAGTGCCCCCAGCATTAAGGGAGTCTGTTGTAAACCATGATTGGTTTCATTATATATACACTTATCAGCAAGTACTGTGTATATATAGCTGACATGCTCCAGATGGTTGATGTTTTTCACAGCATATCTTTGCACTTGATCTGAGTGATGTGCCTGTTCATCCCATCCTCACTTCCTTCCTTGTGGGCGGGAGGGCTTCGTAGCTTTGTCAGCCAGGGAGGCACCTGCATGTCATTTTGGTTCTTTGTTCTTAAAACCAAATGTCTTCCAAGACATTTGCATCTCTTGTGGGGGTTTCGTGCAGCATGCTCAATGACCAGCCAAAATTGCATGGAGTGGTCTAGCCACCTTCTGCTGGTTCTGGCATTCTTCTTTGCCCAGCATTTGTAAGCGTTCCCAGCAGAAAACTGGGCTTAAATAGGAAGCCCACCCTTTCTTGATGGTCAGCCCACCACGCTGCCACTTGTGTTGCTGTCTTTCAGTCCTTGAGACCTGTCTGGTTTCAACGTTTGTCAGAGCAGTGGTGATGGTGATTCCAAGAGCTCACTGAGACCCTCCTGAAGAGAGAATTCCAACTGGTTTTGCATGTAGTACTCTATGGAGTCTGGGTGTTGTGTTATGAGCCTGCCTGACTGGATGCAAATGGCACATGAAGGAATGCAGCCATGTTCAGAAACCAGACTGGAAAGGATCAGTTTTGTCACCTCTGAGATGCATGCACAGGGCTGATGGCTCCATGCTCGTTCTCACTGGGTTCTCCACCCAAACCTGTCTGCACTGTGGATATTTTCTCATCTCCTCCCATCTTCAGAAGTGCTATGCTTACATGGTGACATCTTCACTGTCAGCCATGAGGGCATTGACTGGCAGCATGACAGTGGCATGTGTCCTTAATCGGGGCCACTTGCATTCACCTCTTCCAAGACTTTTCCATGGAGGGAGGTGGACTATTAGTTAAAAGCAATTGGGGACAGCTGGTAAAAATTGGAACATCTTGCAGCAGCTCTTGTTTAAGTTGACAAAAGGATTTCATTCTTTCACTCTTTTTGGTCAGTGTGATAATCCTTCTTGCTTTTCTCCCAGCATGTATCACTTGTACAGATATTCCCTGGTATCACACTGGCTGCGTTTCTTGGTTTATATTTAATTGGCAAGAGAAGAAGAGAAATTCAGCCCTGAGAGCAGACAGGATTCCCAGGCCACCTGACTGCAGGGTTGTGTTTGTGGTCTTTCTGGGCTGGAAAATTGTTAATGATTTTACATTAAATGGAAGAGATTAAAATAGGAATGGTCCCTCTTCTGTAGTATGAAGGCCAAGTTTCTGAACAGTCAGAAAGAGGGAGAGCAAAGCAGTGCTTGGTTGTTTTTGTCCAGTCCATTAATGTTCTTTGATTGTGTCTAATCAGGGGACAAGGAACACCTTAGCCAATGAATCCAGAGAGGTTTTGGCCTGAGATTAGTGCTGAGATGATCTCTGCTAAGACTAAAACCCTGATAAACATCTGGGTCCAAAAATATGAGTATCTACAATGCCAGGCAACAGGAATACTAAGCAGAAGCTGAAGTCAGTATTCAAGGATATCTGATTTGATCCTGATTTCTGCCTGAATCCTACTTCAGAATTGCTGTGAGTCTGGATATTCCTGTTGAATTTCCAGTGCTGAGTTACTGCAGTTCCTATGGTTGTACCATGGAGCTGTTTGCTCTTGGTGCTTTTGTAAATCAAACCAACATTTCAATAAGAAAAATCTGAGCATTTAAGAAAACCGAACGGAAAAAAAAAAATAATTAAAAATCAGCACTAATTTCACTGGCTTCTTCCCAAACCTTACAAAAGAGTTGTTACGGTGCTCCTCCTTTCCTCAACTGCAAAACAAGGCTAAACCCTTCAGCTTTAGCTTTAAGTCTCTCTAACCCCACTACAGCTAATTCTTCCCCCCACCCCGAAGTAATGCTCTCTCTTCACCTGTGTTCCTCTCTCCTTCAGAGGCTGAGCCACAGCTGGGCACGCTCACACTCACAAATGTCACCCCCGACAGCTTCAACCTCTCGTGGACCACAAGAGATGGGCCCTTTGCCAAGTTTGTCATACACGTTAGAGATTCCTATGCAGCACACGAACCCCAGGAGCTTACGGTGTCGGGAGGTGCTCGCAGTGCTCACATCTCAGGCCTGCTAGATTACACTGGCTATGACATTAACATTAAGGGCACCACCGATGCGGGTGTTCACACAGAGCCCCTCACTGCTTTTGTCATGACAGGTACCTGCCAAAAGGTTTGGAGTACGTTTATCAGTTGATAATATATATATATTCCCGCATGGATAGAAGTGTGGACTACAGCACTGAGTATCTGTCCAGCACTAATGCTTTCATTTGAAGCTCAGCACAAGCATGGGTTGCAGCTGGCATGTTGGCCTTAAAAAAATTTTAGGAGGAGTTATAATTTAAAGTTCTTCAGGAGATCTCTGGAGTCTTTCTCTCACGTGTAATGATCTTTTCTAACTCCTGATGATTAAGGGAGAAATTTGCCAGTGCTTCCACCTATACATCCCTTATACATCTCTATGCCTTTACATCTATACGTTCCTGGAGGTTTTCAAGGCCAGGCTGGATGTGGCTCTGGGCAGCCTGTTCTGGTGCTTGGTGACCCTGCACATGGCAGGGGGGGTTCAATACTAAGATGATCATTGTGGTCCTTTACAACCCAGGCCATTCTATGAAATCCTCTATGAACTCATCTGTGTATGAATCATTTGGCCAGATTTTAGCTAGGTTGTAAAAGACACAACAAAAAAAAAAAGATCCCTCACTGGAATTTCTTTAAGCCATCAACATGCTACATTAACAGCTGCATGTGAAGTTCTTTGAACAGGTTATTGCTCTGTTCTGTGATCATTAGCCCCTGCCCTTAGCCGGTGCAAATTCTTGCTTCTCTCCTGTTGCCCACAAAAGCAATTTAGCAAGTGTTTAGGCCTTGCACTGGCTGTGACCTGGCTGATGGATGTGCTGCTTCTCGCAGTCCTGCTGGCATCACTGACCCTCCCCTGCTGAAAGAAAAGGCTGGAGATACTCATGTGAGATAGAGAGGAAGGAATGCGAGATATAGGAACTGTGAATGTCGAGGCTGAGACTTGTCCCTAAAGCAGCCACAGTGGAGGCAACTGAAAGGAAATGAAAGCTTTATGCATAACAGTTTTGAAACGGTTTTGGTTATAGCTGCCTTCTAGTGCATGTGCAACAAGAATAACGTGCTCACCCGTTGAGCTTTGAAGGAATTTCAAAGGAGCTTGTGAATTGAAGAATTGAACATTTAACTTTTGGAGGCTCCATTGAGAATCCTGCTCTTGTGATCTGGGCTGTACACTTTAATTAATTCCATATTTTTTGGGAAAAAAAGAAAAGTTGTGATTTATGTCTGGTGGAATCGATGACATTTTCTAATTTGCAATGTTTTTGTTTTTGTTTTTGTTTTCTTGCTTCTTTTTTTGTGTGTGTGTGTTTTTGCACCTTCCCTTCTTTTAGAGGCCATGCCCCCACTGGAAAACCTAACTGTCTCTGATATTAACCCTTACGGGTTCACAGTGTCGTGGATGGCATCGGAGAATGCCTTTGACAGCTTTCTTGTAGTCGTGGTGGACTCTGGCAAGCTGCTGGACCCACAGGAGTTCCTCCTTACAGGAGCCCAGCGGCAACTGAAGCTTAAAGGCCTTATAACTGGCATTGGCTATGAGGTTATGCTTTATGGTTTTGCCAAGGGGCACCAAACAAAGCCCCTAAGCACTGTGGCTGTTACAGGTATTTTAATATGAACAAATTGTTCTCTTCCACTTTGTTTTCTTTCTTGCTTTTCTTCTCACACAGAAGTTGTTTTATGCGATCCATTTGCAAAACAGACCTTGGCTTTTGCATCCCTTTCTGCATCTTGGCTACACATAACTCCTTGTGGTTGATTGGTTCACCAATGAAATTCCATTCCTTTTAACTTGATGTTTCCTTTTTCTCTTTGTGAGGGATCCTGTAGAGACGCATGACGTGGGTTGAGGGGTGAAAGTTTCTGCTATGTTCAAGCAGGTACTTCTAACTGGAGTCTTTCAAGAGTAATAGCTGCATGCAGGAGCTCGTCTTGTTAACAGCTGCTGGGCACCTCAGCATTCTCCAACTTGCCAACCATCGGGATCTTCAGGAGGAAATCATCCTGGTTTCCCTGCCTTTGGCCTCGTTTCTTTCACTCTGTGTGTTCCACACACAGAACACAGTGTGGTCACTGCCAACCGTAACGTTGGCATCTCTCTCCACAAAACCTTAGCTCGTGTTCTCAGCCTCATCATAACTGCTGTCTTCCAGCAGCATTTGAATAATTTTCTTGAAGAGTCATTGCAGACTGATTCTCTAGCCCTGTAACCCTCAAGTCTCATCTCCACATTGCTGATGATACAGCAGTAAAGTTGGGGGTTACCTGACTGCAGGTTCATGAGAAAATAAATAGGAACGTCTTCCTCCGGAAGATAGAAGTGCATTGGAGATGCTGTAAGACAGTAACTGCTCCAACAGCATTTCTGTTGGTAGAGATGCCTGACCATACTGAGCTGAGGGTGTTTTGTGGTTGTTTAATAACTTACAGCTCCTGGGATCCTCTTGAGTGGGTTTGTTCACCAAGGACAGCAGGTCTTGCACATTGCATTTCAATGTATGAATTTTCATGATTCCCTGTTGCTGCTTCAGCATTTGTTTAACATCAAAGTGAAAAGTTCTTCTGATCTAAAGCATCACAGAGGCCAGAAGTGCATGGAATAAGGGTTTTGCATGGAGGAAAAGACTCTTTCAGGCAGCTTCTATGCTGTCTTCCTAACAGACAGAGACCTGACCGTGTTACAGGCATGCCTGCAGATCTATAACAAGAGCTTGTTTTTATCATATATAAAAGTTTCACGTGCAATGGGTAACTCAGTGAAAAGTAAGGGACCAGCACACTTCCAACTTACTATCAGCATGTGTAACTTTGCATGGCAGAGCCAAATGATGTATTTCCATGTAATGGACTTATGATAGAGTGAAAAGTTTGAATGAGCCCACATGCACCCTCCTATATATTCTTCGGTATGTGTAAAATGCTAATGTTCTTTTGTTGGTTTTTTTTCTTTTCAATAGCCAGCAGATTGTTTCCCTTTCTTTGAACTGTGGTTGGATGCTTGCAGTGTGCTATAGCCAGACCTCAGGAAGGTCACTAATGAACTGATTCAAACAATCACTTTTTTTTCCCCCTACTACTATCTTCTCCTTTTTTAGAGGCAGAACCCGAGGTCGACAACCTTCTGGTTTCAGATGCTACCCCAGACGGCTTCCGTCTGTCCTGGACTGCAGATGATGGGGTTTTCGACAGTTTTGTTCTAAAAATCAGGGATACCAAAAGGAAATCTGATCCACTGGAACTCATAGTACCAGGCCATGAGCGCACCCACGATATAACAGGGCTGAAAGAGGGCACTGAGTATGAAATTGAGCTCTATGGAGTTAGCAGTGGACGGCGCTCCCAACCCATAAATTCAGTAGCAACCACAGGTATTGTCTCTGCAGTAGGAAAAACGTGTTCGTGCCTAACCCTGTTAACATTTCTCCTTTTCCTAGGTGGTCTGAGCAGTTACTGGGACCTTCAAACTGCCTCCTGCATGCCACCTACCCAAGTTTTGATTGTTCATATTGTTTTTGCATGAAAATATGCAGATTCTGGTAAACCACTGATTGTTATCATCTTCCTCATGACTACGTTCTAATTTGGCCCTTTCAGGGAGATTTAGCACATGTCACCTCATGGTGCCAATAGCCCCAAAGATGTTTTTCGGCTGTAAACAGCCCATGGATAATTGATAATAGAGTTGGAGCCACAAAAATCCAGCTAAATAACTCAAACTGTGTGTTACACTGCATCAGATAGCTGGGGCCACCAAGGAGTCTAACTAGTTCCTTATTTAGAAGTTGGCTATTTGGAGAAACAAGTGAATATTTATAACAAATATTGATGCAATGGCAAAGTAACATTTGCTACCTCTGCAGTGGGTGGCTCAGACAGGTTTGTGTGCAGCCTTGCTTTATTCTAGCCTGTGTACAATGTATGAGTGAGCAAGAAATAAGTGTCAGAATGTCTTCAGCTTTAGTAAAGGAAGCAGAAAAATCCAGCTAGGAAGAAAGACTGCCAGCAAACAGACCAGCAAACCTAAACCAAACATTACCATGGAAATGAGGTCATGAAAATGAAAGCTGAAAGGATTGAAAATCCCACTCTGTATTTATCACTCACACTTCTCCCTTCTTCCCTACATGGGCACATGCCCTTGTGTAAACATATGCAGTCATCACGGATCAGTTCTGCTGCTGGAGGAAATCAGTGCAGTTGAAGACATCTGCTTTAAGCAGCACTAAGCAGCCATCTCCCAAGGTCTGACCTCATATCTCTGTATGAAAAGCCATCCACACACTGGAAGGAAAGAGAGGGAGGAAAGACCTTGCATGTTCACCATTGGGTGCACTGTCCTCCTCTGTGGTTTCTTTCCTTGCTTTCACCAGTTCTACTGTGATAGAAGACATTAACCATACAACACTGCAGAGCGAGGCAGCATTGCACAGAGCTGCAGTGCCTGATTGAGTTGGCATGAGGGAGTTTGGACACTGATGCTCTCAGAGGAAGTCGGTGTCTCTTGGAGATATAATATCTGTGGAGATGCAATTCAGCCCTCAGCAGGGGACTGACTGGTGGTTGTGTGCCAGTTAATATCCTTGGTAGGAAGTGTGGGACTCATGCTGCTAATTTCCTCTTCTTTAAATGGTGTTTTGCCACATTCTGATGGGATTTTTCATCTGAGAGGATCCCAAAATGCTCTTTATACATGACAAATGCTATTTCATTTCCCTGTTCTCACAGGAACCACTCTATTACCTCTCTGATGCTCATTCAAGGACTAGTGTTTGCCAGGAGGGTCCCACTTGCTTTGTTTGCTATGTTTGCTCGTAGGAAAGCAGATGCAGTTGGGGTAATAGGGATGTGGGACTCTTACGAAGTTAAGGCTTTTCTTACTGTTATTTGCTATGCAGCAATTTACCTGGTACAGCAGATGTGCATGAAGTGTGAACGCATGGAAGTGTGCACAGCAGAATTCAAATGGCATGGTTGGGTGCTTATTTTCCTGATAAGGCTGATGTATCCATGTGTATGAAACCCCTGAATGCTGGATGGCTGTGGTCTGTGGAGTTATCCTTCACCATTTAGATTGAGTAGCTGGTTTAGGAGTCGTGTGGCTTTGCTAACCCTACCTTGCTTTCTTCCTTCTCTTGCTCCTTCTTTCTCTGGCTTTTCCATGTGATCAAAACCTCCCCCCAAGCCCAAAATGTTTTGTGAGAAATTATTTACGTTTCTCTTGAGGACTCGGCTGTTTTTCTTTCCTTGACTTTCAGTTGATTTAGTGCATTGCTGCTGGAGCTTTGGGGACACATGGAACAAACAGCCCTCTTTGACTTCTTTCCCACAGACACGTCCTTTCCAATCTGTTCCAAGCACAGTCACTTTTTTTTCCCCCTTCTTTTGCCACCTTCCCCTTGCCCACAGCTTGTTTCCACCACTCTTAATGTGGTTTATGTTTGGGATCTGTCGCCTTTGTGTTAATGCCTCACTATGTGTGGGCTGTTTGTTTCTTTTCACATTTCAGCGTTGTTTTGGTTACAGTCAAAAAAGCAAATTGGAAGTGAGATGCTGAGTGTAAACTTAGAAGTGGCAGATTCCTTTACCACGTCCTTCCAGCAGCCCTATCAATCATGTTTTGCAGTAGCTTACTTAAGCTTTAAAGTAGAGTGTTTCAGATTACTATCAGTCCATTGCTACACATTGGTTTGCATCTTCAGATTGGGTCATTTTGGCAACACACATTAGACTTTGTTTGCAAGGCTAAACAAGAAGGTTGTGCCTATGAGTCTGTCCCAGCTTAGTGATCTGATTTATACAGGCAAAGGTCATGCTCAGGTTTGTTACAGGCAAGCAGTGCTTGAGAAGATGGTTCCTATGGGGGGAAATGAGGCCACGTCATTTCTAGGCATCCTATGGTAGAAGCTTCATGCTCAAGGAGAGGCATCTCTGCATTGCTAAGGGTTGCTGTGTGTCACAAATAGGGCTCCAAAACAGTAAGACTAAAAATCATCCAAGTGAAACCAGGTTAGAAAAACTGATAAGTACAATGGTAATAAAATAACAGTTCTCTAAGTGTTGCTCCATACACTGAAATCTCTGTTATTTTGTGGACACATCTGTGGTATTTTTAAGTTAGAAGCTACTGTGATGTTATTGAAAACAGAAAATTAAGGCCAAGTGGATTATTGCTCTGTGTGTGTGATAAAACCATTAACTGGTACTGCTTGAATCCATGTTGTTATGTAGAGTATTGATAGCATCGGCTCCTGGCATACAGGAGTAATACAAGTCACAGCGCCAAGGACTGATGAACAAATTAATGACCTTTTCTCTCTCTGTGATGTTTCTCTTCTCTTCTCCACTGACAGTTGTGGGGTCTCCCAAGGGAATCTCTTTCTCGGACATCACAGAAAACTCTGCTACAGTCAGCTGGACTCCCCCCCGCAGCCGCGTGGAGAGCTACAGGGTCTCCTACGTCCCCGTCACAGGCGGTGAGTGTGGGGACATGCAGGGAGATGGGAAAGGGGAGAGTGAAAAGTGTGTCTGAGGGGTGGCCCTCAGAACAACAACTGTAAGCCATGGTTACCAGAAGTAGAAACCACTGTCTTAGAGTCAGGTGTTGTGACCACAGTCTGCTTTCCTGTTAGTGGTTGTAATAAACAGAGGAAGAAATCAACTCCTGTACGTGTGCATTCACATTGATCACAATGTGTTTAACCCGAAACACACTTATTTCAAGCACTGATGGAAAACTGCCATTAATCCATTGATGTTTGCATTTGTCCTAGGCACTCCCAATGTTGTTACAGTTGATGGAAGCAAGACAAGGACAAAGCTGGTGAAGTTAGTCCCAGGTGTAGACTACAATGTTAATATCATCTCCGTGAAAGGCTTCGAGGAAAGTGAACCCATTTCTGGAATACTGAAAACAGGTAATATATAAATAGCAGGTTTTCATATGTGTTGTCTGCATCACAGAACAGACTCGGGAATGAAGGACTTTGAGCTTGTCCCCTCTTCCTTTGTGACTTTGTGCTTCAGGTGAGAGCAGAGCTTGCAGGTTGGATCAGGCTCCCACTCTGCCAAGAGCAGAGCTGACTTGCACTTCATGTGTTTATAGTCCTAATACATGGAAATGAAAGGAAGCTTAATTCTACTGATATGGGAGCACATCTCCCAAGTTCCAGACTGTGTCCTAAGCACAAAAGCATCCTCTCTCATTCTTCTTTTTTTTTTCTTCCCTACAGTATACCTTTAAATATCCCCATGGGAAATATTTTTGCCACCATAAAGTCTCATTTGTTCATTATCTTTGGAGTCTGACAAGTGTTCAGAGAACCGTGGCAAGGACAAGATGATGTATATTGGATAATAAAGTGCAATTTATAGCCTGTTCCAACTGTACTGGGGGCAGTCATCTCTCCCAGCATAGGGAGAGCATAAAAGGAGATGCAAAGCAGAGTCCCACAAGGACGTAAGGCATGATGTTTGGATGGTTAGCTGGCTGTTGGATTGGTTTATTTTTATAAGTGCAGGGCGAGCTGCTGGAAGGTCACAGTGGCTATCAATTGCCGTCACATTAGTTATTTTTCCCAAGCTCTGTCTCCTGAGTTCGCTCCAAGAAGCAGTCCAGACTTGAGGGTGTTGAGAGAAACGTGTCAGCTCTGACAGAGCTGATAAGATTGATGTTATCAGGACTGATCTGAGAATGCAGTTAGTTACGTCTGTTCCCAGTGTTTAATCTTTCCACGCCTTGACCTCCCGTCTCCAGTGGACGCATCTCATGTCTCTTTATAGGCACTGCTGTTTTTTTTGCAGAGCTCCACTATTCCAAAGGGAGCCATAAAGCTGCTTCATCAAGCAGTAATGTTTGCACATTTTACATTGCATGGTTGCAACAGAGAGTTGCACAAAGCTGATAGTAATTGTCAAATTCCTTCATCATGTTATCGTTTCTTCCAGCTCTGGACAGCCCGTCAGGACTGGTAGTGATGAACATTACAGACTCGGAGGCTCTGGCAACCTGGCAGCCTGCAATTGCAGCTGTAGATAATTACGTTGTCTCCTACTCTTCTGAGGATGGTAAGAGTTAGTGGTGGGTTGGAGAGCTGTGATTTCAGGAGGACAGGCCCAGGAGGGAGCGGGTGGCTGTCACTTAATGGAGATGCCTTGCTGGAAGCATGTTTAAAACCAACAATGTAGTTCATGCTTTCCTAATTCAAGCACGGACAAAGATACTCTTGAACTCGTGAACTTCTTGAAAAGGTGCTATAACTCATAAGAACACTAGAGAGTGCTAACACTCCTAGAGAGGGCTCTGGTGTTAACCCAGGGTCACCTCACTGAGCTCAGAGCTGAGCACACCACAGCATGCCAGAACGACTGCCTCTCTTTTGTCTTACCTTCTTAGAGCCAGAAGTGACACAGATGGTATCAGGAAACACAGTGGAGTACGACCTGAACGGCCTTCGACCTGCAACAGAGTACACCCTGAGGGTCCATGCAGTGAAGGATGCACAGAAGAGCGAGACCCTCTCCACCCAGTTCACTACAGGTGCTGTGTCCCACCCTGCTGGCTGCCATCTCCTTGGTCCTACAAGGTTTACTTTCCTCTACGTCAGCCAGCATGTGCCCTTTTTGCAAGAAACTTGAATTTTGAAAGCACTCACACTATATTTTTAAGCATAAAATTTAGGATTTTTTTTTTTCTTTCTTTAATTTTCAATTTCTGCAGAGGGAAAGCATGCTTTCCTAACCTGTATTCGTATCCTTCCTGTAACCTCTGTGCTAAACTGTATCAGTGTGTGATTGTAATTTCTCTGTTCTCTCCTTCAGGACTGGATGCTCCGAAAGATTTAAGTGCTACCGAGGTTCAGTCAGAAACAGCTGTGATAACATGGAGGCCTCCACGCGCTCCTGTCACTGAATACCTCCTGATCTACGAGTCCATTGATGGCAAAGTCAAGGTAGAGCACTTGTATCCAAACCTGAGGGGCTGTACCTCAAAACTGGGCCATAAAGATGCTCCAGAAAGGGCTCTGATTTTCAGGGAAGCAAATTGCCTGGGCATGCTGAAAATCAGTGCTTTATAGTTACACACACACAAAAAAAAGCCTTTTGAGGTCTGGAGAATGATATTTCCAGATTCGTCCTAAAGGATGATCCTGCTCAGTTGTTTTGTGAGCTGCACAGAGTCACCTCTGCAGTGTGTATGTTCAAGTCATGTAAACTTTAGTGCTGACCTGCTTTTAAACCACACACCTTACAGACTATGGCATGAAACATTCACTTCCATACAACTTTCCTGAAGAAAGTGAGCAGGACAAAAACCTTTGAGGTTTTGCATGAAATAACATAAATGGTTAAAGATACAACTATAATCACCACAAAAAGAAACTGAACTGTGTTACAGTTCTACTTAGTATGATTTTCTCACTGAGATTTCCTTGTGTTGTTTACTATCCCCATAGGAACTCATCCTAAAACCTGAGATGACCTCCTACACCCTGACAGATCTCAGCCCATCCACTCAGTACACAGTGAAACTCCAGGCACTGAGCAGATCTATGAGGAGCAAAACAATCCAGACTGTTTTCACCACAAGTAAGAACCTTAGAGCCTGTAAGAAAGTGCAGAAGTCCCATTCTCCCAAAGCTGTAGTATCATCTGCTTCCCCCATACTGGAACAATGACTTTTATTCCTTTATACCCAGCCACATTATCTCTGTAGTCTTCTTTCTGGTGAAACATTCTGCCTTTCACATGTAAAATCCTGATTGGGATGTCACATCTTAAAGCCCACGCTTATTCCACAGTTTATTGTAGTTTTTTATGTGTGCATGGTATCAATTACAAGCCAGTTTCCAGACTTAGCATGTGACTGTGCCGTTGATCACCAGGAGTCATTTGAGTTCAACAAGTTAATTATAATTGCTGATCACTCAAGGACTGTTTTCTATTTTCTTTTTTTGTGTGTGTGTGTGCAGCTGGTCTTCTTTATCCTTATCCTAAAGACTGCTCCCAAGCTCTCCTGAATGGAGAGGTCACCTCTGGGCTCTACACTATTTATCTGAATGGAGACAGGACCCAGCCTCTGCAAGTCTTCTGTGACATGGCTGAAGATGGAGGCGGATGGATTGTGAGTAAAGGGGGGGAGCTCATGGCACCCTGACATGTGTCTGCTTGTGCCAAGAACAAGGGTAGTAGGTCCCATCCTTGGTCTCCTTCAGCACTGTTACCATATTATCAGTGATATCTCTTCACTTTATGGAGGGGAAGCTGAAATGACCATCCTAGATAGCTTAAAAACAGACAATAAGGTGAAATGAAGGGAAACTGACTCAACTTAGGTGGGAATGAGAGTTCAAAGATGCAGAGAATAGAAACTGGAAAGCCACATTACCAGGGGGAGTCTTGAGTATGCAATAGAAAAAACAAGGAGTGTTCACCAGGCCTGGTGAACAGGTCTGAGTGATAGGGCCAGGGGAGCAGCCGTGCCAAGCTCTGCATTGGCAAAAGCTGCGCTGCTAGCAGCCCTCCTGTCTAAGGCAGTTTGATTGTAATTCTTCTTGCATGCTGTGGCTGTAGGTGTTCCTGAGGCGCCAAAATGGAAAGGAAGATTTCTACAAGAACTGGAAGAATTATGTGGCTGGATTTGGAGATCCTAAGGATGAATTCTGGATAGGTAAGTGGCAAGAATTTATCTTATCCTAGAAAGCCCAAACAAGCAAAGTGCAAAAGACAAGGATTCATTCTGAAGCCTCTGCTCAATTGGCAAGAGTATTTAAAGGGGAACTTTTCCCAAGGTGCTCCATGCTGCTGTGATTTGAAGGGCTGAGATGCTCTCTAAAACTGTTTCATTCTGTGCTGATATTACCCCACAGCTTAAACAGCTGATCTTCCTGAGCGGTGTCATTGTCCTGGGGTATCTTGTCTAGGCCAGTTTGATGCCTTTTATAGGACAAACGGATCATTCTCCTATTTCTACAGGTCTGGAGAACCTCCACAAAATCAGCTCTCAGGGGCAGTACGAGCTTCGTGTGGATCTGAGAGACAGAGGCGAGACGGCCTATGCTGTGTATGACAGGTTCAGTGTTGGAGATGCCAAGACCAGGTACCGGCTGAGGGTTGATGGCTACAGTGGCACAGCAGGTGAGCTGAAATGTGGATTTCTTCTGTTCTGCAATTTCCTCTCAGCTGAGTCAAGCTTCCAGTGTGTGCACGTTGCAGACGAGCATCACAGCGGGTCCCCCTCTCTGGATGTCAGGGCTTTGAAAATATGAACGTATCAGTAGCTTATATGTTTCTGTTCTAAATCCTCCAGTCATTTAGGTGCCACTTTTTATGGCATGCCTGTGACAGAATATAAACAAGTATATTAAGCAGCCATATATCTCATTTGGTCAATACTCGGCTGTCATTTACGCAGCTAATAACATGGCACAGGCTCATCTCCTGAGTGGAATATGCAGCAGAGTTCTGCTATGACAATTATTTGTAATTTTGCTGAACAAAGTGGTTTGAGTTGCCTTCAGAAACAAGAATTGTGTGCTTTCTTCTGAAGTAAAATAAGTCAGCGCTGAAGAAGCTTAGGTACACAGCCAGAAGAGCGGTACAGCCCAAATGTTTTGTGTAGGATCATCACTCCCATGTAATCCAAACCACACGAGCCACTGACTTTGCTTTCTCTCTTGTCCTTTCCATCCAGGTGACTCCATGACCTACCATAATGGAAGATCCTTCTCCACATTTGACAAGGACAATGATTCTGCTATCACCAACTGTGCTTTATCATACAAGGGTGCTTTCTGGTACAAGAATTGTCACCGAGTCAATCTGATGGGCAGATATGGTGACAACAACCACAGTCAGGTGAGTTTGGTGTCTGAAGGCTTCTGTAATGTGTCAGAAGGAGAGGAATTGCAGTTATCTATTTGGTGGTTCAGCTAGCCAGAAATCCATCAGCTAGTAGAAGTATTGATGTTTTTGTATGACTTTCTATGGACATCTCAAAAGTCTGAAGGGAACAACTGGAGTTTTCAAGTGTGAAACAAGATGTTCTTCCTGCAGTGAAGGCCAGGCAAAAAGAGACAGCTCTGGGAAATAGCTTATGACTTTGTTTGAACAGGCTGTGTTTGTTAGTGGACAGAGAACTGTGCTTCCCAAAGTCCCTTTGATTTGCTGTGGCTCTGTTACCAAGTTAGAGTGGTAATGCATTGGCACAGGCTGCCCAGGGAGGTGCAGCAGTCACCATCCATGGAGTTATTCCTGAACCATGGAGATGTGGCACTGAGGGTTGTGGTCAGTGGGCATGGTGGAGGGTGGGCTGAGGTTGGGTTTGGTGATCTGAGAGGTCTTTTCCCACCTTCATGATGCTGTGATTCTAAAAGCTGAAACAAACAATATAGGCCGACAACAGAGAAAAAAGTGAAGGGGATGTGTGACTTCTCATGCTTCATCTTTGTCGTTGCAGGGTGTCAATTGGTTCCACTGGAAGGGCCACGAATACTCCATCCAGTTTGCAGAGATGAAGCTGAGACCCTCCAGCTTTCGAAATCTGGAAGGAAGAAGAAAGCGAGCATAAAGCCTTGGGGTGGTGAAAGGGCTACAGGCAGGGTGACGTGGGGAGGGAGAGAGTGTGGGGGGTGTGGGGGGATCTCTGGCATCACTGGGGTGATGGGGGCGAGGAGCTGGTAGTCGTACCAAAGCACTGCAACCCTTGGCACAACAGCCCAAACAACGAGCCTTACGTGTCCCAGCAATTCCAGCAGAGCAGCTCCAGCTCTGCCCACTGCTGATGTCCTTCACGCCAAAGACAACGATCTCAAGGGTTGTGTGCTGTTTTCTTCCCATTTTTCTCTTCTCAGCCTTTGGGATGAAGTTTTTCCACGGTTTGATTATCTCTTGGGTGGCCCAGGGTAGGGGAGGGAGAACAGCTTTGTATATTGGTAGTTTGTTTTAGAACCAGCCATATTTTTTACACACAGAAATGTGTATGATTAATTATCATTATTATTATTATTATTAGATATAATGAAATCCTTTGGTCGTTGGAAAGCCTTTTTATATATATATATATATCAAGTACCACAGAGAAGAAGGGAGGGGGGTGAAGGGAAGGGAAAGCAGTACATTTTTAAACTTAAGCAAAAAAAAATTAATATTATTAATATAATGACAAAGTAATAATAATAATGATAATAATAAGCTAAATTTTTGTCATTTTTTTAAAGAGAACAATGCTTTTGGGAACACAGCAGGACAGTGTCTGATTGTACATTTCTTTTTTAAATAAAAGCACAATGACTTTTAAATACATTTCTACCTTTTTTGTGTGTGTGTTTGTACTTGTTGAGTTGGTTCATGTCCAGGGTATCTGTACATACATGGAAGTAAAAGGCTGAAAATGATCAGGCTGCTGAGCCCGTACTGAAAACTGTTCCTTTTCTTAGTGGTTGGCTGTAAGAATTCTGCTGGGTTTCTTGCAGTGAAAGGTCCTTAAGGATTTGATTTCTTTTAGCACACATTTCTCTTTCTTTTCCTGCCCAAAAGCCTTTACGTGTTTTTTCTCAGTGTTACTGACCAACTCCATCTAGGTGGTAATAACTAACAAAAGAAAACAAGGGAAGCACAGAGCTGTTGTTAGGTACCATTGGTGACTTTGAACACTTGTGTAAATAAAAGGGCTCTTTTTGTATGAATGAAACCTATGTGTAGTTCCTCTGTATCATGCTCTTCAGTTGAAGACAATAAAAGATCTTTTGTTTTAATCCAGTCTCTCTGCCTTGCTTCAAGGTTGTGCTCCTCAAACAGAACAAATGCTTCGGCCCCTTCCTTGCCCAGCTGCAAGGTAAGCTCAGATATTGCTGTTCTCACACCATGAGAAAAGCACTTTCTCAAAAGGGAAAGAATTCTCAACAGGGAAGGAATCACTTCACCACTGGGTTCTTTCTTCCTAATTTCTTCCCATATGCACATATTACTGCAACCCTTCCATTTCAAAGCATCAGCTGAGCGTTAGCCCTTGGGAATGGCTGTGTTGCTTGAGCCTTCTTGTTCACACTAGAGGGTGTGCACTCCATGCTGGGGTTACTGAATGAGAAATGCCCAGCTGGGGAAGCAGGAAAAGGCCCTCACAGAATTAGTGAAGCATTGGGGACCTTCTTATCACATGGTTCCTATGCAGAATCTCTTGGCTCCCTCCTCCCCCATCATAAGCACACGGCTGTGGTTGGCTGCCAGCAGATGGCACACAGAGCCTGTCTGTCCTTGTTTGTGCTGCTCTGTTTGGATGTGCTTGTAAATCCTGCAGCTGTCCAGGTCCAGACATTGCCATCCTTGACTGTCGTCTAGTGAATATTGTTTGTTTTGCACAGGAGACACGAATCTCCTTTGACCTTCCAGAGCACTGCAGAGGGTCTGACCTGCTGCACCGTATTCAATTCATTCTCAGGAATTAACAGCTCTTCTTTGCTGTTTGTCAGAGCAAACAGCATCATGAAAGAGAGCAAGGCCAGTAATGAAGAAACACGCTCCACTCTTAAGATGTTCTTTGTGTTATTAGGAAATTGCACTAAATTTATATAACTGAGACTTGAAAGCTTTTGCAGTCTGTTTGCAGGCGTTCAGAGGAAGACCTGACATTTACAAAGCAATTTCCTTCCTTCGAGCATTATCACAAAGTTGAGTGTGCCTGGCTGTGATGTCCTGGTGTTCGGCAGATCCCAACAGGACGGCTGGAAACAGGCTCAGATTTGCACCTTACTCTAGAAATGACGTGTGTGCACTGCACAGAAAACTGATGGTATTTCCTGTCATTACTCACTGACTGATGCCCTGCTTGGTATTTTTCATGATTACTACCAAGAGAGAGAAGCTGGCAAACCTTTAAAGTAACTCATACCAAAACACCCATCTGAGCTGACACCAGCTTGGTTCAGTACCAGAGGGCACCGCTATGGGCTGTTGTATGGGTTGTTGTATGGGCTGTTGTATGGGTTGTTGTATGGGCTGTTTGCTGTCTGCTTTTTCTTTCCCCTCTCTTCCTGATCATCACCTGTAAGAACAGCTTAAACATGCACTGAGGTTTGAAATTCATTTATACATCTGCCAAGGGTGCTCCAAATGCCGCACTGCAGCACTGGGGTGAATGCTTCCCCATCACTTCCATACGAGAGCCCTGAGCTCTCCTGACTCTGCTCTGATTCATTGAGGGAATACATCTCATCTGTTGCTGGGTTAAACACAACCACAAAACCATCTTTTCTGAGCTTGCATTAATGAGCAAACAGCCCAAACTCATAGTGACCTGTAACAGATGGCAGCTTCTCTTTTCCACCTTTCCCATGCAGGGAAATTTGAAATTAAATTGATTTGAAATTAGAACTTTCAGTTGCTTTGTTCCAAGAGAATCTGTGTGTAAGCCAGGCTTGAGCAGCATGTAAAAGTAGCAGTCAGGTGTATCCCCTTCAGGATTTCCGTATCATTTTCTTTGAAATAGTCTGCTCAGAAACCCAACTCTCTTTGTTCATGTCTCTTCTTCATAGGTATTTCCCCAGCAGCTCCTCCAGGTGAAGAAATCTCAGCACTCGGTGCCGTCAAGGCTTTCTGTGGGCTCAGCGCATGTTTGCTCTGATAAACAAAGAGTGGTTGTCACCGGGAGACTGCAAGCAAATATCAGCAGGAGCTGCACGTGTGATGTTTGTTCTTGGAAGGCTGATCAGCCTCGCTGTACAAAACACGCCTTTATCAGACCTTCCATCTAGAGAATAACACAACCTCTCTGTGGTGAAGATGTCAGTTTAGGTGAGAGGGAAACAAATAGAAGACAACATAAGAAGAGCTCTGGCTTTCTGGGTCAGCTGCAGATGCTCACAAACTCTCCCAGGCCCCATCCCGCGGCTTTAGGAGCAGCAATGCAAAGCTGGTGATGATTGCACATTGAGGTGGGTTTCGCTTCAGCGGGTGAGAGATTTCCACAGATCTCCATCCGGCCTAGTATCAACCGCGTTCCTCCTGCAGGATGAATCAGGCCTATTTCATTCTGCAGTAGGAATGACATCCTGATGGAGCAGGGAAATGAAACCAGCTGCAAGCCTTGCAACACCTCTGTTTAAAGGAGGGTTTTCTGCAGCTAGGAGGAGTTGGAAAAGAGAGAGGAAGTCGGTCCATTGCAGATAAGCAGACAAGCTGATGTTCTACTCAAGCTCAATCTCTGTCCTTCATCCCTTCTGCTCCTACACTGAGATACATCCACATTTCACTGCCATCACCTTTAAAGCATGGGGAGCTTGTGGTCCTTCTGAGATGGCACCTGAGAGGTTTTTCACGTGTGCCTGTTTTGGGTGATATTGAGGGTAGTGAAGTATGTTAATGGTTGAGCTCAATATGATGTGCAGCCTTCCCAATTGCTGCTGTCATTCCCAAATTCAAGCTACCTGTGCTTGCATTGCAGCAGGGAAGGATTCACCCCTGTTGTGCCTTTGGGGGCTGGAACCATTGGGAACACATGGGTAAGGATGAAGGCTGAGGGCCCGGTGATTTTACTCATTCACCTCTTTGTCAGGTACTTTCCTCAGAGGAAATCATTCAGCTTCCTGTGTCTTTACTGTAAATTACATGCTGTGAAGAGGAAAGAGAGAGCGAGACAGGCAGACAGGAAAAAAAAAAGGCACAGCACAGGAGTGGTTCCATGGTACAGACCATCCCTTTTGCTGGCGCTTCTGTGGCTCCCATGGCCTGAGCTTGTACAGAAGGGGTTACAGACAGCAGGTAGCCACTGCTTAAAGTGAAAGTACTTTGAGACTGAAAGTGCTGCTTCCTCCCTGCCCTTCCCCTGCCTCTTTACTTTTACTTTACCGGCTGCCTTGCCCTTCTATTTCTGTAGCAAAGCGATGTGTTTGGAAGGAACAATTCCTGCCCGTGTCACTAGAGAGCAGAATTATCCAGATGAATTCCTGCGGATAATTTCCACTTCTTCATCATCAAACAGCGCTGAGCTTTGGGAAGGGCTGGGGCTTTTTTATTTAATAAGACATTGCAGGTTTCAGTGCAAACAGGATGCTGATCGCAAAGAGGGCATTTAGCCAAACGCCTTATCTTCCCTAGAAAAAGCTTTTGAAGGGAAATTCTGAAGCCCCCACAGAGAAGTTTCTGGCCCATTATGACAGATCCACAAAGTGCAACTGGCTGAGATAAAGTGAAAAGATTCCAATCCTATTCTGGGTATGTGTGTACCCTGAACCAGTTGACTTTTCTGTAGCGAATGTGTAATGGCACGAGTGGTGGGCACGGTGGGGACGGCCTGATGGTCGGAATGGATGATCTTTGAGCTCTTTTCCAGCCTTTACAATGTGATTCTATGATTCTATATCAATAGTAAACGTATTTCAAGGCCCAAGACATCGATTCTGATGTTATAAGTATCATGCATATCCTTGACTGCAGTGAGAGGCATCCTTGTGTTTTGGCACCCACCCATTGGCCCAGAGGTGTGTGAGGATATCCCAGCCATGGACATACTGGGATTCCCAGGAGAAATGACCCCAGTTTCATGTGTGTGATTGGAGTCTGTGCTTCCAAAAGGCCTTCCAAGCAATCACCGTGTCTCTGTATGTATCTGCCCTTTAGCTTTGCAGCCCTACAACTGCCACCAGTGCAAGAATTATCTGTGCATGGATTTGCCCACAAGTACATCCCCACTGGTGTATATTCACTGTTCACTGCAGTGTATGTGTATGAATGCACGCAAACAACATGCACATATACATAAAGAGTATAGAATATCTTGAGTTGGAAGGGACCCATAAGGATCATTGAGTCCAACTGGGATAAAGGGAAATATGTCCCCTTCCAAATCTGGAGTCTCCAAGCCCCATAACACACATGTACAACAAAGACAAAGGAGTAACCAAGTAGAAACTGTAAAGGGACAGAGTTTTGTGAACAGCTGTCTAAAATAACCAGTCTGCTTCCTTTGTGAGGGATCACCAGTTCTGCAGGGCTGAAATAAAGAACTTAGTGTGGATTCTGACCTTGGGTGCTCATTGGCTTTGCACACCAGGCACAAACCCTATGAGAGATAACACCATCAGCTCAGCAGAAATCCCAGTATTTCTTCTTGCAGCTTATAAAGGCAGCAACCACCAGCGTGCTTTTGTTCCTGCCCGTGTGCAGTGCTGGAGCTCAATGGTTATAGCAAGCAGAAATCACCAGTGCTCTGAAATAGTGACAGTTTGATGGATACTTCTTTCCACTCAGCTGTTAACGAGTGATAAAAGCACATTTGTTTTTACTGTTATGGCTTCTATTGTCGTTATAACGTGTTTATGAGTGGGGATTCTGATTTCGGTACCAATCACTTCATTCACTTATGTATATGTTTCAAGAAAAAGAAAGGATCAAACCAAAGGAACAATGATTGTAATTCTGGCTTTGTTGAATGCTCCTTAAATTTTCCTTCTCCTGAGGAAGGATTTAACAGTCTGTACTTTTAGAGCTTCTCTCCCTGCTCTGGTTTGGCAATTCTCATCCAACTTTCCATCCTGATAAAGCAAGGATCTGGAAGGCTTTGCAACACGCTCATTTCTGGAGGAGTCTGTTTTCTTCATCATGGCTGAGCTCTGAATAAACACCTCCTGATCGTGTCACCTCTGCGGCTGCCCAGGGATCCTCACAGTGCAGCAAAGATGGAGACCTGTGGCATCTCTGAGACACGACACCAACTTTTTACTTCAATGGGAGGCTGTTAAAATGATGATATCCCACCGGGTCTATTATGAAAGCAAGGAAACCAAATGCAGCTGCAACTAATGGTGAGTCTAGAGACAGCATGGAGCAGAGCAGTGTGTGCTCAGCTGTCAGAACAGATAGTGCCTGAACTGAGAGTGGATATGTCAGGTGTAATCCTGATTTGACCATGGATCTGGGGAAGAAATGGCAGAAAGGGTAACTGATGTCCTGGTTCACTGCAGGGGAGGTTCAAGGTCCCTTCCACCTCAAACAATCCTATGATTCTATGATAAAACGTGGTTAAAACATGGCTTTGATTCCAACTGAAAACAAAACTGAACGTGTAATGAAGTCTAAAGCTTCTGTAGCAAAGAGAACTGAGCATCGTGTATATTACTGGCCAAAGAAACCTCAGCTGCTCCATCCCAGCTGAAGGCAGGACAATGGTTTCTAGTGGAAGGCCGTGTGATAAACCTGCATGTGCCTATAGATTAGGAGTCAGATTAAGAATATGTATAACACGAATACATTATAACAGCAGGTGTCATTCCTGCTAGGAAATCACTTGTATTTTAGTCAAATAGGTGTTTAATTATAGTATTAAGATTTTCTATTGGTGATCTGCATGTGTGAATGTGTGTGGGTAGGTGCATTTTACATATATATCTTTGTGTGTGTATATACATATATATACATATATATATATATATATCCTTTGGTGTTAACAACAGCTTCTAAGAGGAGGAGTATTGAATGGAGCTTTGTGTTTGAGCACAAACACTTTGCAGAAGGCTTCTGTTAGTACTGTTGCTGCTTGTAGTGCAGTGTTTCCTGGGCTCTGTATGGGCAAGGCAAGAAATAATAAAGGGAGGCAGACTGTCACAGAGGATTTTTAGCAACCAGCACTCACGTTAATCCTCTGACCTAGTTTCTGAAAGGCCTATATAAGGAAGAACATCGTGAACAGCTAATATGCAGTGCCCACATTTAAGACTTTGGAGCGCATCAGTTCTGAGATTTATCTGTCTCTTCCTGGAAAAAAAATAAAGCACAGAAAGCAAATCATCTTCAAAGAAAATCCCCCCCCTCCACCTTACAAAGACTTCATGTCTTAGCAGTGTTGTGAGTTGGCATCAAGGCCCCAAAGTCTGTGCTGTGTTTGCCCACCTGTGTGTATGTCTGGGCATCTCCCTGGTAAACTCTTTCCTTTATGTTTTGATGCTGTTGGCAACCAGAAGTCTACAGTCTCTTTAGGTCCAAACCAGATGGAGAATGTTCACTTTAACCAAACTGACCACCTGAATTCACCTGAATCTGGAGCCACTCCATTCCCACATGGCCAATAAGAGAGGACTGGGGCTTCTTTCCTCTGCAGAACATTCTCTTTGTGTCCCAATGGGGCTGAAAATCAGCAAATCAGAACAAAGTTTAACAAGTTGGACTTAAAAAGCAGGAAACCTAGAGCTATTGTCCATATCTGATCCCTTCTGGCCATTTATCACATCTCAGAGCTCTT
The DNA here is from genome assembly GCF_054131305.1 of Coturnix japonica. Classification (NCBI taxonomy): domain Eukaryota; kingdom Metazoa; phylum Chordata; class Aves; order Galliformes; family Phasianidae; genus Coturnix; species Coturnix japonica. The sequence goes on from NC_140683.1 coordinate 9,701,256, forward strand.
ATTCCACTGCTTACACTGGTTCTAGCTGAATATACAGCAATACATGGCACCGGTGCTGTTTTTTAATTTAAGTTGAAGGATATGTAGTTAATCCTTGTAAGAGACATGAATCTATTTCTCATGTCTTTGTCCTTTCAAGAGCTGGATTGTATGCTCTAGACTAAGAGGCATGATAGTGTTTTAATGCCCATCAGTCAAGAAAGAGGTATAACAGTAATTATAGAGACGTGTATTCCTTTGTGAGGGCTGCAGCCTGGCTTACAGGCTCAGGTACAGAAATGTTGCTTGAAACAGGCTGCTCCTCAGGCTGAGGATGTTTTCAAGGCCATTGGGAGAAAGTGAAAACCCATTGCGCAGTGCTGTGGTTGGGGAAGAAAGATGATTTGCTTCATAGATCACCTATCACAGCTGATTTTATAACTTTCTTGCTTTCTTCCTAGAAGAACACTTAAGGGAGAAGGCTGTCCTTATATCTTTGCTTGTGTAACTGCAAAATAGCACAGCCACTAATGGGTGCTCTCCAGGGGCATGCATGGGGAAGAGTGCAAAAGAAGAGCTACTCACTGCCACTCTGCATTTTAAATGTCTTTGTATTCTTCTTCTTACATTAAATTTATCATCTCAAAGAGAAATCTGATGGAAAATCCTTCCTGCTGGACTCTGTCAAGCACAAGGGACAACAGACCTCACTCCTGTTTCCATTCCGCGTGTCAAAACCCAATCACACAGGCATTAGATGTCCAGTTCAATGCATGCAAATACCAGTGCCAAAAGCATCACCTTCCTGCCGTGTCTGCCATCCTGTTGCCTGAACCACCCATGCATCTCCTCTGAACTTCAGTTCTTTCCTCCTCTGGGCAGACAGATCAGGATGAGCTCTGCTCCACCAGCACGTGGTGATGCCTCCATGTGTCTCCATTCAGACCCATGGGAGGATGGTGGATGCTCCAGTCATGGCCACGCTGCGATTCTTTGCCCTTCTCTAACCTTTCTCACCACCCCTTTGTTTATAAGGTCTTCACAGCACTTGTGGGTTTCTGTAAAACTGCAAAACAACGAATGTCCCCTGGTTAGCAGGAAACCCTACAAAACCACACCAGCAGCCTGACAGTGCAACTGAAGTGCGGTGACACCCGGCCCTGCCCCTTCCTCCCAGCCAAGACAGGCACACGGCTCCTTCACCCATCAGCAGTTGCCCTCCAGGTCTCATTGCCCTGCAAGTTTCATGCTCAAGAGCACTTTGGGGTTGTCCTTGTTCTTCTTCACTAGCTGAGCCTTCAGGCTGCTCCCCCATATATCCGGGCTCTGCCCAGCCATTCCAGTGCCCCCACTTAGCAAAAGCTGAGTCACAGCAGCTTCCAGGGTTTTCATCACCTATTCCTCGCCTACTCCACCCCTTCTGAAAATTCATGTTTCTCACCCACTGTTACAATGTAAAGAGCGTAATGTGAAGCTGAGAACCTGTAGCAGATGTCTGTAAGGGCTGTCAGACTCCGGTGGAGTGGAATGGGCTGAAAGGAGACCTTGTAGAGGGGACAGTACGGAGGGGGTTAAGGGATGCTGTGGGTTCTGGGCTTCATTGTCATCCCAAAAAGGGAAGAATGAAAGGGCATCATGAAGCATCAAATGGATTGAAGTGAGGCAGGGATGGATCCAGTTCTTTTAAACAGAATCATAGAATCGTGGAGTTATAGAATCTAAAATGATAGAATCTAGAATCACGGAATATAGAATTATAGGAGAGCCCAGGTTGGAAGGGCCACTCAGAGATCATAAGGTCCAGCCTTGTGTGGGAAAAAGGAGACTAGGTGAGCTTGTCTAGCCTCTAGATAATCTGTCTAGATGTGTATATATCAACACAAAACCTCTCTTGATAAAGTCCTGCTCATTGTCTCTTGTCTTCTCCATGTGGGTCCTTGTGTAGAAATAGCTTCCATCCTCTTTGTAGACCAGATTTAAGTACTGGAATACTGTAATGAAGTCCCCACCTTCAGCCTTCTCTTTTCTGGAGTGAAAAGACCTCCATGACCCTCCCTTGGACCCTCTCCATTCAAGTCTAAGGGTCACTCCAGTAAAATAAGTCTTTCAAAACAAAAACTAAATGAAATGCGCATTTGTTTTATGCATTGCACAATTAAATTATGGATCTCATGGGCCTCAAATAGCAATCAGATAACTCAGATGAATGGCCGCTATATTTTGTCTGTTGCTCGTACACTCTCCCGAAGTATCTGATGACTGTGATTGCAGATGGTGCATTGAGCTAGATGGATATTTGGCCTGACTGTCAAGAGCCACTTAAAAAAGCATTAACAGAGGTCACCACCCACTGTCTTTAGCCACTGTAATGAGTCAGAGCACTGTGCTCAATCTGTGTCTATGCCAAGCTATTTTATGCATGCACAGGTCACATTTTCTGGTTCCTATTGTTGCTGTTGTTTCTGGGTTAAAAATAAGATTACAGCTTCCTCCTTATCCACCTAATACTGAAAGGATTGTTGGTGTCTGGTGAGGGCCAGGTCAGGCTGAATTCACGCTTATTTAATAGGTGTTCTCCCTCTAAAATGAATCCCACAGAGGGGTTTTTAACTTGCAGTTAATTGCAGGAGATAATTATCGGATATTTTCCTACTCTTTCATTCTGCTTATGCTATTAAGATTCGTGCATACTATTTAATAATAATTTATTGAGAATGGGAGAGTGTTGCCCAAGTCTGTGCTCCGAATTACTCAGAGAGGGAGATCATATCTACAGACGTTTACAGTGCTCATTAGTATCTTCATCACCAGGTTAATGAGTGAGGGAAAATGTTTCTATCGCCCACCTCAAGCTTTGGCAAGAGCCAAACCTATCAGAGGTGTCAAAGCAATTCACCCCAGCTTTGCTCATAACGCTATTTAATCCTGCTTACTTCCAACGCTTCCAGAGCTTTTCAGCGCTTTGTGGTTTCACCACAACCATTCAGCAAAATTCAACTCAAATTCATGAACTGACTCGGCTGGCCCCGGAAGTGTCTTTTCCAATGAACTGATGATTCACTGACCCATCTTCTCCCAGCTTCAGAGCCTCAGCATTTAATGGAAGCTCTTTGCTCAGAGCGATGACTACCACAACTGATTCCACTGTAGGAGTGCTGAAAGCATAGGAGTGGGCTGAGCAGCCTCTAGGACTGTCTTCTTGTGGTAACCCAAACACTCACGGCACCTCCTCCACTACCTCCTTTCAATTAATCTAACAGATTTATTGCCATCCAGACACTGCCAGGTGCCAGGGTTAGAACCACCAGCCCTCACAGTCTCCTTATGATTGGGATGTGCTTTAATTTGTGGGTCCATCACATGAGCTGTCGTTTTTCCTTCTGCCTGTCTAGTTTCCCTTCCTTTACACTGCACAGTCAGCTGTAGTTCAGGCTAAATATTCAGATTTTGACATTATATAGAAAGGGAGGAAAAAATTCTCTGCGGCCTACAGAAGTTTCTTGTTTGCACAGAGGAGCCATTACAGCCAGCTCAGGGCACTCAGCCTTGGCAGCCCCATCATGCTGCCTTCATCCCCGCTCTCTGCTCCTCCTCAGTCCCCCATTATATACACGAATGTCCTGCCTGGCTCCAGACCACAAGTGTATAATTTCTTCATCCTTAGTTTACCCACCTTGAGGCTCAGTGCCAGACACCTCATAGACCCAGCTCCCCCCTCCAACTCTCTGCCACTCCCATGTGTTGCATCACACAAGAAAGAAGGCTAACAAGGCAGCCTCATCCTGTGATGCTTTAACACAGCCACCAACAATGCAATGTGTGGCTGTACAGTGGATATTCACAGCCTTCTAGTGGCCTTACACTTAATTTCCAGTGAGTCCCAGTGCATTTGGTAATGAGATTTGATGGTAGCAGAATTCAGAGGCCCCATTCCCAGACACTCGGGGACTGAATCTTCTTTGTTTTCAATGAAACAGCATCCTTTAATGGTTGGGAATCCACCGTTCCCGACTAATTGCATCTGCTTTGGGCTCAGACTCAGGAGAGCAATCCCAATGTGCAGCATCACTGTCACAGGTTACATCCCTCATGCAAGACTAACCCTGATACTCAGAGTCACCATGAAGGCCACTCTAAAAAAGCACTCTAAACATTGTACTGGCTGCTTACAGCCACAGTGGGCCCCAAATATGCCATGGCACCATGACCTTTCCATGGGATTAAGTTTCATCTTGGGTTTGATGAACCTCGTAGCATTCCATCATTCATCCTTGTCTTTTCCTCATGGTGTTGTTCTTCATGCACTGGCATTGATGGGCTTTGCTGCCCAGCACTGGGACAATTCATGTACCTCAGCATGGAAGATAAGAGTCTTAACAACATGATATAAACCAAGCTCAGTGCTCCAGCTTCCTATCAGGCTTTGTATTGCCTGTTTAGTTTGCACATTCATAAGACTGTCTCGTAATATGCTTGTACAGCAACTAATACTTAGTTTTTCCATTGCTGGCTTTTACCACAGGACAAACACGGCTTTGCTGAAGCTAAAAAGTGTTTTTATACAAGTGCAGAAATAACTCCATTCAGCTGCTTACCGGAGCTTTTATGTCTCATTGCTATTTTTAAGGCTATGTGGTCTTTTGTGTCTCTGTCTTTTGGCAAGAAAAACGCATGTAGCAGCATTGATCGCATGGCAAAGCAGCAGCAATCACAGCTACAGGTTAGTGGTTGGGCTGCACTGTCTCCCCTTCCTCAGAGAAGTGTCTGAGCGAATGACCTATATTTGGTTTGTGGCTACCCCATAACTGATACGTCTTCGTATTATTCTTCGTATTGACTAATAATAATAACAACAACAACCTCTTTGTGAGCTGTTTACCACCCACTTGTATCTATCCCCGAAAAAACCCAGAGGAAATAACGAGGTAACATTCTGCTTCTATTTATAATCAGAAGTAAAAAATGCTTCCCAGTAATAAAGCAAATAGATGTTTATCTGCTGCGGCAGAAATGTTGAGTCGGGTTTTTGAAATTCCAAACTTGAAGTTTCCTTTGCTTGTGTCAAAGCTGTTTCATCTTCTCTCACAGCCTACACCTCCACCTCCTCTTTCTCACTGTCCTCACCCGACTCCTTCCCTCATTCCCTGGCTTTCCTGGCTGATCAGACATGCAGGCTGTCGGGTGTCAGGCACTTCCCACAGCCCTGGTCTGTGATGCCATTATCTCCAAACTGGTTGAGATCATGGTAGAAAATCCACAGCACCAAGAAAAGGCTTCACAAAGACACTCCGTTAGTCAGTTCTCCAGCCCCTGCCTCAGATCTTCTGTCTGTAAAACAGCAGAAACTTGGTAGATCTTTCTTGTAAAAAGATATGAACTGCGGGGAGGAAAATGCAGAAGACAGTCATACTGCAACTGGCCAAAGGCATTGGCGTGCCCTGCTCAGTGCTAGGCTCAGATGTGTCACTTTGCAGCACAAGCAGACAAGTTCAGAGCAAGCACCACTGACTCCTCACAGAGCTGTCAACCTCTTCCCTTCCTAACCTCTTCCCTGATGCTTTTGGCCTGGGAAACTTAAGGCAAAATCAACACCTTCTCGCCTGAAATATTCAACAGAAGAGTAGAAGTGGCAGTGAGTGACACGGCGTAGAGTGTTGACAGGCATGGGGTGATGGCTGGACTGGATGATCCTAGTGGTCCTTCCCACCTTAATCATGGAATCATAGAATCCTCGTAGCTGGAAGGGACCATTTAGTCCAACTCCCTTGCAATGATTCTATGGTTCTGTGTTGCTATGATTCTTCTCTTTCAAGGGATGCTGACAGCTTGACAGCTGTTTGTTGGGTCAGGGTTTGCTGCTTTCTTCTCTGTGTTGCAGGACACGAGGAGGGATGTGGCCCTGGACACACATCAAGGCCACTGCACAGCACAGAAGTGGAACCAACTTTCCTTTCAATCTGAGTTTTACTCATAGGCCAACCCCCCCCTCCAGCAAATGGCTAAACCAAACCAAAACAAATCAACTTGTCAAGACACATCCTGAAACTACCTGATTACACTTGCAGTGGCCGCAGAGGTACAAGATATTTTTACATTTTTGTGGGTGTCTCTAACTTTCAATTGTTTGCTGTGCTTTCTTTTTCTTTTTTCACTCGAAGCACTGTTTGAAGTTGCAGTTTCCCATCCTTCATATTCTGAGAAAAGTCCTCCGTTACAGGTCTTTCCTGCTAAATAGTTACACTGGCATGTGAGAAAACGATTCAGCATCTAGAAAAAGCCTTTGTGTGCAGAAATCTGAGCAATTTGTTCTACTTTTTTGATCAGACTGAGGGCTGAAGATAATTGGGGTCTGTGTGAATTCATTTAAGTTGAGAAAATGAAGATTTTTACCAGTAGAAGTGAGAGTTAATGGCTGAGGTGAACAAGCCCCAGGGCTTTCTTTCTGTCTTCCTGTCTGACTCTGTTTGTTCCATAGAAATGAGAAACAAATCCATGAGGCTGAGGTTAATTAAACATTGGCATGACTCCTTGAAGGAAATGGCAAGTCCATCATGACTGGAGGACTTTGAAATGAAGGCTAGCTGTCTCTTATAATGAAATCTTCAAGCCTAGTCAAGTTTCTTGGTTCAGCTGTGCTCAAAAAGATAATGTCTATGGAATTCAACCAGAGAATTAGTACTGATATATTCTGGATGACAGAACTGGTTCAGTAGGTGAGAGACAGCCTTCAGACTTAACAACAAAAAGCAACCAAAAAGTGTGTTTGCTTATGTATCACATAAAATGCATTCTATTTCATGAAAGCACTTCTACAGTAAAAGATATGTCCCTCATTCACGCACCTCCCAACTCACCGTTATCTTCATTTATCTGCTATTAGACTTGCATAAGCTTAAGGCTGAAGCTGTTGCAAACATGCATAGTAATTTGAACTACAAGCGCTTGATTAATGTACTGGCCTTACTTAGAAGTGATTTCAGTTCTGTTCTGTACTGGAAGAAGTCACTGTTAATGAGAGAAAATGACAACAGATTCTTAGTATTTTCCTGTTCTCTTTAAACCCCAGAATATTCTTTACTGTAGAAAGAATAAAAGATGTAGACATGTCTATGCAATGCCATAGCACCCATAGATATCCCACCATAAGCATCCTTTAAAAGCTACTTTACTCTGCCAGGCATGTATTCAAAGCTATACAAGATCAACACAAGGACCAAAGTCAAGTCCAAAGTTCAGGAGCCAAGGAGGACCAGTCAGACATGTATTTTTAGTCATTTAATTCTCAGAAGGCAAAAGGGCATAGATAGCAATTCAAAGTGCTTTGGGACATTAAGTTTCATATATTATTTTTTTTTATGAGTCCATGAAAATTTCATAATGAAACTCCAAAAAAAAAAAAAAAAAAGAGAGAGATGAAATATATGGTTTAGTCTGGAAACCATGAGCAATTCTGTGGTTTTGCTTGGGTTTGTACTGAAACTTGTCAAAACTAGGTAGTTTCTCCTCATTGCATCTTACCTAAAGATTTTGAATTCATTCATACCTGAAACTGAGAGTGAAATTCAGGGGGCATGAACCCATGTAGGGAAAAAGGGTTTGCATGAAACCGCAGGTCAGGTTTGCACCACTTTGAGTTGCATCGTGTTTGCTGCTGACTCACTGAACTGTGGCTGGTGCTTGGTGGACTCCATGACTCTTTGGCTACTTGGGAATTGTCAAGCTGCTGTGATAAAACGCCTACCTGTGTGCTACTCTTCAAGGCTGACGCACTGGAACAGGTTGCCCAAGGAGGCTGTGGATGCCCCATCCCTGCAGGCATTCAAGGCCAGGCTGGATGTGGCTCTGGGCAGCCTGGGCTGCTGGTTGGTGACCCTGCACACAGCAGGGGGTTGGAGCTGGATGAGCACTGTGGTCCTTTCCAAACCAGGCAATTCTATGATTATATGATTCCACCTGTTGTGTTTTTATCAGCTGGATACCCTTGTGTTGGTTGACAGATCTCTGCTGTGGAAAAAATCTGGGGAAAAAATATGGAGAATCGGTATTGGCAGAAAACCTCATGTTTGGTACAGCACTATGTGTGGATGGGTTGTCCTCATCATCCTTGGGACAGGCATCTCAGTGTCCAGCTCTTCTGAGAGGGTGAAAAACTTGCTTTCCCTGCCAAGTATTGCGGACCAGAGGCAGCACTGTGTGACATTTACATAAAGACATCAAAGAAAAGCAAAGCAACCAAATTTAATGAAAATAAAAATAAAAATACCAAGAACAGACAGACAAGATTAAAATTTTTAGCCTAAGCCTGCATAAATTGAGACTGACATTGCTGAGGTTCCTGGGTGATATTAATTCAAAGGAAGCTCAAGTAGAAATGACCTGAATATCAATAGAAATGCACGGAGCTTTTGTATGCAGTGATTGGAATCAGGGACAGAAATACCAAATTTTATTCCAAAGGAGGGTAGAAAGAACAGGATCCATGTTGGTGATGTCCTTCTTGTGAATAAGAAATGTGACTTTGATAAAAGCTCTGGGCATTTTTAGGGTAACTGTTCTTGTGAGAATATTGTCAGTATTTTGCCTGATATTTACCTTTTCAGGTGCAGAAAAGGACAGTAGTCAAGGCTATAGCCTGTTTGATTTTGCTTTTTCATCCTCTTGTGGCTCAGGCATCGGCTTTATTTTCTTTTTACCATCCATTTTTTGTGCAGCTTTGAGCACATCACTTAAGCTACAGCTGAGGTGCCCTGGGCTGCAGCTTTACTGTGCGTGCTTGGATTCCTGAACCACGTCATGTCAGTGCCATAAAGGCTCTTCATTGAGCTCCAGTTGTCAGATGTTTTAAGTCAGAATGAGGGTGGGCTTGGGGGAGTCTGCTTTAAGCTGCCTTAAGCATGAGCTATAAGGACAATCCCACCTCAGAACAGGAGGTGACCTGAGGGAGCTCCAACACAAACACTGGAATGGAGCAGTGGCTTTTGCAATCCCATTATAGGGGTGGGAAAAATAAACAGCTTCCCCAGCTCTTCTTTGAGAGGAAGAGTGATGGTGTTTCATTATTTTGAGGAGGATGAACTCATGAAATCTTTCAGCTTGCCAAAATTATAAATATATTTTCACGCTGCGTTTGCGCTCTTGCTGTGATGTATGGACCATTCTTCAAGCTAAATGTGACTTTGACTTTTCCCTTGTTCACAGATTATTTCCCAATAGGGCTTAATATACATATGCCACACTGAACAGGTTATGTGTATTTCCCTGTTTATAAGACAAAGGGAGATTTATTAGCCGACAAAGGCCAGCTTTCAGCCGCTCTTTATTTCTATTTTGCATACATTCCACCTCCAGCTGCATTCAGGTGTGATGCAGTTCTGTCCTTCTGGCGGAGTTCAGCCAGAGAGGATTCGGTCCCCAGAAAGGTTTTATTATTTTCCATCCGACCTCCAAATCACTTCTTTCTCTCCTCAATCAAAAGCTTTCACTACACTCCCCATGCACAAGGAACACAAATAACAGGTTTTGACACAGCTGAGACCAACAATTCTTTACTTCAGGACCCCACATCGTACCGCAGGCAATTACTAAAATTCCATGTTCTGAAATACAGCTCTGTAACACAGTTTAGGGTGGCTCCATTTTTAGATACACTGCTTGAATCACACAGAAATGGCCTGTTTTCCAGGATGTGATGGGCACCCTGATGGACATGAAGATTCTTCCTGTGTTATTGCTCTTAATTTCAGGTATGCAGAATCTCCAAACAGGTCTCAAAAACCACATTCTAAATAAAATTGCATTTATTGTTGTTATTATTATTTAACGGTGCTTCTGGTTATCCTATTTCTTATAGCTTTGTGACTCACATATTACTTTCTTCGTCTCGCTCCCAAATCGTTAATCAGAAGTCAAAGGGAATTTGTATCCAGGAAAGAGCATTTCTGTTGACTCATAACAGCAAATGCTGCTGAAAGATGGCAAAGACGAAAAGTTGGGCAGCTCCTTCTTTGGAGTGGGAGCTTCATGGGAAGAACTGGTACTGCCTGGGCTTCCTGGGACTCCAGTTGAGCAAATGCACTCTCTGACAAAGCTGTGGAAGTTATTGCATTCTTACAACTGTTCCATTTGTACTGCTTTATTATTGTATTTTATTATCAATCTTAATGACTCTGCTTTTCACCTGCACTTCCAGGGAGATGGATGCTACATATCACCCCCACTATAGGATGTCTTTCCCTCTGTAGCCAATTTTCAGCTAATTTAATTTACCTCTTTTTCTATTGCCTTACAAGGCTGAGTGATACAATTCTTTTGAACAAGGAAAACAGTTGCACAGCATGAATAAACACTTCTTAGCTTCCCAAGGAGGTAATAGTGTGCAATAGCAGCTCTAACCTATCTTTTTCTCTCTTATTTTCCTCCTGTCTGGTGTCTATTTTTATTCAACAATTTTATTGGAGAAGCAAAATGAGAAAAGAACATTGCTATTCTTGGAAACCTTCCATCGTGATGCAAGAGCAGAAGAAGGCCTGGATGAGAGACACGCAGAGCCTTCCTCAGAAGACTCCTTTACAGCAACTTACAGCAAGTGCCAACCATATCAGCAGTGTTGGGAGTGTGATACTGGAGTGTCATTTACTTCACACTGGGACCTACCCTGGATCAAGAGGAAATGAATAGGCACAGCTTCTAATAAACATTATATAAAAGAAATCTTTGTCACAGCTGATTTTCAACAGGAATTCCATAATAACCCAATGGAAGCATCTCACCCAATGGGAAACGTTTCCTACCATGCATCAGTAAAGGTAAGGCAAGGTGAATGAGACCTCTTTGATCCATGGTTGTAAGCTCATGTGCCACTCCTATGGGATCCAATGCTGCAGTGTTTTTGGCTCCTGCTCAGCAGGAGGACCCTGCCCCATCTCCTTCAGCTCGGGCTGAGACGTTGGGGACAAACACAACAGCAAAGCACAACACAGGACAGTGATTCATCGGAGGAAATTCAAAAACCTGTGATTCATACCCTGAGTGCCAATGATGTTTTGCACTAACCTCAGTTTACTGAGGTTGCATTTCCATTTCAAGTGATTTACAAAGCACCCGCATGTGCACTTGGGTGCAGTTCAACCTCTTTGAAGGCAGGAGCCCAACCTCCCCATGTTTGCTGCCTGAGACCCTTAATTAGGGCACAGCTAGGAAGCATTCACAGTAATTAACTATCCATTGTGGTGAATATTATCTGAGCTCTCTCAGGTGTTGAAAAGCTCAGGACAGGGCTCTGGTAGCAAACTGTATGGATGTAAACATGAATGATGGTTTGATAAGAAACAGGCACTGCTCCCACTGAGGATAAAAACAGAAACTCCCAAAGGCATCTGATCTCTTCACACCTCTGGATTTCAGTGTCGCTGGGCTACAGGTCTCTGAAGAACTGGCCTTTAATGTCTGCCAGGAGGGTTTTCAGTTCTCACAGACTTCAAACAAAGGTGAATTTCCGTTGACCACATGGATGTGTTTTCAGTTCTCAGCAGTTTGGTTCCTTTCAGCGAAGAGGAGATAACTAAATATTAATAAGGGGATGGGATATTTTGTTCTTTTCTGCTAAAGACGCTCGCTTGAAAACTCTACCAAGAAGTCATTAGAGCTGCTGGTTTTGTGGTTCACTTGTTTTCAGCCTCTCTGTCCTTTTAAGCAAAGCTCTTTGCTGCAGAGGATGCAGCAGGTGCATCATATTAAGAACCAATGTTATTTGGCCTTTCAACCAGGGCTTGTAAGAATGGATGCAGCACTGGTGAGAAGGTATGAAAGCAGTGATCTCAGCTCTGGAAAAGAAGAATAATCAGGCAGGTAGTGTGGTAACTCTATAGAGAGATGTTAGATGTAAAGGGTAACAGAGCATTGTACTGAAGTTATGTGCATCACCACCAGCTTGACAGGGAGGTGAGGTGGTTATTTACTGCCTAAGACAGAACTGCAGAGGTAGAAGCACTTGTTAATCCTGCATTCTTGTCCTGCTTGAAAATCACCATCTGCCTTAGCAGCACACCTGCCTCAGCTGAGCAGCATTTCCCTTCTGCATTTCAAGGTATTCCACCCTCCTCAAAGCTGGGACTAATCCTTCATCCTGCTGTAACTTGGGGCAGTCTTTGGTGTTTCCTGCCTTAGTAACCTCTATTGTACAATGCTGATGCAAAACAAGTGAACTGTTGCTTTCAAATGCCATGTTAGCAGTCTGATTGAATTTGTTTTAGGGACTAAAGCCAGATTTAATCTGGATTGCACCTCTTAGCACAGGAGCTATTTTTTTTTCCATGTTTTACCCCCCAATCTTTCATTGATCTATTTGTCTTTTGTGGTTATCAGCACTGTAACATCTGCTTTTTCACTTACGTGTAGGTTTAGCATGAGTCCTGCCCTTGTAGAAGAGCTGACCACGCACATCTCTGTGCAGCCATGAAAACCTGCAAGCTCACAGTGCTCTCCTCATGGCACTGAAGATGATGTGACATTCTTAAAACTACCACACCATTATCCTCTTGTAAGTCATTTTCCTTGCTGAGTTAAACACCTGCTCGGCTATAAGCAAGAGATGCTTAAGGTCTTTTCAAGCACAGTAGATGCTGCCAGACATGGCAGTTAAGAACTGGATTAAATAGAAAAGTCCTACCTCTGGTTTGAGGCTCTTATATGCCAAAGTCAGAGGAACCTGGATAATTACACTCAATAAATAACTTTCCCTGCTTTTTCTGTTCTGATGTCTTTCACAAGGCATCTCTAGTTGAGCTCTATTGAAGGGAAGCTGCTAGGTTAGATGGACTGTTGGTTAAGATCTTGTTTGGCCATTTTAGGGGTTCCTGAAAGGCAGGTTCTGCCTGACCAACCCAATCTACCAGGTAACAGTAATAGAAAAACAGGGAATGGCCTTAGTTCCATCAGTGGATGTTCAGGTTGGATATTAGGGTAAACTTCTTAGAAAGAATGGTAAGACAGGGATGGTGGTGGAGTCACTGTTCCTGGGGGTATTCAAGAAACATATCCCCTCTAAAACATGTATGTTTTAGAGGGGATATGTTGATAGTAGGACTTGATGATCTTAAAGGTCTTTCCCAACCTTTATCAACCTATGATCTCTCTGAACACAGAGCACTGGAGATCACGGCACTGGGATGCTACGGAGGAGAACAAAAGGTTGCTCTGTGCAACAGGAAGGCAGCGCTCCAGGCAATGCACTGCACCGAACTAGAGCTGCACTGAGTATAAAATGAAACAAAATTTGCATAGCTCTCTTTTTTCACGGAAAGCCAGCAGCAGGGAGGGGGCACTGATCTTAGTAACCATTCACCTTCTGACATCAGAAACCTCCGATGCAACACACAAGGCTGCTGTCGCGAAATCCCTGATCACGAACATGAAGCTCCTTCCCCTCCTCACAGCTGCGACCTGCTTCACGCCCCCAGCTCCCTCGTTCTTTGTACCACAAGTGATGAAGTTTTTTTTCCAGATCACATGAGCCAGGATGAAGGGGAAAATCCTGCCAGGAACAGAGATGGGCTGCAACCTGAACCTGATCAAGGGGAGATACAGACCAAGTACCCTGAGAGCTATATAAGGTGCTTGGCACAAGAGCAAACACTTTTTCAGATGAAAGACTCCCATGAATCAGCCATGCATGTGAATGAAGACACCGTTTCAAGGAGGCTTGGAGCCACTAACAAAACTTTTCTGTATTTCATCATTGCTACCCTTGTTGCGTTGCTCGTATTTGCGTTAGCCACCATCATGGTCTTAGTTATCCGGAGGACGGTAAGCAATTCTCACTTCACTTGTTGCCTTTTTCTTCTTATTTATTGATTTATTATTATTTTTTTTAAATATAACCTTCTACTCTAATCTAAAAACTATCCCATGGCTGGAAGGTCAGTCTCTGCCCCCTGTTATGAACACACACAGGAACTGGGGAGAAAGACAGAACAAGAGGGAGATTAAAGAGTTTAAAAACAAAAGAAATCCTTCCCCCATGGGTTAATTTCTAGCATGTGGTGTCTGCTCTGAGAATGGAAGTGGAAAGCTTGTATTACAAGAGTCAATCCACCTTCTGTCCAGCTGGTTCATAGGAGAAGCGGAGCAGAGGTACATCAGTGCCCCAGTGTGTGATATCTGGTTTGTGTGTTGCTTTTGTTTATGGGTCTTCCCTGGAGACAGGAAAGAATTTTACTGGAGTAAAATACCACATTAGAAATTTTATAGCCTTTACACACAAAAAATCTGAGTGCTGGAGGATCTCCACAGAGATTCAAAGAACGAAAGCACCAACATGGGGCTGCTGGAGGGAACTGGCCATGGAAAACAAAATATGATCTCTCAGCTCAATATTTTCTCTTACTAAATTGATCTTGTGCGATTTGTGTGTCTGCGTATGCACATAACCAAGAAATTAAGCCGTTAAAGCTTGACTGATGCTTCTTGAAGTTGTACCAGGGAGGAGTTGTTTACCTGAAATCAGTGCTCTTCCAAAAGGGAAGCAGTTTGTGTGCAGTTAGAATGAGACATGGGAGGTTTCAGGTGATAAATATTGGGATATTAAGGGAGATCTTTAAAATAACAGCTTGGATAATTACAGAATTGCCAGAGCTTTCCTATATAATTAGACTTCGTTTGTGCTTATTATGAAAGTAAGCATTAAATTACCTCTCCATCAGGATAAATGCAGTTAGAGCAGTTGCCAGAGGAACAATATTACTGAAAGAGTTGAGATTTTCATTTAAAAGAGTAATGATGTTACTGCAGCTGCTTTGGAAACACAGCTTGGCTGAACGAGAAGGCAGGAAGCTGAGGGGTGAGAGAGATGTGAGAAACAGAGCTGCAGTTTTACAGTGCAAAGGGAACTGGGCAGCAAAAACAGCTCACTTCTTGTCCTTGGGGAACCAAGAGACCCTCAGTCCAGAAGCAGCAGTCATAGAATCATTAAGGCTGGGAAAGACCTTTAAGATCATCTGGTCATTCTCCATCCACCTCCATGTTGAACTGATGGACCAGGGAGGATGCAGTCATGGCAGGGCTGAGCATCCCATAGCACTGACTCCAGCAGCTCCAGGGCTGGGGGTTGTGTGGTTATAGAAGTCCAGTGACTGTAGGGAATTTGCCAGCACCATTTGGCTTCATTACTTTGTATCTTTAAAGAGAGGAGCAACATTTTGTGATCAACCCTGTAGGGCGATCTGGTTTTCTCTCCAGTTGTCAGCTGGGTTCTATGAGTGAACCGCAGGGACAGTGCTGGCTTGGTGACCCATGGTTTGGCTACCACTGCATTAAGTGGAGGCATCTGGTGGCATGCAGACCACACAGCCCCCTAATCCCATTGCAGGGACATAGAAGTTGTCTGCTCATCTTTCTTTACCTCTCTTAATAATTTATGCTTGCTTAATTCAGGGTGAATTGAGAAGGGGAAAATCAAGCTGTGCAGGAGCAAGGCTCTTCCCTCACCCCAAATCCAGGTGTTCTGAGTAAGAGAAATACACGTGAAAGACCAGAACAACAACAACAAAAGCCAATCTTTATTCCAAAGCTGATTCCCTGAACTTAGCATTAGTTACAATACCCATTATTCACAGCCCTGCATTTTCCAGCACCCCAGGAAATTTTCCTTCAATAGGGTGCAGTGTCAGACCTGGGAAGCAGCATTTTTTGGAGCAACCTTCAGAGCTGAAGTCAGTTCATTTCTCAGCTTTCATCGCAGCTGGCATCGGGCCATTCACTGATCTACATCTCTCAGAACTGACTTTTGTTTTTCTCTCAGATAAGAACAGTTGCTACAGAGAAGACCTTAGCTTGCATTTTCCTTCTTAACGCTGTTAAGAGGGCCCCAAAGCCTACACACTTCTGTCTGCTGCAGCCCACTGCTCTTGTAGATCTCTTTATACATGCAGAGAGAGTATAGATATAATTTGGTCTCTAGGGTGAAAATCATTGAAAGACTAAGGATGAATGTAATTGTAGGGCGTACAATCTTAATGAGATCTTACAGTGTACTGCAAGCTATGCTGTATTGGACACCCAGCCCATGGGGTGCAGCTCTGTGAACGGATTTGGGGTGGAATCTGGGACAGCCCGTCATTGCTCTGCATTTCATCGCGGTCCTATTTTCAACCTCCCAGCCATGCACTCCTTGCCATGGGCTGAACCATCGGAGCCTATTGGCCCCCTCTGGTGGACAGCCCCGACAAAAAGGAGAAACTGTCTCAGCTTGGGAAAATTACTTGTAAACAATTAAGGGAAGGAAGAAATGACTTTCCTTTGCACTTGGTTGTTATTTTCTCTAATCAAGTAAACTCAGATTCCTCTGTTGCCAAGTGAAGAATTAAATCCTCCATTGCCAACACCCAGACAGGGTGAATTTATTGCACTGAATTGTTCCTGAGCTGGGGTTGTAGAATGTAACTTCCTGAAGTTCCAAGTGCACATCTTTACATCCCACATTCCACCATTACAGCAATATGCTGCCAGATAACAGCGATGCTAAGTGGTATTTCAAAGAAAAACTCTCAAGCTTTATTTGAATGCCTCGTCAATTGCCACTAACATAAACTGCATCAGTATCTGCTGTTTTCAGCTGGGGGGGAGCTTCCCAGGTGAGGATACGATGCATCAATTCACTTTCATTTTTCTCCTGTTGCCCTGGCTACAAAGCAAGCTGTGAGCTGCCAGCCCCATCCTGCATGTCTCTGAGGAAGGGCTGTGGGGTCAATGCCTTGTGAAGGCAACATTTCTGTCACCATACTGAGCACCTGGCAGTGCATTTGCTGCCCATTATCATTCTGTGTCATGGTTTTGTACACACTCTGGCTGAGATGTTGCACTGAGGGACATGGTCAGTGGGCGTGGTGGGATGAGCTGATGGTTGGACTTGATGATCCTAGAGGTCTTTTCCAACCTTAATGATTCTGTGATTCTAATGTGGCCGAGCACAGAGAACTTGCAGGAGGGCTGTGCTCCTCAGCAGTCCCTGCCCTGTGATGCTCCAGCGATGTGATGGGAACTTGTAGAACCAACAGCAGAGCAATGATCTGCTTGAAAACAGAAATGCTTTGCTCCCAGAATAACCACCCCCCTCTCCCACATCTCTTTCAGGCAGCTGATCCTGCCACAGAGGGCAGCACAGAACGGATCCGCAAAGGTAAGACACCTAACCTGACAGGCTGTGCAATTCATTCCATCTGTAATGCAAATGTTGCCCTAGGATCACAAGCAAGGCAACTGTGCACGCTGCACATAAAGGCATTTCTTGGTGGAAAGCCAAGGCAGCGGAAAAAAAAAAGGAAAGGAAGAAGAAAACAAGATTTTGAATTACTCATTACCTCAGGAAAGCAGGGCATGGCTGAGGGAGGCACAACCATTCCTGAATCTGCCCTCAGGTGTCTTTGCTGGCTCTTGCACATGTGGGTGTGATGGCCCTATCTGTTCAAGGACAGGCTTTAAAACAACAGGAGATCCTCTTGAACTCGTCTGGTCTGTTTCCCACAGAGTTACGTATTTCTTACCCATTTGTGGGGAAAAGGAAAGAGGGAAGATCTAGTAGCGGGAAGTGCAGAAATGCAGCAAGAGGCAAAGAGCAGGAATTTAAACAGGCAGAGCATGGACACAGGGAGCCCAAAATAGGAGAAAGTTTTCTAACCAGACAGCAGGGACAGTGTACCCAAATTCTGCTTTTCCACAGTGTAAATCAGAGCAGTTCTATTTGTTTCATTGCTATTTCCTTCTTGGTTCCACAGCCCTTGGCTCTCAGCATTCTGAGTTCTTGCTGAGATGATTCCTAGTTGGTGCTGGAGATAGGAGGCAGCATCACCTCCCACTCTACAGATGGGAAAGCTGAAGCACAGGAAACTGAAATTCAAGGCCTAGAAAGCCCTTGTCACATAACCATCTTTTTCTCCACCTCCGTTTTCACACACAGGTGACATAATGCCCAATTTAGGCAATGTACATTCAAACTGGGAGAAGTTTTGAATCCAGGGCTCTTGTGCACACAAAGCTGTCCCTGCACATCATACAGCCCTTTCAGAGAACTTCTCAGTAGCCTCACCATCATCTGTTTTGTATTAAAAGTCCAGGAGAACTGGAGGGGTTTTCTTTTCCCATTAGGGTGCCCACAAAGCGTTGCTCTCATAGCAGTGTCCCACCAACAGCTGGAAAGAGGCAATGAAAGCCATGGAGTGGTGGCCAAGGGCTGGCAGGGGAGGGACAGGGACCATCTATTAGGTTAATGTGTTAATGTGAAACAAAGCTCAAGTGAATTCTGACTGGTCCAGAAAAGCATCTCAGTATGTAATAAATACACACATTTCCAAATCTCACAGTCTATACCAGCTGCTCCTTCTCCCCATCAAGGCAGCAGGAGTCTGTTCTCTCCAGGAATTTACAAGGTGTTGTTTCATTAGGCAGAAACCGTTTTGCCTTTGGGTCAGTATCAATGGCAGGCTCCCTGTCGCTCTGAATTCTGCTGCCGAATCTGAGATTAGCATAAAGACAAAGGAGGGGATGACAAAGAAATGCCACAGGGCAGGAAGGGCTGCTGGAAGCTGTCTGTAATGGGTGCAGGTGCTCTTATCAGCCTATCAGGTTCTGTTTCACAGCTCTGGCGGGGTAATGGAGCGTTAAAGTGTGAGCAAATTACAATGGTCTTTTATTTTTCTCTTAAAATGCATAAAGCAGAGCTAATTGATTAATAGATCCCAGCGGGTAATTTACAGCAGGGAGTTCTGCCAAGCACTGTTTGCTGACTCCTAAGCAGGAGCTGCGAGGCCCCATCCAGCAGCTGCAGAACAACAAATTGGGACTCTACACTGCAGGGCAGGGACTGTGCTGAGGATGCTGTGGATTTGTTTGCTGCTATCTTTGTTTGCTGCCTTGAGCAGCCCCAGTGTTGACAAGTGTAATTTGGTTTTTCACCCAGAGGGTGGTGACGCACTGTTCACAGGTTGCCCAAGGAGGCTGTGGATGCCCCATCCCTGCAGGCATTCAAGGCCAGGCTGGATGTGGCTCTGGGCAGCTGCTGGTTGGTGACCCTGCACACAGCAGGGGGTTGGAACTGGTAGACCATTGCAGGCCCTTTCAACCCAGGCCATTCTATGACTGCATTGCCACACAAAGGGACAGTGCTCCAAACAACCAGGCACAGCCTCTTCCCAAACTAATTCTGTAATCCCCAAACAGGAAAAACACTCTGACTGTTTTAAGATTTCCAATGAGATCACGCTCTATTCTTAGCTATACACCAGTGGGCACTAAGGCAGACTTACAGAAGGTCTGTGTTCCTGACTCAGCTGTCAGCCCTCGATGGATGGGTTTGCAGCAATCTGCAAGCAGTAGCTGAGATGCAACGTCAGCTAATTAAGCCTGGGTGAGAAGAAACGAAAGCAGCTTCCTGCAAACCTGTGTCATTGCTGGTGGAATACCTGAGCAACAGGGGAAAGGAATCAAAGCTGTCACAAAGTAAATGTTTGTGACATGTTCTTTCTGTGGAAATATTTCTCTTCGGAAACTCATCTACGTTTCATAGATACGGAATCACATATTAATAGAGGCCGGAAGGAAATTATTGGTAGATTAATTTTATAGAGGAAAATACAAGACAAAGAGAAATGTGGAATCATAGAGTCATTAAGGTTGGAAAAGATCTCTCAGATCACCAAGTCCAACCCCAACCCATCCACCACCACGTCCACTGACCGTGTGTCACATCACCATAGTCCTGGACTGACTTTCAACCTCTGAAAATACTCCCTTCCAGCCTGGAATTGTCCAGTGCAAAGCACTTTTCAAGCTGTCCAGGTCCTTCTGGATGGCGTCCCTTCCTTCTGTTAAACCAACTGTATCACTCAGCTTGCTGTCATCAGCAAACTCACTGATGCTGAAGAGCAATGGTCCCCAGATGAAACCCTGGGGGACCCTTGGGCACAGAGACACTGATCACAACACTCTGGCTATGACCATCCAACCAACTCTTTATCCACTGAACAGAACAGCCTTCAAATCCATACCTCTCCAATTTAGGGATAAGAATGTGATGTGGGACCATATCAAAGGTCTTGAAGAAATCCGGCTAGATGACATCAGTTCATCTTCTTTGTCTAATGATGCCATCACTCTATCATAGAAGGCCACCAGATTGGGTACTAGAGCTGTGTTATGGGCACACTAGCCTTTCCCTTCCCCTATGGGCTGCCCACTCTGGATGCTCAGCCTATGGTAAAAGGCATCAGGAAGGCAAAAGTGAATTATCTCCCGATAGTTTCTTTAGGATAAAAAAGCCTAGATAGCTTCCTTTAAGGCTCCATCTTTATCAGCAGGTTTTCTTCAAGCAGTCTGATGGCGGACATGCAATCAGTGGGGCTCATGGTGCTTAGACCCCACTGAGGCTTTGCTTTTCCTCCTTCTGACTGCATTCATAAGCTGATATAATCCTATTGGCTTCAGTGGGATCACTCCTGATTTACACTGCTACCAGTGCAGAGCCAATTAGGTGATGTGATTGAACACATCCATCGATCAGTCCTGCAGCTCTGGCAATTGCAGTCTCTGCTGGCTTGTGCTGAAATGATTTGGATAAAAGGAGTAACTTGAGAAATAAAACAGAAAATGGTTATAAGCTGCCTGAGCGGAGCAAGGACAGGAAATGTCTCTATACCTTTTCTTTCCATAACTTGCCTTCTCAGAAACACAGCTGATGTCACCAAATAAACACTTTGAACGCGCACATATCAAACTTGCTGACATCCACGAACGTAAGTGCAGCTTTGAAAGTGTGAAGTGCAGCCACATCAGTGACGGCTGTTCTGAAGGGATGCTGAGAAAACCCTGCAGCAGCTCAGCACTGTGTTTCTGTATCAATCCTGTCTTTTTATGAAAGATATCAGTAATGCAAGCGGGCTCCAGGCCCTGGCTGTACATTTCCAGGTTCTCTTGCTACCATTGCTGCTCTTGCTGCTAGAAATAAGGACCAGAAGTGCTTTTTTTCTATCCTGCTCCATATCTCTGTGCACTAACAGACTATATTGATATGACTGTCATCAGGGACGTCAGCTTTGGTTTTTCTCTGGGGATTTCCAGCAAAGCAAAGGGAGTTTGAGACACGACTTACTCACTGTTGGAGGGCAGGGAGCACCTGCTCCCCTAAAACTACTTCAGTCAATGGGAGCAGAGGAAAGTTACAGTTCTTTCAAGACATGCACAAACTGCTTTTCCAGCAGACAGAGTGCAGAGGGTTCCAAATCACCAACCAGTGCGACTTTGTGAGATCTGCTTCTCTCTGATTTCTCTATTCTCCTGACCAAACGCCTCCTAAAATCAAGCCAGAATTCCCAGTCCCCCATCTGAGCTGCTATGACACACAGCAGACAGCCAAGGTCAGGCTGGACGGGGCTGTGAGCTCTGATGGAGCTGTGGGTGTCCGTGTGCATCGCAGGGAGTAGAAACAGTCGGCCTTTAAGGGTTCCTTCCGACTCAAACGATCCTGATTCCGTGTGGCTGGAAGAGAGATGAAATGGGGAAGGAAGCGGAGGGGTGCAGGGTCAGGGATGCAGAGCGATGCGCGGCGTGGCCGTGGGAGGGAGCCGTCACCGCACGGCAGCCGCTCTCAGGCTCTATGCGATGGGGCAGCCCCGGTACCTCCCCCCCCCCCCCCCGGTACCTCCCCCTGCCCCGTTACCGCCCCTGCATCCTCCATCCCTCTCGGTTCCGCCCCGCATGCCGTGAGGATGGGCTGGAGTCTCTTGAGGGCAGCGGTCAGATCCAAAGGTCGAACCGGAGTCCCGCAAGAACCCACATTGTAACGGAGTGGGCGGAGTACCCTGAGAGCCATTTTGAGATGCATGTTTTACTGAACCGAGAGAATTACGGTGCTGTGACATCAGCGTGCAGGTCAGGTATTACCAGCCAAGCAGAAGGAAACAGCTATCAGACCTATGGGGGTTGTTGCTTTGGATCTTCCATTGTGCAGTTGTGAGGAATCATAGAATGGCTTAGATTGGAAAGGACCTTAAAGATCAGGTCCAAACCCAAGAGGATGGATGTAAAGTGACATTCCCAGGCCATTCAGTGCTCAGGAGAATAGAACAGTCTATTATCACCAGTCTAGGTGGGAATAAACACAGCGCAAAGCAGCATTCCCTGCATCAAAGCTGAGCTTGGTTGCTCAGCTCATCCATCATCCCAGGGAGCTCAGATCAGTGGGCACAGCACAAGCAAGCTCTCAGGGAGCACAAGGAAGAGCTCCTAAAGGATTCCATCCCATAATGCCTTCCCATACCCTCCTATCCCCTTCCCTCCCCTCCCATCCCATCTGATCTTATCCCATACAGTCCCATCCCACCCCATCCCTTGGTGTTTACCCAGACTGGTGGTACTGGGTGTGGTACCAGACTCTGACTGCTTGAAAGCACAAAGAAATCAGGAGTGCTCACTTACATTGTTTCCCTTCAGGGAATACCTCCGAAGACTATTTAAGAATCCTACAGAATATCCCAGCCAAGGGAGCGGCTGCATACATGAGAGGTCAGTGGGAGCTCTACCCAATACATAAACATTTCCTTTAACTTCAAACGGGACAGTGAATAATTAGATACCTTCCCCACACAAACATGCAAATACATGTCCCCATTATACCCACCCCCCTCTAAATACTGCAGAAGGCCATTTCTCACTGCATCTCCCTGTCTTGGGTTTCTTAAGGGGCTGCACAACCCCTGGGACCTTTCAGCATCCCAATCCACCCATGAGTGCTCAGTCACCCTCTGGGTGGCTGAGATTTACCATTGGGAGAACTGCAGGGCATGTATCTCCATTTACCATGCTACACATCCATAAAGCTGAATTTAGGCCACCAGAGTCCATGGGCTCACTTTACAATATCCTTGCTTTTCTTTCTAGTGTCACATTCAGTAAACGGCTCGAAGCTGAGCTTGGCTGGGAAGGGTATATGTGACAACATCCAGTGCAAGAGCGAGGAGCTGGTGATCCGTGAGCAGGGCCTCTACCTGATCTACTGCCACCTGAACTTCCACTTTGCCAACTGTTCCCACAGCCCCACAGACCTCAAGATAGAGCTCCTCATCAATGATGAAGTCAACAGGCAGACATTATCCACGTGGTGTGCATCAGACTCATGCCAAGAGAAGAATTTTAAGACCTTGTTCCAGCTCCATTTGACATACTTGAACGTGGAGGACCGGATATCAGTAACACTCAGCCATCCTAAATTCCTGAATGAAGTTCACCTTCCCAATGATAACGTGCTCGTGGTTTTGAGGTACAGCGATGAGATGTGAGGAGCTCTCTGACTCCCCACCGCCGCACAGACTTTCTCTGTCTTCCTCTGATGACAGCAGCCTGCTTTTACTAGGCTACACCTTGTTTTATGTTTCCTATCTTACCTCATCACTAGGGTAAATGAGGAACTTTGTGTCCCAGAATGAAATCTTATAACACTGCAATATCCACACCTGGCAGACGTTGGGTTGCTCTGGTTTGGCCATGGTAGGGTTGTTGTTGGACAGCAGATCCAGCAGCCCAGATGTGGCAGCAGGTCTTCCAAGCAATGCAGTGCAAACACAGCCAGAAATACAACCAGATTATGGGAAGAACACACATTATCAAGACTTCTTGGCTAAGGCAGCGCTGGCTGAGTGCCTGTGCTCAGGAGATGGGGAAATCCTTTTGATCTGAATTTTATGGAATAGTATTTTGACACGGTGGTTCCAAAAAATCCTAACAAGCAACGCTTGTAATTAAGGCTTTCTTTTCAACTGGAGCATGCAGTCACAACTCTGGAACAAGATTATGGATAGATCATACTGAGGAAAGAGGAAATTGGTGACTCCCAGGCTGGTAGCTCAAACTCTGGGACAGGGTGTAGGACACTGGGGACTCACCAAACGTTTCTGTGCTGAATTCTGCTGCAAACTTTATGCAGTTTAGTTCCAAGTGTTTTCCTTTTCACTATTTATCCAGTCTTCTCTATTTAATATTAAACTCTTTGGGGCTGAGCCTTTGTAGATGCACCATGTTCAGCCTCTGTTCTCACCTGGAACTTCTAGACCTTTCCAGAATTAATATTAAAAATATGATCTTCTTGTGCCTCGTGACAAAGGAGTTGGTTATGATGCTTTTTCCCCAAATCATGCCCTGCCTGTTTGGCAGTTCCCAGTGTGACACAACAGCACATTGCTGCGTAAACACATCCCAACATCTGAACTGTTGGAAAATCCAAGACTTAGATCTGAGGTTCCAACTTTCCCAAGGATGATTTCAGAGCTGCCCTTCACAGTTACGAGCTGTGGTATTCGGACAATCCAGATTTCATTTGATCTTCTTTGAGTTATGGGGTAATGAATGATGCAAGCAACCTCAGGCCCTCGTACCCTGTGAATTTCAGTAACACAGGCTTTTTATTTAAAATCTGATTCTCACCACGTGAGAATGTATGAAAAAGTTGCCAAGGATTTGGGCTTTCCTCTTCTTTCGTCACCGGGGTTCTACCGTGGCCTGTTTTTGTTGGCATCCAGCTTTTTCCCTTGGGTACTGTTTATTCTTCCTTTCACATGACTAAGATTGGATGAACTGTTCACACCAAAACTTTTAGTCATGGATTTAGCTTTCAAATCAGTTTCTGGCTTCCAAAACCCCGGAAGTCTTTCATTGTTTTTGGGCTTATCTGATGATCACTTGGTGTGGAAGTAATTTTCGGCTTGTGATATTTCCTGGTACATTCTTGAGGGTTCGATCCATTGACCAGGTGATTTCAGAATAAGTAAAAACCTTTCAGAGGGTCAGGAATAGTCAGGCTGACTCACTGCTAAGGATATCTACTTTCTATTTTGATCACAGTGACAAAAAGTCCTTCTGCTATTACTGATCAAAAAAAGAAAGAGAGAAAGAAAGGAAGGAAAGAAGGAAGGAAAACAGAAAGAAAACAAAATTCACGTTTTCTTTTTTCTCCTTTCCTCATTAAAGAAACTTAAAAGAATCCCCTTGATGTGTCCATGTCGTCGTCACCTCCACTGCCATCACTTCACCCCTATGGACCCTTATCAATCTTTCTCATCTTGGAATGGGGTTTTTAACTTCTATCTGCCACAGCCTTGATGAGCAACACCAATGAGAAACGTCAGCAAGTCTGGCAGTTGGGAGCTATGGCTCTTGAATATTGAGAAGGCAGCTAATGAATGAAAATATACGTTCACTCCCACCTTTCCCTGAGTGCTTTGACTTGAAAGAGAAAGCCTATTCTTTAAAAAGCTAAAGGAGCTCTCTTCATAGGTTCATTTTATTCTATTATTTTGCCAGATGGAGAAAATCCTGACAAGGCAGCACTAAGCTCCTCAGCCTGTGGCTTTTTAATACCGAGGGATAAAACTATTTGGCCTCTACTGCATTGCCTCTGAGAGCTAAGAATAAATTAGAGCCATAAAGAGAGCCCATTAATTGAGTGCAATTTTGCCATTGGTTGTAAAACTGTTAGATAGCTCTCACTGAAGCGAGGCCCCAAGCCAAGCAGCAGCCTCCTTGCTTTCTAGCATTCTCCGAGTCACTTCACTCTCTCATCACTTTCCCTTCTTTTATTTCCTGCTTCTTTGGGGCAGTTTATTTTTGACAACAGCTCTGCTAAAGAAGTAAATAAATCTGGGCTGATCCTTTGCACTTTGCCGTGGCTTTTCAGCACCATCTGTGGCAACACTTTGGGGAAGGATCTGGTCCCATGGTCTCAGCTTCCCACTGGCTCTGCTCACCTCAACCTGCCCTTCCTTGAGCCCTGGATGCTCCCAAGGATCAGACAGTGACAGGGCTAAAATGACGGATAAAACCTGAAAATTCCTCCCCTGGTTCTCAGATGGGGCAAATGTGCAGCTTTATTTGTGTCTCCTTTATTGCCATGTTGACCAGGAAGGAAGCAGCAGCATCTCACCCTTCTCAGAAGGGATCACTCTCTTAAACTGTATTTTGCTCGAAGAAGAAGCGTCCACAGGTGTTGATATATGCCATTATTTGTGACCCTAGTGTATTATTGGCCTAATTCTGGCTGTTGTTAAATGCCTTAAGAAAATTTAGTAGGAAACTTAGAAGTCAAGCCAGTGCAATTCACTTCCATCCAAGCTCATACAGGGGCAGCAAATCAAAGTTGAATCATGTTTGATATCAGAGATTGTAGAGTTGGAGCTGAAGGTTAAAGGGAGGAAGGGGCTAATTGGCATGAATAACCAATTAAAAGGAACAGTTAGTGAGGAGCTTTATGGAGACCTCTGGCTGATGCTTCTCCTAAAAGTGGAAGTGATAACAGCGCGTGTTGGGTGTGAAGAGCACGGGAAAGCCTCAAAGCAAAGGCAGCTTCTGTAGGAGGAAGGGCTGTAGGACACAGATTCTGACAAACAACCCTTGTGACAGCATGGGTCGCACTGCATGACCTCAGAACCCCTTTTCATGGTGGCTGTAGGACTACAAGAAGAAAACACGGAACCGTAAGGAAGCAGAGTCTTGGAAAAGTGTTTTGGCTGAGTCTGTCCTGCAGCACCCCACCCAGATGAGCTCATGTTTAAAAATCCTCAGTGACCATTTTCAAAACAGATTTGGGGATCTTGAAGGTTTGGGGTGGGTAAGAGTAGAGAAGCAGAATGGCACAACATGTTCTGAAGCTGAGATGTCTTAAAGGAGAGTGAAGGCCCAGAGCTCTTGGCACACAGTTCCTGCTGTGGGGCCAGAGCCTTTATCCCCTCTGTACTCAGCATTGCCTCTGGGCTGCAAGGGCTGCTCACAGGCAGCTGCTACCCTCCTCTGTTGCAAGATGAGGATGTTGTACACCATGACTAAATTCATCATGTTTTCCTGAGATGCCATATCCTGCAGGTATTAGCACACCATTTCCCTTCAAACACATCCACAGCATCTAAATTTAGGATTACCATTTCCCTATACAGCCAGCTCGAAGCAAGAACTTTCAGGAGGTGAGTCACAGCACCCAAATTAGCTGCCTATATTAAACACTGTCAGCTGGTGACTGAGTCTTCACTGAGTCTATGAAGCCCTGGCTCTCATCATCTCCAGTCACGACAACCGAATTCAAGGGTTTTTTAATCTATGGCCTGATCACTTATAGGCACTTTCTACAGCTTCCTATGGAGTTCAGTGAGGCTGTGAGACTCCTGGAAAGCCCACAGCTCACCAGCAGAGGAGACACCAATGCCAAGTGGGAAAGTTGTTGGATGTATGGATGCAAAGAAGTCTTCCCTGCATGGGTTGTTTCACTCCCATCACTGCATATTGCTTGGACTCATCCAGAACTGATAGGGGGAGAGCAACATCTTGTAATTAAGAACCAATTCGGTACTAAGAGTCCACATGAAAAGTTGGGTGTTTTTTTCACTCTTTCAGTTTTATGAATCTCCATTTTCTTGTGGTTTTTTTGTTTGTTTGTTTTATTCTGCTTCTTCTTTGCTTCTATTTGTCACACTTATAAAAAAAATGAATGGAGGAAAAGAAATATGAAGGAGAAAAAAAAGAAAAGAAACCACAGAAATGTGAAGAATTTGGATAAAGCCCAGACTGAGGGGTCAAATGAGCTCTACTGATGCTCTGACTCCAAGGATGTGAGTGCGCTGTGACAGAAGCAACCATCTGAAAAGAAGTATTTCTAAAGCTTATGCTTAAGAGGAAGAATAAGTTGCATGTTTAAAAATGAGAACATGTGATTTGTTAATTTATATGAATGTAATTCCAGGGGCTTCGGTTGAGGTCCTCAGGCTTGACAGTGGTAGAAGAGCAGAACTTCTGCCTCTGGCAAGCAGATTGTGTGCAGAATATCAGAACCTTTATATGTAAAGGGTGTTTTTTCATATATAAGCCTGTGTTGTGAGACAGTGCATTGGGGGCTTTAGCAATAGACACATGTCCAAGTAATTGTATCGTGTCAAATAAAAAAATATTGTGTTAATTATTCCAGTTTAAATATTGAGGTGGGGAGGCAGCATTTCCCTGAATAAACACATTCTGATTCATAACACAGTGAAATGTGTCTTTCATCAAACATATCTGTGTGAAAGACGACTGAATGTAGCCCAGTGATCTGGGTGCTAAAGGGGTGATGGAGGCAGATGATGTTGGAATTCTGTGCTGAAAAGTGCTCAGCACTCAGCCAAACACTGCAGAGGATGCTTTCCTTCTAGCAGGTGTTGAGGTCTCCCTCTCTCCTCTCCTCTCCTCTCCTCTCCTCTCCTCTCCTCTCCTCTCCTCTCCTCTCCTCTCCTCTCCTCTCCTCTCCTCTCCTCTCCTCTCCTCTCCTCTCCTCTCCTCTCCTCTCCTCTCCTCTCCTCTCCTCTCCTCTCCTCTCCTCTCCTCTCCTCTCCTCTCCTCTCCTCTCCTCTCCTCTCCTCTCCTCTCCTCTCCTCTCCTCTCCTCTCCTTCTTTTCCCTTCTTTTCTCCTTTTTATTCCACAAGGATAAACAACATCCCAGAAGGTGCAGGCCATGAATGTTTCACCAAGACCACACTTTTTCTCTCTTTTTTTTCCTTCTGGAAAGTACCAGTTTCACAGAAATTCTTGTCAGTAGAAGTTTTTTAAGACCAGGCTGGAATTTCTGGTTGAAACCCCAGAAAGAACAAGACATGAACACAAAACATCCAGGTGACCTGGCTGTCCCCAGAGGCAGGTGGCCGTGGCAGCAAAGCCTCATTGCAGGTCCCCTGTGCTAGAGTAGGACCCCAGGAGTCAGCCCCAGCCCCAGTGCTATGCTCCCCATTACAACCAGCAAAGAAGCCTTGTTTCTTGCATATCCATTGCTTACTACAGGAAATTCAATGGGGCTCATAATGAGCCTCTCTTGGCTGCAGAGATGCTGCCTTCCTAATAGGGAATTCTTTAGGAAATGTGGAAAAAACAATGATTTTGGGAGCCATGGTTGGAGAGAGAAACTCCTCTGATGGAAGGGCCAGTAGTGCCAATAGCCTTGATTTCACCCAAGGAAGACTGAATGCTTTATTCCTGCACCAGAGGTCTTGCAAATGGGTTTCTGTTATTCACTCCACAGTTTTAGTTGGAACGGGTGAAGCTCTGAAATGAACTGCAAATGCTTTCAAAACTTAGGAGTGATTTAAAGCCAGATTCAGCTGTTGCAGTCTGGAGTTGCTGGACTCATCTGGAAAATTCTATGTAACTCCCCAGTAGGGGCAGCCCCTGTCCCCTCCAGATTAAATCACTCCCTTGAAAGAATGTGTGGAACAGCATCAGTCACTGAGCAGCACTGGGACTACTCACTCTCACCCACATTCTTATGTACATTCCAGCTCTGCCTCACTCTCCTTCTGACATCAGGCGGTGATTCCTTTCTTAATAACAACAACAAAAAAAAATCCACTTAAAGTTTGTGCCAGACCTTTTCTGCGCTATTTCATTTCCATGCAGAGGAAGAAGGAAAGTGCAAGCTGTTGACCAGTGTTTCCTCTTTCCTTTTCCTCGAGTACGTCTCCTGTGCCACTCTGTTTCTGCCAACTATGCTTCCTGCTGCCTTCCCCTTGGTGCTCCCAACCAGTGTCATGCAACTGAGAGCACCCGTGTCTCACAAATGGAAGCAGACAGAAACTCATTAGCAGAAGGACACTAGGACGCCATTTCCCCCTTTCTCTTCTTAAGGATAAAACCACATTTGTAGGTATTAAAGGAAGAAGAAAATAGTTTTGCAAGTTGAACGCGATGTTGTTTTGACTTGCCAGAGCTTGGGATGGATTTTGGCAGGGGTTTTCCAGAAAGGCTAGAAATAGTTGGAGCAGAACACGCAGCTTGCTTAGAAATCCACTGGCACTTGATTACCGGCTCACTCTCATCTCTTTTTATGTCTCTGACTCAGTATAGCTCCACCAGCACCAGAGTGGTCCAGCTCCAGCACCAGCTGTGGTGATCACCGTGTCTGGTGCTGGTGGTGCAACACTTATGGTGTCAGGATGACAAATCCCACCCTCCCACACATCACAAGGCTGGGGCCCTCCTGGGCAGGATGCATGGTAGGCAGCATGGCTAACCAGGCTCATCTGGAGGTGGATGTGTTCCCAGCTTCCTTTTCCTTCCCTCTCCTTACCAAATCTCACACTGTATCCCAGCTCTTGGTTCTGGTTTGTCTCATGTCACACACCAAACAGCAACAGGACTGCAAAAATTATAGTGATGACCCCAATGGGGAAACTTGTGATGATGATGAATGTATTTGTAGAAGGCACAGAAGTGTTTAAAAGGTCAGAATTCCCTTATTGGATGTGTGTGAACCAACCCCCATGGAATACAGCACCTGTTACTGCAGTGGTACAGGCAGCTCCTACAGTACTTTTGATTGAGTTCCAACTGCTTCCCATGAAAGCACAAGATAACTAACACTAATAGACTGAAGATATCTGGGAGGAAATCCAGACATACATCACACACAGGATTATGTATTTCAACCACAAGAAAGGGGATGCCTTCCAATGAACAAATTACAAGGAAAGGTTTTGTGGCATTTAATTTCACCAATGTATATCCTTCTCAAGCTGAATTTCACATTGCGTTGCATTCCTTCTCAGAGTTGCTATTTAATCATAAAGGAATGTTGGAATATTCTCAGCCTATTGGATATTTGAGACCTGATTATTATTTCCAATATTTGGAATATTTCACTCTATTGAAACAGTTTAATCTTGATGTGTGTGGTGTCAGAAATTAGGACTCAGTAAAAGCCTGGACTAGGCTCTGAGCACTGATGGAGCTGTGAGTGTCCCTGCACTGTGAAGATTCCCACAAGCTTAACCTGGAACTGCTGAATTAAAACTAGCAAGCAGCATCTATGTATTTATTCACATGCTTCATTACAAGCATTGCCCTCATGACTCTCCTTGACATCTTCTCCTCTAACATCTGGCATGGTGCTGATACAGTGACTGACTGCAGTGATGGGAACAAAAGAGACTGAAGTACAAGCAAAGGTCTTTCCTGGGATCCCCGAGTGAGGGATGAGGGAAATAAAATTAAAAACAAACAAACAAAAAGCTTCCAGGGTCTGATTTATATAGAAAACCATTTGGGTGAGGAACAGGAGAAAATCCTTTCTACTTTCTTTCTCAGGCATTGAGGCAGCCTCATTCAACAGCTTGCTCAGCATGCTGGAGAGGATCCAGGGAATTAAAACCTCTGATCCCTTCTGTGATTGAAAGTTGGGTATGACCAAGTCCTGAGCAAGTGCAAGATGTGTTCAAACGAAAGCACTGAAACATCCCACAGCCTCCAAGATTGTCACACTGTGTGCTCCCAGGTGCCATTGCTTAGAGAAAAAGTGACAGGAGAATGAGTGCATCGTAATGAGCCATGAGCCAGCAGTTTCTCTTCGGTCTGCTAATAGGTTGGTTAAGTGTGTACTCTTTTTTTCCAGGCCTTACTCTGTGCTGGAGGAGGCGATGATACAATCCTTACCACTTCTTATCTGAAACTGAGCAAGGAGCTCCGCTGTGGAGGAGGGGAGGAGCATCAGCAGGGAGACCACAAGCCTAGAAGGTAAAGCAATTTGCCTTGCATTGCTCCCCTTGTATGCCTGGCTTCTTGCTCAGGACTGAACAAACAACTTACGTAACTTCCTAATAGCACAGCGATGTCCTCACGGTGCAGATCTCACCCATTCCTATTTCTCATGTGTCTAGACATGCCTGTGAGGTACAGCACCTAACCGCCACTGCCTACCACAGCCTTAATGCCCTGAAACTCCTTCCCTGCTTTACACAAGGCTTTAAATATTAAATAGGAAAGAATCTTAATGAAAGACTAAGGAGAACAGGCAGCTATCCACTGGGCATTCTTGATGCTATCAGTGCAAAACCTTAAAGTCCCGTTATATTTCCCACCACTGTTTCTTTTGTTGGCACTTAGATTTGCACCATGCACAGCAAGGAGCCCTGCTCGTGTCTCCTGTTGCTCTCATCCTTTTTCAGAAACAGAGATTGGATTTAATCAGAAACACATCTGACTGGGCAACACCAGACATTGCAAAATGAATGGAATCTTTCCAGGCAACTGAAAGGGCTTGGGCCAATCCCAGCAAATAATTAGCTAGTTTTTGGCAGAGAGGAACGACTCTGTTTTTGGGAGACAAACTTTAATGAAAGAAAGACTAAACATTACTTGGAGAAGCTATATGGGACAGCCCTTGGTTCTGGATCCATCCTAAGCAGTGAGACATAACTCAGCATGCTCTCGTGTTTGACCCACCAAAAGGAGAGGGTGAGGGGGAATGGGAACAAGCATACACTTCATCTCAAGGCATGGCTTTGCTGCCTAGCTCTCTGCTAAGACATCAGAAATGGCCAGATTTTCCCACACTTGCTATTCCACTGAAGGAATTTTGGTTTGCAGGTAGAAACAACCATTGAGGTGCCCTTGGAAGCACAGAATCACTAACATTGGACTTGAGCTTAGCAATCTTTTCCAACCTTAATGATTTTATGATGCTATGAAATCTGTGCTTCTGGTGACTCAAGGCAGCTGCTATTAAGTCTTCCTTCTGCTTTCTCCACTTCTGCTCATGGTCATCATTTCAGAAATGAAAAAAACAACGGTGAAACAATGACGTCTATGGTGTTGCTTATTACTGCTTACCCTGATGACCACTATTGCTTCATTCTCAGCCTTGTGCTCTCTTAATGGCATGTGGCCATCTCTCCTCTTGCACTACACACAGAAATCTCCCCAGAAATTCTCAAATAAAGCGAGTCATCTGGTATATAAACTTTGATGCAACGGTAACCAAAACTGCCCCAAAGCAATAATCAGCACAGTGTGCTGAAAAAGATGTTGTTTTGCTGGTAACTTCTCACAGTTAAGCTAAGCAAAGCTGGCTCTTGATCAGGAAACATCGGGTACTTAGTTTCATGATTAACACCTGGTTTAATATGTGTACAATATCTGTTTAATATCTGGTTTGACATCTGTACAATATCTGAGATAATAGCACCTTCATACTACAGTTGTACTATTTAAAGGGTTATTAGTAGTATCCCCCTTGTTGATTAATGAGTTGAAGGATTATATATTTATATCCTGGCTAGAAAGGATCTTTCAGGTTTTCTAATGCAAACTCTTGATCAAAGCAGTAGATCAGGTTGGCTGTGGCACTAATATTTTTACTGGCACTGCCACAATTGGATGACATTGAGTGATGCTCAAAGAGCATGAGTTTGAATTTTTCCCCTCCCTGGGACATATGAGCTGGGATTACAGAGAATGTTATCTCTCACTGCATTCCTCTCAAGCCCAGGCACTTGGAAAGAAGTTTATTTAAAGTTCCTTTTTCCCTTGGCAGCTTTGAAGCTCCCCGAGGCTGCAACACCCACACCATTTTTTGGTGCCTTATTTATCAGGCAGATGCAGAGTAGTTTCTTTGCCTGGAAGTGGCCTTCTCAGCCACCTCCGGACGTGGTGGAGTGGAGGAAACACCTCACAGAGGGTGTGCCGAAGAGAGAATGGGACTTTCATCCCATGTGGTCACAGGAATGGGCTTCCAGGTTTTCATTCGTCTTTTCTTTTCCTAAAACATAGAATTATGCACCTTTACACAGACCATACACAGTGATGGAGCAGGAAAGACAATGAACAATGATATGAGAACTTAATGCTTTGCCATATTTCTGGGACTTCCCTCTCCTCCCTAGTAGAAACAATGGGATTTTTTCTGCCTTGGCTGAAGATGTTTATGAAATACAAGGGGTGGCCCTTCCTTACAAGGCTGTGCTCCATCGGCCGGGCTAGAAAACTCAATATGGTCCTTCAGAAACAAAAACATCAAAAAAATTCTTCTTAAACCTTTTCTGACCTAATTTATTCCCAGGGGCCAAGTGAAGTCCTAGAGGTCTGTGCTCATCAGCTTCTTTCCTCAGAGCATTCCTTCCAGGAAACATGCAATGAGTGGCTGTCATGAGGCATCCTCCCTCTAAAGGTTCATGTGCTTGAAATGGGGGCAAAAGGCAAAGCAATCCACCTCTGCAAAAACTAACATGTGGAGAATCCATAAGCCTGATTTCAAATCCCAGCCCCTAAATTTATACATTTAGACCTTTATAATTCAGGTCTTTCTGGTTGCTGATGGATGGGGAGGTGAGGGGTGGTTAATGAGTAGAAGCTGGGCCTTGCCCTGGGCTGTGCTCCAGTTCTCCCTTGTGACCTCAGATGATATTTGGAATAGTGCAGACTATCTAATATAAACCAGGATACATAGAAAAAAACAGTACAGCAGCCTAGACAGAACTATACCATTGGGTGCATCTCATGAACATCTGTTGATTGCACCACGCTCATTCCAAATTAATAATGAAATAGTTTGTAATTCTTCTGATTTTAGCACATCCCTTTTCTAGGCTGAAAAATGAAGCTACTGCATAGGAAAACAATGCAACAGCTGCTTCTGACCAGTGAACTAAAGCCATAACAAACAACTAGAATTGTGGAACAGTGTTTACACAGTGCAGCTTGTACTACAATAAATACTCCTTTACTCGAGGGAACCGTCAGGTCCAAGTAAGTGAAAATGAGACAATCAAACTTGATTGTAATTAAACCCATGAGTGAGTATTCTTATGAAGAACACTGCCGTCCCCCCAAGAGCTGTCAGTCAATTCAAGCAAAATTCTCTTCCAGAGGAAAAATGATTTTGTTAGAAATAATCCGGTCAGATTTGGCATAACATGGAATGAAAGCACAAGGGATGTCCCTGCTCACACTGTCTTGCAATGGACCCGAGGGGTGACAGATGGATTATTCTGAAGCTGAGTATTGAGGCAGAGGCCATTGCATGGCAATCAGATTTAAAACAGCTGCTTTCCCACTTGTATGAAAGGACAGTACAGAGATGTGAGTCTTCTAAAAAACGCGTGTTCCCCTCTTCCACAGTCATTGTGGCAGGAAGTTCATGGCACATGGCCTGGAAAGACTTAGAAAGCAATTTCCACACTACAGCTGCACTCCTAAACAGATCAATCTAAACAACACTGGTGTTACAGGTGAAACATTATTGGCGTGGAAAAAGTGCTTGTTACTGAAGGCATTTATTTATGTAATAATAATATAATAATTACTAAAGGAAGTCTTCAGGACTTTACAGATAAGAAACCTAGTGTTGTATCTGATATTTTCAGGGTATAAATTCAAAGCCCAGACAATCAAAGCAACCAGTCAATGCTTTTAAACTTTGGATCAGTTCTATGTCCTTTTCCTGTTCTCAAGGGTAGTTTATGTAGTGCCTGAAGCTTTCAAAGAAGCCTGTAATCATCTTTTAGCCACACTCTTAATCTGTGTTCATGCCTCATTCTGTTTACATTCTCCACACCTCTGGTAACCCTGAGTTCCTAGAACACCTTCAATTACACCTGATGCTACACAGATGCTTGATGAAGCCAAGCAAACTCAAACCCATGAACAGAGAAAGGTTTGGATGTCCTGATACCTACAAGAAGCCTTTTTTGCACCACAGTGCAAAGCATAATTTGAGAAAACAGAGGAAAAAGTAAGAAAAAGCAAGAAAGAAAAAACCAGCTCCAGATGAGTGCAAAGCCTGTCTTTTTCCTGTATTTTTGTCTACACAATGTATGCCATTTCCATTAAATACAAGAGTTACTCATTCCTTGTAATGATACCTTTTGACTCAGATGTTCCTTCATTACTTGTTCTAAGATTAACTCCTAGATAATTTTTCAAGGGAAATTTCCCCTTGAGTTCCCAAGACTTTAGACTTTTTCCTGCCGAATCCAGAGGGCTTGGTGAAGAGACGTCACAATGGGAGATGAGGGCCAAGGTCCAAAGGACAGAGGAAGGAACATTCAGTGATGTATAAAACTGTTACTGGAATGACCCAGAGGTCAAGTGAGGAGGATGGAGCAAGGAAGGGAGGAGTTCAGTCAGACAGGAGGAATGGTGTCCCTACAATAACCCTCCTATGGGTATCTATCATTTCATTACATTACATTTCATTACATTAAGATCACTGCCTTTTATCAGCAAAGAAGTGTTTTTTTCCTGACTTACTGTACTTCAGAATGGTATATAACAAGAAATATTTCAGAGAATTCCATGGCAGCCTGTATGGCGTTTGTGACAAATGGAAGAGTTTTATTACATTTGTTATAGCTTTCCACAACGATTCACCAGCCAGCAACTGAATAAGAGATGTTCTTCAGTAATAACTACAAATGAATGGGCGTTAGTCCTTCATCTACAGCCAATGACATGCAGTCTGTGTATAACACAAGGAGTCTAAAGCATCAGTTAAGATGATTTTTCAGATTTCAGAAATGAGTGGGGCACAGAGGGAAGCAACATTAATCCTGCTTGATCCACGTATGATAGCATAAGTGAAGGAGAGAGGATGTGATCTACCCATTCCCTACACAGAGCATGGCATAGGAGAGCTCACCACCCAGATGACAAGGAAATAAGTCTCCTTGGGAAGTCACTTCTGTGCCTGGGGAGCAGGATGTGGCTCTATGGTGCCTTTTGGAGGGTCACATCACTGCTGTTGGATAATATATTCAGAACGTGTGTACCTATGTATACGTTGCATGCCACTTAGAAGTAGCACGGTGTAATTAGACAAGTAACACCAAATAGTTCTATCATGGTTCTTCCCTGGCACCACAGAATAGCATTTTGTTTAACAGAACTTTTACTTCCTTTTGTCCCACCACATTTCTAATCTTAGATTACCGTGACTAAAACTTGACAGATCAAAGTAAAAACAGAAGTGATTTGCCTTTAACAATTGAATGGGGGATGTTATCGGAGAGCATCCTTTTGTTATCCCTTGGAAGACCTACCTGCCTTCTGGCCCTCTTACAAGTGTACTTTCTCTATACTTTTAAGCAAAAATTATCCATATTATCAACAGGAGTGTCTTAACTTTTTTGGTTCAAATCACAACATATTAGGTAATAACATGTTCCAGAGGCTGCTCATTTGAGAAGCATTATGGTATGACATCTATAGGAATGTAACAACGACTTTAGACAAAAGTATAAAAATAAGTTGATGTTTAACCTGGGAAATGAGGTACACTTAATGACATGAATTATATAATTAGGTGCAATTTTGTGATAAGGCACAGACTGTGTCATTAAGTTGAGCAGCTCTTTCTCAGAATTTTCCTCATAGAAAACCTTTGACTTCCACCATTGTCCTTCAGTTCTGACATACCAGACAGGTCACAACTGTAAACAAATCACAAGCTGTCAACAAAGTTTGCTTTTTCAATTAATTTTGTTAGTCCCAGATACTAATAATGGAGCATTTATGGCTCGATTTCTGCATAGGTTAACCTGTTACTTCCTGTAGTATCTTAAGTTAGAGTTCAACTCTGCAGAGGTAATGCACTTTAATTAGGTACTATCAGCCTCATCAGATAATCAGAAGGTAAAGTTTGGGTTATGGTATAGTCACATCCTGTTTCCAGAGATGGTGATCCTTCCTAGGTCTTCTGCTATTCTCCATTACCCCTATTATTTCAGCCACCGGAAATCACTGCTCCAATGCCCCATGTAGATCATTTCTACTCTTTCCCAGAGGCCACTGACTCACTAGCTTAGCCCACACAACAGGACTGAGAGATGATGGCTGTTGCACCACTCGTCCAGGCTCATGGACATACTGGAGCACATGATGGCTCTGTCTCCCCATTTGCTTGCCCACACTTGCACATGTCAAAGGACTCAGAGGATGCACATCCCCAAGGACTCTTGCTCTGGCCTGCTGCAGGAACATGATGCTGAGGGAACACCCACAGTCTGAAAGTGGAGCAAGTAGCAGAGGGCTCCTCATCACATCGGTGAGCTTCTGCCAAGAGACCCAAGGGAAACAGATAAGGGATTCAGATCTGAAGACAAGTTTCAGGAATCACATCATTGACTTCCTTGGCACTTCGGAAATGCTTAATTAGTAAGTGGCAAACTTCTGACCTCAGAAAGCAGCCAGCAATGTTAGACTCACAGATTCCTACTAGGAGCCTGCTTCTGAAGCCGGGCTGTTCCAACAAGTCTCCCTCCTCACCCACTCAAGATGTAATTCAACCAATGAGGCTGACAGAGCAATAATACCTTGCAGTGGGTTGCATAATAACCACACCCCAGCAGCACTCCGTTGTGCTGAGGTGAATTTCCCTCCTCTCACACTCTTATACGTTCCATTTCCAGATAGATAGGCTTCAGAGGTGCATCTTCATCCTAATTCCACTTCTGTTTTTGCCAAAACCTGCTCAGTATAGGAGCATTCCTTCAAGTCCTGTATCCAAGTCACTAATGAAAACATTTAAGTGAACTGGCCCTAAAATGGGACCCTGCAGATCCTCCACTACTGACCAGCCACCAGCTTGACGTAACCATATTTACTATATCCCCTTCAGCCCAACACATCAAAGAACTGTTCACTCATCTCATTATTTTTTGTTATCTATTAATTGTCAAGTTCCACCAGGTCTTTCTGCACAGGTTGGCCAAGAGATTTGGCCACAAAATCTTCCACAGGTCGAGTATTTCCTGACTGCTCTCTGAGCTGCTTCTCCCACAGCTACGTAGAAAACCAGATACATCCGTGATTCAAATCTGTCTCAAGTCCCCATTTCAGCCCTCTACATACACCATAAGGTTGTGGCACTACACTGTCTCAGACTACCAGCTGGCCAGCATAAGCTGCTGCTCTTCCAACAAATCCCGGAGGGCACTAATTCCCTGTTCCTCAACCAGTTCCAACCAAATCAGAAATCTGAAAGCAAAATCTGATCATGAATTTGAAAGGAAGAAAAACCCTCAAAGCAAGATGACAAGTGTAAGCCCATCCAAGAAAAGCAGATCTTGAACCAGGGAATGGTTCATGTGTTACCTGCATTTCATGAGTTCTGAGAGGCCCAGTGTGTTAACACTGACAGAGCACTTCAGAGTGGGAAACCACGTAAATACTCAAGGTAAACACTGCAGAGGGCTAATCTGATTCTTCTAGTAATGCTGTAAACCCAGATAAATTTGATCTTCTGCTGCTTCCAGATGTTTACATCAGCCCTGAAGCATGACTCTGTTCCTCACTAAATATAGCAAAGCTTTGGTGAGCAAAGGCTTGAGTCAGATGCTCAGTTCACATTTATGTCACTTTTTTGAAGCCATGACAACACATTCGGTGTAACACGGAAATAACACCTTCTCTCTTTTTGTAATTCCCTTGCCCTACCCCTTTCATCCTCGTATGAGATGATCATTTTCCTGGCTCACTGCAGACAGCATTTGTCCACCAACAACAGTGTCTTCTCAGACCTTACAGCCTGCAGTCTATGCCCCTTGATTTGATTCCCATGCCTTGAATTCTGGACTGTGGACCCATATGGGCCACAACAAATGTTATTACATATTAATTCAACAGAGCAGCTTATGCATTGCCACTTCCAGGGACAAAAATCAACGCCAACATTTAGACAGAAAACAATCTCAAAACAACCCATCTTATATCATAAACCAGGCTATAGAGGCTACATTTATTGACAGTTCTGCAACAGAGAAAGGATGTCTTCAGCGCAACCTTCCTTGAT
Source organism: Coturnix japonica (assembly GCF_054131305.1). Taxonomy (NCBI): domain Eukaryota; kingdom Metazoa; phylum Chordata; class Aves; order Galliformes; family Phasianidae; genus Coturnix; species Coturnix japonica. The sequence goes on from NC_140683.1 coordinate 9,740,840, forward strand.
TCAGAAACATAAAACTGCTCTCAGAGAACTTTCTTGTTCTATTTCCACTGTGGAAACATGAGATCTCTCAGGTTACATCATGGTTGGAAGATCAGCTCCTGAGGAAAGGACATGCAAAACAATTATCAAACTGACTCTCCAGCCTTTATTGGAGTGCATTTATTTCTCAATCCTGAGCATCTGCATTTAATTTGAGGCAAGGGAAGAGTTTTGTGTGGGCAAAGAGGTTCCTTAGAATTGCAGCCAACATGAAGGGTGTGCCAGTGGGAGGGGAAGAGCGATACAGGCGAGGAGTCTCCCACACCAAGAGCACCAAGGCAGCTGCCAGCAACCCACTTGGGGATACTCTTCCGCAACCCACCTGGGGAAACTGTGAAGGTATTACTCAAAAGGATAAGTTTCTATAAAGGACAAACAAGTGGGATGAGACACTCAGCTCAGGAAGTGTCTAATTTTTACTAATACAAAAGAGGGAAGCGTAAGCCTCTTTTGATGTGGGTGCCTACTATCTGTTGGTCACGGAGATGTATCCCTAGTACTCCGTAGTTACAGCCTCCCTGGCGCAACAGCTCAGTGTATTTCCTCCCCTTGAAGTGATGACTGGTATCAGGAAGCCATATGTAGTTATATCCATAAGTGTCCCTGTGCTGTCTGCAGCTTGAGATCTCCCACCAGGCACGTCCCAGCTGTCCCCAGCCCTGATGCAGATGTGGATGTACAGGACAAGCTGGCAGGGAAGGCTTATAATGAAAAACATGTGCAAGATTCTGAGATTCACACAGTGTGAACCAAGCTGCAGATGTCATCACCAGCAATAGGACTTCTAAAATCCTAGTTTGCTGAAGATTGGAGCATCATGCCTCAAATCAGAGAGGTAATAACCTCACTGGGGTTTCTTCTCATGCAGTTACTGCATTCTCTCCCCACCAAAAACCAAGTGCTTTTTCTATATAATAATGCTCACTAACAGCTTTTATATGGTGACAGGACACAGGACTATGCATTAGAAATCTCAGTGGCAGCTGAGCTTGGCCAAAGACAAGTCATATCTCTCTGTCCTTTGCTGAAGTTATGCATGTCTAATGTAAGGCTCTGATGTAAGTCCCTTCCTGTCACACACATCTTAGGACCATGGGGGAAGAAGAGCTCTGAAATAAGGGCCAGTGAATGGCTCAGGTCCTCTGTTTGTTTGTTTACCTGTTGGGGTAATGAAGGGCCATAAAGTCTCCACCAAAGCTAATAGAGAAAGATATGAAGGACAAAATATTTGATAACAGAGGTGTTGCACGAGACGTGTAACTAGGAATCAAAATACCCCCCAGTTCATTTCAAGGGAAAAAAAAACATAGGGTCATATCAGCACAAGGAAATTGATGGTACATGGAGAAACATTAACCACTCTCAGATGCAAAAGGTAAGGTTTGCTGTGCTACCACATGCGCATGAGAACATAAAAATACTGACGTCAATCCATGTTGACTTCTGTTTCATGCTCTGCCCTTGGTCCAGGCTTGATGCCTGGGATGTGAGTGTGTATTTCGCTTGAAATGAGCTGTGGGGTATTTTCATACTGCCCATGTCGCTCCAGAGAGCAGGAGGAAGGACAGCAATGGCAATAGCTCCATGTGCATGGCTGGTGTACTTGGCACAACAGCAGCATCATGCATTTTGGATATGTCTGAGGCTATTTCAGCAGATATTTTCCAGGGGAAGAATTGGCCTTGACTAAGGAGATATGGGGACATTCCTACTATTGCCCATATAAATGCCCCTACATTGGGCATTACGAGGGCAGTGAGGTGCTGGAATAGGCTACCTGGAGAGCTGTGGATGCCTCATCTCTGGAAGCATTCAAGACCAGATTGGACAGGATACTGGGCAGCCTGACCCAGTGGTTGGCAACCTTAACTATGACAGCAAAGTTGGAACTAGATGATCTTTAATGTCACCTCCAACCTAAGCCATTCTGTGATTCCATGATACAAGGAAAGACACCTCCATCCCGAGGTTTCTTTGGCACACTGTTGGGAATTATTAGCACTGATGGGCAGCTGAGCCCTGTATGGCCACTTGGTAACTCATCCCCAGTGTGTTGGGGAAGTGAATTGGAAACACAACAGTGAGAACACCCATGGATTAAGATAAAACTTGTCAGTAGGTAAAGCAAAAGCTGCTCATGAAAGCAAAGTAAGGAATTCATTCATTACTTCCTTTTGGCAGGCAGGTGTTCAGCCATCTCCAGGGCTGCATCAGATCTAACACCTGGGAAAGCAAGCATTGTAACTCCTCCTTTCCCCCAGCTTTTATTGCTGCACATGACATCAATTGGGGTCAGCTCTCCAGGCTCTGTGCCCTCCCAGCATCTTGTGATCTCAGCCTGCTGGTCCCCAGGGCAGGGTGAGAAACAGAGAAGACTTTGACTATTTGTAAGCACTGCTCAGCAACAACTAAAACAGTCCTGTGTTATCTACAATGCTTTCATCACAAATCAATTACACGACACTGTGTCAGCTACTATGAAGAAAAATAACTCTATCCTAGCCAACACCACATGCACTTCATATACTGGTTACAGCCTAGAAATGTAATCTCTGTCTCAAAAGTGAGGCATCACTCACAGGCACGTCTTGGTAGACTGAGCCACAAGGGTTAGGGGGTATATCTGGGCAATACAGGCCAAGATGTCAAATTGAGGCTGTGTCACTACTGCCCTGCTTGCAGAAAGCTGGAGTCATGAGCAAGTGAGTTGCAGGATGCCCCGATTCCATTGCTCACACTTGACACTTTCCCAAAGCAACAAGAAAGGGAAAGTCCAGCTGTGCCTGGCCGTGACATGTAAAAGTAAGGTACCAACAAGTCATTCTTCCGCCAATCCAAACCATACAATCCATTCTATAAATATACCAGGAACTGCACTGTGTAATCTGATTTTATTCATTTGTTTGCACTTGCCACACAAATATGCATCGCTGATGCTGTTCTGTGTATCCTCAGCAACCTCAGTGTTGAGACAACATTTGCTAGCTGTGGTTTGATTCTAAAGTATTAACAGGCACGTAGAACAATGAGGCTGGTGTGGAGCAGTCAGAAGCTCTGCTTCACTGCATCATTTGCTAGGGGCTGCTAGCAGTAAGGAGAAAAATACAGTGCTTCATCATGAAAGGAATACCTTGTGGAGAGCTTCCTTGTATTAATTGTGGCAGCTGGGAGAACGTCCAGCCAACCTTTCTCTGACAATACAAATTCATTCTGGAAAACTCTGAACAAGAACATGCTCCAGAAGTAGACAGAAATAGGCGGTGTCTTTATAAATGAATCCTGTACTCAGTTCAGGAGAAGAACTTTATGTCTGACCTGGTTCTTTTATTTCCTGGTGATTCTATCTGTTCCCTAAACATCTTCCTGAATGAGAAGCTGAGCTCAGCATTTGTTTTAGAGCACAGGTACATTGTGTGATTCTCACCTGGACAACAGTTCATCCTGGACTGATGAATGCTCTTTTCATACATGAACTTCAACTCATCTGTGCAGATGTGGCCAGGAGTGGAGCACTTTCCCCAGAGCATCTTTCATAGAACCTTGCTTTATTTGGCTAAGAATACTTCCCATAGCACTGTAACTGTTTATACCTGGGCTGCTGCAAAAGGTAAATGATTATTTTGGTTTCCTAAACATTTTCCACTTTATTTAATCATGATCTTTCCTCCTGTCTATTTTTTGATCCTGGGAAATGCACTGGGAGGAACAAGGAGTAGCTGTGAGCATTGGATCAGAGCAGAACAGAGCTATGTGAGCACCAGAGACCACAGATGTTCTTTGCCTTGGTCTCACCTGGCATCTCACTCCTGTGAACATCTCTTGGTGGCACAGCAAGGTGAGACAGTTCAGCACAGTCACAATCTTGCATCATGCTGACAAGAATCACAGATAGAGCAGGATTCGCTCTGGAATGCTCTCCCAGAGATCCTGGTGTGGCACAGTTCCCAGGAGCTGGTAGCAGCCCCCATCCCACCATCCCTGCCTCCTCCACAGCCATGTGCAGCCAGGGACATGGGAGTGGCGTTCCCTGGGGCCATGGCATTCTTGGTGCAGTTCCCCACAATGGGAGAACCACCTGGCTGATTGTCTCCCGCTGATCTCCTTTTTAGGGTGCGTGGGAGGGAAATGTGCTTACATGACATGCACGGGATGGCAGCGGGAGGCTTTCGGCAGTAGGGAGATGGGAGGTCATGGCAAGGACATGGCATTGCAGGTAGGAAACCATTCCGCATCCTCCCACTCCTTCCCGTCTCACGTCATCCCCTGGCAAGGGGCAGCTCGAGGAGCAGGTCCATGTCTCTTCTCTGGAGACAAACCCAGTCTAATTGGGTGATACTTGCACCGATCAGCTGTGTCCTGTTGGGAACAAAGTTGTGCAATGGTGAGAACTGGTGTGAAAAGCCCCTCCTGACACACATCCATACCTGACCATGCCCACGGCAAAGCCCTCCCACAGTTGTGGTACATGGAGGGAGGACGCACATCCTGTTCCATACTGGTGGTGCTGGGCATGCTAATCTATGTCCCAGCCCTCTGCCTTCCCTCCAGCCCTGTTGTTTTTAAGACAGCAATTACCATCAGCACTTGAGTTCATGGGTGTCCATGGGATGAGCTTGATGGTGCAGAAGTCTCTACACCAGCAGCAAGTCCTGCCCTCACCCTGCCTGGCTCAGGCCATGGGCCACAAGAAGCACATGTTGCATGTTCTCCTCACACAGCCCCAGGTGATGGAGGGTATGGGATGGTCACAGCAGGGACAAGAAGGAGGCAGCACCCAACAGCCATGGCACTGAGGCAGCAGCAACACAAGAGAAGGACGAAATGCCAACCAGGGATGCCAAGACCAAGACCAGAAATGCTTGGTGAGCAGCTGCAGCCTGTCCATGCTGTGTAAATGGGAGACTGCAAGTGAGCGAGTGAAACACTGAGCAGGAAGGAGATAGCAAGATGGAGAGGAGCAAATACCATACATTGCTTCCCATTCTCCTCCCAAAGGACGTTCTGTTCTCTGTCTTTCTAAAGGGAGTCTCACAGGATTAAATCTTAAAGATAAGACATTTAGCAAGATGAACCAAATGCACCCTGCAGACTCAGAAAATCCTGGAATCATGGAATGGTGTTGGAATGGACCCTTAAAGGTCATCTAGTCCACCAAAAAGTGTGAAATGGTCTTTGAATGCTCATTTTTTCCCCTCCAATCTTGCTGAAGGTTTAAAAACAAAAACCACTGCTTGATGTAGATAAGGAATGAATAAAGGCACCACATGCAAAGTAGCTTCAAAGATGAACAAAATGTACCTGCAGTACCATCCCTCTGCACGCTGCTTCATTCTTACCACCTATATGATTCAGCTTACTTATCCTCATGTGCATCATGCACAAGCTTGCAGAGAGAACAAAAAGTACTCCAGGAAGACAAAGCATCGGCATGCAGATAACCTGCCCCGATGACAGGATGCTCCTTCCTCCTCTCAGGGTTCTCTAACTCCATTTGTGCCTTTTCTTCTCCCAAAACATCTCTCAGTCCCGTGTGTTTAACTCTACAGTAAAATATTTCCCCGTTGTATTGGTCATTATACCCAGGAAGGGTTTACAATCACCCAGCTGGTGATTGCTGCAGCCTTTCTCTCACTGATACCAACTTGCCAGGGGTCTCAGCTAGAAGCACCAGGGCACTGAGGGATCAGCACAGGCCATTAGAGAGCACCAGGATGGACAGATGAATGGACAGACAGCCAAGAAGGGCTGCCCCTTGGTGCCCAAACCCAGTGCAGAGTGCTGGGACCTCCACGAGAAGCATCCTTCAGATGTGCATTCAGCATTTGTGGGCACTCGCAATGAAGGGAATGTTAACTTCACAGTATTGGTGGTGATTTTGTAATGCTGTGCCCTAGAAGAAGCATCTGGGCTCCTAGCAAGCAGAACAAACCATCTCAGCACAGCACTTCCAAAGAACTGTATGTTCTCGTGCTGCTGCTCCCAGGAGCACATTCTTGCCCTTTGAAAAAAAAAAAGTAATAATGATATGTGACTAATGAAGCCACACAGAAATCAGCTCTGGATGCTGTAAAAATAGATGATAACACTTCTCCTCTTTATAAAGCCTGAATGAAAACAAACAGTGAATTAGAGAAGGAAACAAAGTCAGTGGCTTGTCCGAGGTCACAAAGGACTCACATGGCTGGGCATGGATTGCAGCACACATCCCTCGGTGCTTCAGCAGCTCTATGTCCCCTCATCCTAAACCAAGCCGGCTTTCAGCACTTCCTGCCTGCATACTTTGTGACACACACAGGGCTCCACCAGAAGGTATTATTAACGCGTGCTCCGATAAGAAGGCTTCTAACAGAGTTATCAAAATGAAAGCGATAAGGTTGAATTATTATGGACTATTCGTCTGCAGGTAATTGGGGGGCAGCATGCAGGTCGGGATACCAGCAAATACTTCCATTGCTCAGATGTCATTTTCTGGTGACAAAACTCTGCAACATTTTCTAATTGTAGAAGATGGTGGGAACCAAAACTTAATGCTCTCTCACTGATAAAAAAAAGGAAAGAAGAATCCACACTGTGGGGAAAAGAAGCAGTTTCCACACATCAGCATGTGCGACCGTTTCAGTTTTGAGGAGACAACGCTGCTGTAGGGAAACCTTCCCATTTCTCAACTTTGGCTCAGTCCTGAGCACCCCATCTCCATCATGTCCTGCAATGTGGCACACAGAGGCCATCTGAGAGCAGCAGGAGCTGCTGCTGGAGCATCCTTGTCTGAATCACGCTGTGCAGCACCCTTCTGTCTGGGACAGCCGCTATCAGCACAGCAGGATGACATGCCATCTTCAAAGCATTCCCCCAGCTGCAATGAATTCCCAGCTTTCCTCTTTCCAAGCACTGGAAGCAGACTCCTATGAGAGCACGGTGATGAAGGCACCGCTATCTGGGCCTGACCCCTGGCTGCCTGCTGCAAAAGGTGCATGGAACCAACCTGTAGCATCCTTCCAACACCTGAGAGCTAAACCATATATCAGGGTCTAGGACCCCTCCTCGATGCTCCTTGCAGCCCCTCGCCTTCCCTGCATCACTTCCCTTTCCTGTCCATGCTGAAACCTTGCCACGGCCGCTCGCCCTCACGCTCCCCCCTTCGCTTCTCACTTTCCCTCCCATTGGTTTCACGTTCCCTTCGCCACGTGGAAAAAGCTTTCAAGCTCATCCAGCCCGGCAGCGGAGTTTATCCTGGTTCCACCCACTGGGACTTTCCTAGCTTCCTCCTGCACGGCGAGGGGAAAAAAAGGCAGAGGCAGGCGGCAGGCATCCCGGGGAGCTCGGGGAGCCGCGGTGCTCCCTTCCCTGAGCTAGGTTTCTATTGTAGGCGGTGCATTCCTCGGGAGGGAGGGTGTGTGTGTGTCGGTGCCTTCCCACACTCCGGGCAGCTCTTATTTAATGGGGGTCTCCATGCAGGGTAGAAGGCAGAGGAGGTTTAGCCGTTGCCAGGCTCACAGGCAGCTCGTAAACCAATTGCCGGCATGGATCACAGGGCTGATATAACCCTGGAGGAGGCTTCGGTGACCGGCCAAACCTCAAGGATGAACATCAGGGAGGACCTGAAGAGGATGCGCTGTGCCGTGCTGTTCTGCCTGCTGGCCGTGCTGCTGCTGGCGCTGCCCATCGCGTACCTGCTGGCTGGGAACCTGCGAGCACCCACCTCCTGCCCCCAGGTAAGGCACTGCCATATATACATACCTCCACCCTGCTGCAGAGTGGGGTCCCACCTCTCCCCTTGTCGTTGTGTATTGTTGTTAGGTTGGTTTGGGGTTGTTTTTTTTTTGTTATCTTTCTGGGCCTGGCTCACTCTTTGAGTTTATTGTGTTTATGGGAAGGAAAGAAGCGCTTTGTTACATCCTCGTGCAGAGCCTGTCTGATGGGATATATCTGTTGTTTCCTTGGTCCCTGCTCCTCTCGTCTTTATTTCACTGAGGTCACAGTACAAGATATGCCTTTAAAACTTTTGTTGGCATGCTGCTTGAAACTGTTATAAGGGATAGCTCTATTTGGTTGAAATCTGTGTCTCTTCACTAATTTCAACCAGATTTTGATACTCACTTTCCTCCCTCCTATCTGATTAGCTCTGAGACTTCCCCTCCCATGTCCTATTTCAGCAAACATCTGCTGACCAAATGCTGATGTCAGTGGGTCAGTGCCCATAGTACATCACTAGGCAGACAGCAGCAGCTCTTATACATTATTAACATTTAGCCCTGCTCAGATACTATTTGGGACAACTATGGAGCCTGACTCTGTATTTCCCACTGTGTGATTTGCTCCCCATCAAAGGTTTCTCTTCATCTGGGTAACTTCTCAGCTGAGCTCTCTTTGCTCCTGGGCTGGCCAAGATAGTCAGCACTAATACTCTTCTGTGCTGCCCCACTCCTGCTTGTGCCAGCCTGCAAGTGCTTCTTTCCATTCTATGCTATAAATCTATCAGGACTGCCCTATGGTAGAAGAACACACGCATATAGCTCTGAAGGATGAAGGTTTGAAGGAATGTTAGCTACAGGTCTGAAATTCCTCACTCAATTAGCCTGCTCGTCATGCGCTCACTTAGGAACAAGCAGAAGAAAGCAGTGCTAATAAGTGGCCTCGAGGGTAAATTCTGGATGCAGCAAACATTTTGCTTGCGTATATTTAGACAGTCTGACAGCTGCGCCCGCAGCTCTGCGCCTCTGCTTGTTTGGCTGCATGGAAAAGTGCTGGCCCTGCTTTGAACCTGAGTTTGTGCCCAAGCAGAGGCAGCTTCTTGTGCAGCATCTTCCACGTTAACTTTGCACCCAGGGCAGGAGGTGCAATCCCTGGCACAGTACCTCATACTGCTAAACGTGCTGATTTCTTGCATGTGTGGAAGAGCTCATTGCTGTGCTGACCCTCCTGCTGCTACTTATGGAGTGGGTGCATGCAGTGAGAAGGCATTTAGGGTTGTCTCGTTGTTCTTTCTCTTCCCAACCTGAGGTTCCAAGCAGAACAGTTCAGTTCCTGAGATGACCTTAAAGAGTAATAGAATGAATGAATGATAGAACGCAAGCTGTTAGGTAGAATAGCGTGTTCCTGGTTCTGCTGGCAGAGTCAGTGGAGAAAAGTGTTTGTGAGAGGGTTTGTTTTCATAAGAGGAAAAGTGCAATGTAAGCCATTAGGTTTGCTCTAGCCTATACATGCCCTCCACAAGCATGTACTTCTATGCACATGCACTGAATTAGCATGTAATAATCCCACAGTGATGCAATGAGCTGATCAGTTGCTTTGCAACCTTTGCACGTCCCATTGAGGCAGGGAAAGCATCGGGGCTGGCTGTGTGCCCACGGTACCAATGCCAGGCTGGGTGGGGGTGTGCCTGGCAGCACCGTGCTGCATTTATTGAGCTTTCCATTCATTCTTCCAAACTCTGAGTGTGTCACCAGCTTTGTCCAGCAGCACAGTGCACGGGGTGGGTTTGTCTGCTTGGTGTTCACCCCTCTGAGCTCAGCATGTCTGCAACCCAGGTGTTTTTGTGTATCCAGCTGCGTTTGTAGGATTATAATTGTGTTGCTGCAGAATGCCTTCTTCTCACATCACATTAATAGAGGACTCAGCTGGGAGGGGGCATGTCCTGCATCTTGGTCACAGAAACCCCAGGCAACCCTACAGGCTTCAGGAGGAGTGGCTGGAAAGCTGTGTGATGGAAAGGGACCTTGGTGTGCTGATGGATAGTTGGCTGGGCACACACTGGAAGCAGGTGGGCTGGCCCTGCTTTGCAGCAGACATGAGTCCATTCACTGACCCTTGCAGCTCACAGGAGGAGCCCTCTCGGTGCTGCAGGACCAGAGCTCAGCCCACGCAGGATTATCTTTTTCCGCTGCATTCAGGCCAGTCCTGGGCCACAGCTCCAGCACCAAGTGGGAGGGACTGGTGCAGCAAAACGGGTGAGGAGCAGACGTAGTAAATCCCTGAACCCGTCCTTCCTGGTGCAAGGAGGATGGGAAGGGTTGTGCAAGCGGGGTGTGCCTCTGCGGCTGCAGGGTGAGACGGTTGTTCATCTCAGCTCCTGTGTGGGTGCTCGTGGTGTCACACTCACCTCGGAAGGGACATCAGCTCACCTTTTCCTCAGGAAGTGCCCCTTTTAGGGAAGAGCAGGGTAGGTTATGTCATCACAGCAACACGTGCAAACCACCGCTTCTCTTTCTTGTGGTGAGCTGTGTCTTGTATGAGTAACCGAGGCCTGATGATGGGTTCCCTGGACACCTTCCAGGCTCACACGCAGCTTCCCCGCTGCAAGTAGAAATCACTTTCTTTCGTTCTTCAAGACAAAGCAAGGTGAGGAAATAGGGTTCTCTAAGCACTGACACAGTTTGGGCTATTAGCAGGAAATGATAAAAGGCTGCAGGGCATCCTTTCCTGAAGGAAAGCCAAGTTTCAATCTGAATGCATAGATCCAGTGAGAGGAAGCCAGGAGAGCATCTCCATCCATCCTTGCAACTCAGTCCACTTGCTCCATAAGGCTGAAAGTCAAGACCTGCCCTGCAAATATTGGTACTTGAGCTTGTGCTGGTGGCAACAATAGCGTGGCAGGACCAGAAGCAGGGCACAAGGGAGGTTCAATCTGAAACCAGTCAGGTTTCAGTCTGAAACCAGGCTCTACAGTACAGGAGCAGCTCAGCCTGGGTTCCCATCCTGTAGTCCAAAAGGATGAAGCAGCAAAGATCAGAATAGGATTGGCAGATCTGTAACCCATGCAGAGCCAGATGCCCTAATGGCTTGCCCAAGTGGGAAGGAGAACCCCAAGGAGGTGGTAGAGTCACCATCCCTGCAGGTTTTCAAGGAAAGGGTTTATGTCACACTGAGGGTAGTGTGCATAGGTTGATGTTTGGACTAGTTGATCTTAGTGGTCTTTTCCAGCCATAGTGACTCTGTGATTCAAAATATCTTCCTGATCCATAGGGATGGAGGGTTGCCCGGGGAGCAGCAGGGAGCCTTGTGCCATGTCCTGGGTGCGGGGGACTCTTCTAAAAGCCATAAAGCTGTTGTTTGAAGCTTATGGTCCTCATGGACAGAACAGCCAGCATATACCACAGCCCAGCCAAAATGCACCCAGCATTAGGGACAGTCTTTGCCCAACTGCTCAGGCCACACAGCACCCCTGGGTTGAGCAAAACCGAATGCAAGCACCATATGTGCCATGCAGGGACCTGCCATGAAATTGTACCTTGTGCTAAAAATGGAGCTGGGGATGTTTGGCTGATGAATCCCCCCACCCTCCAGTACCAGGCTGCCTTTCCCAGGCAGTTCTCCTGGACAACCCCAGCCCTTCCTTGAGGTGCAAAGGGGATGTTTTGTGTTTGACCTCCTCCTGGGCTTTAGATGTAAATGCTGCAGTGCTTTGGGTAGTGGTGGAGTCTTGGATACTGCAGCTGTCAGGGTTACTATAGGTGCTGGAGATGCCCTTTTGCTCCCAGCTCAGCTGTAGGGCGGGATTTTCAAAGTTGCTCAATGCTGCTTACATTTTCTCTGCTGTAACCAAAGGGAAAATTGTGGCCATTCAGTGAACTTTACAGAAGCACATCTAAGCAAGAAGGGAGAACAGAGAAAAATGCTAATTGTGTGGTTTCTCTACTGCCTCGTACTGCTTGGCTTTCCCTCACCTCCTCCTTCCTGAAAGCTCTTTATGCATCTCATCCACACTCCCAGTGTACATCAGCAGCACAAGTATTGCTAATACCAGGCTATCATGCAGCATTCTGAAGTATTTATGTGTCAATTGAGGTTTGTGCCCTTATCGACCAGCACAGTCAGGAGCAAACTCCACCTTTGCCACACAAAGAACACATTGACACCATGCAGCACAGTGCCCTACCTGCTGCTCTGGAGTGTCCATCTGGAAACAACCAGAGGTTGCATAAAATGCTTCTTTACAGCTGTAAATTCTGTGCATGTGCATCTGGCCAAAAGCATGGGAGTGCTGGAGGGAAATCCTCACACTGACCTCATGCTTCCCATCAGGAAGGCTGTGGCTGTGTGCCATGGAAGGGCCAGCAAGCAGGAGGCACCTCAGAGCGAATGTATTTATTGCATCAGCCCATAGTGCACAACATACCCCAGCGGGCAGCCCCTGGCTGACTGCATTCCCTTAACCACTTGCTTCCAATGACAGTGCAGCATCACATTGCCAAGCACAGTGCCTGGCACAAGCACAATGGATGATGCTCCCCATATCCCTGGGATGCAGAGCCAGCATCCCGCAGCTCCTTCCTTCCCCCTGTGGCTACGCTGCTTTCCAAGCTGCTGGAGGAGGGCTGGCTCCCAATGAGGAGCCATGGGAGCCTGACAGGGGGTGAGCTGGGGAAGGTTTAAGGTGCAAACCAATGTGAAATAGCCCTGTCTTGCCTTGGGCTCCCCACAGTTCAAGACATGCCCAAGCAGTAGACTTGCAGCCTGAAATAATGCAGAAGGGAAGCTGCAGGTCTGTAGATGGCACACCTCTTTACTCTTTACCTCTTTACAACTCTTTACTCTCTTTACTGCTGTTTCAAATGCACCATGCAGATGTTTGAAGCAGGGAAGAGCATCTCATGCTGTGCTGCTTGCTGCAATTCAATGCACAGATGGAGAGACAGCAGCTGCCAGGTAGCAATGCTCCAGCACTGCTTTATGGAGGCACTGGAGTGATGGTCCTTACCTTCAGTGCTCCTCCAGCCCTGCAAGGGGTTTGTCCAACCCATGAGCTGAACACAGCCAGCACAGCATCATCTGCCTGAGATGTGGGTGGCTTTGAGCAAACAGTAAGAAACTCTTGCACTAAAGCAAAGCTCTGTCGGGGCTTGTCCTTTTACATAAAGGCTTTAACTGAGGTGGAGGATATCAGTGAACCATCTCCTGTTTTGATGGGTATGCAAACTGGACATGGTGCAGGAACCCTGGAGCTAACTGCCTGTGTGTCTCTCTTGCAGGTCGTAGAGGAGAGGAGCTCTCACTTTCTGAAGCAGCGAGCAGTAGCTGCTGGTAAGTGTGCCAGCCCTCTTCCCATCCCCACTGTTTTTGTTTGCTGAGGTTTTGCAACTGCTGCCTCGGTCCCTGGGGCAAACAGCTCCCTGCCTGCCCTCACCAGGAGGATCCAAGCATGTCAGGGCTGGGCAGGGTCACAGGATGTGGGGAGATGGGTACAGCTGGGGCCATAGCGAGGGACGAGCACTCCCAACCCGATAGAGCCAGCTCTAGCCCAGGGTGGGCTCACACTTCCCAGCACATAGTTCCCTTAGTGGGCTGAAGTGTGGCTTTGGGAGCCTATGAATGCATCCCTCACACCTCCCCTGCACAAACTTACACCTTTTTTCTCTCTTTCCCTCAGTTACAGACATGCTTCCCAGTGCCGAGAAGCCACGAGCACACCTGACAGGTAATGCTTGTTCGAAACCAGACTGTTTCCTTCGGGTCTTACAGCTGTTGCAGTGCAACAACCGTGGTTTATACGGGTCTGATAGGATCAAGCTGCAAGATGCAGGGGAAGAAGTCACCAGCTTTGCCACATTGACCACAGCAGATTTACCACAGCAGTGTTAATAGGAAAGGGCACACAGAGGAGGCAGCTGGCAAACACTGCCACTTCTCTGGGCTGTTGCTGTTGTTGTGTGAGCACTTGGGTTCCTGTAACTGAGCTTTAGTGATGCCTGCCATGTTAGTGATTTGCTGAGTCTGCTTTGGTGGGAAGAGCCCAGGCGAGCTGTGATTTAGGAAGATCTACCAGTTTGGGAGTAAAATAAGACTGATTAAGGCTGGTTTTAGGGTACTTATTTTTTTTACAAGTCCAACCTGAAGCCACACACACCACATTCCCATCAATAGCTTCCTGGTTTTGGTGAAGTCGTATGTAACGTGCATTGGAGCAACCAAGGGAAGAGCTGTATGCAGCTGAACCTCTCAGCTTGTGTCTGTTAGGAAGATGCCATCTCAAAACATCACCACCTCAGCACTGAAGCTGGGGCTGTCACCACATTGAAGGGAACTTAGGGAATAACAACTGAAGAAAAGGTTTGTGGTTTCCTGAGTGGATGGGACTAAGAGCGGAAAAGCTCCATCTGCTCTGAGCTCCCCCCTTATGTTCACTAAGACAATTTATACCTCCTGAACATATATCTCACTGCAGAGGCTTCCTCAGTACCCCGTGTGTTGTCCCAGGGGAGCACTGTAGTAACTTGAAGCATGCAAGAAGTTCCACGAGGCTTAACACGTGTATGCAAAGGCTTATCAGTGCTTTAGGGCTGATTTGTCAACCACCATAGTTTACTTTCCCTAACCCACAAGCTCCTTCCTAATACACTCCTACGTCCCAACCCTTTCTACACACAGGCGGATAGAACTGCTCAGAATACATGGGATCACAGAACCACAGAATATCCTGAGTTGAAAGGGACACACAGGGATGACTGAGCCCAACCCAGCTCCACACAGCACCACCCAACCCTATGGCTGAGAGCAGTGTTCCAGAGCTCCCTGAGCTCCAGGGCTGTGCCCGCTGCCCTTTGTGGCACAGCCATTCCCCAACCCCTCCTGACCTTCCCCTGACAGCTCCATGTCATTCCCTCAGGTCTGCAGAAGGACTTTGGCTGCTAATATAGGTCCATTTGTTTCCCACATCTCCACATGACCAAGACCAGGAGGCTCTCTTAGTGCAGCTGACTCACAATTGCAGCCAAAGCGTTGCTTTGCTGATGGGAACTTCCCCGGGTTGCACAAAAGTCCAGCTGTCACAGGGAAGCACCCAACAATTTGCTTCAAATTTCATCAGGCCTATGTTTGCAACTCCTTCACCATCACTCCTGAGCAGTGCACTGGGATGGGGTCTGTCTCCTGCCTCAACCCCATCAATATTATTTAAGAGAAGGAAAAAGCAAAGGGTATTTTCTCACTCCTTTTCTGTGCATAATAGAGTCGGGAGCCTGAGCTGAAGGCTACAACCAGGCTGCTGTGCCACTGAGCCACCAGGAAACCAGGCTTCCAAGAACTTTAAGCTTTTATGCTGGGTTCCAGCACTTCTCTTTTGCTTTTTCTGCACCCTGCAGCAATGATTTCCTGAGCTCAGTGCAGAAGCCTTTGGCGTTGTTCTAAACTTGTTATATAATAATTTCCTGCCTGTTTTCTGGTCTTTATTTCTCCAAAACCACAACTTGTGCAGAGAAAGTGAAAAAGGGAATCATTATTCTTCAGATCTTTTGTACGTTCCCCCACTTCAGGTGCATGGTTCACTATTTAGATAGCAGACTAGGTGCCCTTCCTTGTGGCAGATCCTTCTCCGGAGCTCCAGCTGCCCCCCTTCTGGGTTTAGGAACATATGTTTTAAATGTAAGAGCAGAATGAGAGGAATGAGAACTAACCAGAGTGCTTCATGTGGGAATGCACCACTGAATTAGCAGTAGTGGGATGACTCAATGTTTGGATCTCTGTTCCTTTATGAAAGTTTCTTCACCTGTTCTTGGCCTCTGGAAAATACACAGAGCAGCTTGGACTCACCCATACTGACACTGAGACCTCCTCTCCCTGTCTGCTGGTGAAGAACACTCAGTGTGAACCCCAGCTGGGGCTTTTCCCCACCCTCACTGTGTCCCATGTATTAGTTCAGAGTTGGTGCTGACCATCACCATCCCCACAGCCCTTATGGGGCTTCAGGTCAGGAGGCAAACCAGTGCCTGTATGGGATGGCATGGCATGGCTGGATGAAGTGTGTTACAGGCACCCACCCAGAGCCTGTCCAGCACTCATTGTGCTGCGATGCTATTGAACACCTCACTCAGTCTGGGTAGATAATAACTTCTTGACTCCACTTGGCTGTTGGTCATTTTAAGGTCAGTTATTACATGTCTTGAACAACACAGACCCTGTAGGCTCTGTGCTTTGCAACTCATGCAGCACAAGACCTGAGCTATGCAGGAGACAAAGACCCTCATCTCCTGGTGTGTTTCAGTGTCACCAGTGAGGGCTATGAACTGTAGAAACCCCACAAGTTCACCAGCATGCCACCAACGCAACCAAGTGACAGGGAATCCCCAGCAAGTGACTAAACCAGAAGGGATTTTAGGAAAAGAGAAGAAATTTTATGTCTAAGAGATGCCAAAAGAAAAGAAAAAGAAAAAAGAAGAATTGAAAACAAAAGTGAAAGGGAAACTTGGAGGAACTGCAGCAGTAAATCCCATAGTGAAAGCAGATTTTATTTACTTGAAGGATTAGCATAAGATGTGTATTTGCAGGAAGTGCAGCTCCATATATTTAAGAAATAAACGAGTGACAAGTCTGGCTGTGCTAGAAAAGGAGCCGTACAATATTCCAATGCACTTCAACACGCATCTTTCCTGATATATCTCTAAATCATGGGAAAATTTGACCAGCTTGAAAATGGAGAGTGTCAATATAGTGAGTTTTAACCTAAAAGGAATGGTAGAGCCATCAAGATTAGAACTGCCTCATTTCAGGAGTTATGAAATGATGTACTTGATACAAGATGCTTCATAGTTATTAAAAACACTGAAGAATTGAGTGTCACTGACACCTTCAATGCATCATTGGATACGTAAAACAAACATATTTCTCATGAAGCTTCTCCTCCATTTTTTCCCAAACTACCCAAGATGGAAAAGAGCCCAAAACTCGTAATTTTCATCTTTTCTGCTCTTCCCCATCTCAGACCAGATTTCCTCTGCCACCACCCTATCTCAGAGAGACCTTACTAAACCACAATGACCCCAGTGCTGCATTAGTGTTTGCCAGGCCCCAAGGCAGACAAGGACACAGACCATTTTGCTTTCTTTTGCTCCTCTCTTTCTATATCAAGCCAAGTTCCCTTCCTCTAAGCCTCACCTGCTTTATAATACTTCTGTATTTTAGCTTGGCTTGCTATCACACTCCCCGTCTATCATCTTCCAGCAAAGAAATGCTCCACGTGCTTTGCCTTCTGGGAAAGGATAGAGGGATTTAATTTTTCCGAGCACTGACAGTCAGGCTGGGAAAAAAGCCATTATTTTGTTGTGCTACTCGGAGAATATGCAAGAAATTGCACTCCTAACAGCAGCTTGTTTTCGTACGGGTTATCTATTGGCAGAAAACAGGGGAAAAAAAAGGATGTCACAGAGGGCTGAGGGTATTTGTTTTCCTGAATCTCATTTCCCCCAGGATAAACCTAATAGACATTGCCAAGAGTATTTCTAAGCTCATCCGCCTTCAGTTTGCTTCCCTGCCTGTGCACACGCACCCTATCCCCAAATGCTGAATCATAATTGACCTTAAGCATTAACTTAAGCTCATGAAAGCTGCTCCCTGGTTCTTCCCCCTGCATCCTGAGCTTAGATCCTCTGCTTAGACCAGACCGTGCTGGGGATGGATTGGAGCTCTGTTTGTCATTGGTTAACCACAAGAGCGTTTCTGTTTGTTAGTTGTTCTGTCTGAAGTAAAGCTGAAGATAACACCAAGCTTAGTGTTCTGTCCCAAACGTTTTCAAAACAGAGTTAAAAATGGGTTTTATTGCAGCATGTCCCTTTGTTAGCGTGTGTTTTAAAGCACAGTGGGGTTTTCTAGCTCTATGGTGAAACTGAAGGACGGTGGTAAAGGAAAGGGAGTTGTATAGCAGAAGATCTCAGTGCAGCACCCAGCCAGCAAACCTCAATGTGGTGGCTGACAAACCTCATCTCCAACCTCCAGAAGCAACATGGCAGGAAGAATTCAAGGCTCTTAGTAATAGACCACAATGATCATTGTGAGGCTTCTGCAATCAAAAAGAGCCTGTTGTCCTCAGTTAGCACCACTGTGGCACAAACGCAGATACTGTGGCATCACTACTCATGGAGACATTGCTCTCATGTCTCTGACTGCTATTCTGAGCCATTAGATGCAGGCATGTAGACAGCTGTACAACTGGCCCAGCACTGCTTTCATTTAAGAACAGTTGATGCTTTGCAGGTGGGTGAGAGCGCTCCAAACCTTCATAGGCTAAAGCTACATGTCCTACCCTGCAGTGAGAGCCTTTGGGAAGGACAGTCCCATCATTTGGGATGCCCTGTCACCTAGGACACCAAGGGCTGTAACCAAGCCCTGTGGGCAGCATGCTCCAACGGAGGTTCTCCAACTTTGGTTTTGGCTTTTTGGTTGCTCAGATCTGGATCAGATCCTATGGGCAGCCTCCCAAAGTAGCTCTCAACAGTTGGCCTGCAGCTGACTGGCTATAAAGGAAGAGGATTTCTCTCCCAGAGTTTTTATTGCCCCGTGGAGAAAAGATTCTGTATTTCTCCAGCTGGAACAAACTAACACATCTCCCTCTCTCTGTCCTGCAGTGAAGAAACAAGACCCTTCCAGCACCGTGGGACGACATCTACCCATCCTGCAGTGGGAAGACAAGCGAGGCTTGGCCTTTACCAAGAACAACCTGAGTTATTCCAGCAACGCACTGGTGATACCTGTGTCTGGGGATTACTATGTCTATGCTCAGGTCACTTTCCGAGGGCCCAGTGATACTTCAAGTAAAACCAGTTCTGTCACTGCAATCATCACTAAAGTCACTGACAGCTACCCCGAGCCCACCCAGCTGCTGACCAGCACCAAGACCCTCAGCGAAGAAAGGAACAACTGGTTCCAGCCCATTTATCTGGGAGCTGTGGTTTCCTTAGAGATAGGAGACAAGCTAATGGTCAACGTTAGTGACATCAAGCTGGTGGATTACACTAAGGAACACAAAACCTTCTTCGGTGCCTTTTTACTGTAGGTCTCTGGTAGCAGCTTTGTGGAGGGCCTGGTTTGGTGGTAGCACGTCAGGGTGCTGGTCTCTGTGCTGTCCTCTGTGCTTCACTCATCTGCTGCCTTAAATTAAGGGGTGGGGAAGGCTGGAGCTGCAGGGTGAATGGAAGCAGCCCAAAAAAACTCCAGAAAAAGGAAAGTCAGACTTCAAGGATGATGGGGATTCTTGAAAGCTCTGTATATAGGGGAGGAACCTTTTTTTATGGGTCAGGTAGGGATATTTATCACAAATAGGCCAGGCTGCATCACTAATTCTTTTTCCAATATACCATTTATTTCAGCTGAAAAGAAGTGTTTTAAATATTCTCGAGCACTTCCAGTGTAATTTTGCATGACCTTTCTTCAGATTCTTAAGGGCAATTACAATTAATAATTTCCTTAAACATGGTTCAGTACTTTGCACTAACATAAAGCCCGGATTAATCATTAACTGCTTAATTAATCACTTTCAGCTTCCCTGTAAAGTAGATTAAAATTATACCATGTGTTTTGCAGAATCCACCTGATTTGATTTTATTTTCCAGGATATTGTTTACAGATCCTCAAGTCATTGTGTGGGCTTTCGCCTCCATTTAAAGCTTATAGGGAACATGCAGAAACATTTTTGTTTCAGCATGACTGCAGGATCCCCCCTGTCAGATCCGAACATTAGGAAAGGAGAAAAAACAAGCAAACAAAAAAGGGCAGGAAGCTTTCCACTGTGCTTCATGCAAAGCAAATGCAACTAAAGTCATCAGTGCCCTCCTAATCCTTTGCGACCACTGCTACAGTGATCTGCTGGCACAAAGGTCTCCCCATCCTTTGCCTGGGTTAAGGCTGGTGACCAGCACTCTGTGCAAAAGCTCATAGGATCCAAAGAGAAGCTCAAATTGTGCCACGGCCAGCTACAGAGCTTGGGAATGCTTAGCTTCCCATCTCGTGCTTCTTTTTCTCATAGACATTACTATCTCAGGGAAATTCCCCAGCTTTCCTGCTCCTCCCACAATAAATACATCACCGTCAGTGACTCAAGTCATGCTTTAGTATGGTCAGGCTTTACACACTGCTTGGTGGTCTCTCACTTGAGTCCCTACCAGGCAGGGTCTGTCCAGTGGCCAGGCTGTACTCTCTGCAGCTCTTCCTCTTTTTTCCCTTTCCCCATTGGGCTTCTTCCTTCTTGGCCAGAAGTGTTACCAGGATGGCTTAGCTAACATTTCCACCCACAGACACAGGCCCCAGAAGCACGTTGTTAGCACCAGGGAGGCACCCAGCACCATCTATTACTCTCCAGGAAGGGCAGCTCACCATCACCACCTCAGCAGGGCTTTTCCCACTGCTCGGAATACCCAGCTTTTCTCTTTGCAGCGATATGGTAAAATCACAAGTCCAGGAAAAGTTCGTTCCTTTAAGAAACCCGAAAACTTTCCCTTTTTTTTTAGATTTTCTAAAACATTTTCTTGCCACTCCATATTGAATCCTTAAAGCTTCCGATCCCTTCATTGTGTGCCCAGAATTGGATCTGTGTTCTTGCGGACCTCCATAGGAAAGGCACGTGGGTGACCAGCACACCAAAATTCATTCTTTATCTCACACAGAGGAGACTAAAAGTGACCTGTCCAGGACAGGGGATTCTCAGCCACTAGTTAGAAAAGCTTCTGTGAAGTTATATGGGACAAATTTGGTTTATCCTTGGACAAAGTTGAAATGCAAATTCAGGCTTTACTGAGACATTTACAGAAATCCAGAAAGGTCTTTATTTCTGGAGATGAGATAATGCAACGCTCTTATGAGCCCATAATGCAATCTTAATAGGCTTGTAGAACAGATTGCCATAAAGACTACATTTGTAGCTGTCATCCGTTACTGCTTGTTGCACTGAATTATGTTTAATATGGGTTCTAGGGGAGAGGAGTCGTGCATGCAGTATTTGGCTCACAGTAAAAGAACCTTCTAGGGATACGTATATGTACATATACAGGTTTGTTTATATATATTTATGCATACCCCACCTACAGGTTTTAGGGAGTGCTTTGGCAATGATGAGCCTTTTCTATATAACAAGACACATAATTTGTGCCTGCTGTACTCTGATGACAAATCCCACAAGCACAAGATCTCTTGCTGCTCTAACAGATACAGATGTGACTATTTTGTTCCATTGGCCATAGCACAAAGGTATTTATTTTAGTTCATGCCTTGCAAGCTGTCCCACCCCATCTCATACACCAGCTTCTAGCACTCTTAGCATGCTGGCACAATTTATAGAGCATAAAGTAACATATCTAGCACTACTTGTTTTAAAGCAGTGCAGGCAGATTAATCCAAGCACACCCACCCCAGTGGGAATTTCTACTTCTCCCCCTTTTTTCCCCCCTCTTAGTGCTAATAATGCTTCTGTAACAGTGACCAGCAGGTACAGCAGGGAGCACGCAGGGCTGGCTGTGAGCCCACTGACTGCAGAAGCCAATGGTACAGCATTGGGGTAAAGCTACTTAAGGGGAATAGAGGTCAGGCTCAGAGGGAAAGGTCTCAGGCAGACTGAACCCAAGCTGCGGGTGATCAGATTTTCCCAAAGCTAATTAAGGATGGAAGCGTTCTCAGAAAAAAAATAAATAAAAAAAAAATCACCCTTATTGGGTGAGGAAAAAAAAAAGGTTCTTTAATGTAAATGGTTTGTGGTGAAAATGTCCATAGGTCAGCATTTTCAGTTGGATGAGGGTGACGAAATGGGGCCTTGTCAACAAGTGACCTTTCAGCCTGCGGTCAGGCTGAAAATACGTTTTGTTTTGGGTGGATGTGAAACTGAGAGAGTTGGAAGAAGCTCCCCAGGCTGGAGGAAGAACTTCAAGAAGGCAGTTTGTGTTCATGAGCTAAAAATAATGGCACAATTTCTGGATTCAGCCCTTTCATCTTTCAGAAAGAGACATTTGAGCACCATTCAGTACAAAAACATTGACAGAAACTTTTGGTTTTTGTTGGCTTTCTTGTTGTGTATTGTTGGTTTTGTTTTGTTTTTTTAATGAATATTTATTAACAAAAGAATTTGTTCTTAGGAATTCTTTTCTTCTCTAATTTCTTTGAGCTCTGAAAACTAACACTAAATATAACCCACATTCCTAAAGCAGTTCCCCTACCTACTGCTTCCTTTCCCTTTAAAATCTGTACGGTAGTAAATGAGCATTCTTTTTCTTCAGTAAGTAAATCTAAATCAAACAGATTACAGCTCCAATCTTACCAACACGTATGCGTGCCTTACTTAACCTTAAGCTTGTGAGTAAAAGGAGTGACATTGTAAAAGGCAGCTCAGTTTCCCCTCTTGGCATACAGGAGTAAAGCCAATTAAAAGTTGATTGATAGGATGTTTTAGCCATGTTTACCCTGAAAAACACCATTACTGTGGTAGCCCCCCAATAAGGAGCACTCACACAGACCACCTTTATCCCATGTACGTTGGCAAGATTGGGGTCTAGAGGTGGGAAGTCATGTATCTGAGTCAAACATCACCCAGATAGCATCAAGTAGGCTGGTGGGAAGGTTTTGGACATGCCAATTTAGTGCATGTTAGTTTGAGCCGTCCCTCAGAAGGAAGGGACTCAACCAGGCTACATTAACCAAAGGGAATGGGTTAAAGTGTTGTGATTTTCAGTACACACACAAATGCATTTTGAGAGGACGTTGTTATTCAACTCTGTACAATCCAACTGACTGCATTGTGTTTTGCTTTTATTAATCTCTTGAGTGGCCCATCATTTCAGATGGGAAATGAGGAGAAAATTCATTCTTTAGAAGAATCAGACAGTGTCAAGAATTTTTGCCCAAATCTGGGTATTAAATGCCAGTATAGCATTTTGCTACTGTAATGTATTTTCATATAAATGACTGTATATTGTTTTGTGCTTCAGTACCAGTGTGAGTCTTCAACAGCAGAACTGACTTAGTGTTTTGTTTCCAAGTGTTCCGATAATAAAAATACGAGTTAACTAATTTAAAAGCTTCTGATCCTGGTTTCCATCCAAAAACATTAATGGAATCACACACAAGAGCAATCAAATCAGCTCATACAGACAGAGAAACCTCCCCTGCTGTGCATCAATCATCGGTGCTTCCAGACGTGTACAGTGAGTGATCCCCCACCAGAGTGAACTCAGACACGGCCTTTTTTCTTTGCCACGGGGTATGTAGGACTCCCATTTCAAAACAAAGAATGTGAAGGTTGAGCAATGCTCCGCTGAGCACATGAGGATGATGAGAACATGATTCCAGCCAACTCTGAATATCATCACCTGATCAAAAAGCCTTGTTTTCCCTACCTGTACATGAAGGCACCTCAGCAGGTTGGGAACTGAGTGTGTCCAATTGCTTTCCTCTAGGAGAACCCAGAAACCTCCTCCCAGCTGGCACACTATTTCATATTTGCACTATTGTTGGTATATCCCAGGACTGAACTCAAAGTACCATTTCTAAATCATTTTAAAAGAGATTTCTGGTTAAGGGCTACGTGCTGTGGTTTAAGTGAGTTTTTCACCTGGAAACTCTGAGGGAGGAAGCACGTTCAGGCACATTTAACCTGGCTTTCAGCCACTCTCACATACCTGAGATGTTTTGTTAGGCTGTGGGTGGCAGCTGTGACAGATCAGCCAAAAGTTAATTAAACAGTAGGCATCAGACTTTCTCCTGCAGAGCATCCACACCAAAGAAGGTGGGGTTTTTTTGTTTGCTTTCCTTTTAATTCAGTAGTTACCTCAAGTTAAAAGCTTTTCATTACTATTAAGATATTTGTCAACAGCAACTGCTGTCTCCAGCACTGCACTTAAGCAGCCCAAATACTTCCTACCTGAGTAGAACATAGAGCGGCTCTGTATATAGACGTGAATCTCAATGGAAGGAAGAACTTTACTTTCAAATGATGAATTTGCTACACAATTAAGTTCTTCCCTGACAGCAGGACATAACCTATGGCAGTTTAACTTCCTGAGATGCCCAACCACAGCTGAATCCATTGCTTGCCAGCTTTATTCATGCACAAAGACCCCTTTTCCAGGCTGGGGATATATTCCATATCAAATTACTTCCAGCTTTTGGGGAGATCACTGAGTTCACTCTGGCAGGGTTTGGAGACTTTGTCTCTTCAGCATCTTGTAGGATGGAGCACAACGTGGAGGCAGTCTGAACCCCCAGGAACAGCATGGGCTACACACTTTTCAGCTCATCAACAGGCAGCTGAAAAAGGGCCATGTTTTCTAGCACACTCAGATGCTGTCAGACAGGTTCTCAGAAGAAATTAGGGCCCCACTGTTGCCAAAGGCAGATAAGAATCTCTTCAAAAGTGTGAAAGCAGAAGCCAAGTTTGTCAAAGGCAGCAGTTCCAAGTTTGCTTTGCCTTAGAAGTAGTAGAAGCACCAGCTTATATAAAACATTATCAAGTGTCCTAACTCCAGATTTTTTTCAACATTATGAACCAGACTGGCTACCAGACTCCCTCATTGTTGCACAAATCAGTCTTCCATTGACTGTAGATATTTATCTAAAAAAGTCAAAAAGGCACTGGAAATAGTGTTCATGTATTTATTGGCATTGTACGTATATATGTCAATTTAATGGAAGAGACTGTAAAAATCAAGGTACTTTCTCCTTCAGCTTTGATGGCTTTGATATCTTCTAGTGATGAAGTTTATCAATAGTTTATTTTTAAAATTCACTTCATACCTTAAAGCAAAAATAAAGAAACGAATGAATAAAGGAAAGCACTTTATTGGATTCACCTTCATTCCTGACTCGTTCAGTACTTTAATGAGCACCCACCAAAGGCTCATGTTTGGAGGAGTTTGTTCACCCATGGCAGCGTGGTTAAATGTGCCATATTGCTCACATCATACGTGATTTCCCAGGTCACAGAATCACAGAACTGTAGGGTTTGGATGGGATCTCTGGTGACATATTGACACAGCTGCCCAGAATGTGGTGGAGTTACCATCCCTGTTGGTATTAAAATGGGAGGTGCCACACTGGGTGATATAATCTACAGCAGTCATAGGCATGGGTTGATGGTTGGACTGGGTGACCTTAGTGGTCTTTCCAACCTGAACGATTCTATAGTAAGTGCAACTTTCATGTGAAGATGTGAATGTATTTACAGCTCGCAAACAAAAATCCCCAAGCTTCAAGCTGGTCTCTGCAGGCAGGATACAGAGGCACAACTGTGCATGTAGAGACCAAAGTGGAAGAGATCTATTCAGATGTAACCATGCGAGCCGCTGCCAGAGCGTGATTATCACTCAAAATAGCTAT
Source organism: Coturnix japonica (assembly GCF_054131305.1). Lineage (NCBI taxonomy): Eukaryota > Metazoa > Chordata > Aves > Galliformes > Phasianidae > Coturnix > Coturnix japonica. Next base: position 9,765,938 of record NC_140683.1, read on the forward strand.
TTGCTCACTACACTTCCTTTCTCTTGTCAGTTCCTAAAAACAAAGCATGAAAAATGATATCCTTCCAAAGATATGGCAAGGGCTGCTCCTGCCCTAACCCTCTAGCAAGATGACTTCACTTTCAGCAGATACCCAACTTCCTTTTCTTCATGTAAATCAGGGGAATCTCTAGTACAAAAACAAGGAGATTTGAAAGGACTTTTTGCTGTAGTGGTGGGACTGTTCCTCTTTGCTACACAATTATCTGGCGAGTAGATAGAAAAGACATTACAGCATTTGGAAAACTCCCATGTTTGTACAGACCTCCGGGTCAACTGAAACTACACGGTTCTGCTCTGCTACCACCCCCATACGTGTGCTGACATCTCCTTAGTTTACCTTTGGAGGTTGTCCCTTCATGCTGCTTTGAGGAAGGATGTTAAAAGAAGAGGTGAGATTGGCAAAGGACTTTTTCTTTACCCACAAGCTGCCCCCAGTTCTAACTTAAACTAGAAATGTAGGACTGATCTCCTGCATAACCCATTACTGCTACCTCTCTACAGCCATAAATTTGGATGCCTATTCATTAGGCATGTTCTGTCGAGCATATTGCTCCTCAATTACAATCCAAATTTCAGGAAAGCATTTATGCATCTATTTGAAGCCAAGTGCTTTGAACAAATCATTTCTTTTTGGCAAGCATAGTTTTCAGTGGAACTGCTTTCTTGCTTCAGTGGGGCAATGCTGGGATGGTGCTTTAAGGCTGCAAATATAGCAATGACAACACAGTTCCTTAAAGTAGTATCAGTTTATTCTTGCAGAAAGTTCTCAAGTGGTAGTTGAAGAGAAACCACTATTTTTCCAGCAATGAGGTTGGACAAGCAATGGAGAAACTTGCTGGCACAGCTGCCACAAGGATTTTTTCTTGTCTCATACTGTCACTGTGGCAGATTCCTCACACTCCCTGCCTGCTGTATCAGGGCACTGCCATCCGTTTCAACCTGAGGATGAGAAAAGCCCTTGAGCCGGGGCTGTACCTCTCACCTGGAGCACAGGATGTGTGAGATCAGTCTCTCCTTCTTGGCTGAGGCTTTGGAACATTACAAATTTGGGACAACATTCATGTTTCCTGTTGTTTGTCATACAGCAACCCGTGTCACATCAAAGAAACCTCATCAGAAGCCACTCATCAGAAGTCTCCCTCCCATATGGGCTCATCTGTGGCCCTTCTTTGCCACCAGAGCAGTTCTGGAGCCACAGGAATTAGCGTGGGTGCTGATAACCCAGAGACTGCACAATGCACTGTATGAAACCATCCTCCAGTGACGAGAGAGCTCTCTACCAGGGCTCAGTTTAGTCAGAGAGGTCAAGATTAGATGACTGAAGACTGTTCTTTGGCTGAAGAAGGGAAAGCTCAACTCAATCACATGCAACAGGAAGCATCAGATAAGCATTAGCCTGAGCTATTGCAATGCTTAAGTGCTTTCCATTCACACACTTAAAGGAGTACTTTACAGAATTGACTAAGTAGCTAAATATAGTTAAATATATAAATTAACATTGTAAGCAGCTGATCTCTCCATAGCCTTCTGAGATGTCTGGGATCCCTCTCCCATGGACAAGTGAGCTGTCAAGAATATTCTCAACAAGAATATTCATTGTGTACCTAGGAGAACATACTATATATATATGTATATATATATATGTAACATACTTTATTTCTTCTATCTTTACAGCTATTCCCTGATGCATTCATAGACCTAAAGCAGAAAACTCCAATGAAGCCAAACTATAGTGTCCTATAAATACCAAACAGGATTAATTATCCAGAAAGACTTCCAAACACTAATGTGTGCTCTGGTGCAGTTATTACTTGTTTTCACAGGAATAACTGGTGTCTTCCCAGAAAATCAGGATGTTTTGTGTTTTTTTACTCAGATAAGACACTGAGTTAACAGGATCCAATTGGCCTACATCAAGAGGGCATCCAAGGCTCATTAGCATATTTATCATTTTATTATTCCTTATCTGTGAGGGAGGGAAAATCCATTTTTGCAAATGGGGAACTGTGGAGATGCTAAATGAGTCATCTACAGACACATAGCAAATCTGTGCGGGGGGAAGAAAAGGGAATCACAGATGTCCTCCGGGGTCCCCAGTTCTTACCTCTTCTCATCCCTGGCACCTGGTGCAAGGGCTGCTGGTTGGGAGGCAGTGAGAGTTGCCATAGAACTGGTCAGGCAGGGGCAGCAGAGGTCAGCGTGTCTCCCCATGCTGATGCCCATTTGTTGCTATCTCAATGGGATAACAAAGCTAAGCATGGCATTTGTCTCTAAGGAATTCATCCATCCCCTGCTAGAAGCGTGGCATTAGATTAAAAAAAGACATGAAAGAAAACAGATGAGTTTTCAAAGGCAATATTTTCTAGCCACTAAATTCTCAGTCCAAAGGGCTTCACTTTGAATTAATACGGGCTGTCTCTGCTCTAGAATTAAAGTTATTGATCCAGTCCTTGTTTACTGTCATCCACCTTTGTTCCTGGACTTATTACCACCTGTACTGGGTGAGAGCCTCTAATTAGCTGTTGCAATTTATGGGCTTACTCTGGAGAATCACCAGCTAGGAAGCCACCCAAAAATCACTGCAGAGGAGTTGTGGCAGGACTCTCACCTCCCATCCCCAGGGAGCTGTGTGCAGGCTCTTACACAGACTTCTATGCAGCCCCTTTGAGTTTGTCAAGTGAATCACTTTACGGGAAGCTTTGTAATTGGACATTCAGCACGGTGACAATCTTTTGCTTGACTAATCTCTCGGAAAACAGAAACCTCCTGAATGATGTCCAGCAGTCATAAATCCTACAGGCCTCTAATGAGAGAAGATTATTCCTTTGGGAGGTTGGGAGGTTGGGGTGAAGGTCTGGATCTGGCAAGAGCTGCATCAGAGCAGGCTGAGCACATCAGAGCAGGCTGAGAACATCAAAGCAGGCTGCCAGCTGCTGTGACTGACGGTGGGATGGCTGCTGGGGTCTGGCTGCACCGCAGCACAGAGGATGCTCTGCATCATGCCAAAAGCCTGAACTGACTGTGCTCACGCACGGAGCTTCTTGGATAAGATCTCTCCTTGACCGGCTTCTCTCTATCAGTTTTGTTCTTGAAGTGTTTGTGGTTTTTTTATAACAACTAAGTGTTTGTAGGTGTGCCTCCCGAGGGTGTTTGTTCAATGATTGTTACTAAATAAGAAAAGCATGATGACTAAAATCACAAAAACAAGGACATGGCAATCTGGGGACCTTGGCTGTCTCCTGTGCACAGACAGACTGACAGACAGCCTCCCTGCAGCATCCTCAAGGGCTGAGCGCTGGGGTAAGCAGGGATCCTCATCCAGGACCCCATGAACACTCCTCTTTCTCCAAACTTTCTATCTTCAGCAAAATTAAGGACCCATTCTCCAGTGACCGACTTGCAGAACATGTGTACAGCCACAACCTCACCATTTCCCATCAACCAAAATGCAAGGGGCCTTGGAAAACCCAAGGTCTGTGCTCACCTGTGAGCCCCTGAGCACTGCAGGAGCATCACATGCTCTGGTTTCCCCATCTCTGCTGGCAGGAGATGCTGGCAAACACTGCAGAATCCAGAATCTCCTCTGGGGAAGTCACCTCTGAATCTCCCTGACATGCCCAGAGGTGGTTTGAGCTCAAACCTGACATTTCAGAGTCTTAGTTTTGTAACAATGTCATGTTCACCAATAGGTACCAGAAACCTGACTGTGCTGGTGGTGAAGCACCAGGATCCCACACCCTTTCCCCAAAGGAAAATCTGAGGGGGCTTCTTGTGCAGTAGATCCACAGCAGTGGGTTTCTTTGATCTCTTTCGAGCCTGACTGAAAACACAGGGGAAAAGAAATCTGAAACAAATACTCTTTTCTGCTTTTACTCCTCAGGTAAAAGCCCTCTGCTCTGAAACAAGTAACCTTCAGATGTACAGAACTATTAACTCAAGGAGGGAAGGGCAGGATGCATTGCTATAGATTATGGTTATTTTCTGAACAAGGTTAATGATGGGAACACAGGGTGACTTGCGGCTCTGAAGCCTCCATCTGCAGCACTCGAAACCAGAACTTCCATCCCAGGGCAATTTGTGACATTTGCAGTTTCTACCATCAAGGAGGTTGAAAAGTGAAAATTAAAGTTCACTGAATAAAGGCACCCAGGAACTTCTGTCTTTGAAAATAGTAATATTAATAATAACAATGAAGACCTCTGTGATTTCAAAGGAGATACTTCATTCCCAACTTCAATATGCCTCTTTCTATAGATATTTTTCACTTAAATCCCTTATCTTGAAAGCAGAATTTTTGCCCTAAAGCATCCCATTCCCACGATAGATACCAAACCCAGCATCCCGGTATCATGACAAGATTACTGCTCCAGTTACAAATGTTTTATTCAAGAGTTATTCGATCTAAATTTCAAATCTGGGTCCCGAACCCCATGTAATGGCTTTCTTTCAAAAACCATTTCCAAGCCGCTGAGCAGAAACACTTAACATGACAAAGAAAGAAAATGTATGTGGAATGATAATGGCTTTAATGCACTCAAAGGGTGTCAGCGCTTCATACCACCCCTCCCATTCGTTACTGAACCACAATGGGCAAACCTTGAAGAAAATAGCATTACACGGTGGAGTATGTATTTGTTAGCTCTACGCATCCTTATACTGCTGACAAGGAGCCAGAGAGTGACTCATGAGGTTTGTTAGAGGGAAAAGCTTGAAACAGAGGGCACTGAACACAGCGATGGAATGAGAAACGCTCAGAAGATGAGAAATAGAGCACAAATAACAACAACAACGTTAAAAGTGCCTCTGAATTTTACAAGGTAGTTTCTTCCCAACTGCATTTTAGGTCATCAAGAAGGAAAATAAAACATAGAGAACCCTTTGTCAAGGAGCAGGAAAAATGCCCTGGTGAAGAGACTTGCAAAACCAGCTCGGTTTTCTCTTTCTTCTTATTTTGCATCGGTGTGCCAACCAACCTCAGCAACCTCCATTAATTGATGGGAACCACAGGTTACATTTTGATGAACACAATTAGGCAAGCAGGAGCAAAACATGCGCCAAGCTGACGTTTGGGTCGAGTCCAACTTCAGCAAATTACTGACCCAGGCTGGAAAATAGAGACTGCCTTTCCCCACTCTTTGCACATCAGCACTAATGGGCTCTCTGACCTTTAGCACGCGCCATCTCCAGCCACAGAGCAGCTCTCTGACCTGCAGGGAGCAGCCGGTGTCACAACTAAACTCTGCCTTCTTCTTTCCCTGCCTGAGGTAGAAGCTTGCAAGACAAAGCTGCTCTGTGCACCCAAGCCTCTATGCAGCTATAAATAATTCCCTCTGCTCATGTTGGTTACCAAATCCAACTGCCCTTGGCTCGCAGAGGACTCTTGCCTTGTTATGTTATTCCTGTCTGCCTTTTTTTTTTTCCACTTGGTTTGCTGCTCTGAGATGTTTCTGTGGAAACGCAGCTGTAGGAACAGGGGCCTTAGGGGAAACCTGGGAAGTCTGGGGATTTTGCATTTACACTCATCGTTAGATTATCTCATCAATAAAACGGAGCAGGATATTGTAATTACAGATTATGAAGATAAGAAAAATCACAACCCTTTTTCTTTTAGCCCCATTTACAAGGGCTGGTGAGCCCCTTGTGAGCTGCTGGTGACTTGTTCACAGCCTAACAAGGCCAAAAGGTGAGAAGCACTGAACCTGAAGTGAAACAGAAGATCACAGAATTCATCCTTCCCAAAGCTGATGGCCATCGTGAAAGAGCAGCGCCAAACCTCCCAGGGAGATCTGATAGATAAGCGAGGGCACACAGCTTTGATCAGCTGCAGGAAAAATTATTTCATCAGCAATATTGCAAAACATGAATAACTTTGTCCTAGAACAAAGAAGAAGGAAATGAAAGCAAATGTACACATGGAAACTTGACAAACCCCACAAGCCAATATCTCTTCCTTAGGAGCATAGAAAACAAGCACAGATGTTTTCTTGGTGAGAAGAAGCTGAAACTACTCTTCAGTGACCCTTCCAGAGCACTACATAGCACCATGCTAACCGTGTGATGCCTAGGGAAGCCAACAAAAAGAGCCTTTGATTTCTATGACACTAAGAGAAAAACTTTAAATACCAAGTAGACCTTCATTTCTCACAGATGTCATCAAGGAACCAGACAAGCTACATGCATAAAAGTTAGAAGTAAACATTTCCTATTCAACAGCACAATATTTGCAGCAGACTATACAGCCTCTCCCTTCCTGTTGCACAGAGCACTCCACGTAATTATTCACAGCTCAGTCATAGTTTAACCAATGACATTTAGCCCATCTCATCAAAACCAGGGAACTCTTGACATCATTTGAGTCATTCTCCTGGTTGGTCTTTTTGAGCCTATATTCATCAGATTGTAAGTGAGCAGATTTCCAGCTCATGTGACTTTGACCTCCCCACTTCAGGCCAGACCAAGCAGCCCACAGAGTGCAAACATCTGGCTGTAATTTAGTGAAAGCCCGACCCCATTCCAATCATCCCCGCTGCTCGGAGCTCAGCAAAAAGCAATTCAAGGATTCAATAGCAAGTTCTGTTCACACTTGTAACCTCAGTCAAGACCTGCCATAATGAAACCTCTTGCTGGTGCCATTACTCAAGGAGGTCATCATTTTAGAAACTACCTTGTACAAGCATATGTTCCTCATGGTGGATCTGTGTCTGATCATCCCTTGTGTTCTCTCATTAACCAGCTCATCTCCTTTGGCTTGGCCTGGCTCTTGCATTACTGCTCTTATGCATGAGCTTGAATCCCTTCCAGATGAAATTATGGAAGGCTGTATAATGGAATTTCTAGCCACACTGAGGTTTGAGTTCTAAACATCTCTGAATGATACCTGCAGCACCTTGAAGTTCTTCACTGAAACATGGAGATCATAGAATCATAGAATTACCCAGATTGGAAAAGATCTTGAAGATCATCAAGTCACCAACTGCAGCCGAACCATAGTACCCTAACTCTAACAACTGTCTGCTAAATCACATCCCTGAGCACCACATCCAAACGGCTCTTAAACACATCCAGGGATGGTGATTCAACCACCTCCCTGGGGAGAAATCCTTGGAGTCTTCCATCAGGGAGGAATTTAGATGTGAGCTCAGCTTCACCAGGAATCCCCTTACAAGACAGCAGATAGGAACTGCAGGAAGGAAGGAAGGAAGGAGACTCCAGGCTGATGGGAAGCCACATCTACCTTCCCAAAAACACTTTCCAGAGAGGGACACAGCGGGGAATGAGAAACGTGGAGACAGGGCCAGGGAAGAAAGAAAAATGCAAAGGGGAACTGAGAATCTTGTGTTGGCAAGAGAGCCTGCAGTGCTGTAATGCAAGTTACCTTGCCCTTCACCTTGCCCCAGTGACGTCTGTATGCACTGGTGTAATGTCCGTGCTCTTTTCAAACCAAGAAGTGACTTAAGTCCTCAAGGCTGAGCCTGCAGGAGAAAGTACAGGGAAAAAATCAAGTTTTTGCCCATAAGGAAAAGCAGACTTGTTTCAGAAGGGAGTTTTTGGGAACTAGATGGACCTGTCCAAAGAAATGACTGATCAGGAGGTGACTCAGGGACAAGGATTTTAAGCTCAAAATCTGAAGGACAATTCCATATTTAAAGTGAGGAGGCCTGCTATTATTTTCCCTGAGATTATTTTCACACAGCACACAATTCACTGTGGAATATCCTCTGAAGTGATCTGATAAGTCAGAAATTGTCTGTTTTGTTCTTCCTTCCCTGGAGAAATGAAGGCACAACAGTGTTTGTCAGCATCCCAGCCTCCATGTGCTGCCACGTGAGGGCAGGTTCCCTTATCAGAGATATGGAAACACAGAGACAATGCAAAATGGATGCATGATAATTAAACCATGATGATTAAAGACAGCATGGCACTGGGCTGGAGCCCCACTCTGAATAACCTCTTTCTACCTCCTAAGGGCTGAGGACCCCGTGTGTGTGTATGTGAGTACAACTTTCAAAGAACCCTCAGGTTTGCCATAGACTGTCAGGAGAAAATAACAGTCCTGAGAGATGGGAATGTCACCTGTCTCACACTGACCAGAGAGCACAGCAGGGTTGGCCAGCGGGGAATTTTTGGTGCACATTGGTCTGCTCTCCTTCCAGCTGTGGGTTGATTTGGGACTTGAGGTGAGATGACTCTACCAGGCACCCAGCTGTTTTCAGCATCTCGAAGTAATAAGAACTGCAGTAATTAAATGTCCCAGAATATCTGGATGCGGTTTCTTTGAAGAATTGCTGGAAAGGAAGTAGCACGGTATAGTAGAAGTGATCGTTTATGTAATGGAGTCATTACTGTAACAAGATTACAAAACAACCCATCTGCTTCTTAACCTTTACCCCCAGCTGAAGGAGGAAGCCAGACTGTGATGTCTGCCTGCAGCCGGGCAGTCAGGGTTTGTGCTCAGGCCATGCTGTCTGGGAAGAGACATGCCAGAGGTTGCAGTGCTGGCCACACTCCATTCTGCCTTTGCACAGGGTTCCCAAAGAGGTACCCAGCCCACAGATTGCCCTGGGGAGAAAGGAGTGCTGCCATGGTTGACACATGGCTGATGTGGGTGCTGCAGGTGGCTGTCCCCTTGAAATGAGAAACCAAAAAGATCCCTGGTCATTGGTATGATTCATTCCCAGAGCAGAGCAATCACCTTGCCCTGGCTTGGAAACAGTCAAGGAGGAGCTGCTCTGCTATGTTTACATAGCTCTGCTGGAGATGTCAACAGCATTGCTGACATTTCCACTGCTCTAAGCCCTCCCGAGCACTGACTGGCTGACCATTTGGCCACTTACGCCCTGAAAGTTTCAAGGAAACTAAAGAGTATTAAGTCTCAACTGCTGGAAACAATATCCCCTGCTTAGCTGAACCCAATTGCAACATCTTCCAGGAGATGAGAACACAGCAAACAAAAGCAGCGTGTAAAGTACGTATGAATTTGTTGTTTTCTGCCTTTCTAGTGCCAAAGAGAAGTCAGCTCAAAGTCCTGACAAAAGCAAAAGAAGAGGTTAAGATTCTAAAGGGCAGCACACAGAATCATAGAATCATAGAAGCATTAAGGTTGGAAAAGACCTCTAAGACCACCAAATCCAACCCCAATCCATGACACCATGCCCACGGATCATGTCCGTGGTGAAAGCTGCCCATAGAAACTGTGAGTGGCAGAGAAGCTGGCACATAATGAACACTGAGGTCCCTCCCAACCCAAGCCATTCTGTGTTTCTTTGTTCTATAAACTCCTCTTGAGTTTGGGCACATGTCTGGTGATATCCAGGGAGAAGCATGGGGATAAAGTCACACACATCTTGTTTTGAACTGACGTGTCCACGTTGGTCCTCCTAATCTGCATTTATTGTACTGCAGATGCCTTCTGTGGAAAGGAAGGGGAAAGAAGCAAACGCTGTGGTTGTTTCTTGGGAATGAAATTGTACCATATTGATTAAGTCAAGAGGCTGCAGAGGGCAGCTGCAGCTCCTTCTTCTGCTTCCAATGCTCAGCTTATACATTAGTTTCAAAAAGATTTTAATAATAAAAAATGAAAATATAAGCAGGGCATTGATTCCACTACTGTTTTTACTGAGCAATAAACCTACTGGTTGCCACTGAACAAAAACGGAAAAGCAATTGTAAGAGATGCCTGGATGAATGCCCTGATCTGTCAATGTTTCTGATGGAGATAAATTTTGTTGGTAAAAGCAGAGTTCCAGCCCTGAAATAAAAGGAACCCAGAGCCATTAATATCAATAAAAATCAGTCTGCCAGACTTATTGAAGGATCAGTGCAGCTGGGAGTGGGGAGATAGAGAAAGAATGCAGAGGGGAAGATGCTGCATGAGGAGCTCTGTGGGTCTGCAGAGAGAGAGGGGAAATAAGAAACAAGGGAGGGAGAGGGGAGGAAATAGATAGAGGGAAACATTTAGTGGGGTTGTCCTCTGGGAATCGGCCCGTCAAGCACCTGAGAAAGGATGGAGTTAATGCAGAGTATCTGTAGAGCTTGAAAACTGTCTCTTGTGTGCACCAGTAGTTGGCTTGCAGGTACTAAGCCTCATAGAAACATAGAATCATGGAACCATTAAGGTTGGAAAAGACCGCTAAGATGATGACGTCCAACCATCAACCCCACTGTGCCCACCAAACCAGAAAGAACTCAGCCTCAAGGTCTGCCAGCTCAGCCTCACAACGCATGGAACAATGCTGGCATCCTATCCCTTGGGAGACACAGCAGGTAAAGCCAAGTTCTGCAGTCTTGGTTCATTCCTCATTGCATACAGATCAAGAGCCATCAAGGGAGGTGACTTCAGCTCTTTGGTATGTCAAGCCATTGATCTTATGGTGTGATTCCCCCTGCTAGGTTTCCTCATGGGTACGTTTTGCTGTTGTCTCTGGGAGTTTTGCCAACTAATACCGAGTTAAAGCCTGTCTCGTGGCACGCTTCTTCACTGCAGCTTTGTGGGACATGCTGGGGAGTAACAGGGTCAAAGTGGAACAAGGAAGAGATGCTGGGCAACATCAAACAGCCCGTTGTAGGGACAGGGACACACTGGTACTGAGTGCTCGGGCAGGACAGAATTTCCTGGGGGAACGTTTGGGACCAACACTGCAAAACTTCTTCAGAAATGCATGGGCTGCTCTGAAAGTAATGCCTCCTATACTTTATGAAGGTTCTGAGCAAGGGCGAGTTTGCCATGGAGGTGACCTACCCTGGAGGTAGCCCTGGGTCAGGCTCAGTTTAAACGTTTCATCTTTCAAAACACATAGAATAGAAACTGGGAGAGGCTGAAGGAGAGGGAAGGGGTTTGACTGCGTGCTTTCATAGGAATTCATCTGATGCCTCGTTTTTAAACATAACTTTGGTCCGTATCGTACTGAAAGGTGTTGAATGGCAGCACTTTGGCTTCAAAAGAAAAGCAATGCAGAAAATACAGCTGACATAAATCTCCATGCCAGGACGTCACCATTTCATTTATTCTCCATCACTCTACTCATTCCCTGAGCAAAAGAGAAGGCTGGGGCAAAGAGGAGAGCAGGAATTGCTGAGAGCCCTTTCAGAGCTGATAATGAAGCAGGAGAGGCCTCCGGCTGTCCCTTGGTGTGTGCTTTAAGTGACTGTGGAAGTGCTGACTTAGGTGGGATTCTGTGCGGGTTGGGAACAGGGTGCAAGGCTCTGGCTGATGGAATTAAGTGGCCACAGCTGCTGGCGTGGTGCTCTGTGATCAGATTTAATCAGCCTTATGCTGCTTGTGCTTAAAGCAAATTAAATTAAACCTCGTTTAAACTAATGAAACCCAAGTAAGCAATGTGCCGGATCGAAGCAGGAGGGAGAGAGGACTGTCACTGCTGGAAACGTCACCACTGACATCGCTGGAGTCAGGGCTTCCTTCAGAGGGGCTGAAAGGGATCACAGGGCTGGTGAACAAACCGAGAACAACTGAAGGTCCCAAAGGGCAAGGAGATGTTCCTCACCAAAGGGAACCTGTCCCACTTCCATCCTCTCCTATCTAATTAATCTGGACTCAGATTCACCATAGTACCTGATGCCCAAAGAAGTTGTGGCTGCCCCATCTCTTGAGGCTGGGTTGAATGGGACCCCAGGAAGCACGATCCAGTGCCTAACTTAGTGTTTGGCAACCCTGCACATGGCACAGTGATTGGAAATAGATGATCTTTGTGGTCTCTTCCAACCCTAGCCATTCTATGACTCTACAGTTCTAGCTACACAGGACTGTTATCTGTTATTTCTCACATTGTTTTGCAATGGTGCTTGCTCCTGGCTTGTGAGAGGCAGAGTTGTTTAGATCAGAGCTGTGCCAGCCCTGAAAGCCCCTCCACATTTCTCCCTTTGCAGCCTCCTGCAGAACCAAAGCCTGATTCCTATCTCCAGGATGCCTCAGAGCAGACAGTCACCAAACCAGTTCACATTTCCTCCAGGCGAAGAGCACAAAGGAATGACTGGGGATGGGAGAGGTGAATCGCACACATTTAAGGTTCATTCATGTAAACATTTTGGGTCATTCATGGGATGCCAGCAAAAGCAGGAGCCCATCCCATCCACGTTGGTGTGATGTGCAGACATGAGGAAGGAGTTCAGGTGAAATATGCTTGGATGGCTTCCAGAAGGCTGTGCTCACAATGGGGCAGCAGCTGGGCTGGGTGCTCTCCTATGCAGGGCAAAGCCCTGCGCCAAGGGAACCCCCATCACTCACTGCCAAGAACTGGGAAACTGAGAAGTGTTTGCCTACATTGCCCTTCGGGAGCTTGGCTTTGCATTTTTGATTTATTTATAGTATGAATGTGCATTGCCATGCTGTATGACTGCAGCTGGCTGCCACTCACTTGCACAAGAGTAAATTTTTGTCATTGATGATTAAGATTGCTGTGTTGTGATCAGCAGTTATCTAGAAAGTCCTAGCTGTAAAATTAGGCTGTTAGGTGTTCAGCATGACAGCAGGGTAGGCAGACACCTGTACAAGCTGTCTCTAAGAAGTATTATATTTTGATGATGACCTGTTATTTGCTGAGTAGAGACGTAAAAAAGTTCCTGGCAGAAGAAATGTTTGGCCCCTCACTACAAGAAAGACATGGAGACCCTGGAGCATGTTCAGAGATGGGCATGGAGCTGTGAGGGGTCTGGAGCACAAGTGTGATGGGGAGCAGCTGAGGGAGCTGGGATGGGTCAGTGTGGAAGCGACCTAACAAAATTCTGTATATCTCCATGTTACAAGTAGAGATTCAACATCTTTAATTGTAGGAATATTCTTTGGGATTCTCTTGTAGATAATGTAGAGCGAGCTGAGCATTTTGGAGTTGTTTGGGTACAGCCATGAGCTGAGGCATAGCTCCTAACTTTGAGCATGGCATGAGCTCCTTCCAGCTCCCATGTCCCCAGTGGATGTGACCCTATAGATATGAGAGCCGCACTCAAACATGCACATACACACAGAACAAGCCCCGCTGAGTTACTTGCACCAGCCCTTCTGGAGCAGCCCCACCGTGATGGAGCACATCCTGCTTTCTGGTTTGGGACCTTTTGCTCCAAGCTTAAAGCAAATGAGACTCACACACGGGCTGAGTGTTTGGTTACTGCTCTGCACTGCGTGACAGGAGCCAGAACTGAGCCAATTAAATGACAAGCACATTTCAAACAAATAAATGGGGATTTATCTACACAGACTGCATTGTCAGCACAGTGGAAGGAGATAAAGCTCAGCTCCCATTGCAGAGATTTCACACCAACTGATCATTGTAAACCCTCACAGTATCTAGCAGAGGTAATGATATTTCACACCTTGGATAAATAGAACACATCCTCCAGTAAGTCCTGCTGTCTCAGCAGGGTGAGGATGGAGCTGCAGCTTCCCCTGGAACAGGATGTGTGGCCAGGGGTAGAAAAAGTACCGGATAAGTTTGGAATAACATGCAGATGCTGAAATTGCTCCATTTTCTACTTGTTTTCTGATCAGTTCTGAGATGAGAAGGAGATTTAAAACAAACAACAACAATAATTTCAATCAATGGCCAGTAAAGTGTGCGAAATCAAAGTAGTTCTGCCTAATTTTTCTTTGACCCAGTGCTCATCCCATCATCAAAGCTTCTTTGACCAGAAGCTCCATCCTCCCATGGCCAACGCCTACATCATACTGATGATGCATCAACACCAAAGGCATTGCTGCAGGCAGGGCTGGCACTGCAGTGCTGGGATGCTCCATGAATGCATCAAAAACAATAATAATAGAACAGCGTAAGGACATCAAGAGAATTTCGGAGGCTGACACCCCTTGCCCAGTTACCACAAATGACCTCAGTGGCACCGATTAAATCATTTCAGAAAATGCCTGGAAACATCAAGCAACAAAAAAAATTCCACCTCGTGTTTCCGTTCGCTCAGATATGTGCATTCAACCATATTTTGAGAAGAAAAAAAGCAAAAAGCTGACAACAATGAGTTGAAGTGTCATTTGTACCTTTGCGGTCCCGGTAAAATTTCCCATCGCTTCTCCGGTTGCAAGTTCAGAGAGAGCAGGTACATGGGGTGAAGCTGAATCAGGAAATAACAAGATGGGTAGAGGGGAAATTCAACAGGCCGTGTGCGATGGCGGATCTGAGGCTGGGCTCTTGCCTTGGGCCTGATTCCCAGCACAACACACTGGTGTGACCTTCAATGTAACCGCATGAGAGAGGGCTCTTCAGCACTCTGAATCCTGAAATGACTGACTGCTTACTCAAGCAACATCCTCCTGGGCTAATTAGTCACTTGTTGTCACTTGTTCTCGTTTCTTTGCTCTCGTGTTGGCTCTGTGGAATGGCACAGCTGTGTCTCCATCATCACCCGGGTGCTCTGCTCAAAGGGAACTTCAATTGCTTGGGCTGAGCCCAGGGTTCCGCAGGGCAGCTCTGTGCACCTCAGGCTGTTTGCTCACTTGGTTGTTCTTCTAAAGATGCCTGACTTTCCTGGCTGTGCTCAAAGGGCTGCAGGAAGGCTCAGATGAGGTTTTGAAGATGTAACAAAAAAACTATTTACGTCTGGCTTCCCACTGCTGCCCCACAGCAAAGAGAGGACAAGAAGTGATTTGTGCCATGGGAAGTTCATGCTGGATATCAAGAAAAACTGCTCCAAAAGAGTGGGCAGTATTGGTGGGAGGTGGCTGCTGGGTCTTGATGACCTTTAGAGGTCCTTTCCAACCTTAATGATTCTGTGATTCTTGGAAAAATTAAGTTCAGTCCCTTAATTAATTCATGCCATCCTTGAGGCAGCCCTGCAGCAGGAGTCCTATAGCTCTCAGTTCCCCTCTCACTCGATTTTTGTGCTCTTAATTGTCCAAATTCAGTGCAGAGCCCAGCAGGGACACCCTGCCTCATTCCTCTGTGCTGGGGAAGAACTTGGGGTGGATTTATGTGTCCTAGCATCTATTTCCAGTCCATCCCCTTGTTCACATTATTACCACACTGGCATCGTGTGTTCTCTTCCCTCTTTTACAGTAACACTATTTTGCAAGCAGAAAGGGCTGGTCAGAAGGATCTAGCTGGCTTGCCTCACCAGCCACAAGATCTTCCTAATTTTGCTGAGATTAAAAGCCACCCGACATCATCCTGTTCTGTTTGACTCCATATGCCAGCTCAGACGCTCCATCAGTCACCTTAATGTGAGCCAGAGGTGTCTGAGCACCGCACGACTGACACACAAATACCTGCTGAGCTCAGCTGCGAGATGCTAATCACACACATGTGTGCTGTTACTGTACAACGGCAACTGTTCCCCAGCTAATCAATCATGCTAATAGCCCTCATAAATTATTTTCCTCTTTGTAACGGTTTGACAGGGGTGTGAATACAACTTGCCTCACATGCTGACGTGTAAAGCCATTCAAATAGGGGCACGGCTCTTAAATCTGATTTCCCTTGTGTGAACTGGGGATGATTCCATTGATGAAAATGGAACTTTTTCATTCATTTACATTTCTCCTGTTGTAGTTTTTTTAACATTTCATGGCTGTGTTTCGTCTTCTGCCCATTCTGCTCCTCTCCCAAATGCTGCCATGGCACACGAAGGATGTGGATGCTGAGCCAAGCACCCACAAGAAATCTACTGCTCTGAAACATCACTCCTGGCTGCAAACCAGAGCTGGATTCCTGCTTTCATCATCATTTCCCCCTGCAAGTGTAAGGCAGTGACTCGCTCTTCTCACACCTCACTGTACACTGAGCAGAGGAAGGGTGATGATGACATCTTTTTCTCGCTTGGGTGATTCACATGTGATGCAACCACTTGGGACAGAGAATCTCACAGTCCTCCAGCCCAACCTGTGACCTACATAGCTGTGGCTGGTAGTTTGGCCACTGGTACCTCCTGGCTGCAGGGATGGACTCGTCACTGTGGGGTCTTACAGATGGGAAAGCAACCAGCCCACCCAGCTCATGGAGAACTCCATTAATAGAGCAGGTAAGGCTGATGTTTAACTGGAATCAAGATCCAAACAGTTCTTGGAGCTATGGTGCTCACAGAGCAGCAGGACCAGGACCACAGCAATGGGCATGGTTGGTCACATAAGACCTGGAGATGTGGCAGCATCTTGAGGTAGAAAGCCATTCCCATCCCCTTGCGCTGTGCCTAAACAGATGGGATACAGCAGAAGCAGGGGGGGCTGCTTGCATGCATCCCATTTAGAAACAGCACAACAGAGAAGAAGAAACAACAGCAGCATTTGCAGAAACGTTTCATCCCTGTAATCAGCATGGACAGAGAACAAGAAAATCAACTCTAAAGTGTCCTCCAGGAAGCCAACGCTGGCAAAATGCAGCAGAACAACACTTCATCTCAGCTGTGCTGTGTCGTTCTTGTAACCTGTTTCACAATCTTTATTTATTCTTGTTAAAAGAATAATAATAATAATAGGATAAGATAGAGATGTGAAAATATGAGCTAGCTGGAGGTTATTTCTGTGAGCAGATGTAGAAACAGGTTTTAACACACTGTGAAAGCAGATGAGATCATAACTTTTAATAGGAACATATTTAATAAACCAAAGGCGGAGAGGAGATGATCCATTGCCCTTATCAAGAATTATTCATTACGATTTATATCGAGGAAATAGC
Source organism: Coturnix japonica (assembly GCF_054131305.1). Lineage (NCBI taxonomy): Eukaryota > Metazoa > Chordata > Aves > Galliformes > Phasianidae > Coturnix > Coturnix japonica. The sequence goes on from NC_140683.1 coordinate 9,782,607, forward strand.
ACTTTCCTAGAATCAATGCATCTTCACCAGTACGTTAAAAATAAATGGGATTAATGATTTTTTGATCACTCTCCTTTGACAAAAGCCATAACAGCCCAGGGAACATCAGCTATCTTGCTCCCAGTCCATCCCTGCCCTATCCTTGCTGGGCAAGGAAGCACCAGGGCACTGCAGAGCGCTGCTCCTGCATTGACTTGTGCCAAGAGCAGCAACAGGGCTGCAGCCCAGTCCTGCTGGCACAACTTCAGCCCTGGAAAACACCAGGAGACGACGCTGGTCTCTGCCAGGGGTGACTCCCAAAGCTCTTGTGGAGCTCTTTGCATTCCTAGCCAGGGAAAGAGATTTTGGAACATACGGGGGAATGAGGTAGCAGTGAGGAGAGGCTGCCTGAAACAAACCTTCAGCTGGGACAGCAAAGAGAAAGGATGGGCAGGCAGGAAGAGGAATTACCCTGGTGATACAGTGCATTCCTGGGACAGCCGATGCCAGCCAGCTTTGTCTGTCTGAGCACAGACCTCAGTGCTCCACTCATCTCAGCACCGTTACCTCTGGCAGTGAGGATTCTGCTGTTAGAGGCTCCTCACCAGGCAGGACCTACAGGGCCAGCATCTGCCACACAGCATGAGCGCCCCAGGCTCATTTCTGAAGCAGCCCAGAGCAATTTCTCTATAATATTCCATTAATGTGACAGCTAAAGCCCTGGCCTGCTGTAAAAACATCACTCCCATTTACATTAATTGCAACCATTTTCATGCAATTTGCTTCCGAATGTGACCAACCATATCTTCAGTGGCTGTGAGCTGATGAAGTCTCATTGAAGTTCATCACATTTATCACCCTCTAGCTGGAGTACAGTTATTAGTCTGGCTAAGTACGTGGCTCTACACCGTCCCCTTTCAAGATACTGATGAACACCAGAAACAGAAACAGCTCTGGCCCATCCTGCTCCATTTGTTCAAAGAAGTTGTGGATGCCCCATCCCTGGAGGTGCCCAAGGCCATGGATGGAGCCATAGGCAGCTTTGGGGTTGGGGAAAAACCACCCCATGGCAGGAGGCCAAAACAAAGTGATCTTTAAGGTCCCTTCCAATCTGAGCCATTCTATGATTGGATGATCCAGCACCTCACAGGTCTTTGGACTTCTTCAGCCCCTGACAAGACAAACCATCTGCCACTAGAGCAGCAGCATCACACGGCTGAGGAGGAGTGCAATATCACTCTATATAAATCATTTCCATTTTGGAGATATCTTGAGAAAAAGGCCTTTTTCCATGTGCCTCATTCACTGCTCAGGGTCCCTGAGGGTCCCACTTGTCCTTGTTTCAGCCTGAAAGAAATATCCTGCAGCCCAGCCATGTAACAGCACTCAGTGTCATTGGGAGAGTACTTCCCTTTCCATGCAGCTGCTGCGGCCTCTCTTTTGTTACTGGAAGCACTGCTGTGCCTTATGAGCCATAGTTCATCACTGGAAATGAACCTGGATTTACAACAAAACCAAAAGTCAAGAGTTAGGAGTCAAATGTCTTTGGCTGGTTGGCTGCCTGACAGCGTGGCAGCATGAGTTAACCACAGCTGGGATTCCTTCCTGATAAAGAGCTGCATCACATGAGCTTATTGCACACACATCAGTAGTAGGCAAGGATGTCAGATGAAAACTTTCAGCTCGTATATTTAAGGATCCTGATACTACTTTTGGAATAATATTTCCTCTCCTGAAGTTGGGATTTCTCACTCGTCGTGAGACATGACCCTGGACGTTGGTGGGAAGGGAAGGAGTTTGTATCACATTCATTGCGTGCTCCATGCAGCCAATGGTGAGGGAGTGGGGACTCCATCTCTCACCCAGCTTGGCGCTGGTGCATACTGGTGGCTGCTGATGCCCACATTGGGGGAAAACACAACCACAGTTTGGAAAGAAAACTGGACCGAGTAATGAGGGATGGGGAAGGCGCAGCCAAAGCGTGATGGGGGGTTTGCCATACAAGGTTGGTGGTCACCTTCGTCATTGTGTGACTTACAGATGTCAGGACCAGTTCTTCAGAAACCCGCTGTGTTTTGTGCAACTGCTGCATCCAGGCTGGTAGGAAGAGCCCTGTGCAGCTGGTGGAATCGGCTTGTCACAAAACAAGACCTGTGTCCTGGCAAAGAGGCCATCAAGGTGCTACGTGCCAGTGAGGAATGTTTGATTCAGCAGGAATCCCCCACTGCTGATGCCAAGAATGAAGCATCTGGAAAAACACTGTGCCAGCTTAGGCTCCAAAACACCTTCTCCTGTCTGGTAATTGCCATCTCAGACATCCTCACCACCTCCAGCACATTGTAACCACCCAATCCCCTGCATGCTGGGCACAGGGAGGACAGCTTTGTTTGGAGTAGCTGACATTTGCTGACGCTTCCATCCCTGGGTGACGCCAATGCAGTTTTCCATCCCAGCCTGCTTGTGGCTGCTGTTCAGAGCTGAAGTAAACAGCAGCAGCCCTGTGTTTACAGCTGCACGCTGTGCCTCTTGCTGACCATCACAAGGCAGTGTGCTGGGGTCACGGTTAATGTCCATAGCTTTGAGAGCTTTGAGAGAGGGGCATTATGTTGTCTGGAGGATGCCCAAGGATTAACGTGAGGGCAACGTATCTCAGAGGTGATGGCCCTTCTTGGGAAGGAAAGAAGAAAATGAGGTATTTCACCTTCAGAAACGCTCAGGGCTCCCATCACCACTGATCACCACCATGGTTTTCCCACAATACCAGAGTGCTGGGTGCTGAGCTTTACACTAATAGTAGCAATTTATATGAGGATGCTCAAGGCAAAGTGCTGAGCAGTTATGAACATAATTTACCACTTACAAAGGGGCAGAACTGTTCTGAAAACCATATCCAGATAATGGATTTCAAATACTAGAGCTCTTAATGGCAGTTACTGGGCTCATCATGAGTGGAAATGAGCCATTCTTAGAAGGGAAACTCAGCCAAAGCTTTCCTCCTCTGTATGAGCAGAAGCTGACACCAACAGACCTGAGATGTTCTCCCATCCCAGACCTGGCGGTGCCCAACAAGTTCCAAGGCCACCCTTTTCTCTTTAGCTTAGCACCATCTAGAGGGATGTCCCTGCACAGCCGGGACAGCGGGACACACCAGTTCTATGACACCCTTTGGGCAAAGGGCAACGCTTGTCTGCATTAGTTTTGGAGTGGGGGAAACCAAAGGCTTGGTAAGCAAAGCTTTGGAAGAGCTGCTCACCCTCTCCTTGCTAAAACACAAAGCTGTGCTGAAGCCATTTGCTCCTGTCCTGGCAAAGCATTCTGTGATGGGAAGACCTGTCCTCCAGAAGGGAGTGGTGGCTGTGGGGTTGGGGCAGGACTGGGAGGGTCAGCAGCAGGAAGATGTGGAGGGGTTGGGTTTTTTCCTTGACTTGAATTTTACCACACCTACAGGTCTTGCATCACTCATTCCTGCAGGCTCCACTGATGTCTGGCGATGTGATGGGGAGTCAGTAAGCATTAAGAGCAAAGATTGTGCTCCATGCTTTTGGGGGCTGGAACTTGATGACCCTTAGGGTCCTTTCCAGCTCAAGCCGTTCTGTGATTCACATCCATCCAAGCCCTGGCCTTTCACTGGCACTGCACAAAAGCACAGCAGGGCTCCCGCTGATGTAAATCTCTCTGTGCCAAATTACAGCTTTCAGCCCTGTGCATCAGAGCTTTCTCAAACCTCCCAACATGAAACACCGGAACAAGACCACGTGATGTCATCTCCTTTCTATCTCACACCATGATCTTGCACTTTCTTCCTCAGCAGCCCAGGCCATGGGTTTGCAGTACCGTGAGATGCAGTGCCCTGTTGTCCCCTTCCCCTCAGCCCACAGCTACATAGCCCAGAGACTGAAGACCCTGTGCTGCCAGCAGCACCCAGGGCCACCACCCAGACCCATGGAGCAGCCCAGAGTGATTTATTCTGAGGCAAAAAGGAGGGAGATGCAGCCTTACCCCACTGTGGCAGTGATACCCCCCCAAACAACATCTCCCTGGGAGGATATTTATGACCTCCCATCACCTGGCACTGTTGGGTAACAGAATGCACTGCCATGTAAGAGGGAGCTGTGTGCTTTGAGGTCCTGTAAACTCTCCCAGAATATCACATTTCCCATAGAACAGCTGGATCCTTGGGAGGGGGAAGGGATGCCTCTCATCACTGATGTTTTAATTAAGAGCACAGGAAGGAAAAGCAAGGCACTAACCATCTGCCTTGCAATAGGGCCAGAGCACGGCAGGTGCCAGGGTGCATTAGCAAGAGGAATCAAACTCCTCCTTTGAGTAAAGTTAAGCTTTACTCAACACTTAACACCCAGTTAATTGCTGGGTGCTTACTGCAATTAGGGAAGCAGTAATGGAGGGTCCATAGCAACCCCCCAGCACTGTGGATAAGAGAGACTGCATCCATCCCTGCAGACACCATGTCCCTCCCTGGGGATGCCATGTCCCTCGCTGTGATGTGGGGACAACAGTGATGTCCCAAACACAGCATGGGAGCTGCTGAGCTTCGTCCACTCCTTGGGCTCTGCTGGAGAGCTGCTGTGCTCCAAGTCTGGCCTGACTCCCTCATGCTGACCCAGCAGGATGTTTTCCAAGCAGCACTCCATACCAAGAATCATTCCACGTGGCCAATGCACGAGCCATTGCGTCCCAGCAGTGAATCCAATTTGTATACTGTAAAAACAAACTGTGCTCCCACTGACTTTGCATTCAGACTGTTTCCAAGAAGGTAATAGCAGCCAAAGCATAAAATGTGAGAGCTTGGTTTGTACCACCCCTGTGCCCAGCGAACCGGTGACACCCCAGTGCAATGGCTTGTGGGCTTACAGCACAGCAGTAACGAATGCATGGCAAGTTTGCACGCTTTATTAGAGTCCTATTTCCACTCCTTCTTCCAGAGGAGTCCAGGATGAGTTGTGACAGCCTCCTCTGCCTCTTCACACTGCTGTGCTTGCCCTTCAGCCCCCCGCAGCCCCCTGCCCAGCAGACAGCAATGCTCTGTGCTGAGCACAGAGGCCTGGATGAACTGGCAGGGGCAGGGCACGCTGCTGCCTTCCATGTGCCCTGTGGCCACAGGACGGGGCAGCCGGCCACTGACCAGCAGGCGCACATAGCAGGCACTGAAGATCACCAGGAGCTGCTGGGCCATCACCTGGAATGAGCACGAGAGGGTCAGCGTCTGCCTCATTCAAACACTGCTCTTGTCCAACAGAATCAGGACAGAAGCCAAGGACGGATACATAACTGTTCTACATCCCCTTTGCTCAGCAGTGCTGGCACATTGAGCCCCAGCACAGTGACATGTCAGGCTTGGGGGTAGGCAGCAAAGCCAGCCCAGGGCTGGGATGGGGTGGCTGGGAGCCAGGCTGCTCGGGGACCCTCTTGTTCTGCCATCACCTCCTTTTGGGTGTGTTGGGTTTTTTTGCCATCAGATGGCTGGAGTGCTTCTACCAACAGGGATGTCACCTGCACTGAATTCATTTAGTAACAGCAAGCAGAAAACTGTGAAATAAATCAAAATAATCTCTTTCGAAGCTTCTTGCTGAGCAGGAATGAGGACACATTTGTCACTCAGCATGGCACGAGCATTTGAGGGCATGCTCCATGGAAGAGATGGGGGCTCAGCATGGCCACATTCAGCCCAGACACAGGCACCAGATCCTAGCAGACATCTACTTCCAAATGGGGACCAGAAGGAAACGTCTGGCCCATAAAACAGACAGCATCAAGGCCATAAGCATGAACTGCTTAGGACTGGAGATGGCATGAGGGGACCTCTAGGTTTGCAGGTGTTGTACCCCGTGGGCAATGCCTACTGCCATGAGTTTGGAGGCAACATGCCTAGAAGGTGCTCTGTCCGTAGGGGGGTATTCCTCATTACCTCTGGGGGGCCCTCAGGGATGAGATGGAGAAGCTCATTGCACATCATGGGCTCTTTCTTGAAGCTCTCCGCACCGGATAAGAGAGGTGATTCCTCACATGAAGTGTCCTCTGCTGCAGGAACAGCCACCTCCATCACCACACAGAGCTGGTCCAGCCTGTGCTGCCAGCCCAGCTGCAGGAGAAGGACAGTTTGGGGGACCCAAGGAGACAAAGAACATGATTTCCTACCAAAACTACCCTCCCAGGAGTCAAGAAAAGCACAAGATTTGGGGGTTGTACCCCTCACCTCCTGTCCTGCAGCCACAACTGGGCAGCAGAGTTTAGATACCTATATACCCACAAAGAGGAAGACTTTCCAAAGGACAAAATTCCCATCCAGGAACCTGGTGCTGTGCTTATTTATTCCTCAGGCTATCTCATTATTTCCAGAGGACAGCTCAAGGTGTCAGCTATTTCAGACAGTAACACCTGCCTTCAGCATTTACCCTTGGTGACTTTCCTTTACCAAAAGTCGCACAGTTGATTACCCAGCTATGTTCACACCACAGGGCCTAAATCAATTCCTGATGCACCAGGAGATGCTGTTTGTCCACCTCCCAGTTTGCCCAGCTGCCAGTTTTCAGCAGAGACAGGATATAGGGTGGTCATTTACCTCTTGTGCCTGCCGCAGCTCCATGATGTGAGCTGACAGGGATTGAAGGCAGCGCTCGGGGCTGAAGTGCACAAACCAGAGCTGGGAGGAGCAGGTCAAGAATCATAGAATGGTTTGAGTTGGAAGGGACCTTAAAGGCCATCAGGTCCCACTCCCTGCAGTGCTCATGGACACCCACAGCTCCATCAGTGCTCAGAGCCCCAACAACCTGATCTTGGATGTCTGCAGGGATGGGGCACCACCAGGTCTGTGCATCCTGTGCGGTGCCTCATTGCCCTGAGTGTAAAAAACTTCCTTATATCCAACCTAAATCTCTCTCTGCAAGGAATAACACAACTGGGACTCCACTCTTCTGTGGTTGGTTTGTTTGTTAAGTTTTTGCCATAGGCACACTGCTGTGATTCTCATAACGAGACTCATCATTGCCATGTAAACATCACACGGCTTCAGGAATAATTGTCTGCCCCAAGGACTAATTTCACTTCAGTCATTTAGACTCTTCCCAGCAGCCTTTGGGTATATCTCAATGCCTATGGATGGGAGAAGAAAAATACCCAATTCTCCACAGCACCCAATAGGAACAAAAGAATCTTAGAAAGCCTTAAGGATCACTGCATCAGTAAACATTCTCCCCATCACAGAATCACAGAATGGTTGGGTTGAAAGGGACCTTAAAGATCATCCAGTTCCAACCCCACTGCCATGGGCTGCTTGACCCTCACCACATCAAGCTGCCCAAGGGCTATTCTGCACAGAAAGGATACTTGTAGGATGCTGCGTGGCCCATCCAGGTCATCAGTAATCCCCAGAATTAAGCTGTGTTTGATAAAGAATTCATTGACAGCTGCCAGCCGCACATCTGTGTTTATATTGATCTAGGAAAGAATGTACCAAAGCTGCATATCCCAACACTTCAATGGCAGGGAACTCACTCCCCACGCTCCCTGGGTCAGCTCACCTTCCTCTGGCGGTGGTCAATGATTAGGATCACAACCACAGTGACAGCCACTGCAACCAGAGTCACCAGCACACTGGCCTCCCAGTAGTGCCCAAAGGAGCAGAGCTGGACCGTGGTGTAAATGTTTGTCCAGAGAGACATATAGAAAATCTGTGAGAACCCAGAGAGATGGATGGCACTCATAAAACTGCAGGAGTGAGAGAAGTCAAGGGAAGAAAAGACCTTGCCATAAATTAATTAAGTAACCTGGGATGTTCAGGAGGTGAGGGAGGACATGAGCTCTTTCCAATAACAAATCAAGGGGAGAAGGGTCTAAGAAGGGCCGAGAACTAGTTTATCATAAGAAGTTCGCAGTCATCAAAGACAAACTGAGTTATTAATGATGATTCATATCTAGGGACGTTTTCGGTTGAGTTCTTTCATTTAGATAAGCTATGAGCCCACTGAGGAATATTGATAACACTTGTGATAGCCTCTCTCTTGTCAGAGCACTCAGGGTGGCGAAGGGGCTGCTCAGCTACAGGAGATGGACACTGGGCTCAAGGAGGATGCTAAGGACTGGAGAACCCAGCCTTTGCATTAAAAACAAAGCAAAAGACAGGGAAACAGAGGGAGAGCCCAGCATCCTTACCACAGCAATGGCAATCTGGAATGCCCTGGAGTTGTATAAGAGGTACCGCCTCACTTCAGGCTTCAGGACTGCCTCCTCAATCAGCCTCCTCCATTCACCTGCTTCTGCCTGCTCAGGAAACCAGGAGCAAGAATCACAGATTGCCTTGAGTGGGAAAGGACCCAAAGGATCATGGTGTCCAACTCCCAGCTCCATGCAGCACTACACAACCCTATGGCTGACAGCGGTGTCCCAGCACTCCCCCAGCTCCCTGGGCCCTCAGCTCCATCAGAAAAGCTCAGACAGTCCTTATGGGACCCAGCCTGCACTGCAGACCTGATGTGTGCAGAGGGCACAGACTCAGGCTCCAGCCTCATCGTTACGGCTGTCACTGACCAGGACACTGTGTGCTGCCTCATTTGCAGTGAGTGATATCTCCCTGCAAAGGGCAGGGAAAGTCATAAGAGAAAAGCATGTTTTTATGGCAAAGGACAAGATGAGACAGACTGTCCCAGTGATGTTCTAGCACATCGGAGTGCTTTCATGCTCTTCAGCTGAACCTGCACTGAATGGGTTTCTTCACGGAGCTTTAAGCCGAGGTCATTAGAGTTGTCTCGAAGTCAATGAGGAATAGACTGAAATTAAACTGAAACAAACCAACCTTATACCAAAAAAAAAAAATAAAAAAGAAACTTAAACAAGTGTGATCTGGGTGCAAACGGGATCAACCCAGCCAGCATTCACTGCAATGGGCTGCCAGGGGAGATGATAGGTGAAGAGCTTACCTGAACCCCCAGGGACTGGAGTTTCTCTGCACAAAGCTCCATGTCAAAGGATGCAGCCGAGCAGGTGTTGTCCATGCTGAGCACCATGAGCACCTGGCCATTGCGGGCTTCTGCAAAAACCCAGAGAGGTCAGCAGCATGGCTTTGGCATGGCTGTTAATCCCAGCAGCTCAGGAGCCTGTGGTGAAAGGAAGGCTGACAACACAGACTGCCATGACGTGCTCTGAAGGTTGGCATTCCCCTAGAGCTTACACAAGCTGAGCTATGCCAAGAGGAAGAGATGAGGGCCAAGAAAGTGGTGTGTTCACATGAGATCCTGTTTCACCAACGTTTCATCCAGCTTTCCCCCTATCTCTGGGGATATCCCCATGCCTTACGGCTGCTCCCATAGCACAGGGTTCAGTGCTCCCCCAGGCTGCTGCACTGGCCCCAGGGCTGCATACACTCACCTTTCCCTTCTGCCCTGCTTTCATCCTCCATCCTCACCATCTCTTCACTGCTCATGTATAGGAGGTTCCAAGTTAACTGTGCCAATTGCATTACGATAGGGTGTAACTGCCTCAGGTGAAGAAGGGAAGAGCAGATACATCTAGAAACTCCAGGATAATAACGTCCTACTTTTATTTTGCCGAAGCTAATCCCCAGATTAAGCAGAGGAGGTGATGAGTGTGAAGCAAGAATGGAAACAAATGGCCTCAGCTCTTGGGCTGGGCTACCCATAGACCCATAGGACAGCCAATGTTGGAAGAGGATCTTGAAGTACCCTCCGGTCCAACCCTGTACACTTACCTTTCACCCACTGCAGGGATCCTTCCTTTAAATCACTCTTACAATACAGGATGGAGGAAGGCGAGCTGTTCTCCTCAATCCCATCAGCCTGGCTCTTATAAGCCATGCTGCAGGCTCTGCTCCTTGGGAACTTTGGGCTGTAGGGTCAGCAATTCAGCACTTGCTGGAGACCTCCCCTATCTCCCAGCAGCAGGCAGCTCCCTCTCCTCACCAGGGACCAGGCTGTGAAATCCTCATTCAGACTCCCACTGGTGACTTCCTTGAGATTCCACTTTTCCATAAGCACGGCAGCATTTTCTAGCCCCAAAAAGAGGAAGGCAAAGCATTCAAAAATCTTGCAGAGGCAGCAAATAAAGGCTGAGAGCACCAAGCTCTGTGATGTTACCACCACTCAGGTGCTAACAGTGCAACGTGCACAGGCTTTCCTCTTGCTTATTCGGATCATAGGAACTCCCTATCACAGGAAGGAAATGGTGCAGATAAGGAAGAACCTTGCACCCGCCCAAGCAAAGGAGAGCAGCAGCAGAGCAGGAAGCAACGTGGGGAGCTCTGCTCATCTTCACCCCCACAGCAGCCACCGTTTCCCATGGGTTCCCCAGGGAATGATGCAAGGATTTGTGGGTGGCTATTCCAACCAAGAGCATGGAAGGCTTTGAAGGTTCTTTATCTTCCATTCTTGCAACTCTGCTGCCAAAGCTATCGTTTAATTTTAAGCTTAACTCCACCTTTTTGCACCAGGAGGGTGGTTTGAGGGTCCCTCATCATAGAGACCCCTTGGGATCACTAAGTCCAGCCCTTCCAAAAGGACCACTGCATTTTCCTGTTACTAATTGTTGTTGCAATCACCCCTTTGCACAAAGCCAGGACTGCCGTCAGTTCAAGGACTGTCAGACAGGAAACTGAGGCACGGGAAGAGAAGAAGAAAACGAAACAAAACTGCAAAGGCTGGAAACTCAACGCTTGCAGGAGCCAAACTCGGTGCACTTTGCACAAGAGATGTGTGCTGTGCATGGGGATGGCCTCAGCACCCACTCCCAGTGCTGGAGACAGAAGGGAAAGCTCATTACAAGCTGTCATATTAAGTTAGAGCTGAAGCAGGGCTCTCTGTCCCAGGCACATGGGTAACTGCTGAGTCCTGTGGGAGCATCCAGGGCAGCTCCTACAGTCCTTCCCCAGCACAGCCGAGCCCAGAACCATCGGCAGCATTGCTTTAAGCCATTTATGCAGCACAGACCTCGCTTGGCTCCACTGCCTCTCATTGCTCCTGTGCACGGAGCTTGGCCCCTCAAAGCCTTCCATTCCTGCGCTCCCCAGAGCTCTGCATCTTAGCACACCTCTTATTTAACACAAAGCAATTCCATTTGCCTCCCTGCCCCTACAGACCCCTCCGAGCCCCAGCCAACCTAACTCCACTACTATGTCCTATTTAAGGAGAGCCCACCAGAGCCGTACCTCATCCAGCAGCGCTCTCGGGGTGCAAACTCTGCCCCCTCCTCCTCCTCACTGCCCCGCACCGCCCATCGCTGTGCCCCGCAGGTTGGGGAGGTCCCTCTGCAGGGGAGGGCTCGCACCTCCGCACTCCCATCACCCAGCGCTACGAGCATTGACTTGCAAAACCTTCCTGGTGCATGTGACTTTTCCCCAGGGCTCGTTTCAGAGCTGTGTTTTTTTAACCCTCTAGAGTTCCTCAAAGCTGTTTCCCCATAGGGGACAGACTCCGCTGCAGGAGCTGGGGTTGCCTTTTGGAGGGTGGGGGTCCACAAACAGACTGAATTGGGGGATTTGGATGGAGCAGTGGCACAGTTGAAGGCTCTGCTCTTCCTCCTCCATCAGGCAGGGTTCAGCCAGCACGAGTCTTGAAGTTGCATCAAATGAGTGGTGGTGAATCCCTGAGTCAGAGCTGTGCATCAGCAGCAGGGCTGGAGGAATCCAAAGGCTGGGAATTGAGTCAGTCAAATATCAGAGCAACTGCTGGTGAACAGTTAAAAAAAGAACAACAACAAACCCTGCCGTGCTTCATTGCACCAGGAAGGTGCACACTTCCTGGATGAAACCCCACTCCACTTCAGGAAGGCTGAACTTCTGCAATCCTCCTTGCTCATCTCATTGCAGAACAGCCAATAAAACATCCCGTGAGTAATTTATTTCAGTCAACAGCGTGTGTATTTCGTACTCAGGCTTGACAACAAGTTAGGCATTGCGCAGATGCCTTTATATCAGTGCTTCTGAAGTGCTAAGACATGCCTGTAACATTCCTGTTCCTCCTATTAATGGTTCCACTAAAACTTAAGCACTAAGTAGGACAAGGGGGAATGGTTTTAAAGTGAGACAGGGGAGGTTTAGGTTGGAGCTTAGGAGGGAGTTGCACTGGAACAGGTTGCCCAAGGAGGCTGTGGATGCCCCATCCCTGCAGGCATTCAAGGCCAGGCTGGATGTGGCTCTGGACAGCCTGGGCTGCTGGTTGGTGACCCTGCACACAGCAGGGGGTTGGAACTGGATGATCATTGTGGTCCTTTTCAACCCAGGCCATTCTGTGATTCGATGAAACCAACACCAAGTACTGCAGTTACAAAGCAAACACGAAGTCAATCAGTAAACTAGGAAGGTGCTGGGAAAGCTAAGGAAAAGGAACAAGAAATCAGGAACTCTCTGCCTGTAAAGCAGACGGAGAGAGCTGGCAGCTTCCCATCAGTGCTGCTGCTTCACGGAGCACAGCTGACAGCCTCTGGAACTGCCCCATCTGCAAAGCAAGGAGCAAAGTGCCTGCACCCTGCAAATAGACAACATCCAAAGACCACAACGAATCCCTTCCTCACCTCCACCAGCCAGAAGGAACCTGTATTGCTTTGCTGCCCTGTGGGGTGATGACTTCATTTCAAAAGTAAAGCATTGGCCAGCTCTGTGCCTGGGGGTTTCACCCACATTATCACAGTGCTTTGCAGAGGTTACCAGCTGCTTTGTGCACTTCATTTCACTTTTAGTTCAGTTTTGCACTTCCCTTTTTGGGGAGTTTCATGCAATCCGTTTTAGATCATTTAGCCCATTTCTCAAGATCATTTTAAATTGTAATTCAGCCCTTTGTGCTGCTTATATCTCTTCCCAGCTTGGCGTCCTGGAAATATATTATAACTGTACTCTCTATTCCATCACACTGCATTAATGAATATATTACAGAGAACCTGATTCCAGGAATGCTCTGCTTGCAAACGGCAGCTGCAGTCTGTGCCATGCAAGTTGCAACCATGAGCAGCAGCCAACACAGCAGATCTCATTCTATTCAATGAAGCTGCATTTTCAGCAGGTAGCTGCTCCATCAGTTTGTTGGGGGTTTTTCTTTCCAATGAGCCTCAATTAGGTGAACAGAATTGCTCAGAGCCTTCTCTTGCTTTTCCCCTCTCCCTGCACACAGCCGCCTTCTGCAGTCTGCTCCGTCAGACAGCTCAGCAAAGCTGACAGATCTGACAGTCATTAAATGCAAGATCTTCATTTCCCAATACTCCTAAAATACACGTTTCAAATGAGGAAGATGACACTTGCATAAAGCGTGGCTCGTTTCTTCCTGCCTTCTTCCTATGAAGACTTCAAGCTCTTTGCTGCTTTGCAGCATGCTAATGCGAAAACCTTTTTCTTGTGCTTCAAATTTAAGGGCAAAAAAGAAGCAAAAAATAAAGGATGCTCGCTGTGTGCCTTGGATAATGATTTGGCTATTGATTCAGCAGATGCTTTATTAGATTACATTGCGACAGCCAAATGTAATTTAATACCTATTTATTTTCTATTCCTATGCCGGTCTAGAGATACAATCTTTCCTGCAAGAAATTACTGTTGTCTCCTTTCAGCCTCAAAGAAAGATGAGACTCACCTTCTTTCTTGGAATATTTTGAATTGCTTTTTTACAGCAAGATGTTGGTCTTGAGGGTTCTCAGTAGTCCTCTCTATTGAGACCTGCAAGCCAAAGCCTCAGCTGCAATCAGGTGGTTCAGGCTTTTCCATCTCACTGTGCACCAGTACAAGAACCCCTGGTGCTGGGCAGGGGATGCTGGTGTTGCCCAGAGCCACATCCAGCCTGGCCTTGAATGCCTGCAGGGATGGGGCATCCACAGCCTCCTTGGGCAACCTGTTCCAGTGCTCCTGCAACAGGCAGCATTGAGAAGGAGATGCTGACCTTCAGGCTGAGCATCACAAGCTGAGCAGGGAGCAAGTTCCATCAGAACAAGCAAGCCTTGAAAATTGAACTCTGGCTTCAAGCAGCACAAATGTGTGTCCTAATTGCACCTCGTCCTGCATGTTAAGCCATCCAGATGATGCTGGTATTGCGGTGTTAATAAGCCATTTGTCCATCTGGTGCTTTCCCCATTGTACAGATGACAAATCTTCTCAGTGGTGTTTTAGAGATTCAAAACATCGACTATAAATATATTCACACTGTCTGAAAAGAAATCCCACAAAGAATCAAGGTTCAGACCGTTGCTAATGAACCTGAATGTGACCGGTACCAAATTGTGCTGTGTTAATCTCCTGATGTGCCAATTTCATCCATATCATCTTCATAGAGCACCAGGACTGAGCAGGATGGCAATTTGTCCGTATTTCCAGGGGTCAGAAGTCAAAAGAATCAGTTTTATACACGCTTAAAGCAGCTTTTGGGGCCTTTCTGGGGTACAAGGATGAGCTCCATCTCCTTACATCTGCATTTAGGGTCACATCTGCTAGGGGCAATGCAGACAGTGGGACTTTGGAGATAGATTTGCACTAGCAGCTGGGATAGGCCTTACTCTTCATAATCAAACTGCAGGACAGGTGAAAGCCTGGAAAATCAGCCTACAAAGGCAAGAAACTGAGCAACTCCAGACCTCTGCCAGTATGAAATCATTCCTTGCAGAGCATTTTCTGGCACAGTCTGGCTTAGGCACATAAGTCCTCCTTTCCCACAACACCTCATTGTGAGATTAAAGAACTTCAGTTTAAAGCAACTTATCTCGATCGCAAGGAAAGCCACATTTCGAGCAAGCAGCAACTGGTAATGCTTGTCTCTGTGTGAATTTACCCTGCCAGGTAATTCTCAACAGGCAAATTTCAGGGAAGCATTACAGCAAATTGATGTTCTTGCAAGCATTGAATCTTCTGCATGTTTGAAAGGGAAGGTCTTCACAGGCTGATTTGCCAGTGAGGGAATAATCTGGGGTGAATTTTACACTTTCTTTCCTTCTGGCTTTTCTTTACTGCAGAGAAGAACAGAAAGTGCTCATTTAACAAAGGGAAACTTATGAACTATGAGAAAGTGGAGGCACGCGCTGTGCTTGTTCCAGACAAAGTAAAGTCTCCTTTTACTGATAAACAGACTGGATGAAATTGCTAATTACAGCCTGGAGCTATGAGGACTTTTACAAGTACCAACGTGCTGCAGCCTGGCCACCTGTTCTCAACAGGAGGAACTGTTCCATCTCCAAAGGACAGACTAGAATTAGCGTGGCTGCAACCTTTTATGAGGCCGTAGCACTTCTCCGGCCATCAGACGAGTCTGATTCAAAGTGCTTTGATTCTGTTCTCCTTGCACAGGCCTGGCACGTTCCCAGCCTGACAGATTCTACTTCACAGGAGCTTTTGTTTCAGTTTTACAATCCATTTAATAGCCTCAATTCTTAAAGAGATGCTTTAAGAACTACAGTATGTGAACATAAAATATTACTAAAGGCGACCACACAGCATTCTCTTTGATAGCACAGCGTTACTGCAGGCAGATACTTGTTCCTTTGTTAAGGCTTCCATCCATCCTGCTTTCCTCCCTCCCATTTGCAAACCTTACCCTGCAGGTCTGAGTGGTTTCTCAGTGCTGCTCTGCAGAAATGCAGGATGTTTTGACTAAGGAACAGCATCGAGGCTTCCTCCTTAGACTGGTGGCTGCATGAACTGCAGCTCTGCTGAAAGCTCATGATGTATTTGTGTGCATCCTTGATTAAAGAGCTAGCAAGCGAGGCATGGACAGCCCTAACACTTATTTCACACTGTTCTGGGAATAGCAGGATGCTGCATGACCTTGGTATAAACAAGCAGTCACCAGGGAAGGATAATTACTGCACAGTGCCTGGCTATCAAACTATACTATTGAACTGGCAACGTTTTATTTCTCCTAATAGTCCAAAGAACATTTGTTCCTGAAGGCTTTCGGAACAACCTGGCAGGTAAAGCATCAGACTGGAGCCAAGAGGAGGAGATCTGTAATGGATTTTAAACTTACCTGCTGTGACCTTCAGACATTTGTTTTACTTATTGCTCTCTTATTAATACTTGATATTCATTCTTCAGAGTCCAGACTCTTCATGCAACAGAGAGTCCTGCTGGTACTCTCAGAACAATTTTGTTGTTACAAGAAGACAGACATGAGACTTTTGAGTTAAATAGAGGTTTTTACTTTCAAGTGTCATAGTGCCAGACTTGTAACTTAAGCTAACAGCAGAATATACAGAGGATACTCAATACAGAGAAACTCAAGCACCTGAACATTATCAGCCAGCACTGTACAGCCAGAGTATTTTAAGTTTAACTTTGCACACAGAAAACGATGCATTTTAGTGAACAAGAATATATTGGTCCAGATTACCGACTCAGGTCAGCATCCTTCGACTTTCTGCTTCTCAGAGGACAGTCTTTCTTTGAATACTATCCAGAAAACAGAAAGCATTAATCTGCCAACAAAACTTAGCACAGATGTGAGACGTGTCCATTTAATATCGGGATAAGCTCTCAATCTAGAAGGAAACTGACATGTCAACAAAATACTGACAACCTACAACTCACTGAAATAATTGAACACCTTTACAAGAACGGTTACAGTATGGCTAAGAGCTGTACATTCCATCTGAAGCTCAAGTGGCATTCCTGGTACACTTATCCCTCCTTCCTGCACTACCCATTGATGCGGTAGTTCACATGGATTTCAGGTTTGATGTCACACACCAGAGACAAGAGCTGGTTGAGGACCACCTCACGGTTCTTCTGGAAGTTCTGCTGGATTACACTCATCTTCTCCTGGGTCTCTTTCTCGACTTCAGTGGTACAGCTGCCATGAGATCCAAGTGCCTACAAACAGCAAAGGGAAGAGAAAGCTCATGTGCAAGCTGTTTGACAAAGAAAACACTGTCTGGTTCTGTATTTTGGTGCTCTGTACTGCCTTGGTGCATGTCAGCTATCTCTGCTGAGGGAAGAATTGTGCTGGAAGAAATAGGAATACACCTGGATTGTCTGCTCAGATCTCACACAAAACTTGTCCCAGCTTATCATGACAGCCTACACCTTTTATCTTCTCCTACTCAGTAATTAGCGTGTTTGGAGCATAAGCTTCTGAGGAACGCCTGAAGTGAATGTCCTGCTGTACTGGTGACTGAAAATGGGAACCCCTGGGCACTACTACTGTACATAGCATAGATAAAGTAGTACTTGTGATTTAGTTTAAGCTCATCCTTCAGATCACCTGGTTGCTTCTGTATTTTGAGAATCTTTCAACCAATCAGACTCCTATATATGATTGTGGTCCAGGTCTTATGCATCACAAGGAGTATCTTATAGCTTAAAGGAAAGTGGGAAACAGCAAGCAAAGCTGCTGAGCAGAGTATAAGCCTTCCAACTTCAGGAAAAGCTGTGTCTCCAAAGTAAGTTAGCATGATGGGAACCAGCTTGTCAGACATGGAACCTGCTTAGTGCTTTCTGACATTGCTGCTCAGAGCAGGTCTGGGGAGACAGCGACCCATCAGGGCACCAGGAAGTATATGAGTTTATTAGGTTAATTCATTGCCAGTCGATATTTCCAGCTCTTGAGATGCAACACACCGAGCTCTGATTCATTTCCCCCGATCTCTCCAACATGTGACTGTGTATCAGCAGAAGGGAAGCAGACCTCTGGCAATACGTTCCACATTGAGGGCAGCTCTGAGGGCGAAGGGGCAGGACAGTAACAGGGAGTGATGCATTGAACTAACCGCTGCTTCCTTGGCTTTGAATTCCTTCTCCCTCTGCAGGCGGTACTGCTCAATCTCAGCCTGGGCTTCTTCTTTTGCCTGCTTCAGCCTCCGATTCTTCCCTGTATCCAAAGAACACGCAATATAAAGTAAAGCTAATGCTTCCCCAGCAACCTGATGCACAACTATGACACTATTAACCCCATTAATCAATGAGCTCCTTGAAGCCACAACTGTTAGGCTCATGCAGAAGATGCATTAGATAATACATGGATCTGGCTCTGCTCATGCAAACAAGCAGCATCCGATGGTGGCCCCGAGCAGCACAGCAGAATGAATGTGTACATCCAGCTGTGCCTCAGTCCGGCTGTATAGCAATGAGAATGGCTGCCATATTAACCGCAATTAACCATATTAACAGCAATTAACCATATTAACGACCCTTCCCAATGCCCCATCACATCCTGCCCTGTCACCCACAACAACCAGCCCCAGCTCAGGCCCAGCCCAACCCCAAACCCTCAGGAACCACATCGTTAAGCTTGATACGGCCATAACCGGGCTTCCCCCACATCGGAGCCCCCATAAGCCGTACTCACTCTTACGGGCCTCGGCCACCTTCTCTGCAGCTCGTTTCTCGGCCTGCAGCAGCTGCTGGATGCCTTGAGACTGGCTCGCCATGATGGCTCCACTCCCAGCCGGCGTCTGATGTCACGACGCCCCTTTACGCCATTAAGTCACGCCCCCCCTCTCATTCAAACCACTCCCCTCCCTGCCCCATTCATTCTATATGGGATGCTCTACATCCCATTAAACCAATGGGAAGCGATGGATCCTATGGGCCGAAGATCAAAGTAACTGCCCTCCCCTCACCCCCCCACTGAACACAGCACCCCATGGCCATCCCTAACATCACAGGGAGACCTGGCAGCCCCAGCCATGAGGGTCCTGGCTTCACCCCATCACATCCCAGCATCAATATAAAGCCCTGAATGTGATTCCCATCCCTCAGCCATCACATCCCAGCATCATATAAAGCCCTGAATGCAATTCCCAGCCCTCAGCCATCACATCCCAGCCCTGAATTCAATTCCCAGCCCCAGCCATCACATCCCAGCATCAATATAAAGCCCTGAATGCGATTCCCAGCCCTCAGCCATCACATCCCAGCCCTGAATTCAATTCCCAGCCCTCAGCCATCACGTCCCAGCATCAATATAAAGCCCTGAATGTGATTCCCAGCCCTCAGCCATCACATCCCAGCCCTGAATTCAATTCCCAGCCCCAGCCATCACATCCCAGCATCAATATAAAGCCCTGAATGCAATTCCCAGCCCTCAGCCATCACATCCCAGCCCTGAATGCGATTCCTTGACACTTTTAGGTGCGTAAATCACCATTATTTGCCAGGGTGGAAGTGGCAGCTCTGAGGCGGTGACTCATGTCCCCGCAGGGAGGGGTTGGCGGTGGCTGATCCACTGCTCCCGTTCCATGTGATGGAGGGGATGTGAGGCAATGAATCAAATGTGTATTTATAGAGTGGGGTGAGTGCGTGGCAGGGTGACCTTCAACAGGGCCTGGAGATTAACAAAGTGGGGCTGTCAGCCCGGCCTAACACTTCTGTAGGAGATAAAGATGGGGAAAGAGCTCTTAGCATTCAGTCTGAGTTTATATCAAGCTTGGTGATGGGCAGCGTGTGGCCATGGAGCAGCACCATGCTTCTGTAAGGCAGTCAGCCCCACAGCACAGTGCTTGGAAGCCCTGCAGCTCATTGATTGCAGAAATCAAGCCACCAGGATGTCATTTTCCTCCTGGATGACTGGGATTTTCAGACTCGCTGCTCCCAAGATGAGCAAACACTTTCCTGCCACCAGAAATCCATCCTGGCTGTAATTGCACAGAGAGAAATCCCTCCATCAGCACAGCCCTGGGTGGGCAGGAGCCACATGATGAGTTTTTGACAGTTCCACTTTGATGCTTAACAAGTGAGGCGAAGGTTGTTTGCATTTAAAACAAACCCTTCCTTTGGCTGTGCTGCTTTTTGTTCCAGATCGAACTGAAGCCTCATGATGTGGGTCACATGGAGAGCTCGTGAGTGTCAGAGTGTTCTGATCCACTTCTCACTTCACGTTGCAAACAACAGTTTCTGACTGCAAAGAATGGATTCCCAGTTCTCAGACCTACATTGGCATTCAGAAAAGAGACACATCTATGACTCCAGCTACTGGCAATGCCTTTATAATTAAGCAGCACCACGAGTACTTCTGAACTCGTCTTTTATTCTCTTAAGATTAATTGTAACGAGCTTGTCACTCGCCATTACAGCTTAAGAGCTGCCGCAGCAGCTGGCACCAGCATCCTGCTATTTGCCTGCTGCTGGTTTCTTACACCACAAACTCAGCTCATCCTTATTTTATCATATCACACATTCAGTGGAGGTCTGGTGAAGCAGCACAGGGGAAGTTTAGTTGCGTGGCAGAGATGCAGCAGGTTGTTGGGGGGTTGGAAAGCAGGGAGCACCATTCTGCATGCTGTGGATGGGGCAAAAGCATTTCGTGTCTCTTTGGTACCTCCACAGATCACTTTAATGACATTAAGTATATTTTTCACTTCATCCTTTATTTTTTTTTCCCTTCTTCTTTTTCTTTTCTTCCCCCCTAAAGATTTGTTTTCCTGCCAGCCTGGGAGGCTGATTTTCATCTCGAAGTGCCGTCTGCTGCTTTGTTCTGTGTCGGATTCTATCTCCAGGCGTGTGCTAAAGCGGGTTCTGAATCAATAACTCAGAAGATGCTTCTGGAACTGGGAAGGAAAGAGAAGCTTCTCCCCTTCATCTTTGTTTTCCTTTTTGTTTCCCAGCATAACAAACATACACAACGTCTTGTGATCCTCCAGCCATGCAGCGTTCCAAGACATTGCATGAGGAATGAGATTTTAAACAGTGTGTTTGGCTTCTTTCCACGTCAGGTAATTAGATTTCTCCTCTTTAAACTCCCCTGCACTTTCAGCTGGATGCTCCATCACTCTCCAATCCCCAACTTTGGTTTTGTTCCTCAATTGTCTGTTCTTTCCACATGGTTTTGTCTTCATCAGCTGGGAACTGATCTGGTTTCTCTCTTCCCGAGCTTTAATTCATTAACAGAAACCACTGAGGCACTGAGACATCACAACTGCTCGCCGCTGATAAATGATTGTTGTTGAGAGTTTAGAAACTAGCCATGAATAATTAACTGTGATTCATAGTTTGAGGGCAGTATTTCAAGTTTATGAGCTGAGTACTACAAATCCAGGCACAACAGAGTGGTGGAATTTACAGAGAGAAATCGATCAAAGTACAAATCAGTGCCGCCCCACTGTGCCTGACTTACACCAAGAGCTTGGCCCCAACATCCCAAAATAAGAATGAATATTTCATTTGGGTTTGTATTTTCTTTGTGACTGAGAGCAATCCAGAGCCTACAATGTGTTAGACTCATAGAATCATGGAATGGCCTGGGTTGAAAAGGACCACAATGATCATCTACTTTCAACTCCCTGCTATGTGAAGGGTCACCAGTCTTAGTGTGTATCTATTGCTCGGTGCTTTGAGAGGCATTTGAACAAGTGACAGACTGCAGCGTAAGTCTCATTCATTACCAGCTTTGCTCAGAAACATCAAGTGTCTGGGGACTCTCTTTCATTTGGATGCTCATTAAAGGCTCTGGAGGATTGGAAGAGAGATGCTGTGCTGCCAACACAAACCCGTACAGTGTAATGACACTGGGGTCTCAGCATGGTAAGCTGTGCATTAAAGGATGGATGGCCAAGTTATCCACCACTGCGTCAGTGGCAAGTGCAGCCAGGGGGAGGTCAGACATGCATAAAAACCGAAACTCTTCCCACCTTCACAGCATGAATGGAGCATTAAATAAGGACTGACATTCAGAAAGAGGCTCTGGGTGTTGCTGCAGCTTCAATAGACCAATTTGTTTGTCCGCAGCTTTTGCATATCAGTTCTCCTGTGTCTTCCATGGTTCAGTTTTGAACCATAGTGGCACTGTGAGGATTGTGTCCTTGGGGGTAAGCTGTGCCAGCAGCCCTGCACTGCATGATGCCTGGAATTCCCTGCCAAGGCAGAGCCCAGCAGTACCAATTCCATTCAGCCTCAGCCTCCATATCTGAGGTCTCAGGTTTGCAAGCTCAGCTGATGTAGCCTGCAGTACCACCTTCAGAGCAGAGCTCACAAAGCCTGCCTGGCTCCAGCAGCACAGCCCGGCTGGGTACCACCACGCTGGGCTTTTCTGTCCAACAGAAAAGACAAGAAAGTGAATTTGTGATAAAAGGGAAAAAAACATGAGAACTTTGGCTTTGCAATCTCATCCTGCTGCAGGGCAGGACTCTGCCAGAGCCCAAGCTCAGCTCTGTTTCAGCCGGCCCAGCAAGGAGGATGAGATCAAAGTGCCGACCCAGACAGGGCGCCCATGGCTGCAGGAAACATGTCTGGCTGCCATTACTGATACCGAATAACAGCTGTGATGGGTAAAGCATCCCCTTCAGTTCTGGGCTGAGTTTATTGGTGTACGATGCTTAAGAGCTGGGATTGTATTGTTTGTCTGCAGTGCTCCAGGAGATCAGCCTCAGAATTACAGATGTGCACATCTCTGCTACATGCAAACTTGGAATTGAGCTCTTATTGAGCAATTTAAACCCTGCATGTCCTTCATTTCACATGCTGGGATGGGAAGGGGACTGCTCCCACAGTGCGTGGTTGCTATGTAATTTCCTCCTTTCTTAATGAAGAAATTTGTTACCAACTCCAAACATGCAATATATACAAAGTGTGTCTATGCATATACACGCATCCATCCCCTTCCTCCTCTCCCTTTTCACTTAGGGAGCATCTCATTCGGGGCTGACACGCTGAACAAATTGCATCTGCCTCACTGAAATACCCCACGTATTTCATTACAAAACACTCCGACTCCCTTCCTTAAGTCCCTTTCCCATGAATGATGACTGGTATTTAAATGAGCACAGAGCATTTTCTGGAGCGTTCCATTCACTTTAATTAAAAGCTAATATTTATTGAGCCGGGCTGATGTGCTCTATACCAAAAGTCACCCATTCTGCATTGCCAGTGTGTTCCGCAGCAACCAGCGTGTAATCACCACCAAACTGGAGTAAGTAATATTGATTGTGCCTCTAATAGAGGATATGATTCTAAGGGACTCGCAGGAGCAGGCTATTCAAGCTCATTTTATTTATTGATTGAGGCAATAGAGGCTATCATCACACGTGGAAACACGCGGCCATTTGTCACGCAGCGCTCATTAGAAAGGCGTAGCCAATGGCACAGAGTGGAACAAAGTGAGTGCATCCCATGGCATAGAGAGAGCCCCTGTGCTGCCCATTACCTCCCATCACCACCTCCTCCTTCACGCTGCCAGTCACAGCTGCTTGATGGTGGCTTTGGCCGTTCCTCCTTTCATGCTTTGCTCCTTGGTGCTCTCTCACCTTGCTGTAAATTTCCACCCACAGGTGCTGTACAGCACAGAGCATCTCTGCAATTCCGTGCCTTTCTCTTCCCCATTAAATCAAGGAGCACTCACTCAATCAGTCCTGCGTGCTCCTTGTCAGATCATTAGCCCTGTTGACTTTTATGCTGTTTCCCACTTAAATCTGGGCTTCGAGTGTTTTCTCTCTGCAATTTGCTCGTTGTGTAGTGAATCAGAGTGTCATTTCAGGAGGGCACGGGGTGCTCAGCCCTGCTGTGCTGTGGGAGCTGCAGCCTCAGCCCTGAGTGCCCTCAGTGATGGTTGAATGTGCTTGTGCCAAACTTGCTGCTGTCAGGAGGTGCACTGATTGAAATTAACCCAGGGGAGCGGGCAGAAGGGGCACATCCTCAGCACAGCAGGGCTGTGGGCACCCCCAGAATAAAGGAGAAAGGGGAAAGGGATGGTGGTGCTGAGCGCTTGGCATTTCTGTGCCCCCAGTAACACAGACAGGGGCTCACAAACTGAAGGGGGAGATGGACCTAAGATGAGCTTGAGCTAAATCCCTGCCAAGGTAATGGCATGCACTGCAACCTGCCTGGACCATGAGGCTTCAGCAGCTCCTTGCTTCTGTGCAATGATTTGCTCACGGGGCAGCATTCCTACAGGCACAGCACCTTCTGCTGCTGCTGCCCCAAAATGAGAGAAAGCAAGAGGAGTCCAGGTGGTGGAAAGCTGCATCCCCTGGTGGGCATTGCTTGGCAAGGGGGAGATGAATTTGGTGCCTGGGGAGGGCTGGAACCCTGCTGCTGAGCTGTGTTTGCTCTGTGAGCCTCTATGGGGCAGAGGAAGGATTAGGAGCTGCCTCTCTCCCTGCCCATCTCTTGGCAGCTCTCCTCCTCCATCATCCCCAGGAGCTCTGGTGCCAAGTTTTTATGCAAAGCAGGGACGGCTCGTTAGCCCATGTCCAAAATCCTTCTATCTCAATGTTAAAATGCAGCAACTGTGTAACTGAACAGAATGTTCTGGTCGGGTTAACACTTCGTCCAGGTACAAACGAGCTGCAGAGCACTGAGGAAGGAACTGACTCCATCTGCACGCTGTGTCAGCCTGAAAACTGGGAGAGGAGCCCGGGCATCCTCACCTGAACAGCTCCCATCAGTACAAAGGGGGCTGGGCAAGGAGTGTATAGCTTTATATATTTGGCATTTCTTTTATTCTGAAGGTCTCTAAAGGTTACAGAAGCAGCACCTCTGCAATTGAGTCCTGCACTGGGAGCAAGGATTTGATTGCTTCTCTTTTGCTTATGCGATGTAAAGATTGCTTTCGTCTGTCTGCTGATGGGCTGCAGTGGAAAGCAGAGCACAGGATATATAACTGCAGGATTTATCAGATAGGCCAGCACTTAACGTATCCCTGCTCGCTGCATCCTATTACATCTCCTCTCCCTCTTCTCTGTCTCATTCAGGGTACCATTAACCCAACAGCATTACTCCGGGCTCTGCTCACAGCACAGTATTAAGTCAAAGCTGAGCACCAGCTGCTTGAGATGCAGCAAAATTCATCTCGGCTTTCCATTAGCGGGGAGCCACAAACAGGAACGAGGCAACAAGTAACTCACCAAGGAGAGCTAGAAAATTAAATCCGCTGTACCAAAGAGAGGAAGATTTAGACCAGAAGAGAATGCAATCACTGCACAGGTCCCTGCTGTCATCCCAGAGCTCCAGCAAGGGTGAAGTGATGGGGAGAAGCTGGAAGGGGCATTGGGGAGCAGCTGCTGTGCAGCTGTCCAGGTGAGCAGCTGTTCCAAATGCTCTGCAAAGTCTGTTGCCCTAATATAGCTCAGGCTGAATGAAGGTGTTTTTATTCTGGGCTAAATGAGGCGTTTTCATGTCAGCCAGTAAATGATCTCGTGTAATCTAACTGCTGCCTCCTGCTGAGGCGATGGTTGTGCTTGGGGGGAGATGGGAGCATTCCCCAGCTATGTCTGCAGGGAGACACCAGCTCGGAGACACAAGAAGCAGCCACCAATGGTTCCATTGGCTCCATAATTTGGCTCAAGTGCAATGGGCAGCTTATCAGCAGCAAACCTGGGGCTGAGCCCTCCATACTCCCCTGATGGCAGCATCTCCTGCTCCTTCAAAGCATCCTACACTGCTTTGTGGATGCAGGTTTGGGAGCAAAAGACTCCAGAGGCTGCTCATGCTGCTTCACATTCAGTGGGGAGACTTTATTCTCTGGCTTCTGTATAAAAAAACCAAAAGCTAAAGCTAAAAAACAAAGCCACAGCATCCTTTGGTGTAACAGTCCTGGTGGTTTCACTCTTGGCACCAAAATGCATCTAGATCAGGTGCTGCCAGCTGTAAGCCCATTCTCTCAGTGCAGATGTGGCTCTGTCCAGGTTTTGGTTATTCACTCTGCTTTGGTGCATGTGATGTAAAACCCATCGCTGCTGTAACAGATGTAAAACCCATCGCTGCTGTAACAGAAGTGATTTGGATGTTCCCACAGCACAGTGAAGCGATGCACTGGAAGTTTGCACCGAGGAAACTCCATAGGGGGAATGGGAAGGGGATCTGTGCCTGGCTGGGAGCAGTGCTGGAAGCAAGGCTGCCGGGCTCCATGTCACAACCATCCAACCACAGGGAAGAGAACAAATATTTGAGAGTGTAATCAGTCAGCGGGGAGCTGTGACAGGATTAAACGATGACATAACACGCTTGTCTTGTCTCCGCTGCCTGCGCTAATGAGCATGATTTGAGAGCATTAGAGACGTATCCACGGGCATTACTGCCTGCGAGTCGGGGGATCACAGCCTTAATTAGTCTCATTTCATGGCAGCTGCCGCTTGTATGCCCGGTGCAGGCAGTGCTGTGAGTGCTCTGGGGCTGGGCAGGCACTGCACTGTGCTGTGCTGCTCTGTGGGGCACACAGCTCTACATGGGGCAGGGATTTAGGTGAGGAGATGCAGAGGAGCATCTCACAGCATGGCCTCAGTTGGCACTGCATCCACCTCATAGAAGGGAATAAAATGACCAGCGTGATGGATGAGATGCTTGTGCCCTGCTGCATTTAATCAGCAGCAGTGGGCATTTATTGCATTATATACTACCAATCAATAGTGATTAGTACCTCATTAACCTTTTCTGTTCTTTGGATTGTCTCCTTGTGGCGCTGGAACGGCACCATCCCTCTGTAGCTGACAGTGGTGGCTATGGGGGCTGTGGGAGATGACACCAACCAACACAACCTTAAAGCTTTCCCAAAATGGAATTGTTTTCATTCGAATTACTTTGACTTTGGGTTTTCATCACTGGGAAAGCATTCGGGTAGCACCAAAATAAAACATCCCAGGTAATAGAGTGAAGCTACTGCTTTGTTTGATCTGGGTAACTTCTCACATAGGCAGTATCCAAATGTAACCCTGTAGAAGAAGAACATCGTGGTGGTGTGGAGCAGAAATATTCAGCTTTGATCTTCTGCACAATGGAAAACAACAAAGCTCCCACCTGGCTGACTGCTTCGGGCTGGGTTTTGCTCACAGCAGCCTCAGCAAGGCACCGAGCAACGTGAGTGCATTGATTTCTAGGCATGCAGCTGCTGAAGGCTGTAGGAAACATCTGAGCTCCTACCCCTCTCCGACTGAGCACCTGTCGGCTGGGATGCATCAAACTGAACTGCATCTGATTCAGCGTGGCACTGCCCTGCTGTGAGCAGAACACGGCTGTGCTCATAACAGCCCTCAGAAAATCCCCTCGATGGGGATGGAGCACACATCTCTGCCGTGTGAAGCACCCAGCACAGAGGGAACCTGTGCCCAAATGATGCTGGGTTCAGCTCCTGTGGTGCTGAGGAGCTGCTGCACCACATTAAAACCTCACGGGCTGTTTTTGTTGCCCACAATGAAGCATTCACTTAATTCTTGTCTGTGCTGAGCAGAGCACCTGCTCAAGCCGTGCAGACCAGTGCAGGGACAGGGGATTGGGAGCCCATCTGCTAAACAGGGATTTAGCCAAGCTGAGTGCCAGCCATCCCCTGGTGCTCTCTTAAGGAGCTGGGCAGTACAACAGTTGCCATTCCCTCGCTGCACCTCCAGGCTCCATCCAACTCTGCAGCAAGGAGTTCCCAATCAGAAGTAAGTTTCCCCCTCTTCTTGCTACAACACCTTTTAATTAGAAGCACAACCGCACTGGGAACACACAGCTCACTGCTCAGAGTGCTGGAGAGCAATTACAGTGGATTAAAGTGGAAAGGTTAGGCAATTCATTCAGCCAAGCAAATGCTTTGGATTATTTGGTCCTTGAAATAGGAAATAACACCTTTTTCAGCTCTCGTTAGCTCCATGGTGCCCTGCTGTATAACATGGGGCTGGATGCAAAGGGGTGTGAAGGATCCAGTGGTGGTAGCTCAGGTCCTGCTGAGCCAGGGGTGAGCATGGATTCATCCTGCCTTGTCACTCCCATATACTCCAAATCATGGCTTCCATGAGCCATGGTTGACATGAGCTGACAGTGGTTATGAGCCCTGCTCAGTGCTGGGAGCTCAGGGAGGTGTTACCCAGCATCAAAGGGCTGGATGAGCCTTTTTCCCTCTGCTCCAAGGCTGTGCGCTGCCCTCAACTGTGTGGCTTAAGTGCTTAAAGCAGTGGGAAGGATAAAGCCCCTGGAAACTAATCTGCCTTCCTTCAAGGTTCTATGGGAAGATCTCCATCTCTTCCTTCTCCAAGGAGAAGCAGTGGGTGTCCCCAACACGATGTCCCCAACATCAGCCTGGGCTGATGTGCTTGGTGTCTTGTAGGACTAAGCAAGGTTGGAGGCGCTCAGGTCCTATGCACTTACACAGACGAGCCCTCAGGGGGTTTGCTAAGCATTAAAATCACAATTCAAAGACATGCAATACCTTGTTTGCCCTTCTCCTCTTGTTTGGCTGACGTGGGCGTGTTTTTGTTTTTACTCTCTTTCCTGTCATATATTGTCCTCTTTTTTTCCCCTTTCTTCCCCAGCAATGTTGACTGTTCCATCTGCTTATTTATCACCCACAGTTAGAACCTGAATTTCAATTACCAATCTGCTCTGTCGGGTTCTCTTTTAAGCAAGGCACTGAAAGCTCCAACAAAGCCTTAACACGGAGAACTGCTTGTAATGCAGCTGTTAGAGCATCTCCATCATATCCACAAGCAAAAGGAATACTTCTGCTATCAAGATGCAGCTGATAAATTAGGTTTAGTCCTCCTTGACGGCAGTGGGTAGAAGGCACCTCAGCAGAGATAGAATGATTTCGAATGATTTGGGATGGAAAAAGCTCTTTGCTCTGGAAATGCAAAAGATACTGAAAACTCACATAGTGAGAAACAATTTATATGGAAAGTGGGGAATACAGCCTCTGTGGCAGTGAGGTTGGGTTGGATGCCAAGCTTGCCATTGTGGGTTGTTTTAATGTCAGCTACTGAGTTTGTCCACCTCCATTCCACAGAGCCATTGCCCAAATCCCACTGATATGGCATTAAAACGAAGCACCTGCCAAAGTTCTCCATCGAATCACAGCTGAAGGAATGAATTCCAGTGCTGCTCACATCTGGGCAACATCCTCCTGCCCAGAGCAATGGAAAAACCTCCAGGCGGGTCAGGTAACGGGGTCAGCAGGCTGAGCTCAGCCTGTAACTGATCCCACAGTGCTGGGAGGGGTGGAGGTGCTGCAAGAAGCTGAGGAACGGCTCTATTCCATTCACCCCACAGCAAGGGAAGTCCATCCATACAACGAGCTTCTCACCGATCTCAGCCTTACACCAGCCACCTCGCGGGCTGGGTGCGTTAATTAGGGCCGCACTAATTGCTGCGGGGCGGGGCATAAGGAGGGGGGGGGGGACGGCCCCTCTCTGTATAACCGTCTCCCAGCAACAGAGGAAGCGTCACTTCCTGGGGTAGCGGGCGGGCAGGTGCGGTGCTCGGAGCGGAGATGAGCGCGGAGCCGGACGGAGTCTCGCTTCGTTCCTCCTCGTCCTCGTCGGGTTCGCTGGGTTCGGCTGCGGGGCCGGCGCTGCGGCCGCTGTCGGCCAATGTACGGAGGCTTCACCAGGCGCTGACGGCGTTACTGAGCGAGGCGGAACGGGAACGTTTCATCCTCTGTCTCAATGCCTACCACGGCCGTCGGAACGTCTGCGATCTGGTGCGCTCACTCCGCGCTCTCCTCGACGGGCCCCGACGGCGGCAGCTGCTGCCTCTATTGCGCCTGGTATTGCCACGCTCCGACCAGCTGCTCTTCGACCAATACACGGCTGAGGGGCCATATCTGCCGCCCCCCGGCCGCCCCCCGCCCCCTCCGGGTGAGCTGCGCCAGGTGACGCTGCGCCGGAGTAAAGCCCACGAGGGTTTGGGCTTCAGCATCCGCGGTGGAGCCGAACACGGTGTCGGGATCTACGTGTCGTTGGTGGAGCCCGGTTCGTTGGCTGAACGGGAGGGATTGAGAGTCGGGGATCAGATCCTGGGGGTGAACGGGAAGCCGCTGGACAGAGTGACACACGCCGAGGCCGTCAAGGTAACACGGGGTTCGTGCTCGAGGGGAGTGAGCGTCCCGGAGCTTCCCTCTCCCCCTTGGCCCCGTGTGGTCGCTCGGTGATGGCTCGGTGCGGAGCTGCTCGGTGCTCTCGGGGCTGAGCGATGCTGCTGTCTTCAGCCGACGTTTCTGTGTGATGTGGCAGTGCCGCCTTTGCTACTTTCTTCAGTCTGAGAAGCGTTTGGAAGTTGGAAATTTGCAGGAGCTGCACAGAAAGTATGTGCTGAGCCGCTGAACTGTGCTGCATGCGCTCAAAGGAGGAGAAAGGGAGGCACAGGGTGCCCAAAGCAGAGCAACAAGGAGGGGTAGCTCTAATGTGAACGCATTGTGACCTGGTGCTCGGTACCCTGAGGCTGTGTCAGTATGTGAATGACCCTAAGCCATTCCCTAATGGCATAGCCACGATCGTGTGGCTGCTGGTCTCAGGAAACCTATGGAGCTGGGGAATCAGCTATGGAGCTAGGGCTGCAGAGGGTCGGTGTGTGGGGCAGTGAGACCCTTTTGTAGCTGTCTGTGCTTTAGCTCTTCCATAAGATGCTAAAGCATTTCTATCCACAGCCTGCTCCAGCTGGTGTGTTTCTCCAGCTGTGCATTGAAGTTGTGTGGCTGTGAGCTCCCTGCTCTGTCCTTAAATCTGTGCTCCATACAGGGGCACATCTGCCTGGCAGCAGTGCTGGCCATCCTGAGGAACTCTTTCTTTTGCTGTTGTTTTATTGTAATAGCAGAAAGATGAAGGCAACGTTTCTGGAAGGTAGCCTTGCAATTCTGTGCTCTTAAAACAGTAATGAAAGCCCCATTTTGTCTGCAGTGATGGGGAGCCAGGTGTCAGGAGTTCTCATGTCTGAATGATTTCATCTCTAATTCAGCCCACTGCACCGGGTAATTCACATAATAACTCTCAGTTTGTTCTCTAGTACAGTGTATAAGATGCCTTTTAGACTCTATTAGGGTTGTGTGAAGCAAGTGCTTCCTGCACAGAAATAATTCCCATAGGACACAGTTTGATAAGTGATTGCTTTGTGACGAGTGCTATATTTTACCATTGCTATTTTAATAGGAAATCTTAAACTATCTGCCTGGGAGCTGAACTTCTTTCAGCTGTTGTGTCAATCCTGGAGCTGTGCTGGAGTGCCTGCATCAACTCCCATCCAGGTGCTGTGACCATGGGGAGCTGCAGGTTGAACCTGGGACCTCAGCTCATGGTCAGTGTCTGCTCTGCAAGCATTCCTGCTCCATCAGAGCAGTGTAAACTTAGTGGAGAAGCACAGGTTTAGGCTTTCTTGATACAAATCCTGGCTGCAGAGTGCTCTCCTAAGTGTCTCCTGCCTGTTTCTCTGTGCTGTGATGCTGTGGCTCTCTGAGAAGAAGCACATTCTAGTGCTGTATTTCCACCTCAGCTGTCCTGCATCTTGAATCTGTCTGTTTGTCCATTTGCAGCCTTGCTGGGCAGGACATCACAGTGCTATGAGGGATGCTATCAGAGCTCATTGCTTGGGGTGTAAGAGGATGGCAGAGCTCAGGAGCTCCTCTGCACCCGATGCGCTGCAGAGCGATGCAGGGATGCTCTGCTGTGAGCACACACAGAGCCACGGAGCTGTAGGTATTTTAGTGAAAATTAGATTAATTTACGGTTATTTCTTTGAAACGACAGGATTAGCTGAGCACTCCAAAGCAATTCACTTAACGATCGCATTCTTAACCTTCCGAGTTTTATGGCTTGGCTGCTCGGTGCTTTCTCTTTCATCCAACTCCAAATTAAATGACTCCATTACAATTACAGCTCCATCATCCCGGCGTTTGGGACTGCACTTCAGATAGAGATCGCTGTCACTTGAATTATGGCTTAAGAGACAGAGCTTGTGTTGTCTGTTGTATTTCTGGCAGGCAGTTGGCGTTCATCAGCCTCGCTACAGTGTGTGGTTGTTTGTAGCAGAAGTGCTGAAAGTTTGTGTTAATGAGCTCTAATATCGCATCCAGAGCAGCTGAGGCTGTCATGGATGCAGCCTGATTTTGTGGGGTTTTAACCCATCCAAGCATTGGGAACTCAGCCCTGGGTGGTGAATGGGGAGTAAAGGCGGTGCCTCAACCCCTGGTTCTGTAAGAGTATCGGCCTTGTTGCTTTCAACAAGGGAAAAAAGGGGAGGGAAGGAGCTCAGCCTGGGACTTGGAGGCATCTGCATTTCAAATCGTTGCAATGCTCCATACAGGGAAGGGCTCCTCATGGTGTCACAGTGGCACTGATGGTGCCCTGGGGCCGAGGGTTGGGCTGCAGGTGATGAGGGTGCTGCTCTGTTGTGGCATCGTGCTAATTGAGCTTATCTAATTAATGCTTCGTGTGAGATAGCTTGGGGTGTGTGCATGCATATGGGGCATCTCTGGCCCTGTTGCAGTGAGGATTTGGCTGCTGTACTGCTGCATTCCTCAGTGGGAAGTTGGTGGGTTTCCCTTCATTGCACCATCCCTAATGAAATGAAGTATTACAGTGATGAAGAATAATTAGGTGGAGGTCCTTAACCTCCCCACTCATAGTTTGAGGGTGCTGACACCTGGCTCTGGCATTGGCTCCTTCAGTGGAGCCAGTGTTGCTGGGGGCATCCGTAGTTCTCAGAGTGCAATAAATGTGATTTGCTGTGCTCCTTGTAAATAAGTAGTTCTGTCTCAGACAGATAACCCAAAGGACAAAGTCTCTCCCTCCCTTAGAAGAAAACAAAAGCTCTGCTGTACCGCACAGCCGGCGAGTGAACGTATCTGTTACTCAGTTCCTCTGTCCTCAGGGAAGATGATGGATTTCCATGACACTTCCCTCAATGCTATGTCTCCTCGAAGAATTATTGGGCTCTAAATCCCTTCCCCTGAGCTGACAGCGTGTCTGCTGGAGCGATGTGGCTGCAGTGAGTGCTGCTGTCACTGCTGCCTGCAGCACCTCTGCTCCTGCCCAGTGCTTGGGTGCTGTGCTTAGGAGCTTTGTGCTGGCACTGCTCCTCACCTCATTTACCCACATGGATTCTTTCAGGGTTCGTTTTTCACCAGGTAACTGACCGTCTCTAGGCAGTGTGAGTTTGTGGATCCTGCTTGCGTTCTTTGTATCTTCTTAGTGTGCAGGGGAAAGAGCAGAAAGGAGTTAGCTTTTATCTGGATAGAGTTCTTGCTACCATTAAGGCCACCTGGGGCTGTGCAATGGATGCACTGGGCAGTGCCCAGTTCTGCAGGTGAGAGTTGGGCTTAGGGGGCAGCGATGTGTCCCTGGAGCTGAGGTCTCCTCTGCCCTTCCCAGGTGACAGGGTCACAGTTTCCTATGCCCTGGGGCTAACTGCCTGCAGTCACAATTAAGCATTCATTTACATCGATTTGCATAAGTACCTCGTGTTGAAAACCAAACTGCTGTCGCCTTTGCCTTGGCAGAGGGAGAGAGGTTGGGCTGATCTTCCTTCTGGTCCCATCTGTTCTGCCGAGGAGTCCTCCTCACCCCTCCATCCCACCTCTCATCCTACACCCCACCGAGTGTGTTTCTGCTCCATTCCTTCTGCCCATGCACCGCTTCTCTTCCTCTCTGCCTGCAGAGAAGCCACGCACCCAACGCTCCTCCACCATCCCGTGTAAGGTCCCAGCCCTAAACCTGCATCCCCCACCCCTATAGCACGCACAGGGACCTCACCTTCCCCTATGGCACGCGAATGGGAGCCAGCTGAGCTGAGCAAAACCGAGTTTAGAGGCTGGGGCGCATCCAGAGCTCAGCATTCAGACAAACTTCTGCTAATCGCTCCCTCGGTGCCTCTGGAACTCTCTCTGCCTCCCTCCTGTGGTATCTTTGCGTTCCTCTCCCCTTAACACTTTGCTCACTTTTTGGGTGTTTTTTATCTTTTTTCCTTGGGATTGGTGAAGCTCTGTGCATTGCTGTGATGGATAACCACCCCCCAGGCTGACCCTCGCAGATGGAGCGAGTGCTCAGATGCCCGCTATCCGAGCAGCCCCAAGTCTTGTTATTTTTGGAAGTGAGCATCTTGCTTCTGCAGTGAGGGGGAGGATGGCTCCGAGTTAATGCTGCTAGTTTCAAACTGCGATCTACCCACTAAGAGAATGAATTGGAATGGATTGCTCATTTCATTAGCGGCGGAGGTAAGTGAGTGGGCTGAGTCCGTACGAGACGCGTGTTATAGTCAGGCTGCCAGAGGAGTGCTGGTGATTAATTGCCATTCAGTTCTGACATCTGTGTTCCTACTGGGGGATTTCTGAAGGCCTGGAGATGCTTTTTACACAGCTTTCAGCTTTCCAGCTTCCCCCAGAGTGGGAAGAACAGGAGGAGAAGGGGGAAGTCCTCTATAGCATGAGAGCAGCAGTGTTGGTGTTACAGCCTTCACAACGTAGTCTTCTTCATATGAGTTATAGCTGAGGCAAAGCCAAATCACTCTGAGCCTGGAGCAGAGTGCAGAGATGTGCTGCAGGGCCCTGGGGAAGTGAGGTCTGTGCTGGTGCCGCAGAGGGATTAAGGAGGTGGAATTATTTTATTTAATGGTCCACTGCGAATGGGTTTGGTTTAGTGTGCCCAGCAAACAACGTGCTATGCCAAGAGCTTGCAGGTTGGATGGTGCTGCTGAAGGGGCATCACTGCAGTGGCTGGGCTTCAGGATGTGTGTGTGTGTCTGAGGAAGCAGCTCTCCTTGTATGCATCACAACCACAGCCCACCCTTTATGAGCCCTGCAGGGCAGAAGCCCAATGGTTTCCAAAGGAGGGTACAATGATGAAGACCTGTGCCAAGGGCTGGTGCAGCTGGTCAAACCCATGCTCAGGTGGGCTTTGGGGCTGTATGTTTTGCTGGGGCAGCCCCACATCCATCTGAGAGCCACAGTGTTGGGGTAGCTCTGGGGATGCTGCTTAGTGCTGGGGGTGGAAGAGTGAAGAAGAGAGGTTCTCCATGTGTATAAAGATGGAGACTTGCCCTGTTCACTCACCGCCATGAATCCTCATGCTATGGGACAAATACCAGCAATGCCAAACAGCTGTTCTGAGCAGCCATCCTTGTGTTCCTGCAGGGTCCCAGGGCTCTGCCAGCTCCTGTTCTTGTGTCTCTTCTTCCACCCAGGCTGCTCTGTCCTTGTGGTGCTCAGCTGTCACCTGCATGCATAAAATATCTCCCTGCTGCAGGAGAGCCCATCTCCTATGGCCCCATCAGCAGAGCTGCAGAGGGATGTGAGAAGCCCCGTGTAAATCTCTGGCCTCTCATCCCTGCAAAATTTGCTGCATCTCTTTCTTGAATGGCTCCAAAGGCAATGACTGCCACCTCCATGGGCAGCCTGTTCCACTGCCTGATCTCTGCTTTGGGGAACAAGTTTTTCCTGGTATCCAACTAGAACTACCTCTGGTGCAACGTAAGGCCATCACCTCTCATCCAACCCCCATCTTCACCACAAACTCATTTCAGGAGTTGTAGAGAGGTCTCCCCTGAGCTCCCTTTCCCCACTGATAAATCCCAGCTCCCTCAGCTGCTCCCCATCACACTGTGCTCCAGACCCATCACAGTTCCATGCCCATCTCTGGCCATGCTCCATGGCTGAGCTCGCTGTGGAGCAGCACAGTAACCATGGCTGGGGAAGCAATGGGAAGTAGAAGTGCTCTGATGGGGCTGCTGGTTTCCCAGCCCTCATTCCATCTCTCCAGGCACATGGTGACCTTGGGAGCAGGTAGCGGACTGGCAGCCAAGGTGCTGTATGTGATGGGAAGGTGGTGAGCTGGATCCTTCAGCTCTGGCAGGGAGGAGCAGGAGTGATGCCAGGTTGGAAGCTGGGACCTGGCCAGCCCAGCATTTCTGATGACATTACATTTTGTCCATGAGCTGCCAGATTTGGTTCTACACTGTCACGAGCTTTGCTCGGCAGCTTCTCTGCTCAGTGGGGAGAGGAGACCTTGCAGGGGCAGCTCATCAGAAGGACGTATGTATGGAAAAATACAAAGCAGCTCCTTTCTGAGGGCAGATCCTGAGCGTTGATATTCTTGAGCCCTCAGAGGGATCAGCACTCACAGCCGTCCCCAGAGAGCTCCCATAATGTTAATGTTATTTTAATAAAAGCGATGTCAGCTCCTTGCAGTGAAAGCTGGGGAGGAGGAGGAGCAATTCCAAATGGCCTTATCTGCATCTCGAGGCCATCTCGGTGCATGCTGTCCTAAATAGATTTATGTATTTGTTAGTGGATGCGCTCATTAATTGCTGGCTTGTGCTGGGAGGGCAGCTGGTGAGATCGTGGAATCATAGAATGGCTTGGATTGGAAGGGACCTTAAAGATCACCTGGCTCAAACCCCTCTGTTGCAGGCAGGGTTGCCAGCCTCTTGATGGCTGAATTTCTGAGAGTGCTGTCAATGTCTGCTGGATATCAGGAGATTTGATAAAGATGGAGCTTGGGACCAGGCTGGGGAGTTCAAAAGTGCTGCTTTCCCAAGCACTGAGCCCATTCAGAGGCTGCAGAGAAGGCTCACTCTGGGATTCAGCCCATGCTGGGGTTCCCTCCAGGCATGTCAGTGCTCTAAACGTGGCTTCATCTGCTGATGGGGAGAGCTTATTTCCTCAGTCATCAACAGCAGCATGGCCTGGGTATTATGGTAGTTCAAGAGAATATAAAAATCTGAGCTGATTCACTGGCTTTTTCTGTCTCTCATTACATTCTGTAGGCGTGCAGAGTGCTTGACATCTTTCAGCCTCCAGGAAGGACAAAGCCTGTCCTGTCACTCCAGGTCCCCAAGGCGGATTGTCCTTCCCCATCCATTGACATTCACTCCTTCTCTGTTGCATCTCTTCCAGGTCCTGAAAGGCTGCAAGAAGCTGAACCTGTCTGTCCATTCAGTGGGACGCATCCCGGGGGGTTACGTCACCAACCACATCTACACATGGGTGGACCCACAGGGCCGCAGTGTGTCCCCCCCCACGGGGCTGCCGCACCATCAGAACAGCTCACTGCGCAAGGATGGAGAGAAGAGGAGCCACCTCCAGCTCCTGCAGGAGGGAGATGAGAAAAAGGTGAGCAAGGGGAGCAGCACGGGCTTGGTCTTGGTTACCTGCTGCCATGCAGGTGCCGGCTGTCATCACTGACTTTGTGGTTTTTGCTTCCTTGTGTACTGCAAAGGCTTGGGATGGAGGGGTAGATGCTCTTGGAGGTGGTGGATAGGGAACCTGTTGGTCCTGTGCAAGGAGTTTCTGTTGCCTCTCTGCTGCTTATTGGATGTTCAAGTACTATCATATGAGTGAGCAGCTCGAAGGCATGGAGTTACCCGAGCCTCAGCATTTCCATCTTGCCACCTTGTCCCCAGCACTTCGACTGTGTGCCCTCAGCTCAGCTTGGAAAGGCTGTAAGGGATCTGTAAGCTGGAGGCTCCCACCTCAGCCAGAGAGGGGAAAATCTAATACAGGATGAGGCAGCTTGCTGTTGAAATATTCATGTTGGCCACGAGGGAGAAGGGCCTATTATTTTTTACTTTAAAGAGGAGAGAAAAGCAACTGCAACTGGCTTACTAGTGTCCCCCACCCCCTCCCATTCAGTGTCACCTTGATGCAGCCCCAGCAGAGCAGAGAGGCTCTTTGATGCTGCAGGCAGGAGGTGTTGCTCTGCACGTCATTCCTTTGCTTCTTGCTGGGTATCAACACACACTCCTGCAGCTGTGTGAGCCCCTTTCTAACACTGGATGTGCAGGGAGATGTGGTGCAGGGCTTGGATGCTATCACACAAACTCACTCCTGAGGTGTAAGGGGCACCATCTCTGGGTTGCCCTATTTGACATGTTCAGGCCTAATACTGGCTGGAGGGGCTGTCCCTGCTCCAGGTTGTGCTGCTCTGGTGCCATTGCTGTGATGCCCATTTATGTGGCAGAGCACAGGGGAGATCTGCCAGCCTGGAATATCCATGCTTTGTGGTGCTCCCAGCTCATGGCATGGTGCCTTCAGCAGCTCTTTGCCAAGCTGTGAGTGGCTCCCTGCCTGGCTTTCCCCAAATCTCTGCTCATTCTTCCACTCCCTGGCATGACCCTTAAATAACCAAAGCACTTCTGTATCCAAAGAGCCCTGCTTTGCCAGCTGGCAGTGAAAGGAAACCCCACCATGATCATGATCCGTGATGGAGAGGGGTTATTTGGTGTGACTGCCTGTGTCATGGGGCAGAGCACGTGCTTCAAGCACCAATGAGCAGAATCATTTTATCCTGACTTTACCGTGCACCCCTGAGAGGTGAATCCATCCCATAACAGGATAACGGTCTGCCTTTAGCTGTATTATTATTATTATTATTGTCCACAAATATCATGCAAATAAATGCAGCGTATCCCTGCTTAATTCAGTGCAGTCAGTTGGAATTGACAGGTACCCCTGGGGGCTGTTTGATTCCTGGATGGTTGCACTTCCTAAGGGAGAGGCTGGGGATCTCTGTGCTTTTCTGACTCCCCCCCCTCTACCCTCCCTATTTCTAATTGATCTGGATGTCCTGGAACACATAGACCAAAGCTTTCAAGCTGGCGCTGTTTTGGGGACGTGCAGTGGATCGGATTTTAGCCCTGCAGCAGGAGGATGGAAAGCAGAAAGTTTGTTAATGCTTTGCCACAGTTCAGTGGATCTGCTGTGGTTAAGGTGATGCTTCCAGTTTTGGCAAGGGGAAATTCAAGGTTGGTGGAGGCATCTCACATACATCAGGCAAATAGAGATGTCCCTGTCCCTGCCTCCGGCCCCACAGTTTCCTATTGATGTTTGTGATCTGTCCAGACTCAAATCCTCTGGATTTTGACAGTAGCAAAGACCACTTTAGGCTGTGAATTGTCATCGTTGTGCTTCTGGGATTGACAGCTTATTTCATTAGAAGCACTTTGGAAACCATCAGCCGGCAAAAAAAAACCCACAGGTGCTGCTGAGATGGGAGGAAAAAGAAACGCTCTGCAAATGTTGGGCTGCTAATTCTCTAAGAAATGCCATTTCATCGACTAAATCCTTGCTCTAATGTGCTGATTGCCAGGGGAACTGCTTATTCCTTTATGGTTTTGGTGCAGGAGAAGAAAGGGAAAAAAACATACGCATAGAAGAGAATGTCTCTTTGCCTCCAGGCAGTTTTGTACTCAAAAGTAGCTATATTAGAAAAGAGAAAAAATAAATAAATCCAAAAAGGAGAAATACATCTGTGATATCATTGCACGGCTTGGATGCTATCGAGAGCCTAATGGTGACTACTTGAGCATGAAGGATAATAGAAGCAGGCGAGATGAGGATGGATTTCCTTCTATTAGATGGCAATGATGTTTTCTGTGTAAAGCAGTGCTGCTCCCTCTTGCACCTCTTGCAGTTTGCCTGCTCTGACCTTGCTGGGTCACTTCCTCATTCACCTGCAGTTTTCCTGCTGTTCCCTGCAGCTGGTGGGTTCTGTGCTGGCCCTGCTGGGTGGGAGGTCTTTCAAACCTGGGTTTCTTTCAGCTCTATGTGCTGCTTTCCACTTGCTGCTCCTTGAGTCTGGGTTTCATGATGGTGGTGACACACTGGAACAGGTTGCCCAAGGAGGCTGTGGATGCCCCATCCCTGCAGGCATTCAAGGCCAGGATGGATGTGGCTCTGGGCAGCCTGGGCTGCTGGTTGGTGACCCTGTACATAGCAGGGGATTGAAACCAGATGGTCATTGTGGTCCTTTTGAACCCAGGTCATTCTATGATTCTGTGATAAAGCAGCTCCTGCAGCACCTACAGAGACACAGTGTCCAGAGCACAGGGAAGCCGAGCTGGTCTGCTCCCATCCTGGCTGGATGTGGGTAATTACTGGGTAGATGGACAAGCCTGGGGAGCCATGGCAGAATTACACCTGCTGTCATCCATGGATCGTGACAGCACAGGGACATGGCTTTGCTCAGAAGCACAGACCTGAGATGCTGCTGTGCAGAATTTGGGTGCCATGTAAGTGTCTGTTCCTCCTCCTCTGCAGGTGAACCTGGTCCTGAATGAGGGGAAGTCCCTGGGGCTCATGATCCGAGGAGGGGCAGAGTATTCCTTGGGCATCTACATCACCGGTGTGGACAAAGGCTCCGAAGCAGAGAGCACTGGCTTGAAGGTAAGAGTGATGCTGAGCAGGGTGGGAGGGATGGAGAGCTTCAGCTGCAGCACAGTGCAGTGCTGGCACACAGCTGCGAGGCTGCTCTTCTATATATGGTCCTGGCAGGCCAGCATCCTGTAAGTGTCAAGGAGAAGGAAAGATGCTCTGGGGCGAAGGGAAGAGCAAAACAAAGCTATCCAGGAAGCCAAGCATGGTTTTGCATAAAACATTTGTTATAATATTTGCGTTATTTGCAGGGGTTGGCAGGATGTTTGCTCCCAGCTCTGTCCTTCTGATGGACGTGGCAGATGAGCTCGTCCTGCTGCTGTCCGTGGCTCTGCTCATCTGCTCATCCCAGTTTCTTCTGCGTTTGTTGTATTGCAGATTGCAGGTAGCTTTCTTTGTACAAACAACTCAATACTGAGTTTGCAGCACAGAAGCTGGGTTAGGAGGAGGTTGCCGCAATCCATATATACCCACAGACAAAAAGGAGGAGAGAAAGCAAACAGTGACTATAAATAAGAAGTGAACGATGTTACATCATCGGCGCCGTTCACAAAGCTGCCTCTTGTGTTTTGAGGCCGGCAGGCAGATGCAGATGGCACAAAATAGTGCATGACATACAGAGGGAATGAGCCATAGGGCAATGCAAGGCTGTATATTCCAGGTCTGACCCATGCACCAAAGGCAGCACTGTGTGTTTTCTCACCCAGCAGTGAGTTGTGGCCTCGTGCTGGGCACTGCACTGACAGAGCATGGAAAGCAGAGACTTGTTGTCTCCTTGCTTGCCAGCTCCTCCTGGCTTTGGAGGGGAGAAGCTGAAGGGTGAGCGGTGCGTTAAATCCATCTAACCGCCCTGAACCCATGAAAGTTTAATCCCCGATATAGGAAACTATTAAAGATTCATAATTGCAATCAAACTAACTAATTGAATTGGGGTTTTGGTGGTCCCTTCCATTGCTTTGCCCAACGCATTAAGGAGCTGTGGGAGACTTTTTTCCAGCCTCGCCACATGCTCATTGGGCAAACAAGAGCCCTTGACTTCTCATTATTGCCAGCATTGCTTTATAGAGCTCTTATCTCTTCTCTAAATTTAACAGGCCTAATCTTTCCCATCTGTCCTCTCACCTTCATCACCACAAGGCATCGTTTCACTCCTCTGGAACTTTGGTTTCTTTCCTTTCTGCTGGGCAGGCAGGGCTGTACCCAGGGAATGCACTGACAGCAAGGTCATGCCTTTGGGTATCACCATTACGCTCATTTTAGAGCTGTTCTTGAGTCATTTCTTGCCACAGTTCCCTATCACGTGTCTTTTGCTGCAGTCCTTCTCAATCACAGTTGCGTGCTGAGCCACAGATCTCCTTTAGCTTTGTCTGTTTGGGTTGTTTAAGAAGCTTTCTCATGTCTTGGCCAGTTGCATGATCCTGCCTGGCTCTTCAGAGCACCTTTACCAGCTCCTTCCTTCCTGTGAGTCCTGCCCTACTGGAGCAAATGGATGAGGCTGGAGAATTAATCCCAGCCCTCTGAGGCTTCCTCAGATCCAGCAGCAGAACGAGACAGACTGAGCTGCAGAGTTTATATTGACTCTCTGTGTTATTCCTTCAGCCTCACAGAAGCTCTTCCCCCCCCACCTCCTCCTTCTTTTCTCCTTTTCTCCTCCAAGATGGGGTGAGTTATTTAAAGAACTGCCTTGTTCTGCTTGCATTGCGGCATAAAGAAAATAAGATTGCATTTTGACAGAGCTGAGCAGAAGCCTGTGGTTAAGCAAAGATATGAAAGAGCAGTTTCAAAGAGGTGGCTTATCAGAAACAGGGTGAATTTTGATAGGGGAGTGAGAAGTGTGTGGAATGCCCTAGAAGCAGAGAGACACTTGAGACAAAGGGAAATATGCCAGATGCGTGCTGTGCTTTGAACACAGCCTGACTATCAGGGAGCCCCAGAGTACAACAAAGACCCTGGTTGCAAAGAGGAAAGTTCATGGGAGCAGATGGGAAGGAAATGGGAGGAGAGGAGGGGTGAATCCCCAGCTGTCCGACATCCCACAGCGTGCAAAGAGCTGGAGGCTCTAGTGAGGATCTCAAGTGAACCCTCTGTGCTCTACATGGATGTGAGGTTTGGAGCAGGAAGGAGTGAGGCTGTGTGTTCACTGGGGGTTGTTCCTAACCAAGTGGGTCTTCAAATCCTTCAAATGGAGAGGACTTGGCAGGTGAGTTTGAATTGGGATCCTAAATAGCTCCTCTGGGCTTCACGGGCAGGTCCATTACTGGCTGTTGGCTTGGTCTCCAGCCAGCAGCACTTGGATCTTCTCCCTCATCTCTATTTCTCCAGTTGCTTTGGTCCTAATTTGGTGGGGCAGTGGGAAGGAAATGAACACTGTGCCTGCCAGGCTCACCCTGTCCTTGCTCTGCAGGTAGGAGACCAGATCCTGGAGGTGAATGGCAGGAGCTTCCTCAGCATCCCCCACGATGAGGCAGTGAAGCTGCTCAAGTCCTCCCGCCACCTCATTATGACAGTGAAGGACATTGGGAGGCTGCCCCATGCCCGCACCACTGTGGATGAGACCAGATGGATAGCAAGCTCCCAGATCGGAGAGACCCTCGTCGGCTCCACGGGGTGAGTGCTTGGTACAGCCCCATAGGGGTACAGAGCTGGTTCAGAGCTGCCATAGGGGCAGCAGTGCTTAGGTGTGTGGTCCCCATGTCTGGTGCTCATAGGCAGCACCTATGCGGTGGATCAAGGCTGGATGTCATGAGAGTTTTCCCTGTTAGCTTACGGGCATCCAGGGTGTAGAACAGGTGATGACTGATGGGCACACGGTGCTTAGTGCTGACTGATCTTCTCCCCTCTCACAGGGTGGTGGGTGATCACGCTGCGGATGCAACAGCCAGGGTAAGAGCTGCTACAGCCCCTCCTAAGAAATCAGCCATCATCATCTTTCCCATGGGAGGGAAGCAGCCAGCCAGACCCTGCCCAGCACTGTGCCTGCAGCCTGCCCTGCCCAAGCAATCCTTTACAAAGCGTGTTCCTCTTAAATGGAAATGAAGCCTTGAGGTTTCACAGGTGGCTCACACTGATAATGGATTTGTGCTATTTGCTTGACAAAGCACATTCCCAGCCTCAGCTCTAGTGTCCTGGGGTAGCCCTGGTCTTATCTGGCCTCATACCCCTGCACTGTGACAGTGCTGTCAGGGATGGGAGCATCAAGGACCTCCTCTGTTACATAGAAATCCCTCTCAGAGGAAAAAGCCTTTTGTCTGCAACCAGATGTCTCTGGAACCCCTTTGGTGTTGGTGATTCTTTCTTCTTTTGGAGCTTGTGGCAGGGACAGAAGTGTATATGTTACACAAGATAGGAAACTCACCCCTCTCTTATGGCACAGGTTCCCCCAGCTCTGCAGGGAGAAATACATCCTGCTGTTCAATCAGTGGCAGCTCCAGGGGCAGTGTCTGTGTCTGCTGAGCAGAGCTGGGAAGCTGTTTATTCAACTGATGTGTAATCTCCTGCCTGAGTTACTCAGACACGGAGCAGGGTGGCTGTGCTGGTGACCCCTTGGGGGTAACCAAAGCATTGCTCTTTCCAGTATCACCCCAGGTGATGTGAGAGCAGCAGACAGCAGGGGGGTGGGCTCAGTGTCCCAGACCAAAGCTAATCTCCTGTCTTCTTGTACAGCCCGTGTTCTACCGAGGCCTGGCTGGCTCACAGGTGACACTGAGCAGCATGGTGAACCAGACCCGTGTCATGCTGGAGGAGCAGGCAAGGCACCTGTTGAATGAGCAGGAGCGAGCCACCATGGGCTACTACCTGGATGAGTATAAGGAAGGCCACATCTCCGTGGATGCTCTGGTCATGGCACTGTTTGAGCTGCTCAACACGCACGCAAAGGTGAGCCCTGAATAATGGTGATGAGATGGGTCATCCCATACTGGGAGTGTGGTCATGTTCTGACTTCTATCTGCTTGTCTGCCTACCTGCCCCAGTTCTCACTGCTCTCAGAGGTGAGGGGTGTGATCTCCCCACAAGACCTCGATCGTTTTGACAACCTGGTGTTGAAGAGAGAGATTGAGTCCATGAAAGCCCGGCAGCCTGCAGGACCCAGCGTCGGCACCGACTCCTACTCCATGATGTCCTACAGTGACACCATCTCTTCCTCCAGCAGCCACTTCACCTCCACCACTGTCAGCTCAGCCCGGGTGAGCCTCTTCCAGCTGTTCCTTCACCTTTCAGCCCCTGCTCTTGGCAGCCCTATAGCAAGCTCACATCCCTCAAGTGCTATAAAGGCATTTCCCCAGCATGGAATGGGGGGGTTCCTCCAAAGCTTTCCTTATCCCCTTATAAGTGTGTGAGGGGCTCACCTCTCCTGGCTGCAATCTGTATCACAGCACCCTGCTTTTAGAGACAAGGGAAAAGCAGACAGTGTCTTATAGTGGCAGGACAGTGATGATTTTGTGCTGGCTTTGAGAGTCCTTTGCCCCATCCAAACCCCTGCCCAGTCCCCAGCACTGAGCAGCAGCACTCCCACATCTCACTGCCAGACCCTTGTTTCACACACCATCTAATTAACTTATCATAATCACCCCGGAGCGTGCCGACTCACAGATCCCAAAATTAATTTCCTCGCCGTAAAATGCCTTTCATCATAAAT
The DNA here is from genome assembly GCF_054131305.1 of Coturnix japonica. Classification (NCBI taxonomy): domain Eukaryota; kingdom Metazoa; phylum Chordata; class Aves; order Galliformes; family Phasianidae; genus Coturnix; species Coturnix japonica. The sequence continues at coordinate 9,826,965 of NC_140683.1, forward strand.
GCATTAGCAGCCTTGGAAATTAAAACCTTCTTGAAAAAAGAACGGATGATGAGGGGCTTTCTGCTTCTTTGGCAGCAAGCAGAGCAGCCAGTGTGCGGGGTGGGTGGAACTGTGCTAAAGGGGCCTTTGAAACACAGCCAGTGGGCAGAGGTCTGGTGAGGGGCTCTGGGTGGATGGATGCTTATTGCAGCTGACAGGAGGGAAGAGAAGAAGCACAGAGCTTGTAAACTTTGCTCTTCTGCTGCTCTCCCTGGCAGCCTTCGTGTTCAGCCATGGATGCAGCTGGATGTGGGTTCCGCAGGGTGGGCATTGGGGAGGAGGGATGAGTTGCGCTGGGATTTGCTTGTGTGGCTTTGTTTGTTCTGCATCCTCCCTGATGTTCTGTTCTCGCTGTTGTGCTTGTTTTCATCTGCTTTTCCCCTCGCACGTCCCCAGGAGCGGCTCTTGTGGCTAATAGACCTGATGGAGGTAGGGGCGGCCGGCGGGGTGGAGCTCTGAGTGCTGCGGTTGCCATAGCAGATGGGATGCGAGTGCGTGTGATGTGTGTGGGGTGGGAAGGGGGGGACGGACCCCTCCAGGGGCCAGCACACAGCTCAGCCACGTCAGCAGCTGCCTCCTGTCTCCCAGCTCTGCTTCTCCCTCCATTGGCTTTGCTGGGCTGTAGGTGCTGCAGTGCTGGCAAGGCTCAGCTGTGAACCAGACCCAAGTGATGCCAGCATTGCTGCTTGGCAGCTCGAGGCTGTGCTTTTGTAAAGCCCAGCAGCATTGACGTCTGAGAGTTTTCTTTATAGACCTTGTGAGGAGAAGGTCTGTACGAGCATCTGTGCAGGAGGGACCTTTTAGGACAATGGTTAAGTTGGTTTCATGGGCAAAGTCAGTGACACCAGAGCAGGTTCCATTATGGGTTGGTGGGCAAACATGCCAAAACCAGCCAGGATGAGGCTGATCAGCACTAAAGTGATTTTATCACAGGGTTCTTGAAGGCTGCTCGGAGATGAGGCAGAGCGTTGTTTGATTGTGCCACCCACTGGTTGGTTGTCTGAGTATCATCACCACCTGTTGTAAATGGAGGATTTTGATCTCAATATGAGGCCTACAAAGCAGAGGTTCATTGTAGATTACAGCAATGTGATGCAGCTTGTCCGATCAGGGCAGTGTGAATTTCTCACCTGTCTACAACCAAAGCAGTCCTTAAGGGACTTTGTCCCCACCTCCTTCCTCAGCCCTCACTGTTAGGATTAAGGAATTGAGATGTCTCCTAACAAATACACCACCATCCAAGTTCTTTATCCTCCCAGGGCCTGACTCCATAGATGCTGGTTTGCTCCCAGCTCCATGAAGCTGCAGATCTGGGTGCACTGCAGTAATTCAGCTCCATTTGCCTCTGCTTTGCTCTGACCCCTCCAGGACAGGCACCATCATCCCATATGGACGGCTGCTGTGTGCTTTGTGTTGTAGTGTCATCCCCATAGCACACAAAGGTTGAGATGTCTGTGCACAGCACCTGGGGCTTTTGTACACGTGGGCTTCCAGGCTCGTCCATCTCCATCCTCAAACCCTGCAGAGATATGGGAGAGGGGGAAAGCTGGGCTGCTGCTCAGGCTGCTGCAGTTATTTGAAAGCAAAACCCTGTGGGAGTCGGACTGGAAAATAAGGGACTCATTTGGAGTGGTGAGGTTAATTAAAGGCTGATCTGTACTCCCCAGGGGGTGATGGTTTCTCCACCACATAATCTGCAAATGGAAACTGTTGGAGGCAGGTGAAGGCAGAGCTGGAGAGGGAAGAGTTTTAAGGACAGAGATGGGGTACCCCCAAAGCTGGTTGGCCCTGCACTGCCTTCGTGCCAGGAACTCAAACCAGCGTGATCCTGTGATGCACCAGGTCTGGCTGAAGCCTGATGGTTCTCCACCTTCATCAGAGGAAGGAGCAGACTTGCAGGCTGACCTCCTTGTTGCTTTTGGAACAAGCCATTGCTCTGAGCTCTCAGTCTCCGGGGTTCCTTCTGAAGCCACGGAGATAAAAGCACTTTGCATCAGTGTTTTTGCTGCTTCTCTAATGCTTTTAATTGTCTCCCGCATCTATTTTGGGGCACTGACATCTTACAGGCGCAGCAGTAGCCTCCAGCAGATGGGCAAAACGCAGATGCACCAGCTTTCCAACTAATCACTTGTTTATCCTGCAATAAATAACGTGCAATTGAACACAAACTGTACCCTGCCCGTTCCAGCACAGATGAGCAAACAGCCCCATGTGATGGGAAGGCAGTCAGCCCTCCTTGAACTGCAGCTCAGGACCAGGACGTGATGCCCTCAGAGCTCATTCCTCTCCTCTCTCTAAACTAAAACACAGGGAGCTGAGGTTTGGGTTCAGAGGAACCCACTGCCCTACTGCTGTTCCCTTCAGGCCAGGCTCACAGCACACTATGGGTACTTTATTAGCTTGGGAAAGCCTGTTTCCCAGCTGAGTTCTTTGCTTGTATGGTGTGTGATTCTCCAGGCAATAAATACCTTTGGGTGAGGGATGCTTGCAGGGGGTTTAGGCAACACCCTCCATCACTCTGCATGCTCCCTATTGTGTTGGCATTTCAGTGATCTCTTGTTGCTGCCGTGACCAGGTTTTCTCTGCATTTACCTTGCCAGAACACATCAGAATTGGAGGGAGGTGAAGACTGTCAGCAGAGCAGCATCAACACCCTGCCAGACATCTCTCTGGTAAGACAGCACACCTTTGGTTATTGATGACACTCAGTGTTGCCCCAGGTTCTGCAGCAATTTGCTCTGTCACCGACCCCTGGTGCCACTGCAGTTGCTGAAGTAAAGCAACCAAACTGCTTTGGAAGAAGGATTCAGGACGTCAAAGTAGCATCTGTGCTTACAGCAAGCAGGCCAAAGTTGGCCGGTTTGTCCCCTAATTGTTCTCATTTGTGAGTCATATTGTCAATATTGTCAGAAAGATATTTCTGTGCAAATCAGCTGCTTTAGCGGTGCCCTGGGTGTGTGACTGGCTCTATTCTTGCTTTGGCAGGATGATCTCTCGTCCTTCCCAGAAGAACCACCCAATTTCAAGCCGCCTCCTCCTCCCACAGCCCCCCAAATGCTGGACCCCTCCACTGCCCAGCACAGGAACCCAGGGAAGGACAAACCCAAACGCCCTTCTTCCGAGTCCTCCCAGTCAGGACTCTTCTTTGTAGCCCCCCGAAACCCCACACCCCCTCCAAGCCACTCTGAGAAGGACACCATCAGTGTGGCCTCCACCACCACCACCTCCACCGATGAGTCCTCCCCGAGCGCCATCTATGCCACCATTTCCCCAGCCCCACGTGGCTCCCGACGGCAAATGGACCCCCAGCTCTCCCTGCTCAGCCATCCCCCCATCGGCCCCTTCCCCAGGGTGCAGTCCCCCACCAAGCTGACCAGCCCACCTGCAGATGGCCCTATAGCTGCTGGCTGCCATAGCCCTGCATCCCCATCCCCACCTCCACCCCCAGCCCACCCCGCTCCCCCACCACCCAGCCCACAGGCCAACCAGCATTTCATCATGGTGGAGGTGCACCAACCCAACAGCGAGCCCGATGTCAATGAAGTGAGGCCTTTGCCACAGGCTCGAGGTGAGTGTTCTGCTTGGGGTAAAGGGAAAGTTGGAGGGTCCCCATTGCTTTGTGTATTGGGGTGCTGGCTGTGAGTCCAGTTTGGCTTCAGCATGGGGGTTTATCACACCATTCATGCAGCCAGCTGCATCCTGCTCTGCATAAGAGCTGCTCTGCTCTGCCCCCAGCAGAGTGAGATGCGGGGCTGTGGGTCCAAAGGAGGGACCTGAGGATGCTCAGAGTGGCACTGCCGCCCTCCCGTGGCATCGCTCCCCCACTGCAATTAGTTCATTAATCCCAGTAACGAGGAGAACGAGCTTGAGATGTCCTGGCACCATCAGTCCCATGGTCCCCTTTTAACAGCCCGCATCTCTCCACAGCCTCCACACTCTCCCAGCTGTCAGACAGCGGGCAGACCCTCAGCGAGGACAGCGGGGTGGACATCGGCGAGGTGGAGGCCAGCAGCAAGGACAAGAGCAGGCAGCCGGTCCTTGGGAAAAGCCGAAGCCTCAAGGAGGGCACAAGGAATGAGGGGACAGCAGAAGGGGCCTCCAAGCCGGTGAGGATGGGTGTGGGGGACATTGGGGTCAGGGACTGGGGTAGAGGACATCATTGATAGGACAAAGGGTTTTAAACTTAGAGAAGACACAGTGTCTTCCCCTCTACCCTTGTGTGCTGTGGGATCGCAGTGGGTCCCCAGCCCCTCGGTATCATCGCTCTGTGCCCACAGCCAGGGCTCCTGGAGCCCACCTCGTGTCTGATCCGAGTGTCCAAAAGCGCCCCGACTTTGGGAATCGCCATCGAGGGCGGAGCGAACACACGGCAGCCGCTGCCTCGTATCGTCACCATACAGGTAGGGGGAGCTGAACCTGTTAGCTTGGGAAAGCAAACCCTATAGCCCTGCTGTCGGCTATATATGGCTCCAGCGCTGCCCAGGGGCTCTGCTCTTTGCTTGGGGGCGAACCTTAAGTTCCATTAGCAGAAGGGCAGAGCTGAGCCCGTCTCTCTTTGCAGCGCGGTGGCTCAGCTCACAACTGCGGGCAATTGAAGGTGGGTCACGTCATCCTGGAGGTGAACGGGACGGGGCTGCGGGGCAAGGAGCATCGCGAGGCAGCCCGTATCATCGCCGAGGCTTTTAAGCTGAAAGAGAAGGACTACATCGATTTCCTGGTCACAGAATTCAACGTCGCCCTTTAGGAGCCATTTGGGACCGGGGGGCACCCGGATGGGAATGGGGTTGGGGGGGGCTACGGTGTGTCCCCTTCTCCCCCTATTGCAGCACCGCAACGCACACGCAGAATCCCACACCGTGCCCAGCTGTTGGGGGCTGAGAACGGACAGACTCAAACCCATTTGGGGCAGGGGTACCCGATGACCAGGGGGGGGGTTTGTGGGGTGTGGGGTCCCCGCGGTCATTGTGGTGCCAGATGGGGGAGGAGGAGGTGGAAGGGTGAGCAGCCGGACGCCTTGTGACTCGCTGCCGCTGTCATTGTATTTATACACAGAGCTTGGCTTTAGTTTTTCAATAAACGGGCGGTTATAGGGCGCTATTAGGGTTGTCTATAGGGCCGCCAGGGGGTGCTGGCCGCCTCACCCGGCTTATGCAAATGAATGTAAAGACGCGGTCTTTATGCTAATTAGCACCGGCGGAGCGCTGTGATTGGTGGGAAGAGGCGGGGCCGGGGATGATGGCGCGGCCACGCCCACCCCACGGCGCGCCACGCTATTGTCCGACCGGGACGGGAGTGGATCGGAACCGGGTCGGGGCGGGTCGTGCCTTATAGGTGAGCGGAACCGGGCTGAGATGGGAACGGAGGGGGGGTACGGGGTGATGGAGCACAGCCCGGAGCTGGGCGGGCACTGGGAGCGGGGCCAGGGCTGCGCAAAGCCGCTCCTCCATGTACGGAAGGGGGGGCACGGCTCAGGGGCCCCATCATGGAGGTGTTTTGGGGTGGGGGGCGGCCGGGGACACGGAGCTGTGATGGAGATACGAGTGGTGGCACTGAGGGTCCGGATGGGGCTCGGGGTGTGACCGTGGGTTGGCTGCGAGGGGGGGGAACTGGGGCTGTGATGCGAGGAAGTGGTGGGGGCCGCCGGCAGCTTCAGTTCCTGGTTTGGAGGAAGGCGCTGAGCTCACCCGGCTGCGGTCACGATGGGGCTGAGACATCCCCGAACCCGGCCCCACACACCCCAACCCACCCCCGGGCTGCGGGTCGCACAGCAGCGCAGTGACAGCGATCCTATAACCCAGTGCTAATATCCCAAAGGGACCCTCAGCTTTAAGGGTCGGGAGATGGGAGCGATGCTGTCCCACTGGGGGGGGGGGTTTAGGTTCCATCAGTCGATGCTACGGGACCCCTCACTCCTTTCCTCGCCCCGCTGAGTTGCAGATGTCCCCTGCAGAGTGTGAAACACAGCGATATTCTTTTGGTCTCCACGATCCCCCCCTTCTCCAAAAATAAAAGAGATTTGGGTGGAAACGCGTTCAGAAACAAAGCCCCTCTACCCCCAAACCCGCTCCCTGCAGGCAGCAGCCGGGACTGAGCCGCTAAATCCCCCCCTTCCCCTCCGGCTTTGAGCCCTGCGGGGCTGTCGGAGCGCTGAGCTGTGTTCCTACAGTGCACCGAGGCGTGATGGCCGCTTGAACCTGCTCTGAAAGGCATCGGCTGCAGCTGGGGCTATAGGGGCTGAGAGACCCCCCGACCGACCCCCTAATAGGGATGCTTGCTCCCCATCACTCCGATGATGGCTCTCATCCCCCCCTGGTTTGCCACCATAGCTGTCACCAAGTGGGAGATGTGGCACAGCCCGGCGTGCTCTCAGCAGGGTAATTAATCCAGCCTGTTAGTGTGTAGTTAGTGTGTAATTAGCGGCACGAGGAGCAGAGCTCGCACAGCTCCCGGCTGCTATTGAAACCTCAGCATGGCCCCATGTTGGGGGTGTTGGGTCCAGGGTGTATCTATAGGGTCCCTAAGTGGTGCCCTGGGGATGGCCCCAAACCTGCTGCAGGAAAAGCCTCTAATCCACCCCACAGCACCAGAGCTGCAAATCCCTACTTAAATCCCACTGTTGGGGTGGGTGCATATAGTGCTCCCACTGCCCTGCTCTGTTTGCCACAGGCATTGTGGGCACTGAGTGGACCCCAAACCCTCCAGCAGGGCCCCAGCAGCACGAGGCTTTTCCCCTATATGCTGCCCCAACAGCACAGCTCTCCCCACCCCGAGGCCCTATCCCCATGTCTGTGCTCCTCGGGAGATGCTTTGGGCTCTGCATCTTCTCAATGCGACTAAAGAGCAATTTTGGCTCTGTTCCCTGGCCGGGTTGGGATGGATCCAACCTCAGATCCTGGCATAGAGCAGAGAAAGCGGCCCCAAGCCCTACAGCTGTGCTGCAGCATCAGCCCCAGGGGGAAGGGACCCCCTGAGTGAGATGGGGGGGGGGGGTGCTGCTGCTTTGTGGGCTCAGCCCTTGCTTGTGTGCTCAGAAACCACAAAGCAAAGGAAAACAATCCCGTGTGTGTGTATGTTTGTGTGTTGGGTTTTGCACTGGGGTTGCTGGGCAAGGAGCTGAACAGAAATGCAAAACCACAGCAAGCTCCTGACCCCCCCCCCTTCTTCCTCTGTGTGCAACTGGGGCTGCCCCAATTGTGCCTGGGCTGGGAGTGATGTAGGGTAGGATGAGCTCTGCCCACCCCCTCCTGCCTCACATCCCCTACTCAGGATGGAGATGTGGGGCTGAGAACCCTGTGCTCATTGCATGCATGGGGGCACGGTGCCATCACTGCTCTTGTGTTTATCAGCAGTGACAGCTCATGAGGGGGGGGGGACAGGGCTGCTGTCACACTGCCTTCGCTGTGTCAGCTGTATCCCAGTTTCCAAAGGGGGTCAATTTCTGGTGCCCATCGGCAGTGCCAGGTCCTTGCTGTGCCCTGTGGTCCCACTGAAAGACCCTTTCTTTGTGCTGTGCTGGTGGCTGCATGGTGACAGCCTGGGGGTGTGTTGGGGTGGGCTGGGGGCTGTGGAGCCCTTAGGATCAATGGCTCGGTGCCATTCAACACAGTAACCCCGCAGCGTCTCCACCCTACGGCTGTGTTTTGTCCCTGGAGCTGCTGCTATGGGAACCCTGGGGACACAGCTCCAAAGGGCAGATCACCCGTCCTGTCCTCCAGCCCTGGTTCTCATTGCCGTGGGCTTGTGGCTATCTGGGGTTCATTGGGGTACAGCTCTGAGCTTGGGTTGATGCCCTTGAACAGAGTCTTTTTAACACCTTCCTTCCCTGCCCCCAGGATGCTGAGCAGAGCTGTGAGCCACACTGGTGATGAAGAAGAGGTCCCCAGCTGCCACAGTGCCATGGGGAGACACAAGTGACAAGGACAGCACGGGACACCATGGGCAGCTCCTCACCTTGGCTGCGCTGGACGCAATCGGAGCTGGGCAGCCAGGAACCCAAGTGCTGGGAGGAAGAGGAGGAGGAGGAGGAGGAAGATTTTGAGAGGCACATGGATGAGAATGGAGTCATTGGGCTGGGGGCTGCCACTGCAGAGCTCAGTGACCCACAGGACTCAGGCTCTGAGTGGGAACAGGAGGTGGCTGGGAGCCCAGTATGGGGTGAGTGCTCTCTACTGTCCCTAAACCTTTGGGGAAAGAACTGCTATGTTGGGGGGGGTCTCAGGGGTGGTGTATGTTGGTGTCAGTGCTGCTTTGCAGGGGACGGTGAGGACCTGGATATGGGGTCCCCAGCAGAGCCACGCTGGTATGAACATCAGGACCTGACAGAGGAAGAGGAGGAGGAGGAGGAGGAAGAGCAGGGCAGCTCTGAGGAGGACGAGAGGCCAGAGGGGCCCTGGGGAACAGAGAGCGATGGGGACCCCCATGCTGAAACCCCCCTGAAAGCCCCGGGTACCACTACGGATGGCGGTGGCACCTCAGGGCTTTCAGACTCCAGTCCCATCCCCAACACCCCCCCACGCCAGCGCTGGGATTGGGGCAGAGCCAGGGACCCCAACCAGAGCCCCCAAACTCCACAGCAGCCCAAGCCCAGCCGGCTGTCCCCAAGCCCCCGGCATCGCACCGACACCAAAAAGCCAAAGGACCCCACAGACATTTGCCCATATGGCCGAGGGCGGCTCAACCACCCTCTGCCCGACCTCTCCAAGGTGGAAGCACGGGTGAAGGTGGGGCAGAGCTATCGCCCACCACCCAGCAGGGCCCTGCCTGCCCACACCAGACCCCTCGGGGGTCCCCTTGTCCCTAAATCCCCAGCTGAAATCGTCCGGGAGGTGCTGCTGAGCAGTGGGGAGGGGGCCCCTCCACGGCCCTCTGCCCCCCCTGGAGTGCCACAGGAGCTCCGTTCCCCCAGGCAGGCCACTGCACTGGTGCAACAACTACAGGTAACCCCAGAGCTGGACTGGGATGCTCGTCTACCCCCCTTTTGTTGCTTGTGTCCACACGTAAAGATGTTCCTGTCCCACCCCCCCAGGATGCCTATGTCTCCCTTGGGATGCACATGTCCCCTCTGTGATGCTCATGTCCACCTTTGGTTTCTCCTGTCCCCTGCCAAGGGTGTTCCTGTCCCCCTCCATGACTTAGGATGCTCATATCCATGCCCTTGGTGTGCTCATGTCCCCCTAGGGATGCTCCTGACCCCATGCAATGCTCCTGCCTCCTGATGCCCTTCTGTTCCCTTAGAGGAGAGGCATGGTCCCATCACCCCCCACCCCCGTGCAGGTGTGGCAGCTCTGTGCACCCCGGGGTGCCCCCCACCCATGACATGGTGATATGTGCCCCCCACAGGAAGACTACCACAAGCTGCTGACCAAGTACGCTGAGGCTGAAAACACCATTGACCAGCTGAGGCTGGGAGCCAAGGTGGGGAGGACTATGGGGATGTCTCCAAATATAGGGGTGGGGTTGATGGGAACAGACACATTGCTCTGCAGGGCTCGGGGTGTCCCTTTGTCCTCCTGCATCACCCCATTGTGCAGGTGGGGAGACTGAGGTGGCTCCGGGTGCCAAACCAAGTGCCACCTTGGCCCTGTTGCAATGGGGTTGGGGTGCTCACTGTCTCTTCCCTTAGGTGAACCTTTATGCTGACCCACCATGTGCCAGCCGCAGTGCCCACACTGGCACCATGAGTGGTGGCTGCAAAGTGATGGCCTTCAGCATCCCACGGGCCAGCGCCGCAGCCATCAGCACAGCCCCAAACCCACAGCTCCCCATGGGTGGAGGTGAGCTGAGTGCCAGGAAACAGCCTGCCCCAAACCCAAGCATCCCACAGGTGCCCCCATAGCAGGGGAAGCAGTGCTGTAAGTCGCCAGCTTCATTTCTCTTCTGTGTCCAATTGCAGCTCCAGCACCACAACCAGCAGAGATGGGGGCATCATTGCAGCCCCATTCGCCTCGCTCCCCCCCAGGGGGCTGCCCCACATGTGTGGGGCCATGCTGCTGTGCAGGGCCACGGCTCACACAGACACTGGCAGAGCAGACCCGCAAGTTTCAAGCACAGGTAAGTCATGGGGGCAGCCCCCAGCAGGAGCAAGCAGTGGGGCTCCTACCCCTTCTCTGCCCCTTCTCTCCCACCCAGGTGGATTCCTTTGAAGCCTGGATCCAGGCGGGGAGTTCTGTGCCACAGGAGCAGCTCCAGGTACACCCTAAAGGCCCCATCCCATTCCCAGGTGCCCTATCCCATCCCTAGTGGTCCCATCCCATCCTAGATGCCCCATCCTGTCCCCAAGGGCCTGTCTTGTTCCCAGAGTGTCCCATCTCATCCCCAGGTGCCCCATTCTGTCCCCCCCAATCTCCCATCTCTTTCTGCATCCCTAAGCCCAGAGGGTGCAGACCCGGTGCTGTGGGATCACTGCAGGGGATTTGAGGTTCCCTTTGCACCGCAGCGGTTCCGGAGGCTGCAGGATACTCAGGATGCACTGGAGCGGGCGTACCTGGAGGCACGGGAGGAGCAGAGCATTGGGGATACAGGGAACTTCGACCCGGAGCGGTGAGCATGGCTTGTGTATTCCCTGGTGTTGAAGCACTGCTCAGAGCCCTGCATGAGAGCAACCCAACCCCTCATCCCTAATGATGGGCACTGCATTGCAGCACAGTGGAAGGGGACATCTTCTGCCTGGGGATGCGCCTGGAGGAGCTGAAGGAGCGTCTGGAGCGGGCGGCACCAGGGAGCCCTGCAGTGACAGAGACCCCCCCTGGAACAGGGGATGCAGAGAGGAACAGTGACACAGTGGGGCTGCCCCGACCTCTACGGCACAAGCAGCTCAAAGCAGAGGAGGATTTTGGGGATCTGCTGCAGCAGTGAGTGTCCCTCAATGGGAGGTGGAGGGTGTGGGGGGCACCCTAAAACCTGCCTATGCCCCCCAGGTACCAGCGCCTCAAGTCATTGCCAGCATCGCTGAGCCTGGAGCAGCTGAGCCTGACGGGGAGCACAGCACTGGAGGATGCAGGTGGCACCATGGCAGGGGACAGTGGCCCCGTGGGGGTCCTCAGTGGGGCACAGTCACTGGAGGAGGGCACCGACCTGGAGACCTCCCCCTCGTAAGTGTGGGTGCCATTGGGTGGGTTTGGGGTGAACAGCCCCCTTGGCACAACTGCTGCTCACATTCACTCCTCTCCCCACAGGCCCCCCCCGCAGAGGAAAGCAGTGCCACTGCCCCACTCTGAACTCCCACACCCACAGGGGACCCATGGCCACCTGTCCCCTGTCACCACCCCGCTGCCCCCAACCACCTCCAGGCTCCCGCTGGCATTCCCTGAGCCTTTGCCATCGCGCACAGCTCCATCCCACAGCAGCAATGGGACAGGGAGCACAGCCCCTCAGCGCCGTGCCCTCAAGCCCTGCCACCAGGTAAGTGCTGGAGGGGTCCTTGACTCCGTTCCTATGCCTGGGGTGGGTGCACATGGCCCCAATCCCACTCCCTTTACAGGAGCAGCGCATGGTGTCACCGGAGACAGACAGTGGCTTTGTGGGCTCGGAGAGCAGCCGGGTGTCCCTGTTGGTACACACCCCTGAGCATCAGCCACGGGGCACTGGGTACAGCACCAGAACTGCGGGCTTGCTCCATGCTATGGGGCACTGGGGGGGAAGAGGCAGGGGGTGGTGTGGGTGGAGCTGCCCCACTGACACATCCCTCCATAGGACGCATGGTGTGCTGGAACCCCCTGTCCCTGCTCCACTCCATCCACAGAAGAAGGAAGCTCCGTTGCTGCCCCCCAGGAAGGCACTGAAGGGTCCCTACTCAGCCCCAGGGCACGCTCCCCCCCCAGGGCACAGCACAGCCCCCAGCACCCCCTCACCGAGCAGCTCCCCATTGCGCTGGGCTGGCAGCCAGGGCAGTGAGCTGGGACCAGAGGGTGACGGTGGTGAGTGCTCAGCCCCCCAGCTGTGTCCGTGCCCCACACTGTTCCACTGACCGTCCCACCTCTGTCCCCCAGCTCACTCTGATTCAGAAGGAGGAGGCAGGAGCTGCGCCAGTGGGCACCCCCCTGGTGGGACACCCACCTCGCCATCCCCAGCTCCAACTCACCGCGACCTGCTTGGATTCCGTATGGAGAGAGAGTGAGCGCAGCCCTGCCAGCAGGGGATGGAGGGGCTGTCCCTGTCCCTCAGCATCCCCTCACCATGCCCTGTCCCTACAGCCGGGCCATCCGTGCGCTACAGGACGAGGTCTGGAGGCTGCGCCTGCGGTTGGAGGAGAGCCTGCACCGGTCCCACAGCTACCCCGAGGGCAGAGCACCCCACATCCTCAAGGGCAGGAGGCAGCCAGTGGCCAACAGAGCTTCATTGCTCCAGGATGCAGCACCTGTGGGGTAAGTGGCTGAGCAGAGACCAGATCTCCCCAAAGAACACTAGGTTGGTGGGTCTAGAAGCTCCTGTCTCTTCCCTTAGCCCTAATTCTAACCCATTTTCCTAGCTTTAACCCTAACCCTTTTCCCTAGCCCAACCCCCCTTTTCCCCCATCCCTTTATCTCTAACCCTTTTCCCTTGGACCTGAGTGGGGTTGTCTCTGAGGGGGTCCATGTGCCCAGCCCAAGTGAGGGCACACACAGGGGTTCCCAGGACACAGCGGGGTCTCTTGGCAGCATCTTGCTGAGGGTCGCACACCTCAAATTTCTCCCTTTGCCTCTCTGCCATGGTGCTGTGCCCCACATCCTGCTTGTTCTAATGTCTCCATGCCCTCTGCAGGGAGCAGAGCCCCACTGCACGGGACAGGGTGATCCCAGGCGGCCCTAAAGGCAGATGGGCATCGCTGCCACGGGATGGGACAGTGCCGGACCTCAGTGAGTGGGGACAGCGGGGACCTCTCCAAATGGAGAAGGGATGCGGTGGGGATCAGCTGTGGGGCACAGGGGTCCTGTTCCCTGCAGCCCCCCAGTCGGACCACTCGCTGCATGCACACGGTGACAGCCAGCCCCGAGCCGCCCCATCTGCACACAAACGCCCTCGCAGCCCCTTGGGCTCAATGTCACTGCGGGCACAGCAGGCGGCTGAGCGCCGGGAGCCCGACCCTGTGGGTACAGCACATGGCCGGGCCCACACTGTGTCTATGGGGACACAGCACAGCCCAGCACCACCCCATGGGGAGCCGAGTGCTGCGCCGTGCCCCCATTGCCACCCCAACAGGACAGCAGCAGGTGAGCATCGCATCCCTCCTGCTTCCCACCGAGCCCCATGCGTGCTCCATCCCCTCCTTGCTGTGTTTCTATATATATTTGCATCCCCGCAGGTGCCCAATCAGTCGATGCCACGCAGCCTCAGCACAGCAGCACCCCCAGGACCCCCAAGTGCTGCCCCACGTGCCGGGCACCCCACGGTGACACCAACAGAGCCACAAACGGTGGGTGACAGCTCAAGGCTGGGGGGAAGGTGGTGTGGTAGGGAGCAGGGAGCATCACACCCACCTCACCCACTGCCTCCTCCCCACAGCACAGCGCAGCACCAATGGCACAGCCCCCCCGGAGCCCCACAGCCGTCCCCAGGCCGTGCAGCCGGAGCAGCCCGCAGGGTGTTGGTACCTGGCGGGGGGAACTCCTGTCGCCTACCTCACCCCCATCCCCGTGGTGCCTTATGCGCCCTCAGTGCTGTAAGGATGCTCAGTGCTATGGGATGGGGTCAGCTTGAGCTGGGCAAGGGGGGAGGGACTGATGAACTTTCCCCTCTTTTCCTTATATCATTACTCTTCCCTCAGGTACTGCCCCCCATCCGCACCTACCTCAGCCCCACACCGTGCCCGGTCCCCACCACTCTCAGACCTGGAAGAGGACCTGGATCGATCCCTGAGCGCAGCAATGGCAGCAGCACGTCGTGCCCGCGTCACCTCGAGGCGGTTGGGCCGGGCACTGGCAGCTGAGCTGGGCAGGGCACGGGCAGTGAGGGGCTCCTGCCTTTTCTGAGCCCCCCCCACCCTGCTGCCCATCCCATTTAGGATTTAGGTTTAGGTACTGTCCATGCACCCTGCTGTGCCCAAGGACCACTCTCCTCTCTGCACTTCTATGTGGATCTTTCCCCAGGGTACCGCTGTCAGAGGGTTGGTTGACCACATATAATGTGTGTGTCTATCTATATATAGGTACATTGCCAGCACAAGCCTCAGGGCACCTGAAGTTTTCCCCATTACTTGATGCTGCACGACCCTGCAACGTGTGTAGTGGTGCTGGCTGAGGTTGAAGGGCTGCAATGAGGGGGGAATGTGGGGTCTCTCCCTGCACATGGCTTCATGGGAGGGTATCCAGGCAGCAAGAGACTGGTACTGTTCCCTTTGTGATTCCCAAAGAGATTGGGAGCTTTTCCTTTGCAATACCAAATCAATACGACTTTCCTTTAGGCTGGTAGAGTAAAATCAGCCCTATGAGCCCCATGCATGGGCAGATCCAGCCATGTGGTGGTACCCAGCACTCCTATTCCCCTTTCTTTATAATAAATGAATGCCTATTTTTGTAGCACAACTGCTGTTGCACACCCATGGGGGATCCTATTCCCACTGTAGGTCACCCAGAACAACCCCCCCTTCCTACCCGCAGCATCCTCCTAGCACCCATTAACAGGGGTGTTTGTAGGTCCTACCTAAAGTGCCCATGTCCAACTTGTTTACCCTATCTTTTTCATATAATAACTTATTCTTTTGGGGGGGGTCCTAATTAAGACCCCCCCATAAAGCACTCACAATGAGCCTAAGAGGGCCTGCATTCAAGCAACAAGGAGGAGCAAAAAAGATGCTCTTCCTCACCTCTTTTATAACCCCCCCCTGTTTTGTATTGGGATAACTGCCTATTTTTTAACCATAAAATAAACGGCGTGGTTCCGCTCGTGGCTTTTTCTCCTTCCTCCAAGCGAGAGCCTCTGTGCACTACAGATGGAGATCGCGTTTATTGAGTCACCGAGTGCTTTAGTACAGAACAGAGATATACAGAGATGATACATGTTTGTGCTTCACCACTTCCAAACATTGATAGGTTTCCAGTAACTTCAAGGTAAACAAGTTCCAAGACCGGACCAGTTTTGGTTTTTGTTTCTCTTTTTTTTTTATAAGTTTTCCTTTTTGATAAATTATTTTTTTTTTATATAAATAACTGTAACAGAAAAAAAAATAATAATAATAATTAATAATAACATCCAACGTAAGGGGATCTTGAAGCCATCGCTAAACATAAGGAACTCAAAGAGGGCAGGGGGGGGGGGAACCGACGAATATCAGTGCAATGATAACAGCCTTTGCCCTAAAAATATATCTTTAACTTTATGGGCAAGGAGCAGATGGGGAAAGGAAGGGGGGAAAACCACCACCGAGGCAAAGGGTTGGGGGGGGGGATATGGGATCAAGGGGTCACAGCCTTCAAGGGGAACAGAACGAAAGGAAGAACCCCAAAATATCGCAGTGCGTCTATTGGCGGGTGGGGGAGGGAAAGGGGAAGGGAGGGGGAGTACAAAATAAGAGGAGTTTTGGTTCAATCACCATACACCAAGCTGTAAGAACGGCACGAGACACATTGAGTCATTACACAGAGTCCGCTGGGGGGGGCGGCACTGCTTATGGGGTGGGGGGGGGTTTGGGGGCACGAGCGGGGCGGGGGCCTCATAGCTTCCTGCATGGGCACACACATAGCAGGGGTATGGATGTATGTGTGTGTGTTGTAGGGAACCCTGGGGGGGGGGGCAGGGGAGGGGGCCGTGCATGGAAAGGGTCCCGGCACCGGGTCTGACCCTTCTGGTCCCTTTGTGAGGGTTTGGGGGGGGCGGGGGGTGCATGGGGAGAGCCCCTTTCCCACCCCTATACCCTGTGCTAGACGTTGGAGCACATCTGGTGGGAGGGAGAGGGGGTTCTGCCCATAGAGTGAGTGGTGAGAGAACACAGACAGTGGCACCACAACCCATTGGGGGGGCTGGGGGTAAGGCCATGGGTCTGTCCAAGGAGCTCACAGGGTAAGGAGGGGGGGTAAGGGAAGGGAGTCTGATCTTTTTGCCACCTTCACTGCTGGGAAATGAGATCCTCAGATGGGCACAGAGATTATGATGAGGATGATTTTTTTTTTATCTTTTCCTTTTTAAAATGGGATGCATTGGGTTTTCCCTTAATAATTTTGCATTCGTTGTCTCTTCCCTGCGGTTAAATGAGATTTGGAGGGACAGGAAGGGAGGGGGGGGGGCTCAACACAACAAGAGAAAGCTCGGCCGGGCCGGGATGGGGACAGGGATGGGACAGAGGTGTGCCCCAGGCCGGTGCCCATTGGGGGTACAGTCGGCATCGGGGTTGGGGGGGGGGGGTCTGGCGGCGTTTTCTTTTAACTGCTGCTCTCCTCCTCTGTTTTATTGAGCTTCTTCAGCGTGTCCAGCAGCTTCTGTGGGGTGAGGATGTGCGTGGACCCTATGGGGCAGAGGGGGGTCATAGGGTCAGCGCTGTTTCTGTAAGAGCTTCTTCCCCCCAGCTCCATGCCCCGCTCCCCATGGGGTCCCTGGTCCAACCCCCCAACAAGCAAGGTCTTACCTGGAAATGCTTGCAGAGAGATGGACGCCCATGGGGGCTTGGAATGGGGAAAGGGAAGGGGTGGTAGGGATGAAGGTATGGATGGAGTTGGAGGGCAGTGGGATGGGGGGAGGGATGATAGGGACCCTCCTGTCCCCTGCCCACATGCAGTAGATCCTGCTGAACACCACCATGGGCACCTGGGGGGGGGGGTGCACTGCAAGGAGGGGCTCAGTGCAATGAGCATCCCAGGGTAGAAGGGGTTAAGAGGAGAGGGGTAAAGGGGTCCTGCCTGCTGCAGCCCCACTCCTTCATGGCTGCACCCCCCTGTCCCTTCCCTGGGTGTCCCCATGTTCCCACTTTGCCCAGGGGCTGCACAGTGTGCTCCAGTGCTGGGTCATGGAGCAGGACCTGGCTGGCAACCCTGTGCACAATGAGATGTACCATCCCTGCATACCCCGCTGGGGACAACACACAGTCCTGGCTCCATCACAGGGCACAAAGAATTCAACAAACCCATCATTTCCTACAGAACCAGGAGCTCACACCCATCTCTCCCTGAGCACGAGGACACTGCTCCGCACCTCCCCAAGTGGGGGGACCCCACCTGCACTATGGGGAGCACATGGCATGGAGGGGCTGCGGGGCCGGGCATGGCAGCGGTGAGAACTGCAAGCATTTTCCTCATCCAAAAAAACCCAAAATCATCAAAAAGGAAAAAAAAAAATCAACAACCCAAATGATAACGAAAGAATCAAAGAAAGCCCTTCAGGGAGGAAGAGTTTCTTTTTTTTTTTGTTAGTTGGCTGCCTTTACTTGGTTGCTTGGGCTCACTCCATTGCTGGAGCCTGATCCTCAAATGAGACCCTAGTGGAGTCCCTGAAGTCGGGGTGCCTCAGGTCCATGAGAAATTTGGTGGGAGTGAGAATGTGAGTAGAACCTGCGGGAGAACAGAGCAGGCTGATGGCCTGGCCGTGCCCCAGGGGGAACAGCATGCACCGGGGCCGGGGGGCTCAGCTGTGGGTTCTGCTTTTGGGGTGAAGACAAGGGATGAGCTGCCCACCCAGAGCACACAGGGTCGGTCGCGGAGCGGTGAGGGATGAGATGGGTGAGATGTAGAAGGGGGTTGGCACATGGATGGGGTGCAGCAAGGGGCTGCCCCTGCCTGGCCTGGCCCTGTCCTGCTCCCTGTGTTGTGTTGCACACAGTGCATGCCCGGCTGCACACACAGCACACACTGTGGTTGGCGTGCCAGTTTGCACACCAGTTTCTCCTTGCAACAACCCCCATGACACACAAACACACACAACAGCTCCTGCAACAGGAGCAACTCAAGCTGCAAAATGTCCTCTTCCTCCCCTAGCCCTGCCTGTGCTTCAGGCAGCAAAACTCACCAAGGAGATGCAAAGGGGGCAAAGAGAGGGGCCCAGAGAGAGTCCCTGGGGGGGGGGGGGGATCTGCCACCAGCAGGACCCCCCTTGCCCTGCTCACGTGGTCACCTGGAGGTCAATGCTGCAGGGTGAGAGTGGGATGAGCAGCAGGGAGTCGGGCAGGGCCCCCACTCACCTATTAGCACCTCCCACTTGCCGCTGGCTTGCGTCACCTCGTAGGCGCAGCGCATCTCGTTCATGCTCACCCCCCCCAGGATGAAGATGATGAGGCGGGGGCCGCTGCGGTACTCGCCGGGGGCCTTGTTCTTGTGCCAGTGGCCATAGCGGGCACTAAAGAGAGGGAATGGGGTTAGGAAAGGAAATGGAAGCACAAGGAGGTTCACAGGCCCGTGTGTAGGGGGTGATGGCAACCAAGGGGACCCACCTGACAGCTGTGGTGCTGAAGGAGGCAGAGGAGCGGGTAGAGATGTACGGGTAGTGCTTGGTGTCCAGCTTGTCCTCGATGGCATCCTGCAGGGATACAGCCCCGTGGGGCTCAGCCAAGTGTCCCCATTCCCAGCCCTTGGTGGTCCTACCCACAGGCCCCCACAGCACTGACACTAAGCAGGTAAAGCCCCATCTATAGGTGCAGTGGGATTGGGTTCAACTCTGATCTGGGAGTGAGCTTTGGGTGCAAAATGAGGTGAGTACACTTGTGCAGCTTAAGAACTATTAAAGCTGGGGCAAGCAGGGGCTGGGCTGCAGTGACATCCCACCATAATATGGCCCTGGGGTTGGTCTGTCTGTTGGTGTGAGCGGGTGGGAGATGCTCACATCATTGGAGTGCACACTCAGTGCCTGCAGAGCCCCATGGGGATACTCTGATCCAATAGGAACCCAAGGGAATGCAGCAAGGATGAAGAAAAGGCAACCCATGCTTTGGCCATCCCAGTGGGTTGGAGCTTTGCACTGTGGGTGTGCACAGGAGCCGTGCCAGCACTGTGCTCTCAGTGCTGTGCAAGCCCAGCTGGGGCTGCACACTGTATATATAGGACCAGGAATGCTACCACAAACACCCCCACCTTGCAGCAATCACAACAAAACTGCCAGCACTGACACTGCAGGGCATGTGCTGGGGAGATGTGCTGGGGTCTGGGCTGGTCACCAATGCACACCCCATCCCATCCCATCCCCACCTCACCTCCATGATGTCCTTAATGACGGGGGTCCACCGGGACAGCTGGTAAGTCTGCTCACTGATCCGTTCCTTCCGTTCTGGCTTGCTCCGGCGCCGCAGGGTGGACTGAGGGCAGAGAGGATGGGGACACAGTGGGACATGGAGCCACTCCATAGGGATGTGTGCAGATGGGAAGGAGGAAGGGGGGGGTTGGACACTCACGTCTGTGATAATGGGCACCCCGAGGTGGGCCATGTTGGTGATGATCTCGCTGTCCTCAGCTGGGATCTGGGCGTGCTGGATCAGCTTGTTCAGGTTCTCCTCGGTGATACCTGCATGAGAAATGGGTGAGCACTGTCTCCTTGGGACACCCACCTTGGCAGCCATCACATTTGGCTCCTCCTGGCCACCCTCTCACCGTTCTTCAGGAAGATGTACAGCAGGATGATACGGATCTTGTCATAGGTGCTGACGTTCCCATCCAGCAGGATGGGGACAATGGCCCTCATGGGGTCTTTGATCTTCTCACCTTCAGCATCGGTGCCCATGGCCAAGTCCTACAGAGCACATGCCCGTCACCGAGGCTCAGCACTGAGCTGCTGTTCCTATGGGGTGCAGGGAGATGGCAGGGGGACAGTACCTGTTCCACTCGGCACAGCTTGTCCACTGTGCCCTGGTAGTGCTTCATGCAGTCCTCAGCCAGGTGCAGGTGAGTGGAATACTGCAGAGACACGAGTGGTGTGGGCACCCTCAAAGGGGAGTCCCCACCTCAAAGCCACCTCTGGTGCTGCCCATGTCAGTTCAGCACCGGTGTCTCCACCAGGACCCTTCCCCTTGGTGTTACCTTGCTGAGCTCCTTCTGGTACTGTGGCATCTTCTTCAGCATCTGGGACAGGTCCCTCATGGTGGTCTGCAAGGGAAGGGGATGTGGTCACAAAGAAGAAGGGCACAACCCTACCAAGCACTGTCCAAGTATCCCCTTCTTTAGGGGTTTTGTTCTCATGCTGGGGGAATCACTGTTCCCTATTTTCTCAGCCCCCCTCTAGTCTTCCCCCCAGAAAGGGACCCACTGCCCCATCAGGCTTCACCACAGCCCTTGGCAATGTCCCCAAGAGCCTTGGCCATGCATGAGCTCCCACTGGGAGATGTCACCTTATCGCCCGTGTTCATCCTCTTGCTTGATGAAAACTCCTTCAGGGACCGGGTCACCTCCCTGGGGACAGGAGGAGGACACGACCATCAGCACAGAGGGAGCCAAACCACAGGGCTGGGTGCTGTAGGGCAGCCCATAGGGACACTCACTGGGACACCTCAGCAATGTGTTTGTGGCGCAGGGAGACCCACAGGTCATCATCCTCATCCAGAAGCACCTCCTTCACCCGCGCCTCCCCGATGCCACTTGTCTCATACCTGGAAAGGGGAACAAGACACGTGGTCACATGTGGGTTGGGGGGGCACGGAGAGACATGGGGTCATACAAGGCATGGGGTGACACAGGACAGGGTGACAGGGAAGGATCACAGAGATCAAAGGTTGGGAAAGGGCAATGGGCTGAGGGTGGGCAAAGCTGCCCACGCCAGAAGGCTGCCAGCATCCAGCTCCCCACCAGTGGCACTCACTCACTTGTAGACATCATTCTCGATGGGCAGCAGGTCATAGCTCATGGCCTGAAAGGTCAGCTCGTGCAGCACTGGGGAAGCGGGGTCGAAGCCACGATCCAGGATGAGGAGCTGGGAGCGAGCCTTGTCCGGACCCTACAGAGCCACCAGCAGGACCATCAGCAGGTGTCGGGGTCCCCAGTGCCATCCTGAGCTGATGTACAGCAGTGAGATGCCACCCCAACCCCATCCCTACTCACCTCACCCATAGTGGGGTCATCAGCCTTGTAAGCATCCAGCTTGTCTTGGATGAGCTGTGCCAGCATGGCGTTGTCCTTGTAGTCCCTGGGGAAGGAGGAAGGGATGTCAGCCCCCGGCTGTACAAAGGGTAGGGAGGAATTGCTGTGATGTCCTTGGCTCAGGGGAGAAATGGAACCTGAGCATTATTTGCTGCTCCTTTTCACCTCTCCTTGGGGAACACGATGCTCTGCTTTCCCTTTGTCTATCCCACAGGAGACACCCCCTGGATTCCAGGCTCCTGAACCCAGCTCTGCAGAGCATCCCCTGGCTTTAAGCCTTCCACTTCCCAACCCTGCAGCCTTACCCGCGGTACCGCACGGCCGGGTACTCCTTCAGTGTGGCACACAGAGTGGCAATCTGCTCTGCCAGCCTCTCCAGGATCGGGTTCTTCATCTGTGCCTTGTGTGGGCTGTAAAAGCTTTGGAAGGAGTCTGCTGAATCCAGGGAGTAAACCTGGGGAGGGCAGCAGGGGGCAGTCAGAGGGGACAAGCTGTGGGGAGATCCTCATGGGCTGGGACAACACACCCCAACCCAAACAGATATGGGGTCCACATTCAGTGATGTTTGGGGTCCACATTCAGTGATGTTTGGGGTGTCCTGACCCCCCTGTCCTTCCCTTGCTCTTGGGCTGCCAAGAAGCCCATCTCCCACCCACCCTCACCAGGATCTCTCCCAGAATCTGATGCCATCTGTCCCTCCCTGTCCCCCTTGTCCCCACAGCACCCGGTGCCCGTGGCAGTGCAGTGCCAGGAGGCAGCACAGTTGCTAAATCCCCACAGCGGATCAGCCCCGAGACATAATCAAAAGAGACAGAGCGCAGGGAGCAGCGCTGGGATGGGGATTGTGGTGTCTTCATAGCTCTTACAGAAGCACTGATGGGGGGGAGGACCCAAGCACCCCCCTCCAGGTCACATGCAGAGGAAATCCCCAGCCCTCACCTACCTGGGACTCGGAGGGCAGGAAGGCGATGTTGATCTCGGTCAGGGTCTTGATGACCTTGGCAGCACGGGACTTCACCAGCTCATTGAACAGGGCATCAGGGCAGGCTGCAGGGAGCAGGAGGAGGAAGCAGCACTCAGGGCAAGGTGGCCATGCTCCTTTGGTCCTGCTCTGCTCCAAGCATCCCTCCCAACCTGCATTCTTGTGCATTTTACAGTGGCAGCATCATTCCCTTTTCTTGGTTTGCATGATGTATTTGCAATGGAGGGATGTGATGCCCTGCCCTTGGGAGCAGGGAGCCCAAATCCCACTTTCAGTATGCAGAAACCTGACCACAAGCTTCTCCCCTTCTACCTGCCAATGCCTCCAGTGCCCTGCAGGTACTCACAGTCAGTGAAGAAGACATGGGCTGCTCTGTACTTAGAGGTGGGGGGGTCCTTGAAGTCACTGATGAGGGAGTGGACAGACTGCAAGAGAGAAGAGAGCGTAGGGGCTGGGCAGCTCAGCCCTACATCCAGCCCCATAGGGAGCCCTGCACCTTGTGCCACAGCCCATGGGCACCCACTCCAGCTCACCTTCTCGGAGGGTGTGATGAGATAGACAGCCTCCAGGCTGGGCAGCGGCTCTCGGCGCTTGTTGATGTCCTCCACAACTGGGGGGGGAAACACAGGGATCATGCCAGGGTACATGGAGCCCATCCCACTGCAGCCCCTGGGTGTCCAATGCACCCCCTGCCCACCGCAACCCTACGCTGCACCATATAAGGAACAGCCCTGGGTGGAGCAGTGGATTTGTCTGTGTGGGAGGAGGGGACCCACAGACACTGTGTGGGATGGAGAGGGGTGGCTGTATCCCACAGAGAGAGATGCATGGCACTGGTACTCACTGGTGATGCCCTCCGTCATGATGTCGGTCATTTTGCAGCAGGAAGACAGCATACGCATACTGAGCTGGTCCACCACCAGCACCTGGGGGACAGCAGCCATCAGGTAGGGATGGAGCAGCAGGGAACAGCCCCACCTGCTCCAACCCCTTCCCAGCTCCATCCTTCCCACCCTCCTTCTCCTTCTGCAGCATCTCTCACCTTCCATTCCCCCTTCTTCTTCACCTTCCGGATCACATCGTGCATAATTTCTGCAAGAGGAGGAGATGGGGATGTGGTGAGCACCCTGAGCCCAACCACAGCACCATGAGATGCTCCATTCCCTGGGGATGGATGGTGGGGGTGTTTTGGAGTCTGGGTTGAGGGGGGGTCACCCCCAGCACCCACACATGGCACTCATAAGCTCAGTGGGGAGCACTGAGCCCTAAAGTGGGTGGTAAGGGGGCGGGGGGGGGGGGTCCCCTTGGGCTACCCACATGGCTCAGCCCTAATCTGAAGCACCAGGACAACAACTGCGGCTTAAGGGCTCCTTTTAGAAACAAGAATCAAGCGGCCTCAACCTGCTCCTTGTAATCCCCCACAATCCCATTTTACATCCCAGCCCTGCATGCTTACACAACCAGCTGGGGGCCGTCCCTGTGCTGTCACCATAAGGCTACCCGGAATGCCAGGGCTGCTCCTATGGGATGGGGGATGTCACTGTTGATGGCTCACTCAGGTGTGCACCAACATGAGCCTACAGAGCTGTGACCTTTCCCTGGGCTGCCCCCCATTATAGAACAGGGATGTGCCACCAAACTGCCTGGTCAGGTTAGAGTCCATCAGCTGCAGCATCACATCCTCAGCTCAACACTGCAGGATTCTGATGATCCCAGGTCCCCAAGGAAGGGATGGGTGCCAGCAGGAACCGAGCTCGGTGACGGACATTTCCGGATCCTGCTGAGGACCTTGCACTCTCTTCATTACTCATATTTGGCTCCTTCTCCAGAGCGAAGATCCAGGAATAACAGTTCTGTTTACCAGCACGTCCCACACCCTGCAGCCAAAGCCCTGCCAAACTGGGGGAGGGAGCGTGGGGCAGGAATCCCAGCCCTGAGAACACGGTGATGTTTGCTGCGGGGCAGGGAGGAAGGAGGCTGGGACGGCATCCTGTGTGCAGCCATGGGGAAGGGATGCTCCCATGTCAGCAGGTTGGAGACTGCAGGGTGTCCTCATCAGCAGGTGATGCTCACAGCCAAGGTTTTAGTCTTGGAGATAAACCAGGCTCCAGGGGAAAAATACATCTGTAGATCTGATCCGGTGCCTTCAATGCTTGGCTCATCTGAATTTACCACGGTGCATCTGCTTCCTTCAGGGTTTTAATCACAACTTCAGCTGAGAATAGATCACACAGACAGCTCTGGGTCTATCCTTCAACACGGATAAGACACCAACACCTACAGAAGAGAGAGTGGCATCCCACCTCCAAATGGACCTCCATGAAGCACACTGAGCTGCATCCATCACTCCAAGAGGCTCAGCCTGGGCTGCTGGCACTGAGCTGGCCCCACACCTCTAGTTGGGCATGGGGTGGAATGGCTTGAGTCCACCACAGCTTGTAGACACATAGACAGCTTCATTTTGAGGTGCCCATCATTCAGAATGATCCTGAAGCTTAACAAGCAGTCCCAGTGTCCAGTGAAGAAGTGGCCTTGGCCAATCCAGCACCATGACCTGGAGTACCTCCTGCTGACGGATGCTGCTATGGGGAACATCCCATTACTTTTGCTTCATTCAGCACAACCCAGGACCTCAAGTGTGGGCACATCTTGGCCTTAATGGATGGCAAAGATCAGGAACAGCCCAAAGCCCTAAAGGACAAGGGTGGCTTTTCCTTTAGCAAAGCTCAGCCCTTCCATGCCCTCCATTTCAGGATCCAAAGCCCTGAAAGAACATCCAGGAAATCCAGGTCAGAACTGGGTGAGATTTGAGGTCACTCCCAACTCGATCCATTCGAGCGCTCTATGAGATCTGAGCTGAGCTTTGCTCCAAACCCACTTTCTCTCCAAGAGCTGTCACGACGCATCTTTGAAACGAACGTGTTTCCTTTTCGGGTTGGCCTGGCAACTGCTTTCTTCTGGTTCATTGACTAATTGCTTAAGACAGTGTGAGCATTCCATAGACACAACCATGTCAGAACGTAGTAGGCAGAGCATCAACCTCCTCATCCAGGCAGCTACAGGTGCCAGCGCCATCCCCAAACACTCCTCAAGCAAATAGGATGGCAAGGAGACCATCAGCCCCAGCCAGGGCATAGAGAATAACTTCACTTATGGGATGCAAAGCCCACCTGGCATCTCTTACCATAGCCAGGAGCCTTCTTGACATCAATGGAATGGCTGGAGAGCGTTGCATCCATAAACCAGCAGCTCCAAGTGGTCTTTGCTGCTCCCACAGTGGGCTCCCAATGGGCTGCATGGAGCCCACGCAGCAACGTGCCTTCAGCTGCTCTATTTTTGCTCTCTCTGAGCTCTCTCCCGCACGGCGAGTTGGTGGACACAGCATCTGCTCCTCAGCGTGCAGCCGGAGCCACGTGATGATGACTGTCTTTGCAAACACTCAGGGACCAGGGATGATCTTGGAAGTCTTTTCCAACCTTCACAATTCTACGATCCTGTGACTCCTCTCAAGATTCTTTGTGGTTTTTTTAAGAGGGAAAGGCTCCAGGTTAGTGCCTTTCTCAGCCTCATTTCACACGCACTCACCAGTGGTTGGGTGCAGATCTGCTTCCATGGGGAAGGATGGATAAGTCTTTCCACATCAGGGTGCAGATGCTCCATGCATGTGAGCTCTGTTGGCTGTGTGATTGTACAACCCACAGCCCAACCTGAAGCCAATGCTGCAGGCAAGGATGGATCCCAAGAGGACAGATGCTGAAGCCTCAGGGTCTGCTCTGACCACAGGGATGGGGCACAGGGGTCCCCTCCCTATACACCTACTTGTGTAGTGCAGGGGGACAACATCCTCCATCCTGGTCCTGAATTCTTCATCATCTTCTGCTTGGCTACAGGGCAACACACACGTTTGTTGTGCCCCAGAGCATCCTCAGCAGGCAGAATTGTGCCTCTGGCATCCCCCTGTGCTTTAGCAAAGGCAACGGGTGCCCCACACAGTCTGGCTGAGTCACGCTCCAACCACGCATACCCTGGGGCCCGGCTGTGCCCTGCAGCCCATGGAGGTGCCATGGTTAGAGATGGGGACATGGCACCGTGGGTCTGGAGGTGCAGTGTGACCTGAGGATGCTCCATAGGGGGGAACCAGCTGCTGTCCTGAGGGCAGGAGGGTCCAGGAGGGCTGTGCTTCTCCCCACCCTTGGACAGCTCTGGGGATGCTTCTCTCCTCCTGCAGGCAAAGGTGTCCCTGGGCTTTGAGACCATAGTGCAGCCCATTGCTGCTGGATACAGCTCGGTGCAGTGAGCCCACCCTCCTCCTCCTCCTCATGGCTGCAGGAGTGCAGGCACTGAGCCTGGCACCACCTCCTGCAGGATTTTTCCTGCCGGCATTGCCTTCCCAACAGCTCCCCAGGACCCGATGAGGTGTAGGGACAGCCCTGCAGAGCACTGCGGGGTGACACAGAGGGCACAGGGTGACAACTGGGGGGGGGGGGACACAGGGGCAACCTGTGGCAGCACCCTTTGCTGTCAGCTCCCAGCTCAGGGTGCTTCAAAGCACAGTGTGCTGTGGCAGCAGCTGCTCAGGGGAATAATCCCATCCTGGAGGGCTGCCAGGGCACAATGCAGCTCTGGAGGTGGAGCTGTGCTGGTGCGCAGCATCCTTTGCCTCCTGCCCTGCTCTAAGGTACCCACAGAGGGATGATGCCCTCGGGTCAGCTGCAGGGCACAAGCTGGGACCTCCATCCTCAAGAAGCATCTCTTCCTCCTCCTCCTCCACTGGGGAATCCATGCCTAAGGGATGCAGGTCTGCAGCAGTGCGTGGGTCCTTGCAGCAGTGGGGAGCAGCTCCAGCATCCCAAGGGGGGGGGGGGGGGAGCCGACCACCGCAGCCCTCAGAGCCCTGGAATCCCACATAGAGGGTGGGGAGCTCTGCAGGGTTCTCAGTCTTCCATCCTAATGCAGCATTCTGCTGGCACCTCCCCAACACCCCACAGCACAGACCCCATTTCTCCATCAGGAGGGATATTTTTGGGGGGAGAAACAGATGGGTTTTGTTACAAACCGCAGAGGGAAGGACCGACAGATGTGCACATACACACATACAACGTGTGTGTCGTCCCCCCCACCTCCCAGCACACTAACATCAAATGGAAGTGAAGGGACACACACAGTGCCCCTGCTTCAGCTATGGGTGGGATCCAGCCCTACTGAGGGGTCCCCTCTCCCCCCTCGAAGCCAACCCTGCAGCACAGCAGCAATGAAGGGGGGGGGAGGAGGGGCAGGACACATCTCCCCCTGCATTAGTCCCCAATGCAGCTGCGGGAGCACAGCAGGGCAGCACCCCCCGTGCCCCCCCCCCCTCCATTGCCGATCACACCACCAGCTCCGGCCGCACCATCCGCACCGCTGCGGGAGGGGTCGGCCGCCTCCGCAGCCATCTCTCAGCCTCGGGGATTGCTCCCATTTCTCATCCCCCCACTATTTCCCGGTAATAAACACCGACAGTTCCACCTCCCACCCCCCCCCCCCGCCGCCAAAACACACCCGGTTGGCGGCGGTGCTACGGCAATAAACCCAACGGGACGGGCGGCCATAGCCGGGGGGGGGGGGGGGAGGGACGACATTCCCACCGCTTTCTGCCCCTTTTTGCCCTTTTTTTTCCTGCTTATTTTCCCCTAGTGAAGGTTCCCCCCCCCCCATTCCAGCCGCCATGGGGCGGTGCAATATCAGCTTGCAACAGCCGGGGAAGGAGGAAGCGAACCCCGCTCCCACCCAGCGGCCAAAAATAGCGACCCCGAAGGGCACCGAAATCCCCCCGAGGTTGAGGGGGGGCAAAGGGGGGTTGAACTGGGGTGGGAGGGAGCAGAGAGGGAAAGAAAAATAATCATCATCATTGCGATTGCAGCCGGGCAAGGTTTGGTGCAGACAAAGCGGCCTGGAAGCTCAGCGGCATTTCCGCACAGCCCCGTGCCCCCCCCCCCCCCCCCACTCGGCAACGCTCAGACCCCCCTTCAAACCCCATTTCAACCCCCCCCCCCCCCCCGCAGTGGGGCCGCACGTCGCGCCCCGACGGGGCGACCGCTGCAGCGAGCTGCGGGCACAGCGGCTCCGCTTCTCAACACTGAAACCCCCATTTTTTTTCTCGCCCCCCCCCCGACCCTCCATCCTCCAGCACTGCAGAAAAACCCCGACAGCTTCAAAACACCCAAATCTATTCTATAGATGCACACGTATAAATAAAATACAGATGGAAGCGGCGACCCCCCCCCCCCTCCCCAACCTGGCCGGTTGTCCCCATGCCCTCCCTTCATGCCCCCCCCCCCCTTTCGTAGGGCTCCACCATCTGATGCCGCCCCCCGAGCTCCGTATTGCGCATCCGCAGCATCCCCCTCCATCGGGCATTTCCCTGCAGGAAGCCCCCCCCCCACGGGCTCCCCCAGGTCGCTTTGAACCCCCCCCCAAAATCATTTCTCATTTCTCAATCCATCCCGTCCTTCCTCCCCCCCCCCGCCTTTAGTCCAGCTCTTACTTTCTCCAACCACAGCCTTCAGTCCGATGGGAGCCATATCGCCTCGCTGGAGGGGGGGTCCTCACCCGATTCAAGAAGTGGGGAGATTGGGGGGGGTCCAAATGCACAAAGCAGCGGGCGGTGGGCACAGCGCTTCACCACCTCCCCAGCGGCTCCGCTATGGGGAGAAGGGGGGGTGGGGGGCTCGGGGGGGGCACACGGCTCTGCTGGCCGTGGCCAGGCTCAGCTGACTGAGCGCAGGGGGCGGGACCGGGATGTGGGGTGGGGGGTTGTAGGGGGGGGGAGGGATGCGCGTCACTGCGCTCCGCCCTCTGCCCGCCCCGCTCCGCACCGCAGAGCCCGCCCCCCCCCAGCGCCATGCTTCCCCCCCCCCCCCAACTCCGAAGTGCTCCCCCCCCCCCCGCTCTATTGTGCGATGTTTTGCTATACTTATCGGCAATGCGTTTTGCAAGCTTTTCTTTTTGCTTTTTTCCCCTCCATTTTGTCCGGTTTCCCTCCCCCTCCCCCCCCACACCCCCATATTTTGCAATATCTTGCCATATCGCGCAATATTTCGCAGTATATCCTCCCCCCCCCCTCCCCCCTCCGACCTCCCCCCTTACCCTTCCCTTGCCTCATAGGGCTGTAGGGAGCCTTCACCCGTTCCCCCCCCCCAAACACACACACATTTTGCCAATTCAGGTTGATTTTGCAGCAAAATATCCCCCCCCACTCCCAGCGCTGCAGGGGATGCAGACACTCGTTTTTCTCCTGCGGCCACCCACACACGATGGGCAATGAGTAAAGGCTGTGTGCTCATCCAGTGCTGGCTCTGTGTGTGCTGGGAGGGGGGGCTTTTTGATGGTGGGGGGTTGCAGGGATCCCATTGCCATGCCCTGTGCCTGTGACTGTGGTGGTGCCCATTCCCATGCTCCATGTCATGCTGGTGCCAGTGCCCATGTCCCATATCCTATACCCATAATGGTGCCCATGTCCAGTGCCATGTTCCCCATGTCCATGATGGCACCTATGCCCCATACCCTATGCCTGTGATGATGCCCATGTCCCATGTCTTATCTTCCATGCCCAGATGGTTCATCACCCCACACTCATGACAGTGCCCATGCCCAATATCCCATGCCCCATTCTATAGCCCACATCTCATGCCCCATACCCATAACAGTTCCCATGTCCCATTCCCATTCTGGAGCCCACATCCCATGCTCGGTGCCTGTGGTGGTAGCAGGGAGGATGTACCTGCAGGAGCTGTGATGCAGAGCACAGAGGCTGCGTGGGGAAGGAGAGCCCATAGGACACAGTGCCAGCTGTCTGCTGCATGCCCACACATCCACCTGTGGTCTTATTTCTGCTCGCCATCAGCCTGGGGCTACGCTGGGGGCTGATGAGCAATCATTGCTCCAGGTTCTCACCGTGTTTGCAGCAAATATGGCTCAGAAGGGGCTGTTGGATAGAAGAAGCTGGGCTGTAAAGATGCTCCCCTCCTGTCACTGCAAGGCAGGATGCAGGACAGCAGTGAGGGGAGGATGCTGCCCTGCAGGTGAGCAGCAGCCCTGGGCTGGGAGGGTGTCTGTATCCATCCTCCTCATCCAGACCCATTCTATTCCACACTTTGTTAAAAATAAGCTGGAGTTTGGTTTGTCAGAGCCACCAGACTCGCTGCCAACCACCCGCTATAAATACCAGACTGCTATTTATGAGCGAAGTATTTATATGGCTTTCCCATCTCGCTGTCGATCTCCCCGTCAGGCCAAGCATCATCTGTCTGAAAGCAGAAACAGAACAGGGCAGGAGCCCTGCGCTCAGGGACCCTCCTCTCCTGGGCACATGGATGGGGTGATGGGGGCTGGGGGTTGTCCTGCAGATGATGATGGGTGCAAGGAGGGGAAGGAGGCTCTGGGTGCTGCACCCAGCACTGCCACGCTCCTTAACACCTGGGAGGTGCTGACTTTGGGGCTGGATGAGGTCTATGATATCAGTCCTATGTATTGGATATGGCAGTGTCACCAATGGAACACTGCCTAAAACTCTGCTTCTCCACCCTTCCTGGTGGCTGTGTGCTCCTCCACTCTATGCGTACCCACAAAGCACCTACCCCAGCCCCTGCCAAGCTCGGTTGGAGGCGACCAGTTATCCCAGTGCCGACCAGCAGAGGGGACCGGTGATCCATATTAACCACCAGTGCCTCGCACCAGCCCCAGCCCCAGACTCTCACCTGGGTCTGTTCCCCCCTCCGGGCACCCCGCAGCTCTTGTGCTGCCCATTGCACCGCTGGAGCTTGTCCGTGTGTTTTGCAGGGCTTGCATTCAGCCAAAGCCATGCTTGGAGCTGGATATTGTGCAACCATCGTAGCCTGTGCCAATGTCCCATGCCCTGTAGGGGTGCCCCATTCCCACCCCCATGCCCATGCTGGTGCTCATGCCCCCTGACAGTACCCATGTCCTGTGCCCATGTCCCATGCTCTGTCCCCATGCTTTGTCCTCACACCCTGTGACCATACCTAGTGCTGTCTCCACACTGTATCCCCATACCATCTCCATACCCCGTCCCCATGCCCTGTGCCCATTGCCTCATCCCCATGCCCTGAACCCACATCCATTGCAGTGCCCACTCCCACACCCGACACCATGTTGGTGCCACACCAGTACCCGTCTCCTCATCCTACATCCTCTGCCCCATGCCCATGTTCATGCATCATGCTGTCACATAGGGCTTTGTGCCCAACCTGCAGCAGCAGCTGGGGGGCCTCAGTCCTGCCCAGGCTCCAGCCCTGAGTCAGCTCAAGCCGGAGGCTCAGCAGCCCTGATTCAGCACACTTTAATCTCAGCGTTATCTCAGTGTGCTGCTCCAGCCCCATAAATCCTGCTGAGGCCAGAGGGACGTGGGGTGCCCCAGCCCACGGGACCTGTCCCCACAGCCAGGCAAAGCTCCCTGCGGCCTTATCAACACAGAGAAGTTGTATTGCAGCAATTACACGGCTGTTAATTATCACACCAAGGCCAGTTGCTGTGCAGTGAGCAGCCCCCACAGCACACGGGCTGGGAGGAAGAGGAAAAAAACACAACGTTTGCTTCTCATGTCAGAGAACGAGAAATCAATCTTTGCTGCGCTGACAACCTCACCCTGCAATGCACCCCTGCGTGTAATGACTGCAATAACTCAGCACGTGGATTGCAATGCCAGTCCTGCAGGCTGCAGGGAACACAAGGGGAGGACATAGAGGGGTTTGTCCCCATGTGTTGAGGGCTCTGCTGGCTTTGGGACTCAATGCTGGTGGTGACTGTGTGGTCCCAGCAGCTGCATGGCACTGGAGTGTGTTCATCTCCCAGGCTGTATTTGGAGGGAAATCCTTCATTCCCAAGCCAGCCTGTCCAATATCCTGCCTGATAATTTAGGCAGCTCCAGACAGATAAGCATTATTTACATCTGTTTAGTGAGATGTAATTAGCTGCGATGATTAGGCTCTAGCATGGTGCCATTTTAAAAATGGCTCTAAGTGGAAAGAAAGGGGGGTTGGGGGGAGAAAGGGGACAACATGGGACTGGGGGTTGTGTGCATCATCCATCCCTCAGCTCCCCCAGGACCCCAAAAGTGACCAATACAGAGTCTGGAGCATCCCTGGCACACAGTGGGGCTGGACACAATCACCATCCCCTGGAGCTCAATGGGAACAGGCTGCAAGCCCTGGGGACAGGTTGGGAATAGGTTGGGGATTGGGCTGAGGTTAAGTTGGGAATAGACTGGGGATAGCAGTAAAGCACAGTGGGGATCCATTGGGAGCAGGTTGAGGACAGGCTGGGTGAGCATCTGGGCTCCCCACTGAGCTGGGCAGCTCTCCCCATCCTTTCCTCCTCAGGCACCAATGGGACCAGAGGAGCAGAGGAAGCCCGGACCAGAAATGCGTGCAGGGACGATTTCCTCTGCAGACAGGAAAGCTCTGAGCAGGGTTTCAAGTGATGTCGCTGCCGAGCTTTGAGCCTCCAGACGCTTCCTGTGATCACAAAAGGCTTCCAGCTGAAGTTCCTTCATTTCAAGCCCCAAAGGCTCTGCAGCTGAGCGTGTCCCTGCCACTGTTGTCCCCTATGGGGCCGCAGGGCTGGGCTTGTTCTTGGGTGTCTGTCGGGACACAGAAATGCCCTTTGTGTCTGAGCTGAGGCCTCCAGGCTCCGTTGATGCTCCATTTCTGCAGGCAGCAAACACAGCCTTCCTGTCTGCAAATCAACATCACTGCTTTCTATTTCCCACCTTTCAATTAAAGGGCTTTTTCCTATTTAAGAAACACACCATCCGGATGAAGGAGACAGGTAAAGGCTCAGTGTGCAGCTCTGCAGTGCTTACCTGCATTGATTGCTCAAAAACAAGTGCTTCATCCCACTTTTTTGGTCTATGGGGCAGGACGTTGTGTGCTCCGACACAGTTACATCTATTGCACGCTGCATCCCCCATGGGATTTCAATATGGCTAAGGAAAGCAGTTGAAAACAAGCATGTTAGTGAGGGTAAAGTGCCCTTAAGGGGAGTTTCAAAGGGAAAGAGTTGAGGCTTTGCTCCCCCGGGTGCCCATGCAAACAGCAGGTGCCATGTGGGACTATGCTGTTGGCACGGCCATGAGCATCCTCCTGTCCTGCACAGCCCGTGGTCAGCCCAGAGCTGCTATTTCGGGCCGAGTAAACAGGATGCACAGCACACAGCCACCTCCTGGGTAAACAAGCAGGGAACAGCCCGAGTAATACACTTCAGCCTCCTCCTCTTCCTCCGCACACACAGCTTCACCCAGAGCCGTGGGCTCCACGCACACCGTCCCACGGCTGCGGGGAACCCAGCGCTGCTCCTTCCTCCTCCTGCTCCATGAAAGCGTTGGAAGGAGGAGCTCCGCATCGCTTCCTCCGGCTGCTTCGTTCCCTCTGCGCTGTACAGCAGCACTGCCCAGCCCCACTAAGGTGTGCAGTGGGGTTTTGCTGGGCTGGTGGAGCGTAACCCATCCTAGAAGCCCCGCTTTGATGTTTGCTTTGTTTTGGGTGCTGCTGTTGACACCTTCCTGGTCTGCAAAGCGTTTTGGAGCCATGCATGCTCTGCATGGAGGCTCTCCCCCCCCCCCCCCCACTTCGCTCATGCTGAGCTCCACGCCGAGCTGGGTGTGGGCGAGCAGGTAGAGTTCGTGTTGCAATCGCCCTCTGAAGCAATGTCAGAGCGGAGAACGCTGCCAAGAGCTGGTTTGCCTGGCGCCAGGAGCCGCAGGAGCTGGCACGGAGCCTGCAGAGCTGATGGGGGGGTTGGGGGGAGGAGCGGCACAGAGGTGCTATTTGGGGATTAAAAGCGAGTTTGTGCCCCCCCCAGAACCGAGCAGCGCTCCCTTCTCAACCTTCCTCTTCCTCAACCCTCCTCCATCCCGTCCCATCCCATCGCATCGCACACGAAGGCGGAGTTGGGGGGTGTTGGGGGCAGCGGGTGCGGCCGGGAGCGGAGCAGAGGGAGTGTCCGGGGGCGGCTCCGCAGCGCCGCGACCGTCAGAGCCGGGACCGCACCATGGGGCTGAGCTCCTCCTGAACACCGAGCTGCCCCACTGAGCCCCCCCATCCCCACCCCACCCCCCGGCCCGGCGCCATGGGCGATGTGCTCTCCACTCACCTGGACGAGGGTCGCCGGCAGCACATCGCAGGTGAGAAACACGGGGAGGGAGTAAAGGGAAGGGGAGGACCCCCCCCCCCCGGAGGTGTGTTAGGGGCACCCCGCATGTTGCCACCCTCAGCCCTCCCCACCCCCTCCAAAAAACTTCTCTCCAACTTCTCTCATTTCTGTCCATTTATTCCTATTTACGCATCTACCATTTCCCCCTGCCTCCCCCCTCTCCCCCCCAAGCTATCCCCTCGTTCTGCCCCTCCCCTGCCCTTTGGGGTGGGCGTGAGGGTTGGGGGCTCCCCCTCCTCCCGGCTGAAAGGCGCAGTTGTGCTCGGTGTTTGTGTTGGCCCCGCTGGGTGGGAAGGACGGGATGCTGGCAGAGCGATTCTAAGAGGGGTTTTGCCGATGGTTGGGATCCCAAAAGAAACTTTTTACTCCTTACCGGTACTGGGGAGTATAGGGGGGGGCAGAGAAACTTTCTGCTCCCTGTTGTGGTCAGGGGGTTCCTCAGGGGCTTTGGGGCAGCCGGGAGCAGGAGGGTGACAATGGGGTCATTGAGAGACCCTACAGCTGTGCAGATGGATGATGCCAGAGCCCCGACAAGCGTGGTTTTGTGTGGGGCTGCCTGCGGGGCTGTGTGTGACCCCCAAAACAGGGTCACCCTCCCACCCCTCTGCCATGCTCCAGCCAGGGCTCTCGTCCATCACCGCAGCTCAACCTCCAACCCATTTGCTCCCAAACCTCACCCCTTGCAGAGCACCCCACGTGCTGCACCCCACTCAGAAGCGTGACCACAGGGTCCCCATGCAGTGCCAGGCAGCAGCAGGGACGTATCTCTCCCTCTGTGTCCCCACATTTCACTGTGTGATGGCCCCAAAGTGGGGAGCAGAGCCCACCCCGCCTGCCAGGCCCCGCGGCCGGCTCGCAGGAATGCTTACGTGGTATGTGGAGCAGCAGGACGCCAGCAGGTTTGTAAGCTTTGAAGCTGAGCCTGCAATGAGCTGTGTGTGCATTGCACGGCTTTGGGACTGTGGGCTTGGGGCTTCCAGTGTGTCGTACCCCAATTCAACGTTTGGTCCCATGGCACCAAACCGTGTCCTTCTCTCGATCCTGAGGTGCACAGCCAAAGGATCCCAATGGGAACCTCTCTGCAGGGCCACACAGGGGGTGTCTGCAAGGCAAGCATCAGCATTAAAGTGTTGCACTGTGGGATTCAGCCCATGCATGGGGGCCTGGGGGCTGTGGGTGACTTGCTGTGGGTCTCAGAGCTACAGCTCTGAGGTTTGGGGGTGGGCAGATACCTGCACTGGGACCCCCCAGGAGAGGCTGGAGCCCGCCTGCTGTCTGCACCCTGCACCTTTGGGCTGGGCTGGGTGCTGGGTGGAAAGGCTGCGGGCTGGGAGGGGCGGCAGGCAGGCAGGCAGGCAAGGCACGACTTGCTGTGAGGCATGCAAAGCAATTGACGGGAGAAACACAGGGCTTTCCTGCTGGCATGGCCTGTTTGCTGCTTGCTGTGCCGGCACCTAGAACTGGAAGGGGGCAGAGGGGTGTGAGCCGTGCTGTAGGAATGGGGGCTCTGGGGACCCCACTGCTTTGCTGTGTGCCTGTAGAGACACTGCGTTGGGGATGGTGCAGGTTGGGTGTGCAGCAAGCAGTGGGGAGAGGGTGAGAGATGGGACCAGATCCATCCCTGCTGCTGCTGGGAGCAGGTGAGGGCTCCGGGGTGCATCTGTGCAGGGAGCAGTGGTGGCAGCAGGGCTGGGTACAGTGGGATGAGTTTTTGGCAGCTCCCATCTTCCTCTCTGGGACCACAACGATGTGGGGCTGCTGTGATGGGAAGGACTTCCTACTGCTCCCCGTCAGCCTGAGTCACCCACACTTGTTTGTCAGCATCCTCTGGATGCCTTCCTCCTCCTCTTCCAGCACTCTGTGGGTGGGGACACGCACCCACCCTGCTCATGGGCTGGAGCAAACATCATCCCCTCTCCTTGTACCAGCATGTCCAGCACTGTGACACTGGGGACACAAGGGTGGGGGGAGCAGCGTGTCATCAGGAAGGGATGTCACAGGGTGACCACAGGGCTCCATGTCCCCAGCACCATGTAGATCTGATGGGCTTCTGCAAGAGAACCTGTGGCAGCTCTGTGGGCTGGCAGGGAGCAGCTGGGTGCCTTGGCCTTGGCTTGCTTAAGCACAACACTTGGTACTTTGCAATGGCTTTGGAACATCTCCAGCCCAGCACTATGCCAAGGTGCTGGGGCTGAGCAACCAGCAGCAATCACAGCCCCAGGATGCATCAGCTCTGCAGGTTGGGTGCTGAGCTCCCCATAGATCCAGGGAGGTCGGGAGGTTTCTCATCCTGAAGTACACGTCTCCTTTCATCGCTCAATAAATAACTCCCCTGGCATGCCAGGGCTGTGCACCACTGGGGATCGGCTGGTTCTGGCATGCCGGGGCTCACCTGCAACCATCGTGTTGGAGCATGGGATGTGCTTGGAGCCAACATGTCACAGCACAGGGGAGCCCAGTGGGTCCCCTCCCATGCAGGCAGGTGCTGACAGCCCTTCTGCCCCGAAACAGGAGGAGATGAGGCCGGATCACAGCTGAGAGCTCCCCTTGGGTGTTCAGGTCAGCCCCTGAGCGCTGCCATCAGCCACTCATGCTCCTGTTGTGTTGCCCAAGCGAGCAAAGCACAGCCAAGTGCTGGCACTTCCCAAACCTCTGCCTCCCTCCTGTCCCCAGAGGTCCCAGCCATGGCTCTACATAGGGACCCCCTTCCATCCCCATCCCCTACAGCATCCCAGGACCCAACCAGTGCCCAGGGTGGGGGGAACCTCATTGCCTCACATCTGCCCAGCTCACTCCACACCTGGATGTCCCTGTGCTGCCCTATGGGAAGAGCCAACGGGAGGAAAGGCCAGAGCACGGCTGCTGACAGCCAGCAGATTTCCTGCAGAGCTGCTCAAGGACGGAGCAGGAGGAAGGAGCAAAGCTCCACCTTTTCCCCTTTGTAAAGGGAGAAGGCAGTGGCATGCAGTGCATGGTGGCAGAGCACAGTGGCAGTACCCATCCTTGTGCCCCATAGCCGGGATCTCCCCTGGGTTCTCAGCTGTGTGGGTGCTCCAGCCCCATTGTGGGGTGTCCCCATCAGGGAACAGGAAACCCTCCAGCAGCAGCAGGGGCAGAGCTGAGAACAGACTCAGGGCTGTTTTGTTCAAATACCTCTTTTTTTTTCTTTTTTTTTTTTCCCTTTTCCTTTGACGTACATAAAAGTCTTTGTTTGGTCTCCTCCCCCGGTGCTGGATT
Source organism: Coturnix japonica (assembly GCF_054131305.1). Lineage (NCBI taxonomy): Eukaryota > Metazoa > Chordata > Aves > Galliformes > Phasianidae > Coturnix > Coturnix japonica. The sequence continues at coordinate 9,864,387 of NC_140683.1, forward strand.
GGGTTTCCCGCTGGCACTGGGAGTGTGCCAGCTCTAGCTCTTCTCCTTGGGGCTGGGAATGGGGGGTTGGTGGGCAGGAGGGGCCACCTGCTCTTGTACCCCCTGGGACCATCCTCCTCCTGCAGCACCAGGAGCACAAGAGGAACATTATCCCTGCAGACCCCAGGACCCACTTGTCCCCATGGATCCAGACACATGGCTCCCAAGTGCCAACAGACACAGCGTGGGTGACCACAGGGTGGTGGGCACAGCCTGGAGCTGCTCAGGGGGCAATGGGCTCTCAGCTGTAGGGTTGGGGTTTGGCTGTGCTGTGTAGAGCTGGGGTTGGGCTCCGTCATCCTTCCCCATCCCCACAGAGGCCCCAAATGCTGTTTGATATTCACATGCACATTCCTTCTGTGCAGCTCCGGCTCACACAGTCCCTGGGCAGCAGCAGGAGGCAGGCAGCCACCCACCCCAGCAGTTCCCAAGCCACAGGGCCGTGCTTTGCTTGCTGTTTTGCTTTTCTCCCCCGTGGATTTCGTGAGCTCCTCCCGCTCTGCCCTGCACAGGTTTATTTGCTTTGGGCTGAGAGCATCGCTGGGAAACCACCCATTGGGAGCGGCACTGGGAGGGGGCACAGCCCCATGGGGAATCAGAGGGCTGAAGGGATGCACTGCCGTATCCCCATGCATTGTAACCCATTTGGGTGGCTGTTGGGTGACTGTTATGTTGGCAGAACCCAAACCAGCTCCCTGCTGAGCCCTGCTGGTTTCTGCCTGGTTTCCCTGCCCTGTCCCTCTCGCCCTTCAGAGCAGTGAGTCCAGGCTGAGGTCACTGCTGGGAACACAATAGCATTGCTGTCCCACTTAAACCACCTGGGCTGATTTGTCTCTCTTTCATATTTTTTTCCTTTTTTCTTTTCTTTTTCCTTTAAGATATGACTTAACCCCAAACTCCCTGGATGGTTTGAGGGTCAGTGATGCCATCCTCCCAGGGTTATCGGACCGGGGCTGCTGGGTGCAGCCCATTGATAGAGTGAACAAAGAGCTGGGGCAAGCCCTGCCAGCTGCCTCCGCCCTCTGTTTGTTCCCCAGCAGCTCCGGATAAACTTAATCTAAATCCTGATAATGCCATGGGGCAGAGGGGGGCAGCTGGGGGGGTATTCAGGCTGGCTGGGTGCCCCAGGGATGAGGGCACAGGGATGGAGCAGGGCAGGGGGTGCTGGGCTGGGGTTGTGTCAGGCTTATGAGCATCAGTGTGTGTTTTCTGGATGGAGATTGAGATTGGAATTCCCAAAGCTCTGACCTGCAGGCTGGGGATTAACCTGGATCCTCGCGCTGGATTATTGCAGCAGGGAGGTGAGGTGCCCTTGTGCTGCTGCTGGTACACCTGGCCCAGCTCTCCAAAGCTCATTTGAGCCACCAGCCCATGTTGCCCCATGCCCAGCTCCATCAGGGCAGTGCAGTGACGCAGCAGTGGGGCTCAATGTCCACATGCTGTCCCCAGCCCACCCCCAACAGCAGCAGCAGTTGATGAGGACTCATGGGGTGATGCTGGGTTAAGATCCAACACACCTGGGCACCATCCCTGGTTGTGCCCCCCATCCCCGTCATGCACTGCACCCTTATGGGGACAGTGCAGGGCCATGCAGGCGGTGGCACAGTGCTGGGGCTTTCCTCAGCCTGCTGCTGACTCAGGCACTGTGGGCTCCGCCAGCCCAAGGCTGACTCAATGGGCCTTTTTATCCTTTATTTTTTAATTATTATTTCTTTTTTTACCCTGCGCCGGGAGGAAAATTCCTGCCCTTCAATGAGGCTTTGCTTGGGTGCCCCCTGCTCCACTTTCTTCCTTGTGCAAAGCAAAGACGCGGGGAGGGGGGGGGGGAGAGCTGGGATTTCCAGGGCAAACCCCGATGTGGTTCACTAGTGAGAAAGGGGGGAGGACGTGATCCTTGGAGGATGCATCTGGCACAGGGCGTAGGGCTATGGGCTTACGAAACGGGATGTGGGCTGAGGGAGAGGTTGGGGCAGCGTTCCTGCTCAGATGTGTCAGCCCATATGTGTGGGGGTAACGGCTGCGTCCCTCTGTCCGCTCCATCTGGGACTGCTGGGGGACCCCACAAATCTCTGGGGCTCAGGCACAGCACACTGCTCCTTCCTCATTGCTCCCAGGGGTTGGAGCTGAGCAAACCTGGAGCATCCCTAATACAGGCCCCACACCCGGCACAGGGAACACTGGCTGTGCCCAGCTGGCTGTGGGGCCAGGACCTGCCTAGTGGCTCCATCCTCACTCTGTCCCTGCTGCCATCCTGCTGTTGCTGCAGTCAGATCTGACCTCCCCTCTGCTGGCCCCGCTGACTCTGCAGCCACGGCTATTTATGGTGTCACTCTCATTTTCACATGATTTCCAAGGGAATGAGGCACGCGGACTCTGGCCACGCACCGGTGCCTTGACCATGGGGCTGGCACTGCACTCAGCCTTTCCCCTCCCATCCCTTTTGCTCAGGGTAAGGAGGGAGAGGACCTACAGTGCAGGTGTTGAAACAAAACTCAAAGGGTAAATGTGAAGTGCTGGAAGGGAGGGTATGGGGGAGCTGTGCAGGTGATGGCAGCAGGCAGCTCTTTTGGGGTCAGTCCATGCACTGAGCTCTGGGATGCTCTGCAATGTGGCTAAACCGTGACCCCTCTGTGATTAAGACCCCACAGACCCCAGCACCCTCTGGTCCCCCCTCAGTGCACCCCATCTGGAGGAGATGCAGCTCTGTTGGCGGCCTCACTGAGAGCCTTTTGTTTCACTATCTGCAAGTAATTGACTTTTGCTTTCCCATTTGCTTAAGACATCTTAATTGGCCCCGCTGTTAATCGGAGAAGAATGAGTGACTAAGCCGTCTGGACGGCTGTGTAAGGGGGGGGGGGTAGAAGAGACGCTTTTTTTCCCATGAACTGAAAGGAAATGAAACCTCAAAACGTCCCTCTAAATCTCAGCTGTCAACGTTGCCGCCCAGAGCTGCAGCCAAAATAACGCTATTCCATAGCCATGCACTGCAGAACTGCCCCACGAACACGGGCACAGTACGGCTGCAACACTGGGCTGATGCCAGGAGGAAAGGCCAAAAGTTGGGTGAGGAATTTCTCTCCTTGCTCCTTGCTGGTGGAGGTGCATCCTTGGTTCCTCCTTCCAATGCGCCAGGGAGACGGATCAACCCATTGCTGGCAGCCTCAGCTCTTCCCCCGTGACACATCCAGGGCGAAGTTGAGCAGAATTCAAACTGGAGGCCCCTTGTGCTCAATGCAGCTCTGGGAAAAGCCGTCCTTTTGCTGGCAGTCTCTCCCCAAAATGCTTGATGCTTTGCAACGGGCTTTATTGCGGAGGAGGCTCAGATGGGGTCTGGAGTTGTGCAGGGTGCTGCATGGGGCTGGATACCCATGGGGTGCTCATGGTGCAGGGTGCTGGTGCAGCAATGTGCCATGCTGGTGCCAAGCAGTGTGGGTGGCACAGGGCTGGCTTTTGGGTGCTGTGCCAGCACCTGGTGACTCAGGCCGTGGGAGTCCCTCCGGCACCTCCAGATTCCATCGTGCTGAAGTCAGGCGAGGGTGGGGGGGATGTGGGGGCAGCCAGGCTTCAAAGGGTGCAGGAGCTTTCTAAGCACCGTGGTGGGTGTCTGTACTTTGTGGGGTGGGGGGCACCATTTGGGTTGTCTGCCCTTGCTGTATGCTTGGCCTTGAGCGTCTCCAGCCCCTCTGTGATATCCCTTATGGGGTATTGCGGGTGCTGAGCATGGGGTTGGGGGGCTGCCCCCATCCACAGCTGCTTGGAGTGGTGGTGAAGGCGCAGCCCTTCCTGTGGGGCTGCAGTGGGACGGGTGCAGGGCTGCACAATGCACAGGAAGCGCCGTGGTGCCGGAATGGCCTTAATGTCAGGAATTTCCTGCTTGGGAAGAGGAATCCACAGCACTAACGTGAAAGGGCAACAAAAAAACATAATAAGAAGACTGCTAATCCTGGGTTGGATGGGGAGGGCAGAGGGCAGCGGCTCGGAGGTGGCCGCATGCTGAACCCTGCTCCTTCGGGCATCAGGGCAGCATAGAGGTGTTGGCTGGGTGTGAAAATGCAAATGAAGCCAAATCTGTGCTGTGGGATGCCAGAGTTAAACCTGTGGGGCTGCTCCCCATGGGGCACAGAGGTGCTGGAGGCCCCACAGTGACATGGCACTGGGGACACATCCCCAGGGTGCACCCTGTGCTGTGGGTTGGGGCTGCAGGGAGCATTGGGTGCATCCTGACTCTGTTTTCCTTTTGCAGAGAAGACCGGGAAGGTGCTGGGGGAGTTCTCCCGCTGCTACAGGGAACAGTATGGGGTAGCACTCTTCAACAGCGTCCGCTATGAGATTGAAGGCAATGGGGGGCCGCAAGCACAGCTGCTGCACCGCAAGGTAAGAGCTCACATTCATCTCCCTCCCTCTGCATTGGGCAGCCCCATAGGAATGGAGGCACCATTGGGCTGGGAAAGGAACCCTGAGGAGAAGGTGATGGAGGGGGGTCTGCAGCCCATGGGGGTCCCATGAAGGCTTTGTGCTCTGATCAATGCAATGAGCACACCCAGCAGCTCAGTGTGGATTTGGGTCTGGCTGCGGGCACTCCTTTCTGATATGGAGCTCCTGGGAACTGTTCATGCCCTATAAATCCCTGGGTGAGGCTGCAGCTGAAGGGCATGGCTGGGTTGTTCTGGGCTGCCAGTCCTCTGCTGCTGGTTGCAAGCCACGCTCCAGCATTAGGAAAGGGATGACATTATTTCTGAGCAGCTCCCAACCTGAAATGCCTCCATGGCCCTACTTGAAGTGCCAAAAAACATTCCCAAAAGCCATTATAGGATATTGGCATCATTGCAGCCTTTGGGATAGAGCACAGGAGGGCAGGGTGTGCAGGATGGGCACACAGCCACAAGTGTTTGCAAAGACAAGGAACCACAGAATATACCGAGAAGGAGGAGGGGACCCATAGTGATCACTAGGTTCAATTCAATGGGAGAGGGACAGCTTATGTGAGCAGCGGAGTGGTGACACTCCTGGTGTTGCAATGTCCCTGCCTGCACGGGTGTGTCAAGCAAAATAAAGGTGTGGAGGGACGAGTTCCTGAGCAGGAACAGGGAGCCCAGTGTCCGCAGGGAGGAAATAATCGGGTCATCATTGCTTGGTTGATGCTTTTACCGGGTGGTGCCTCCTGAAACAAGCCCAGGAATGTCTGAGAAGTGGCAGCAGCGTGAGGTCAGGGGTATGGTGCAGCACTGGGACACAAGTAGGAGCAAATAGGACCAGGCTGGGCCAAACGGGACCAAGCAGTACAAAGTAGGACCAAACAGGACCAAGTAGGACCAGGTGGGATGCTCATCCTGCAGTAAGTCCCCTCTGCAGACAGTCACACATGCTGGCATCTGGTTTGATGACAAGCTCTGGGAACAGCAGCTGGTGCAGGCACACCCGCACGTGGGAGCACTGCAGGGACAACCCCTGGGGCAGAGCAAGGCTGCTGCAAAGCTCTCATCCAGCCCAGGAGTCCATCCCTGAGCATCCTCCTCCATTCTCACCAGCCGCCTCCCTGCCCCTCCTTGCAATTTGCCACATTCCTGCATGTCCCAGATGTTTGCGGAGTGAGGCAGGCTCAGGGCTCTGGGGTACAAGCCAGGTCCTTGAGCTGGGCTGAGCCCTGTTGTTTGGGCTGCCCTTGAGTGATGTGATGGGAGCTGGCAGTGTGGTGCCTGCAATGGCCACCACTGTGGGTGCAGGATGGAGAGCCAGTCGCCGGCTGCTCACGCTGTCAGGAGTGCTCTCAGCTCTTGTTTATATTCCTGGGGTCATAAAAATTCCTGGGACGCATTCTTAGCTGGCTCATGACTGGTGTCAGCGCAGCCTGCGGGGGCTGTAGGGGCTGCTCAGCCCCAAGACATGGGATGGCCTCATCCTGCTCCATCCAAACAGCCTGGGAGATCCCAGCACCATCCGGAGTTGGGCTGCCCTATGGTGACTGTGTGTGAGCATCCTCTGGAGCTCTGTTAGGGCTGTGCAGGTGGGACCCCCACAGAACATCACCCAGGGGCACTATTTAGGCACCTGCAATTGAATAGGATGGTGGGGTGGGTGCTCCACGTTGTCCCCATCCCCATATCACAGCACATCTCCTCCCTTCAGGTCCCGCTGGAGGATCACGTCATCTACTCAGGCAACCTCTTCCAGTACATAGAAGAGAACAAGAAATGGAGGAACCGCTTCTGTGTGGTCCCACACAACTATGGGCTGGTGCTGTATGAGAACAAACTGGTGAGGATGGCTCCAGCATCACCTCCTTGCATGGGGCTGTCACCTGTGGGTGATCCTGCCCATGTCCTCCCTCTGCCACCATCCTCCTCAGGGCTGATTTCCCTGTGAGGATGGACACCCTGTGACCATTGATGATGTTTCCTGGTGGCCCTTGGTGTTTCCAAGCTGCCCTTTGAGCTTTCCTTCCTCATCCATCCCGATGGAGGAGGAAAAGACCCTTCCACCCTTCTCCTATGGACTCTTCCCATACCGTACCTATACCCCACATCACCACCTCACTCTGACCAGCTCTTTCTGCTCAGGCTTATGAGAGGGAGCTGCCGCCTCGTGTGCTGATCAACAGTGCAGGCTACAAGGTGCTCACATCAGTGGAGCAGTACCTGGAGCTGGTGAACAGCAGCCTGCCCGGTGAGTGGGGAGGGATGCTCGGGGTCCCCCTGCATCCCCATGCTGCTGAGAGTCCCATAGGGATAGGTGGGCAGGGGTGGCTTTTTGGTGTGGGGTTACAACCCCATAGTCCCCTTGGTGGAGCCTCCATCAGGATGCTCTGCCCCTCATAAGCCCCTGCAATGCAGATGGGGACCAGCAGACAGACCCCCCTACCCCTGCAGCATCCCTTGTCTCTATCCCTCTGCTCTTCAATGCATCCTTCCCCCTGCAGGTGTCACCCCTAAATCAGGGAACACCCCCATCCTGAAGTGCCCCACGGATTTCCCCCTCATCCTCTGGCACCCCTATGCCCGGCACTATTACTTCTGCCTGATGACAGGCAAAGAGCAGGAGAAGTGGGGAGCTGTGTTCCAGGACTGTGTGCGGCACTGCAACAACGGTGAGCGGGGGGTACCTCAATAGGGAGAACATGGTGTTCTGGGAGCCCTACAGCGGTCTGTGTTGATTTACAGGAGAAGATATGGGGGTGAAGAGGTGGGAATCAGCCAGCAGTGGGGTGGGTGCGGGGGTCTCCATACTGTGCCCCTGAGCAGAGTGATGGCAGCGCCTGCCTGCAGCCAGCTGGACGCTGGCGTGGGGAGCCCTAATGACTATTTACCACCCCAAGGTAGATAATATTCAGTAATTAAAGTCATCCAAACTGCAGGCAGCCGCCATCCTCTCTCTCTCCCTCCTCCTCCCACCTTCTTTAAGGCTCGGGCTGCATGCGGACAAGACCAGCCTCCCACGGCCCCGATACTGTGTCAGGAGAACATGATTTTCCTGCTGAGCGCTCCTGGGGTGAGACAGCATCCCAAGGAGGAGCTGCTGGCCCTGCTGAAAAGCAAAGAGCAGCTCTGCCTGCTCTGCTGTGTGCCTTGCCCTCCTGGGAGCTGCCCGCAGCCCTGTTTTTAAGGGGCAGAGCAATGGAGCTGGGTAATAATCTGGGCTGTGCTCCTCCTGTGCAGTGGCGCAGAGATGGGCACGGCCCCAGGAACAGATCAGCTCGGCTGGATTTCTCCATTTGTGCAGGCTGTTTTTCTTTGTGAGACGTTCCTTCCCTTCCCAGCTCCGCATTTCTGCCCGCTGCTGTTCTTGCGGTGTTTCAGATACTGTTTCAAATCCAATGAAAGATCTTTTGTTGCTGTTGAGCAACTTCTTTTCTTTCTTTCTTTCTTTTTTTTTTTACCCCTTTCCAAATTAGAGGCTCTGTGTCAGCCTCCAGCTATAAACAGTGTGGGAATTTTCACCTCCCTTTACAAGCTGGTTCTGAAACACCAGCTGTTCCCTTAGGACTGGGGATGAGCAATGGGACCCCTCACACAGCGTGTCCAGCTGGGTCAACCCTATGCACCTATGGGACCTCTGCCCATACTGTGCTGGGCACAGCATCGTTTCCTGCTGCATGGCACCTCACTACATGGCACTCAGCAGGGGAACATTGCCAAGAGAGCTGGAGAGCAGCAGCCAGACCCCTGGGTTGGGGCAGGGGGCTGAGGGTGATATCCATGCCCCCCTTGTGCAGTGGCCCCATGATGTGGTGAATCACAGTGCTGACATCCTGGGGGCAGCAGAACCGGCTGGAGCACGCTGTGCCTCCTCGTGACTCATCCCCGCTTTCCTCTTCCTCCCAGGCTCTGCTGTGTCCTTAGGGCCCCCCTTCCTCCAGCCCCTCCCAAGCAGCCAACGTCTCCATGCACTGTGGGGGCTTGCAGAGCCCCTAGGACTGGATCCATGCACCACTGGGGCTTGCAGAGCTCCCCCAGTCCTGCTCAGCCCTTGTTCCATCTGTGCCACTGGGGTTTTGCAGGGCCACCATCTCCCTGGTCCTTATTGGGCCACACCAAGACCCTCCTCTAACTGCGGCATCTGAGATTGCTGAATCAACAGTTCCCCATGTATCACTGGGTCATACTGAGCCCCCCATCTTCCCACTCAGGGGGATCTGTCTTTGGGAGCTCCCCAACCCCTCCTGTGTATGGGACAGCACTTAGGGACAGGGTCCCCCCTATCCCTGGCCACTGTGCAATGGCCCTGCAGACACGGTGAGCTCTTGTGATGTGCAGGCTGGGGATGTGTCAGTGTCCACCCCCCTCCATCCTCGTGCTCACTCATCCCCTCCCCACCAGGGATCTCGGAGGACTCCAAAGTCGAGGCTCCAGCCTTCACTGATGCCGTCCGTATGTACCGCCAGTCCAAGGAGCAGTACGGCACCTGGGACATGCTGTGTGGCAACCAGACCCAGGTGAGGGCTGGCCCAGGGGCTGTGTGGGGCCAGGGTAGGGCCAGACAGGGTTCCCCATCACCTCCTCCCTTTGCAGGTGCTGAGCAACCTGGTGATGGAGGAGCTGCTGCCGGAGCTGCGGAGCGCCATCGGCCCACGGCTGAAGGGCAAAACACAGGAGCGTCAGCGGACCTGGATCCAGGTGCGGGTGGTGGATGTGGGGACATCAGTGCTGACCCCCTGCTTGGGCTGCCCACACTTTGGGGCACGTCCCATCTCACAGGCTGGGTTGCCCCCATGGCTTCCTATTGGTGTCACCCTGCCCAGGACCTTGTTGTCCATGCTGCAGCCAGCCCTACCCAGAGCTTTGCTTCTGAGAATGGGGGAAGCCGACTGGAGGAAGCCCAGCCCACGAGCACAGCCCATCCAGCTATATTTAGTGAGCCATTTTTAGGGTAGTGCTAAATCCAGCCCTGGCCCTTGCCAAGAAGACAGAGCACTCTTCAGAACCGCCTGTTGCAGCCTTCATAGTTGCCACCGAAGCTCATAATGTGCCGCCTAAAAATGCTCAAATGTTGCTTTTTTATTTCTATGTGGCTGCGGTCTCCATGAAACAGCTCAGTTAGTGCTGCAAAACTGGAAGGAGGGAGGGGAGGAGGGAGGGAAGGGAGGGACTGCCCTGCCGCCTGCTGGCCCCAAAATCACAGCAGTAAGCTGCAGTGTTGGCTCCAGAAGTCGCATGGAGCTCATGGGTCCTGCCCATATCCTAAGTTTGTGGACATCCTACAGGCTTGTGACCATCAGGGGCCTCCTGTCACCCCCCTCTCCCTCCCCAGATCTCGGATGCTGTCTATAGGATGGTCTACGAACAGACCAAGGCACAGTATGATGCCATGGTGGCCAAGTGCGAGCTGGAGCGGCCCCAGATGGAGAGCAGCATCCGGACTGACATGGACCAGATCATCACCTCCAAAGAGCACCTGGCCAGCAAGATCCGAGGTAGAGCACCATGGGGAGAGGGCACAGATGGGGGACAAGTTGGGCAGTGAGCCCAAAGCAAGGCAATGGGACAGGAATGGGTTCAGTGCGGGCTGAGGGCCACCTTCAAGAGCCCCTTCTATTGCCCCATGGGTCTGAGAGACTTCTGGAGGGATTTGAGGAAAGAAGCATCCTCTCTCCCAGGCTGGGGTTAGGCTGAGCTGGAAGGGCAGAGCAGCCTTACCATGCTCCACACTGCTCTCCACCCAGCCTTCGTCCTCCCCAAAGCGGAGATCTGTGTCCGTAACCACGTCCAGCCCTACATCTCTTCCATCCTGGAGGCCCTGATGACCCCAACGAGCCAGGGCTTTGCTGAAGTGCGGGAGGTCTTCTTCAAAGAGGTGACGGACATGAACATGAACATCGTCAATGAGGGTGGCATGGAGAAGCTGGTGGAGGTGAGCTCTGAGCTGGGCAGGCTGGAGGTTGGCAGTGGCATGGCCAACCCCATTGCCATACCCAGTAGGGACATCTGGGAAGACACCTGGGGATGGAACCCATGTGGAGGTGTGGGCTGTGGGGTGGCACGTCCCAGCCCTGCTGAGCTCAGCTCTGTCCCCAGTACATGGAGAAGCTGTCCCACCTGGCCTTCCACCCGGTGAAGATGCAGTCGTGCTACGAGAAGATGGAGCAGCTGAAGCTGGAGGGGCTCCAGCAGCGCTTCGATGTCTCCAGCACATCTGTCTTCAAGCAGAGGGCCCAGATCCACATGAGACAGGTAGGACAGGCACTGCCTGCATTCATCCCTGTGTCTCCCCAAGGCAGAGCTGCTGGAGTGTGGGGACAGACCCAGCCCAGCCCTTTTGGTCCCCCACTGCCGCTGACCTCTTGGCTCTTGTCACAGCAAATGGATGATGCCTTGTACACCTTCGAGACGCTGCTCCACCAGGAGCTGGGGAAGCTGCAGGGCAAGGATGAACTCTGCAAGTCCATCCAGCGCATCCTCGAGAGGGTGCTCAAGGTGAGGGCTGGGGTTGCTCTTATTTCCTGGGGGCTTCTGGGTTGAGGAAGACAGCAAGGACCCTCATAGTATGTGCCAGAGGCTTTTTGGCAAGTGCTTCTTGCTGTTGGGACTTCCATGCCTTTTTCTGAGACCTGGGGCAATTGAGTTGAGGAGGAGGTGGAGGATTGGGAACCCAAATGCATGGGCTGTGTCTGTGCCACCGTGCAGCCCTCGTGGATGCTGACCCATGGTCACTCTCACCTGCCCCACAGAAATATGATTACGACAGCAGCACGGTGCGGAAGAAGTTCTTCAGGGAGGCCCTGCTGCAGATCACCATCCCCTTCCTGCTGAAGAAGCTGGCACCCACCTGCAAGGGGGTAAGCTCATGGGAGGACCCCTCTGTGGAGGTTCAGAATCCCTTGGGGATGGGGAGCTCCTGCATCCCACCCTGATCGCTCCCCTTTGGCAGGAACTAGCCAAGTTCCAGGAACTCATCTTCGAGGACTTTGCCAACTTCATCCTGGTGGAGAACACATACGAGGAGGTAGTGCTGCAGTCTGTGATGAAGGACATCATGCAAGGTAGGGGGCTCTGGGGTCTCCAGATACCTGGGTGGGTGCTGGGTGGGGAGACCCCTCATGTATGCAAGGGTTTAGCAGCATGGGAAGCATCTAGGGGGTCCATTTGGGTGCTGGGATCCACAGGAGGAAGATCCACAGAATGCTGGGGCTTGTAGAAGGAAGGAGTGACCCCATACAAGGAGCTGAGGTGTATGGGTGACCCCATGCAGGGTGCTATATGAGGAAGGGTGGCCCCATAAAGGGTGGCTGAGGTCTGTAGGAGGAAGGGTGACCCCACACCAGGTGCAGGGTGACGTTCCACCCCATCTGATATCTCATCAGCTGTGAAGGAGGCAGCCGTGCAGCGGAAGCACAACTTGTACCGTGACAGCATGGTGATGCACAACAGTGATCCCAACCTGCACCTGCTGGGCGAGGGCAACCCCATCGACTGGGGCGAGGAGCACAGCGGGCAGCCCGAGGCTGAACCAGCTGCTGAGAAGCGCCGTAGGGCCAAGCAGGTGGTGTCAGTGATCCAGGACGACGATGGAGCCCTGCCCTACGAGATGGGTGCTGAGATGCTGATGTCCCCCAGCTCACCAGAGCCACCAGAGCCCAGGGTGCCACCGGGGTCCCCGGATGGGGTGGCGGAGATCCGGGAGGCTCTGGCCAAGGAGAGCATTGAGGTGCTCACGGAGGAGCGGCTGACGAACGGTACCCACAGCACGCAGGACAGCAGTGCCACCAAGGAGGTGGTGGTGGCAGCGGGGGCTGCATCAGGTGATGTCCCCATAAAGGGTCTGGCTGGTGATGCGCCGGCAGCACCCACATCTGGAGCCAAGGTCCTGTCAGAGGATGGAGTGCGCCGTGCACCAGCACCACCTGCACCTGAGAGCACAGCAAGGGATGAGGTGCAGCACGCCATGCCTGCATCACCCACAACTGGAACCGAGGTCCTGCACCGTGCTGAGCCTGCATCACCTGTATCTGGAGCAGAGATCACATCTGGAGCTGAGATCCCATCCGGAGATAAAGTACCTCATGCCACACCTGCATCGCCTGCACCCAGAGCTGATGTCCCACCCAGTGATAAGGTGCACCATGGTGTGCCAGCATCACCTGTACCCAGAGCTGAGACCCCACCAGCAGATGAGGGGCATCGTGCCACACCACCATCCCCTGCACCCAGAGCCAAGGTCCCACTGCCGCCTGCTGGGACTGATTGCCACCAGCGCAGTGACAAGGAGACGGGTGAGGAGGTGGCCCTCCCAGTGGCATGCAGCCCCCCACAGCCTGTGGGCACAACGGAGAGCATTGAGGGGTTGCAGACTGAGTTCTAGCCCCATTCCTGCTGCAGACTGGCCCTGGTAATGCCAGGGATGGGGACTGGGACCAGGGAGGGGATGGGGAACACCTAACTGAGAGGAGCCCTGTGTGGTCCTGCTAGGTGAGGCTGGGGGGGGCCTGGATTGGCGCAGGGCACCCACTGCACTCTGCTCTGTCCTTCTTCTGCCTTATTTCCTTCTTTTTTATCGGAGAGATGCTTTACCCACCTAGGGCTGCAGGATGCTCCCACTGCCATCCCCATGCCCACAGCTCCTGGGCATCCTCTGCTACCATCGAGAGGAGGTGGAAAACATGCCCATCAGGGTTGGGGTGCACAGCACTGCGTGGCCTTTGGTCCCGGGGGGTGCACCCCACCTCGCTGGGCACAAGAGAGCACCCCCTGTCCTTACACCAGCAATGATGGGGCACAGCCGTGGGGCTTCAGCTTAGGGCTGGGGGTTGGACAGAGGCTCTGGGCAGGGATGCACTAAAAGCACTGGAGAGATGGTTGGGTCTGGGGCATCTGCATGTACATGTGTGCACACCTACACCCCACTGCAGCTCACCTGGACCCCGCTGTAGGTTTGGTGCCGCTGTTTCTGCTGCTGCAGGGGGTGCCCAGCCCGAACCACTGGGGGAGGCCCCCCCCAAAGTGCCTTGCTTTGGGAACTTCAGACCTGTCTCTTCCAAGATATTTTATTAAGAATGTTATACAAATGTTTTAAAAAATATATATATGCTTATAATAATTAATAAAAGAGAAAAAAAGCTTTATTTAAAACCAGAGGAGAGCATCCTTAACGCCTAAACCCTGCTGCGAGCCGGGGCTCCCGTTGCTCCGCAATGCAATGACTCTGAGCAATGCAGTGGTTTCATTGCCATGGGCATCCCAGCAGCAGCACGTCCTGACTCTAACCCTAAAGTGCTAAAAAAGAGGTGCACGAGCCAGTGCTCTACACCCACAAGGCACAGCGTGAGGGGGCAAGAGCAGGGCTGAGTCCTGCCCAGCACATACCTGAAGCATCCCAGTGCCCCCCAGCAGTCATCACCCTCATCCCACAGCTATAAAGCTCCCTGAGAGCACAGGGATGGTCACAGGGCAGGGGACAGCCCCAGTGCCAGCCCCATCCTGCCAGCACCACACGTCCCAGCATCACTCTGTGTCCTGCACAGCATGGGGACAAGGATAGAGCCAGCAGGAGTGGCAGTGCTACTGGATGGGATGAGAGGTGACCGCCCCATAGCCCAACCAGAGCAGTGGGTACACCACAAAGTAACCGATGGCAGAGCCTGCAACCACCCCGAGGAAGATCCATGCGTTGTAGGACATGACAGCCAGCATCAGTGTGTAGCCCACCACCACCTGAACCACGTGGAGCAACGTCTGGCCCACATGGTACTGGAACCACCTATGGGGAGAGACAGGGACAGTCAGCATGGGGACATCATGGCTGTGGCTGAGCAGGATTTGGGCACTGCTTTGCAGCTGCAAAAGCAGAGCAAACACAAACCTGGCTGTGAATGAATGGAGAAGGGATCACAGAGAGGGTGGTCCTTCTCTCCATCCCCACCTCCCAGCCCTCCCAGCACCCCCATACACCCCATACACCCCCATACCTGCCCTGCACAGCCTCCTGGACACCACTGTCCTCACTGTCCCCACCACCTCCATCCCCGTTGTCCCCCTCGTTGGGTCCCAGCAGCGTGTCCTGGCTGAAGCTGGGGGGCACGGCCAGCAGCGCCCGCCTCAACACTTTGGCCTTTCCTATCTTCACCACTTCATACAGCACAGAGAGCAGCAGGATCACCAGCACGGACAGCACCATCCCTGCACAAAGACAACCCCAATAACATCACAGGCAGCAGTGCTCTTTTTCCCCATAAAAGAACAGCTTGCAAATCGTTTTCAGCAGGGACGATGGAAATGCTCTCCAGCTATTTGCAGGGATGATGGAGGGATTTGGGGGCACAGCCTACCTGTGGGGTTGTGCACGCTCCAGAAGTCAAAGAGCAGCACCAGCCTATCTGAGAAGAAGAAAGTCATCTGCAAAGGAGACAAGAAACAGCATTCAGGACCATCCCCTCCTGTGCTTTTGAAGGGGAAGCCGTGCAGGCAGAGCACCCAGGGAGCAGTGTGACAACCACCCCACGAGGCTGGGTGACACCAGTGGGAAATCCCACAGTGCTGGCAATCATTTGGGGTTTGGCCAAATGCTGCAAGTTCTGCTTGGTTCCCAAAACAGGAACCGTGTTTGCAAATCACCGCTGTGCTCCTCTGCCTCCCACGGGCTTCTCTTGCCTTGCCTTGCCTTGGCAGGCTGCTCCAGATGCACCCACAGATGTTCTCCATCCAGATGGGAACCAGCTGTGCCCTTCCATGAGCACTGCATCAAATCTGCAGCCTCTGCACCCCGTGGTGGGGGTCTGTGTTCTGGAGATGGGGGTATCACAGCCACCCAACGTCAGCACCTCCAGCTAAGAACATCCCTGCAGGGTTTGCTTTTAACCTGCGACTAAATCCCATTTGGGGCCATGTCGCAGTGGAGCAGAGGATCCAGAGAGCTTTATCATGCTGAAATAGGAGAAGAAGCTTCTAGCCCATGGCTCTTCCTCAATAAAACCACCTCCAGAGCTGAGGTCACTGCTGCCAATTCTTCTTTCTTCACCACAGCCACACACTGTGGGTTTTCCTCCTCCTTGCAGGAGCTCTCAGCACCCAGCTGTCCCCAACCATCCCACTCAGCTCAGCCCAGGTTGTGCCCATCCACAGTCACATTTTGGGACCAGCCTCAGCCAGGAACCCCATCCCATAAGCAGAGATACCTGCGCTGCAGCCAGGCTCTAATGACACACCGTCTGCTCATTACCAAAGCACATTAGGACGTGTAATTGCCTTATGCTTTTAAGCTTCCTTTGGCAACGGATTTATGATAATTAGCCATCACATGAAACTACTTTTCCTTTGCACACCTCAGCTGGCAGGCTGGGTAGGGAAGAGGCAACAGCACTTTGGGGGCACAGGAACAGAAATGACGTGCAGAAGGTCTCCATGCTGCTGCCTAAGAGCTGTTGCCCTGTGCCATCGGGTACCCAGGGGTGTTAGTGGGGTTGATAGGATGCTCTTCAGGTTGGCAGGCACAAACACGACATGGGAACGCAGGGTGGGGACGGCGAGTGTGGGGCGAGCAGGTTTTGCAACCCCGCTATAGTCATAAACACAAAGCACGAGGCTGAAAGGGGAAGCGGGGCAAAGCCTTGCAGCACTGCAGGGAGAAGTGTCCGAAAGGAGATGGGGGTGAAAAGGGGTTGGGGGGGTTGAGAAGGATGCGGCTGTGCTGAGGGGTCCGGTCCGTGCCCAGCACCGAGGGAAGGGATGCGCTGCAACGGGGAGAAGGAGAGGAGGGGGTGAGTAATGGAGAGCTGATGGAGTGTGGATGCTGCAAGGGGAGGTATGACATAGCATAGCACGGCATAGCACGGCACAGCTCAGCCTCAGCCTCACCTCCATGTCGGCGTTGCAGAGCTCAGCCCGTCCCGTCCCGGCTCAGCACGGCTCGGCTCAGCCCGGCGCTGCCGAGTGACGCGCTGTGCGAGGTACGTCGGGAGTTGTAGTGCGGCTACGGGACCGCCCCGAACAGAACCGAGCCGTCAGACCGTGTCCTTT
This sequence comes from Coturnix japonica, assembly GCF_054131305.1. Lineage (NCBI taxonomy): Eukaryota > Metazoa > Chordata > Aves > Galliformes > Phasianidae > Coturnix > Coturnix japonica. The sequence continues at coordinate 9,880,868 of NC_140683.1, forward strand.
TGCATCCAAACTGCCCCCCCCCAACAAAACAGCCCCCTCCCCCCAATTAAATCAGCACCTTCTCATATATATATATATATTACATATATATATAATTTATAGAGAAATGACTTTGTAAACAATGTTCTTCTACTCCAGAAGAAGGTGTAGTCCGTGGCATAACGCAGCTACAAACACAGCATCCCACCTCAGGGCCAGCCCTGCCTGACTCTCAGCTGAAGCAGACGGGGCCGATGGTGAACCCAAATTGGTGCGAGGCATCGCCGTCGTGGAACACAGCCAGGTCCCGTAGGGGCAGCAGGGTCAGCTCCTCCGTCACAAAGTGGAAGATGGTGTCAGTGATGGAGGAGTCGTTGTCCAGCTGAAAGGACCATGAGCAGCACTGAGACCCCCCGGCTGGGCTCACCCTTACCCCTGCCCCATCCCACTTGGTGCCATAGGGATGCTCAGACCCAACGAGCAGCTCAATCCTGAGCCCTGGGTTTGCAGGCTCACCAGGCAGCCCTGCAGTGTGGCCACGTAGCTCTGCTCCCGGGTGTCAGCCAGAAAGCGGATTTCCTTCTGGGGCTGTCGGTGGTGGGGAATGGGGCGGCAGGAATAGGAGACCTTCTGTGCAGCCCTATGGCTGTGCAGGCGCAGGAAGCGCAGCTGCACCACGCTGGCCCCTGTGTAGTCCAGCTGCAGGGACAAGCAGAGAGACATGGGGTGGATGGTCAACCAAAGGCAGGATGGGATGTAACCCTATTGGAGCATGGGTTGGGATTGGGTTCTACAACATGCAGCCATTGGGGAAGGGCTCTGTAACCCCCTGGGGGCACTCACCATGAAGCCCCCAGGCAGAGCACTGAACCACTCAAAGGTGTGTGTAGAGGTGTAGGAGTTCAGCCAGGCTTTGATAGGGACCTGTGGGGATTGGGGACCTTGTTACTCTGTCCCAGTAAGGGATGGTGACACTGCTGCCCTGCCAGATCCACCCCCAGCAGCTCCAAACCAATTGAGGCACCCACCCTGAAGCATGGGGTGGAGAAGCACCATCCTCACCCCAAACTGCTGCCATCACTCACAGTAGTGACAGCACTCACAGCAGTATGACACCAGCATTACTATCCCTCTGCAGCCACCCCAGCACCTGGGCTGAAGGCGACCCCTGGGGCTGTACCTGGTTGTGCACGGGGGATATGCAGGTCTCACCCCCTGCTGTGAAGTTGCAGAAGGCCACAAGGGCATCCCGAGGGCTTCCCTGGTTGGGGTCAATGTAGTAATGCCCTGTGGGAATGCAGAGCGGAGCTGATGGTGCAGGTTCCCATGCTATAAACCACCAAGCTGGGGCTGTACTGTGTTATTTCTATTCCTTGTACCCCCACACCCTCCTCTCATGCACGTGAGCACCCCAAAGTGCAGCTCCCTCTGAACACCCTGGAACTGTAGACCATAAAACTTACTGAGTTTGAGCCCAAAACCTCATTCCCTCTTAAAGGCATTTATAAAGGATATGAATGGCTGGCTGGGGGCACAAGGCAGCCCAGTACCATCGGGCAGGTTGGGGTGTGCCAGCAGCAGCTCCTTGCAGGTGGCTGCAGGTTTGTCCTTGGTTCCATCAGGATGCTCAACGAGAGCTCTCAGCTCACGGCTCATGTTGTCCAGCAGGTCCAGCACTGTGGTACGGTTCAGGCAGTCGGCAGGATAAATCAGGTGCTGGAAGGTGATGGGCAGGGATAGCATCCTTCCCATCCCCACCAGGTCCCCACCATCAGCCCCAGAGCTGCACAGCATCACGCACCCAAAGCTCCTCCTCAGATAACATCAGTGCTGGCCCGCTGGGACCAGGGGGACCAGCCTGCCCCTGGGTGACAGTGATAACAGCAGTGACACTGCTGCCCTCTGCGTGGCACCAACCACCACTTCAGATCCACATGGAGGGCACAAGGGACACTGTGGCTCTTCTTACCGGTGGTCCTGGTTTGCCCCTGATGCCTGGATGACCTGGGAAACCTTTCAGTCCCTTTCAAAGAGTGGGGAGGAAGATGAAGGATAAGCAAGGAGTCGAGGCGCTGCCTTGCATCCCCACATCAGACATAGAGCTGACCTCACCCTGCACTCACCTTCTGTCCTGGCAAGCCCTAGAAGAGAAGAGCAAAGGGGCTCTGAGCAGGAGCTGCTGCCCCTTTAGACCCCAAACATTGGGGGCTGAAGCACTTACCAGCTTCCCAGGGAGCCCAGGCAGACCCCGTGGGCCAGGGGGGCCAGTGTCACCCTGCAGAGGGACAGAGGGTCATAAATCAGCCCTTGTCCCAAGTTACTCTTTACTGGTGCACCCTGCACCAGCCCCATCACCCCACATTACCTGCTCTCCTTTGGGCCCTGGTTGCCCAGGAGTGCCCTGTGGTCCGTGCTTGCCCTAAGGGGCATGGAGAGGTATCACAAGGTGTTATACAGGGTGACATAGGGAGCAAGGGGGGGGGGAGAGCTGTGAGCCCCCCACACACCTTGAAGCCATCGTCCCCTGGCTGCCCCAGGTGGCCCCTGCTGCCCTTCTCACCCTATGGGAGGAAGGAAAGGAGAGGCCAGGAATGGCTGCATGGAGCACTGCACGTGGGGATGGGCACGGGGCATGTCACCCACCTTGGGTCCTTTGTGTCCGGGGTCTCCTCTGAAGCCCTTCAGCCCAGGGATGCCCTAGGAGAGAAGCAGCAGCCATCAGGCCCTGCACACCCAACCATGGAGGGCCCTTAGAAACCAGAAGGATTCAGTGAATTTGGGGAGTTTTTAGGGATCTTGAGGCATTCCTCAGCACAGCACTGGCTTTCCATTTTGGCAAGCCCTTAAGAACCATTGCTACTGATGCAGGCCAGCTCTCCTGGCTCCCTGCAGCCTTCTTGCCTCTGTTTGCATTTGGTGACGTTCCCAAAGCTGAGACTTTTTAAATAGAGAAGCAGCGATCCCAGCAATTCAAGTAACTCCTCGAGCGTTTCTTTTGCCTGTGCTTTGGATGCTGATCTGGGAGGGGAGGGCAGGGCAGGCTGAGAGCCATGAAACAACGGGAAGATCTGCTCATTTTTCAGGTCCTCCCTTTGGCTTTTGGGGCTGGGCAGCAAATGTAGAGCAGGAGACACACTGAGCCCCCCCAGTTCAGTGCCAGTACTCACATATAGTCCTTGTAGTCCCTGGGGCCCTGCCAGCCCCTCGTCACCTTGACGGCCCTGCAATGCACAAGCATTAGTGGGGGTTAGGGTTAGGGTAGGGTTAGGGTTAGGAAGGGAGGATTAGAGTTAGGGTTAGGAAGGGAGGATTAGGGTTAGGAAGGGAGGAGGAGGTAATGGGGACTGAGTCCAGGCTCCAAGACATGGTGCCCCTCTATCAGCCATCCTTCAGGAAAGGCTCTATAGGATGAGTCCCACAGCATCCCAGCCACTGATGGGCTCACCCTACCTTGGGTCCGCGGGGTCCCCTATGGGCCCGGTGCCCCACCTTGCCTCGCTTGCCCTGGGAACAGGAGGTTGAAGACTTGTGAGCAACTCAAATGCACTGAGCTGACTGCCCACATCCCCTCAGTGTCACTATGGGGACACAGCCCAGCTCTCCATAGGGACAACGGTGCCCTTTACCCGTCTGCCAGCTTCTCCAGGAGCTCCTTCTGGCCCTTCCTGCCCCACATCACCCTGGGGAGAGCAGAGATGGGGATGTGGGTCACCAGCACTGGGGGGTGAGGGGCTGCTCCCTGCATGGACCTGGGGATGTCACTGGGGTGGTGCTGCAGAGCTGACCCCTGTTGTCCCTATGCAGGATGCTGCTGCCGTTACCTTTTCTCCTTTGTGACCTTTCTGCCCTTGGGGACCAGCTTGTCCTGGAGAGCCCTAAAATCCCAAAGGAGAAAGAAATCCCTCTTTGAGGATGCCGTGCCCAAGATGTTCCTTCTTTACTCTCACCATGCACAGGAATGGGGCTTGAGATGATGGATGATGTACGATGTCTCTTTTGGGTTTCAGCAGGAACAGGGAATGCTCCATGTGAGCATTACTTATGATCCCAGCAAACCTCAGCCACCCATCCCATTACAGCCTCCCCACCCCTCACCATGTGCCCTGCTTCTCCCACTGTGCCTGGCTCCCCTTTGGCACCCACAAGGCCCTAAGAAAAAAAAGAACAAATAAATCAACCTTACTCCTTGGGCATCCAGCTTGAGAGCTGAGGATGGGGATGGCACAAGGGCAGAAGGTGACACTCACCTCAATGCCACCAGCCCCTGGCACTCCAACATTGCCTGGAGGCCCAATCGGACCCTGCATTCATCGGGAGACAAAGCATGGAGCCCTCAGCTCTTTGTTGTTCCCCATGGGACCCCATAGACCCCACAGCTCTTTGTTGTTCTCCATGGGACCCCATAGACCCCTCAGCTCTTTGTTGTTCCCCATGGGACCCCAGGACAGCTTCAATTCCCCCCACTCTGTGCCTCAGTTTCCCTGCAGAAACTCACCTTTCTGCCCGGCTGCCCCCGTGTTCCTGCAGCTCCCCCAGCTCCTCTGTGTCCGATGTAGCCCTTGAAGCCAGGGCCACCCGGCTGCCCACGTGCACCCACTGAGCCCTATGGGACACACAGATGAGGCTGCTGGCCCCTAAATGCCTGCATCACCCATCACATCAAGCATCTCCTTCTGTGCATCCCATGGAGCCAACCACCATCCCCAACCAGCAATCCCTGAGCTGAGAAGCAGCCTCTGCGTGCCCCCACCATCCCCCAGCAATGCCAACAGCCCTAAGGTTAATCATCAAAAACCCTTTTTCAGCCTGTTCCAGGCTGGGAACTCACCATAGGGCCAGGATGGCCACGGTCTCCCTTTGCTCCATCGTCTCCTGCAGGTCCCTGTGGGGATGTTGAGGCTGAATTTTGGGGCAGGTTTCCATACTTCATATCTGCCCCTTTCTCCCTCTCCTCCCCCCAACAGCTATGGGGCAACAAGTCCTTCAGCTTCACTTTGTGCTGGAAGCAGTGGCAGTTGGGGGCAGAATGAGATGAGTGGACTTGGGGGGCAGAAGGAGGGCTCTGAAGCTGGACTTGTGGGGCAGAAGGTGATGAGTGGACTTGGGGGGGCAGAATGAGGGGAATGGAGTGAGTGTGACTTGGGGGGCAGAGTGTGCTGTGCACACACAGCAGTTACCTCCAGCCCAGCTGCTCCGGCAGCTCCATCCCTGCCGCAGGGTCCTGCATCACCCTGGTAAGTAAAGGAACAAATGAACACTTCCAGCTCAGCCCTCAGCCCCCAGCCCCATTTTGCCCTTGGCTGAGCTGTCCCAAGTGCGAGCCATCCCCACTGCCTCCCCACCAAGACTTGGGAAGAGAACAGGGATGGGGCAGGGTTGCAGCATTGCCCCGCTCTACCTTCACTCCTTCCAATCCATGGAGGCCAGGGGGGCCTCGCAGCCCCGTCCCACCCTGTTTGGGGCAAAGGAAAAGGAAAAGACCCACTAGAGCTCTGCTGCAGCCCAGCACCCCACTCACAGCTGTCCCCATTGATGGGGTCTGCAGCCACCATTGGGATGGGGACACACTGACTCACAGAGCGTCCCCGGGATCCGACAGGTCCTGCAGCACCTCTGACACCGAGCTGGCCCTGGGGCAGAGATGGGGACGTGGTCAGAGGGGGAAGGCAGAGTGAACCCAGTGCACAGCACATGAGGGATAAGAGCAGTAACCCTGAATGCACACGGAGAGTGAAACCCACACACATCGCCAATGGGAACCAGCATGGGTTTCCATTGGGTTCCATTCCATTCCCTCAATGGAATTTGCCACTTGGCATTTTCCACGGCTCCCAAACCCACGATCTGCTGGGGTAAGTGTTGCCCCTCATCACCCTTCACCCAACCCCATCCCCACTACTTGTACTTACCAGCAGCCCCTCCCGGCCCTTCTCTCCTTTGCGACCTTTCTCTCCATCCTCCCCTGGTGCAGCTCCCAGTCCCGGTGCTCCAGTTGGGCCCCGTGGTCCAGCATCTCCCTGCTCCACAATAGAAACAAAGGAACAGTGACTAAATGAGTTTCTGGATGGAGACACATCAGCACTGAGGTTCTGATGCCAGCACTGAGCCCCACATCTCTGCCATCACCTTTCGTCCCTGTAATCCCGGCTCACCCAGCTCTCCAGCATCACCAACATCCCCCTGCCAAAGGGAGAAGCATTAGAATCCAACTCAGCAGCCCCATCCCAGCCCCATTATCCCATGGGATCTCTGCTCACACCTCCTTCCCCTGCTGCCCAGCTCCCCCTGGCCGCCCTGCTGGCCCACGTTCCCCTCGCTCCCCGCAAGCACCGCTGACACCCAGAGCTCCACGAGGTCCTGCATCACCCTGCAAAGGATGGAGACATCAGGATTACTCTTAGCTAATTGATGCTACCCCATGGGAAGGGATCTGCTGGCCCTATACAACCCACCTGCTGGCCCTTAAGCCCTGGTCGCCCCTCGGCTCCCACAGGTCCTGGTGGTCCCTGCAAAAGAATCACACAGCGGGACCAACCTTGTCCTCTGCCCCATGGCTGGATGTCTCTCCTGGAAGGCTGCTCTTCCATATTCCCACATTGCTCACAGCCCTTCCCTTGGCTTCCCCCTGCTTTGGCTCAGGGTTAGTAGGAGATGCAATGGGAAGGCACAGCATCCCACACCTACCTGCTCACCATCCAGCCCACTAACACCAACTTCACCGGGATCCCCTGGGACACCCTGCAGGGAATATAGGGACAGAGAGCTGCACATCCCTCTAGCCCAGCCAGTGTGAGCTGGTGGGCTCACAAGGCACCATCGCCTTGTGTTGAGCAAACCAAGGGGTTCAGTGGCAACCCAGGGATCATCCCCAGTGCCAATAAAGGGAACAGCCCCTCCTTTTCCCATACCTGCTCGCCTCGCATCCCCGAAGGCCCCTCAGGTCCTCTCAGACCTTCCTGGCCCTATGAACAAGCAATCCATATTACCAGCACTGTGCAGTGCTAACCCAGCAATCTGGATACCGACGACCCATCACCCCCACACCCAAACCCCCTGTACCTCCCTCAGTGCTGAGCAGCCCCATCCCATTAGCATCCCACTCACCGGGTACCCAGGAATCCCATTAGCATCCCACTCACCGGGTACCCAGGGGGGCCAGCAGCCCCTGCTGCTCCAGGTGCTCCCATTTCCCCCTCTAAGCCAGGCTTCCCAGGCACGCCATGCAGCCCTCGCACACCAGGAGCTCCCTGCAAGGCCAGGAGGATGTTTAGGATCCCAATAATGGTGTGAGGGTCCTGTTCTCCATCACCTCCATCCCACTCCATCACACAACATGCAGCTCCAACTCTGCATAGCTCAGCTCCCCACTCACCCGCAGCCCTGGGAGCCCCCGAGGACCCGGCTCTCCTGCTCTGCCCTGAAACAAGAGACACCCCAAACAGGCTGCAATAAAAACCCAACCCCACGACATCCCCAACATGGAGCAGCAGGATAAACCCCCAGCAAACGGGGCTGGGGAACACATTGCCAGCACCATCAGTATCATATGCCGTTTACTGCAGGGTGCTGCATGGCTTGTATTGCTTAGCACACGTTGTATCGTGCTGCATGGCACGTATTGTATTGCATTGTATGGCATGTATTGTATTGCATGGCTGTAGGAGGTGAGCAGCCCACAGCAGACCTAGCCCTACCTGGGAGCCAGGAGCACCTCGTGGGCCGGGGGGTCCTGGTGGGGCCTGGGGAGGACAGAGACATTAGGACCCCATGCTCAGCCCCATCTGCAGCCCTATACATCCCCTATCCCTGAATCCACTCCTTAATGCTGGTAGCAAAGATTTCCCATTTCTCTGCACCCAGCCAACAGCCTTCACCTTGGGACCAGCTTTTCCAGGGAATCCTGGTAGACCTCGAACTCCAGCTTCTCCCTGTTTGAAAACAAATGATAAATCCTTCCTGCTACCTGTTTTAATGCAGTAGCTCCTTAAGAGGGGGAAAAAAAAGCAATCCAACATCTTATACAGTAGGCACAGCAGGTGAAGTGCAAGGAGAGCTGCTGGCTCATCCTGAACGGGGCTGGATCCCACCCCACAGCCCCATAGGATCAGCACCCCAACCCTGGCTCTACCTTTTCTCCCCTGTGCCCTGGCTTCCCACGGTCTCCAGCCAGTCCTGGGTAGCCCTGGGGAGAGGGTGGTGTTAGGATGATGGTAGGAGGCATTGAGGGCTGTGCAGCAGCAGTGGTGATGCTCAGGGCTCTCTGCCCTTACCCCAAATGAATCCATCACCCACCCCACCCCCCTTGGTGCCCGTGTCTCTCCTGGGCAGCTACAGCACTTACATAGATGCCGACTGGCCCCTGTGGTCCCTCCAAGCCAGGTTTCCCAGGCAGACCCTGCCAGAAGACAGAGCCCTCAGCACCCTGCTCATGTGCTGGGAAGACCCACAGGGTAACAGAATGTCCACCCCCAAGTGCTTCCACAAGATGTGAGTGTCCCTTTGTGCCCCAAATCCAGGCAGTCTGAGCAATCTGTGTCCTGCTGCGTGATCCCAATGGGGATGTGGGTCTGAGCATCATGCCCAGGAGCAGTTCAGACCCCCCCCCCCCCCCCCTACTGCCAACCCTGGTGCATCCAGACCTGAGCCTGGATCTTGCCCACAATGAGGGGCACTCATTGCCACCAAGTGTTCCCTAGGACACCCAGACCCATCCCCATTCCCCAGCTCTCACCTTTGGACCCATGCAACCCTGGTCTCCATCAGCTCCAGGTTTTCCTTGGGGCCCCTTTGGAAGTATTCAGGGAGGAGATTTCAGCCAATCTGACCCTTTGCTGGTTCCATCCCAGCCCTCCCCAGACACCCTCCTGCCTTCCAACACATGTGAGTGTAGAATAGGAAAGGGCAGGGATCCATGCAGCTTGTCCTTACTGTGGGTCCAGGAGGTCCTGCATGCCCTCTGCCCCCTTGCACACCAACAAAGCCCTGTGGGGAAGGGCAGAGGATGAGCTCTGGATGAAAGGGAGAGGAGCATGAGGATGGCAGACAGAGAGGGTGATAGGAGAGCAAACGCAGAAGCACAGGGAATGGAGAAGCTCCTCAGCAGAGCGAGTGTTAGGAAACCTTTGGAAAGGAAAAAATCACCATCAGTGATAAGGAGCATAAATTTTGCAAAACCTATTTCTTAAATGAACCCCTCTCATTTTGTTTCCTTTACCCTTTGAGAGCACAACCCCAAGGGCACAGAGCCAGGCAGGGAGCTGCAGAAGAAGGACAGAGATGTGGAGAGACTGTAAAGAGGCAGAAGGATGAGCAGCTCTACTCACTGGTGCTCCCATCCTGCCTGGGCTGCCCACAGCCCCAGGGGGACCCTGCAGGGTAAGGTAGGGGGTGGTGAGGATGGAGAGGCAGGGGCAGCCATTCCATCCCATCCCATCTCATCAACCTCAGTCACATGCAGGCAGGTCTGTATACAATAGATAGGACATAGTGTAGAATGGGAACCTGTATACCAGGCTTTCCTTCTGTGCCTTCCGCTCCAGGGATGCCTTTTGAGCCCTGGAAAGAGAATCTCAGCTCAAAGCAGAGCCCAGTGATGGATCCCACAGCTTCCCAGCAGCTTTGCCCTCCCACAGCAGCCAAAATCCCCAGCCCCATGTACAAGACATCACCTACTTACAGGCGCTCCTGGGACTCCAACCAGTCCACGCTGGCCCCCACGGCCCTGGAAAAGATTGAGCACTGAGAAAAGACTCTTTCTAGCATGAGTAACACTGATGGAGATTGGACATGCTGTGCTGTTCCATCTCCATCCCCCAAAGATGCTCTGAAATTCAACTGTAGGTAACCCCAGCCCACAAGTTACCCTGGCACCCCGTGGTCCTGGCATTCCCTTGGGGCCATCGGGTCCTCGGCCTCCCTACAATTGACCCAGAGAGAAATGCTGTCATTTTAGGCAACACTGAGGGTCCCCCCCCAATCCTTCCACCCCAGGGTGCCACGCACTGGGGACATCCATGAGTGGCAGTATGATACCGCCCCCCCGGTGCTGGCACTCATGCTGGGGCTCCAAGGCATGGTGGTCACATCCCTGCTCCTCCCCATAGGAATGAGCCCATGGGGTACCATGATGCAGTGGCAAAGCCATCACTGACCTTCGGTCCTTCGCTGCTGTTCAGCCCCACTGGACCCATCTGCCCTTCTTCTCCCTGTGGGGAAAAAATAGAACAGAAATGACTGAGAGAATCAAAGAGCACACAAAGGGTGGGTGTGTGAGCTCCCATGGGCTCAGACACAGCCATGCTCCCTTCACCCCTCCCAAGCTGCCTGCCCACCCCCAGCCCCACCTCAGGTCCCTGGGGTCCTGCTGCCCCACGGGGTCCAGGGAAGCCCATTGATCCCATCTGGCCCCGCAGCCCTGGGGGTCCCGCAGCTCCTGGTGCTCCATGCAGACCCTGGGTGGGAGGAGGATGGTGATGGATCAGCAGCAGCACAATGTGAGCTCACCCACTGCATGGTGTGAGCACACAGCTGGGTCTGGCTGCTTTCCCAGCCAAAGGAAGGGAGCAGCTCCCAGCCATGGCCCTGTACACCATTACCTTGCTTCCTTTAGCTCCCAGGTCTCCCTTGGCTCCGCTGGGACCCCGGCAGCCCTGTAAGAGCAGCAGAGGGGAGGTGGACCCTCAGACCTCTTGGAAACCACAAAGCTTGATCAGATCCCACGTGGGGCACTGATGCCTATTTGGGTGCCATCTCTGCCTGCTCCTCATGGTACAGCACTTCAGACAAACTGCAGTGCCAACTATTCCAGGGTCAAGCCCACATGAGGATAAACTGATGAAACTGGTGCTTTTGGGCTGCTTTATCATGACTTTCCCATACCCTGAGCCATTCATGGTGTGGGTGCCATCACTCACCTTCTCTCCTTGGATGCCCTTGGACCCTGGCAGGCCAATAAACCCCTTCAGAGAGAGACACAAAACATGAGTTAGAACACAACACAGAAAGAACTCTGCCAGTGGGGGGTGGGAAGGGGCACTGGGGCTGCTGGGCATCACCCCACAGTGCTTTGGGGTGCTTCAAGGTGAGGATGAGACACACACACACACCCTGCCATTCACCCTCATGGACTCACCACAAGTCCCTCCTGTCCTGGTTGACCTCTCATTCCAGGGACCCCCTCTGTGCCCTGCAAGGGGAACGCCAGCATCAGCCACCCCATTGCAGTGTTTATACCACCAAAAGCAGCACAACCCCCAGGGGAGCAGGGTGCCTTGAAGGGAAGCTCTTGAACCCAAGCTCCAGCCCCACCAGAAGCCAAAAGTGGGGGAGAAATCCTTACAGTGTCTCCTTTGGGACCGGAGGATCCCTCCATCCCAGCAGAACCCTGCAGAGAAGCACGCAGGGATGAGGTTCAGCAGCTCAAGATGGGAAAGAACTTTGTACGTGTGCACCTCAGCAATGCAGGATGGCACCCGCACATCATTTACCTGCACACCCCCCAGGCCAGGGGGGCCACGTTGCCCCTGCAAGCCCTGTGGCCCCTGAAAAACAGCAGAGGGGTGAAAAGCTCCCAACACCCCAGCTGCCCCCCACCACCCCATTGCTGTGAGATTTGCCCATCCTGACATACTTTGGGTCCACGGGGGCCAGGCAAGCCAGGAGGACCCATCTCTCCCTATGGAGAGAGCAATAAAAGGATGGGGTGAGCACAGCAGCTGGAAAATCCTAAAGGATAGAGCAGGGAGCTCAGGCAGCCTCACCTGAGAGCCATTGACTCCTTGGCACCCAACAGAGCCTGGCTGGCCCGGCTGTCCCTGCAAGGCAAGAGCAATTCTCAGCCCTGGGGATGTGGGAGCAGGGTTGGAGCCCCAATAACATTACCCACTGCTGTGGGAAGTGGAGCACTGTGACTTACCATGGGGCCAGCAGGGCCTGAGGCACCCACTGAACCACCTTCTCCCTGAGGCAGCAGAGAACAGATGCCATTTTATGGTGTGATTTTCTGCTTTGAGTCTTCACATCCCCAGTCCTCCCCCTTCTTCTTCATATGATGCATCAGGGACTCTCCAGGCACACATTATCCCTCTGTCCCTATTTCTTTCCTACTTCATAACCAAACCACTTTAATTTCCCTTTTACCTCTCCTACAAACCCCATTCTCTCTCACTGGGATGCCTCCCAGTGACTACACTGTCATCATACTGAGAGCAGCACAGAGCTCAGGTGCTGCCATAGCCTGAGGTTCACCCCAGTGCTCCTTGCTCTTTATGGGGCAGGGCTGAAAACCCAGAACAAGAAAACCCCCTCACCTCTGGCCCAGCAGGGCCCTGGAAGCCCATTGCACCCTTCAGACCTGCCATCCCCTAGGACAGAATGCAGAGGGCTCTTAAAGTGCTGTTGTCACATCCCTTGCTGTAGAGTGGGGGAAGGCAAAGGCTCTGCACAAGGGCTGGGACACGTGCAAGGGGACGTGACTTCACCTCTCTGAAGCAGAGGCATTAATTGTGGAAGAGGGGATGAGGATGCAGTAGGACGGGAGGGAGCAATGTGCAAAGAGAAGGACACCCCATACAACTGCATCAACTCACGTGAGCCCCAGCAGGACCAGGCAGGCCACTCTCCCCTTTCACCCCCTAAAAAAGCCAAGAGATGGAGGGTAGCAGGGCAGGAGGCACAGGGCAGGCTGTGCAGGGCAGGGACAGGCACCGCACCTTCATTCCCTTCTCGCCTCTCTCCCCAGGAGGTCCAGGGTCACCCAAGAAGCCCTGGAAGGGAACAAGGTCAGATGAGCCACAAACAGCATTGGGAGCTAAAACACAGCTGCTGTGGCTTGAAGGAGCTCTGATGTAGGGCAGGAGATGGGGACCCTCCACCTTGCACTATATGGACCATCACAGGAAGAAAAGAAATAGCCACAGAGCTGGTGCCCAGCACACTGTTACCCTGCTCCAGTGGCTCAAGCTGCCCCGGCCAGCAGCAGCCACATGCAGTGAGGTTGAGCACAAGAACAAGAGATTCTCCATCTGGATGATGAGACGATACTTACAGGGGTGTGAATATAGGCCAGTAAAGCACAGGCCAACTCACCTCATCTCCCTTCTCACCAGCCAGCCCCCGGTCCCCACGGAAGCCCTGCAGCCCCTGTGGAGATATAGGAAGGAATGGGCCGTGCATCACAACAACTCCCAGCCTCACATTCCCTGGGTTCACTGTGGGGCAGCATCACACAGCTCTCACCTGCTCACCAGGCAGCCCACACAGCCCAGGTCTGCCCCCCAAGCCAGGGGACCCATCCAAGCCAGGCTGCCCTGCACGACCTGGCCAGCCCTGCAGCCCTGGTTTGCCCTGCAGAAAGAACCAGCACCATGAGCCCTACTGCCAGCTTTGGGTCTTGGGAACAGGCTGATGGCTGGGGACAGGAGAGTTAGAAATCCATGCTGTGATGAAACGAAGATGAACTCTGAGCTCCTGCTCTGACAGCGGTGCCTCCAGCCACCACATGCCCAACAGGACGCTCAGCACAGCTCTGTGGTGCGGCTCCATTTCTTGCTCAGGATTTTAAACTCTACATTTCTCCACCAGCTTTTGGAGCTGTGAAGGTCCAACACAGGCACCAGCCCCACACCCTCCATCCCATCCTGTATTTGAGCATCCCTAGTCATGGGATGGATGGCACTTACCATGTATCCCCGCTGGCCCTTCTGCCCCGGCTCTCCTGGCTCCCCACACAGCCCCTGTGTGCAAACACAAATAGAGTCAACACAATTTGGCTGTGCCCTCAGGTTACAGTGCAGAACTGAGATACACCGTGGCCTCGTAGGTATGGTTACATGGAAAACAAGGAACGATGCACAGAGAGCTTTGGAAATCACATCCAAGGATGGATTTGCATCCAAGAACCAGATCTGCAGCACTAGGGGCTGGCAGGGGGGTGGGGACATATAATGGAGCTGAGACATCACCTGTCCATCAGTGGACCACCAACAAGCAACCCCCTAGGCTGGAATCCCATGGCCTTGAATTACAGCTGATTTTGAGGGAGCCTGGGGTTGCTTAGGAACACAAAGTGCTCACAGGAAGGCAGGGGCACCTGGCTGTGCTTACCGGCATGCCTGCTTTCCCTGGGTGCCCTGGAGGGCCGGGGGCTCCGGGTTTTCTCTGCATTAAAGAGAAGTGTTGGTAGAGCAGATGTTGCTGTCAGAGTGGTTGGGTAGAGGAAAACCCCCCCCAGCTGGCCATAAAGAGGGAAAAACCAACCTGGATCACTCACTACTCACCGGCCAGCCAGAGTGCAGCAGCTGGTAAAAGGATGATTGCTAAAAGAATGGGAATAAACATCAAACTAAATTCTCCCTAAATCCCCAAGTTCCTTTTCTGCTGGGAAAGAAAAGTAACTTTCAGCACACAAACTACAAGGTGTATCTCATGTGGGGCGGTACCAGACTGTACTATTACCCAGGTTACTAATACCCAGGCTGGGAGATGAGGTTTTCTTCCTCCTCAAGTCCATTGAGCTACCTGGGAATGTTGTTTTTCAGCATAGCAGGGACTTGTTCTGTTGCACTGCTCCTGCTGCAGCCCTGCCATGTTCCCACCTGTACAGCCCTATGTCTTCTCATAAAAGGAAAAACCCCAAACCTATAGATGGGTATCTCAGTGCCCTCCTGCAGTTCTCACCGTGAAGCTCAGCCAGTCCTCACGGGAGTTCCTCCATAGAACAACAGTGGGGATGCCAGGGATGCCCATAGGACCTGGGTCACCTGGGGGTCCCATCCGCCCCATGGCTCCAGCGTGACCCTAAGAAGAAAAAGGCAGCTCTGTAACTCAGCCTGGGGTTGGACACAGGTTCTGGCTGGGATACTTGTCATTGCTAGGACAGCAGGAGCACAGGGATGTTGGTATCACATGGCAGCATCCCTCCAGGTGACCTGAGCTAAAAGCTGCTTTGTGAGATCCAAACACCCAGCAAAAAATGTGTTTTCCTCTTCCAAGCACACATAAAGGGCCACCACACTGCAGCACTGAATGCTCACTTTGCTATGTTGATTTAAAACAAGATGCAAACCCAGACCATCAGTGGTGTTGCCCTGGGCCCTTGGCCACATCTCACAGCTTCACCCATTCTTCTGGATACTCACTTTGTCTCCTTTGGGGCCCACAAGTCCACGTCTCCCAGGGCATCCCTAGAAGGAAAGAAGAGCTGTGTTACCCAGCCCTGCTCCCATCCATCCATCCCCATTGCTCCCACCACTCACTGGCAGCCCTGGAGGTCCCGGCAGCCCCGGGGGTCCTGGCTTTACAAGAGCCCGATATCCATGTACTGATGGCAAGATGGGGTGACCCAGGGGGGTGTGAGGATGCTCTGGATGCCCTGCAGCCATCCCTGAGGAACCCTTGAGTGTAGCTGCCTGGTGTCTCAATGGGGACACTTTGGAGGAGGCAATGGGCTTGGTGGCACTGCCAGGTTTGATGGGTGGGAGGTGAAGGTGGGTGTCTGCATTGCCCTTCAGCTTCTCCATGGTGATGTTCTCTTCCTGCCCAGGGTCAGAGGCTTGTTCTTTCTTGGCTGATGGCCCTGGAAGGACAAAAGCACCATAAGGGACCAAGCACTGCGATAATGATTGGGAGAAAGGGAGGAATCTGCATCGATGGACTCACCGGGGATGCCAATGATCCGTGGTCTGCTCCTGCTGATTCCTGGCCTGCCAGGGCCAGTGATTTTATTATAGGTGGAGTTCAACAGCTCAAAGCCTTCATCCTCAATAGAAAGGCTTCCCTCTTCTTCCTCCTGCTCTTCAGCTGTTGGCACCTCAGCAGCAGAGAACAAAGTCCGGGCGTTCCCATCTGGATGCAGGCTAAGGGTCTCCTGGGCACCCTTCCATGTCCAACGTGGGCCCAAGGTCAAATCTGAATGGGGGTGTTTGGAATCCTGGGAAGGAAGGAGGGAAAATAATGAAATCTGACGTTTTCTCTCTTTTTAGGTTGTTCTATTTGGGCTCCATGTGTCATCTCTGCATCAATACCCAGCCCTGGACCAAAGCTTCTCTCAGCACCCAAAGCAGAGCAGGACACTGAATGGGTTCCAAGCAGTCCCCCAACTTTGGGGCAGTTCATCAGTGCCAGGTGGGTTAGTTCACCTGCCTGAGTTAATTATTTTAATATGGATTTGCTCATAAGTGTTTCTCTTTGGCCCACACCACCTCCTCAAAGCACACTCTGTAGGGTACATGAAACCCAACACAGGGCACCAACAAGAGCCCATGGGAGCTCAGTCCTGGCTAATGCATTGGTGGGTCTGGTGCAAGGCAGCTGATGAACAGAGTCAGTGAGAAGTCACTAGAGGGAGACACAGGTCCGTGATTGCCTTGTAAAGATAGGAAAGGGAGCAGGGAAGTGCAAGGAGACAGCGAGCATCCTTCCCATCATCCTTCCATGGGCATCTTCTTTTGGTTGGACCTATCGCTTGGCTCTGATTCTGCTCAGCACCACGGACCCGAGGTGCATGTTCTGTTGGGAGTGAGTTGGATGGGTGGCTGATCCATCCTGGTGCTCCCAAGCACCACCAGCAGCCATCAATCTACTCCTGTATAGGCAATAGGCAACCTAGCAGTGAGGAGAAGGAGTTAAGAGACTGTGATAAGGTCAAATGCAAGAAGCAAAGAAAGCAAGATGGAAAGCAAGGTCTGGAGCCTGGTGGGAGGAACTCCTCAGTACTCACATCCCAGCCTATCAACACACTGTAATTAGCAGCCACTAGCTCAATTTCCCCCCTGAACAATGCAGCCCATGGGCCGTGTAATTTGTTAGCAAACCACAGCAAATTGGGGTCAGCCTGACGCACGCTCCAACATCTGCCCAGCAAAGATCTAATGTTATTTGTAAACCTCCATCCCCCAGCACCTGGCAGTCTAAAGAAGAGCTAATAAACAGCACAGGGGATGGGAATTCATCTCAAGGGACGAAAGAGGCCTGGGGGAGCAGTGGCACCATGCAATGGGTGATCTTCTTCTACCAGACACAGTAATTAAACCCACAGCTTCTGCAATCACAGCTGTGTGATTCAATTTGGGGTCTGGCATGCAGTAAATCCAACAAGAAATGAGAGCTGGTGGGAGCCTGGCATCTTTGTAAGTTCAAATCTGAATGGTTTTAGCGTTGGCTACTTTGCATTTCGGGGTGCGGATCATTCAGCCTTGGCCAGAGAAAACATCTGCTTTGTAAGTGAAATGTCATTAATGGGCAGATTATGCAGGACATGAAGAGAGAGCTTTGCAGTCTGACCCTCCTGGAGGCCACAAACACCACCCCCAATTCCCAGCCCATTTCCCCACACTGGGCCAATGAACTCCACCAAGATATGGGGCAGGAAACCCATTCAATCCAAAACAGCCCCACTCTTCAGGCCAGTTTCCTTCTAGCCAAGGCCTTAGCTAATAATTAAAAGTCAGTTAGGGAAATAAAAGCTCCCTCCAGAGCCATAAAATGAACATTCAGGCGCTCGTGTTGCCTTTGCTCACTGATGTTTCCAGACAGGGCAAAGAGCACTGCTGGGCACATGGTTTATTACATAGGTGTCCCATTGGCTTCCACTGTTTGCATATCAAAAATGCAAAGTCACCTGATGCCTAAATAACCACAGAATAGCTCAGATTGGGAAGGACCTCTAAAGGTCACCAAGTCCGACCATCATCCCATCACCACCACCACAGTGGTTTCAATGTTGCTTTGGGTGCTTTCTGATTAAAAGCCATTTTAAAATACAGCTTTAATGGTGAGAATTAAAGCAGTTCAGCTTTCCAACAAGACCCCTATTCCCCATTCTCACAAAAATATATATATATATAATTTTTGATCCAAGCCAAAAGCATTAATTTCCTTAAAAACACTTTCTCTTTTGGCAATAAAGGAAAGCACAAAACGTGCCGGCTACAGCCAGGAGAACTTACACTTCATTCTGTATGTCTTACATACAAGGAAATGGGTGAGCTACGATGCTTTGTGCTGCATCACGAGGAGGGGATGATTCAGCTCATGGAACACATGGACATCATTAGCCAGAAACCCCCCAGCAGGCAGAGGACAGAGGAAGGTCGGACTTGAAGAGATGCTGAGATCCTGCCTCGCAAAACCTGCACAAAGCCTTGAGTTTAAAGGCAGGTGCTTCAAAGGAAAAGTGCTGCTTTGCAAGGGCTGGAGGAGGGTTGAATGGCAAAGCACTAAAAAACAATCCAACATCATTTTTAAGGGCAGAGGAAAGACATCTAGGTGATGCTGGATGGCATCAAGGGAGGAAGAGCACGGTGGGAAGCCAGCACTGGAAGCCTGGTTTAAAGGCTCTAAATACCAGGTGAACACATTAACCAGGACATCATTGGCCTTCCCCTGCAACCCATCAGCTCCATCAGTTCAACTATGGCAGCATCCCATCCATCAGGATGGGGACACAAACCATCCCTAAGTGCCCAATGGCAGCGCCTGGGAGGGCAATACAGGGGACTCCTCATTGCTCAGTCACACACACACATCACAGTCTACATTTGCTGGCAGGCTTCTCTCTCAGGATGAAATGGGACAACAAACCATGGCTAGAAATCCCAAATGAAACAAATAAATAGGGTGAGACACCAGAAGGGTACATAGAAGGACATTTCCTGCAGTGTGGAGCCGTACCTGAGCTGATGGCTCCTGGATCTCATTGGTTTCTTTTGGTACCTGCACAATTGGAGAGAAAAAGAGACAACAGGGGGTGCTGAGTTCAGAACTTGGCCAGAGGGTGAAAGCTCTCCCTGGGCAGAGTTCTGAGAACAGCCTGGGTGCAATGTGTGACTGATGGGGGCTGATGAAGATTACTGAGTAAGCTAATATTCAATTTTCCACCAACGCTGACAACATAGAAGAAGAAAACATCTGAAAGGATGATGCAATGCAGCAATCTTACTGGGTGTGAGTGAGAACTTCAAAGTGATGCCCAGCTCCTGGTGACAGCTTTCCCCCACTGCTATAGCAGAGCTCCAGCTGCATGACTCCACAGCTGCTCTGAGTTTCACACATGGCACACACAGCCTTGCACACACCCAGGCTTCATTTGGCTCAGAAACTCTTCTTCTGCCTCAAACCCAACTATGACATCAAGGGACAACCTCCATCCCATGTGCTGACCCCCACCACCATGAGCTTCCATCATCCCAGCCCACAGCAGGCACCCAGCTCCCTCCATGCTGCTGTAGCTCCCAGTTTACCAGCTGCCCCACACCTCTGGCCTTGTTGCAGAGTGGTCCCTTGGAGGAGGACTGATGCCAGAGGAGCGTGCACATATCACAGCGTGGTTGTGGCAATGCTCACCAGCTGCTGCTGCATCCCCCATCACAAAGGTCAGCTGCTGCAGAGCACCCTGTGTGGGGGGTGAAGGTAAACAGAGATTCACCTGCATGCTTCCTCCAGAGCAGAGGAAAGCCTGTAGAGCTGCCAGCATCCTGCAGCCAGGGGCTTCTTAGGGTTGGGGTGGGCACTCAGGATCAATAAGGTCCCCACCAAATCCAAAGCACATCAAGTGCAAAGTGACACCCAAGTTGGGCTGGACAGGGCTCATAGCACTATCACACTCCTTCAGATGGAGGTACAACCACACTTCATATAGATAAAGCAAACCCCATCCCCATACACAGCCCTGCCCAGCACTTACCTCAAAGGGGATCTCAAAGGACTCCACCAGACCTCCGATGACGAGCAGCCCCTCGGTGCTCACACCCATCCCCAGGTAGCCAGGCCAGCTGGCTCTCTCCACCAGCCGACAATCCACATACAGCTCCAGGCTCTCCTGGGAGATGCTGAGAGCAACTCTATGCCAGTGCCCATCACTGAGCAGGGAAACAGGGAACCTGCATCCCCCAGAGGGAAGGGAAGAAGCAGAACATGAAACTTGGGTCCTACACAATGCAGGATGAGGCACCATCCTTATCAATCAGCTCCCAGGACTCCTCCATCCTTAGCGTGGATGCTAAGGATGGTACAAGGCTATTGTTACAAATAAGCACTGTTGGTTCCTTCCAGCTTGGGGGAAATGCAAACAGCATTTTAAGCATCACTTACTCATAGTGTCTCCTCCTTGTGGTGACAAAGATCAAACCATATGGGCTAACCCGGATCTGGAAGAGCACATGGCTCCGATGGCTCAGGATGGTCACCAGGCTGGTGTCCTCCTGTAGTGAGTACCTGAGCTTCATCAGCACACTCAGCTCATCTGCAAACCTGGGAGAAAGAAACACGGCATAAAATGCATCACAGTACAAATGAGCTCAGTGAGAACAAGGAAGAAAATCCAAGAGCAAACAGTCCTCCAGGCTGTAAGGCTGGATACCCAGCAAGAACATAAAGCACTGTCCATATAACCTTAATGCCTCTGTATGGCATACAATCTCAGCACCCACCTGTCCCCAAACACCTCCTGTGTAGGAATGCTGAGGGTGGAGTACTGCCCGATCTGCAGTGTGCTGCAATTGGCCTCATCGGAGCTGAAGGAAACGTTGCTGAGGTCCTGTGCATGGGAAGTCATTTTATCCAGCAGGTTCACTTCATCTGCATGAGAGGAGAAATGGTCAGCAGCTGAGCCACCCTCACTCTGCCCACTTCATTCTTCTTACTGGGAGGGGAAACACAGATGAAACCTATGAGGTTGATGAGGTTACAGGCAGATCAGATTGAAAGCAGGGTATGCTGTTGGGTGAATGGCTGCCCCACACAAACCACAGCTGAGGATTCTCTATAGTAAATAACATTCAAGCTTTCCTTGGGAGGGAATGGGCTTAATGCATGACCTGAGCATGTGATGGATGTTAACCACATTCCATGAAAACACACAGGGTGAATTGAAGCACGTGCCTTCCTAAATAGAGAGCAGCAAACCCTCTGTTTGCAGCTTCTCCCCACCACTAACCCGAGGTCACTCCTACCCTGGCACTGCAGGGTTTCTGCAGAGGGTGGTGTGTGTCCACTCAGAGGGTTATGCAACAGGACTTCAACCTTCCCCTCCCTGCTCTGGGGAGCAAAGAGAATTCAGTTGTGACTTCAGTTGGAAGGGACAGAGCCAAGGCAGGAAGAGAAAGAAAGAGCACGTTGCTCCTGGGAGGGGTGAATGCCTCTAACCACCCATGGAGAGGACAGAAAACATCAGGGAAGCGAAACCTTCTCGGAAGAAAAGCCTGCTGCACACATTGTTCAGACAGGAAAAACCGAGCATGGGCGGGCATCCAACACATCACACACTGCTGCTGCTTTGTGTTGGGGTCTGCAGAGGGATGGGGCTTCTGGGGACAGTGCCTTGGGAGGAGGGAGGGCTGCTGGGAGCATAGGGTGACCCTGAGTGAGGACACACTGGTCATAAGGGAAAGGAGGCCGGGCTGGATGGGGCCCTGGGCAGCCTGATCTGGTGGGGGCAATCTGGCAGATGGCACAGGTTGGAGTGGGGGACTGTTGGTTGCCTTCCAACACAAGTTATTCTGGGATTCCACAATTCCATCTCATACAGCTCCTCAACCATCTCCTTCCTTAGTGCTGACCTCAAAGTGAAGCTCCTGGTCTTAAGGAAATTGCCCTGAGCTGCTCCAATTCACCTCAACCCCTCATACCTTGTTCTCCACATATCCTTCCCAATAAACACTGTGGAAACTGATGCTTTATCTATCAACGACAGAACAGTTTATTAAGTTTAATCTAACAGCGCTGTTAAACTTCCACCTAACGTCATCTGAGGCTGAAACCGAACCTTCAACCTGAGATGTGCAAGGCATGGCAGACCTGGTATGGCACACCCAGCTGTTAGTCACTGCTGAAAGGCAGCAGGAAGGGGTCTGATCTCGTGCCAGCAGCCATCTGTCGCACCGCCATTGAGCACACGTTGGATCCGATCCCTGCCACTCTAGTTCTCCAGGTTCTAATCAAAGAACAGAGACCTGCAAGAGAGGAACAGCACCGTGCTGAAGGCTCCTTTGTGCACCCAGCCCTGGGGCTCTGTGCTGAGTCCCAGCACTGTGCTGTCCTGTTGGGTCAGATCGTGGCAATAAGAGCTGCTTCATTCTGGTAGAGGCAGCAGCAAGAGGGAACAAGAGCAAATCTGCACAGCCAGCATGAATAGAGGGCTCTGCTAAACTCTATGTCATGCAGCCAGTGCTAACAAGCATTGCACAGCCTGACACAGGAGTAAAGATGGTGTTATCCACAGCACGGGAACATACCTGCCGCAAAAAGGGCAACATATGCACTTATGCAAACCCTACCTAAAGAGGGTTTCTCATTTTTCCAGGGTAATTCAGATCCAGAGAAATTCTTAACAGGTCTTTCTTTGTCACCTTCTCCCATGTCTGTGCTCCCAGACCTGCTCCAATGGTGACAAGTGAGCTTGGGGAAGCAGCTGCAAGGACTTGCCAGCAAACTGCCCAACAAAGCTGGAGCTTGCAGGGACCGAGGCAGAGAAGACAGACCCCACCTGCATGGGGTCTAACATGGGAGATCTACTATTGCAAAAGCATCTGGCAAAGGTGCTTCATCTGCCCAAACCTGTCCTAGCGTGGGGAGATGTTCCCAGCCACGTCTTCATTCAGCACAGCCAATTTTCCCCTTGAAAAGAATGGCTGCAGGTCAGCACATGGCTCACCTCTGCAGAGACATGGCCACGTCAGGCTGCAGTTATTCATGCTGGAGACAGTGGAGTTCCCTGCAAAGCACTGGGCTTTTGACCTTCATTTGATGGGGACAAATGTTCCCAGCCCTGTGCACACTCTGGCCTGGGGGATCTTCAGAAAGGGGAGAGGAATGGGAGTGATGCTGAGCAGACAGGAGCAGCCCTTCCACCCTTCTCCCTGCAACATTGCTCACAGCAATACAGAGGGAAAGAAAAAAAGGGGAGAAAAAATTACAGAAAAGGAGCATTTCCCAGGCTAACAAGCTGACATTTCACAGCCAAAAAGCACTCTGCTTTCACCTCGGGCAAAACATGTGCACATTTGTGATTCATTCTACACCCACAGCTGCCAATTTTCCTGCACAAACCATCGAATCATTGAGGTTTCAATCCTTCCCAAAACTCTCAAATGTTCCTCCAAATTCTTTACACTCCCTTCTGCAATCCACCTTCCCCGTTGGTACATTTGGACCCTGTGGGTGCCCTTAAGGCTCATGGCCACACTCCAGCTGGGAACAGCAATGCCTGCATTCTATCCAAGCATGTCCTAAGCTGTGCTGAGTGCTCTTTTCATCATGGTCCTCCCATTCACTGCGGCTGTCCGAGGTTCTGAGCATGACCATGGTTCACCACGGCCATAACTTGGACCAAAGGGGCTCTGCAGATGGCAGATTTCAACCCTTCCCTGTTCATCAGATGAGGGCTTGGTCTCAGGGTTGAATGAAATTGCTGGGAAGAAGCTGGTATCATGCAGAAAACTTTCCAGATCTTGCTATAAGAAAGTAAAAGGCTGAGTCATTTTGAGTCAGCCTCATGCGGGGCTTCGTCTCTGTGTGCAAATCACCCCTTTTATGTTTTGGTTTCTTTCATATTTTTTCTGGTTGGCCACCCTGCACATAGCAGGGGGTTGGAACTGGATGAATATCGTGGTCCTTTTCAACCCAGGCCATTCTATGATATTGCAAAACTTGCACAATGTAGATGTGGGCCTTGGACATGCTGCTTTGCTCAGCAGATCTGCTCTTGGTAGACAACAGAACTTAATGGCACAGGCAATAAGTTGATGTTCAGATACCAGACTCATGAAGAAATCTGGGTCTCTCTTTAGTTTGCCTTCCCAAGTCCCACAGCTGCAAAGTGTTGAAAACACAACCTTGGTGATTCTGTGATTCTATGATCTGAAAGAGACTCTCCTAATAGATGCTCAGGGCCTGCGTGTCCCTGCAGAGACGTGGATCATCCATATACCCAGCCAAGAAAGGGGGACAACTTCTTTCTCCCATCTCACGTGTTGGTAACCAGGAGAAGGTTATGCCATTGGGTTGGACTGGAGCTCAGAGCACAACAGCAGCATGGCTGCTGGCAGCATCGGGAAGCTATTAACCATTACGAGCTGACTCCCTCTTCCAAATTGCCCTAAAAGAGCTGCTGTCGAGCTCCATGGCTGGGAGCCAAGAGCACACCAGAGATCTGTCTCACTCCTAACAGCTGGAGTCAGTTTGGAGCCCTCCTCATCCTACGACAGTCAAATCTTTGATAACTTCCAGCGTAGCCACCGGGCCCTTTCCCTGGAGGAATCCTTTCCTGATCACCGTGATAGGATGCATGAACCATCCATCCCCTCGGGGCCACTTCCAAGTTCAGGGTCTCCCCCTACCAGACAGATCCCAAAAGCACCAACAGGGCCAGCTGTGTGCCAGATGCTCCATGTTTGGGAGGTTTGGAGGTCAAGGTCACAGCGAGGGCTGATGCTGTTCCTGGTGAAGGGGCCATGCAAGGGGGGAATAAGGCAGCGGAAATACCAGCCTGGGTGTGTTAAACATGCAGGGTGGGATCTACAGCCTCGTCTGCATGTTTGGCTCAGGGGAGGCAGGAAAATGTACAGCATGGAGGTCCCATGGCCACAATGGAGGGCTGGGGGAGGAGGTTGCCATGATGGCATCACTTTATGCCACCAGGAGGGCTGCAGGGTCAGGCTCCAGCTCTGCAGCAGCCTCAGCCATAAGGGAGGTCAAAATTAAGCAAATTAAGTAGTGCATACAGTCAGCATAAGGGTTGTTACAGCCAACATGGGAGGTTCCAGTTGAAACCAGCCGAGCTGTGGAAGAAAATGAATGACACTTTCACTGTAAGGTATAGGATTCCCAAAAGTCCATTCACTTAGAGAGCAAAGGCATGAGCAAAGCATTATAATGAAACCATTAATAAGGATTCAGAGCACTGCTTAGGGCGGACAGGAGCCTGATCCACTTGTTAGAAAGACCCACAAGAAGAGGGGATTGCTTAAAGTGAGTTTAGCAGCTTAAGGGCTTATCCTGTAAAGTGTGGGTGCCACTGCAGTGCCTGCTCCTCTCTATGACCTGCCATTGAAATCACGGTCCTAAGGGACAAGGGCTCAGCAGCAAGAAGGCAGACAAAGCCCCAGCAATGGGTTTCCTCCCTCATCTGTGTTTTCCAGCTCTGTCACAAGGATGGATGTGTCCCTTTACTGCCAGGAGCCAGAGATGCCAAATGAAAAGCACCATCCTGAATATGACAGGGGTGAGAGCCAGCTCTGCTTCAGGGGTTGTAATGGGGGACAAAATAGATTTTGGCTGACCTCACACTGATCTCTGTGGGCATTGCTAACCCACATTGCACCAACTTTGTTTCTGGCTGCAGGACTCCCAGTGGCTGCCTTCCCAACCTTCCTTTTTAAGGAAAAATTCATCTCAGCCATTCGTTTTGAAGTGCATACTTGGGAGAAAAATAGACATTTCAAATTCCAGCTGAAGCTATTTCCCATATGCATCACCAATTCCAGACCCAGTGCCCACGCAGAGGTCCACAGTGTGGCATTCCTCACAACTGCTGGACATGCTCGTGCACTAACACCTCCCTCCATCCCCATCCAGGGCTCTGCTGATGCTGTATTGGGAAAGTGTTGGGGGTAGGGGAGGGAGTATGTGAGCATGAGACAGAGCAAGCTGGTGAAAGAACAGCACTGCTTCAGAATGGCACGTCTAGCAGGTTAAAATAAGAGAAGAACTAATGGAGCATCATCTGCTGGCTGCACATTGTCTTGCAAAGAGATCTCACAGCTCAGAGGCAGTACACACTGGGACTCCAAAGGGCTTTGAGAGGTCTCTGTGGTAAGATTGAATCATAGAAGGGTTGGAAGGGGCCTTAAAGGCCATCAGATCCCACTCCCTGCAGTGCTCAGGGACACCCACAGCTCCATCAGTGCTCACAGCCCCAACAACCTGATCTTGGCTGTCTGTAGGGATGGAGCATCACTTCCTCTCTGTGCAACCTATGCAGTGCCTCATCACCCTGAGTGTAAAAAGCATCCTGTTATATCCACTCTAAACCTCCTTCAGTTACACCTCGTGATCTTAGAGGCCTTTTTCAACCTTAATGATTATACGATTCCATGAGCAACCTCTGCCACACGCTCAGAGCTCACCCAACCCAGACTGGATGGGATCCCAACACCCAATAACCTCAGCAAGCATAAGAAATCCCACCCCAGGAGCAGCATCACTACCTCCACCTGCGCCTCAATGACCCACAGTGATCAGACACCGAAACACCTTCCTTGCTTATAACCAAGGCCAAGGAGAAGCCTAGGAATCCAGGGCTCTGTGTGCAGCCCTATGGCCTTCCTCAGCCAGAAATCCCCCTCACAGCTCCATGAGCACTCCATCCCCAACAGTGGGCACAGCAGAGCCGGGCAAAACTCGAGACTAATTATCACAGCACTAATTACCAGCCATGTGGGACTGAGGCGCGCTGTCAAGGTTGACGTGAGCTAAACAGAAGGTGTTCTTTTGTCGCAGTGTTGCTCCCTTGAGTTCTTGGAGTGGGAAAGGCGGCGAGGAGGATGCTTATGTCTCACATTTTCTCCCCACTCGATGGCCAAAGCTTTTTCAGCTGAGTGCTGTCACAGGGGCTGCAGGTTGAATGAATCCCTCACACAATGAGGGGATGCTGGGGACAAGAAGTGCCTTTGCCACCAGCTGGCAGCCACAGCTCCACACTCAGTCATCAAGGGGATGGAAGGGCACGGAGCCAGCCCAGCTTGTTCAAAAAATGGGAGCAAAGCACACATAAATACACACACACATACAATAATTTTTGCTGTGAGTTGGAGAGGCAGCCACCCTGCTCCCAAAGTCCAGCTGTGATTAATCAAACGGTGCTCACCAGGGAAGCCACCACTGTTTGCACGTCCCATCCACCCACTGTGCTGTCCGTGTCCCCTGGATGTGGGTGGATGGGGACCTGCAGGGTATGCAGCAGCTGAAGGTCCCCAAAAATGAATGCTCCCAGTGCTGTAGCAGCACTCAGAACACCACTCCTTTATGGGCAAAGCATACAGAGCAGGTGCTCCTTCCCATAAGGACCTCCAAGCTAAGGGTTAATGCAGTTCCTGAAGCACCAACTTCCCCATCTGGTTGGGTAAACAAAGAGCCTGTTCTGCATACAGGGTGCTGGGACACAGCCCTCCTTGGATGCAATCTCCAATGGAGCTCCCAAGCTTTCCTCCCCACGCAACTTCAAACCAACACAAACCCAAAGGAACGAGCATTCCCTCTGTGTTGCAGGGAGGCCGAGCCTTAATCATTTGCAGCCAGCAAGAGCAGAATTCAAACCAGCATCCCCTGCCTGGGCATCAGCCCCACAGCTCTCCAACTCACAGTGGAATTAAAAAGGAATGGTGCAAAAAGGAGGAGGTAATGTCATATAATGGCAGAACTGAGGACCCTTACATGCACTGGAGAGTTGAGCACATGCAACATGAGATCTGGCATGTTGGAGTTTTTAAGCCCTTTGACTTGTGAACTTGTTCAGATTCACATCGTAGAGCATCACATCTCCTGGAGGATCAGTAAGTGAAGGACAACTCCCACCAGCCCTCAGGAGAGAAGCACCATCCACACAGCCTCTTCACACACCACTCATCCCTTAATTAAGCAGATTTTAATTGGGTGACTCTAAGCTTTAATTAACTGCAAACCATGCATGTTCATTTCTGGGTTGCATTCTCAGACAGCCCCCTCCCTGCCTGGTATCACCCAGCTTCCCCACTTCCAATCCCCAGTGTCTTGTCCACCCCTTGTATCTCGGTCCAGCTGCAGCCCCTGGAATGCAGTTCATGCTCAGTTCCCAGGCTGAGCTGCACCACCTCAGTGCTTCCCAGCCAACATTCAGGCAGAGTTAAGCCCTACTAAGATAACGGCGCTTTCCCTCTTGAAAACGCATTCATAACATAGCAGCCCTTGGCACGCTCCAGCCTGGGCCTAAACCCCACGTTTGGGGCAGGGTTTGTGCTGTACCCCCCAGGCGTGGGGCAGCCCTGGGGCTGCGGGAGGGTCACACCATCCTGCCGTGCCCGCAATGCTGGCTGAACAGTGCATCCTAGCGGACACCTCCTCCTCCTCGAGCATCCCCACCGCCCGTTAGAGACCCTAAGGGAGTTTCCCCGAATACCCCCCCACCTCATCCCATCCCCACCTTTCGGGGAGGCTCCTCTCCTACCTGCCTGCAGCCCTGAGCCCGTTTCGGGAAGCTCCAGCCCCTCCGATCCCAGTGGCAAAGCGCAGAGCAGCGCCAGAACCAGCGCCCCGCAGCGCATCGTGCGCCCGGTCCCGGCTCCGCACCCGGCCCCGCACCGCCCCGCTCCGCTCCGCCCCGCAGCTACGGGACCCCCAGGGAGGGGTGGGGGGGAAGGGGGACAAGGGGGAGAGAAGGGGAGGGGGTGAGGAGGAGCACCCTCCTGCCCTCCCTCCATTCATCCCTCCGCCCCCAGCACGAGAGGGGTGGGCGCGGATGTTACGGGGCGGGGGGAATAGCGTGGCCCCCTCCCCATGTTTCTTGCGCAACCGCGGGCTGCTGGGGGTTACGGGTTAAGGATTTCCCCCCCCAAACACCTCGTGGCTCTGCCTCGTCGGCACACAAAGCTCAGAAGCGCTGGAGGAGCCCTTTGCTTTGCATTCAGAACATGTGATTGCTGATTCCGATTCCAGCGCTGACCTTCTGGCCCAGCAGAACATCCCCTGCTGCATCTCTTTATCTTGCAGTGGATTTCTAGTGGGGGAGATGTGCATGCGATGCCCTTTGCTCTCTTCCTGCAGCAGCACCCCGCTGCTATGGGAGCTTTCAGGCGGGTCAGTGAACAACCACCTCCTCCAGAGCAGATACCCGAGGATCTGCTGAAGGGAAGCATTAAATTAAAGTAGAAAAGGACTGAGAATGCTTCCCCCTAATGGCAACACGAGGTGCGGGGAGTGGGAAACGCTGCTCCTGAACCCTGATGGGATCTGCAGGGCTGCACACTCAGAGATCTCCATGTCACTCCTTGGTTCGGGTTATCTCAGAAATAAAATCCTGCTTATCTTTATGCTCTGCTGTCCTCTTCCTAAGGAACCCAGGGCCTGCGCAGCCCAGATGACAGCCAAGGGAAGTGATTCTGCTCCACGCTTTGCCAATAACTCACTGAATGACCTCAAGCTAATCCATCTTCCTCCTGTGCTACATCCTGACCTGGTGACAGAGGGACAGAGGACCTTCTCTGTGCTCACACGTGCACATGAACTCCAGGTGGGACCTCATCACAGCAAGGAAGACCAAGACCTCGGGTTCCAAAGAGCACTGAAAAACTGCAATGCTCCTCCCAAGGGCTGCTTCACACCAGGGATTCCTTAGAGCCATCAGAAGGGTCACAGCAGCAGAGCCCAGGGAGGAAGATCTGCACAGTGCTCAGCCCTGCTGGGGAAGAAGGTAGGTAAAGAAATGAGAAGTTCCTTCCTCACGTGCCAGCAGCCATTGGGGTCTGCTCAGGGCAAGAACTTCAAGGTCTTAACAAGCACCACCATCATCACCACTAGCAGGAGCAGCGTGCCAGCCCCCAGCAGACCACACTGCTATTTCCATGCTCACAGTGCCCCAGGGTAGCACCAAAACATCCATTCCATTCCTTACAGCACCCAACCTGGGCCCTTTACATGCAGCTTCCTTCCCAAGCTGCTACTAGGAGCGATGGCCAAGCTCTGGCTGGAGGTGGGCTCCCACTCAGCACTGCACACACCGGCTGGGACTTTGTCAGGTCAGTTTGATTTTAGTTTGTTTGTTGTTTGCTCTTTTTTTGCTAAGTTTTTATTTTAATTCAAGGACTTTGCTTCATACAAAATGTAATTGTAGAAACAACTGCAGAGTTCAAAGTTTGGCTGATAAATAGTACTCAGGCAGCAAACTCGGCAATCACAGAATCTTTGTTTTCTATTTCTTCCCCTTCTTTCTTTTCCCCCTTGGGTAAAGTTCCAGTTGTGTTGCATGGTTGGAACTTTTTCATCCTTTTTAACACCATTATATGTTTTTTTTTTCTCTTTTTCCTTGTCTTTAAATAGAAAGTTTTGCAACAAACCCCCAATTTATATCAAATATAATTAAAAATTAACAACTGATGAATACATTGTATCAAAAAAGTACGAAGATAAACATTTTCCATGCACATACTTTTTATATATATGTATATATGTATATATTTTACATGCAAACATTACTTATTCAAAGTACAGCCACTACGAGACTGGTTCTGGATGCAGAAAACTGATCGGTGCAATTCAAGTTTGGCAACTCACTATGAGGATCCTTGGAGTTATGATGTATGCATTGAAGAGACAGCAGAGAGGCTGTTAAAATAGAGGGGAAAGGGTACTATGGACAACCGTGGTCAGGCTCCTCTGTCACCGCCATTGCTGGAAGCAATGACCCCTATGGGGAAGGCGGAGGGTCGGACAAGTGGAGCTGCTGCTTTGTGTTCTGTGCAAGAATTGGAGCAATCCCGCACCCCCGTTGGGCTTTGGAGGGGGGATTGGTGTGGGGCTGTGGGGGCTGAGGTTGAGTATGACAGAGGAAGGGGCAAGGCAGAGGGGAAGGAAAGGCAAAACTGCTCGGTGCAGAAAGACGGCTCGTTTGCTTTGCGGTGTGGGTGCAATGTTTGCATGCAGTGTTGGAGAGGTTCCACTTTCTCCTCTCCTCCTTGGAGTAAAAGAGTAACGTTTTCTTTAAAATTTCAAATAAAGCCTTTGTGCCTTTGTGTCAGGAAAAATGTATAAAACATTTGGTCACAATCATGCTGAAGCCTGAAACAGGAAGATCCAGCAGATAAAGCTACAGAATGGATGAAGGTCTCACTGACTGTGGTGTGGATGTGTTTCCTTACGTGTCATCTTGTTGCATAGCCCTCCGTTTGCAAATTACAGCCATTACCCATAGAGGACCTCTGGCTACCGCACTTCCTTTATTCAAAGTGCACATAAATACAGAGACAGAGACAGGAGTTATCCTTTAGCAGAATCCAGGGATGAGATCAGCCAGAGATTATTATTCAGTAACGGAACAAAAAAGAAAAACACGCAACGGAACGCGACAGGTTGAATTTCTCCAACAGAAAAGCTACAGGAGATGTGAAGAAACCATCCTACAGCAGGATGCTCCCAGCACAAATCCCCGGAAGGACCTTGCTGAGAGCATCAGAGACCTCCTGAGTGTTTTGGTAGCCTCCAACACCCTAAAACCACCCTCATGTCCAAACCTATCGGCAGGTCTGCCGGGATCTCCACCCGGTTCAAGCTTTGCCTTGAGAAGTTCCACAGTTCTGGGGCTCGGTTGATCCTCTGAAGTAATTCAACTGTCCAACCATTTCCTATCGTTACTTTTAGCAACGTGCTCTACGGGCACCTCCCACCCCTCCTGCTTTAACCTTCTGCCCAGGAACTGCTTGGCTTCTGGCCTCCCGTGCACCAAATTAGCCCTACTGAGGTTCTCCAAAGCCACGGACACCAGGTCCTGCCCAGGCGCTTCTTTTGGCACTCTCTCCCCATCGCCATGTCAGCTGTGCCTCCTTCCCAGGCTCAAAGTGCAGAAATCCACACGTGCACAAACTAAAATGTCATCCAACGCAAAAGTCACTTGCAAGAACACAGAAATCTCATCCCTGAGAATCAGAGTTAAGAGGTTTTGATATTTTTGTTTCGTTTTCTTTTCTTCTTAACAGGCAAATAAATAAAAACGAGACTCTCTCCATCTGCCCCCAACACAAACGACGCACCACGGGACACAGCCACGGCTCTCGCGGCCCAACTACAACTCCAGACATGCAAATGGGAAAGGCGCTGCTCCTCTGGGAGCATCACTGCAGCTCTCCCACAGGACCTAAACATCGGTCAACGAGACAACACCAGACAAATGAGACAAGGCCAGTTCCAACTGCTGCAGTTATAACCCTTCCCGCTCTCAACAACTAAAGTATATTTTAAATAAAACAAAGTCAAAAAATAAAAAACGAAAAAAAAAAAAAAACCAACAAAAAAACAAAAAACCACCAAACCAACCCCAAAGCATCTTTGCCTTCCCCACTATCATCTTCAAACCCAGCCCAGGCAATGTGCTCGCCATGGGACCTCCACCCTTGGGCACTGCCCCAGGCCCTGCTACCCCCACGTTCGATGCATCGAAGCAAGAGTTTGCGTCGTCGTTGCCGTGTAAGATTTCAAAGGTTAGGCACTTAGTAGTGAACAACTGGAGCATTCGGTAGAAACGGTGGGACCTGGAATGACAACTGGACTAATCCTCTACAGAAAGAGTAATTTTGTTTTTTTTCCCTTTTTTTTTTCTTTTTTTGGGTTTTTTTTTTTTGTTTTTTTTTTTTACTGTACAATTTACAAAAATGCACACAATGAAAAGTTAAAGTTCTATCTAATAGCTTGATATAAAACCAATAACATTTCTTCTGCTCAACCCTACGCTTTTTTTCCTGTATTTTTAAAGTTTTTGTGGGTTTTGTTTCTTTTTTCCCCCCTTTCTTTTAGTTTTTTTTTCTTTTTTCTTTTTTTTCTTTTTTTTGCTAAATCAAGCTTATATTGTAAACAAGACAAAACAGTGAGGGCGTGTTGCAGTCAACAGGAGAGAGGGACAGGAAGAAAAGTCTCAGCAGCAAGGAAACAGTCCTTAGGAAGGAGCTCTCGTGTGGCTTTCTGGTGGGCGTGGAGGACCCGAAGTGGTGATGCACGTGAGAGGTCCGGGGTGAAGCAGCGAGTTCCTGGGAAGGGTCGCTGTGGCTGAACATCAAGTCCCAACGGACTGTCCTTTGTTCTGATCTCTGGGGTTTCTTTTTTCTCCTCTCCCAGTTCATTAGGTAGATCTCTTCCCTCTTAGTGGGGAACAAGATGAAACGCAGGGTCGAGCTTTGTTTGCCAGTGTCCCTTTTGCAACCCTGACTCCTGCCCAGATATGGGTGGGACAGGTGAGGAAAAAAATAATCATGAAGTAGTAGCCCATCTGATGTTGACCAATCAACTGGTCAAACAAATCGGCACCAAACATTCCCAATCCCAAAAAGCATTGATGGTCTGCTCATCTGCCAGCAGGGACGGCTCCTCGCAGGCCTCATGGTTGGGTACCTGGTGCACATCTCTGAAAGCAGCAGGGAGGTGGGGTGAGGTGCGCTGCCTCCTGGGAGGGAGCCTTCTTCCTTGGTACCTTTTGGTGGAAAAAAATTAAAAAAAAAAAAATAAATAAATAAAAAGAGGGCAGGAGAGAGGCTGCACAAGTGTCTCCAGAGGTCTCGGAGTGGGACAGAGCAGTTCTGGCAGCAGGGGCCACCCCCTGGCACTGTGTGTCTGAGCGCACAGCCTTCCAGATGATAAAACTCATCGACTTTCCCTGTGTGCGCCTCCGAGGGTTTGGCTGTGCCGCTAACACCAGTCGTCCTCGTCAGCTTCATGGTAGTAGCTCCGTCCCCTGGTGCCAGTGCCAGGCCCCGTGTTGAGCCCCAACGTGTAATGGTAGCCATTGGGCACCCGGCGTGCTTGGTGAGACTGGGAGGTCAAGGAAGAGACATAAGAAGTCCTGGAGGAACGCCCCGAGTTGGTGGCCACGGCTTCCTCGAAGGTGAGCGTGTCCTCAGGCGCTGCGCCCACGGGGCTGTCGGCGGTGTCACGGTGGCCCAGGTAGGGGTCGGAGCCGATGCGGGCAACCGCGGCTGGGGGCGGCTGCTGGTCCCCACGCAGCAGTGCATTGTGCTCAGACAGCCCGCGGCTCAGACGGCCTGGGGAGAAGGGTGGGAGGCCACCCGACGACGTGCTGAAGTGTACAGGCGAGGAGTTGGCGGTCTTGTAAGTGATGCTGGGGCGTGGGGTCAGGGGGGTCTGCGGGAGCTGCCTCCGACCCCGGCATGGGGTACTAGCACCAGATGTCGACAGCAAGGGGCTCCCGTTAACCGAACCACTGCCCTACATCAAAATTGGAACAGAGCGAATGAAAAAAATAACAACCAAAAATAAAAACAAACAAGAAAGAAAGAAAGAAAAAGAGAAAAAAAAAAGAAAAAAGAAGAAGGAAACGCCGGACAAACACAAAGGCAGGCAGGTGTAAAACAGAAGGAGAAGCAACAGGAGGGAGAGACAAGTCACAAGAAGAAAGAGAAGGAAAAAGAGAGAGTTTAGACACGCACAGTTAAGGGAAGGAGGTTCTCGAGAAATAATTAAACAGGAGATGCGAAAAGTTGGAGAACTGAAGTTCTGCAAGCAGTGGGTAAGGACAGAAATGACTGGAGCACTGGTAGAATGAGAACTCCAACAGAAGGGGACGCTGTCTGGGGAGAGGACCCACAGCACACACACCCCAACATGCCCTTACCTCAGTGACTCTGTGAGCGGCCCAACAACCTGCTGTGCTTGTTGGCAAACCAGCATTCTGCTTTGGGGCAAAGCTTTGCTCAGCTTCAGGCAAGAGCTGTGAACATTGACACTGGGGGAGGTCTTGTTTTTGTGCTCAGAACTGAATTATGTGGGAGAGTTTTGGGATGGACTTTTTTAGTAGTTTTGATTGGAATGTATTTTAGTCCTAAATAGGCACTACTTGAGAAACAACAACTAAAGGGAGGATGCCAAGCCTTCTTCATGGTCATACATTACAACAGGCTAATAAATACTCCAGCACTGGAGGTGTTCAAAGTCAGGCTGGATGGAAATTTGAACAACCTGATCTGCTAAAAGACATCCCTATCCATGTTGGGGGATTGAACTAGATGATGTGTCACTTCCAATCTAAGCAAGCCTTAAAGGCTTTCCCTTCCACGGTCTTTCATCTCCTCTATTTTAAAAGAGGCACAGAAAATGTACATCCCTGGCAGAAGTTAAGGCTCTCCTCCCACCCTGCATCTCCTCACCTGTCTGTGGGGACCTTGCTCAGGCCCACCATTGGGTGAAGTGGGCCTGCTCTGATCAGCAGACTTGGGCTGGGATCGGTCCCGGCTGCCATAGCGATCACAGGAGTAGAAGCGCTGCTTTTCTGAAGAGGAGGAAGAGTGCTGCTTCCTCTCTTGGGACCGTCCACGCTCCTGCTTCTTGTCCTTGGAAGAAGATTCACCAGAGCGGGCCACTGAAAGGAGAATATTAGTTGGTGCTCACCAAGAACACGGAGCAGGGACCCCAAATCACATACGTATGGACTAACACCCGTTAAACACAAAGCTCTTACCAGCTTCCCCATCGGCCAGTTGATGTGTGGTCCTGTCCAAGGACTTCTGCTTCTTCTCTTTCCGCCGGTGGCAGCGGTGGTGGTGGTGGTGATGCACCTGGTCCGTGGGCACACGCTCCAGGGAGTACTCGTAGAGGTGCATGGGGTGCGGGCGCTGTGGGGTCAGCGTGGAGATGGAGCGCTTCATGGGGCTCGTGTCCGGGATGGGCTGTGGGGCACAGGGGGAATAGAGCAGGGTCAGGGGACAAGCACCTCACCTTGCTCAGCTGCTCAGATCCCAGCACGGGGTGGGTTTTGTAGCAATAGACAGGGGTGAGGAGGGGCAGGAGAAAAATAGTTAACTGGCTCTAATTGGAATGGGCAGAAGAACTTGGAATGGTGGACTTAGTGCTAAGTTTGAGGAGCAAATGAGATCTCCATTTGCTGAAATGGGCTTTGCTTTCAGTTTTGTGCCAGTCCACAGGTATTTTGGGTGCAGAGCAGGATGCAGCATGTCACATCACACACAGTCTCATGGCAGTCAACAGTAGATGAGCAGGGGCAGAGGGCAGCACAGTAGCCAAGCATCTCACAAAGGTTATTCTCCAAGACCAGTTCCACCCAAAGCTGCTTCAGGGCCTGGGATCATCCCAAAGCAACTCCAAGGAGGGGAAGCATGAAAGCATTTCTGGGCATCAGATGGAAAGGGAGAAAACTCAGAAAGAAATGGGCAAGGTACAGGCCAAGCCACCTAAGAGCTACGACTGCCTCCCTGCACCTGAAGACAACTTCCATCCAACTATTAAACCTCTCCTCTTGTCTCATCATTGCTCTTGATGTCCTTGTGGATGGGACGAGCAAGACATCAAGCATACACTACAGTTCTACCAGGATATCTCCAGAAATGACTACTTGGGGTTGCTACTGCCACTTTCAAACCATCTGTGGGCTTGAGAGCCAAGCACAAGAGCTCTGCACAGCAATCCAACCTCCCATGGGCACTGCTCAATGTTGTCTTCTACACTAGTGATAGCTCCAGTCTCTGCTCTCTTCCCTTTGGGTCCAAACTTCACAATGATGCTCTGCAGAACACAAAGGTAAATGGGCTGCAGGATAAATGCTCTCACATTCTTTTACCTTCCTGTTGAGGTGTAAAGCTCAGAAAACAAGGAAAATTCCTGTGTTTCTTTCTCTATCACTCTCTTGGTCTCCAGCTGCCTTGCAGAGTGCTCTCAGGTGGATACAGGGCTTCCATCCATGCTCTGCAGGCTTCCCAAGGTCTGTCATCACATCTAAGCTGCTTGCTAGAGGGAAGCCAGCAGAGCATTGCAGCTGGATGGGGAGGGAGCTCAGGATGTCCTTTGGTTTGAGGCTTGTTTTGAGTTCTCAGTCCAACAGGTGCTTCAAATGACACTGCCAGCAGAACATTTACTTTGCTCACAGTAACCTTTCCAGTGAGCCTTGCATTATTTTTACCATCTATGCTCTTCTGTTTGCTTTGCCTGAATTTCAGATCTCTGCTGCCCATGATATTTACATAAAGCAGAGCCAGTTGGTTTGCAGCCCTAGTTGGTATTTTGGGGAGGAAGAGCTTCTGTTCCTCCCAGTGTGCCACCATGCATGCAAAGGTGCAATCTCAGCTGAATTTTTAGTTGCTGCTCTCTCTTTCAAGTTACCCAAGTGTTGGTGTTTCCTATCAAGGTGCTGTGTTAGAACTGGATCAGCAAGGCAAAGCTTATCCTCCCCAGAAATCCCAACAATGCTCTCATTATGTTAATGGGGCACACACACAAGCCCTGGGAGAACACACCATAACCCTTCACAGAGTTACTGATTGCTTCTTCATTACCAAACTGGCAGTTTTCAGTTCCTAAATCCCCGTGCAACAAGGCATTCCAAAGAAATAAATAAGCAAAACAAAGGAAATCCCTGCTATTGCAGCGTGCGGCGTGCAGTTGTGGATCGAATGGATGGCAGCAAAGTGGGGAGAGACAGCAGCTGCATCGGTGCAACATCGTACTCCAAATGAGAAGGGAAAGAAGTAAAGGGTTAAGGAAGGTTAATTATTTCTTAACACGGATTTAATAGGATACAACTTAGTGCAAACTACATACTGCTAGGTAACTCCCAGGTGACCGTGCTTTGCTCCTCTGCAAACAATTCGGACAAGATGAGAGACATTATTTGAAGCAGCCCCACAGTACAGCCATTGTCAGACACCGCAGCAGATGTGCAGCAGACACGATGAGGGCGAGAGGGGAGGTGGTGGGGAGCGGGACAGCAAAGAGGCAGGGGAATGGAGGGCATAGGGGATTTGTTTTTAAAAGGGGAGTGTAAAAAATAGATGGGAGATAAACAAGATGTCCAGAAAAAAGAAGGAAAAGGAATGTGTTGCAAATAAGAGTTATAAGGAACTCAAAGATTGGGGGAGCGGAGCAATATGTGAGAATTGGGGGGAGGGAAGGGGAGACACACAGAGAGGACATCGGTTATTTGGCTGAAGCTACAACACCAGAACATTACATCATTACATGAGGTTAGATCTGCTCAGGTATTACGGGCCTGATTCATCATAAGATCAGAGAGCTTTGGTGAGGGCAGTTGTGCCCTGGGGGACCAGTACTGTGCTCCTGCAAGCAAGCACTTCTGGAAAGTGAGTGGCTTTATCTCTGTGCTGGAGCATATCCCAGCAGCATGGGAATACACTGCTGAGTCTGCTCCAGTATGGGTGGAACCAGGTCATAAATCACAGAATCACTGAGGTTGGAAAAGACCGCTAAGACCATTTAGTCCAACCATCAGGTGCATGAAGAAGCAGCCGGACCCATCCATAAACAGCCATATCTGCCACAATAGAGAGGAGTTTCTCAAGACAAAGCTAGTGGCTTTGCTGTTGGTTACTGCTTGGCATTGGAAGGCCATTTCTGCCTATGCAATACACAGCCTTTGAGTTTTGAGGGGCAGCATGTCTTTCACATATGAAGAGCAAAGGGGAATGGCCCACGGCCATGGGCTGCTCACTTCTTTCTCTATGAATCAGGCCCTTTGAACAAAAGACACGACTATGAGATGTTCTGACACACAAGAGGAGGGATGGTGTCTGGAGAGCACCTGGGTTAACACAAGCAGTGAACACATACAATGCCCAAAAATGGTACGTGAAAACCATGACCTCCTACACACTGAGGAATTAATCACCAAGTTGCTGTAAAAGCCAACTCTAACGATGAGGTTTCTTTACAAGAACTTAAACAAAGAAAATGAAATCCTCAACGACGTATTACCAATCAAAATCGAAACACAAGATATAACTGTGGGAAGAGGAAAACACAGGGAGACTGCTTAATGTCTCAGTGAAGCCTTCCAGGCACAGTCTCCCTGGTATTTTCCATACCTCCTGCATTTATCAAAGAGAACCACAGGAAATCTCCAGCTTATTTTATGGCTGGGGCATTGGAGTCTGCTTCAGCTGTCTGTCTGGATAGACGGCAGACAACTGGCAATGGGATACACATGCCTTTCAGGAATACAGGCTGGCAAATATCTTTGTCCCCAGTTAATCAGAACAGACACTCGTAGGTAGGCAGTCATCATTTAGCAACCCAAAAGGAAGGTTTTCTCTTGCTTGCTTTTTGCTGCAACCAGACGCAAGTAAGCCTGCAGACAATGCTGTGCTTGCACATGAACACCTATCGTCCAAGCAGAAAGCCTGGTTACCTGGCACCGGGACCAGCTTCCAATAAACCTCACAGGCAGCTGATAACAACAGCTCCAATCCCTTGCCATGCTCTCAGCCTCCCACCCCCAGCTTCCCTTGCTTACCTGTGTTTCGGCAGCCAGGCGCGGCATGGAAGCTGCCCGACCCTGGCTCTCCAGCCCTGGTTGGTGCTCTCCATTGGCAATCGTGGGGCTGATTTCCCTCATTTCCACCACCTGGTTGAAGCAGGAAACAGTATTAAATAGCAAGACCACATCAGCTTCAAACCCACTGCCTTAGCAGTATCCTACTAGTCGGTGAGTGAAGAGGTGCTGATAAGGAAAGAGAATAAAATGGGGGGCATTGGAGCACCCAAGTTATTCTATATCAACAGGGTTGTTTTCAACAAAGACAGCAGTGAGCCACAGCAATAAACCCCATCTCTGACCCGTGACACCTCTCCTTTGGGTTTATACGCTAATAATAATGGGACAACAAGGAGGACAAAACCCTAAGAGTCCCATCTCAGCAGACATGAAGTGTTATCAGCAGGATAAGCACATCCACAAACACAGACTTGCTTTTTCTCCATTACGTTCAAGCAAGTTTTGGGTGGTAAGAGAGACGGTGCTTGTCCCAGAGGGCAGTGGACCTCTCCAGCTCTCAGAGAAGTGTCTACCCAGATATCTATTCAGGTCTGCTGCATTTCACCCAGTCATCACCTGTTTGCTTACCCGTTCAATGGGGATTTCCTCTGAGTGGCCTCGTTCAAAAGCTGGTGTCCTGGTTTCATAAAACACATCCTGGGTGCGTTGAGTCCCCCAGGAACTGGATTCTTTGATCCCACCCTCTGGAGCTGGCCTGACAGAAGGTAAATAGGAAGAAAAGACAAACACTTTTGCAAGAGAGTTTTGCTAACTTAATAAAGCAGCCAAGTAACCCCCAACATTTCACTTCTGAAACTGCATTGGTAAGAGGCATTTTGATAGTCATCAGTGGAAAGCTGTCCTAGCCATATGTGAGGAGGCAGCTTAACTTGGAGTCACTGTAGACACTCTGCACCACCACAGCAATTGGATCAGTGGGGTCAGGGTTGATGTGTCTGCCCTCGCTGCCCCTGCTCTGTATCACAGATACTCACAACGTGCCCCCGTTGTTGAGTGAGGCTGAGCTTTTCTGGCGCAGGAATGCCTTCGCATTGCTGAATGCTGAGGGCTGGGTTTGCTCCAACGTGGCCTTCAAGGGGTGGAAGAGTGACACTGGTCCGGGCTGTGAAGAACAAAGGGTGGTTGTAAGAGATGGAGCTGAGCATGGAGAGGATGCACTGTGCTAACCAAGCATCCCTCTACATCCCCAGACTTTCAGAGTGCAATGCACCAGTGACTGCACTGAGAACTGCTTGAGAAGCAGCTGCAGGAGAGGGAGGACGGGGAGTGACATCCCCAGTACCTGGCACAGGCCCCCAGGAGGCTGGTGGACTTGTTCCCTGCTGTTCTTGTTCTGTTTGTAGAAGTCAAATATCATGAGAGCTGCGTAGACCTTCCCCACAGTCATCTCATCAGCTGTCCACACATGGTGAAATGCAGCAGAGGTGTTCAGGTGGATCCAACAAGGGAAAGGACCAAGGGAGGGATGGATAAGTCAAAGTGCATGAGAAACAGGGACATCAAAGGGGTGTGGGAAGCAAGGTGAGAGAACAGGTAACGTTAGAATATTGAGGCAAAACAGACACAGGGAAAAGGAAAGAAAACAAAGCTAAGAAGTTTAAAATGGAATTCTTCAAATCTTTGCAAGTTGCTGCCTTTAACGTTTGAGGAGGATATCAACACCAGATCTGCGGCCATCTTTTCATCAACAAAAGAGCTTATTCCAATGTCTGTGAATTACAGTCAACCGGGGCACAGCGGGCTAACATCTATCTCAAAGTATTTCACATTTCCAGATGTCCGTTGCACCCTCCCAGCTCTGCTCCCCTCCCTTCCATGCACAGCAGCTGAGTTTAAAGACGCAAAGGCACCATGAGGAATGGGGAGGAAAGGAATTCTATCATTGCTACCCACTGATCTGCACCTCCTCACTTCCCTCATCTGTCTTAATTAACTTTGCCTTTATTGCTCCGCACTGTTTCTCATTAATC
Source organism: Coturnix japonica (assembly GCF_054131305.1). NCBI lineage: Eukaryota > Metazoa > Chordata > Aves > Galliformes > Phasianidae > Coturnix > Coturnix japonica. Next base: position 9,921,860 of record NC_140683.1, read on the forward strand.
AGGAATCCGAGCCCTTGCTTTGGCCAATGCAGATAATGGCAAGCTTTCCATTTTCTCAGCACTTTCTCTGGGGATATCATTGAGCAGCACGAGGTTCCAAGGTACCTCATTTCTGATTCTGGAAGTTCTCGGCAAACTTGTAATTTTCTTCTCCTGGTTTTCTGCAGCAGAATGAACCCAGATGGCAGGAATTGCTCTGCTGCCCTTAGAAGCACAGGCTGGAGGCAAACAAAAGCTAGGAACAGTGCCTGGAAGGGGCCACACTGCATTGGTTCCTTCTCAGCACAGTGCTTTTTCTAAGGGCATGAAACCTACTGTAATGTTAAGGAAACAGAGGCCTAAATCTGCTCCTTTGGTGGTCATGGAGTCATTAAGGTTGGAAAAGATTACCAAGTCCAACCAGCAACCCACCCCACCATGCCCACTAATCACATCCTTAAGTGCCACACCACTGTTTTGATGGAAACTATATGACTCCATCACTTCCATGGGCAACCTGTTCCAATACCTCTGTGATCAGCAATACCTGCAAGCTGATCTACACTGGGTTTCTTTGCTGCATCCTGTGCACGTGAACTGTGTAGCTGGACAAGGCTTAGGGCAAAGCAGGGGGAAAACCCAGGCCAGGCTTCTTGGAGGGCTGGGTGCTTACGTTTGTGTGGAGGCACCAGGAGATCCAGTGTCTTCTGGGACAGGTTGGGCCAAACCAGAGAGATCTCTTTTCTCAGCTCAGCATCACACTGGTGCTGCTTAACACCCCCTGAACAAATGGAGAGGAAACAAGAAGGCACATAAGTGAAAATCCTCATTCAGCCCTTTCTGAGCTGTCTGACAGTGAGACACGAGCAAACACTCAATGCACCGCGCTGTATCAACAGCGTCAAAACAGGAGCGATGGAGCAGCGTAAACCAGAAGGGGCTGAACACTGCAGCATTATTCATACGGCCAAAGTGAGGTCTCAATACACAAGTGGAAAGTGATTAAAGTATATGTAAGCCAACAGGCCAGCTCCCAGCTGAATGCACCACACAGCAGGCAATTAAGTAGTTCATCTGAATGACAGAGATTATTTTTCTAAGAGGAAAGTAATGGGAGGAGGCTCTGGGTGCTCTGCTACATGGCAGTCTGAACTCCCACACTCAGTCTCATTAGGGAGGGTTTATTAAGGGCCTGTTAGCCTTACTAAAGACTCAATTAAATGCAGCACATGAAACCTATTCAAACCAAGCAACGTAGCAACAGAGCAGGTCGAGAACTCACAACTTGCAGCAGATAGAGGCCTCTGAGCAATGCCAGCACTATCAGCCATGCTGGATCTCTGCTTTCTCTATAACATATGGTTAAAAAACATAGGAATGGGAGGCTTTTGCAAATGAATTGCCTGCGTGAATTACCCTTACTGACAGCCAACTAGAACCCTAAAATAAGACAAACTCTCAGGGTTTCAGTGGCTTTGCCCAGATTTTATTACTAAAATACATTGTTGGCCCTAAAATGCCAGATAGTCCAACATGCAGCCTTAAAAATGAGCCTTATTAGGGGAGTCCTTCCGGGGTCTCAGAGTTTTTATGGTCTTCCAGCATTGCCAAAGCATCAAAGATGAAGTTTCAGTAACGGCCTAGGAAGGCAATTAATGCAGAGAGGTGGAAAGGGTGGCCCAAGGAAAAGCACAGTGTTCTAACCCAGCCCTGCCCTTTGCTCACAAGAGCACTGTTACCTCCTGTTAGCTTCTAAATTAGGTAAAACAGAGCTTTGGCCCATTGTGCCTTGACTGTGACCTTAGCCAGCCTGATTAAACAGCGTAACGACCCATAGAAAAGGCTGGGGTGTTTTACTACCTTGCAGTGTTTAATTGGGAAGTGAAGTATATGCCTGACTAAGCACTTAAATAATAAAATTTTATCTCAGTGCAGTTTGTAGTGCTCTGAGTCATTGCCTCACTGCAAACAGGCAGCAACACTGTTTTCTTCTTCTTTGGGCTGGGATAATCACAAAGTGAGGTGCAGAAACTCGTGTCAGCATCAGACAAGCTGGGGTTCAAGCCATACAGCCGTCATTCCCTCCCTCTCACCTGAGGCAAGCTTGATTTCCAGAGCAGTGCGGATCAGGGCCATCAGCGTGGAGGTGAAGTGGACTGTCAGATCCTCGGGTGAGATGGGCATGTTCATCCTCACCAGACGCTGCAGGAGGAACATGGGCACTGTCAGCTTCAGTCAATGTTTCTCCCCCTACCCCTTCCCTCCCCTCCTGAGAGCCCCTAGAAATAGCCCCATTGCAAACATGAGCCCTTCTCCTTGTGTTAACCTTTTGTGCACCGAGCTCAAACATCTCCATGCAGCTGGCAGCTCCTTTCCTGGAGCAGGGCTGAGCTGCTGCTGTTGGCTGTGATGGTTTGCCAGCATTTGTACTGCAATCCTATAAAGAGATTCCTTCCAAAAGAAGCTGGTTTGAATATCCTCATCCAGTTTCAGAGCCTACTGCTCTGCTCCTGATGATCTCCAGCTACAGTCCTACCTGCAGCCTCTAAACACGTGGCTCTGCAGAGCCCATGATGATGCTTTCTGCACACAGCCTCCTTAGGGGAAGGAGCTGGGTGGGTGAGAGCAGGACTGTAATTTGCTTCTCCCACATTCTTTCAGTCTGGACATGGAATAGTCCCCCACGACCTGCATGCATCTTCCAGGATCTTTAGACCTGGTGGCATCTCCTTCCCCACTAACAATCAGGACCAGCTCTGATAGGGCAAAATCATCCCTCCTATATGCAGCCTGGACTTGAGGTTGCACTAAGCACGGTGCTTTGGAGGCTGTGGCTCCCTTAACATATCTGGTGTCTGAGTATGGAAACGCAGACAGGTGGAAGCATTCTCTGATAACCTCAGTGATGCATTTAAAGGATGGATTTCTTCTCCTTTGGCAATCTCCTCGTTTCTCAGCTCCTCAGCTTTCAATAGCTGCTGAGCCTCACTCAGAGCCTTATCAGAGCAGCTCCTGCGTTTCCGCTCCCAGATTGCTCCTGTGCCCTGAGGAAGTCACTGAGCATTAATCTTCGCTGTAAGCCAAGCAGGAGCCTGGCCGGGGCCCCTCGCTCGGGAGGGAATTTCATCCAAGTCCAAAAGCTGCTTAGGCTGTGGCTTTGATCCCTATCAGTGTGCAGAGCCCTCTCTTTGTTCAGCACCAGCCAGCGTGCTGCTGCAGCACCATGCACAAGAGAGCACAGCGCCTGCCCTGCGTGCCATGACACCATGCAACACCAAGGGCTGCTTGGAGAAACCTTCAGCACACAAGCATTATGCTGCCGGTGCTGATGGGCACAGGGCATTAGTAAGGTGAAAAAAGTCTGCTTGTCAAGCAAGCTGATGTTTGGCAGAGCTGAGACCCCATCCTCCTCCCCCTCCCCTTTATTTTTAATCTTATTTCATATCTTTGGATTTCATTGTACGGTGCACAAAGGACTCATGTAGCAACCGACCCCTGTCTGCTGAAGGCTGAGCCAAACCACTGCAATCTCAATGAGCTCTTAAAGCGTGCCCAGAGGTTATCAGTCGTGTCTGACAAGCCTCTGAGAAAGTGAAATCAAAGCCAAGACTCCCCTCCCTTTGTAACTCAGTGACAGCAGCAAAGGCTGGCAAAGCCACAACCATTTTCTCTGTTCACTTGTCACCAGCAAAGAAGCATTTGAATTCGGACTTCCCCCTCAGTGCACAAAAAGTTAGCACAACATTTCTGCATCACATTGATGTGAGCCCAGAGAACAGCGGTCCCACCACATCCCACCACAGTGGGACAGGGAGAGTAAAGAGATGGAAAGCAAAAGAAGATGCACGGCAGTGAGGAACAAGCAGATGAGAAATAACCCCTCCAGGAGAGCTCTATCCTCACACAAACCAGCTCCAAAAATGACAGTGGGACTGTGATATCCCAGTCCTCTCCCCCAGTTTCCCAGGCTAATTCCCCAGAAGCACAGAGGTAGAGCACAGCAAGCCTGCCTGGAGACTTATGGAGCAGCATTCACATAGACAGAGAACATGCTGGAGAAGTGGGGAAATTGGTGGTGTCAAAATCCAGACAAAGGTAAAGCAGCACCTGGATGAGACTAAAGTCTTTTGCTGGTTCCCAGTGTGACCCAGAAAGTGAGAGCTGAGCTCAGGCTCAAACATTTGCCCAAGTATTGGCAGAAAGAAGAGCTGGGAAAACCAGCTGGCACCCTGATGGATTTTAATTATTAAGAACACCTCATCAGCAGCTCCTGAGCAGCCTCTGGGACAAGAACTGCTCTGGGAATCATTTTCGTATGTGAATAAATTCAGGACAATGGAGCACTGCTTACAGAAAACGAGGCTGAATTTGGTGAATAAATTATTTGCTATGAATAATTCACTCCGACCTAGTTGTAATCGTTCTGCTCTGCTTTAACTCTTCTCTCAGCTTCAGAGAGGCTGCCCAAGCCTTCCTCCCTTCAATGGCAAAGGGTGGGTTTAGATATAGGGGAGAAATTGTCCACTATGGGTATGGCGGAATAGTTTCTCAGGGAGGCTGTGGATGCCCCGATTCTGGAGGTGCCAGAATACCCTTCACAATAGACAAGCTGATGCTAAAGGGTCTCCAAGCCTCAATAAATGAGAGTAAACATACCCAAGAGTTCTCAAACTAAGTAAAACCAAGCAATCCCAACCAGCCAATGGGCCAGAGATCCAATCTCAAGGCACTGGAGTGAAGTCAAAGTGGCTTTCTACCCCCTCCCCACCCCCCTTTTAACCAGATAGAAGAGATTTCTTCCCATTTCCCCCACCTTGGCTGCAGGATAGAGCTCTCCTGGTGCCCCAGGACCCCACATGCACAGCCAAGCTCCGGCCAAGGCTGGGCACACAAACCCAGGAGGACAGCTGAGAAAGGGGAACCAGAAAGCAACAGAGAGGAAGGACAGCAACCAACAGGGCCGCAAAGAGGAGAAAACCCAAACGAAACAAATGCAGACATACTGAGAAGGGTGACGAGTGGGGAAAAACACACAAAGCTCCACACAGATTGGAGAGGACTGGGAAAAATTATATATACTGAAAGGAAAAGGATGGAGGAGTGGGGCAAAAGGGCTTTTGCCAGACAGAAGAGGAAGTTTCCAATAGAAATCTACGTTGTTTCTTTGAGAGGGAGGGAGCAGAAATGATGCAGAGACCATGGGGAAGGTTCAGAGCTGGTCACAGGTTCATAATGCTGGGGTTTGCAGCTCTGTGATAAGGGACAAAATGAAGCAGACTGCCTTCGAACTTAGAAACCTAATGTACAGTCGAGGTTTGAGCTGTTCAGTTGGAACCCATCTCTGCTAACGGTTCAGGCACACATGGGCACCTCTGAGAGGTTTCTAAGTAGATATATATCTCTATATATCTCTCTATATATATCTTAAAAACAAACCATCCATGCACACCGAGCTTCTGTGGATTTTCTCTGTAAAGACCAATTAAAGCAGAGACCAGCTAACTCAGAAGGAAAGGACAGATTTGGGAAGGCACAGCTGCAGTGCCTGCACCAAGGGAGTTCCTCTGCAGCAGCTGAGAACCATCACAGAGAGGCACAGAGACTCCTCACTATGGAAATCAGCCCAAAGCCTTGTTTAAAATGCATATTTTAATACGTGTTATTTATATATTCTTTTTTTTTTTCCCTCCCTTCCTTTTAAAGATTGGGTTCAATGGACACTGAGTTGAGCTGTGCAATTCTACGTGCTCAGGTCACACTCCTCCTGAAATAAACGGCGACGTTTGGTGTCAAAAGATCCCATGGAGTTTGGCCCTTGTTTCTATCTGAATTACCACCACGCTCATCAATACAGCAGCAGTTTGCAAGCAGCCTTTTGGCTGCGATGCCTTTCTGTGGTTCAATTAAAAAAAGTTTTTTTTCAGAATCAACAATCAGTTTGAGTGATTTCTTCATCTTACCATCTTAAATGCTTTGCATTAAAATAATTTCTTTCATGAGGGTATTTAAGGAGCCCTTCTGGCGTTGCCTCTGTTTAATAGCTCGCTAACTCCTACAGCGCTGCCTACTCTAATTACACCAATCTAATTTAGAAGGGGGGGAAAACCACCATCATACTGATGGGCAAGTGAGAGCGGTGGAAAGACAAATGGGGATTGTAGTGGCAGGGTAATTTACTCATTAGCAACCCTCCCCAGAGTAGCCTAAATGGAAGCAGAATGAGAGAGAGAGGGATAGAAACACCGAGAGAAATAGCAGAGACACAGTAAGAAAGACAAACCGACGCACCATCGTTTCAAAGACCCAAAAAATAATAGTTACAAAAAAAAAAAGGAAACAACAACAAGAAAAAAGCAGCAGATCCAAAATCCAGTCTGCTCGGGAAGCAGAGAGAGCACTTAGAAGGAGCCCAGGAAAACAACACTAACGTCACAGAAATGGCACCCGCTGCAGCCACGGCACAAAAAGCTGGTGGGTTGGCAGGAGCTGCTGGGGTGGTCTACCTTATAGGCAACGCGAGCAGGGCATTTCTTTCCAAGGCCTAGAGGTGGGGACATGTGTCTCAGCATCTCATACATGTCTGTGTAACTGATGCGCCCGCTTGGAGTCAGAGGGAGAGAGGCAAAAGCGAGAGGAGACGGAAATCAAAGCAGAGCAGGATGGGGAAGAGGGAGGTGGGGAAAGGGGGAGGGCAACACAACGGAGCAAATGAGGAGGAGAGAGAAAGGGGAAAGCAGACAAGAAAACAGAGATCCGGTTAATCAGATTTCTCAGGGAAACAAAACCAAAGAAGGAGGTGGGTCAATCAAAGGTTCTCCGCTTCCATCCCTGTGGTTCGGCGCCCAACGTCTCCTCCTCGCCATGGGGAAGCCCCACATCCCCTGCAGCCGGGAATGATTGAGGTCTTATTTGGGAGGGAAGGCTTGGGTTGGGTTTTGGAGGCAGGTTTGCTTCCCTTGCCTGCTCCCCAAACAGGTCCAAGAGGTTGTGGTCACCATGCCAGGGAGAGCTGGTAGGCAGAGTTATGGGACAGGGAGTTTTCTCTTAGTAAATGAAGAGCTGGGTTTTCAGGTTAGCCTACGGACTGCTAGAGAAGAAAAAGCCATTCTTAACCCTAAAACTCCTAATTTGCTATGGGGAAGAGATTGGGACTGCAAAACCAAAGCCCAGCACCCAACCTGCAGGATGGCGGTGAAAAGAGGATTTGTTTCTGCCTTGCATTTGATGGGCCCCTCTTCCCTCAAACCAACACCCACCACCTGCCTTCATCACTGACGTCTGTCTGCCCTGTGTGCTGTCATGGAAAGCCTTCAAGAAGGACAGCTGCAGAAGCAGGCACTGCATGCCAGCCTGCTGCCCTGACACGGGTCTCAAATCCTATGGAAAGCACTGACGCAGGAGTAGGCGGACGGGAGAACTTACCCCGCCAAACCCATCTATTCCCGTCCTTAGTTACTAAAGCATTTAACATACCTCTCCAGCTTCATAGCCCGGAGTTAATCTGAAGGCTGATGAGAGACACAAATTGTAATTGCAGCCAATGATTTCTCCCTGGCTTCCCTCCTCTGCCCCTGCTCCTGGCAGAGGGCTCAGTGCCTCTGAATTCTTGGCAAGGCCCATCCTTTGCTCTCCACCTTTGCTCCCAAGTGTTGCACACCTTCAGTGGTCAGGAGGCAGGAGGTTTCCTGCTATATCTAGCATAACTTATGAGCTCAGAGACACGAGTGTTGCTCCCAATGCAACCTCTGGCTCTTGCAGTGGGGTGGACTCAAAGCTCATCCTTTCATCTCTCCCCTGCTTGGACAGCCAGTCCTACAGCCTAAATGTTTTTCCAGCTCAGGAAAGGGAAGGGCTCAAACCTGAGTCACTCAGCTAGATGGGCAATGCTGCAAAGCCCCCCAAAATTATGCTGCTCCCCAGAAATCCTGGGATAATTTCTCTCTCTGGCGTATAGATGTAAAGAGAAGCACTTAAACACTGTGCTGCTTTTCCCTAACACTTCCCACCCAGCCCCTGTGTGATGGAAGCCTGAGGGTTGGCTGTCTCATAAAGCTGCCTGGCCCCAGCCAGCTGGGTGTGGGAAGGGATGGGACAGGGATGAGATGCACGGAGGAGCGAGGAGGCAGTCCATCAATCATTCCTTGGACAGGCAACGAGTCTGTTACGTTACAGTTTCTTTTCTGTACCGTTTGCATTTGCAATTGGGGGTTAAAGAAAAGAAATAAAACTGAAAATGCTGGAGGGAGGCTCTGAAATTGCAAACCTTGTATGCCACCCTATGAGGGCACTTCTTTCCTAAGCCCAGGGGTGGAGCAATTACACGTAACAAATTGTACATATCCTTATAATGAATCCGGCAACTGGAAAGAAAACATCAGAAGTTACGACAGCAAAAACATGGGGAATCAGCCTTTCCCTTGCAAACAGAAGAGGCTGGAAGGACAAACCACGCTGAAAAGCAAAGTTAGCCTGATAACAACTGGGTTTGTGATGAAGAAGTGACTTTAACACAGACAGAGAGAGAGGGAGAGTGCTTCCTGTTGCTCAACAGAACCTTTATATTCATATTCCTTTCACAAAACCTTCCATAACTCATAAGGTAGACTTCCCATCCATTGCATGTAGTTACCTGTATCACTGTGTTTTACCCCCCTATGCCTATAGAAGGCATCTACCCACTGCCCAGGCACTAAGCAGCCCAGCAAACCAGGGCTCACAGCACACAAAAGGTCTAATTAATGGATTATTAATGGGATTCAACAGAGCTTGGGAACCTCCACCTCCCACTGTTATTACCTGCATAGCCTCAGCTTGCTATGCAGACAATAAGCAACGTGCTGGAGACAGCAACTGCATCTCAAGGTCCACCAGCACTGGGAAAATGGAGCCTTCATCAGCAGAAGGTGAAATCAAATGCCCTGAGGCAGCTCTATGGTCGGTCTCGTTAACTCACAACAATACTTCCAGCCAATTTAACAGCAGGATTAGATTTCTTAATCTTCTGCAAGTAACCAAATCATGTACAAAAAAGAGCTGGGCTGAACTTCGGAATGACCTCTAAAGAAAAATGAGATAATGTGGCTTCGATGTGTTTATTTTTGTACGTTATATAAAGAAGGCTGGAATATTTTGGAAACGCTCCTTCAATATTACTGCTTTTTTGGATGTGAAAAATTAAGGCCTATTCAAAACCTTCACAATCAACTCAAAACTATTAATTTAGAAGCAGATCCAATGGGGCCGTGCATGTCTTGGCTGCAGGCCTAATCATAGTTATAACAAGTAGATTGGTTTAACGGAGTCAAGCGGTTTACCCCAAATTTTAGAATGGATTTGCAAAATCAGTGTGTAGCAAAAGCATTTCTGTGCTTTCTCCATGAGTCCATGGGACTCCTCCTTGGCTGCCCCTTCTTCACCATCCAGGAATAAGGAATGGGAATGGGAAGGCTGCCCAACGTTCCCAATAGCTCGAAGGTTTGTGCACTGGGGAGTAGGGCAATAAGGGAGGAAATTCTCTTTTTATATATCTTGGATGTAAAGGAGATTTTCTTTCCCAGTTCACCCTTCAGTTCAGTGCTATCCTGGTTAACCCACAGCCTTGAGTGCATTTTCTCTCCTGCTCTCTCCTTTTCTGTGATGCCTGAGGTCTCTGCTACCCCTAAATCCAATGCTTTCACCACACTTACCCCTCCTGAGTGCCACATACTCATTCACAACAGCTGCAAGCTGCACTTTTTAACTTCCTTCCAAATACAGTTTTCCAGGAAAGTATTAAAGAAAGATGGAGGTTATAACAAAGCCAAAGGTTTCAGACATCAGAAATAGGCACGTCAATACACACACAGATAAGCCTATGTTGAAAATGCTACCTACACAACAAAAACGTAACAAAACTTGTATTTCTTTGCCAGCCAGCATCTTTCATTAAGGGTCTCAAGCTATAAAGGTGGGCAAACACTGTCATTGCCTTTTTGCATGGGACAGCCATTGGATTTGAAAAAGAAAACTAGTTATTTACTCCCTACCAAATAGCCACAAAGGACATGTCTATATTACAGAGCATGTGGTAAGGAAAACCTGCTTAGAGATTACATGTTTCTAGTACATGTTGGGCCATATATGTGCTGTATAGATGGTTTGGAGCTGGTTAAAATCACACACAGGTCATTTGGGGTAGGTTTACACTTAAAGTTAGTCTAAATCAATTTCAGTGAGATATTCAAGCAGTTTAATTGCATCCTAGCAGGGAGTTTCAGATCCTGATTATACAAACCCTGCCTGCATCTGTCTCCACTGAAGAGAAACAAAGAAGTGGAAAGGTTTTAAGAGCTGCAGGCAGCTTCCCTGCACGTACAGAGGGGGATTCTCTGCAGTGTAACTTGTGGGGAGGAAGATGGAAACAAAATTAGCAAGACTTGGGGAAAAAAAGCTTCCCAGCAGGCAAATGCCCAAGCTGCAGATTACTAAGGAACCTGTTGTGACCTCTCAGAGCATCTGGAAATGACAATGACAGTCAGCAGCACTACTGTGCAGTGGCTTTATACAGACAAAAGGAAAAACAAAAGATTCAAGTCAGTCTCTCTCTAGAAGTGATCCTTGGTCTCCTGGGTCTGACACAGCACAGAGCTGCTCCTGTGGGGCTGTGATGCCAGCAAAGGGGTTTGGCTTTCCCAGCTGCTGCCTTGGAGTGGGAAAAGCAAAAACAAAACAGTAAAACCAAATACTTCATCATCATGTTGGGAGAAAAGCATTTTCTTTGTTATCACGACCACGGATCAGGAACATTTCATTCAGAGGCTCACTGAGATCTCAAATGTTTCCAAAGTCAGCCTTACTGCATTTTCTTCTTATTATTTCACATGTCTTGGGTTTCAACTGCATGCCCAAAACTTAAAGATTATTTATAAGGACAAAGTTTCCCTCTATAATGATGCTGTCACCAGAACGAGGCTTCCAAGATCAAAACATGGAACAAGACCATCAACATCAGCACCCTCATGTTAACAGGCTTTGCATCACGCCCTGCTGTCTTACAGGTGCCTAAAAGATCCATTCTGGACCCACAGTACTGTATTAACAAAAGCCAAGCAGTGGAGTTTGTCATCTCCTCTCAAAGGAGGAAAAAAACCCTTGAAAACCCAAAGTTTCTGTGTGTGACCCCATATCTGTGCACAGGATTAGTGAAGCTGCTCACTTGCTTCTCAGCTAGGACAGGAATGCTGCCCAATTAAGGAGCAGCAAAGCTTAGCTTCACAAGTCAAGAAAAGCATTGCCAATGGCAGCATGTTCAGCTTCTCTTTGGCCTGAGATGCAGGAACCAAAGGCAATCAAAGCTGCTTTTGGAAAGGCTAAACATCTTTTTTTTGCTTGGCCATTTGGCCAAGATTACTTGAATTTCTCCTATTATTTTTTAGCCTTGCATGTGCATGGGGTGACAGTGGTTGTGTTAACTTATACAGAGTCGTTGGATTATGTCTATCTCATGTGTACTGAATGGAAATTCTCTTGTAATGACATCAGATAAACTCATCTCCTATACACAGTGAATTAGAATGGATCATTTATCTCTAACATTACTTCAGTTTTTAGGTGTTTTTCTTTCTGGTGTCACATTCACATTCAGAACAGGATATGTGCTTATATATGCAACATAAGTCCTTTTCTCCCCATGCAAGTGTAACATACCAGGCAGCTGGGTCATATTCAGCCCAGACACGAACAAACTCATCCAAGTGATGGGGTCCAAGGATGGAGGAATCTCTTGTCAAGTATTCAAAGTTGTCCATGATTACAGCCACAAACAGGTTCAACATCTGCAGAGAAGAAGCAGTTATGAAGTTAGGCAGAAAAGAAATAAAAGCAGGAAGGTTAAGGGGGTTATGAGTTCCTTAGCAAGATAATGTGATTCCAACCCTGTGGCTGCTGATCAGGAATTGGCTCGATACAGTTTTCCCTTGCTTACATAAAGCTGCTCCTAAAGTTTCTGTACTTTTTAAATTTCAATTTATACTTTCCTACAGCATAAATCGAAAGGAGAAAAATGATGTCAGGTTGGACATCCACAAAGAGCAAGAAATGATATTGAAAAGCAAACACATGACCCAATTTCCCCTCAAATCCGTGGTGTAAGAACACCCAACCAACCATAAAGATGTTTCCTCTTGGCAGGGCTGCAGCTCTGTAATGCTTTAATCTCCTGTGGGGAACCACACGTTTCTTTGCAATGAAGTGCTGAGCACATATTAAGAGATGAGTTCCAGACCTGCTTGCAGCAGTCCAGCTGCTTGGCATCAAAGCTACTGGTTTGGGAAGCTGGACATCCTCCCTTGGCTCTTTCTGGGCTCCCTACTTGCTCTGCCAGCAAATGAAGTCTCAATGGGAGTTCCAGGAGCTCACGCAAAGCCACGTTCAGAGCTGTATTTGACACAGATGTGCCCCAGCCTTCAGGCCTGCTACTGATGGGAGCCAAGGAGGCAGAGCTGATCAATTAAGTGATTATTATTGCTATTATTATTACAAAATAAAGAAGTTTAGGAGCAATGATGCTCTTGAAAATACCATTGAGAACACCTGACTTTTGGGGAAGGATTTGTACGAGGAAGGATTTAGGCTTTGAAGCATAGAGTGCAGTCCTGTTTAATATATGCAGAAGAAATAATCTTCAGGATGTCAAAGAGGCAACAGCAGCTGGACAAAGGATCTCAATGGGGGCAATTGAAGTTGGTCTATCTATACAGGACATCAAACTGCCACGTGTACCTCATTTTCCTGGGTAAGGGTTTCTGATGATAGCAGGGAATTGCTGCACAAAGCATCAAATCTTGTATTTTAAAGCCAAGGCATGAAACTGAAAGCAGGTTTGATAGGTAGCTTTGGGGGACCTTTTCAGAGCCATCATTTTTATCTCTTGCTGCTTGAAGTTTAATTGGGTCCCTGTCCCTGATTTTCCTATTCCTCTGTCCCAGCAACTCAGGAAAGATCCAAACCCTGAGAGCAAAGAGCTTTTTATGCACCAAAGTGATTAGAAAGACATCGGTATGTCTCCAAATCTTAAAGGCAGCCCCTGATGACAGCCATGGGTGCAAAGAGACCACAAAAGCTCCATGTACTTTCATGTCTAAAGGTTTCATGACACCGTGTCAGAAGGAAATGCATTTATTTGGTAAAGAAAACAAAACACGCCATCAAGCAAGTGTGGTGCTGACAGCTGCCTGCTCCAAGCACTTAACCAATGTTATCTTGGCCAATCCCATCCTGCCCTCCCCATCCCCTTCTTCAAAGGACCACGTTACAGATCAAGACAAAACAGATTAATGCTTAATTCCAAATATTAGATCCCCGGTGGGAAGGAAGATAAAACCTTTCCCTTTAAACTAATGACTAAATGGTCTCTTTGGGGATTAAAGGGATTTTAGCACCAGGGTGATAAATAGTTTCTAGCAAAGCGGGTGCGTAACATTGTATAAATCACAATTAGGGAGAAGAAGGAAACAAGACAGTGGGGATGGCTCGGAGCTTCCCCAGCATCTGCCTTTTGGGGACAGGCTTACCAGGAAGGAGCAGAGGAAGATGAATGACACGAAGTAGAAGTAGGCAAAGTCGCTGCCGCACTCGTTCTTGGTGAGGCCGGAGAGTGGGTCGCATGCCCTGTTGCTCAGGCATGACAGCATGATTTCATGCCAGGCCTCCCCCGTGGCACTCCTGTGGACAGGTAGGCAGAGGGGTGTGAGCTCATCCAGTAATAGCAATGGGAATCAAAAACCTGGACACTGAGCCAGGCTATAAGCCTTGCTCCTGGGCTCTGGGATGACCTGGTGCTCACTGCAAACTGAAATAGCTCCTGGATCTCTCTGGTTTTGATAGCTTAAGATATCAGCAGCATTTAGTCCTTAAACCTCACTCCCTCATGCAGAAACCTGCTTCCCATCACAGTCCTGCTGCCTCTGCCCACACCCTCCCACTGTGTGGCATTCAGAGCTTTGGTTGGAGTGGTTATTCTGAGCTGGAGAACTGCATTTCCACTTGGCTTCACAGAAACTATGCAAACCCAGGCCTATGCAGGATATCATTACCAGCACCGAGACACAAAGACTGACTTGCTGCCCACCTGTAAGCCTTGTGGTATTTGATATCTGCTTACCTGAACAGGAGCATCAAGGCTTGAAGGAAGGTACGGAAATTATTGTGCCGATTGATGGAGGTTTCGTCATTCAGTGCAATGTTTCCAAATACCTGCCACAGAAAGCAGAAGGGGTTCAGGGCAAATGCAGCCTGATGTGGGAGTCGTGAGCATAGGTGGATCAAGTGGAGTTAGGAGAAAAGGTAGGAAAAGGCTTTGCCCTGCTTCAAGGCAGATAGAAGTGATAGAAGTTGGTTTGCCTCATCCTAAGCCAGGTACTGATGCTGCTGCAGAGACAACAGCACACCCTGCTCCCATGGGACAAAACCAGGCTACTTACAGTCAGTATTAAAGCCAAAAGTTTACCTGCATGCCAATAATGGCATAGATGAAGAAGAGCATTGCAATGAGAAGACACACATAAGGCAAGGCCTGTGGGAAAGGAGAAGAAAGGATTAACATTAACCAGTAGCATTTAATTCCTGGGCAGCACTGTGCTCTGTAGTATTTGTGCCTCAGGTAAAGTAGCTGGGGAAAGAATTGGAACAATCCTGGAAGCCTTTGGCAGACAAAGCCCTGGAAGCAGGTATTCCTCAATTACAAACCAGACTGTGTTTTCCAGGAGCTCTGTACACATCCTTGCAGGCAGATAAGCAGGGAAAACACAGTAAGAAGCTCTGCAGCAGGCAATGTGACTATCAGCAGGCACTGGCACTTCCTATGCATAATTACCCAGGGATAAACCTTAATTTTTAATGACCTTGCTGTAAATTTAGTATGAGAAAACACATATATCCAAGGAATGAGTTCCTGCTCTGAATTAGGCACAGACTGCACCCCAACGGGGTGAAAAGGTTCTGAGACAGAGAGAAGCAGGGAGCTCTTTGATACTCAATGGCTGATGCTGTAGAAGCACAGTGCATCTCACACTCCTTTTCCCTGTCTCCCACAGGCCCAACGCTCACCTTAAATGACTGCACAAACGTCCAGAGCAAGATGCGGATAGTGTAACCTTGGCGAAGGAGCTTGATAAGTCTGGCTGCCCTGAAGAGCCTCAGGAAGCTGAGGTTGATGAAGTTGTCCTGCGGAAAGTAAAGGTTTTGTGTCCTTCAGAAATTAACGCGATGAGAAACCACAGCCCGCAAAAAAGAAATTAAAATTACCAGCTTCACGATCTAAGCAGCAAATCGGCCACCAGAAAACCTTCCAAAAGAAACATTCGTCAGTGCAGATCACTCCACATGCAGCAAGTATGAGAAAATCCCTCTCCACAAGAGCCCTCCCCTCTATCCTGGGTCAGTGACTGAAAAGGAAGCGGCCCTTTCACGCTGTCCATGGAGGTCCTGTTTTCTTTGAGTAAGGCAGATTTACTCCCCTAAAGACTCAGGGAGAGGTAATGGTGCCATATTATCATTTAGTAAATGATTGAGGTCTTGGCCAGCTTGCTTTTCTACCATGAATTGAACTTCAACCAAGACAGCTGTGAGACTGTGCATGTAGCCTCCACTATAATAGAGAAAGGCATCGTCCAGTGAAGATTAAAGCATCCTTGAAAAATAGGGATGTTTTCTAAACCTGGAGATTTCAAGTATTTATATCCAACTTGTGACTGGACAGGCTCATCAAGGAGAAATGGCACCAGCAAGACATTGGAAGATGGATCACTGGTAGCAAATTGGTTGGGGAGGTCGAGTGTCCAGCAGCAGGAAGTTGCCTTAGGAGCCTGCTGACTTTCTCATTATTATTAAATGTGCTTTCACAGGTGGATGAAAGAACTGCTGGAGATGGGGTCTGATTTCCATTCGTTTTGTGTGATTCTCCCCACCCCACACCCCCATCTTTCCTTTCCTTTATGGAAAAGAGGTTGCCTGCCCCAGCGAGCTAATCTAGAGAGGGTTCTTTCCAAAACAAAACATGCAAAAGCCAGATCCCTCTTGCCCTCCTTAAGGAGATGAAAAATATCCCCGCGTTCTGTACCTATTCCAATTCACCTGTTTGTGAATCTCTGATCACAGCCACTCAATTTGACTGCGTTAACTAAAGAGAGAAAACAGCTCGCTTTCAACTGACAAGCAGTGGAGGGGAAGCTACAATCATAAGGAGCTCTTATTGATAAAGATGAGCAAAGCCAGTCTTTCTCTCATAACATCATTTTACCAGTCATATTAAAGTGACCCACATTTCTTGCTCGTTTGGCTACAGAGCTCA
Organism: Coturnix japonica; assembly: GCF_054131305.1. Lineage (NCBI taxonomy): Eukaryota > Metazoa > Chordata > Aves > Galliformes > Phasianidae > Coturnix > Coturnix japonica. The sequence continues at coordinate 9,938,166 of NC_140683.1, forward strand.
TGCTGAATTTGAGGGGGGGGGCTTGTTGGATCTATTCATTTCTTTAAATGCCAGCTCAGTTTTTGGGCCATTAGCATCGCATTCCACCAATCCCATCAAAGAGTTCAAGAAATCAGGCATGCACTTGGTTTCTCTCATGTTAAAAAGGCAAGCAGCTCAGAGTTAGGCACAGACCATATATCAGACTTAATCCTCAAATAAAGAGAAAAGAGTAGAGCACAGGTATGTTCCATGAAAGAGCAGACAACACCGAGCTCATTCAAGTCAGCAACAGAAAGCAGCTCTGGCAGGCAAAACACAAGCAAGGATTCCCCTGGGTTGGTCAAGGCTGGTAAAGCAGGTGCTAAAATTCAACACTTGTCTCTTAGCATCAGCATCTGTTTCATTTTCGTTGCATTGGTTACAGTCCCTTCATAACATACTGGTTGAACTCACCTTCAGTAAGGGCTGTATAGAGCCAGGGACAGAGCTTGGCCCTTACTATCCTGATGGGGTGCATCCAGACCAGGGCTAAGGCTTAACCCAGAGCCCACTGCAATGCCAGGAACTTTTCCCCTCCTGCAGGAGCTGGATCAGGCTTTATGTGATCCCATCCATGACGCTATTCCAAGTCAGGCAAATTATAACCTTCAGAGCATCACTGGAGCCTGATCTTCCCCATCACAAGCCTAAGGCTCCTCCAAGGAGCATGCACACAGGCAGAATCTGCAGGATCTGGCTCTCTGTGTATTGTTGCCTTACTTCCCTCTTCCCACATTAATACACTTTAGCACCAAGCCTTCACTCTGCACAGACTTTGCTCTGATCTCCTATCACGGTTAGCACAATGCTCCACGTCTGCTTTGGTCACATCTCACACAGGACATCCCTGTGCCAATTGAGCCTTTCTACATGACAGCTTTAGTACAAGCAGTACCTCATTTACAACCCAGGAAAATCCAGCATCACTCGTGTGCACAGAACTTGCAAAGAGGCAAAATCACACACGCTTGTGACGGGCAGGAGGGCTTCACATGTAACCCTCAGCACATCGCGTAGAAAACCCATCCTTGGGCTGCTCAGCCCTACAGGCATTATCAGAATGGCATGCAGTTAAAGGGGAAGCTCCACATTGCAATATTCCTCATGGATAGCATGGATTCTCCACCTATTAAGCTACAGCACGTGGCACACACATGACTGTCTTCTGGATCACTAGGTCTTTGCAGAGTTTTGTTTGTGTTTCTGTTGCACAGATGTTAAAGGCCATCGGGTGCTCATGTGGGGCATCACTGTTCAGTGTGATCCATCTGAGGTCCAGCCAACTGTGTTTGAAATATGTTTCCTTCTGGCCTGTTGTTATTACCCCAAAAGAGGAAGTGGATGGGGTTCTGGTACCAAAGGCATCAAGGGACTCACATGGGTCTGCGCAATGCCTCCCCAGAGCTCATTGAAAACAAGAGAGGAGGAGAGAGTGGGGAGAAGAGCCATCATAGGGACAGAACTGGCTTTGATTGCTACCCAGCCATGAGCAGACTGCTCCTTTATCCTTTCTTAGAGTGTTTTCCCACAGCAAAAAACAGAAAAAAACCACGCTGGACAGGGGATACAGCCATTGCCTGGATCTTTCTCCAGCATCTAAGGTACTTGATTGCTTTTCTCCTTGATACAGGATCAGTGCTTGCTGTCCAGAGAAATGCAGAAAGAGCTCTAGCAGCAAAGCACCACCTCAGGGGATTCATTCTTTTGGATTTTTAAACCTCAGGTTGGAATGAGTTTGTCATGTTACAGCGGGAGGATTTAGCAATAAACTCAGCAGAAGATGGGCTGGTCATCCCTGTATGTATGGCTGCTCAGCTGAGGGATAGCCCAAAACAACATCTATGTTTGCTGTTCACTAGCAGAAAGCGTCTCCCTGGAACCTTCCTTAGGCAAGCACAGAAGCTGGCTGCAGGTCATCAGAAAGCCTCACACTCATTAGTTTCTAAGCAGCAAATGTGCAACAGAAAGTCCAGATGTTAAGTTAAAGTAGATCCGAGGCAACCAAGAGTTTTTAAGCTCCTGGCCTCATTTATGTTGTTCTCAATCGTAGCCAAGATAATTAACAATAGAACAATATTATTTTGGAGAATATTTCCAAACACAAAGCCTCCTATTTCCATAGACACCTCTGGAATCAGGCACCATCATTCCTAATGGGATCTGGTGCCCAGTACTTCTCAGTGGCTTCTGCAATTGACATATTTGCTTTTGCACCCAGGGACTCCGTGTCCATTGCAGTGGCACCATGCTTCCATAAGCCAGCATTACAGCATCAAAGTTGAATCAAATACCATCTTCTCCACAATCTCTCTTTTGAATTGAGAGAAGCAAGCCAGTAATGGCTTTAATAATCTCCTTTTTTTTGTGCCTTACAATAACCACAGGCTTAGAAATAGCTGTAAGGTTGCTGTCATTTGACATTGTGCACAGCGCATCTTATCCAATAGGGAAATGATAACAGCTGCTGAGAACTGAATTTGGTGCCACTACTTACAAATGGAAGGGTTCCCCATCCAGGCCATCCAGAAGCATCCTTCCCTCTAACTCTCATTCAATTTTCCATGAAAATAAAGCAAGTGGAAGCCTCCCCTTTATCAGTGTCAGGTGTAACAAACAGAGGAGAAAGGGCTATTGGTAACTGCATTTGCCTCACGTCACCAATTAGCCAAGGGGAAGAAGATGCAGAACAGAAGCCAGTTTTGAGGCACGCTGCAGTGAGGCTTTTTCACCAGTGCAATCGGAAATCTCATCAAAACAAATCAAATCAAAGGAAAACGAGAGAAAATAAAAAGCAGAGAATTGAAAGAATTGTTTAAATTCAATGAAACCAACCGTGTCCTATATGTGATGTTTTCATGGATGGATATTGGCAAGATTATTTTACAAATTTAGGTATTTTGTTTTTTGAGCAGCAGGTGCACAACATACAGACGGAGACATGGTTTTCGCATTGTATGTTGATTGGATGGCGTGATTCAGCAGGTAGATAAGGGAAAATAAAGAACAAAACAGGAAACAAAAGAGAAAATGAGTAATCAGGACAAGCAAAAAAGGAAACTCTGAAAATTTCACTGGAAAAAAAAAAACCTGTTGGGCTTTTGGGGGTGTTATTTTGGTTTTTTATGGGTATTGCATAAATTAAAGAATGCTTCAAACCAAAAGAGGTTCTGAGGTCCTAAAGGTAACACAGACAGTGCAAGTCGTTATTTGCATTTCTTTCTGTAATGCAAATCGGGGAGACAATTCACAAACACTTCTCATGACACTTTTTGTATTTCCAGGCACAGAAATAGATGTCAGTTTGCCATTACACCCCCATTGGGCCAGCTGTGGCCACAAGGATAGCTTCTCTTTAATGCCACCTCTTTGCTGTTTTACTTCAATAACCAAGAGGGTTAAAAAACTGACATGCATGTTTTTGCCTAAGGAAATAAAAAAATAAGATATGTATATTTCACTGCATTCACAAAGTAAATTTGCGTATGAGACGATTACCAAAGTAAAATCAAGCAATTAGTCAATACGTTTCTTTTCCTTTTATCTTGAGTTTTCAGTGGATCAAAGTACCGACGTAGCAAGGCTGGTGGAAGCCGAGTCTCTCAAGGTGAGACCGCCCAGGTGAGCAGGGTTAGTTGCCTCAGATGACACTTACAGTTGGAAAACCATAGATCACCATGTAAAAAATGGGCGCTCCTGCACCTATTTGTTAGCCTGACGTCAAAATCAAGTGGAAGATGTTCCTGTCCATGGCAAGGGGGGTGGACTAGATGAGGTCTCTTCCAATCCAGACCACTCTGTGATTCATCCCCAGCAAGGAGCCCATCACAAGGATGGTGAGGAGCTGTTTATTTTGGGAACAGATCCATGTAACTGGTAGCATCAATGGGCTACTCTTGGTCTGAGAAACCCTGAGATGTAAATGGACAACTGCAGGACTGAACACATGGGGCAGGGCTACCTGCCACACAAATATCTGCATGGGCTGCCCATCAAGCAAAGAAAGGAGAGCATCTTGTGCTGGCTGTGGGCCATGGCCAGTAATGACCTGATCTTTATGGTAACTCTCAGCTCTGGGACACAGTGCAGAGCTGCTGTATTTCCAAGCACCAAAAAATGTGCTTGAGCTTCCCAAGCAGCTCTGGGGCACCTTGGGAATTACTGTGGACTCAACAAAGTGGGACCAGAGCAGCACTGCCTCATCTTTCTATTCATCTTCCAGCCTAGGTCCCAACAGTGTCCTTGGGCCTGGGAGGGGAGGAAGGGCCTGATACAGCTATGCCTACAATACGAGCCTCTAGATGAGGCGTGCGCTCTGTGACAATCAGCCTGAAAGCTGCAATTATTTGCTGCCATTAACAGTTGTGTTACAAACACAGTCTTTGGGGCACTGTTGCAAGCCCTCACTTGAATATTTCAGCAACAATCCAATGCTTCAATGTCACCTTTAAGCTGACTAAGCTCCTTTCCTCATGCCTCTTCAGTACACTGCTCATGATGCATCTGAACTCGCAGCCCATTGCCCCAGCTGAGGCTCAGAGATGGATGCACACAGCTTAAAAAACAGCACACTAGTGGCTACAACAGCTATTCAGTGCAGGTGGGTGTGCTGCTGCAGACAGGCATGGGCTGGAGGGAGATCAGAGAAACACCATATGAAAGAAGTTTTAAGAAACAAGTCTAGCAAGAAGGCAGGGGGACCTCCAGGTACTCTGCAGGGGGAAGAATGTGGGCAGGGAGACACACTGGCTGTGCAGAAATGCTGAAGAAAGGGAAGGTATAGAGAGAGCAGAGCTCTAATTAGTCTGTGGACTGAGAGGCAGCACTGAGAGGTAAAGGGCTGGAAAGGCAGCAGGATTTATAAGAAGGATGTTTGTGAACAGCTTCATATTGGATGCCCTGGTGAACTCCATCAGGCAGTCCTCCCCTAGGCTGGCTTGGTGGACATAATGAGTCAAACCAAGTTGACTGCATCAGTGACCCCCACATGGGGATTTGGGAGCACATTCGCCCTCCAGCCTGAAGAGCAGGAGAAGATAGAGAACCTCTATGCACTAACTCTTATTCCTTCCTTTCCCAAAGGAAGAGAGTACCCTTTGTTCTAAGAACAAGAGCTAATGCAAAAGCCTGTGATATCTGTCAACTGTTAAACGAATACCATTTGCAAAGGGAGTAAAAGATTTCAGTTTTTCCTGTGTTTTCTGTACCAGCGTTGTTAGATAATGTTATATTCTGTCAGAAACAGTGATATGGTCTTCAGCACCAGCTGAATGTCCTGCAAAGAAGCCTGGGGACCATAGTACTTAACACACACAAAGCAGGTCTATAAGTAAATCTCAGGAACTAAGAAGAAATTAGTATGGTAAAATTCAAATCCATTACATACAGATTTAGTATCATCAGCTAAAACACGCACTAGGAGAGAAAAGGAGCACATTTTTAAACTGGATAACATCAGACTGCAAAAGCTTCAGTCAGTTATTTGCTGCCCGTATGGAAAAATCCTCTAGAATTTAATGGCAAGTTTGTGCACTTCATGTAATCTCCAGGACTCATTAGCAGGGAGACTGGAGACATGGGATGAGTGGCCAATGAATACTATGGTGTAGTTACATCTTATTTTTTTACTAGTAATTGCTCTGCAGAACTTTTGAGAGTAGAACAGAAAACAAAGTTCCCCCAGGGTGGGCTGTGCAGGCTGGTGAGCTTCTGGCTGTATTTACGTTCCTGTGCTCTCTCCTCTCATCTCCTTCTCCCTGCTCAATATATGGGCTGGGATTCCCAGAGAACAGACATGATATTGGGGTATGCATGTGTGCCCTGCAAGGCGACTCGCTCTACAAGCCAGCAGCTTTCATTAGACTCCTTTTGACATTGTCCCTCTATTAAATTCAACAGGATTTTTCCATTAACAGGCAAAACCAGCTCGGGGTTAGAGCCTTTTGCTGAATGAGGAGAGCCTGCTTCCTGACACTCATCAGCACCATCGCTCTCATCAGAGCTTTTGGTATGAAAGTCTTTAGACCAGACAGCATCTCTGCACAAAGAGCAGAGCTGATGGGAGCAGGCTGCCAGGTCACCCAAGGACTTCAGCACAATGTAGGGCTGGTAGGGAGAAAGTGCAGTGTCCTGATAGGGTACAGCTTTATGGGTAAATGAAGAATATTGAGCAAACTGTACTTACCGCAATCTCTGTTACTAAAATATCAGTAATACTTCCCAACACTGTTACAAAATCGAAGACATTCCAGGCATCTCGGAAATAATTCTGTCAAAGGGGATAAGGAGATACAGGGGTTTATTATCTCTTTGCAAGACAACTTCTTTGGTTGTTTGCTATCATGAAATACAAGCATTTTAGGTAGAGAGGGCACAGATAAAAGAAATGAGGAAGGCACGTACCAGCACACCAAAGGCAATGATCTTCAGCACACACTCCATTGAAAACATGGATGTAAAGACAATATTCAGGCATTTCAACATTTCTTCATATGCTTCTGGAGCATCATAGAACTAAACCAGGATGGAAGGAAGGCTGTTACTGGAAATCATTTATGATGGCAGAGTAAAAGCTTCCCAGCTGACTCAACTGGCTGCAAGGAGTTGGAGCATCCCCAAGGAGTGAACTAACTTTGTTCAGCCTGAACCAGGAGCTGCAGAACTCCAGAGCCCAGTTCCCATTCACTGTGCCTCATCACAACCAAACCACCTCCCTCTGGGGATGGATGGAATCCCACGTGGCCTCTAATATCTAATATCATATGAGGAAGAAGTGACATTCGATCGTGCCGATCCACCCAGCTCTCACACTGAGAGCACGAAACCCCTACAGCAAACACCATATTTTCTAGCCTATAATTGCAAAGATTCAGTAACAGCTCACTAACCTTCATCATGAGAACAATAGTATTGAGTGCAATCATGACCATGATAAAATACTCAAAGGGAGGGGACACCACAAACTTCCACATCTTGTACTGAAATGACTGCTTGTTCTGGGGCATGTAGCGGGTCAGTGGCTTGGCACTTATGGCGAAGTCAATGCAGGCCCTCTATAAAACAAAAACAGGATGAAAAGAAGGCAAAAAAAGGGCTGGCAGTTCAATCAGTCAGAATAGAGCTGGGAGCTTTTGCTGGAGGATGGCACTGAAATAATTCCTCATGAACAAACTGAGATAAAAACTCAAAACCTCCAAGTCTGTCATACTGCAAATGTGAGAGATACAGCTGAAATATATATATATACATAGGTAAATCATGTCTAAATATGCCACTTTATTTTGGACTTTTAGTTCAAACAGACAAACAGTTGAAAGGCTGCAGGATTGATTAAAAGTCATCTCTTTTAATCAAAGAGCAGGTTCCAGTTTCACAGTTTTTGAAGGAAAAGAAGGGTGTTTTTAGAACCGCAGGCAGACCCAACAAATGAGTTTTACAAACACTATAATTCTACGTGGGTTCATAATGAAACTGGATATGGAACAGCACAGAGCTGCTGCTAACTACAGCAAGACTGTTGCTCTACCCAAGGCATCTTTTGGCTGCTGCAATACCGTCTCAGCCAAGCAAAAACAGGCTGGTGAGGGCAGCTTTCCACTGGGGAGCAGCAGCAACTTTCCCTTTGATTTCCGATGAGCAGCCACTGAAATGCCAAACACTCCTGTCTCCTTTTGCACATACATGCTTGAGCTAACAATCAGCACTGCCTCCACTTTGCAGCAGAGGTGTGACCTGCAGGGATAAAGGGCACTGCTTAGCTAAAGTGCAGCATCTGGGGGCTCTCCCTGGTTTTGTTTTTAAGCAAAAGCCTGTAAGTGAAAGCCTGTAAGGGGACTGATGTCTATAGTCTCTAAGTCTTGCATTCAGCACATGACACCACGTGTTCTGAAGCCCCTCCTAGTGCAGCAGGGATGAAGAAGCTGCCCCCTCAGCATCAAAGTGCTCCGAACCCCCAAGGTGCCACCTCCCCCAGTTGCTCAATCCATAAGATGTAGGTACCTCGTTTTTCTCTAGGCTGCATTCTGACATCACTTTATCTCCTTGCTCTTGGAAGGTGATGATGATTAACGCCACAAAGATGTTCACAAAGAAAAAAGGGAAGACAACAAAATACACCACGTAAAAGATAGACATTTCCATTCGGTAGCCAGGGCTGGGACCCTGTTCCTCGTAGGTAGCATCCACTGAGTGCTTCAGCACACTGCAAGCAAGCGCAAAGAGAGAAGAAAAGTCAATGAAATCACTGTGAAGCACCAATGATACTTTAACAGCCATCCAATGGCCTTCACTTACATGGAGGGTTTTCCACATATGCTCAGGTCAAACCTGTTCCCATCTCTGCGATTAGGAAGAAGTTTTCCTTGAGGATATTTTTAGGGAAACCCTTTCTGTTTCCAACATGCCAATGAATGGTGGTGATTTACTACACACAGATCCACATATCCACCCCGGACAAGTGAGGGGAGAGGATATAGATAGATCTGGCTTCTCTTCTGCTCTAGTCAATATGAATGAAATAAGAGTGGGAAGAGAGGTACTGATGGTCTTTGAGTACCCAGGGGAACATAAGGGTCTGAAGAGTGGAGACTGATGCTGGTTTAATCCGAACAGCTGAATGTGGAGGACAGGAAAGTCCAGCCACACAGAGATCCCTAATCATGAACTGCCACCTGTGTGTCCCAGCAGAAATGTCTGCCAAAATAAAGTCGTATGTTGAACAACACATACAGTCTGTGGGCTCAAGTATATCCAATACACGTTCAAGCCTGGGCACAATGATTTTTCCCCTAAGCATCAGTGTGCAAGAGGGGCACTGAGAATGCTACCCACTGACAAACTCCATATCCACACAAGGGAAAGTTAATCTTGGCTGATAAAGACTATTCTTGTTTCCCTTGCCATCTGTTCTGTACAGGTCCCTGAGCCATAGAAAGCTGCCACTACCTCTGACCAAAAGCTGGCGGTCCCTGCCAGCCCCATGTACTCACGTTGGCCACCCTTCTCCTGTGGAGACAGTAAAGAGTGTCAGCAGAGCCCACAGCACGTTGTCGTAATGGAACTCGTATTTTTTCCATTCCCTGGGCTGTGCCTCCACCTCGTTTTTTTCATAGTCAAGGTACTGACCCCTAGGAACAACAGAGATTCAGACCAAATGGGAGAGTTAAAGCATATCAGTCGTGCTATAACCCATTGAGAGCACTGGAAAGCCCCAGTAACAGACTCCAGCTGTACAGAGCCAAGAAATGGCCCCAGGGTTAGCAGAATCACAGAATGGTTTGTGTTGGAAGGGACCTTAAAGTCCTTCTAGTTTCAACCTCTGACATGAGAAGGGACACCTCCCACTAGGACAGGTTGTTCAAACATAGGTAATATAAGTAAAGGCTAGAGGAGCTGTAGGGCTGGGCCTGAGGTTTAGGAATGAAATAAACATCTTCAATACATTGGGCAAAGCCAGCAGCTAACAGCACGGTGACCTCCAAATTGCCTCATCTAAAGAAAAAGCAAAAGGGAAAATTCACCTCTATGGTAACAATACTGAAGCACCACTCTTACTTATAAGAGCCCTCACCAAGCCCAGCACGTACCCAAGTGATGCAGCTTCTGGAAAGCCAGGGGAAACTTGGGGTCCCTCCACAGCCCCTGCCATACCTGCAATCCTTCTCCAGCTCTTTGGACTCATCGGTGCAATAGAAGAATCTGCCTTTGAAGAGCTGCACAGCAATGACAGCAAAGATGAACATGAAGAGCATATAAACAATGAGGATGTTGAGGACGTTCTTCAGGGAATTCACCACACAGTCAAAGACAGCCTGGAGATAACGAGACAACGAGGTTAAGGGGTCAAAAGAAAGGCAAAGTGCATTACACTGGCATCTAGCATTGGCCCACACATGAGAGCAGTTACTTAACACCTAACACGTGTGTGCTTTCATTGCCTTGCACACCAGGTGTTTGGTAGGAGAAAACATTGGCTTCCTACAACTCCTGCTTGCACAATGAGTTTGGTGTGCCACTGAATTGGGTTTGTTTTGGTGCTGCCCACAAAATCAATAGAGAAATATTAGCCCTAAGCAAATATTCCCATGGCAAGTTATGAAATGAGAAACATTACTCGTGTTTAATTTATTCACAGTGGATAGGGGAAAAACCTCATGAAATTTGCCACTCACTGGTTGGTACTTGAACTGTTTGAATAATAGGGAAAATAGAACAGGTGCAAAACAACCAAATGCTCTGAACGGTAATGAAGTGCCTATCAAAATTAAGCATGAATAATCTAGGGAACATATGTCACTTCTGAACTCCCCACGAATAACTTCTCGTACATTTATTAATTGATTATTAGTCACCAATTCATTGTTACAAGTAATTTGCAGCTTCATTTTAGTCGGAGGAGTTTGTCGTAATAATAGAAACGGAGCTGTATTGCTGCCTGAGCTCAGGGTTTGCACGATGCTGTTTCTGTTTCTCTGAATGGAAGGGAATAATTCCCAGAATTAGGTTCCTAATGCAACACAGAAACCCAAAATTAAAACACTGGAAGTATCTCTAATCACTCCATTAATCTCGCTGATTGTTGTGTACAAGATCTCATCCAGGAAAACAAAATAAAAGGACTTGGAAAGCAAGTCATGTGAATCTGAGTTGTGCTTCAGGAGGGTTTCTGAATGCTCCTTTAGAAATGCTAAAATCACTCTGTAAAATGACTTGGAAGTAAGGAAGTCATTCAACAAAAAGCAAACGCTCTGCATCCTGCAGTAAGACTGAGCTGCTCTTGCCTGTTGCACGACCCAAGCATCGTGCATTGCAGATTTCTAAACAAATAAAGGCCATTTGCTGCATTGTTCAACGTTACACTTCCTTATCTTCTGAGGTAAATTCAGTACACATAAAAATGCATGAACTGAAAGCTATTTAGGCATGAATTGAGGGTAAGGACAAAGGCAAATCTGTATAATAAGTAACTCTAATTTCTACGTAGCGCTGTGTGGAAACAGGAACGGTCAGACATTGTTTCACCACTGCAAAAGCACCCATCGTTTCTCCCCCATCTCTCACAGAGAAGATCCTGAGAGCACTAATGAGACACCAAGACATTCTATAATAGATATTGCAGAGCTCCAAAACACAGAAATGATTAAATTTTGCAACATTTCCCACCCTCCTTCCAGGGCTGCCTCAATCTCAAAGTGTTGTTGAGATGGTGCTGAATAAGTAACCACAAGACATTACATCTACTTCACTTTGCAGCTTAGCATTCCGGAGATGAAAGGGTACTGCTATCAAACCTCACACCATACATTCCTTAACAGAAGAGATGAACAGATTAGATCTCCTCCTACAGCAATGACATTTCTCTTTAGACAGACTGTGGCAAACCTATTTTCTGGCGTATCGTATCTAGGAGCATCACACGGACAAACAGCCATTTAATTTGCGTGCAACTTTTCTTCCTTTCTTCTCTTAAGACGTTGGATTTTTATAGGGGTTCACAATAATTCATCAACTGCGTACGACGGTTGCAAAATTAACAAGCGTTTGACATTTGCCAAACATCTGCATGGTTATTTTTAATAACTCTGGCAAGGAGACTAATTGCAACAAAAGAAAAGAAGCTTGGATGAAGTGAACTCCATCAGCTTCCACTCAGACCTTCTGCAGACCTCCAAGGGAAGAAAGCTTTGGGAGTTGTTCTCTAACCTTTAGTTTTGGCAGCCGTTTAATGGTCTTCAGTGGTCGCAGGACCCGCAGAACCCGCAGCGACTTGATCGTGTTGATGTCCTTGCCTTTGGTTCCTCTGCAAGGTATGAAAGGCACAAGAACAACAGAGGGGATCGTTTGGTCCTCGGGTCACTAGCAAACCACCCAGTGCTACCCAGGGGTGTTATGTGTTTGCGTTGGGTGCCATCATCCCCTTGGATGCAGAGGACTGCAGGTGACCGCTCACTTGTGATGTGTGGAGGGAAGCTGGGGCAGGACATGGACACTGCCAGACTCGGCCCCTCGTGATCTCCAGTACTTCCCACCTTACTTCTAAGTGTCCCCAAGGCATCAGTGGTGTTCCTACCCCAGCTCCCCTCTGGCAGCACTCACAGCTGGGAGGTTCACTTCAAAAGTGAGAAGGTCACACTGGGTGCTCATCCTGCCCCAGACATGAGGACATTTCTGTGTGTTTCTGGTACCCCTCTAGCAGGGAAGTCATGTTGGGCAGGCAGTGATCAGAGGGGACTGGAGACTTTGTGGTGAGAGACAGTGCTGTGCTCAGGACCAGAGCTGCTCTGTGTGCCCATACCTTTGTCCTCAGGTCTCTTTTGGAAGACATGCTACCAAACCCATGCTGGACCATGTAATATGATGGCATATTACATGCCTGGAACAGCACCAGGGCAACTCCCCACTTAGGCATGCAGGCACTGTAAGTCACCCTACTTCTTTAGTTTCAGTGTGTGCATGACATGAGGCCATTTCTCTTGTCACCATAAAGTGGAACTAGGGGAAGAAAGGAGCTACTTTTCTCGTGCACATCCAAATTAAATGGAAAAGGATTCTTTCCCTCCCCACATGGTTACATCTTCCAATCCAACTGCAAAGAAATCAATAAAAAAAACCCAGCATTCTCCTTCATTTAGTATGAAGTGAAAATGGGATGGAAATCTTTAACAGGGTTTAATTCATGACTGGAGGTTTGGGTCTGAGGCTGAACTGGAGTAACACAGGTGGGAATGAACAACATGTTGAGCAGATGCTGATATACCTACGCTAGTCGTCAGCTTGCTAACAAAGTTGGTCTAACAGGAAAGCAATACAAACACAAACAACACCAGAGACCCCTCACAGTATGTGTGGGGAGTGAGCTGCAAAGCCTACCCACAGCCTGTTAGCAGCCAGCCCTCTGTGCTGTGATAGAGAAGTATAGAGATCAGGAAGAAATGACCTTCTTTTGTGGGAAACTGACCCTTCTGAGCCCTTCAGAGTGGCTTTTTGCAATCTGGTCACTTCTAACATACTAGAAATTCAACACTAAGACTGTGTTACTCAGTAGAAATACTGGGCCAGAATCTGCAGCCTGGAAAGACACATCCCTGTGTTACAGTCAGACTTTTTGACACTATTATCCATAACTGCTGTTGTCCATGTGGTTGTGCTAATGCTTATGGAGTTACAGGACTGATTTCGTACCACAGAAGAGCTATTACATATTTAAAAGGACCCTTTAAGCCGGTCTGCATGAAGCAGACACAGACAGCACAGTTAAGCTGGTTTTCTCTTTAGGTTTGAAGATTTGCTCCATGTTCGGCTTTGCATACTTGCTTTCAAATCACCAGCTACTATCGAGCAAGAAACAGAGCAGGAGTGAAATAGGAGCTGGGGGATTCAGGGGTGAGAGAAAAGGAAAGGAGAGAGGGATGAGGGGCAACGGGAGGGGGAAAAAAAGCATATAGAAGGAGGAAGGGACACCTTGGTCTGGAAATCTATTAAATCTTTGTAGCTACATTTCTGGCTTGTAGATACACCCACAGCCCAGCTCAGCAGCGCTGCCTCTTGCAGGTAGCAACTGAACCTCGACAGTCCTCAACTGGTTCAAGGCTGAACCACAGAACATTTCCATCCTGTATCTCTCGGTATTCCTGATCCAGGAGATCTGAAATCCTATTTGCTGTGCTGCTGTTTCTTTGCGTCAAATAACAATTGCAGCAATAAGGCCTCTGGAAAGCAAAGCCTGAGATGGGAACTAAGATGATTCTTGGCTCTGGAGGAGCCATCTCAGGTATTACAGGGCTGGCCCCAGGCATGGAGCAATAACCTCTGTGGATTTAATACTGGGGGATGGTTAACCCAACCTTGTGGGGACAGCAAATCCTTCCTCTTCACTGCATGATGCATTATGTGGCTTTTCCCTAAGGAAGTGTGCAGTCTGCCCTGAGAGCTGGGCACTGAAGGAAGACACCTCCAGTCCTAAGAAATTCCTTCTGCCTGAACGAAGGACACTAAGAAGAGCTGATTTTATTTTCCTTTCTTTCAGGCACCCAAGCAAATAAAGAGCATGAGCTGATTAAACGTTAATGGGATTTATGATCTAAGCCATACAGAGGATCCCGAAGAATCTCACTTCTTGTCACTAAGAGCTTTACCACAAGAGCAAGCTTTTCTGAAGGGCCGCTGCTCAGAATCAAAGCATTGCAAGCTGCATTTTGATTCAGTGCACTTTGTTTTTTGCAACATTTTCAGCCAAATAAAACCTGAAGAATTGGGAAGAGAGCAGGAAAAAGACAGACAGCAAACAGAGGCAGCAACCTGCTGAGGGAGGGAAACAGAAAGGAGGAAAAAAGGGGGGAAAAAAAACCACCAAATTTATATGATGTCAGTTCAGGTTGCATTTAAGCCAGTTCAGCTTTCCTGGAGTAGCTGCCTGGTGTCCCCAAGGCAGCATGGATGCCCCATTGAGGAGGAAAGGAGGTCACCCTGCCCTCGCTTTCCAAGAGGCAAAACTATTCCTTTGCAATTAGGTTTTATGATCTTTCCGAACTCACACATCAGCAATGCAGCCACTAAATGGTGCCCTCAAGTATTTTTGGTGCTGATCTATTGTGGTTGCTGAGATTCTGGTCAAGGGCAGCACCTGTCACCTGACTTTCTAGTCTGCTTTTATCCTGTGGTTAAAGGAAATTGGAATGAATGAGGACTGTTAAGGGTTAGACAGCGTTAAGATAACGTTTCACTGAGTAATGTGACAGAGGGATCGATGCAATGGGTGTAACATGGACCATTTCCACAGTGGTAAGTGTGTGTACACACATTTGACAGGCATAACAGTGCAGCAAGATACAGGAATAACATATTACCCCATGAAACTCCTAGAGAGAGATTCCAGCAAGAAGAAGACAAAGAAAGAGCAGAGTCAATGACAAACATAAGGCTATACAGTGCACCCCATGCAACTGCAGACACGTGTTGGCAGAGAAGCCCTTCCCATCCCACTCCCATCGAGTCACCGTGGTAAAAATAAACACGTAAGAAAGCAACAGAATGGCTGTGCAGCAATACCCACACATCCCCCCAGAGCTTCAGCCCTTCTAGACGTGGTACTTGGAGACAGGGTTGGGTGGGCAGTATTGGTGATAGGCAGGTAGTTGGACTACGTGATCCTGGAGGCCTTTTCCAACCTTAACGACTCTGTGATTCTATAAGTAGGAAGGGTGAATACACCTTCATCCCTCTGACACTTTGGGAGGTTATATCTTGGGTTGTATTTTAGGGAGTAGTGTGAAACTCTCTGTGTCTCAGCCACCCTCCCAGTGCCAAAAATGGAAAACATGCAATCTCTTTGCTCCTATTCATCAGCTATTTCTGTGGAACAAGTGGGCTTTCCACCTAAGGGCTGGTAAATTTGGATGACAGATTTACTAGCTTGCTTTAAGCTCCTCTGCTTCTGTTTCCCTGAGGACTAAAACATGTCTGTGTGTTTGTGGCAAATTTACCTCAAGAAAAAGAACGCGTTTCCCTTTGAAATGCATTGCCAAATGGAGGACATTGTTATTATTGTTATTATTATTTTATCATCACTATTATTAGTCTTTCCAGCGTCTCCACTGGGGATCTTGCTTTCAAAAACATTTAAACTACAGCAAAGCATATCTTCAAAAGCTGCAGGCAGAAAGACTGGCTTGAAAGACTGAGTTGAACGTCGTGTACCTTGCAGCAGTGACTGATACCATCTCATATGGCTAAATAAACAGTCTGCTGCAATATTCCAGGTAGAGGTAGGCCTGATTTTACCTATGTTTTAGGGGACACATGACATCACCTTGACTGGACACCCAGCAGGTCAAGAACAAATTAACTCACACCATCTGGATGGCAACCACACACTCCTGCAAACGGAAACCACTAACAGCTACATTAAGTACATTCTTACAGTGACATCAGTGATGGGTGACAGGACTCTGGTATTTGCAAGACCCCACTAACAAAACAATGGATTTCCTGCGTTCAGATTAGAGCAGAGATAGCAGAAGGCTTCTCTCAATTCTATGTCAGCACTCTCCCTTGCCAGCTGAAATATGGGCACGTAGCAGCAGCTACAGTGATAATAAAAATCACAGAAGAAAATTCAAATGTTTCCGAGCCTCAGAAATAAGTTTGACTCACTTTAGTCTGGAAGATAGTAAATAGGCAGACAGGTTTTATGCATTCACTTTTGTAAATCCCCGTTCAATAATTGCTCAAAGAGCATGTAAAATAGAAACAGCTCGGGGCACGCTATTACGAAGCACAGTCAGGGGATGTACAAGTAATTTATTTAAAAGCCGATGAGGGGTTGTTAGATATTCATGGTCCAGTGTGAGCAATGGGAAACCAGAGCACAAAAAGACTCAGAAGGATTAAAAATTATTCATTCTAATGGATAACTCGTCCAAAATGAAATCTTTGTGAAGTGGAAACGTTTTAGAGGCAAACCCTGATGTTTGCTCTTATGGCTCAGAAGAATTTACCCACTATCCCTTCCCCAGTCTGCCTATAATGTTTGAATTCCTAATGGAAAAAGGGAAAATCTCAATGAAGCAGAATTGGGTAATACTGCTATGCATGCTAACACGAGGGCTGCTCCGATAGTAATGCCTCCTATTTTATTGCATCGTCCCACGACATCATAGGCAGATGTTAGTGGTACAGCAGTAATGGTGGTGAATATGCTGAGGATTTGATATATCAAACAGTGCTATTGTGCTCTTTGTACCTGTTGCAGTTTCCATAAAAATAAATAGGAGGCATTACTTTCAGAGCAACCTATGTACCTTTGACTAATATTATTTATCTTTTATTTCACTCTTCAGCCTTTCTATCTCAAAACAGCCTACCTTAAAACAGAGAAATCATTTTTCTTCAGAGAAGATGAGTGATGATCAATAGTGACAAACTCTCTAACAAGGGATGGGATGGCAGCCTGCTTTCAACATACTTGTACTGGGCACAAATTGTCTTTAATACATCCCACTTGATAAAGCAGAAGTTGTTTCTCAACTGATTCAAAGATCATTCCAGAAATCCCATGTCCTGTTCCTCTCCTGCCTGCAGGAGTCCACTCATTGTAGACACTTTCTTTTATATCCAGCATTCACTATGAAGAACAATAGATCTAACATACAATCTCACATGAAGGGGATCATCTTGACACCTTGGATAACAAAAACCTCCGGAGAAATATTCCAGACAACATTACCAGAAGGATTCCAGTATCCTTTTATACTGGTAGCAACACATAAGCACGTCAGAGGAGCAGCAGATACGGCCATCTGCCCCAAAATTACTATCAGCCTGAAGGAAGCAAGACACGCTTCCACAGTTCCCTGGCAAAGGTGAATGGGTTTTCTCATTAGCAAGTAAAACACTGCTTATTTCTTCATCTTCACTAATCATCGTGTCAACAAACAGGTGAGTGGATTTTGGGCTTGGGCTGCTATTCGTTCACTGTAATTATTCAAGTCTAATTTAGCAGAAAATTAAACTGGCCAATTCCCAAAGCCTATTTTTCCAGGTCAAACCCTAGAGCTTCTCAGGAACATTTTTGTAGCACAGTGACTCTGTGCCCCAGAAATACAGGGGTGTCAATTTCTTTCTGCCATTCAACTCTGAGTTCCCCAAACTCTGAGGAACCTGCAGGGCTCTTCCTCTGGTCTGTCCTGAGAAAAAAGCGTTCAAACTAAAAGCTAATCTTCATTTTATAACAACAAATTGCTGCCTAAAACCCTTTATGACACTAAAGAAGCACACGGAACCTTATTTAATGTCATAAATAGAGGGAGCAATTAGCATTAAAGGGAAACTCTCTGGAAATACAAATACACTGAACGAGAGAGGAGGAGCAGAAATACCAAAGCCTATGAATCATAAATGTGAATCATAAGTATCCATAACTCTAGAAATAATGTTCTGTAAGAAGTTCACTGAGCTCTCAGCTCCATTTTTCAACTATTTTTTCATCGTAACAATGATTTTTAAAGCTATTCCTTGAAGAGAAAAGACTGCCCCAAACTGTTGTGATGCTTCCTTGAAAAGAAGGTGGCCCAACATCTTGGCTCAACCTTTGAATGAACAGGGAATAAACTCAATCCCAAGGCTGGGAGCATTCCAAGAGATCAAATTTAGATCGTTTTCCCCCAGCTGTAAAATGATAAAGAGCAAAAACCGAATATTTTTCTGAGGAGCTGATTCACAAACTCTGCACCTGAGCTAACCCTGCACCACAGGCCTGCTTCCTCTGCAGCTTATTCCCATAGAAACCTGGATGATAAGGAAAATGCACTTACGAGAAGGCAAACGCCACCAAGGCCCCACTGACCACAATGAAGTCCAAGATGTTCCACAGGTCACGAAAATAGGAGCCGGGGTGGAGTAACAGCCCCAGGTCAATCATCTTAGGAGAAAACACATCAAAAGAATGAGATTGAGCAAAGCAAGTATCAAATTAATGTTAATGAGGCACAGAGGAACATCCTCAATCAATGACCTTCCACAAACCTTTCTTCAACGTTTGACACCAGTAGGGCAGTGTTGAGATATTGAGTCAAGCTGGTTATCTCCATAAGCACACAAAGAGCTCTGTCACAGCCAAATCTGAAGCCCGTAAACTATAGCCAAATGCATGCCAGAAAACCACGCTAACTGTTGTATAAATTCTTTTCATAGACATTAATTTATATGAACAGACGTCTGAGTGTGATAAGAGTTTAATTTTATACTACCTCAGTCCTACCAGCTTCGTAGGAACTAATGCTGGGAATAGGATGAGGATGAGAAGACCCACAACCAAATGCAGCAAAGAAAACTCCCACTCTGGATCACTTGCTAAAGGATGCTGCCCATTGCACAGCCTTGTTTGCTTCCGTATGAGGCCGATTCTTCCTTAAATGCTGCTAAGGATCTTCTAAAACAAATGCTCAACTTGAAACTCGATAAACCAAGTATCAGCTCCTACTGATATTCCTGATCAGCATCAAAAGAAAATGGAAGAAGCCGACGTGTCTCAGTGAGGTTCATCAGCTGCTGAGTCCTGAGCCACACACAGACATTTCTGCATCGTGCACCCACCTTTCTCAGCCTCTTACACAACCACAGCTACTAAAGATATCTTTATTTTCCTCTGTGAAATGTGAGACTGAAAAGAATTAGGAAGGCGGCTACAGAGAAGCATCTGTTACGTACTGGCTACCTCTGAATGCTGTTCCTGATTTAAAGCCTTTTCATCACCAACACCCCCAGCAAGCTCTGCTGCACTCCACCCTCTTTCTGCAGGTTCCCAGAAATAGATGAGTGTGAATCTGATAGGCGAGGTGAGCATTTGTGTGCAAAGACTCTTACCTTGATCACCATCTCGAAGGTAAAAACACCTGTAAATATATAATCCAAGTACTTCAGAGCCTACATAGGAGAGAGAAATAAGTGTAAAAGGTCTCTTTTTAGCCATGGCTGAATACCCTCTTCATGGAGGTTGTTGGAAGCTTTAGGCATAAACTTAAATCAACCCCTTTCAACCCTTAGCAGACCCTGTGCCAGACCACAGAGTGAGTGCCCATGGGTTGCTTCAGTGCACCTGCATACACAGTATGTTTATGAAGGCAAATTGGATATTACAAATCAAACTATTTGAACATCCTTTCCTAGAGAGCTTGTTTGCCAGCATCTGTGTAGAGGTCTGGGTTTTTCTGCTGTAACTGATGATAACATTATTAAAGACATCGGGAGCATAAGAGAGTGATAAAATCCCTTTGTTAAAGCTCATTGCACGGTTATTAAGGATGTGGAAGAAAGATTGCTCGTAGATACTTCAGCTCATTACCTCTATAGGGATTCCTTGATCCTCGTTGGAAAAAGATGATACTGACAAGACTGAAAGGCAGGAGGCCAGCTGCACACCACAGATAATTACGTTGAAGATTCTCAAAATCAGGCAACTGCATCTTGCAGTCTGTGAACTTAACCCCCAGCTCTGCATGCTCACAGGTGCCCACATAATAGGCTTGGGTACGCCTTGCTCCAATGAGCAGCATTGCACTGGTGGGGGCCAAGCACCCACTTCTCAGAACATGAACCTTCTGAGTTTGGCTTTGTACCCATGCATAAATAGATTTTTCTACTGATTCTACTCATTATGCCAAGGCAACAAGCCGCTTTCACACCACTTTTTGCTTCCTCGGATTCTGCTCCTTTGGAGATGAGAATGGAAGTTGCACGTGTATAACTGCTGGGAGAAGCAGCACAGCTTTATGCTGGTCATACTGGCCAGTACTCACATCGTTCCTTGGTGATTCTGCTTGGACGGGGTCTTCTGCTGCCAGGGCAATGCTGCTGAGAGCGATGACGATGAGGATGACCATCTCAAAGTAGCGCAGGTTGACGATGTAATGGAACAGACGCCGGATCCTGTGAACAACAGAAGCACATGGAGAAATGCTGCAGGTGCTGGAAGCAGTGCCCCCCAGCAGTAAGAACAGCATGACAGCACAAGGGCAGCGTTCAACAAAAGCAACATCTTTAGGATTCCTAGCACAATAACGATAAGGGGATATAAACCAGGATTAACGGCTTTAATCTCAAGTTTGCAACAGTTCCGTGGTGAGATTTATGATAAGACATTTAACATCTCCGTACTGCTCCTTCTGCAAGGCAGTGATGTGCATCTATCACAAGAGCCCTATCAGAAGAAAGGAACCAAGTCTGAATTCCTGAAAGACAAATTTTATGCCCCTCAAACCTATTCGCTTTGAACTCACAGACAGAAGTCCTGTGAGTTCAAAACTAGTTTTGAAATCCTTCTAATATCAAATAACCCCTTTGAAATTGATATGTTTTATGTAGTTTGAGACCCTCCGCTGAATCTGGCACTGTAACCATGATTGTTAGTTCTCATAAGCTCCCTCTTGCCAAGAACCTCCTCCTGTGAACTCCTTACTCTACTCCTTGACAACAGAGGGTTATCATCTATGCTCTCTATGAAGCCATACGAACGAGAACCAGCATATTCAACAACATTTATAATTGTAATTCAAATTCAATTCATCGCAGAAATAACATCTTTATTTTTAGATCTTCATCATTCATAACAAGCGATGAGAAGCAGAAGTATGAGTAAACCCGCCAGCGGTGCTGGAGAAACCACCACAATGCACGTGTGTTTTAAAAGGGTGGGTGGCACTTAGAAAGTGATACATCTCATTAATGTTTCCCAAACGTCTTCTGCCTTCTGGCAGGATCTGGATCATGTATCCCCCGTAGGGTTCAGAAGGGAGCTGGTTAGAAATAGGTGGGGTGAAAATCTTCCCAAACTTTTATTTAATGGTCTTTTCGTAGAACTTCTGGTTTGGAGAGCAAGAGATATAAACAAGAAAACCACCACCAAATCCTGGAACGTGAGGCTCAGGATGAGGTGAGAAAAGACAATCACATGCAGCAAATGACAAAGTTTTGCTGCTTTTTTGTCTGCACTGCCTGCTGCTCAGCTCAGACCCTTATTGACCTCGGGCTTCCCAACCTCCTGCTTTCAGCACTACCTTTAGCAACACTTCTGTAGCCAACACTCACTGTTGGCGGTCACGTCAGAACAAAAAAGAATTGAGATTCCAAATAAAGGGGAAATCCTGTTTCCTTACCCAACCAGAGTCCAATCTCCATAATTCAAGACTGTCCCAGACAGCTTAATTTTCTGCTGCACTATGAGTGCACCCCAGCTAATGCTCTCCCTCCCATTAGCAGCATTTTAGACAAATTCAAAGGAAATTATTTGAAATAGTACAGCATGATCACAGCATTCTGATAAGGGAAGGCTTTCTGCACTTTCAGCTCAGTTATCCTGAGGATTTCTGAGGTTTCAAAGGCAGGTGGCTGGAGAAAACCAAAGAGAACAACCACCTCTTTCATGGATCTCACACAAAAGGGGTTCTTGTCTTCAGTTCATTTCCTTTGGAGATTAGATTAGCAGCAGTTTGGGTCATTCTCTGTCTCTTACACCTGGCACTGATACAGCTGCACATGCAGAATGACCAGGCTGCCCAGAGCCACATCCATCAGCCTGGCCTTGAATGTATCCAAGGATGGGGCATCCACAACCAACTTGGGCAGTGGCGTAGGCTGAATTACTTTGTGGGTACTTGCATTTAAAGGAGAGATTCAGCCTGCCAGACCACAGCTTCCACCACAGATGCATTTCTGATGTCAACGATGAGCACATGGGGCTGCCCCTCTTTGTTCTACTGACTGCATCCAGAACATCTCAGTGGGACAGTGGAGAGTCAACCACTGTTGTCTTTAAGCAGTTTGCCACAGGAAGGGTCTGAGCCTACTTCTGAAACCTGAACATGCAGAGAACAGCCTCAGAGAACAGCGACTAAGACATGCAACACATTGACCCGGGCCAGAAAGAAACAGTCACATCTGCTCCTGGCAGATATCTGGGTTGGCAGAAGCTTCAAACGCACTCTGTTGCCCTAAGTTACTGCTTTAAGTGACTCATAGGCCTTTATGCTACAATTATTACAACCCCCGCTGCACTTGTCTAGTCCTGCAGCCCTTCAAAACGACACATCCTCTATTTACAGCCTTTGCGTACAAAGTGCCCCGTGAGGCAGAGATGCCTGAAGCAGAAGAAATGCTGTAATCCCAACAGGTCCCACAAGCTGCACTCTCAGCCTTAGGAAATGAAAAAACAATATTCACGTCTTTCCAGTTCAAAGTTTGTGGTGATGTGGGAGTAATAGAATGAGAAAAATACCAATACCAGCAGACGATCCGACAAGGATTTGCTGCCATCAGAACCACCTCCTGCCTGCATCTCCCGGAAACATCTTCTCCCAGCGCTGCCCATTGCACTCATCCTTGGCAGGCACATTTCCTGCACTGATCTACAGCTGAGGAAAGGTCTGCCTCAACCATCATCATTTCCCTTTACTGGCAATTGATCCTCCTAAGAAAGCTGAGCTGAACAGCAGTATCTGGTTTGCAGCCTCTGTGAACCTTTATTTGATTTTCCAGTGTGTTTGATAGGCAGAGATGAAGATTGAGCTAATGATGTTTGTCTGAATACCCATGCTTGAAGGACATGTAACCCACAAGCACCATTTAAGAGCCAAAAGACTTACGGGTTCGTAGGACTTAGGATGAACATGGAACTGTAAGGCAAGATTGGTTTAGGCCCGTTTTTCGTCAAGTCATCAACGTCCTTCTTCTCTTCTGCTTTACTTTCGAACTCAACGTTGTTCACTGGAACATGAATTAAAGGGAACAGAAATCAAAGAGTTAAAAATATATCTCCCCTCTGCACAGAGCAGGCTGCCTGCAACAGCTGGATATGCAAACAATGCAGCTGGGATACAAAACAGCTCTGAATATGTTGATTAAATGTGATGAACAATCATTTGATTATTATCACTGCTATTTACTTGCAGTACTGCAATTATACTTCTTAACCGCTGTACTGATGAGCAATATAGCAGAAATGGGCAGGAAATGAAGATGCCCGGTGCAGACAAAGAAACTTTGCATTTATTTGTACAAGAGCTGCCAAACTGGGGATGGAGAACCCATCCCAAATATCATAAACCACTATGGAGAGATCAGCTAGGGATCTATGGAAAGCAAAGAAGGTGATGAGTCTGACCAACCTCATGATTTCAAACCTTCCTCTATAGATGAGTAGCGGGATTGGCTTTGCAGAATGTAAAAGAACAAATTCATAGATGAGCTTTAATAATATTTGGCCTAAGGGTTGGAAAGGACTTCTTGGACCACCAGGTTCCATGTCTGCATCGTGCACCTCAGTGCTGGCACTGCTCCCCATGTACAAAAGTGCCATATTCCATCTCACACCAGGCTTTCAACTTACACGACCCCATTTTAGGAGATCATTCTGAATCTCAGTCCCAAAAGGCTGGAAATGCATTTTAGAGTTTCCACTATAAGTTTACTTGCAGTGGGTTTATAGGATTATTTACTTAAGATTATGTTCAATATACGAACTGGGAGACATTTCAGACCGCAAATGCTTTTCTCAGACAGACAGATTCATTTCTCTATTAATTCACAGGAGCTGGTATCCAAAACCCTCACCCACTTATAATGCCTTAGAAGCAGGTTTTTTTTTAATTACCTTTTATTTTGCAACAAAAGGACATTTCATTGTGTGTGAGTGACACCTTCAATAAATCCCTTACTGTATCTCAATGTAGATACGCAGGAAATGGCCAGGAAGGAAAGAGTCTGATAAACTCTGATTGACAGGAACTCAGTATTGCAATAGAGTAAAATCACCAGATGAGAAAATAAGAAGAAAAAGAAGACAGGTTAAATCTTGTGTGGCTGACAATGGAAAAGCACGTAGAGCCGCAGCTCTTAGGGCTTCTCCATGCCTACACGGCTTGGGATGAGCCACAAGCTAATCAGCACATGTCTGGATATGGGGGTCTGTCTGCAAAGCAGTGTAAACCTGCCCCTATAGACCCACAGCTCTGGAAAAAGGACAATAATAACCAACAGCAGGGGGACGAAGCACTCACTGGGTATGACGGTGGTTTCTCCTGGCGGGGCAGTGATGGTGACAGGGATGTTCACAGTGGTGGTTTTGTCCAGAGGCGGCTGAATCATACGTGTCACGTTCTTCTGGTTGTCAGCATCTTCCGGCTGCTCCGGCACTTTCTGCAGATAGGTGCTGGGAAGGGTGTGCACTGGGATGCTCACACTCCCACTGGCCTCAATCTCACACTGATTCTCCCTAAGGCAGAAGAGCGGATGTTATTAAACACGTTCTGACAAAGATTCGTAGAGCATATGCTGCAGCTCTTGCTAGATTTTCCCAGGCTGTTCTCTACATAGAAGTCCTCCGCAGAAAATTCACAAGCTGCAGGAAAGCTTCCTGGCAGCACAGGGTGTGACCTTTTCATCTGAGACCTGAAGCAACATCCAAATGCAGCATTAAGAGAAACCATGCCAGTGAAAGCAACTTTATTCTAATTAACGAGATTCATAACTGTGTTTCCCGAGTAAGGACACATGGCACTTGCATGCAGCAGTGACATTAGCTCTCCAGCATCAGCTGCTTTCTGAATCAAGTCTGACATTCTGCTGTTTAATGTTCTCCTGAGGCCTTATTTAAATGTGGTGATTCTCTTTTCCAGTCCTAAACCACTCTGTAACGTTGTCATAAATGGCTTCTGCAGCTTTTCCCTTTGCAGCAGCGACTATATTTCACTGAGCACATGATCAAACGAAACACTATGCAAAGTGTTTTGAAACCCATCTGAAAGGAAGATAATATAGACAGGAAAATTATTATCTCAGTGCCACTCACAGCTCTCCATGGTGACATGAACTCTATTCTAAGGAATCCCAGTGCAATTTATTTTCCATCAAATTAATACAGCTGAAAAGGCAATCTATCCTTCTTTATTAACTACTCTAAATGCCTCACCAATACTATTTTTCTCACTCGACTTACATAAAAATTAAACAGAATGGGATACATCATTGTTCTTAATGGAAGAACCCGCTCCGCTCATAGCCAAGTGCTGTAGCAACTGGTGATGCAGCCCATAGGCTCCAACAATGAAAAAGAGAAAACCTAGAGGTTTATAAGCTGGACTGAATGTCCCATAAGAGTGTGCCACTCAAATATCAGCTTCCTTCAATGGCTGTGAAATTCTCTGCTTTGTGTTGTGTCCTGGTATATCTGTTGATATATCTGGATAATTCGTTCCTGAAACCTGAACAACTCTATGGGTAAGCATGGATGAAAATCATCTTTGTGAACCTCTATGATGGACTGATGTACCCTGAGCTGGTACAGGAGCACATCCAGTCGCTCACTTACTTGGGCTGATGGTTCTGGTGCTCCTTCTCAGCAGTCTCCCCTTCCTTCTCCCTGTTCTCCTTCTCCACCGAATCATACGTCGACAACGCTCTGCTCCTGAACCGGTGCCGTCTGTGAGGCTCCTCTCCATTCTCACCCTTGGAGCCAGGCTCTCCTTCCCGGTTCCCAGACCTTGACCCTCCACGGTGGCGGGTCCGCCGCTCACTCCTGGCCCCGTTGATGGTCCCGTTGCCCTCCTTGCCTTGCCGTTCCGCAGAGTGCCGGTGCGTGCGGTGCCTCCGGTGCTCCTTCTCAGCACCTTCTTCCACCGACCCCCGGCGATGGTGCCTCTTGCCTCCTTCCTGGCCCCTGGTGCGGTCACTTTTCCCTTCCTTGCTGCCCCCTTCCACCTCCTTGCTGCGGCTTCTGTGCTGCCTGTGCCTCTCCTCCTTATTGTTGATGCCAGATTCCCCATTTTCATCTTTGGTCACGTCACCTTTCTCTTGTTCTCCCAGTTTTTCCTTATCCCGATGCCGGTGATGCTTCCGTGGCGCTTCTGCTCCATCAGTAGAGCTGACTTTGGTCTGCTCCACCTCCTGCACATCCACAGGGCTCAGCTTGCTGATGTTGTTCCTCCCTTCACCCCTTGGCTCCACCACCAGTGGCCGATCCAAGTGGGTCTTCATGTCTGGACGGATGTGTAGGGTTGTGGCGTAACGCACCCGCTCCTCAGGGTCCAGTTCATTGTACAGAGCCTCGCAGCTGGCTCGGAAATTGTGCATCCGAATCTGGCTGGTTCGCTGCTCCCAAACCGACTTGGATTTGGAGGAGTTCTGCTGCTTGCTAACAAGAGGAGGAATGAGATAAGTTAGCGTTCAACTTCTTGCATTAATTCCCTACAAAGCAAGCACCAAAAACAAAGAAATTTTAGCTGAGATGGGGGATTAGACGGTTAAGCCAAAGAAATCAGAGGAATGGAGAAAGAACATGAGCAGGGAAAGCCAGCGGGATCATCAGTGTTAGTTTGTCCCCACACGCTTCAGGCACATTGAAACAGGCCCTCAGGAAAGGAGTTCTCTTGGTTTCTAAAAGGTGGTGATCCCCCTTGAAAGCCCCAGGCACAGTATGAATCACTGCCCACCAAAACTGTGCAGAACAACTGCAGCTGTGAAGCAGCCCACGGGGCTTCTCCCAAAATCAATGCACCTTCCTGACCCCAGGGACTGGGAGAGCCACACGTAGATGCAGACATGATGGGAACACTTTTATTCCCTGGAGGACTTGCTCTTTTCTGTCCTGTTCTCTGCTACACCCAGAATACCACCCCTGACGTTACCTTACTTTGATTTTCCAGCACAGCACCTGGTTTCTGTCCACCCCATGTGAATGTCACATTCTCAGCCAATGCAGGAAGAGAAGATTTGCCTTTCATCCTAAACACTGCAAATCACATTCTGCTTTCCCATAAAATCAAAGTAAATCCACCAGCTTCCATGGAGGAATTCCAGACCTAGCTTGAAGTTGGCACCTTTTTTTCTTCCTAAGTAAAACAACTTTTAACAAAGAGAGGAAAAACCATTTTCCTTCCACCACGCTGCTGTGATGTCTCCATTTGCTACACATCAGCCTGGGCTCAGTGGCCGGAGGGGCCGCGCGGGGCTCACGAAGCCCCATCACTTAACACACACCCCACAAGGCTACAGGAATAGGGCAGCAGACACATTTTCCTTCCATACACTTTGGGCTCCCCTGACAATAGCAGCAAGCAGCTTTTGCATGTGTCTGTGCTGATTCAGAGTGTCAGGATCTGTCGCCACGCTCAGCCCCGGGGGGAGGCAGCGTTCAGATGGGCTCATAGAGCACAGTGGGAGCTGTCAGAACGGCTTTGCGTCTCAAATGCTCCTCTGGGTTTGGGGTTTGGTTCTTCACTGAGGGTGCTGCTGCCTGGCTCTGCTAAAAGAGGCAAAAAAATGACTTAAATGTTCACTGCAGATGGGAGGAGGGCATGAAGGCAAATGCAAAGCAATCTTAATCCAGAAACCAGAGCGAGCACAACTCATCACCAAAAATACAAGTCTAAGCCTCTCTGTTCCTAGAGGGCACATCCTGGGCAAATTTCCCACCAGCTGAGTACCCCATTGACACCACAGCAGAAGAATGAGTGGCAAAAACCACAGCTCTAAGTGTCAATGCAGAGCACACAGCTCAGATCCCACCTGAATTCCATGTATCACACTCAGGGCGCACAGCACTCCAGACTGCTCCACTGACCCTTGGTGCATGAGATGGACAGCTGGCAGTAACCTGGTAACTCAATGGGGTTCAGTGCTGGGAAAGGTTCAGCTGTTATCACAACTATTAGTGGGCAACACGAAAGCCTCCTCTGACCCCTTCCTTGCTATCCCATAGGGTATTTCCTATGGGAAGACACGTGTTCCACATTTACAGCTCTGCACCACCAGGGATGGAGCTGCTTGGCACAGTTGTCCCTGCACATCTTCTGGGATGGAGGGGTGAATGGATTCCTTGCCCTGCAGTGCTCCAAATCTAGCCTTACCAAACTACAGGCAATGAAAACAAGCCTCCTCAGTAGCACACAGGGAGACAAGGCAGCTTGGCTCTGTGCACATACATGTCTGAGATGTCTGAGCTCCCCATCACTGCTCTTAGGGGACATTTCTCACTTCATAATGAAAGTCCTCACGGATGCACCTATTAAATAAGCCTATTTTGCTAAAATCTTTTCTTTACGAGAGACACCAGTATTACAGACTCCAATTTCACAGCATCTAGAAGTGAGATGCACCCTTAGCACTGACCCAATAGTGGAAGTGATTGCCAGCTGACAGCACCATGCAGCCACTTGCTGGCTTTGGTCACCAAGTCCCAGATTGGGAGGCTCAGAAGCAATGGCTGCATCCTTTCTCCCTTCCACATGAAAACTCACCAGAAAAAAAACCAATAATCAGAACATTTATAGTGTGCAGTAAAATAGAAATCAGGAAAATAAGCTGCCTGCCTGCAAGCTCATTATTGCATTCAACCCAGTCGAGAACATCTGGAGCAAGTGACAGCACGCATAAAGCTGCTGCAGGAAATGGGAGTGAAGGAACCGAGTAGGTCGGCCCCTCTGGGGACAGCATTTAGGGTTTTTCAGAGCGAAAGCAGCAGCAACTGGAGGAAACGTGCTGCCTGCTTGTCCAATTCCATTTATCGGGCTTTTGCTTCCTATATGTTCCCACAGCAACTGAGCACGGCCACGTGCAATCGCTTCTCCTCTCCTGTTGCTCTGCTGCTCTTCCTCTCCAAGGAGAGATTTGAACTCTCTGTGGCACAGCAGGAATGTCACCTTGCAGTGGTCCCCCCTACAGCTGCCTGTGCACACACATCTGCAGATGAGGTGGAAAAACCAAGCAGGGGCAAAAAGAAGATTGCACTGATCACCTCCGATGTACTGACAAAGGTCAATGCTAATGCACTTTCTCTACAATTACTCCTTGTCCTTATTTTCTGTCTACAGAATGTGCTGTGCTCCTTAATGGGTGAACAGCAGCACACTCAGTGTTTGAGTCCTGCGGGCTCGAGACACTGTAGGGTCATTATTTCTGCTCACGTGCTTCTCTGAGAAGTCCCATCGACATCCCTTGGATTAAGCAGCCAGCAGTCAAGCAAATCCTATAGCTAGAAAGAAAACCATAACACTGTTCTATAATAAATATAATGGATATTAACAAACTGCTGACTAATATTGGTTCAAATAAAAAAAGCTGCCAGCCACTGTAAAGACCACTCAAGAAAGCAGAGGATACTTTTAGCCATCTTCTAATCTTAGCCATTCTGCAGTGACCAAAAACAGCGCTGTAATTAATGGCACTTTGCATCCCAGCGCTGCTGGTTTAATCAGCCACCTAAATGCAACCCTCACAATTTTGCTGTAGTAAATGATGAATGAAATCTGACTGCAAACATAATAATTTGATGTTAAAAATACCTACGTGTTAATTTGCGGGTATGAAAGAGTATGTTCTGATTACATATGGAAGGGAATTGCTTGTTAAAATAGAGTATCAATAGAACATGGGATATAAAAAACCTTTCAATAACGGCAACAACAACAACAAAAAAAAAAAGAGACTGATTTTCTGTGCATCCATTTGGAGCAGCATTCTCCATGCTTAAATTTTCTGCTTGAAAAATACAAAGGGTGGGCACGCACAAAGCTTCATCTCTGCTTTGATAAAACCATTTTCTTCCAGATGAGCTCACTGCTGGCTCTTCACTATGCTTTGCCCATGACCCCGGAGCTGAAGCCTGGATGCTTTAGCACCTTTTCTTCTTTATGAGCCACATTCCCCTCCCCAGGCTCTCCTGGGAGATGCGCTGCACTCTCCCATTGAGCGGGTGTGATGGTGCACATCATAGAAACACCATTACCAAGGACAGCAATGGGAAATGCTGCCCACTCCCTTCCAGTATTATTCTTGAATTTGATCTTGGTTTTATATATTAGATTTTTACATATATCATTTTCTCAGTAGGAAAATGTGGGTTTTTTTTTTCACTCTTAATGTTCTTTGACCTGAAATGCCAAATTTTTCACATGGCCTGAGAAAAGTTTGGAAAGCTCTCCTGCTTTATTGCTGCTCCCAGGAGGTGTCCATGGGCATGATTTCCTATGAGAAGCAGAAGCCATTCTATGCTGCTGCTCAGCACACAAAGACTGCCATCATCACCAGTTTTCACATAGCACTGCAGGGATGCAAGGCCCGTCCATGCTAAAGTGTTCTGGAATTCACACAGCAGAAGCTTTGCTGCTTTTGCTAAGGAGGAAAGAATGATGTCACTCCATTGTGACCCCTCTGACCATGTCACCCAATGGGGCATCTCCCCTTTTCTTGAACACGTCCATGGATGGTGACTCCCCCTCCTCCCTGTTCCGGTGCATCATCACTCTACCTTGAGATCCAACCTGGACCTACCTTGAGACCATTGTTCTATCACTGTTACCTGGGTAAAGAGGCAGACAAACTGTTACGGCCAAAGTCCCACTGCGAGCTCCAGCCTTCTGATAAGAACCAAGACAAAACACATCAGGGAATGAAGTCACAGACCCTGCTTTGTGTAATAACAATGGAAATAAAGCAGGTGACACAAAGACTGGGTATACAGAAGCAACTAATATGGTTGAAAAATGATTTGGGTTCTTGAACAACAAGCAACAATTTCATCTTGGTAGAAAATAGTCAACCTTTTCCATTTCCCTCTACGCGCTATCAGCCTCCCTGCTGCCGTCCTGCTGGAAGTTGTTATGGTTGGTGTGGGAAAGAGCTACTCAAAGAAAACCAAATTATGGTCTTTAAAACTTAAACCTGTGGCAGGTGCAGACATTTAGCGCTTCTGGAAAGAATAAAATCCCCAGCGCTCGTTCTATTTAGCATCCCAGAAAATGCCTGAAGAACGTACGATTCCTCATGACCAAGCAATGACTAACATCTCTGAATCCTATTAGAAACAAATAATAAACCATAGCAATACAAAGGAAACCTCAAATGCGCCATTTGGGATCTCATCACCCACTGTTATATAATGATGATTCATATGAAAACCCACTGTCCCATAACTCTCAAATACATTCAATTAGAAAGGCATAACATAATCACTCAGTTGGCTGTGCGTTATCGCCTATGTACATAGAAATTAATTGCTAACTTCTGTATGGATTTTATATACATGTTGATTTAATTAAAGAAATAGAGCATGTCTGCACAAAGTTCTCTTCAATGAGTCTTCAGACCACTTGCAGTGCTTGAATTGTGAACTTGTTATGGCATAAAATCTTGGATTTAGGATCAGAATGTGGCTCACCTTGGGTTTTCTTGGGTGGTTGGGTGGTTTTTGTTTGTTTGCTAAGGAATTAACTCATGTAGCTCGTCTTTCGCTTCTTACCCATTCATAATTTTCCTTCAAAGAACAGTTAAAGAATATAGGAAAAAATACACTCCTTTATTTCAAAGGAGTTTTGGATAAGTTATGCTCTTTCAGAAGAATGGATTTCCAGACCTTGGAAAATTACCTTCTTACTGATGTTGAAGGCAGAAGGAATTTTCTGCCTCTTTAGTGCAGGCAAAAGAAGACGTCTTTAGGCAACATATAACTGAAAATCCACCCAAGCAGAGGCTCATCTACACATTTTTGCAGTAAAAATTCAAATATCATAGAATGGATGCAAGTCATAAGATCCAAGGATGCCTCCTCCTAATTGACACTGTCTCTGTTGCTACTTGGCAGACAGCAACAGATCTCAGTGGCCACTGAATGTGGGCAGATCCTCCTTTAAGGGGATTCTAATTCCTGCAGTTTGTTTTAACAATTTAAGTGACAGCTCCATCCCTGAAAGTTTGGAAAAGGAACAAAACTCCATTCTTTCAGATTTCATTCCTAATTTGCAATCACAGCTTTGCACTGGTTTGGTGCAACTTCAGCTGGAATGCACCCAAGCATCAGGAGGAAAGACAACTGGGCAGCACTGAGTAGCATCTCTCCTGCATCACCACTTGAACCAAGCTCTCCATTCCCCCTCTTCCATTCCATCCTACCAAGTGCAACACAAGGTGAGAGACCAAAAAGACAGCAGACCTTTACCCCATAACGCTGTGCTTGTCTGGAACCCCAGCAACCAGGCAAAGCATTGCAAGAAATGAGAGCCTGAGATCCACCAGTGGACAACAACCTCTGGAACGCCCAGGAAGGCTGAGGACAAATAAGTTATTGAGAAGCTGGTGGAAAACCTTAGTTTTACTGCATCTTCGGCGTGCTGAACCCTTCTATAGCGCACGTAAGGACAAACCCACAAGTAAATTGCACTTACTTGTCTCTCCAAAAGCATTAAAGAAGAAAGATAACGTCAAATGGTAACAGTACAACTCAAAGCAAAGGCGCTAAGATGGGTCGGTGACAAGCTGGTGACAAGTTTTGTCGTATTAGTCAGCAGGGAACGATGGTAGATTCTACAAACCTGCACTGGTGTCAAAGCACACCTGTGATTCACAGCAAAGCCAGCAAGATTTGGTTGTTAGGAAGTGCGTGGAGTGAATGGTCTGCCACTGTGTTTGCTCAAATGCGGATACATAGGAGCTCAATGAGTGCCTCGTTTTTGCAATATCTCAGGGAAGTCAGGGAGCAAACATAGAACCCATGCTCTCAGGAGTATGAGTTTCCAAAGGGAGTTTGGTCTCACTTGGGTCCCAATTCCAGAAGTTTCTTTCAGGCTCTCCTCCAGCTTTCATTCATTTAAAGAGCGCACTCATGGTAGACAACTGTTCTCCTATTGAACCCTAAGTGCAAACACTCGTGGAACATCAAAGCCATCAGCCCAGTACATAATAAACAGAGAACAAAAGTACAAGTGAGAATAAGATGAACCATCAAACGAGGGCAGGGGAGAGAACAGGGAAGATAATTAAGGAAGCAACAGAGGGAAATAATTAGGGGGATGGGAGGACAAAGGAAGGGAGGAGGAAAACTCACAGTCAATATACAAAACACTACAGAGTTGCTCACGATCAAATCACAAGCATTGCATGGCAATGTCGCACACTTTCCAGTCCTTCCACCATATGTTGGTCTGGAGGCTTTCCACAATGATGGGAATGATTTTTGGGGGGAAAAAAAAACAAGGTGGGGAGTGAAGGCGTCAGGAGAGGGAAGGGAGGGGGGGGGGAAGAGGGAGGTTTAGAAATATAGATATCATAAATCCATTTATCGTAACAGAGAGCAACTCACGGTGAATTTACGCTGGAGACTGACGAGCTGCGAGATACAGTACCTCGAGTTTGCTTTACAAAACTGCACATGCAAAAACAAAACAAACAAAGAAAACAAAAAGTGAGAAAGAAAAAAGAAAAGAAAAACAAACAAGAAAAAAAAGAGAAGAAGAAACTACAAGAGACATCGGGAAGAGACTCATACAGGCTGTGTCCTATCGAATGCAGACTGCAGCGTGCATCTTGGTAGGAGACCAGGCAAGCTTCAGGAAGTGTGGAAGCCAGAGACACACCACCTTCTAGTTAACAAGGAAACAACCAAAATGGAACCAAAAGGGAAACAAAAATTAAAAGGTGAACCGAAAGACACACAATGATATTAGGAATTTATGCCTTTGTATGTTATACTCACACAAGGAAAGTCCTCTGCAGAAGTCATCTTAGGACCTCAGGGCAGAGGCCTTTGTAGAAAGAGGTGGTGATTGCTGTTACAGCTGTGCTGCAATCATTAGTTCAAGTGGGAGCAGGGTGCAAGGCTGCTCATTCCCACTCAGACACCATGACATGAGAGGAGCCCCCCAGCTCCAGAGGGAGAGGACCCTGGGCTGGAGAACCCAAATCCAAACCCAAATCCATCTGAGCTGCAGCAGCTGGTGCCAGGCTTCATCCGTCCCATCTTGCATCAGATACTCTCCGCAGGGGCACCTACCTCTCTCCTCAGCCAGATGCAGGCATGTGTCTGGGATCAGGCCACCTGAATATAGCTTGCCATGTTTAAAAACCACAGGTCTGCTGCATCTTAGGCACTGGACTGCAAGCTATCCAAAGTTAGTTTCAATTTGGTTTTTCAGTTGCAGCATTTTTTTCCTTCAATCTTCAACCAACCAATGCTATCAAGCCAGAAGATCCAATTAAAAATCTAGTGTTCTTTGGATACCACAGAAGTAGAATTTTAAATAACCATTTCCTTAAAATTACCAGAATATCTTGAACAGAAGCATTGGCCCAGGTGGAATGTATAACACAAGCACCCAGAGGCCATGAAAACTGCAGTGTAAAGGCATTATGAAAGGTGTTTGCAAGAGTTTCACTTGGAGCAAACAATCTGGTAAAGTGTTCTGCCCAAACTCCAGTTGTTTCCACAGCCCCTGCCTGCACAAATGCTTTAAGCATGGGAAAGGAAATACGGAGCAAAACAGGTGGGGAAGCTGTGATACAGGAGAACACACGGAGCTGCTTTCTTTTACCTGGGAGTCAGCACCGATGCTGTGCAACACCTGTGGAGCTGTTGCTTTTAATTGCTGAAAGCAGCTCTCGATGTCACACGGTGGAAGGTTTGCTTTTATCTTTGCACTTATCCCTGCCTTGTTTGGTGCAGTGCAGGGTGGAGGCCGTGCTGTGATGCTGCCAAATCTTCTTGTAGCCTGGCCAGACAGTGTTATGCAAGTCCTGCAGCATTCCAGGTTCATACCTGGACTTTTTTGTAACCGTGACTGACTGAATTTTCACTAGAATTGCACTGTGGGAAGCGATAACAAAGACAGCCTCCTATTCCAAGTCAAAATGACAAAGTACTTGAGCTTTACTTACCATTGAGAGGGACACAGAGCATGAGAGTGCCTTTCTGTGTAGCTGTTAGGGTCACCGTTACACCAACAGCAAGGGCAAAAAGGAATGGTACCGGGAGGAATCACAGTACCTCACACATCCACACACATCAGGAGGAAAGAAAGGGATGGAGTCACACGCCAGCAAGAGAAAAAGAACACCCCTGCTAGTCTACGCACTATCAAACACAGGAACTGTGGCAGGTGTTCAGGCATACATCTTGCTGGGTTCTGTTGGGTACCAGCAGCCCAACAGGGATTTTGAAACAGACCACAGTATTCCCAAGACAGAAGGAGAACATGGAGCCTCTGAGATGATAAAAGGTCCTAGAGAAATAAAGCAGCTCCCCCCTCCCTTTGGCCCCAGACCTGTACAAAAGGGACGGACACCTCTGAGAAATCACTGTGAAGTGCCACCTCTGTTTGCCCTCACAGCCCATTAATGAATAATCAGCTCACTAGTGTTACCAGGCAGTATTTACCTGTAGGCATGCAATTAACACATCAGCTGCTTGGATCAAATGTGTGAGGAACCAATAGAAATCAGACAGGACCAGGAGAGGTCTTTGTGGTTCAGTTGATGCTGGGTAATATGTCAAGTTTTGGATAATTCTAGTGGTCAACCCTATAGGCAGTGTTTTGTTCTGCTGCCTTAAGTTTCTACCGCTTCCTACAAAGTTTCATCCATCATATCTGAGAAATTCTTCTCCCATAGAGAACTCACACCCCACAGTTAATGTGTGGATCATTTCCTTGGGTCTCGCTACCACGATGACACAATATTACATAGAATTAAGCAATACTAAGTGGAAAAAAAAGAGGCATAAGTTTTTCTTAGCATGACTCAGACATGACTACATAGCAGGTTCCTTCAAAGCATTTGCTTTCTGTTTGTGAGCACTATCTTAAGACTCTTCCCAAGGCAGGCCAATGGAAAATGCATAGAAATAAGCAAATGTGGAGGCAGTTATAGTCAACAGTGCAGGGTCCCTGGAGCAGCTGTGGGAAAGACTCGTGCTGGACTTTGGGCTCATGAACTCTCCCCACTGTGCCCGTGCCCTGTGTGCTTGGTGCGGCCCCTTTTGTACGGGACATTGGTGCAGCTCTGGTTGGAATAGAACAGGCAGGGCGTTCAGGCTTCAGGTTGGTTGGCAAAGAGACAATTTCATCTACAGAATGTGAAACCATTTGCAGTGGAGTCTTTGTGCTGCCTGTGGAAATCAGCCTAGCAGCGCTCCTTCAATTGATACCGTGAGGTGCTCTGCACATTCATTGCCCTATTTTCCCTCCTCCTCCATTCTCACCACCAAGGAAGCTGCACCAATGGCTTGCTCAACCCATCGATCCATACAGCTGCTCAGTTCCAGAGGCTGAGTGGTTTCAACGTTGTACAGAACAGAGGGTCTTAAAGACAATGCTGGGCAAACTGGACAAACCCAGAAACTCACCTCCAGAAACAACAAAGCAAGGAAAATGCTAAACAGAAAACAAAAGTCACAAAAATAAGAATGAAACAATGGGCTCAAATCAAAGCACAGCAGCTTATGTTAAACAAATACTCTGCTTTAAACCAAATTGCAATGACGACAGAAACAATGTACCATCCTAGCTTTTAAACCTTGAAAATAAAAACAACACAAAACAAAAAGGCCCATTTGGGATAGAGTTCACCAGGTGAAGAAAGAGACTGTGGTCAGGTGAATCCATTTGTGTAAGTCCTTTGGTGGAGCAGAAGACACAGACATCGTGGCAGAGCACTGAGTCAAGAAGTACAAACCAAGTGCAGGTAGAATATTGTTATAAAGTACCTTGAGTCAGATGCAAGACAGGGATATCTGGATGCTGCTGATATCCAAACAGACCCCTTTATGTAGTAGAGCTTCACCACATATCAACCAATAAGACAATTCCTGGGTCATGTGTAGTCGTGAAGGTCACAGACACTCCGAGCAGGTTGATGCAGTAAATTAGCAGTTGGGTCCTTAAGTCCAGGAAATCCTATTTTGCAACTGATGCAGGAAACATGTCCCAGAGCTGAGCTGCTGAGAGGCTTCAACAGCAGAGAGCAAAACAACCAATGCAGATGGACTGCAGGGACACGAGTGTGCAAACCACAACTGTGCTCTGTATTTGCATAGCAAAAATGCTAGAGGTGGAGAAGCAGATACACTGCAGAGTATGCAATGGCCTTGAAGGAGGCTTAGAGGAAGGTGTACACTCACCGTCCTTGATGTGGGACTGACAAAGGAAAGAAGCAAAACAGCAAACACAGCACTTCACTGGTAAAACAACAGGATGAGCAAGAGGACTTTCATCAGCCTGAACCCCAGGACAGCTTTAGCACCTCTACAGGAGGTGGACAAGCATGCTGGGATGTGAATATCATTGACTGAAGAAATGCAAGCCATGGTGCCCTCTGTGTTTCAACACCTGACAGACCTGGTTTTGTTGGTCTGTTTCTCTCTCACTACACACCTAGCATCTCCTTTGCCTTCTATGGGTTATTATCCATTTGGTCATCAACCTACTGACTTTGAGTGGGTTGGGTTTTTTTCATACTAAAGCTCAGCATGCTTTGCAGGTACCCATGTAAGCACCTCACTGGCACTACAAAGAGATAAATAGAAGCCACAGGACATTTGTTAGTGGATGGCCTCCAATACAGCACACATGATGTTGCCATGGTTCGTAGATGTGGAAGGAACAGGCTGCACATCCATGTGTTCACTTTAAGCCTGATTACCTCCTTGTACACACGACAGGATCTAAGCAGATAGAACTGCAAGCAAAAAGAACCAGAAATCCATACTTTTGTACTCACTTTCTATTTTGGTTACAAATCTATCCCTGAGATACAGAAAACCAGGTGAAAACCTGGTGAAAAAGTCAAGGAACAAGGCTATTTTTAAATAACTAACAACGTGGTGAGAAATCTTAGCTCCATTCAAGTGCTTTTTCTGGTTTCTAAAACGTCTTCACACACATTTAAAAAAGCATCATTATCCTGTGCCATAAAACAACAGCTCCAGGAAATTCAACAAAAAACTAAAGCAAATGTCCTTGTGTGACTTCTTGTCTAGACTGGACAGGAAATCATTGTAAGAAGAAGATTATATTTAAAACCAACAAACAGACAGGGCATCAATGGATGAGTAAAGCAGCAATTGCCAAATAAAATGGGAAGAAGAAGATAGTCCAATGAACAATATTCTTTTCCTTCACACATAGCAAACTGACTCCACTTGGCTCATTGACTATGATGAAGTGGATTAAACTCCCCCTCAAAAGGGTCCCCTGGGACAGTTTTATGCTTATCATACATTAGTTTTAATGCAATGTATGTACACATACATCCCAGAATTACAAACCCAGAGTTGATGTTAACACTTCACCTGGTGAAATCAACCCTAGGGCAGCTTAAAAGAAAAAAATCCTTCTGAATTACAGTTATAATAAGGCAAAAGATGGGACATTACAAAGAAAAACATAACAAACTGAAAGAAGAACTGCAATCCACAGTTAAGTGATCGGCAAAGAAGTGTTCGGTCAACCTAAAGCCCTATTGGTAACAGGGATGGCATAAAGCAATCACAGAGTGCTACAGGATGCTCCAGTTGAACAGACATATAACGGCACTGAGAAACAGAAAGCACAAAATAAAAGTCTCAAATAATAAAACAATGCTTACGCGGCTATGGAAATGTTTGCTGCAGACATGGGGCTGACTTCTGCTACCTCCTTGGCCTTCTGCAGGGCGAGCTTCTGATTGGTGGCTTCCTCCATCTCCTCCTCATCCTGGTGCGGAAAATCAGACAGATCAGAGCCTGCGTCGTGCAATGAAAATATCTGGAGTTCCCCAAGGGATGAGTGCAATGTGACAGTGGGAATTCATTATACCATAACTTCTTGTAAGGACCTCTAGGTAGGGTTTTGCTCTCAGGAAAGAGATGGGAAACACAAGGTTTGGCCGAGTGCTCAGTGCACCTTTACTGAGAATGCATCTCCCTCATGAAGCTGTCTTACCTCTTCTGGCTCTCTTCTTATCACTCAATGCTTTGGCATAGCAGGAGATACCTGAGCACAACTGTGACACCTCTGGGTTAAAGGCAGCCCTGTTCAACCTGCTTATGGTTCCCCCACAGTATATGCAGCACTGATCTTGATTAGTTTTACAGCATAAATGTCAAGAACGTCTCCTGAGATCAACTGACTCCTGAGTAACTTAATTACAGCTCCAGGCCATTTTTGGTTTTGCATGATCATATTTACTTAGCACTAAATCTCTCATTCTCCAGGTATGCTATTCAATTGAATCACTTTAATCTCTTTCCTCTGCTTTTGGAAGCCTTAGAGATTTATTTTTTTCGGATCATAAGTAAAATTAAAGCAAAAAAAACAAAAAGAAGGTTCTCAAGAAGCTTCATGATTTTGCAGTGCCGCTGGATCCATCAATATTTAATTATACTTCATAAACATAAACAAAGTCAGGTTTCTAACCCTTCCAGTCAGCTGCTGAAATATTCAGAAGAAAGTGCTAAAAGGATTAAGAAAGAAATAGGA
The DNA here is from genome assembly GCF_054131305.1 of Coturnix japonica. Lineage (NCBI taxonomy): Eukaryota > Metazoa > Chordata > Aves > Galliformes > Phasianidae > Coturnix > Coturnix japonica. The sequence goes on from NC_140683.1 coordinate 9,977,948, forward strand.
TGAGCTTCATTACCCGACTATACAAGCAGAGGTTTGTAAAATATAGCTGCTAAGGTAAATACAGGGCTTTTGCACCAGCAATCATTGGCTTGTGGCACTGGGCTGTGCACATCCACCTCATGAGAGCAAGGGAAAGGTGTGCAAACCAAGCCTAGCGCTGCTGCACATCACCGAGTGCACCACAGTGAGAAACAAAAAGTGTGCAATAGCACGAAAGCAAACTGCAGCATTTGGAATCCTTCCTGTGCTGCACAGAGGCTGTACTTCTTGTTTCCATAGGGAATGCTGAATATAAACCTAAGCACACAGCAGAGCTCCAGCACTGTCACTTCCAGCTCGTGCCAGGACCCGGCTTTCTGCCCATGCTCTGCCTTGGATCGATCTGCACCTGGTGGGAGGTGGGAAGGTTCCAACATTTGGGCTTTAAACTCACAGTGGCCTCTTCAAGTTGTTTTCCAGAGTTGATTGGAGAATATTAATTCTTTGATCCAAACTCCACAACGCACCAAGCACCAGCATGAGACAGCAAAGGCAGCCACACACCACCTGTGACTCCCCACGCCGAAGCCTCAGGCACACAAGCAAGTCAGCCAAAGCCCATTAATTCTTTCGCCTCTGCTTTTGAAAAAAGCAAAAGCTACTAAAGTGTGTGCACCTCCACACAGCAGCAACACGAGCGATGCCTGCTGCTGCCCTGGCATGAAGAAATGGAACAGTTTGCAGAAAGAAGCCTCGAGAACCAAATGGAAAGGAATGAGAGCAGACCTCTGGGTTCTTATCAGCAGAGAACATTGGCACACAGAGGGACAGCATGAAGGGAAGTCTCTGCTTTAGGTCCAGCAGCTGTGGCCCAAGTTTGAAGAACCAAAGTCACGTACTTACCTTGGTCAGCTCTTGGGCATTGGCCAGATTGTCAACGGCAATGGCCAAGAAGACATTCAGGAGTGTATCTGTAGGGGAGCAGCTTAGGAAAGATCTTCACAAAGCAAATAGAGAAAAAAATTCCTCTTCTACACTACAGCCTTCTTTCTCCACTTCCAATCATGGGTTTAATTACTGGTGGATCCCTTGCACTATTGCTCTGTCATCTTTATTTCTAACTCACCAGGACAGCAAAACTTGTCCAGACCCAAAAGCTCAAGGCTTCTTTATCTTTCCCTCTCAGGAGCCCTCATCAGACTTGAGACCATTTCAGGCCTCTCATTCCCATTGAGATGAGTGTCTCAGGAGCCTAAACACTGATCAAAACCCAATCCTCTGCTTGGAGCAGTGGAAGCAGGAGCAGTGTGTACTCCTTTAGGATGTGTCTGCGTCCTGCAGGGAATGGGACGCGGACTCCTGGGTTTTCTCCAGGCATCCATCAGTAGCACAGAATAGTGGGTTTTACCATACACAGAGGATTCCATAAGGACATCAAGAGCTGTGTAATGTGGTGCACATCCACTGAGAGAGGTGCAGGGCAGGAGCTCCTCGCCCCCACAGAGCCCAGCAAATGAAGAACAAGAAGAGAAAGATGATAACCAAAATGATCATCTCCCTCCCACGCTGGAGAGAGAACCCAATCAACTTCTCATTTGCAAAGATATCCGTGTCTCCATTTCCTTTTACCTGGTGAGTGGCCGAGGGGCCACCCTTGGTGCTTCTATGTTGGAAATGCCTCCAAGCCCCTGGCTGGGGGGAAGGAATGTCTCATAACAAAGTTGTCTTCCTACCTCTGCCTCCTACACACAGATGCTGAAAACGCCTCGTGTAACATAATTGGCCACTGGAAACATCATGTCTTTGGGTTTTTTTTTAGCAGGTGGGGATGTTTTGATCAATCAGGCAGATACGTTCTGGTGCAATTGTGTGTTTCTTCCCCCCCAAAAAAGGTCCCTCCACTCCTTTTGCAGAGCTTAGGAACTCTGGCTACACACAGGCTCTCTGCAGTTTGAAAAGGGAAGAGAATTCTGTCTTAGAAAACCACTGCTTCTAGATCTTTTCCTTGCAATGTGCTTTGAAAATATGGATTCACAGAACAATTAAGGTTGGAAAAGACCTCTAAGGTCATCAAGTCCAACCATCCATATGAACTGATTCAAAGAAGCAACTGAGCTACAGCGAAAGCAAGGGAAACCAGCACCTTCCCCCTTGCTTCTTCCTGAAACAGAACCATTACAGAACCCACATCAGTTTGAAGAGCAAAGGAAATCTTCATGTTTAAAAGGAGTGGGTTTTGCAAGCTGACCCAAAATCGCCCATTCTCTAAGACGGCATAAAATAGGACATTCTTACAGCTTTCTGGAGGAGATCTGTGTAAAAAGGAGAGCGGCTGCAATGTTTAAGTTCCGAGTTATAGGAGAAAAGACATTTGACGCTAAGCCAATCCATAACTAAACTAACCAGCAGTGCAGGATTGCTCTGTGCTGGGCATCCTCCCACTGTGCTGGGCTTGGGTTCTCAGTAGGAAGGTGAACCCACAGCTCACACCTGTGCTTCACCCCACGCTGCAGCATCGTTGTCATTAACGGCTGTTTTCCTTCCAGCAAAAAACACAGTTCTGCTATTTTCTGGCAAACTGAGCTTTATTTTCAGACCTTCCTGCTCATGTTTTGACAGCTAAGAAGAACGTTAAGTCCCTGCTAAGTCACACAGTTCAGCTTTCCCCCCTGAGATAAATGACTGCCTGCTGCTTGCTCTCAGCATCCAAACTGTAACTACGGAGAAGCGGGGATAGAACTGACCTTCCTGAAAACCTGCTTGAAATACCAGCGTGAGCATTTGTGGGCTTAATGCTGCAACTCCCATGGTAAACACATAAGGATTTAACCCCTTGTCCTCCACTGCCCCCTCTCACTGTGCTTAAATGCCAGTAGAGTCGTGTGTGCTGCAGAAGAGCCCTTCCAATTCATGAAGGCAATGGACTCCCCACTGACAAAGTCTTGGCCATGGCAAGGAGAGGCAAAGGCTGAATCTATGGCAGTCGCAAGGGGTGAGAAGGTCCTCATTGCATCCACGTGAACCTGCTGTCTGTTAAAGGAAACTGAAGTACAAGGGAGAAGACCTCCCTTTCAAGTGGAGGGGCAAGAAAGAAATTAATATCCTGTTCTTCAACACTGCTGTATCTCAGCTGCTCTAAGGTTAAAAGTCTCTCTCTCTCCTCCTCAGCCTTTCTGTCAAGGCTGATTACGACTTAATCTCATTTCCAAATGCCAAGCCCTGAGGACTGAGAGCAATCCCAGCTCTCCATTGACCCACTTTTCAGACACAGCATGTTTCTGGAAGGAGCACACTGAGGCGGGTGCCTGAGTGTAGCTACTGAACCAGCTCACGTGTCCTGGCTGCTATTGCTCCAGCAGTGCACATTAATGGGACAAACCCCACAGACAGCCCTCTGGGACACACACAGCTTGCGTGCTGCCTGCTCTGCTGTTCCCTGCCACAGCTCCTTATGCCATTGGAGAGATATAGTGCAAGGCAAAGGGCTGAGCCTGCTTCACAATCCATGGGCTCTGATGTCCCATGTCCCACTGCTGGCTCACGGTCACCCTGCTGACCACCAGGTCTGAGGATCACTTTGCTTGGTTGCATATAAAACACAGCCTCCTGCTCCAAGCCCTTGCTCCGTGTGACAGCTATTTCCAGCAGACAACTTGGGGCATTCTGCAGGACACAGGCTCCCAGATTCCCATTGCCCTCAGCAGGTTTTCATGGCAAAGCAAAAGAAAACATCTTCATGGATGTATTTCTTGACTTGGAACAGGACCAAATACTCTCAGGGCCCTAAGAGTAATTCAAGAGTTAGACTCACTATTTAAGTGCTATGTGGAGAGAAGACACTGTCAAGCATTTGAAGTAGCACAGCTGGTTAAGCTGTCATGGCACCAAGAGACTGGAGCCTGATTTATGCGCTGAGTCAATTTCAGCTCTTTCTCTGCCTGGTTTAGTGCAAACAATCCATGAAGATAATCAAGGTACAGATGTCCTGCTTTGAGTTGAGTTCAAATATTTTTCCTACAACATAAATGAACTCAAAACAGGATGTTCTTAATCTAAATCCATGAAAATTAAAATGAACAAAGACCGTGCTCACACTGCCACCATAAGTGTGACTCCAACAAAGACACCTTGCCTACTACTCTTAGCTCAGGTGCTAAAATCTGGTTTTACAAAGCATGTGGTTGGGGTGGGTAGGAATTAAACCATATCAGATATTTCTGGCACCCTGCAGTAGGCATGAAGACAAGGTAGTGTGTAAGGATACAGTTACCAAACAATGTCAGGACGATGAAGTAAATGGAGGAGAACATCCCGGAGCGGACACCACCCTGTGACTCTATGCCATGGTACATCACTGCATTCCAGTCCTCCCCAGTCAGGATCTGCACAGAGAAATGTGAGAAAGAAGAAAATGACACAAAGGGAAGACAAAGAAGGTGCAACTTGGGGGAGCTGGGCAATGGGACACAATCCTGGGCTGGTGTCAGGCTGTGGAGTGGGACACCAGCCTTGTAGCCCTGGATAGTCACAGGTCATGCATAGCTTTCTCTTCTGCTGCCTCTTAGTTGGGTGCATGTGTCTCCAAACAGAAGACCCTCTAGCACAACCACTGCAAGGTTTGCACCACAATGGTCCTTCTTCCCAAGACCACAAGGATCCTCGGACAACCAGGCATCCATAAGTCTCCAGAAAACCCGAGCAGAAGTGATATCCAAATGTATGTGAGGACAGCAAAGCTATCTGGCATTCAATTACACTAAGCAGCATTCACAAACTTGTGTTCACATCATTCCCATGAATTCACGACTGTTCCTTCTGTCTGGAAACGAACATATAATGATTGCTGTTCATACAAACATTCATGGGAAGGGGATCAGTAAGAGCGTTTGTGTGACCTGCAGGAGACCAGGGCTTGCAGATACTGCAGATTGCAGACTGCACAGAAACCCAGCAGGACTTGGACTTAAAAAATCCAGCCAGAATGTTTTGAAAAAGAAATGAGATAATGAAAAAGTTTCATGGAACTGGTGCAGAGAGATAACTGGTCTAAACTCAGCACGCTGTGTGCAAAGCTGGGGATGCTCTCAGAGGCCCTGCTGAGATGCACTCTTTGACCTGCTGTCCTTCCCCCGTTTGCACCATTGCTCCTCAGCTGCAGGAATTACTCAAGCAATTAGGTAGCAGCCCTCAAGGAGCAGAGCACGTGGAGTTAATAAAAACCTTTCTGGTCTATAAAGTCTGTTTTATGGATGCTGAGGTTTGGCTGCACCCTGCTGCCTCAGCTCCTCACCTCCATCAGCCACTGGGGCTCCACTCCTTCACAGCACGTGCAGGTATTTAAGCAGCAGCCCTCCAGGAGCAGGGCATGTATGGTTAATAGAGGTGTTTCTTGTTTATAGAGTCTCTGTGTTTATGGATGCTGTAAACACTTGCAGCTCAATGACTGCTGCAATAGAGGCATGTTGCTATTTGTTATGCCTATATATGTGAATATATTTGTATATACACTGATCAGCACTCAGCTCACAAAGGCTCTAATTGAGAGATAGGAGGTAGGGGAAAATGTGTGATACTTCTCCAAGAGAATTGAGGGGCAGTGGGACTCAGTGGCACCCAATGATGGGCTCAGTCAGGTGGACAAAACAAGTCATAGGAGTCCCATCACAGAGGCTGTGACCAACCTTCCAGCCTCAGTGGTTCTTTAACTCCACATTCAATCTGAGCCTCTGAGGGAGGTCGTCCACCTCTGTCTCAAAGCCTCTGCAAAGGAGCGAGTTAATTTGGTGCCAGGGGTTTTGCTGGTTTCATTCTTAGCTCTGATGCTCTAATGCAGAAGCCATAAAATCACCACTGTTTTCCTCCATCGAACGTCCACTGCACTACAGGGACATTCATCTTGGGAACAGAAAGGAAATAGTTCAGCAAAGTATTTTCAAGAGAGAGCTGTGGTCCCAAACCAAAATAGCAATGAAATCTCCAGATACTCATATCCGGAGCCTGACGGGGGCTCTGTTCCGGCTCTGTGGCAATACCTTTCCATTTCTGTAAGCCCTTCCTTTGATGAGCACTAAAATACTATGCAAATATTAATCTACCATGATTTGCAATATCCTGCAAGGTAAGTACTGCAGAACCTCTTCCACATCTGGAGAGCAGCAATGCCCATATGAAGCTGCTTACAAAGAGGTCACGGGAGACATCTTCTTTAAGACTCGTTTTCTCTTTTAATCCCAAACTTGTCATCCACCCAATCCTTTTTGTTTCCCTCTCTCTCTCTCTCTCTTTTCTCCTTATTTTTGGGACGTAAAAAACGTAATCCAGGTCTTGCTGAGCTCTAGGGAAGCTTGGATAAGGGTCAACTTGAACTACACCTAGCAAGGAAGAGAGGTCCCCCATGGACCTGCTACCTGCACGTTGAGCAGGATGGTGCATCTCTACCTCTCCACTTCGGTACCTGAAATAAATGTTTTAAAATGGCATGCAGAGAACAGCTGCAAAATGAGGCTCTTAAATCTGCACATTCCGTCTCCCAGAGCTGCTACTTTCCCCTACCATCACACAAACTTGCCCAAGGCTGATGCCTCTTTATGTGCTCCCCCATCGATTGTAATTCTTATCCAGCATTATCTTATCTTGAGTTATTACAGTGCAAAATGCTACATTACTTCCTTACAGCCTGGAGCTAGCTCAGGCAGCTCTCCTCATTAAATTACAGCAACTGCAGGAAGAAGTGGGACAGGTCAACCCTCACGGGCTCTGATTTTCGGCCCAATGGTTTATGCAATGGGCCACAAGAAATGCTACCAATGCAGTGTGCAGCTGTGGGCAGGAGCCTTGAGAAGAGGAGAACATGGACACAACATCTTTGAGCACAGAAACATCTACTTTATCAAGATGTTTTTTTTTTACCTAACATGGAATGTTCCGTTCTAGTATCCCTTAATTCTGGAGTATTGATCTTTAATGATGCTTTGATTGGTCAGTGAGGCCAAAACACCTAAGAAGGAAGGAATTCACCTTTCCTATGTTTGTTAGAGACCTCTCTGCTCACCAGAAGCAGGAAGAGATGCCCAAGAGTTTCTTTTCTGACCCAAAACAAGGGATGGCTTTACCTGGAACACTGTGAGGATGGCAGCTGGAAAAGTATCGAAATTCGTGGTTGGCGTTTCATCTCTAAAATTGAACCTAGAGAAGAGTCAGAAATAAAAACAACAGCAATAAGGGGACAAGCAAATCTCCTGCAGTCCTGTAGTATGTTGTAACATGAGCCAGAGACCAACATTGGTTCCAACTGGACATAACATCCCAATGACTGCGGCAGGGAATGTGATGTCTATGGGAAGATGGCTAACAGAGCCATCAGCAGAAACTAAATATGGATCCTGGTGAAAAAACGATGCTTCAAAATTAATTACATCCTAAATTCAAATGAACCATCAAAAGATAAAACCACTCTGGAAAAGAAGCCATTCCAAGAAGCCTTAGTCCATAGGTGTTAAGTCAAAACTGAAATCATCTTCCACTTCTCAGCACAAAGGTTGGTGCAGGAACCACTGATGTCAGACTTTCCTGCCCTGCTGCCCTTCTCCTTTTGTGTACTCCATGCGATTGAAAGGATAATGATTAATTAGACTTACTGCCCTCCAAAGAGCTGCATCCCCAGCAGAGCAAACACCACAATGAAGAGGAACAGCAGAAAGAGCAAACTGATGATGGACTTCATGGAGTTCAGCAAGGAGACCACGAGGTTCCTCAGGGAGTTCCAATATCTGTGTTGGAGATAAGAGCACAGAAACCATTAGTGGTAAAAGAACTTTCAATTTAGAAATTAATTAGATCCATTCTTTTATTAAAAATAATTCTAAAAAATGGACTGTTGGCATCTTTAATCTCCCCCTGCCTATGATTGAAAAAATACATCTCAAAATCTCTCATAGCATCACAAGGGCTGAGACAATCACCCCAGTGCATGTGTACCAGTGCAGCTGACTGCAGGGAAAGTGCTCGGTTCCATTTCTCAGCAGCCCCTTTCCTGGTGCAAATCTCACCCTTTTTTTGCATATACCCCCACGTGTTTCTTTTATCTAACAGCACAAACATCAGGGGTGTGAAACACAGGGAATTAAAAGCCCTAACAGCAATTCTCCAAATCAAGGTGGACTATCATCTTCATGTAAATGCAGGAGCAAGAAGCTTCAGCCTGTGGTGGAGGGGGGTTGGAATTTGATGAACCCTGGGGTCCTCCTTCCAACCCAAGCCATTCTGTGACTCTATGATTCTATATGGAAAACGGGAGGTGGGGGGAAAGGCAACTGCTTGGGATCAGGATGTTTCCACCAAGGGAAATCTCCTTAACAGGACCAAGGGAATTTCTGTATCAGTGGGGTGAAAATCTGACTCGCTGTCCTGAGAGTGGGAGATCACTCAGCCCGTTTCGTGACTGCTTTGTTAAGTTAAACCTCAGGCTTCAGCTCTTCATTATACCAGCTCAAATCCTGACTAGTCACAATGAGTAAAAGGATTGTTTTACCTTGCAAAAATGTCCACGTTGTTAAAAAAGCACAACATGCAAACAGACACATTCCACCTCTGTAGCTCTGCTGACAATTAATTGCTAAAAATTTGCTACAAAATGTGTCATTTTCAATAAGTAAGATTAGAGCGGAGGTAGACTAAGTGACATTTTTAGGGTAAGATCCCACTTCTTTTACTGGTCATTTACAGAACTTCATGTTCCCAACTCCCACAGCACCTCCAGTTGCACACTATCATGGAGGAATTCTGAGTCTGCGTGATGATTAGCAGATATAAACTGGCAAATCCTCCAGCTAACAAAAACCATGCATGGAAATAGCCAGGAAACACCTGCTTAATTCAACCTGTGCATTTGGTGTCAATGAAGGTAATGGCACAGGGGAAAAACAACAGTGGCAGCACCCAAAGTTTTCCTCCCATCCCACAGCACTGCTTTAAAAACATGTAGAAATTGCTCTTGGTGGATTTGCAAGTTGCACAGCAGCTGCTGCTAACACCCAAACATATTAACACAACACCAGAGCACGAAGACAATAGAGAAGCTGAAGCAACTCAACTCCAGTCAACATTCACATTTACAGGCTCCAGAGAGAAACCTCAGACATCCCCAGGCCAGACAGAGCACAGACAGCAGCAATGCACTTGTATTTGTGTCAGCACTGTGGTTTGAGCATCAGGATTTATTACCCAGCAGTAGCCAGAGCTCAGCTCAGTAGATCTAAGTACTTAAATACTACCAGCAGCAGATAAGGGCAGCAGGCACTTATTGAGATTCTTGTTTTAAGCAAGTTTAACAAGTAATGAAGAAAAGCTGGATGCAGCTGCCCCAAGCAGAATGGTTTTGAACTACGAGAGGGGAGATCATAGAATCATTAAGGTTGGAAAAGACCACTCAGATCCCCACCATGCCCACTGAGATTTCCCTGTTCATTGCAGGGATTGGACTAGATGACCCTTATGGCTCCCTTCCAACTCAAACCATTCTGTGATACCATAAGAATGGCTGAAAAGAATCAGACCAACCTGCACAGAAGGATGCAGAACAAGCTGTTGAAAGCCCTCAAAGGTACAACTCCCTAGGAACAGTCCAACTTCTGACTGCCAGAAACTCAGGCTGCCCAGCCAAGGGAAGGACAATTCTGTACCTGGAGTTCTCTTCCTTCCCTTACCCATGGGGTGGCTTTGTATGGTGCTTAAGGTGAGTGAAGCAGGAGCTGGACTTACTTGGTGACTTTGAAAATCCTCAGCAGCCGCAGAGCTCTGAGCACGCTGATGCCAAACGAGGTACCAGGTTTCACCGCAGCCCAGATGACTTCAAAGATGCTTCCCACAATGACCTGGAAGAAGAGTTCATTTTACAGGAGGGAAAACTTCTGCTTAGTTCCTTGGGGTGCTGCCAGAGAGGCTGGGGGCTAAAGAAGAGTCAGAACTCGCTGCTTTCTTCTCTAGCAAGTGAATTATTTCAAAATAGCCTTTATTAGGAGACACAAGACTTTTTTCACTACTGTAAAGTATAATGTATTTAGCTGTAAGCACCACCTGTACAGCTACTTCATTTACCCACCCTGCATGGTCCAGGCAGCCCTAGAGGTGTGGGGACATCACCCCAACCCATTAGAAAAGCACTACAGCTACATCCCAGAGCTGCAGAACAGCCAGGTGTCAGCTCCTCACTGAATGCCCAGCCACTTCTGGCCACTGAGTCTTTGGGAGAGTGATTAAGGTAATAGCTATGAAGAGATCCTAAAGAGTCTCTCATGAGCACATCCATCATCTGCCTCAGGTTATGCAAAATAAACTGTCCTCAGTTGAGGGGGTTGGTTTTGTTTCTAATTTTCGTTCATTTATCTGAAGGTTCACAGAGCATTAACCTGAAGGGATAAATATTTTTTTCCCCTGAAATCCCCTATTACAAAAAGGACAAAATAATAACGGGCTACGCACAATCAGGAAAGGGCAATTATATCAACCACGGGTTACTGCACGGTTAATAAGAGAGGATGGGCATTTCTCCGCTGACAGCTCTCATTAGCTGTATTAAGCTGCCATTCCAGAGCTCACACAGACCGTGGTCCCATGGCATGAAGCACACCATAAACACACTATGAGCAGCCCCAGGGAGCAGCTCATGGCTGCAGCAGAGCAGTGCTGGGGACCTGCACAGTGCTGTGGCACTCAGCAGCTCACAAACCATTTCAACAAGCAGAACCCTGCCTGTCTTTAGAGAAACACAGCAGGACCTGCAAGAAACACTGTACCCCCAGCTTCAAGCAAACACAGCAGGAAAAGGGGAACAAACAGCAGTTGCTCAGCCAGTAGCTCCCATTACAAAAGGAAGGAATTAAGATTCCTCTCCCACAGTCTGTCCCTCTTGGGAATCCCTCGTGAATCAGCAAAAGCCTTTCCTCAGGCACTCCACACATTACATTGATCATTAATTTCCCTGCCATCTCAGCAGGGCCTCTTGGGGGCGGTTGCACATGAGACCCCGCTGGACCATTTCTCCCAAGACTGATGTTGCTCTGTTTTGTTGTTCCCTCTCTTTGCTTTTGAACTGTTCTATCAGGATGGTTTGTCAGACTAAACTGGTTTCAGATGTCCCAGTGTGGGTGCAGGAGCCGAATTAGTTCTGGGGGGTGGAAGGTGGGTGAGGAGAAAAATACAGACAGAAGTAGGATCCCAGAGGGTTTTCTAAAGGATGGAGAATTAGGAACATATCAACAGCTTTACCTCCTGGGAAACCCTCTGCAAAGCTCAGTGCCAGTGCTGCACTCACTATAGCATGGCAGGAAGCAGAGATGCCTGATGGATTTATCACATATTGATGTCAAGCTCCTGTATCACCTGATCTTGACTGGCAGGTACAAGATCATCTTGGCACAAGGAGCATTCTGAATGCAAAGATCCACACCAGCTATCTTACATTAACCCGGTTATTTATGCACTGGTTTTGTTCCATGGTTGGCTGTGCACTACTGGACCATACAGCTAGAAAGGTCTGCACAGAACATTTCATGGCCCTGATCCACTGTCAGCTGCTACAGACACATGGGGAGAAAGTCCCACATGGAGGGATTGGGTGCAGCCAAACCAACCTCAGCCTCTTGGACACAGATGGCTCTTGGGTTTGATCTCAAGGTCTGTTCAGCTCTGAGCTTTCATAGTGATGCTGCCAAAAAGGAACCATGTAGAGTCTGCACATCAACATTAAATGGATCTGAGTTACAGCTTTCCTGTATTCAGGCTTTGGGGTGCTTGTGTCTGAAAAGCACTGCCTCTGTATTGTGAGGTAACGGGCATGGAAAGGATGATAGGGAGATGAGCAATAAGATGTGTAGTTTTTTGGTGGTTTTTTTTTTTACATCTTTCAATCACCTCATTTGAATGGGAGAGAGACTCTGCCATTAATCAGAGCACTTACTGGTGCTGATGCTGCGAACAGCCTGTAACTCACTGAGGAAATGAAACCCTCGACTGTCACATTTCTTCAAGAGGAATGATAACCAGGGGAGCCTTAATGTGTTTCCCTGCAGCTAATTTATATGACAACCACTCCCTGGAAAAGACACCCTGTCGGCATCACTTCCCATCCTCACTCTGAAATCCCCAGCCCTATTCAATCAGGGGGACCGTGCAGCTGAAACCTACTCACCCCAAAGTCAAAGCAGTTGAACGAGGAATGAAAGTAATTTCTTGGCCCCAGTCCATACATCTTCAAAGACATCTCAGTTAGGAACAGACCCAGAAAAACAAACTCGGCGAAATCTAGGAACCAGAGAAGAGATGACATTAATCCACGAGGCCCCAATGGGCAGATCTCTTCATGAGGGGAACACAACAGTTGTTTTTCACAGTGTAGACTCCCTCCTGCCAGAAGAAAGTCTCTTTGCAAAGGCAAACACAACCCTGAGGAGAGTTTCACGTGGTTATGTCTATGTGCATATGAGCTGCGTTCACACTTGAAGAGCTGGGAGGTCAGCGTTGCACGTGTGTTGTGGGAGGGTCCATAACAGCATTAAATAATACCCTCAATCCCTCTGTAAAAGAATTTCAAGAGGAAAGTTCTGGATCTAAGATTCCCAAAGGTCTGATTTAATTGCACAGGTTACCTTTTGTAAATGCATGCTGGGGACGTCCACGCCAACGTGAGACGGGCAATTTTGGAAGTGGGGTGTGAGCTTTTATAGCGTTCTCTCATGATAAAAATACCTCCTTACCCAACAGAGCTGCTGCCTCTTTGAGCTCAGGCGGCTCAGAGGTGTTGGGTCTGCTGTTAGCTTTGATTCCCAGTACGCCTGCACAACCACAGTTCTGGAAGAGCAAGTTCAGTTTCCTCCTGCCTCGCATATCACAGGCAAAAGGCTGCCATGATTTGGGTGGGAAAATGTATCACGTCTGATGAAACAAAGGGCAGGAAGAACGTAGTCGGAGTTTTCTATTTCCATTGCAGGTTGTTAGGACTTACATTTTAAATCAAAGTCATGAAATATCACGGGCATGATGTTAACTGAAATCCACCAGCTAGATGAGAGCGGTTTTATTGATGCTTCAGCAGTGAGCCACAAGGGCACCTCAGCCAACATTTACACTAAGGGAGGGCACATCATGAGGGTATTAACTACACCATGTCATGGCCTCCTTGGAACTAGGAGCAATAGCCTTAAAGGAGACTACCAAGGGCAAAGCATTCAGATTTGAGGAATGAGAAGGCAAAGTGTGAGCTGTGCAGACTTCTCAGCTCTTTTCCTACCAACAGGTTGGCTCCACTGGTTGGATCTCCATGCTCTCAGAGCATCCAGATGGCACGGAGATGAAGGAACAACACTTCTGCCTTCCTTAATGCATAGAACCTGCTAGGAGAAACAGCTGCTACAACATGCCTCTGGTTCTTCTCTTCTTCCCAGCAGATCAGAGAGCAAAGAGGCATTTACACAAGGGATCCCAGTGGCAATCATCCAGTTACGCTGGCAATACATCTCACAGTCCAAGTGCCGAGGGTAAGGAAGGGACCAGATTAGCTAAATCTCAAGCATGACATGAGACACCAACAGTATAAGAATACAGAATTGAAACAGAAACAAAACAACACTTACAACGGTAACAGATTTTCTTGAACACAATTAAAAAGACTGCAAATAGCAAAAATGTTTAAATTCTTAACTATTAATATCTGGCTGTCTAAATTAGATGCTTAGACTGTAGCTTCCAAGCCAGACTCTAAACTTCCACCCTGCACTTCCATTCTGCATCCTGCAGCCTTTGGAAATGGTAATAAACAGGTGGCAAAACTGCCTTAGCAAAGCAGATGCATCTTCCCTGTAGAGGAAGAATTGATGCTGCTCCTGTCACCTATTCTGCTCATTAGCCCAGAGGGAAATCTTGCAGCAGTGTTTATGCTGTTTATGGAGTTGCTCCCTTGCTGAAAAGTCAGCTCTTGTGCCTTAGGTTTCATGCTCAGCAGAGCTCAGCATGGTGTTTATTTGAATGACTTCAATGTAAAGTCCCCCTGTCGTGAAGACTGACGTCAAACCCTTGAGTTGAAATTGGTGGCCTTGCTGGCAGACCAAACTTAGAACCTTTGCAAGAGATTGTAGAGCAGGCCCACAGAAAGCACTGCACAGCCTTCAAATGCTTTTAGTATCTCCCCTTCATAGGGAGTTTCTCATCCTATTTACCCACCAAACCCAATCAGCTTTCAGGCAGGCCCAGTATTCTTTCACAAACTAATGAAAATACAAGGTAGAATTCTGATTGCAGTTTTCACCATCAGATTTCAGTGCACTTTGCCCAAATAATAGCAACCATTTTATAAGAAGAGAAAGGAGGAAGGAAACAAGGATTAATGTTCAATCACCCATCCACTGAAGCATGAACGAAAATTCAGGTATTACCCAGTGTGATGTTGCATCACCGGACTGACACATCCTGAGCACACACACATGCAAGACCAGATTATTATGGGAGAAAATCAGCCAGCAAATGGCCAAAGTAAAGAGATTCAGACAATATTTGATATAAAAACGTAGGAAACTTGAAATATCCAAGAAATAACCATTGGGAGAAGAATCCATCTCAAGTCAACCCAAGCCATTGACTTCCATCTGGAGCAGAGCTCAAAACAGGCAGAATAGCCGTATTTCATCACACACCACAGCAACGGGAGGACAGGGGTAGAGGAAAACATGAACATGCTGAGTTCTGTGGACACAAAGAGTTCACTCAGAGTGAATCAGCTTCTCCAGCTGACAGATCAGATACGTGATTCCTTTTGATGCGGCCCTGCCCATTTAATTGGAAATGCAATTTTGTTGTTTGGACCGCGGGGTGTTCAGACCCCTCAAGTAATTTAATCTGCCTTAAACAGAAGCATTTTGTAATGTGATTTTAGTTAAAAAGTTTGATATTAAGATTCTTATTTAATTAAAAATTTGTACCATTGGAAAAGGCCGTGCTGGTATTTTTTTGCCCCAAACTTTTGAATTAGATATTTAGTGGCTCTTTTTTGTCAATCACCAATGGATTAATTCCATTGCTGCCCTGGATCAATCCAAGTCTGGTGTCATTAAGAGCAGGTGTCAAGCCTGCCACTTTTGTTTCCCTTTCTCTTTCTCCTTGTACATTAAACCAACCAGGAGGAGAACCTCAGTGAATTACAACTTCTCCCTCTGACAAGGCAGACGTGAAATGTTCAGCAGACATAAATAAATATGCTCGTTTCAGAAAGCCTTTTCTTTGCAACCACACATGCTGCATATTTATATCCAGAGGGAGCTGGCTATCTACTTCAAAGGCAAACACAATATCATCAACAGGCATAATTGCATCAAACAAGGGGTTCAACACAACACAGCACACTGAGAAGCTGTTCTCAAGCCGCAATGTCTAAAACACTTCTTTCAAACATTTTGCTGTTCGGAATGGAGGCTTTATGGAACTCATTTTTAGACAAATTGAGAAGCAAGCTGAAGATCCCCACAGCATTAGCCAGAGAAATCCAGAGAGAGTTGCTTCATGGAGGGCAGCCATAGGCAAAGAGAAGTCTCATAGGTGAGAAGGCTCCCTCCTCCTAAGGGAAAACTGACTGATTTAAACCAAAATCCTCCTCACCGCTGTTCCTAAAACCTGGCCTGGGGATGTCAGGGAGCTCCAGGTCCCTCAGCCCCTGGAGGTGCCCAAGGTCAGGCTGGATGGGGCCCTGGGCAGCTAGGGGCCAACCAGCCCATTGCAGGGGTCAGGGCTGGATGATCTTTAAGGTTACTTCCAACCCAACCATTCCTTGATTCTGTGATTTGCTCTGTGTGCCCACATCACAGATTGGATGCATCTATTCTGCAACTAAACCTCAAGCGATGCTTAAGGAAAACTTCCAGTTTAATTTGGAGATAACCACGAGGGCATGAAGCACGTCCTGTTATTCACCATACCTCAAGAATACCAGAAATTTCTTATCAGGTTGAATAACCACCTCTTTTAATAAGACTAAATAAATTTCAAGCCCCTTTGTAAAGCTCCTACTGTTCCCTTTTCAAAGCAGTCGCAGCAACATGGAATATCAAGCGGAGAAAGCTAATCAGAACAACTCGACAGCAGAAAAGTTAAAAGAAAAGACCACAGGAAAAAGAAATCAATGCATACCTGCAAGGTTTTAACCCACCATTCTTTAAGTAAAATTAATTTGTAATGTAATTAAATGTTCCCCCAGAGGGACAGGTATAATTGAATTAGAGGTTCTTGGTAGAGTTGCAGGGTTTAACAGATCTTCTCAGACTTCACTGCACTCCTTTCCTTCTGTCACAGTTCACACAGCTCCTCACTGGCCCATTTCTGAGCACCTTCCATAGAACGACTTCATTAGCATTGGCTGCTTCAATCACTCTGCATCCCATCAGCCAAGCCCTGCTCCTCTGCAGTGAAACTCCCTCAGCGTGGATTAACTCTAAAGCAACTCCTAAACTCTGTCACTTATACAGTTAAAGGATTTGGCCAAGTACTGTTGGTCAGGAGTCTAATTAATGGCTGCTGTACCAAATACAATTCCCACCTGGAGGGAATTTCATTATAAACAACACGAGCAACCCTAGCAGCTCCCAGATGAACATTAAGCAGAACTTGCTGGCTCACAACTTTCTTAATGTCCTCTTAGAAATGTTACTGCATAATGTTTTCCCAAAAGAGAGCCTGGAAATCTGTATTCTTCCTTTTTAAGCCGAAAGACTTAAAGTGTTACTTTTTCCCAGATATTTAGCCCTAATTCCAAAGGAAATCCTAAGCTTCACACTGCTAATTACTCTGCCAATCTAGCTTTCCAATGTTAAATTTGGGAAATGAATAAGCAAGACTGATTTCTCTGTGTGGTCTCTGTCTTTTCAGCCTAAATCTTGCAAGAGAAACAGTTGAAAGGAGCTTCTGTCCTCCTTACACATTTCATTATAGCTTCAGTTACCTGTCAGTCTTAAATATTTCAGCAAACATTAACAGGGTGGTTTTTGAAGTCAGAGCAGCTGGCAGTCCTGACCCCTTAGATCTATGAAAGAGAAACTTCAGAAGTTTGCTCCTTTATAATAATGTAAGACCCGAAGATCTGGATCTAGAAATATTTGAATATGTAATTTATATAGAAATCAATGAAAATTAGGTAGATAAGTAACTTTAATGATCTAAACCACACTTATTAACTCAGACTGTTGGAAACATTTTTTTTTCCCCTCTCCTTTTTTCTCACTTCAGAAGTTTTACTCATATTCTCAACTTGCTCCATCTGAATAAAGATGCGTTTCCAGCTGTTTGATAGACTCAGAGGTGGCTGATGTTATAGCTCTGCCTTCCAGAAACAAACCTTCCATCTCCTGCCTTCCAAAGGCAAAGCTCGTGGAGTCCCACTCTCGGTGTTATCCTATTCTGACCCAATACATTCAGATTAACGCATGGTTAGACCTGGAGTTTCAGGTACAGTTTAAGATCACATTCCCACACCATCTCAAACCACAAGATGAGAATACTGATGTAGGCTTTTTCTGAAAGACTCAACGAAAACATGACTCAATGAAATATGACTCAACAAACCTACTAGAGCAATTCATTAACGCGTTTACCACCCTACTCCAGGGAGACCTAGGAAGCCACAAACAGACCTCATGAGGATGCGACACCAGCGCTGCGAGCAGCCAAAACACAAGACCCAGAGATAAAATGTACAAGAGAAGCCCCTGGTACTCACACAGTGCGGTGGTGAGTTTCTCTGGCTGATCATAGTGCACCATTGCGACGCAGAGCGTGTTGAGGGCAACCACGCAGAGCACGATCCAGTAGAAGCTCTGGGCTTTCACCATGCGCCGGATGAAGAAGCGAAACATTTTCTCTTTCCTCCTGAAGTAGGATGAGCTCTCATTCTTCCCACTCTTCAAACTGGCACGGGCAAAAGGAGACCCTGGGCAGCGGGGCACAGAAAGAAGAGTCACCACAGCACATCCAGGCAGAAGAAAGGCCAGAGGATGCCCACGGGCACACAGACCCACTCCCAAGCACCAGGCTGAGCACAAAGCTGGGCACACTGAGAATGGGCTGAGCACAGGCATCTCGCTTGCAATGACTCTGCGAGGAATGAAGGCTGAGATTTTAGAGCTTCATGGCTTAATACTTAGTTCCTCCATCAGTAGGAACTGGGCTTCCAACTCCCTGAAGCTATCCTGAACACTCAGCTGAACTGATAACCTTTAGGATCCCAACTGACTGCAGCAACAAGGTGTTGGGTACGGTGGTGTTTGTGCATGGAGCACATCCCCTTGGAGCTTTGAGATGCCAACAGGTCCCTACATCCCTGCCCAGAGAATCAGGCACAGCCAAACCCTTATTACCAAACTAAGTCTCCTTATTTTATTCTGACTTCATGTCTCTCTGCAGCAGAGGGCTCAATCTGCTTCCATGCATCATGTTTTGGGCACAACTTCTCATTTGTATCCATTCTGCTTTTATCAACTACATTTTAAGCCTGCACTGAAACCTTGGAAGAGAATCAAATGTTTTAATAATAGGAGGAATCAGTTCCTAATGAAAGCTCTCCCTCAGAGGTACAAGCTCTGTTGAAAGGAGTGATGGAGAAGCAATCTCTGGTCAGTGCTGAGCACATGCATCCATGGGAGTTCTTCTTCAACAGCTACAAGTGCTGCTGCAAGCAGGGGAACTGGTGATGGCCACAGGCTGCCTGCTACCTGCTTCACACTGTGCTCACACTCCTCTGATTGCAACACTTGCCTCTAGGCAGCTCAAGGTAAAGCAGTGTACTACTGGCCTTTGCTATCATCAGCTGTTGCCTCCCAGTGGGTAGGACTGGCCAGGACACACACACTGCCCTGCTTGGACCAAGCACTGTGACAGCAGGTGACCTGCTGGGCTCTGCTTGGAGATGGCTAAGTTACACGAACAAAGTGTTCTGTCTGTGGCAGCCAACTGATCCAAGTGCTCTCATCGGCATTTCAACACCTCCAGTGATGGAAGGGGTGAGAATCTCACCCTGTGTCACCTTGCAGTAACACCAAAGACCACAGTCACAGGTGGGTGGTGACAGCAGGGAGCTGTGCTGCACCATGTCCCTACCAGCAAGCTCTGTGCTCCTTTGCTCAGTTCAGGCCATCCACCACCAACATGATCTTAGAGGTCTTTTCCAACCTTAATGGTTCTCTGATTCTGTCTTCCAGGAAAGAACATCAGGCCCCATCGTGTATTTAAATTGATTTAAACACGGAAAACTTTCTTAGAGATGTCTCTAGCACAGCATGGAGAGTGAGGAGCCAGCACTGACTGCTGCAGGCTGGTTAATGCAGAGAAAGTCAAAGAGTCAGGAGAAAATGAAAGAATAAATCTTAAGATTAACTCCAGAGAACACACTGGGAAGTGTTTACCGCTACCGAGCTTTATAATACAATTATAAAGCTCATTGAGGTACTTGTGTTTGAATTAAAGTGCAATGTATGCAGCCAACAGCCAGCAAGAGACCTGTCAGCATCTCTGCCCCTCTGGTCTGCATCACTTTGCACTCAGTAATTGCTTTGTTAGTTCTTCCACAGTCCTTATGCTCCCATCAGCAAGACGCGATAGCACAAGGAAACCGTCCAAGAAAAAAATCTTTGCTCAAAAACATATTCTTCATGCATAATCACCCATATGATCTGTTTGTTTATGTTATGAGGTTTCAGTCTTTCCAGAGCCTGCAGAAGGATCTGCTTTGCTTTATCAGGTTCTTTTTTGACTTGTTCCACAAATCAGAATCAAACCTGCTTTTCCCCAGTGGATGAACCACTCGCAGGAGGTGGAAAAGCACTGCTGTTATTTTCCCTGCCATATGTTCCCAAGACAGTTCCCAGCTCTGCACCAGATTATGCACGAGCCCAGATGCTCCGTCATCCGCTGCCACCTGAAAGGCTGAACTGAGAGATCTGTTTGCATGGCATGGGTGCCCAGAGCCTGGAGGGACTTGGATGTGACTGCAAAGATCTCGTAACAGTTGCAGCCATCAACAAATGTTCCAGAAACGACCACTGTTTGTTATCCATGCAGGGATCCGAGCAGCTCAGAAAGAAAACAAAACAAAAACCGCACACGGCTGCTGCAGTTTTGCCTTCCTCCATCAGCTTCTCTCATAGGATTGTCAGCAGTTTAGCCATAAAAGCCTGTAGCAGTTCAGCAGAGGGTGATGGTGTCAGGAACACGCAGAGCAATGCTCATTTACAGTGAGTAGGTCTTCATTTAAACAGGGGAGTGAATAAATCCAGCAGCAGCTGTGATCTTCTAAAAGGTTAATGCCAAATTTCCAAAGAGCATTTGAGGCGCTCATGCTTGCATGCATACATGGACACCTACTCTCAAATGTACTGTTTGTGCTGCTACCCTTATGCATCCAGGATTTGCTGCTTTGTGGTATCTGGGGTGCCAAGACATTTCTTTGGAAGATAATGAGAACATCTGCTACTTCAGCAGCAAAACAAAATACAGACTCAAAGAACGGGGAGAGGAGTAAGCAAAACAACTCCAAAACAGGCAGGGAGATGTCTTTCCAGCCAGCAAGGAAAAGCCACAACTGACAGACGCCCACAGAGCTCCCCTTCTCTGGAGTGCCAGGAGCTCCCATGCAGACGCCCACTGGCCTCCCCTGGCAGTGCCTGAGTGGGACCTGACTGTCCAATAATTGGCAGGAGAAGTAGGACCACAGGACCTGACACACTTGTGCTCTCTGGAGCTGAAGCGTTTTGGGTAGGACAATTGATAGAACGAGAGATAATGGCCTCAGGTTGCACCAGGAGAGGTTCAGGTTGGATATTAAGGAAGATTTCTTCTCAGAAAGAGTGGTAATGCACTGGCACAGGCTGTACAGGGAGGTGGTGTAGTCACCATCCCTGGAGATATGGCACTGAGGGACATGGTGAGGATGAACTTGGTGATCTTAGAGATCATTTCAACCTTAATGATTCTATGATTCTACACCAAATTTGCAGCAGCAATGGCAGACTTCACCCGCTATGCCACCCTCTATACGGGAGGTGTGTGGGCAATCATGTGGTTGTGCATCATCTGCATTTAGAAACTGGAAAACTCAATGGGAACCCTTCCTAAGGCAAGAACAAGGAGTCGAGGGGCCACTGTCCAGTTCCCATTCCTCTTGGCAAATCCACACACCGCGCTGTAGTGGCAGATGTGAGTAAATGTCTGTCCACTTCCTCTCCCCCTGCCCCCAACAGCTGAGGCTTAGCGGGAGCATTTGACATATTTGGGTTTCATTAGCATAAATGAGCGCGTTCCAAGCAGATCCGCGGGGTGCCCAGCACAGTGCGGTATCTCCAGGCATTTGGGCTCTGTTGGAGGTGCAGCATGCAATAGCAGCAGGGCAGCGAGGGGAATGGGTGGAGCTGCAGTGCCTTTGGCTCTGGTAAATTGGGTGATTTCCCTTCTGGAGCAAAAGAGCCGCTCGGAAGAAACGGGACATGAACGTGTTTAGTTGAAGGTCTAAACCTGGAGGAATGCGAAGCCAGTACTCACCAACGGAGCAAATGTCTGTGAAATGGTCCTCACCTTCTTCAGCATGAATCAGGTCGTTTTTGCTCTTCTTTATTGCGGCTCTTTTCAACACTGTGTACAAATTAAAGAGAAAACGCGCTGTGAGCTTTCAGAGTGGGTTCTCTCTCCCCCTCCCTTCTCTTTCTCCATGGCCAGCACTTACTGCCCAACACCAGCTTCAAGCTCTCGCACAAGGGCAAGCTGGAGCAAATCGGCCAACCCACAGCCTTGCAGGGCCTCTGCATGCCTTGATGCAGGGCAGTTCTTCACTTAACCTTCTAGATCCTGAAGGCTTGCCAGGCACAGTTCTGCATGCTTACACAGAAGCAAGAGGATGGGGTAGAGGGGGGGGTCACTGCAGCTGCTGGACCTTTTAGTGCAGCAGAAAGGCTGGGCAGGGTCACTGAACCTCCCTGAGCCCCCATGGGTCATGAGATGAGTGCTTCCATCCATTAAAAACATTAATGCTGTTTACAGTGTGCACCATTAAGAAGTTAGCATTTACAGGGCTTGGGTACAGCTTACCGCAGAGCGATGCCTTAAGCAGCGAAAACACTATGGTGAAAGCAACTGCTGCAAATCAGTGCACGCACTCTTAATAGCACCCACTGCACAACCCCTTCCCTCTGGGAACATCCTAGCTCTTTGAGAACACACTTTGTTCAACTGCATCTTTTATCGGGAGGGTAAACATCACTGCATTGGTTTACATGAAGGAAGGAGAACCGCAGCCTGAGGCTGGGAGAGGTCTGCACTGCTCACCCAGCACACACGGGGAAATGCAGGATGCTGGGCCCGCCACCACCTACCTGCAAACCTCGAGAATTAGCAGAGAAAAAAATACGTCGACACAGTTTTGTCACAGCTTCAAGACATACAGGAACTAAGCACCGCTTGCTATCAGCAGTAAGACACCCCACGGTGTGGTGATACAGACTGGTCAGGAGGCACACACAGCAAGCCCACGCACTCCACAGTGACTGACATGGGGGTGGGTTCGTACAAGAAGACCCTCTCACCCTACAAAGATCTTCCTGCCTTGCAGATGGATTCCTTCCTTCACAAATTACTGCTCGTGTCACCTTGAGGGAGCC
Source organism: Coturnix japonica (assembly GCF_054131305.1). Taxonomy (NCBI): domain Eukaryota; kingdom Metazoa; phylum Chordata; class Aves; order Galliformes; family Phasianidae; genus Coturnix; species Coturnix japonica. The sequence goes on from NC_140683.1 coordinate 10,000,603, forward strand.
CCCAGAACACCTCCCAGGTTCAGAGACTCGAAGAACAGAGAATGCTCTCCACCCGCTGTTGTAACCTGGATGTAGTTTTTACAGACAACCTCTGCTGTTATTTCCCTCCCCACCCATCAGTAGGGCTGGATCCTCAGTCCAAGCAACACCAGCCTTAGACTCCTTCAGGGCATCCTGTGCCAGAACCTCACCACCCTCTGTGACAAACTTCCCTTTGACATCTAATCTACATCTCCCCTCCTTTAGTTTAAAACCATTCCCCATCCCTACAGACACTTTGGATGCATCATTCCTATGTCGGAGGCTGAAACCACTTACTAGCAGAGAGTGCAGATAGAGATGGGCTGATCCATATCAGTTGCTCTTGAGGCTGGGAATATTGCCTTAAGCTTACCAGCAGGGATAGAACTTTAGTGTACCTCTGTATTCTACGGCCTGTTCCCACCTCTAGTTTGCTTAACAGCACTCAACTCTCCAGCTCTTCCAGACGCTCATTGCAGCTCAAGACCACAAGCCCTGGCTATACCCACACACCACCACACATGCTCACATACACACACAGAAAAGATTTGCCAAGTGCACCTCAGCCCTGACCTCCTTCCAGCCCCGGGTCCCCCTGAGCACAGGTCACGCAGCCAAGCCAGCAGCCAGGCATGAGTTGCACCAGGAGCCACCAAGCTCAGAGCAAGGAGCCAAAGCAGGTGGGAAGCATCACTGGTGACCTGGATGCTCAGGGTGAGGGGGATGAGCTGCCCCGCTTGTGCCGCCTGAGCCCCTGATGATTTGCAATCCACTCACTGTTGTAGCTGCTGCCGCTGCTAGTCTCTGCCGGTGCCGTGCCTTGTTGAATCGGCCCTTCCGAGGCGGCCCTCCCTGACAGTGAATGGGAGGAGAAAAAAAAAGAGGGGGGAAAGGGAGGGGAGGGGAAAGGAGGAGACATGGGAGGACGAAAGATGGTCAGAAAAGGGAGAGGGAAGAATCTTTAACTGAACTTTGTCTGTCGCACCCTAAGAGCTCATCGGTCTCGAGGCACAGGGAGAGCGGTCCCCGCGTCCTCACTGCACTGTGTCCAAAGCTCCAGCCGGCCTGACAGCTAGGGTCGCACGTCGGAAGATAGGATCACCACACCCTGTTATGTCTTACTGCTTACAAGTAACAGGGGTCTTAGTCTCTTTGTCACGTCCGTTGGAAACCTTGGTTCAGAGCCCTGCCTTCTCTCGGTCAATGCATTTCTCTCCTGGCATCACCCTGCAGCCTATCCCCAGGCACAGCCACCTCTGCTCGGGGCAGGTGCCCCCATTGCACTGTAGGCCCCCAAGCAGTGCAGGGACCGACTGACCCCAAGGGCAGATCCCCATCCCAGAGTGGTGTCACATAACTGCTCATCATCCACCTGCAACCTCAAAAAGGCCTGGTATAGGAAAAGGGACTCTTTAGCCCGACTTATTCCAAGTGCATGCAAGAGCGTGTTCCTCACACCCTTCTGGTTGCAGCAGAAAGCCATGTCAGCATACAGCAGGTGAATCTCTCGTGTTGCGGGAGGAAAACCACACAGCAAAATGACCTACCGTCCAGAGGAGATTTCTCTTCTGCATTCTTGTCTTCCTCGGCCAGCATGACCTCCTCTGTAAGGAGAAAAACAGCCAAGATCAACCTCAGATTTATCACATCCCCAGTCTAAAAACAGCTGAGCTGGGTGCAGCAGACCTCTGTCCCAGCTGCAATCAGCCTTATTCTGTTGTATTACCCAGTTACACCAAGCCTGCGGAGGAAGGATGGTTCACAGAGCTGTTTTTGTTGCCCTGTTCCCTTCTTGCCACAGGGAAGGTTAGCCTACACTATCTACAGCATTCTTCCACGATCTCCTTCTTCACAATGAGCCACCCACTCCAGTTTCTTCACCAATCTACCACACACAAAGGATACCCCCAAGCATAGCCAAAGCAGAGGAAGTCCCTCTTGCCCATCCATATTAGAGACTCCAAGGAGTGAAAGATATTCTATGGCTATTACCACACTTACGTCTCCATCAATAAGACCAGGACTTAACCTGAAGGGAAGGGACCCATGTCTCATGGCACAGGGTAACACTAGCGGGGCTGTGCCACATTGCAGGGGATACAAGTCACCAAACAGCCACTGGATCAAATATTCATCAAAATAAAATCAATGGCAAGGCTGCCATAGCAGAGTTCAGGCCAGCACAGTTCAAAGTGCAACACATGGGAGGTGCCACCATTGGCTTCCCATTCCCATATAGTCTCCAAAATGAGTTTATGCTTTCCTACCCTACAAGAATTCAGAGCACTGAAAAAAAGAAACCCACCACCCCTCAATCAGAAACGACTCATTTCTATCTGCATGAAGAATGACCAAATTTCCCAAGGTTTCACCATGCAAATATCACCCAAGTCAGTGTGCAGCACACAACACTTGAAAACTCAGTTTGTATGATCTGAACAGCAGATTTTAGCTTGCTGCTGTAGAATTATGTAAGGATTTTCTAAAGGATGGCCTGAACTGTACAAAACACTGATCTGGCAGCTGGTAAACTGTATATTCCTTCTATTATTAAAAATGACAAATTCTTCCATGTTTGGCAGATACGTCATTTAGGATCTTAGTAAGAGATCTGACACTGCATCCCTACAAAACTTTACTCAAAACCCCATTTAAACCAGCCTAGATGGAAGGCTAACTACAAAAATAACAGCAAACCACAGCCAAACATCAAAGTGTGAAGCTAAAAGAGCTGTCTGGAGGAATACTGGAGGGATCAGCACTACCACACAGGTCTTATATAATCTCTTTATTAATCATCTGGGGGAGAGAGAGAATGAATGATACATTAATAAGACAGCAAAGTGAGGCGGCTGGAAAGTAATATTAAAGATTCGGGGAGACAAAAAACCCTAAGCAGAGGAGAATAAAACAAAATGCAAACTTTTCTGCTGGCTTAAGAACCTTCTCTCTCAAAGCTCAACATCATAAGGTGCTTCTGAAGCCTCACATAGGGAAAAGCCTCAGTGCTGTTCTGGGGTTAATTATACAGAAAGAGTTAAACAGAATTAATGATAATAATAACAAACATGTTTGCTCTAAAACAGAAACTCACTGCATTCATTTCTTTCAGAGATCTCTGACTAGGTAGGAAAATAACTTACTATTTCTGATCCCTGACCTATCTCCCTCCATAGACATTCCTCATCCACAGCTCAGCTCTGCTGTCACTTTAAAATAACCCCAAACTCCATCTCACTGTCTCAAGCCTGACTCCTCCATTCCCATCCTCAACAGTCACTCCCATCTGCTTCACGTCCACAGAGTAACTGCAAGATCACATCCACCCCAGCGGGTCCTTATGAGGTTTCAAAACCTGCTAATAAGACAATTCAGCAGAAAGACATCACATTGTTTCCAGGATTTTTTTTTAACCAGGGAGCATCCTTAGCAGACGCTCAGAAGTCGCACTGCCTTTAGTCATCACTGTAATAGAGACTGGCAGAAGGTAATTAGGGAGCCTGAAAAACCTCCAAAGTACAGCTCCTCTACATTAAAGGAAATATTCAACAAAGACACTGTATTATATCAGCAACTTCTAGCTTCCAAACAAAGGCACAGGGCCTTCACTAGGGTAGCAGAGCAAGAAATGCCTCAGCTGTAAGATTCATTGCTGGTCATTAAGCACTGACAATGCTCAGCACATTGAAGGACTGGGGATCAAGGCTGGCATCTTGTACTGAAGAAGGGAACTGAATACAACCACTGAAGCCTTAAATTTGTTAAGTAGATAAAGCAAATAAAATGCATCCTTTAGAAAAAGGCCTTGTGCTTCCACTCTAATTATGGAACCTTAATTTGTCTTTCTAGCAACCATCCTTCTCTAGCAATCTCACACATTGCTGCCAGTTTTCATGGACGTAAGGTTACTTTCCCCAGCTGTATCCAGGGCTTGTTGCTCTGCTTCTTCTACAGAAAGCTGAAACCTGAGGCTTGCAAAGTGTTGCTATATCAGGGAATGGCATGGCTTGATGGCGGTCACAAGCATGGGTGGATAGTTGGACCCAATGAACTTAGCTGTCTTTCCGACCTTCATCATTCCAGGTTACAGAGAGCCAAAAGAGAGAACTGCGACCCATTCACAAAGCCTACTTACTCCAGGGGAAAAGAAATGCTCAGAATCAGTGCTGTGTGAAAGAAAAGGACTGGCAAATAATTAAAATGCAGAAGAGAGGCAACTTTCTGAACAGAAAGGCTTTGAGTCCCTGAGCAGTGTGGTTTCAAAATGATGCATGTCCTTGTAAGATAAGAGAAACACCTTCAGAAGAATATTTGTGGACCCATAAGCTCTTTACTCCATGCAGAGAACCCAGTTCTCTGCTCTCTGATAGAAAGGCAGTATGACAGCCTCAGAGCTGCTACAGGTTTGAGGGGTTTAAATGAAAAAGCAGTGGAGGCAAAATCATTTGCACGGATTACATGGTTTGACTTCACCATGTTTTAATTCCTCTGAAAGGAAGAGCCAAAAGAAAACATAAAACAAAGAACTCAAGCAGCAACCCTGTCCTGACAAGACAACAGACTACAACCTCAGTAAAAAAGAAGAGTTAATAGCATCAACCTCCAAAGTTTATCAGAATCACCTGTTTAATGAAACACGTGCAGCAAGAGGTAATAAAATTTCATTCACTTTACAAATAAAGATGACTCTAAAAACCATAAAAGTGACTCAAAAGCGGTCCATACATGATGAGCAGAATGCTAAATCAAAATCACTCTTGACAGACAGGAGGTAGCATATAAATGAAGGAATATTTCAGTCATTCAAATACGCCCCTTTGGTACTAAATGAGTTACAGCCCTTGAGGTAAGAACCCGAGCATGACAGAGAACAAGGAAACCTCCCTTCCAGCTCCTGTAACTACTCAGTATCTGGAAACTGTTACAAAGCAAAGTCAACCAGATTAAGACTTCCCTTAAGATGCTGGAACACAGCTTTCCATGCTACCTACCTTGCATCAAAAATAAATGAGGAAAAAAATGAACAAACAAAATGCTCGGAGATAGATACTATAAATATTAGAAGCCTGGAGAGCCTTCCATGGGAAGGGAGGAAACAAGCAGATTGGCTCTGCACGCTTTAAGGCAGAAAAAAATAACGTGAAACAAGGTAGAAATGCAGAAGAAAAAAAGAGGAGTAATAAAAAGAAACGTACTCCTGTGCTGAAAGACAACACATCTAAAATTAAGGAAGAAAACATTTTTTCTTCATTCAAAACAACCATTAATGAGTGGAACTCCTTGCTACAGGATTCTCTGAGGTCAAGGGTGCTAGAAGGATTTAAAAATCATCAGATATTTACATGATTAATGAATAAAAACCTCCGCAGTTATATTAGAGTGGGGCATCAAGACCTTTTGCTCTTCCATTTATGCAATTATTTTGTATATACGTCTATGAGATGTTCCTGCTTTTCCCGCAAAGCAACCTGGTTTTATTCAGCCACTGGCCCATACACAGCCCTCAACAAGGAGATTGGTTTAGAAACTCCTGATGCACAACATCACAGCTGAAATCCCAACAGAACAGAAATCCCCAAAACAACAGAAATGGGAAATCCCAACTGATGGCGCAGTTCCACGTTTCAGTGCCTGAATTCCAACCACTTGTTTCTCTCTTCGGTTGAGCCTTCAGGCTATATTTTGTATTTAAAGATTTACTGGCTTTGGTTGGTTTTAATTATTGTTACTATTCAGCTGTACTAGGAAGCATTTTTATATTCCTATCGCATTTTCAACAGTGCCTTAACAGGACAATTTTATTATTCCCTAATTCATCTTGTTTGCATACACAGTTTGTTCTGGAAGACCTTCTGAACCTCGTTTTATTAAACAAAAAAAGAGATGGGTATTTTAGAGCAACTTCACCGTATATTCATGTGGCATTTACGCAGCACTGGCAACAGAGAAATCAAAAAGCCAGCTGTTCCCACAGGGACTCAATGCTTGGAGCATTGCTTCATAACTTCTCCACCTCAACTTTCAGACCTCAAGGTTCAGCTAACATCTCCTCATAGTGGACTGCTCATAGCAGAACAGTCCCTAGAATGAAACTAAGCAATGCACACTCTTGCAAAAATTCTTATTTTCATTGTTATCATGAAGAAATTGGGTTTTAGAATCCAAGACAAAATCCTTTAAGGCAAGATGGCAGCAGAGCCAAGGCAGAACCACAGCACTCTGCTCCAGCTAACCAATAAACCATTAATCAATTTGAATTTGGGCTAGCAAAAAAAGCTGTAAATAAATGAGGAGACAAGTTCCAAATTGAAAGAAAAGGAAACGGCCCTTTATTTTTCAATCCTACAGTCACAGAATTAAGGGGAGATAAAGTGTGGTTGCTTAATTGAGGGCAGTTGCTGTTGAACAGGCACAGTGATAAAAGTCAATACAATAGGCACTCAGTTGTCAATGTGGATAGTGCTGTAGAGAATAATGGGTCCGAAGCCACCATACAGTTCAGAGAAGAGATAGAGCAGCAGCCCACAGCTTTGGCAAAACACAACATGGCAGTTCTGCCACTGGCTCATCAACTGGTGTCCAGCAAGTCACCATACAGTGCCGGACCTCAGTTAACCTGCCTACAAAGGTGCATGAAAATCTATTTGTGAAGCCACCACTTCTTTTACTCTCCATCGTTCTTTTTTAAAGGCATTTTCACTTCACTCCAATGTTTAAGCTTTGCAGAAATACAAGCGAGGAAGCAAAAGTTAATGACTCGCACTGTGGTTATGTCAATATATATCAGAAGGGTTATTGGTAATCTTTACATGTGCCTTTTTTTGTTGTTAAATTCATATTTAGGTCTTTGTAAAAGTTGATCACTGCTTGCAATAAAGTGTAATGTTCAGTTATAATTGTTATAAAGCAATGTTAATGTGTGCTCGGCTAAGTTTAATGAAAGTGATCTTTGTAGCTCATAAAAATGACATTCCAGTGTATTTTGCCATCATAGCAATAGAGGCTTATGAAATAGCTGCAGTGGAAAGTAAATAAAATGCAGATGACTCATGTAAGGCAATGGTTTCGCCACAGTGGAGACTTAGCACCATATTGCTTTTTGTATTGTACTGCTTTAAGACAATTAATGCCTTAATGTTTTGCTCTCAGCAATAAAGTTGGACCAAGCTCTTTATTTGTGCTTAACCAACCTCAGATCATCCACAATAACTTCATTGCAACTGCTCAGAAACAATCCCAACAAAACCAGTAAGCATTGGCCAGGCCTTGCCCAGTCTCAGGAGCACCAAGAGTAGATCCTTGCCATCATCAGACTCTATACACCACACACCTTAGTGAACCAACATCAGCTGTCTCCACTTACCTGCTTTGAAGATCCACTCCAAATACCCATTTAGCTCCCGTTCTATTTGCTGTTGCCTACGGAGTTTCAGGAAAGCTCGACGGTTTTCTACCCTCTCTCGTTCTTTGGCAAATTCACTGCAGAGAGAGAAGAATGAGAAAGTGCATCACACAACGCCAGGAAAAACACACAGCTTTTCCTTCAATTTTGTAGAATAACTTCACAAAGACTGAAGTCAGCAGCAGCAAGAGGAAACCATAGCACAATACGCATCAATATCTATCAAGCTACCACTTTGATCCCATTGGAAGCAGAATATTTGTCATAGAGGCACCAGCAACCTTTGAGTTTTGGAAGAGATCTGCTCTTCCCAGTTAGCTTTCCCCAGAGCTTTTCCAGGCTTAAGCCAGCTTTGACAAACACAAGTCCAACAACAGCTGTAGGTGACGTTGGGTAGGCTGGAGTAAGGAGAAATACTCCAGATGCTCTGGGTTGAGGGTAACAATGATCTAGCTTTGCTAAAGTCAAATGGAAAGCACCATTACGAAATGCATTAATCAAAGCACGCTTCCAATGCGTTCAATAGATATACTGTTATGTATCTATATATATATAGATATATGCAATATAGCAGCTAATTCTAAAATGAAGAATATTAAATAACATTCCTCCGTTCTTGTCCTTCACTTTTAACAGCTACCGTGTGCCCCAAGACATCCCCCAAACCATTCCTCTTTCAGCGCTGCTTGGAGAGGCGTTAGGAGGTGGAGAGCTGGAAAGGTTGGCACTCCCACACACAGCACAGCATCAGGAGACACTGCTTAGGATGAAGATGAGATCTGCCTGGATAGATGACTACAGTGCATTTTAGTTAAAACATGACAGTTGCAAATAACTGATCCTACAGAGACAGCCGGAGTAGACATCAACGGAAGGGCATTCATCATGGAAACCATATGCCATACCAGTCAAGCTCAATGTGTCACATTTTTCTTCTCAAGAATGGTCGGTGCTTAAAGTCACCAGGAAAATGAATGATTGTTACTTGCCACATTGGTGGGAGGAAGAGTGAAATAAATCATGGTGTAAATATGTACTAGAATGGCTGCTTCAGGGAAACTCGAGAGTTTCCCAGTCACAAGAGAGACAAGGTCATCTCATGAGTAACCACCGGGGTCTATAAAATATTATATTCCAATGACATTCTTACAATGAATTTATCCATGCCATTCTTAAGCGAAAAACACTGTCATGCCAATCGAAAATGAAAACAAACAGAAACCTTGATCATCTACATTCTCTGTTCAATTTTCCTGTACAGCAGCTGAGATGCAGCACTGTGCAACAGGCTGCCTGGTCTTGGCTTTTGTGGCACGCACCCAGGCTTGCTGCAAGACTAATCACATCATTCAACATCTGTAATTCATGCTTTCCCAGTAGAAAGAGGACAGAAAAGCTTCCCACTCAAAAGAGAAAGGTAAAGAGAGAAGATGCAGCATTACTGTCATTGCTAGCTCTAATAGTGGTGGTGATTAGCGATTCACGATAATGACATAGGTAATTAGCTCCTCATTCAAAACAGTTACCACTGAGCTACACATGATCTCATGAAAACTCATCTCTTATTCTGAGAGAAAAGCCTTCCTCTACTGAATCTAAAGAGCTGTTCAGAGTAAGCAAAAAGAAGCACAGATCTCAGGAGGACAAGAAGAATTCCCAGAAAGGAATTTAAAAAGCCTCAAAAATTTTATGTCTAGAACAACAAAAGGAAAAACAACCTGTGAGTTTAAGAACCAGCTTCATCTCCAGTCCAAGTATTTCAAAGTAATGAGCAAAACAGGCACGACAGGACACGAGCCCATCAGCACCAACAGAGAAATTCAAATGGGTGAGCTGCTAGCTAAGGAACCAGCCAGGCCTACAGATGTTTGACTGCCTGAGTCACTCACTGGCCAAAGTGAATTCTACGGGTGGAGAAAGAAAATTGGCCAAGACAGAAGGCTTAATTTGTGAGCTTTGTTGCTTGAACATGGAACAGTGCCCGAGAACAGACTTGTTATTTGACAGCAGCCTGTTAAACAGCCCACATCACTCAGGAGCAATGAGGGACAGACTGGAGACAGTTGATGGAATACACCAACTCCTCTGGCTACTTGACGTGCAAGTTGGAGGAGCATTGCTGTAGGAGACACAAGCCAGAGGAGCAGCAGTTGCACAAACTCACTTGTTCTGTGCCACTCAAGGGCTATCTGGATGGGGACAGACCATGCAAAGAACCACTTAAACAGGGTTTTAAGGGAGGATGTCCACTTCCTACCATTTGTTCTCGTTAATCAACTGTGGGACAGAACTTCAGTTAGTTCTTAGTTCCATTCTCAGGTCTTTATGGTTGGACTTGACGATTTCAGTGGCCTTTCCAGCCTTGGTGATTCTATGATTCTGCTGCTTGGGTGAAGCTGGTTATGACAGCATGATGTGCAGAGTCCTGCTGAGCCCCCTCCTCGTGCTCCTGCCATCCTGCAGCACTGCAAGGCTCGTGTGATTGAATTCCCTGACTCACTCACACAGTCCCCTTCCAACTTGCTTCCAGCAGGGCCTGATCTGGTTAAAAATCCCAGCATTTCATTCACTAACCACATCAGCACCCAAGTGCCTACAGAAAAGCAGATTCTCGCTCCAGGGAAAGAATTAGTTCTGCAGGTTCATATCTCTGTCTTTTGTCTTTCTGAAGAACAGTAAATCCTTTATAAGGGGAAGTCTCTGTTGGATGCAGGAAAAAAACCACAACCGCAAAGGACACAAAGCTTTGGTAATGCTAAACATTCACCTTAACTTCTGCAAACCTGTGCTTTGAGAGACAAAGACACAGAGGGAGGAAGAAAGGGAGCATGCAGAGAGCCAGCAGGAAAGATGGACAGTGGGGGTGTATCATTCATGGCAGCACACAGGTCAGGGGCCAGGGGAGAAGATATGGGGGAGAAGAGAGTTCATTGTTCCCTTCAAGCACTGATGTGGGTGCCAGTATGTTAAAAAAAGAGGTGGACAGTAGAATGGGTAGAACTGAGGTTTCTTAGTGCTGAAGACATTAGAATTGTATGGGCCTTCACGTGCCCCACATTGTCCCATCAGCTGCATGAAATCCCACATACACCCAGTGTTACCTGTTCCTATTTCACCTGGGGCTACAACCCATGAAGATGACCTTGGGAATGTTTTGAGGGGGAATGTCTGTCACAACCCCAGCATTGCAGACCCGCCTGACTGACCTGGTTCATCCACCCTAATATCCTCCACTCAGGGATAAGGACTGGCTCAATCAATCCTGCATGGCCAGAGCTGCTACTTCCTCCTCACTGCTCTTAAGAGGAGGACAAAATATCTTCCCTCAACCAGCTGATAAAGGATGAAAGTATCACGGTGAGATTGATCTCTCAGCACCGAGCTAGGCTTCACAGCCACTTTTATCACTGAACACAGAGGAAAATGCTTCAATTGCAAGCCAGGTATGGGATACATCTTGTATTTCTAGAAAGACAGTGCAGAGGTGAAGCCTTCATTACATCTTCCTTCCTTTTGTCATTACATTCAGCTTATGCTGGTTTCATTTTGATTCCACCTATCCTGATTTGAAATGCTACGAATGCAAAAGTTGGGCAAACCCAGCCCCAGTAAGGCAACAGTGGGAATATAAGGGTTTGAATATAAGGGTTTGGTGCTTAATGATGAAGCTGTGTCCTGTAAAACAGAGACATAAAATATCCTAAGTTGGAAAGGACCCCCAAATGACCAGTAAGGCCATCTAGTCCAACCATCATCCCATTTGTCCTGTCATCCTCATCCCTTTTAAACACAGGTAGGTGAAGGAATAAACTACGAGAAAGCAGACAGTTTCCTATCTTTTAAGGATAGCTCTTCCAATGTAAATAGTTAACAGCAGCCAGAGTCAGATCGCAGCGGGTAACAGCAGACTTGGAATCAAATTTTCAGGGAAAGTGAATGATTGTCTCTATAATGAGGGAGAAGGAGGACAGAAGAACACTTTGCCATTATGACAAATTAATCAGCCTCATTCCCCTCCAGCCTCTGCACATCTTGCGGGCTGAAGTTTTACGATCTCAGACTGGGAAAACGTCACAAAACCCAGCAGAGCAAGTCATCGGGACAGCCAGTTCAACAAGGTCCAAACAGGGCTGTGTTTCTTCCCCTCGAGCTGCTCGAACAGCCCCAAGGTCTCAGCCACCCCAGGCACTGCTGTCAGATATGGAAGCAGATGTCCCTGAGGGAGACCCGAACACAGGACAACATTCAAAGCAACTGCCCCCACATCATCATCTCACATTGCAGACTGCTCAGAACAGTGGGCAGCAGGGAAGAGTGAAAACACCATTTACCTGACCCTCATTTCACCTGCAAGGTGCCTGCACTGTCTGTAGCCGTGTCCCTTGCCAGGCTCCTGCTGTTACAAAGATGCTACAACCATAGAAAACATCTCCCTGCCGTTCTTACAGCAGGTGGTCCCACACAGCACGAGGCCAATGTTGCACATTACGGGTCAGAGCGGGTCTGAACAACACAAAGCCAATACTTCAGCAGGGCAGATGCAAACTGGCAAAGCGTGCCAGTCCACACTTTGGTCATGGCAGCCAGATGAGGAAACCTCAGGAAAGATCATTACACTTTATTGGCTGCTCTGGAAACACCTCAGGCTTCACCATAAATATTTGAGGACGTGACAAGCAGCATTTTTCACACTCAAAAGGCACAGACTGTATTCCAACGCATCATCCCCAGCAGGCTGCCCTCTCTGGACGATGCTCCCACTGTCTCATCACCCACATCACTCCCCCTTGCTATAGGAAACAGAGCCAGAAAGCACTCAGACTTGAAATAAGTCAAATTGTCTCCATTGCAGCATCCCATGATAACATTTATCCTCTTTGCACTGTGTAATCCAAAACGTCGAAAACAGTAACAAATGCATTGTCCAGAATCATTCAGCTCATTGCCAGGTCAAATTAATGTCCAATTCAACACCCAAGCAGTAGGAAACTCTGTAATTCCTTCAGCCCATAGCTGGGCTGAGCGGGGAACAGCACCAGAATGAGCAAAACAGCTTTTCAAGTCACTGCAAAGAAAGGGAAACCACTGAGAAGATGTGGTGGTGGGCAGGCATGACATGTTATCCACCTCAACACATGTAAAGATACAGGAGAACCCAGCACTTCTATCACACCAGCAGAAAAATAACATTCCCAAGAACCCTGCACCCCACATTGTAGGACCATGGGGGATATCACAATATTTGGTGGTACAAGGAAAGCCAGGCTGTGCCAGCATTAGTTACAGAGCTTTTGTTAGGGATAGGAAAGGGATAGAAGGCAGAGAGCACCTTTTAGGGAGGGTGCTTAAATATTAGCTGATGACAAGAGCACCAGCAGGGCTTTGATCAGCATGCTGGAGGAGGACACTCTGTACAGCAGGAAGAGTCTCATTTAATGTGAATGATAACATCCACATGCTTTTAATTACCTCTTTAGCCATGTACTCAGAGGATTTTGACATCTCATCTGTGGCCTGAGATTTGGGGTTATTTTTATACCAAGTTTTCACTAAGACTTACATATTTCCCATCTCCCGGCCACTTCCCTGTCTTTGCATTTATTATAATTCCAGTAGCAGCAGCAGAGGGGAAAGGTTGTTTGCTCTTTACTTTCAAACAGGTATCATCTCTTCTGTTACATTTGCATTGCAAATGGTGCCATATTCTGCTAGCAGAGGAGGCTCAGGATCCCAAGCAGGCCAATCTATCTCCACCACTCAAACAGATAAACCCAGGAGCTAAGCCAAACTTATGAGGTAGTATCCGCTCATTGCTGACCTGGACTCATAAGTAACTACAGAAAGGCAGAAAATTCCATTAAAAATTATGGAAAAACTCTGTATAATCTAGCATCAGTAGGAAGCTCAATAACTTTGTTGTCATTTCAGCTTATTCATATTGCCATACCTACTTCAGCCTGTGCAACCCACTGATCTAATCTTGACGTTCACCATTGTTCGTCTATGATTGTTGCATGGGCACATTACGTCCCTTCTTTTCACACCACTGCTCCCTTTGTAAACAGCAGAGAGGGAAGAGGGCAGAGCACTGTGTCTTCCAAAGGCTGTGAGGTGCTCAGATCATGAAAATAAGCAGCAAGAAAGCAAATACTGAGATCACCTGGACCATGGGTGCTCTGTAGAAGCCCTAACCGTAAATTAAACTTCTTTTATAGATAGAAGGTGGGACACTGCTGAGGGTCCCCACTGCAGGAGCCATCAACTGAAGCTGTTGCTGTAATGAGGCCTGATTTACACCCTGAAGTGAAACTCTACCCTGTGAAAGTCAACAATTTAAGCAAGAATCTGTTCTTTGGAAAACAGTTTTCTTTCTCTAGTAACTTAAAGAGCAAATGTGCAGCACCAAAAGGCATTTATCAGTCAACAGCATTAACTCTTTTCCTCAGCTGCCAAGAGACAGGAATAAATCTAGGTCTTTACAGATCTGCATAATTGAGATCACCTGGATGAGCAAAGAAGAAGTTGTGAGCAAAATGAGGTGCCACAGCCTAAGAGCTCACAAATCATTAAGATGAGTCAGATTGTTAAATGCAGATCAAATTTCCACAGACGCTGGGGGCGTTCCAGCTGGGCTTCAAACCTGGCAGCCTGATCTCCACAATGGCCCAAACCCAACTTTCATGGCCAGCAAATGCCGAATCCTTGGCTGACCCCTGGAGTCTGAGTATCAAGAGACCAGGATGTTCCTAAAATCCAGACACTGCCTTAAACCAATGGAGTTTATTTAATAAAAATTTAACTGATACGATGTTCCTTTTGGTATCCAGTTAGAGACAAAGAAGTCATTAGTGTCTTACCCTGATAGGACACCCAGCACCAAGTTGAGCATGAAGAAAGAGCCGATGATGATGAGAGGGATGAAGTAAAGCCAGTTCCAGGTATTTCCTGCAGCATCGTTTGTCTGGAAAGCAAGAAAAGAGAAGAGAGACAAATATTAATGAGCCTTGGATACAAAATACCACAAAGTGCAGAGCAGGGGGCACAGGTGATTCCTTCTAGATTTCCTTGGGGATGTCTACCACTGATATATTGGTTAGCTCTGTCAACCAGCTGAAATGCCAACAGGTGATGCAATGAACCACTGCCTGAGCCATAATTTACTGTCAGCTCCAGCACGAGGGTTCATCTCTAACTCTGAAAGGGGCCTAAATTGATCATGGCAAGTTTTAGCACCCTAACTCTGTGTACCTTCTACAGCATCCTCATCCCTACCCTCCATTCTGTGTTCCCTCACGCTGAGCATCAGTGCAGTATCTCCATCTGGGGCATGGGAAGGAACCACAGCCTTCCACTAACAACACTGTGCCCAGGGTCTGCACACATGGAGCAGAAGATAAGAAGTCTGCAACAAAACGAGGCATCTTCAGAGCAACTGCAATGCCACAGCTGCTTGCTCAGCACCTCGGAATTGTCATCAAAGCTCAGTCTGAAGCTCCCTGAGTAAGCAGCAGCCCAGATTAGGGGGAGGGAAGGGTGGTTGGGTTTGTGACAGTTTCTGCATTCACGGAGCACAAGGGAGCTCTTCAAGGAGCTGCTGAAAAGTAAAACGCCACACGGCTGCATACTGAGAAAAACGCCAATTCTGCTCTTGTGAGTGAAAAAAACAACAGTCTGAGAATGTCAGGTGTGAGGGATGGAGAAGGGGGAGGAATACAGAGACCCAAATACGTTCCTGCTGCTCCTGCCTCCTCCTGCAGTGGGCACAGAACAGCATGACCTACCCATCCAACCAGAAGAGATGCAGCCAGGGCTATTCCAGCTGTGTGTGCACAATGCCACCTCAAAATGTCTTTGCATAAGTAGAGTGCACCCATGACACGGGGGACCAACGTCATCACTTTTCATGTAGGTAATAATGCTCATAACACCGATGCAACTCATCACCTCCTGAGTTGTTTCTAACACAGTGCACAAATCCCTCCTCAAGGAATCTTTTCCAGGTCAAATGAATGACAAGCCTTTCTCCGAGCAGCCAACATCTTCAGAAATACCCACGTGAGTTGGTCAGCAACTCACCCAAGAGGAGAAGGAACTAACCTACCCAGCCACCTACCAGCCCTGCCAAAGGCAAAACCACTGTGAGACAGAGAAACGAAGAAAAACAGGCTGGAAAAATGAAAGCAGAAAGGCAGAAAAACTCTGTTTAGCCTGTTGTCCCCTTACAGGGATTTTAATGCCTTTCCAGTAGTTGTCATCACACCCCAGCCTCCATTCTCATTTTGCTGACCGTGGTGGCAGCCCCTCATGCCACCCATTGCACAGTAAGGCTGGGAGCTGCCATCAGCCAGGCAAAAGGGGCTGAAACCCAAAAGGAAGAGCTGAAAGAAGGGAACAGATGGGTGAAGAGAAACCACATAAACATGCAAAGAGAGTGCAGCAGGTTCACTGCTGCCAAATGATCGTTTATCATTTATTTATTCATTTGAAGCCCAAACTTGGCGACAGATCCACAATTCCATGCCACGATCAAAGCCCTTAAAATGAAATGTGCTGAAATACGACTAATTAACCACCCTCCTCCGAGCTCCTGCTAGACTGCCTTGATGCTCAGGGCAGGGCAGAGCCTTGCTCTGTCACTTCTCTCTCACATAAGGACTCAGGACAACCCATAGGACAAACCAGCAGCAAACAGGTGAGCAGAAATCTCCTCCCATGAAAGCAGAGCCTTCACAGACGTGCAGTGCCTTTCTCAGTGCTGCTAAACACATTAGAACCCAAGCAGTGTTTATGGCAGCAGCTCTGCCACGATGAGATGCTTCATTGAATCAAACCTGGGAGCTGATAGGAAAGCCACTCTCCTCTGCTCCAGGAAAGTCCTGCAGGCTCCTCCTTGCACACAGCAGCTGGGCCTTGGGCTGTGGCCCAGCTCCAGACTTGCTCATTAAGCAGAATGAGCCAAAAGACAAAAATCAATTTCAATGTTCCAGCTGACATATTTCGCCCCAGTAACGCCTGGCTGACTGTCAGTGCCACTTGATTCTATCTGCCAGCCTAACCCAATAGGGAAGAAGTTGAAACAAAGTACTTGTAACGATGTGCCACAGTTACATCAGGATGAAGCACCAACTTGCAGGAGGGCTCCCTTGCTCCTCGCCCCCTGCTTTCACCAGCAGCACCTTAATAGTGCCCATAGCAAAGTGAAGCCTTGCTGCAGCAATGCCCTGGGCACTTGCATGAATAGCACATGTCCATTATCATGCCTCCTATGCCCAACCTCTGCTCATCTGCAAGCTGCTTCTCACCCAGCATGAGCAGCCAAATACACCTTTCACAGATGTTTCCCATCTTTCACCTCTGTGTTTCCTACACGTCTGACCTAAATCCACCCCTGCACTTCTTTAGGCTTCTCCATGTGATTCTGCTGTATTGAGCCCAGTACTCAACTGTAGAGCCCAGGTCATAGCTGGGTGCCTAAGGATAACTTCAGCCTTAATCAGAGAGCTTTCTTCTCCCTGTCATGCAGCACCAACCAGACTGACAGCATCCTCAAGCAGCCACCCTATGGCCACCTCCCAGCAGAGATGAGTGGATGAATACTGTCATCTGTAACAAATGCAGGAGCTAAAAGGTTTCTGTCATGCAGGGAGATTAATGCCCTGAGCTCCCAATAGAGCCAAGAGAACAGAGTGTACTCCAGCCAAGCACGAGGTGCTTCCCACAGCCAGGCCTCATGCAACCTGTCTGAGAGCAGGGGAAGGCCAGCACTAATGCAAACAGTTGGGCCACTGCCTCAGTATGCCAACAAGATGGCAGTTGTGTCTAACTCCTGGACTGACCCATCCCAGTTCCTTCAGCTGTTCCCCATAAGCTTGTGCTCCAGACCCTTCATAGCTTCACTGTCCTTCTCTGGGCGTGCTCCAGAGTTTGCATCAGTGATAGGTTCCTTGTTCTGGAATCCCAACATGATGTACAAACATGATGTGAAATCTGGTTTACACGCAGCCTTGGAAACAGGGGAGCTCCTGTCTCTGTTCAGCGGATGGCAAACCTGAGGTTTCAGGAGATTTACAGACAGAAAATTAGAGCAAGTCAAACAAAGAACAATCCCCCAAATCCTCACCCCCCTCTTATCTCTAAGCAGACAGCACAGCTGCCCACACATTCCCACACTCCTCCAGCTACGTTACAGAACACATCTATATTCTGAAACACGGGACTTAAATCTGTATTTCACGTAGGAGGTGACTGGGGGATTCCTACACATCTGGGCACGTGTGTCACCTACCAACAGCCAGCAAAGTGAGCACTGGAGCCATGGTCTGGGTGAATCTCAGAGCTGAGGGACGTGCAGTCTGCAGCTGGTGCAAGCAAAAGAGCTGCCACCACCCTGCAGTGCCCACAGCCCTTTTAAATACCACTAGAAGAGGAAAATCTCTCCCTTTCCTAAACAAGGACCCATTCTGCTGCTTACACCTTTCTTCTCTCAGCCACTTTAGAAAGGAACTACAACCTGGAGGCAATTTTCTCATCTCTCCAAGGAAGACGCTATTTGTCCATCTCTCAGCACACTCCGTTGATGTGAATGACAAGCAATTAATGGACCAGCATACAAATCTTTGGAGAAGTTTCCAAAGCAGGTTTCAATAAAGAAGAGATCTAATTTGACAGATACAGCCCAAGCTGAAACAGACCTCAGCTCCCTACTATGATTTTAATCAAAACGTGAAGTACATCTAGAGTTCACTCGCTTTAATTCAGCCAATGGCAGACCCTGGCTTATATGGGGCAATTAAAGTGCAATCTTCCCTTAGATAAGTGCTTTTGCTTTGGGGGAATCTCTGGGCTGTCTCTGAGAGATGAACTTTATTTACCTTTCATTTGATTTCTCACAATTCTTTCCTGTTAATTAGCAACACTATTCATGTTTGATTCATTTCTGCCTGTTCCTATCTTAGGATTAGGCAAACATGGAAGTTACCAGGAACAAAGCAAAACCACAGCAATGAAAAACACTCACAACAAGCACACGGAGCCCTGCTCTATCCAGCACGTTTTCTCCAGGCACCAAGTCCCTCCTGCTGAGCTCTTTTTATCAGAGAAAGACCTTGCACAGGACACTATAAGGGCAGCAAACACAAATTTGCTGAGAAGGCAAATTGTGGAATTAATGACTGATCTACCCACAAAATCATCACAGGCTCAAACGAACCCCTCAGAAATAAGGGTTGTCACCCAGAATCACCACCACATCCTGCAAAGGGGAAGAATATCCTTGGGTTTACAGCATGTGAAATGAGGTCACAGGCAGGTAAGAGGAGCGTTGCTCCCAGATTTCTCAGTAGACCACTATGAGAAACAGTGAGATAAGTCCTATCTTTCAAGTCCTGACCCCACATCCTGGTTTATCATATGAAATATCAGAATCTACAAAATTGCTGCATTCAATTATTTTGAGGTGGTTTTTTTTTTCCCTTTTTTTGTCAATCACAGCTTAAATAAAAACCTTGGCACAAAGTCAGTCCAATAACTTTGGTTACTGACTTTCAGATGTTACAGTCCATTTGCAATGAGCATCTGGTATTGAGCTCTGCAGGAACACGACAGCCAGGGATGGGGAACTGCTGGTGACTGACCCTTCCAAGCAAAATTAAATTGGCAAAGAGATGCACGTCCAATTGATGCTCAGGGGTTGTACGACCCACAGGAAGCAGATGACGGAGCACCTGCCTGGTGTGCGCGTCTGTGTGAAGGAGAAAAGTAGGATGGGTTGGTTAATGGCATCAGGGGTCAGCCCAAATGGCATTCTTGCATGCACTGAGACAGAGGTGGATTGGGATTCAGATAGTCCCCCCCCTTGAGCATCCTTCCATTGCCTTGTCATTTTGTCTGCTTACACGTGCTCTAAAGGTAACTCCTGAGCTGCAGGTCTCCACACATGGCATGGGAAGGACAAGATCTCAGGAACCCCAGAGGTTCACCCAAGGTCCAACTAACAGCAAATGATCACACAGTCCCCTCCTTTAATACATCATATCTGTGCCTTCTGTACCTTCATGGTAACTCCCAAATGGATTTTGGACTTTGCGGCAGAGTGCTTTCTGGAGGCTCTTTGGCTTGTGACAGCACTTGTCCTGGAGGTCAGCAGCTGAAAGAAAAGCATTCCAAGTGCCCACTGGCCTTCTATGCTGCTTTTTACATCAGCTAAAAGCAACCAAATCCTGAACACGTCTGCTCAAAGTGAGCTGTCGGGGAAGAGGTTCTCTACACAGCCCTGGTCCATTTATACCCAAATCAATGTTTCTGAGAAGTTCCTCTCTCATCACAGAAGACCTTTGAGTTATTGCACTCCAACTTTTTACCTTCAGGATATGAGTCAGGCTGCTTCACTGATGTTAGAAAATAACAATCCACTGCTACTGCCTGGATCCACACATCCATGAATCTTTTGACTCTCATAACACTAGAATCTGTTCTGAAACAGTGATATAATCCTTCTGCCCTCAAAAGGAGCATCCAACACCTTTGTCACTGGATATTTAGAGCGGAAAACAGAGTTATTCACTACTGAGATCAACTCAAAAATCAAAAGATGACTCCTGGTAAAATCCTTGATTCTGGCAGCATTTAAATTGTCCTAGGATATTGTTAGCCACAGACAAGCGTGTTCTAAGTACAGTTGTTACACAAAGTAATAACGTTAATTCAACCAAATTAAAACAGAAGCCCAAATCCTTCCCCTTGCATCTTCCCTCTTCCAGCCTTATACTTTCCAAAGAAGCACAGAGCTGGTGAGATGGAAAAAGCAGAAGTGCTGATGCTTTATGCCTTGATCTGCAGGCTTACGGCTCCAACAAATCAATACATAAATATGCTAACAGGACTTCTCGATACAAAATTCATTCTGTGCCCTGATAGCATGGACTCACTCAGCTGCTCTATTCATGAGTGTGCCCGGTGCTGTGAAAACTCTCATTCACTGTTAGAAATTACAAGCAGGCCAAGGGACTCTACCTATTTATTTTTGCTAATCTCCCCTCTTTCTTATTTTAAACAGCTTTGGACTTGAATTATGAATGTAAACTGGGTCTAAGCAACTCCTGTAGGAAACGGGCAATGTTTGTTCATGCTAAGGAAGGTCAGATCTATGATGGAGTAACCAGGAGAAAGCATTACCCAACAATCATGCAACCAGTTACCCAGGAACCACACTGGGCAGTTACAGCACAGACCTCATTAGGAACAAGCATTTTACACATATGAGCATCTTCTACATGACAACAGAGCAAGTCAGCAGCACAATGACAAACAGAGCCCAGAATGTCCAAGGCTCTAACCAGAGACACCTCAAAACAGCTCCCTGGCTACCTGCAACCTCAGCACTCCTTGCAACTTCTGTTCAGCCATGGATGAAAGGAAACCATTGCTGATGACCCACAGACCAACCCATGGTCTACCCAGCAGCACCATCTGCACCAAGCCAGACCCCTTTTAATTCAAAGCTCTCAATGGCATCATCTAACAAATAGCAAACCTTACCTACATGCATTTAATATTCATCATTTAAATGCCAGATTACAAGTAAAACCAACTACTTATTTCAACTAAGTGTGACTCAAACAGAGATCCTAATGGGCAGCACAACTCCAGTTTAATCTATTATTAAAACAGGCACCGCAGTGGCCATCGTTGCCTTCAGGTTTCTCTTCTCTGAGCACACAGCCAAAACCTGTTTTCTGAGAAGGGAGAGACCTTACATTGCCAAGTGCCCCCAGAAGGTTAGCACAGAGGTTGTGGAAGGGCTGCTCACTGGAAAACAAGCGCTGCTCTTGAGTTTGAGATTCTTGGAAAGTAAGAGCTCTTTGTATTTCACTCATTACTTGAAAAGACTCATGCGTAAGTAATGTTACACTCAGAATTAAGCTCAGGGCTTCCTTGATCTTTTTTTCTTTTACTGTGTAACCAACCAGCGAGGCTTAAGGAACACACTGTCTTTCATCAAATAGACAAAGTTATCCCCAAAATCATTCCTAAAGTCCTAAGGAGAGAGGAGTACAAACACTTAGACATGCACATAGACACAGTTATTTATCAGCTGCAGTTGCTCAAGGACACATGCGATATTTACATCAGGATAAATGTACATTCAGACTAAAACATGAAGTTTGTTGGCCTGGTGAGTAGATGCAGAATAAACTTGTCTTCTTGCCGAGCAGCCCCCATGGCCTGTACCCCTAAGTCAGCAAGACAGAGCCACTCACATGGACAGATTCCCAGAACACTTAACAAAGAATTCAATACTCAGTCGCTTTCTGACAATGACCATGGGAAATTGTGGATCGATGCCCAAAATCACTGCAGATAATGACAGCCCTAAGAATAATGCACTGGCTTGCTCATCAGCTTAAATGTAGGTCTAGACTTTTCCTGAAAGAAAAAAAGCCTGTATACTTCAAGCCGTGATTTTCCCTCCCAACACAGTAGGCAAAAGCTTCCCGTGAAACTTTCAATAGCAGAAATCTGTTTAACTGAATTAAGTTCTTGATTTTGTTGCATACAATCTGAACAATAGGCTATTGTTATGTGCATTCCTCAACAGAGAATTAGGTTTGTGCAGAGTATGGATCTATTTAGGTCAGGCCACCTTCTCGTTTTGTCTTCTAATGAGAATACCTCCAGCTGTACAGCTATCTCCTCTAGTCAATTATAAGCAAAAAAAAATACCTTTGTAGGCACTTCTACAGCCTACAAAATAAGCTTGAGCTGAGAGCTCAACCACACAAACTTCAGAACACAGCAAGACCCTCGAGTCCAACAGACCTTTGTCAATGCATGCTCTGCTTCTCAGGGCAGGAGCCCAAAACTCATTTCTTACCACCATTTTCCCATTTCAGGCAGAAAAATAAATGGCAGTTGGTCAAGATCCTCCCAGCTCCACCTAAAGATGTTCCACAAAGGTTTTATGCAACATGTTAATTAGAGCAGCAGCGCAAGCTTCGTTTGTCAGGTCTCAGTCAATATATACTTTTATCCACGTCAGGATGACCATCCTCAAAACTGCTAATTAGATTAGAACAGAGCAACTCTTAATCACAGTGCCACAACTAAACTTCTCTTTAAAGAAAGGAGAACCTTGAATAAATCAGTTCATTAGCACAACTAACACAGCCTGCCGTAGGGAGATGAGCCCTATCTTTAACTGACCAGTTTAGGTCAGAGGCTGTAGCAGAGTCAAGTGATAAAAATACATATAAAAAAGCATAGTGAAAATCCCGGGGTGCAGTCACTTTGTGGAAGAACAGCTAGGAACCAAGCTTGCACTGCTTCACAATTAATCAATATCTCGTCTCTGTGTGCAATTGGATTATTGCATAGCAAATAACAAATCCACCTTTCACACAAGTTGGCTGGGGCATCAGAAGCCCCGCACAGCAGAAGTCCCCAGATTTACCCACTTTCCTGTTGGGAAACAAGTGAGTGTATGTTTTTAATCCAGCTACATGCCAATTCAATGGGCTGTACCCTGTGCTCCTGTGTGGCTACAAACCCTTGTAGATCCACACATCTCTCACTTTATCAGGACTTTTCAGTCCGAGACAAGGTGACTTTGATCTAGAGCATGTCTTGTTTCATGAACAGTTATGTTGTTTTCCTTACTTAGTGGACAATTACCTCCTTTAAGAGAGTAGCTGAGTGCATGCTTGACTTTGATGCATAGATCTACAAGCAATAAGGGCTACAAGAGCACTGCTTGAAGAATCATAGAATCATTAAGGTCAGAAAAGATTCAACCATCAACCCATCACCACTATGCCCACTGAACTATTTTCCTCAGAAGATGCATGTGGATTTAAAAAACAACCCATTTCAAAGTCTCTATAACTCTAGAAACTTTACCTGCTGGAGGAGAAAGGAGAAGAGAGGCTTTGCTTGTGAAGGAGAATGATGAAGCCCCAGCCAAACAGCAGCCTCAGTTTGCACCTTGTAGCACCCTTAAGATATGTGCCAACATGCTGAGCACACAGGACCTCTGCCCCAGCACTGTTCCTTGCCTCCCTATCACTGACACAGCACAGCAAACAGACCCGTGATCACCATCTGTGCAGGCTCCCAAACCCAGCATCCCACCCACACACTGAGCATCCCACTCATCCCACTGTCAAGCTGCCTAACAACAGCACAACCCCATATGTCAATACTGCACCTCTTAGCACAGCTCATCTGTGCCCCAGGGCAAGCGGTCCACAGATCAAAGACACCATCCTGAATCCCTTGCACATCCAGCCTCTTCTGCAGGAGCACCGAGCACTTGGTATTCTGGATTGCTTTAGGAACTACAACTGCATATGAAGTCTTCACCTTGTCCTTTTCTGCTTCTTTCTTTCAAAGAAGTTTTCTGTTATTCTTTTCCACTTCAACCACAGATGTAGCAGTCGTGGCTCAGGCAGGCTGGCATGCTTCTGAAAGCATCCAGCTGCTTTTATTTCCCTTTGTAGGAAACCAATTGCAGGGCATGTAAGAGAGCTGCTTATACCCTCGCTGCTGTAATGTTGTCAAGCTGCAAGTGAATTTCTTCAGCTGGAGTTTTCTTTTCTTGGCAGGCACTGGTGATTAAGCTGTTGTTTGGAGAGATTTTCATTTCTTTTCAGAGAGCAATCGCTCTGTTGAAAGGGCTCTTTAAGTTTGTATGATGTATGTCATTCTCCGGCTGTATATGTTAAAGTCTCCTATCAAAGCCTAGAGGTGGCTGCCCCACAGTCATTCTGAATATACCTTCATTGAGACACTCAATAAAACGCAGAAAATTCGGTGAGGTGCTTAAACACTTGCTCAACTTTACATTTCCATTTGCTCAAGTGGTTTTCTGAGCAGGCCAATGTGCTGAATCAGGGCTGAAATGCCCCATCCTTTCAGCTTTACTGAGAGCTTCCAGCAGACGTGGGGGCAGACAGACTGTTTTGCCAGACAGATGGAGACCCGGGCATGGCCAGAGACATGCATCAGTCCCGTCTTAGCATCTAGATATTGCAAAGCTACTTCAGACCTAGACAAGTTCCCCATTTGCTATTACAGTATCTTTGGAAGCACAACTGCATCTCTCAGGGGGGCTGTGAGGAAGAAGAGGATGGACTCTATCAGGGTCTGGTGACAAGGGGAAATGGTTTCCAACTGAAAAAGGGGAGATTTACGCTGACTATAAGGAAAATGTTGTTTACAGTAAAAGCAGTGAGGCACTGCACAGGTTGCCCAGAGAGCTGGTGATACCCCATCCCTTCAGGCACCCAAAGTCAGGCTGTTGGGGCTCTGAGCACTGATGGAGCTGTGGGTGTCCCTGAGCACTGCAGGGAGTGGGACCTGATGGCCTTTAAGGGTCCCTTCCAATGCAAACAGTTCTATGATTCTAAAAGATCTGGGACTTTGCTCTTTGCCAAACAGACTCTGTGGTGCTCCAAGATCCAGGAGAAGGGGGAGGAAGGCATGAATAAATGGATGCTGGCCAAGGCAGAATTTAGAGTGGTGAAAATCTGTTGTGCAGGCAGGTCATCCTCCCACACAGGACCCATCAGGGGTGCAGATTCCTCCCATTTAGATCTGTCTCACAGGGGCCAGAAGATAAATTCAGCTGAGCAGGTGAAGGCTGTGCTGCTCATTCGTGCTTACTTATTATACTGCTGTATTACGTACAGCCAACCAGGTCTTATCACTAACAGTGATATTTCAAAGCCTGTTGTTAGACATCTCCCTCAGGAAACCTAAGTGAGAATTCCAGTCCACCTTCTGCTCCATAGCAAGGTGCTTAGGACAGAGCATGGAGTTCTGGGGAGGGTTTTAAGGCATGGAGAACGCTTGTTATTTTCACGTAGCCATTAGGTTGGTGCCTGGAGCAGGGTACAAACAGGGTAGCTCTGTTTGTACAAGAATTTTTGAAGCATGGGAGAGATGCTGAGGGCTACATGACTGCCACAAACAAGTGATTATAACAATTTAAATGAAGGGATGTCAGCCTCAAAGATTCGTCTTTCTGCACAATAATGATCTTCCCTGTTACTCGAGCCAAATACACGTTGCAACAGCACGATGGGATGCAGCAGGCTGAGAATCAGCATGAAGCATGGGTGAAACCCACACCTCTGTAACCAGGTCTGTGCACCAACTCATTCCAGACATCTCTGCTTAACTTTCCTGTAAGCAATTGGTTGTACCGAACAACCAGAAACCAACACTACCCCTCAAGCAGCAGTAAGAGGGATTATCCATCACCCTTTGTGCATGCAGGAGATGCCTGATGCTTATTAGAAGATTACAGTCATCCTAACTGGATAGTAAATACTATTTAACACTAACAGCATTCAGGGATTTTGCCTTCTTTATGAAACTGCCAGGAGAAAAAGAGCATCATCATTCACATCCTTGCAGCAGCACCTAACTCTGGTACAGGTGCTGAGCTGCCACTGCTCCAGCACGCATTGTATGTGCACTGCCAGCACCAGTGCTTGGACACGAGCATCTCTTATCATGCTCAATGTATTTCCAAGAGCAACCTCATTGTGACAGTAAATGCTCAGTGCTGGTGAACACCAGATCCCAGGGATTTGTGGTTTATGTTCTCCCTGCACTCACATCCCAGGCTTCACTCAGATGCACGTTCCCAGACAGCACTTCGGTTCAGGCAGCACAACATCAGAAAGCCAGAAGTCCCCAGAAACACACGTCATCTCTCCAAACAACTGGGAAAAACAGATTTTCTTCTGCCCCAATAAATTCTAACACAGCCCCCACCGCTGGGCTGGGCATGGAACAATAATTACATCCCGACCTTCTCTTCCAGTGTCTTTGTAGGAATCAGGAAATTCAAAGATACAAAAAGGAGTGAAAAAATACCAAGTGAATCATCCTAAATTCAGTGAGGGTATAGTTCTAGTTGAGATCCAATTTAGGGCAAACTTACATTTTATTTGAACTGTTCCTTTCTACTTACAAGCATATTAGAGGTTAGGCCCAGTCCACGCTCTTGTAATACCCATTGGACACTAATATTTGACAGTAGAAAATAGAAGAAACAGGAAAATCTCTTGCCATTAAGATCAAAAGAGAGTGAGCGCATACTTTGACATTTCTCCTTTCCTGCAAGGAGCCCCTGTTTTGCAAAGCAAATTCCACCATGTTATCCTTGAGCTCCTGCAGAGGAACGATAAAAGGTGAAAGTCTGCTGCCTTCAAAGTCAACATGCAGCTTCCTACCAGCTTCAGGTGAGTCAGGTTTGAACCATGGTTTCCTGCAGGAGAAATGGGACCACAAAGCTCCAAAACACGCTCCTCGGAAGCTCAGTGTGCACCTCAACTGCAAAAGCACAACTGTACCTCCCAGAGGGTTACGTACCAGGCAACTTCAAAAGGGCCACAGCACTGAGCCCGAAAACCTTCCCAAACCACTGAATATATAAACCAGTCCAAAAGATGCTCTGGTTCTACTTCAGAAGACAAAAGGTACTTTCTTGTCTCCAGTCCTTTGCACACAATGACCTCCCCAAATCACCTGTTGCTCCTCATGGTTTTTTGGCTATAAGCAGCACCTCAAATCTGCAGCCCATAGAAGTGCTCCTGTGGAGATATTGCTCTGGTGCTTTTGTGCTGCTGACTCAGGAAGGAGTTTTCCCCAGCTTACTCCTAACGCATTTCACCTGATTAACGATTCAGTCTTTTTGCTTGGAGCATAAATCACCCTCCAGATAAAGCCTTGCTAGAAAGCTTTCTTTGGCCCCAATTAAAACGAAACTCTGTGGAAGTATAAACAGAGGATCAGCAAGGAAAAATTGGGCTGAGATTTGTGAGCCAGCATTCTCTCTGCCCTCTTAATTCCTCCATTTATCACGGGAGGAGTGGATACTGGCAAGGTAATTACTGACTGCAAAGCCTTGCCTTTGATGGCAAGGAATGTATGGAAGCTGCATCTGCACACCATGTGAAGTCATGAAATGACTCAATAACCCTCACAAAGCAGCTCTCATTGGAACCTTTGGAAAGACCTCAGCCAAGTCATCGGACTCGAGCCCAAGCTCCCTCTTCTCGTGAGCATCAGTTTACATCAACCTTCAGACACAGCCCTCATTTTTCTGCCTTGAAGCTGCTTTCAGGGCAGGCAGCTCTGTCCTCTGGTTGTGTCAATGCAGAAGTGGTGAAGCCACCTCACTGCGACCGACCCCATCCTGACTGCAAAGACAAATTCTAGCTCTTAGCACCCCATAGCAGGAAGAGGAGCAGAAACAAAGCCCCATTCATGCAGCCCGATCAATCAATCACTATTTTCAAGGAGGAAATGAAGGGTCCATTAAGGAAGCAGCCGGTAACCTCAGCTTCCCCGTAATTGCACTCAGTTTTACGCTGCCTGGCCTCCCAGGGATTTCAACACTAAAGAAGGATCCGAGGTAGGGCCATCTGATGCTTTGACATCAGGAGGGTGTGTAAAAGTAAGGCAGCAAACCCACTCCAGCCAAGCAAACCCAGCGTATGGCAGTAGTCAGATAAGGGCCAAGGGAAGAGAAGACCAGCCTTCCTCGGTTTCTGCTTGGTGGGAGAAGCACCAGCTTTGTTCCTTATTAATGCATAGTCACAGTTTACACAGACTGTATCTTGTAGTCTCACGGACCTTTGCAGATCTTAATTAAGCTACACGTTGGAAGTAGGTTCATAGCTCCAACGAGGATCCTGCACCTGGGGAATGCAGCTTTCCTTCAGGAGAGCTGGCAGAAAAACACATTATACCACTGCAAAATCTTCCTGGATGCAAGAGGCAACACTTCCTGCTAATCCAGCATGGCTGCAGTAGGAACCCAGCTGATTGCAACTGAGATGTGGGACAGGTCAGAGCTGGAAGGACTCTTTGCATTGCTGTTAGCCACGGACACTCAGTGCATCGTTGTGCTGCCATAACTGCAGCAAGGCTGCGAGTTTTGCTTCTTTTTTTCTCAGTTTTCTTTCTTTTTTTTTGCTTCTTTTTGACAAACCCAGAGAGAGCCTGGGAGAAAGCAAGATGAAAGCCAAGCAACCAGAGAACAGCCAATGACTGAAGCTGTTAAAAACTTAAGGGTGCATCTTCTCCACCCACATCTTTTCTTGGCTGTTAACCTGCAGAAGGACAGCCAGCTCTTCACCAAGAAGAACAGCATGGGAATGGGGCTCAGGAGGAGGCGCAGAGCTGGCTGCAGGCACCACATGTGGGAAGGCTGCAAAGTGGTTTGGTAGCACCACGCTGCAAGTAAAGCATCCAGAGATCCTCCAAGCCAACAGAGTTGTGAACCCATCAACCATGGAAGTCTAACCAAGGTTGGGGTCTCAGGCAAGGCCTGATGTTCTACAGCAAATACATGCTGCATCTCATCCAAACAACTATTTCCAATTAGATTAAGGGACATCTAAAATGATACAATAACAGTATTCAAAGCAACCCCCACAATCAATGCCCCAGTACTAAGCTCTGTTTTTTGCATGTGGTACAAAAAGCAGTTTGGGAGAAAATGATCTAATAGACCACATATTGATTAATCAATCCCAGCCAGGACGCTAATGGGCTTTTCTTACAACAGTTGGCAATAGAGGAAGGAATGGGATTGTTGAATGAGAGTGGGAGAACCCAGTTGTGTGATAAAGTTTCAGGGCAAGGGGAGGGCGTGCAGTGGGAAAACAGGCCCTTCTAGAGATCACCTTAAGCAGGTAAAGACTTGGAAGAAACAGAGGAACTGAGCTATGGATGGCAAAGGTGATAAATCAGATATATCAGCTTCAAGCCCTGATGATCTGTACCTTGCAATTTACTGTGGTTGATATTAATAATACTTCCCTGTTGCTACAGAAACCTTCACAGGAAGGTCTACATAAGAGCCCAGCGTGGGTCCAAAGTCTGTAATGAAGTAGATGGAATATTTTCTAGTCCTACCAGTCAAGGAAATGGTCTATTAATGCTGCTATGGTTTATTTTCCACACTGGCACTTCTGCCTAAGATAGGACATGGTAATTCAGATCATCCACAAATAGCTGTCAGACCATCCTTCCTACCACAGTCAACAGAAAGAAGCAGCTGATGCAGTCATACATTGCAAAATCATCCCCATTCCTAAAGCAAGTTGAAAAGCGCTGTCTCCTTTGTGCTGCTGTACTGGATGATGCCCTTTACTGTCCTAGGAAATGGAAGTACAAAACACTTGGGATCATCCCTCAGACCTGTTAGACCCACTGTGGAAATATGGGAAGATCCTAACAAAGCACAAGACAGCGCAATGCAAACCAGCACCCAGGAGCCCCACAGCCCCAGCTATAGACTCACATTGTAGAGGATGTCAGTCCATCCCTCCATGGTGATGCACTGGAAGACGGTGAGCACAGCAAAGAGGATGTTGTCAAAGTTGGTGATGCCGTAGTTGGGCCCTTGCCAGTACTCCCTGCAGGTCGTCCCACTCTCACATTGCCTGGCAGGAGGCTCCTCTCCACAAGGAAAATCTCCCACCTCTTCACCTGTATGAGAGAAAAGAGGGAGAAAAACTTACTGATCAAAGCCAGCCAAAGCAGCTGGCACTGCTGGATCCTCCTTGCACCATCACGTGAACCTGGTTTGCATTTCCTGATTCCTTGGTGCCACTCTGGACATGTAAAAGATGTTATGCTCATGCAAGCAAATGTATACCGCCATGCTTTGAGGGGCAGTTAAGTGGCAGAGTGGAGCAGAACTACCTCTGAGCTGCCCACAGTTCACCCCAGTGCTCAACCACATCATATACAGGATCATCATCATCTGGGTTAGATCTTCAGGATCACCACGTCCAACCTGACCAACCAAGGCCCATCACTAACCCATGCCCGCTGGTGCCACTGATCAGAAGCACTATGAAAAAGAAATAGTGCAGTAAAATACAATCAAAGGTTTAGAAACGGTTGTGTATAAGAAAATGCTGTAAGATACATATACAGTTTCACACAGCTAATTGCTCAGCTCCAGTCTCACTGTAAGCTCCATGTTTCTGCCCCAAGGTCAGAGACAGCATCCAGCAGCAGGGATGGGGCTGCTCTGTTGAGCTCTGGTTCGGGGAACACAAAGGGGAAAGCAGTCTGCAATGGTTCAGGGCCACTGGGGATGGCCAGAAGCATCCCATGAGTGAGTCATTGCAGCCCTCCATAGACATCGTGAGCACCAGCAGAGAGCAGTTTGGAAAAATAAAGTGCTGGCTTTTCAAAGTAAATAAATAAACCAAGCGACGTCCCTGCTTACACGGAGTTGCAATTCTGGAAATATTAAATGGTTTTAAAAGCGACACGTTCTGGTGGTGGAGCAGCAAACTCCACAAAAATCAAATTCACCAGGGGGAGGAAACAAAAGCGGCGCTAACAATAATTAAGAATAATCTTTCCACAGAGCAAAGCCTGCAGGAGGAAAACAAAACCATCAGCGTGGCTGCAGGATGTGTGTGCATGTACAGGCTTTTCCTGTTGACTCAACACCTCAATGCAGGGCATCGCTCCCCAGCTCCCACCTGGGTCACTGCAGGCTTTGGGAAGGGGTTGGTGAGACAGGGCTGTGCAAAGAGATACCAAACCTGGCTCAGGCTGATCGTCTGTGGGCTCTAACAGAATCTCTTTGGCCTTTTGCAGCTCTAAAAAAGCAATCAGTATCTTTTTTCTCTTGGAAAGAAAGACACCAACAGAGCTGAACTGGTCCCTACACCTAAAGCTGAAGTAAATAGAGGAAGAAAGGGAGCACACCGGGGAAAAATGGGAAGTAAATGTGATGCCCCCTGGTTTTTAGAGCAGATTCAGAGGGTTTGGCCTGGGCGAGCTGCAGTGGACATCTGCTTAAAAACTATCCTGTGTCTGCAGAATAAGACTGCACGGAGGCTGCCAGGAGAGGAAAACAAGTCTGGCACCCATCAGACAATACACAGCTACTCATTTATTTTACCCATTTTTCATGCCTGGCTGAGTGCTGACAGCCTCAAATGAACTTTTTGCCATAGTCTGGACCCCAGCATCCCTCCGTCACAGTTTGTTCCTGCAGGGCTACTGGGCTACAGCAACGCTGACTGCTGACACTTCCACTTTCTTCCCTCCACAGTGACCTGAATTCATGACTGATACCCTTCATTGGTCCCCAGTTCCAGGAAAATATCTCGGGAGGTTTTTCACTTTGTGGATTTGAATTGACACCAACGTGAGCAACTCCTCATCCCCCAAACTGTGACCCTTTAACACGGGAGTCTTTTTAACGAGGTTCACATTCACATGCTGAAGTCAGCTTTCTCAGCCCATGGTCTCAGGCCTGGGCTCGTTAATGCACCTCTTTGGAGCTGATGAGCACTTAGGGTTTAAAAGGCTGCACTGACAGCATTGTGGGATGCTCTGCTGCTCCGCTCAGGGACTGCAGAGCCAGGAAGCCTCACTGCCTTTCCAGAAGCATCATTTCCTGCAAAGCAGGTGGCATCGATCCCCATAACTCACCCAACCACAAGTGCATAAGGATGAGAATGGTAGGGTTCAGTGCCTGTAAGCAGAGCTGCTTTCTGCACCACCGAGATGCCGGGTGCTGTGGGGCAGAGATGTGACATGCAGGGGGTCACTCAGTAAGCAGCAGTCATACACACACCATGGGGCACAGTGACAAAGTCTGTTCTCAGCCCCCAGCTTGGCACTGGGACCTCTCAGTCATTGCTGATGTCAGGGTTGTTTGCAGAGAACACAGTGCTGGGTTTTATTTTTCCATTCCAAGCTAACTAGGTTTCTGGGGAGGAAATACAAATATATCTGTATCTATATCCTTCTGCCCACTGGCAAAGGATGGAAGTGGAGATGGAAAGCATGGGATCTCAGAGTGCAACAAGACACACCATGATGGCAGCAAAGCTCCAAACTCACCTGTCTCATTAGAGAAGCAGGTTTTGTGAAACTTCCCCATGTAGAACTCCAAACCGATGATGGCAAACATCACGATGGCGAAGAAGAGGAGCAGCCCAATCTGAAGCAGAGGCACCATCGCCTTCATGATGGACTTGAGGACGACCTGCAAACCTGGGACAGGGAAATACAGGCCATCAGGAAGGGGAGGAAAACGAGGGCTGGGGAAGGGGGGTGAGGCAGGGGACATGGGGTATCTAAGGGACAGATGAGGACTGGAACACCACGCAGTGCTTCTTTCCTTGGGCGCTGTAAAGCCTTCACACACTCAATATTTCAGACACGCAACCAGGAAAGTTATCTTTTTCTGATCTCCTTTCTTCAGATCCCAGATTCAAAGGTCTCTTAAGCTTCAGAGACTAAAAAAGACGTTCTCTGCAGTTGGTGGAGTCCCCAAATTCAGCCAGGGACCAAACCAGACCCTTAGAGCATCTCCCCTGACAGTGCTGGTGGCCTGAGTTCTGCTTCCATAAAACCAGCATAGAAGCAGAAGGAACAAAACCAGACTCAAACGCCCTCCTCCCAGGGCTCTCCATCTATAGCTTTCTCGCAGGCACTAAAACTCATTTTCAATTAAAACCAGGGGAGATAAGGCTAGAGAGGCTGGCGAGATGGAGGTGTCAGATAACGTCATGCAGACGCACATAACAAAATAAATTCAGCGATAACTGGCAGCTGAAAGCCACCTTGGTGGCCTACTGTAAGGTGCTGAGAAGGAAGGGTCATCGCTGTCTCACCACCTTGCACTGCTCAGCACTGCTGAGGGCACTCCGAGGTCATACAGGATTAAAATTAAAAGCATTAAAATCTACCGGAGAGGAAAAACTACCTAGGAGTGTAGAAGAAAAGCATATAAGACGATTGTGCGAGTGAGCCTTGAGTTTTACAGTTATTACAGGGGGGAAAAATACACAATGAGCACAGCTTTCACTAAATCAAATAGTGCCGTATGGGAAAATATCGTTGCCCAGAGAGGTGGTGGTGCCATACGGCCATCCAGACTTCCAAGGTCAGGCTGGACAGAGCTCTGAGCACCTAATGGAGCCGTAGCACTTAACTGTCCCTGTTCATCACCAGGGGTTGGACCAGATGACTTACAAAGCTCCCTTCCAACTCAAGTGATTCTATGGTTATGATTGTGCAGGTCCAGGGCTTGCCACCAGATGGGAAAGAGCATCTTACCCAGACAACAACACCCCAAGGGATCACAGCCAGGGCCTGGTGTTTCTGTAAACACTTATATCATCAATTCAGCCCTTCTTTCTCCCCCTCAACACTCAGTGAGCTGATACTCATGTTGGCTGCAAGTAATTTAAGTCAGAATTCCGTGACTTGAGGCCCTTTTCCCCATAGCAGTCATCAGCAGAAGCAATATCTTTTATTGAAGTGACTGCAGTACATGGAGAAAGCAGACAATATTTCAGGTGCACAAGGCACATCCTGAGCTACCTGAATAAAAAATATATCAGATAATAAAATTACAAAATCAGCTTTTCCCCAAGCCTTGTTTCTCCAGCATCCTTGGATGTGGACAAGGCAAGCACAGAGCATCTCCTTTTTAGATATACATTAGTAAGTAGTGGCTTCCCCAGAGCTAACCAACGACCTGGTCTATGTGGGCATTCAGACTGAAGCCCTGCCTGTGAAAGGATGCTGATTTGGGGAAAATTTGCTGTTAGTGCATAGCATAAAACTTTGTTCATATCTACAGCACTGACATTTTGATCCCAAGGCAGCAGCTGGCCAGAAGGCAAGGAGTTAATGCATCCCCTGAGCTAAGGGGTTTCCTTTCACTGGCTCTTGATAGAGAAGACCTCTCTGTTCCACATCCAGAAATGAAATACACTCCTGACAGCCAACTGTGCAGAGCATCTGGTGAACAAGGACAAAGAATCATAGAATCACAGCATCTCCAAGACTGGAAAAGACCTCCAAGAGCATCCAGTCCAACCGTTCACCTCTCACCAATATTTCCCATTAAACCACATCCTTCAGCACAACATCTAAATGCTTCCTGAACACCTCCAGGGTCAGAGACTCCACCACAACACCCTGCCATGCACCATCAGAATTCAGGAGCACATTGCTACATCAGATGGCTGTACCAAAACTGGGACAGCAAAAACCCAAAGCCTTGAAGGGGAACAACATATTGTTCATAAAAGCACGTTAGAGACACCAAAAAGGACAGAACCAATATGGCTAATGAAGGTGACAGGTTCATGGCACTCACTTGGGATTCCTGACACCAGCTTCAGCGGCCGCAGCACACGAACAGCTCGCAGGGTCCGCAGGTCAAAGTCGGTCCCAGCAGTTGCTAGAATCCTAGAGTTCATGAAGAGAATGAGAGGGGAAAATGGGATTAAATGGTAAAATGGCATTTTTCAGGCTGCTTCAGTTTTTTATACCTGTCATTAATTGGATCTGCTGAAAGCCAACAATTTGTGCGCTCCTCCTGAGCTGCTGAGCTTTACTCAGACATAGGAAAATCCACAACACCTACTTGTTTATGAGGCTGTTTGCATTTAGAGTGAGTCTGGCTCTGGCCCTTGCAGAACAGCACCCTGTACTTAAAGAACATGTGGCATTTTAAGACAGTAAGAGGGAGAGAACCCCCTCAGCTGTGCTAGAAATTACCAGCCAGAACCTTCTGCAATAAATTCAGAGATCCCTCAGGTACCCATGCCTGGTGTTCCATAATATTTAAAGAAGTTTCTGGTTATACAGTTTATCTCTGCAAAATGAATTTTTGCTCGGAGAATCATATTTGAGGAGAACATCCAGAGAGTACGGAGCATTTCCTCTGATACACTCATGTGGCTCTAAGAAGAAATACAGATCCTCAAACAAAATGATCCTTACAGATGGAGTAGTGTCAGAAAACAAAATGGCAATGGTGTTTCAGGGCGCAGTAAAGGAAGAGATATCAGAATAACAGAATCATGGAATCATTAAGAATCATTTAAGATCATCCGATCCAACCATCCATCTATCACCAATATTACTCAGGGATGGGGCATCTACCATCTCACTGTGCAAACTGTGCCAGTGCTTCAGTACCCTCACTGTAAAAAAACTTCCTTACACCCAAGTTCAATCTCTTTTAGTCTGAAATCGTTTCCCATTGTCCATTTCCCTTGCAGCAACACACAGAAACACTCTGAGAGGTGTAGAGCACCCACAACATGCACCCAAGATCAGCCTTCACCTGCCAAGGAGCCATTTTGCTCAATGCCTGATAACGTGTAGCTGAGCTCTCAGCCAAGTGGCCAGCTGCCATAAAAAATGCAAAGAAAATCAGAGTTATACAGAAGGAGACATGCAGTTTTTCTATGTAGTATGTATTATGCAGGATGTCTGGCAAAGTGGGCCATGGAAGACGTGGCCATGGAGGATGAGGCTGTGTTCAGAGCTTCCAGAATAAAAGCCCTGTCCTTGACTTACTGACTGACTTAGTGCTGCTGCCAAGTGTGGGCCAGGGAAGAGCAGGCTCAGCATCACTGTGCGGAAAGGGCCAGACTCAATCAGCAGGAGGTGCTGGAGATCAGGAAAAAGCATGCTGAGATGCTGGATGGCAACAGAGGCAGCAGCAAGCCAGAACCTGAGGAGCAGAGCATCTATTCTATAGGACACCTGTTCCTACATTTCCACGACCTGAAAATTCATGTTACATCAGCTCTATGGGTGCAATCTGAGCAGAAGCAACAGGAGATGATTTAAACCAGGGGCTATTATATTCAGAGACTTTAATATTACTTTCCGTGCTCGTGCCAATGATTTTGCTCCTCTTTTCTCTTCCTTCCATCCTCACAACATAATTGCTCACTCATAAACCTCAGCAGCCAGGGAACCGTGCACACTTCACGCTGAAAGATAATCTTGAACATCCACCTCAGGTGTTGCTGCTAAAAGCACAATTAGTCTCCAGCGAGCTAAGATGGATCTGTGCTGTCATCAGGCAGGTTTGTGCCACAGGCTGAGTGGGGGTGGGGGGGATACTCTGTATGTTCATTAATTTGTTTCTGAGCTCATCAAGGACAAAACAGGAGTGAGTGTGGGACACCATGAAACAGTCCCAGGGAATCAATGGCTGAAGGTCTTCATTCCAGTTCTGTCTTCTTCAGTAGTCTTGGTATTAAAAAAGCAAACTGTGGCAAATCTACCTAGTCAAAACCCCAATTTATTCATTAATTCCTACTCATGCTGTTATTCTCTAGCTAAATAATATAGGGCACACTACCCCCCACCATCTCCTGTAGCTGGAGAGCTGGTCCATGGATCATGTCAAATCTTAGTCTAATCTTGTGATCTGCCCATGCCTACATGGCTGAGCTGTAGCTGCCAAGTTTGTTCATGAATCAACCACTCTGAAAAACCATAAAACCCCAGACAGATTTTGCCTAGAGAGAGAAATACACAGCAGCAAGCTAAACAATGACACTTCCAGTGAAAGAAATGGATGAAGTGGTAAAACAGACAACAGCTTTGGGTCTAAAAGTCCCCATTTTAGACTTGCAGGTAAATGAGGCAGGTGGTAAGAAAGTCCAGGTGGGCACACTGCAGCATCTGCATTTCTCTGTTTGAGTGCAACAATCCCTCAGTGCCATTTGCCTTTGTACAGGCTGGCCATCAGACCTTTCTTCCTCATATGCTGCTGCAGCTCTAGGGATCTGGGCACGCATCCTGCTAGCTCAGCAGTGCCCAGGGCTGGCTGTGTGCTGCTCCTCACTTAGATGCTAACTCGGCTACATACAGCACTGCTCACCACCACCTCCACACTAACAAGCTCTGACATCTGCTCCCAGACACCAGGGCCAAATTTGTGATAAATGCCCAATATCTTTTGTTCTAAGAAAGCCTGGAATCAATTATAAAGAGAGCTCGTTCCTCCGGGTACAGAAGGATGCAAGGAACAGAGGGGAAGTGTCCTTCCTGAACATTATGCTAACATAAATAATTAGCAGTCCGGATCTGGAAGTACCTGGGAGCTCAGTATTTCTATGCACTGGTTCCATCAGACACATTACCACGCGATGCTGCACATTTCAGAGCTGCCCAATATCACTGCTATCCCCTTTTATCACTGTCCATAAATCACACAAGAGATGCTCACCAAAGAACTGGGGCTGGCTACGAGTCCAGCAGCTTCAGTGTGTCTGCTTGCAAGCAGATAACACGAAGCTACAGCAAACAGCAGCAAGATAAAGAACAGAATTATTAACACTTCCAAGCAGGTGTCTCTGCTGGAAAACACTGGTTCTGCTGGAGAAGAAATCACTGGCATAAATATAGGTATTTTTTAATGGAATCTTTTTGTTTACTATAAACCCCAGTCCTAGAAAGTAAGTGGAAAGAGCAATTTTCTTCAGACATCTTATCAGGACAAAAAAGCTCATTCATAAGAACTGAGTCAAACTCTTCAGTGGGATTAGGAAGGAGATTAAATAGTGATGAGACAGCTTTCCTGGAGGGAAAAAGAAGAAAGGGAAAAGATCCAGTTTGCCAGCAGCACAGAAACCGCCTTGTGAAGAGAAATGGCAACCACCAAATTACACCCATGGAATCAACCATGGGGGATAACCGCCAGCCTTGCCATGAACCTGCTGAGCCTTTGAATGAATGGTCTTTGGAAACAAGAATGGCTCCGATGTCCATCCCGCACAGCAAATGGCTCCGCTCTGACTCAGGCACCAGCCCACTATTATCACATTCCTGGACTGATTATTTCAGATGCCGTAGTAGCAACTTGGAAAGGAATCAGCCTTATTTGGGGTCAGAATCAGGCCAAAGGACTCCTGGCTTTCTAAGTTCTAGGCTCTAAACTAAAGGAGCGCTGACACACATATACACCAACAAGTCCAGTGTGAGATCAAACATCTCCATCACTGAACTGAACACTTAAGCAGAACCTCTTCCCCAGCCTTCCTTTAGAGCTCACAGCCTGAGCTGCAGCATGAGCCAAAATGAGATTGTGGGTCCCACTGCCAGCCACGCTTCTCCCAGCTGCAGCACAAAGCTGCATGTGGGCAGGGCTGAGAGCTGCTGGAAAGATGCCCTCCTTCACTCCATTTCATTTCACGGTGTGTACGCTTTATCTTGACTACCAATGACACACAGTCAACACCAGGTCGGAGCTGATAAGTAGATGTGGCATGCTAATTGCACTGATTAATTCATGGCATGAACAGGTCCCACTGTTGGCTCCAGCACTTCGCATGGTGACGTCCCCACCAGCTGTCCCCAGGCTTTTCCATATGGAAGGACCCTGCTTGCCAGATCTCATAGGATGGCCAACACCAACCTCAGCATCCAAATACCTGCATGTCTAAGCTTACTCCTTCCCTTCATAGCACACCTACAACAGCGTATACAACATCACAGCTCTTTCCTTTGTAGGCGTCACTAAATTTACCCACCAGCCTTCCACATACAGAATGCAGCCTGGAAATCAGTGCAACCTCTTTGCACAGCAGACATGCTCCAGAGTCTTAGGAAGAGACACAGCAAAACGAGAGCAGAAATACCACTCCCCTCCCCAAACCACCTGCAACCTATTTTCCCGACTGTAATTCCTGAACCAGGCTCCAGGGAGATAAAAGGGAGAGGAGCATCTGTAGGCACACACTCCTCTGCTATAGTGAGACAGTCTGCAGCCAAGCAGCGTGTGCAGCGCTCAAACAAAAAGAATGAGGTTCTGCAGAGCACAGGGCTGATGGTCTGGCGTCTGCCCAGGATGAAGGGAGATATTCTGGTTACAAGGATGCAATTACTCAAATAAGCCCTTGTTGCTTCTAAGCAGGAAAGACATCAACACACCATGGCACGTAGTATAAAAGGAGGCTCATTTGCTGTAAGCCATGGCAGCTGGCAGGAAAACGCATGTGTCCAAATCATTTTACTGAGCATACACTGGGAAATCTGAGCACAGAGGAGTTAAAGCCATCCTGCACTTCATTGTGTCTGGAAAGTAGGTCATACCTTGAGTCTTGCTAAATTAACATTACAAAGGAGAGATGACTGCTTTCTGTCCTTGGAAATGGGCATCCGAGAATTTTGTTCCTGGCACCAGAGGATGAGAGCAGGAACTGGGAGCCCACAGCACTTTCCTGGCATCCAACAGTCTTTTGGGTATGGGCAGGAAAGCAGAGGGGGTTATCTTAGCAGCTCACGATCATAGAATCATGGGATGGTTGCGTTGGAGGGGACCTTAAGGACCACCTAATTCCAACCTCCTGCTGTAGGCAGGTCTGCCAGCCACCAGGTCAAGGTTTTAAACAGGAGAGGGAGGGAAACGTCAGATTCAACAAAACATTCAAAGTGTTTTTACTTTGTGTCAGAGAAGAAGAAAGCAGCGAAACACCATTTGGGATCATTTGTTCCACTTGTCAAATTCTAAAATGAACTATTCTGACTTCTAATGTGTTTTCCTTTTTAGCAAAAGCAATTCATGTCAAGCCTACAAATATTTTTGACTTGATTTAAAGCTGCCATTTGCCTGAAAGGATTAAAAAAAAAGAAACACAAAACATCCAACCCTGTGTGCATGAAAAATGTCTCTCCAACTTGATGCTGGATTTCAGTAAGTCAGGAGGAGTGTGGCTGTGCTCTCTACTGGGCAAAGGGCAGAGGACAGCTGGTAGGAGGATGGGGGATGTGTTATTTCTGCCAGGTGGGCTAGCAGGGCAGCAAGGACACTGCAGGAGGGAAGAGGTCTGAGTCACTACAAGAGCATCTCAGCCCTCCATCATCACAGGGCCCACCCAGCCTCCTTGCCAGGCTGCCTTGGGAGCGGTGACAAAACCTGCATTGTTTGGAAGCAGAGCCACAACACCCTCCGCATTTGGCCAGTCCCCAGCGATAGCTGTTCAGGAGCTGAGCAGCAAATATCATCACTGTCCAATTACACTGGTGTTGGGGGAAGGAAAAAGGAAAAAAAGAAAACATACAGAAAAGCTGCCAACAGTGAAAGGTTCAGAACAGAGCTCAGCCTTCTCTCCTGGTGCAAGCAGAAGAGAAACAGAGAGCAACATCATTCCATGGACCATCAGTCCATGGCAAGCAGATGAGATGCTGAGCATTTAGTTCACTTGTTCTTTTAGCTAATTACTTAAAGAGTGAATAGGAGCCAACATTGAACTTAAGAGTGGTTGCAGAGCTCACGGTTGTGTCATTATTCCCTAGATACACGTCGAATGCCCCAGGCTGCTGCTCATGTTACACCATCACATCACACCCCAAAGAGTGTGCCAGCTCCCTCCTCACTCGTGCCTTCCTGGACATCTTAGTCTGAATCGATGCTGGAGCTGAATTCAGCCAGACTGTATCACAAATGCTCCTCACGCATTTCACATCCAAATCTTGCTCAGAGCTGAAGCCCAATCAGCATTCACAGTCCAGAAATAAGTAGCCAGGCCCCAAATCCACAAAACTAGATCAATAATTACTAGACCCTTTAAAGAATACTAATTATATTCGAGCAATTTGCATTGACTCCCCAGCTTTTGTAGGCAGCTGGGTCATGTTTCCAAGCTTTAATCTACAAGACATGAAAAATATTTGCTTTCAAGTGAAATCTCCACTATCGTAGGGGTCTTGAAGAGGAAGATTAAAGTAAGGCAACTGATAACAGAAGACCTGTAATGTAATATCCCTTCCTTAGTGCACACCTGATTGCCACTCCCAAAAGATACTGCTTTCCCTCTTTCATAGAATTCTTATCCTTAATTATTATTATTTCCTGTTTTGGCCTGAACTATCACAGCAAATATGTGATGTTGTTCTAAGGAAAACACAGTTTGCCAAGACATCTAAAATATTGTGTATTCCCTCCATCTGCTTCTCCTAAATAAACCCGGGGCCTTATCTAATATAACGAGATGTTGGCAATAATTGCATAGCCATCTGCACCGTGCTTTAAACCTGTTGCAAGCTGGGCTGTGGACACGAGAAAGTCAGAATTTATTCCTTCCATACTGCAAACAGAAATTGTAACTTCCCCCCTTCTGTTTTTTAGGAT
Organism: Coturnix japonica; assembly: GCF_054131305.1. Classification (NCBI taxonomy): domain Eukaryota; kingdom Metazoa; phylum Chordata; class Aves; order Galliformes; family Phasianidae; genus Coturnix; species Coturnix japonica. The sequence goes on from NC_140683.1 coordinate 10,041,975, forward strand.
CATTTCACTATATCAGCTCATCTGTTTGGCGCTTGGGGAACTGTAATTCACAAGTGTGACAGATAAAATCCCTCTTTTCCCTATCTTGCATAGATAAAGCTCAAGATTTGAATCTGGTGAAGGTCAGGACAGTCCCAGATGAGTACTGGGACAGCAGAGCAGCCTGGACAGGTTCTGCCCAGAGTGGTACAACCATGACACAATATATTTCAGTGCTGACTATATAGCGCTCTGCCTATACCTGAGCCCTGCTGGGAAGGACCAACACAGAGCAGACTTTCCCAGAAACCTTGGTGCCTGATTAGGAAGTCTTTTCTGGCTGCCCCCAGCTGCCTGCACTATTGCATGCACGGCTCCATTACCCAAATTTACCAAGGAATTACTCGTGTTATCATCCCAACTCAAGCTGTGTCAGTTGTAAAGTTTAGTTGGGTCTTTTTTAACTTTGTTCCACTGCTAAACGTGAGATATCATACCACTCTTCACAGGTAATACCACAGAAATAGGGATTCCCTAGCAAGAGCAATTGCTGGATCAAGCTGTAGGTGGAAGAGCTGTAGGGATTCAAGGTACTCAAGAGTGTAGAACACCAAAGCTCGTTGGATAGAAAGAACTGGGGTGAAGACCACTTGCTGCCAATGAAATCTAATCACCTGGGTACACCAGGTATACACTGGCATAGCTCCTGCCATCCTCTGCATGCAACAACCACAGGAACCCCCACCAATGCCAACACGCACCATGCCTACAACCACAATCCCTACAAACCCCTTCTTTGCGCCTCTTCCACCCCACACTGCAGTTGCCCGCTCTCTCCCCACTCTCCCTCCCTTTTTCACCCATCACAACATGGTAATCCACTGCCTGAGCCCAACATAACCACACCAAGGGTCAGCAATGCAGATCGGCATTGCCAGGTCACACCAAGCTGATCCAACCAACCTCAGGGGCCAGAGCAATGTCACCGATGCAGAGAAGCGACATCTTTATATCAGGAGAGGGGAATGTGCTTAAATTAATTGGCAGTTTAGATAACGGAGGTTTTCTCTCTCCACTGGGCTGTTAAGAAGGCTGGAACTGCTGCAGATAAAAGCCTGGTAGTATTTCCATCCTGAGCTCAATGTCTCTGGACTGTATAATCCCACCATTAAAAAATATATGCTCTGGGCTGAAACTTGACATAGCAGGTCCCTGTGCAGCAGCAAACATTTGTGCTTTCCAAATTTCCAGGGCAGTCCCATCGGGCCCATTGGGTAGCTACAAGCAAGCAGAGATGGAAGCTGCAGTTTTCCAGATGAAACTGTGCTGGCACAAAGCTTTGCAGATTTGGGGTTTCATTTCATTGCACTGACCACGCAGGCAAGTTTGCCTGCAGCTTATGAAATACAAGCAGGACTGGGTGCTCATCAGCACCACTGATTTGCTGCAGCAAGTGACACAAAGGCAGATCTGAATTATGGGGCAGGAGAGAGAGATCTAGGGGGGATTTCTCAGCTGCAGAAGAGGCAAAGAAGCATCCTGCAACCCACAGCAGCTTTCTGACAAGGCAGTGCAATAAGAATATAGCACAGAAGACTTTGGGATGCAGGCCAACAGCATCAAATGCTTTTTGTTGATACAGCCCATTGCTGTGAAATGGTCCAGAAATCCCTCCTAGCTTCTCAGCACCAGAGTTAAGTGTCTAGTTAGGAGATAAATCACCTCAGCAGCCAATAGAGAAGAGGTGTAAGTAGCAAAAAGGAAACCAAAAGCAGAGCTGGCAATTTCTGCCATCCCAGATGCCTGGATCAGGTTTACTAAGGAGTAGCAAGAGTGGCTTTAACACCTGACCCGAGTTTAATCACCAAGTGAGCAAGGAGAGCCGAGTCCCTGCTTCATCTCATGCTTCTATTTTCTCTTTATAATACACCTCGTGTGCATTTTTAGGAAGAGGAACGCTGCACATTTGACTGGGTCCCAGCCCTTATCTCTGCCCATTGTTCTCCCAGCAGACTGTCGTCTAGACAGCGTTAAGCTCCAACTGGGGAAGGTGCAGGAGGAGCAGCGTGGTTTCCAGTGTAAGCATTTCTGACATTTGCTTAGTCATCCCATTCCCTCCTGGTTGGTGTCTGAGTGATTCCTGGCTCCAGTAGCCCTGGAAACTACGAGAAGAGGCAGCTCCAGATGCGCATGTGGCAGCTCCAGGTGTGGACTGTCACTACGAGGTGTCACTGGGGGGGATGTGGGACTTGTCACCCCTTACTAAATCCATGCTGCCACCCGGGGGACTCTGCAGTGTAACTCCTACAATAAGAGCAGCCACAGCAAAGTGCAAATAGGTGGCATCTTAGAGACAATAACTCAAGCAAATCAAGAGGAGTTGTTGGTCCTTCAAAAAAACACTCAGAAAAGAGGGTTTCTGAGCAGAAAAATACCCTTTTTTTTCCACCCCAAAAATAATAATAATAAAAAAAAAAAACTATGTTGTTAGAGAAACATCAATTTCAGTTGTCCAGAGGGAAATAACAAACCATTTTGATTTCATTTTGCCTTCAAATACGACTTCAGATTGTATTTTTATTTGGTTGTTTCTAACTGCAATGATATTGTAAAGCTGGCTGAAAGTAGGCGCTGCCACTTAAAATCAGGCTGAACTCTCCCAGGGGAAGCTCTGCATTTTGAAAGAAAACTTTGGGAACCAGGAATTTTCCTCTGATATTTCTCACTGGGGAAAAGCCTGAATTTCTCAGCAGCCATCCTGCAAGGCTGGAGAAAGGCAGCCTTCACCTGAAGCAGCTCGTACTGCCTTCCCATTGGGATGCGGTGAGATTTTGAGCATCTGGGATGGAAGCAGACATTGGGTGCGAATGCGGCTTTGTGACAAGGAAAAGCTTGCTTCAGAAGGAACAAGCATATCAGGACACATCCTCCTTCTAGAAGGCAAGACCATGCAGGACACAGATCTCCAACATAAGAGGCTAAGTGAGGCTGTGGGAGGAGGAAAAAAGCAAGGGAGCAAAGAGAGGGGATGGAGAATGCCAAGCAACATCAATTTGCTTGGGTTTGCCAAGAGCGCAGGTGGAGCTGGAGTGATAAAGTTTGCATCTGGGTTTTGCAGATGACTCAATTTACAGGCTGGGGTAGAGAGAATCTGGCATTTTATCCCAGGTCCCACACTGCTGCAAAAAACTAAAGGAGCATTTCAGCCTGAAACCTCCCAGAATCAGCCATGGAGATGTAGACACAATCAGCATGCATCTCCCCAGGGCACACAGGTAACCCCTTCCCACTGCATCAGAAACAGCCCAGAGCTCTGCTCACTGCCAGCAAACAGCTTTTTCACTATGATCTGAGTGCATAGATAAAGACATACAACTCTAATCCCTACTTCTGTACCTCCTGTAGAACCTGAAACAGCCTGGTTTGATTGTACTAAGAGTTCAGCTCCCACTGTATCCCCTTCCCTGGCCCAGCTGCAGGAGGGAAGTTGTCTTTCTCCTTACATTTTGCTCTCTTGTTCCAACTTTCCCCCTCGTTACACGAATGAGACAGCAGAATTTTAATGCTTCTTATGTTTGGTGATAGGTAACAGTGAGCGGTACCACTCTGACTTTTTCAGCACTTTGCCATCTCATCAGCTGTTCAGAACTGCTTTTCCCTATTATACACATCAGGGATGGAGGCGAGTAGAACAGCAACACAGAGGACTGAAAAAATACCTTTTCTATTGGGTTAATCCATTCTATAGAAGCTGCCAGTAGAGAATATGGAAAGCAGGAGGCTGACACCAGTCCTTGTTAAGTGTCCCCATAGCAAGCTATGTCAGCATGGCACAAGAGCCTCAGTAGGGAAATTGCTTTGGATCAATCAGAGCAGGCCTCTGTGCTGCAGATTCAGAGCCCAATTCACTTCAACCACAGATGGGACTACCTCCAAACACAATCCCTCCTGCAGAATGTTGCACCTTCCTTGGAGATGCTTCAACAGCCCAAAGGGTTCCTCCTCCTCTTCTAAAAATCACCCCATTCCCCAAATGCCAAACATGAAATCCCCTCTAATAAATTCCTCTCCACTGCAAGGAGAAAGCAGCTCTGCCTGCCACAGGCAAGCTATAACCTAGTAAATTTTAATCCTTGCCTGTTATTGTGCTACCACTAGAAGTACACGGATTGAGATAAAAGGCTCACCAGCCCAACCATAATTATATTAGAAAGGTAATTATCTCCTCTCCCACCCAACTCTGTGCTTTCTTTCTATAACGAAGTTTCCAGCTAATGTCTGTAGCGACAGGGCCAGCCGCCACGAAACCGCCGGGAAATGTAAAAGCTAATTGACTGTTTAGTGCATGAGAAGCAGTGGATGAAGGCTGTGGAGGAGAGAAAGGGGAGGGAGAGCCCTGAACCAGAGCCCATCAGAGCTCCTGGCTGCTGTTGCTGCTCTCTCAGCACCCAGGAGCAAACAGATTTCTTTGTTTCAAAGCACTTGCCCCATAGATCTCACTCTTTTGTATGGTTTACGAACTGTCACAGAGGTTAGAGATGTGTTTTAAAAAGACATTTTCATCCCGTACAGGTTGACTTTGTAATTGAGGAGAGTGGCTGCTCTCCCATCCTCACCAAACTTTGCTGTGCTGTTGGATGGATCAGGCAGGTTATAAGTGACAAGGGAAACTGAGGCACAAAGAATGCAAGATTATCATAGAATCATTAAGGTTGGAAAAGTCCTCTAAGGTCACCCAGTCCAACTATCCACCCACCAGCAATACTGCCCACTAAACCATGTTCCTAAGTGCCACATCTAATGGCGCTATGGGTACCCCAAGCCTTCATCCACATGCAGCTCTGCTTCATCCAAACTGTCTACAGCAATTTGGGCCGCAGCTGCCTCTGTCCTCACTCATGTTTCAAAGTATGGAAGTAACATGAGGGCTCTTCTCCAGCAGATAAGAAGTTATCTGGGACTGAATGAGCTAAATATAATTCTAAACAAGCACGTGTTGTACAGATCACAACATGAAGATGTTGGCTGTCACGCATTGCATCCATTGTTTCACAGAAGTTTCTTTGTGTTTTGTACCATTGCTGAGTAGAATAAAATTACCATTTAAGATGCTTAATTGTACCAATTATAATCTTATGTGGAACATTTTGAAAAATTACTATCTTTTACCAATGCGTAACTGACCAAATGGTGCCTCCCCTATGGAACAGCCACCAGCTTTTCTTCTAGCAATCCAAATTACAAGGTTACAGCTTTTTGCAACACTCCCAACAGGACTGGGTCCCACCCAACACATCAGCTTCAGCTGTCACATGCCACTGCAGAAGAGGGTATATTTTTCCCCCCCTTAAATGACGAATGCTGCCCTCATCACTTGGAAAAGCTTTCAGTCAGTGGCCAAACGCGCATTGGTTTGGCAAGGACAAAAGTTCGGCATATCTGGACTACTGCTCCGCGCTGCCAGGGCTCCATTTGTAATATGGACCTAAACTATCCCAAAACTTTGGTCTCTGCTTTAAAAACCACTCAACACCTCCCAGTGCAACAGAAGAAGCAGCACAGGCAGCCAGCTCTTGAAACTGGCTGGAAAGTGGCCTTCCCATCAGCTACACACAAAGATGGGACAATTGGGAGTGGAGATTTGGCTGGAGACAATGTTTTATTGCCTTCAGACTTCCAGCTTGTAAACAGCTCTCCCTACATAACTGCTGAGTGCAGCTGGATGGATCTGGATGCAGCAGAGGAGAAGTAAAGGCAGATAAAATCAGTTGTGCAATCCAATGACAAGTTCTTCTAACGCAGCAATTTAGAGACCTTGTGTGCTTACAGAATCCTTCATTTATCTAGAAATCTGTCCCACTCATCATCTCCAGGGGTGCACCAACAGTAGTGTAGGAACAGCAGAACTCATTTGGGCAGTGCAGACCCCTCCAAACCACTGCCAGCTCCAGCCTCCCCACAGACACTGCTCTGCACTGACACCAGAGCCAGGCATGGGAAAGGCTCGGGGCTATGGAGCTGGTGTGACTTAATCAAGTAAAAAACAAGTGTATGAGGTGACCTCGATGGCAGAAAAGCCAAGACAGAGTCAGCACCTCCCTACAGCACAGCCAGTGCTGGTTACTTCAGCCACAACTGCACAACGAGCAATTCTGAAAGGGCAAACAAGAGGCATGCACTTCATACACTATCTCTCCTGGGCCAGGCTCTCCTCCGAGCCCCTCAGCAGCCCTGAGGGATGCTCCCCTCCCTGGTCCCACCTCAATGATGGACCATCTTCTGCAACACCATCCAACCTCACTGCAGGGTGCAAGGTCAGCAAACCCTCCTCTACATCTCAGTCTGCAGGTCACCGGGCTCTGCAGCCCAGATAATTGACTCATCTGTAGGCTTTCATTTCTTCCCTTTGCTGGAAAGATTAAGTCAAATTGCACCTTCAGCTTTCAAGCTGTTTCTTGCCACCCTGGCCAGTCAATAAATCCCTACCATCCTCACCCTGTGGTTTTCAGCACAGCAATGAAAAGATCAGGCCAAAGCACTTGCAGAAACATCCCTCTCATCTGTCACACAGCTTGCTCTGAAACATGAGCATCCTTTAACCCGCCTTTACTTATTTATTCAGGCAGGAAAGGGGGGAGGAAAACATCCCAGAGTAGCCTGTGTCAGCAATTAGGAGCATGAAATATCTGGCAAGAACAGCTTTATAATTAGAGCTTTGTCTTGTCCTTCTCTTCTCCTCCTGCCAAAAAGAAATCATTGAAGCCTCCCCACAGTTGCTGTGAGGGGTCTGGAACACAAATGTGATGGGGAACGGCTGAGGGAGCTGGGATGGGTCAGTGTGGAGACAAGGAGCTATGGGGAGATCTCAGTGCTCTCTGCACTGATGGGATGCGCCCTGCACACAGGTATGGAAAAGCTGATAGGTTGCATCCCACACTGGAAATACCAGCTGCATTTGGGAGGCAGCCACAAGTCAGCATTGCCCAAAAGCAAGTCTCAGACGAAGCAATTCCTCACCAGAGCTTATCAGAACGACACCAATATATTTCTGCTGACCATTCAGCCAGCAGAGCATTAAGTTGCCCGAAGCCCACAGGCATCACTGCCAAGGCCAAACCCCACACCCAGCTCTTCTTACCCCCAGAGACAGCTAATGCCTTAACACACAGTTTTCTACCTTGTGCCAAAGGAACAGGGGAAAAAAAAGGGTATATAAAATCAGAGCAGCTGCCAGTAATTGTGAGAGCCTTTGGAGATCTGCAGTATTCATGCAGTAAGCGGATTTCAATTAAGGCCATCCATGAAGAAAGAGGGCCCCCCTTTCTTTCTAAATCACAGCGGCGCATCAGAAGGAGTTGAAAATGTATTTTTAAGCCATATACCTCAGATGGTGGAGAGCTGTATCCTCTTATATGGAGGCGGGGAAACAAATTAATTGATGCAGGTCAAACCAGAGCAAGAATCTCAATTATTCTACAGTAATTACCCTAATAAAAATTTAAACACGCGAGCCAGCTCAGTAGGTTTCAGTCTCAATATTAGCTACATGAGAAATCCATCATCTACTTTCGTCCAAGGAAAAAGTGGAAGCTGAAACAGATCTCCAAACCTTTGGACAGGTCTCCTTCCCACAGACAGCATCCAGAATACATGGAAATATATGTGTTGAGAAGGCAGCAGCAGGGCTGGTGTGCAAGGAATCAACCATAGACCTTTCCCAGTCCCTGGCACAGTGGCTGCTCACAAAGCCAATGCACAAGGAGGAAATCTGCTCCACCAGAGGGGACTCCAAACACAAGGTGATTAGGTTGCTCATCCCTAACAAGTCTGGGATTCCCATCCTAAAAGTCAAGTAAAGCTTAGCTCTGAAGTTTTCTCTCCTGAATCCAAAAAGCTCTGAACATGATGCAGTGAGGAGCTCTTGGGCAAGCTGTGCCTCTTCACTTGGAGCTGTTCCACTTCATATAAACACTCCTAAACTCTCAGGGAGGCTGTCAAAGAGAGCAGTTATAGTTTCACCCCCTACAGGAGGACACCCATCCTCCTGTTTACATCACTAAACTAAACACAATGTCAGATCAGGTCAACAGCCCTAAAACTGCTCAAAATGTTCTTATCTTGCCACTTGGAGACACAAACCCTTCAGCTGCCCACTCTGGGCACCCAAAACAATTGCTGCCCCTCATCCCCCAGCTGATCCCATAGCCAGGAAAGGTCGTTCTGCTCCAGTGTTCTTCTCATCAATAGCAATCCTTGAGACAGATAGGAGGTTCATTGTGCCCTAGCACATTTGAGCACGCAAATGGATTGCTCCAGTAGCTGCCCAGCTGAAAACTGGTGCCAAAAGAGTTGCACTGGGGAAATGAAAAGCAACATGAAACACCTCCCTGCAAGGACAGGCTGAGAGAGCTGTGCAGCACTGATGCATGTTTCCTCATTAGCTGACAATTGGGGAGACCATGGAGACTGAGAGTGATGCTGCTGGACTGACATGGGAGGAAAGGCACAGCCCAGACGCTCCTGTCTGTTGGGAGCTCTGCTAGTGCAAGCTGAAAGCGATGCTGCCACACAACCAGCTCACACCGTGAGCCACTATTTCAGCTCTTGCTAAAGACTTTGCTGCCCTTAGGCAGCTCAGTTCTCTCCATCCAGAGCATGTACAGCTCCCAGGGGCTTTAATAGCTCCCTCCAGAGCCTGAAGCAGGGGCAAGACCCCAATTACAGTGGCAAATTCAAGTATTCTTCATGTTATGTAACTGTTGTTGAGTTCCTGACAGATGACAGGTGGGAACAGCAGGGCTAGCAGGAGAGGCAGTGTTTCCTATTAGGCCCTCTGGGAAAAGAGAGAAGCTTTCAGGAATTCATTTGTCATTAGATGATTGCTTAAAAAAGAATAAATAATAATGCATGTTTCTTGTAGCTGTATCACTTGGTCTAACATGAAACTACATCTCATGAAACACCTGTGCAGCCTCAACAGCCCCCACTGCTCAGCTCCAGCCCTGAAAATCTGCCTATTTAGCCTGGGAGTCACCAGGCTCAGCCTTTATATGGGAGGAACAACAGAAAGTGTTCAATTCGAGCTGGTCCAACCTCACCCCCTTCCCATCATCACCCCACAGAGATGCTCCTCATCAGCCCCATGGTACCACTGGTGCTCTGGGGCTCATTTCTCACTGATCCTTCCAGCCTTGCTCCCACATCCTGATGTAAAGGGATTAAATCTGCTACAGAGGGGTACAGCCTGTCTACGTGCCCTGCAGCACAACCCCTTGCAGCGTGTGATGATTTCTCCCAGGATTTCTCATCTTGGTTTCCAGCATTGCTGGGCTCCAGATGCCTGTAACCAAGCCAGGGTGCTCACACTGCCAGAACAGCATGGAAAACCCTCTCTGGAGTCAAGGATCAAAGAGAGAAAAGGAATTCAGGGAGCACAAACATTCCCACTGATTTCTGCAACTGCTTCCACATGCAGAGAGCCACACTCAGCTCGCACCTGAATCCTCTGCTCTATAACAAAAGGCTGCAGCTTCTCACTGCAGAGAAGCCCTTGGCACAAACCTTTCCCACCCTGCCAGGTTCTGTCAGCTCTGGGATGCAGCCAGTCCTGCAAACCCCCTGCCCACAAAGCAACATAGTGGCCTTGGGGTTGTGCATAGAGAACCAGGAGGGGTTCACTGATGGATTTCAGCCCAGACAGGGAGCAGACAGGGTCCAACTTCATGCCCTGCCTCATGCCAGAGAGGCACATTCTGCTGAGCTTAGCAGGCTGCCAAAGAGGCAGCTCAGAGGCAGGGAAGGGGTTAAAAAACCGCCTCTGTTGCCAGGTGCCATTTAGCTCAATTATGTCACCAGGAGAAGAAAAAACATTGCAATGAAGTGCACCAAGATATCCATTTCCTATAGGGTGCCCAGGCAGCGAGAAAGGAAAATATTGATTAGAGCTGGCTGCAGATTTTCTGGGAGAACAGTTTTCTGACAGAAAATGCCAACTTGATCATATCAAAATATCCCGCTAGAATGGGTCAACCTCATACAATTTTCATTGAGGAAAACAGCCGCAATCTGTCTTATCATTAGGTTGAACATGTTTGTTCTCGTTTTGAAACCGTATTTCATTTCATTAAGACTCTCGCCCAAAAATAAACTCCAAAAGCAAAGCAAAAATATTTTGATCTCTCACCAAAACAAACTATTTGTTGCTTTGCCGGTAGTTTCACATTTTGGCTTTTCAAACAGAAGCTGGAAAGGCACTGGGAAAACCCAACTGAGCCATCTGAGGATGCTGTGGGGATACCTGCCCTTATGGTTGGGTGCTGGCAAAGATAGGGATATGGAGCATCAACTCCAGGTCTTCCTGATGTCTACTGAAGTAGAGCAAAGAACTGCAGTGCTCACAGCAGCTAAACTTAAGCAGAACGCCCGAGGTTCAGAGTCACAGCAGCATTTATGCTTCCAACTCCTGATTTCAAAGCAAGCCAGGAAGCAAATCCTTCATGGATCCAAGCCAGGGATGGTATTTCTCACACCTGTTCCGTGCTCTTTCATTTCCCCCTTCATTCCTGTCATCACACCATTTATTTCATTCACCATTGCCTTTGCCTTGTTCCCTCTGGTACTCTGAAGGCATTCCTTTCATTCCCATTTCGCAGACATTAAAAGCATTTATTTTGAATTCTGGTGCCTCCAGCATGCGAAATCAGCCCCAGCTGCACTCAGAATGCCAGCCTGATCTCATTATACGCCTGTACTTCATATGGAATTAAGGCAGGGAGGGAAACCCAGCCGGCCTTCAGATAACCCTGTTCATTCACCCCACTCTAGGCTGGAGAGGATGTACAGTGAGGTCACACCTTGCCCCTATGTATAACAGGCTCAGGGCTGGACAGTGGTAGTGGAGCTGCACTGACTTCTTCCAGAGCAATGATAATGCTGTAGTATTTTAAAGGTGACCAGCAGCAAGGATGGAGGTGGGTCTGCAGAGCAGAGGAGCTGCAGGAGCCTCATCCCCATCCTGTGAATCCTGCTGTTGTGTGAAGCCCTGTCCTGCTCTTGCTCTTGTCTCACCCTGGGGATGCAGCTCAGTGTCACTCAAAGCACAGCACAGGGTGAAGGCAACCTCCCCTGCCTTGCTGCAGTGAGCTGAGTGCATGCTCTGGGTGACCTCATTTCACCTCCCTCCTTTTGCCCTGCAGACACAGTGCATTTTCCTACAGTTTTTCCTCAATGTTACCCCCTAAACAGGAATGGGAACTTGCAATGGAGGGCGGTAATTTCTTACCCCAGCCCATCCCCATCAGCACTTAAAGCAGCGTGCTGTGCACACAGCCTCAGCAGCTCACCCTGCTTGCAGAACAACTCTACTACTCTCAACAGCTTTACACCAGACAGCCACGCTCTGTGGCAGTGATCCCCTGGAGCCATGCAGGGGCTGCTGGAAGGTCCTCCAGGGATCCATGAGCTGAGCATCACAAGCAGTTCTTAATCCAGGCAATGTAAGCAGCACTGTGCAGAACCCACAGAGCTCTGCTGGCATTGTTCAGCCAATGCTGACTGTGAATTCTTCGCTAATGCAAGTGGCAGCGTGAGCAGGATCTGACTTAGCATAGATCCGGGGAAGCAGACAGCACCCATGTTACACATACAATAAACCCATCCAGCTTTTGTGGGCTTGGCCATTCAGATTGCTCAGTGCTGGCTGCATGCAACTGTCACACATGAGCTGTGCAGCCCTCTGCTCTGTTTTTCCCAGCAGTTTTGCAGGTTGATTGGGATTTGTGGTCATTTTTAGCCTTCATCCCAAAGGGAAAACACACACAACCAAAAATAAAGCCCAAACTCATGAGGCTGTGAACTACCAGTGGTGGTTAGCAATGAGACAAACAACAAACTGGCTCCCAAAATGCAGGAGTGGGAACTATATAAGGGATCTCTTGGAAAAGAAAGCTTTCCATCAGCCCTCAGGTGGCATCGAGTCATTCCTCTGGGGCACCATCTCCCCTCCCTGACACACACAGAACACTCTGGTGTAAGGTCTGTTCTCACTTGCAGCATTAAAAAACACACTGGATAACCTGCTGTTGATGCGACCTGAATAGAGCAGGGGAAGGTGAGGGTGATGCCCATGATTTCCCCAGATGACAACCTGAGCACTCAGATCTAGTTCCACCAATAGCCACCGCATCTATGGCCTTCACATGTCTACCAGGGGATCAGCATCAGCTCCTCTCTCCCAGGCCAGCAGATAGCCTGGGGAGACATTAATTGCCTTGCCCAGGGTCATGTAACAAAGCCATCCAGGTAAAGCAGAGCCCAACAGCCCCAGCTGGAGCCCTCACACCAGGCAAAAACCAGCATCCCCCTAGCTTGGATCCTGCACCCATCTCCAAGCTCCCTCTACTGTTCCCAAATGCATGTTACAATCCCTCATTCTTGTTACTCATTTTTCCGCCCTGAAATATGGATGAAATAAGGGGGGATAAATCACCCTGCCTGCAAAGAGCTCAGAAGTTGTGCTGAAAAAGAGAAAGCAGATAAACAACTGCATTAAAATAAGTGCCTGAGCTGCAGGTGACCACCCCATCTGTGGCTCCTCTCTCTGCTTCTCCCAAGGCACAGCCCATCCTTTCATACTCATCACCATCCACAAAACCCTCCAGCAAACATCCAGGGCATCCCATGGTTAGTATGAACTCTAGTTCTTCTCCCTCTGGCCCTTGACCTTAAACCCATCTCAGTGACTTGTGCTGATGATCCTGCCCAGTGGCAGAGACAGCATCAACCCTCCAAGGTCCACTGCAGCCTTCAGCAAAGACTCAGCAGAAAGCGAGCTCTACCACAACATCCTGAATTCCTTTAGCTTTCCCAGCTATTCAGAGGTCACTTCATCCAAGCTTGACCCAAATGACATTCGTTGTCCCCGATCAGTTTACAGTCCGCCACGCACAAAGACCAACCTCATCAAATTCAGTTTGTTCTTAGAGGAAATAATAACATACAGCCAACCTAGCCTAAATACAAATAACTTTGCTTGGATCAGTTGTCTCCTGAGTGGGTTGCAACTGCATTTTCATATGAGGAGAGGCATGAAAGGAAGCCACGAGCTCTATTATGGAGGAGACCAAAGGCAGCAAAGTGCTGTTGCACGCACTCCCTAAGCACAGCACACAGGTTGCTACCAATGTCTGCCTGAACTGGTAAATGATTCATCTTCATCTCTGGTGGATTTCTTTGGTAACTGCTGCAGATCCACCTTGGGATGACAGAGCAGCGCTAACAGAAAGCCAACCTTGTCACTTCTATTTATTCAACCAAAAAAGGACAATTTCAGGATTGGGAAATCGGAATCAAAAATAATCTGATTCCTTACAAAGAGAATTTTTTCAACCTCTTTTTCAGACCATGTGAGAGCTGATGCTCATGGATTTATTGGTGAAACCTATGAGCCAGTGAGGAAAAACCACCAGAAGTGAAGGAAGCACAATCGATTCCAAATCTCAGGGTGAAAAACAGCTTTCAGTAGGATTCCAAGGTGTTAAAGTCAGTAAGCCGGAGAGAAAGGAGTATGAAATAAGTACATACACCTCCTAATCCCTGGTGTTTTTGTCCGGAGGACATGGAACACCATGCTGCAAACTAAAAGCAATAACTGAAGGACAGCCAGGGTATGTTGCCAGGCAGACCACAAAGCATCCTACATCTGTGCCCAAGGGAAAGGACAGCAGTCACCACCCTTCTGACTAAACCTGTCTCCCTTTGGCTGGCAGTTGGCACTGAAGACAATATTCTCCTGCTGCCAGGACAATAAACACAACCCTGTGCTCCCCCAGCCACCCGAACCCAACCTCTGCTCCCAGCCCACCATGGCATGGCCACAAGCCAATGACAAAGAGGGTAAAGAGAGGAACAAGCCTCTAAAATTGTTGTTAGGTCCAAGAGTCACATCTCTCAGTTTCTCAGATGCTATAAATACGTAGATGCATGTACATGCACACACACACACACATCATTTTTTGCATCAGCCCGTTGTCAGTTGGCACCTGGGGGAAGCAGGAGGTTGGCTCTGAGTCATTGCTGCCTTCAGCAGGAGCACAGAGCTCAGCAAGAGCCGGATGGGCTGAGCTGCAAGCAGAAAGTGTTTTCATTGCAAAGGCCTCCTCCTCCAAAAAACCCATTTGGAAACTCCTAAAAAGATGCATTTGTGAAAGGAAACGTGAGGTCACAGAGGGAGAGCTACGACTGTCAGCAAGGCAGCGAATGCAAACTGCCAGGGCTACCACAGTGATGACTCGAACCATTTGCCACAGCCATAAGAGCAGAGCACCAATGGGAGAAACTGGCAGAAGGCTGAGCTGGGGCCAAGTGAGAAATAAGAACCAGAAAACCTGCCTGGAGAAATGGCCTAAAACACATCACTACATGAGCACAGCCCTGCAGGTGAACCATTCAGCTTTGGTGGGAGCAGAACGGTCCCATCAGTGGCACCCAGGCTGCTGCCAATGGATGCTGTCACAGCCGTGTGCCCCCTCTGGTACAACATCACATCCCACAACGTCAAAACATCCCCTGCTAATACCATGGGCTGTGCTTCCGGCCCCTGCAGCTGAACAAACAGCCCTGCTGCCTCCTACACATCGTTAGCCTAATTAAAGGGGGAAATGCGCTGTGCTGCTGCTCACTACAGGGACACGGAGAAAGAAACATCAGAGCTCAGCAGGAGACCTCTTGCTGATCACTGGTCTGATACAGGGCAAAAGGAGAGGCTACAGTGAAGGAGGGAGAGATCAAACACAAGGCACTGAGGGACAGACCCAGGCTGCAGGGATCCAGCAATTAATACTCGCTCTTTGTTAGTGCACAAGCCATTCAATGGCTACAAGACACAGCAAGACGCTCCACCTTCTACTTGCTGAAGGCCAAGAAACAGTCGTAGCAGTCATCCAGCTGGTATTGGGAATGTTCCCAGTGGGGAGCAGGGGTCTGAGGTCTGCAAAGCTGCTTTGCATCCTCAGTGCATGCCCAAAGACAGGCTGGTGCATACCATGGTTTTCAGAAGGACACAGCGTCCACGCTCAGAGCTTGGAGGAGTCCAGCTGGAGCCCTGCTACTTTTTTCTCTGGCCTTGAGGTGGGAGATGAAGAGGAAACAAAAGCACAAGCAGCAGGTTTGAGTGTGGGAAGGAGTGCAGATGGCTGAGACTGACACTTCTGGGAGGAATGTGGGATCTCAGCAAGTGCCTAAAATATTACCTTTGTCTGTCTGACAAAAACTGGGTGAACGCTGAGTGAGCCCTAAAACAAAATCCATTAATGAGAGCACTGACAGAGTCAGGGGAAGCTCTAAGGTACCAAATAAAACCTCAAAAGGAAATGCTGACACAAGTCTGCAAAGGTGTCTATGTGCCAAGTTAAGGTCAAGCTTTAATATTTGATGTCTTGTTGCATCTGTTTGTGTCAGACTCACAGCAACACAACAAATATGGCAGAAGTTCTCATGTGGCGATGACACCAAGTGACAGCCAGGCATCATTTACCATCCCATAGAGTGCAAAATCTACTGCTGTCTTCAGGGTGGAGAGGAGAAAAGAAGACATAGCAGCTGGAGTGACCCTCCATTGGCAGGTGGGATGCAGCAAAGCAGCTGTGCCAATGTCTGTCCTTTCCTCTCCTCCCCAAGCAAGGGCAGTAGATTTTAATGGGAGAAATCAATAGAACAATGCTGAATATGAAGGATAATGCCAAATACACTTGTCTATAAGATATTGGCAATGCAGCTCTGTCCTAGTGTCTTGCTGGCAGCACACACCTGGGGGGACAGTCTTGAGGCCAGCAAGGCTGTGTAAGTAATTAGGCTGTTTCACACCAGCTCCCCTGTCTGGGTTTTACCATACAAACCAGCTTCTGGCCAAGACAGCTCATGGATCCTCTCTACTCATTTCAGGGACTTTAAGTAATTTCCAGCCTGCTCTCGGGGACCATAAGCACTATTATTTGCTAGATGGTGCTAATGAGCTCAGCATCATCAGCAGTGAGACTGATGTCCATGAGTGTTCCTGCTACCCCTATGAACCCAACTTCAGTGCTCTATCAACCAGGAGCTCAGGCAAGCTTCACCTCCATAAGCATGGCCTTCCTTGGTCTCCATGCTCCATCTAACTTTGTCCAACAGAGAAATAAACATGTTTTGTGCCTTTTCTGCAACGGGTTGCACATGCAGAAGGAATAGTGCACTTAACCAGCATCCAGGAGAGCCAGGTGGACTGTGTTCCCAAGGCCATCAGCTGCAGGACCAAGATCTAAAGTTACTAAGCAATGTCTCTTGGGAACACAGGTCAGCCACAGGTCCTGTTCCCTTCCAGAAAACCTAATTATTCACCTAATGGGTAATTTGCTGCCATCTGGACATTGAAAGCTTGACTTGCAATATGCCAGACGTCCCAATGAAGTCAGTGTTTGGCACCAACGTGGTGCTGCCGCTGCCTGGCACTACTGGAGAAGTGGATGTTGATGAGCACAGCAGCACAAATCAAACAAGCATTAAAGCTTTTGGGTGGATGTTCTGAGAGTCTGCTTAGTAAACACTCATCCACTTTCCTTTGATATTAACGTAGTTTGAAATGCAGGTGTTGGGCAGAGCAGAGCATGGAAGGCAGCCTATATTCTGTTCCTTCATAGAGTTATCATCAGCTCCTAACTTTCACAGGCAACCAATTACCCTGCTAAATGTCATTTTACAATGATGCACATGGAGCAGAGCCTTGAGTGGTTTGCTTGGAGAGTCGGTCCTTGGCACTCACTCAGTTTTGTTGCCAATAACAGAGCACCTCAAGGCTGTTGCAGCAAAGACCAAACCTACTTCAGCACAAGAATGAGAATATCAAGGTGATGAAATGGATGTGAAAGCACTATATCAGCAGATGCCCCTTTTGTGGCTTAAGTCACACACGTTAGAATTCTGTCAGGATTCAATGCAAAGTCAGGACTTGGAATCAAGATCCCCTGGCCAAGTCCAGCACTACCCTAATGAAGAAGCCCAATGCTTGCTGATATTTGACTTTATTAGCTCTTGGAGAAGCACAGAATCCCTCTAACCTCTTTCCATTTCAGTTGAAGACAACGCATATCCATACAGAATCACAGAATCCTTTGAGTTGAAAGGGAACTTTAAATGTCATCTAATCCAACTCCCATGAAGGCACCCTAATATAAAGACCATACAGAGAGGCACAAAAGTTACGGGGATTAGATTTCCCTGTTTTTAACACTGAGGTGGAGCTGAGGAGTTGGCAAAGGATGTGAATGAGTGCGTGGATGCAAGCTGGGATGAGTGAGCCCAGTGCCTGTAATCATGTGGAGGAACGAGTATGTCTGAGTGAACAAGTGGGCTGGAGACATGCACGCTATGGCAGCAGCACTGCACATACCTAACTGCTCCATGCATCTTTCATCCAGCATCCAGCAAGGGCTCATTTTCAAGCTATGAATTTCAAAAGACCCACAATTATGCTCAAGCAAGCAAATAAGTAAATAAATAAAAGAAATCAAACATGGGAAAGAAGGACCAGGGAACAGGAAGCCAAATGCAGAACTATTTCCAGCAGGAATAACGGCCATATGGAAAAAGTTACCAAGATGATGAATTCTGCCTTCAATATGTTCAAGAACAAAACTACACCAGACCCAATCTGGGGGTGGCCAGATCCTTCGAGGGGGGGGGAAAAAAAGCTGCCACCCCAGCTTGAACTTGAACATTTGGTGTTTCATTTGAATCTTGGAATGAGGCAACTGTTATCATTTAAACTTTGCATTCTCCTCTTGGATTTCTGCCTTCCCAGGTCACATTTGTGGCTCTCACATAACCAGGAATCCCCCAGCTACAATATGCTTCTCCTGGCTCAGCCCTGAAACCAAATTCCAGAGCAGCTGACATGGAAATTTACCATCAAACAACTATTAAAGTTTTACTTCAGGCTGTAAAAACTGGTGTATGTGCTCTGCATAAAAAACATAAATATGCACTCGTCTCACGTGCTCCATGGCATGTTGCCACTGAGATTTACACTGCAGTTTCCTCAGATTTAGGAAACGAGGCTGGAGAAGTGTAGCCCCAGTCCTACCAGTCTGTAATACAGAAATGATCCCTACATACAGCTGCAGACCCAATGGCTCTGTTACAAATCACAAAGTCCACCTGAATAAGCCAAGGCGGTTTTCAAGTATTAATTAATTTCTCTTCACAGCCTCCATCTGAACAGCACACCCAGTTTCTTTACCCAGTTCAAAGACTGGAAGAAAGCACAGCAGAGCCACAGAGGGTCAGCACAAAAGGCAGAGAGCCCAAAATCACACCAACTGCCCAGGGATGCTGCATGGAAGAGCCCCATCAAGCTGCTTTTCTCTATAGTGCCTGATCTCCTGTTGCAGGCACCTGATTCAAGGACTTGACGCTAACTGGGATGAATCCAGACTTTTCTCCAATTAATGGCAATTTCCTTTTCTACTTTATGTCCCAACTTAATCTTCCACTTTCTTTTCCATGCAAATCACCACCCACTTTCCTCCAAGGGTGGACAGCCTTCGCCAATACAAGCACCCAGCAGAGAATTAAACCATTAGCCATTGTTGATTTTTTCTTCTATCTCTATCAAGCTCAAATTTCTCTTCAGTTCAAACTACAAGTGGGCTGATAGGTCTCTTCTGCAGATCTCTGTGTTCAAGGGAAAAAAACAACAGCAACAAACCCTTCTTTTGGTTAATAAATAGTAAGTCATTGTAGTTTCAGTGCAAAAGGAACTGTGCTACTGATGGCATTGCTATTTGCACCAGCAGCTGTATCATTAGCTTTATGGTCTCCTGCTAAACCCTACCCACAGAGTCACTACTTCCCCCTTGGTCATCTGTTCTGTCCATCCAATGCCTAGAGAACAAGTTATTCTTTCCTTCACATATAGAATCTAAGTATCATTAAGGTTGGAAAAGACCTCCTGATGTCATCAAGTTCAGCCATCATCCCATCCCCACTATGCCCACGTCCCTCAGATCAAGCTACCTTTCATCTAGTTACCACATAACACGAATAGAAACACAATTAGACTTTCTCCAATGCAGAAGTAGTCACAACTTTCTGCTAGTCTGTGAGCCCCGTGTAAGGCAAGTTGTTTTGCCCAAGATGCAGAAGTTATTCTTCTGCAATGAGGAATCCAAAGAGATTCTGCCATAAGCGAGGTTATAAAATAAGAACTGCTTCCTCCCTTCTCCTCTATAAAGCAACTTGCTGATTAATTCAGAAGCAAGGTAAACAATAAACAGTGGTTTTGTGCATAGGGGTGATGATTCAGCCAAAGAAGCAGATAAGTGCTTGAGTAACAGGCTACAAACATGTGTTTTATTTTCTCAATGATGATTCTCCAGTGAGCAATGGAACGAGTTGTCTTATACAGCCACCAGACAACAGCATGGTCGCAACGTCAAGAGAGAATTCATGCGACTATCAACCTGAAAGATCCACATGAAAGCATGAAACAGAAAATCAGCTCCGCGGGGGATCATGTGTTCCAGGACCAATTTTTTCTTAATTATTTATATATTTTTCCACCCAGGCAACAGAAAACACAAACCAGCTGGGACATTTCAGCCAGCAATAGCACGGCAGCGCCTAGAACACGCTGTCAAAAAATGAGCTTCTGTAAAAGGGAAGATGCACAGGGACACCTGCAGAACAACTATTTTTTGTCTGCATAACTGAGCTCTGCAAAATGTAAATGGGTAATGCAAGAAAAAAAAACACACTGGGGAAAGCTCTCCTATAAAGCCATCCAACACTTTGCTACAGAGGGAAACAAGGAAGTTGTGGTGGAAAGCATTTGTGCTTCTGTATTATGCCTCATGTTTATTTTGCTTCATTGCAATCCTGATTTGTTCGTGTCTGTTACTTGGAAAAAGAGAAGATGGAAAAGCTTTCTGTTGCATCAACAAAAACCAGCATGAAAGATAACTGCAAAGGCAGCGAGCCAGATCCAAGGTAGCTGGAGGTCAGCGTTGTTCTGCAGCAGCCAACAAAACAATTTGGACATAGAAGACTGAGATTTTGACCTGCACAGATCTGTGATCAGAGCGATCTGCACATAAGCAGTTGGCTTGCAAACCCATAATATTCCTTCAAATGCAATTAGCTGCACATGGATGAAGAAAAAGACGATGGCAGCCGATCCTCTGGGACTGCTGCTGTGTGCCTTGAGTTGTACAAGAACTTCACTGGGACTGAAGGCAAGTAAAAAAGGAATCCAGAAAGCTCATCTCTACATCCCTAATTCATTCCCTACCTGAGCACCTGACACACCTACTAGCAACTTTGCCTTCTTAAACCCAATCCAACCCAGACTCATAGAATCAATCACCAAAGTTGGAAAAGACCTCTAAGGCCACCCAGTCCAACAGCCCACCCATCACCAATATTATCCCCTATACCCTTTCCCTCAGTCCAACACCTAAATATAACAGGTGCCTTCCAATAACATCTTTAAGTTTATTATGTTAGTAGCAACCAAGTGGTTAACTACTCTAAGAAATATATCCACTCTACTTAAGCAAAGCAAAGCAGCAAGGGGGCCCTGCGGTGTTGACAACTCTAACAGCAAATTAAGAAGCTGAAATAAAATGCACCATCAAGCAAGCAGCTGGAGTGAGGCCAGAAATCAGAAAAAAGATGTAAAGAAAACTCTATCAAGAAATCAGCTCCAAGCAGGCTCATTGAGCTCAATTACAAGAAATTAGAAAAGGAAATGGAAAAATTTATATTGTAAGGACACAACGCATTATGTGGCATCAATGATGGTTGTTCTGTTTATTGTCTCTCTACTAATCTTGTTTTTATAGCACGGGATTTGCAGTACCGGATCCAAGTGATATTGATACAGGAGTAAACCTGCCACTTCCCTATAGAAAGCGAAGGACCCCCAGCCCCTCATCCAGGCAGCTCAGGGCTGGGAAATGGCCCATGCCTTGCTCTGATCTGTTACTTGCTTCAGCACAATTCAGCAAACTAAAGACATGCCAGGTTGAAAGCCAGACAGGATCTTGTAACAGGATCTTTGCCTGAATACAAACATCTCCCAGGGCCCTTTCTTTGCAAGGGTCCCCAGAAGAGGGACAGCTAGAACCTGTTGCAAGATCTGAGTCCCCATCCCATGTTTCAGTGCATGACAGTGCCCAAGCACAGGTACCACCATCCCCACCTGGGCCAGCCCTGGAGCCACCCTGAGCAGGATGCCAGCCTGACTCCCCCTTCTTCTCACTCTCCTCATCCAGCTTCCTCACAGCTGAGATGCAGATGGACTGCCAAGCTGTAGATAGAATTCTCTTTTCAACACACTGTTTAAACTGATGTAATTTCTTCAGAAACAATTTCCTTTATTACATTCCAAGGGAGGGGGGGGGGGGGGGAAATCATGTGCAGTGACACACGCAAAGAGAAGGAAACTTCTTCATGGGTTCACTTATTTAGACAACTTATTGGTATATATATCTAGAAGGTCACTCATTTAGAGCAGTCTGTTCATCAGGGTCATATCCTTGTAAAATATTTCCTCTATTACTCTAAACTGCATTGAGGCTTCCAGTACATTCAGCAGCTGTCTAAAAAGCCTAAGAAATAACTCTGCTGTCCAAGGATATTTAGTCTCCCATTAAGCATTTAAATGAGTTTTTATCAAGTTGACATTCCCTATCCCTAAGGAAGGGCAAAGAAAAAGAATTCTTGGCACAAAATTCCCAGTTCACCTAGGCCAGGGCTTTCTTAGGGAGCTTCAGTTCTGCTCTTAATACCAGGAGAGTCAGAAAAGGGTCAGATGGGCCTAACAAAGCAAAATGCAGCTCTGCACTCACCTGTATGAGAGCCACTGTGCTCCGAGGGCACCTAGTCAATGAGGGTTTTTGTCCTTGCCCAATGAAAAGCAACACCAGCCTGACCACAGAGAGCCTCATGGGGCACCTCTGTTCAGAAATGAGAGCTTTGATGCCTACAGCAGTGCAGGATGACAGCATCACTCCTGAGTGGGTGCTGCAGCCTCATCCTTCATGAATGAAAATTAATATATATATATATATATATATACACACACAAGAAAGAATCACACCACCCACTAGCAGGTGTGCTATAAATGCCATGGCAGGGGGGTGTCTGCAGAGGAATTGAAGGTAGTGGCTTTGTGGTATACGGGCAGAGTCGTATAGGCAACTTAATTAGCAAGTGAAGCTGGAGGTATTTGGCCATGCTGTGTAGGCCTGAGCTAACAGAACAGGGCTGGCTGCTTTCCTACGGCCATGCAGCCCCACAGCAGAGCAGAGAAACTATGACCACGTCCAACAGGCAAAGCATCAGTTTTCTGTTACAGTGGCACCTACACTCATCCCAACCCTGGAGAGACTTTGCAGCAGAAAGAGCTCATAAACTGCTTGTATGATCCTGGGCAAAATACAACATCCCAACCCTGCCTTGAGCACTGGTGATCAACGCTGAGCTGAAGAAAGTTGGTGCAGATAGATGCTGACCTTCATCGCAGTATGGAACATGCTGAGCTTTGCAACAGCGAGAGGAGGACAAAATTAAAACACTTGGCAAGGTTCATGTGAGATCACCTACCTGATGTGCTCGCTAGGCTAAGAGAAAAGAGGAATCCCAGCAGAACCCTCCCTAGGAATCAATTTAGTGTACAAAGTTATTGCTATGCAGCTAAATCGATGCCAGCTGGGCTCCAAATCTGGTCTGAGCTGCACATAAATGACAAGAGTGGCTCATTCCTGGATTGACATACCCTGTGTAACAACGATCAGACCCCAGTCCTTTCATGCTTAAAGGTTCCTCCTAAAAGCCTTCTATAATGCAGATGGCAACAAAATTCATACACAGACCCAAAAAAAAAGAAGATAAAAGTCACATAAAGCCACAAATAGACTTGTCTGTTTAAAAAGTGTTTGGTTCTACTGTTGCAGAGAAAGAACATTGTTACCTGGAGAATGATCCTAGAGGAAAAGCTGAAACAACAGGAGCTCTTGGCAAAGGGAGGGGAGGAACACGCTAGATGGCACACAGCAGGCAAAGCAGTCCCAAGCACAGGCAGAACCTGATTGCAAGGAGCCCTGGAGTCACATTTACCAATAGCTCTAAATAATAAACGGGGCCGTGTGGACTCAGCCATGGTGGTGGCTGAGTGCAGCAAGCTTTGGCTTTGCCCTACAGCAGCAAAGCAGGCAGAAGGAGCAAGGAAGCAGGGCTCATCTCCCAGCAGGACGCATGAATGTTCATCAGCCTCACATTTAAGCCTGAGGGCATCCCTAAAGTGCAAAAGGGCTCTGCTTACACGACTCATAAGAACCTTACTTATGGACTTATACGCTCAGTGCAGACAACGCTCCAGCACGTCCCCAGGCCAATTTAAAGAGAAACAATTAAGCAACTCTAAAGCTACCTGTTTGGATTGTCTTCTGCAGTACCTCCAAGCTTTAACCACATGTTGTTAAGTTGCTTGCATACTTTGGCTGACTACTGAGCATTAATGGGATGTAACTTGGGATTTAGTTTTCTCTGAGTGCAAATCCACCTTGCAATCACAGCTGCTCGATCCTGCAGCCATCTACAAAGGAAAGCTCACGTTTCCCTTTTCTCAGTGGATTTGTTTGAAAGAAGAAAGCAAGCATTTTACCTAGGCAACAGTAGTGCCAAGTGCCAAAGCACACCAGTTGCTTCCAGCCAGCCCAAAGGAGACTCAAACAGAACATGCTGCTCCTCCTAAAGCCCCCTTCCAAGGGGTACAGTGGGGCAGAACTTATTACAAAGAAGCACTGCATAAGAAATTTCCCAGTATCAAGCAAGCCACTGCTGGAGTTGTAATGCTGGAGATCTTAATTCCTGTCACTCAGCCTCTTTTATAAGAAATGTCACTTCAGCAAAAGCTTTTGCATACAGACAAAATAATAACATCTCAAAAGATTTTTTTCCCCGGGTTTTTTGTTTGTTTTTCTGAAGAAAATAAGGGGGGGAAGGAAAAGGGGGCAAGCACAGCTAACCAGTCATCAGAGCAACATTTTGATGCTTCCAGATCCAAAGGATGGTGTCTCAGTCTCACTTCTCCAAAATAAACATTTGTTTGAGGAGCAACAAGACATAGAATGAGGTTTCTCATGGAGACCAAAACAAACACTGCCTTCCTCTATACTCACAGCCCTGCTCAAACTGCCTTTCTCGATTCTCTAACTGAAAAAGAAAGGAAGAGGGGGGAAAAAATTGCTTACCAAGATGATTAAATAAAATGTTAGCTATTCCAGCTACCCACTGGCTCTGGGTTTGACGTCAGTGCTGAATGCATTAACTATATTTGTCGCTCGAGATCTAAAAATATCTGAGGCATTAAAAAAAAATAGGGCAGAACTGGGAGAACTGTAGGTCCTTCGGAGGCACAAAAGCCCCTCCAAGCCTTCGTGGGGTTTGCCCCAAGAGATGTCCATGTTGTTGTGCAGCCCATAGGATTGGGAGGCTACAGAAAAGCTGATGGTGATGAGCAGCCAAAGGGAAGGAATTTGGGTGCTGCTGTGTGTCTACCATTCATAGAGCTGATTTGCCAAGCAGGCCAAAAAAGCGTTTGAAGCATTTCTGCCTTGTACTTGGCTTCCCAAACATAGTTGATACATTGAGACCAATAGCCCATACTTTAGGGGTAACTAGAGGGAAGAAAATTATCTTACAATGATATAACAGATCAACGTGCTGAGTTCCAGTCTCATTCTTTTCCAGCCTCTATCAACATTCTCTGTCCAGTGCACTTATAGGGACCATTATAATAGTGATGCTGGATACCAAAAGCAAGAAAATGCACTCAGTAAATCTGCAAACTCAAAGCAAAAGTTTCAGAACAACAACAGAACGGGAGAAAACAGCTGAACTATGCTTAGGTGATACCTGGACCCCATGGGGAAACTCCTTCCCTGTAGGGCTAGAAAAGCACAGGCTCTCAGGAGATTTTCCCCCCCACAAAATGCCTCTGGCTCTGCAGCCTGAGTCACAGCCTTTTGTGCTTTCACAGCCCCAGGTTCTAGGCACAGGCTCCAGGGAGACAAAAATCAGATGTGTTTTTAAGCACACACACTTGATGAATGACATGATGCAGAGATCAGCAAGTCAGAATCAATTTAATGGCTCTGTAAGCTAGTATGCATTTGGTGCAATGAGAAACACACCACTCAGGTTGGATATTAGGAAAAATCTCCTCTCTCAGAAAGAGTGGTAATGCATTGGCACAGTCCTCCCAGGTGGTAGAGTCACTGTCCCTGAAGGTGCTCAAGAACAGGGATGTGGCATTGAGGGACATGGTCAGTGGGCATGGTGGGATGGGTTGGGGTTGGACCTGGTGATATTAGAGGTCTTTTCTAACCTGAACGACTCTATGATTCTACTCCAGCCCTCACACTGTAACCCTTCCCAAGGGAATACAAGCCCTCAACACATGCATGGTGTGCTGGGTTGTCCGTAGGAAAAAAGGTGCCCAACCACAGTAATGCTTCTCCAGCATATTTGACTTCAAGTTGGCTTGAAATGCCAACAGTGACAAGATAGAGAACAAAATGCATTTCCCCCCAAACATGATTCAAGGTGCCTAACACAGAAAATGTAAGAGAAGGCTGGATGTATAGACAACATGCAGGTTACCCACAGGAAAGCTTAATTTTCTAATAGCAGCCATGAGCCCAAAAACTACCAAATTCCCTAACCTGAGCCCTAGCAGAAACAGTCTATCATGGTTACTTCCTCCAGCAGATCAGCAGCTTGTTCACCTCCCTCTGACACTTCTTCCTCTCTATTGTGTGAGATTAACATATGTCCAATCTGTTGAGGGTTGTGGAAGGAATTTCTCACTAAGAAAGGTTAATAAACAAAGAAGTCCTGCAGTAGCAATACAACTACTGTGTGAAAACTTAATTGGATCGGCAATACATCAAATATGTCAACATAGAGACAAACCTGCAAAATGCTTGTTTAATCTCAGCCCCAGGTCAGAGTTTCAATGAGTGCTTTGCAGCAGAGACTGCTTTTAGCTGCACTGAGAATTAGGTTACAATGCGTTGGAAATAAAAGCTGTTTTGTAGCTGTCTCCCTGTTTTTAAGGCAAAAAATTATTGCCCTACTGAAGATTAAAAAAAAAAACAAGCTCTGAGAAATATAAACTGTAATCTTGTTTAAAACAACATACTTTAGGGAAAGAAAGCTTTTCTTACTGTTTTCAAACACAAAATATTTTCTCAGTGTCAGATTATTTGAAAACAAATTAGATTGAAGAGTACAGGAATAAATCCATCATAGAATCATAGAATCACCCAGGTTGGAAAAGACCTCAAAGATCATTGAGTTCAACCACAAACAAAGCTGGGAAAGCCAAGGGAAGTTCTTCAAGATCATCTACCAACACCACCACTACCACAGTCACGACACCTCCATAACATACATGGAGACCCTCCAGCCAAGAAGACCAACACAAGAAGTTTTGCATTTTCAAACCAACTATGAATTGTTTGATTTTCCTCAGGGATGCAAGAAAAAAAAACAACGTTCTCCAGAAAACCAGTTGGTGTTGCCTAGAGAAGCTGTACTAATATTTGACTTAAGAGAACAATTTCTATCCTCTTTGAGTCCTCAGATCTCATTTGGCACGAGAGGCCCCCGTGGTACTCAATTTACAGGATTACTTACAAGAACCCAACCTCACTTTGAAGCATAATAGACTGTTTTCATCAAAGCAGCTGCTAAGAAAAAATGTGTTTCTGGATATCTTAGCTGTAATTAGAAAAAAAAAACTGAAAATAAAGAGAAACTGACACCACCAACCTGATGATGCACCACAGCCACATCTGCCTTAGCTAAATAGATACTACTCTGCAGTTACTTAACGTCCAAAGTCATACAGCTGTCCCAAGCAAGGAGCATTTTAAAAGTGACCACAGGAAGAAAAAAAGCCCAGGAAATGTCATTCCCCTTTTTAATGCATAAATTTAATAGTGATTGAGTTGGGGAGTCTTTTTCTTTTCTTTTTTTTCCCTATTTCTGTGGTTTTACTCCATATCTGTGAAGGAAACCCATTTTGATGTGGTATTAGCAAAATGGCAGCTTCCCCTGGGAGAAGCCATTCACAGTTACAAATACCAGAGCAGTGGCATTTCTCATCAAATCACTCCTCTGAGAGTTGAGAAGAGGAATAATGAGTTGCAGCAGGAAGAGGTTGGTACAAGCTCATGCATGGAGAATGATCAGCAATCCAGGCACTGTTCCCAGCCCCTCTATGTTAACAGCAAATCTTCAGTTCCCAAGATGTGAACCCAGATACACAGGGACCAAAGCATGGCTGAAGTATGAACTTTGCATGGATACATACCCATGCACAGCATAACTTTGTTTTTCAACATCCCAAGGTATCATGAAATGCCAGCAGGAACCCAATCTGTAACCTCCATTCAAGAACACCAAGTTGTTTTCCATGTGCTGGAGAGGCATCTAGCAGTCTCATTTCTTGAGGTTCAAACAGATCCCATCACCCCTGATGCTTCTGCCTTGTGCACATATACTCTATCCCATAGGGGATTTTGCTACAGTCCCATGGATTCCCTGATATCCAATTCCAACATAGTCCTAGCACAACCAACACTGGAAAGAGAAGACAGAGTAGGAACAGTAGGTTGTGTGCACAAGGGAACATGAGGTGTGAAATGCCTGGTCCTAGCTGCAGTTTAAGGCCAAGACAGAGAGAGTTGGTGATGATGAGAATTCTCTTCCATGGTAGGTGTCTGAAGAGAGCCTAGCACAACCATAATGCCTACACAACACCTTCCCCCCCATCCCCACAGCTAATCCCCTAGATCCTCAATCTGAGGAGGGTGATACAGATCCCTCCCAAGACACTGCCATTGTATCTCTGTATTCATGCACGTGCCCCCCATTAACACACACTGCTGTTGACCCCCTCCCTTCAACCCAGAGCCACTGCAGGGTCTCTACCACTCCCTCCTCCCTACCCCCCCTCTTCTCCTAGCTGCACTCATCCTCCACCTCCCATCTTTCAGCATGAATTTTTCATTGCTGTTAGTGACGATGAAGAAGCACAGGCAGAGAGGAAACCTGGTGCAGAGACCAGGCTCTCTCAGCCTCCCAGACCTGGGTTCTTTTTATTGCAATCAGCTCCAGAGGATCCAGCAGCATCCACCCCCAGCAGGAAAAGAAGCAGCACAAGAGCAGCTCTCTAATGTTTCAGCACACAGGCAGTGATCAAAAACCACTGTTGAATATGGAGGATAGGAGATATATGCTCACACATAAAACATAAATGCCATCGTGCATCAATATTGATGTTTGCTTGCTCCCACAGACCCAGACCAAGGATAATTACATGCAATTTTTATGCTGCCTCTGACATGCTTAAGTCTCTGAACATCAAAGCATGGGGAGGTAATGCTACAAGTTGCCAGGAGGAGTGTGGATCAAAATGGAACTCGTGGAGAGAAGCAGTGGGTGGCAAGGTGGGTAATTGCTGCAACCTTTCAACACTGCAGATGCTGCCTGGGGTTACAAGGAGAATGGAGCAGGTGATCATAGGCTGGGCCCAACTGTTTGCTGCCCTTGTCAGAGCCCAGGGGGGCAGTGCAGAATGGCTGAGCGCACTGTGGGATGTCACAAAGCCTTGAGGGACCCTCAGAGCCAACAGCCAAGGGACAGGGAGGAGGAGCAGGACATCACAGAGGGATTAACAGCAGGATGAGCTGAAGGCCAGGTGCTTCTCAGCCTCCATCCCATAATGCTGCAGTGCCTCTGGGGAGCCCTGTAGAAAGCTTTTACTGGGCTGGCATGTTTCCACACCGCCTCCACCCTCAAGAGAGGCAAACCCCCACCTTCAGACAGTAAATGCCTCTAAATCAGACACTGGGAAGCATTTCCCGCAGCAACAGGAGGTAAAAAGTAGATTCCCCGAGTCAACGCTGCTGATACACAGCCCTTGTTTCTCCCCCCATGAACAGCTTCCTACTCTGGCTGCATAAAAACCAGGACACCACACAGCACCTCATCCTGCTCCATTCAGGTTGAGTCTGCCATAGAACTGTAGGCTGACTTAGGCTGGAAGGGATCTTATAGATCATCCCATCATCCCTCCAGCCTCCCAGCTTCAACTGCCATGCTCAGTTTGGACCAACAGCTCCTCTCCTCTCAACACAAGGGGGTTTTACAGCCAACTGAATCTCTCCATTCCAGAGACACAGATATAAGCTGCATCCAGAGTTGCAACATGCCATGAAACTGAATACACGAGTTAACATTTTATTTTTTTTTTAACTTGAATGACAGTTTTAATGAAAGACATTTCGGTGCTTAGGAAATCAGCATAGATGATCAGTTGCTAATCTTGTTCTCCCAGTAACTCTGACAAGTCAGAAATAGACCAGGCAGAATAAACTGGGGGCTGAAAACGGAGGTGGGGATGGAAGCGGGGGTATGTTTTGCTCCTCTTTCTGAGAAATCACATAGAAATTACCACTGATTAAAAGCCTGCTTTCTTACAAAAGGCACAATTTGCTGTGCTGCCAGCGTTGTGCGATACTTGAGGCCACCTTTGGGCTCAGCAGAATGAACAGAACAGACCATTTTAGTGCATCATCACCATCTCCAGCCTTTTACGCTATTACAACCACAGCACAGCTTCCAAACCCCACCATCCCTGTGCACGCAGAGAGAACAAACAGCCCTATCACAACTGGTAAACCACCAGGGCTCAAGAACCACAGCTCTGGAAATGGCAGGATGAAAACCTTCACCTGATGGATACAACCACGAATAGGGAAGGCCCAGGCTGCTATGGCAGATGACATATCTCGTTATATAAAACCAACAAGGCATCTTGCTTTGACTTTGCTATTTCCATCTACCCGGTTCTACCCAAAATCTTACTCTACTCCTGTCACCATGGTATCTGAGCTCCCAGTGGCAAAGAATTATTCTTTACATCAGATGAGCCCATTTTCACATCAGTATAAGACTAGTAACACCTACTGCCTTCATGACGCTGCCTTTTTAGTAGTTAATAGCTTGCACAACACCTTACTTGCCTCCAAGAAGGTGCTTCATAAATGAAATTATTAATAAAAGGTACAGATTTAACTTCAAGAAAAAACACAGGTTGCAGAGTTATGAATCCCACAGCCACCATTACATGCCCACAGTGTGAGTCTGGGTCGTAGTATAGCCAGCAGGTTGTCAATTCTGGTGTCTGTACCACTGGCAAAGCAGTGGATCCTCAACACAACTCAGTACTTCAGATAATTAACAGAGCTCTTGGAAACATTAAAAACATGTTTTCAGATCCCCGTGCAATTCTGGTCTTAGTTCCAGAATTATAACATTGCTTTTTTTTTTTTTTTTTCTTTCCCTTTTTATCTCCCTTTCATAGAAGCTTCTTAAAATGTAAATGGTACGTGAGCCACCAATTATCTACAGCCAGCAGGACACAGAAAACACAGCCCATCGTGCCAGAAGGTCCTGGGGTATATCAATGAGCCATAGCTATGGATGTTTTGATTTTAAATTCAGCAAACAAACAGAAAAAATGAGAAGAGTAGAGCTAGATGGCCCCAGATCACTCACCTGCCATCACACATGATAGCACAGACCAAGAAATACAGGACGTGACCGTGAGCGAGCTCAGATCTCCCCCTAACACACACCTTCAAATCAGTGGGGACTTGATTCCTGGTGCAAGTGAAAATGAAGTCTCGAGCTCAGCATCCTCCTTTAGCAGTTAGACCAGACACTTCCGCTCTCTCCTCTTGTATCATGGAGCACATGGCTTTCATCACCCACCTGAGGTTCAGAAACCAGTCCCCTCCCAGCAACCCATTCTTTTCAACCTTCCCTGCACCAGCCTGGTCCCAGGGCTGCAATTAGGGTTTGAGCCACCTGGCAGTGACCAGCTCATGGCTATCAGCCATAAAGCAGCTGGGCTGGGGGCAGCCCAAGGCCTCCAAACAGCACCTTTCCTGCTGAACTCAATGCTATTTCGTTTTCCTCATCAGTGCTCCCAATACCCTCAAAGCATTCACCTACTGGAGGAGATATTTTTGCCAGGATCCCTGGGGAAATAGGGCAAGCACTGCACGGGAAAAAAAAATCTCTACTCCAAAATCATTTCTGGAAATCTATTCCAACCCCTACAGTTCTGTCTTCCTCTACAGACACCTTCAGCTTCACCTTCTGAAGTGAAGTTCTCCTTCAGACCTGAACCCAAAAGTCTCCTAAAGCCAGAAGATAAAGCTCCTTTGCTTCTCAGAACCCACTTCCAAGCTCCATGCAACAAGCCTTCAGCTTATCACAACGCATCACAAGACCTTTGGCCCATGGAGTCTGTTTGCAGCAGCACTTTTAACTGCTTGTCAGAAAAAAACACCATCAACTCGCATTGCATTAATCAGTGCTATTCACAGAAGAAAAACAATTTCTTCCTGGTCCCTCCAGGTAATTATATTTTGCCCTGAAGCATGAGATTTGATTATGTTTAGTCCCATTTTATTTAGAGCCCAAAGAGAGACCATGAAGTCTGAGATAGGAGCGATAAAAGGAAATGATGATCAAGTCCAGCCTTCTGCAAGTCAGCATCTGACCTAGGTTAGAATCATTCAAGCACAATAGGGGGAAAAAAGAAGTCCTACAGATTTTAATCTATTTGCAGAGGGCAGAAATACAGGTGAATCATGAACTCTAGGGAATATGAATGTGTCCCTAAGGAAAGAGGGCTTTCTTGTCAATGTTCTTTAAAAAGAAAGTAATGTTTCATGCGGGTGTGTGCTGTTGCTTTTTTTTTTCCACTGGAGAGCAAGTGTCCCATCTTATTTCTCAAATGGTCTTTTCTTTGTTGATGCCTCATCTATTAATAATCCTTCACTAGAAGGGGAAAAGGAAAGCAAGCTTCTGTCAGACATACAAGCTGTTAGTCTGAGATGGACAAAAATAAACCGAAGCGGCACAATTAGCTGCAACACAGGTCAGTTGTGCTGTGGCTATAACAATAACCTTATGAAATTTTCCACATAGAACAAGGAGTCAGGTAGCGCTCAGGATCTGTAAGTGTCCTCAAGGCTTGGAGTACATTAGATGGTTTCCTGAGACGTCCAGCCCTACTAGCTACATCTGTGCTCTCTATTTTGGGCCAATGATAATACTGTGCAAGTCTTAAAAACAAAGAGGAACCCATGGCTGAGCTCCCTATGGTGGCAGGGTATTCGGGGGCTGCCCTGGAGCCATGTTCTTCCCTGAGGTATGCAGTATTTTTCCATATCATTCAATGAAAGTGGGCTCTGATCCCATCAGAAACAGCAACGCTTTCCCCCACAGCCTTTCTGCACAGCAGAATTGCCTCTTCCTTCCCACAGATGGGGCCTTGGCTGCCAAAGCTGCCTGAGGATCTGGGGGGCTGCCCACAGGGTGGGAGCTGACAATGTGGTTTGATGACATTCCACCCCCATTCACCCCAATGGAAGGAGGGAGGTGGGCAGCATCTTCAGGTGGAGCCTGGGATCAGCTTCACTTTGCCACTTCCTAAAAGAAACCTTCCTTGTGTTTTTACAGGTCTTCTCTACGCTGAGGCCCCTTTGCAAAAGGAACAGAATTTGCTGGAAACGTCAGCCCAGAGCTTTAGTGGTGGGTATGTTAAAATGCCACTGGTAAGTGAGATCCGTTATACTTCTGAGGTGTGAAGCGTACCAGGGAAGCAGCCAACTACCTGCGTCACACTGCAGGAGGCTTGACGGTGCCACCACATTTCCTGTGAAGGCACAGATGCCGTCTGAGCCCACAGCAGACCTGCTTTCCTGCCTGCTCACACAGCACCCGCAGGAAGAGTCGGCATTACTGAGAAGCTTCTGAAGATGGCAGCCCTCAAAGAAGGCCTTGGCCTGAGGACATGGGGGTGAAGAAGTCAACCAAGAGACCGTGGATCACTGAACAACGTCACATCACAGCTCCATGATGCAGCACAGGGTGTCTGGTTCCTAAGGTGTGAACCCGGTATTTGGGATTAATAGCAGCATTACACTATGCCATGATCTCTGCTATATACCCAGTCTTCCTCTTCCCCTCACAAGCAAGTAACTATATTAAATACTTAATATGTTCATCTATACTTCTCGTGTCCTTAAAAAGGGTCACAGTTGGGCTGGATTGAGGGGTTCTATTTTCTGCACAACCTGGTTCATCAAGCAGTACGACCAAGCCTTGTTCTCTGGGATGTGACTGAAGGACAAGGTCCTCAGAGATCTCAACAACCAGCATTTTCTAAGGGGTTGGATGAACTGTAGCCCCTTCAGCCAGCATAAGGGTACATATGCAGTGAGCGAAGTGGATTGGGACTGTACCAAGAGCAGCAAGAAAGCAAACTCCATCATCCCTCTTGCATATTCATCAATTCTTCTTGCCAGCACCCAAAGTATTCAAGGCATGTTGGAGAAAACAGCAGGCAGACCTAGTCCAAAAAACCTTCTAGGTGTACAAGGGATGGAGACTGCAGCAGCTCCAGTGTGGAGGGAAAGAGTGTGAATTACTCACCTAAAGTCAACATAGATCTAACCAGCCTGAACATCTCTATCAAAACCACTTTCCCACTGATTCTATCACTCTTCTCTCACATTTC
Source organism: Coturnix japonica (assembly GCF_054131305.1). Taxonomy (NCBI): domain Eukaryota; kingdom Metazoa; phylum Chordata; class Aves; order Galliformes; family Phasianidae; genus Coturnix; species Coturnix japonica. The sequence continues at coordinate 10,075,657 of NC_140683.1, forward strand.
CTTCCTCCTACCATCCTGTGCTGTATTTCAGCCTTCACCAAGGCAAAGCTGAAGGTCCCTGATCTTTTTTGCATTGGGAAGCACAGAGATAGAACGTGAAACTGCACATTTCCACTTGCCACCCCGGCCTTCCAGCTTGGGGTATCAAACAGCAGCAGTAAACAACCAAACCACTATTTTATGAGATAATGCCAGCTATTTTCAATGCCAGTAAGAGATGCGTTCAACCCAGAGCTGTTTAATTTCAGTGGTATGAACCCTCGGCTTGTTGCCAAGGTATAGAGCCCAGACTGCGGTATATTAGCATAGGCTGCTTTATCTGCAGGGAAATAAACTCAGACCTGCTGAAAACAGTTGAGTGGAATATCACCATAGAAACTAGGCAAGGAAATGGGTGAAGTGTCTCTCCCCAGCTAATTTCAATGTGACAGCAACCAGAGAGGCCAACCACTTTGGACCGAGGCAGGGTGAGTGAGAAGAATGCCTGGAGCAGCACTGACCCAAGAGCAGATGTGTGCTGGTGGGGACATCCCCCACCCACCCCCTGAGCTTTATTTTAGCCCTAGGCAGGCTTCCTCCTCAGCCACTCAACACCGCTTTGCAAAGCAGCATCCCCCAGTGCTGTACTTGTGCCGTGCTGTCACGTCCTGCACTCTGTTACACACGTACCAACAACAGCCATAGGGTAGGAAAGAAGCAGCCTTTTGGTTTTTATCTGCACGTTTCAGTAGCGAAGGAAGGAAACAATGTGAGAGAAGATCATAGAGCTGCTGAACCTAATTCCTACAGCACAAATATAAATCCAGCCCTAGGCTGGAGAAAATCTTTGCAACATGGACTTTCCAGGAAAGAAACACCCCCAAAAATTCATCTTCAACTACAGCCTGGTCCAAAAGCTCTGGAGAAAGAACATGAAACCCAACAGCATTTCTTGTTCGCTCTCTTCCCCTCCTTCTATGTGCCACAAAACCACAGCATCATGTCTTTAACATAGCAGCAGCAATGCTGGGCTGCCTTGAGATGCCATGTGCATAACTCTTCAACCTTGACAGTATCTATAGACTGAGCTCTGCAGTTCATGTCCTTTGTAAGAGGTAAAAAACATCATGCTTCCGTTCCATGTGCTTTATTATTATTTTCAGTAGTTACACGCAATTCCTACTTGTGTTTCATAAACAAGAAGAGGAGTTGCTGATTCACTGGCCTATCATTTCTTATTTTTTACATTTCTCGTGTCCCCATTTAGTCATCTCTTAGCACTGAGTGACCCCAGATTTCTCATTAATATTACTTCTACCGTTTTTCATCTTGACATGTTATATTTCTACTCCATGCAAACCATTGGATGCAAGAATCAGAGGACAGCTCAAGAAAGGGACTTTCACTGATATTATGGTAAGCTTATTTTCTATCCCACTTTAATCACAACAGATTTATTATTATTTTCACCATTGCCATGCACTAAGCATATTTTCCACTCACTCTCCATAGCATCACTCAGATCTAACTCCCTTTTCTCCCCAGTTACTCATTTAAGGCATGCTCACCATATCAGTAGCTCAAATTATCCCTTTCCGTGGCATAAACTATATGGCTGTCAGCACCGACTTCCAGCTCCTGTCTTCCTGCCTATCATGTTAACTTGGCTCCCACCTTCTGAAATCCTTCAGTCTTGTCTGATCTCACTATTAACGTGAGACTTGGACCCTCACATCTTCACAACCCACTTTCCTGGATCATTAACAAATCCATTATACATCAGTGCTAAAGCAGATGCTGCTAGTGTTTCCTGCTAACAGAGATGCAACAATTACCATCTTGCATGCAAGCTTAATTTCTTCTGAATCCCATTTCCAAAATACGGATGTGTAGCTATTGTATTGGAGAAAGTAACAGTATTGTCTGGCAAACCAGAGATTAATGACTGACCTACATGTTTAAATTGAGCCTCTAATTGGTTTCAGATCCAATTCATATCTCTATAGGACCTAGTATAATGGAGCCCTGGATCATGTACAGGCTTCTTGCAAATGCAGATAAATAGGTTAATAAAATAAAATGGAAAGTGATAATTTCTTAAATTAAAATATTTTCAATATGACGATTGGGAGTTAAGATTATCCACTATCGAGCCACATTTCTGCTGAAAAACTGCAACACGAAGAGCATTTAATTTCAGCAAATTTCTTTTCAGATGCTTTGAATTGAGTAGTCTTGGGAAAAGGTACATTGACACCAGCTCAACTCAATACCTATCGACAGAAGAGGAAGGTATCATATGAGAATGTATATACATACATATATATATATATATATATACATATACACACACACTCCTGCAACCGTGTGATCATTTCTTGCTCAGCTTCAGCTCCTTTTTCCTCTCGGGGAGAGGCAAAGAGGACACACACAAATCCTCCATTCGAGGGAGGAGTTGGTTATTGAGCGCTTTCTGCTTTGAAGCTTGTTACCCTCCTTCCTAGCCAGGACCCCGTTTTATATGCATACAGCTCTTTTGTACAAAGCGTATTAAATCTTTAAGGCGTTTTGTGAAAATAAGATGAAGCAAAGGCTACTTTCTCATGACTTTATAGAAATCTACAAAAAAAAGTAAACTAGGGACCCCTCTATGGCCACTCCTGCCAATGCAGAGGCTGAAAATGAGGGGATAAAAGAACACAGAATGAAACCTTCAAGTGCCTCTTCAGAAACCCATCTATCCTAGGTGAAACAGGGAGATGTGATGACAGAAACCACCCTTCTTCTAAATCTTTTCAACTTGAAATAATCACTGCACGCTTTTTTAACCCTTTCCCAGCAAAAATACCAAAAATGAAAGTCTTTGGTCCCCATGGAGCAGAAGCACTTTTGTCTCCAGGGAACACTGCTCAGACACACATCCTTAAGAGTCTTGCTGGTTTTTGCCTTTTGCTTGACCAGAACCCCTCCTCATTGCCAGTGTTTGAAAACTGCCCAGCCTTCTCTCTGTTACACAAAAGCACCTGTAACACTCCCTGCTTCCCAGGAAGATGCTGGTAGGGTGTCCTTAACCTTTCAGCATTTCCTTTTTTGTCTGCTGAAATGCTTCTATAGACTCTTCAGATGTTTTAAACTGAATTTAACAGCCAAGATCTGCAGCCAGCAATACCCAGATGTCACATGGACAAATCACTTGTCTTCTATGTATTTCTTCTGGCATTACAGACTACAGCACAGCAGAGATGCTGCTCTTTCATGTAACTGTATTCTTTGTATGTTTCCTCAATAGAGGTTCCAAAACCATCTATGCAAACAGAATAAAGCTCTTCTTTTTCACATCATGCTAGGCTACAACTTTCTATAGATCATACTCTCAGGGCTTGGTGCAAGGAAGCAATCATGCACACTTAACCTCGTTTCCTCATTCTCCTGTGTTATTCCATTTCCCTGTCAGGTTTGAGTGCTTCCCATTCCAGCAGGCACAGACACTTTCAATTCAAGATGAATGCATTTCAGGAGACCAGCAATGGAAATTCATCCATCACACTAAAATGGGAGGGGTTTAATGTCCCACCCCCGACCCTCCACCCCCATTCTAACAAAAGTAGTTTTCCACCAGAAACCACATTTCCACTTCTTTATCTTTCAGATTTCCAGATTTGCATAACAAGGAGTTCCCAGTAACAGTGCTAAGCCTTTGTAAGAGCCAGGGCTTTTTCATCCAGACTACAATGAGTTATTTTTCTCATCATTCAGATGCTAAATGATTTTATGTAAAACTGAACTCCACAGGCAAGACATCACTTAATGATCACGAGATCCTAGTTATGTCCACTTCTTTTATCAGGTGATGCCAGGATGTACACACAAGATGCAATAGTCACTTCACATGGCACACTGACATGACCACTGGGATAGATGGCAGGGAGCCATTCCACAGCTTGCAAGAGTGCTCTGCAGCCCAAGCCAGGAAACTAAGAACAAACCAAATGCAATTAAAGGTGCAAGAAAGGCAGATGCTAAGATGTGTCATTGCCAGGATGCTGGGACCGAAAAAAAACAGCAATTAAGCTCGAAGTGCTGTGTGGGCTCATTGACCTCACTGGGTTGAGGCCTCATATTTACATCTGCACCAAGAAGATCCACAATGAATTTCACAGCAAGCTCCAGGGAAGGAAGAATTTAGCATGCTCTGCAGCCCGCTCCCTTTGCAGATCTTTAAAAAAGATAAAAAATAAATAAAAAAATCAGGCAGCTGCCTAAAGCAAAAGATGACTGCATTTGTGTTCTGTGCTGCTTTGCTACTATCTTACTACGTCTCTCCTTCATTTCCTTTCCTTGAAGATGGATAATAACTGTGTTGCTCTTGCATCTTTCCTGATAGTCAGTAATTGCCTTCTTGCCAGCTGCCTCAGGCTCTTCAATAAAGGTTCACAGAAGACAGAAGCATGACCATCTCCACCAGGTCCCCCTAAGGGCCTGTCCACAGAAGTTGTAGATGCCCCTTTCCTGGAGGCATGTATGGCCAGATTGGATGGAGCCCTGGGCAGCCTGATCTGGTGGGGAGCAACCAGCCCACTGAGGGGGTTTTGGAATTAGATAATCTTTAAGGTCTCCTCCAGTCTAAGCCATTCTATGAAGTCTTTGTGGAGCCATTTTTCCTTGCCACGTGGATCACAAAGGTTTTCATTCTAGGGAAAAACCTGCCTCATATCTTAGCTTCTGTTTCATAAACGTTTCTCCTAAGAAACTTTAGCACTGCAGAAATACAGGTGTAGGTTCTATGAGCAAGGCTGGTTTGTAAGACACCAACTTCAATCTTAGCTTGTGACATAATGGACTTCCATTTTTACAGACAGGGAAATAGACAAAGTTTGGCCTGCGGTCAGCTGCTATAATGGAGGAGTTCTTGCCTTGCAGCACCTCATTCATCCCTGTTTTGTCAGCCACTTAATCATCATTTAATCCAAGGATACTCATTCATTCTGGAGTCTCAAAGCCCTGCAGAGAGCCTTTCATAGTGTCATCTGAGATATTTAAGGCTGAGTGGCTGGCAAGGACAGCTAGGGGGATGGCACTGTCTGCATCAGGTTCCTTGACCCTTACTTTGAAGAGCTTCCTGCCATAGCAGAAAAACTAGAAGAGTGTTTAAAAAACCCTCATAAAGATGGGATGACCCAACAACAGCACATTCATTTGCTTAGGTCATCAGGGCCATCTCGCTTGTGAATCAAAGCAGGAGAGAGAAATCTCTTCTAAAAACTTCTCTTAGAAGACCCGACAGAGTCTCCAGAGATTCATGCAGACACAGGCGCCCAAGAGATTATGTTTTAATTTTTAACTAACCCTGGTTCATTAGGTCAGTCCCTGTTTAATGACACAGACTGATGGTCATTCAGGTTGGGGATGATTTTTCCTGAAGCTTCAGGCACCAACTAGTCATTATGAAATGAGGTAATTACAGAGCCGATTCATCAGCACGCAACTAGGCTCAGGTCTCAGCCATACATTGCCCAGCCTTCAATTCCCTAGAAGCTCTGGGTTGGATAGAGAAAACTTATCTGCATGGCTTTATGTTCGTGATCTTTTTCAAATAGCAAGATGTGAAAAGAAAAGAAAAAAAAACCAAAAACCCAACATTACAGGGTTTGGAATTATGTAGAATAGATGGAATAGTAATATAAAAATTGACAGATTACAGACATAACTGCACAAACCACAGAAGAGCCTGTAAGATGGAGTAATCATCTTAAGAATTGTGGAGCTGGGGTCTATATTTATGTCGCTAAGGCTCCTTTCAGAGACCTGAGCCAGTTCGTCATCTGTAACCAAGAGAGCAGCTTTAGACTTCAGCAAGATCAATCACAGAGCATCAGTACAATGGGAGGAATGACTTTCCTGAAAGACAGTGGATTTAAATTTCTAGGTGTTCAGTGACACCAGTTGTTTCTCTTGGTTGCACATAAGATAACTGGGGCCAGATTCTGATTCACGGTGCCTCAGGCACTGAGAAGCAGAAGCAATCCTGACACACAGGAAGATACGAGTTACATTAGCTTATACCTGGGCTAGAGTGTATCCTCTCCTTTCATCAGCAAAAAATCTGTCATGAGATATTCCTAGAAGAACCTATTCACAGCCACAAGAACAGGATAGAACACTTTCGCAACAAAGGACAACTGCAGCAATTTGCTATTAGCTCCAAAAGGGCCTAGAATGAGCCGCAGAATTGGCATGCTGTTCTGAAGACCTAAAAAGCAACAGGGTGGCTGCAAGTCACAGCGGCGTTCAGGACAAGGTCATCCAGAGATGCACTCCAGCCACTCTCCTGGCCTCAAACAGCTCCATGAAACCAATTAAAACGTCTGGAAAATTATCAGGGCCCAGAGAGTACGTGTATTTTTGGTTCAGATCAACTTGAAAGAGAAAGTTTGAAGGACTCTGTGGCATGAGGGGCTGGAAAAACTTATTCAGAGGTACAAAGGATTCACTTATGGGACAGTAATTACTTGGCAGTAATGGACATTAATTTGAAGTTACCAGGGTTCAAGATATTTCATTATTCATTCTGCACCCCATTTGCAATGATATCATTTCAAAGTGATGGATTCAAATTTACGCAAGTAATGCATGAATAGGACAGAGAATATACTTTCTAATGTTTTATGAGCATGAAGAAATCCATAAATTTTGAGTGAAGAAAGACATTACAAAGATAGAAAATATTTTATCTGTCAACCCGCCTTTCTTTATTGCTGAAGGAATAATTGGGCAGGATACAGCAGCCCAGTACACCCAGCCGAGCACTGCTGGCTGCCCTGCAGGCAGATGCTAGCAGTCATAGGCAATGAATTCAGAAAACAGTGCGGTGAAAAGTCTTTGGGGACTGATCTGAAACCCACTGAAATCAGCAACCTGAGTTCAGAGGACCTGGTCGCTACCATCTAGAGCACAGTGTTGAATCCCAAGTGTGAAATCTCTGCCTTTCCACTGGCAAAAAGAACGGCTGTGCAGCAGGTTGGAAGGGGTCCCAGCAAACATATAATCACAGAAAGGAAGAACACGCTGAAAAGCTCTTTTTGGCATGATGTGAGAGGAATGTCTCTGAGCTGGGATAGTCGAGGTTCACTGGGAACTCCTTCACCCTCCCATCTTGGTGCAGGAACCTAATGCACCAAAACACTTGGACCTGTATGTCCAGGCAACACATACACAGAGACCATGCTACAGAAACAGCAGCATCACACAACTTTAGGCTAAATAAACATTATAATGACTTTAGAAGGGCTGAATAAAGGGAATAAAGGCAAATCTATGCCTGAACTGGTACCAGAATCACATTCATTTGTCAGGATCACAAAACAGCCCAAGTCAGCTGGAGGTTTGCATCTCCCCTTTGGAGCAAGAAGCATCCAAGCATTAACAAGAAACATATCAGTGTCTGCAGATCACATGGGTAAGAATATGTTGCCTCTCCAAATAAAGTCTCAAAAATTGCATTAGACCTGCTATTAAAACAACACGGGCAATATAATCACAACTCCACAGGAAGAATAGTCATTAATTCCAAATGATTTTATTCCAGAGAAACTAGTTTGAACATACGCTTAATGTCTCAAACAGTTTTTCCTATACCTGCTAAGTACTTCTGCTTGAAACGAATTGATTGCACTTTTATTTCCTAGATACCAACTAAATGTAAATTTAGCTGCAAAAATGGCACAGCAGAAAGAACTACTGTCCAGAAACACAGATATATTTTGTCTTTGAATTATTTACCCTTGTGTCTCCATATTAATTTGGGGCAGAGGGTAGCAGGCTGGGTTAATTTTCAGCTATCCATTCAAAAAGGCAGTTAGCAGCTGTGTGCTGAGCTTATCTGGGAGATACAAATACTTTCGCAGAGCTGTTGTCTTAAATCAGACCACCCTGACACCAACAGGGCTTTGGGACCCAAAACACTACAGCAATAAGATCAGTAGAACAGAGAAACAATAATGCCTGACCAACCCATCCCCTCTTCATGTGGGAGTGGGATTTCACTGACATTTTTTCTCCTTTTATTTTTTTTCATAACTTTCATTCAGACACATGAAATGAAACCAGCATCAAAAAGAGATTTGGTTTCAGACTTTCTACACACAGGTTTTTGGGTTGCTTTTTGTTTTGTTTTACCTCCCTCACCCACCAATAGAAACAATTCAAAGAGAACTCAAACTGTTACTGTCAGCTTAAACATAAGAATTCCTTCCCATCACACAGATACGCTCCCACTTGGGATTGTGTTCTCCAGCTCCTCCTGGAAGGAGCACACGATCTAGGCCAGCAGCTCCATCCACTTTCCAATCCTAAAAATAAGCAGTGTTTGTTCCTTGCCCCTTTCGCTTCGCAAGAGCTCAGATGTTAAATATTCAAACCATCCACATATAGAGAACTGATTCATCTCAATTATTCTTGGACATTTTCTTCCCTCAGCACACATATACCAAATAAAGCAATATCATGAAAGCCTTTTCCCCCTCCTCAAGTACAGCTACTCGCTTTTCACTGACAGATGGCACAGAGGGCTACACGATGGGATGAGTGGTGGAAGGTTTCAGATGAGCATTCAGTACAAGTTGCACAAACTGTTATTGTCAGGCTAAAGCGGCCACTAAGACAATCTTTACCATCATTACCTACGTGTTCTTTAGTTTCTACTTGCCTCTATCCATCTTAAGTACATGAAGTTACCAACAGACTTAAAGGCAGACTCCCACTTCTTTTCATTGTGTATAGTTTTACAGTTCTAGGTATACGACCATTCTTTAGGAACTGATGAAGTGGCACAGCCCCATCCTAAATCAACGAGGGCTGTAAGAAAACTCGTGATGTTATGAGAAGCCCTAGAAATCATTTGATTTGGGTTGCTGCCCTGAAATTTCCCAGGGAAAGAGCCTAAAGAGGAATAACAAGCCTACTGCTGTTCCCAAAATACGTTTTGAAAGTGTTAAGTGAAAATTAATGACTACCTTTTTCTTTCAGATTTCTATACCTACTTTTCCAACATAAAATAAACAACCAAACCAAAAACGTCAGCCTGTCTCACAGGGGTGTTGTGAAAGTGAATTAATGTTTGCGTGAAGAGTTCAGTGTAGCGATGAAGTCCATAAAAAGAAAGGCCCAGAAGGAAATGAAGATTCCCCTCCTCAGCCCGTGGTACAAATAGTGAGCAGTAAATAAACCCAAGGCTGTACACTGAACAATAAAGACAGCAAATGAAATTAGCACGGTCCCTTCTGCAACCTCAAACAATGCTGGAGCCCAGCAAAGAATATGGGGATGATCAAAGGGCAGCATGGAACAGACACACCACCAGACAACTTTAATTCCAATGTTCCCCAATTTCTGACCAAGTCTGCACTGAGCAGAAAATGGGTTTGTGGCACCAGGTCTGCTTTGCAGAAGTCTGCTGGCTGGCTGCCCTTTGAAGAGCATCTCCATGCCCACAGCAGCCCATTCTCCTCCCTACCACTACAAGAACAGCTGGGATGAGGTGGATCAGCAGCCTTCCTCCCCTGTGCTGAACCCCAAAGGAGAAAAAGCACTGAGATCAAACAGCGTCGCGATGGCACCCATCACACGCGTGCTACACTCATGGGTTGTAAAAGGCTCCAGGGACAGGTGTGTTGTAGAGAGGCAGGTTAATATTCAACAGAGTGAGAACATCCACACCCATCCCAGCAGGTTGGTGCACCTGCTCCACATACAGCATCACAGGCATCTCCTGCCCTTCTGGTGACAGGGCAATAGTTGAAGTTCAGCTCTGCAGACCACCAAGCAATCAGGGAGACTTAAAGGAGATGGCATTTCAGCAAGCGATGACATCCTGCAGGCCCCATCACACAAACACAGATTTCACAATTTAAAACATTAAAAGCTCAATTTCTTCTTAATCTAGATTGGACATAAGAGTTACACCTCATTTTACTCAAGGGGAGGGTTATTAGTTTTTTTGTGGGGTTTTTAATGTCTTTTCATCTGAATAACAGTCATGTCATTCCTTTGATTTTTCTTCAGAGCTACAAGCGAGCCAGAATAGCAGCTATTTGCACAGCCAAAGCGGTCATGCCACATCCATTGCCATACCTGTCGGACAGCTAAATTTAACTGCTAAATTATGGGGTGAGAAGAGGGAAATAGAAATAAAGGCTGTACCTGACAGCAACCAACCACCTCTTATTTCATGAGCAGCACCGGGGCTGCCTGAATAGTCCCCTCTTCATCCTTTCATTCCCCTGCTCACTGCTGGAACAAGATGTCAGCTCTCAGTTGCACATTTTGTCCTATCTTAAAATCAAAATCTGAAGAATGACTGTAGGTCTAAAGAAGAAAGCTGAGAGGTTTAATTACTTGTGTGTGTGTTTGAGAGGTGCTCCCATGGTATACACAGGGTTCCTGGAATCACAGCCTTTGTACAAGGGAGAAAATGAGCAGCAAGTGGCAAGCTAAAAAAATCTCTGGCACCCAGATACGTGCCTGAAACAACTCATTTCCAAGAACATCGTGCTGTGAGGCTGGCCAGGCTGGACTGCAGCAATGTCCATTTACTCAAATTGACCTCCCCACTACAAGGCTCTGCATGCACTACTTCTAGCTTTACTGGTGCAGCCCTTGCACAGGATGCAGTTCCATGCAGAGTAGGAAGCTTATTCCTTCTTCAGCCCACTAGCAATAGATTTACACCAGGTTGCATGTCATTTGCCACTGCTTCTTGAAGAGTTAACAGAAGAACATATTTGGTCCATATAGGCGTGTCTGGGAAGACCAAGCAGAGCTTACAAATCTGCTGCACCAAAGGCTCTGTTTTGCAAAGTCACATTTTTTGATCCTATCTGTATTTCAGAACATCTCCAACTGAGCTCCATTAATGTAATCGATTTTTAATGTCATTATCAAAGAACGAATGTGAAGATTTTAACAGCCTATTAGACCAAAATTAAGCCTCACCCAAACCTTCTTCCCTAAGAAGGGTTTAAAAAAAAATACAGAACTTTATTCCATTCTTGCTAATGGACCAGAAGGTACTAAAGTGACCTGGAAAAAGGGACACTTTTGTCCTCACATTCCAGTCAACGTAACATCAGTTCAATCTCCGCGGAAGATCAGAGGTTTGCAATTACAGGAAGTGGAGTTCCCCATCACAGGGGAAGGTTTTCTCCTACTTCCCACACAAAGAAGAGCAGAGGGCAGCCCTCAAGGGATCAGAAACAGAACTAGTATTTGCTGAGCTGGAAGAATTCCAGGATTGAAAATAAAATGCAGTACATGCCCTGCTTGCTTTTGTTCTCTGTGTTCCCTGAGAAATCCCAGGCATTGGCTGAATCTCAGATCAGGCCTTTGAGACCCCAACACCTGAACCTGGCCAGCAGCTGTAATCAATGGCTTCAGCAGTGCTGCTTTCACCAACAGGCTTGTGCTACAATAAAACACTGATTGCAACCTCCATGCCTTTCCTTGGGAAAGAGGCATAGGCAAGGACTTCACCTTCTCCCTTTTATTCATTCCCTGTGTGAACCACATCTCTTCAAACTCTACCCACGATTCAGGCAATTCAAAGGCAGGACATCATCCTAAAGACTGACTTTGCCATGGCTGACATTCATCTTTCTCTACTCAGTCACTTCTCCAGCAAGAGTCAAGGCACTTTTTTATTCTCTGGCAAATCAGTGACAAATACTTGTGGACATCTTGACTCAGAGCATGTCACCTCCTCCAAAGGTCCAATCTTTCCTCAGGTTCAAATCTGACAGACACCCACATTTGCAATTTCCCCTGTGTGGCACGCCATCGTTTTAACACGTTCCCCATGGTACACGAACACTGAGCTCCATGCGAGGTTCTCCCACTCACTGTGAGTGAGCATCTGCATTTCTAGAGAATTATGCTGTTACCATCTATTTTATTTCGGATTCAAATTTTTCCTCACTTGAATTCAACATTTTTCAAGGATTATTTTTACTTCTTTTGAGGCATTTTAAACTCACTTCTTTTCAATACCGTCAACCAGCCTATTTCACTATTATGTTACGAAGACAATGATGGCACCTGAATTCATTTCAGAAGAGATGGAAATGCGGATACAAAAGTGAAAGTCAATGGCTAGAAAAATAAAATCCTTCATCAGCCAATGGCATGGACAGAAAAACACCAAAACACCCCAAAATCCTGCTCCATTGCTCCATCTGTTAGGCAAGAAAACTGAAATTATTAGACTGGATCTTTCTCAAACACAGCAATGCTATCTGCTGCTGCTGTAGTCTCATGTTCTTTCACATCTTCCAATTAAAGCAAGTAAATTGGATTGGACTGATCTTCCTTTGTCCTTTTCACCCCTTGCAAAAGTCGGAGGTTACCATGATTTTATACCTGTTATAATTAGCTTTAATGTTATAACCTAAGAAGAAAAAAAATGTTTTTTTTTAGCAATAGACTTAGTGGTTTTATCTTTTCTGCAACTGGAAGCCAAGTGTAGTCCCTCCAAACCCTCTTACAATGCATCTAACCAATTTAAGTACTTTGTTCAATTTTATTGAAAAAGAAAATCAAACTGTGCAACAAGTTTAGGATCCACCAAGCCAGTCCAGGCTAAGAGATAAATCTGAACATAGAACTCCAGGAATCTGCAGTGCTCCTGCCCAAAAAACAGGCAAACAAGGCTCAGATTTAGCTGTCAGACTCAACTGTTATGGGCCAATTCCAACATGGTGATTCCATGATTCAAGATATAAGAAGAGCAAAGTATTTCCAACGCATGTCTCTCTGTGCAGCAATAACATGCATAGATCAGTGATGGGGATATAGATGTTATCTGCCAGAACCTGCTGACACATTCCAGGTCCTGCAAGAGGTCTGCAGCCAAGGGGAGCCCCCTCCTCCCAACTCAAGGTCAAAGTGATGCTCCACCATGGAGAGAGCAGCAAAACTACAGTACCTGGCCTGATGGTACCAGCTCTCAATGCTCTCCAAAACCAGAACACTGTTATCAAAATATCCTTTATATTATTAAAAAAATCACCATGGAATCATTTAAAAATGAGGGATGATGTTGAAACCCGGATCTTTCCCTGAATTTTAGGCCTGCACGATATGGGGGCACAATTCACACAGCACTGGAATATCAAAGTTTCCCTCAAAGTTGAAGTACAGCTTGCAAAAGATGTTTGATCTTTAAATCAGGCATTAAGTGATGGGATACTACCAGTCCTATTGATATTGTTTCATGTATAAAAAGAAAGTTTAGCCCTTGACATACCCTGCTTTATTTCATGTGTCATGATGTAACAGACCGGATTGCTGGATATCTCCAGCATGATTCAGAAGAAATTGCAAGGTAAAGAAAAGGACAATTATGAAACAGCCTGTTCAAATTTCCCCCTAACTCCTTTCAGGGAGCAGCAGGAAGTAAAAGGGTCTAATCACGCTCCTTCAGAAATCCATTTCCTTTCTGGTGAATCTGTAGATGATCTCGAGGCTCTTTTGTCTCAAGACCCAAAACAGACCAGCAGAAGCAAAGTCTTGTGACAGTGAATTCCATGAGTTAATTATATTTCCCTTAGCAAAGGAGTTCAAAAACTTCAATTTCTTTACTGATTCTTTTTGCATCCTGCCAAAATAGATAGAGAAACACAATTTCCTCTCTTTATTCTTCTTTTTTGCTCTGAACTATATCACCCTTATGAGACTTGCCTCTTAATTTTAACTCTCAGCCTTTTCATTTCTCCTGAAATAGATGATTTTTTTTTCAACCCTTTAATCATTTTCACAGCCTTTCTCACAAGCTCCTGTGCTCAAACTCAAGAAAAGCTTTATTCAAGGATGCTGGTTCAAGATGTTCAAGATGGGAAACTGAAACGAAAGACAATATAGTCTCCCTTTTTCATTCTGAATTGGAAAATAAGCTGAAGATCAAGTTATGTTATTTCAGCTACAATTTGAATGAGAACAGATATAGATCCAACTAAATATTTCTGGTTGTTAGTTTAGTTTGAGAACTCTTCAGTAGAAGGACATTATGTAACTGAAGAACTCTTGGTTCTTCCAGATGTTCTTCATTCTGTCCTTTTCTTCTTTATTTCTACATCCTCCCATAGGCCATTAACACCTGTCTAAACCCATATTCATGGCATGTGCACGTCCTGTTTTTCAGACTCTCACTGGCCAATTTGACATATATTCTTAATAACAGGAATGAGGAAAGAGTAAACTTTAGCCTATCTCCATTAACATCCATAAGGAACAAACTGCACAGCATTTGCAAGCAGATTTACAGAATAGGGATGACATGTTGAGAGCAATCATTTTTCTTTTTCAAGAGGCCCAGGTACTGTTTCTATTCCCAGTGAAACACAGTACCACTCTCATCTCTATTTCTGGTCTTTTTTTTACACAGCCCAGCATGAAATACCTTGAGCCAAGTTCACAGCTAAACTCATTACTGGCAAAATCTAGGGTTTAACTCTGAAGTTATCTGAGATCCTTGTTCCAAGAAGATGCTTTTAAAAATCTACAGCTGATCACAGGATCAGGCTCTGTAATCCCCATATACAGCTCTTGAAACCAAGACATCTTCTCTAGCACTGACAGAATAACCTGACCTGTTTCCTTAAGGTACCACTCTATGATCACTTAGAAAACAAGTTCATTTTATTGGAAGAAAGAAATAAAGGAAGGAAGAAAAAGATTATTTTTCTGACTACTAACATATAGGGAAAAGGAGTTGGGAGGAGACAAAGCTATGTGTTGTCAGCCAATTATTCAGCTAATACTAACCACGCCAGGAAGGAAAGACTCCAGGTACCTGGGCTTCTTTGGCAAGGATCAGGAAACTTCCCATACCCTACCTCACAGTACAGGTTTGACACGTGCCACAAGAAAGTAGCAGAAAACATTTCTCAGCCCAAGTTGCCAGACTATCTCATGGCAGGAAATTGACCTTCCCATATAGTGCCCTTGCAATTCATATTCTGTTGTCATTGAGTTCATTTATAGAGAAACCCTTCCCTTAATTAAGGTCTGTCAGATTGTTCGGTATAGAGAATATCCAGGATAGCAAAGGTAAGCAGACAGCTTGTCTTGGTCTCAAGGAGCATCTGCAGGCCCCCCAAGTGACAGGTGCTGAAGACAGAGCCTACCAAACCTGGAGCCATCCAAGGATTCTTGTACAAACAAGAGCCTGTTGCTCCTGACATACAGGATTAGCTTACAATTAAAACTAGGCTGATTTTCTAAATCTTCCTTCTTTTCAACAGTCACAGCCAAGTTCTTGTCATCTGAGACGAGCAGACACTTTGCCATCAAAGTGCCACTTGGGAACTGGGACACAGCACTGAAAGTAGCATTTGAGAAGCACGAGCCTGAGAAATCCTGCACACTCCTCCACATCTAATCATGAGACAGCACTCAACACCAAATAGAGGGCTTGGGTGATTTGCATTTTTTTGTTGTTTGTTTGTTTTTTAATGGGGAAGGAGTAATAAAATTAACGTTAGTGCACTTCAGAGCTGCATTTTTATTCATTGCTTTTGGTTTTCAAATCCCAACGTTTATACCCGGTAGCTAGATAAGCAATTCTTTCCATTGATACAGAACAGCAAACAGTTAAACAAATACCCACTGTGCCAGGGCAGGATCGGAGATAAGGAGCAGATCACAAGGCCCAAAGTCCTCTCTCCACACCTGCAGTCTCTGTAATTGCCTGTGCATGGTACATCTGGTCCACTCGGAAGAGGCAATATTTCCCTGCCACCTTCCTCCTTTCAAGAGCCATAAAAAGCTAAAACCACTGTCTGGACTCTGTACTAATTATCCTGACTGGCTTTGATGAATCCCTGGCTGTGATGAGGAAGCATGCCTCCCTTTCACGTGCTATGGCCATTTTTGCTGGGTAGCAGCTCAGCTTTGGGGCCGGCATGTCAAGTACACTTTAGGTTACATCCAGCACCACTCTCCTTATGAGCCAAAAGCTTGAGAGAAACACAGAGTCCCAGAATCATTAAGGTTGGAAAATATCACTTAGATCATGAAGTCCAACCCCACTCCATCCCCACTGACCATGTCCCTCAGTGCCACATCTCTGCCTCTCCTGAATCACCTCCAGGGTCAGTGACTCCACTGCTTTCCCCTGGGCATCTTTCAGAGAAGGAATATAAAAACAAGCATAAAACATGAAAACCAGCACAAAATAATAATAATAAAAAAAAAAACTGAAGAATTGCTCCCATTTTCTCTCAATTCAGAGAAAAACTATTTGTCAGTGCCTTTTCTGGCTTACTGTGCAGTACCCATCACTTATCAGTTAACATACCAGGTATTCAATATCTTGAATTCAGTTCTAATAAAGTAAGAAAGGAGTGTGTTGATCTCATTATTTCTTTGCCCTTCAGAAATATTATGACCTGAAACGCTCAGTGTACTGCAACAGGGAGAGCAGAGCCTTGCTTCAAGGCTAACTTCTGCCAGGGAAGGGCTGGATCCACCTGTGGCTCCTCTGGGGGTCTGTGACCATCTGCAGCCCTTTGCTTCTTAGGCTTCCCAGCATGGCTTCAGCTTCCCATGAGCCCAGATGGTCAAGTGACAGACAAGAGGACAACTTAAATTTATGGTCCATACTGAGGTATCACGTGCCCTCTCCTCTTCTAGTTACCAGCCACTTCTTTTCTCTGCCTTCCTCCATCACTGCTCCAGTACAACTGTCAGATCTCCACTTAACACTTTGCATTCAGGAAAACAAGTTAATTCCCTTTCCCTCATCCCATTTTTATTTAATTTAATTTCAGAAGGCACCCTGAGCTTTCCTGAGACAGCAAGCGTTCATCCATCTTTGG